>NC_140960.1:48316208-50816208 GCF_014529385.1 Adiantum capillus-veneris
GATAGTAGCCTTGATAACCAGCACACAGTCATGCGTAAGTTTTCAAAAAGATGGTTTGGACCGTATGTTGTAAAGCATGTTCATGAAAATGCTACTTACAGCTTGTCTGAACTAGATGGTACAGAAGTAAAGATTCCCATTGCAGGAAAAAGGATCAAAATGTTTAAGAGAAGAGGAGACAATGATCCAGAAGATGTTGATGAGGAAGAAGAGCAAACCACAGGTAAAGATCAAAGTGAAGATGAAGCTTTGGAATCATCCAGTGAAGAAGAAAGCAAGGAAGATGTACAAGAGGGCTGATCTTACAAAGAAATAATGTGGCACATACCGGAGGATGTGCAGGTTTAGAGGGGGTGGATGTCGTGCTGAGACACGTACATAGTGGGAACGCATGCTACAAGATCTATCTTGTAATTTTTCAGATACATAATTATCTTTTCTATAATGTACATATGCATATTTAAGTATAATAATAAGCCTTCTATCTCATCCTATTATTTTTATCAAGGATAACCTATTCTTACTTTACCATCAGAAAATACTATGGGAAAAGCATCAATAGCTCCGCCTCTTTAACTTGGGGCAAAAAACATTGATTCTTTATTTCTACTATCTCATTATCATCTCACACCCTAGCTAGATGCTATATCTAGGGTAAACTCCAATATATATATATTCTATGTATTTTTCATATTTTTCTTATATTTCTTTTTAAATAGCTACTAGGAGGGAATCAAATCCTAGTGGGACACTAGGTGGCATAATTTCAAATATACACTTATTTTAATGCATTATTGAAAGCATGATTACAAAACTTTGTCAAGGATCAATGTCATGCTTTCATATGGCATGAGGTGTCCTTTGGAATCAAATGAAAGTCTAGGCTAAGGGGACCATAGGAAGACTTTTGCTGCCAGAAATGGACCCTATTTTGATGATTTTTGTACACAAGGTTCCATTCTAAATTGGAAAAAAATTTTAAAAGCAAAATCGTAGCTAATGAGCTGAACTTTTTTTCCATATTTTTACTTTTTCATTTGGAGCCACGGTTGACGAGATATGATCAAAATACTAGACCCCAGTCTGCTGCCCACATCATGCAGGGACAACTCATTTCCAACTTTTTCAATTTCTGTTTACACTGGCTCCTCTCTTCTTATGTAAACCCTTGGGGGTTCCCTTCACCTATAAAAGGAGACCTTTTATTCCTTGAAAACCACTCAAGCATTGAAGCCATTGATGAGAGGAATTCTTGAGGGAGTGAGTAGTAGTGCCTAATTGTACTTAGCCATTAACATAAGCCCAAGCCTACACTTTCTCCTAGAGGAAGACTAGCCATTCTTGTACACTATCCTTGGAATATCAACTCTAATCAAAGAAGGTCTTGGACTTAGCGTATCAATCAACGTTGAATTCTCCCCTCTTCTTCTCTTTCCATCAATAATGGTGACGAAGGGTTTGTCAAGTAAGATGTGTTCTACATTGATGTTTTCTTGATTTCTTGTTGTTTTCTTTTTCATCTCTAATCCAACATATATATATATCTAATCTCATCTGCTTAACCAAATCTATCTCTCTCACTCTTAGTAATTCATCTTCTCTACAAATTTTAGGTTCTCCTTGCAACAGGTACATCTCTCCCCGCAGTATCCTTATTGCCTACGGGCAAGAATAGGGCTTGGAAGGGAAACTCTCTTCTCTTCTCTTCCCTTCTCTTCTCTCATATCTACATTTTATACATACTAGAGTTATCCTAGATGAATAATCCACATGATGATAATTTCTATCGCTTTCACTCTGTACGATCTATTAGAATTAACGTATGGATTAGCCGTAAAATACACTTTCAACAACGTATAGTGTTTCTCTTTGGCCCAGAAAGGCTCAATGAAATACTTCTATCACCGGATCCCATTATACTACCTCTCATAGACTATAACTTTTCTTTTGACGTAAGCATAGTTATCTTGCTATGAACTAAGAGGATTTGTATACACAATTAATCCCAATCACTAGACAAAATATATATATTATGGTAAGCACAAAACTACAATTCCAAAGAACAATTCGTAGCCTATTTGGTCAGCCAAGATTTAATGCCATTAACTCATCTATTAACCCTTTCATACTACCCATGATACGATATGACCATAACCTTGATGTTTTTATCTTTGTGTTATTTTGACATTCTCTTTTGTGTTCTTTCTTTGTGTGTGTGAGTGCAAGAGAGAAAGAGTGGGTGTTCTTTGATTGCACTTCTTTCCAAACCCTAGTCTTCATGGCATCTGTGGTTTAACCCTTTCATATAGTTTTTTGGAGTTCTCTCCCAAACTCTCACAGCCATAAGCCCGGTGCTTTCCTGGCAAGACCGCAAATTTCTCGACACCGTCATGTTGCCCGGAGGGCCAAGGCTTATCTCGAAGGGCTAGGGACCAGGGCTATTGTCTGACAGGCAAAAATGACCTGCTCGTATGGTAGCCTTTAAGTCACATAGTCATTTTTTGTGAATGTGAAGAGTTTTGAATTGAGTATTTTATTAATTAACATTGTAATCACAAAAAACACACGTGATTATGTGAATATGAAATCCTTGCAAAGTTGTAGAAGCAATGAACAAATCCAATATATGGCTATGTACAAACTAGAGACTTAGCCTCTCAATCCACATATGGCATAGCCAAAGAATGTATGGCTACAAAGCACTCTCTAAGTGCACAAAAAACTACGCTCTTGTATAAGTGACTATATGTGTATCCCTATGTATGCGTGTCAAGTCTGATCCACCTGTGCCGCATCCAATCCTTTGGAAAAAGTCATGTTGTTGTGGATGCCGAATCGAAAAACAGAAAATTAATTTCTAACCTTCTAAAGGTATTTTCCATCTTAAACTGGCCAAAGTCTTGAGAATATAAAAGAGAACAAGTGAAATTGATTAAAGTCCTTATAGACTTAGTTATGTCAAAAACTTGAGATCAAAGGAAAGAAGTCTATAAAAATGTAAGGGTAATTTGTATTTCATTATTCCCAAGTCAAAGGTACATGTCAACACAAGATAAGTCTATCTCTAGCAGCCTTGATCAAAGGTACATGATAAAGGGGCTAATTAGAGCAATTATAGGAGCCTAAAAATAGAAACTAGTCGTGTAACTTTTAAGTAATTAAATTTACTCATTAGACTCCAAGTATGAAGTTTGGGAAGCCTTAAGGAAAAGTTAAAACTTACCAAAATCAGTCCAAATTTATCAGATCTAAAACCATTACCAAAGTCCATCATCCTAATTTAGCAGGTAGGCTCTAGCCCGAATTGGCTTCAGAAAGTCTCTAAAGGATAGTGCAAAGGGCACATAAGCTAGGTAAATTAAATGTGAGACTATGATTTCTGATTAACGCAAGGGGAAACTTAAAAGCTTAAGTTATATCAGTCCCATTATATTCGGTAAGTTGACTCTAGTTATTTGTTACCAAGTTTGGGTAGGCCACATGTCTAAAGTAGCTTGCATACTCCTAATGGGCAATATGCAAGTGTAGGAATGTGTTTATGAGTCAAAATCAAGTCCAAAAAGGGGGGGGGGGGGGGGGGGGGGGGGGGGGGGGTGCACCAAGTTTTTATTAAAGCATTCACTTCTCATTGGTCCTTGTAGTGAGCATTCCTTATGAAGCATTTTGGCATTCACTTCTCATTGGTCCTTGTAGTGAGCATACCTTATGAAGTAGTTTGGCACGTGTGCAAGAGAACAAAAGAGGGGGCTTATGGAAAGTTTTACATTCTCTCTCTCTCTCTCTCTCTCTCTCTCTCTCTCTCTTATTTTTGAAGTTCTCATTGTGAAAAATAAAAAGCTCTCTCTCTCCCTCTCACATGGGAGCTCAAGAGTGAGTTTACATGCTCAAACTCCATGGATTCAAATCCAAGAAAGTTAATGCATGAAAGTTCTTCTTCCTCTTCTCTGTTATTCTAGCTATGCTTAAAGGTTGCCCATGGAGTAAGCATATATGAAATACTACTTCTTTTCTTAGAAAATACTTCTTTTCATCCTCATCTACCTCATAGGCCAAAATTCTTTCTCTGTACTGGGGTGTTTAGGCCTTGAGAAGGAGGATTACACCATGGAATCATAACGCTCATCTTCTTCTTGGCTCAAGGAGAGATCTGCAAGACAACAAGCTTGTATTGTAATAAAATCTTTCATTGAGAGAATTATAATAAAAGGACCTTTTGGAAGGGGGATTGGCTCCAAGAAAATCAGGTCCTCAATAAGTTGTCAATCTTAATTGTGTGATTGTCTTCAGGTTATGTGCATGAATTGATTTTCTAGTGTACAAAATGTGCAATGAAATCAGTCCATAGAACCTACAGATCTCTTCTGAAGAATCCTCTTATTGGCAAACTCCCCTTTCATAAGAAAATACTAGATTCTCTGACATTGGTATCAGAGCTAAGGTTTCTCTTTTCTTGCCTAAGAAGAGAGATCCTTGAGTAATCTATTATGAAAGGTTGTAATTGTTCATTGCAATAGGGTAAGTGAAACTCGGATTTATTATCTCGATTGGCATGCCTTCTTCTTGCAGGGTATAGGGAAGACCATCACGAACTATGGTCTTAATAATATAGTATTTTTAGATGCCTATGGCTTAACCATTATTGAGCTAATAAAGAAACCAATGACAACTTGATACTGTTAAATCCACTCCACTACTCTTTGCAATTATTAACATTCTAAACCATGGGTATAGTTACTTGAGTGCTTATTTTTTAAGGTTAAGAGGAGTAGAAACTAAGGTTTTGAAAGTTCTAAGGAAAGAGCTAGCATACACATGAAATAAAATCTAATCATGACATAAGATTATCAAGAGAATATGATTAATATTGATAACTTGGATTTAGCACATGGTGTAGCCACTAATAAGAGTTGGGAAACCATACTTTACAAAAGCAGAGGTTCAAAGCCAAATACAAGCTCTTTAAGTTTCTCCAAGTACCCAAGAAGAAAGAGCTCCTGTGAGGCCTTCTAGTAAGATCTTCAAAAGAGGAATGGTGGGCAAGCCTACGTGCCTAAAGTGAAGCCCCAAAGATGTGGAAGGCCTTGAGGATTCTATTACGAAGCAATTCCTTGCAGGTGATGCCAAATATAAAGTCCTCATGGAATGGTGAAGCTTGAAAATGGCACCTTATGAGTCTTTAAAAAATTATGTAGATAAGTTTTGGGAGACATTGCAAAGCCATAGTTTACGACAAGATAGAATTTGCAAAACAAAAGCAACAATTTTGTGCCAGCCTTTTCGAAGAGATGAGTGAGTATGTCAACTCAAAAAGGCCTAAAACTATCTTAGCAATCATACATCACACGATGGTTTCCTTGAGGATTTACATTCAACAAGGAGGGAATAAAAAGGGCCCCAAGACTACAAAAGCTAAGGACCAAACTGAGCAAAAGGGAAAGAACAATGCCATACCAAATTCTTCCAAAGATAACAAAAAAACCAACAACAATAAAGCAAAGCTGAAGGACCAAGGCTACAAAGGTTAAAAAAACTTTCACCTGAAGAGGTAGAGTGTTATGGTAAGGATAACAAGTTCTTCAAGTGTGGGGAGCAAGGGCATGTTTCTCGGGTATACCCTAGGAGAAATGAACATAATGACCCTCCTAGAGTTACCATGGTGGAAGCTCTAAAAGAGGAAGGCCATTACAAAGGAGAAGCACTCTCATGATTGGAAAAAATTAAGAGACAATAATGCTTCCATAACTTTTTGATCCCGGTTCCTTCACAACTTTCTCTCTATTGAGCTAGCTACTAAGCTAGGAATCCATGACTTTGAGATAGGGGATGTGGTGAAATCATATGGAACTTTCAAAGGGAAAGAGGCCTCATTTACCATTGATTAGGAATCTAAGGCTCCATGTGAAAATCTCGGAAGATGCATGTGATCCTAATGAGGAACTAGAATTGTCTAGTTTGCTAAATGAGTTTCAAGATGTGTTTGCGGATGACATTCCTAAGGAGTTACCTCCCAAAAGAGGACAAGATGATCATACCATAGAATTGAACCTGGTATTTCATCTCCTCATAAGCCTCCTTATTGAGTGTCACCTGCTCAACAAGAGGAGATTATGAGGCAAGTGAACGAGCTTATGGAAAAAGGGATGGTCAGCCTAGTCATCTCCATTTTGTTCACCAGTTCTACTAGTACAAAAGAAGGATGATACTTATAGAATGTATGTGGTCTATCGTGCACTTAATAGGATAACCATAAAGAACAGAATTTGTTTTCCCAAGATAAAGGATCTATTTGATAAGCTATTACACCAGGGAAGAAAGAGGAACCATACAATGTGCAAGATGGTTATCTTCTCTATGATAATAGGTTACGTGTTACACATAGCTTATGTGAAAAAGCTATATGTGAATCTCATGCTACCCCTTATGCGGAACATAGAGGGATTCAAGCTACTCTTAAGGGAGTATAAATGTATGAAGGCAGACACAGTATGATAAAGGGAAGCCTCCTGGCTTGCTTTAGCCATTGCCTATATCCGATTCTCCATGGGAGAGTATATCCATGGATTTCAACTTTGGATTTCCAAGATCTATTAATGGGAATACAAGAATATGAAATTCAGTAAAAAAGTGCATTTTATACCATCAAAAAATCCATTAAAGCACATCATATGGAAACCGTCTTCATATCATAGGTCTTTGAATATCATGGCTTACCAACATCCATAGTATCTGGCTATAGAGATCCAAGAATTGCTAGCAATTTTTGGAAAGGTCTCTTTGAGAATTTGGGTACTAAGTTGAGTCTCTCCTCAACCTATCACCCACAGATGGCCAAAGTGAGATAGAAAATTCAACTATTATTGATATAGTCAAAGCCAATGTTATGGAAGTAGATTCAAATCCAATGTTATGAAAGTAGATCAAAGAGATCAATGGGAAAAGTCTTTACTCTTAGTAGAGTATACGTAGAATAACACTATCCATAATTCTATAGAAAAGTCACTCTGTGAGGTAATTGAAGGAAGACTCAAGCTCCCATTGACAATCAAATCACTTGGGAAGATCTTTGCTAATGATGAGTATAGTAGAGATGTTAAAGAATATTTGAATAAGATTAAGGAAACTATATCCATCATACAACATCCTTGACCTTCAAAGACAATGATTGGGTATTGCTTAAGTTTTCCAAAGCACACCTAAGCAGTCATAAAAAATACTATGCTAAGCTAGCAAAAATATATTAAGTCCCATTCTAGATCTTCAAGCCTGTTAATGAATTGGCTTCATGTTAAGGGTGGTTATAGACTGCCAAATCATTGGCGTCCGCTATCCGCTTTGTATATAATGGGGCAGGAGGACAGGTTTAGACATTAGCTGCCCGCCAAACAATTGAGTTTTAAAAGTGACGCTCCCTAGGAGAAAGTAGATGTAGCCTATTGGTCCAAGCACTTGGTTGGTAGAGAACATGTAAGGAGTTCAAACATATGGTGCAAAATTTTGTATTTGGGTGAGGGGTTGAGGATGTCCAAAGTTTTGGTGGCCCTTCTTTTACGGAGCCTGTCAACCTTCGCCACCTGGTGGCCACATCAATGCACGTCCCTGCATTTTTGCAATGGCAAAAGCTCTTTTGGTAGTCTATAACCACCCTAAGGTTACCTAGAACTTGGCTCATTCATAATTCTTTTCATGTAAGCATGTTGAAACCTTATAAGGGCGAGCCACCCAAAGACCCAGTGGCCAAAGTTCCACCCAAGTTTGCATGTCAAGAAGAGATCCTGGAGCCTGAGAGCATCCTACAACACAAAGACATGGTTTTAAGAAGTGGTAAGACTATCCGATGATATCTTATTAAGTTTAAGAACTATCCTTTCAAAGATACAAGGTGGATGCAAGGCATCCAATTAAAGATAATGAAAATCATGTAAATGCTTACAATGACTCATGTGAAAGGTAACAACCAGGTATGAACAAACATGTTTTATAAATAATTTTGTTTTATTCTGACTATAAGATTTCTTTTAAATGTTCATAGGTTTTTAAGTGTATACTTACAATGAATACATGCTTACGGAAACTTAGTCTCTCAAGCACCAAGTAGACTTTCCCAATTTACTTAGGAAGACGTGAAGGCTAACTAAAGACATGCTTGCAACATCTATTAAAGCCTTCCAGGCACCAAGTGGAGTTAGTCACCAATGAATGGGTTGCATTTATACGACCGTATAATGAAAATTATACCTATTATTCAGATTATACAGTGTTTTTCCGAATAATATGTTGTAAGACGTATAATCAAAAGAAATCTTCGATCGAAGAATCGTTTAATATATAGGCCTCTTTGATCAAAGGAGTCCATTGCAATTTTCCAGCTTGTCAGAGACAAAGGTGATAAAGCAAGCATATATAATTGCTTTTTTCACTTTTATTTTCAACTTTTTTTCCCTAATTCGTTTTGTCTAGAGGTTCACCTCGCACATAGAACTAGTTTGTAGGTGCGTAGGACTATTCTGAGGTTGTGTTGACATAGTCACACTCTTGGAATAGATAGGACGTTAGATCTTTGTCTCGTGGTTATGTAGAATCCCATTCGTGCCGTGTAGAGGTTCCTTCCTTGCACTTCAGAGATGGGATAGGGGTTTGTCACTTAGTTTGTGTATGAGAATACTTACACTTCAAAAGTTGGCAAAATATACAAACATGTCTAGAATCTTGCTATCTAATATAGTTTACTTTACATGCTAGAGATAGATCTAAGCTATAGTATAAATAAAGTATACACATTGCCACATTTGAAGAGTGAAGAGTTAAGTTTAACTTTCTCTTCAACTACAATGTATCAATGTTATATTTTCTTTGTACTATTATTTATGCTTTCGTTTTAGGTATCCAACTTACGTAAGCAATAGTACCAAATAGTGAGTGCTAAGTTGAAGCTTTGCTTCTCTTTTCATCACTGCCTGGTACTTGCAATAGGTGAGTAAAGATATACTCTCTACTTATGCTTTGTAATTATGACATATAGATTTTTTCAAGATGTGATGATTAATGATTTAACTATTGTGTTGTGTTAGAAATTTTCTAACACTTCAACAGTGACTAGATTGATTATTTAATTTTTCAATCAATTTAATAATAGTGACCGCTCTTGTGTTAAAGCTATAGGGTCCACAATTGGGCTATTAGTGTGTATAACATATACTTTTCATAGTCTAATAGACTACTTTCGTGTGACTTAAACTTTCAGTGTTTTGTGTTTAGAAGTGTCCGCGCTTGTGTTAGAGTTTTAACTCACACAATCATTAGGAGAAATATGGACTTTGCATGGGTCTTGTAAGGAATCCTAATTTTTAGGGATTAACGTTAGTGTTGTGTAGGGCTAAGGGGACAAGGGCATTCAAGAAGCTAGTTTTGAGTAGGCTTTTCTAGCCTTTTTTTTAGACACATGTAGGACGTGAACCTAAGAGGTCACTTTCTCTCTCTAGCTTTTTGAAAATAAAGGGAGTAAAGGAGTGTGGCCACATCAGCAAAAACGTGGGTCACTAGGAGCCAAAATTTGACTTTTTTTCAAAAAAAAAAATCTTAATTTTTACTTAAAACTTCCCCCCAACATATATACATATGAAAAAATCATTTTTTGATCTTTTTTTAAACCTACAAACACTGAAAGTCCACTTTTTTTAAAAAAAACCTTTGTTCTCTCCTCTCTCCGCTCCCTCCCTTCTCCTCCCTTCTCTCTCCCTCTTCTCTCCTCCTCCCTCCTTGCTCCCTTCTCTCCTCCTCCTCCCCTCTCTCTCCCTCTCCCCCCTTGTCCCCTTCTCTTCTCACATGTTCCTCCCTCTCCCTCCCCCCTCTCTCTTTTCATCCTTTACTTCCTCATGCACAACAAAAGCGTATATATTTACTTGTCGGCAGCGTTTGCACCGAAGTTCGCACGTGAGGGTGAGCAGACTTCATCCCAAGAACGCCGTACCATCGATGAGACGAATGGTGATGGTTCTTCAATATCTTGGGAGGGGAGAAGTAAGCTTGTTAAACTATTGCAATTGGTTGTGTATGGCTGCAGGTGTATCTTTGCATTTGTTGGATGCACAAATGTCAAGCTCTTCAGGTCAAAAGAGTGTCATTACAAGACAGAATTGCCTCTTCGAAGAAGGAGGTTGAAACTCTCCAACAAAAATTGCAAGAAAAGGATGTGTACATTATGAAGCTTACCAATAACATCACATATATGAAAGAAGCACCCCTTAGTGCAAGGTAACAATATACTTTGTACTTTTGGTTGTGTTCTTCTTATCACAGACTTTGAAGTCTAAGGTATTGCCTCTACTTGTTTTGTAGTGCTTAGCACAAAGGTTGCTTTTGTACACAAATAGTGAAAGGCTACAAGATAGATAGGTCAAGTGTCACCACTTTTTCTCTAAAACAGCCTTTTTTCTTACATCTTGCACGTAGGTGCTTCAAATCCATGCTTATTAGAGGTGGGTAATCTCATCCTAATGTATATTTTAGGATTATAGGATGGAAATACTTGCAAATTTGTAATGCATATACTTAACAAGTTTCTTTATTATACAGCTTGAAAATGTTGAATTCATACATGTTTTTGTTTGAAGAATATGTCTCTAATGCGTCATGATACAAGGTGACCTCTTACTATGCTAGTTGAGTGGCGTTGTTTGCAAGAATGGCTCAAGGAACTGGCATAACATGAAGCTTTTACAATGGCACAAAGCTCTCCTCAAGGAGTGTGGCTCCCACTACACCGAAAATCATTATGCTAACATGGAGAGATCTTTAGTAGGACAATACAACAACTTTTCATCAACAACACACCCTTTCCTAACATGAGGGCACCCCCACCAAAGGTATTTTTATGTGATAGGTCACCCCATGAGCATACAATGTCATGGAATGGATGTAAGGACTATTACCGCACTACCCATTGGAAGTTGTTCACAAATGTATGTTTATCAAAGTTAATGAGAAGAAATTTGGACTTTTTTGTTTGTTGACGTGTAAGAGCACTCTAGGTCTACCATATTTTAGATTGTTTGATAAGTTAAATAAGATTTGTAGTCATTTAAAGTGTAAATTGGTTTTGTTTGGTAAGATTGTACATGAGAAGACATGATAAAGTACAAGAGTTCTTGACGTGAAAAACCTCGGTGAGATTCCTACCATGCACTTGTGACACCATACCTCTCCTTGAACCCTTTGATTTCTATCGTAGTGGGAAGTCCAAGGGAGGCCTATTTTCAAATTTTTAGCAATAACGTTTTTTTGAAGAAAATTTTGGTTATTTTAAAGTTTGTACACAGTCTAGGAGTTCATTTTGATTGTTTTCCCTCAATTTTAAATTTTGACCAAGGGCACTCCTTGGAAGCCACTTTTGAAGGTGTTAGGGCGACATTTTAGGAAAGTTTTGTATGAAGAAAATATAGTCCTTAACACAATAAACAACATTGGTTCTTTGAGTATTTTCAGATTCCATGGTTTTAGTGCTCGTTGGAGCCCGTAGATTAAGGAAAAAGTAAGAAATGTCTGTTTTACATCATTTTTTTAGAAATTGCCAACTTGCACGTTGATTTTTGGAGAATCCGAGCAAGATATGATTTTTTTGCATCACATGATGGTCGAAGAGCGAGACAAGATAAACAATTCATGTGAGACAAGCCCAGACAGATTCGGAGCTGATTGGAAGCTAGAAGTTGTTGAAAGCAGCCTAAAAGCTCAACACTTAAATAAATAATTAAAAAAAAACCAAAACCTTGTGTCATCCTCATATACAATAATTTTGCAAATTTTTTCATCGTAATGACCCCCAGGGCCCTCAGCAAAGCTGTCCACAACGGCATGAAAAAAGCCCATCCAAAAGTCTCGGATGGACATTTTGCGCGCCCTTGTGGCCAGTCTTACTGAGGGCCCTGGGGGCTTTTACATGGAAAAAAAATGAAAAAATACTGTGTATGAGGATGATATAAAGATGTTATGTTGGATGTAATGAGAGCAAGAGCTTCCCCTCCCCCCCCCGCCCCATTTTGCTATGGCCTGGAGGCCCCTTCTCATGCCCTTGTGGCCTCTCTTGTTGAGGGTCCCTGGGGCCTTAAAATGGCAAATACAATCTTTTTTTATCCATGTCCATGAGATAGAAGTGTGCAGTTTGATGTATTCACACCCCCCCCCCAAATGGCAAATACCTAAACCTTGTATCATTCTCATCAACCATTTTTTGCTTCCTTGTGTCCACTGCCCCTGTTCTTGGTGTGTATTTGTCATTATAAGGCCCCAGGGACCCTCAAAAAGAGGGGCCACAAGGGCGCGCACAATGGCCATCCAGGGACCCTGGATGGCCATTCTACGTACCCTTGTGGCCCCTCTTTTTGAGGGTCCCTGGGGCCTTATAATGACAAAAAGGGGCTTTTCATGTCCATGAGATAGAGGTCTAGTGTTTGACGTAATCAGAGCACCCCCCCCCCCCCCCCCCCCCCCCCCCCCCCCTCCCCCCCTTTTCTCTGTGTTCAAAGGTCCGGAACATGCACTATGTAAAATTTTCCTATATCATGTGCGTTCACCAGAATGGATTAAATGTACCCCTTATAGGCCTCATCTACACATGTTTCTGTAACTTTACAAGAATATAAAATCCCTTCTGTTGAACACATGTGCTATGCTACATATACTTTAGTGAACTCCCCAGGTCAAAGGCCTCACAAATCCTGTGCACTAAACATTCAACACTAGAAATTGACCAAACAAGGAGCCAATTTTTACTTCCTTGTGTCCACCTCGTGTTCTTGGGAATGTTTTGGTTAAGCCATTTCTTTGCTATTTGAAACCACATGTGAACCCTATTGTTATATTGTCCAACCAAAGGTTTCTTGATTAGTGGTTTACATAGGCTTGAGTGGTACATATCTTCTATGTTAACAATGCATGTGTATAATTTATGTTACACTTTCTCTATCCAAATGAGCTACATAGTAAAAATCAAATCCGCAAGTTAACAGTTAAGTTCACAAGGTAATAGCTATTGGTATTATCTTTAGCAATACCAAAGAGATAACTACCAATAGCTCATGAATAGGGATATTTAAGAAGATTTGATACCAAAAACTTGTCAACACTACTCAAAAAGGTGGAAACTCAAAGGCTTTACAATATATGTATGATGAAACACGAATCAATAATAAGCCACCCCTATACATCGACACCTTCATCTCAAGTTGTCATTTCTCTAAGTCAAGCTTGGCATAGGTATAGTATGGAAACAATAACATGTTGCATAGCAAGAATTTAGCTTTCTCAACTTGTGAAATGTTGCTAATGATATATATTAAACATCCCCAAATGAGGACATCTTGACAAAGATTATGATCCAATTTAATGAGAATAACCATTAATGATTAAACTAAAATCAAAATATTGCTTGAATTTCTCCATAGTGGAGTGATTAAGACTTGAGACTTGAAACGTCTTACAGGCAAATCAAAATATCCATAAAGGTCAACAATATTTCTCAAATCTGTATGAAAATCCAGTAATCTAAATTAAATACTCTCACTCAATGCGACACCTTTTAACAAAAAAACATATTTATATTGTATTTATAAAAGAATCCAGTCTCATGAAAATAATTACAAACGGAGACAATGTTGCTGTTGTTAGGCGTCTCCTACAAGTATTTGTTTTCCTCATCTAGAGATTCATATACACTTGAGTATTTGTGTGTCTATGACACTAGGGAAGATAGTAGTACTATATGGATGGCTTTTGTCTAAGAGCTCCTAGAGAGTACCTATTGGTTCAAGATTCTACAAAAATTCTACTATTCTTATCAAAATCCTTTAACATGGCAGTGAAAGGTTCCTCAAGGAACAAAAATATAGTGATTTCCATCTCTGCACATGATTGCTTGCTCATGTCCTTTGAAAAAAAGTTGACTCTGTAAGTAAACAATAGATTATGTGAGCATAAACTTATAAAGTACAAAATGATATCATTTTAATAATCTAATGACAACTATACAAAGAATAAATTAAAAGAAAAATCTTTCATGACTCTCCGTAGACAACTTACTTGCATTGTGAGACTCATCACATGCTACACAACTATAGATGACGCACCAAAGCTATCAATAAAATAGCACCACCCAGTGTTAAGAGGTGTGAAGCCTAAACATTGAAAGCCATACAGAGGTTTGTTCTCTCCATCATGATAAACTTAAAGATGGAGATGATGTTAAGCTCTGAATGTAAGCTACAAGGGTAGTTTTCTTACCGTTCTATCGTTATGTTGGATATGAACCCCTGCAATGCCTACACACTATTCACACCTCTTGTTGTTGTGGTATGAAAGTCATGTGAGCTCATGCTTTTTCCACCTTTGGGAGAAGAGGTTTCCATGTAGTGTGAGTGAATGAAAGTAGAAGGAGTAAAATCTTGTTTCATGTTGTAATGGAGGTGAGAGAAGGGAGAGGAGCTAGCTTGCTGTGAAACTATGTGGTGGGCAAGGGGAAGAGACGGGGGAGGAGCTTGCTTGGTGCTACAATGGAGGTGGGAGAAATCTAGCAGAGAGATAATAGTGGACTATAGGGGGTGCATGTGGTTGTTGCAGCAATGGAGAGCTTGGTAAAGAGTTTGTAGAGAGAGAAAATCACTTTTTAGCTATAGAATAGGTTTGGAAAGACTTAGGAGGGTGGAAAATGATGTTTTGAATTTTTTGAAAAAAATCAAATTTTTGGAAAAAAAAATGCATGTTTTTTACTTTTGGAGGTCAAAAATACTTTTTTGACCATGAAATAGGTTTGGGGACCTTTTAAGGAGGGAAAACTTGAAATTTGATTTTTTTTAATGTATTTTTAAATTCGGGCCAAAAAATGGGGGAAAAGAGGTCAAAGTGGTCCCCCCCCCCCTTTTCCCCTAGCCACCTCCCTTACCTTCTCACTAGGTAAGATGCCATTAAAAGGTGTAAGGCTACCTTGTCCCCCTACTTTTTTGAGGGTATAGAGTGTGTCCACCACCCTCTTCCTATTGGCTGGCCTCTAAATAACCTTAATCCCAAAGGGCCCCTAGAGGGTTCATATTTTTTTCCTAATGGTTGGACTACTTTTTCATAATGGCAACTTTTAGTCATCTGCTTTGTAAATTGTGAAGGTATATTTATTCAATTATTGATAACAAAATCTTATTCAAAAATTGTATATATTTCATTTGTTGCAACAAATTGTTCACTTAATATGTCTTAGTCTTGATATTAAACACTTTCATCTTTCAACATGTTTGAAATTTGAATTATTCTCTTGGTGTTAATATCTCATTGTTTATTTTAATATCCATGTCAGAGATGAAGCTATCACGAGTACATTAAAAAACCATCACTGAAGCTATGGGATTGTCAAACAAGTCTTGGTTGCTTTTGATGCTCTACAAAACCTTGAAGTCCACTCTCTCCCTTCATTACACAAAATAATGTAATTGGTTCATCATTTGCATGCATAAATGAAAGGAAAGAGCAAGCTAGAAGGCCCTAGCAAAGGATCAAGAGTGGTTGGTCCTACCAAGCCGGTCACTGAGACAGAAATGGCAACTCTCGCTCAGCCAGTCAATGTAGAAGCAATAGCCCAAGGCAATGATCCACTAGTATTGCACCTCCTACAAGGTCGACATGTTTTCCACTTGCAAGCTTCCCAACTCGGAGAAGGAAGATGGACATATGTAAAGCAAGTTCGTGTACTGCATCATGCCTTCTTAGACCTTGTGTATGCAGCTAAAGTATTCAAGATCCAGCCACACGGGCCAACTGCTACACAACAAGCCATGAAAGAAGCCCTTGCTTTAGATATCCAACACCGGGGTATAATCCTTCCACTTGGCATCATGCATCACTCCCCACGGCCAATTCTTATCTTCAAATGTTGGAACAACAGCCATGTGCAACAGTGGATACAAGCATGTCACTTGGATTGAAGCAAGCTTTCCATCAAATAGTTTTTGCAGACAACTAGTAGTATAGAGCACTTCCAAGACAATATCTTACACATTGTCAATGCTCTATGCAAACATTGAAGTACTTGCATCACCATGATTTTTTGCACAACGATCTTCACTCTCGCAACATTATGTTGCATTTTGCTGATCAACAAAGGTGTTTATTGTGGCATTACAAATTGGGGCACTTCTAGCTTATTCCCAACTACAAAGAAATTTTCAAAGCTTACAAATTTGTCTTTGGAATGTCAAAAAAATCGCCTTCAAGACTACCCTTGGGATGCCCCCGAGGTATCTCCACCAACACCTTCAACTTTTGATTTATCCCTTTGAATCAATGGAGCCCATAGAGTTGGCATAAATATTGTATCTTCTTCTGGTCTCCGACTAAATGATAAATGAATACAAACAACTTTTCTTGGGTTGAAATTGTCATTGTATTGTTAATGCAGTGTTAAGCTAAGTATCACATCATGATTCAAGTGACCATTTAATGTTTTTAAGTTCAAACTGTCATTATATCATTGAAATTGGTTTAAGTGACATTTGCATCATTGTCTGTATATTGATTAGTCAATTTCAACTTGCAAAACATTTGCGTTGGTTATATACTTGTTGAATTTTGGTGTTTTGTTTGTAGATATGGTTGAAGATCTTGATTACGATGAGGCACAATGAATTATCAACGCAGAGAAAATTTGATGTGGAGAATTAGACTCATGAGTTATTGCCAACATTCAAGAGCACGAATCACCTAGAGGGCAATCCTTTGAGTCACAAACAATGCAACGAATTATATTCAAACCACTTTGTTCGGAATACACTTTTCCTCCAATGATTTATCCGTCAACAACAAGATATCCCCGATAATAACCAGATTTCCATATACTTCATTTAGTAGTGCTATGCACATTACATATTGGGCAAGAGACTCAACTGGGATGATAAGCCTACTAATGCGGGCGTTGGGCTTGGCCGCATTGTTGACAAGGTTTTAGCACAAAACGAGAAAATACCCCAACCATCAGGAAAGTGCCATGTCGTTCTTTTACCAAAGGAGCATGAAATCATTGTGGGATGGCAAGTTAGGGAGTTGACCTAGGAAGCTAAGGTGAAAGTCCTGCAGGGTTGAGGTTGGAGGTGTTAAAGCTTTAGACACAGCTTGATGGCACTAGAAGAGAGCTTGCACTAGCTCAAAGAAAGCTTGCAAAGTACAATGAGAATTTTGATCCCCTTGCAGAAGAAGATGTTGCAGCTGCCATAGCCAATCTCAATGCATTTTTGACCAACTCTGCATCTCTTGGCTCTGCTGAATTTTGCTTGAATGATATTTTGGCAATCTCGCTCAGCATGATGAGTTGTAAAATCTATACCTTCTATTTTTGTAATCCTTCAAGCCAACATTTTGTAATCATTTTACATAATTAACTCTGTTATTTATTTCTTTGTCTCTTTTTTATCTTGGTTATAAACTCTATACAATAAGTATAAAATAAAAGTGATTGAAAATCATAAGATACAATGTGACATGGAAAAAAGAGAGAGATCATAAGATATGGCCAACAAACTCAAGCTAATTACAATTACGTTGTACCAAAGTTGTTTTTAAACAATGTTGTCACAATCAAACACCGGTCCGGAACCATGTCATCAACTTCTTCCATGTATGAAGATTCTAAATCCACCTCCCACTCTGACTCACCATCACTTGCACCTAATAGAAAGTGCCTCATGCGTTTGCTTTATACCAAAATAATGTTCATATGCTCTCATCGCAATGTTGGTTGGAACATGCAACAATATCACATTACAAAACACATCTACCAGAGCCTCAACTCGTTTTGGTTTTAATCTATTTCTCTTCTTAGTGTGTAAGAAGTCAAATGCAGACCAATTTCTCTTGCAGCAGTTACCACTTGAAGCAACAATTGATAATCGTATAATACTCTGACAGCTACATTTGCAGTTCTATCTTTTCTCCACCATATTCTTTCCACCACATAAATGTGCTAACTTTTTTGATAGCGTCAATGTGCCAAGGATCACCAAACATACCACCCCTATTGGCATAGTCAACGCGTTGATGAAATGCATCTTTCCTCTCATCCGACCCTAAGAGTGCATGCACAGAGCTTTGAAACCACGCATCACTTTTGAATTAGAGGACTGTTCATGGAGCTGACATATTGGATACAAAGAGAATGTTGTGTTGTGTAGCGACATGTGTATTTGGCTAAAAGCATGGTTTGGTGGTACAAAAAGGATTGTCCTTGACACAACCTAGCCTTGGTGGTTCATGTGTGTAAAAAGAGAGGAACTTTTAATTGGAATTGAAGAGGAGACATATATTTCTTTTTCTTTGTTTATGAAGACGTTTTTATCTTTTTAGACTGTCCGTTTCTGAGAAGAGGTGGGGGGTGAGGGTGAGGCTTATGGTTCAGTGATTTGACGTCCTCTGTGTGTGTGTGTGTGTGTGTGTGTGTGTGTGTGTGTGTGTGTGTGTGTGTGTGTTTGACATCCTGCACCTTGCTTGCTCCATAGCCGCCGAACTCTCTCTCTCTCTCTCTCTCTCTCTCTCTCTCTCTCTCTCTCTCTCTTTTTGTGTGTGTGTGTGTGTGTGTGTGTGTGTGTGAGTTTGACATCCTTCACCTTGCTTGCTATATAGCCACCGAAGTCTCTCTCTCTCTCTCTCTCTCTCTCTCTCTCTCTCTCTCTCTCTCTCTCTCTCTCTCTCTCTCTCTCTCTCTCTCTCTCTCTCTCTCTCTCTCCCGCCCTGTAGCTACACATGAAGGCCGGTTTCACACATTGTTCTCTCTCTCTCTCTCTCTCTCTCTCTCTCTCTCTCTCTCTCTCTCTCTCTCTCTCTCTCTCTCTCTCTCTCTCTCTCTCTCTCTCTCCCCCTCTTGCATTTGCTCCTTGCCAATGGACAATACTGCAGGAGATTACTGCTTGGATGATCCAAAACTGCTCTCTTTCGACGAGCTGGAAGGTGGTCCGAGCATGGATGAATAGACACAAAGCCATTCGATTAGCAATTTCATTCCGAATAGTCAGGATTTTCTTCATAATTATTGGGCTACAAAAAAACACAAGCAGGGAAGCAAAGAAAGACATCCTTCTTCTACTCTTGGATTACCACCAAAAGGTAGGACAAGGAAGAACATTTGCGCAATGGTGGCATGATGTTGGCACAAGAAAAAAGTAGGTCTATCAAGGAATGAACAAAAAAAAAAAATTCAACAACTCTAGGACCACCATACATTTTCCAAGCTACAAAAAACAAAGTTCAGCAATGTCGAAGACACGGTTCTATCCGGGTGTGCGCAACATTTTGACTCAAATTAAGGTCCCACACTTAGCAAGTGAGCTTTTTGTGAAGAGAACATCTTTGACAATGATCTTGAACAATAGTATAGATAAGACCTCAATAAATCAATCTAAAATTGCTAGTGTCCTGGGTATCCATCAAAGGAATATAGCTGCTATAAGTTCGAGGTTGGAGAATAAAGATGAGGATGAAGTATTGCCATTGACTTCTTGTGAGAGACAATTTCCTCGATGAACTACTATCACCAATAAAACAAGAGATGTGGTGCATGCCTTTTGGACATCAGAGACCAAAGTTTCACCTAACAGGAAGGACATATTCAAGAAGAGAATTGTAAGGAAAAGTGTCGTCAAACAACCTATGCATCTACTTGATGACTCTCAGGTACCAACAATTCTTAGCAATTGTAATCTATTTGACAATTCTTAAGGCTGATTTGGTCAAGACAATACCAAATTTGGTAGTCTGCATATGGCAATGTGGGTGTGTACAATACCTTACAAAGGTTATATACAGTATGAGTGCATTCCTATGTAGTTCTAAAGCTGCCATGCATAGAACCAAAGCCCCATGTGCAGTACCAAATTTGGTGTTCAATCGTTCACTACTAACTACACAACCTATCTATAGAGTACAAAGCCTTTGTATAATACCTTTTCCTTCCCTAGAGGCACCAAAGCCTATCTATAGAGTACCAAAGCCTAATTGTGTAGTACCAAAGTCTTTGTGCAGTGCCAAACCTACTCAGTGTATAGTACCAAATCATTCTTGATTACCACCAAAGCATTTGCAAAGTACCCATACAATACTCTTCTGCATAGCGTTCTACTATAACTCAAAAGTACCAAAAGAGTACTAAATCTGACTTTTTGTTATATGGCAATGGTCCTCCATAGTACCAAAGGTCTTTGTGTAGTACTCAAGTCTCTGTAAACTGCCCAATTTGGTACTCTCTTGCATGCCAATGGTTGTACATATTAACAAGAGCCTAATGATAGTACCAAATATGGAAATATTATATCTATAGAGTACCAAAGCCTCTATCTATTTTACCAAAGCCTAATTGTGTAGTACCAAAGTCTTTGTGCAGTACCAAAACTACTCCTTTGTATAGTACCAAAGCATTCTTGTTTATCCCCAAAGAATTTGCAAAGTACCCATATGGGTACTCTTTTGCATGGAGTCTACTATGAGCCAACAGCAGACGGACAATACCAAATCTAACTTTTTGTTTTATGGCAATGGTCCTTCATAGTACCAAAGGTCTTTGTATGTTCCCCAACCCAAGTTGGTACTCTCATGCATGCCACTGGTTGTACATAGTACCAAAAGCCTAAAGACAGTAGCAAATATGAAAATATTATATCTATAGAGTACCAAAGCCTCACTCTATTTGACCAAAGCATAATTGTGTAGTACCAAAGTTTTTGTGCACTACCAAACCTACTCCCTGTATAGTACCAAATCATTCTTGTTTATCACCAAAGCATTTGCAAAGTACCCATATCCATACTCTTCTATATAGATTTCTACTATGAGTCAAAAGCAAAAGACTGTACCAAATATGAATTTTTGTTATATGGCAATGGTCCTTCATTGTACCAAAGGTATTTGTATAGTACCCAAGCCCGTGTAAACTACCCAATTTGGTACTCTCATGCATGCCATTAGTTGTACATAATACCAAATGCCTAAAGATAGTACCAAATATGGAAATAGTCCTTTATAGTGCCAAATATTCTATGAATAGTCTCAAATTTGTATAGCACCAAATGTTTTTTTGAATATTCTCAAATTTGACTGGTTTTGGTGTTGTCCAACTCTTAAACGCTATTTTGTTTCATGGGACAATGGTTGTATAGTACCAAAGGCCCTCAGAAGAACACACTTTGTTTTGTATTGGTTCTATATTGTACCAAAGAAGGTAGAAATGAATCATTTTGGTTACCCAATAGGACATTTTTGTACTCTACAGTACCATATTTGTTAATGTCTTCAGCCAGTTTTGTCATTTTACCATCTTTATGAAGTTGGAGTTTTCTAACCTTTTTTGTTTTGGTGCCATAGGTTGAGCTATACCAAAGATTCAAGAAGGCCCACCCTATAGTGGCCGTGTCTCTTAGATGCTTTGAGGCATTAAATCCATACTTTGTTTGAAAGTTGAAAGAGAGGTATACTTGCTGTTGTGTATCCCGCGTGTAGATGCTCTATTTCAAAGAGTCTTTTAATCAGATACGGAAAAACAAGTTTGGGCATCACGAGAAAGGTCACCTTTTCACTTTCTCCGTATGCTGTAGAAGTGATAATACAGGACAGATTTTTGCAAACCAAGCAGTATGTCAGCACATCACTAGTATGTCGGAATCCATCATGTGCCTGAAGCCTCCAAATAGTGAATACCATGCAAAGAAATGCTTGATGGGGGACTACTCCCAATGTGGTGTACGAAAGTTGACATTTTGTCCCAATGAGATAGCAGAGGATAGCAGGGAGGTGTCTATGAAGGTTTTCATGGATGTTGTGTAATGGAAATGGCCTTTTAGGAAATTACTTTGTGAGCATAGCGGGTGAACTTACTTGATGGTAGCAACATAAACACAACATTTAGTTAACTTGGCATGAACAATACTTTTGCAACAGAGAGAGTTTAGAGAACATGAAAACAGTTGAGGACCGGATTTATGTGGAGCCGGTCCCCCCTCCAATAGGAATTTGTATTATAGTTTCTCCCATCAAGAGAGACTTGTTACAATACAATCTTTGTGTTCCTTGTGACCTAGGTGATGCAATGAAGATGGAAAGCTTCATGCATCATGAGCATAACATAAACTTTGTGGAAAGCATTAAATATCCCAAGCCTCAGTCCCAAGACCTCAAACACCTTCAAAGGTGGAGAGAGCTAGCAGGGAATGAGGGGAGGGAAGAGGAAGAAGAAATATTTCATAGGAGAAAGAGTTAGTTCCTCACTTATCATCACTCTTCTTGATAGCATACATAATAGCATAGTAATAAAGATGGAGAAGATGGAAAGCTTAAACATTGAAGCATGGCTCTTGGTTGGATTTGCATTCTATAGCCAAGAGTGTTGGTGTAGGCTCTCAACCTCTCTACTTGCTTGGAAAAGGACAGGGAGCTCTTGCACTTTGCACACTACACAATGAGAGAGAGAGAGAGAGAGAGAGAGAGAGAGAGAGAGAGAGAGAGAGAGAGAGAGAGAAGAGAGAGAGAGAGTGGGAGAGCATACCCCTCAAGCATGCCCCTACTTGCTTTGGTCGACCCCCCCTTGTAGCTCATGCTTTAAGCTCAGTGGACCCCTCAGGCCTAGCCAATCATCAAAGGCAAGAGTCATACCAAGCAAGCATACTAGCCTTGGGACAAGTCTCCCCCTTTCCCCTTTGAGAGAGAGGGCTTGATAAATGCAAAAACAATCAATTAAATCTACTAATTTCTCATTGGACCCCCTGGGTGGCCAACCAATAGGCTTTAGGCACACCATGAGGGCAACATGAGGAGGAACTTGACAAGTGTCCCTTTTTCTTTCTTTGTACAAAGCTTTCCTTGCGTAAGTGTGTGTGTGTTCTCTCTCATCCCCCCTCTTGTAGGGCTCTTGCCCCCTCCTTGTAGGGATTGATGATTGACTTTTGCACTTCTTTTGCACACCTTACCTCAAGCACCTTAGTCAGCAAGCATGACAAAGCACCTCAATCTTGGGTGGTGTTCCCACAAGCACCTCAAGCTCCCTAGTCGGAAAGCACACCAAGCACCTCAAGCACCTTAGTCAGCAAGCACGACAAGCACCTCAAGCACCTTAGTCATCAAGCACGACAAGGACCTCAAGCACCTTAAGCTTGGGCGGGGTTCCCACCTCAAGCTCAGCCCTAGCTTACCTAACTTGGTCAAAGGACTTTTTAACACTAACCTTTGGAGGTCTTCAATGAAGCTAACCCTAAGGTCTTTAATCTCCATTGGTTAGCCTTGCTCTTTGACATACCATCTCTCTTTTGGGCCCCTTTACCATTGGCCCCGTGTTAAGATAGATCTATAAGCACATGTCTATATCCTAACCCTTGTTCCCATTTATTCTCCCACATTACATGATCATTTTAATATGAGAAAATCATTTGGGTTGGTTAGATATTAGATTTTATGACATTAACTCTCTCTTGAAATCATAGTCGCCCTCAACTATGAGGTAGAAGAGATAAAGCCTTAGTCATTAGTCAATCTTGCTTAGCGGTAGAGGATCCCTTTTTACCTACGACGTCTTTCCAAGATGGACGACTAATCCATTTGGTGCTTGGGACACATAGCTACCGCAAGCATGTCCGCTCTTTAGTCCATTTCATTCTCCCAAGTAGAGTGACAAATTCTACTTGGTGTCTGAGAGACTTCGTCATCACAAACATGATTCTAAGCATGCATACTATTTAAATTTGTGCACAATAAAAACAGAAACAGTATTATAAGACAAAAACATTGGTCATTTCAAACAAAATTTGTACATTTTCTTACTCTAATGTAGCATTGTAAGAATTGACAAGGTTCATAGTATCCTTAAGCAGTATTCCTTGCATCCATCTAGCATCCTCAAAAGGATAATTTTTGAACTTAATAAGTACCTTGTTTTCATGCTGCAGGATAGCTTTGAGTTATAGCACCTCTTCTTGGTCTTCAACTTCGGGAGGGTCTTCAATAATTGGTTCACTTGGTGGCTCTTCCTTTGTAGGGCTTTAGTAGGCTCAAATGAAAAGCATTTTGTATGAGCCAATGGTTGGGCAACTTGAGTTGGTAAGCCGTCTCATTGATGGGCTTCAATATTTGGAAAGGACCTTAGTATCTTTTTGCTAGCTTAACATAATACTTTTGATGGCCCGTAGGATTTTTGCCCGTTGTTTGCCTCAATCGAGCCTTAGGAAACTTAAGTAAGACCCAATCATTTTCTTTGAACATTAAAGCCCTTCTATGCTTTTTAGCAGCAACTTTTGTCCTTTGTTGAGATATGGATATAGCCTCCTTAATCTTTTGAAAAGATTATTGCATGTCACGGCTAT
Source organism: Adiantum capillus-veneris (assembly GCF_014529385.1). NCBI lineage: Eukaryota > Viridiplantae > Streptophyta > Polypodiopsida > Polypodiales > Pteridaceae > Adiantum > Adiantum capillus-veneris. Next base: position 48,340,571 of record NC_140960.1, read on the forward strand.
ACTCATTTAAGATCTTCCCATGTACTTTAAGTAGTAAGAGACTTTTAGGTCTTTCCTCAGTTATTTCAAAAGGTGCTTTTCCTAAAGAAGTATGTACAGTATTATTGTAGGCATACTCTAAAAGAGGTAAGTACTTTTCCCATTGTGAGCATTGATCTACTTCTGTAACATAAGTCTTTAGTAGATCGAGTATTGTAAGATTGGCTATCTCATTTTGACCATCCGTTTATGCCAAAGAGAAATTCAATATTGTTCCTAGATTTTCAAAGAGACCTTTCCAAAAATTACTGGTCATTCTAGGATCTCTATCTCACATGATGGATATTGGTAATCCATGGTGTTTGAAAATATGTTATACGAACAAAGTTGCCATTTGGTGTGCCTTAATAGTCTTTTGACAAGAATAAAGTGTGCTTGCTTGCTAAACCTGTCGACTATTGTCCATATTCTCATATTCCCATGGATAGACTTGGGTAATCCAAAGATAAAATCCATGGATATACTCTCCCATGGTGAATTTGGGATAGGAAATGGCTGGAGTAATCCAGGTTGCTTCCCTCTATCATCCTTGGTCTTTTGGCATACTACTATGTGCCTTGGCAATTACATCGTATTTGGCATACATCTAAACCAAGGCATTATTAGCACCATAGTAGGCATAAATATTTAAGGCATTGCGAGCACTCCATGTTTTATAAAAAATCTTCAAAATTTATCCGCTTTTGCATCCCTTTTTCCTTGCTCATGAAAGCCCAAAATGCAGAGACAAGTGTATCGGCCATAACTTTAGCAATCAATGCCCAGTTTGAAGACTGTAAAGCACATTCTCTAGCCCATGCTAGACACTATCATCCAAAACTCTATAAAATTGAAGTCAATTACTCAAGAACGCATCTCAAGTCTGGTTCAAAGACAGTAGATCCGACCCCCACAAAAGATCAAAATGCCCATAACTTCTCCATTAGGACTCCAATTAGAGAGTCGTAAAGAAAAAATTGTAGAGCATTCCGAGTACTATATTATTAACCCATAAAATTTCACTTTGGAAAATTTTGAGCATATCCATTTACAACATCAAATCCACAATTATTGGTGACAAAGACCATACTTGGCATACATTTAACTTTACATTAGCCTGGCACTGTGCGCCCTATCAATGCATCAGTAACATGTGCACATCAAACATGCACAATCTACTTCCTTAAACCCTATTTCCCATCGTGGAGGTGGAGTGACATGACACTGCTCTCTTCTTGTGCTACCTTTGGCAAACACTAGTGCTGGTGTAGATAGTTTTCTAGCGTTGCTAGATTATTGCCTTAGCACTACATACGCTCAAAAAATTCTTTAGCGCTACTGAAAAAATCACATATGCCATGGTTTTGCTGCAACCCAATTATTGCAGAGTTTGGACTACCTCAAAAATTCTTTAGCGCTACCTTTGATTGGCATTAATTTCCATTGCTTCTTGTAGCTTGCTATACCTCCAAGTTTTCACATCACCTGCTACATAGTCTAGTGTCGACTGATGATTTGCGAGTTATCTACTTAAGCTCTGATACCACTTGTGAAGTGCACGTACATGGATGCGTACGTGCATGCAGTGCAATAAGGATGGAGAGTGAGAGCACGATATTGGTGGAGCTCAGTGAGGAGAATACTACCTCATGCGCCTTATTCTATCAACCATCAAAAAATTAAGGTTAGGGTTAGTAATGGGAATTTGACTAGTTGGCATGTACCCCAACAATTAAATTTCCCAAGGCTCGTTTAAAGCACACAACAAGCAAAATTTGGCAAGGAGAACTCATGGCTCATCAGAAATACTATGCTAAGTTAGAAAAAACATTCTATGGACCCTTCCAAATTTAGGCACCAATCGATAAAACATCTTACAAGCTTAAGCTACCTGCCCATTGGATGCTTTCCATGTAAGTCTACTTAAAAGATACGAGGGTGTCCCATCAAATGAGCTAGTCATAGAAGGTCCTCCTAAATTTGAAGATGTTGAGGAGATATTTCAACTTGAAAGTGTCCTCCATCTCATAAAGACAACGTTCTCCATGGCAGTAAGGTAAGTATCTAGTTATGTTTAAGAATTATCCCTTTGAATATGCTAATGGATGCAAGAGCCACAAGTGAAGGATTATATGTCTTGTAAATGCTTACAATGAATTTCATATACTTTAATCATTGATCTAAATATTTCACAATAACCATACAAATCCTTTTAAGCCTGCACACCTTTCTCTTTTATCTCTTTTGAATAAAACAATGCGGGTATGCTACTTTCACAGTCAAATCAACCTTCAAATTGCAGTCTTTCTGTTCAAGGGATATATGCTCCAACCATTATAAGCTACCAATGCACAAATGCTATGAATAGTAGTCATAGATGAGTCAGTACAAGAGTCTCATTTAAATCAATGACCTTTTCTTGAGCATAACCTTTTACTAGAAATGTAGCCTTGTAGTGATCAACACTACATCAAGCTTACATATCAAGTTTAAAGTCACTTAGTACCAATGGCCTTTGTGTTAAGAGGCAAGTCTCATATTTCTTTTAATAGCATCATACTCAACTTGCATTGCAGCAAACCAATTTTTTGAATGTTATGCATTATCAAATGACAAAGGTTCTTCCTCATCATACATGCTTGATACAGCCAGACAATGATAAGTAGAGGCATACTGAGAACTTAAACGAGTACAATTAGACAAAGGTACACCCAATCTACTATCATGTAAAGACTACGTAGCCATTTTGGTATACATTTAGCCTGCTCATTTTCACTTCTATCTTCATCAATTACATCTTGTACACCTGCATCAAAAAGTTGTTGATATTTAACTTCATTCAACATTTACATATTTTGTGCCTCATTAAAAATTACATTCATACTCAAATTGTGTCTCTTGCAAAACCAACATCTCCGACTATATGGAGTGAAAGACTTCAATGCTTTACTGGGACACCTATTTAGTCTTTATGCAACACACATGGTAGCCTCAAGCCAAAATATATGTGGCCAGCAAAGCTTGGCTTTCAAACATACATTGTGCCATCTCCATAAACAACGCATTTTATCTCTCAACATCACCATCTTGTGGAGGGTTATACGGTGATGTACACTGGTGTTTTACCCCATGACTTGTTATAAATGCATTAAAATCTCTAGAGACGCTCTTAACTATGTATATCTTGATTTTTTCCTCTTGCTCCTCCCATGTGGGACTTTCCTCTTTTCCATATGGTAGCTCCTCAAACCTTCCCTAATTTCTATCAATGATCTTACACAAAAACCCACACAACTTCTCCTCCGACATCATAATTGGATGAAAGTTGCCTTGACCAAAGCCCAAAATTCAATGCCTCAACGGTGGCATCAAATTTTCAATCTAATGTTGATATGAAGGATCCAAAATAAACATAAATTCTCAAAAATTAGCATACATTACAATAAAAAATACTATAACTTGGAAAAAACCCATCCATTCTAGCCCAGATTCAATCAAAAGAAATCCCAAAGACCGGCACATTGGCACCAAGAATGGTGACTCCACCAAAAGGGTTAAAAAACCATCATACAACCCCACATTTGGCATACATTTTGATCAAATCAACATCGCATTAAGAAAAAATATGTACAACCCAAAACGATACGAGTACCTCAATCATGACTGAGCATAGATTTTTTTAAAAAACCCCATTGAAGCCACCACTAAATGCAAGATGAAACTTTAACCACCCCTTTCAAGTCTTGTGTGAGGAACCAATCCAAGGAATTACATGAAGGGGTAATGTCATTTGTGGTAGAGATTCGATTAAAACTTTTTTGGTTCTATGAGATTCAAAGATTTAGCATGCACAATTATTTATTCAAAGAGTGTTTCACATGAAAAATGTTGGCATGCAAATTTTGGTCATCTCATTTTTGCAAGTTTGCTGTGCTTACAAAAATCCGATTTGGTTGCTTTGTTGCCCCCTCTTGAGACACTGTTGAAACATTTATGTGAAGGCTATATTTTGGCCAAAATGCAACATTCAAAGTTTCCTAAGGATGGTTCTATGCAAACTACTTGCAAATGCAACTTGTCTATAGTGATGTTTGTGATCTAATGCATACTCCATATTTTGAAAATTATTGTGCTTCCTAAACTTTATTGATAATTACTCTAGGAATACATGGGTGTAACCACATAAGGTAAAGTTTAAAGTGTTTATGTGCTTCAAATAGTTTTTCCTTATAGCTTAAAATCTTATCTCACTCTACTATCGGCACCCTCCATTCTAATAGAGGGTGGAACACCGTGAAGATCTTCCCATATGTTTTCAAAAAAGTGGGACTTTTGATCTTCTCTCAATTATCTCAAAAGTTTTCTTACTTGTAGAGGTATGGAAAGTGTCGTTGTATGCATACTCTTCAAGTGGAAAATATTTCTCCCATTGATTGTGTTTATCTACTTCCAGAACTTAGGATTTTCATAGATCATGGACAAATAGAGTTAACTATTTCACTTTGGCCATCCATTCCACGGTGATAGGCCAAGGAAAAGTTTGGCTTTGTGTGCAAGTTTTAAATAATCCCCTTCAAAAATAATTGTTCTTTTGGGATCTCTATTCGATACCATACTTTTAGGCGAGGCATGATACTTGAATATCGAAGAGATGAAGAGAGTAGCCATATGATGTGCCTTGATAGTCTTTTTTTCAGGTATTAAGTGAGCTTGATTATTATACCTATCTACTATCATCCATATTCCCGTATTCCCATGAATAGGCTTTGGAAAGCCCAAGACAAAATCCATGACTATGCTCTTCCATGAGAAATTAGGAATAGGTAATGGTTGGAGTAAATAGGTTTATTCCCTCTATCACACTTTTTGGAACATAAGACATTGAAACACATAGTCTTCGACATTCTCTTCATTGTGGGCCAATAAAAGTATGTATTATTGGCAGCGTAGTAGCTTGAATCCCTCCTAGGATTTTAAAAAAAAGGGAGCATCATGCTCACATACCTTTTTAGCATGAGGGTGCTCCTCGAGGATAGCCTTCATTTGTAGGGGTTCGAACAATAGATGCTCGAGGAGTCATCTTCTTTGCATGCTTTTTGAGGACATGCACGATAAGAGTGACCTTGTCCCTGACACTTGAAGCATCTACTTTCCTTGCAATGGAGATCCATCTCTTTAATGAAAGCTAGTTTTTACTATGATAAGCTCCTTTATCCTTCGACTTTCTTTTCTTGGAAGAGATTGTCATTCTTCCCCTGATTATACATCTTATCTTTTGTGACAAAAGGCTTGTTTTCCTTTTTGTCTGGATCTTGAAATTTGATCTTAGAGACTACCACAGTGTGATAAATAACCTCAAAAATTGTCTTGAACCTTTGGACAGTAACATATGTTGCATGCTTTTGAAAGTCCATCACAAAATTGCTACGTTTGCTTAGGAAATTCTATTCATTTGTAGACATTGGCTTTGAGATGTAAATCCCAAAAATTGTCTATGTACTTTTGAATAGCTTTCCCTTGCTCAAGCTTAAAACTTTGCCATGTAGTAAGAGAACCTCTTTGCTTTTGTGGAGATCCATCTGCCTTCCTTGATTGCCTTCTCGTTCTCTTCTTGGATAATTGCCTCTCTTGCTCATTAGAGTTTTCCTTTGAGGCCTCTCCTACAGTCCTCATAAAAATTATGTGTTCTTGAGTAGTTCCAACCAAATTTTTGTTTTGAAGTTGTTCTTGGACGACTGTTTGTTGCAAATCAAGATTGGTGATAGCTTCCTGCAACTTGTGAGCAAGATACTCAACTACCCATACACGAATAGCATTATCATTAAACAAATTGATGCGTGTATAGTCTATGACTCTCTCTTCTTCTAAAGTATCAAATGTGGTGTTCCTTTTGAATGTAATAATTCCTTGTGGTAACTCCTCGGATAAGTCTCTCTTTGGTCAAGAGTCTCAATTACTCTTCTTCAAAAACCAAGAATTTATTCTTTAAAATTCACGTACCTTTGGTTGAAATTTCAGTGTTGGTTTACAAACTCAACCCTTTACACTTAAACCTAGAACCTTTTCTTCTTTAAAAAAAGGAAAATGACCTTGATCTCTGATACCAATATGTAATACAAATATAGCAACGAAAAATAACTCGATTAATTGTGATCAACCATATGATTTTCCCTTACCAATTGATATTGCTCCACAAACATAAAAGAGATTGGGAAGGCACAAAAGTACAATATGCACTTAAGGAGTGGAGGAAAAGCATTAGAAAATTTCGTAGGTCATTTGGAGGGCCTTGTAAGAAATTGTATTTCTCACTCTAGAAACTTTTTATAAAATGCACTTGCACCTTGTGAGTACGTCCAAAAGGACAACCAGACACTCTAAAAAGTAGATTTATACTCCCAATCATCCTTGAAAACGGTCACTTTTTTATTTAATGCGAGCGTCTTTTTCAAGAGGCAGGTGCGGCGCATTCAATGCAGCTTACGTCATCACTAAAAGTTGAAAAGTCACAAATTGTCAAATAGTGATAGATTTTGAAGCTTTTGACACCACCAATGCGTCCGGAACGCCAAAATACCCTAAAAACGAATGTCTACTTGCCTCATTCCGACAATCGGAAAAGCAAAAAATATCAAAAAACCCCAAAAAATGGGCTTTTTACTTAAAGCGCGCGAAGAGGCATTTCTAAATTCTAGAATGCCCCTCTGCGCGCCGTTAGTACAAAGCTCCTTTTAGTGATTTTTGGACACTTATCTTTCCAGAAAGCCCCTTTTTAGAGGTTTTTGGACATTTTCTTCTCAAAAAGCTCCCTAAAAAGAAGAAAAAGAGGCTTTTTACTAACGGCGCGCTAAGAGGTATTCCAAAATTTTAGAATGCCCCTCTGCGCGTCGTTAGTTCAAAGCTCCTTTTAGTGATTTTTGGACACTTATCTTTCCAGAAAGCTCCTTTTTAGAAGTTTTTGGACATTTTTCTCTCAAAAAGCTCCCTAAAAAGAGAAAAAATGGGTTTTTTACTAGCGGCGCGAGGAGGCATTACAAAATTTTGGAACGGCCCCTCGCGCGCCGTTAGTAAAATGTTCCTTTAGGGCTTTTTGACATTTTTTTGCCTCTTTGGATGTCTGAGTGAGGCAATTGGACATTCATTTCTAGAAGATATATGCGTTCCGGACGCATTGACAATATCAAAAGTTTCAAAATCTTCCACCACTTGATAGTTTTGTGACTTTTTAAGTTCTAGTGATGACGTAGTCTGTATCAAATGCACCACATCTATCTTCTGAAAAAGGTGCTCGCATTAAATGAAAGAGAGTGCTCGTTTTCAAGGACCACTAGATTATTAAATGAGGAGAGGGACACCTTTTATATTTTTGTTAATATCAATCTATTTTTCTACGTAACGTAGACTCTTCTCTCATTGGAAGAGCTTAGTTTCCTCTTTCTTCCAAAAGGCCCTTCAAAAGACCTCCGAAATCTCCTAATGCCTTGCCACCACACCAATAAGCTCTTAGGCTTTCGTAAAGAGCGAAACGCCCTAACTTTGAAGTTACTATCTATATGCATCATAAGGAGCTCTAAAATCTAGGGTTTACGCTAGCGGTCAACCAACACTTGATAATAGTCTATATTAATAAAAATGGGCATAATCATCAACATTTCAATACAACTTGGAGAGTGATTGGACCATAATCACTTTTCCCATCATACCTAGGCTTTTACTGCAAAATATACAAACTTTGATTGCGTTAATTTTCAATTTTACAATAACTACCACTCATGTTGTCGGCTACAGCCCCATGCTTGAAAAAAACCATTTTCTTGGCCTTGATTTTTAAGGTCAAACCAATGAGACAACCAAGATATATGTCATAATCTAAGGTAATTACCAAGATTTTAAACCAAAATGACCAATTGTTTAGATTACAAGAAGCATTTTTCAATTTGTACCTGTAAATTTACATTATTAACCAGCATATGTAAGCACACCTTTGAGAATTGAAGCTGACACACCAGAATGTTCCCCATACTTGCTCCCTTTTTGGCACGTGTAACTCCGATTCCAAAGAACCATTAGTGTGGACTCCTTTACCTAGCTTATAAATCCTTGCTCGAGGCCATTGTTCTCACTCCTTAGACATTGACCCTTGTTTGGAGCACCTGCCTAGTTACTCCAGCTTGTGCTACTGCAAATATTCTCCTGTTTGGAAGGTCCTTAAGTCACAATATCTTCATCTTTCTCATGGGTTTCTGTAACATGCCTTTTCGTCATCAGAGTGCAATCATAAAGATTTTCCCTACACTTGTCAAGGTAGCATTCTGTCAACTGATGAGTATAACTGAGGCCCAAAGTCTTAGCCAAAAGCACATGGCTTGAAGAACCACATATGTATATATTGGGTTGCGCCTGGCTGGCCCCCTGCTGGCTGTTATATCGCCATGCCATGTGACAAAACTGGTCACATTAGCTCTTAATGGACAATCCACCAAATGCTTTTGTCATTAAATGCAGCGATTCTCAGTGATAGCTGCAACTAATGCTGCTGTCCCCATTTTTCTACCCCAAAGCACAAGCCAGTTTCTGTTGCAAGCCCTAATAGGAGGGGAAATTGAGGTAGAGAACCTCCAAATGCAAGGATCATGGACCTCATCTTGTGCTGGGGTCTTCCAGCGCACTTCCTTTATGACGGTGTAGTATGCAACAAATTCTTTGCGCAGACTTTAGAGACTTCCATGCAACCTCCAAGTCACTTCACTTAGGCCTCTGATGGTGGCTACAGCTGTGATGCTTAAGGACCCAAATAGTATTGTTGCCCCTGTTTGAATCCGAGCCTCCAGCTGCATCCAAGCATTCATGCACACTTGCAAAAGTTGCTGTCAAATTCAGTCCTAGCTGGAGGACAGACATGAAAAGAGCATGTGCATGATGCATATAAGCCTTCTTCACCTGTGAAAAGCGAGTTCTCTTGGATAAGACCATGTGATCAACAAGAGTCCTTGTCAAGCTCTTAAATGCTCATCATGATGCTTGTGATGAGTAATTGAGCAGAATGTTTTGATAGAAGGTTAAAAGTTTGCTTTAACTAAGTGCGTCAAGCAACTCCCAATTCATGGGGAATCATCCAATCTCCACTTTCACAGAACAAATTGATAATTGGTACAACACTGACAGTCTTGTCTTGAACTGTTACAATGTTGCCCAAAATTGTAAAGGGGGAAGCACTTTCAGGATTCAGTTCAACATACGACAGTGCTGCACGTAAACCCCGTGTCACATCTCCACAACTTTGACAAGCTCCAAGAAGAGAAAGCCAAGGCAAGGCCAAATTCTGAAAAGGGGCATGACTAAGCAAAGCGTCTGCCTCACCCAAATGACCAACACGGCCAAGAAGGTCAATCATACATACAAAATGGTCTATTGTTTGAGGAATGCCAAAATCAGTGAGCATGGCAGAAAACAAACTCCAACCACCTTCAACCAATCCTGCATGACTACATGCAGTCAAAACACACGTGAATGTGATGTTGTCAGGGCTGATTCCTTCTGACAGCATCTTTTGGAAATGCATTAGAGCATTTTGCCCGCAACCCATCTGGGAAAATGCAGCAATAAAAGCAGTCCAAGAAACTAGATTGTGATAAGGCATCCTATCAAAAACAATTATTGCTTTCTGCAGATCACCACATTTCCGATACATGTTCATAAGGGCATTGCATATAATGACATCTTTCCCATATCCGCATTTGCATAAACAGTCATCGACTGCATGCCCCTCTTCAAGAGCTTCTAGGTTAGTACATGCATCAACAAGGCAAAGAAATGTGACATTGTTAGGCTTGGTTCCCTCAGCCTGCATCCGATGGAACAGGCTTAACGCCTCTTTCCCACACCCATTTTGTGTACATGACATGATCATAGTACTCCAAGCAACAACATTCTTATTAAGAATTCTGTTGAACACAGCTTTTGCATCATCCATACAACCACACTTGCCATACAGATTCACAAGGCAAACTGAGATTGCCTCATCACTTTCAATGCCTCTGAAAACAACAGTAACGTGAATGTCTTGCCCATCCACTAAAGAAGGAAGACCGCTGCAAGCGTCCAATGCAAAAACAAATGTCACAGTGTTTGGACAGACGCCTTCAACTTGCATTTTGTGAAATAGTTGTAATGCCTCCACGCTGTGCATGTTGCGTGAGAGAGCTACTAACATAGCCGTCCATGCCACAACATCATGCACAAGCATCCTTGCGAAGATATTTCTTGCATCATAGACACTACCGCACTCACCATACATGTTGATTAGGGCAGTAGATGCAACGATATCTATATCTGAACGATTTTCTACGAGTGCTGAATGGATCAACTGACCATATTCATTTTCTGACATGATAGCACATGCATCAAGAGCGCAAATGTGAGCAATTTTATCTGGTTCCACGCCCTTCAAGTGCATCACACAAAATGTGTTTAGAGCCTCATATCCATTCTTGACTATAACAAATGCTGAAAGCATGGTGGTCCAAGAGACTATGTCCCCATGAGACAATTTTGAAAACACGGCTTGTGCATCATCAACAAGCTCAAGCTTACCATAAAAGCTGATGAGGGCATTGCTCAAATTCAGAGTGTCTTCAAGTCCAACATATACGACAGAGATGTGAACTTTTTGGCCTGCTTCAATATTGCAGCTGCCAGCACATGCATCAAGGACGCTAATAAAAGTGATGTGATCGTATGCCATGCCGTGATGTTGCATGGACCGGAAAAGATCGAGGGCTTCTTCGTAACTCCCATGATGCACACAGGCAGCAATCATCGCATTCCATGTTATGATATCTCTGATGAGCATGCCATTGAACAGGTCCCTTGCAGCATCCAAAGGTCCATTGCGGTTGTAAACATTGATCATAATATTGCAGGAGAAAATATTTGGGTGATGCAAGCCATCAAACACATGGCGAGCATCCTTTACGAACCCGCAGCTGCCATACAACTGGATGATGCAATTCAGTATAACCTTGTCATGATCGAGGCCACAGGACACAATGTAGGCGTGTGTGAGCCTGCCATCCACGAGGGCTTTGGATTTACTCTGAGATCTCAAGAGTGAAGTGAGCTCGAGGCGATCAGCAGCCAGGCAAAGTTTTTCTGCAGCAAGAGGGTGCCCATCTCCTGTAAAATTTGAAGCTTTGCGCACGGGAATGGGGGAAAATCTGATCCTTCCACGTGACAACAGGACCCCAGTCTGCTTAGTTCGCAGTGCTCTCATGCAATCGCACGACAAAGAAGTATTACCATATGCATTGACTCAAGGTTGAGCAGCTATGGGTTTGAATTCAGGTTTAGCCCAAATGAGGGGAGATTTTGTGTGTGTGTGTGTGTGTGTGAGAGAGAGAGAGAGAGAGAGAGAGAGTGAGAGAACTAGAAAGGCCGATCGATTTGAATCATATATGAAACACTTAGATATTATTGAAGACTAAAGCAATTCAATTGTCCATATGTAACACAAACAATAATTTATTTGTGATATGCCAATTAATTATTTACACATAATAAAGTGGTTATACATTAGCATTGTTACATCGTTTACATTAGAAACTTGGATTTGGAGGATAAGTAAAAACTCCTGCTAGATGATTGCCGGAACTTTTATTTAACAACCAACCATTAATGTATATATGTATATACATATATATATTGTAATGGAATTAGCCTATTCAACTTGAGAATAACGGAAATTAATGAGAATACTTTCGAGAAATAACTTTGTGAGCATAGCGGGTAGACATAATTGAAGATAGCAACATAATCATAGCAATTAGTTAACTTGGCATGAACAATACTTTTGCAAGAGAGAGAATTTAGAGAACATGACAACAGTTGAGGACCGGATTTATGTGGAGCCGGTCCCCCCTCCAATAGGCATTTGTATTATGATTTCTCCCATTAAGAGAGACTTGTTACAATACATTCTTTGTGTTCCTTGTGACCTAGGTGATGCAATGAAGATGGAAAGCTTCATGCATCACAATCATAGCATAACATGAACTTGAAGAAAGCTTTAATTGTCCCAAGCCTCAGTCCCAAGACCTCAAACACCTTCGAAGGTGGAGAGAGCTAGCAGGGAATGAGGGTAGGGAAGAGGAAGAAGAAACATTTCATAGGAGAAAGAACTAGTTCCTCACTTATCATACTCTTGTTGCTAGCATACATAATAGCATAGTAATGAAGAAGAAGGAGATGACAAGCTCAAGCATTGAAGCATGGCTCTTGGTTGGATTTGCACTCTATAGCCAAGAGTGTTGGTGTAGGCTCTCCACCTCTACTTGCTTGGAGAGGGAGCTCTTGCACTTTGCATAGCACACAATGAGAGTGCTTGTGAGTGTGTGTGGGTGAGTATACCCCTCTAGCAAGCCCCTAGCTAGCTTTGGTCGACCCCCCCTTGTAGCTCATGCTTGAAGCTCATTGGACCCTCCCAGGCCTAGCCAATCACAAGCAAGAGCCATTACAAGCATTGAAGCATGGCTCTTGGTTGGATTTGCACTCTATAGCCAAGAGTGTTGGTGTAGGCTCTCCACCTCTACTTGCTTGGAGAGGGAGCTCTTACACTTTGCATAGCACACAATGAGAGTGCTTGTGAGTGTGTGTGGGTGAGTATACCCCTCTAGCAAGCCCCTAGCTAGCTTTGGTCGACCCCCCCTTGTAGCTCATGCTTGAAGCTCATTGGACCCTCCCAGGCCTAGCCAATCACAAGCAAGAGCCATTACAAGCAACATGGGTAGCCTTGGGACAAGTGTCCCCCTTTCCCCTTTGAGAGAGAGGACTTGATAAATGCAAAATCAATTAGATAATTCAAGTAATTTATCATTGGACCCCTTTGAAGCTTAGCCAATAGGCTTCAAGCAACACATGAAGGTAACATGGGTAGGGGCCTGACATGTGTCCTTGCTGCCTCTTCAAGTTGGGGCTTCCCTTGTGTGTGTGAGTGGGTGTTCTCTCTCTAGCCCCTAGGAAAAGGGCTCGCCCCCCCTCTTGTAGGAATGCTTTTGACTTTATGTGATCAAGCACCTTACTCACCAAGCATGACAAAGCACTTGAACTAGGGGGTGTTCCCACAAGCATCTCAGGCAAGCTTCTCAAGGCACCTCAAGTACCTTAATCATGCAGCAAGTCAAGCACCTCAAGCATGGAGCCAGTCAAGCACCTCAAGCATCTTAATCAAGCACCTCAAGCATGACAAACACCTCAAGCACCTCAAGCAGGACAAGCACCTCGAGCTTGGGCCGGGTTCCCACCTCAAGCTCAGCCCTAGCTTACCTAAGGTCAAAGGATTTTTACACACATTTATTGGAGGTCTTCAATGAAGCTAACCCTAAGGTCTTATGCTCCATTGGTTAGCCTTGCTCTTTGATAGACCATCTCCCTTTTGGGCCCCTTTACCATTGGCCCCGGCTTGAGATAGATCTATAAGCACATATCTATATCTTAACACTTGTTCCCGTTTATTCTCCCACATTAAGTGATCAATTTAATATGAGAAAATCATTTGGGTTGGTTAGATATTAGATTTTATGACATATATATTCATTCTTATATCGAAGATTTGTCACATAGGTCTTGAAGCATCTTGCTGTTGTTATAGTACAATAACTATGACATTCAAAACTTTTAAGCTCCCTTCATGCCCCCCCCCCCCCCCCCCTCTCTCTCTCTCTCTCACACACACACACACACACACACACACACGTATTAGATGGATAACAATTTGCATGGAGCTCATGTGTGCATACACATACAACTTGTCATCATGGTATAGTAGTTGAAAAATTGGCATTGCAGTTAAAGTGATGACCTCAAATCAATGCATGAAAAGGATGAGCAAACTCTTTTTTCTCAATCTCTGTAAAGAAAAGTATAGATGGCTATGATTGGTCACTCTCTCACTCTCTCTAATGGAATTGGCATATTGACTTGAGAGTAGCGGAAATAAGAGAGAGTAATTTTGTGAAATTGCTTTGTGAGCATAGCGGGTGAACATAATTGATGGTAGCAGCATAAACATAGCATTAGTTAACCGTGGCATGAACAATACTTTTGCAAGAGAGAGAATTTAGAGAACATGACAACAGTTGAGGGCCCTCCAATATGCATTTGTATTATGATTTCTTCCATCAAGAGAGACTTGTTACAATACAATCTTTGTTTTCCTTGTGACTAGGTGATGCAATGAAGATGGAAAGCTTCATGCATCACAAGCAAAACATAAACTTTGTGGAAAGCTTTAACTATCCCAAGCCTCAGTCCCAAGACCTCAAACACCTTCTAAGGTGGAGAGAGCTAGCAGGGGATGAGGGTAGGGAAGAGGAAGAAGAAACATTTAATAGGAGAAAGAACTAGTTCCTCACTTATCATCGCTCTTCTTGATAGCATACATAATACCATAGTAATGAAGATGGAGAATATGGCAAGCTTAAGCATTGAAGCATGTCTCTTGGTTGGATTTGCATTCCATAGCCAAGAGTGTTGGTCTAGGCTCTCAACCTATCTACTTGCTTGGAGAAGGAGAGGCAACTCTTGCACTTTGCACTTCACACAATGAGTGTGTGTGTGTGTGTGTGTTTGTGTGTGTGTGTGTGGGAGAGTATACCCCTAGCTTCCTTGGTCGACCCCCCCTTGTAGCTCATGCTTGAATCTCATTGGACCCCTCCAGGCCTAGCCAATCACAAGCAGGAGGTAAATCAAGTAACAAGGGTAGCCTTGGGACAAGTGTCCCCCTTTTCCCTTTGAGAGAGAGAACTTGATAAATGTAAAACCAATTAATTAAATCTTCTAAATTATCATTGGAACCCTTGGGTGGCCAACCAATAGGCTTCAGGCACACCATGAGGGTAACATGAGGAGGAGCTTGACAAGTGTCCCTTTTGCTTTCTTTGTACCAAGCATGCCTTGTGTGAGTGTGTGTGTGTGTTCTCTCTCATCCCCCCTCTTGTAGGGCTTGCCCCTCCTTGTAGGAATTAGTGTTGACTTTTGCACACTTCAAGCCACTCAACTTTGGACACGGTTCCCACCACAAGCTTGGCCCTTAAGCCCCTCAAGCTTGGGCCGCGGGCTCCTACCTCAAGTACAACCCTAGCATCTCAAGCATGATAAGCACCTCAAGCATCTCAACCATCAAGCATCTCAGTCATCAAGCAACTCAAGCACCTTATTCATCAAGCAAGTCAAGCAACTCAAGCACCTTAAGCTTGGGTCGGGTTTCTACCTCAAGCTCAGCCCTAGCTTACCTAAGGTCAAAGGACTTTTACACTAACTATTGGAGGTCTTCAATGAAGCTAACCCTAATGTCTTTATGCTCCGTTGGTTAGCCTTGCTCTTTGATAGACCATCGCTCATTGGGGCCCCTTTACCATTGGCCCCGTGTGGAGATAGATCTATAAGCACATATCTATATCTTAACCCTTGGTCTCGTTTATTCTCCCACATTAAATGATCAGTTTAATATGAGAAAATCATTTGGGTTGGTTAGATAAAAGATTTTATGACATTACCTCTCTCTTGAAAGCGTAGTCATCCTCGACTATGAGGTAGAAGAGATAAAGCCTTAGTCATTAGTCAATCTTACTTAGCAGGTAGAGGATCCCTTTTTGCCCTACGATATCTTTACAAGATGGATGACCAATCCATTTGGTGCTTGGGAGACATAGTTGCCGCAAGCATGTCTGCTCTTTAGTCCATTTCATTCTCCCAAAGTAGAGTGACAAATTCTACTTGGTGTTTGAGAGACATCTTCATCACAAACATGATTCTAAGCATGCATACTATTCAAATTTGTGCACAATTAAAAAGAGAACTAGTCCGATAAGACAAAAACATGGGTTATTTAAAAGAAATTTGTACATTTGCTTACTCTAATGTAGCATTGTAAGCATTGACAAGGTTCATACTATCCTTAATTTGTATTCCTTACATCCATCTAGCATCTTCAAAAGGATAATTTTTGAACTTAATAAGATACCGTCGGATAATCTTACCATGTCGTTGTACCTTGTCTTTATGCCAAAGGATAGCTTTGGGTTGTAACACCTCTTCTTGGTCTTCAACGTCGGGAGGGTCTTCAATAATTGGTTCACTTGGTGGCTCCTCTTTGTACGGCTTGAGTAGGCTCACATGAAAAGCATTGTGTATGAGCCAATGGTTGGGTAACTTGAGTTGGTAGGCAGTCTCTTTGATAGGCTTCAAGATTTGGAAAGGACCATAGTATCTTTTTGATAGCTTAGCATAATACTTTCGATGACCCGTATGATTTCTTCCCGTCGTTTGCCTTAATCAAGCCTTAGGAAACTTAAGTAAGACCCAATCATTTTCTTTGAACGTTAAGGCCCTTCTATGCTTGTTAGCAGTAGCTTTTTTCCTTTGTTGAGAGATGGATATAGCCTCCTTAATCTTTTGAAAAGATTCTTGTAGGTCACGGCTATACTCATCGGCAACGAAGATTTTCCCATGTACTTTCAGTAGCAAGGGACTTTTAGGTCTTCCCTCAATGATCTCAAAAGGTGCTTTTTCCATAGAAGTATGTACGTTATTATTGTAGGCATACTCTACAAGAGGTAGGTACTTTTCCCATTGTGAGGGTTGATCTACTTCTATAACATAAGTCTTTAGGAGATCGAGTATTGTGAGATTGGCTATCTCACTTTGGACGTCCGTTTGTGGGTGATATACCGAAGAGAAATTCAATCTTGTTCTTGAATTTTCAAAGAGACTTTTCCAGAAGTTACTGGTCATTCTAGGATCTCTATCTGACACGATGGATGTTGGTAATCCATGGTGTTTGAAAATCTGAGATATGAAGAGAGTTGACATTTGGTGTGTCTTAATAGTCTTTTTCACAGGAATAAAGTGTGCTTGCTTGCTAAACCTATCGACTATTGTCCATATTCTCATATTCCCATGGATAAACTTGGGAAATCCAAAGATGAAATCCATGGATATACTCTCCCTTGGTGGATTTGGGATAGGCAATGACTGGAGTGATCCAGGTTTCTTCCCTCTATCATACTTGGTCTTTTGGCATACTACACATTTTGAAACATACTCTTGTACGTCCACTTCTAAAAATGGAAACAGACTTCGATTAGGTTAGGTTATAGGTTAGGTTTAGGTTATAAGTTAGGCTACATTAAGTTAGGTTAGGTTTAGGTTATAGGTTAGGTTAGATTATAGGCTGGGTTAGATTATAGGTTAGGTTAGAGCTAGCGAATAGTAGAAAAAATGCAAACGGACTTTGAAGATGACTCATGTACTTCGAAAAATGCAAACGGACTTCGGTTAGGTTAGGTTATAGGTTAGGTTTAGGTTATAAGTTAGATTACATTAAGTTAGGTTAGGTTAGAGCTAGCGACAAATTAATAGTAGAAAAAACACAATCGGACTTCAAAAGTGCACATAGACTTCAAGAACCTTAATATATAGTCATTGACCAATAAAGACGAGATTATTACCCTGTGGTCCTAATATCCATGCACCTCTAAACCGAGGTGTGCGGGGATCAAGCCTGGCTAGAGAATGTGAGGTTGTTAGCGCTAGTAGCAAATAGTTGAAAAAACGCAATTGGACTTCAAAAGTGCACACAAACTTCAAGAACTTTAATATATAGTCATTGAACAATAAAGACGCGATTATTACCCTGTGGTCCTAATCTCTGTGCACCTCTAGACCGAGGTGTGCGGGGATCGGGCCTGGCTAGAGAATGTGAGGTTGTCATGTACTTAGTAGTGTGTAGTTATAACAACTAAAGTGTTTTAATTATTTGTTGCATCATTGGTAGATAAAGTATGGATGATAGGATGGTGTGTCCTTATGCGTATTTCAAGCATCAGATCTTCAAAAACAAAAAATATGCGACCAACACATACACAATCACAGTCTCTTTTCGATAGAGAAACTACAAGACCTGCGTTATCGATCTCATGGTCTAAAGATTGAAGGTCAAACTCCATAAGTAGATATTGCTCCAACTTCATCCCAGAGAAGACGACTTTCAAATGAGCAGCCATCGATTGGGTCCTCCCAACTAATATCTAATGCGGCATTTCAAGAAGTAGAGATGGAGCAGATGTTGGACGCGTTCTTTGACATGGATTCCAACATAGAAGGCGACAACATTGAACGCAGTACCGTGGACCAACCTCAGCCATCCCGTTCATATCGACAGCATGATAGCAACGATAAAGAGGGTGAGATGATGCAAAGTCTTGCACGCATGCCGCTCTATAGTGGTGCAAAACTCTCAGCTCTCCGTACCGCGTTGGCAATGCTTAATTTGCAGTCTACGGTTGGTCTGACGCCTCAGCGAGAGATCTTTTCATGTAAATACATTGTATCCTAAGCATGGTAAAGTGAAAATTACAGTTCATATAAAGTGATCAAAGGGCTGACTTGTTCATGTAACGACAGGTTGCTCAATGAGCAAATCTTGCCAAAAGGGAATCACATGCCCCCTACCCGTCCAGCCGCAAAAAAGCTTTTTACTAATTTGGACTTGGATTATCACAAAATACATGCATGTCCTAATGATTGTATACTTTTTTGCAATGAGTATGGAAACTTGGAACAGTGTCCCAATTGTGGAGCAAACACGTACAGGGAGGACACACAAGGAAAATGTATCCCTGCAAAGGTCCAGAGCATGTTCAGGTGCAAGTCCATAGCCGCTTTGATGAGGTGGAACTCAAATACTAGATTGGTAGATTATGTGATGTGGGTACCTACTGACTCTCGTGCATGGAATCACATAGAGAAAAGTTGGCGTACATTTAATAACGAGCCTCGATGTATCCGCTTTGGTCTGGCAATGGACGGAGTAAACCCATTCGGATTACGGAGTTCGTCATGCAGCACGTGGCCTATTGTCTGGTTAATTATAATCTTTCACCATGGCTCACTGTCAAGAAGGGAGATCTATTATTGTCATTGATCATCCCAGGAAAGTACAAAGCAAAGAACATGGACTTCTATCAGGCACCACTTATAGAAGAGCTCCAAATCTTGTGGACAAGAATCGATGTGGTTGATATGTCCCAACCAATCGAATGACAGAATGTACATGTCCATGGCATTCTCATGTGGACCATGCACGATTGGCCAGGCTTTGGTGAGTGCTCAGGTAAGTGCCTTGAAAACCCTCACACACATGTGATTCCTGGCGATGCCAATTCTTTTATATTTTAATTTTGTGATTTTTTAGGCTTGAGTTACTGGGGCAATCATGCATGTCCTAAATGTGGTCCTCGACTTGGCTTCCGCCGCTCTGAGCATTTGACCAAGACAGTTTACGAGGAACATGGTAGATTTTTGCCTGAGGGACATGAGCTACGTGGACCAAACATGTCATAAAATCTAATATCTAATATCTAACCAACCCAAATGATTCTCTCATATTAAACTGATCACTTAATGTGGGAGAATAAACGGGAACAAGGGTTAAGATATAGACATGTGCTTATAGATCTATCTCAACATGGGGCAAATGGTAAAGGGGCCCAAATGAGAGATGGTCTACCAAAGAGCAAGGCTAACCAACGGAGCATAAGACCTTAGGGTAAGCTTCATTGAATACCTCCAATAATGTGTGTAAAAGTCCTTTGACCTTAGGTAAGCTAGGGCTAACCTTAAGGCGCCGGAACCCGACCCAGCTCGAGGTGCTTGTCCTGCTTGATGACTAAGGTGCTTGAGGTGCTTGAGATGCTTGAGGTGCTTAATTATTGAGATTCTTGAGGTGCTTTACATGCTTGAGATGCTAGGGTTGCACTTAAGGTGAGAACCTAGCCCAAGCTTAAAGTGCTTAACGACCAAGCTTGTGGTGGGAACTGGGCCTATGTATGAGGGGCTTGAGGTGTCAAAATTCAAGTATTCAATCCCTACAAGGAGGGGGCAAGCCCTACATGAGGGGGGATGAGAGAGAACACCCACACACTCACACAAGGCATGCATGGTACAAAGAAAGCAAGAGGGACACTTGTCAAGTTCCTCCTCATGTTGCCCTCATGGTGTGCCTGAAGCCTATTGGTTGGCCACCCAAGGGGTCCAATAATAATTTAGGAGATTTAATTAATTGATTTAGCATTTATCTAGCCCTCTCTCTCAAAGGGGAATGGGGGACACTTGTCTCAAGGCTACCCTTGCTGCTTGTAATGCCTCCTGCTTGTGATTGGCTAGGCCTGGAGGGGTCCAATGAGCTTCAAGCATGAGCTACAAGGGGGGGTTGCTTAGGGGGTATACTCACCCACACACACTCACAAACACTCTCATTGTGTGCTATGCAAAGTGCAAGAGCTCCCTCTCCTTCTCCAAGTAAGTAGAGGTTGAGAACCTACACCAACACTCTTGGATATGGAGTGCAAATCCAACCAAGAGCCATGCTTCAATGCTTAAGCTTTCCATCTCCTTCTTCTTCATTAGTATGCTATTATGTATGCTAGCAACAAGAGTTATGATAAGTGAGGAACTAATTTTTTCTCCTACGAAATGTTTCTTCTTCCTCTTCCCTACCCTCATTCCCTGCTAGCTCTCTCCACCTTTGAAGGTGTTTGAGGTCTTGGGATAGTTAAAGCTTTCTTCAAGTTTATGTTATGTTTGTGATACACGAAGCTTTTCATCTTCATTGCATCACCTAGGTCACAAGGAACACAAAGATTTTTTTGTAACAAGTCTCTCTTAATGGGAGAAATCATAATACAAATACCTATTGGAGGGGGGACCGGCTCCACATAAATCCAGTCCTCAACTGTTGTCATGTTCTCTAAATTCTCTCTCTTGCAAAAGTATTGTTCATGCCAAGTTAACTAATTGCTATGATTATGTTGCTATATTCAATTATGTTCACCCGCTATGCTCACAAAGTCATTTCTCAAAAGTACTCTCATTAATTTACGCTACTCTCAAACTAAATAGGCCAATTCCATTACATTGGTATCAGATCTTTTGGTTTCTCTTTTCTTGCTTAAGAAGAGAGGTCCTTAAGTAGCCTATAAATGGTTGATGTTGTTAATTATATTAGGGTAAGTGGAACTGGGATCTATTATTGGTTTTGTTGAGCCCACTATGTGGGGGATGGTGCACACCTCGCTTTGGACTTAATAATGGATTCTTTTTAGACTTGCCTACGGCTTTACCATTATTGATCCATAAGAAGTCCGAAAGGAGCTAGCCCTTGGCAACTCTGCTATGTTAGACCTACTCCTCTACTCTCTATAATTAACCACTTCGAGCCGTGGGTGTAGATACTTAAGAGCCGATTTTCAAAGGCTAAGAGGAGTGGCAACTAAGGTTTTGAATTTCCAAAGCATACACTAAGTACATACATAAATTTTCTTAACATGGATGACAATAATCAAGAGAGTAGAATGAACATTGATAGCTTTGATTTTGCACATGAAGGTGCTAATGATGATGCTCCCATGTTTGTGAATTATCTCGTCACTAGGTTGCAGCAAGCTATGGGCAACCCTGCTTTGCAAGACGAAGTTACTCAACAACTTCGTGCTTATGGAATTTCCCTTCCTCTCCAAGAGGAGAGAGAGCTTAGGAGGCCTCTTGAAGAGACCCCCAAAAGAAGACTCTCTCCCATTCGAGAGGAGGAATCCAAAGAGCAAGAAAGCAATGAAAGTTTAAGTTCCTCTAAAGATGTGGCTCCACGAAGACGGCGGTCTAGACGATCGCCCACTCCTCCCAAGAGGAAAAGATCAACACATAGTCCTTCTCCTCATCACTCTGAAAGGCAAGAGAGGAAACAAAGGAAGAAAAGGGCTAGGAAGAGGTCACCCTCTTCTCCTTCTTCTTCACCTTCCTCCTCTTCCGACGAAAGTTATGGCTATTCTCCTAGAGAATACAAGAGGGGAGGACATCGCAAGTCATTTCCTGCATGGCGAAGGTCACAAAAGCTAAAGAAGTTCAAGGAGGGAGGAAAGAGTATCTCTTTTCTCAGCTATGATGGCACCTTCGGTGCTACTGACAAAGTGTTGGCATTCATCCAGCAATTTGATGCGGCCTTTGGAGATGAGGGCTTCACAAAGTACTCCAAGCTACTCCATGTAGCTATGCACTTCCAAAAATCAGCTCGTCAATGGTGGGCTAGCCTTCGTGGAAATGGTGAGGCCCCAAAGAAATGGAAAACTCTACGAGTTTCCATCATGAAGCAATTCCTTGCAAGCGATGCAAAGGACAAAGTGCTTACCGAATGGCGCAGCTTGAAGCTCCTCTCCCATGAGTCTATCCACAAATATGTAGACAAGTTTTGGGATTTACATCTCAAGGCTACTATCTTTCAAAAGATAGACTTTGCCGAGCAAAGGCAGAAATTCTATGCGGGATTACCTGAAGAGATGGCCGAATACATCAACTCTCAACGGCCTGGTACTATTAGCGAAGTAATCCATCACACCATGGTTGCTTCACGTATCAATTTCCATCAAGGGGCTAGACGTAATGTCAAGCCCATGGAAAACAAAGACAAAAATGATGCAAAGGGGAAAACCAATGTTCAAAATACTTCCCAAGTCAATTCCAACAACAACAACAATCGGTCCAAGGAGAAGGGAGTTTACAAAGGTAAAAACAAACTCTCTCCTGAAGATCTTGAAGCTTTT
The DNA here is from genome assembly GCF_014529385.1 of Adiantum capillus-veneris. NCBI lineage: Eukaryota > Viridiplantae > Streptophyta > Polypodiopsida > Polypodiales > Pteridaceae > Adiantum > Adiantum capillus-veneris. The sequence continues at coordinate 48,363,238 of NC_140960.1, forward strand.
TGCAAGGACCATAAGTGTTTCAAGTGTGGGGAGCAAGGACATGGCTATTGTTCTTGCCCCAAGAAGAATACTCGCAATGAGACTCCTAGGGCTTCCACCATCGAAGCTCCAAAAGAGGATGCTCATTGCAAAGGATCATCACTTTCCTATGCTTGGGGAAAGGTAAGAGAGCATGATGCCTTCATCTTGTTTGACCCTGGCTCTAATCTCAACTTCATATCAACGGAGCTGGTCACCAAGTTGTGCATTCAATCTTTTGAGATGGGAGATATAGTAGTGGCTGATGCAACTTTCAAGGGACAACAAGCCTCCGTTACTCCCTTGATTGCGAAGTTGAGGCTTCATGTCCAAAGCTATGTCAACAAAGGAGACTTCTTCATCTCTCCTCTCCAACATGAGGATGTTATCGTAGGGGCACCATGGTTTGATCGCATGGCTGCCAACATGAAGTTCCCTGAAAGGAAAATCTACTTCACCTAGAGGGGAAAGAACATGTATATAGATGCTAGTGAGAGTGGTCGCACTATTCCACTTGTAAATCCTCTTGCTTTTGATAAGCCAATGAAGAGCTCAGTTTTTGCGTACATGATTTTTGTCAAAGAGTTTCTAAAAGATACTAATGTTTCATCAAATGTAAATGGTAGGAATCAAGAAGAGTTAGACTTGTCTAATTTTCTAAAAGGATTCCAAGATGTGTTCATCGATGATATCCCTATGGACTTACCTCTAAAACGAGGGGATGATGACCATCGCATTGAGCTCCTTCCTGGAAGCTCACCACCTAACAAGCCTCCTTATCGATTCTCACAAGCTCAACAAGAGGAGATCATGAAGCAAGTACAAGAGTTGGTAGACAAAGGGATGGTGAGGCCGAGTTCCTCTCCCTTTTGTTCTCCAGTCCTTCTAGTACAAAAGAAAGATGGTACATATCGTATGTGTGTGGACTATCGAGCACTAAACCATATCACTATCAAAAATAGATTTCCCATACCTCGGGTAGAAGATCTGTTTGATAAGCTACAAGGCTCTACCTACTTCAGTAGGATTGACCTTAAAAGTGGCTATCATCAAATAAGGATAGTGGATGAAGATATCTTAAAGACCGCGTTTCGCACAATGTTTGGTCTTTTACATGCATTTGGATGGTAAGAATGTTTGTTGGAAAGTAATTCTCCACCATGTACACAGCATTTAAGCCTACTGCATTGATGTTGTCTTCTCTTATCTCTTTTGAACTGATCCAACATACCAACTCATTGATTTTGTAGATTGTTCTTCTAATTTCATCTGTCAAACAAACCTTTATGGAAATTGGTAAGATGAACTGTAAAAATTTGTGCCAATCGTGGGACTTAAGAACACCGAGATTGTCATCTCTCGTAAAATCCATTTTCAAACATCACATGTACCCTGTGGGAGTCTTGAATGAAGATATAGTCTACTTCACTTGTTTCTCTTCTGCACGACTCAGAACCCATGGACCTTTTGGTATAGCAAACTTTCCATTGGGTTTAAGTCGAGGCCACATCTTTGGCATTCGACCCACAGCCTGAGGTCATCTCTTTGGGCCTTGCTCTCCCTTTTTCCAGTGATAGTTTTCCATATGATCTCCCCCACATTCTTGAAGATGTGCATTGGGTCAAGAAAATCATTAATCAGCAGGTCGCTCTAGTACGGGAGTTCATGGAAAATAGAAAGAATTTTCTTTCTAGGTGGCATCCAATCTCCTCTTTCCACCCACATGTTTTTCCAATCGCTCGTTTTTAGTGGATGCATGTCATGTTTGTATATGTTTTGCAATGGAATTGGCCTATTTCGTTTGAGAGTAGCGGAAATTAATGAGAGTACTTTTGAGAAATGACTTTGTGAGCATAGCGGGTGAACATAATTGAATATAGCAACATAATCATAGCAATTAGTTAACGTGGCATGAACAATACTTTTGCAAGAGAGAGAATTTAGAGAACATGACAACAATTGAGGACCGGATTTATGTGGAGCCACTCCCCCCTCCAATAGGCATTTGTATTATGATTTCTCCCATTAAGAGAGACTTGTTACAATACAATCTTTGTGTTCCTTGTGACCTAGGTGATGCAATGAAGATGGAAAGCTTCATGCATCACAAACATAACGTAAACTTGAAGAAAGCTTTAACTATCCCAAGCCTCAGTCTCAAGACCTCAAACACCTTCGAAGGTGGAGAGAGCTAGCAGGGAATGAGGGTAGGGAAGAGGAAGAAGAAACATTTCGTAGGAGAAATAATTAGTTCCTCACTTATCATAACACTTGTTGCTAGCATACATAATAGCATACTAATGAAGAAGAAGGAGATGGAAAGCTTAAGCATTGAAGCATGGCTCTTGGTTGGATTTGCACTCCATATCCAAGAGTGTTGGTGTAGGCTCTCAACCTTTACTTACTTGGAGAAGAAGAGGGAGCTCTTGCACTTTCCATAGCACACAATGAGAGTGTTTGTGAGTGTGTGTGGGTGAGTATACCCCCTAAGCAACCCCCTAGCTTGCTTGGGTTGATCCCCCCTTGTAGCTCATGCTTGAAGCTCATTGGACCCCTCCAGGACTAGCCAATCACAAGCAGGAGGCATTACAAGCAGCAAGGGTAGCCTTGAGACAAGTGTCTCCCTTTCCCCTTTGAGAGAGAGGGCTAGATAAATGATAAATCAATTAATTAAATCTCCTAAATTATTATTGGACCCCTTGGGTGGCCAACCAATAGGCTTCAAGCACACCATGAGGGCAACATGAGGAGGAACTTGACAAGTCTCCCTCTTGCTTTCTTTGTACCATGCATGCCTTGTGTGAGTGTGTGGGTGTTCTCTCTCATCCCCCCTCATGTAGGGCTCGTCCCCTCCTCGTAGGGATTGAATATTTGACTTTTTGACACACCTCAAGCCCCTCATACATAGGCCCAGTTCCCACCACAAGCTTGGCCGTTAAGCACTTTAAGCTTGGGCTAGGCTCTCACCTTGCACTTAAGGTTCTCACCTTAAGTGCAACCCTAGCATCTCAAGCATGTCAAGCACCTCAAGCATCTCAATAATTAAGCACCTCAAGAATCTCAAGCACCTCAATCATCAAGCACCTTAGTCATCAAGCATAACAAGCAGGACAAAGCACCTCGAGTTGGGTCAGGTTCCCGCGCCTCAAGGTAAGCCCTAGCTTACCTAAGGTCAAAGGACTTTTACACACATTATTGGAGGTCTTCAACGAAGCTAACCCTAAGGTCTTATGCTCCGTTGGTTAGCCTTGCTCTTTGATAGACCATATTTGGGCCCCTTTACCATTTGCTCCATGTTGAGATAGATCTATAAGCACATGTCTATATCTTAACCCTTGTTCCCGTTTATTCTCCCACATTAAGTGATCAGTTTAATATGAGAGAATCATTTGGGTTGGTTAGATATTAGATTTTATGAAATTACCTCTCTCTTGAAATCATAGTCGTCCTCGACTATGAGGTAGAAGAGATAAAGCCTTAGTTATTAGTCAATTTTACTTAGCGGGTAGAGAATCCCTTTTTACCCTATGACATCTTTCCAAGATGGATGACTAATCCATTTGGTGCTTGGGAGACATAGCTGCTGCAAGCATGTCTTCTCTTTAGTCCATTTCATTCTCCCAAAGTAGAGAGACAAATTCTACTTGGTGTTTGAGAGACGTCATCATCACAAACATGATTCTAAGCATGCATACTAGTTAAATTTGTGCACAATTAAAAAGAGGACTAGTCTTATAAGACAAAAACATGAGTCATTTAAAAGAAATTTGTACATTTGCTTACTCTAATGTAGCATTGTAAGCATTGACAAGGTTCATACTCTCCTTAAGCTGTATTCCTTGCATCCATCTAGCATCTTCAAAAGGATAATTTTGAACTTAATAAGATACTGTCGGATAATCTTACCATGTCGTAGTACCTTGTCTTCATGCCGAAGGATAGCTTCGGGTTGTAGCACTTATTCTTGGTCTTCAACTTCGAGAGGGTCTTCAATAATTGGTTCACTTGGTGGCTCTCCTTTGTAGGGCTTAAAGAGGCTTGCATGAAAGGCATTGTGTATGAGCCAATAGTTGGGAAACTTGAGTTGATAAGCCGTTTCATTGATGGGCTTCAAGATTTGGAAAGGACCATAGTATCTTTTTGCTAGTTGAGCATAATACTTTTGATGGCCCGTAGGATTTTTGCCCGTCGTTTGCCTTAATCGAGCCTTAGGAAACTTCAGTAAGACCCATTTTCTTTGAACATTAAGGCTCTTCTGTGCTTATCAACAGAGCAACTTTTTGCCTTTGTTGAGAGATGGATATAGCCTCCTTAATCTTTTGAAAAGATTCTTGTAGGTCACGGCTATACTCATCGGCGGTGAAGATCTTCCCATGTACTTTGAGTAGCAAGGGACTTTTAGGTCTTCCCTCAATGATCTCAAAAGGTGTTTTTCCCGTAGAAGTATGTACAGTATTATTGTAGGCATACTCTACAAGAGGTAAGTACTTTTCCCATTGTGAGCGTTGATCTACTTCGGTAACATAAGTCTTGAGTAGATCGAGTATCGTAAGATTGGCTATCTCACTTTGGCCATCCGTTTGTGGGTGATAGGCCGAAGAGAAATTCAATCTTGTTCCTAGATTTTCAAAGAGACCTTTCCAAAAATTACTGGTCATTCTAGGATCTCTATCTGACACGATGGATGTGGGTAATCCATGGTGCTTGAAAATATGATATATGAAGAGAGTTGCCATTTGATGTGCCTTAATAGTCTTTTTGACAGGAATAAAATGTGCTTGCTTGCTAAATCTCTCAACTATTGTCCATATTCTTGTATTCCCATGGATAGACTTGGGTAATCCAAGGATGAAATCTATGGATATACTCTCCCATGGTGAATTTGGGATAGGCAATGGTTGGAGTAATCCAGGTTGCTTCCCTCTATCATACTTGGTCTTTTGGCATACTACACATTTTGAAACATACTCTTGTATGTACACTTTCATGGTAGGCCAATAGAAGTACGTCTCTACTCCTCGGATAGTAGGTTGAATACCTCTATGCCCCGCATATGGAGGAGCATGGGATTCATACATAACTTTCTCACGAAGGGAATGGGTAACACATAGCCTATTGTCGTGGAGAAGATAACCATCCTGCAAGGTGAATGGTTCCTCTTTCTTTCCCAAAGCAAGGGCTGACATTATGTCTCTAAAGTGAGGGTCAGTAGCATACTCACCTATCATAGAGGATAGATCATTGTGAGTAGCTATAGACACCGCATTAACTTTGGGTTGTCGTGAAAGTGCATCGGCCACTTGATTGTGCTTACCAGCTATGTGAGCAATATGGAAATTAAATTGCGAAAGAAAATTTGCCCACCTCATTTGTTTGTCGAAAAGCTTGGTTTGCGTCATGAAATACTTGAGACTTTGGTGGTCGGTTCATAGGATAACTAGAGTCCCCAATAGGTAGTGCTTCCATGTGTCTAGGGCATGTAGAATAGCTAAAAGCTCTTTCTCATAAATGCCCAAGACTCGTTCATCAATATTGAGCTTTCGGCTCTCATATGCTATGGCATGCCCTTCTTGAAGCAAAACTGCTCTAAGGCAATCACCATAAGCATCACATTGGACCTCAAATGGCTTTGAGAGATCCGGAAGCACAAGGACTGGTTGGGAAGTAAGCTTCTCTTTGAGATTTTCAAAAGCATTTTGCTCCTTAGCAGTCCATACGAACTTAACGTTCTTCTTAGTTAAGTCGTGTAGTGGTCCTGCTACTTGAGAGAATTTTGCTATGAAGCGTCTATAGTATGCACACATACCAACAAAGCTTCTTAGCTCATGTAGATTTCTTGGGTTAGGCCATGCTTTTATTACCTCTAACTTTGATGGATCCATTCGGATACCATCTTTAGGGATAATATGACCTAGGTATTGAATCTCTTCAATACCTAGGAAAAAGCTTATTCTCCCTCAATGCTTGAAAAATCACTTGGAGATGTTGCTTATGTTCCTCCAAAGACTTGGAGTAGATGATGATATCATCAAAGAACACTCCAGTGAATTTGCGGTATGGTCTAAAAATTTTCTCCATCAAACGATTGAACGTAGCTGGTGCATTGGTCAAGCCAGAAGTGGTCGATGAAGTTGTAGTTGCTGGGGTGGTCCATAGCAGGTGGATGTTCTTCTTGGAGATATTTATGAAGACTTTAAAGGGGTTTGTTTATCAAAGGGCTCACCTCGAGGATAGCATGGCCGAAGGATGGCTTGTACAAGAGTCTCTTGTCCTCATCAGTGAATTTTTGGTCTCAATTGATCCAGAGATGCCGTGAATGTGGACTATTGAGGTCAACCTCAAGGTGACAGGGGACAAGTCGCAGGCACAAGGCATCGTTATTAGGAAGATGGACATCACAATGCAAGAAAAGGTTATGAGATTTTGTCTTCTGAACTCATACATCATGCAAAAGTGGCTAGAGAGGTACGAAGGGGAAAAGCAACAATGCTTGATAGATCTCCTTCAATTCAAGCGCAACCGTGCCACTAGAAACCTTCCTTTTTCAGATCATCGTCAAAAATTGCTTGACTTTCCAATTGGGCGCTGGTTAGATGTGACAATCTTAGAGGCAAAGAGGAATGAAGTGTTGATTACTGAAGTGGAAGAGGAGATGTCAAGGGGTTGCCATTGGCATGTATATTTCACAACTTCCTTTTCGAGCTCCACATGATCACATTGCTTTAATAACTTTTAGTATGTTCCAATTTTGTGGCTGCAGTATCACAAATATGGAGCTTTGTGGTCGCATGGGAAACACTTCAGAGTGCAACGGATTGACGAACAAAGGGTCACTTTTGACAGTGGTGTTAGGGAAAGCTTCGTCCAAGAAAGTAGGAGTAGTGCCAGGGATGAGAATACAGAGACTAGCCAGCTTGAATACTTTGGCTACATCCAAGACATTTTGAAGATTAGCTTTAGAAAGTTTGATATGTTTATCTTTGATGTCAAAGTTATTACCAGCGGCCCTAATAAAATTGTGCATAAAGACAAGAGTGGATTGATTCAAGTGAACTCTAGGTGGGTGTGGATAGATGCGCGGGATACATTCATACTTCCGTAGCATTGTGAACAAGTTGTGTTCATACACGATCCACTATGGACAGAAAATGATGAGAATGATCTGTCTAAACCCTGCTGGCTCTATGTCGTTCAAGTTGCTCCACGTAGCGATCAAGTGTGTAAAGGATTGGATGTTGAGGTCGAAGAGGTGATTCATGAACAAAGCGCAGGACTGAAGCAAACTTTAAGTTTAGATTTTGAGGTGAATTTCAGCAGTGAGCGTCTGAACCTAGAGATGAGGTGTCAAATACTAAAGCTGATGCAGAGAGCGACGAAGACGTAGAGTTTGATGACAAAGATGCAAAAGTACAGATTGAGATGGACATCTTTGATGCATCAGATCTCATATAGGATGAGAGATTAACTAATGATTTTTGCTAGGAACTCTTTTGTAAAAATATTTTTATTAATCTACAATACACTTTAGATTCATTCATTTGTGTAGCAGCTTCGTTGATTTGTTATTTGTATTGATTAAGCATTTCTTCTGTAAATTAACGTATGTTGTGGGTTTTGTTTGTGTATGATTAGCCATGGCCGATGAAGATGAGCCATACTCTCCTAGTTTTAGTTTTCCTGTCACTCTGGCCGGCATGTCATCGGAGCAGATGGGCTCGTTTTTGTCTCAGTTCACACAGAGCAGATCGCGATGGCACAACACCTTTGGGCACCAGGTCCCTCTAGACCTACTACGTCCGACCCTACGCTCGGGACTAGTGTGGTCCCTACACCGAGAGGCCCCACACCTCAGTCTAGTGTGCCCCCTACACCGATGGGTGGTTCATCCTTAAGACAAGGTAGGCGTCGTTCTGGATACAATGGTTGCTGTGGTATTGATTCTACTGATGCGTCCACACCACCAAGAGAGCATCCACCACTCTCCGCAGTGGATATTTCACCGATCGGCACACCACGTACACCTTGGGGATCATACGAGCATGATCCTAGCAAGGTGTACAAGAGCAAGGATGGGGCTGTTGTGGCAAATAGGATCAGAAAGGCCATGCGACAAAGGATTCGATAGCTCTGTACGATTCAGTTTGATCACTTTGTGATGGAGGTTTGAGATAACCTTGATCTTGAAAGAAAGAATTACATCGTCGAGGCCATTCATAGAGAGTACAAGCTGGCAGAGGGGTACGATCCAGTCTCAAACCCCTAATTTTGAGCGTGGCAAAGTCCACAATGTCACACCGTCGATTAGAGGCAAGAGACAGGTACAATGATGGCAGTCCCAAGCCGACATGGTTGGATGCAAAGGAGTGGGCGGGGATTGCACAAGAGACACAAGACAATCCTCAAAGATTTCAACAGCAGAGAGATGTAGCCAGAGTATGTTTGGAGTCTGCTAGAGTGTCACATCTTAGGAGTGGAGGCTACAATACATTTCGAAATGAGTTTGTAAGTATTATATGTATGCTTTAAATGATTGAAAATATATATGGTATTTTGAAGATTTATCTAATGATTAAACCATAATTTTGCAGGAAGTTGTTGTGACGCGCCTTCCGACACGCCGAGAGGAGAAGTACGGGTACAAGCATGGACTTTGTGGTCCTTCTGACCCAGCTATAGGAGGAGGGAGAGGATGTCGACTAGGAGGCATTACCATGAGAGTCTTCTCACTCAGTGATTGTTTGCATGTGCATAGTTTTGTAGTGCTTATGTTTATGGTTTATGCTTATGTTTATGGTTTATGCTTATGTTTATGGTATGGCATAGATGTTATGATTAAGGTTTGACAGTCAACTTAAGGTTATGGTTTTGCTATGATGGTATTGCAATCAGGTGATGGTTATGGTTATGGTTATGGTTATTGTTATGGTTATGATTATGGTTATGGTTATGGTTATGGTTATGGTTATGGTTATGGTTATGGTTATGGTTATGGTTATGGTTATGGTTATGGTTATGGTTATGGTTATGGTTATAGATATGGTTATGGTTATGGTTATGGTTGTGCAATGATGGTATGGCTGTTATGGTTATGGTATGACAAGCAAGTTATGGTATGAAAAACAGGTTATGTTTATGGTTTTGCAGTTTTCGACTCATGTTTTAATTATGGTTATAAAATTTTTATGCCGTTATGCCATGATCAAGCTTTTGATTTTGTGGTTATGTTATTCTTACAATTTTGCTAATTGCCATACACTCACTCTTTAGTGTCAGCTTGTAGGTGGAGTGCAATTGCTTGTGCACTCTTCCTTTGGGCAGAGAGAGCTATTTTCTTTTACTGCAGTACATGCAGCATCAGTTCCCAGCCCTCTCTACCCAAAAAAAATTTGCAGGTTTGGTCATCGGTACAGAATACGGTATAGGCATCGGTACAGACTTTCAAAAAAGCGTCAGAATATGCTATAGAAATATCGGTGCTTATTTCGTAGTTCATTCCGATGCTTGTTTGAAAGCCTATTCCGACACCAAGTATACCGATGCTCATTCTGACGTTACGAAACCGGCGTCTCTTCTGAGGCCTATTTCAGCGCTTTTTGAAGGGGATCGGAGAGCACCACAGACGGAGAGTGAGACAGAGAAGGAGACACACGACACACAGATATGGGTGGGGAGACTCAAAAGAGTGAGCAACCCCCTATACACTTATGCTATGTATAAGGTATACAAGTCAATGGGCGCCCAGACTCTGGACGGCCGGGCAAGGCACAGGCGCCTATACCCCAACAACCTCCCACTTAAAGGCGACTGTGCCTTTAAGCAAGAGAACCTAGTCTAAAGACTACAAAAGGCGAGAGAAAACCGCTCTCAACCGATGCCCACTGGCTGGCTGTGATCGTGTGCATTCGGCTGTCCTTCTCCCGTGTAAGTCCATACAGCACCAGACATACCGCACACGTACTGCAAGTATGTACGCAATACCTGCATATCTTCCTCGTGCACTATGCCATCATCAGTCAACAAACGACTGACAACCCCAACTGCAAATGCTCCCACTGCAGCTGCGATATCCAGTCTCAAGATCAGCATCTCATACATGAGACCATCGAATGCCGATGCAATGCTAGCGGGCCCTACTAGCTCTACAGAGCATGCATCAACATATATATCCCTGGCAATAGGCATCTCTGACTGACAGGGCGTGTCAGACACATGCATCTCTTGACCGTCCACAAAAGATGCATCAACCTATCGTGCAACCTCAGAGCAAACCTACTGCTCTAGGTCTCTGCTGGAAGACATATCCTGCACAACTATATCCCCATGCTCACTGTCGAGCATAGAAAGGAATGACTGCATAATCGCTGACATCTCAGCCTCCTCTGCAATCATCCACTGCAAACATGACCACTCAATCTGATGTGACTCACTAGAGCTCTCATGCTCTAACTCCGTATGCATAGACTCTTGCACAACGTCCTCCTGTCGTGACTCACTAGAGCAAGACCGCTCTACCTGTCTATCCTGCATAGAAGTATCTCGCACAATTGACTCTCTGCTTTGCTCAGCCACTAGCAAAGAATGCATGTCTAACTCTGTCATCTCTCTGTGTGACTGCTCAAGTCGTGCCCCAATTGTGTGCACAACGAGCTCACTACTCTGCACTCCATGCAAAGCACCCTGCAACCCATGAGCAAAAGAGACTGTTCGGGTCTCTCGCTCTCTGTATGGCTGTAACAAGATTGAGACTCGACCATCTTGCACTAGTACTACATGCAATGGGTACCATGTGTCAACTCTAGCACCTCTTGCAATCACTAGCAAACCCAAATGCAACGCAAAAGATCGCTCAAGCAGCGATACCCAACATCCACTATCCCTGAGCTGACCAACGGAGATCAAACTCATCATCAAATCTGGCACACATGACGCACATCTCTGAGCACATACGATGCACCGCTCGGTAATGACAATCTCACATCTCCTGAACCAGCAATCTCATGCAGTGACCCATCTTCCAATCGCACACTACCATGCTCTAACTCCGTATGCATAGACTCTTGCACAACGTCCTCCTGTCGTGACTCACTAGAGCAAGACCGCTCTACCTGTCTATCCTGCATAGAAGTATCTCGCACAATTGACTCTCTGCTTTGCTCAGCCACTAGCAAAGCATGCATGTCTAACTCTGTCATCTCTCTGTGTGACTGCTCAAGTCGTGCCCCAATTGTGTGCACAACGAGCTCACTACTCTGCACTCCATGCAAAGCACCCTGCAACCCATGAGCAAAAGAGACTGTTCGGGTCTCTCGCTCTCTGTATGGCTGTAACAAGATTGAGACTCGACCATCTTGCACTAGTACTACGTGCAATGGGTACCATGTGTCAACTCTAGCACCTCTTGCAATCACTAGCGAACCCAAATGCAACGCAAAAGATCGCTCAAGCAGCGATACCCAACATCCACTATCCCTGAGCTGACCAACGGAGATCAAACTCATCATCAAATCTGGCACACATGACGCACATCTCTGAGCACATACGATGCACCGCTCGGTAATGACAATCTCACATCTCCTGAACCAGCAATCTCATGCAGTGACCCATCTTCCAATCGCACACTACCATGCACTCTGCTAGAATAGCTACTGAACCAGTCACGATATGGAGTGACATGAAAAGTAGCATCCCTGTCGAGCACCCACTGCAAAAGAAGTGAACTATCCTCAGACGTCAAAAAATTAGGAGTAATACAGGAAGCAAATGTGACCTCACTGTCACTAGGGTACTCAGACTCTGTATCTGATCCTGCAACTGTCAAGTCAACGGAGCCTATAGCATCTAGTGCATCCTTGAGACTAGCCTGTCTCTTGTGCTGTCTCATACGACGAAAGCATCGCCGTCCTATGTGCCATGTGTGACCACAATGCCAACATCTCAAGTGTTGACACGAACAAGAACGCCGTCTCTCATGAGTCATTGTCCTAGACTCGAAAGTCTCACACACATTGACTACTATAAGTGAATGTCAAAAATAACCAAGAGCTGTAACTCTACTCTAGGTACGGTAGCAATGAAATGCACTCAACTGATCCAAAAGAAGCAACCTGCAACGAGAAAATGCTCTAAAAAAAAAGAGCTCACCAACACCTACAATGCTCATGCGAATCCACGCATAAAATCTCTCGAAGTAGTGTAACCACACTGTGCTCCACAAATGGCAATGATGCAAATCCCAAATGCCAAGTGTACGAGGCTCTTGTAGAGTAAACCAGGCTCCTGTATGGCTGTAAAATATGGCTACAAATCAGCCCCAAAACAGCCCCAAAATTCATCTCTTAAACAGCTGCATAAACAAGTTGTTAAGTATGGAGCCTGATTTACCCTTGTAATTTTCTGTGGTAAAAGCGCATATTTGTAAGGCCCCCATTATGAGGAGAAGCCATCGTGCGTGAAGAAAAATCACTCACCGGAAACCAAAATTTTCACGGACAAGAATCAGGGGCAACTTTAGAGGCCTCGGGGGCGGAAGCCCCCGAGACTTTTTTTTCCCGCCGGAATATTATGGCCGGACGGCGGCCGGAAAGTGGTCGGAAAACAACCGGTCAGTTGGCCGGTGGCCGGTAGTCGATGGCCGATGGCCGGTGGTCGGAAGTCAATGGCCGGTGGCAGGTGGTCTGAAGTCAATGGCTGGTGGCCGGTGGCCGAATTCAAAAGCGGACTTGTCTTCTCAAGGGCGGCCACACATGGGCAGATTGGAGGGTCCGATTTGGACTTATTCGCACAAGGGCAGCTACACATGGCTGTCTCTCATAAGAGAGGGTAGCCCTTTTGGCCTATAAAAGGAGGCCATTTCTACACACATTTCATAGTGTGAAGTTGATGCAACAAGGTGAGTGTGAGGTGGTGAGAGTGAAGCAAGGCGGGAGCTCCATTAAGGGTATAATCCCTTTGTGAACTACTTCTTGTTTTGAAGTACTAAAGCCATTGAGTGGCTGCTTTCCCGTGGACGTAGCCCACATTGGGTGAACCACGTATATCGTGTGTACTCTCTCTCTCTCTCTCTCTCTACTCTATAATCTCGTGTATGTAAATCTGTCTCTCTCCATTAAGTAATCTACTTAATTATCTATTTAGCTACGTCTTATTTCCTAACACAAGTCACAAACGTGTCCCAGATCAGCCTACAACTGAGCCATACATAGACACCTGCAAAGAGGAAACAATGGCTGAAAATTCAGCGCCCAATTAAGCCCTCAAACCTGTCTGTAACTTGTAAACCTGTAGCTGAAACTTGTTGAAAAACCTCAAGCCATTAGTGCTCGAATCCGTCTACCTAGCTCGTAGCCACACAAGCATACATCACAATATTCACTCCTGTGAGTGTGTCAAGATAATTGTATGTCTGTCAAACCGTGAGCTAATCACCAAGCCCACACTGTGTAGTATCGATGCATACACACGCACAAATCTCCCACCTGCAGAGAACACTCACGCAAATGCTGAGTGCAACCCACAATCTCTACCTAGATCGCATAAATGATGCGCATAAAACTCCTGGGAAAATTTTGCGAGAGTTTCGATGCACAATGGCTATCAACACAAAATAACCATTGTCCTGCAAGCTCAATACAATGAGCAATCAATGCGCATCACCCAACATACATGCATAAGCTCTGCAAACCTGTGTCAAACAAATGCTCACAAAGAGTACCACAGGTGACCATACATGTCATCCATAAACAACCTCTGCACTTGCTCGTAAGATCTACTGCTCACCACATAAGAATACATAGAGCATTACCTGCTCAAAGACCATGTATGCAAGCCACAACACTGCAGAAGAACCACTCAACTGCAACTGGCAACACCTGTGGGAGTACTAGACTCAACCTGTACCTAAGAGTCAAACCCGATCTTGTAACACCTCATATGTGCTGCTACCTGCAGTGTGCACGGGTAAGCTGTCTATAGCAAAGAAAACAACAGAGCCCAAAACTGTCCTAAAAAACAGTCTCTGTGTTTTTAATTTCAGACCCACCTGCACTCCAAATCAGAAAACAATTCCTTCTACAAAGTCGTCGAGCTTGAAGCTTGCTCCATTTTGAACCAAAAAGTTTTGGAATCAGAGCTTTGTAGCTCAAGTTATGAGCAAAACAGTAGACTGCTATCAAACTGTCAAAAAATTGAACGACTTTCTTCTATGCTTCTTTGAGCTCATAGAAAGGCTCAAATTCACTTCCCACCTCGATGCATGAGCTGAATGCATCAATCTCACAATGCTTCCATGTCTATGGAAGCTCCCAGCTCCAATCTGTCACCGATGTAGCCGTTGCAAAGCTTGCCAAGAAGAGGGAAGATGTTGTACACAGTGGGCTGATCTGTAGAGGAACTGTGGATTGATCTGTGAGCACTACGAAGCTCCTGAGAGCTCTCTTGCAAGCCTCTGTATGGCTGCCCACAAGCCTCCTCTATTTCTTTGCTCAGATCTGTGACCTCTCCGCCATAGCCGACGAATTCATCGCGAAGCCGTTCATCTACGCTCTCACACCTGTCGCTCTGATACCAATTGAAGGGGATCGGAGAGCATCACAGACGGAGAGTGAGAGAGAGAAGGAGACACACGACACACATATATGGGTGGGGAGACTCAAAAGAGTGAGCAGCCCCCTATACACTTATGCTATGTATAAGGTATACAAATCAGTGGGCGCCCAGACTCTGGGCAACCGGGCAAGGCACAGGCACCTATACCCCAACACTTTTTAGTTTTATAACTAACTTTATTTCGTCGGTATCTGCGTCGATTTCTGTGTGACGTGTTGTAGTGATATCAGCATCTTGTGTAATGCCACTTGTTCAAGGTGCAATTGTACGTGATTCCGTTTGGAGAGATGCCCTCTCTCTGCATCTGCTAAAAACAGCCCAAAGATTCCTGACCATGGCCCTATGAGATTGCATCTCGAGTGAAAACCCTCGCTTCGCATCTGCCAAAAATAGGCTTGAGCTTTTTGGTCCTCCCCAAGTTGCGCATATCCCAAAATTGGTGCATTCCAAGAGACGACATTTTGGACAGGAAGCTTCTCAAGCACTTTTTGTGCTTTTTGAAATGCACCACATTTGGCTTACATGCATACCAAGGTAGTGCCAGGTGTATGTGATTGTATCTCAAGAGACACTCTCTCTTTGCATCTGCCCAAAACAGCACATAGCTTCTTGGCCCTGCCCAAGTTGGGCATATCCCACAGTTAGTGCATTCCAAGAGACGCATCCCAAAGAGGAAGCTCCTCAAGAAACTATATGAAGTGCACTGCAGTTGGCATACATGTCGACCAAGGTAGTGCCAAGCGTATGTTATTGCATTTGGAGAGGCACCCTCCCTTCGCACCTGTCAAAAATAGTCTAGAGCTTCTTGGTCCTACCCAAGTTGGGCATATCTTGCAATCAGTGCATTCAAAGTCAACATCTCGGACAGGAAGCTGCTCAAGCACTTTTTATGCTTTACGAAGTGAACCACATTTGGCATACATGTTGACCAAGGCAATGCCCAAGTTGGGCATATCCCACTATGAGTGCATTCCAAGAGATGACATCCCAGACAGGAAGCTCCTCAAGCACTTTTTGTGTTTGATAAAGTGCACGACATCTGGCATACTTGTCGAGCAAGGTAGAGCCAAGCACATGACGTGGGGGGGGAGGGGGGGGGTCATTACCCCCTTTATATATATATAATAGTATAGATTAATTCAAACAAATTAATTATTTTTTCTTTTTATACACACGTATACTTGAAGCGAGCTCATAGCCTATGTCTCGCACTAAATTCAATGTAATAGCTAGCTCAACAAGAATTTCTTAAGAACGTCCATCCAATGGAAAATGGTATAAAGCTCAAGTGAAAAAATGACCAACCTGAAGAGGAGTGTATTGTTGAAATCTTAAGAGTAGAACTGTCCAAATTGTTTTTGTTAAACTACGTGAATACAATGTAGTGAAGATAAGGTTGGGATGAATCAACAATAGACTCTCCATAGCCTACATCCTCTTGATTTTCTACAATGTGTGATGCTCGCTGATGCCTCCAAGGTACTTCTTTAACACTCCTCAAGTAAATACAATCTTCATGATACTATCAATATAAAGAGAGCCTTAATTTGTCTCAAAAACTGTGTGTGTATGTGCGCGCGCGTGCGGAGAGATAGATTGAGATTTTTGCATTCAAGCGTTCCCCCAGAGGCGTCGATCTTGAAAGTCAACTGTTCCTTGGATAGCACCAAGCATGACACTCATATTGGGTTGTACTTTGCAGGGAATCAACTCATAGAGCATAAATTGCATGATCATATTACTATGGTGCTCTTATTCGTGCATATTGGTAGTGGCTTCATTTTTGTAAAGCCAATGGTATATGAGCAGGAGGAGTTGGGGCTCGAGGAAGCCTTGAGGGGGCTCGTGGCACCCTTTGCTGAAGTGGTTTCAATTAGCTGGCCAGCTACCTTGACCAAAAGTTGATGTCCAAATGTATGGCAGTGGAAAAAGAATACAATGTGGAAAGAAACACCCTCAAAACACCTTTAAATGAAAGCATCTTGAAATTGAACGCTAAAACCTGGATGACTGACATGGGAAAAGTCAATTTCTCAAAAACTTTTGGACTATTCACAAGGTCCTTTCAGGCCTCCCTCTATGCTCTACAAACTAATAAGGTGCAAGGATCCTTCAGAGTGTGTGTGTGTGTGTGTGTGTGAGAGAGAGAGAGAGAGAGAGAGAGAGAGAGAGAGATGATCAATCGGCGGCCTTCTGCAAGCAAAAAGAAAGGAGTGTTCTCTGGAGTCTGATCAACTGGCGGCAGCCTTTATGCAAGACTATGAGTGAAAAGAAAGAGAGAGTAGAGTGTATTCTCTAACTGCGCAAATTGACTTAGGACCATCGCGAAGGAAGGTAGAGTCTATATGCGCTCATGACTTTTTAGCCGGAGATGAGATTTCATGCCACATTCCTTCAAGGTGTGAGTGTATGTGATTGCATTTGGAGAGATGCCCTCTCTATGCATCTGCTAAAAATAGCCTAGAGCTTCCTAACCACAAACCTTGCCTTTAAGATGCAAGCATATGTGATTGCATCTGGAGTAAAAAGCCATTCTTTGCATCGATCAAAAATAGGCTTGAGCTTCTAGGCCCTGCCCAAGTTGGACATCATATTCTGCAATAAGTGCATTCCAAGAGATAACATCCCAAACACGAAGCTCCTCAAGAACTTTTTGTGCTTTATGAACTGCACTACATTTGGCATACATGTCGACCAAGGCAATTCCAAGCGTATGTGATTGCATCTAGAGAGGTACCCTCGCTTTGCATCTGCCCAAAATAGCCAAGAGCTTCTTAGCCCTGTCCAAGTTGGGCATAATAAAGTGCACCACATATGGCATATATGTTGAGCAAGGTAGAGCCAAGCAAGACGTTTTATTTCATAAAACCATAACTAACCATATCATAGTGAATTATTTTTCTCATATCAGCATCTTGTGTAACGCCACTCGAGTTTAAGGTGCGATTGTATGTGATTCAGTTTGGAGAGATGCCCTCTCTCTGCATTTGCTAAAAATAGCCCAGAGCTTCCTGACCATGGCCCTATGAAATTTCATCTCGATTGAAAACCCTCACTTCGCATCCGCCAAAAATAGACTTGAGCTTTTTGGGCCTCCCCAAGTTGCGCATATCCCAAAATTAGTGCATTCCAAGAGACGACATCCTGGACAAGAATCTTCTCAAGCACTTATTATGCTTTTGAAAATGCACCACATTTGGCATACATGCATACCAAGGTAGTGCCAAGTGTATGTATCTAGAGAGACACCCTCGCTTTGCATCTGCCCAAAACAGCCCATAGTTTCTTGGCCCTGCCCAAGTCGGGCATATCCCACAATTAGTGCATTCCAAGAGACGGCATCCCGAAATAGGAAGCTCCTCAAGCAACTATATGAAGTGCACTGCAGTTGGCATTAATGTCAACCAAGTTAGTGCCAAGGGTATGTTATTGCATCTGGAGAGGCACCCTCCCTTCGTATCTGTCGAAAGACCCTAGAGCTTCTTAGTCCTACCCAAGTTGGGCATATCCCACAATCTGTGCATTCAAAGTCAACATCTTGGACAAGAAGCTCCTCAAGAACTTTTTATGCTTTATGAAGTGAACCACATTTGGCATACATGTTGACCAAGGCAATGCCCAAGTGGGCATATCTCACTATCAGTACATTCCAAGAGACAACATCCCAGACAGGAAGCTCCTCAAGCACTTTTTGTGTTTAATAAAGCGCATGATATCTGGCATACTTGTTGAGCAAGGCAGAGCCAAGCACGTGACGTGTGGGGGGGCTCATTTTCCCCTTTATATATATAGTATAGTATAGATTGATTCAAACAAATTAAGTATTTTTTCTTTGTATACACACGTATACTTGAAGCGAGCTCATAGCCTATGTCTTGCACTAAATTCAATGTAATAGCTAGCTCATCAAGGATT
This sequence comes from Adiantum capillus-veneris, assembly GCF_014529385.1. Taxonomy (NCBI): domain Eukaryota; kingdom Viridiplantae; phylum Streptophyta; class Polypodiopsida; order Polypodiales; family Pteridaceae; genus Adiantum; species Adiantum capillus-veneris. The sequence continues at coordinate 48,381,775 of NC_140960.1, forward strand.
TCTTAAGAACTTCCATCCAATGGAAAATGGTATAAAGCTCAAGTGAAAAAATGACCAACCTTAAGGGGAGTGTATTGTTGAAATCTTAATAGTAGAACTGTCCAAATTGTTTTTGTTTTTCTAGATCACAATGGTAAGACGTGAATACAATGTAGTGAAGATAAGGTTGGGATGAATGGACAATAGATTCTCCATATGTCCTCTTGATTTTCTACAATGTTTGATGCTTGCTGATGCCTCTAAGGTACTTCTTTAACACTCCTCAAGAAAATACAATCTCCATGACACTTATCAATATAAAGAGAGCCTTAATTTGTCTCAGAATTTGTGTGTGTATGTGCGCGTGTGTGCGGAGAGATAGATTGAGATTTTTGCATTTCAAGCGTTCCCCCTCTTGAGCATCTTATTTTACAGAGGCGATAGCACCTAGCATGACACTCATATTCGGTTGTACTTTGCAGGGAATCAACTCATAGAGCATAAATTGCATGATCATATTACTACGGTGCTCTTATTCATGCATATTGGTAGTGGCTTCAGTTTTGTAAAGCCAATGGTATATGAGCTCAAGGAGTTGGGGCTTGAGGGAGCCTTGAGAGGGAGCTAGTGATCAATCCCCCGCTTGAGACACATTGCTTTGGAGCATGTGGAGAACGAGGGGAATTGGCTCCCTCAAAAAAGTTCTCAGGTAGATGAGAGCACAGCCGACCCCTCGCTTGAGAGGTCCCCCATTGGTTTGTGTTTGGTGGTGGTGCTCTAGCACGCAAGGCTGAGAGACAATGGCAAGAGCTACTAGGTGAAGGCATGGTGCATGGTCACACTCCCACTAGCTCTACTTCGACAACTCCTCCATGTGCATCTCAGGGACACTTTGAGTTAGAGGATGAGCATATGTTCGACGTGGTTGTTAAGTTATTGGCTCACTTATGCAAAATGTGCGAGGAGGATTGTCAACCCTACACTCAACGGGCAGCCGCAAGGGAGGACAAATTGTTGAAGAGTGCCCGAGCACCTCTCTATGATGGTGCATAGTACTCAGTGCTCTAGGCATCATTGGACGTCCTCAACGTGCAATCAAAATTTGGTTGGATCAATGCAAGTGTAGATGCACTTGTTTGGTAAGTTCTATCCATGCCTTTTTATACATGTTAACCACTTCATGGCGTGGGCCTGCATGCATATTAGTAATCTCTTTTCTATGTAGTTTGGAGGGCAACATTCTTCCTAAAGATCATCACCTGCCCACGGATCAAAGATGGGCTAGATCGTATGTCACTACACTTCGCATGAAGTATGAGCACATCCACGCATGTGTCAATGATTGCATACTTTACCGCAATGATCACGCATATGCTATGTCATAATAATCAATATCTAATTCTCCTAAATGATTTTTTCATGTTAAACTGATCATTTAATATGGGGAAGTGCTAGGGGAGAAAAAGCTAGAATATTGGTTAAGCTAGCAGACCGGCCATAGTAGGGATCCAAAGGAGGGAAAATAGGGATCCAAAGGGGGGGCCATCTGCAAAAGAGCCATGTGAAACAATGGGCTAAAAAGACCCTAAAGTTCAGCCCATTAAGACTTCCAAAATACTAAGGTTCCAAAATTCAAAGGTTATATCCAAAGGTCAACCTTAAGGAATTGGATGCTTTGTGTGTGACCAAAAAAGTCCTTCATATCCCTACATAGGAGGGGGCGAGCCCAGCAAGTAGGGGATGAGAGAGAAATCCACACACACACACACACACACACACACACAAGCCCCCTTTACACAAAGGGAATGAAGGACACATGTCAAATGCCTAAGCTAGTTGCTCCCAAAGTGTGCTCAATTCCTATTGGATGACCCTTGAAGTGGACCAATGAGAATTAGGCTAGAGTAAATTTAGCCTAATTAATTTTAAAACACTTAATAAAAAGAACCAATGAAAATTAAGTCTCCTGGATGATTATTGGACAACACGTGAAGGGGTCCAATAGGAATTGAGCAGCCCAATGGGCTACTTAATTCCTATTGGTCAGAATGGGGAAAGGTCCAATGGGGATTTAATTCATTTAAATCAATTAAGTTTAATTGATTAAGCTCTCACAAAATGGGAAAGGGGGAAACATGTCAGAAGGCTATCACTTATCCTGCTTAATTGTGATAGGCTAGCCCTGGGGAGGTCCAACGGGGAGCCTGCAAGAGCAAATAGCAAGAGGGCTCGCCCAAGAGAGAGAGGGGGCTGATTTTTGCAAGGCATTATCACACACACACACACACACACACACACACACACACACACACACACAATCTCATGTGTGAAGAAAGAGAAGACTATCTCTTCCCAAGCTTTAATGAGAGCTCATTACCTACTCCAAGCTTGTGAGATAGAAGCCTACATCGACTCACTCTTGGCATGTGGATGCAAATCCAACCAAGAGCCAAGCTTCAATGCATGCTCATCTCCTCTACCAAGCTAATTACTAAGCTAAGCTATGCTAATATGAGTGATTATGTGAGGAGATGTACATCTTTCTCGTAAGATACTCCTTCTTCCTCTCAATCTACTCTCATACCCTGCTAGCTCTCATCATCTTCGAAGGTGTGTGAGGTCTTGGGTCTGAGACCGGGGATAATTAAAGTTGTGTTTGCTAAGTGTTTTGCTTGGTGCATGAAGCTTTCATCTTCATTGCACTAGCTAGTCTTGAAGGAATACAAAGAATTGTATTGTACAATGTCTCTCTTGATGGGAGAAACCATAATACAAAGCCTTTTGGAGGGGGGACCGGTTCCATGAAAATCCGGTCCTCAACTGTTGTCAATTGCTTAATTTCTCTCTCTTTTGAAAGTATTGTTCATGCTATCTAACTAGGTGTTATGCTTTTTGTTGCTCTCTCCACCCAAGCACTCTTGTAATTCTCATTAGGAATCTATTCTAATGAAATGCCCATTATGTTCATGCTAATTTCCGCTACACATAAGTTTTTAGACCATTAAATGTTACATTGGTATCAGAGCACAAGGTTTCTCTTTTCTTGCTCAAGAAGGGACGTCCTCAAGCTAGCTATAAATGGTTGGTATTATTAATTGCCTGTGAGTAAGTAGAATAGGGATTTTTCAGCCTTGCAGTGCGCCTGCCTTCGTGCAGTTAACGGGGCATCATCGTCGAGAGCTATGGTCTTAATAGTGGAGTCCTACGGGGCTTGCCTACGGCTTAACCACTATTGAGCTATTAGAAGCTTGACAGGAGCCGGTACTGTTTTGGTGTCGAAAGACCCTCTCTTCTATTCCTTGCAATTAATGGTATTCGAGCCGTGGGTACAGTAGCTTGAGTGCTTTTTCTAAAGGGGTAAAGAGGAGTAGCAACTAGGGCTTGAAGTGCCAAAGTACACCTAAAAGTTGTTAGAATGGCTGACAATAGTAAAGAGAGTGAAATTAATGTTGATAACTTTGATTTTGCTCATGAGAAAGCTACTAATGATGCTTCAATGCTTTTTAACTATCTTGTTTCTAGGCTTCAACAAGCCATGGACAATCCATCTTTCCAAAGTGAAGTGCAACGGCAGCTCCGTGCTCACGGGATTCTCCATGCTCATCACCATGACGAGAGAACACTTAGGAAGCCTCCTTGTGAGACTCCCAAAAGAGGTCTTTCTCCGATTTGGGAAGAAGAAGAGAATCCGTACGAAGGGCTCAAGAATTTACTTCTTGATGATGCATCTCCTTCCCAAAGGAGAACTCAAGAGCCTCCAACGAAGGAACAAGAAAGAAGTGAGTCTCCCGCCACCTCGGCGGAGATGGCTCCACGAAGACGGCGGGCTAAACGCTCTCCATCACCACCAAAGCGGAGAAGACCATCACACTCTTCTCCACGCCATAATTCAAAGAGGGATGATAAAAAGCAAGAGAAGAAACAGGCGAGAAAGAGGACACCCTCTTCTCCATCTTCTTCATCCTCTTCCTCTTATGAAAGTGATGGTGAAGACAACAAAGATCAAGACAAGAAAAAGGCGAGAAAGAGGTCACCCTCTTCTCCACCTTCTTCAAATCCTTCACCTTCTGAAGAAAGTGATGGTGCAACCTTTGAACCATCAAAAAGAAGAGGCCATAGGATATCCTATGCCGCATGGAAGAGGTCATCCAAGTTGAAGAAATTCAAAGAGGGAGGGAAGAGCATCTCTTTCCTTGCCTATGATGGTACCTTTGGTGCTACGGACAAAGTCTTGGCCTTTATCCAGCAATTCGATGCAGCGTTTGGAGATGAGGGCTTCATGGAGTCCTCTAAGCTATGCCATGTAGCTATGCACTTTCAAAAGTCCACCAGGCAATGGTGGTCTAGCCTACGAGCCAACGGTGAAGCTCCACGAACATGGAAAACTTTAAGAGCTTCTATTATGAAGCAGTTTTTGGCCACCGATGCCAAAGACAAAGTACTCACCGAATGGCGAAGCCTAAAGCTCTCTCCCTATGAATCCCATCCACAAATATGTAGACAAGTTTTGAGACCTACAACTCAAAGCCAGTGTCTTCAAAAAGTTGGATTTTGGAGAGCAAAAGCAACAATTTTGTGCGGGCTTAACCGAAGAAATGGCGGAGTATGTCAACTCCCAAAGGCCACGTACCATATCGGCGGTAATACAACATACTATGGTGGCCTCACGAATCAATTTCCAAACGGGGGCTAAAAGAAATAATAAGCCCCCGGAAAACAAGGGTTCCAATGAGCCTAAGGGGAAGGACAATGTCCAAAAGTCTCCTAAGGGAAACTCCAACAAAGCTAAAGAGAAGGGAGTTTACAAAGGTAAGAACAAACTCTCTCCTGAAGAGCTTGAGCGTTATCGCAAGGATAACCGGTGTTTCAAGTGCGGCGAACAAGGGCATGCGTACCGCGCTTGTCCCCAAAAGAACAACCGCCAAGATCCTCCTAGATCTTCCTTGGTTGAAATCCAAGAGGAGGAGACTCACCAAACTCATCACAAAGGATCTCCTCTATGCCATGCTTGGGGAAAGGTAAGAGAACATGATGCTTTTATTCTCTTTGACCCTGGTTCTACTCACAATTTTATATCTATAGAGTTGGCCACCAAGCTAGGCATACAATCCTACGAGATGGGAGATGTCCTACCCGCAGACATTGCTTTCAAGGGGCAAGAAGCTTCAGTCACTCCCTTAATCGGGAAATTGAGGCTTCATGTCCAAGGCTATGTGGACAAAGAGGACTTCTTTATCTCTCCTCTCAAGCATGAGGATGTAATCCTAGGGGCACCATGGTTTGACCGCCTGGCTGCCGATGTTAAATTTCCTGAAAGGAGAATCTCCTTTAAGTTCAGGGAAAAAGACATGTATATAGATGCTAAGGAAATGGGTAACACTATCCCCATTGTACATACACCAGCTTTCAACAAGTCAATAAAGAGCTCTATTTCCGTGTACATGATTTTTGTTAAAGATTCTCAAAATGAACCTAATGCTTTAGCAAAAGAAAATAAAAGCAACCAAAAGGAATTAGAGTTATCCAATTTTCTCAAGGGGTTTCAAGATGTTTTTATTGACGACATCCCTTGTGAGCTACCTCCTAAACGAGGTAATGATGACCATGCAATTGAACTTCTTCCAGGAAGTTGACCGCCTAACAAACCTCCTTATAGAGTTTCTCAAGCTCAACAAGAGGAGATTATGCAGCAAGTGCATGAGTTAATTGAGAAGGGCATGGTTAGGCCTAGCTCATCTCCATTTTGCTCACCTGTGCTATTAGTGCAAAAGAAAGACGGCACATATCGTATGTGTGTCGACTATAGAGCACTAAATAGGATCACTATCAAGAATAGGTTTCCCGTTCCACGGGTAGAAGACCTATTTGATAAGCTACAAGGATCGACCTACTTCAGTAGGATTGACCTAAAAAGTGGCTATCATCAAATAAGCATAGTTGATCAAGACATTGTAAAGACCGCATTTCGCACCACATTTGGTCTTTACGAATACATTGTCATGCATTTTGGCTTGACCAATGCACCAGCCACATTCAACCGCTTGATGGAGAAGCTGTTCAGGCCTCATCGAACCTTCACTGGAGTGTTCTTTGATGATATTATCATCTACTCTAATTCATTAGACGAACACAAGTAACACCTCCAGGTAATATTTCAAGTTTTAAGAGAGAATAAACTTTATGTTAATCGAAAGAAAAGTGAAATTTTCTTGCAAGAGGTTCAGTATTTAGGTCACATTATCTCTCAAGATGGCATCCAAATGGATCCATCAAAGTTAGAGGTAATAAAAGGATGGCCTAAACCAAGGAATCTTCATGAACTAAGAAGCTTTATAGGTATTTGTGCATACTATAGACGCTTCATAGAAAAGTTCTCACAAATTGCGGGACCATTACATGATCTAACAAAGAAAAACGTTAGGTATACATGGTCTGCTAAGGAGAACAATGCTTTCGAAAAGCTTAAAGAAAAAAATATCTCTCAACCTGTGCTTACACTACCGGATCTCTCAAAACCATTTGAGGTCCAATGTGATGCTTGTGGTGATTGCCTTGGAGCTGTTTTGCTCCAAGAAGGGCACACCATAGGCTATGAGAGTCGAAGGCTCGACCCTGTTGAGCAAGATCTAGGCATATACAAAAAGGAACTCCTTGCAGTTCTACATGCATTAGACTCATGGAAGCACTATTTATTGTGGACTCCTTTCATTTTGCGAACGGATCACCAAAGTCTTAAGTACTTCATGACGTAGACCAAGCTCTCCGACAAACAAATGAGGTGGGCAAATTTCCTTTCGCAATTTCATTTTCATATTTACTCACATTGCTGGCAAGCATAATCAAGTAGCTGATGCACTCTCAAGACGGCCGAGAGTGAATGCAGTTTCCATAGCAACTCACAATGATCTATCTTCAATGATAGATGAGTACGCTATTGATCCTGATTTTAGAGATGTGATTTCAGCCCTTGCATTAGGGAAGAAAGAAGAACCATTTACTTTACAAGATGGTTATCCTCTCTATGGCAATAGACTATGCGTTACTAACTCACTACGTGAGAAAGTAATGTATGAATCTCATGCTCCATCGTATGCGGGGCATAGAGGGATTCAGTCTACCTTAAAGGGAATTGAAACATATTTCTATTGGCCTACCATGAAAGTGAACATACAAGAGTATGTTTCTAAATGTGTGGTATGCCAAAAGACAAAATTTGATAGAGGGAAAAAACTTGGATTGCTTCAACCCTTGCCAATCCCTAATTCACCATGGGAGAGCATATCCATGGATTTTATCTTTGGATTGCCTAAGTCTATCCATGGGAATGCGGGAATATGGACGATAGTAGATAGGTTCAGTAAACAAGCTCATTTTATACCTGTCAAAAAGACTATCAAAGCCCATCAAATGGCAACCCTCTTCATTTCACAAATTTTCAAGTACCATGGCTTGCCAATGTCCATAGTGTCGGATAGAGATCCTAGAATGACCAGTAGTTTTTGGAAGGGTGTCTTTGAGAATTTAGGGACAAGGCTAAACTTCTCTTTGGCCTATCATCCACAAACGGATGGCCAAAGTGAAATAGCTAACCTAACCATTCTCGATCTACTAAAAGCCTATGTAACGGAAGTAGATCAAAGATCCCAATGGGAGAAGTACTTACCCTTAGTGGAGTATGCTTACAATAACACTGTACATACTTCCACGGGAAAAGCACCTTTTGAGGTAATTGAGGGAAGATCAAAAAGTCCCTTGCTACTTAAAGTACATGGGAAGATCTTCGCTACAGATGAGTATAGCCGAGACCTACAAGAATCTTTTCAAAAGATTAAGGATGCTATCTCTATCTCACAGCAAAGGCAAAAGGCTGCTGCTGACAAGCACAGAAGAGCCCAAGCCTTTAAAGAGAACGATTGGGTCTTGTTAAAGTTTCCCAAGGCTCGATTAAGGCACACGACGGGCAAGAATCCTACGGGTCACCAAAAGTACTATGCTAAACTAGCAAAAAGGTACTATGGTCCCTTCTAGATTCTTAGTTCAATCAATGAGATGGCCTATCAACTCAAGTTGCCCAATCATTGGCTCATACACAATGCTTTCCATGTGAGCCTATTAAAGCCTTACAAAGGAGAGCCACCTCAAGAACCAACTATTGAAGACCCACCGGAGATCGAGGACCAAGAGGAGGTGCTACAGCCCGAGTCCATTCTCCGACATCAAGACAAGGTACTAAGAGGCGGTAAGACTATCTCACGATATCTTATTAAGTTTAAGAATTATCCTTTTGAAGATGCTAGATGGATGCAAGGCATACAATTAAAGGATAACCTAAACCTTGTCAATGCTTACAATGCTTCCCAAGAGTAAGCAAATGTACAAAATGTAAAAAATGAACAAAGTTTTTTTGTCTTATAAGACTTTCTTTTTCTTTATTGTTCACAAAAATGAAGTAGTATGCATGCTTAGATCAAGTTTGCGGAGACCACGTCTCCTAAACACCAAGTAGAGCTTGTCACTCTACTATGGAAAATTGATAGGACTAATGTGCAGACATGCTTGCGGCAGCCTCAGGCTCTCAAGTGCCAAATGGACTAGTCATCCATTGTGGAATGATGTCGTAGGGTAACATAGGGATCCTCTACCCGCTAAGAAAAGGACTCATGAATATGCTTTATCTTCTCTACACCATAGTCGAGGAAGACTATGATTTCAAGAGAGAGGTAATGTCATAATAATCAATATCTAATTCTCCTAAATGATTTTATCATGTTAAACTGATCATTTAATATGGGGAAGTGCCAGGGGAGAAAAAGCTAGAATATTGGTTAAGCTAGCAGACCGGCCACAATAGGGATCCAAAGGAGGGAAAATAGGGATCCAAAGGGGGGGCCATCTGCAAAAGATCCATGTGAAACAATGGGCTAAAAAGACCCTAAAGTTCAGCCCATTAAGACTTCCAAAATGCTAAGGTTCCAAAATTCAAAGGTTATGTCCAAAGGTCAACCTTAAGGAATTGGATGCTTTGTGTGTGACCAAAAAAGCCTTGCATATCCCTACATAGGAGGGGGCAAGCCTAGCAAGTAGGGGATGAGAGAGAAAGCCACGCACACACACATACAAGCCCCCTTTACACAAAGGGAATGAAGGACACATGTCAAATGCCTAAGCTAGTTGCTCCCAAAGTGTGCTCAATTCCTATTGGATGACCCTTGAAGTGGACCAATGAGAATTAGACTAGAGTAAATTTAGCCTAATTAATTTTAAAACACTTAATAAAAAGAACCAATGAAAATTAAGTCTCCTGGATGATTATTGGACAGCCCGTGAAGGGGTCCAATAGGAATTGAGCAGGCCGTGATTATTGGACAACCCGTGAAGGGGTCCAATAGGAATTGAGCAGCCCAATGGGCTACTTAATTCCTATTGGTCACAATGGGGAAAGGTCCAATAGGAATTGAGCAGCCCAATGGGCTACTTAATTCCTATTGGTCACAATGGGGAAAGGTCCAATGGGGATTTAATTCATTTAAATCAATTAAGTTTAATTGATTAAGCTCTCACAAAAGGGGAAAGGGGGACACATATCACTTATGCTGCTTAATTGTGATAGGCTAGCCCTGGGGAGGTCCAATGGGGAGCCTGCAAGATCAAATAGCAAGAGGGATCGCCCAAGAGAAAGAGAGGTGGCTGATTTTTGCAAGGCATTATCACACACACACTCACACAATCTCATGTGTGAAGAAAGAGAAGACTATCTCTTCCCAAGCTTTAATGGAGAGCTCATCACCTACTCCAAGCTTGTGAGATAGAAGCCTACATCGACTCACTCTTGGCATCTGGATGCAAATCCAACCAAGAGCCAAGCTTCAATGCATGCTCATCTCCTCTACCAAGCTAATTACTAAGCTAAGCTATGCTAATATGAGTGATTATGTGAGGAGATGTACATCTTTCTCGTAAGATACTCCTTCTTCCTCTCAATCTACTCTCATATCCTGCTAGCTCTCACCATCTTCGAAGGTGTGTGAGGTCTTGGGTCTTAGACCGGGGATAATTAAAGTTGTGTTTGCTAAGTGTTTTGCTTGGTGCATGAAGCTTTCATCTTCATTGCACTAGCTAGTCTTGAAGGAACACAAAGAATTGTATTGTACAATGTCTCTCTTGATGGGAGAAACCATAATACAAAGCCTTTTGGAGGGGGGACCGGCTCCATGCAAATCTGGTCCTCAAATGTTGTCAATTGCTTAATTTCTCTCTCTTTTGAAAGTATTGTTCATGCTATCTAACTAGGTGTTATGCTTTTTGTTGCTCTCCCCACCCAAGCACTCTTGTAATTCTCATTAGGAATCTATTCTAATGAAATGCCCATTATGTTCATGCTAATTTCCGCTACACATAAGTTTTTAGACCATTAAATGTTGCATGCTACCACATGTTTCGTGTGCTGGGAAGCATGCTACAAGATCGAAGTCAGCGGGTCACACCTACCCCGTAAGGTATTGAGACATTTTTCACTAATCCCTTGCATTCAACACATGTTTAAAAGCAGGTTTATTGTGGACCTACTCACATGGCACACCAACCATCACTCAAATGATGGAATGATGCGTGTCCCGGTGGATTCACCTGCATGGAGACACATAGAGACATAGTGGCTAGAGTTTGGGCTAGAGCCTCGGCATTTGAGGCTTGGGATCGCAAGCGAAGGTGTCAATCCCTTCGGCACAAAGTCCACTTCATGGAGCACATGGCCTATGGTGATTGTCAACTACAATACTCCTCCATGAGAGACAACCAAGAAGGGAAATATTCTCCTTTCCTTGCTTGTGCCTGGGAAGTAAAAGGTGGTAAATATGGATGTCCACCTCAAGCCCTTTATCGAGGAGTTAGAGGACTTATGGAGAGGCATCTCTGTTGTAGCTATCTCACTTACAAAGGAGAGGAGAGAAGCCAATGTGAAGGGAATCCTTATGTGGACTATGCGCAATTATCTTAGACTTGGAGCGATCTTGTATGAATCCTTTCATTCTTCTCTCTAGTTATCATTTATAGTTTGAAGCTTCTCTCTAATGATGTGATATGTGTGTAGGGTTGTCCACATCGGGCCACAATGTCTACCCCACTTGTGGACCATCATTGGTGAAGGAAAGGCTAGATGTCTTGTGCAAGGTAATCTATCCAAACAACCATTTCTTGCCCCAAGGTCATAGAAAATAGAAAGCTCCAACAAATGGAAAGATGCCTCTAAAGTGCACGATGGAAGATTGGGCAACTACTTGGGAAGAGCACTACAACAATGATCTGGTCCCGACTACTCCACCAAAAGGCATGTCAAGGTATTCCATATTTTTAAGGCTTTCATATTGGAAGGACTTAAAGATACAACACCTCTTAGATGCCATGATCATATTCAAAAATGTAGTGTACACTTGTGGGACCACATTATTGGTTTATGGAATGAATAATTTTAGGCGAATTCCACCAAAGGAAGAAATTGTATCCATTTCCGGGGTTCTCTAAAGATCTCTTTGACAAAAAGAAGGCTTATGTCTGATGCAGTGTAAGTTGTTTTCACAAGCATCAAATGACATACCTTGGTCAGCATATCCACTACTACCATAATGGAATCGTAACCTCCTTGAATGGTAGGAAGGTATGTTACGAAGTCCATGCTAATGAGTTTCTACTTCATTTGAGGAATGTCAAGGGGTTGAAGTTTCCTTGGCATCATTACCCGTTCAGCCTTAATCCTTTGACAGGAAAGGCATTGTTTGATGTAGCAAAATATATCTCCTTTCATACGTGGCACAAATAGCTTTTCCTCATACATTAAGGGTCTTTACATTGCCAGGATGTCCGACTGCTGGAGCGTTGTGTCCTTCATAAAGGATTAAATCCTTCAAGGTTGAACTCCTAGGAATGTAAAGTCGGTGCTTGTAATAGAGAAGCCCATCTTCAAGTGAATAGTCCTTGATTTTGTCCTTCTCTTTATCCTTTAGGTCATTTTGATTGATAACCTGTAGGAATTGTAAATAAACCTCATTTTCTAGGGAGGCTTCCTTAACCTTGTCTAGAATTGGGTTATTGACTGTGGAAATGGCCCCAAGAAAAACCTTGTGGCTAAGGGCATCGACAACCACATTCTCCTTACCTGGTTTATACTTTATATCAAAATCATACTCTTGTAAGACTTTAATCCATCTATGTTGCCTCATGTTGAGTGTTGCTTGAGAGAAAATCCACTTCAAACTTTGATGATCGGTGATTATCTGAAACTTATCCCCTAGAAGATAGTGCCTTTAGAGCGTGAGAGCATGGATGACGGCTAGGAGTTCCAAATCACGAGTTGGATGATTCAGCTCTTGGATTCTCAATTTTCGATATGTGAAGGGGGTTGAAGCAATCTCCTTGTGCTTGGTATGAGAAAGATGACACTCATTTGGTCAAATGAGACTTTCATAACAGTCCAATAGAAAGCACATTGTATGTAAAGCGTGAGGGTGATGTACTTCTCATTGTCGTTCTCTATGTGAATGATTTGTTGATCATTGGACCAAATGAGAGACATATTGCTGAATCTAAGGCTGATTTGAATGCTACTTTTAAGGTGAAAGATTTAAGGCTATTGCCTCATTACTTGGGTATACAGTTTAAGCTATGTGATGGTGGTATTGCCTTGTGTCCTTAAGTTTGGACTTGAGGATTGCAAACCTATTGCCATTCCCATGGAAACACGTTTGAAATTGAGTCTTCATGATGCTGGTGATCCTGCTGATGTCACTCTTTACCAAATTGATGTTGGATGCCTCCTTTATGTATGCAACATGAAGCCGGATATTCAGTTTGCAGTCTCACAAGTCAGCAGATTCATGCATAGCCTAGGCTCTAAGCATTGGTAGGTTGTCAAGAGGAGTTTTTGCTATTTGAGTGGCACTTTACATCTTGTCTTGTTTTATCCCAAGGGGGGATCATTGCCGCCAAACTTACATGCTTTTTTGGACTCAAATTGTTTGGGCTGGTTGTTTTGACACGCGAGTGTCTACAAGTGGTTTTTGTTTCATTCTTGACAGTTCATGTATCTCATGCAAGAAGAACCCTATTGTGGCTACTTCTAGTTGTGAGGCTGAGTACATGGCAGTCTTCATAGCTACGATTAAGTGTGTATGGCTTAAACGCCTTATGGTTGATTTGGGTGTTGGATAGGACACTGCCAACACTATATACACTGACAGTCAAAGTGCATTGCAGTTGTGAGGAACCTAGGTTTTCATACTCGCACAAAGGACATTGAGGTGCATTACACTATGTGAGGGAGAGGATCTCAACAGGAGAGATCAACTTGGCTTATGTGCCAACACAGGACAATCTTGATCTTTTCACAAAGGCATTGTATTGTGAGAAGTTTGAAGCTTTACACAAATCTTTGGGCTTACTCCCCTTTGTGGATTGATCATGTCCTCAGGGCATGGCACTTCCCTTTACTCTATGTGTCAGCTCTTGTTCACCGCATCACTCCCAAGGGAGATTTGTTACCATATCATGTGGTAGTGAGGTTTTTTCCCCCGTGCATTGTATATACACCCATCACTCTAGGGCTATCTTATCTTTCCATTGCACACTATGTAATACACTCTCTATTGTATGCCTTGATCTTCCTTTGTATTCTCCAAGTTGTGTGTGTTTTCCTGTAACCCTAATTCCAACAATTGATGGCATTATAAAAGGATAGGTTAAGTAAGTAAACTTGTCCCCAACGAGACGTAAATGAGAAGCCTTCTAGGAAATATTTTTGCATATGAAAGTAGGACAATTAACAGACTTTTCCATACGAATAATAAACCATTCGTGTGAAAGTCTTTGAAAATTTAAGCTAATGTCAGGTGTGATCCAAGTATTAGTAGTGGATGACCAATTTATTTGGCAAGAGAGCTTTTCTTTTTGTAAAAAAGATTTGTTAACCAGTTGGTTAAGTCTAAAAGGATTTTCTTCTCCAATCGGAGAGTATTGACTAAGTCAGTCAAACAATTAAAAAATATAAAAGTACTATTAATAATCCTAATATCATAAGTGAAAACATGCCTACCCAATTCACCAAAGTCTTTGCAAAATAATTTATAATCTACATAAGAACTCTGGAACAACATTGTTTTGCAAAAAGTCATTGTTGTAAATAAGATTTTTAATAGGGTCATGATATGTCCATCCTATCATGACATTTTTTATGAAGTTATGCTTATCAAACTTTATATCAAGACATTAACAATAAATAGATTTGGGAGAAAATTAATCAAGGAGTTCATTGTGGTAGAAACAATGTACAAAATTTCAATCACCCATTGAGGATCTGTCGGAAACCATCTTTCTTCCACATGGGCGAAAAATAACATGCATACCAAAAAGAGCTACATGTCAGGGAGATGTCAAATAGGTGTACTCCTCCCTTTTCCTCTTGTGTAAATACGAGATTTCCCTCTATTAAAACTAGTAAAAGTGCCAAGAGTTAAAAAAGATGTGAAAGAGTTGTTGGGGGTAGTTAGTGAGTTAGGTTTTTTGAGAGATGGGGAGTCGTCATCCTCAATATATGTTTTGAGTAGTCCAATAGTAGTTTTAACTCCTTTGTAGTTGGCATAGGTGGTGAGGTATGTGCCAGGCTTATCAAATTTGAGTTTCTTAAGGATGCCAAGCATTAAATTGTGAAAGTAATTGAAGGTAATATGAGCAGTAACAAGGGATCTAGCTTGTCCACCAAACCAAGAGCACATAAGAGATAAGTGGAAGTCAAAATGTTTCTTAGGGAAGAGTTGTTCCAAGTGATTAAGCCTATGTACCAAATAGCATGGTCAAACCACATAATGCTAGAATCACAGGTGGCCTTTGAGTCTAGAAATTTACAAGCACATTTCAATTAGGGTCGATAGACATTCCACATTGATTCTTTGTAAAAGTTAGGATTGCTCTTGGTGAACTCTAGATTTCCTTTTGTGCAAATGTATAGGCCAACATTTGAGGCACATTTAGATTGATCAATAAAATTGAGGTTAAAAGGGGCCTTTATAAGCTCCCCTTTATCCAGAATTGTCCACCTTTAAGAATTTTGAATTGATAGTCTTCAATTGTAGAAGCTGGTATATTGGCAAGGTAAGCCCAAGTTTCACTAAGTATGGGTGCAGAAAAGGCCGTAAGGAAGAATCCAAATCTGATGATCCACTCCAAAGGATCATTAGATTTGGATCCAAATTTGATGATCCAAATCTGATGATGCACTCCAAAGGATTCCACTTCAATTTGTATGACTCGTAGGAAAGGGAAAACTTTAGAGACTTTTGGGACCATCTCAAGTGTAGAGTCACTAAGGGTACATAAATTATTCTAGAATTATTTAACAACTTCCAGAGTAGCAATGTCTCTACACAAGAGGGTACATAAATTATTTTGAAATTCTTTAACAACTTCCAGAGTAGCAATGTCTCTACAGAAGAGGCCACTAGTTTGTGGGAAATAGGGGTAGCAGAAGTACCAAAGAAAGCAGGATTAAGCACACATAACTTTTTGAGAAAATTGGCAAGTTCAACACCGGAAGAAGAAAATTAAGCAAGATCTTGATTATATTGAGAGCCAATATAGGTAGCTGGGAAATATATTGTGAAATCATAGCAACCCCATCATTAGTATGTTGTGAAGCATAATAAGTTGTGAAGCATCCAAATTGCTTATACATCAAAGGACAAGGGAGCTAGCCACAGAATGAGCCTCTCAAGCCAATTCAAGACCTTGGAAGAGGGAAAAGGCCTGTACCAAAAGACTGAGAAATTAGATTGTAATTATTTAGGATAAGTGATCATTTTGCTTTTCACTTTTCTAACGAGAAAATCTATAGTTCTAGGAGGTCGGGGGCTTCATGTAAAGGGTGATTTTTTACGTATTAAGAAATGTTTTCATTATATTTTTGTGTTTTAGAGGGTCATGGATGACCCTCATGCGAGCACTCATCTTGTCTTTAATGAGTTGTACCTAAAAAAGTAGATAAAACCAAGGTGAGTAAGCATGGATTAACTTGCAAACCTAAAACCGGCAAGGTCCAGAGACCGTGATAGTTGTGAGAACGAATCCTAAACTATATAGCCTATGATGGACCACCTAACACGAGTCAACCTGAATAGGAATTATAGACAATGGGTCCACCAAAGTCCTATAGCCCAAAAAAATTATAAAGACAGTGTCCTGGTCTTCCATATATCCGGAAGAACCTTGTGTTTAGGACATGTGTATTGATGTTTTTAAACTTATACTTATATACAAAAGAACATAGCAGAAAGACAGATGGCTTTAGAAAAAGGACAAGGTTTAGCAAAAAAACGACTCAGTCTTTGATTCATTTTTGTACATCATAATGAGAATGAGTTATCATTCTAGTGTTTTGTACATAAGGTAGTCAAGAACAAGTGATTCTAAAGTAAAAGAGACCAGATTCGACAGTGACGGACAACAATTATGCCAAGAAGATCGTAAGTAAAGATAGACTCCTCACCTGCATCCATATAAACAAGAGAACAGATTCATTAGCCTTGAATATGTTTTATAGGAGTCAACGAACCCTATCAGTTGTTATCCATGTCCTACTTAAAACCTTTTTAACTTACACCTACTATCCATGTAATGTTAAATATCAGCAAGAATCCATTCTCGAATGCTATGAAGTTGTCACTGTTTATTGGGAATGGATTTCCATTACCCCTTCTAATCAAGTGTAAAGTGTGTTACTTTTAATTCCTTTTAATTTGTGATATAAAGGTCATCACTTCCTTCTAATCCAAGTGAGATCATTATAATAGGTTATATTAAGGTTAGTAGGTACCCATTTTTAAAGAAAATTGTATATATGTTTTATTAGATTAATTTCTGATCAGAAGGCCGTCACCCCTTCTTATCCAAGTGTTTTACCCAACCTTTTATCCCAAAGAAGTCCAAACATGAAGGTTTTTTTGCCAAACCGCTTCCGATTTTCAAGGTTCTAGTTAAATAGGAAATGAAATCTATAAAAAAAACATGTGTTACAAGCATGACCTTTATCCAACTAGTGCTAATAAGGTGATATGTAAACCTTTGAAGTATGAGTGATCAATAAACGCCATAGCTAAAACTTTTAACTGAGAGATAAAGAAATACCGTATTAAAAAACTCCATGAAACAGTAGACATTATCAATGTGGGAGTTTCCCAAGTCAGACAAGAAGTACCCAAACTTTTCTCCCAAGTCAGACAAGAAGGCCATTACCCCTTCTAATCAAGTGTAAAGTGTGTTACTTTTAATTCCTTCTAATTTGTGATTTGAAGGTCATCATTCCTTCTGATCCAAGTGAGATCATTATAATGGAATATGTTAAGGTTAGTAGGCACCCATTTTTTTTAAAAAATGTATATATTTATTAGCACCCCTTTTGATCCAATCCCAAAGAAGTCCAAACATGAAGATTTTTTTGGCAAACCACTTTCAGTTTTCAAGATTCTAGTTAAATAGGAAATGAAATCTAAAATAAAAAACATGTGTTGCAGGCATGATCTTTATCCAACTAGTGCTAACAAGGTGATTTGTAAACCAATTAAGTCTGAGTGATCAATAAAGGCCAAAGTTGAAACTTTTAACGGAGAGATAAAGAAATATCATATTAAAAAATTCCATGAAACATTAGACATTACCAATTTGGGAGTTTCCCAAGTCATACAAGAAGTACCCAAATTTCTTTTCCCAAAGTAACTAGCTAGAAGGAACCAACTAACTTTCCTTGACTTTAGTTCATATCTTAACATAGATTTACATATGTGATTACATACACTAGTAGTACAAGACACTCTATTAAATACTCCAGTACTAACTACTAACTGGAAACATTCCTCCATTATAGATTTGATCAAACTTATAAAAATTCATTCTATGCAACTAAATGTTATTAGGAAATAAAGTTCAAACGCAACGGATGTTTTAGAGTTTAAATCCTTCCTAGTCAAATTATCAAAACTAGCCTAGTTGTGAAATAATCATCAAAATAAAAGCTGAAAAAAGCAAAAACTCCCTCACCTTTAAATAGAGGTTTATCCTGTTGAATCTAGACAACAACACCCACAAGCTCTTCTTACAGAATTAGCACAGAGTCCAAGTGAGTAGGTGACACCATACCTCCATTAAGCCAACATGAGTCTATGGCAATTGTGTATCAGAGAGAGAGAGAGAGAGGGGGGGGGGGGGGGGGGGGGGATGCTGCTAAGCATTAGGCAGGGACAAAATCAACAATGCAACACTCATCACGCTCGAGAGGTGAACCAACAATTAAAGGCATATACTCGAATGTACTAGGGCTTTTAACCCTTTTACAATAAGCCTTAGGGAGTTGTTCACACAACTCTATAATGTCAGATTAACCCTGATGTGTTTATGGGTGAGCTCCACCATAAAAATGTACAAAGGGCTATTCCAAATCCGGGAGAGTACAGGTGAGGGCTCAAATTACTAGGAGAGCTATAGATTATATGAATGAAGTGAAAGCTCCTTTGGAGGATAGAGTTAAAAAATTCCAAGACCAAACTTTTTTGTGGAAACTTTAGGTTATGCAAGAGTGTTTAGAGGTGAGATTAACCCTAATGTTAATTCAAAATCTAGGCTACACACAAGTGTTTTAATAGTTATTTCTACCTATAGCGAACTAACCTCAACACTATACTCAAGGCAAGACAATGCTAGAATAGATTTGGCCTCAGGGAGCAGGCAACGCTCTTCAAGCCCAAGGGCTTTCATGCCTTTGGATTGACCATATTGTGCCAATGGGCCGGCTCCCTTGGAAGGCAAGGTCCATCATATGCAGAAGAAGAGATTTGGAGGGGGTGGGGTGTCGGCATCGACTGTGGTGGATGGATTGCTGCAAAGGCTATTATGTCTTCTAGTCTCATCTTATGCTAGTACGCAGGTGCAAATTTGAATGATGTTTTTGGGTGTGGATGGGGATGTTTTGGTACGTTGCTTTAGAATGTGTGTTGAAGTCTCTTACAAATTTATTGTTGATCGTTGGTGGACAGTTTGGACGGGGCGGCAGCCTGTATGGCCTGGTGGCAACATTTACATTATAGAAGGAAGATAATATTAATGTAACCTTCCTTTTCAATCAAAGAGGGCTTTGTCCACCATCAAAAACCTCTATATCAACGGTTCAAAAGATGCACATTTTCTCAACCTTCCCCTATGGATTTCTGAAGGCTAAAAAAACTTTATTATTACATTGACTTCTCTACGCTTTCATCACTGCACACCATGCTAACTTATCTATTCTATATAATCAAGTTTGGTAGCATTGCTAGACCAAGATAGACCAAAAGCAAGACTCTCTCTCTCTCTCTCTCTCTCTCTCTCTACCCCAATAGAAGTAGAGTACTCCTAAGTTTGTTGAACAAGAGCTAGAACCTCATGAAAAATAATTTCTATGAGAAGCTTCCAAGTTTGGTATCAAAGAATGCTTTGCAATATCTTACATATATTTATGTTTGTTGCATCTTGCATATGTTTATGTTTGCTAGAATCTATCAAGAGGTTGTGTCATGCATCATTTTAAAAAAATGCAATAATAGGAAGAGAGTATTGATAGTGTTCCACTTGGAAAAGAAGATAGCCCTACAAGATTAGAGGCAATGTTTCTTTGGTTGTAGCAACATGTGGGTCACATACTAGTACATATTGAAAAGCCAAAAACTTTCAAATGTTCCCAAAAAATGCTCCCCATCGTGCATTCGTTTAGTTAATGAATGGATCCTTCCTTAAATAAACTACCTTTGTCTTATTGTTATAAAATGCATAAAGTGCCTTTATTATTTTGTTTTATTATTATTTTTTATGAAATAAGCATTGACATAGACATATTATATAGTAGAAAGACAAAAAGTTTAAAATGTTCACAAACACGTCTCTCAATGTTAAACATGAAAGTAAATTCCAATGAGATTATCATCGTGATTTTTCACTCTCAATCAAAAAGTTTAAGCTACAAATGCGGATATGAAAGCACTCATCCCCACCACGTAGTGGTCTTGTCTCATGTCACAAGAGACTAACCCTATATAGATGGCACCCTAGTCCTCGACAAATTGATGTGTGTATGATTTTTGTTGTGTGATTGATTTTGTGAATGTGGTTTGAAGTATGTGCCAACACACTTTTTCTTAATTCTCTTAACCATGTGTGTATTGTAAGACATAATGTTTCAACTATGTGGTGTTTGTAGACTAAGTGCAAATTGTGTGCGAACTCTCTTTGAAAAAGGCCTACCTAATGTGTAACACGATGGTAGAGCAATGACCTCTCAAATGGAGATGTGGGCTCAAGCTTAGCTCAAGCTCATCAAGCCATTATCTCCAAACTTCACCCCACAAAAAACAAGGTGAAAATTAACTATGGTCTAGTAAGGCTATTGATGGGTATTCCATAATAAGAGGCTTCTTTGTGTGAGAGAGAAAAATAGAAGGCTACACTAGTATTTTAAAACATGTGGTATCACAATAAAATATTATGTTATTTAGAAAAAAGTGTAGCAATGAACTAATTAAATTACAATATATTCCAAAGCATAAATAACGTATATCCCGTTAACCATAAATCAAGCATCAATGTACAAACGGTCACAAAAGTGTGAGCATTAGCTTGTATTAAAGCTTGAACTTCTGACACCAAGTTAATGCTTAGCCATGACAGCTTGAAACAATGAAACCTTACTAGCACAACATTGTGATACTTACAGTAGAAATTACTTCATCATAATTTAGAAAGCAACAATGAGAAATAGAATCTTAAGCTCTAGCATATATTTAAACCTGGTTAGAAAAGAACACTCGAGGCTTGCCAAAGTTGTGCGATTATTCCATGTGTTGCACTAAAAATAAATTGTAGAGCTGTCACGACACCTATCATTCTTGATCTTTCTTGGTTTTGCAACAACATTGTAGGAGAGCTATTAGGAGCTATCTGGCGAAAAGTTTGAGAAAACTGAGGTTGAAGTCAGAGTCCTCATCCGAAAAATGGGGTGCTCGAAAGAATTTGTGAAAGTGATATTGAGGTACATTCAAAGATTGGAATCGTGTTTTGTCATTAGTGCTGAGAGACTTGTTGCCTCCTCGTCCCTCTTCACATGCACAAAAGAGGGTCACATTTTTGGTTTGATATGACCCTCTTTGGATGCACAAAAGAGGGTTCGATCGTAGTTCAAACTCTACATCCTTACATGCTGACTACTCTGCAAGGTTTTTAGATAGAAAATAATGGCAATACAAAACATAGGCTTCTTGTCAATAACAAAGACTATGCACAATATTCATTCTCTAGATGACCAATCCAGCATGTGTTATGCAGATGCCAACTGGAGGTCTTTTGAGAGACTTAATCATGGCTATTGTGCATGCATGCATGCAACCACTTGTAAAGCACTGGCAATGTCCTCTACTGAAGCACTTGTGTCCGCACATGTGCACGCATGTGTGTGTGTGTGTGTGAATCTGCATGCTTGTGCTATAAAGAATGAGGTACAAGACCATTACTTGCAAATCAAAAACTTTCTATGAGGATGCTACTGCATCAAGAATATGAAGGAGGAGGAGTGCATCTTCCCTAAAAGCGTTTGTGTTGAAATCTTGCAACTTTTTGTTTGAAGACTTTCCACCTTACGATTCTTCTTCCATGTCTCTCCATTTGAGCTAAGGATGCCATTTCCAAGTAAATCATACATTGCACGACACACTCTCTCGTCTTGCCATCACCATCTTTCAACAACAAAGAATAAATTTTGAGTAAAGTCTAAAGCAGTATTTGACTAGAACACGTGATGCCGAAAGAAAGAGGCTCAGATGCATGCACAAGGGAAAAGGAGGAGAAAGAAGAAAGCAGAGAGGAGCACCTTGGGATAGTTGGGGAATACCGACACAGAAAAAGGAAGAGGAAGAAGACAGAAGAGAGGAGTACCTTGGGATAGTTGTAGAAGCTGCCCTTGAGGATGTGCTCCACATTGCAAGGATCCACAGTTAAGAATAAGGTTGTGGAAGACATGAGGGAGAGCTTGACGGTATGGTGGCGATCATTGAAGACGGAGAGGAGCCAGTCATGCAGACGGTGGAAGTTGAGAAAAGTTTCTAGTTGGGCACCTTCAAGAGGCCATGTCTTGCGATCGGGGCTACGATGCTGCCCAAATCTATGTAGGCCGACTCATATCACAACCAGGCTCGCTACTACCACCGCTGCTGCCACCACCCAGCTCATTCTCTCTCTCTATATAAATATTATTATATTTTTAATGTTTTTTTGAAGCTCCCTCTCGTGGCATTCATAAGCGTTTGAAGTAGGAGGAGGTATTGATTTATTGAAATTTCTTGGTTGAGTGGGATCTTCACGGATTCCATGTAGGAAATAATGTGGTGAAACTCTTTTTTAAGGTCTAAGCTTCCTATGCATGTAGCAAGTCTTGAAGTCTCCTCGTGGGATGGATCTTTAAGGTCTCTTGGGATAGTTTCCTACAACATTGAAAATCTTCTTCTTCTTCTTCTCTCTATATATATCTATCAGTGAGGCAATTGGTGGAAGGTAGCACCTAGGGATATGGTGTATTGTTGGCACTCACAACAACAACGAGCTAGGTTCAGAGAGGATGATATGGTGCGTCTACTCTCATGATATTATCTCTTTCTCTCTCACAATCTCAAGATCTCTCTCTCTCTCTCTCTCTCTCTCTCTCTCTCTCTCTCTCCCACTTTCTTGTCAGTAAAGGCACACATCCCACAATTGGCAACACTCATGCCACTTTACGAACCTGAGGAAGGTTGAGCAAAGAGCTATTGTCGTTGCTCTATAAAACAGGGGAAGGCGGGGACGAGCGGCACAAAGAGAACCCCCACACCAGAGGGGATCGTTTTCAATGACCCCCATCAAGAGTGAAAGAAATGGACCTCCAAAGCATTTGTGCCTCACAACCACACATTGAAGGAAAGAAATGTAAGCCTTTAAAGTGAGAGAGAGTGAAAGGGATATAGTTCTCAAAAGATGTGCAACATAAGATTTAAATAAGATGTTCAATCGATTGGGATATCTTTTTATATATGATATGGAGCCCATGCACTTAAATGAAAGAAGTGTTTTAGAAACTAAAATAACAAAAAAAAGGTGAAACGGGACGAAAAGGATTGTGTGTGACTAAATTTTCAATGGTCCTCTTTGAAAAAAGAGGTACACACCTTTCACAAAACGCTAAAATAAATATTAAAAAACAAGTAGAGTGTACATGTGTCCTCCATCTTATCAACTTGCATCCACGGTCCAAAATTTGCACCAAAAATCCACCCATCCCACTATGGCCTTCTGCAGGCCAAAAAGAGGATAATAAAAGAGGATAATAAGAGGATAATCTGTGAGAGGAAAAATGAGAAAGTGACAATAGCTTTTTTTGTCACAATAGAATATTAGACTTTTTGGAAACAAGTGTAACAATGATTTTTTGTCACAATTGAGTATTAGATTTTTTGGAAACAAGTGTAACAATGACTTATTTAGATTACAATTTATTTCAAAAGCATAAAAAATAATGTTTGACACAATACTCAATGGCTCTCTTTAAAGAGAGAGGTACACAAATGTCAACACTCTCTCACAAGGGCCTAAAACAAATAATTTAAAATTATCATTAGCTTATCATGTGGCATGAATCGACAAGCTTTTTCCAATGGTCCAAAATTGCACCAAAAAATCCACCCTTCACAAAAGACTACTTATGTCATCCAAAAAAGTTTACCATTATTAGCTTTGACATATGGCACTAATTGGCAAGATTTATCCAATGGTACAGATACTTATGTAGTCCAAAAATGAACCATATTTTGTTAAAATTTGAGGATACCATGTCTTGGTGGTGGGCAAAAGCTAAATTTTAGCCCCTCTTTTGTATGTTGTATGCTCAGATGCATTGGGATGGCTTGTGCAAGATGCAATGGATAAAGGGACTATCAAAGGAATTAAAATACCTGGGGCAGACAAGGACCTTTGTTTGTAGCAATTTACAGATGATACAAATGGAATTATGGCTAGGGATGATCAGACTATCACCACATTTTGGAAGTGTCTGGAAGTCTTTTGTCAAGCCAGTGGCTCAATCATAAACCACTCCAAGATAGGGTATAAAATCTCCTCTGGCACTACTCCTAGCATCATTATTAATGCAGGATGTAAGCACATTCCAGATGGACAAATTTTTAGACTTCTTGGAATCCCAATGGGATTCAAAGTGACTCTTACTCAGAGATGGGATTGGGTACTCTCCAGATTCAGGGATAAAATCTCCAAATGGAATAATTACAATTCTTCTATTGCTTCAAGAGCATTTTTTCTAAACCACTTTATATTGCCCAGCCTAATATACTTCCTATCATGTTGGACCCCTGCCAAGTACCAGCTTCAGAAAGCCTTCTCAATGGCAAGGAAATTTTTATGGGGAGGAAACCAGCATCTCCATAAAATTCCTAAAGTAGCATGGTCTATCTGCTGCTTACCAAAATTACAGGGAGGACTGGGGATCCTCGACCTGGATTCAATCTCCACCAAAATGGCTGCTAAGGGTAGCAGACTCCAATGATTACTGTTCTCTCTCTCTCTCTCTCTCTCTCTCTCTCTCTTTCTCTCTACCCCAATAGAAGTATACTACTAAGTTTGTTGAACAAGGGCTAGCACCTCATGAAAAATAATGTCTATCAAAAGCTTCCAATTTTGGTATCAAAGAATGCTTTGCAGTATCTTACATATATTTATGTTTGTTGCATCTTACATATGTTTATGTTTGTTAGAATATATCAAGAGGTTGTGTCATGCATCATTTTTAAAAATGCAATAATAGGAAGAGAGTATTGATAGTGTTCCACTTGGAAAAGAAGATAGCCCTACAAGAATAGAGACAATGTTTCTTTGGCCTGAGCAATGAGTGGGTCACATACTAGTACATATTGAAAAGCCAAAAACTTTCAAATATTCCTAGACAAATCCTCCCCATCGTGCATTTGTTGGACTACGTAAGGAGTCTTTAGTAAAGCGTTGAATTTTTGGTGCAATTGTGGATCATTGGATAAAGCTTGTAGATTAGTGCCACATGAGACAAAATGTTTTGGCATGCTAAAGAAAGGCCCTAGTATTGGGTCAGGTTAGGCGTCCTTTAACGGATGCTGTCCATGTGGACGAGTAGTTTTTTGTAAAGTCCTTCGCTGCAGGTGAACTCGCGACATCAGTTGTGCAGTACTGCGTTCAGCAAATGTCTGTGTCATTGAGAGAGAGAAAGAGAGAGAGAACAACAAGTATGTAGCACTGTTGCAGTTGCAGGGCGTGAGTTGTGGAGGACTTGCAAGCTGCAGCTGCCTAGTCTTGTGTGGTCGACCTGCATTTAATACAGTGTACGCTCCATCAGCTCTCATCACGAGGGGCACTGCCACTATGGTAGAGAGAAAGAGAGTGAGTGAGGACGTCACGCAAGCTTCAAGGCATGAAAGCTACAACAGTAACTATTCTGCATGCGTAGTGTCGCTGCAGGCAGTGTTAGGGAAAAATGTGTCTCAACTTAATACCATGCCGTTTTCAATTTCGAAAATGTTGTCAACCTCAAAAGAGAGAAAAATTACTATCGTGCATGGGTAGTGTTTCGTTGTAGGCAGTGTTAGGAAAAAATGTGTCTCAACTTAATACCATGTCATTTTCCATTTCGAAAATGCTGTCAACCTCAAAAGAGAGAAAAATAGTGTAAAAACGCAAAACATAGTGCCTAATTTTCCAAAATTTCCTTTCAAAAAATTTTGTCAGGGAAAAATGTGTCTCGACCTAATACCATACCGTTTTCAATTTTGAAAATGCTCTCAACCCCAAAAGAGAGAAAAATTGTGTAAAAACCCATCAAAAAATTAGCTTGCTTTTTAAAATTTCTCGGCATTTTTGACATTCAAAATGGTATGGTGTTAAGCCAAGGCACATTTTCCCCAAATACTGCTCGGCAATATGAGGCTCCTGCCTACTGCCATCTTGCGAGCTCTCTCCTTCATGAGAATGGTGTTTGTCTTAAGTTCCTCCTGTAGACGATGGCAGACCCTTGAATTGTCGATCGTATCACACATAGACACACACACACACACACACACACAAAGGCTATGGTACCAAGATATTTCAAGAGGAAACTTCAAAAAATTAGGGTATTTTTTTAAATTCTTACACTATTTTTGTCTATTTTGGGGCGGCATTTCTCCTTTTGCTGTGCCCTCAATCGGCAATTTTTAAATTGAAAACGGCACGATATTAAGACGAGACACATTTTTCCCGAACACTGGAGAGGAAATTGCAAAAATTAGGCTACTTTTTAAAATTTCAACACTATTTTTTGTCTATTCTAGGGCAGCATTTCTCCTTTTTCCCGTGCTCTCAATTGGCACTATGGTAGTGTTCGGGAAAAATCCATTTTTCGAACATGCAAAATTTCTTTTATTCAATTTGGCAAGAGGAAATTTTAGAAAAGCACATATATTTTACAGGTTTTTACACTATTTTTGGGTGATGCTTATTGTACGAGGAAAATCCTTTTTCCAAACATATAAAATTCCTTCCTTGAATTTCCCAAGAGGAAATTTTAGAAAATAAGGTAACCTTTTTTAGCTTTTTAATTTTTTTTTCTGTATTTAGAGGCGGAATTTCACCTTTTTTCCTTGCCCTAAACCGGCATTTTTGCCATTGAAAACGGCACGATATTAAGCTGAGACAGTTTCCCTGCACACTGGTCGTGGCGCGAGAAAACTCCTCTCCTCTGCGAGACTGCATCACGCCTTGAAAGTTGAGCCATGCTTCTCACTGCAAGCAGGACGACGTCACCTTCGACACCGTCGTTGTACACAAGCTATAATAGTAACAGTGTTCGACAAAAAGTAATTTTCCATGCATACGAAATTCCTTTGCTTGAAACTGCCAAGAGGATATTTCCAAAAGTTACCTTACTTTTTATCATTTTTACAGTATTCTCCTCCACTTTGGGGTGGAATTTCTCCTTTTCCCCTTGCATCGAAACTGTTCGTATTTTTTTGAAAATGATAGGAATCAAGAAGAGTTAGACTTTTCTGCTTTTCTAAAAGGATTCCAAGATGTGTTCATCGATGATATCCCTATGGACCTACCTCCAAAACGAGGGGATGATGACCATCGTATGGAGCTCCGTCTAGGAAGCTCACCGCCTAACAAACCTCCTTATCGAGTCTCACAAGCTCAACAAGAGGAGATTATGAGGCAAGTATAGGAATTGGTAGACAAAGGGATGGTGAGGCCTAGTTCTTCTCCCTTTTGTTCTCCAGTCCTTTTAGTGCAAAAGAAAGATGGTACATAACATATGTGTGTGGACTATCGAGCACTAAACCATATCACTATCAAAAACAGATTTCCCGTGCCTCGGGTAGAAGATCTGTTTGATAAGCTACAAGGCTCTACCTACTTCAGTAGGATTGACCTTAAGAGTGGCTATCATCAAATAAGGATAGTGGATGAAGATATCCTAAAGACCGCGTTTCGCACAACATTTGGTCTTTATGAATATCTAGTCATGCCTTTTGGCTTGACTAATGCACCAGCTAATTTCAATCGTCTCATGGAGAAAATTTTTAGACCATATCGTAAATTCACTGGAGTGTTCTTTGATGATATCATCATCTACTCCAAATCTTTGGAGGAACATAAGCAACATCTCCAAGTGATTTTTCAAGCCTTGAGGGAAAACAAACTTTTTCTCAACCAAACGAAAAGTGAATTATTCCTTCAAGAGATTCAATATCTAGGTCATATTATCTCTCACAATGGTATTCGTATGGATCCATCAAAGTTAGAGGTAATAAAATCATGGCCTAACCCAAGGAATCTACATGAGCTAAGAAGCTTTATTGGTATGTGTGCATACTATAGACGCTTCATAGCAAAATTCTCTCAAGTAGCAGGACCACTACACGACTTAACAAAGAAGAACGTTAAGTTTGTATGGACTGCTAAGGAGCAAAATGCTTTTGAAAAACTCAAAGAGAAGCTTACTTCCCAACCAGTCCTCGTGCTTCAGGATCTCTCAAAGCCATTTGAGGTCCAATGTGATGCGTGTGGTGATTGCCTTGGAGCGGTTTTGCTTCAAGAAGGGCATGCCATAGCATATGAGAGCCGAAGGCTCAATAATGATGAACGAGTCTTGGGCATTTATGAGAAAGAGCTTTTAGCTGTTCTACATGCCCTAGACACATGGAAGCACTACTTATTGGGGACTCCATTTATCCTACGAACCGACCACCAAAGTCTCAAGTATTTCATGACGCAAACCAAACTTTCCGACAAACAAATGAGGTGGGCAAATTTTCTTTCGCAATTTAATTTCCATATTGCTCACATAGCTGGTAAGCACAATCAAGTTGCCGATGCACTTTCACGACGACCAAAAGTTAATGCGGTGTCTATAGCTACTCACAATGATCTATCCTCTATGATAGATGAGTATGCTACTGACCCTGACTTTAGAGACATAATGTCAGCCCTTGCTTTGGGGAAGAAAGAGGAACCATTTACCTTGCAGGATGGTTATCTTCTCCACGGAAATAGGCTATGTGTTACCCATTCCCTTCGTGAGAAGTATATGTATGAATCCCATGCTCCTCCATATGCAGGGCATAGAGGTATTCAACCTACTCTCCGAGGAGTAGAGACGTATTTCTATTGGCCTACCATGAAAGTGGACATACAAGAGTATGTTTCAAAATGTGTAGTATGCCAAAAGACCAAGTATGATAGAGGGAAGCAACCTGGATTACTCCAGCCATTGCCTATTCCAAATTCACCATGGGAGAGTATATCCATGGATTTCATCTTTGGATTACCCAAGTCTATCCATGGGAATACAGGAATATGGACAATAGTCGACAGGTTTAGCAAGCAAGCACATTTTATTCCTGTCAAAAAGACTATTAAGGCACATCAAATGGCAACTCTCTTCATATCTCAGATTTTCAAACACCATGGATTACCCACATCCATCGTGTCAGATAGAGATCCTAGAATGACCAGTAATTTTTGGAAAGGTCTCTTTGAAAATCTAGGAACAAGATTGAATTTCTCTTCGGCCTATCACCCACAAACGGATGGCCAAAGTGAGATAGCCAATCTTACGATACTCGATCTACTCAAGACTTATGTTACGGAAGTAGATCAACGCTCACAATGGGAAAAGTATTTACCTCTAGTAGTGTATGCCTACAATAATACTGTACATACTTCTACGGGGAAAGCACCTTTCGAGATCATAGAGGGAAGACCTAAAAGTCCCTTGCTACTCAAAGTACATGGGAAGATCTTCGCCGCCGATGAATATAGCCGTGACCTACAAGAATCTTTTCAAAATATTAGGGAGGCTATAGCCATCTCTCAACAAAGGCAAAAAGCTGCTACTGATAAGCACAAAAGAGCCTTAATGTTCAAAGAAAATGATTGGGTCTTACTGAAGTTTCCTAAGGCTCGATTAAGGCAAACGACGGGCAAAAATCCTACGGGCCATCAAAAGTATTATGCTAAACTAGCAAAAAGATACTATGGTCCTTTCCAAATCTTGAAGCCCATCAATGAGACGGCTTATCAACTCAAGTTGACCAACCATTGGCTTATACACAATGCCTTTCATGTAAGCCTACTTAAGCCCTACAAAGGAGAGCCACCAACTGAACCAATTATTGAAGAACCTCCCGAAGTTGAAGAACAAGAAGAGGTGCTACAACCCGAAGCTGTCCTTCGGCATGAAGACAAGGTACTTCGACATGGTAAGATAATCCGACGGTATCTTATTAAGTTCAAAAATTATCCTTTTGAAGATGATAAATGGGTACAAGGAGTACAACTTAAGGATAGTATGAACCTTGTCAATGCTTACAATGCTACATTAGAGTAAGCAAATGTACAATTCTCTTTTAAATGACTCATGTTTTTGTCTTATAAGACTAATCCTCTTTTTAATTGTGCACAAATTTAACTAGTATGCATGCTTAGAATCATGTTTGTGATGACGACGTCTCTCAAACACCAAGTAGAATTTGTCACTCTACTTTGGGATAATGAAATGGACTAAAGAGCAGACATGCTTGCGGCAGCTATGTCTCCCAAGCACCAAATGGATTAGTCATCCATCTTGGAAAGATGTCGTAGGGTAAAAAAGGGATCCTCTACCCGCTAAGTATGATTGACTAATGACTAAGGCTTTATCTCTTCTACCTCATAGTCGAGGATGACTATGATTTCAAGAGAGAGGTAATGTCATAAAATCTAATATCTAACCAACCCAAATGATTTTCTCATATTAAATTGATCACTTAATGTGGGAGAATAAATGGGAACAAGTGTTAAGATATAGATATGTGCTTATAGATCTATCTCAACACGGGGCCAATAGTAAAGGGGCCCAAATGGGAGATGGTCTATCAAGAGCAAGGCTAAACAATGGAGAATAAAACCTTAGGGTTAGCTTCATTGAAGACCTCCAATAATGTGTGTAAAAGTCCTTTGACCTTAGGTAAGCTAGGGCTGAGCTTGAGGTGGGAACCCGGCCCAAGCTCGAGGTGCTTGTCGTGCTTGAGGTGCTTGTCCTGCTTGAGGTGCTTGTCATGCTTGAGGTGATTGATTAAGATGCTTGAGGTTCTTGACTGGCTCCATGCTTGAGGTGCTTGACTTGGTGCATGATTAAGGTGCTTGAGGTGCCTTGAGAATCTTGCCTGAGATGCTTGTGGGAATACCCCCTAGTCCAAGTGCTTTGTCATGCTTGATGACTAAGGTGCTTGAGCTCCTAAAGTCAAAAGCATCCCTACAAGAGGGGGGGCGAGCCCTTTTCCTAGGGATTAGAGAGAGAACACACACTCACACTCACAAGGGAAGCCCCAGCTTGAAGAGGCAGCAAGGACATATGTCAGGTCCCTACCCATGTTACCTTCATGTGTTGCTTGAAGCCTATTGGCTAGGCTTCAAAGGGGTCCAATGATAAATTACTTGAATTATCTAATTGTTTTTGCATTTATCAAGTCCTCTCTCTCAAAGGTGAAAGGGGGACACTTCTCCCAAGGCTACCCATGTTGCTTGTAATGGCTTCTGCTTGTGATTGGCTAGGCCTGGAGGGGTCCAATGAGCTTCAAGCATGAGCTACAAGGGGGGGTCGACCCAAGCAAGCTAGGGGGGTGCTTAGGGGGTATACTCACCAACACACACTCACAAGCACTCTCATTGTGTACTATGCAAAGTGCAAGAGCTCCCTCTCCTTCTTCAAGCAAGTAGAGGTTGAGAGCCTACACCAACACTCTTGGCTATGGAGTGCAAATCCATCCAAGAGCCATGCTTCAATGCTTGAGCTTGCCATCTATTTCTTCTTCATTACTATGCTATTATGTATGCTAGCAACAAGAGTATGATAAGTGAGGAACTAATTCTTTCTCCTACGAAATGTTTCTTCTTCCTCTTCCCTACCCTCATTCCCTGCTAGCTCTCTCCACCTTCGAAGGTGTTTGAGGTCTTGGGACTGAGGCTTGGTATAGTTAAAGCTTTCTTCAAGTTTAGGTTATGCTATGATGGTGATGCATGAAGCTTTCCATCTTCATTGCTTCACCTAGGTCACAAGGAACACAAAGAATTTATTGTAACAAGTCTCTTTTTATGGGAGAAATCATAATACAAATGCCTATTGGAGGGGGGACCGGCTCCACATAAATCCGGTCCTCAACTGTTGTCATGTTCTCTAAATTCTCTCTCTTGCAAAATTATTGTCTATGCCAAGTTAACTAATTGCTATAATTATGTTGCTATCTTCAATTATGTCTACCCGCTATGCTCACAAAATCATTTCTTGAAAGTACTCTCATTAAATTCCACTACTCTCAAATTGAAAAGGCAAATTCCATTACAGTGATCCTAAGATCCTTGTGATTGTGTGAAGTATTGTTTTTATGAACTTATTTATCCTTTAGCTAAAGGATGTTCTTTACCCTTCGCTTCTTTTGAACACATCAAGTAATAATTATGTCAAAATTATTTACCATTCTCTCTTAATATGGCTCCCTCTTTCTCCTCGTGAAATCCACTCGATGGACATTACGATGTCTACGATGACAACGTCAAACCCATGTGCGATGAATCTACTGATGTTTGCTCAATGGAGTTTGAAAATGGTGACTTGATAGCTTGCTAACTTATAGAAAATGCTTGATATATGCTTGGCAATAATGAAAATTTCCTTTTTGTTTTTACAGAGTTACACAAGATAGTGCACCGTGATACAGCTGCATCATTTTTGAGACCCGATAGTGCCCTCATTCTTGATCGTGTGTCTCCCCTCCGCACAAGGAGCACTTCGAGCCTACCTAAGGTTGATGTTTCTTCTTCTCTTGGTGTTGGGTCCAAATCCCTCAAGCGTGTGGAACAAAGTGGTGCAATAGCACGTATACTTTCTAAGACATGCGAGGTGACAACGGAACTAAGTAAGGCTTGCTTGCACCGCATAGATATTCTACTATTGTATCCAACCCTTACGAGTTTTTTTTTTTGTTCTGCAGCCAAACCTTTACTGGGGGGACCACCACCTGTAGCTGCAAAAAAAGAGAGCGTTGCGGAGGGTGCCAAACTAGAAGCACATATTTCTACTGAGTGCTACCATGAGAATGTAAATCCTGTTGGTTCATCTTCTCTTGTGCCTTATATTTCCACTAAGATCCCTCTATTGCGCATTGTTGACATCACTGAAACTTGCCGTCGTTTCGCATTCGAGGGGTGCATACTTAACCGATATGGAACCTACAAAAAAATCCCAGAATTCGCTAAGCATATGCATTACCTTAAGATAGACCTAGTTGACCCACTCAACACTGACACCATGACTTGTGCTGTTAGCGATCAATTTATTGAGCAATTCATTGACACCCTTACTATAGAGACTTTGTCCACATTGAGAATGTAACTGGAAAAAAAAAAAAGTCAGATGGTTGCACATCTCCTTATGCACTATTTTTCAACGCTTCTACGGTTGTAGAAAAGACAAAGCCTTTTGAAGTGAGCCTTAGTTTCTACCCAGAGAGCAAAGTGCGTCAATTTTTGGATGAGGCACAGTCCTTGCATGCACAAGGCACCCGCACACACTTTGGAACTGTAGCTTTTGTTGTTATACAGGGCCATGCTAGCACTTCAAAAGCTGGTCTTTCCCAAGGTGATCTTGTTGTTGTAGATGGGTCAGCAGGCTGAGGACCGTGCCATTGTAAGGCTTACTTATCTTCGCCCTTCTATAGATTTGCAGCTTTCTAATATTTTCCCTCTCTTGCCATCATAGCTTAGCTTCGTGAATGCACGTAAAGACAATTTCCACGCTATTTTTCGTGCTCTTGAGAGTGATGTTCATCCTATGTTTGTTGCACAAAACATAGGTTCCTTCACAGGTCGAAGCAATACACTCTCAGTCTTGGATATTACTATCCTAGCACACGTCAAAAGTCCTCGTCTCAAGCACCATTTGGAGGAAGCATATAAGGCCCATATTCTTGATTTTGGTCACAATCAAGAAGTAAGTATTGATCTTGCTTTTCCTTTTTCACCACAATAACTCAAGAAAGCTCTAACTCGTCAGGTGTCTATACATAGGTGACTGGCACAATGTACTTTGTGAATGTGAACTCAATTTTGGTGGAACGTTTGCGGCAATGCAAATATACTAAGATTCACCATCAAAAAGAGGCAGAATTTTGCTCTATTTGCGCAAAATCTACAACTATTGTTTTGGTTCCCAAGCTTGAAGGAAATATTTTGGCCAACAAAGCTTCCCCAATTGATGTTTCCTTAGCGGGTGACATAGTCGACAAAGTATTGCACCTTGACAAAAACTTTGTTGACTTATATGCTTTTGATGTGCTGGATGCACGTGAGCTACTAGCCTCCCTTGTTCGTACTGGCAAATTCATCGTCAACAAATTAGGCCTCATCACATGTTTTGTCAAAGAGACAAAGTAGCACTCCTCTACAACATTGAAGCTCCATCACCTCCACGCCGAAAAACACCCTTTGTATTATTTTTCTTCTAATCCATTGCTCATCTTGTAAATTCCCATCTCTCTCTCTCTCTCTCTCTCTCTCTCTCTCTCTCTCTCTCTCTCTCAGTGTGTGCGTGTTTCATTTACTTATCTTCCTTCCATCCCATAGTGCAAATGGAGGAAAAACTGCATGTACATGGCTTCCTCAACCAACCATAATGCATCTTTTGAACAACTCATTCAAAATGATATTGATAGTGCTTTCCTTTCTAATCACCCATGGAATAATAATGTTTTCTTCGTGCTCAATAAAATAATAAAGTCACGCTCGTCATTATGAGCAAACACCAATGATCACACCTTCTCTAGAGCATTTGGCTTCCAGTAGACATGATTCCTCTATTAGTATTGCACTTGATATTATCCATGTGTTCTCCTTTAGATTTAGTATTGCATGTGATGTCTATATTTACGGTGTGCCAATAACTTCACTCCAAAACACAACATTCAATAGTGGAACTGATCCAACGACATTGCACAAAATCATCATTGTTGATAGAAATGGTACCTATTTTTTTACTTGGGGAACAACCAACCCTCACACAAACGCAAGCCTCGTACTTGGGACAAAAATGAGACGGAGTCATTGATAGCTTTGATTCTCTAGCAACCGAATGAACTCCCTATCTCCATCGCGAGACAATTTTCTTGCTTAGGTGATAGAACCATCCGAGAAATAGGTGCAATAACATCAAAAATTAAAAAAATTAAAAAAGAAAAAAACACCCCACAGCTCCCTCCAACATAAACATTGAACAAGCCTCCCCACCAAAAAAAGTTATACAACAGTATATAGAAACAGCGAACGATGTTCCTATCTATCAATGTTATAAATGTGGAGGTTTAATGTTTTTTTCACAATTAGCTCGAAAAGGGCGTAGGTCCGCACTTGGGAGGTCTAGAAACAATAAGATACACGAAAACTATGTTTGCACTTCATGCGGCCGTAGAAGGCAAGAACATGGTGCACTGCTCACCCAATTGAATTTCATAGGATTTAACCTCCCCTTGGCTACAATAGAGAAGCTAAATCATTTAGAAAGCCACCTTATAAGTCCTAGGCTACCTTTCACCAAAATTAGGGAGCCTACATACGATGGTCAATTTGGGTTGCGAGGTAGCGTTGTTAATGTTTTGGCATCCTTAGGGAAAACACAACAAATATTGCCAAGGTTTATTCATGATGAAGCCTCGATACTAGTGGGTATTAAGCGTCGTCTACAGTAGAATCATTGCTACCTTTCCGGAGTTGTTCGACCATTGCTTACAATGAAAGCCACTGCTCAACTATTGCAAACATCTTTATACAAGAACGAAAAAATTACTCTGAACGACGAGTGGGTAAGCCATTTCCATAGTCTTCATTGTACTTTGCCTGATGATTTTGCCGACGACAATCAATCATCAGAAGAAGATGATCTAGCTACAGATGTCATGCTCCATGGAATTGAGTAATCACAACAAGTAGTAGATCACAACAACAAAATCTTCTTTGTAGCTCCTACCGAGGGAAATAATCCTTTCAGTATTTTCAAAGATGAATACTGTGAAGAACTTAGTTTCCCTATTATTTGCTATGGTGAGCCCCGTAAATACCATACACTTGCTAAGCATAAATATCAAGACGTGGCTCAATGGGAGCTTATGCATAGTGATAGAAGGTTCTCACTAAATTTAGAGAATCTTTTTTTCAAAACAGTCAAAGTAATGACTCAAAAAATCATGGGGTCCATTTGGATCCGTATGCGCAAAGGCAAGCTAAACCACAATACACTAGTGGCCACACAGGTTGTTGGAGATACTAACATTGATAAGGTCTTGTCTTCCCAACTTGGATATCATGACTTCGAAGCACTGCGAACATCACTTGACTACAAAGAGAAACTAAAAAAAAACGCCTTCGCTATGATTAGACAACTTGAACCACCAACATTTTCATCACATTTTCTGCGCGGCTGAGAAACGTTGGAAGCCCTTGATTAGAGCACTTACTAAGCTCAACCCCATCATGCATGCAAGCACACAGACAGAAGCGTCATACATACGAGATTTGGTTCGAGCTGACCCTGTAACAACAGCCCGCTTTTACTTGAACCGGTTTAACGGGATGAAGAAATTGCTAGCCAAGGATATAACCATATTAGGAAAACTCAAAGATTACTTTTTTGTAACCGAGTTTCAGAGCCGAGGTAGCCAGCATGATCATGGGCTCCTATGGATAGAAAATGCTCCTATCTTCGGGAAAAATCCCAACGAAGATGTTGTGGATTTCATTGATACGTACATAATAACTGACTCCATGCTCCTTCTTGTAGATTTACAAGAAATTCAAACACACAAGCATACGAAGACTTGCTTCCGAAAACGCAAGGGATGCCGCTTTGACTTTCTTCGCTACTCGATGCCTTCTACTATGATTTTAGAACCCTGTCGTTCTCCACATAACAATATCAATTACAAAAGAAAGAAACACAAACAAATCAAAGAATCTGCTACTACTAGATTATAAAGCAAATATTACATTCGAACAGTGGCTCCTATCTATGGACCTTCGATTTGACGATTACATCAAAGCTATATCATCCACAATCTCATGCCCAACACTTTTGTTGAAAAGAAATATCAAAGATATTTACACAAATAACTTCAATCCAACCATTTCAAAGCTATGGGATGCGAATTCAGATATACAATACATTTTAAATGTACACGGAACAGCTACCTATTGCACCTCATATATAACAAAATTTGATAACATACTCATCAAAGCAATCAAAGAACAATTCGACTCTTGCATTGAAAACAATGCAACTACATTCGATAGACTTCATAAAATAGGAAACACAATACTAGACACACAGCAAATAAGCTCACAACAAGCAGTATATATTGCACTTTTCCTACCTCTCTACAACGCAACTCGAGAATTTATGTTCATAAACACAAACCCTCCCCACGAGAGAACAATGCTTCTCAAGCGAAAACACCTCCTACAAAACATAGACCCGACTAGCACAGAAATCTTTTACGAGACAAATATTGTACACGTCCTACCCAGCTCAATGCCATATCATTGGCAGAATTTGCCTCCACATACAATACAACAAGCAACACATACAAAAAACGTACCAAACCAAAAATTATACGATATGTCAAATATAATGCCGCAAAGAATCCATATAATTATTATAGAGAACAATGTCTTCTATTTCTACCATGGATAAATAATGAAACTCAACATCTAACAGATGGACTCACATGGAAAGATGTATACAATCAAAATAAACCTATCATCGATACAAATGAATCCAAATATAACAAAACCACAATACTAAAAGACAACCTCATTAGAAAATTTCGGAGGTCATTTGGAGGGCCTTGTAAGAAATTGTATTTGTCTCTCTAGAAACTTTTTTTAAAATGCACTTGCACCTTGTGAGTACGTCCAAAGGACAACCAGACACTTTAAAAAGTAGATTTATATTCCCAATCGTCCTTGAAAACGGTCACTTTTTTATTTAATGCGAGCGTCTTTTTCAAGAGGCAGGTGCGGCGCATTCAAGGCAGCTTACGTCATCACTGAAAGTTGAAAAGTCACAAACTATCAAATAGTGATAGATTTTGAGGTTTTTGACACCACCAATGCATCCGGAACGCCAAAATACCCTAAAAACGAATGTCTACTTGTTTCATTCCGACATCCGGAGAGGCAAAAAATGTCAAAAAACCTCCAAAAATGGGCTTTTTACTTAAGGCGCGCGAGGAGGCATTCTAAAATGCTAGAATGCCCCTCTGTGCGCCTTTAGTACAAAGCTCTTTTTAGTGATTTTTGGACAATTATCTTTCAAGAAAGCCTACCCATGTTTCTCTATTGCACTTTTGCACCATGCTCTCTCTCTCTCTCTCTCTCTCTCTCTCTCTCTCTCTCTCTCCTTTCTATAGCTTAGCATATTTAAAGAGAGAGAGAGAGAGAGTGAGAGACTCCCATTACTAACAACGCGCGTGGAGCATGTTTTGACCTCAAAAAACACCTCCTCGCGCCGTTAGTATAAGGTAACAGAAAGACTCTCTCTCTCTCTCTCTCTTTCCCCCGCCTTACTTCCTCTCTCTACAACACTCACATATACACACATAAACAAATACACTGGTGGATGCACGGTACTAAAGGCGCGCATAGAGACATGTACACCGGTTGTGCCTCTCTACGCGCGCCTTTAGTATAGAGAGAGAGAGAGAGAGAGAGAGAGAGAGAGAGAGAGAGAGAGAGAGAGAGAGAGAGGGGCTCTGTGTGTGTGTATGTTATATTTGTGTGTCTGTGTGTTTGTGAGTGTGTGTGTCTCTCTGTGTGTCTGTGTGTGTGTTATATTTGTGTCTCTGTGTGTTTGTGTGTATGTTATATTTGTCTCTGTGTGTGTGTGTGTGTGTAATCAAAATGCACTTTGTAGAATTGTAACAATGGGTATGCGTTCTCACTCTTATAGACCCGAAATTATGATCTCTAAGGCTAAGATGATGAAGAAAAAACCTATGTGATAGATGGAGGCCTTTTTAGAGATTTTTTGACATTTTCCTCTCAAAAAGCTCCTTAAAAGAGGAAAAAATGGGCTTTTTACTAATGGCGCGCAATGAGGCATTCCAAAATTTTGGAATGCCCCCTCGCGCGCCGTTAGTAAAATGTTCTTTTAGGGGTTTTTGACATTCTTTTCCTCTTTGGATGTCGGAGCCAGGCAATTGGACATTCATTTCTAGGATATTTGGGCATTCCGGAAGCATGGACAGTATCAAAAGTTTCAAAATCTTCCACCACTTGATAGTTTTGTAACTTTTTGAGTTCTAGTGATGATGTAAGCCGTATCAAATGCACCGCATCTACCTTCTGAAAAAGGTGCTCGCGTTAAATGAAAGAGAGTGATCGTCTTCAAGGACCACTAGATTATCAAATGAGGAGAGGGACACCTTTTATATTTTTGTTAATATCAATCTATTTTTCTACGTAACGTAGGCTCTTCTCTCATTGGAGGAGCTTATTTTCCTCTCTCTTCCAAAAGGCCCTCCAAAAGACCTCCGAAATCTCCTAATGTAACACCAACTCACTAGCCACCAATTCACCTTCGACATCTACAACACTATCTAATATTTCTTCCCATATTCTGTTGGGGTGTAGGCCAGGTGGCCGTGGGAAACCACCCTTATATACTTGATTTCACCTAATCAATATAGGGAGAAAAAGAGAGAGAGTTGAATCTTCTCTTTCTTCTCCACTAACCCAACACAGGCTCTCTGTGTATCACCCCCTTCCCCATTCTCTTCTTCCCCTCTCTTGCACACACTCCGTACACGTGCACAACAATTGGTATCAGAGCTCAGGGCATCCGACCCCGAGCCCCGGTTAACCGCACACGCAACAACCCCTATCGGGTTTTGGAAAAGCTTGAGAAGGGCGATCTACAGTCGAAGCTTGTGTGCAAAGCTTGGTTCTGGAAGAGAGTCAAAAGATAGTCGAGCTTGGAAAATCTTGAGAAGGGTGGTGTATAACACACGCACACGCTTGGCAAGCAGGTCGGGCAAGGATCCAAAACAAGGCGAGCTTAGGAATACAAGCCAATCAAAAGCATCTGTTGAGTCAGAATCTGCATTATCAGGAAAATTGCAATTGAGCATATTCGGGCTTGGAACTTAAATCCAATGGCAAGTAGAGTGAGAGTATTTCGGGTAGGCAAGCAAATCGAACTTGATGGGAGCAAGCTGTAGTGAATCAAAGCCAGCCCATGAGCAGCAGTACATCTTGATCTAATTGAGAGCACGGATGCCCCAAACATCTACTCTCTCCTCGACTGCCGTGAGCAGTAGAAGCTCGGCACCAAGCTTGAGAGCATGCACTAGAGTTGTAGCAGAGTGCTAGCAAAGGGCAACATACACACACACACACACACACACACACACACACACACACACACACACACACACACACACACATACACATTCGCTAGTGAGCAGGGTTTTGAAACTCTATGCAAAAAATCGGGCAGAATTGATCACAGGCTTGGGGGATTTGCATCCGGCGGGCAATGCTGGTCAACAAACCGGGCAGCACGGGTTGTGATCAAGTTGTAGCAGCAATTGAAGCCGAGCTAAGGACAGACACACTGTGTACAGTGGGCCAAGAGTGGTTGTGAGAAGTCGACTCAGCCGGGCAATATCGAGCAAGCCATGAGACAGGTAGACTAAGTAGTAGCGCTACCTACAAAGCAAAGTCAGAGAGAGAGAGAGAGATAGTGTCTCCGTGTGCAGGGAAATCCACACACACACACCCCTCCCCTCTCGTTAGAACTGAAGCTTTCGATAGTAAATTGAAATTTTTTCTTTTCAAGTGACTACACAATTTTGATTGTGTGCAAGGGTCTGTTCTTGCAAAAGACCCTCGACCCCCTTCCCCCGACTCCCTGAGCTTGGAGATAGAGAGACAGGGATACATTCTCTCATTGCGCGAAAAGATTGTGAGATAGAGAGAGTGAGAGAGAGAGAGCTTGAAACCGTACTTGCGAGCGAGCACAAGCAACCGAGTCCGACAAGTTGAGAGTGATCTTGACAGATCGATATCAGCTTTGAGCATTGGCGTTTTACGGCTATTTGGCTAGCCACTTCCGCCCGGCGGCGGAAGGAGTCATCGACATCGACACCGCTCATCCGCACCGGCTCCACACTCCTCATTGCGGAGGATCTCCGACATCCGACCCACACACCGGGCGCTTCCCCACACGAGCGCGCTCCCGCGATCGACGATCGTGCTTGCGACATGTGCGGGTGAGGTACCTCTATCATAGAGGAGTGACACCCGACATCGGCACCGAGCGCACCGATCGCCCTGTACGACACAGTTTACGGATACGACACCTTTGGCGGCTATTCGACTAGCATATTTCTGCCCGGCAAGGCAGAAATCAGCACATAGCGACACCAACACGCAGGTTACACGCTACAGGAGGGTTTTTCAACCCATTCACTCATAGATTCTCTAGGTTACCAGACACAGCGCTTTCACAGGCGATTTGGCAGTCATTTCGACAACAGATTCTCTGCGGACACATGCGTCAGATGCATTTTGTTGTGAGTACACCTAGTGCTACTGAGCTCTTTTGAGAGCAGATATCCCCGCAGGGATCACTTTCACTGCATGCAGCAGTTCTTGACGCCTGTTTGAGCGTGGTTTTACTCATGTACGTTGAGTTGCAGACACTGCCCACTATACTACGTGTGGAGCCATCTTTTGGCTATTTTGGCAGTTTTTCCCGGCCGTTTCTGAGACTCGGACCGAAAGAGCCCTTTCTGAGACTGTGGCTAGTCCATTTGTGTCTGCATTAGCCTTTGGAGGGTCGATAGCGTGAGGTTTTCTTTGAGCTGGGGTGTGCTTGAATGTTGAGACACCTTCGGTGATACAGGTAGCTGGAGTTCCCCTTTACGGTACCCTCGCCATAGGATATGTATCTGGACGGTTATTTATGCTTTTTGACGCCGAGTTGGCACTCACACATCAGTGGTTTTGTGCAGCAGATGCCCAGTTAGTGCAGTTGGCACATTTATATGCATTTTGAGTTGAGTTTTGACTCCTCATATAAAGGAGACTCTGTCGGATTTACTTCCCGTGAGTCGTGACTTCCATTGTTGGCACTTTTGAGTCTATCTTGGTTGAGATTTTACTCCCGATTCAAAGGTTACTCTGCCCAAATTTCTACAGCTTCTCGCCATAATTTGGCACCTCTCAAACCCTCTTGTAAGCGATGGCTTCTTCTTCAGAAAAGGAGGAGTATTTCATTCTGAAGTTCGATGCCAGCAACTTCACCATGTGGAAAGAGCGCATGAAAGATGTTTTGATAAACAAAGGCCTCTCGGAACCGTTGAAAGAGCGCGCGGAGGATGATGATTATACACAAGCTCAATGGGAGCTTTTGGATGCAAAAGCCATGGCTACAATACGTCTACATCTAGCCGAATCAGTCTTCTTCACTATCATAGGGAAGAAAACAACCAAGGAACTTTGGGATAGCTTATGTTCAGCATGGGAGAGCAAAAGTGCATCCAACAAAGTTTTTCTCATGAAAAAACTTATGAAGCTCAACATGAAAGAAGGTAGCACAGTTTCCAGTCATTTAAATGAGTTCAACTCCTTGTTTAGTCAGCTGACATCTCAGGTCTTTAAGGAGTTTGACGATGAACTCAAGTCTATCTTCTTGTTATGCTCTCTACCTAGTTCATGGGATATATTTTGCACAACCATTAGCAATTCAGCTCCGAATGGCGAGTTGGAGTTCAAGACTGCACAGATACGTTGCTCACTGAAGAGATTCATCGTAAATCTCTCGATAACGCTAGTCATGGAGATGCATATATGGCTGGCAGTTCAACAAAGGCAAGAGGCCGTGACAGGGCAAATACAGAAGCAAAAGTAGAGAGTGAAATCCTCGTAGTCCTAGCAAACACAGGAACCAAAGTAGAGACCGCAATGCTAGAAATTTTGAGTGTTACTATTTCCACAAGAAGGGTCATTACAAAAAGGATTGTCGCAGTTTCCTAAGAGATCAGAAAAACATGCAAAAGGATAATTCTGGCAAAGGCAAAAGTACAATAAAGATTGAGGAGCTCAATATTGTTGAGTCTCCCATACCCACCACTGCAGTAGAGGATGCTCCTCCTCTAGTGATGCTCATTATGCCCATAGAAATTCATCCCGAGGTGACAGCAGATGCCTCAGATGTTCTCATTTTCACTTCAGATCTCACTCCAGATGCTTTGGTTGCACAGGATGAGGGTTATGCACAGAATTGGATCCTTGATTCTGGTGCAAGTTTTCATGTCACACCGCATAGAGAGTGGTTTTCCTCTTATGCATCCATGCATGGAATAGTCAAGCTTGGTGATTCCTATGAGCTTGACATTATTGGCATTGGTGAAGTGAAACTTCAGATGCATAATGGCACTACTTTTGTGCTGCAGAATGTCATACATGTGCCCAAGCTTATGAAAATCTTGCTTTCTATAGGGCAATTGGATGATCTTGGCTACACTACAATTTTTGGTAATCGTTCTTGGATGATCCGCAAGAACAACCTTATCAAGATGAAAG
The DNA here is from genome assembly GCF_014529385.1 of Adiantum capillus-veneris. Taxonomy (NCBI): domain Eukaryota; kingdom Viridiplantae; phylum Streptophyta; class Polypodiopsida; order Polypodiales; family Pteridaceae; genus Adiantum; species Adiantum capillus-veneris. The sequence goes on from NC_140960.1 coordinate 48,425,026, forward strand.
GTAAAAAAAACGGATCCCTGTACTCTTTGTTTGTTTAGAGTGTCGACGAACACTCTATCTATGTTGCCGAGCTGCCGTCTCTTGAGTTGTCCGGCTAGGGCACATTAGCCAAAAGGGAATGAAAACACTTCAGCGTTTTGGCTACTTACCTGTGTTAGATTACACGGACTTTCCAATGTGTGAGCATTGTCTATATGGCAAACAAACTAGATTGACATCTTCGCCATTGAATAAGAAACTAGGCGAACCTCTAGACTTAGTGCACAGTGATTTGTGTGGTCCAATGCCACATAAAACTCTAGGGGGGACAAACTACTTTCTCATGTTCATAGATGATTCTACCAGAAAGGTGTGGATGTATCTCCTTAAGCATAAGGAAGAAGTTTTTTCGACATTCCAAAAATTCCTCGCCATGGTTGAGAACCAATCAGGAACAAAGCTCAAAGCTTTTCCCACGAATAATGGTGGAGAATACGTCTCCACAGAGTTCAAGGATTTTTGCAATAGAAGAGGCATTCGGCGGCATTTTACTGCTCCATACACAACTGCACAAAACAGGATAGCTGAAAGAATGAATCGTATGATTCAAGAGCGAGTTGTCTCTATGATGTCTATGGCGAAGCTTACTCCAGAGTTTTGGGGGGAAGCTATTCTGACAGCAGTGCACATCATCAACAGGTCACCTAGTTCTCCTTTGAATTTCAAAATTCCATAGGAATTATGGACTAGCAAAAGGCCAAGCTATGAGAATTTACGTGTATTTGGATGTGAGGCATATGCACATGTGCCCAAAGAACTTCGTCGGAAGTTAGATCCCAGATCACACAAATGCATCTTTATTGGCTATGGTGCAGAGAGATGGGATATCGTCTCTGACACCCAAAACAAGAAGAACTCATTGGAGGTGAGGTAGGATTTGAGGGCCTTGAAACCTCTCCTCACCTCCTCCACTCCATGTCGAGCCCCCAATGGGAAGATTGTGCTTCCTAAAGTGCCATGGATTCTAGCCAAAGAAGAGCTAGATCAAGCGAAGGGTACCATTGTGTCTATTCGCACACCAGCAAGTAAATAAAGGTGGAAGCATCCAATTGTATGGGTTGAAGTCCCATGATTGGCACAAAATGCTACAGGGAAATCTTTTTTCCTCTCTCTTGTTCTCCCAATTCTTTCTATTGTTTATTTTTTATGGCACATATGATTTGTGTGTATGACTTTCTGTCACTTTCTCGTTTACTATTTTCACATTGTAGTTCATTTTCCCTGCAGTGAATATGTGCATATGCCGGGACAAGAAAATGAGGGAAGATATTTTCAAACTCTGAGAGCTAGTAAGGTATACCACAAGACTCCACTCAGGTAGAATTTTCTATATACATAATAACCTCAACTAGCACTTAGTGTATTCTTGTAGATTTGTGAGCTCCAAGGAAATTGAAGTAGATGCTCTCCCTACTGCTCAAACACTTGTAGTGAAAACCGTGTGTGCCATTGAGGATGCATTCCCTTGATCGGTTCTTTTTAGCAAAATCCACCTCTTGGTTCACGTGATTGAGGAGATTGCTATATGTGGAGTAGTGCATGCACGATGGATGTTCTTTTTTGAGAGGTTTTTAAAGACTCTCAAAGATTTAATGCAGCCATGGTCCCAGCCAGAGGCGTGTATGGCCAAAGGGTGGATCATGCAAGAGGAATTTGTATACATATCTGAGCATTTGGCACAAGTTTATCTCTCAATGCCTTGCATATGGTCAAATGAGGAGAATGCAAGGATGACTTTACACTTGTCAAGTGAAAAAGAAAAATTACTTAGCATGGATATGAATATATCTTGAGTGGTAAATAACTTTTGTATCCTCAATGAAAAGGTTATAACCAAGCTGGTGGACTTGTAAACAGTGGAAAAGGCAAGGCATTTTTGATAGAGGAAAGCATGTAAACGAGTGCATGGAGGAAGGAGGGCACCCCTAGAGCCTAGACACCTTGCGTGTTTCCCAGATATCATTAGTGCCGAGTGGATTCATGAGAGAATCAACAAAGCAAAAGCACATGGAGAAGACAACACTGAAAAAGAATGGGAGTATGTACAAGGTTGTGTACCAAAGGTAGAGTACTCATATACTTAAACCACATTCTATAGTTTTTTCTTGATTTTAGCTTTGTAACTGATAAAAGATATTTTCTTTTTTTTGGTTGCCTTTCCTTTAACTCTATGTGGTCAAAGGGTTGACACTTTTGTACACACCACATTGAGGAGCGACGGATCACCACCACGGACTATGGTATCATGGGTAACTTTGACAAAGATGGTGATGAAGCCAGAAATGACTCCATCTTGGGGACGTAAAAAAAGATCTTTTTCAAAGCACTCTACAAAAGCCTCTGCACTCTCGCATGACGTACCCCACAAAACGGTGGCTTCTCTTATAATCATTGCTCTTTATTTACTTACAAGCTCAAATGCACAAACGGGTATCTCTCTCTCTCTCTCTCTCTCTCTCTCTCTCTATCTATCTATCTATCTATCTATCTCTACTCTCTTTCCCCCTCCCTCTCTGAGATTTTCCAACAATTGATTTCCTCCAGGTAGGGAAAGACCTTGAATTTCCCCTTTTGTTGCATTTTCCTCAAGTGAAGTCGCCAGCAAGCAAGAGCCAATAGCAAAAAGCAATGGGACAAGGGGACAACCTTGCTTGATTGAGTGCTTGACCTCAGCCCCTCCCACTATCTTGTTGTTGAAAAAGAGAAAAGGATCTTAGAGTGACTTCCTTCCCCCAACATACAGACAATCACACGTTCATTCTGGGTCCAAATCCCAGAGCCTTCATGATTGCCTCAATGTATGACCATGATATTCTATCATAAGCCTCCTAGGTCAAGCTCGAGGAGGACACATTCTTGCTTGGTGAAAGAAGCGTATTCACTACCAACCATGGAAGCCAAGATGTTGTCATAGATTGACCTACCTTTTATGAATCCATGATGGTGGGGTGTGATGATTCCATTCAAGGTTGGAGCCAGCCTGATAGCAATCACTTTAGCAATGATCATGTATGTAATTGTCATCATAGAGATAGGCCACCAATGCTTTAGCAAAGAGCAACAAACCAACTTGGGGATAGGTTTGATCAACCCTCTTTTTAGGTTGGCATCCAATGGCCCCTCAAGAAGAGCCATGTTAGCTAGTTGCACTATCGGGATTTTAAAATCCTCCCAAAACTCTTTGAAGAATTTGGCAGTTTGTCCATCCCACCTAGGGGACTTTTCTTTCACCATATCCTGTAAGGCACTCCAACATTCATTGATAGAGATAGGCCTCTCCAATGCTTTTACTTAGGTAGTAGGTCACAATTAACCGTACCAAGCAGCAAGAATCTAGCCTCCCTATTAGCAGCTGCACACACCCAACGGAGAATGATTGCTCGGCAGGATATTATTTTTTGTAATTATTCTTTAATTGAGAAAAACCGTCATTTTACCTATGTAAATAGTGGGGCTTGCAGAAGCTTCCAGATTGTATCCCATTTTTGACATTTAGATTGAGTAGATGGTTAAATTGGAACATTAGGGTTTGAGATTGTAAGGTATTTATACCACTTTTGACCTTAATGAAAGGACCTTTTGTCATTTTTAAAAGTTCTGTCTGTGTGAGTGAGCGTACTATGTATGAGAGAGAGTGAGAGTTTCATCTTAACGCTACGTGCGCACCGGTGGTCGGAATTGAGTGCGGAGAAGTGCAGCGTGCTGCCCCCGACAAGAGCTACGCACCAATACCTACATTGCAGGTGTACGGTCTGGCTTTGCGAACTCGATCCACGAGCTATATCTGGTGATTCGGTGAGCATACGTTGTCTGTTTTTGCATTTCAGCATATCCACGCATTTGCATTGAGTAGAGCTACACATTAGGCACTTTAGTTTTTGAAAAAGACGACCTGCAAATTTTGACCAGACATCCTACGTGATTTTGCACCAGGTGTTTAGGGTTGGGGTTTTGGTTCAAGGACCTTAGGGAGAGCAACCTATTGGTTTTAATAGGGTCTCCTTCAAATTCTGTGGCATTTCAAGAATGTTTGGTGGGTATTTGGCTCTTGAAAGTGTTGTAGAAAATCTCCTCTTATGTACTCTTGAAGGCTGTAGCTTAGACATTGGGTAGAGACCTCTATAGGAAGTAGTCGAGAGTCGGTCGAGTGTAGGTTGACACCCTCTGCTTGCTTCCACGCGCCTACGGTTCGAGCTTCATCCTTAGCTGACAAATCTTGTTAGGTGATTTCTCGCTGTGCTGACGTCCGTGGCGGCATATCCGCCAACATTGGCGTCGCTGCCGAGGACGAAAACCCTAGGTAGGTGACCGAGACTAGTCCTTGAGGATAGGGATTCTCTGGCTTGCCAGAGTCTCGTTTTACATTTAGATAGGAACAGAGGTGGGAGGACTCTCTAGGTCCTAGGAGGAGTCTGGGGGGCGAGTGTCTGGCCTAAATCCTTCGACTTAGGTAGACTTAGATAGTTTTAGGTATTAGTTGAGTTGTGATGTAGAGAGTAGGAGTTGGAGTGGTAGAGGCAGTGAAAGGAGAGCTTGAGAGTCCGGAGAGGCCAGGAAGCAACCGAGACACCAATATCACCATCTCACATGATGAGTAGAAGTAGGATAAGTAGGACATCATGATTTATGATCTGGAGCACTTCATGCATGTTATATTTGCTGTTAGGCTCATCTCACAAGGTTGTAAAAGACGGAAAAGAGTGTTTAAAAGTTGAAGTGAAGTTCAAAAGTTTCAGTGAGTGTTTTTGAGAGAGTTGCAGAGCATCAGGAGTACTTTTGTCAGAAAACAATTAAATTTTAAGCCAAGAGACATCCTACGTGTAGGATGTCTACAAGGTGTTCTTGTGGAAATTTTGAAAATCTGAGTTGACCAGTGTGTTCAGAAGGTAGGTTTTACCCTATTTTCATATGGAAAGTGGAAGTTTGACCATATCTTGATAGGATAAGGCCAAATAGAAAGAAAATTGCCAGCCATCCTACCCAAATTGTGCCAAGGCATTATTTTAAGACCAAAACCATAGGATGGCTGCATGAGCATGATTTATTGAGTGCCTAAGGAAGGTTTCATCTCAATTGGGTGAGAAAATTGGTTTTTAAGCAGACTTTAGCATTTTTTACTGAAAAGGGCTAGGATACCTAAAATTGGGGTCTTTTGAAATCCAAACTAAAATCTAATCATAGCACTGGGTTGCTGACATCAAGGGGAAGTTGTGGCTCAAGTTTGGGGTCAAACAGACCATATAGACATCCTACGCGTAGGATGTGTTCTATGTGATTTAGCACTCCAAACCCAGCTTTGAGCATACCAAAGTGATCAGCACCTTAAGAGGAGTCTGGGCTTTGCATTTGAAGCCACTTTGAGCAGCTAGACATGCTACGCGTAGAATGTCTAATGCATGATATTGAAGCCCAAAACTGACTGTAGGCATAGCAGGGTGTTGTATAACCTAAGGCAAGCTTCCTAGTCAATTTGGGTCCAAATTGGAGTTGATTTGACTGGTCAGACCAACATCAGGCTGATGGAATAGGTTCTTGATCAATTGAACAGCTTATAGGTGTCCAAATCAAAAAGTAAAAATAGCTGCGGACTCAGCACATCAAGGGGAATCTATAGTGCAAACTCCAGGCAAAATAGAGCAGATAGACATCCTACGCGTAGGATGTCTACAGGGGCTTAGTAAAGAGAAAAGCTGACTGAGGAAATAGAGTGATGTTCCAGTTGACTTAAGAGTTCCAAAACTTCTTTCAGAAGTGAAATTGGACCTTGTTTGACCTTTTGACAGAGCAAAGACTGAATTAAGACTTTCCCTCTAAACTGACAAACATTTGAGTGAAGTACAGTTCCAGATTAGCAGACCTAATCAAGAACATCCGAAGTGTATAAAATACAGTAGTGGTTGAGATTAACCCTCCAGTTATACCAATCCTTACTAAGACCACCTCTAGCGGTTAAATGCTTTGATTTGATTATCGAAATTAAACGCTTGTGTACATGTATATTCAGCGACAAAGCAAGAAGTTGTGCGGAAACTGATCCTTTGCCAGGTGAGTGGTTGGATTTGTGATAAATTCCATTGCTAAGTTTGATGAATTTAAGATCATGAAGACAAATTCTTAGAGATCAAAAGGTGGCAGGTGATCAGGGTAGCTTAGTGTCCACCGATGATAGTGTAACTCAGGCAAGGCTAGATCCACTAGCATCAATCATTGAGGAGGGTAGTGATACTGACACTTCATCAGATAAGTCCTTCTTCATGATGGGTAGTCAACAGCCAGGAGGTTTCTCCGATGAAGGACCAATGCTAGGAGGAAGCACCTCCCAAAATCCTTTGAACAATTCCAAGTTCACTATAATCTTCTTAGAAGGAACAAACTCTAGGGGAACCCTAGTTTATTCTGACTATCGAGGACGCAAGTGTATTTGTACTGAAGAAAGACCTGCTCAGAGACTGGAGATCATTCGAGTCTATGATGATGGAGATAGATTCCGAGACGAAAAGGGGAACCACTATCTAATAGTTAGTAACCCTGAGGATTACAATAGATATGGAGATAACGTGGCAAAAGGAAAAATGGTTTTGGAAACTCAAGAACCACCTCCAAACATTGGTCGACCTGGAGCTCTTTTTATGTATGATAAGAAAACAACCAAGGTCTCTACATATAATGAGAATGTGAGAATTTACAAGCATGAGAGCTAGGGAGTAGTCTCTTATTTTCGATGCAAAGAACCCTACCCAAACGAATTAAGCAAAGACAAGGTTCTTTACTTATTCTCTTATGAAATTGCTATGGGGAAGGATATCATTTTTGTTGATAGGTACGGGCGAGAATAAAAATGTTTTCTCCCAGAGGAGGTAGAAAAGGCAACAGTTCCAGAAACATCAAAATATGCCCCCGAAGAAGTGCCAAGAGTCACCTACACCCCTAGCAAGTCGACAAATCCATTTTTAGAGTATGATGTGATCTCACATTCTAACCGACAACAGACGTTCAACTACCAAAACCAACCAGCAACCCAACCATCATTGCAGGCATGGCTTCAACAAAGTGCAACATTAGAACAAGACCAAAACCGAGATGGTTATCCAGCCACACGAGGGCTAAGGGATTTACAAGAACCACCACTCTATTCACGGTATCAAGGCGAGAGTAAGCGAAAAACCCAAGGGTCAACAGAGCCTAGGAGACAACCCATAGAACGAGTTCGAAGAGATGAACCATCTCTTGCAAAAACCATAAAAAATTATGGCTTAGGGGCACCTTTGGGAGAGGAACCATTTACAAGAACCACCACTCTATTCACGGTATCAAGGCGAGAGTAAGCCAAAAACCCAAGGGTCACCAGAGCATGGGAGACAACCCATAGAACAAATTCGAAGAGATGAACCATCTCTTGCAAAAACCAACAGAAATTATCGCTTAGGGGCACCTCTAGGAGAGGAACCCGCCCACTACCGAAGGCCAAAGGTATATCGATTGGGACGAGGAGAACCAATGATGAGATTTGTAGACCATCGTAGAATTAGACCTTCTCATGTGCAAAAATGGGTAAACAAGAAATACACGGGAAACAAAGATCCTAGGGATCATGTAGCAGCCTTTGTGCGTGTAATTAGAGTTGAATAAGTGTTAGACTTCCCTACCCAATTTGCAGGGACCCTAGAGGAGGATGCTGCTACTTGGTTTGACTCTGTGGAGCGTAGAGACTTTGAGTCTATGGAGGAGGTGTTTGACGAGTTTATTGAGGAATTCTCACAAAGGGGGATAGCTCATAATACAGTCTCACAAATCCATAAATTCAAACAGAAAGAAGGGGAATCTGTGCGAAAGGCAACCTTACGGCTAAAAAGATATGTTAAGTTCTGCCCTGTGGAAGAACTGCCAACTCAGTCTAGACTTATGCTTATATTTATTCAAGGACCGAGGAACGCAGATCTCCAGAAGGACTTACATATGAAGAGGAGCACGACGTTAAATGAGTTAACTAAGGAATCTCTTTACCTTGTAGACAATTGTGTGGTCTACAAGGAGGGTGAATTCAAGGATCTTGATGACGATTCATCCTCACAACAAAGTCGAAGCAAGTCCGCTAAGATAGCACCGAAAGGAGAATTAGCTGTAAGCCACGAGCAGCTTGTAGAGGAAGTGCTAAAAAAGATTAACCTGTATGCCAAACCTCAGGCTAAAGAGCCAAAGTGGTGTGCTATTGAACAAAAATGGACAAACCATGTGATGGAGGAATGTTAATGTTATTATAACAAGGGATATGTGAGAGAACGACCTTATGCTCCCCAGGCTCAGGTAGCATCTCCTCAACTTCCATCGATACCTAGGTATCAAGCAGGCAACCTACCAAGACCTGTAGGTGTAGAAAGACCACAACCAGTGTTGGGGCAGCAACCACCCCTACTAGGATTACGACCAGTCGGCATAAGATACACACCAACAGTAAATGAACCAGAGGAGAAGGCTTTGGTGCCTATGCATGCATATTACGAAGATCCCAATGGATATGAATGCCAGAGCCTTGGAGCGTGATGGGAAGTGCAGGACCACCAACAGCTGCACAAGCAGCAGGAGAATGAAGATATGCTGCAAATCCTGTCTATTATCCACCGGAAGAACCCCCAATGTCAGAGCCTTGGAGCGGATGGGAAGTGCAGGACCACCAACAGCTGCACAGGCAGCAGGAGAATGAAGATACGCTGCAAATCCTGTCTATTATCCACCGGAAGAACCCCCAATGCCAGAGCCTTGGAGCGTGATGGGAAGTGCAAGACCACCAACCGCTACACAGGTAGCAGGAGAAGGAAGATATAGCTTGGATGAACGAACATTGTTTTTCATAGCTAACGGAGGCATGGGCGGGCTGAGACATGCATACCAACAAAGAGGGGCTGAAGGAGAACCTCAACAGCCTAAGGGACCCTACTACAAGTGTGGTGGAGACCATTGGCTAAGAGACTATCCTCCTGATGAAATCATTAGAGTCAACGCATATTGCACCGAGTGTGGAATTACTCATTTGATTCCTGATTGCCCTAAGAACCCGAGCAAAGGAGAAAAAACTACCTTGAACATGTTGCCTTCTCGTGGAGGGTCAGAAAACGAGACAATAATACCTATTCAGGCAGTGACACAAGCCCAAGCTCAAAGAATGACGAATGAACCCATAATTGAAGAGCCAAAAACCGATGCCCCAAGTTCAGAAATGAAAAATCAGAGAAGCACTTGGAAAGCTAGAAAGGTGCGTATGAAAGCCGGGAGAGAACGAGAGCAAACGGCTCTATCCGAGGAGTTAAAACACACGAAGGATATATTAGAGCGGTTAGAGGATCTAGCTAGTCTGAGCTCACACACTGTGGCAACCATAGCACCCAAGGAAATAGAAGAACCCAAAAGTGCAGGATCAGGAGGATCACTGTTGGCAGAAAAGGTAAATGAGCAGTTAGACGCACTTTTAAAAGCATACGAAGCCAGACTCAAAAACAACCAAACCCAAGAGCAAAGATGGATGACTTATCCATATGCAGAAATAGAAAAACAGAGGTTGGAAATGTGTTGAAAGATGATTGAAACATCCCAATCATTGATAGAAAACCCGCTTGGTAAACCTGCTAGTTGGCACGAGGTACCAGCTCCAACCCCTATCAAACCAACTTTAGAGAAACAAGTAGACACGAAGGAGAGACTCACTACTGCCTCTGAGTCTAGGAGAGAACCTATCATAGTGCCAAATACAGCAGATGAGACGATTGATGGTTTTCAACTTAAAACATTGGTAGAAATGGGTAAGGATTGTAACGGTCTAGATGACTTGTGGAAGCAAATCCATGATGCCAACGAAGCTAACAGGGTAAGCTACCAAATGAATAGCATGAGAGAAGAGAAAAATGAGATCTTACCTCCCATTGAAGAATTTGAGGCAAGATCACAAATGAGCTTTGATATGCATTCACAAGGGAGAGACCAGGGATCAATTAGTTTGGGACACAGCCAACCATACTCGCTAAAAACTCTACCCTCTTACCTAGGGGAGTATGAAGCCAAGTCTGAGGTGAGAGCAATCCCATCTCAAAGACTTTCTTCTAACAGAGTTATGGATTCACAAGGGTTGATTGAGTTATTGTCCACCCTGGTGGCATGCACAATCACTTTAGCCGAACTCCTAAGGATACGGCCAAACATGTGGACCACTGTAGGCAAATGTTTAGAAAAATTTGGAGTAAAAGACCCCACCTCGAAGCTTCAAGAAGGGATCAGAGAATTGGACAGAACTCAACTAAACACTAGGCCAGTACCTTTAAACACTAGGCCAGTACCTTTAAACAGGTTGGAGAATATTGCGAGGGAGAAGATGGAAATACCACACTACCAGTAGAATTCCAAGGAGTAGTTTCCAAAGCTATTCTTGACAGTGGAGCAGGAGTCGCTATCACCACCAAGGAAATCTGGAAAAAAATGGGGAAAACCGGCTTTGAGAGCTACCAGAATGAAATTGCAATTGGCAGATGGGTTCATGGAAAAGCCTCTAGGACTTTTAGAAAAAGTAATTGTCACCTCGTGCGGAATCGAGTATGAGCATACATTTGCAATAGTCGATTTTGACAAAAAGAACAATTACGAGATCATCTTGGGAAGACCATTCATGAGACAATTAAAGATGGTCCAGGATTGGGGTTACAACCACATATACCTCAGACATGGCGAGACTACAACCAAAATACACCTAAAAGACCATAGTTACAAAGATGTGAACCAGACACCAGTGGAAGAGTTTGATTCAGCTACATTGGCAGGGTCCGAACTCCGGTCCGAACTCCCAGCATGGTTAGGGCATTAAAAAAAAAATATGGATGTGCGGAGCTTCACATTGTGGGAGCTTAAAAAGAGAGAAATGCGTCTTAGAAAGAGCTATCGAGGACAAGGATTACATTCTGGAACCTTTTCCCGAAGATGTCTTAGAACCTCTGGAATGGGAACACATACTAGCAACATTGGATGTCTCTACCATTACAGATAGCCCAACGACAAAATTTTGCGATAAGGACGGCAATGATGTACTACCCTATTACATGGTAAGCCTTATACCAACAGGAGATGAGATTGTAGAACCACCAGAACAAGAAGAGTTTAATAACTCCTCTGAGCATCTAGAGGTAAATAACGATGTAGATAACGATTGTTCAGAAAGCTCAAGCGAGCATGGGGAGAAAATAGGGAATATCAAGTTTTATGATTTTGCCAATCAACACCCTAGAAGCCAGGAACGATATAGAAAAAAACGAGCAGAAAACAAAATTAGAGAGAACGTGATGCCGAGGATAAAAGATAAAACTCACTATCTAATGCTTGTCAAAGCAGAGTATTGTGTAAAAGACCAAATATCACGAAGATTCTCAAAAGTTCGAAGGGAAGGAACGCAAGAGGGAATAAAACAAGTATGGAAGGCTAAAACAGAAACAAAATCAAAAAAATCTCAACAATCAAAACAGGAAAAAACAAAATACCCAGAGTGGACCAAAATGGAGCGTAAAAAGAAATACCAAGAACTAAAACGGTCGTCACGAGAGGTATGGACTACTGAGGAAGAAAGTGATGGTAAGGAGGAGTCGGAAAAGGGAAACATGAATGTACCATCCCACTATCGAAAATTCACCATCCAGAACAGAAAAATCATAATGACACCCCCAGTTAGGGAAAGAATAAACCAGGAATCTTACGATGGGCCGGAAAATGCAAAACGGATAGACCTCGCTGCACCAGGTGAAAAGCCTCAGCAAAGCCTCAGCCGGTCTATATAGCAACTGATTTAGAGCCTGAAGAAGAAGAACTGCTAACACAACTTCTCAAGAAGTATAAGATGTGTTTGCATGGTCCTACAAAGACCTTAAAGGAGTCGATCCGTCGATATGCCAACACACAATTCCATTGAAATCAGATGCCAAACCTAGCAAACAGCGTCCTTACACATATAGTGACACATTTGCTAAATGAATCAAGGAGGAGATTGACAAGCTAATGGATGTTAAATTCATCTATGAAATCGAGCATACAGATTGGGTGTCACCCATAGTGGTTGTGTCCCCAAAAAGAACGGAAAGATTCATGTGTGTGTGAACCTCAAAAAAGTAAATGCAGCCACCATAAGGGATAATTATCCCTTGCCGATCACAGAGCGTGTACTTAAGAGGGTGGCTAGGAAACGGGCTTATTCCTTTCTAGATGTGTTTTTTGGGTATAACCAACTGGCAATTGCGGTAGAAGATCAACACAAAACAACGTTTGCCATAGAATGGGGAATATATGCGTATAGAGTTATGCCTTTTGGCTTAACCAATGCCCCGGCTACCTTCCAAAGGTTAATGACTCATGCGTTCAAAGAATACCTGAGAATATTTATAAAAATATATATGGATGATCTCTGTGTACACTCTCTTCTACGAGAAGAACATATTAACCATTTACAAAAGGTATTTGAGAAGTGCAGAACATATAGAATCTGTCTTAACCTGGAAAAGTGCATTTTTATGGTTAGGCAAGGCCACATCTTAGGACATATTGTCTCAAGAAATGGCATAACCACTGACCTAGACAAAATCAGAGTCATAGTAGACTTGCCCAGGCCTACTAATGCGAAACAAGTACAATCCTTCATGGGACACTGCGGATATTATCGAAGATTCATATATATGTATGTAGTCATTGCACAACCTCTGTATATCGCTTGTTAGTCAGTTTCGACTGGACTGAGGAGTGTGAAACTTCATTCCAAAAGCTTAAGAAAAACCTTGTATCAGCACCTGTACTTAAAGCACCATATTTGGAAAACATATTCCATGTTCACATTGATGCATCTGCATATGCAATCGGGAGTATTCTGGCTCAACCTGGAGATGGAACAGTGGATTTCCCAGTTTGTTATGCAAGCCGACAGCTAAATAGTGCAGAAAAGAACTACACAACCACTGAAAGAGAGGGGTTAGGAATGATTTATGTTGTAAAGAAATTTCGGCATTATTTGCTCGCAAATAAATTTGTGTTCTTCACAGATCATCAAGCTCTTTTATATCTAGTAAATAAAGCATGCAATACTGGGAGAATTGTACGCTGGTTTATTATATTTCTAGAGTTTGACTTCACAGTGGTGTCAAAAAGGGTAAAACTAATCTACGGGCTGATCGTCTTTCAAGGCTGCAAAACGGGGAAGCTCCCGAAGGAGTAGACGATGACATACCTGATGCTTATCTTTTCAATATTGAAATGATACCCAAATGGTCTCAAGAAGTTGTTAGCATTCTTTCCTTTGGAGAAATATTTGATAACAAAGAAGAAAGATCCAAATAACAAACAATTTGACAAACAAAAAACTTCCAGTTGATTACAGGACGATTGTATCATCTAGGCTCAGACCAAATTCTACGATTATGTATAAATCCTGAGGAATCCGAGTGTTATCTAGAAGAAGCACATGTCCAAGATTGTGCATTTCATTGTTCAGCAAACACACCAACAACTGAAACAATTAGGGGTTTATTGGCCAACTATGTATGCTGACACACATGCTTATGTTAACAATTGTATATGTAGTGCCAAACGACCGGTGGATCACGCGATTGTTTCAAGTAAACATTGCACCTACATGGAGTCAATATATCATTGATTTCTTAACAACAAGGACATTTCCTGAAAACATAACAAAAGCGCGAAAAAGGGCTATAGAGGTGGAGGCTCGCGACTTTAATTTAATTGGGAATCAACTCTATAAGCGAGAAAAAGACAATCAGCTTAGAATCTGTGCAAGTGAAAGCGAATACCTGCTGATTCTAGAACACGCACATGGAGGTATAACTGGAGGCCATTTTCAGGCGATAAGACGGTAAAAATTGTCTTAACCGCAAGAATATGGTACCCTACATTGCATATGGATGCTGAGGAGTTTGTAAAGCGTTGTGACGCATGTCAGCACACCAAGGTGCCGATAAAGAGAGATGAGATGCCACTACGACCAATGATGGGAGCAAGGGCATTTGCAAAATGGGGCATTGATTTTGTAGGGCTTATTTCACCCCCTACATATCGCACCCATACCCAATATATCATTGTGGCTACGGACTATCTCACAAAATGGACGGAAGCCAAGGCAACACAAGAAGCACATGCAAGAACCACTGTACAATTTTTGTATGAGAATGTCTTTGTACGATACGGATTACCAATAGAAATTGTCAGTGATCGAGGAACACATTTTCTTCATGAAGTCATTGAATATCTACTAGAGGAATTCATGGTCATACATAGAAAATCTGCTCCATAACATCCACAGGCAAATGGACAAGTTGAAGCCACAAATAAAACACTATGTACTGTTCTGACTAAAAGTGTATCAGATTCAAGGACAGACTGGGATCAAGAGTTACACTCAACACTATGGGCATACAGGGTAGCTTACAAAACATCAATAGGAACAACACAGTACAACATGGTGTTTGGTCTAAGCGCTATATTACCCATAGAGTTTTTAGTTCCAACTCTACGAGTATCGAAACACTTAGAATGGACAGGGCATGATCTCTCTTCAAGAATAGATGATCTTGAAAAGCTAGATGAACTTCGATTGAGAGCCGTAGCTTCGATCTATGCTAAAAAGAGAAGACAAAAAGAGTTTTTTGACAAGCATGTGCGCACGAAAGAGTTCAAAACAGGTGATTATGTACTTGTTTATACCTTGAAGCAACATGCCAAGAAACTTAAAAAGCGAGGGATGGGACCCTTTGTGATTAGCGATTTATCAAAAAGTGGAGCTGTCAAATTTGCTACATTAGCAGGGGAAGATATGCCAAATTGGATTAGTGGGTGTCGATTAAAAAAATATCATTTAGCACTAACACAGGAAATGCTTCAACAAATCCATCAAGAAAAACAACGGATGCAGGAAAAACAGAGGGTACGAGAAGAGTCCCAAGCAGAAGCAAAAGAACGCATTGCAAAAAGAAGGCTTCTACGACAACAACAACAATGTGGATCACCGTTGCGAATAAATGCTATTCGACTAAATAATTTTGATGAAGACACAATGGAGCCAATAATTGCAGCCAAAGTGGGTAGCAATCAAGTTGAATCGACGGCATTGCTTGATCTCTTACAAATTATACAAACAGCTCAAACCCAAAGATCAACTACATCCTACTCCATAAGTGCTGGAAAGTAGTACATCACATTCGCTAAAAACATTGGGCTAGACTATATTGCATGTACAACTACATCAATATATATACCCACACAAGTTTTATGTGGTTGAGGATGAAAGCATACAACACCCCATGTTGTTGGGACAACCTTGGCAAAAAGAGTATAATGTGCAGATAGATTGGAATTTGGATGCAGTCAAAATTCAGCATGCACAAGAACAACAGATGGTAGCCTTTGCTAAGCAACCCCGGAAGAACCAGATGGCAGCAACACAATCACTAGATAAAGAACCAAAAGGATGGGTGCCACTTAAGAACAACATGATATCCATGGCGAACAAACAGAGAACTGCCAACCATGTTCAATACTAGTGAAAAGATCTAGGTTAACAATACACGAAAAACAAATATGGGTGCAGAAGGATAAAGGTGACATGGCAGACAAACCACAATACAACAGAAGAAGTCAACAGAAGCACACAGTTCAACAAAAAAACAAGGGAATAAAAAAGATATGGGTACCAATGAAAATGCTCAGTAACAACTTACATACGGCTCTCATTTGGATCCCGAAACCAAAGCAACGGGAACTCCCTTCAGTACAAGCAACATCGGCATGCAGACACACACTACATATAAAACCGGCAAACCGATCTAGGTGGGTGCCAATCAGCAGCACAACAATGACAACCATGGAAGTAGAAATATACCTACAAAAACCTCCAAAACAAAGCTACCAATGGAAAACAAAAGAGACAAAGACTATGGCCAATTCCGCCACGACAATTCTCTCCAAGGACACAACCATGGCCATATCGGCAGTAGTGGCAAATCAAGCGACTTTTACAAGAAAGACGATAAAACAGAGAGTGGTAGAATTACAATTTTTACTTGCAAAGAAAATCCACCAACCAAATCAACAACAAACAGGAAATCTCGACGTCGAATGTCAATAAGCATTTTGCTTATTCCCTCCTCTTGCACAGCATTGATTTTTCCATGCATTGATCGAGCATGAATCATATAGGGCCACATTACACGGCTGAGCATTAGCACAATTTTTAACCCATGTACAGCACATACACCGAGGTGATACCTTGTCGTCCAGGAGCACTCCGGCTAGGAGGGGGGGAGGCATTCTCCAATGCGAACCCAATGGCAAAAAGAGCAAAAAAGGGCAGGTTTTTCGACTATTTTAAAGGGTTGTCGTTTGATTGAGTAATTTTCTGGACTAACCTAAGTACATATGCCCTTATACAGCATGAATCTACAAGTATATGGGGCCAAACGCCAAATCAAGCCCTAGGTGTGTGTATATAGGTAAAAATAGCCATTTTTCAGGCAAAATATTGATAAAACGGAGAAATCCGGCCATAAAAATTGCATGTGAGTGTATATAATGTTTTGCAGGGATGTTTTTGAGTTATTATGATTTTTGGGTATTTAATTTGCTATTTTCTTTTTTATTTTACTAAATTATCGCCAAAAAAACTTTAAAAATACAAAAAGCACGTGAAATATGGTTGTAATGAAAAACAAAAAATATGGGGATAATCAGTGACTATAGGACAACCTATGGTACAATGGGGGTGCAATTATGTGAATGGAGCGAAAAGCGTGTTTTGGCCAGATTTTGACCGAAACGTCAAATTTCTCGGAAACTGGGCAAAAGAAGTCCAAATCAAGAAATTTTTGAGCCTAAACCGCATCTCGCAAGGAGTTGGGAGCATATGTCAAATTTCATGGAAAGTGGTTTGGGAACCCCATTATAAGAATTTTTCACTTCATTTAAAGCTCATTTCTACTATTGCCTTCTTGAGAGAGAGCTCTTGCCACCTAGAGCGAACAGGACTTCCAACGGCTTCTACGATGCGCACGACCACCCAACAGGCTCCAGACATGAGAGGTAGGCTCACCACCTTGAGCTTTTTGCGTATGTTTGATGTTTTGTCGCGAAAACTAGCATAGGGTTCACAAGGGAAGCGAGCAGTAGAGACCTATAGGTAGAAGTGGCCGCCTAACGGCTAACCCAAAAGCAATAAGGCTTCATCGGCGGCTTACCCTAGCATAGGAGACCACTTTTGAATGCACAAAGGCGGCGGAAAACCATTGGGAAAAACCCTAACTTCTAGAGCCCTGCAAGAGGCCACCAAATGGTAAATCGGTGGAAAGGCGCCCAAATGCTACCAAAACTCATGGGTAGGAGCATCTCGACATGCTCGACAAGTCTATATAGACCACATGGCCATAAGGTAACCCGAAGCGGCACTAAGCTTCAGAAACGACATCAGACACACAAAGCATCAACTAGCTCTCACGGCCAAACCGGATGTCGGTTTGCCACCAAACTTCACGAGCGGCTTTCTCAGACCATCAACAACCAAGTCCTATGGTTGTAGACCACCCCAAGTCATCGACGACATGTAAACGCAACCACGGGCGCTTCCAGAGAGACAAATTGCCAAACAGAGCTCCGATGAAGCCAAAGTCAACAAAAACCATATGGAAATGATCCCCAAGGAACCGGGAAGCTATGGAGACTAACATCAAGAAATTTCATCGCCGAAAAGCACTCCAAGAGTCAGAAAATGTCTCAGAGGCTCTGAAAGCCACACAGGGAGTTTCTATCTATCTATTTGACTTTTTTGTTGAAATAGGGCTTAAAAGGGACTCAGGGGGACTCAGGGCAGGCACCAATAGCACTTCTCATATAAATTTCATCAGGAGACATCCTATGCGTAGGATGTCTCAAGGCTATATCTGGGAACCAAACTCAACATCTCATCTCACACACAACTTCTGAATAGCCTGTATATGCTAGCCACCAAGTTTCATCACATTGGACAAAGGTTAACCTCATATGCATCAAAAAACACAAAGTCAAAGCATAGAGGCAATAATGGGTCATAGACCTACCAAAACTAGTCCAAATCACATGAAACTTGCACAATATACTCATGAGCACATTGCCAAGCTAACTGTGGGGTCAGATGTGAAAATTGATGAAGTACACATCCTATGCGTAGGATGTCTAAATGACCTATTTGACCCCCATCTGGTATTTTTGAGTTCCATATCTCTTTATAACACCTTCATAAGCTCATGTATCAATTTTCAAGCCATTCCCATCACATTTGGCCCCCAAAACATCCAAGATGCACTTTTTGAGCCTAAAAACACTACACGTGCTCTTAACAACACCAATGCTTATCCAAATAGAAATCTAAGAGCAGGGCCATATTCCACATGCTAAGGGCTACCCACAGAACCAACTTCATGCTGACGGGAGCAAAGCGAATCCCGAACCCCGACGGCCTCTAAAACACCGAGGACCGAATGGCGCGCCTCGAGCCAGTCATGGTAAAGCAAACAGGGGGCACCACCTAGCTTCAGCGGCTAGGACGCAAACAACACACCACCATAACAAAGTTTTCATCCAAGAGAGATGGATGCTTGGGAGTAATGATGAAAAGGAAAGGGAATAAGATCAAGTGAGAGAGAGAGAGAGTGTGTGTGAGGGAGGGGGTATAGTGGCTTAGTACTTAGGCATCACAAAAGGATGGCGAATCCGCACACCCTTCACATATACACAAACTCACTCCAAAACACAAAACTAGGTGGCGATTCCGCACACCTCACATGGGAAAAACATTGCAAGAAAACATACTCACAAAACCTCAAGCTTTATTTAGAGAATTAGGCGATGAAATGGGGAGCATAGGGTAGGGGAATGAGAAGGGAGAGAGTGGTAGAGCACATGGCGGATAGGTGGGAGTTGATGGCGAAGACTCGCACGAGGATTATGGCCATCATCCTTCATTTAGTTGCCCTTCATCTTCCATAGCCAAGGGTGTAGAGGTCATGCTCAAGACAAGCATGGTGATTGCAGTGATGGTGATGGTGTGGGTGTGGGTGTGTGTGTGTGCACTAGGCACACATAGTGCATAGTGTGTTCTTTGGTGATGTTGTGTGTTTTTGTGTGATGGTGACCCCTCTTTATATAGGGGAGGAGGGGGGGAAGAAATTCTAGAATTTAGAAATGAAGAAATCATTATCTACATAGGCCATGTGACTGTGGGCCCCACTTGTCTGGCTGTGTGTATATGTGCCAGAACAGTAGTCTCATGAGAGAGAGAGATGGGTTGATGAAAAGAAGTGAGAGGTGACATGGAGAATCAAGTAATTACAAGAGGGGAGAGAGAGGAGTGTGTTCAGAGGTGAATCTGTGTGCAGAGGTGTGTGAACACAAGAAAAATCAGGTAACCACCGGGTGGGGATGGGTCTGTGGGCACCTTTTTTAGTGAAACTGAGTGTGTGTGAGTGTGGGGGAGGTTATTTAGCTACAAGACAAGAGACATGGCGCCCTTTAGAGAGAGGGGGGGGGTATTTGGGTCATGGGATATGATAGGAGAGAGAAAGGGGGGGTGGCGTATACTATTTTGGAAGATAGGGTAAGTTGCATGTGAGTTAGGGTGCATTATTGGTGAGAGGTGGGGTAGCTTGAGGGGAGAGAGAAAGGAGAAAGGACAAGGGGAAGAGAGAGGGGGTTGACCTTTTGAGTGGAGGAGAGGAAAAGGGACACACGGCGGGGCAACAGTGAAGAAAAAGGAGGCAAGGTGGGGATGGGCTGCCCCGCAGGCATGAGGTGGCCTATTTTACCTTTCTCATATATTTACATAATCATACTTTATTTTTTTTCTTACTTTTTTCCAATGTCTTTTATCACTCCCTCCCTAAGAGGGGGTTTTCATGGGGTGGGGACGAGAGAAGAAGGGTATGGGAGCTTGGTTTGTGAAAAGCCCCCATCATTAGCCCTCCCCTTTTGGCTAGAGGCATTCATGTCTCTAGCTCATCTATTTGATCATTATCGTCGGAGGTGGCGGCTGATGGTGTGTCCTCATCTGGAATGTCAATAGGTGGAGCCTGGTCAAATCGAAGAAAATAAGGTTTAAGTCGCCAACCATTTACCCTGGTTTTATGAAGTTTTCCATCAGCCTCCATAAGCTGGTAGCTTCCATTGGCATACTTTTTCCTGACAATGAAAGGACCTTCCCATCGGAGTAGGAGTTTCTTATCCTTGCGCGTGTCGAAGCAATTGTCGTAGCGGAGCACTAGCATTCCTTTCTTCAATTCTTTTTTCCGGAGATGCTCGTTAAAGCTAAGCCGTCTATGCTCTGCTTGTGCTGCATAATAATTTATTGCTTCTTCTCTGTCCAGCTGCAGTATTTCCAAGTTGATGATGTGATCTCTCAAATGCATGTTGGGCTATTGAAGCTGGCTTGCCATTACTCTGAGACTTTGTAGTTGCACTTCAATGGGCAAGATTGCTTCCTTACCAAATACTAGATGATACGGTGTGAATCCCAAGGATGTACGAAATGAAGTTCTGTAGGCCCATAAAGCTGGTAGTAGATACTTATCCCAGTCTCCAGGATGATTGTTTACCTGCTTGATAATAATTTTAGAAACCATTCCATTTACCTTTTCAACTAGGCCATTACATTGAGGGTAATAGGGTGAAGAGTGCCTCCTTGTAATGCCCAATTTCTGCATTAATTCTCCTACCAAGTCTGCTCTGAAACCTGGCCCTCTATCAGAGATGATCTCTAAAGGTGTGCCAAACCTACAGCATATGTGCTCATAGATAAATTTAGCTACCTCTACCGCTGTGATTCTAGTGGTGGCTGTAGCCTCTGCCCATCTAGTCATGTAGTCGACCCCCATGATAATGTAGAATTTTCCTGAGTTGGCCTTAGGTAATGGCCCAATGGCATCGATACCCCATTTTTCAAATGGGCCATATGAGAGAATAGGTGTTTGTGGTTCAGGCATAAGTGACCTAGTGCCGGCCTTTTGACACAACTTACATGTTTTGCACCAGTGGTGTACATCACGGTTGAGGCTAGGCCATATGAAGCCTGCTTGCAAGATTTTCCTACTTGTTATGTCTAGGGCAAAGTGACCACCACAAACCCCGTCGTGACAGCTAGCAATTACTCCCGTGATTTCCTGAGAGAGAGGGACCTTCCTTAGTATTTGGTCCTTACCCTTACAGTACAAACCGTCATTGATGAGTCGATACCTTGTGGCCTTCCGCGTCAGCCATTGCTTCTGTCCCTTTGTTAAATCTGATGGGCATTCCCCTGTTTCCAAAAAATGCATGATGTCAATCAAGGCATCACTTCCTTGAAATAGAGGGAGCTTTAGTTTTATTGCTCCAACCACCACTTCCTATAGTCTTTCACTTGCTAGGGCATCTGCTTCTTGGTTTTGAGCCCTTGGGATATGGTGTATTTGAACTTCTTCAAACTTACCCAACAAGGTTTTTACACCACTTAAGTGAGTCCTTAAACTAGGATTCTTGCATGTCCATGCTCCATTTACTTGCCTTACCAGAAGTAGAGCATCCCCAAATACATTAAGGCGTTGTACACCTTGCGAGATGCACCATTGTAGACCCTTGGTTAGTGCTGCATACTCAGCTTCATTGTTAGAATGTGAATCTAACAATTGGCCCAACGAAAATACCTTTGTCCCTTTGTCATCAAAGACCACTATGCCTGCAGCTGCTTTGTCGGACGCTCGCTTGTAGGCTCCATCAAAGTAGAGAGAGTATGCTCCTTCTACCATCGGTGGTACTGGAGGTAATCGGACTTCTCCTTCCTTATATTGCTTCTCCTTCCTTTCAAAGACTTGGTAGGTCATGAGTCCCCCCAAACTTGCCCTTGTCGTGCTTTCTACCTGTACCGTGTAGTCAAACTCTTGCAGACGAACTAGCCATTTAGTAATTCTAGCAGACACATCCATGTGTTGTACAACATAGGGAAATATTTCATCCGTGGTTAGAATCACAATTTGTTTAGGCAGTAAATATGACCTAAAATTTGTAGTTGCAAATCTAAGAGCTAGGACTAAGTGTTCCACATGGGTGAAACCTTTCTCTCCTGCTGTCATCATTCGACTAGAGAAGTAGATTGGCCTCATGAAAGATGTTGTCGTATCCTTTTGGAGTAGCACAGCCCCCAATGAGTCATCACCAACACTTGAGGTGACATAGAATTTTTCATCCCACTTAGGTGGTGAGATAGTTGGCAGAGTGGCTAAGACCTCCTTTACCTTGTTGTAGTGATGTTCGCTTTCCTCGTCCCAAGTGAAAGTTGATCTTTGAGTGAGTTGTTGCAGTGGTAGAACAAGTTGTGATAGTAGATGTATGAATCTACTTAAGTACCTCACCTTCTGTAGAAAAGAGACCAGTTGACGTGCGGTCGTTGGTGAAGGTAGGGCTATGAGTGCGGACACCTTACTTGGGTCGGCGTTGATACCTTTTGCTGAAATTTCATGGCCTAGTAGAATGACTTTACTCTCCCCAATGTGGTATTTATCCACATTTAATTGCCCACCTAGGCTCTGCAACCTGGCCAAACCTTCAGTTACCTTTTCTAAATGTGAAATACGGGAGCTATATATACAAAAATCATCAATGAACACTCTTATGGATGTTCCAAAGAACGGTTGAAAAACATATGTGACATATCTTTGGAATGTGGCAGGTGCATTTGTGAGACCAAATGGCATAACCCTGTATGCAAAACAACCCCATGGCATGATAAAAGTGGTTTTTAGCTGATCTTCCAAGGCTATGCGTATTTGAAAGTATCCAGAATAACCATCACAAACGGTATAGCATTCAAAACCCGCTACTTCATTCAGAATTTCATCCAAGAAAGGGAGAGGAAAGTGGTCTCTCTTTGTAGCTGCATTTAGTGGTTTGTAGTCAACACAGACCCTCCACTTACCATTCTTTTTAGGCGTCACCACTACGGGTGACACCCATTCTGAGTTTTCTACGGATAGATGAATCCCGCCTCCAGCAGTTTCCTTACCTCGGCCAAGAGTGTCTTTTCTTGTATGACCCCCAATCGTCGTAGCTTTTGCACAACTGGTTTTACCCCTTCCTTCAGCTTAATATGATGTTTCACCACTGTAATGCCTGTGATTCTTTCATAGTTGTCAATGAACAGGTTAGGAAATCCCATCAACATTTGCAAAAAACTATCTTTCTCCTCAAGTGTTAATTCCGTAGACAACATACCCTTCAACCTACTTCCTCCTAGGCCAGGTGATTTTCTCTCCTCTTCATTGGGTTTCCCTTTTGGTGATGGATCACCAGTTGTGCTTACCCTTTGTGGATCCTTCATAATGATACCCATCACATCAATGGAACTGTCACTTTCGTCGGTGGATGTGGTCTCCTCCTCAGAACTGGAAGATTCGCTAGTGGTTTCATCTGCCGATGTTTCCAGATTCATTTGCTTCTGCTTGCCAATCCTCATGTCGTAGTAGATTGTCTCCCCTTTCTTACCGGTCATGCGTAGAAGGCCAGTACCCCAGTTCTGTTTTGCCTTCATGTCCATCAACCATGGCCTTCCCAAAATTAGTGGATAGCCCTCCCCCTTAGTAGGCATTACAAAAACATCTACCTCTGCCTCAGTGTTGAAAGGTTTGATTTTCACGGCACTTACCACACCCACACACTTTACTTTTGAGTTGTTTGCCATCTTTGCTTTGCATGGAGAAGGCCTGTCAACCTCGAGCCCTAATCGAAGCATCATAGCTTCGCTCATTACACAGATTTGTGCACCTCCATCAATGTAGGTGTTTCCAACCCTCTTTCCTTTTATGTTTACGTCGACAATTGGAAGGATGTCATCCATGTTGCATCCCGAAATTGCTCCGGCTACCTTTGTTTTGGAGCGTCTTGTACTTACCATTTTAGACCATTGTCGCCTTACTTTTGGTGCAAGATGTAGCAGCTGTGGCCATGTAATCTTCGGTCCTTGCTCTGCCACATCCAATGTTAGATCATAGGGCTTAGAACTTTCCCCTAGCTGGAAGTCGGTGATGCCCAATTTCCGTCGTGTCCTGGATGGCCTCTTGCTAGTTTCTCCTCTCATGCTTCTCTCATCATCTGATTGTGTAGCTTTCTCCCTCCTAGCTCTTTTCACAGTCATGGCTTCAAGTGGTTCTAAAAAGGTTACCTTCTCCTTACCCTTTTCCCTCTCCTTTGCTCTGGGTGGATCCACTACTATGGCTTTTCCTTTCTCTTCTAGCCTTATGATGTTTACAGGGCGATCAGGTGGTGGGGCTGGTGGAAGAGGTGGGATGGATGCTTGTAGTGGTGTCTGGGGTGGACGTAGAATTTGTGTTGGTGGGGGTGGTGCTCGGGGTGGGGGTGTTCTTTCTCTAGGGGGTGACAATTGGTTCCTCCTACCTCCTCTATTATAGTTTTATCGTGGTTTGGGACAGTAGTACATACCGTGACCGTCTTCTCCGCAGTTGTAGCAATGATACTCCCTGTTTTGTTGTCGTGCTCTTCCAGGGTCTTGATCTCTTTATTGACTCCTCCCTTGTTGTATTAAGTGGACAGACAAATTCTGCAATTGGTCAGTAATATGGGCCAACATATCTTGTTGGTCATCTCTTACCCCAAGAGCCGGTGGTGGTGGTGGAATGATGGTTGTCGTAGTTGCTGGTCGACGCGATGTTCCTGATTCTGTTGACTCGGTTTCTTTGGCTTTCATTCGCAGCTTCTTGTCTTTAAGGCAAGCAATCTCAACGGCTAACTCGTACGTAGCCGGGAATCTACCTTTCACCTTCTCCTTGAGAAGGGGCCATAAGCCATGCGTGAACCGATCTTTTTTTAGGAAATCGGGTGCAGGTTCCCCCCTAGCCAGTGACTCAACCCACCGTTCCCACAAATCCACAAATTTGGACTCATAGGTGGCATATTCTAAAAGACCCTCCTGCTTCAAGTCTCTCAACTTGTCCCACAACTTTTCTGAAGTGGTACCTCCCCCAAAGCGCCTCTTAAAAGCGGTTTTTAAGGGTTCCCAGTCATCCTTGGTTGCTTGTGGAAGTGCATTGTACCATGATCTAGCTTCTAGCTTCATGAGATGCTTAAAGATTCTAACCCGGGATTCATCCGTATCTTTGTTGCTCACTACACATGCTACTTCAAAGTCATCTAGGAAGTCTGTTACCAAATCCTCCCCCTTCTTTCCTTTAAATGTTGGAAATGCTACACTTGCCATGATTACTGAGAGAGAGCTAGAAAGACACACTGCTTAACTTGCAAAAGTTTTTTTCTTCTTTACAAGGAGGCGTGTATACCCTCTTATACTAGGACATAGATTAAAACTTCAAACGGTACATTGCCTTGTACCAAAGGTAAGACAAATGGTTGATCTGATGCCAGAACCTCCAAAAACCGCTCCCCACCCAGCATGGTGTCAATGACGTGCTGGTAGTGAGCCTTCAAATCTAGTATTACCTTGATTGAGCGTACACGTGTTGGTATGTGTGATCTGTCTTGAGGTAGGTTGTACTGATTCATGTGAAGCTTAGAGGTGCTTAGTCACTGTCCAAGCTTGTGGGAGAGGGTGGTGTTCTTTCCTGAAACAAACTTAGTAGATCCCTAGTTTCTCTAGTGAGAGTGTGAGCCAATGCTTCCGTTATCTGTGCTGCAGCATCAGGTGCGACATGAAAACTGACTGTGATAATTACCTCGGTGACTTGAGTTACCCGATTCTCAAAGTAGAATAGTGTTGATTCTCTATTGTGTAGAGCTCCTTCCATTTTGTTGTTGTGGGTTGGTTGTAGGTTGCGGACATGGTTTCGACCTTCTCCTTCTTCTTCTTGGCACTTGGCCTATGTATATCCACTGGGTTTGGCGTGTTGGTTGACTCTCCCACTGCAAATAGATTACCGTTACGCCTGGCACTCGAGCTTCGATGGAGATGCAGAGTTCGTCTAGTTGTGCTTGGAGCTCTTCTTCTTTTGTCGTCCAATTAGCAAATCCAGCTAGCCATTCATCCATTCACAATAGTTTAAGGGTTTCAGTCTTGTAAACTGAAGGGTTTCATGAAAAGATCCTTAGTGGGGGCACCAAATGACGGGAGCAAAGCGAACCCTGAACCCCGACGGCCTCTAAAACACCGGGGACCGAATGGCGCGCCTCGAGCCAGTCATGGTACAGCAAACAGGGGGCACCACCTAGCTTCAGCGGCTAGGACGCAAACAACACACCACCATAACAAAGTTTTCATCCAAGAGAGATGGATGCTTGGGAGTAATTATGAAAAGGAAAGGGAATGAGATCAAGTGAGAGAGAGAGAGAGAGTGTGAGGGAGGGGGTATAGCGGCTTAGTACTTAGGCATCACAGAAGGATGGCGAATCCGCACACCCTTCACATATACACAAGCTCACTCCAAAACACAAGACTAGGTGGCGATTCTGCACACCTCACATGGGAAAAACTTTGCAAGAAAACATACTCACAAAACCTCAAGCTTTATTTAGAGAATTAGGCGATGAAATGGGGAGCATAGGGTAGGGGAATGAGAAGGGAGAGAGTGGTAGAGCACATGGCGGATAGGTGGGAGTTGATGGCGAAGACTCGCACGAGGATTATGGCCATCATCCTTCATTTAGTTGCCCTTCATCTTCCATAGCCAAGGGTGTAGAGGTCATGCTCAAGACAAGCATGGTGATTGCGGTGATGGTGATGGTGTGGGTGTGTGTGTGTGCACTAGGCACACACAGTGCATAGTGTGTTCTTTGGTGATGTTGTGTGTTTTTGTGTGATGGTGACCCCTCTTTATATAGGGGAGGAGGGGGGGAAGAAATTCTAGAATTTAGAAATGAAGAAATCATTATCTACATAGGCCATGTGACTGTGGGCCCCACTTGTCTGGTTGTGTGTATATGTGCCAGAACAGTAGTCTCATGAGAGAGAAAGATGGGTTGATGAAAAGAAGTGAGAGGTGACATGGAGAATCAAGTAATTACAAGAGGGGAGAGAGAGGAGTGTGTTCAGAGGTGAATCTGTGTGCAGAGGTGTGTGAACACAAGAAAAATCAGGTAACCACCGGGTGGGGATGGGTCTGTGGGCACCTTTTTTAGTGAAACTGAGTGTGTGTGAGTGTGGGGGAGGTTATTTAGCTACAAGACAAGAGACATGGCCCCCTTTAGAGAGAGGGGGGGGGGTATTTGGGTCATGGGATATGATAGGAGAGAGAAAGGGGGGGTGGGGTATACTATTTTGGAAGATAGGGTAAGTTGCATGTGAGTTAGGGTGCATTATTGGTGAGAGGTGGGGTAGCTTGAGGGGAGAGAGAAAGGAGAAAGGACAAGGGGAAGAGAGAGGGGGTTGACCTTTTGAGTGGAGGAGAGGAAAAGGGACACACGGCGGGGCAACAGTGAAGAAAAAGGAGGCAAGGTGGGCATGGGCTGCCCCGCAGGCATGAGGTGGCCTATTTTACCTTTCTCATATATTTACATAATCATACTTTATTTTTTTTCTTACTTTTTTCCAATGTCTTTTATCACTCCCTCCCTAAGAGGGGGTTTTCATGGGGTGGGGACGAGAGAAGAGGGGTATGGGAGCTTGGCTTGTGAAAAGCCCCCATCAATGCCATTCTTATAAAATAGACATCCTACGTGTAGGATGTCTCCAGTGTGATATTGACCTACTGTGCAGGATCTGACTTCATGGAAACCATTTACATGGTGTAAGAAGCGTGTATATCAAATTTCAACCCATTTGAATATCATTTTCCACCTGTTGAGGACATCCTACCCAATTTGTGAGCCAAAAGCCTGAATCTATCCAAAGTTGCACTTTTTGATGCCCAAACCCAATTCCAATCACATAGCCATGTTGCACAGGTCAAGGGCCACAAGCCTCCCAAGTTTCACCAAAAACAGGGAAGGTAGACATCCTATGCGTAGGATGTCTACATGATAGTTTTTTAGCCAGAAAGCTACTGTGAGCATATGCAGAGTTTCCCTAGTTCCTTTTGAGTTCTTATTTCAATTTTCAAGTCATTTGGGTAGTCATAACTCAGTTTATCAGCTAATATGTAAAAAACGTTAACTTTGGACTACTGAGTGCAACAGGATCCATGGCAGCCGCAAAATCACCTGCAAAGAAGAAGAGGATGACTATAAAGGACTACTTAGAAGAAGTGGAGCCTTTTGTGATCCCAGAGGGAACCCTGAAGCCCACAAGCACATGGATTCAGGATGATCTGCTAGAGTCCAATGATTTGAGAATCTACCAAGGAGTATTCAAAGATCCTGAAGGAAATGCACTGGAGCTACCCATGATACCTCGGGAGCTCAATGAATTTGTCAGGAGTAAGATGGGAGATTACTTGGAAAAGCTGGATTTCCACAACTACTTTGAAGCTTTGCCGGCGGGGATTGATATTAAAAGAGTATGGGAGTTTGTAATCACAATCAAATAAAATGGAGTGGCCCAAGTCACTGATATGCAAGGCAAGCCTCATACAATGATTTTCATCACAGAAAAGGTGGTGGCAGCCGCACTTGACATCTCAAACAAAGGAGATAGTGTGACAAAGAGGTGAGATGAAATCAAGGTCAACTCGAAAAATAAGGTGGCTATCGTGAGCCAATTGTACAATCAATACTTCCACATGTGTACAAAGCGGCCACAAAAAATCAAAAATGCCACCTGGAGCCATTGCAACCACTTTCACCTGGGCAATGCAGAAGGGCAAACCAAAAGTGATAAATTACGCCGCTTACATCCACGACAATCTGGTGAAGATGGGGAACAAAAATCCCACCTATATTGTACCTGGGGAGCTGATAACAAAAGTTGTTTATGGAGCATTTCATGCCAAAGGAAACTGGCCTCTACCTCCCTCACAAAATGATTGGCTAAAGCTAAAGGAAGATAAAGAAGAAGAACCTCCCAAGGCACCCATGGTAGCCACAAGGATGAAGCGCCGGTTAGAGACCGTGCTAGAAGAGCCGCCAGAGTCAAAGAAGGGAAAGAAAGAAAGTCTACAAGTGCCAATCAAGGAAACCAAGTCACAGAAAGAGGCGCGGCTAGAAAGGCTGATGGAAAGTTTCAGAGCCGAGAGAGCACTCAAAGGGGATTTGAGAGATTTGTGGAAGCCATCCCTTGAAGTCATGTTGGGATCATCTCGAAGGGTTCACCGGGATCGGTTCGAAGATTATATCAAAAACTTTGAGATCTTAGATGCTACGATGGAGAACATCCCAAATATCCCATTTACAAAAAAAGAAGTGGACAAAGTGAGACGGCAGCTTCTAGAAGAGCAGGAAGGCCAAGAAAGAGAGAGAAAAACCAAGGTGGACCAGGATTTCAAGAAGAAGCCACCAACTCCACCGTCAAGCCATGAATACAGCCCACCCCCATCACCACCTCCTCTTAGCCCTCCACAAACCGAACACAAAGAGGATCTGAACAAACCTGATCAACAAAAAGAGTCCAAGCAAGAGAAGAACACAGAGGAAGAGCCTAAGACAAAGGCCGAGCCAAAGGATGAGAAGCCAGATCCAAAAGAAAAGAACTTTAGCATATTTCTTGATCTACTAGCTGCTGGGTACTCTCGAGAAGAGGCAGCTACTGTAGCTTTTGAGTTGGCAAGCACAAAACCCAAGGAATCTCTGCAGAGCCTTCGGTTAACACAAACTTCAAAGAGCAAAGGAAGAATACAAGAAAATCAGCAAGTCATTGATAGATGTGGAGAGAGAGAGGGACAATCTGACTCTACAACTTGCTGAAGAGTCCAAAGAGGTGGAAACCTTCAGGAATGCTGTTGACTGCTGGGTCAACAACACAACATAACTCAAGTTTCGTACCAAAGTCTTATCTTTTGCGAGTTATGAAATGCTGCGGATTATGGCTATAAACATCATTTGTAATGAGTAGTTATTCTAGTTTCAGAATCCGGGGTGCAATGGCACTTCCAGATTGTAAATACAAAGCCATTTGACCCTTTCAACCCCATTTTTGGTTAAACCTAAGGTAGCCTTAGTATATAAGGTACCTAGGTCATTTTGTAAAAGGGGGAACTTTAATCATAATCAAAAACTTTAGCGCTACCATCTACTGTGTGTGAGAGAGAAAGAGAGTGAGCGTGAGCTTTATCCTCTTGCTACACCCGGCTCGCTCAACACATTGGAGATCCGACTGCACCATTGTTGTAGGCTCAAGGAGAGCTACACGACAATGCCAAGCATTCCACGTGAGACGAAGCGCACACGCCGACGCATCTACGAGATATTTGTGGCCGTAAGTGTATCAAACGATGTTTGTTTTTTGCGTGCTAGTAGTCTATAGAATCGTGGCGACATAAGCTACGCATAGGTACTCATAAATTTCAATTTTGGGCACTTTTAAATTCTTCTCTGTCATCCTACGCGTTTTTCGCAGATGGGTTTAGAGTGAGGGTTTTGAGTGTAGAAGCTTAGGGACAGGTGTATCCTAGTGAGGGGATGGTGTTCCTTAAGTTTTGTACGAATCTGACATGATTAGGTGAGTTACCTTCCGTATGTGTGTATGTGGCTAGGTGGTGTAGTTGAGAGCAGTGAGGTTCTTGATTGTGGTTTAGTTGGCCTTCCAGAGTGTTGTATGTGTAGGATGGTCTTAGCCTGACAAGCTAAAGAGATTTCCCTCTGTATGCCTATCGTGTCATCTGTGCCTCGATTGAAATTATGTTGATCTAGGTAGTGTTTGCACACTTCATGGGTGTGTGAGTCGCTTCCGCAACATTGGCGTCGTTGTCGGGGACACAAGGACCTAAGTAGGTTTCCTACTAACACTCGTGATGGTTGCTTGATTAGTTTCGCTAAAGAAAGGTTTTTCTTAAGTGGATCCGAAGAGAATATTCCGCGATCAAGTGGATAGCCAGAAGCGTGTGTCTTGTCGAGGGTCTGCGACTAGATAGGTTTAGTTAGGATCTGTGGATTAGAGTAGTTTGTTGGTCGAGATTTGTGAGGTGATAAAAGTGTTTACTAGTCCGTGTGTGGCAGTGAAGCGTTTTTCTACTCATAGATGCAAAACCCCATATGATTTGTAGGAGTAGCTTTAGGTAAGTGATCCGATTCTATTCAGCACTGCATTATTTGCTAAAGTGCTTGATTGCATTTGAAATCACGGAAAAGTGTGCTTTTGAGGGTAAAAATGCATTAAACAAGCTTTTGTGGATATTTTTGTATGACTGACTGATGCTGTGTATATAAAGGAGCATTTGCAAGGGTTCCCCGTGAAGAAAACCTGCAATTCTGTAAACATAGACATCCTACGCGTAGGATGTCTCAAGGGGGTTCTGGAGACCAAATTTGAAAATTCTGATTGCACCAGTGTGTTCACTAAAACTAGAGTATACATTGAAACTAGAGTTTTGACCAACTCTTAACACCCAAAGTATACATTGTAACTAGAGTTTTGACCAACTCTTAACACCCAAAAGACCAAAGACGGAGTGTCAAAAACATGAAAACAAGAAACTTAAGATTCTGAGCACAATTTTGCATAAAAATTGGTAGGAATGCTTGAAAAGTAGTGCTCAAGACTTGGGGATGCATGTGGATGAATTCTACCAAAAATTTCATCAGTAGACATCCTACGCGTAGGATGTCTAGAGAGTGATTCTGGAAGCAAAAATCAAGTTTTGACATCATACCCATATTCTGCATATTGTGTTGGGACACACACCAAATCTCATGTCATTTGGACATATAGACTGAGATTAAGGATGTACTCTTTCAAAAAAATATTTCCCAAAAGTGGTGATTCTGAGCAATTTTGACATCCAAAATTTGTTGTGATCACATATTCTTGTTATATGCATCAAGAAGCACCTGGGTAGAAACAGAAGTCCATTCTGAGAAAAAAAGACATCCTACGCATAGGATGTCCACAGTGATCTGGTGGAAATTTTGAATTCTAAGTTGACTAGTGTGTTCAGATAGGTTTTACCCTATTTTCACCTAGAAAGGGGAACTTGACCATATCTTGACAGGATAAGACCAAAAGACGAAAATTGCCAACATCCTACCCAAATTGTGCCCAAGGCATAATTTTTGAGACCAAACCATAGGGTGACTTCATGTGCATGTTATACATGATGTTTTGAGTGCATGAGAGTTTTCAGCTCATTTAGTGAGAAAATTGGGTTTTAAGCAGACTTTAGCGTTTTTTTTAGTAAAAAAAGGCTAGAACAGCTAGTTTTGGTGTCTTTTGACATCCAAATTAAAATCTAAGCATAGAATTGGGTTGCTGACATCAAGGGGAAGCTGTGGCTCAAGTTTGGGGCAATTCTAAGCACTTAGACATCCTACGCGTAGGATGTCTTCACCATGATTTAGCACTCCAAATCAACCTCTGAGCATATGTAATGGCTATTGCCCGCACAGGAGCAATAGGCATTACGGGAATGATGACCCGCAACTACATTATATGAACATCAACATATAGAATGACAAGAGAAGGAAGTACACAGTACACAGGCCCAGAACAACTCTTGCTTCATTCATGTATATCCAGACACAGAGTTACAACAGTAGATGCCCTGAATATCATAGAGATTGGTTAAGTTACATCAAAAGACAGGTATGTCCCTCCATATACAACCGCTGCTCCACCGCAGATCGGGAACGGTGCACACACTCCTGTCCCATGATATCCTGTGAAGAATTGCCGCTACGGCCGCCGCATACCGCATACCCCTGATCCGCAGTGTCCAGACCTCCGCAGGACCGCAGGTGAGGCTAATGTCGTAACACCTGGCACGCACGGTGGATTGCGCAAACCCACACTCAACCCCTCTGGTTGGAAGGTTCCGGTGGTTGCTCTGCATCCTGCTCTGGTGAAGAGGAAATATCAATATAGCCAAAGCCTCTAAAATCTGCAGTATGTGCCCGATAGACCTCATCCAAAAGACGTGGATCTATCTCAATATGTTCCGGCCAGGGAGCGCGAGGAATAAACTGTGTTGGCAAACACACCCCATGCGGTAATAAAAGTTGTTTTTGGCTTATCCCGCAATGCCATCGGATTTGATTATATCCACTAAATCCATCCAAAAAAGTATACATCTCATGTCCTACTACATCATCCAAAATGGAATCCAAAAATGGAAGAGGAAAAGGATCTTGAACAGTAGCTGCATTCAATTTTCGGTAATCCACACAAATTCGGATTTGCTTATTTTTCTTTGGTACTACCACAATTGGAGAAATCCACTCCGGATTATCAATAGGGCCAATAAAACCCACTTCCAACAGGCGATCAATTTCCATCTTAACTTGCTTTGCCACATTCGGATTCATCCTGTATGAGTACTGCTTCACTGGCACCGAATCCGATTTCAGATTGATCGTATGCTGATAAAACTTAGAATCCAATCCCTGCATATCCGCATATTCCCATGCGAAAACATCCTTAAACTCTATTAATAACTTGATCAAATCATCTCTAAAACTGGCCTCCAGCTGCTTATTAATGTATATAGGCTGCGACTCCGCTTGCTCCCCAAGAAAAACCTTCTCTAATTCATCTTCTTTAACCCTTGTAATTTTTCCCATTTGCGCCTCAAACGCTCGTTCTTGCTGAATCACGTCCTCCAATGATTCAGGACTTGGAAGTACCTATTGTTGCTCCCCTATTCCTCCTGCAGTTCCTGAAACCCCCACCGAATTCCCTTTCGGAATTAGAGAAATATCTGCAAGATATAAAGAAACCAAATCCGGATTAGCTTTGAGAAATTGTTCCTCTTCATCCTCCTCTAATCCTTCCACCATATTGATTGTTTCTCCTATCACCGGCCATGCTGCCTGAACTGGCTGTCTGCATGTCCCAACATCACCACAGCACTTTTCTTTCTACCCTTCATCTTTTACTGTAACATATTTGCTTCCCAATTATGCTTTACCCTCGCTTGTCGTAACCAGGGTCTCCCCAAGATAATGTGATAATCCTGATTATGATCTTCAATATTCAAGACTACTAAGGAAACACCAAAGGATAAGCCTGCCACATCCAAAACAATGCCCCGAAGTAAACCCACTGGTTGCACTCTTCTTTGATCTGCCATGCGGACTACAAAGGGTGCAGGCTCCCAATCATTGAGACCAAAACGCTCACAAGCTGCTTGGGTGATAATGTTTACTCCCGCTCCACCATCCAATAGTACCTTGTTAATGTATGTTCCATGGTATCGAACTGAAAGCTCCGGAATGTGGGTATATCTAAAGCCTCGCCTGCTACTACAGCCCTAGCGATTACATTATCCAGTGGAGTAGTTACCTTATCCACTGTTGCCATAGCCGTTCTGAGATCCTTGTTGAGCCCCCGCAAAAAATAATCATTCAGCACTTCGGCTGTCGGCCTTTGTGCCTGAGGTACCCTCTGCAAAAGCATCCGAGATTTTGCAGCGTGATCCTCCACTGGCA
Source organism: Adiantum capillus-veneris (assembly GCF_014529385.1). NCBI lineage: Eukaryota > Viridiplantae > Streptophyta > Polypodiopsida > Polypodiales > Pteridaceae > Adiantum > Adiantum capillus-veneris. The sequence continues at coordinate 48,459,553 of NC_140960.1, forward strand.
ATGACTTCTGCCGGAGCGTTCGAAGCTTCTCCAAATGTTGAGCGACTGTCTTTTCCGTTCGAAACCTTCGTAGAAATGCTATGGATCCGTCAACATACGTCTGGAAATGATCATCAAGGTATTCGGACAACCATTTCACAGCTTTCCCTGAGAGTGTAGATTCAAACACTGATTGTTGATGGAGAGGAATCACCACCCCAGGATGATTCAATCCATAAGCTTTATTGAATTGGCGCAAATGTGCATAAGGGTCTTCACTCGAAAGACCTCGAAACCGACTATACTTAATTTGAGGATGAGCTATCACCCCTTGCCCAATTGTTCCTCCTCCTCCCGGAAAAAGCTGACGAGCACTAGGAGGTGGAGACAGTGGCAGAGATACCCCAGACTGCTTACCGGAGACGGTGGTGGAGCAACCTGTGTGGGTGAGGGTGAACGTACGACAGGAGGACATGATTGACTGCGCGGAGTATGTCTCGCTCGCCGCAATCTGCCTACCACGCACCGCTTGGTAATGGAGATACAAGATTCCTCAATCCTCGGTAAAAAAAGAACAAATTCATATGAAACCGCCTCTCCTCGACGTCGTCCTACAATTGGAGCCACAGGTCAACCCGGTACGCTGCATCCTATGTGTGCATGCATATTCATCGCACCATCCATCACGCATCCAGTGGTCCCAGATTATGCTAATTGACCGAGCACCTGCAATAGGCATTAAACGGGACATGATGTACCTTACGCAAGCTACAAAGGAGGACATGATTGACTGCGCGGAGTATGTCTCGCTCGCCGCAATCGCCTACCACGCACCGGGCTTGGTGATGGAGATACAGATTCCTCAATCTGCGGTGAAAAAAAAACAAATTCATATGAACCGCCTCTCCTCCGACGTCTTCCTACAATTGGAGCCACAGGGTCACGCGGACGCTGCAACCTAGTGTGCATGCATATTCATCGCAGGCCATCCATCACGCATCGTGGTCGCCAGATGTAATGGCTATTGACCGCACCTGAGCAATAGGCATTACGGGAATGATTACCCGCAACTACATTATATGAACATCAACATATAGAATGACAAGAGAAGGAAGTACACAGTACACAGGCCCATAACACCTCTCGCTTCATTCATGTATATCCAGACACAGAGTTACAACAGTAGATGCCCTGAATATCATAGAGATTGGTTAAGTTACATCAAAAGACAGGTATGCCCCTCCATATACAACCGCTGCTCCAGCGCAGATCGGGAACGGTGCACACACTCCTGTCCCATGATATCCTGTGAAGAACTGCCGCTACAGCCACCACATACCGCATACCCCTGATCCTCAGTGTCTAGACCTTCGCAGGACCGCATGTGCGGCTAATGCCGTAACAGCATACCACAGTGATCAGCACCTTAAGGAGAGTCTGTGGTTCAAATTTGGGGCAATTCTGAGCAGTTAAACATCCTATGCGTAGGATGTCTAAGGCATGATTTAGAGGCCAAATTCAAACTGTGGACATAGCAGGGTGTTTTATAGCCTTACGCAAGCCTCCTAGTCAATTTTGGTCCAATTTGAAGCTGATTTGACTGGTGAACTCATAAGAACGAACATCAGGCTTTTGGAATAGATTTTGATCATTTGACCAACCTATAGGTGTCAGAATCAAAAATTAAAAATAGATGTGAGTTTAGCACATCAAGGGGAAGCTACAGTGCAAGTTTGAGCTGAAACAGAGCAAAAATACATCCTACGCGTAGGATGTCTCCAGGGTCATAAAGTGGTCAAAATTCTACTTTGGCCATATGGGGTGGTTCCCAGTGTCTCAAGGATTCCAGAACTTTTTTCAAAAGTGAATTTGGACCTTGTTTGGCATATTTACCAAGCAAAGACAAGAATTGTCAGACATCCTACTCTTGGAGTGCAGTAGAAGCTCTTGCAGCCTAAATCTTGACCTATTGGCATCCAAATTCAATTTTGAGTATACCATTGGGTTGCTGAGCACTAGGAGAATCTTGGAATCAAGTTTGGACAAAATCTGGGCAGTTAGACATCCTACGCGTAGGATGTCTCCAGCTTGATTTAGGACTCCAAACCAACCTATGAGCACACCACTGTGATCATCACATCAAGGAGAAGCTGGGGTGAAAATTTCAAGTCATTCTGAGCAAAAAGACACCTACGCGTAGGATGTCTCAAGGCCATTTTTAGGTCAAAATCAACCTCTGAGCATACCATTGTGTTGCTGGACTTAAGGGAAGTCTCTGGACCAAATTTTGTTAAATTCTGAGCATATAGACATCCTACGCGTAGGATGTCTCTAGGCCAGTTTTAGGGTCCACTGTACTTTTGACCATACAGGAGTGTTCACAGTGTCACAGAGATCCCAAATCTTCTTTTAAAATTGAATTTGGACTCATTTTGACCAGTCTAAACTGCATTTCACTATTTTGGGCATAACTTTCACAAACGGTATGGGATCGAAAAAGTTTTTATATCAAAACATAGCCTGAGAGCCACTCTACAGATCTTAGAGCAAAACTTGAAATAAATGATGCCTATGGCAACCGTTTAGGTCAACTTTGAAAAAAACGTCGTTTGAGGCCTCAAAATACATCCGCAAGTTAGGGGTGTCCAAAAGCGACAATTTGCGAGAATTGTGACGAAACACTTGCGGTTTTGGACATAGTTTCAACTTTTCCCTAACCAAAGCACTTGAACACAGTGGACTAAGTCTACTTGAACCAAGAAAAAGCTCTTAAGCCCAGAAATCATGTCTACCCTAGATTCAAACGCAGCTTACACAAGCTTGGAGATCCCGACGATAGAGGAATATTCTCCCACAATGGATCTTCCAAACTTGCAATTGATAAAGTTCCATCTTGTTGAGAGAGTTTGGATGATTGGTCATGAGAACGACAATGAGTTCAATCTTTATAGGTGCTCAGATCCATACCTAGAAGAGATAACGGATTACAAGCTCTTATATGTCTACACATACGGAGTCGACTGTCAATGGAGATCTATAGTTGTCGACAAGTATGGACGAGAATACAAAGTTGTAGAAAGAAAAAATCCACAGACTGTACTAGAAAGAGGTGGATATTTGGTCAATGAAGGACCACAAATGCCTCCACCAAACACGAGAATTCCTATAGGAATTCCAAGAAGAGAGCCACCAGGATTCCCTTCAAGAGCGATAACGAGAAAAGGATTGGGAGAGTCTCTGGTTAGACTTGTAGACAATCGACGAGTTAGACCATCCCAAGTCCAGAAATGGGTAAACAGAAAATACTATGGAGATAAAGATCCGAGAGATCACGTAACGGCTTTTAGAAGAGTGACTAGAGCAGAGAAAGTTTCAGATTTTGCGACACAGTTTGCGGGATTTGGATTGACTCTAGAAGATGATGCAGCTACATGGTTCGACTCGGTGAAAAATTGGGATTTTGAGACCCTAGATGAGCTGTTTGAGGAGTTTATTGAAGAATTCTCGCCAAAAGGCATTGCTCACAACACAGTCTCGCAAATCCATAGATTCAAACACAAAGAGGATGAATCAGTACGCAAAGCATCATTACTGCTCAAGAGATATGTTAAGCTCTGTCCGAGAGCGGAATTACCTACGCAAGCACGACTGATGCTGATCTTTATCCAGGGAATGATACATGCGGGCCTTCAGAAGGATCTGCATACAATAAGGAGGATGACGCTAAACGAGTTGATCAAAGAAGCTCTTTATCTAGTGGATAGCTGTGAGGCATACAAAGAAAAGGACTTAAAGAGTCAAGGAGATGACACATCCTCTCAACACAGTGTTTCACAGATAAGTGAGTCCATTGCCAGGTCAACAGCACCTATTGATGAAGAAAATCTTATCGACGACTTGGTCAAGAGGTTGATTCCTCTTGTAAGGTCTGATTCAGGAGAGCCGAAGTGGTGTGAAATTGAGAGAAAATGGACGAACCATACGGGGGAAGAGTGCTATTATAGCATGGAAAATGCTAGGGAGAGGTATGTACAACCTGTTCCAGAAGAATCTACTCCACCTAGATACATTACGGGGAATGCGCCAGGACCAGTAGGAGTTTTAAGGCCACAGCTTGGTCTTAGGACAACAACCTCCACCAGGTGCTAGAATGCCGATAGATATGAGATACATGCCAATGATGGAAGCATCAAATAAACCAACCCCAGTACCAACTACAATGTGGTATAGCAACCAAAGTGAGTACTACCCTTCGGAGCAACAAAATGTGAGAGAAACACATGGAGTGGTCAGGCCGGTACAACCTCCACCTCCTGGGTTTCAGGACAACCACTTGGTCAAACAATGTCCTCATACGGAGATCACTGAAGTAAATGCCTATTGTCTTGAGTGTGGCATCACTCACTTGATCCCCGATTGCCCGAAAAACCCAAACCAAATCAGGAAAATCACGACAAATGTATTAGGGATTGTTCAGCTACCTAGTAGCTCAGAAAATGAAAATGTCGTACCAGTTCAAGTGGTTACGAGAGCACAAGCTCAAAAGAAAGCTGATGAGAATCTAGAGACAAAGAACACGGAAAGTGACACGAGTCCAAAGACAGATGATGGACCAAAGACAGACGCACCTAATCAGAAAACCAAGAGCAAAGGAAATAGTTGGAAAGCTAGAAAGACTAGGATGAAAGCACGCAGGGAACGAGAGCCAAAATCCCTAGCTGAGAATCTTACCAAAGTTGAGGAGAAGATAAAACAACATGAGGAAAAGGAGGCACCTTCTCTTACACAGATGGTTAAACCTATAGAAGAACCAGCCACGGATGAGAAACCGAGAAGTGCTAGTTCAAGAGGATTTGTGTTGGCAGAGAAGGTTAATGAGACATTAGATGCCCTCTTGAAAGCCTATGATGTGACGCTCAAAAACAACCAAACCCAAGAACACAGGTGGATGACATATCCCTATGCGGAACTAGAAAAGCAAAGGTTTGAAATGTGCCAGAAAATGATTCAAACAGCCGAAGATTTACTAGAACCACCAGTTTCCAAACCTGAGGATGTGATCCGTGTCATGCCTACACAAGTAATCCCACCAAACCAGGAACTAAAAGAGCCAAATTCTAGTCATGAGCACAGAACAAACCTCAAAGACCCAGCATTAGAACCAAGGATAGTACTGAATACCACGGATAACTCTTCCGAGGGATTTCACCAAGCTATACATGAGGATTGTAAAGAGATAGATGGTCTTGACGAATTGTGGAAACAAGTCAGAGAGGCCAATGAAGCCGATGACCTAATAAGACGAGTAGACAAGACTGGTGATGAACGAGGAGTGTTTCTACCACCAATAGAGGAATTTGAGACTGGATCTCAAATGAATCTAGACGTGCGATCATATTGGGGCGACAAAGGATCTGTACAAGCTATGGATAGTCAACCCCATTCGCTAAGAGCACTACCGTCCTACATGGGAGAGTACGAGACCAAGTCAGATGTGGTTGCAGTCCCATCATAGAGACTGTCTCCCAACAAGGCCATCGATTCAAAGGGGCTAGTAGATATTCTATCTACCCCAGTCACCTGTACAATAATGTTAGCCGAGTTTCTCAGAATAAGACCAAACATGTGGGCTAATGTGGGTATATGTCTAGAGAAGTTTGGTGTAAAAACCCCAATGACTCAAATCGAGGAAGGCATCAAAGAGCTTGAAATGCCTCAACTAAATAATAGGCCAGTTCCATTAAACAAGGTAGGCGAGTATTACGAGGGAGAATATGGAAACACCACCCTTCCTGTGGAATTCAATAATGTAAAAACCATGGCAATCCTTGACAGTGGAGCTGGTGTGGCCATTGCAACCAAAGAGGTTTGGAAAAAATGGGGAAAACCTGCCTTGATATCCACACGAATGACCCTACAGCTTGAAGACGGACACAAGGAAAAGCCCCTAGGACTGCTAGAAAAAGTACTTGTTACTTCTTGTGGCATTGAATATGAACACACTTTTGCTGTTGTTGACTTTGGCAAGAAGAAAAACTATGACATCATTCTGGGAAGACCATTCATGCGACAATTGAAAATGGTCCAAGATTGGGGTTATGACCATATATACCTGAGACATATGGAAACCATAACAAAGATAAACTTGAGGGACCATAGCTATAGGGATGTGACGAGAACACCGGTTGAGGAGTTTGATTCCGCCAAAGTAGCAGGATCAGAACTTCCAGCTTGGTTAGGTAAGCCTAAAGAACTGTGGATTTGTGGAGCTTCACAATGTGGTAGCTTGAAACGTGAGGAATGTATCCTAGAGCAGGTTATAGAGGATAGGGACTATATCCCAGAACCATTTCTTGAAGAAGAGTTAGAGCCTTTTGGATGGGAACACATCTTGGCTACTCTGGACGTGTGCGTCGTGGAGGATGCTCCCACAACAAAGTTTTGTGATGAAAATGGCTATGATGTCGTTCCTTATTTTGCAATGAGTGTAATCAAGGAAAACGAAGAGATCCAGACATCAAGAAGCTCTCGAAATAAGGAGCAAACAAAGAAATGTGGAGAATCAAAAGATGAAGAAGACGACGAGTTCTATGACTCTGTAGAACACTTCAAGCTTCAAGAAGATCAATGACCCGGGAATCAATGTCATCGCTACACGAATAAAGTGCATCAAAAGTGGATTCCAAAGTCCTCGGTGAAGACACAGCCACCACAAGCATCCTCATACATGGATCCTAATAAGGATGCAAAGACTCAGGTACTAGGAGGAATACGACCAGAGAAACGAGCTAACAATGCTCTAATCAATGGGCTAGAAAAGTCCTCCAAGAAACTACCACCCACAAGCAAACAGACAGTAACTTTCCACTACCAACCAAAAAATCAAGGGAAAGTAAAAGAAGTCAACCTTGCTGAGGATAGTAGCGATAATGATGAATCTTATGACATCCCCTATCATCAACTCAGGCCATCACTATCACCAACCCCTTCAGTAACAACCATGACAGGTCAAAAGAACAGGACAACAAGTCAAAGCCAAAAAGCTCGACAAACCTGGATACCAAAAATCCAGATCGGCCAAAAATAGATATGGATCAAGATGATAAAGATCTCTAATGACAAATCACAAGATCCAACACCAAAACAAAAACAAGGAAAGTGTGCACGAACGGGTAAGAATATCAGAAAGTCGCAAGCTTTCACAACTCAGGTTTGGGCTCCAAAGAAGTTTATTCAAGCACAAAAAAGTCAGGAATTCATTTGGATTCCAAAACAACCACAGTATCAACTTTCAAAGCCTAAATCCCATCCCCAATCAAGCGTACAAGGGCTGAAGCAAAGACCACTGTTGACTCACACAACAAAAAGGTGGATCCCAAAGAAGTCTCTTCAAACACAAACGAAGCACGGGCAAGTATGGGTTCCCAAACGAGCGTCAGCAACAAAACAACCTATAATCGCAAAGAAATGGGTCCCAAAGAAGAACAACAAAACTGTTGTCAGTGCATCGCCGCTTGAATTCTTACAATTCTTCCTACGATTACAGTACAGTTAGAAGAGAGCAAGTCGATTCAATTAAGCAACGATACAGGAGCTTCAAAGACCATTACATTGCTTAGAATAGGAAGCCTCACCAACAAATGCCAATAAGCAAATTGTTTATACCCACATCTTGCACAACATAAATCTTTTCCATGCGTTGACTGTGTATGCATAAGAGGGCTACATTACAAGGCCTGCATAGGCACAACTTTTAATTGCCTAAGCACAACACATACCCTTTGCGATACCCTGTCGTAAAGGATGACTCCAAATAGGAAGGGGGGAGGCATTCTAAATGCGGACCTAACACTATGACTATTAGAGGGCAATGTATTGTGAGATGCATTGAATTTTTGCGTTTTATTGTGATAAATTTTTAACAAAATTTTGAGTATATGCCCTCATAGGAGTGTTACAGAGGAGTATGGGGACAAAATCCATATATGAGCCCCTAGGGACATGTGTATAGTGTACATAGCATTTAGATTTCTATTTGAATTATTTTTCTTTTGTTGAGTTGTTTTAAGATTTTCTTTGTTTATTATTAAGAAAAAATTAAAAAATCCATAATCCACATGAAGAAAAGACTGACGAGAGGCCTGACGAGAAACCTCACAAAGTATGTCTGAGCAGCCACTACAACAGCTGAAGAACTTGTCACAAAGCAGTGTCAGCATGCAACCGACAAGTCATACAAGTCAGAGTCGAGTAGCTAAGCCACAAAATGAGTGAGGTGTTAGTCCCAAAGCTTCAAGTAATATTCTCTGTGGTCTAAGCGTCTTAGCTATTCTAGGTACTGCTCAAGCTGGAAGAGTTGAGCATATTTACGTTGTGTCGCTCATGCTGGTATAGGTGAGCAAAAGAGTCAAAGTCTAAGTACTTAAGTCTGGTGAAGTGAAGGAGAAGGTCCAAAAGACACTCACGTACTGAGCACAGTGAGATACGAGTGGAGAAACTTCTACATCGACAACCCTTCTTGGAAAGGTGGAAGCTATTGAGACATCTTTTGATGTCACATGTGCTACATTTATTCCTCGAAACACCCATCATCTCCTTCTTTAAATTGCATGCTTTTGGTGACAAATTTCTCATATGCATATAGAGTGTCCCATAAATGGCACTTGCATCAGGCACTCTTTCCGTGTTTCACCCAAGCACTCACCTTTTTGAGCATGTACTTCACGTTCAACTGCTCAACTCCAATAAGAGCGTATACCAAAGGCATTTTTTTTCCCACCGGGTTTTTTTCCCTTTGGTCATCCAGGTTTTAGACCCTAATCTAAAGACACCTATCACCATCCTCTTGTACATATTCCTTCTACATCAACAATAAGGAAACGCTACTCAAATCAATTGACAAATGGATTGGAGCACCAATTTCAGATTATAGCATACTTCTCCTCAATGGCCAGTCGAAGAATGGCCTACAATGATAAGGCTGCAGACAACACTAAAAACATGATTGCACAGGAACAAAGAAGTCCCCAATGAAGAAGAGCAGACATAAAAGTAATCAGAGGATCTCAAAAGATGAATCGTTATGATGATAGATGTCCGCTCTAATGGATCATAGTTCTCGTTGTGGTTCGACAAAGTTACAAGCAGTGCAACAGATGAAGACAAAACGACAGCAAAGACCACATCGCCATCGACAATCAGGTCATGTCGGGGACGACATGAACGCGGAAGGGGGGAGTGTTGACCGCTGGGTCAACAACACAACATAACTCAATTTTCGTACCAAAGTCTTATCTTTTACGAGTTATGAAATGCTGTGGATTATGGCTATAAACATCATTTGTAATGAGTAGTTATTCTAGTTTCAGAAGCCGGGGTGCAATGGCACTTCCAGATTGTAAATACAAAGCCATTTGACCCTTTCAACCCCATTTTTGCTTAAACCTAAGGTAGCCTTAGTATATAAGGTACCTAGGTCATTTTCTAAAAGGGGGAACTTTAATCATAATCTAAACTGGAGCGCTGTCGTCTACTGTGTGAGAGAGAAAGAGAGTGAGCGTGAGCTTTATCCTCTCGCCACGCCCGACTCGCTCAAAACATTGGAGATCCGACTGCACCATTACTGTAGGCTCGAGGAAGGAGAGCTACGCGACAACGCCAAGCATTACACGCGAGACGAAGCGCACACGCCGACGAATCTACGAGATATTTGTGGCCGTAAGTGTATCAAACGATGTCTGTTTTCTGCGAGCTAGTAGTCTATAAAATCGTGGCAAAAGATACTCATAGGTACTCATAAATTTCAGTTTCGGGCACTTCAAAATTCTGCTCTGTCATCCTACGCGTTTTGCGCAGACGGGTTTAGAGTGAGGGTTTTGAGTGTAGAAGCGTAGGGACAGGTGTATCCTAGTGAGGGGATGGTGTTCCTTAAGTTTAGTACGAATCTGGCATGCCAAGCATTCCACGCGAGACGAAGCGCACACGCCGACGCATCTACGAGCTATTTGTGGACGTAAGTGTATCAAACGATGTCTGTTTTCTGCGTGTTAGAAGTCTATAAAATCGTGGCGACATAAGCTACACATAGGTACTCATAAATTTCAGTTTCGGGCAAGCATTCCGTGCGAGACAAAGCGCACACGCCGACACATCTACGAGCTATTTGTGGCCGTAAGTGTATCAAACGATGTCTGTTTTCTACGTGCTAGTAGTCTATAAAATCATGGCGACATAAGCTACGCATAGGTACTAATAAATTTTAGTTTCGGGCACTTTCAAAATTTTGCTCTGTCATCCTACGCATTTTCCGCATATGGGTTTAGAGTGAGGGTTTTGAGTGTAGAAGCTTAGGGATAGGTGTATCCTAGTGAGGGGATGGCGTTCCTTAAGTTTCGTACGAATCTGGCATGATTAGGTGAGTTACCTTCCGTATGTGTGTATGTGGCTAGGTGGTGTAGTTGAGAGCAGTGAGGTTCTTGATTGTGGTTTAGTTGGCCTTCCAGAGTGTTGTATGTGTAGGATGGTCTCAGCATGACAAGATAAAGAGATTTCCTCCGTGTGCCTATCGTGTCATCTGTGTCCTCAATTGACATTATGTTGATCTAGGTAGTGTTTGCATGCACTTCATGGGTGTGTGAGTCACTCCCGCAACAAATGCCAAGGAAAAGGCCGAGATAGAATATGAGGCAAGCCAGGATGAAGTGATCGAGCTGAAAGATCAGATGAAAGTAAAAGATCAGCCCATCCAAAGGCTAAGGGAATCTCCGGCCAGAGTCAGAGCTGCTAGCTCGACAGGCACAACTTCAGAAAATGATTTGTATGAAGAACAAATGAAGAAACTCCAAAAGGAATTGACATTAGAGAAAAGGCAAAGACTGATGCTGACCGAGGGATCTCTGGTAATGCAAAACCGCCTGGAAGAAGAGAACAAGGCCATGCAAAATGAGCTAGAAGCCGTGAAGAAGAAGATGGACGAGGATTTTAAGAGATGGCAAGCAGAAAGCGAAGACATCAAGAGGAAGCTCGAGGAGGCGGAAAAAATCAATGCTCTGAACGACCTCCTAGTGAACATGGGAGATCAAGCGGAAGAGCCAAAGAAGACATTTCAGAAGTAGATAGATGAGCTGAAAGGTCAACAACAACAAACTGAAGAGCAACAGTTTAGCATCGGGCCATCAGCAATGGAAGGCATCGACATAGAAAATGTGTCAGATCTAGTGGACACCAATTTGCAAGAGCATATCCTTGTGGGACCTTCACAAGAACCCCAAGATCTGACACAAGAAAAGTTGCAGAAGGCCATAGAAGCGGCAATAAAGGACACGGCCAAAGAAGCATTGGAGTGGGAGCAAAGAGTGTTTAAATCTATGACCATTCAGAAGATAGATGCCAATGTCATTCGGCGTGAATGGCTACAGCCTTCTCTCCCATATCCTTTGCTAAAGTATGAAGCTGCCACAATCAACAAACGGATAAAAGAGGAGCCAACAGTGCCATTATACAAAGCAGATATCTCCAAACCTAAAGGAGTTAAGCTGATAGTGGATTCTCAACCCAGGTGGAGAAAGGCATGGCTCACCAAATATCCGCAATATTTAAAACATCTGGTAGAGGTGCCTAAAAGAATCAGAGACAACCTCAGTTTTTGCCCTATACCAAGGATGCGGACATGGACAGCACACGAACTGTTGCAGAGAAGCCAACCCACTTGGCTCAATTACTCAAAGCTGCCAGGCTTGAAGGCAGGTGAGAGAGTGAGTGAGCAATACATGGTGAAAACCCTAACGGGCGCCATCAAATTGTTCACTGGCTCACCTGACCTATCTTGCATCATGCTTAGAAAAATATGTAAAACGCTTCTGGCGGTCTTTGAAACCTTTAAACCTGGACAGGCAAAAGACAGTATCTGTTTCTTTCAAGACACATATAGATGTGCATACAATTTGTCTGCTCAGCCTTCTCACAAGGTGATACATGCCCTACATCAGAGAATTATGTTTGTGCCTTCTTATCACCTCCATGCCTTTGAAGAAGCTTTCTACACCGGCTTCTTCACCATAAACACAGAGATTTCGTCCCGACATTACTGGCTCATCATGCGCGATATGAGTCCCTTCTAAAGATGCGCGAAAGCCTACACTAAAGAAGCAGCTCTACTGCCATGTCGGGGACAACATGAACTAGGAGGGGGGGAGTGTTAGCAGCTAGACACATCCAATGGAGAATGATTGCTCGGCAAGATATTATTTTTTGTAATTATTCTTCAATTGAGAAAAACCATCATTTTACCTTTGTAAATAGTGGGGCTTGCAGAAGCTTCCAGATTGTATCCCATTTTTGACATTTAGATTGAATAGATGGTTAAATTGGAACATTAGGGTTTCAGATTGTAAGGTATTTATACCACTTTTGACCTTAATGAAAGAACATTATGTCATTTTCAAAAGTTGTGTCTGTGTGAGTGAGCGTACTGTGTACGAGAGAGAGTGAGAGTTTCATCTTGACACTACGCGCGCACCGGTGGTCGGAATCCAGTACGGAGAAGTGCAGCGTGTTGCCCCCGACGAGAGCTACGCACCAATACCTACATTGTAGGTGTACGGTCTGGCTTTGGGAACTCGACCACGAGCTATATCTGGTGATTCGGTGAGCATACGTTGTCTGTTTTCGTATTTCAGCATATCCACGCGTTTGCATTGAGTAGAGCTACACATAAGGCACTTTAGTTTTTGGAAACGATGACCTGCAAATTTCGACCAAACATCCTACGTGATTTTGCACCAGGTGTTTAGGGTTGGGGTTTTGGTTCAGGGACCTTAGGGAGAGCGACCTATTGGTGTTAATGGGGTCTCCTTCAAGTTCTGTGGCATTTCGAGAACATTTGATGGGTATTTGGCTTTTGAAAGCGTTGTAGGAAATCTCCTCTTATGCACTCCTGAAGGCTATAGCTTAGACATTGGGTAGAGACCTCTGTAGGAAGTAGTCGAGAGTCGATCGAGTGTAGGTTGACACCATATGCTTGCTTCCATGCGCCTGCGGGTCGAGCTTCGTCCTTAGCTGACAAATCTTGTTAAGTGAGTTCTCGTTGTGTTGACATCCGTCACGGCATATCCACCAACACTCCCTGATTCCCTGAGTGCAGTCTTCCAGTTGATCGATAATTTGACAGATGGTTGTGCATGAGCTTGGCCATAGAACTCTTCCTTCTAGCTTTCTTTTGGCTAGTTCCTCCACCTCTTCCTTTAGCTCCCTGTTTGCATCCTCTCTAATCTTTTTCACTTTGGGCCCTGCTCGTTTTATTTCCAATTGGATTCTACACACCAGAGAATGGCATGATTGAGGGTCAGTGACTCCCACATCTTGCCTTAATTTTCACAAGACGGCCTTAGCTAACAATATGAAAAGGGGGTCCTTAAAGAGATGATTTCTTCATACTAACTTTTTCTTCTTCCCCTCTAGAGAACATGCGTCTTTATTGTCCTTGGCTATGTGTAGCTTAAGAGGAAAGTGATACGGCATGCTTTTGGAGATATCAATACATAGCATCGTAGATGAGGGAAGCATGTCAAGCTGAAGGGAAACATAACATCTATCCAGTCTGGACACCGTGCTGGCATAATGAAGGCTTGTGTATGTCATGCAAGGAGAGATACTACACGGACCTGCATTCCACAAATCAAGCAACACCCATTTCTTGCAAAGTGCCTGCCATTTGGATTTTTCAGAAAACCAGCTATAGGAGACTAGCCGATCCCATTCTGTCCTTGAGATATTCAACCATGTTGAAGTCTCCCATGATGCACCAATCACCTTTTATAGGTTGATACCTGAGATCCACCCAAATTATGTCTCTTCCCTTACCATCGTAGGGAGCATATATGCTCATAATGATGAAGGACTAGCATGCCTAGTTGATCCTCACCCCAACAACTCTACCTGAGGTATGGTTAAACACAACCTGAGGCTCCAACTCCCTATCAAAATTGGAGAGCACCCCACTAAACCCCAAAGTGCCATCTCCATAGAACACCAACTTACTACCTAAAGCCTATTTCCTAAAGCAAGAAGCATCGTCCATTGTCTAGGGGGCCATGGGCAAGAAAAAATTTTGGCGTGGCTTTTATGGGAGGTTTGATACTAGGGAATGCATTGAAAGCAAAGCTTGGTGAGGCTTGGCTACTGATACCTAGCTCAACGGTCGAATGCTTATGAGTATTGTCCTTATGGGTGGCCATCTTGTCGGACTTGAGCACTTCATTATCCTTGTTGCTCTCATCTTCACCTTTCTTTGCAGCTTCAACATCCATGTTGGAAACTGTCGCTTCTTTGAGTGCAGTCGCTTGTGCATGTACTATTTTTTCCTCTTTGCCCTCCATAGAGACATTCACGTGGCAGCCTCTAGCAAAGTGCCCAAACCCATTGCACCTCAAACAGGCTCCAAAAAACATATCAAATCTAAGTGGAATCACCTTCAAACTTGCCCCAACATCGATCACCTTGCTTTTTGGAGGAGGTTTGCATGTATCCCAAAAAAATGCACACTTTATATGCCATTGTCCCCAACTTCCTGTGTGTTGGTTTGAACAAAGGGATACCCAAGGTGCTAGCAAGGTCTCCAAGGTTTTCCCACAACCAGACTAGCAAGTTGACAAAATACACCCACATTGGGAACAGACCCTTGAAGGCCTCAGGCGATTCAAAGGCCGGGTTTCATGGTAAGACACACATTGGGGAGTGGTGGAGGTACAACGGGATTTTGGCTATGATCTTGTCAATCACCACGGGATCATTGAACCTAACAGTGAAGAAACCTTGGGTCAGATATTGGATGTAATCAATCGTTCTGCCCTGGTTGAGAAACGTCATACTAGAAATTGATCTGATGAGGTATATATGTCATGGTATTAAGCCCATAAAGTCAAATACTAGTGACAAACTGGCCATTGCCGTGAGCTACTTTTTGATCAATATCGCCTGGCACCGTGCATGCATTATCCACTTCCACCACCTATAGAAGACTTGTTTTAAAGGCCTGGAAGGCCTTCTCCCCAATTGTATGGACCTGGTGAGATTCACCACTCCTTGCACCTTTCGAAGGTCACTTGAGGTGACACTCTTGTAGAGCCTTGTCACTTTCAAGTGCACCTCCCTTAGGTCCGAGATGCAAGCTCTCAAGTTGTGTGTCTCTAGTCGACCCTCAATTTCCAAACACTGCCTCGACATACGACGGCTTAAGCGTGTCCTCCATCACCCTAGCTGCATGCAAAATTTGTCACCACAGAGGGCTTCGATGGGAACCGGTCCCAAATGCCAACAAAAGAGTATGATAATTAAAAAGCACGTGTAAGATAAGAGGTGCTTATTATAGTTAAATAAGTGCGCATAAGGTTGACAAAAGGCCTTGCAAAAAAAACCAGTGTTCTGAAGATGAGATGCAAGCCTTGCGAGCACAACTCACATGCACTGAAGATGGGATGCAGACCTCGCGAGCACAACTTAGATTTGTTGATGCACTAGACAATGAAAACTCCACAAGACACTGAGCTCAGTTCAACCAGTAAGGTCGGCAGCCTGGGGGCAAGGAAGGCCATGGTAGAGCTATACCATCTCGAGAAACATGCATGGATACCCCACATTACCAACCAGGACACCAGTCCACCCCCTAGAGGCCCAATCACAAACTCTCACACCTAGTTACTCCTCAGAAAACTGTTGAGATATTTTTTTGGCCATCGCTAGTTATCTATCTAACAAAAAATTTGTCTCACTTTCGTCTATGGAAGCTCTAATTTTGCAAAATTTACCTCTTAATAGTATTTTGTCCAGTTTATGTATAAACCCACAATTAGGTTTTCCTACATGGCTTTTCTGCTTCATCAATGTGACACTCCATATAAGCACATGTCCTTTTTAGCATGCCTTGTCATCAAAAAAGTCAACTTGGTCAAGATCCTACTCATCATTTTTTTCCCATGTCATTTGCCTAGGTGGCAAAGCCAACTCAACACTTATGCCCATGTGTCATGAGGAGGTGCACATGACCATCTGAGGTGGCACAACCAAGTCAACCGTTTTGTCTATGTCACACGGATTTGACATGCCACCATTTGAGGTGGAGTTGCCAAGTCAACGCTTTTGCCTATGTTTCCTAGTGAGGGTTTTGAGTGTAGAAGCGTAGGGACAGGTGTATCCTAGTGAGGGGATGGTGTTCCTTAAGTTTCGTACGAATCTGGCATGCCAAGCATTCCACGCGAGACGAAGCGCACACGCCGACGCATCTACGATCTATTTGTGGCCGTAAGTGTATCAAACGATGTCTGTTTTCTGCGTGCTAGTAGTCTATAAAATCGTGGCGACATAAGCTACACATAGGTACTCATAAATTTTAGTTTCGGGCAAGCATTCCATGCGAGACGAAGCGCACACGCCGACGTATCTACGAGCTATTTGTGGCCGTAAGTGTATCAAACGATGTCTATTTTCTGCGTGCTAGTAGTCTATAAAATCATGGCGACATAAGCTACGCATAGGTACTCATAAATTTTAGTTTCGGGCACTTTCAAAATTCTGCTCTGTCATCCTACGCGTTTTCCGCAGATGGGTTTAGAGTGAGGGTTTTGAGTGTAGAAGCTTAGGGACAGGTGTATCCTAGTGAGGGGATGGCTTTCCTTAAGTTTCGTACGAATCTGGCATGATTAGGTGAGTTAGCTTCCGTATGTGTGTATGTGGCTAGGTGGTGTAGTTGAGAGCAGTGAGGTTCTTGATTGTGGTTTAGTTGGCCTTCCAGAGTGTTGTATGTGTAGGATGGTCTCAGCCTGACAAGCTAAAGAGATTTCCTCCGTGTGCCTATCGTGTCATTTGTGTCCTCGATTGACATTATGTTGATCTAGGTAGTGTTTGCATGCACTTCATGGGTGTGTGAGTCACTCCCGCAACAAATGCCAAGGAAAAGGCCGAGATAGAATATGAGGCAAGCCAGGATGAAGTGATCGAGCTGAAAGATCAGATGAAAGTAAAAGATCAGACCATCCAAAGGCTAAGGGCATCTCCGGCCAAAGTCAAAGCTGCTAGCTCGACAGGCACAACTTCAGAAAATGATTTGTATGAAGAACAAATGAAGAAACTCCAAAAGGAATTGACATTAGAGAAAAGGCAAAGACTAATGCTGACCGAGGGATCTCTGGTAATGCAAAACCGCCTGGAAGAAGAGAACAAGGCCATGCAAAATGAGCTAGAAGCCGTGAAGAAGAAGATGTGTAATGGAATTTGCCTATTCAATTTGAGAGTAGCGGAATTTATTGAGAGTACTTTCAAGAAATGATTTTGTGAGCATAGCGGGTTGACATAATTGAAGATAGAAACATAATCATAGCAATTAGTTAACTTGGCATAGACAATACTTTTGCAAGAGAGAGAATTTAGAGAACATGACAACAGTTGATGACCGGATTTATGTGGAGCCGGTCCCCCCTCCAATAGGCATTTGTATTATGATTTCTCCCATAAAGAGAGACTTGTTACAATACATTCTTTGTGTTCCTTGTGACCTAGGTGAAGCAATGAAGATGGAAAGATTCATGCATCACCATCATAGCATAACCTAAACTTGAAGAAAGCTTTAACTATACCAAGCCTCAGTCCCAATACCTCAAACACCTTTGAAGGTGGAGAGAGCTAGCAGGGAATGAGGGTAGGGAAGAGGAAGAAGAAACATTTCATACGAGAAAGAGCTAGTTCTTCACTTATCATAACTCTTGTGCTAGCATACATAATAGCATAGTAATGAAGAAGAAATAGATGGCAAGCTCAAGCATTGAAGCATGGCTCTTGGATGGATTTACACTCCATAGCCAAGAGTGTTGGTGTAGGCTCTCAACCTCTACTTGCTTGGAGAAAGAGAGGGAGCTCTTGCACTTTGCATAGTACACAATGAGAGTGTTTGTGAGTGTGTGTGGGTGATTATACCCCCTAAGCACCCCCCTAGCTTGCTTGGGTCGACCCCCCCTTGTAGCTCATGCTTGAAGCTCATTGGACCCCTCAAGGCCTAGCCAATCACAAGCAGGAGCCATTACAAGCAACAAGGATAGCCTTGGGACAAGTGTCCCCCTTTCCCCTTTGAGAGAGAGGACTTGATAAATGCAAAATCAATTAATTAAATATCCTTTATTATCATTGGACCCCTTGGGTGGCCAACCAATAGGTTTCAGGCACACCATGAGGGCAACATGAGGAGGAACTTGACAAGTGTCCTTGCTGCCTCTTCAAGCTGGGGCTTCCCTTGTGTGTGTGTGTGTGTGTGTGTGTGTGTGTGTGTGTGTGTGTGTGTGTGTGTGTGTGTGTGTGTGTGTGTGTGTGTGTGTGTGTGTGTGTGTGTGTGTGTGTGTTCTCTCTCATCCCCCCCCCCCTTGTAGGCTTGCCCCCCTCCTTGTAGGGATATTTTTGACTTTGGATGAGCAAGCCCCTTAGTCATCAAGCATGACTAAGCACTTGAAGTAGGGGGTGTTCCCACAAGCATCTCAGGCAAGCTTCTCAAGGCACCTCAAGCACCTTAATCATGCACCAAGTAAAGCACCTCAAGCATGGAGCCAGTCAAGCACCTCAAGCATCTTAATCAAGCACCTCAAGCATGACAAGCACCTCAAGCAAGACAACCACCTCAAGCACGACAAGCACCTCGAGTTTGGGCCGGGTTCCCACCTCAAGCTCAGCCCTAGCTTACCTAAGGTCAAAGGACTTTTACACACATTATTGGAGGTCTTCAATGAAGCTAACCCTAAGGTCTTATGCTCCATTGGTTAGCCTTGCTCTTGATAGACCATCTCCCATTTGGGCCCCTTTACTATTGGCCCCGTGTTGAGATAGATCTATAAGCACATATCTATATCTTAACACTTGTTCCCGTTTATTCTCCCACATTCGGTTATCAATTTAATATGAGAAAATAATTTGGATTGCTTAGATATTAGATTTTATGACAAGATGGACGAGGATTTTAAGAGATGGCAAGCAAAAAGCGAAGACATCAAGAGGAACCTCGAGGAGGCAGAAAAAAACAATGCTCTGAACGACCTCCTAGTGAACATGGGAGATCAAGCGGAAGAGGCAAAGAAGACATTTCAGAAGTAGATAGATGAGCTGAAAGGTCAACAACAACAAACTGAAGAGCAACAGTTTAGCATCGGGCCATCAGCAATGGAAGGCATCGACATAGAAAATGTGTCAGATCCAGTGGACACCAATTTGCAAGAGGATATCCTTGTGGGACCTTCACAAGAACCCCAAGATCTGACACAAGAAAAGTTGCAGAAGGCCATAGAAGCGGCAATAAAGGACACGGCCAAAGAAGCATTGGAGTGGGAGCAAAGAGTGATTAAATATATGACCATTCAGAAGATAGATGCCAATGTCATTCGGCGTGAATGGCTACAGCCTTCTCTCCCATATCCTTTGCTAAAGTATGAAGCTGCCACAATCAACAAACGGATAAAAGAGGAGCCAATAGTGCCATTATACAAAGCAAATATCTCCAAACCTGAAGGAGTTAAGCTGATAGTTGATTCTCAACCCAGGTGGAGAAAGGCATGGCTCACCAAATATCTGCAATATTTAATACATCTGGTAGAGGTGCCTAAAAGAATCAGAGACAACCTCAGTTTTTGCCCTGTACCAAGGATGCGGACATGGACAACACACGAACTGTTGCAGAGAAACCAACCCACTTGGCTCAATTACTCAAAGCTGCCAGGCTTGAAGGCAGGTGAGAGAGTGAGTGAGCAATACATGGTGAAAACCCTAACGGGCGCCATCAAATTGTTCACTGGCTCGCCTGACCTATCTTGCATCATGCTTAGAAAAATATGTAAAACCCTTATGGCGGTCTTTGAAACCTTTAAACCTGGACAGGAAAAAGACAGTATCTGTTTCTTTCAAGACACATACAGATGTGCATACAATTTGTCTGCTCAACCTTCTCACGAGGTGATACATGCACTATATCAGAGAATTATGTTTTTTCCTTCTTATCACCTCCATGCCTTTGAAGAAGCTTTCTACACCGGCTTCTTCACCATCAACACAGAGATGTTCGGCCCGACAATACTGGCTCAGCATGCGCGATATGAGTCCCTTCTAAAGATGCGTGAAAGCCTACACTAAAGAAGAAGCTCTACTGCCATGTCGGGGACGACATGAACTAGGAGGGGGGGAGTGTTAGCAGCTGGACACATCCAATGGAGAATGATTGCTCGGCAGGATATTATTTTTTGTAATTATTCTTCAATTGAGAAAAACCATTATTTTACCTTTGTAAATAGTGGGGCTTGTAGAAGCTTCCAGATTGTATCCCATTTTTGACATTTAGATTGAATAGATGGTTAAATTGGAACATTAGGGTTTGAGATTGTAAGGTATTTATACCACTTTTGACCTTAATGAAAGGACATTTTGTCATTTTTAAAAGTTCTGTCTGTGTGAGTGAGCGTACTGTGTACGAGAGAGAGTGAGAGTTTCATCTTGACGCTACGCGCGCACTGGTGGTCGGAATCAAGTACGGAGAAGTGCAGCGTGTTGCCCCCGACGAGAGCTACGCACCAATACCTACATTGCAGGTGTACGGTCTGGCTTTGCAAACTCGACCACGAGCTATATCTGGTGATTCAGTGAGCATACGATACGTTTTCTATTTTAGCATTTCAGCATATCCACGCGTTTGCATTGAGTGGAGATACACATTAGGCACTTAAGTTTGGAAACGATGACCTGCAAATTTCAACCAGACATCCTACGTGATTTTGCACCAGGTGTTTAGGGTTGGGGTTTTGGTTCAGGGACCTTAGGGAGAGAGACCTATTGGTGTTAATAGGGTCTCGTTCAAGTTTTGTGGCGTTTCGAGAACATTTGATGGGTATTTGGCTTTTGAAAGCGTTGTAGGAAATCTCCTCTTATGCACTCCTGAAGGCTATAGCTTAGACATTGGGTAGAGACCTCTGTAGCAAGTAGTCGAGAGTCGATCGAGTGTAGGTTGACACCATATGCTTTCTTCCATGCGCCTGCAGGTCGAGCTTTGTCCTTAGCTGACAAATCTTGTTAAGTGAGTTCTCGTTGTGTTGACATCCGTCATGGCGTATCCGCCAACACACCCTGATTCCCTAAGTGCAGTCTTCCAGTTGATCGATAATTTGACAGATGGTTGTGTATGAGCTTGGCCATAGAATTTTGGTCTATTACAACATTCACCCTCTTGTTAGTAATTACTGTGATAGTGTCCCATCTTCTTTTGACTTTGAGAGCTCTTAAGAAATGTGCATGGTTAGTGGGCTCCCATTTGAGGGCACGCTCTCTAGCTAGTACACGGGTCTTATTAATTTCCTCAGCTTGAAAATTAGTGAGATATGCTTTGGCCTCAAGCCATCTTTTGTGCTCTTCCAAAAAAACTCTTCCTTCTAGCTTTCTTTTGGCTAGTTCCTCCACCTCTTCCTTTAGCTCCCTGTTTGCATCCTCTCTAATCTTTTTCACTTTGGGCCCTGCTCGTTTTATTTCCAATTGGATTCTACACACCAGAGAGTGGCATGATCGAGGGTCAGTGACTCCCACATCTCGCCTTAATTTTCACAAGACGGCCTTAGCTAACAATATGAAAAGGGGGTCCTTAAAGAGATGATTTCTTCATACTAACTTTTTCTTCTTCCCCTCTAGAGAACATTCGTCTTTATTGTCCCTGGCTATGTGTAGCTTAAGAGGAAAGTGATCCGGCATGCTTTTGGAGGTATCGATACATAGCATCGTAGATGAGGGAAGCAAGTCAAGCTGAAGGGAAACATAACATCTATCCAGTCTGGACACCGTGCTGGCATAATGAAGGCTTGTGTATGTCATGCAAGGAGAGATACTACACGGACCTGCATTCCACAAATCAAGCAACACCCATTTCTTGCAAAGTGCCTGCCATTTGGATTTTTCAGAAAACTAGCTATAGGAGACTAGCCGATCCCATTCTGTCCTTGAGATATTCAACCATGTTGAAGTCTCCCATGATGCATCAATCACCTTTTATAGGTTGATACCTGAGATCCACCCAAATTATGTCTCTTCCCTTACCATCGTAGGGAGCATATATGTTCATAATGATGAAGGACTAGCATGCCTAGTTGATCCTCACCCCAAGGACTCTACCTAAGGTATGGTTAAACACAACCTGAGGCTCTAACTCCCTGTCAAAATTGGAGAGCACCCCACTAAACTCCAAAGTGCCATCTCCATAGAACACCAACTCACTACCTAAAGCCTATTTCCTAAAGCAAGAAGCATCATCCATTGTCTAGGGGGCCATGGGCAAGAAAAGATTTTGGCGCGGCTTTTATGAGAGGTTTGATACTAGGGAATGCATTGAAAGCAAAGCTTGGTGAGGCTTGGCTACTGATACCTAGCTCAACGGTCGAATGCTTATGAGGATTGTTCTTATGGGTGGCCATCTTGTCGGACTTGAGCACTTCATTATCCTTGTTGCTCTCATCTTCACCTTTCTTTGCAGCTTCAACATCCATGTTGGAAACTGTCGCTTCTTTGAGTGCGGTCGCTTGTGCATGTACTATTTTTTCCTCTTTGCCCTCCATAGAGACATTCACGTGGCAGCCTCTAGCAAAGTGCCCAAACCCATTGCACCTCAAACAGGCTCCCAGAAAACATATCAAATCTAAGTGTAATCACCTTCAAACTTGCCCCAACATCGATCACCTTGCTTTTTGGAGGAGGTTTGCATGTATCCCAAAACAATGCACACTTTATATGCCATTGTCCCCAACTTCCTGTGTGTTGGTTTGAACAAAGGGATACCCAAGGTGCTAGCAAGGTCTCCAAGGTTTTCCCACAACCAAACTAGCAAGTTGACAAAATACACCCACATTGGGCACAGACCCTTGAAGGCCTCAATCGATTCAAAGGCCGGGTTTCATGGTAAGACGCACACTGGGGAGTGGTGGAGGTACAACGGGATTTTGGCTATGATCTCGTCAATCACCACGGGATCATTAAACCTAACAGTGAAGAAACCTTGGGTCACATATTGGATGTAATCAATTGTTCTGCCCTGGTTGAGAAACGCCATACTAGAAATTGATTTGATGAGGTCTATCTGTGATGGTATTAAGCCCATAAAGTCAAATACTAGTGACAAACTGGCCATTTCCGTGAGCTACTTTTTGATCAATATCGCCTGACACCGTGCATGCCTTATCCACTTCCACCACCTAGAGAAGACTTGTTTTAAAGGCTTGGAAGGCCTTCTCCCCAATTGTATGGACCTGGTGAGATTCACCACTCCTTGCACCTTTCGAAGGTCACTTGAGGTGACACTCTTGTAGAGCCTTGTCACTTTCAAGTGCACCTCCCTTAGGTCCGAGATGCAAGGTCTCAAGTTGTGTGTCTCTAGTCGACCCTCAATTTCCAAACACTGCCTCGACATACGGCGGCTTAAGCGTGTCCTCCATCACCCTAGCTCCATGCAAAATTTTTCACCACAGGGGGCTTCGATGGGAACTGGTCCCAAATGCCAACAAAAGAGTATGATAATTAAAAAGCACGTGTAAGATAAGAGGTGCTTATTATAGTTAAATAAGTGCGCATAAGGTTGACAAAAGGCCTTGCAAAAAAAACTAGTGTGCTGAAGATGAGATGCAATACCATCTCGAAAAACATGCATGGATACCCCACATCACCAACAAGGACACCAGTCCATCCCCTAGAGGCCCAATCACAAACTCTCACACCTAGTTACTCCTCAAAAAACTACTGAGATACTTTTTTGGCCATCGCTAGTTATCTATCTAACAAAAACTTTGTCTCACTTTGGCCAATGGAAGCTCTAATTTTGCAAAATTTACCTCTTAATAGTATTTTGTCCAGTTTATGTATAAACACACAATTAGGTTTTCCTACATGGCTTTTCTGCTTCATCAATGTGACACTCCATATAAGCACATGTCCTTTTTAGCATGCCTTCTCATCAAAAAAGTCAACTTGGTCAAGATCCTACTCATCATTTTTCTCCCATGTCATTTGCCTAGGTGGCAAAGCCAACTCAACACTTATGCCCATGTGTCATGAGGAGGTGCACATGACCATCTGAGGTGGCACAACCAAGTCAACCGTTTTGTCTATGTCACATGGATTTGACATGCCACCATTTGAGGTGGAGTTGACAAGTCAACGCTTTTGCCTATGTTTCCTAGTGAGGGTTTTGAGTGTAGAAGAGTAGGGACAGGTGTATCCTAGTGAGGGGATGGTGTTCCTTAAGTTTCGTACGAATCTGGCATGCCAAGAATTCCACGCGAGACGAAGCACACACGCCGACGCAACTACGAGCTATTTGTGGCCGTAAGTGTATCAAACGATGTCTGTTTTCTGTGTGCTAGTAGTCTATAAAATCGTGGCGACATAAGCTACACATACATACTCATAAATTTCGGTTTTGGGCAAGCATTCCATGCGAGACGAAGCGCACACACCGACGCATCTACGAGATATTTCTGGCCGTAAGTGTATCAAACGATGTCTGTTTTCTGCGTGCTGGTAGTCTATAAAATCGTGGCGACATAAGCTACGCATAGGTACTCATAAATTTTAGTTTCGGGAACTTTCAAAATTTTGCTCTGTCATCCTACGCATTTTCCGCAGATGGGTTTAGAGTGAGGGCTTTGAGTGTAGAAGCTTAGGGACAGGTGTATCCTAGTGAGGGGATGGCGTTCCTTAAGTTTCGTACGAATATGGCATGATTAGGTGAGTTACCTTCCGTATGTGTGTATGTGTCTAGGTGGTGTAGTTGAGAGCAGTGAGGTTCTTGATTCTGGTTTAGTTGGCCTTCCAGAGTGTTGTATATGTAGGATGGTCTCAGCCTAACAAGCTAAAGATATTTCCTCCGTGTGCCTATCGTGTCATTTGTGTCCTCGATTGACATTATGTTGATCTAGGTAGTGTTTGCATGCACTTCATGGGTGTGTGAGTCACTCTCGCAACAAATGCCAAGGAAAAGGCCGAGATAGAATATGCGGCAAGCCAGGATGAAGTGATCGAGCTGAAAGATCATATGAAAGTAAAAGAGAAGACCATCCAAAGGCTAAGGGCATCTCCGGGCAGAGTCAGAGCTGCTAGCTCGACAGGCACAACTTCAGAAATTGATTTGTATGAAGATCAAATGAAAAAAATCCAAAAGGAATTCACATTAGAGAAAAGGCAAAGACTGATGTTGGCCGAGGGATCTCTGGTAATGCAAAACCACCTGGAAGAAGAGAACAAGGCCATGCAAAATGAGCTAGAAGCCGTGAAGAAGAAGATGGGCGAGGGTTATGAATATATATACCTGAGACATATGGAAACCATAACAAAGATAAACTTGAGGGTTATAGAGGATAGGGACTATATCCCAGAACCATTTCCTGAAGAAGAGTTAGAGCCTTTTGGATGGGAACACATCTTGGCTACTCTGGACGTGTGCGCCGTGGAGGATGCTCCCACAACAAAGTTTTGTGATGAAAATGGCTATGATGTCGTTCCTTATTTTGCAATGAGTGTAATCAAGGAAAACGAAGAGATCCAGACGTCAACAAGCTCTCGAAATAAGGAGCAAACAAAGAAATGTGGAGAATCAAAAGATGAAGAAGACGACGAGTTCTATGACTCTGTAGAACACTTCAAGCTTCAAGAAGATCAATGACCCGGGAATCAATGTCGTCGCTACACGAATAAAGTGCATCAAAAGTGGATTCCAAAGTCCTCAGTGAAGACACAGCCACCACAAGCATCCTCATACATGGATCCTAATAAGGATGCAAAGACTCAGGTACTAGGAGGAATACGACCAGAGAAACGAGCTAACAATGCTCTAATCAATGGGCTAGAAAAGTCCTCCAAGAAACTACCACCCACAAGCAAACAGACATTAACTTTCCACTACCAACCAAAAAATCAAGGGAAAGTACAAGAAGTCAACCTTGCTGAGGATAGTAGCGATAGTGATGAATCTTATGACATCCCCTATCATCAACTCAGGCTATCACTATCACCAACCCCTTCAGCAAAAACCATGACAGGTCAAAAGAACAGGACAACAAGTCAAAGCCAAAAAGCTCGACAAACCTGGATACCAAAAATCCAGATCGGCCAAAAATAGATATGGATCAAGATGATAAAGATCTCTAATGACAAATCACAAGATCCAACACCAAAACAAAAACAAGGAAAGTGTGCACGAACGGGTAAGAATATCAGAAAGTCGCAAGCTTTCACAACTCAGGTTTGGGCTCCAAAGAAGTTTATTCCAGCACAAAAAAGTCAGGAATTCATTTGGATTCCAAAACAACCACAGTATCAACTTTCAAAGCCTAAATCCCATCCCCAATCAAGCGTACAAGGGCTGAAGCAAAGACCACTGTTGACTCACACAACAAAAAGGTGGATCCCAAAGAAGTCTCTTCAAACACAAATGAAGCACGGGCAAGTATGGGTTCCCAAACGAGCGTCAGCAACAAAACAACCTATAATCGCAAAGAAATGGGTCCCAAAGAAGAACAACAAAACTGTTGTCAGTGCATCGCCGCTTGAATTCTTACAATTCTTCCTACGATTACAGTACAATTAGAAGAGAGAA
Organism: Adiantum capillus-veneris; assembly: GCF_014529385.1. Lineage (NCBI taxonomy): Eukaryota > Viridiplantae > Streptophyta > Polypodiopsida > Polypodiales > Pteridaceae > Adiantum > Adiantum capillus-veneris. The sequence continues at coordinate 48,486,170 of NC_140960.1, forward strand.
AGTCGATTCAATTAAGCAACGATACAGGAGCTTCAAAGACCATTACATTGCTTAGAATAGGAAGCCTCACCAACAAATGCCAATAAGAAAATTGTTTATACCCACATCTTGCACAACATAAATCTTTTCCATGCATTGACTGTGTATGCATAATAGGGCTACATTACAAGGCCTGCATAGGCACAACTTTTAATTGCCTAAGCACAACACATACCCTTTGCGATACCCTGTCGTAAAGGATGACTCCAAATAGGAAGGGGGGAGGCATTCTAAATACGGACCTAACATTATGACTATTAGAGGGCAATGTATTGTGAGATGCATTGAATTTTTGCGTTTTATTGTGATAAATTTTTAACGAAATTTTGAGTATATGCCCTTATAGTAGTGTTACAGAGGAGTATGGGGACAAAATCCATATATGAGCCCCTAGGGACATGTGTATAGTGTACATAGCATTTAGATTTCTATTTGAATTATTTTTCTTTTGTTGAGTTGTTTTAAGATTTTCTTTGTTTATTATTAAGAAAAAATTAAAAAATCCATAATCCACATGAAGAAAAGACTGACGAGAGGCCTGAGCACTACAAAGAGAAGAAGGTACAGGAAAACGATGAAACCTCACGAAGTATGTCTCAGTAGCCACTACAACAGCTGAAGAACTTGTCACAAAGCAGTGTCAACATGCAACCGACAAGTCATACAAGTCAGAGTCGAGTAGCTAAGCCACAAAATGAGTGAGGTATTAGTCCCAAAGCTTCAAGTAATATTCTCTGTGGTCTAAGCGTCTTAGCTATTCTAGGTACTTCTCAAGCTGGAAGAGTTGAGCATATTTACGTTGTGTCGCTCATGCTGGTATAGGTGAGCAAAAGAGTCAAAGTCTAAGTACTTAAGTCTGGTGAAGTGAAGGAAAAGGTCCAAAAGACACTCACGTACTGAGCACAGTGAGATACGAGTGGAGAAACTTCTACATCGACAACCCTTCTTAGAAAGGTGGAAGCTATTGAGACATCTTTTGATGTCACATGTGCTACATTTATTCCTCGAAACACCCATCATCTCCTTCTTTAAATTGCATGCTTTTGGTAACAAATTTCTCATATGCATATAGAGTGTCCCATAAATGGCACTTGCATCAGGCACTCTTTCCGTGTTTCACCCAAGCACTCACCTTTTTGAGCATGTACTTCACGTTCAACTGCTCAACTCCAATAAGAGTGTATACCAAAGGCATTTTTTTTCCCACCGGGTTTTTTTCCCTTTGGTCATCCAGGTTTTAGACCCTAATCTAAAGACACCTATCACCATCCTCTTGTACATATTCCTTCTACATCAAAAATAAGGAAATGCTACTCAAATCAATTGACAAATGAATTGGAGCACCAATTTCAGATCATAGCATACTTCTCCTCAATGGCCAGTCGAAGAATGGCCTACAATGACAAAGCTGCAGACAACACTAAAAACATGATTGCACAGGAACAAAGAAGTCCCCAATGAAGAAGAGCAAACATAAAAGTAATCAGAGGATCTCAAAAGATGAATCGTTATGATGATAGATGTCCGCTCTAATGGATCATAGTTCTCGTTGTGGTTCGACAAAGTTACAAGCAGTGCAACAGATGAAGACAAAACGACAGCAAAGACCACATCGCCATCGACAATCAGGTCATGTCGGGGACGACATGAACGCGGAAGGGGGGAGTGTTGACCGCTGGGTCAACAACACAACGTAACTCAATTTTCGTACCAAAGTCTTATCTTTTGCGAGTTATGAAATGCTGCGGATTATGGCTATAAACATCATTTGTAATGAGTAGTTATTCTAGTTTCAGAAGCCGGGGTGCAATGGCACTTCCAGATTGTAAATACAAAGCCATTTGAACCTTTCAACCCCATTTTTGGTTAAACCTAAGGTAGCCTTAGTATATAAGGTACCTAGGTCATTTTCTAAAAGGGGGAACTTTAATCATAATCTAAACTGGAGCGCTGCCGTCTACTGTGTGTGAGAGAGAAAGAGAGTGAGCGTGAGCTTTATCCTCTCGCCACGCCCGACTCACTCAAAACATTGGAGATCCGACTGCACCATTGCTATAGGCTCGAGGAAGGAGAGCTACGCAACAACGCCAAGCATTACACGCGAGACGAAGCGCACACGCCGACGCATCTACGAGATATTTGTGGCCGTAAGTGTATCAAACGATGTCTGTTTTCTGCGAGCTAGTAGTCTATAAAATCGTGGCGACATAAGATACTCATAGGTACTCATAAATTTCAGTTTCGGGCACTTTCAAAATTCTGCTCTGTCATCCTACGCGTTTTGCGCAGACGGGTTTAGAGTGAGGGTTTTGAGTGTAGAAGCGTAGGGACAGGTGTATCCTAGTGAGGGGATGGTGTTCCTTAAGTTTAGTACGAATCTGGCATGCCAAGCATTCCACGCGAGACGAAGCGCACACGTCGACGCATCTACGAGCTATTTGTGGACGTAAGTGTATCAAACGATGTCTGTTTTCTGCGTGTTAGAAGTCTATAAAATCGTGGCGACATAAGCTACACATACATACTCATAAATTTCGGTTTTGGGCAAGCATTCCATGCGAGACGAAGCGCACACACCGACGCATCTACGAGATATTTCTGGCCGTAAGTGTATCAAACGATGTCTGTTTTCTACGTGCTAGTAGTCTATAAAATCATGGCGACATAAGCTACGCATAGGTACTAATAAATTTTAGTTTCGGGCACTTTCAAAATTTTGCTCTGTCATCCTACGCATTTTCCGCATATGGGTTTAGAGTGAGGGTTTTGAGTGTAGAAGCTTAGGGATAGGTGTATCCTAGTGAGGGGATGGCGTTCCTTAAGTTTCGTACGAATCTGGCATGATTAGGTGAGTTACCTTCCGTATGTGTGTATGTGGCTAGGTGGTGTAGTTGAGAGCAGTGAGGTTCTTGATTGTGGTTTAGTTGGCCTTCCAGAGTGTTGTATGTGTAGGATGGTCTCAGCATGACAAGATAAAGAGATTTCCTCCGTGTGCCTATCGTGTCATCTGTGTCCTCAATTGACATTATGTTGATCTAGGTAGTGTTTGCATGCACTTCATGGGTGTGTGAGTCACTCCCGCAACAAATGCCAAGGAAAAGGCCGAGATAGAATATGAGGCAAGCCAGGATGAAGTGATCGAGCTGAAAGATCAGATGAAAGTAAAAGATCAGCCCATCCAAAGGCTAAGGGCATCTCCGGCCAGAGTCAGAGCTGCTAGCTCGACAGGCACAACTTCAGAAAATGATTTGTATGAAGAACAAATGAAGAAACTCCAAAAGGAATTGACATTAGAGAAAAGGCAAAGACTGATGCTGACCGAGGGATCTCTGGTAATGCAAAACCGCCTGGAAGAAGAGAACAAGGCCATGCAAAATGAGCTAGAAGCCATGAAGAAGAAGATGGACGAGGATTTTAAGAGATGGCAAGCAGAAAGCGAAGACATCAAGAGGAAGCTCGAGGAGGCGGAAAAAAATCAATGCTCTGAACGACCTCCTAGTGAACATGGGAGATCAAGCAGAAGAGGCAAAGAAGACATTTCAGAAGTAGATAGATGAGCTGAAAGGTCAACAACAAACTAAAGAGCAACAGTTTAGCATCGGGCCATCAGTAATGGAAGGCATCGACATAGAAAATGTGTCAGATCCAGTGGACACCAATTTGCAAGAGGATATCCTTGTGGGACCTTCACAATGTTACCATATACATGTGGTAGTGATGTGTGTGAACACACTAGGACCGCCGGGGCATTTTTTCCCTCTTTAGGAGGTTTTTTCCCCCGTGCATTGTATATACGCCCATCACTCTAGGGCTATCTATCTTTTCATTTCACACTAAGTAACACACTCTCTATTGTGTGCCTTGAGCTTCCTTCGTCTTCTCCAAGCTGTGTGTGTTTCTCTGCAACCCTAATTCCAACAATTGGTATCAGAGCAGGTCACATCCTCCCGGGCTTAGTCGCCAGCTGCTCCAGCACACGCCTGCTCACTACCTCCGATTTCAGTGAGCTTTGGCAAGCGTTCGTAGGTCGACAAATATTTTGGGCAAGCTCAAAGAGCTTGGTCTGCTCAGAATTTTGATTTGGGCTCATTTCGGCCTCCGTTTCCACTACGGGCAGTACTGCACAGGCTATTTCGTCATTTTGTACAGATTTTCTGTCAGTGCCGTTTTCTGCATAACAGGTGCCTTATAGTCTTCTATGGTTTGTGCTATATAGCACAAGTTGTTCCCGCTCCATTTCTCCTATTTTTGGGCAGTTTTCACATCAGGTGCAGCATTTACCATGGCTGACAACAACAACACAGATGTGTTCAAGATGTTTGCTGCTGAGGACAGGTTGGATGGGGACAACTACCCTATGTGGGCTTATATGATGCAACATGTTCTTGTGTCAAAAGGTGTCTGGAACATTGTGCAGGGCATTGATGTACGTCCTGGTTCTGAAGATGTAGGCGATGTTGAGGATGTTGCAGGTCTTGCTGCAAGGATTGCAGCTGTTAGAGTTGTTTTGCCTACGGCAGAACAAGCTCGTTGGGATGTTAAGGATGCGCAGGCTCATGCATTGATTGCGTTGTCTGTGAAGCGCACCATTATTCCTCACATCCGTTCAGCAAAATCTGCAAAACAGGCTTGGGATATTCTAGCAGGTCTTTATGCAAGCCGCAATGAGGCTTAAATTGCTTTGCTGCGTAAAGAGCTAGAGTCGAAGATTATGCATGAGGAAGATGATATGGACACTTTCCTTGCTAGTGTCAAGGATATCAATGAGCAACTCATTTCTGCAGGTGAAGTCATTTCGGACAGTTCCCTTGTGCAGACTGTTCTTGATGCCTTACCAGATTCCTACCAGACTTTTGCTAGTACTTGGAGACTGATGACCCAAGGAAATCCTGAAGTTGTCAAGTTTGATGCATTATGCACATTGCTGTTGCAAGAGTCACTTTCTAGAAAAAAAAGAACTAGGCAGCGTGCAGTTGAACAGGCTTTTATTGCTTCTCAAAGAAAGGGTGGTAACAGTAATGCAGCCACTTCTTATGGTTCTGCTGCGAGTGGCAAAAATTCTGTTCCTAATGCTTCTGCTGGCAGAACTTCGTCTGGCAATTTTGGTGATAAGGGCAAAAAGAAGATGCGTTGCCATTATTGTAAAGCCAATGATCACTTGATCAAGTCGTGTCCTAAGTTGAAGGCCAAAGAGGCTAAGAAGAAAGAGGGTGGTTCCACTGCAAATGCTGGTTCCACTACAAATGCAGCCATTGTTGAGTCTTCTGTGAAAGGAGATTGTGATGCTGATGTTGATGCAGAATGGGCTTTTAGCGCAGAGTGCACTTACAATCCTGTTGTCCATGATGCATGCTTGTCAGTTGCTGCAGATTCACATGTGTGGTATTTCGACAGTGGTGCTACAAAGCACATTACCTCACATCGTGAATTGTTTACCTCTCTCGAGTCTGTCCCTCATGGGAATTCAGTCACTTGTGCCAACAACGCCTCTTATCCAGTTCAGGGAGTTGGAAAGATTGTGCTCACTGCTGCTAATGGCAGTTCCTTCACACTTGTTGATGCACTTTATGTACCTGGGATCAAGAAGAATCTCTTGTCTGTATCCGCACTTGCTAGACTTGGACTTGTAGTCAAATTTGTGGATGACGGATGTACAGTTCATGATCTCAGTTTTGGTGATGAAATTGTTGCATCTGGGCTTTTGTGCCGTGGGCTGTATAAGCTCACTTTGTATGACAAGTGTGGACAAAATTTTGCAAATGTTGTTGCAGATTCAAGGGCTATTTCAGATGAAAAACTTTGGCATGCACGTTTTGGTCATCTCAATTTTGCCAGTTTGCTGCGTTTACAGAAATCTGATATGGTTGCTTCTTTGCCGCCTCTTGAAGCACCTGTCAAACATGTTTGTGAAGGCTGTATTCTGGGTAAAATGCAGCATTCTAAGTTTCCAAAGGATAGTTCAGTTAGGGCCACATGCAGGTTGCAGCTTGTGCATAGTGATGTTTGTGGGCCCATGCAAACTCCGTCCTTGGGCAATTACCTGTACTTCGTGACTTTCATTGATGATTACTCCAGGCATGCATGGGTATTTCCGCTTAAAGCGAAGTCCAAAGTTTTTATGTGCTTCAAACAATTTTTGGCTATGGCTGAAAATGTCTCAAAATGTACTATGGGCACCCTCCGTTCCGATCGAGGGGGGGAGTATATGTCTCATGAATTTAATGCATTTCTGGCTAGTCGTGGGATAAAACACCAATGTACAGTGCCTTATACACCTCAGCAAAATGGTGTTGCTGAGAGGAAAAACATGTCACTAACGGAAATGGCACGATGTATGGTCAAAAGTCAAGCTTTGCCGCATTCTTTTTGGCTTGAGGCCATTATGTGTGCCACTTATGTACTTAACAGGTGTCCTACGAAAGCTTTGCAGTCTATTACTCCATATGAAGCATGGCATGATAGAAAACCTTCTATTGAGCACATGCGTGTTTTTGGCTGTTTGGCATATGCTTTGGTGCCACAAGTGCAGCGCAGAAAATTGGATGATAAGGCTGTCAAATGTATTTTTGTTGGTTATAGTGCTGAAAGCAAAGGTTACAGGTTGTATCATCCGCAAACAAAACGTATTCTGGTTTCACGGGATGTAGTGTTTGTGGAAGACTCTGTTCAGCCCTTGCTGTCATGTACTAGAGACAGTAATGTAAGCTCACAGGACATTTATGACACTTTGTTGCCTCTTTTCAGTGGTGGAAATACAAATGTAAGTTCCAATGAGGCAAATGTACAGCCTATGGGGGTTTCTGAAAATGTTTTAAAACAGCCTATTATTGATGCAGATGTACATGATGTACTTGATGAGGAAAGGGCTGAAAATGAGCAGGCTAGAGGTATGCCAAAATGGCTGGTGCACACTTTGCGTGACAGTAAATTGGATGCACCTTTATCTAGTCGTACTCGTTCAGGCTCTCGCCATGCATCTTATGCATCAGATTGTTATGCTTTGGCTGTGTCTAGTTTACATGATGTTGAGGAGCCTCTGTCTTTTGATGAAGCACAGAATTCAGAAAATTGGATTGCTGCCATGAAATTGGACTTTATGTGATTTGCCTCCTGGCAAAAAGGCCATTGGTACGAAGTGGGTTTACAAGTTGAAACGCAAGCCGGATGGTGAGATCGATCGCCATAAGGCTCGACTTATTGCAAAGGGTTATGCACAACAAAAAGGCATAGATTATGAAGAGACTTTTTCTCCCACTTGTCGTATGACTACTGTGCGTTTTCTATGTGCATTGGCATCTCATTTTGGTTGGGATGTACATCAATCAGACATTGTTACTGCTTTCTTGAATGGTGACATATTTGAGGAAGTTTATGTAACGCAGCCTCGCGGTTTTGTCATAAAAGGACAAGAGGACAAAGTGTGCAAATGTAAGAAGGCTTTGTATGGGTTGAAGCAATCTCCTCGTGCTTGGTATAAGAAAGCTGACACTCATTTGGTTAAACGAGGCTTTCGTAACAGTCCAACAGAAAGCACATTGTATGTAAAGCGTGAGGATGATGTATTTCTCATTGTGGTTCTTTATGTTGATGATTTGCTTATCACTGGACCAAATGAGAGACATATTGCTGAATTTAAGGCTGATTTGAATGCTACTTTCAAGATGAAAGATTTGGGGCTGTTGCATCATTACTTGGGTATACAGTTTAAGCAGTGTGATGGTGGTATTGCCTTGTGTCAAAAAAGTTACATAGAGACATTGCTATGTAAGTTTGGACTTGAGGATTGCAAACCTATTGCCACTCCCATGGAAACAGGTTTGAAGTTGAGTCTACATGATGCTGGCGATCCTGCTGATGTCACTCTTTACCAAACTGCTGTTGGCTGCCTCATTTATGTATGCAACGCGAGGCCAGATATTCAGTTTGCAGTCTCGCAGGTCAACAGATTTATGCATAGCCCAGGGTCTAAGCATTGGCAGGCTGTCAAGAGGATTTTCCGCTACCTTAGTGGCACCTTGCATCTTGGCCTTTTTTATCCCAAGGGGGGATCATTGCCACCAGACTTACATGCTTTTTCGGACTCAGATTGGGCTGGTTGTTTTGACACGCGAGTGTCCACAAGTGGTTTTTGTTTCATGCTTGGCAGTTCATGTATATCATGGTTGAGCAAGAAGCAACCTACTGTGGCCACTTCGAGTTGTGAGGCTGAGTACACGGCAGTCTTCACAGCTACGGTTGAGTGTGTATGGCTCAGACGCCTTATGGCTGACCACTATCTACACTGACAGTCAGAGCGCATTGGCAGTTGCGAGGAACCCAGTTTTTCATGCTCGCACAAAGCACATTGAGGTGCATTACCACTATATCAGGGAGAGGCTCTTAGCAGGAGAGATCAACTTGGCCTATGTGCCAACACAGGACAACCTTGCAGATCTTTTCACAAAGGCATTGTCTCGTGAGAAGCTTGAAGCTTTCCGCAAAGCTTTGGGCTTACTCCCCTTTGTGGACTGATCCTGTCCTCAGGGCATGGCACTTCCCTTTTCTCATGTGCCAGCTCTCGTTCACCGCATCACTCCAGGGGGGATTTGTTACCATATACATGTGGTAGTGATGTGTGTGAACACACTAGGACCGCCGGGGCATTTTTTCCCTCTTTAGGAGGTTTTTTCCCCCGTGCATTGTATATACGCCCATCACTCTAGGGCTATCTATCTTTTCATTGCACACTAAGTAACACACTCTCTATTGTGTGCCTTGAGCTTCCTTCGTCTTCTCCAAGTTGTGTGTGTTTCTCTGCAACCCTAATTCCAACACACAAGAACCCCAAGATCTAACACAAGAAAAGTTGCAGAAGGCCATAGAAGCGGCAATAAAGGACACGGCCAAAGAAGCATTGGAGTGGGAGCAAAGAGTGTTTAAATCTATGACCATTCAGAAGATAGATGCCAATGTCATTCGGCGTGAATGGCTACAGCCTTCTCTCCCATATCCTTTGCTAAAGTATGAAGCTGCCACAATCAACAAACGGATAAAAGAGGAGCCAATAGTGCCATTATACAAAGCAGATATCTCCAAACCTGAAGGAGTTAAGCTGATAGTGGATTCTCAACCCAGGTGGAGAAAGGCATGGCTCACCAAATATCCGCAATATTTAATACATTTGGTAGAGGTGCCTAAAAGAATCAGAGACAACCTCAGTTTTTTTCCTATACCAAGGATGCGGAGCTGGACAGCACACGAACTGTTGCAGAGAATCCAACCCACTTGGCTCAATTACTCGAAGCTTCGAGGCTTGAAGGTAGGTGAGAGAGTGAGTGAGCAATACATGGTGAAAACCCTAACGGGTGCCATCAAATTGTTCACTAGCTCGCCTGACCTATCTTGCATCATGCTTAGAAAAATATGTAAAACCCTTCTGGCAGTCTTTGAAACCTTAAAACGTGGACAGGCAAAAGACAGTATCTGTTTCTTTCAAGACACATAGAGATGTGCATACAATTTGTCTGCTCAACCTTCTCACGAGGTGATACATGCACTATATCAGAGAATTATGTTTTTGCCTTCTTATCACCTCCATGCCTTTGAAGAAGCTTTCTACACCGGCTTCTTCACCATCAACACAGAGATATTCGGCCCGACATTACTGGCTCAGCATGCGCGATATGATTCCCTTCTAAAGATGCGCGAAAGCCTACACTAAAGAAGCAGCTCTACTGCCATGTCGGGGACGACATGAACTAGGAGGGGGGGAGTGTTAGCAGCTGAACACATCCAATGGAGAATGATTGCTCGGCAGGATATTATTTTTTGTAATTATTTTGCAATTGGGAAAAACCATCATTTTACCTTTGTAAATAGTGGGGCTTGCAGAAGCTTCCAGATTGTATCCCATTTTTGACATTTAGATTGAATAGATGGTTAAATTGGAACATTAGGGTTTGATATTGTAAGGTATTTATACCACTTTTGACCTTAATGAAAGGACATTTTGTCATTTTTAAAAGTTCTGTCTGTGTGAGTGAGCGTATTGTGTACAAGAGAGAGTGAGAGTTTCATCTGGACGCTACGCGCACACCGGTGGTCGGAATCGAGTACGGAGAAGTGTAGTGTGGTTCCATATCTTCTCTCAGCTCTCATGGCTACATCTACTATGTTTCCAAAATCTTGAGATTGGGTAAGAAGAGCATGACCTGCAATTGCACTCTTCAACTGCTTCCTCAAACCTCTATAGAAGTAGTCACCCAGTTGGTCCCAAGAGGGTCTTTGATTGGCTTGCAACATGTTCATCAAGTTTCTAAATTGTTGGGCATAGTCTTCTAACAACAAATCCTTTTGCTTTATTTTCTTTTGTTTTCTTCAAAACATCTACCAACAAATCCTTTTGCTTTATTTTCTTTTATTTTCTTCAAAACATCTTCAAAGGTTTTCTCTACCCTGAACCTGGCCAGAAATCTGATTTTCAAATTATCATAATCAAGGAATGCAGCAGTACCATATTGCATGAACCAAGACATGGCTTTTCCCTGCAATGTTGTTGCAAAATGCTCCTTTTTTATAGCATCGTTTTAAAGTACATCATACCCAGTAGCAGACCATTTTGTCTCAAACTGTCCACATGACTGTAATCATCTTAGGATTCTTTCCCACTGAATTTTGATGCCCGAACTTTAGGGCTGAGTGGTGGTTGTGCCATAGTGGGTACTTGTTGAGTTTTTTGACCTCCCAATGAATTGAAGTTCAACAATGGTAAAGGTGGTGGTGTAGGAAAGTACAGTTGCCTCTTTGCCCTCAAAAATTGATGTACTTCCTGAATGCCAACTAATTGATGGATGACCCTTTTAGGAGTTGGATTTCTTTCCTGCTCTGTTGACGTAGATGAAGAAGTTTCCCCTGCTTCCTATTGTTGATCTCCACTTGTGTTGTTGGTCTCTCCAGATCTTGTACCTTTAGGAATTCGTGGAAAACATGTAACTGGTCCTACTTTAGGAATCTCTTCCTCTGTATGACTACCTATTCTCTGAAGTTGAGATTCCAACCATGAATCCCGCCTTCTTCTTTGAAACCTTTTGCCATAGGATATTGTTGGTAATGTTACCATAAACATGTGGTAGTGATGTGTGTGAACACACTAGGACCGCCGGGGCATTTTTTCCCTCTTTAGGAGGTTTTTTCCCCCGAGCATTATATATATGCCCATCACTCTAGGGCTATCTATCTTTCCATTGCATACTAAGTAACACACTCTCTATTGTGTGCCTAGAGCTTCCTTTGTCTTCTCCAAGCTCTGTGTGTTTCTCTGCAACCCTAATTCCAACAATTGGTATCAGAGCAGGTTACGTCCTCCCGAGCTTAGTCACCAGCTGCTCCAGCACACGCCTGCTCACTTTCTCCGATTACAGTGAGGTTTGGCGAGCGTTCGCAGGTCGACAAATATTTTGGGTAAGCTCGTACAGTTTGGTCTGCTCAGATTTTTTATTCGGGCTCATTTTTTATTCGCTTCACAGACAAATGAGCAGATATTTTTTGTTCGGGCTCAGATATTTTTCTGCTCATATATTTTTTTATCTACAAGACACGCTTGGGATATTTTGGCTGGTCTTTATGCAAGCCACAATGAGGCTAAAATTTCTTTGCTGCATAAAGATCTAGAGTCGAAGATTATGCATGGGGAAGATGATATGGACACTTTCCTTGCTAGTGTCAAGGATATTGATGAGCAACTTATTTCTGCAGGTGTAGTCATTTCAGACAGTTCCCTTGTGCAAACTGTTCTTGATGCCTTACCAGATTCTTACCAGACTTTTGCTAGTACTTGGAGACTTATGACCCAAGGAAATCCAGAAGTTGTCAAGTTTGATGCATTATGCGCATTGCTGTTGCAAGAGCCACTTTCTAGAAAAAAAAAAGACTAGACAGCGTGCAGTTGAACAGGATTTATTGCTTCTCAAAGAAAGGGTGGTAACAGCAATGCAGCCACTTCTTATGGTTCTGCTGCAAGTGGCAAAACTTCTGTTCCTAATGCCTGTTGGCAGCACTTCGTCTGGAAATTCTGGTGATAAGGGCAAAAAGAAGATGCGTTGCCATTATTGTAAAGCTAATGATCACTTGATCAAGCAGTGTCCTAATTTGAAAGAGGCTAAGAAGAAAGAGGGTGGTTCCACTACAAATGCTGGTTCCACTACACATGCATCCATTGTTGAGTCTTCTGTGAAAGGAGACTGTGAGGCTGATGTCGATGCAAAATGGGATTTTAGCACAGAGTGCACTTACAATCCTGTTGTCCATGATGCATGCTTGTCAGATACTGCAGATTCACATGTGTGGTATTTTGACAGTGGTGCTACAAAGCACATTACCTCACATCGTCAATTGTTCAACTCTCTCGAGTCTGCCCCTCATGGGAATTCAGTCACTTGTGCCAACAATGCCTCTTATCTGGTTCAGGGAGTTGGAAAGATTGTGCTTACTGCTGCAAATGACAGTTCCTTCACACTTGTTGATGAACTTTATGTACCTGGGATCAAGAAGAATCTATTGTCTGTATCCGCACTTGCTAGACTTGGACTTGTAGTCAAATTTGTGACAGATGTACAGTTCATGATCTTAGTTTTGGTGATGAAATTTTTTCATCTGGCCTTTTGTGCCGTGGGCTGTATAATCTGACTTTGTATGACAAGTGTGGACAAAATTTTGCAAATGCTATTGCAGATTCAAGGGCTATTTCAGATGCAAAACTTTGGCATGCACGTTTTGGTCATCTGAATTTTGCCAGTTTGCTGCATTTGCAGAAATCTGATATGGTTGCTTCTTTGCCACCTCTTGAAGCACCTGTCAAACATGTTTGTGAAGGCTGTATTTTGGGTAAGATGCAGCGTTCTAAGTTTCCAAAGGATGGTTCAGTTCGGGCCACATGCAGGTTGTAGCTTATGCATAGTGATGTTTGTGGGCCCATGCAAACTCCGTCCTTGGGCAATTACCTTTACTTCATGACTTTCATTGATGATTACTCCAGGCATGCATGGGTATTTCTGCTTGAAGCGAAGTCCAAAGTTTTTATGTGCTTCAAACAATTTCTGGCTATGGCTGAAAATGTCTCGAAATGTACTATGGGCACCCTCCGTTCCGATCGAGGGGGGGAGTATATGTCTCATGAATTTAATGCATTTCTGGCTAGTTGTGGGATAAAACACGAATGTACAGTGCCTTATACACCTCAGCAAAATGATGTTGCTGAGAGGAAAAACAGGTCACTGACAGAAATGGCACGATGTATGGTCAAAAGTCAAGCTTTGCCGCATTCTTTTTGGCTTGAGGCCATCATGTGTGCCACTTATGTACTTAACAGGTGTCCTATGAAAGCTTTGCAGTCTATTACTCCATATGAAGCATGGCATGATAGAAAGCCTTCTATTAAGCACATGCGAGTTTTTGGTTGTTTGGCATATGCTTTGGTGCCACAAACACAGCGCAAAAAATTGGATGATAAGGCTGTCAAATGTATTTTTGTTGGTTATAGTGCTGAAAGCAAAGGTTACAGGTTATATCATTCGCAAGAAAAGCGTATTCTGGTTTCATGAGATGTAGTGTTTGTGGAAGATTCTGTTCAACCCTTGCTGTCATGTACTAGAGACAGTAATGTAAGCTCACAGGATATTTATGACACTTTGTTGCCTCTTTTCAATGCTGGAAATACAAATGTAAGTTCCAATGAGGCAAATGTACAGCCTATGGGGGTTTCTGAAAATGTTATAGATCATCCTATTATTGATGCAGATGTACATGATGTACTTGATGAGGAAAGGGCTGAAAATGAGCAGGCTAGAGGTATGCCAAAATGGCTGGTGCACACTTTGCGTGACAATAAATTGGATGCACCTTTGTCTAGTCGTACTCGTTCAAGCACTCGCCATGCATCTTATGCATCAGATTGTTATGCTTTGGCTGTGTCTAGCTTACATGATGTTGAGGAGCCTTTGTCTTTTGATGAAGCACAGAATTCAAAAAATTGGATGGCTACCATGCAATCAGAATATGATGCACTTATAGAAAATGACACATGGACTTTATGTGATTTGCGTCCTAGCAAAAAGGCCATTGGTACGAAGTGGGTTTACAAGTTGAAACGCAAGTCGGATGGTGAGATCGATCGCCATAAGGCCCGACTTGTTGCAAAGGGTTATGCACAACAAAAAGACTTAGATTATGAAGAGACTTTTGCTCCCACTTGTTGTATGACTACTGTGCATTTTCTATGTGCATTGGCAGCTCATTTTGGTTGGGATGTACATCAATCAGACATTGTTACTGCTTTATTGAATGGTGAAATATTTGAGGAAGTTTATGTAACGCAGCCTCGCGTTTTTGTCATAAAAGGACAAGAGGACAAAGTGTGCATATGTAAGAAGTCTTTGTATGGGTTGAAGAAATCTCCTCGTCCTTGGTATGAGAAAGTTGACACTCGTTTGGTCAAACGAGGCTTTCGTAACAGTCCAACAGAAAGCACATTGTATGTAAAGTGTGAGGGTGATGTACTTCTCATTGTGGTTCTTTATGTAGATGATTTGCTGATCACTAGACCAAATGAGAGACATATTGCTGAATTTAAGGCTGATTTGAATGCTACTTTCAAGATGAAAGATTTGGGGCTGTTGCATCATTACTTGGGTATATAGTTTAAGCAGTGTGATGGTGGTATTGCCTTGTGTCAGGAAATTTACATAGAGACATTGCTATGTAAGTTTGGACTTGAGGATTGCAAACCTATTGCCACTCCCGTGGAAACAGGTTTGAAGTTGAGTCTACATGATGTTGGTGATCCTACTGCTGTCACTCTTTACCAAATTGTTGTTGGCTGCCTCATTTATGTATGCAACACGAGTCGCATATTCAGTTTGCAGTCTCACAGGTCAGCAGATTTATGCATAGCCCAGGGTCTAAGCATTGGTAGTCCGTCAAGAGGATTTTCCGCTACCTTAGTGGCACTTTACGTCTTGGCTTGTTTTATCCCAAGGGGGGATCATTGCTGCCAGACTTACATGCTTTTTTGGACTCAGATTGGGCTGGTTGTTTTGACACGCGAGTGTCCACAAGTGGTTTTTGTTTCATGCTTGGCAGTTCACGTATATCATGGTTGAGCAAGAAGCAACCTACTGTGGCCACTTTGAGTTGTGAGGCTGAGTACATGGCAATCTTCACAGCTATGGTTGAGTGTGTATGGCTCAGACGCCTTATGGCTGATTTGGGTGTTGGACAGGACACTGCCAACACTATCTACACCGACAGTCAAAGCGCATTGGCAGTTGCGAGGAACCTAGTTTTTCATGCTCGCACAAAGAACATTGAGGTGCATTACCACTATGTCAGGGAGAGGCTCTCAGCAGGAGAGATTAGCTTGGCCTATGTGCCTGGCCTATGTGCCAACACAGGACAACCTTGCAGATCTTTTCACAAAGGCATTGTCTCGTGAGAAGCTTGAAGCTTTCCGGAAAGCTATGGGCTTACTCCCCTTTGTGGACTGATCATGTCCTCAGGGCATGGCACTTCCCTTTACTCATGTGCCAGCTCTCGTTCACTGCATCACTCCACGGGGGATTTGTTACCATATACATGTGGTAGTGATATGCATGTGGTAGTGATGTGTGTGAACACATCACTACCATATACATGTGGTAGTGATGTGTGTGAACACACTAGGACTGTCGAGGCATTTTTTCCCTCTTTAGGAGGTTTTTTCCCCAAAGCATTATATACGCGCCCATCATTCTAGGGCTATCTATCTTTCCATTGCATACTAAGTAACACACTCTCTATTGTGTGCCTTGAGCTTCCTTCGTCTTCTCCATGCTGTGTGCATTTCTCTGCAACCCTAATTCCAACAGGTAATGGATCCTCTTAATCACTCATACATATCTCCTTCTGCTTGTAATTTTCAAGAAAATTCTTAGTTGCCTACTACTGGAACAATTAGTTAGAGTAATTGGACCATTTGATAATCCAAATGGGAGGAACATTGCCTTGTAATATTGAAACACCTTTGAAGCAATCTGAAGTTTTAAATCACCGGGTAGGTTTTAAAAATCATCTTGAAGGAAGATCAGATTGTACTCTTTCTATTCTTCTTCCTCTGACTTCCAGTTACAGAAACCTGTTAGGAAATCTTTAGGTTCAGTCCCCATATGCCCCAACTAGACCCCTGCCCATTTTGACTTGATCAAAGTTTTCTCCACAATCAACAGGATTGCCAAGTGTTATAAAGGCATTGGAGATAGGGAATTACTATTAACACTAGAATGGTAACATGACACTTTTATGTCCTTGGACACTTTTGTGTCCTGTTAAGTGACCATTTTGCTTGAATTATTTGAAGAGTATGAAAATGAATTTCTAGGTGATATATATCCACAAACTTGCCTTATGAGCTGAAAAAAACTTAGCATTTTGTTTTTAGTATCGATCTCACCATTAACCTTACTCTTGCACAACATTTTTTAACCTAAACTGTGTGGAAAAACGGGTCCTTTTTTTTTGTCAACTATACCACTCTTAACTTCATGTTTGTGAGCTTTAGATGGCTAGAGGTTAGGCCTTCATAGTTCTCAACATGTTTTAATGCTTGTAGTGAGAGCTAAGTGTTAAAATTGAAAGTTATAACCAATTTACAAGAATTGCATAATCCTGTTTTTTGGGCAAAATTAGCACTTTTATGATTTTTTTGGTGGTTTTCTTGATATCCAAATTCAATTTTGATTGTGTAAGTGTAATGTATAACATAAATCTAATCTTCCTTGAGTTTTGGGGGACCTAATATGCTATATAGCATAGTATATGATTATGGTTGAGTTTTTTGATTGCTGAAGAATACGATACATTTTAGAGTAGCAAGTATAACTTTCTCAATATTGCTAGTTTCTTAGGCCAATTGTGTGTATTTTGTAGGTAGTAACCATATCTAATCATAGACTACAAACTTGGCTAGATATTGAGTAGTTTCTATGGGTTTCTAGAGGTCATAATGCTAAACCCAGTTTTTTCATGTTTGCTGTATTTAGCACTTTATCATTGCCCCCAAGGTTCCAATTGTACGAGATCCATTATCCTTTTGACATGCTCCATGGCTCCTTTTGAATCCAGAGGCCCAAAGGGAACTAAGAAAACATGTATATAGTATCTGTATTGAGCGTGACTATAGAAACTTTGATGATAGGTCCGCAGAATGGCAAAAATGCAACTTTTTTGTACCTTTTTTTTTGCCCAAATAAAAATTAGTGAGGTAAAAGCAACCATATGTTTTGGTCACCAGCCCATTGAAGTTAACGGGGCATTTTATCTCATGTCCTACAAAAATCTCCACTCTTATTTATATGCAATCAACCGTAAGAAATTGTTGTTTTGGGCAAAATGCACTGGTCCATCAACTTTGGAGGCTTGTAGTGACCAAGGGATGAGAAAAATTACAAGTTTCTCATTTTTTCCATATGTAGTAGTTATTGAACTATAAGCTCATGAAAGGATTTTTCAAAATGAATGGATCTACTATGGTTTTGGAAATTTTTCCCAAAACCCTGAAAGGACACTTTTATGTCCTGTTAGGTTACCATTCTAGTGTTAAACCATGTATCAAGACATTAGAGTACTTCATCTCACAGAATTGACACAGCTTCAGTACATGTTTAGGTTATAGTATAGATTCAAGGAACAAAATAGAGATTGAATACAGAGAATAGACAAAAACTGAGTTACTCCTTCATTCATCCCATTCTCTCTCTTACATCACGTAACAACAGGCCACGAGAGTAACTTACTTTAGAATCCAAGAGGTACAAGCCTATGTCTTACTAATAACTGAAACTAAAGGCTAGGTTAATTTAACACTGAACTGAAATAATATCTAAGGCTAACAATTAGCAATCTCCAATTGCTTCAAATTGTTCAAAGAAAATTGAAAAGTCTTGACTTACATCTTGGCGTACCGCTTTCAGCTTTGCACCAGCTTCCTTTGGAGTAGCCACCTTTATAAACCTCTATAGAAATTGGCCCTACAGCTCCTGCCATGAATTTTGATCATCACCCTTCAAATCATCAAACCAAATCTTTGCACATCCGTGCATCAGCAATGGTACCGTTTGTAGCTTTTCCACATCCGTCAACATGTGCATCGACATCATCTATAGCTTAAAATCTGCAAACCAATCTTTAGGGTCTTCAACACCTATAAATATGGGTCCAAAACTTGGCTCCATCATCTCTGTCAGCTTCAAACACCACTTTCAACTTCAAATTGGAGCATCAAATATCTCCTCAGTGGGGACACCAGAAGATGGAAAGGGGAAAAGGGGAGCACACCTGGCACACAAATAACACGCCTCTCTATAGCCTAGGGTAACCACTACACCCCAATCCACTAGAGTTTACCTACAAAACTCGACAATCTCACAAGAAAACCACCATTTTCATACAAACACACATGTATGCACACACTGCTACACCATAAACACGGCCAACCATCCCGTACAATTAGATTCATTGGCTTCACCTTACACACAACCTCTCTCTATCTCCCTTTGCACAACAGACCATCAGGGGAGCACAATCGCCGACACACACTCGAGAACACCCACACAAGCATATAAAAGAAGGGGGAAAGGGGGAATCAACACCAAACTGCATAGCAATGATGGCTTAACTCATGAAAAACACCATATACATGATATCTCCAAACCGGAACACCCTCGCGAGCTCAGAACAATAACGAGGAAGCCCTTTGGCTCCGCATTAGCACCATAGATGCACCTCGGTAGCACCACCTGGCTCCACGTGCAATAGCGGAGCAAAATGGCTCCAAAAATAGAATCATTCAAAAGCCCTTCCAAAATGGTGGAAATCCCCTCTTATAGGGCCATTACAAAGTTTAAAAACAAAAAATATATATATATATGCTCGTGCTGCTCCTCTTGAGCCTCATTCAGCATGTTCATTGCATTGCATCCAAGTTGTACACCCCCTTTAGGATTATATTGCATATTGCTGGTAGCTAGGCCTCTTTCCCTTTTAGTCCAACACCAGTCCATGGGACTGCCCACCTGTGGCTCACACGCAACTCACCTCCTCTTTGAACTCCATTGGTAGATCTGGTATTTGTATTGGATCTTATGTGTCCAACTCGATGGTTGTGGATTGGGCTATGGGTACATGCATTTGTTTGCTATAGTCTCACTATAGTCAACCCATATTCACTTCTTTTTCCATCATCTATCTATCATGCAGCTTGGTTTGTGTAGCTAGATCCACCTTTGCTCTTGCTAGTTGCTCCTCTAGATCTTTGACTTTTTTATCATGGTGAATTGTAATTATTAGCATCCCATTTATCATAAGCTGCCTTTGTAGTGTCTCTTATTCCAAGTCAACTTTCATTGCCTTGATTTCATTCTTTGTGGTAGTAGATGTGGTAGCTAAGGTTGATGCTGCTGCTATTAGATATTGATTGGCAAAGAAAGGTGAAGAGGGATTGCTTCAAAGAATCATAGGAATTGCATACCTACTATATTTCCCTCTCTCCTTCTCTAGTTCCTCCTGAAGCTTTTGCATTTCTAATTATAGCTCTACATTAACATATAACTCTCTTTCAAAATCCTCATACCAACCTTTGGATTTCTTGTCTAGATTTTGACTTGTGGTAATTAGCTCTTGCTTTTCTTGGTTCAGCCTCTCAATCTAACCTTTTTAGCTCACCATTCTTTGCTTGTGCTTTGGAAGCTATTTTATTTTATTTTGTGGACTCTTTTTCTTGTAGTAGGGAAAGGTGATGGGTGCTATGTAATCTTAGAAAAGGTAGGATGCCCTGAATTCAATATGCACAAGTCTTGCTTGCACGGTTCAAGTCAAACGTAGAAGGCACAAGGTAGTCACACACTACAAGAGCATAAGGCTACACACAATTCAATAGTACTATCACCAAAAAACTCACACCATACACTAGTCCTCTTGGTAGTGCACTTGGCTCCGAACCTCGACTACACAAAGGACCAGTACAAGGTGATAAACAAGATCAAAAGTGTAGCCAATGATAACACAGGGTGTAACCAGCTCAAAAACTTAGAGTACACAAGATAACACTAAATGGTGCACATTATGCTCAAAGGATCTAAACTGTGGTGTAGGAGAAAGTGCACAAAATAGTGATGATGCAAGCTTCACCTATCCCTACATATGTACACTAAGCTCCTTGGTCGGCAAGCATGACAAGCACCTTAGTCAGCGAGCACGAAAAGTACCTCAAGATCAACCCTAGCTTACCTAAGATCAAAGGACTTTTTAACACTAACCTTTGGAGGTCTTCAATGAAGCTAACCCTAAGGTCTTTTAAGCTCCATTGGTTAGCCTTTCTCTTTGATAGACCATCTCTCATTTGGACCCCTTTACCATTGGCCCCATGGTGAGATAGATCTATAAGCACATGTGTATATTCTAACCCTTGGTTCCCTTTTATTCTCCCACATTAAATGATCATTTTAATATGAGGATCATCTAGGTTGGTTAGATATTAGATTTTATGACTTTACCTCTCTCTTGAAATCATAGTGGTCCTCGACTATGAGATAGAAGAGATAAAGCATTAGTTATTAGTCAATCTTGCTTATAGCGGGTAGAGGATCCCTTTTTACCCTATGACATCTCTCCAAGATAGATGACTAATCCATTTGGTGCTTGGGAGACATAGTTGCCACAAGCATGTCTGATCTTTAGTCCATTTCATTCTTCCAAAGTAGAGTGACAAGTTCTACTAGTTGGTGTTTGAGAGACGTCGTCATCATAAACATGATTCTAAGTATGCATACTGCACAATAAAAAGAGAGAACTAGTCTTATAAGACAAAAACATTGATCATTCAAAAGAAATTTGTACATTGTATGCATTGGCAAGGTTCAAACTATTTTTAAGTTGTATTCCTTGCATCCATCTAGCATCTTCAAAAGGATAATTTTTGAGCTTAATAAGATACCGTTGAATAATCTTACCATGTCGTAGTACCTATTCTTCATGCCGAAGGATAGCTTCGGGTTGTAGAACCTCTTCTTGGTCTTCGATTTCAGGAGGGTCTTCAATAATTGGTTCAATTGGTGGCTCTCCTTTGTAGGCTTAAGTAAGCTCACATGAAAAGCATTGTGTATGGGGCTAAAGCATGTATTGGTGGTCCAAGAAGTGGTGTCTTGGATGCTACTTTGATAGAAACTTAAGGATCCCACTTTCATGTGTCTCGTATGAACATACCTAACCACTTTAGTCAGCACCGAGCTAAGAATGTTGCTCGTATGCTCAACTTGTCCTTTTGCTTGTGGGTGATAGGGAGCTAATTTGTTACGGATGACCATAAACTCATAAGCAAATATTCAATTACCTCATTGAGGAAATGAGTTCCCCTATCACTGACAATTTTTATTGATAGTCCATATCTTGTGAATGCATACTCATATAAGAATGCGGCAGTAGTTGTGGCATCATTCTTTTGAGTTGCTTTAGCCTCAACCCACTTGGTCAAATAGTCCATAGCTACAATGATATATTGAGCTTGAGTTCTATAAGCAGGTGGCTGTATCGGCCCAACAAAATCTATACCCCACTTTGCGAAAGCTCTAGCACCCATCATTCGTCTTAAGGGCATGCTATCTACACGTGTTGGCATTTTTGCTCGTTGACAAGTATCACACCTTTGAACATAACCTTTCGCATTTGCAAAAAGTGTTGGCCACCACATGCCTGCCATCAAGATTGCTCTTGCGAAGGTCTCACTAGAAAAGTGACCTCCAACCAATCCAGTATGTGCTTGTTCTATAATCGAAATATACTCGTCTTCATTTGCACAAAGATGCAAATGTTGATCTTAACCTATCCAATACAATTGGTTCCCAATAAGAGCATAGTCTCTTGCTTCAATTTCAATTTCTCTTTGACGGCGTTTACTCATATCCTCAGGAAATGTTCGGCTTGATAAATAAGTAACCAGATAATTACTCCACTTAAGAATAGGTGACATTTGAAACAATGTTACATGAGGTATAGGTGTTTTTTTTTTACATTGAGGACAATCCTTTACAAAAGATCAAACATCACTCCTCATAGTCGGCCAAAATACTCCAAGTCTCAAGATTCTTTGCATAGTTTGGTCTTCTGCAAAGTGAAGTCCTACTATGGTAATATGTGCTTGACTTAGGTACTGGTTTTTCTCCTTGGGATTAATGCATAAGAGCAATATTCCATCTCGATTTTGTTTGTATAGCCTACAAGCTAGTAATTGATACATAGCCGATTGCTCGATTAATGGGATTGTAATAGGAAGTGGTATTTGTGAATCCACTTGAGCTATTGTCATCAATGATACTATGTTTTCCGACCATCAAGGTATCATTTCCACGGAGAACAAATAGGCATCTAGTAGATCATCATCTACCCCTTTAGGTGTTTCTACCCCTTTAGGTGTTTCTCGTGAAACAATCCTCGACAAATGATCTGCTCTTTGATGTGTAGTGCCCTTTTTTACAACCACAGTGAAATCAAATTTCAGAAGAATGATGAACCATATCACTATTCTTTCTGTGCTACATGGCTTGTTTACCAAATACAACAAATCTTGGTGGTCTACAAAGAACACAAACTTCTTGGCTAATAGGTAATGTCTATACTTTTTAACGGCATAGATCATTCATAACCCTTCTCTTTCAGTGGTAGTGTAATTCTTTTCTGCCATGTTCAACTGTTAGCTAGCATAAGAAATAGGAAAGTCAATTTTCTCGTCTCTTGGTTGAGCCAGTATCAACCTATGGCAAAATTGGAAGCATCTACATGTATGTGGAATATCTTATTCCAATCTAGTGCTTTCAATATTGGAGCTGAGGTGAGAGCTTGCTTAAGCTTTGTGAAGGATTCTTCACATGCCTCGTTCCATTCAAAGTGTGTAATCAAGCTATACATGGGTTTTGCAATTACAGCATACATGTTAATGAACCGTCTGTAATATCCACAATGCCCCATGAAGGCTTGAACCCCCTTGATTGTTGTTGGGCTAGGGAAATCAGCAATAACATGAATTTTTTCAATATCATTAGCTATGCCATTTTTAAACACAATATATCCAAGAATTTTTCCTTGTCTACCCATGAATGTGCACTTTTCAGGATTTAGGCAAATCCTATAAAGTCTACATTTTTTGAATACCTTTTTGAGGTGTCCAAAATGTTCAACTCGGATTGATGAATGTACGCATAGATCATCCATATACACTTTCAAGAATTTCCTAATATATTCTTTAAAAGCATGGCTCATCAATCTTTGAAAGGTGGCTGGAGCATTAGTTAACCCAAAAGGCATAACCCAATAGGCAAATATACCCCATTCCATTGCAAAAGCAATTTCATGTTGATCTTTTGGATCAACCAGAAGTTAATTGTATCCCAAAAAACCATCTAAGAAACTATAAGCTTCTTTTCTTGCAACTTGTTCTAAAACATGCCCAGTGATTGGAAGAGGAAAATTGTCTATTTGTAGCTGCATTCACTTTTTTGAGACTGACACACACTCGTAGTTTTCCATTCTTCTTGTGTACTACCACAATTGGAGACACCCAATTTGTGTGTTCAATTTTGTAAATGAATTCGGCTTCCTTTAGTTTCTCAATCTCTTCCTTAGTTTTCCTGGAAAATGTTTCATTATATGTGTATGGCCTTTGTCTACTTAGTTTTGCATCATCTCTCATGGGTATGGTATGTTGACAAATTTCTGGATCAACACCCTTGAGATCCTTGTAAGACCAAGCAAAGCTATCTCAGTATTCTTTTAGCAAGCTTAGCAAAAGCTCTTCTTCTTCCTCTGTTAGGTCGTTTGCAATGTAGGCAGGCCTAGGTTCTTCCCCTGGTTCAGCCAAATTTATCTTTTTTGCGTTCTCTAGCCCTTTGTAAGACTCGCCTTGTTTACGTAATTCTCTAACAGGTTGTTCGACTATGATTTTTCGATCTTGAAGAGTATACTTTTTGTAATGGGAGGGAACACTCATTACATCCTTATCATCCTCTTTCGTGGTTTCCATTTCGGTCGTATATATCTCCTTTAGATCTTTTTTCAACTCATGATATTTCTTTTGCCGCTCAACTCGTGTCATGATTGGCTCCTTATCCTATTTGTTTGCTTGAGTATCCTTCCTTGTTTTTTTCGATGTTTTTGACATTTTTGGATTTTCTTTTGAAGAATATCTACCAACGATTTTGTCCTTGACACAATCAAGTGTCTCTATTTGCATCAGGAATTGTGTTCTACTAGAGACTGATGGCATAGGTCGTGTTTTCACGTTTCTGGTGTCTCTTTTTTGTCTATACCATTTTTGTCTTCTATATTTCTGGTTAGGAAAGTCAAAAAACTTTTTCTCCCCTCCTTTCAAGAGTAGCTTAGCTCTCATATTTTCTCTTTCTGACCCCGAATCTTCTAAGGTAGCTGAGTGTTCATCTAACTCATCTGTTGCATCATAGTAAAGGTCTGAAGACTTCTTGAGCTTTCATCAAGTCCTTGGGTTCTTCAATTTCATGTTCAATGTTGAGGATTGAAATCATTTGGATGTGAATTATGTCGTAGCCATCCTCATTGCAAAATTGAGTAGGCATAGACGTATTCACACATACATCCATTGTCGCTAAAATTTGAGTTCACTCAAATGGCTCAAACAAATGCTCTAGAAAGGGTTCAGGTACATAGGCTTCTTCTGTGCAATCCCTTTTTAGAATACATTCTTCTCATTTTAAACTCCCATTTTCTGAAGCTCCACACATCCAAATAAGAATGTCCTTGTTTAACCATGATGGAAGCTTAGTTTCATTCAAAGAGACTGAATCAAACTCTTGTATGGGTGTTTTCAAGACATCTCTATAAGTGTGATCTTTTAGATTTACCCATGTTATAGATCCCACTTGCTTTAAGTATAGATAATTGTTTCCCCAATCTTGGATAAGCTGTACCTCCTTAGAAGTCATCATAACAAAGTTGTTGTTATAACAATTCCTAAACAGGTAGGTTGGTAGGTATGTTGATCCCTTATCTTTGATCTTGAAGATATAGATGATCTTCGGCCGTTAGTTGTTCTGATTTGGCATGCGAAGTCCACAGAAGATCCTTTACGTTTCTATCCTCCCAACAATAGGCTCTGATCCTAGGATTATCCGTACTAAGCCATTTCAAAGGCTTCAAATCTACTTGATTGTATCCTTTGAATTCTAAAGTTGGTGGTCCTTATTTTGCTAACATATCTAGGATTATGGTGTTTACTTCTAACCCCCATTTGTCTATCACGTTAGGGTTTTCGACTTGTACACACTGAGTTTCATTTCTGTCCATGTACATTTTTCCTTGTTTGTTTGTCCTAATCTCTTCTTCAAACTCAATACCATGGTCATCAATGCAAATAGCATACTCTTTGTTAGGGTCCATGTAAACCTGAGCTCCATGGTGATTAATCCTATAGAAAGAGAGTATATGCTTATAGCGCATTGTCATTCCGGTTTCCGAGTGAGTCCAGTAAGAAGAAATTTCATATGTTGAATCTGAAAAAGTTTTTGAGACTTCTTCAAGAATTGTATGCAAGGAATTGCCTTGATTCACGCTTTCTTCGGTGGATACTCTACTGGAGGTTTCTTCGAGTATGCCCTGATTTCCTAGTACACGACCAGATTTAAGGTTCATATATACTTATGAAGCCTTGGTTAGTGTACTTACCTTTGGATTGACTTGTTGTCAATTTCTACTTGATTCGATTGCAACTTTCTGTCAAGCTACCAATTCCTCGTCTGCAATCTGATTCCTGTACAAATTTAATCAAGTTAGCTATTCTTCTATAAAGATAGTAGAGGTTTTGCTAACTGTCGTGATTGGTCTATGTGTATCACTTCAAACTGAGCTATGGGAGTCAGCAATTGACTTTCAGATTCGACTTTGGCAAAAAACATCCAAACGTAACAAAACTTCTAGGACATGTTATAAGATCTAAGCACACATGCTTATGGTCTCAAATCCCACTTTAGGTCAAGTTCCAAAATCGCGATTATTAATAGCAGTGGATTTTTGACCTAGTCGTTTTTGACCCAGAATGCATCTAAATGCTTAGCAATGATGTCCCAATACCCTACCTATGCTTAGTTTTTTATTTGAAAGTGTAAATTCCTAATTATGATAAAATTAGGCCATGGGTCGGCGACTACAATGTGACAACCGGGGAGGGAGTAGGAAGCGCGAGAAAGAGAGGAGTGAGCACCATTAGCTCACACTGTGTATTTCATTATCCAAAACTTAATAATAACTTACAAAAATTGGCTTTTATACCTTAGCCAAGGTTTTTGGTGGTCAAAATTAATAATCTGGAAGTTATACCAAAGATGGGTAATGACAGGTTGATACAATCTGGAAGCTTGTAGCCCCGGCTCATCAATTATAAGGTTTATCCGAGAAAATAGGAGTTAAAATATTCCCAATTTATCAAAATAATAAGTGTTTTTACAATGATAACTTCAAAAAATGATATCCGTGGTATCTGTGTTAGCTTGCTGCTAACAAATTGTGTGTGTAATTGTACCCAAAAGTCATTCATGTGTAGCTATGCTAACCTAAATGACAAATCCACTTGGGTTTGGATTATTTTTGACAAGGGATATAAGCGATTGATTTTGCAATGACTGATAGTGGGGATTGAATCAGAGCAAGAAAATATGTTCACTTATTTTGGGCATACGCAATTCCAATTGAAGGAATCAAAATCAATCCTTGTTTATGGATTCTTTCAACTCAAGTGCATGATGAACAATCTCTAAATTGGAAGCAATATGGATGGGAGAGAGTGTCAAGTGTGAGATATCACCTTGTAAAATTGCACGATTGAGTTCCAAATGTGTGATGATTTCCTATGAGATGGCATCCGTTTTGATGATTTTTTAGGCATCTAGGTTTAAATTCAAATCTTGCATAAATTAATAATCAAGCACCAAACACTACATAGTGTATGCACTTATGAACAAGTTCAAAATAGTTTTGTGAAAACGTTGATGGCAACTCATCATACCCCAGTTACCTTCTTGCTCACCATTGTGCCAATTCATGGGCGGGCCACAAGATGAGCCTTGGATTTCTTGACCTCACACCTAACTTTCCCATAGGATTGAACCCTTGAGTGATTTTTCACAAACCAAAAAAAATACAAAAACATAACTGCTTGCTGGTGCTGCCTACAAAAGGACCCCACCCACTTGCCAGCTTTGGCTTCATTCACAACACATACACACCCAAAATGCGAAAACAATTTGCTTGTGCTTGGAATCTTTGCAATATATACCGCCACTATTGGTGCTACTTTTGTGAGCTCACACAAAACCCTTTTCGAGATCCTATGACCCACCCGCCATGGCCGGCCTGTTGCACTGCATGCAATGATTCCTATTGCACCACTTTTTGTTGCAGTAGTTGCCCACGCATTTACCACCATCACGAACACACACACGTTCGCAACACATGAACACTCACACCTCCATTTCAAGCTTGTTTGCTACACACAGGCTCCTAAAAGCTTTATTGATCATTGACTGATGTAGCTCCCAAGCTCATCGCTCATAGGCTACTTATGGCTGCTGGCCCACACGCACACCTTGCCCAATCATTACTCACCAACCCCACCATTTGCTTGGACTACAATTCAATGCATTGTATAGCTGCCTCCCGAGTCATGCTGCATCTCATTGAGCCTCCTTTGTTCGATGCCTTCAAGAGCTCACAAACACACACACACACACACACACACACTATAAGGTCTCTACTTTTGAATTTCACACAAGTTCTATTGCGCATTTGGATTTTTTTAAACCATCACTCATTATTTAAGATATTCGAGTTCACATTATGAATCGTAAGCTGAGAAAACATAGAATTTAAAATTTACGTTGTGAGCGGGATGGGAACACACAGAACGCCTCTATAACGACCCGACACACACTCTTGGGAAGATACACACACACACTATGGGGAACCACTCGGCTTACACAACACATCTAGCCGAGACAGGAAACACACCGATGAAGTGAGAGGAAAGAGACTATCCACTTGTCCACTCCACACAGAGACACACACACACACACCCAAAAAACTCAGCTCAAAAGAGAAGAACTTTTGATAATTAGATACAAATGAGCTTGGGCCAACACCAATGGGGCAAACAGCTCACACAATATGGGTAAAAGATACCAGATACAATCACAAATTGGAGCAAAAGCTTCGCTCATAGGAGAAACTTGCACAGCCAAAATAGCAAAAAAAGAGTGAAGAATTTGGCAAAATGAACAGCGCCATCGCGTCCGGAACGGCCCAAAACCCCAGTCTACAATGTCAAAGTGCTCAAATCCGACCTCGGATGAGCAGTTTACGACCAAAACAGGTTCCAAAAACACCAAAAACACACCTGCGGCTGTTTCTCCTCTCTTCTCCACGTTTTTTCTGGTCTTCTCTCTGTTTTTTCAGTTCCCACACTTAGCTTTATTATTTGGGCACCCTTGGCCTTTTAGATGACCTCAAACGGACCCCGAAAAGGCCAAAATGGTTCCGATGAAAATCGATGCACTATGTACATGTTGTCCTACCTGCACACATGTGGGCCCCACGTAACCACATGGCTCTGGAAAATGGGCAATCCTTTATTCGATGAACCATGCATGTGTATATACATATGTGCAATCCCTTGCTCCAAAAAACTCCTAACATAATTTGCCCACCCCCTAGCCTGCTAGAGCATTCATGCTCAGCAGCAACACTAGTAGATGCTCATTCCACCTGTATCAAAAGGCCAAAGGCATATCGCCTGATTCACAAGAAGCATCATAACACCACACCTACATTTGTCAACAATCAACCAAAATGCACCATAGGCATATCCAACTAACACATACGCCCTGTCTGGAGTTCCAAAATCATAAATATTGCATGCCACATTCAACCCAACCGATAGAGACAACTCAAGTGACTCATCACCTGGCATCTTGGCTTCACCAACCATAGCAACAACCTGCAAATCATGCACCCAAGTAGCTAAAAGCATTGTGTGAAGGTAAATTTGTTGATATCCAAAGCACAAAAGTATCCCCGCAGCACACATATCCCTAGCATAGGCATCCACATAGCTGAGATTGGACTCATATATGCCAAACCCCTTCTCATCATCATAAGCATACTCATCATCACACATAACTTTATCCACATCATAATCATGGCTAGCACCACTATCCATAGCTTCTAGCATGGGTTCATCAGTCTCCAAGAATACAGATCCCTGCTCTAAACCACAATCATGCTCACAAATCGGTTCAATCACTGCACATACATCAAAATATGGCTTCAAAACAGGCTCCACATCCCACAAATCCACAAAATGGCTCTCAACCTTGCCCTCTTCCCTAATTTCCAAGGAACTAGTATCCAAACATATGTGCTCATCATCAATACCCACAACCTCACACTCACACCCAGAATCACAAGGTACACAAGTAGCCAATGCATCCTCTTCAAGACTTTTCAATCCTGTATCCAAAGCATTACTCACCTCTTTAGGCTCTTCCATAAACCTGTCAACCTACAAGACCTCTTTACGCTTCACAATAGACCTTGGGAAGAAACGAGAAACATCATAGGATAGGCTACTTTTCACCTGCTTAGGCTTAACTTCATCTTCCATGTCAAATCCATCTTGCACATGCATACCTGTACTGATACCATGTTCCTCAAGACGCTTAAACTTCCATTCCTTGTGCTTTGCAATGCATACCGCATCTTCAAAAGACTCGGGCCTCTTCAACTCAACCTCGAATCGCAACCAAGGTAACAAACCATCAACAAAAAAAACTTTTCTTCAATGAATAAGGGGGGGTCTCATCCTTAAGAGCAACACACCAACGAGTCCATAAATCTGTAAAACCTTGTACATAGGCATCAACACCTTGACAAGAACCTTGCTTAAGAGCATTGAGCTCATTCCATACTGCATTTGCATCTTCAAAAACCTGGAAACACTCTAAAAAAGCTTCTATAAACTTGTCAAGACTCAAACCATAAGAAGAAGCCACTGCTTCTTTAGCTTCCAAATCCATGAACCAAACACGGGCCTCATCTTTCAAAAGCAATCCAAATAGCCTCAAAATCTTGTCCTCATCACACATATTGTTGCTTATGCATGCCACCTCAACTTGCTCCAGAAAGTTTTCCACATCTTCACCACTTCTTCCATGAAATTCTGGATAAGAGAAATCCATGGCTACCCAAGTTACAATGCTTTGAGAACCCCTTCGAACACACGTGCAAGAACCCAAAACTTTTCACTACCGAATCCCCAGAAACTTCAATGGAGCTCAACTTTAGATAAGGACAAACACATGCACATCAAATGAGTTTTCATAGTTAATCATCGGAATTACAACAGGCAAAGGACATTCCAGGATCTCTCGTAATCTTCTTGGCCCGAACATAGAGACACACACACACACACACACACACCCAAAAAACTCAGCTCAAAAGAGAAGAACTTCTGATAATTAGATACAAATGAGCTTGGGCCAACACCAATGGGGCAAACAGCTCACACAATATGGGTAAAAGATACCAGATACAATCACAAATTGGAGCAAAAGCTTCGCTCATAGGAGAAACTTACGCAGCCAAAACAGCAAAAAAAGAGTGAGGAATTTGGCAAAATGGACAGCGCCATCGCATCCGAAACGGCCCAAAACCCCAGTCTACAATGTCAAAGTGCTCAAACCCGACCTCGGATGAGCAGTTTACGGCCAAAACAGGCTCCAAAAACACCAAAAACACACCTGCGGATGTTCCTCCTCTCTTCTCCACATTTTTACTGGTCTTCTCTCTGTTTTTTCAGTTCCCACACTTAGCTTTATTACTTGGGCACCCTTGGCTTTTTAGATGACCTCAAACGGACCCCGAACAGGCCAAAAACTGACCTCACAGTGCATAGTTGTCACCTTTTTGCATCATACGCACACCTGGCACTCAGCTTTTTTCAATAATGAATCTCGCAACCACGTGAAGTGGCCCCAAAAAGTGGTCCTCATGATGACCTTTCTGCATAAGTATCACAAGAAAACACCCAAGTTGTGTCTGTACTCATCATGACCCCATTCGGCCTCCTGACGCCACTAGATGCCATCTGACGCACTCGCTTACCTCATGTCGTCGGCCCGCGGATAGCTTCCTCGAGAAGTTTTACGCGCTACCAACTCCTCCTTTATTGTAGAAAAAACACACTGGTACTGGTTCCGATGAAAATCAATGCACTATGTACATGTTGTCCTACCTGCACACATGTGGGCCCCACGTAACCACATGGCTCTGGAAAATGGGCAATCCTTTATTCAATGCACCATGCATGTGTATATACATATGCGCAATCCCTTGCTCCAAAAAACTCCTGACAACGCTACAAAATTCTGACATGTTTAGCTATATAAATCACTAATTAACTTATTGTAAGACTTAGTTACTGATTGTAGAATTTTCTTTTACTACTGTAAAGTTAATATAAGACTGTAAAATTTAACTTAAAAATGTAAAGTAAATTATCATTAAGTAAATAAATAAAATAGTTATAAAGAGAAAAGAATGCACAGAGATGACAAATGAAGGCACATGGACTCACATAGGAGGGGACAAAGTGGGACACGCTGTCACATGAAAAGGAGAGGCTAGTCTTGACTAATCTTAATGAGGAGAGGCTGTGTGGCCTTATGTTTTGATGATAATGACAAATTGGTCAAGCTGATGGGTACCACAAGGGTACCAAAAACGGGGGTATGATTTTTGGGAAAAAAAAAAAGTTGGACGTTTTCTTTTCTGCTATAAATAGAGCATCTAGGCTCACACTTTAAGCATAGAGATTGCCTCTATAGCGCTCACAAAGTGCTGCCCCTTTTCTTAGAGAGAAGGCATCCACAAACCACTAAGAGAGAAAAAAATCTAGTGGACTAATAAGGTGCGTATTAATTAAGCATTCAATTAACTTTAAGAATGATGTGTGTGTGTTATCTCTTACTCTAATTTCTCTAATAGATTAGTAAGATTCAATTAGTTTTAAGAAGGGTATGTGTGTGTGTGTGTGTGTGCTATCTCTTACTCTAATCTCTCTAATAGATTAGTAAGATTCCATTAGTTTTAAGAAGGATATGTGTGTGTGTGTGTGTGTGTGTGCGTGCTATCTCTTACTCTAATCTCTCTAATAGATTAGTAAGATTCAATTAACTTTAAGAATGATGTGTGTTTGCTATCTCTTACTCTAATTTCTCTAATAGATTAGTAAGATTCAATTAGTTTTAAGAAGGATATGTGTGTGTGTGTGTGTGTGTGTGCTATCTCTTACTCTAATCTCTCTAATAGATTAGTAAGATTCAATTAACTTTAAGAATGATGTGTGTTTGCTATCTCTTACTCTAATTTCTCTAATACATTAGTAAGATTCAATTAGTTTTAAGAAGGATGTGTGTGTGTGTGTGTGTGTGTGTGTGTGTGTGTGTGTGTGTGTGCTATCTCTTACTCTAATCTCTCTAATAGATTGGTAAGATTCAATTAGCTTTAGAAAAGGATGTGTGTGTGTTCTCTTTTACTCTAATCTTTTTAATGGATTAGTAAGATTCAATTAACTTTAGAAAAGATGTGTGTGTATGTTTTCTCTTACTCTAATCTCTCTAAGTATACCTACTCTCTCTAGTTAGTACATCTTCACTATTAACTTATGCATAGTTAATTGAAAGTTAATACATAAGAGAACTCATCATACTCTTATTATACATGATGAAATTCTCATTCAACAATTTTATTGTCAATTAAATTAAGTAGAATTTTGAATAATACTAAAAATTGATGTAGTTGAAGTATAGAAATGGAACTTAGAATTGGATTAGAAATGTCATGCATAAAAGTAATGCAGTCCTAAACTTTCACTCGTAGTTTACACACTTAATTTTTGATTAATTAAGATTAGCAAATATTTGATGTATAGAAATTAGATATAGAACAACAACACTAAGTGTGAATCCGAGTTGACGAGGGTTCAAATTACAGACTCTCTTTGGAAACAGGGAGATTACTAGGAAAATTGACCAATTTAAAGTTCTAAGTGTATAACATAAGTGTGGTACAAAAAAATGGCTCCAAAGCGTGCTCGAACCCAAGGCGCTAATGATCATGAAGCTGGTACAAGTAACGGTAGAACTCCTGCGGAACATGTTATGTCTCCACCAATCGGATCAATCGGAGCTATGGTACAGGTTAGTATTGTAGTTTCAAGTTATGCATCATTGCATATGCGAGACCATAGAAATATATTATTTACCTTATAAAAAGAAAACACGGACCGAAACCACGGGGCTTAACCCCAAAAAACTCGGCATACGTTTGACAAGTACGAAAGATTGTCTGGTTAAACTAGTTGCTATAGGAAAGAATGTTTGTCCAAAACCTTTGATAGGGTTTCTCTCAAGTCTCTCTACTTATTAGCGCTGGTATTATGTGGCAGTTGCCGAGGCGTGAGATGACACCCAGGATGGCACCGTTGATGCTGTGGTGGGAGTACACCCAGATTAGCCCAGCTGGATACTGCAGTTTTGTTTTTCCGTGGCGTGAGGATGACGCCCAGATTGGCACCGTTGTTGCTGTGGCGGGAGTACGTCCAGATTAGCACAACGAGTACTTGTCGATTGGTATGGGACGCTCACGAGGGCAAGGGATTTTATAAATAATGTATATACCGATCGGACATAATAGCGCTAGTAGAGATTCTTAAGTGAACCTAATCCAAGGGTTGTTGGTTTAAAATTGGACGACTTCTTGTTTGACTATTGTTTGTAATACTGTTTGAAGGGCTGTTTTAACGAATCAATATCATAAATAAAGTAAAGGAACATGTATATTTAAACAGTGTGGTAGTAATTAAATAACAAAAGAAGGGTGAGTGTGGTGTGGAAAGTAGGAGAATGATACCCCGAGGGTATCATTCTATGGACGGGTGGACCCGATGAGTCGGATAACTTTCCAACGCTAGAAATTGTTTTTTTTTTTAGTCATAAATCTTAAAAGAGATGTCATAATAATCAATATCTAATTCTCCTAAATGATTTTCTCATATTAAACTGATCATTTAATGTGGGGAAGTGCCATGGGAGAAAAAGCTAGAATATTGGTTAAGCTAGCATACCAGCCACTGTAGGGATCAAAAGGAGGGAAAATAGGGATCCAAAAGGGGGGGCATCTACAAAAGAGCCATGTGCAACAATGGGCTAAAAAGACCCTAAGGTTCAGCCCATTAAGACTTCCAAAATGCTAAGGTTCCAAAATTCAAAGGTTGTGTCTAAAGGTCAACCCTAGGGGTATTGGATGCTTTGTGTGTGTACAAAAAAGTCTTTTGCAATCCCTACTTAGGAGGGGGCGGGCCTTTCTTGTAGGGGATGAGAGAGAAAGCCACACACACACACACACACACACACACGCACAAGCTCCCTTTACACAAAGGGAATGATGGACACATGTCAGCTCCCTAGCCTAGATGCCCACAAGGTGTACCCAATTCCTATTGGATGGCCTTGGAGGTGGACCAATGAGAATTAGGCTAGAGTAAATCTAGTTTAATTAATTTAAAAACACTTAATAAAAGAACCAATGAGAATTAAGTCCTCTAGAAGACTATTGGACAGTCTCCCAAGGGGTCCAATGAGCATTCGGCGGCCCAATGGCTTGCCTGATTCCTATTGGCCAGGAGGCAAAGGGGTCCAATGAGAGTTTAATTGAATTATTAAGTTACTTAAAGCTCTCACAAAAGGGGAAAGGGGGCGTTTTGCTTAGTGTATGAAGCTTTCATCTTCATTGCACTAGCTAGTCTTGAAGGAGCACAAAGAATTGTATTGTACAATGTCTCTCTTGATGGGAGAAACCATAATACAAAGCCTTTTGGAGGGGGGACCGGCTCCATGCAAATCCGGTCCTCAACTATTGTCAATAGCTTAATTTCTCTCTCTTTTGAAAGTATTGTTCATGCTATCTAACTAGGTGTTATGCTTTTTGTTGCTCTCTCCACCCAAGCACTCTTGTAAGTCTCATTAGGAATCTATTATAATGAAATGCCCACTATGTTCATGCTAATTTCCGCTACACACAAGTTTTTAGGCCATTAAATGTTACAAGAGACAAACCTTGGCGGCTTGCTTCTGAAACATGGGGAAAAAAGCGCACAAGTTGGTCACTCTAAGATTTATACTTTTAGGTAAAATTGATTATAGATAGTTTTTAGATAGAGTTATGGTGTTCACGCTCCGCCATAGCGAGATAGGACCAATCCTTCACTAACGATTCATGCCCGTGGCTACGTAGTAGCTAAGGCAATGTCCATTGGTTTTTCTTTCTCAGGATTGGAGACCTATCAAAGGTACTCCGCTCCTCTCAAAAAGGGCAGGGACCTCACACACACACACACATTCCATTCCATGCTCTCTCTGTCTCATCCTCAGAGTCGTCCTAGCTGCCACCCAAACTTTATTTTTATTTTTTTTAAACAAACAAACAATGAAGTGCTCTTGGAAAGAGATGGTTCCAATCCCTATCCTCTTTCAAAATTGGAAAAAGAAAAGGGAAGGCTCCCACCTTCAAAAAAAAAATGGACCCCTTTTGGAGATCTCATGAGCAAGAAGAGTCTGGTCTAGCAAGAAATATAACCTTGAGCGTGATAATTTTTTGGGGATGCTCATTGTTTATGAGGAAGAGTAAAAACAAAAAAATGTTGCATTTTGGCTCAAAGATGATTGCTTTTAATGAGTGAGCATCATGAGAAAACATCGCACACATGATAGCACTAAATCCAGCCAAAATGTTCTCAAATTGACATGCTTATTATGTGATGCACTCTTTTTGGGTTTTTCTATGACTTAATATTGTCACGCTTCATTTTGAGGGAATGATGTGTGATTGTAAGTGAGAGATTTTTCATGCCTGAGACTGCATTTGGAGTTGGATTTCCCTTAGTATTTGGTTTCAATGATGAAATTTTATAATGCACTCCTTATTGAGCTATTTTGTGGAGATATTTGCCAAGGACACACAAATGTAGTTTGGGTTATCTCATGAGAGCTAGAAATTCATTTCAGCACATGCTTTCTTGCCCACTTGCAGTGAATGCCATATATGTGTGTAAGAGCATGGTATAGACATCAGTTGTGTGATATGATTATATGATGTTTTCTACACACAAATGACCTAATTTGCACGTATAATTTCAATTGCACTAATTTTGTGTAGCATTTGCATTACGCTAAATGAAATTTTCTTTTTGGTATGCATAAGGGCTACACTTTTAAAAGCCCGGGGGATTCACCATGGAAAACTTACCGCACCACGTAAGTGTAGGGGAGGGGGGTTTTTTACAAGTTACATAAGTGTATAAGTTAGGGGTAGGCCCCGAGTAATTTATCTACCAAGCTTAAAAATAAGGGAAGGGGTATCATATTTATGTGGGGGGGGGGAGGGGGGAGGGGGGAGGGAGCGAGAAGTGAGAAAAGAGAAACATGAGAGTAAGTTTTTGTGTTTCAAAATCATGGCTTCCCAAAAGATTCTTCCCTTGAACTTGTGAGTCAATAGCTATAAAGATACATGCAAGAACTAACACTGCTTTGTATATAGTTCATTTGTTGAGTTTGTATAGATGCAAATTTACATGGATAACCTAGCAAAACTTTATAACCATGGTCTTTGAGTAATTTAGATGGGTCAAAATTGGACCCGAATTGGACGAGTAGGTAGAGTGCAGGAGGCTGATCGTGCACATAGTTTCAAAGTCAAACTAAGATACATTGAGGGTATATCTAATTATCAATAGAAGTGGCTCCTTAGTAGGTTGCAAGTCACTATGCTACATGCTCTTTGACTAGTTTAACTCATTTAGATCATGTAAGACCTAAATTTTTTATATGTAAGATAGGGGTATGATAGTTTTTTGCATGGATTGTCATATAAGCGTAGAAAGGGGGGTCATATTACCTAGTATGAGTCGTATGTAGGGGTTTTTTCGAAGTTGTTCGCTCGCAGGTGGCATCCCATTTCGTATATAGAGTGAATCCTCGGGGTTTAACAGCTACAATTGACATTGCATAAATGTTTGGTGGAGAGTGTGTATCAAAACTTGGACTTGACATCATTTGTTGCATCTTAGTGCTTGAAATGAATGAAAAAATCCTTGCATAGCACTAAAATTGAGATTCTTTGAATGACCATGGAATAGCATGAAACTTTTGGGTTTGTGATTGATCGTGAATTCCTTGAGTGCTTGTGTTCAATTTCCACATGTTTAAGAGCACTAATGATTGAATTGTTTTTTAAGGGTTGTGGGAAGATATGAGCTTTCATTGATCCAAATGCAAGAGTTGGCATTGCTTTAACTTGCAATATTTGGCTATTCAGAGCATTCCAATTCTTATGATTAAAAGTTGTATACATGCTAGCTCATAGATTCCTCTAAAATTGTAAAATTTTATGCGAGCTAGTTGTTAGCCAACTTTTTTGGGAGCTTCAAATTGTACAATTTGAATTTCAAGAGCCACTTCATTTCATCAAAGTTGCATTATTTCTAGCTCTTGGCTTGTTTTAAATTCCATATTTCAATTGAGCTAGCACTTAATCAACTTTTGAATCATGCATGAGAGGTTTTTTACAATGTAAATTTGCTTGTGTAGAAGCTCATTCTCTCTCATTTTTTATGTGTATGCATAAATTTGCTATCAAACAGCATCGTGTGCATAACCAAAGGCACTTTTTTCCCTAGGGTTTTTTCCCTTTGGAATATTTGTGTATTTGAGACCCAGCATTAGGATTTCAATAATGTTTTGTGTGTGTTTTTCTTGGCTTTCAATAAATGGCCTTTGGAGCTTGCTTGTGTTTACACTTAGCTTCAAGAAGCTATAAATAAAGGGAATCAAGAGACTTCTCTACAAAAGAGTGGATGCTTGCTCAAGGATGCTCAAAAGAACATGAATAGGTGAAATCCTTCCATGATACTGCTCTTTGTTTATCTTTTTGCATGCTTGGATTAAGTGAATCTGCTTCTAAACTATGGCTCTTTGATTTTCAAAAGCTAGGCAGACCTTAGGTTAATGTAGGATCATTGCTTAATATTCCGAAACTCCTAGTGATCTTAATACTCCATTCATTTTTAACATGAACTAGGGCTATGATCAGGCTTTAATCCCTTAGTTCATTTTCCATAAACATCTCATGTTGGAAGCAATAAAAAGTGCTAAAAAAATGAAACAATGAAGCAAAAAAGTGTCAAAAAAAGTAGCAAAAATGCTATTAGAAACATGAAAAGAAAAT
The DNA here is from genome assembly GCF_014529385.1 of Adiantum capillus-veneris. Lineage (NCBI taxonomy): Eukaryota > Viridiplantae > Streptophyta > Polypodiopsida > Polypodiales > Pteridaceae > Adiantum > Adiantum capillus-veneris. The sequence continues at coordinate 48,524,624 of NC_140960.1, forward strand.
TTATATGCTATGTTCTGTCTTGTGAGGCCTAGCGCCTTATTCGCACTTGGTAGGCGAGGGGAATCACCTTGGCTCACTTGGTCAAGTCCCTAAACCAATTCCCTGGGCTGATAGGGGTTAGCCGTCACCTTGTAGACTAATAGATTCTTGGAACACCTTCTTGAGGGTTCAAGGAGCCGAGAGTCGTACCTAGAATTGCCTTGGGGTGGTAGCCTTGTATTGTCCTTTATTTTTTTATATGAATGACAAAAACAAAACTTCCATGAGCTTCAAAAAGCTGTGACAATGTCCTAATAGATTATGAGCCCATAGACATGATAGACTTGGATGCTTTATTAAGATTGGTCATATAGTTTCTAGGCTAGTAGATTTATGCCCTTGCATTAGCCTAGGAGCATAATTGATTGCTTATGTTTCATGCATAAAACTGAAATTTCAAGTGATTTAATCTTCATGATATTTTAGGTGTGTTTTTGCTTTATGTTGTTTAGTTTTTTAATGATTGACCCATCTTATAGAAGCAAAAATTCACTTTGCATGATTGTTCAATGTACTTCATGTTTTATTTATCCTTGTTGGCCTTTGATACTCATTACTTGTTTTATGTTTTGCAGCTCAACATTCTTCCATGGACGTGCTTTCTACCATGTCTCCGTGCTTTGCTTCAGTAGCACACAAGGATGTGCGCCAAATTAGGAAGTGGGGGGGGGGGATGTGCCTAACACATGCTACACTGATTATGCGTCAAGCAAGGTATGTGCACAATATTTGCTATTCACATTGTACAAGGTTTTGAGCTCATTTGGGAGTTCCAAATTGTATATGCTACCTACAGGGCTCAACTTAATCCCATAGTAGAAAGGTTTGTGGTGCATGTCTTTATAAGAAATCCTTTATGCAAAGAGGCTTAATTATTGAGGATTCATTATTGAGTATCCACTCTTGAGAGCTCTCTTTTGAGTGTTCACTTTATGGATGGTCTAGCCTTGAGTTTAATGCCCATGCTTAGAAGGCTAGTTGTAATCCTTTGTAATTAGAGAAGCATTTCTTAATTTAAACTCTACTTTCTTCATTAGTCTTAATTCTTCTATATTCCATTATGTCATGAAGTAGTTTTACCTTCTCATTATTCTAGATTTGAGTGTGTGTGATGACTTCTTGTTTATTGACCACTCCTATCCTTCTATGAGCACTCAATTTGTGATCTTTAACATCTCTAACTAGGTTGATTAAGTAGGTTCTTAATCTTGTGATTAGAGTATGTGCCCTATTGTTTACTCATGTGTGGATGGGTTTAATGAAACTCAAGCACCATTCACCTTGTCTGTGTAGCTTTTGATTAAGTACCTTGATTGGCATGTGGTGATTGGAGAGGCCAACGCCAATGCAATCAGTGTGTGTTTGTCAAGAGTTTGCTTTGAAATTCTAGTCTATGGAAAATCAAACTTTGGTGGGCTTAATGTGTGTAGGTGATGCTTGATTGATGATTATGGTGTGAGTGATTCATGGCTACTCTCTACTGCATTGGAACAGCATTGTCTTGAATCCTCTCATTCAATACATCCAATGATGCTCATACTTCCATGGCCTAGCCAAGTTGCTGATCCTAGGATTGATAATTTTGTTGGCCTTGGGTTGATTAGATGATGCTACAATTAACCCCAATAGATTTGAGCCGCAATATGTGTATACATCAAAGAAAGCTAACAAATGAGGATCTCCTTTGAGTTTTCAACTGTCCTCATACAACTTGAGCAAGGAGTTACTTTCAGTGTATCCATCTATTCACTTGGTCCTGTAATTGTATCCACGATTCACTACTTTTATAAAATTGTATCCCAAGTATCTAGTCTTTTTTGGAAAAAAAAATGATGATGGATTTTGTTTTATTGCTTTTTTTGCTACACCAAAAATGGTGGAAACTACATGGGTTGAGTTATTTTGATTTATAACTTACTTGTGTCAGGATAAAGAAAGTCTTTCTTAATCCCAATTGAGGGTATTATGTTGGATCCTTGATGAAATACTTTGCGGTAGGATTTTTGGATATGTTTATTGTAGTTTGAAGTTATTTTTAATTAAAAATAGTAAAAAACACTCCCTCTAAAAATATCTCTCCAACCAAGGCTTAGGACAACATTTTTGCTAAATTTAGCTCTTTTGTGAAAGTTTTAAAAAAGCTCGCGCAAAAAGCTCGCTCCATTTCCATCCCCGCATGGACCTAGCTGCTTCAAAGAGTGTCCTATTCTTCCTCTCTGCTATTCCATTTTTTTGAGGAGTAAAGCTGCAAGTAACTTGCCTTTGGATTCCATATTGAAGTAGGTAATGGTTGAGCTCCTTGGATAGAAACTCTCCTCCATTGTTAAACCTAAGATTCATGAGTCTTCTACCTATCATTTTCTCAACCATGACAAGAAAGTGATTGCAAAATTGAAATAGTTCAACCTTGGTCTTCATAAATTAAAACCAAGTGTACCTAGAAAAGTCATGTGTGAAACTCACAAAGTACATGATTCCTCCAAGTGAAGGAGTGTGGGCTGATTCACATACATCAGCATAAACCAAATCGAATATCCCCAGTGCCTAGAGTTTCTTCTTTTGAACTTACTCCTAGCATGCTTTCCAAGGCAACATGCTTCACATACTTTCCCAATCCTTTGCAAGGTCAGGATGACAATGACCATGTTTAGCTCTCAAAGCCACTTTCCTTGACCTGCTATTGGATTCATAGATATTCTTCAATGTATCCCAAGCCTTCTTGGGAGTCTTCCCATCTATTAGAGGTTGAGAATTTCATCTTTGACACTCAAATTTATCATGTAAATAGTAAACACAGCTTCATGATTGTTTTTGACCTGGATCTTACCATTGTAGACCACCATGATGAGGACACCACTTCCATACTGTATGCATTGCAAACTGAGAACTACTACCATGCCTCTCTACTGCTTTTTTCCACTGGAAGGTCCCCTACTCTTTACACATAGTTCAAAAAGGAGAAACCCTTGCTCACTTGATCCCAACATAGCAATTATGTGGATAGGCATAGAGGTCATGTATGGTGATAGCATGATCCTTGATCAGAGTTGGGAGCATGAGATTTATAATCAAGGGTGGAACCACAACATTGTTGTGCAGGTTGCGTCTGAATTTCCTCAACTACAAGTTCAGGTGGAATCAGAGAAAAGGCCACACAAAGTCGGCTTTTATGTAGAGAAATAGCACGCAAATGAAGTGAAATGAGTGAAAATTTGAGGCGCATGGGCTAAAAGTGAAGCTAATTTACAATGGAGGAATTGATTTGGACAACCATCCTGAAGGTGTTTGAAAAGGCCAGGCATTAGCTTACCTTCTGTGTAAATTCAAAGCAGAAGGGAGGTCCCCATATGCCATACAAGTTTGTGGAGACTCCCATATGCCATATAGTTTGTGGAGACTCTGGTAATGATGTAGATCTTTTCAACATCCCTAATGTGTATGGACAATTCTTGGTTTAAATTATGGAAGCTCTATGCAAATTCTTTGAACACCATGGAGTGTATTGCTTTACCCATTGTGCTTGTTCTTTCTTATGAACAGTTATAAGGTGGAGTGTGTCTATTTTCCACACACACACACACAGTTTAAAACTTGCAGCATGTGAGTCCAACTCAATAATATAAGTAAATCTTAAACCCTTGCAGTCACCTCCTCAAAGTGCATTTAGTTCATAACTGGAATCATGCAAGTCAAGTTTAATATTATAACGCACTCATTGTGAGATAATGTTGGGCTATTTTTAGCGAATGGCAAGCAAGGGCATCTCTCCAAATGCAATCAGTTATTCTTACATCTTGATAGCATGTGGCATTGGGCAAGATGTTGATATGGGCATAAGAATTCAGGATGCAATGCCTTGGATGACTTGTATGCCTTGGAATGCACTAATTGTGGGATGAAAACAAGCAAGGGCTTCTCTTCATACAAGGGTTGTTTATAGTAGATGAAAATCAGGGACTTTTCTCCAAATGTAATCACCTATGCTTGATGAAATTGATGGAGTATGTTTAGAGACCCTTGATGGTGAGCCTACGGCTAACTTCATCAATGGCAGTCATATATAGAAGTATGAAGAGCCACTAACTGAAGAAATGCTTGCACATCAGCATGCAATAAAAACACGTACGATAGTCCACAATTTGGCCAAAAAGAAAAAATCTTGGGATGAAGGAGATGCCAGAGTTGTCAAAAGAAAAGAGTGTCAGAAAGCAGCGCTCTTAGCTCTACATCCAACAATCTTAGCACTCTTGTTGAAGCTATACATCCAAGACCAACCCAAGTATACATCTTTCCATGTGGCTATCAAGAAATAAGATTTGGTGGATATGGTACTAAGAAGGCCTTGGAATTCGCTATCCATATGCTTGACCTTCTATCTTGCAAGCCCAAGCATATGGATAGGGAATTTCTCATACGAATCCTCTTTGGCTACCAAAATCAAGCCAAACACCCTTGACACTTGTTGAAAGAATACCACTAGCTCATCAAAAGAGGACTTTAATTATAACTACATCCAGGGCTATTCAACAAAAATTGGCATAGCTTTGACGGATTACAAAGACATTACTGCATGCCCAAGAATATTACACTAGAGCTTCTTAGATATGGTCAAAGGCTTGGGACCATTGGAGAGAAGTTTATAAAAGAACAAGGATAATTTTTGTTTAATTATCTTGGTCAAAGGTAAATGTTAAGTGTAATCAATTTGGACAATCAAAGCCACACATCAAGTACCACACATGCGAGAGAAACCAAAAGAACTAAGAGAAAGGATAATTGTTGTTTTATTAAGGTATCTTGATCAAACGTACAGTTCAAGTGTCAAATGAGTGTCATGTCTAGAACAATTGTGGAATTTGGATTCATCACTTAAAAAAGGGAAGGTACATGGCAATGATTTCCCTCACAAATCCAGAAGCACCCAAGGTGGATGGAGCCACTGGGGCTAGGGAAAATGAAGCCACTACAAGCACTGGAGGGGGCAGGGGATGCTACCATAATGGAATTGGAATGGGTAGAGGTAGGGGAGATTTTTCCAAAAGAAGCATGAACTTCTATACTTATGGCAAGTATGGCCACTCCATAGATTAGTGTCTAGATTTACCAAAACTAGAGGTAGTTGACCAGAAACCACCAGAGCCAGTACCAGTAAGAGTAGTCATAAGAAGAAGAGGAGAAGTGATTGAAGAAATCTCTACTGAAGAAGATATTCAAACTGATGAGGCCAAAAATGTTGAGATGTCGAGCTCTACACCTTGAGCTGGCATCCACTACGGGTCTTGGCCGCTTCTGGCATTTACTCACTGGCGCGTTAGGTGACCGACACGGAGGATCTCTGCCAGTGATTCTACAGCTGGACTACACTTATAGTGCCAACCTAGTACGCTTCTAGCGAGTTCACACTTAGTGATCGCATGTACATATGTGCTACTTTTCAGCTTAGTCATTTTGTACTCTCTTTTCTGTGAAGAAGAAGAAGAAGAAGCTTTCCATCTCTGTGTGCTTTGTGCTTGTCTTGTGTAGCTCTCTTGTATCCTCATTCTTTACACGGTATCAGAGCCTGGTGCAGGCAAGAGAGGCTAAGAGAGCAAGAGCATCACAATCCCTTCGTTCGCAATCCACGACCAGGTCTCCAAAGTGCAGTATACAGAGATTTACTGTACAAGTACAGTGGTTGTATGTACGCTTGATTGTAGACACTCGTTGAGTGTAGAAAGCGTTATAGGTACCACGATAGCAGGTTCAACAGATTTGCAGGTTTTTGCAGATTGCAGCTATTTTGTCTTAGTGCTTCAAGATGTCTGACGGTTTCAGTCAGATTGTTACTGAGAAGCTTGAGAAAAATAACTACCCTGCATGGAAGTTCAGAATAACAAATTTCCTAAAAGGAAAAGGTTATTGGGACTATGTAGAAGGAGACAATGCAAAGGAACCAGAGATTCCCGAGGCAAATGCCATAGCAGAACAAAGGAAAGCTTTGAGGAACTGCCAACAAGGCCAGAGCAAAGTGATGTATTGGCTTTCTATGAGCATCACAGATGGCATGATGGGCTATCTACAGGATGCTGAAACCCCCGCCATTGCATGGAGAAACTTAGGCAGAGTGTTCGAGGTGAACACCAAGGCCAGGAAGCTTCAACTAAAGTCGGAGCTAAATCAGGTTAAGAGGAACAACCTCTCAATCAATGATTATGCCTTGAAGATCAAGAGTATCATTGAGGCTCTTGGATCTATTAAAGTCTCAGTGGAAGACGATGACATTGTCCGTGCATGCTTGGATGGTCTAGGAGATGAGTATGTACATTTTAGGTCTTCCATGAATACAAGAGACGACATCCCCGTGTTCCAAGATTTGATTTCTATGCTTATTCTTGAGGAGAAGAACCTTGACACATCTTCTTCTCATGGCAGAAATAATTCTAAACAGGCCTTCTATTCTAACTCCAACAGAGGTAGAGGTAGAGGTCGTGGTCGAGGCCCAAGGGGTTGCAGGGGCCAATTTCTGGAAGGTCAATCAAATCAAAACAATACAGGTGGCAGGGGAAACCAGTCTCAAGGCAGGGGGAGTCAAAGAGGTCGTGGTGCACGATCAAGCAGGCAGCAACATACTCCAGATAGCAGAGAATGTTGGACTTGTGGTGAAAGAGGTCACATGTCACGTGACTGTCCAAAGGGAAAAGCAAGTGGAAAGAGAGAACAGGGCAACTATGCATCTACTAGCAGAGATGCAGATGACAGCAAAAACGAGAGCATGTTTGTTATGCAGCATGTAATGAATACAATGACTGCAGAGAATTCCACCCAAGATGATGTTTGGTATGTGGATTCAGGTGCCTCTAATCACATGACGTCTCATGGAGAGTGGTTTAGAGATATGTGCAAACCAGATGTGTCAGGCTATGTGCAGACAGGAGATGACACAACTCACCCCATTGCTCATGTAGGGGACATACCTCTAAATACGAAGAGTGGGAAATCAAAGTACTTAGCAGATGTACTTCATGTCCCAAACATTACAAAGAATCTTGTTTCTGTTGGACAAATGGTTGAGCAGGATTTGCAGGTTCGCTTCAATCCAAATGGCTGTTATGTAGAAGATTTCCAAAATGGATGTAAGCTGATCACAGAGGGCAAATGTGTGGGCAGAATGTTTACGCTGAATGTAGACATGCCTGAGGTAAAAGCTGCATTATTTGCACAGGGCACAGGTGTTGTGGCTGATGTTGACATTTGGCACAAACGCATTGGCCATGTCAATGAGAAGAGATTGTGCAGCATGCAATCAAAACAGATTGTAAAAGGTTTGCCCAAATTCAAGGTGGATGGTATGCATAAACTGTGTGCAGCATGCCAGTTTGGAAAACAGTCAAAGGGCTCATTTCCACATGAGCGCAATGTATGTAAAACGCCACTTGAGAAGGTGCACATAGATGTTTGGGGTCCAACCGATACTGCAAGTATACATGGTTGCAGGTATTATGTCTCTTTCATTGATGACCATACAAGGAAAGTATGGGTCTACTTCATGCGTAACAAAAGTGAAGTGTTTGGTCACTTTCAAGACTTCAAAGTCATGATTGAGAAGGAGACAGATATGCAAATCAAGACATTGAGGTCAGATGGAGGGGGAGAGTACTTCTCCAATGATTTTTCAGATTTTCTGCAAATGCATGGTATACGCAGGCAGTTTACATGCAGATATACTCCACAACAGAATGGGGTCGCAGAAAGGAAAAACAGGCACATTGCAGAGGTTTCACGTGCATTGATGAATGAGAAGAACATGCCTCATCATTTCTGGGCTGAAGCCGTAAATACAGCTGTGTACATTATGAACAGGACACCTACAGTTGCGGTGCATGATGTAACACCTGAGGAAAAGTTTACAGGTACAAAGCCTGATTTGGCACACTTGAAAGTGTTTGGCTGCATAGCTTATGTGCATGTACCAGATGAGTTGCGTAGGAAATTGGATCCTAAAGCAGAGAAATGTGCATTGGGATGATGCAATGAATGAAGAGATGGCTGCATTGGAAGCAAACGACACATGGGAGTTGGTTCCATTGCCAAGTGGCAAGAAAGCTATTGGCTGTAAATGGGTGTATAAAACCAAGCATAAGGCTAATGGTAACATTGAGCGTCACAAGGCAAGGCTGGTCGCAAAGGGTTATGCACAGACGTATGGCATAGACTATGAGGAGACCTTTGCTCCAGTGGCAAAGATGACGACTGTGAGAGCTGTCATAGCAGTGGCTTCATCTAGAGGATGGATTATGCATCAAATGGATGTAAGGAATGCCTTCTTGAATGGTGAGTTGCAAGAGGAAGTGTATATGGATCAGCCACCTGGTTATGTCGATCCAGGTTACCCAGATTATGTATGCAGACTTCTCAAAGCTTTGTATGGTTTGAAGCAGGGCTCTAGAGCATGGTATGACAGGATTGCCAAGTATCTTGTTAGTATTGGTTTTAGGAGAGCTCATGCTGATCATTCACTCTATGTACATGAGAGTGATGTGGGGATTGTGTTCATTACCATATATGTAGATGACCTTATTATTGTTGGTGACAATGCTATGGAGATTGACCATGTGAAGGGTCTTCTCAAAGAGGAGTTTGAAATGAAAGATTTAGGCGAGTTGCGCTACTTTCTTGGCATTGAGGTGATCAGGACTCCAGAGGGTGTATGGCTATCACAGAGACAGTATGCTTTGGACATGTTGTCAAAGTATGGTATGGCTGATTGTAAGCCAATTTCTATTCCCTTGGATGTGAATGCAAAGCTGAGTGCAGAGAAGGGTGATGTTGTTGAGGATGTCAACATGTACAGGAAGATTGTGGGTAGTCTAATCTACTTGACTATCACGAGGCCAGACTTGAGCTACACAGTAGGCTTGGAGAGTCAGTTCATGCAGCTTACGAGGAAGCCACATTTGGATGGAGTACGACGCACACTTAGGTATGTGCAAGGTACTCTTGACTACGCATTGTTCTATGCAGCAGATGCACCATTAGCATTGTATGGGTATACAGATGTAGATTGGGCAGGTAGCATTGTTGATAGGAGATCTACGAGTGGCTTCATGTTCTCTTTTGGGAGTGCTGCTGTTACTTGGAGCAGCAAAAAGCAACCTACAATTGCTTTATCGAGCACAGAGGCCGAGTACAGAGGTGCAGCAGTTGCGGCGTGCGAGGTAGCTTGGCTAGGCACATTACTTGAGGACTTGGGAGTGCAGGTGGACCAGCAGATTTTCATCCATTGTGACAACCTCACCAGCATGCAGTTGGCTAGGAACCCAGTGTTCCATGCCAGGAACAAACACATAGAGGTCCATTACCACTACGTTCGAGAGCGAGTGTTGGCGGGCGACATCGACTTGGTCTACGTCAGCACAGAGGAGCAGATAGCGGATATCTTTACCAAGGCCCTCGGAGCTGAGAAGCTTCGACGTTTTCGGACTATGCTTGGACTCTGCGACATGCAGAGCTCGAGGGGGAGTGTTGAGATGTCGAGCTCTACACCTTGAGCTGGCATCCACTACGGGTCTTGGCCGCTTACGGCATTTACTCACTGGCGCGTTAGGTGACCGACACGGAGGATCTCTGCCAGTGATTCTACAGCTGGACTACACTTATAGTGCCAGCCTAGTACGCTTCTAGTGAGTTCACACTTAGTGACCGCATGTACATATGTGCTACTTTTCAGCTTTAGCACTTAGTCATTTTGTACTCTCTTTTCTGTGAAGAAGAAGAAGAAGCTTTCCATCTCTGTGTGCTTTGTGCTTGTCTTGTGTAGCTCTCTTGCATCCTCATTCTTTACAAAAAAGTGGGAACAGCAGAGGAAAGTGTGGAAGGCTAAGGATAAAGAAAAGATAGTAGATGAATGGCAAGAACAAAGGGGGCTTGCAACAAAAATCATTGAAAATCTATCAAGAAAGCTGGTAGAACAACCAAAAAGTTCAGACGCTTGGACCACTCACAAAATACCATCTCGGCCTTCAAAACCAAAACCGAAGAAGTCAGCAGCTAGACTACATGAGTTTATGATTGCTGCAGTACAGAGCTTGAGAGAAGAATCAAGGCAAGTCAGAGAAGACTTGGCTGAGGCTGGACATACTGACTTGGAAAGAATCAAGTGGATTCATCATAGAGCTAGCCAACAACTACAAACAAACCAGTAGAATGGAACTGTGAAGATTCTCAGAGGGAGAAGTCTTCTGGTTCGGACAACGAGAGCTTGGGCAATGAGCAAGATGCAGTATATGTTAAGGTCTATTATCAGATTCAAAAATTCACCGTAAAGTTGGATGACATTCGATGCACATTGCCGAAGGCAGATAAATTTATCAAACAAAAGAGAAAAGCTGAAGCAAAGGCCATAACAATGGATTTGGAGGCTATCAAGGATGATGAGGTTCCAATAAACCAAATAGACTATCAGCTCGAAAAACAATGGGAACCATTATTTGGTGTTATTCTAGATGGGGGAGCATGAGTGAATATTATTGGTGAGCATCTTTGACAAAAGCTAGGAATAACCAAAATGAAGCCAAATCCATTCAGAATAAGGATGGCAGATCACTGGGTGGTCCAAGCCACTGGTCTCATTGGAAACATGCAGATAAGGGTGGGGAAAGAGAAATTTAAAACTAGTTCCTTAGTGTTGGATGTGCAAGGGGCCTATGGAATGTTGTTGGGAAGACCATGGCTCAAAATTGATGGGGCTATACATGATTATGCAAACCACACATTGACTATTCACAGCTCCATCAAGAGAATGGAAGTCAAGATAGATAACACCAGATCATGGAGGAAGGCATTAAGACCAGAAGAGCTATGTAAGAAGTATGGTACAAAGAATATCAAGAGGATGTTAGCCTCCATGAATATCTTCCCTTTAACGAAGATCAACCTCACCGCGGTATTGATGGACAAATAACAAGCTAAACGACAGAAACAACAATACCCCGATTAGTTCACTGAAGTAAATGTTGGGAGAGAGACCAGATAGATGGTCAGGAACCAGACCAACCTGTACCATAAAAGCTTAACAAAAGAGTAGAAACCAGTTTGGTGGACCATTCATAGGTGAATGAAGAAATTCCAATAGTACCACAACAAGATCTTTAGAATGATCTCCTGGAGGTCGAAAACCCATTTAATGATTCTGTTATAGGCATTTGGACAAATAAGGAAGTTGAATCACTGGCTATTAGAAAGGGAGGTGGGCCAAATTGGTTGCTTCCAGTTGATCGAGAATTAGAAGAATGGAATCTCGGCTCAGAAGAGGAACCCAGAATGATTAAAATCAACAAATAGCTGAAGTCCAAGATCAAGGAAAAAGGCAAGGTATTGTTCCAGAAGTATAAAGACGTATTGTTCCAGAAGTATAAAGACGTATTTTCTTGGGAACATACAGATATGAAGGGAGTGGATCCAAAGTATGCTAGCACTACATACGAAAGGATAGATCTACCATTTGTTTATCTGTCAAGATGGTGGATCATGTTGCTAAAGAAACTCGTAGCTTATGGCTTGTGGGTTGAGAGGTGACTTGAGATCTTTTTACACTGTTAGGTGACAAAAACGGATGTGAGCTACGAGAATCAATAAGAAAGTAAAGAGGTTTATCTTTAGATTCTCCCTTGGTCTCAAGAATGGAGAACTGTCAACTTTGGCCACTAGGATCCAAGGCAGCATAGATGTGAGCTTATTCATCTATCTCATCCTTTACTGAAACAAAGTTCATAGTGGATGTTCTAGGTGGGTTGTTGGTTGGCTTTTGACCGCGAGGTGCTAATCAATAGAAGTATGATATTGTGAGAGAGCAACATATCTAATGCATAATGCATGATAGGTGCTCTACATTGAGAGTAGATGACATGCCGGTGGCTAGCGTCGTGATGGTGTGTTGCTTGTTGATCTCTTTGTGTGATGGACGCCTCTCCTTATATAGGGAGAGAGGGTGGAATTCCTATATCTTTTATTGGGGTGTGACCTACACCATGTGAGCGTGGGTCGGTCATGTCTGTTGCATGATGCTTGTGGTTGAAGTTCACAGAGAGAAAATAGTAGGAGGGGAAGTAAGGTAGAGGGATGGGGGGTTCTTACAAGGTATGCTAAATGTAGCTAGCTTATTTTGGAGAGGGGAGATGGGCTTTTTAGAGGAATTTTTCAAGGGTGGTTTGTCATTTGAGAAGATAAATCCGCCACTTATAGCGAAAGTGGCTCTAACTTTAGCCAAGACCTCATTTAATATGGCTTTGTTTCTCTCACTCATGCCCTGGATTTCAAATTTAGAGTAAAAATATATACAATGATCCTATTTTCTTTACAAGAAGTGAGAGATTATCAGGGGCGTTGATGTAGAGCCAAAAGATGACTAAAAGATTGATGCTGTCATTCAAAACTGATGAGAGATAGGGGTGGTTCACCTAATTGATGCTTCTATAACTCGATGCTTTGCTCGGACAAAACTTCTTTGTGTTGTGTCATTTGTAGTGGTCGTAATTGGATGCCTTTGCGGTCATCACAATTGCCGTCATTTCATTAACAGTGTTCGCACGAGGTGTGTATGTATGAGAGCATGCACATGTGTGTGAATGATGGGGGTTGTAATTTGACGATTTCTAGCTTATGGGCTGATTAGTGAGAGTGTTTGGTGGTTATTGTGAAAGTTTACAGTAAAAATTTAACAATAGATTGATTGTACAATCTATTGACCATACAATGGACGAGACCGGACATATACAAAACATAATACACTAGATAGCAACATACTAATGGACAGTAGAGACCATATGACAATTAATAATTTCACATATCCCTAATATTTGATACAAAATCAAATTGTAAAGTGTTATAGCGTCACATGATCAAGGAATTGTAGATGAAAAAGTGTAGTCCATTGAAAAGGTTTTGCTAATCTTAGCCAAGCGAGAGAGTCCAGTTGTTAACCAATGATCAAAAAAGTCTGTCTGTTTGATAAATTGCCAAAATTTTGGCAGAGTCTCATTTGTAAGTCAGCAATATTTAAAAATAAATGAACCCTTTTGTCTAAGGAGCCTCACATCAGGATTTTTTCAAATAGATAAATCTAGTATTAAAAAACGAGAGTAAAGAATAATCGTATCTTCATAGAGAGAGAGAGAGAGAGAGAGAGAGAGAGAGAGAGAGAGAGAGAGAGAGAGAATATGTGGGGGTGGTTTTCTGTGTGTTGGTCTCAAAACCATATATAAGAGCATAACTCCATTTTAGCATCCTAGGGACTTTAGAGACCCAGCTTACGTAAGCATAAAGCATTTATTTGAAAACTTTATTAAAAGGATCACAAGGGTAAGCGACTTAGAATGTAAATGTCCATTTGAGCTTCCTATGATAACATTAACCATTAACAAAAAAGTCCCCATCCTCTGACATTAACCATTAACATACAAGGCCCTATTAGCATTTTAATGCTTTATGAAGGGACTTCATCGTGAGCATAATAAAAGGCTTGCAATAAAGCCATCACTCACTTTATAAAATACAAACCAAACGTTTCATTCTATATAGTCAATGTGCTTTCTAAGTTAGTTTATATTCCTGCTTATAAAACCACTAGCAAAAATCTTGTGTGTGTGGCTTATATAAAATGTGCTGTCATTTGTTACTTGTCAACAATGAAGGCCAAGGGCCAGAATCCCCTTCCCTAAGAATCTAGCAAATTCCATTGCAGTGTCGAATGAGCAAACTAATTAAATGTACATCAAGAGACTCAATGTCAATGTAACCAATTCATGTATTTTATATACAACATAAACTTGCATGAACAAACCTCAAAAATTGTAAGCTCCCTTCTGACACATGGAATAGAGAATAGATGAAGCAATTGAAGAGTGTGGTATCCATGCATCATGCCTTTTATCCACATCCGAGCGCCTACTAAGAAAAATTGTTGCACGAGAAAAAGTTCCGCTCTGTGATGTGAGGGAGAGAGAGTGTTTGAGAGATAGGGATAGCTTCATAAGGACAAAAAGAAGATCAATGGCGAGTATGCGTGCATTTCTGCACAGTATCATGGAAAACAAAGTAGGTGAATCCACATGCGGCTCCATAATCTAGATAATAGTGCAAAGTATTGGGTCTTGGAGAACAAAAGTAAAGGTTGAGAGCTTCCAGCATTAAGAGAAAAATATCTTAAGGAAGCTCAATGCTTAAAATAGACTCGTACAGCTAGAGCCCTTAAGGATCTACAATTCCACTGACTGATTTAAAGAAGGACACATTCATCCTTGACTACAAATCCCATGCATAAAAAAGGTGGTGGACTGAGGAAGAGAGAGAGGGAGAGGAGACAAGGAGGGGGGGGGCTCCATGGATGGAAGAGGACAAGGCGGGAAGAGGTGATAACGAGGAGGAGGCCTCTTTATTTGCTTTTGTTAGAAAGGTGATGGCCATGGTTGTACAAACCATTGAGTGTCTCTTTTATTTACTAATATATAGCTTCTAATAATTTGAACGTGGAGCCCTATGAGGAGAAAATGAAGGAGGGAGGGATGATTGCCAGTGGCTCCGCCAGTACTTGGGGACAAAGACTCCTTACCATGCAAGATTGCCTACTTCAGGTAAAAGCTTTTTTCGAGAGTTTTATTTTATTTTGATCATCAAGTGGTCGTTAACACACAATGCACCTGAGAAATACCAAGAAGAGGGGGGTTCCATAGAGAGAGGTGGATTGCGTTCAAAAGGAGGCCCTCAAGGTGATGTGGGTATGGATAGTAACAAGATTTAGTCAATTGTGACATCTGCTAGAGATTGATGAGATATGGATGTGATTGCTAAATACATTATAATGACCATAATTCTCATCAAAGATCTTGACAGGGATAGTGATGTGAATGTTCAGTGACTATCATCTTCGTGCAAGTACTGGATATGTGTTGTCTAGTGCATTGGTACTTAAGAGTTAGTGTCTACTAAAAGTGGAGCCCTATGAGGAGAAAATCAAGGAGGGAGGGATGATTGGCAGTGGCTCCGCCAATACTTGGGGACAAAGACTCCTTACCATGCAAGATTGACTGCTTCAAGTGAAATCTTTTTTGGGGAGTTTTATTTTATTTTGATCATCAAGTGATCGTTCACACACAGTGCACTTGCAAATTGCCAACAAGAGGGGGGTTCCATAGAGAGAGGTGGATTGCGTTCAAAAGGAGGCCCTCAAGGTGATGTGGATATGGATAGGAACAAGATTTAGTCAATTATGACATCTGCTAGAGATCGATGAGATATGGATGTGATTGCTAAATACGTTATAATGACCATGATTCTCATCAAATATCTCGACAGGGATAGGGATGTAAACGTTCTTTGTGCAAGTACAGGGTATATGTTGTCTAGTGCGTCAACACTTAAGAGTCAGTGTCTACTGAATTGGTTGTTGGCTTATATTGGCGTTGCATACGTAATCAAGGGTAGGGGGCACGTCACAAAGTAATGACATGGCATGACCTAAAGGACAAACTTCAGACAGCAGAGCCCCCCTGAAAGATGCAGAAGAAGTTATGATAACTTGAAGAACCAATCCTAGAGGCCAAAATGAAAGGACATTCATTTTTATAAGTTGTACCAACTTATAGGTCCTGTCCCCGATGGAAACCAAAGGGACAAAGGTCACAAAACTTTGTGTAAAAGACTGATGACATGGTGTTTGTACGGACCCCTGCAATTCGCAATGCTAAGATGGCTATCATACGGATTTTTTTGATTCTCGCTCTTAACATGGCACTTATATAGAAATTTCACGATTTGTGTTGGCTAGCTTTTGGAACCAGATTCTTTTAGACTTGAATCTTTTCATGTACACTACTTTTGGAAGGCCCACGGCCTATAAATA
This sequence comes from Adiantum capillus-veneris, assembly GCF_014529385.1. Lineage (NCBI taxonomy): Eukaryota > Viridiplantae > Streptophyta > Polypodiopsida > Polypodiales > Pteridaceae > Adiantum > Adiantum capillus-veneris. The sequence continues at coordinate 48,540,537 of NC_140960.1, forward strand.
AATTTCCAAGGCCTCAGTCTCAAGCAGATTAGCCTGGGAGCACTATTGAGATGAGAACCCTTGGACATTGCATTTTGTGAAGCATTAATAATAAATAAATACCAAAAAAGGCACCAACTTTGAGGCCAATATCTCTGGGTGTGGAACTTTGTCGTGTCGTGTTGTCTCTCTCCTCACCAATGGCAACTATCACTACACTACTATCTTGGATAATATTTGTGAAGCTAGTTGTTGGATAGGAGATTTTTGAAAACCCAACAATTCCTGGACTTCCAAACTTGCTTGAAGTAGCAGAATCTACACTTTTGTGTGCAAATTAGAAGCACTTGGATTTTCATTACTTGGATAGTTCTTGAAGAACTCTATCTTCCAAGTCTTTTGAGAGACTTTTGAACCCATTAGGACTTGTTTGGGGTCTTCTTGGGCCCTTTAATCTTCCCCAAGCCTAATGACAATGTTTAAGTAGTGGAGCAATAGGAGGAAGCCATGTAGACAAAAATGTTGGGTTTGTGAGTCCCTAATTTCTAAGGGTCAAACTTGGAGTGTAGGCTTTTCTTTTTTGTAAAAGTCTATCTTCCAAGTCTTTTGAGAGACTTTTGAACCCATTAGGACTTGTTTGGGGACTTCTTGGGCCCTTTAATCTTCCCCATGCCTAATGAAAATGTTTAAGTAGTGGAGCAATAGGAGGAAGCCATGTAGACAAAAATGTTGGATTTGTCAGCCAAACTTGGAGTGTAGGCTTTTCATTTTTGTAAATGGACATGAAAATTGAAAAATCTTCAAAAATAAAAGATTTGGGTGTATTTGTAATTCTAAATACTAATGGCTGGAGTAAATGGTCCACCCTCAAAAAGTGGGGTAGCCCCAAAAACGCCCCCTCATTATTAATTGACATTCAAGCCTACTTTTTCCTCCCTCCACTCACTCCTCTCTCTACATACCAGATATGACCCCTCCTCTCTCTAGAACTAAGAATCTCAATTTTCACTCTCTCCTATTGAAGGAGTATCGTTTTGGCCTCCTCTCTCTCCAATCTACCTTCCCCTTCTCTCCCAAGCCTAGTTCTAAGTTTTGGCTCCTTTTTGGCTATGGAGAGCTTGTAATACAATCCATTTTTCCCTTCCTGGAGGTCTTCCTCTCATGCTTGCACCCATTCTGCACTCTCATCCTGGGAGCTTACATACATCTTGCAGAGCTTAGTAGCTTCAGCTACCCAAGCTTACGGTTTAGGGACCTTAAGTTTGCAAAGCTTTAGGGTGAGAGAGCTTCAGCTTAAAAGGCTTTAAGCTTTAGGAACCTTTAACTTGCAAAGATTTAGGGGTAAGGGAGCTTCATCTTGCACAGTGCAAGAAGCTTGGATAGCATGAGTCATAGACCTCATTCAAGGGTAGACTCATTTTGTTGCAGCAAACAAGCAACATGACAATGGCCATTAGGTAACCACAACCTTTGTGAAAGGCATGCGGGTGACAATGCGGCCAAGCACAAAGGGAGCCCACAAAGTCTGTCATTGATTCATCGGACAAAATTTCCATCATTGGAAGGGTGTTATATTGAAGATGAAGCAGGTGGCCAATGGAAGCAAGCACGTGAAGATACAACACGTCGACAAAGCTTCTGAACTACGAATCACTAATGTCGATTGCAAGCGCTTTCTTGCTAATTGTAAGTATTTCTAGTGTTGTTTGTAGCTAACGCTATGCTTTCCCATGAACTTCTCTAATGAGGAAACTTTTATGGGCATGGTGTTTGGCTTGTGCATATATTTTTCCATCAACATTTATGGAATGGGAGCCTCTAGAGGCGCTCTCCAAAACTTTTGAGGCTCACCACTTTGAGTTCGGCTCATTGCTATGTTTTGAATTCACTGCATCGGAGCTTGCAGAATGGTCCATTTTCTTCTTTGATGTAGAGAATTGGATACCACATTGCAAAGCACCAAATTTCCATTATTTTCCCTTATCGGAGTGGTGGAAGGAGACGCGAGGTGAATGGAAAGTACTCGATTCCGACATCACTGATATGGAGCAGGTTGAACTGCATGTGTGCAAGTAGGAGGAAGTGTGGATTGTTAATTGGAATATGGAAAATCTAAGAGAGTACTTGGTGCTTAGGTTTGAGCTCAAGATAGACTACATGTTTGTAATTAGTAGCAACCCTTTGCGTAAGAGAAAGGAGAGGGTATTTCTTTGTAACAGCATCCCCTTTCCTAGATGTATCCATATTAAGCAAGCAACCACGGTTGTAATGTAATACTCTCATATTAACATGATACATGTTTGTCTAATTTTGTGATCCGAGAATGTTTAATTTTTTAGTTGTAGGGGCTTTAAGTGACTTTAGAGTCGGGGTTGGTGGTGAAGTTATAGTGTTTCAAACTATGGTGTTTGGATGGCAATACTATATAGCCCGTGATTTTTGCAAAAGAGAACGTTTAAATTTTAATCATCGTTGAGTTTTTAAGTTTTATAAATGTGTCCTATTTGTTGGGGTATAGGCGTCTGTGCCTTGCCCGGCCGCCCAGAGTCTGGGCGCCCACTGACTTGTATACCTTATTCATAGCATAAGTGTATAGGGGGCTTCTCACTCTTTGGAGTCTCCCCACCCACATCGTGTGTGTCTCCTTCTCTCTCTCTCACTCTCGGTCTGTGGTGCTCCCTGATCCCCTTCAATTGGTATCAGAGCTATGGTGACCGTGGAGAGCACGACGGCTTTGAGAGCTTCGAGGCGATAGCTCGCTCGCTCTCGACGGTAGAGAGAGAAGGAGACACACACGATGTGGGTGGGGAGACTCCAAAGAGTGAGCAGTCCCCTATACACTTATGATATGTATAAGGTATACAAGTCAGTGGGCGCCCAGACTCTGGGCGGCCGAGCAAGGCACAGACGCCTATACCCTAACAACCTCCCACTTAAAGGCGACTGTGCCTTTAAGCAAGGGAACCTAGTCTAAAGACTACAAAAGGTGAGAGAAAACTGCTCTCAACCGATGCCCACTGGTTGGCTGTGATCGTGTGCATCCGGCTCTACTGATAGACAAACATCCCGCTGCGGAAGCCACACAGAGCTAGCTCCAAGATCTGCAAAGAGTCTACAAGAGCTCATGCACTCCTGTAAGTATCGGTCCAATACCTGCAAACCTCCCCTATGCTCTATGCTGAGATCAGTCATCGAAAAACTAATCAACCCTGCTGCAAATGCTCCCACTGCAGCTGCTATGTCGGGCCTTGAGATCAGCATCTCGTACATGAGGACACCGAATGTTGATGCAACCCTGGCAACCTCTGTCACCTCCAACTCAGAACTCAACTCATGGTAATCCTGTCCCCTATCATAGAGACCATGGCACTCTGACTCCGAGCTCTGGAGTGACTCCTCGTGTCCACCACATATCACATGTGTACCAAGAGTATCCATCTGTCTTGAATCTGCATCAAGCTCTGGCATAAGCATATCAAGAAATGACTCCACAATAGCCGACATCTCAGCATCCATGTGAGTCATCTCTGTCATCACCTCTGATGACTCATCCTACTGTGACTCACTAGAGTTGTCCCGCTCTACCTGTGCATCCGTAGACGCAACCTGCACAACAAGGTCATTGCTCTGCACTCCATGCAAAGCATCCTGCAACCCACAAGAAAAAGAGACTCGCCTGCTCTCTCGCTCTCTACCTGGCTGCATGATCAAAAGACAACACCGTCTCTCTCGTGATCCACATGCAATGGGTAACCTATACCACTCCTGGCACCTCTCGCAATCATTAGCGAACCCAAATGCATCACAAAATCTCGCTCTCGTAGCGAAATCTGACATCCACAATCTCTAAGCTGACCAATCGAGATCAAACTCACTGTCAAATCTGGTACATAGCGCACATGTCGTAACAAGTAAGATACACCACTCGGTAATGACAGTCTCACATCTCCTGCACCTGCTATCGCATGCACCGATCCATCGGTCAAACGTACACTGCCAAGCATCCCGCTAGAATAGCTACAAAACCATGCATGATGCGGCGTGACATGAAACATAGCATCTGCGTCTAGCAACCACTGCGAAGGGAGTGCACTATCCACATGTATAGCATCTCGTGCATAGCTCGAGGTAAAAGTGACATCCCCGTCACTAGTATACACCGACACTACATGTGCCGCAACTGTCAAAGCAATTGAGTCCATGGCATCACTACATACATCTCTGAGACTGCCATGTCTCCTACGATGTCGCATACGACGAAAACAGCGTCGTCTAACGTGTCCAGAATGACCACAATACCAACATGTCACTTGTTGGCGTGCTCGTGAATGTACATGTCTCACACGAGTCCGTGATGACTCATATCTATCATACATATCATGTAATCTGCCCCAAAGTGCTCTCGAAGTAGCCTCATATATAACAAGAGCATATACAGATTCCGCAAGGTGCAAAGAGAGTGTAGATAGTGCCATATCCTCTAGCTCCTGCCACTGATCGTCAGACATGTTTGAAGGTCTACCTGCATCACCACTCAATGGTCGATGCAACCCTCGCTGTGTCAATGCGTCAAGCATACACTCTCTCCATGCCGCAAAGTCTGACCCATCAAACATGCGCATGTGTGAGAGGTCACAATCTGATCGATCACCTGTCTCTGCCATGAGCACAATGTAGCAAACTAGAAAGCAAAACCACCTCACCAACAACACCTGGAAACTGTCTACCAATATGGCCAGAAACACAATGTAAAACCTGTGAGACACACTCCAAAATAGAGCTCCCGCAATGTCAATACAAGCCTCGCATGCTCTAGTATCACACTGCAATCTATGAGCTAATCACCAAGCCCACACTGTGCGGTATCGATGCATACACACGCACAAATCTCCCACCTGCAAAGAACACCGCACGCAAATGATGAGTGCAACCCGCAATCTCTACCTAGATCGCATAAATGATACGTATAAAACTCCTGGGAAAATTTCGCCAGAGTTTCGACGCACAATGGCTATCAACACAAAATAACCATTGTCCTGCAAGCTCAATACAATGAGCAATCAAGGCGCATCAAACTACACTCAACATACATCAACGGAGTGACCGCGCATAAGCAAATGCCAAAAGATTTGCAATCCGAAAACTTGATCAATGCGAAAACAATGCTCTCAAGAGAGCTCACCGCACTTGAAAGTGCTCGTCAAAATTCATGTATAATGGTAATCAACCATGCGCCATAACCATATGCAAACCATCCGCAAAGTCCATGAATCCAAGCACAAAATCACTGCCAAAGTATCCTGTGAAAACCAGTGAAAGAAGCTCCACCTATGTGCTCCAAAAACCTGTGTCTCTCAAGAGACCGCTTCGGTGGTGTGTAAACGCCTCCGTACTTCGTTGCCCTCTATGTCCATGATGCCAACATGTCAAGTCTCTATGCCGTCGAGACTTGCGTGTGGGACCAATCTCTCCCATGGACATAGAAGTGGGACTAGACTCCCCTGTAGACATGGATGTCGCGTACATAGCATGTAAACTCTGCCATAAAGCATGAGTTGTAGTCTCCCTCAAGACCTACCAGTAAACAAACTCAACCAGATACAAACAAATCGTAGACATGGCTAACTCATCAAGATCCTGCCAATCATCACCACGCATAGAATTGGGCTTCGCCGATAAACCACGCAAGGGTTTATCCTGCCCCAAATCCGCCAATGCAACAAGCATATGTTCCTTCCAAGCAACAAAATCTACACCATCAAACTGTGTCAGACCATAACGCTGGAAGTCAAATGAAAAATCAGCCATAATGCTCGCAAAAGAGCAACCAACAATGAGTAGCAAATGTCAACCAAATCAGCCCTAAACTGGCTCGAATCGCATCAACAAAAGTCTGCAAATATGGCTGCAAATCAGCCCCAAAATTCAGCTCTTAAACAGCCGCATAAACAAGTCACAAACATGTCCCAGATCAGCCTACAACTGAGCCATACATGGACACCTGCAAAGAGGAAACAATGGCTAAACATAGACTAGGTTCCCTTGCTTAAAGGCACAGTCGCCTTTAAGTGGGAGGTTGTTGGGGTATAGGCGTCTGTGCCTTGCCCGACCGCCCAGAGTCTGGGCGCCCACTGACTTGTATACCTTATACATAGCATAAGTGTATAGGGGGCTGCTCACTCTTTGGAGTCTCCCCACCCACATCGTGTGTGTCTCCTTCTCTCTCTCTCACTCTCCGTCTGTGGTGCTCCCCCATCCCCTTCACTATTTTTAATTGTCTCCTTTGTAAGTGACTTGCATGGACCATTTTAAAGTCACTTTCTTGTTTTTGATCTTCTCTCTTCTTCTCCACTACTTCCTTGCTCTATCCATCCCCAAGCACGTACCATTGTCCCTTGCACTCCACTAGTAAGAATGGCTATTGCTAATCAAGCCCTTGTTGACCAACTCCTTGCGCATGACCTAGGACACATGATGGAGAAGCTTAGCACCGTGTTCTAGGTATCCATCGACATGGAGGCTACCATCAAACTACATGTTGATTCATTTGAAATGCTTACATCCTACATGGAGACACATACAGAAAATTACTCCATCAATTTTGAAGACGAAGAAGGTTTGTGGGTGCCAATGCATATCCTCAAGCACACCTTCAAAGAAGGCAATAGTTTCCGCTTAAGATTGGGTAGGGTGATCAAAGGGCTCACAAAGGAACACTACCAAGAGCTCGATCAAGAGGAAGATGTGGACAACCTCATAGACCTGTGCATGGGGAACATTGGCACGGGATTTATGAGGTGGGACATGGCGGTCGATGTGATGGTGATGGAAGCAATTGAAAACAATAGGGGAAACGGTAAAGCAAGTGATCGTAACAAGCCATCTCTGGGGATGCTTGTAAAGGAGATAGAGCCCAAAGAGGAGAAGATGTCTAGCCAATAAGAGGCTTTGTTGGCTCTCCTATGTCTTCAAGGGGAGCCTCCTTTGGAAGCAGCTACCAAGACCTAGAAGGGGATGATGTTGAAGATGAGATCCCAAAGCTGCTCTTGCGTACCTTGCATCCAATTATAATGGACGATCAAGAATTTGTCTTCCTTGACAGCATTACCCACTCCCTTAAAATGCATCAGGATGAAGCCCTCTCTATTCCTGCAATATATGTTGGGATTCGTGATACTGAGAACCCCGGTCAAAAGATCAAGTTTCAAGTGGACTACTCTTCTTCTCCCCTCATCAACATGCTAGCTTTGCCAGAGGGACATAATTCCATGGATTCCCTCATGGAGGCAGCTCTACAAACCATTGAAGAGGAGAAATATTTCTACAAGAGTGTTCTCAAGAGTAGCTTCAATCCCCACAAACGTCTAATGTGCTTGGAGTGCAATGATCTTGGCACAATCGACATAACCAACAAGAACCTTTGCAAGCAAGATGATGCGACACTAGTAAGTACTTCATTCTTCTCAATTCTCATTGACTCTGTTTCTTAGCATCATAATTTGATGTTGTTTCCTTGTAGTCCACTTTAGAGATGGATTGGTTTGCCTAGCAAAAAGGTGGATCTCGCACGGAGGGCGACTCAAAGGACATCGCCCTGTGGCATTATCTCCCAAGCGTCAATGATGAGATGATCAGGGTCATCCACACAAATATACAAACTATGCATCAGCAGTCAGAGATGTACAAGTGTAGAGTGTTAAGCTCTATTCTGGCCGAGTTTCCTATAGCCCTAAATGCCCACAAATGTATTCTTGTAAACAAAGGGCCAACGATCCATAGTTTTTGTGAGAAAGGGGCTGGAAGTCTTTTAGGATATTGCAGTCTTTTCCTCAGGCAAGGAATAACAAGCAAGGAACATATTGTATCACACATTGGTGAAAAACTAGCTTTAAGGAGCCTAGGTCAAGATCCTTTCAATGAGCTTGTAAAAAGGCTATCTTAGCCACGTGCATTGCATACCTCAATGTATCTTTGAAAATAATAAAATTATCAGCTTGAATGAAGTTTTGTCTTGTACGTACTAACCTAATGTTTGCTTGCCCTCTCGTGCCCCATGGGTCGTACACGAGGGGCCATATCAACCCCATCGCCCTACACTAGGCGGAATATCAAGCCGTTTTGTGGCCCCATTTTCCACGGAGCAACTTTTGGCAGTTTAACCCGGTCAAACTACTAAAAGTCGCTCCGTGGAAAATGGGGCCGCGAAATAGCTTGGTTTTCCACCTAGTGCAAGGCAATGGGGTTCATACGGCTTGTGGGGCATGGGAGGGGCAAGAAATTATTTGTATTTGCTACATGCCAAATAACACAGATCCTGCGAGTGTAGAAAACTTTGTTCTGAGGAACTTGCAAATTTAATGTGTGTAACAAGTAATTTGTGTACTAACATGATGTTTTCTTGCCCATCTTGAGCCCCATAGGCCATAATAACCTTGTTGCCATGCACATGCACATTGACTGATCTAGCTGGGGGTTATTTGTCCTTCTTTGGACTCTTTTGGGGTGGCTTCTTGGGTTTCTTTTATGTGGCCTTCTTGGCCCTTTCCTCCTCCGCTCTCGTTTTTGCTTCTTTTCTCTCCCTTGCAAGGTGGTTTGCTTCTTCCATCCTTGCCCTCCGTCGTTCTTCTTCTATCCTCCTCGCGTTGCCCAAAGACTTCTCATAGATTTCTTGAATTGTGCTATTACGAACCTTCTCTATGAGATTGACCACCTGCTTATCCAAGAGTAGTTTTGAATCTATGTTAGGTCTCTAGATGCAAGATCTCTTGTACTTTTTACTAATCTCTGTGCTCAAGACCTCATCAATCTTGTCATGTGGGTATTTTTCCTCTTGGAGCATCTTGTAGGTCCTCTTTGCTTCTAGGTCAGATAATTCTCTTCCTCTTCATAAAACTCTTGCATTCTTGCCCTCTTCTATTCTTGTTGAGCTCGATCAAAGTTTTCTTGCTCTTGGCACTCGCTCTCGGCCCACAAGAAATCAGCCTCGTTGAGTCAGCTGCTGTATCTGCTCAATGTTTGGTATCATTGACCTTTGTGCATGTAGGAGTGGACCGAGCGCATCAAAGAACTACTAAATTTGAATGTTGTCTTAGTTCTCTGAGGCAATGTTGGTTTCTTGATTATTGGTTTTTGGATTGTTGGTTTCTTGATTGTTTGTTTCCTAGTTGTTTGTTTCCTAGTTTCTTGTTTTGTAGTTGTTGGTTTCTTTATTTTTGGTTTCCTATTTGTTGGTTTGGTGGAAGGTGAGAGTAGGGAGGAGGAGACGCGCGCGCGCACGCGAGAGAGAGAGAGAGAGAGAGAGAGAGAGAGAGAGAGAGAGAGAGAGAGAGAGAGAGAGACTCACAAACTTATAAAGACTTTAAAGACTCACTTTGATATTTATAAGGCCCAACTTTTTGAGAAATTACAATTTATCATTAATATGCTCCAAAAAGTAGAAATTACAATTGTTACTGCGTGAGAAGCCACACTTCACCCTAATCTTTGCCAATTTCTCCTCCATGCTGATGCTCTGTCGCATGCATTTGACCCATGGTATCCTTACGTTTGTTGGGACGCTCACCGCTTTCACAATATGGTGCCTAAGAGACAAGTTGCCCCATGCCTTTTGCTTCTTCCTATTGCTTAGTGCATGGAAGAACCAATTGAACATCTTGTGAAACACGTTTCTATGGATCTTGCCACCACCATGCTTTGTGCTCTTAAAATAGGCAGCCTTTGCATGATACTGTGACCTTTCCATCCCTTGATTGCTCCAGAGTGCAAGGGATTCATAATCATCAAGAAGTATGGACCATGGGCAAACAAGATATGCATGTAATGTGTGATATGGGTTTTTCCCCATGCATCAAGCATTAGCTCTGTAAATTTATTAATAGACACCTTGAATGATTGTATCTCATCTTTACTAAGGTGCGGCCACTCAAGGAGACTCGTCATCTCATCACATGCTTCCCACACATGCACTCTCTTCAGTCCTAGTGCTCCCTCATTGCCAAGGTAGGTTGTTATGTCACACACCTACTTCCATATCTAAAAAGGAGTATGGCTTTGAGCCTCACCATAATTTGAAAGCAAGTGTCTTGCCTTTGTCCCACCCATACATATTTTATTAGGGTTATCATGTGTGGTTGTTGGGTTTTTGTGGTCCTTTGAGAGGGTTACTGCACCGAAGTGAAGCCCCACCGATGACAAAGTTTTTCAAAACGTGGGAATGCACTCCTCTCACCACGACTCTGGCTCCATGTTCCATGCATAATTTATGTGGAGCATTAGCAACTTGTCCAAAATTCTAAGTCTCAAATGCAAGGAACACACATGCATGTGATTAATGGGAATCGAAAGAATGGGATGCCAATCTGGATCCTCCTTTGCACAAGACAATGTCTTGCTTTGGTTGCAAGTCATGATGCCATTAAACCGTACGTGCCCCCCCACTTGCCTTTTGATTATCATTCAAGCTCTTACCCCCTGCTTGCTTGTGGAATTTTGATCTTCTGACCCCTGTGCCCTTCCCCAATGCATCCCAAGGAATCTTTTCATGGCAACAAAAAATGTATGGAAATAAAGTATTTGCATCACCCTTAGTACCCAACATGCATTTTAGGGTCTTCAAGTCACCACCAAGGTGCCACTCTTTTTCAAAGTCGCCAAGACAGGGACATTGAGGAGTTCCCCATTGCATTGTCAATGTATTGGCTCTTAAATACCTGAATGGTTGAAATTCCACCTCAAACTATCATGCTCCTCGTGTGAGAGTGCCCATGTTGTTTGCCACCATATGTTCTTATCTGATTTACAGTATGATAAATACACATAGTAGTATTAGTATTTGTCATTATTCCCCTACTGTATGGTAAATACACGTAGTGATATTTGTATTTAATGGACTGGTTGTTACTTAGGCCCACTCACCAATACATATGCATGCATGTATATTAGGTTGTAGACATATGCATGTATACATGCATACATGTGCATGTATGTCGATGTGTATGCATGTATGCATACATGTGCATGTATGTCATCGTGCATGAATGCATATTTACATGTATGAAACCATGCATAAGTAGACATGTACATCTATTTGTAATCAATACTTAACGTATGTTTAGTGTTGGTAGTGATTACCCCATGTTGTACAACGTTTTTTAATCGGGGTCTTTTTGTATCATAATTATCGTATCTATCCACCTTGTGTTGAGTCATGACTAAGGTTAATGCTTGTTTAATTAGGATAAAACATTTTTATATGCAAGTTGGAATTGGGGAGAGAATAGAGGGAAACGTAGGGGTGAGATAATTGCAAGGCAATGGGATTACACATACATGTATGTTCAAACTTTGGCCCTCCTTAGGCTGGGTTCAAACCAGGTGGCAAAAGAGCAAGGCCTCCACCATGGTGCATGCTCATTAGGATGAAAAGAGAGAGATAATTATGTCTTGACCCACACAAAAATGGATGAACCTCCCCCCCACCCCCTTCCCGCCCAAAAAAACTCTCTTATCGCTCACTTTTCAATTGAAAGTGTGGATCTCGCATGTTGAACTAATACCAGTGACATCTAGACAAGGCTATCTTTGCTAGATTACAATGGATTTGTTGAATCACAATGTGGAAATTACATGTATCAATGACCTCCACCTCTTATGAACAAGGAGAGAGACAAAAAATAAAAATCTAAAGATTTTTACCGACACAATATGAACCCATCCTTATATTTACGTCCATCTAGCTTTCACCGATCATCTCCATGACCTTCTAACTTCCCTTTGACCTTTTATATTTTATAATATTTCTCCCAGTTTCTCTAAGCGTTCAACGTTACTTCTAAAGACCTTCTAAAAGGATTGTGTTTTTGGCCTACACAAGGCTTAAGAACCGGGGGGGGGGGGCACTGCTCTAGTAGTATTAGAAAAATCATGTGATCAGCACTCATATTCACGTCACATAGCAAATCCTTGATAGAGCAGTTGGCATAATTGGCAATAGAATATTGGTTGTAGCCAATGGAAACTCAGAATTGTTATGACAAACAAGCAAAGGTTCATGATTGATGACTCCAAGACGTGTGGGTAGCACTACAGAGTTCACTAGTTTTTGATATGCTTAATACTTTGAAATCCCTATGAAAAAGAGGAAATTAAGAATTGTACGTATATTTTAGCAAAATACTACTAATCTCAAATGCTAGCAATGTATCCTATTTTTAATAATTTAAATGCCACTAATATTGTTAAAGAAAACTACATCTTGGGAGTGATTGTAGACCATTTCATGTGGGCCATTATGTGGTACCCATTTTGAAAAATAAAATAAGCATGAATCCTCTACGATATTGACGGGCATGAGTAAATCCATGAGTGAGCAGCATTAAGGCCGCTCAAACGATAGAGATTCCAACAAAGTAGAGTTGCAAAAGAGAAAGCACAGGGAATTTGTGAGAGCATGCACAAAATCCAAGAGTAGTAGGGAGGAGCGGGGGAAGGTCTTCATTCTGGAAGTTGTTTGCCTTGCTCTGTGCAAGTTGTTAAAGCCATAATTAACTAGTTTCTTATTTTCAATAAGTAGTCAATAATGTAATGTAAAAAGAGTCAAAAAAACCTTTTCAGATTAGGAAATGGTTTTAATCACAAATGGATGTAACGTTTTGGACATGGAATGAAGGAGAAGACGAGGATTGTGATCATGTGCCATGATTATTCTCTGTTTTCTTTGTATGTACTATTTTTGGTCAACGTGCATTGTCCTGTCCTTTTCTTGATTCATGTACCTGTATTGAAAATGGTCTATTAGTAAGTTTCATGCATGGGATGGCTATGAAAGATTTTTGTACACCTTTTGGCAATTTCTAGAAGCCCCATAAACACTTGGCAATCATGCTAGTTGTGGAGCACATTCAAAAGGACCAATTGGGCAATGGGACTAATTGGGTTTGATGGCGTTGGAACCTGATGAGTTCCTGAGGGAATTCTCTAATCGGGTCACAAAAGAGGAATAAATAGAAGAGTACAACAGAGTCTTTTTGGAGACATATTTAAATTTATTACAAGATGATTTGAGACTTAATATAGCTTTGATGATTCATCGGTACAAGTCAGTTGGGTACCCTTTGGGGTTTACAATGCTCCTGAGTACCTGTCTTTCTATTGCAAAAGGAAGGTTATTGAATATATGTGATCCCAAAGAAGAAGAAGAAGAAGAAATTCATGAGTGGTTCAGGGGACCAACCACCAGTTTCCACTTATGGCAGCACATTTTAGAAGAGAAGATGGGATACTTGGCTTAAAGTTTAAATTCAAGGATCAGGTTGGTATTCAGGGATGTTATCCCTAAATTAGCATTGATTATAGGTTTCCACCAATGTTGAAGGGACAGAATCACCAAAATCTAAACATAAAAGGGGAAACCCAAAACAAAAAGAAGGGGAGAGTTCTTCACCCAAGATAGAAGAGCAGGGAAGAACCCTGGAGGCTCATGAAAGGGTTATCCATCGTAATTGGTTAGAGTTCAGTCAGTCCATCAATTTTTGAGGGCAAGGAGACAATTGAAGTTTCAACCATACCCATTTCAATTATCCCAACTACCAACATTGACATTAAACACATTGGGAGGTCAATAATGGCTCAACCACCACCCAACCCTAAAGTAGGGGCGACAAAATTGAGTGGGAAAGAATCCAAGGATGCGGACAACCATGTGGGATAGTTTGAAATTAGGTGATATGCAAGTGGGTATGATCATTGATGTGTTTTATAATGATGCAATTAAAAAGGAGCATTTTGCAACCACACTGCAGGGAAAGGCCATGACATGGTTCATCCAGTTTGGTATCACCACTTTTCCAAATTTTGACAATTTGAAAACCAAATTCTTGGCAAAATTCAGGATAGAGAAGATGTCCTAAAAAAGATAAGGCAAATCAAGCATAAGCATTTATTCGTTGAAGACTATGCACAATAGTTTAGGAACCTGATAAACAAATTGCAAGCAAATCAAAGACCATCTTGGGAGCAGTTATGGGATTATTTATGCAGGGGAGTGAGGAAGCAGCTTAAGAGTGTTGTTGCAGTTCATGCACCCCTTGATCATAACAAGATTTTAGCTGGTGGATGCAGCAGCAAGAGTTGAAAGGATGTATGGAATAAGTGAACAAAAGAAAATTAGGAAGCTAGTTTTTCCAATGATGGAAGAATGAAGTCACTTGCCCAAGTGAATGCAGTTCTCTTGGAAGACATTTCTCCTGAATTTGAAGACCAAAAAAGTCAGGCAAAAGAAGAGAGAAGGAACAAGAATCCTAAAATGGCCTCGAAGGAACTGACAAAATCAGAAGGTAACACCCTATATGGCTTTGAATGTGATTTTTGTGCATGTATCAAGATTGGGAAAGTTTTAGAGAAACATATGGAGGTGGAAAGCATAGTAATTACAAGGTCAAAAGCAAATTGAAGGAAAAACAAGAAGAGCAAGGGGATAGACTTGATGGACCCATTGATTGGGAAGCCCAAGATAAGATCATAATGGGTGTACTCAAGGAAATTTAGTTAAATCAAGACACTAAAGAATTTACAAAATCATGGCCAACAGGGACAATGTAGACAATGTGGGAAAATCTAAGCAGAAAATCCCAAGAAGGGGAAAAATTAAATTTCTCAAAAAAGGCAGATAGTTTCAAGAAGTCACCTGATAAAGGGATATCGACGGATGATCTTTTTGAAGCTTCGTTGGAAGCGCCCATTTCAATGAAAGTGTGACAACTATTGAAACTAGTTCCTGTTTTAGTCATAAGTTTTTCAAAAAACTGACAAGTCAAATTACAGAAAAGGAAGGAAAGCAGAAGAGAAAAGGTAGTTAAATTGATTTGGCCTAGTTTGATTGTGGAGATGCATCTCTAGTGGATGTAGACTACAAAGTACCTGTAACAAATGTTTTCATTGGGAAGGTTTACCTTTTTGATGTGCTAATGGATGAGGCTCAGGAGTCAAAGTTCTCTTTGAATCAGTTTATGTAAGAAGTTGAATCTCATGAAATGGGAGCTAGCACCTTTTCAGGTCAAAATGGCTGACTAAATAAGGGTGCAACCTTTGGGGATTCTCAAAAATCAAAGAATAAGTGTAGTAGGACTAACATTTGTGGCAACTTTGTTGTCTTCAGGCTCAAAGCGTCGACATGTTCTTACCCAATGATTTTGGGAAGGTCGTGGTTAAAGGTCGTGGTTAAGAGTACAACTATCACCCACCATTTCCTCTCTATCATGTTACATGCATAGATTGCTCTAAATCATTCGGTGCACCGTATGCCAAAAGATCTTGCTAGCACCATTGGCAAGGCTTTGTGGAGTGGCACGGCCTAAAGAACCTCTATGGCAACATGCATTGGGTAGTAGTGAAGTAACTTGTGTCAATAGATAGAGAAAGAGAGAGCTTGCGCTCTTTCAAGCACACACAAAGATGGAGGCAAAAGACTGTACTTCTTCTTCTCCACAAACTCAAGATAAGAAGTCTACAAAGCATAAGGGAAAAAATAACATAAAATGGAAATTGGTACAATAGTCTAGTATGAACGGCTAGTGAGTGAGGTGAGTACATAAGTGTGTTGTAGGTAACCAGCTTGGTGTAGTCCAGATGTTGTATAACTAGCAAAGATATGCATATCCACCAAGGCATGCGAGTGATGATGAATGTTGGTGGTAATCATCCAAGAATTGTACATGTTGAGCTTTACTACTAGCCCAATCCGCATCTGTGTAGCCATAGAGCTGCAAGTCCACATCAGCCCTATAAAAGAGTGCATAATCCAAAGTAGCACTCACATAGCACAAAGTGCACCTCCCTGCATCCAAGTGTGGTCTCCTGGGAGACTGCATAAGCTAACTCACCAATCCAATTGTGTAGGTCAAGTTTGGACGTGAGATAGTCAAGTAGATCAAGTTGCCCACAATCTTCATGTACATGGTATCATTATCAAGCACTTGACCTGCATCATTCCCAACTTCAAACTCTGATCTAAGGGCATTGAAAATGGCTTACAATTATCCATACCATACTTTTTCATTATATCCAAAGCATATTGCCTTTGTGATAGCCATACACCTTCTTCTGTGCAAATAATTTCAATTCCCGAGAAATATCGCAAGTCTCCCAAGTCTTTCATGTCAAACTCTTGCATAAGTAGAGACAAGACGCCCTCTACTTTAGCCACATTATCACCTCCAACTGTCAAATCTTCCACATAGATACATATTATCACAATTCCTACCTCATTCTTCCTCACATACATGGTCTGCATCAGACATCTCAAAGCCCAATGAAATGAGTAATTCCACAATCCTCTCATACCAAGCTCTAGGTGGTTGCTTCAACCCATACAATGCTTTCTTTAACTTGCATACAAGGGCACATAGCCTCATATTTGCATAACCTTGTGGCTGCTCTATATACATAGTTTCCTCCAAGTCTCCATTCAAAAATGCAGTCTTTACATCTATTTGTTTCAACACCCATTTTAATGTAGTAGCCACTGCAATACACACGAACGGTAGACATTTTATGTATGGGGTTGAACGTCTCCTCATAATCAATCCCATAACTGTTCTAAACCTTTGGCCACAAGTCTAGCCTTGTACCTTCTCACACTACCATCAACATTATGCTTTATTTTGTAAACCCACTTACATCCAATTTCCTTCTTATCCTTTGGTAATGGCACCAATTCCCATGTTCTATTTGCATCAAGTGCATCCATTTCTTCATCCATAGCTGGCCGCCATTTTTCATCCTGGACAGCATCCTCAAAACATATGGCTTCTACTTCCTCTGTAATCTTCACCATACATACACAATGATGAGCCACATAACTATCATAAGTCAATCTCTGTAGAGAATTTCTTTCTCTTTTTGACCTACGTCGTTCAGGATCACTTCCAAGTGCCCTATTCCCTACTTGCATTCTTCTTGCACCCGAAGTCTTTACAGAGGGTATGCCAAAATCCTCATTCAAACTTTGCTCAGAACCACTACTATCGCCATCATCATAACTAGCACTCAAATATGGAAACTTAGGGGCATCATCAACTTTTTCCTTTCCTTTCCTTGACACATTTGAAGATTTTGCAGGACTCACTCTTTCACATAACCTGTCACTCAATGATTCTCACCATAAGTTTCAGTAGAGGACGCATGTGTCCCACTCAGAACTTGTGACTACACACCTGTATTTCTTGCAACCACACTCTCTCTTACATCAAGCCCACAATCATCCTTTACATCAGTATACCAACTTTCCATTTTATCAAAAACAACATCCTTGCTCGCCCTCACTTTACCCGTGATAGGATTGTAACACTTCTACCCTTTTTGCTCAAGGGAATAGTCAAGGTAATAGGCAACAAACACACATTTTTTGCTTTTGAATCAAACTTACTTCTTAGCTCATCTAGCACATGCACATAAGCAATACATCCAAACACTTTAAAATCTTATACATCTGGTTTTTCACCACTGAACTTTTCTTCAGGTGTCATATCATGTATTGTAGTAGTAGGGATCATGTTCATAATGTAGACATTAGTAGCAACAGCCTCAACCCAGTAACAATAAGGCATGTTCTTCTCATTCATCAATGCTCTAGCAACCTCTACAATGTGCATGTTCTTTCGCTCACCAACACCATTTTGCTATAGAGTATACCTGCCTGAAAACTGCCACTAAATTCCATGTTTTTTTAGAGAACCATTAAATTCCTTGGAGAAGTATTCTCCCCCTCCATCCGACCTCAGACACTTTACATGTTTCCTAATCTGTTTTTCAACCATAACTTTGAAATTATGAAAATTCATAAACACCTCACTTTTCTTTTTCATGAAGTAGAACCATACCTTCCTTGTATGGTCGTCAATGAAACTCACATAGTATCTACATCCACCCATAAATGCAGTCTCTGTAGGACCCCATACATCTATATGCACTAAATCCAATGCATTCATGCTTACCTGCTTATCATGGGAAAGGATGCTTTTGCATTCTTTCCAAATTGACAAGCTTTGGCAATCCATGAAACTGTGGAAACTCGTCCGCCATGTTCGATTGCCACAAAAACACTTACATGTGACGTCGTAAGTTCAAGGGATGTCGATGGATTGCTCCAGTACCTAATCCACATCACACTTGGTAACTTGGCCCCTAGTGCTTGGCTTCACAAAACCTCATGACCCTCCAAAGTCTGCAATCCAATTACACGACCGCCTCAAGTGTTGTCCACAATTTGCACATACATACGCGGTTGTCCATAAGGACCCACATCCCCTTTACATTCTCTGTCTACAGAATAAACATATTTCACAAGAATTGGAGTACCACTTGCTCCTCAATGGGGGCACCAAAACAATGTTAGCGTCCAAATGACAAAGAAAATGAATGCCTCTATAGCCTTGCACGAGTTACACCGTAGGAAGGAAGATCTATTACACAGCCGAAACAACTTGTGATAAGCACCTGTAAAGATTTATGAAGAACCCTTCTAGAATGAAGGACACTTGTAATTAGGAGAAACCAAGGACAAAATGGTGTAGCTCATCTCAAGTAAATGTCTATAGAGTATCCATAGGCTAAAAACAGATGGAAGATGAGAGAGTTATCGCCATCCGAAGTTGGGGGTGTACTCCCTCTTGCTCAAAAATGAGTCTTACCATACCCCGAGTGGATGTTTCCGAGCGAACCCAAAGTCGAGCGAGTTTAAGTGGCAATGTTATTGAGAGAGAGAGAGAGAGAGAGAGAGAGAGAGAGAGAGAGAGAGAGAGAAGAGAGAGAGAGAGAGAGAGAGAGAGAGAGAGAGAGAGAGAGAGAGAGAGAGAGAGAGAGATGATATTAGAGTCCCAGGGAGAGTAAACATTCTACGATAGAGAAAGTTACGTACACTCCCATGCACACTCATGCAAAAAGAGGTATAAATAGATAGATAGAAACATGGGGAGAGAGAGAGGGGGGGAGAGAGAGAGAGAGAGAGAGAGAGAGAGAACCTTTTTAAATAAGGAGCAAGATTTCTCATCATGGAACTATATCAATGTATGAGCTGGAACCTATGTTTTAGTAAACATCTTCAAACCAATATAGATTCACTCACTTGCCTCATCAACACTCTCCACCCGAGGCAACAGTAGAGGCTGCACATATGTCGTCATCAAGCCCTCATCACTGTCAATAGAAGCACATGCACGTCCAGTACCAAGACAAGCTGCAAGCACTGGTGCTGTCCCACACCCAAACTCTAAACAAATACCACCACGTCTGCACAACATCTCGACGAAGCATGCTAAAAGAGTGTGACTCATCTGAAGGCCACCACGCAATGGCTCTCCTGTGGATGCAAGGGCTCTAGAGGATACAGGAAGATAATGCCCCATCGTGGAATCTATCGGGCTCATGCCGAGAGAGCGAAACATAGAGGTGCTCTCTGCCAAAAAACATGGAGGGTGCATCCCCCTTCTGTGAACCAAAAATAGCATAGAGGTATCACAGTGCAAATATAGCAATAAACAAAAGTTAAAGATGAACAGACCACCAAGACCCACATGAGTGTGATGTTAGAAGGTTTTGAGTTACCTCAATATGCTCCCCATAGCTTTGAACAAAACCATAAGCATCATGATGCAGAAGAACAATGCGTCGATGAATGTGGATGTCAGATGCCCTACGAAATCGCTCCACCCACCAAATGCTATCTCCTAAACATGCCAACCATGATTTAAATATATCACTAAGTATGAATTTAACGCAATTAAATATGGATACTCACCGACGCATGATGTCATGATTAACAACCACCCCAAATCTGCAAGAGTAGAGAATGCTAGATGAACACCACTCCAAACATGATCCTCTGAGTAGATGTCCCAAGACGGCATCGTAGTCGATCCATGCTGCAAGCCACCAAACGGCAAATCTAAAAATATGAAGTCGGTTGCCCATGTCATAGTCCTACCCACCCTAGTGTATTGTACTCCATCTAGCCGATCTCTGAGCATGTGGTCGTGAAGAGGAGTCCAAACTAGATTACGAAGCCCTGCACAAAAGTCACTAGCAATAGAAATGTAATCCCCCACCATAGCCACACATCTAACATCACTCGAGGATCTAGTGACCACTATAGGAAAATACGATGCATGCACAAAAGAGAGAACTTTCCTAACAACAAGAGCTCCGTGCACATCTGCAATGATTTGTAAACATAAACACAAATGACCCAAGAGACTCATCATAAAAAAGTTTGAATAGCATAAGTAAGTAGCTCACCATGTGTGGGTAGAGACTCGTCGATCACCCCCACTTCTTTATCCACAATTTGTTTTCCTTTGACGTTGTTGTGAACTCCTGTTGAGGAAATAAAGAATTTTTTTCTCTTCAAACAAATATATCTCTAGTCTATGTAATAAATAAAACAAAGCACACATACCGGTAGCTGGTTGATCCTGGTTCAGATCCTGGTTCAAAGGATGGTTTTCTTCCTGTGTGTTGGTCTTTTCGCTCTTCATCATCTCTTCATACAACTCTCTCTCTCTAGCCAAGACATGGCCTTTGGCCATGTCCACCCACCATGGACAATGAACCAACTCCCACTCCGAAAAATGATGCATAGATGTGGGATACATACAAGTCTCACCTACAACTATGTTTTTCCATTGCTTGGCCATCATAGGAATCATAGGAATGTGTCCCAAAGAGTGTAAATATTTGAAATACCTAAAAATTTCATGCTTTCAAACTCTTGACCACACACTCACTAAATTGAGTAAAAGTTAAAATTTGTGCATCTCACCAATATAGAAGTCTCTGAGCTGCCATGGGAGTGGTATCAACCTTCTTCATTGCCAAGAGTTGTGCATCCTTCGTTTTGGCCTCAAGAATAGTCTTAGTAGGAAAGAGATGAGCTCTAGCCTCTAGCTTTAACACTTCAAAGTACATACAGAGTGTACAATCAAGTGGCACAATAACACTCCCGGGCAAACCACCAAAATCCAAAAGAAGAACTATAGCTCTATCAAGTATACGCTGCAACAAACCCTCTCTACAAATCCAGCTACGAAAGTGAAGACAAAGTATTACAACCACATCACCACAAGCAAAACCTTAATGCCAACAAAATTTTCAATGGACTTACTAGCAAAAGAATAGATCGCCACGTTTTAGACCATAAGATACCCTCATGATCTTATCTGACTCCAACAAAGAAATCCATAATATCTTGCTCTCAATAGGAGCACCATGAAGAGCAATCAGGTTAAGTTTCTCTAAGGTGGCCCAACTATCTGGCCCCCATCTTAGTGCCCACACACGGGCCAACCACTCCTCTCCAAGTCGAGGATCAACAATATTTAACATCTAAAGGTAACAAACATATAAACTCATAACCTCAACCAATAATCATATCATGAACTATTATGAAAATAACTTACACACACCTTGCCTACTCGATCACCGTATTTATGAGCAAGATCATTTATCACTCTCTCTTCTTCTTTAGCCAGATCATCTGCAGACAGCCTTTGCCTGGCTTGATCCATGCGTGAATGAATCTCCTTTGATATTTGAACCTAATAAAAGATAGCTCTAAGTAGATGACCAATACCAAGGATTAGAAGTCAATATTTAAAAGACGTACATCATAGAGCAGTTTCCCTAAATATCGTCTCGTCAATGGATACCAAGGCTCCGCTCCTTTGGAATATTTCTTCCTGACCAATGCAATTATGCCTCTATCTTTCTCTGATAGGCCCTTCAAATATTTCATGATCCGTAGCACATATGTGAGAACAATTAACTAGCTCATCTCGCAAGTGTGAAGCTACTAGAGCATGGGTATTCATGCTGATAAAGACAAAAAAAATGTATAACATACTTGATAAAAAAAGAATCAAAAATGAAACCAAAAAAGGAATGTATTCTTACAAATTCATTCGTTGGAGTCTTGCCAACAATGCAATCTTCGGCACCTTTGTCGGATCAATGACCGTACATAGAACTTTGCAATGTTTCTCTTTCACCAATGGAAATTTTACCTTAATAGTTGCATGCCAAGCTATAGTCCTATGATTTCCCTCCCACACAAATAACATCCTCTCTGAAAGGATATGCAAATTTGGACGAGATGCAACTTCATTTTCAAAGCATTGGTTTACCTCTACCCAAATCGGGTCCCAAGAGGCTCTTATGGCATCTAACCATCAAAGGTATAACATTACAAACATAACATTCTTGAGACTGGAATATTGAGGGAGCATTAAAAACCACATACTTACCCGTTACAATGTTGTCCTCTCGTTGACATGTCCAAAGAGATACAATAAAAGCACCCTTCTCTTGCACATACCCTTCCTTTGCAAAAGCAGCTTTCAAACCGCTTACGTCATCTCTCAAGCCACGCACTCAAGCATATGGAATTAACCGACATAGAGGGATTGGAGGACACTCGAAGCAGCTAAGTATCCTGGTTTTCTACAAAATATCCTCAACTCTATGCATGTGAATATGATTTTCATCTCCAACATCCATTCCAGAAGCAACCTCAGCTTGGACCACATATGGGACAATGTCCAGGCAAGCCTCCTCAAGACCATGTGCATTGTCGACTTCATGAACAGAACCAATGCCAAGCTCTTGACTCTAAGTAGTTTCATTATCCTCTTCCATGTCAGAGACGGCAACTGAACTAACTTGGTCACTACACTCAATTAGTGTAGGAACCTTTGATAGCTTGCCTCTTTTGCATGAGATCCCTCTGCAAGAAGCATTTTAAGAATAAGCATCAGACTTTCAACTAAACAAGTAATTTACTTTAAAGTGGCAAGGAACTGCCAAGTTTTGTGGTCATATGACCTGTCCAAACCCTTGAAACTAGTCCATGTTAACGCGGACTGGTTTCAAGGGTTTGCACAGGTAAAAACATTGATAAAAATATGTTATCAACAGGTCCCCTAAAACCTCAATAAGCAAAATTTTTGTGGTCCAATGACCTGTGCAAACACTTGAAACCATTCCGCGTTAACACGGACTGGTTTCAAGGGTTTGCATAGATAAAAACTTGAATCACTCAATGGTTAAAACAGGTCAGGAAAGACCTTCATTAAGCAAAAAATCTTGTGGTCCAATGGCCAGTTCGCGTTAACGCGGACTGTTTTCAAGTGTTTGCACAGGCCATTGGACCACAAGATTATTTCTTATTGAGCAATAATTAACCCTCAAAAGCCGGGTCACATGCGCCATTAAACCCTGTACAATTAAGCCATTAAACTCATTAACACTAGGTTCGTAACCTAACAGGACATAAAAGTGTCCTTTCAGGGTTTTGAAAAAAACCTCCAAAACCATAGTAGATCCACTCATTTTGTAAAATCCTTTCATGAGGTTATAGTTCAAGTCCTACTAAACATGGAAAAAACAAGAAACTTGTAAAGTTTCTCATCTTTTGGCCACACCAAGCCTCCAAAGTTGATGGACCAATGAATTTTCATCAAAACACTCATTTCTTACGTTTTGTTGCATAAAAATAAGATTAGGGATTTTTGTAGGACTTGAGATAAATTCCCTAGTTAACTTCAATGGGTTGGTGATCAGAACATATGATTGCTTCTCACTCACTATTTTTTGTTTTGCCAAAATAAATAGGTACAAAAAAGTTGAATTTTTACCATTCTGCAAACCTATCATCAAAGTTTCTATAGCCACGCTCAATACAAATAATATATGCATGTTTTCTTAGTTCCCTAGTGTCCTTTATGTTCATAAGGAGCCATGGAGCATGTCAAAAGAGTAATACATCTCTTACCAAGGGGAATCTTGGGGACAAAGATGAAGTGTTAAATACAGCAAACATGAAAAAATTGGGTTCAACATTATGAGTTGTAGAATCCCATAGAAACTATTCAATATCTAGCCAAATTTGATCCTTATGACTAGATATGGTTATTACCTACAAAATGCATGTAGTTGTCACAAGAAACTAACAATATTGAAAAAGCTATACTTGATATATTAGAATGTTTCGTTTTCTTCTATAATTGAAAAAATCAACCATCGTCGTGTACTATGCAAAATAGGGTATTAGGTGCCCCAAAACTCAAGGAATGTTAGCTTTATGTTACAATATGCGACATAGAAAATAAAAAATGCATTTGGATATCATGAAATCCACCAAAAAAATCATAGAAGAGCTAAAATTGGCTAAAAAACAGGATTTGACAATTTTTGTAATTTGGTCATAACTTACAACTTTAATATTTATTTCTCCCTAGAAGAATCAGGACATGTTGAGGACTACTAAAGATAGTTATCTAGCATTATAGACCTCACAAACATGAATTCTAGAGTGGTATAGTTTTAAAAAGTTGAAAAAAGCCAAAAACAGGACCCGTTTTTTCACACAGTTTAAGTTGTGAAATGTTGTGCAAGGACAATGTTAAAGATGGAATTGATATTCCAAAAAAATGTCGAGTTTTTTTCAGCTCATGAGACAACTTTCTAGATAGATAGCACCTCAAAATCCATTTTGAAACTCTTGACATAATTCAAGGAAAATGGTCACTTAACAGGACATAAAAGTGTCCCAGGACATAAAAGTGTCCCATTACCAACCTAGTGTTAAGCCCTAGACGATTAAGCAATTAAAAGATCTGCCGGTTTTAAGATGGGGTTAGTGTACAGGTATTTGGAGGAGTCCCACAATTATATTATGCGACATAAATGCTCATTATGTATTTCAGAAACTAGCTAATCCCTTGAAGGAAATCCATTTTTGTGCCACATTTCTATTATGCGACATAAAGGCACATTTTGTTGTCTATTTCATGCTCCGGTTTTGTTACCTGTTACCCAGCGCAGGACTATGGAAATTCTCTCCTTTACGCCTCAGTTGCAAAACTGATGAACTTCCATTTTTTTTTTTGTTACCCAATGCAGGACTACGACAATTCTCTCCTCTGTGCCTCAGCTGCAAAACGATGAATTTCAACCCTATGCCTCAGTTGCTTATTTAATATTACCCTGTGCAGGACTATGGCAATGCTTTCCTCTATGCCTCGGTTGCAAAACTGATGAAATTTCAACTCTCCAAAACTAGTCCGCGTTAACGCGGACTGGTTTATGCATTAACAAAAGTGAACTTACTTGCTCCGCTCTCTGCACATGGTGTCCGCTGCTCCACGTGTGAGTGCTCTTCCTCTTGGTGTAGGCTGCTCCTCGTGTGATGATTCTCGACGAGGCATGGCACTTGAACAGACAGAAGCTACACCTTGGCAAAATGCAACAGAAGCTAACTTGACTCTAAAACCTAACCCATATCTAATAATATTAAATTACTAGTATATTTACATAACGGTGGTTGACATCAGTAACAACACACTCACTGTCCTATTGGTCGCCCAATTTTTAAAGACAAAATATTATAATAAGATAATATTATAAGATCTCTTATAATACATTGATTCTCGCTATCCTTTTGGCTGCCGAATTTTTAAAGAGAAAATACATAATACATTGATTCGCGTTGTTCTTTAGGCCGTCGAATTTTTAAAGACAAAATACTGTGTGCATGTAATGATATCTTTCACGTCATCAAAAATTTCTTTTAAGTTTTAAATCTATTTTCTTTTCAAATTGTCTGGTTGCTTGAACGCCTTATTGTTCTTTTGAGCAGTAATGAACAGGCATTTCACTATCTATGGACCTAAAAGTGGCAGTAAACTGGTTCTTATCTCCGACAAGAGGGTGGTTGAACTCAGCGTGGATGCTTTGAAAGAGCATTTTGATCTGTAGGAGAGTGATTTTTCACTCAGACCATTAGCATTATCTGGGATTCAAGTAAATCTAGAGCCAGGCAAAGATGACAATGGAAACTTTCTATTTTCATTGGACCATGATCAACATCAATTTTATAAGGTAATTGTGTCCTCAAACAGTCAACTATCATGCTTGAAGGGGAGCAAGGCATCTCCTATTGATGTTGACTCAGCTGTCCAATGCAGTTTTGCAAATGATTCAAGTATTTTAGCACAAATCAGAAGATTGCCACTGCAGAGCAACCTTTATGTTGCTTTACAATAGGTCAAAAATGTCATTAGTGTCAAAGAGCTTCCACTATATTATGATGGATATGTTGCTTACGAATTGCCTCCTTCTAGAAATGGATCAGGTATGGTTGGAATGGAGCTAAAACATGATTGTCATGTATGGACAGAATATGTGACATGTAGCAACGATTGCTTTAATGGAGTTGTAAGATTCAGTAGATGCTCTAGGCATCTGAAATGCATCAACCTTTATTGTCCATATTATTTACTCTCCAATATACAAAATGAAAATCAA
The DNA here is from genome assembly GCF_014529385.1 of Adiantum capillus-veneris. Lineage (NCBI taxonomy): Eukaryota > Viridiplantae > Streptophyta > Polypodiopsida > Polypodiales > Pteridaceae > Adiantum > Adiantum capillus-veneris. Next base: position 48,566,868 of record NC_140960.1, read on the forward strand.
TGGCATGGCCGTCTTGTCCGCTCTTGTCCTATAGGGTTGGTTGCAAAAGAGAATGGCAGCTTAGCATGTTTTCATTGTGGACAGATGCCCGAATGTCTAGCTACTTGTCTTGCTATCATCTACTACTGTCTGCCAAGAGATAAATCTAATTGCACTAGATGTGCGATTCATCTCGGAGAACACAAGCATTCATGTGCTGAAGGAAGGAGTAGAGAAGTAGAATTGCAAATAGATGGAATATTAGAGGACAAAGCCAAAAGAGACCCTTTCACGACCCCAAAGCAATTGGAGCGGGTCACAGCTCAAGATATCATATTCGAAAGACTTGTTGAAGAGAGCGGGGAGAAATGTCAAGTACTTGGAGATAATGAATTTTCTGAATTCTTGGATTCAATTACTCCCTTGTCTTGTAATTGCAAAGCTGAAAGATGTTTGGTGAGTGCCAAGCAATCAAGAAACCTCACGTCCAAGGGACTTGAAGCAGTGTTAGATCTTAAGACTAAATGTCGTTACCCATATATTCAAAGTGTTTTGTACCCTGGACAACTCAAAGATAAGCAACAGCTACACGTGTTTAAAATGTCTGTCACGAGACCCGGGAGTGGAGTGCATTTGGTCAATAGGATGCGGCCAGGCGGCAATTTGGAACATATGTGGGTCCATTTCGACCATGTTCATCGTGTCTTGGGTTGGCCTACAATGTCAGCACATGTTTATGATCCCTTTGTCCGAGAGCTTCTGACTATTGCATCATGTGAGTTCACAGTCGAGAATAAATATGGCCAGATAGAGTTTTGGAAAATGCTAAACAAGGTGGTTATAGAAGCCGGTTTTGAGAAACCTAACTTTAGAGGATTCATGGCACATGAGGCTAATGCCAACTGGATAGTTGTTCATACTGTGTATTTTGGGGGCCCTAAGAAAACTAACTCTAATAAGGAAAGGTCTTGTGTTTTCCACTGGGAGCAAAGCATGATCCGACACACTGTCAAATGCATTCGTGGTTCATTTCTGGAAGAGCACAAAATCTTGTGTTGCAAGTGGCATAGTGCCCCAAGTGAAAATGCTACCGAAGTATGCAAAGGAGAGCTTAGAAGATTTTGGAAGGCGGGCCATGCTATCGAGGGGGAGGTTCCATCATTGGAAACATGATTGTCATGGTGGGATGTCAGAGTTCCTCATTGGGGAGCAAGGTTCGTTTCTCAAGATGACACTGGTGCATTCATACCAACCACAAATTTGTCTAATTCTAAGCATGCAAGCATGCGTGCATCAAAGACCACATAAGTTTATATGAAGCAGCTTGTGCCGACATGGCGATGGCCATGCTTCAAAGCATCAGGTATAATGCATATTTAAAAGGTATCCATAGTGCACATGGCCCTGGTATCAAAGACTTTGTTGATCGTTTCTTAAACGAATATTAAGCAAGGTCAGCCGCAAAAAGATTGGTGGATCTAACACATTCCTCTATGCATGAGATTGGCATTTCTAGTACAGAGATGAACAGAGGTGTGCAAGAAAAAAGTACATGTAGAAAGAGACCAATTTTTGTGGATGCAGATGTTTTGCTCGATGAAGATATCCACAAACCCGAGTATATCACAGTCACAACACCAATTGGGGGGCAACAAAAAATAGATGGTAGAGCAGATGATCATGGACTATGGCAAGAGAATGTTGTCGCAAAAATCTATGTGGGCAATACGACGCACAGAGCCAGGTTGAAAGATGACTTGTTCTCATGTGATTGTAGACCAGAGGGAAAGATGTGGGCGATTCATCAATGAGAGCACTTTGGATGTCACCCAGGGTGTTGCTGCTCCTTGCTTTTGGGGTCACAGAAAATATCCTCCCAGCGGAACGCGACCAGGAGGGATCGTTGAGGGGTTCATATGGTTCTGCAGCAGCACAGACGCTCACACTTGGAAAGTCCATGATATGGTGGTTGACCCTCCTGGTCCAGCTCCGGGTGTTTGGATGGTTTCCCAATGTACAAATTTAAAGCAAAATGAGGCAAACCTTATTCATGCAAATGGCTTTGTCTTAAGTGGGGAAAGCGGTACTGCAAAAGTTCTTGGGGCCACTGCTGTGGACCATAGAGTGCCTAGTGGATTTCAGCCAAAGTACAGAGATGGAAAAGTTGTGAAGTGACGTTCAAAGCTAACCAGGGACTTTATGGATCGGGTGGACTGTGGGAGAACAATGAATGCAGATCTGGTTAAACAGGTGATTGTGGTTTGCAATCAAACACATATCTTCTATGTGAGCACACAGGGATCTCTTAAAAAGGGATTTAATTACTCTGTTACAATGTCTGACTTTCCTAGATGCACATGTGAAGATTTTCAGAAAAGAGAAAGCAATCGTCTTACATATGTGCCATGTAAGCATCTATATTTTGTATTCCTCCAGGTGCTTGGGCTAGACTCTGAGGCTCACCGATTCATACATCAAGCTACAATGACAAAGGTCAATTTATTTCAGGCATTAGGAGGTGCAAGAATGGTTGTGAAACCTTAGACTTGGATATGATGCACCATCTAGTATTTCATGTTTTTGGAGACTAGACTATTTTGGGGTTGCTTATGCACCATCTAGTATTTGATGTTTTTGGTTTGGGGTTGCTTCTGCCTTCTCTACTCCTAGTATTGGAGAGCATTTTGTTGTCATTCTATCCGATAATATATTGTCTTTTTTAGGTTTAATGATATGTTAATTGAAGTGTTCAAACTTGGTGTATTTATGGATTCTTTCAATTTTAATTTTTGTTTGGAATTAAAGATAATTAAAAAATACGCATTGCCAAGAATCATTGATCTCCAGCTTTTATTTTAAAAGTTATTGAAAAAACTATTTACTATAAGGACTCCAACCCCCCTCGACCTTAATGCCTTCAATTCCCTTGGCTCCTCTGTGCCTCCTCCCTCCTACTCCATTGCCATTCCCCCGCCCATCGCCATCCTTCCCTCGCCTCTTGTCATGCACTCTCTTGCCTAGCTTTCTCCTCTTCTGGTCGTCCTCTTGTGTCATGAAACCTGTCATCTACCTTCCAAATCTTGTTGGCTGAAAGGGCCATTCTCGCGTTGCTACAGTTGGACATATATACTTGGTGTAAGAGAGTGAAGGAATGAAGGCAACCCCTACTGGAAGAGAGCTTTCACAAAGAGAGCGCGTGTATGTGTGTGTGTGTGTGTGTGTGTGTGTGTGTGTGTGTGTGTGTGTGTGTGTGTGTGTGTGTGTGTGTGTGTGTGTGTGTGTGTGTGTGTGTGTGTGTGTGTGTGTGTGTGTGTGTGTGTGTGTGTGTGTGTGTGTGTGTGTGTGTGTGTGTGAGAGAGAGAGAGAGAGAGAATAGCTTAATAACGTGAATCTTCTCTTTGAGAATCTATGAAGATTTTCATTAGTAGAAGCTACTATCTCCTCTTGTCCTTGATTAAAAAACGTATTTTTTGAAGATACCACACACAAGATGGACTCTGTCTCTCTCATTCAATAACATTGCCACTTAAACTCGCTCAACTTTGGGTTCGCTCGGAAACATCCGCTCGAGGTATGGTAAGACTCCTCAAAAATGAGCTCTCTGGAAACAGGTGTTGCAGAAAATAGCAGCTATAAAATGGGGCCTCTTTTTATCTCTTATCCCAAGAGATATTCTCTCTCCCCTCAGCCAACAAGACTCTCCTTGTAGGCTTCTTTCAATTGGTCCATTTCTTGTCTTATTTGGGTAGGAAATGACCTGTCAGTGACTTTTGGCCCAAGGGAGGGGGGTGTAGCCAGTGTCCAGGGAACCAAAAAATGAGCCATGCACCTGGCAGGTAGTGGGAACTCAAAATGGCTCCTCCGTCTCCCCCAATTTTCCACGATCCCCCATAGCCAAAGCTTGAGAGAGCTCCTCTCTCCTTTGATACACCCCCAATGGGCACCCCATCCTCCCCTTATACCCCCCATTTCCTCCTTCCCATGTGGGATAATCCCAGTGCCACATGACATCCTCCTCTTGCACTTCTTCAACTCCTTCCTCCCCCCACAATAAATTTCCAGCTTGACCCCTTCTTAGGACCAATGTCCTAGGAGCATAGTGCACCGCTCCGGCCAACAAATGCGACGCCGTAAAGCACGGCTCAGAGCCCATTACTTTGGATATCTCCAAAAATTCAAAATCTTAGCATTTCTAATTTTAGATCATCAAGTTGGCACAGTTTCCTTTGTTGCAAGCATCTGCAACCACTTTCTAAGTCGAGACCGTCCAATTTCGACACACATAACTAATGATGTACAAGTCCGATTCACAAGCTATAAAGCACGACTGAAAATACTTATTGAAAACCATGTTTTGGGGACTCAAACAACCCAAACACCAGTACACAAGCTCGAAAAAACCAAACTTTTGTACATAAATTTTTACATGGTCACTCCCAAGACTTGAAGCACTATGTACACATATATGCATGAGGCTAGTTAGCAAGCTTTTTGGCATGATCTACAAGATTTATGCTCATCCAAAAAAATTCATGACACCGTGTGTGTGTGTGTGTGTGTGTGTGTGTGTGTGTGTGTGTGTGTGTGTGTGTGTGTGTGTGTGTGTGTGTGTGTGTGTGTGTGTGTGTCTCTATCTCTCTCTCTCTCTCTCTCTCTCTCTCTCTCTCTCTCTCTCTCATGTTGACAACATGAGAGAGAGAGAGAGAGAGAGAGAGAGAGAGAAAGGGGAGGGGGGGGCGAGGGACCTATCTAACTAAGAGGTGTTAGCTCTCTCCATAGCTCTAAATATTTTGAAAATGAAAACTCCCTTCTATAAGCAAAAGCCCAAAATTGTTAAACCCCTTCTTTAAAATATTTTTTTGTAATTGAACATTAAATAAAATACCCGTATGTCATTTGCACATGCTATCTTACATATTTCTTTGTGGACACCCCGAGGTTCTTGCATGTATCTTTGTAGCTATAGTTTCAAAAGTATGAGGGTCTACCTTTTTGGAAAGCGATGATTTTGGCTCACAATAACTTCCTTTCATTTCCCCCTTTTCTCAATTCTTCCCCCCCTCCAACAAAATAAATATGATACTCCCCTCTCTTAGTTTTAAGCTTAGGAGATAAATTATTGGGGGCCTACCCCTAACTTATACGCTTATGTGACCTATCCCTCCCCCCTGGTACTTACATGGTTCAGGTAAGTTTTCCATGGTGAATCCCCGGGGGTCCCTATACATACAATGAAAAAATTTGCCAAAAAGATCAAAGAGGAGATAGAGAAGCTTAACGAAGTAGAGTTTATCTATGAGATTGAACACACAAATTGGGTGTTCCCAATCATGGTAGTGTCCCAAAAGAATGGAAAATTGCGAGTTTGCATAAATCTCAAGTAGATTAGCACTTCCACCATTAGAGATAAGTATCCTTTACCAATAAGTGATCATGTTATTAAGAGATTTGTGGGAAAGGAAGCTTATAGATTTCTTAATGGATTTTCAGGCTACAATCAGCTTGCCATAAAGCCAAAGAATCAACATAAGACAACCTTTGTAATAGACCAATATGGCAAACTCAAGAAAATTTGGGTCATAGAGTGGGAGATTGGGTGAACTTAGGAAAAACAAATCCATATTTGAAAATATTTCATCAGTGTGCTAGGATAGGCTATAGGGACAAAGTTTCATCCCCAAATGTCACCAAACATGGATTGCAAACCATATACCTTTCCACATTTCCAGATCAAAACCTAAGCACTAGTTCCAAATGCCAATAAAAGCGTAACCATGCAGTTTCAACTCATTTAAATGTCAAAACATTTGTGAAGATGCCAAAATTCTCTAACTCTATGGAAAATTTCCAAACCTTGTCTTAGAGTCCAAACCAGTGATCCACATCAGAAAATTTTCAAACCATAGCATTTGTATAACATAAATAGTCAGATGGTGCAATTAGATCTTCAATCGGTGTTTCAAAATGGATCATGATCCATGTACCTCTGACCCGGAATCGACTTGCAACCCAATGACCTAGTGCCCATAGTTGTCCTAGTTACACTCGTGATGTTTGGAAATTTTTTGAAATTTTTTGATCAAGTTATGCTCATTATTAATTTTATGATCAATTGTGCATTTTTTTTATTTTTTGAAAACTTCTCGACCAACTTTTAGGCCTAAGAAATTGATTTCTAGGTAGCACAATGCCTCACCAAAATGCTCAAATGGAGTGGAGATCAATGCCCTACAAATTCATCGACAACAAACAAAAAAGCCCACAACACCAATGAGCAGCTGGAAAAAATACGTGTCGATGTATCCATTAACTTAACTATAAAGACCTTATCTACTTAGAGGTGGAGTTGCCCCTCCGTCTCATTTCCCAACACCTCAAAGTTCAAAAGCCATCAAGGTATACCGAGCCCAATCTCCATATTGAAGTGGTGATGGTTATGGGAATGGAAGAAAGGAGAACACTTGGATGTGACCTCGAGAGTTACATCCTTGAAATCCTAATCAAATAAAATATGAAGGGAAGCAACACAAACAAATCCTACATGAATGCACAATCACTGCTAACTAAAATAGCATACCAAGCACTACGAATGATAGATGAGTTGCTAGAGGTGGAATCTCATTTGAATTAGTGCACAAGGCAAAGCACGTAGTGAAGTCAATGGGTAGCTCATCCATGACACCCACCAAGAGAAGAACAAGAGGACATATCTCAAGGGCCAAGACATCAGATAGTGAGTCCATGGAGTTAGACTTTGAGGTAAGCGGAGAGATTAAGGGACAAAAAGTAGGATGCTCCTTCCAAATACCAATCTAGGAAGAAGAACAAGATATCATTCTTCCCTTGGTCCAAAAGGAAACACAAACCACTAAACAAATTCCAAAAACTCAAGTTTAAAGATCAATGAAAGAAGAGCAACAGCTCTAATAGGAGTGCCTAGCAAATCCAGTCACGGAGAAGAAGAAAGTAGAAGAAGCTACACTGGTAAATGAAGAATATGATTATGTAGAGCTTAATAAAAAGCTCAAAAAGCTCAAGGAGGACTGGCTAGAAAATATTAAGGACAACAAACACAAGAAAGTAGATGAAGAAGCTCAACTCGCAGGATCTTACAGGCAAAAAATCCATGAGGGTTCAAAGTGCAAGGTAGACTAAAGAGAAATAGAAGACTCAAAGAGACGAAAGACGGTGTGTTGGAATTAGGGTTCCAAGAAAACACACACAGCTTGGAGAAGACAAAGGAAGCTCAAGGCACACAATAGAGAGTGTATTACTTAGAGTGCAATGGAAAGATAAGCTAGCCCTAGAGTGATGGGCGTATATACAATGCACAAGGGAAAAAACCTCCTAGAGAGGGAAAAAATACCCCGGCAATCCTAAGTGTGTTCACGCACATCACTACCACATGTATATGGTAACAAATCCCCCCTAGAGTGATGCGGTGAACAAGAGCTGGCAAATAGAGTAAAGGGAAGTGCCATGCCCTGAGGACATGATCAATCCATAAAGGGGAGTAATCACAAAGCTTTGTAGAAAGCTTCGAACTTCTCACGAGACAATGCCTTTGTGAAAAGATCTGCAAGATTGTCTTGTGTTGGCACATAAGCCAAGTTGATCTCTCTTGATGAGAGCCTCTCCCTGACATAGTGGTAATGCACCTCAATGTGCTTTGTGCGAGCATGAAAAATTGAGTTCCTCGTAATTGCCAATGCGCTCTGACTATCAGTGTAGATAGTGTTGGTAGTGTTCAGTCCAACATCCAAATCAGCCAAAGGCGTCTGAGCCATACACACTCAACTGTAGCTGTGAAGACTGCCTTGTACTTAGCCTCACAATTGGAAGTGCCCACAGTAGGTTGCTTCTTGCTCAATCATCATATGCATGAGCTGTCAAGCATGAAGAAAAAACCACTTGTGGACACTCGTGTGTCAAAACAACTAGCCCAATCTGAGTCCAAAAAAGCATGTAAGTCTAGTGGCAATGATCCCCCCTTGCGATAAAACAAGCCAGGATGTAAAGTGCCACTCAAGTAGCGGAAAATACTCTTGACAGCATGCCAATGCTTAGACCCTGGGCTATGCATGAATGTGCTGAATTGTGAGACTGTAAACTAAATATCCAGCCTCATGTTGCATACATAAATAAGGCATCCTACAATAGTTTGGTAAAGAGTGACATGGTTTGCAATCCTCAAGTCCAAACTTACATAACAATGTCTCTATGTAACTTTTTTGACACAGGGAATTAAAATGAAAGTAGCATTCAAATCAGCCTTAAATTTAGCAATATGTCTCTCATTTGGTCAAGTGATCAACAAATCCTCTACATCGAGAATCACACTACTACATCACCCTCACGCTTTTTACATACAATGTGCTTTCTATGGGACTGTTACAAAAGCCTCCTTTGACCAAATAAGTGTCAGCCTTCTCATACCAAGCACGAGGAGATTGCTTCAACCCATATAAAGCTTTTTCAAATCTGCATACTTTATCCTCTTGTCCTTTCTTGACAAAACCGCGAGGCTGCGTTACATAAACTTCCTCAAATATGTCACCATTCAAGAAAGCAATAACAATGTCTGATTGATGTACATCCCAACCAAAATGAGCTGCCAATGCACATTAAAAACGCACAGTAGTCATACAACAAGTGGGAGCAAAAGTCTCTTCATAATCTATGCCTTTTTGCTATGCATAACCCTTTGCAACAAGTCAAGCCTTATAGCGATCAATCTCACCATCCAGCTTGCATTTCAACTGGTAAACCCACTTCGTACCAATGACCTTTTTGTCAGGAGGAAAATCACATAAAGTCCATGTGTCATTTTCTATAAGTGCATCATATTTTGATTGCATGGTAGCCATCCAATTTTTTGAATTATGTGCTTCATCACAAGACACAGGTTCCTCAACATCATGTAAGCTAGACACGGCCAAAGCATAACAATTTGATGCATAAGATGCATGGTGAGAGTCTAAACAAGTGCTTGAACAAAAGTCTGAAGTTCAAATTTGAGCTAAAAAGGCCCTCTACTTTCAAGGAAGCAGTCACCATCGCAAGGGAGAAAGAATGGAAAGCTCAAAGACTCGATGTGTCAGGACACCGGCAAGGCCGGACTAGATAAGGCAGCGCTGGGCTAGGCAGTGTGGAACGGGGAGTCCAACTATGGCAAAGGGCCAGGGGCATGACTATACAAAGGGTGGTTGGGTGGTGGACTCTCAGGCTCTAGTCACCCCTGTCTTACATTGGTATCAGAGCATGGTCTATTTTTGGCAAGAGGGCGTGGAGCTTTTTGCATGCTCCTCTCTTTGAGGGCGTGAAGAGCCGCCTGCTAAGGGGGACGACGAAGTCCCACAGCGTGAGAAGCGTCGCTTGTGTCGGGAGGGAGGCGACCTCGACCTCCGCGATACACTATGTGGCCAAGATCGGCGGATGCGCGCTGCGGAGGGGAGGGGTTTACATCACTGGAGCAACACCCAGAACGCAACCGATGGGAAATTCTCTCTCTCCCTCACCCTCACGACACTGCCGTGGTCGCCATAGCCGACTTCAGAGTTTTTTTCACACACAAGGCACCCAAAGGCCTTTGGCCTTGGGCAATTCCTCAAGAAAAATCTCAAGCTAGGGTGCGTGCCCACCCGGGCACACACTCCATACACAAGCTAGGGTGTTCGACGGTTGTCAGCCGAGATTCGACAAGCATAGGCAAGGAGCCATGGAATTCTTGGCAAAATGTCAGAATTTCAGAAATTGCAGCAGTCAGTAGAAGTTAAATTTCGACGGAGTTGAAGTTTCGAAAGAGTATCTATTGCAATTTTTTTCCTTCAGGAAGATTCAGTCATCAACGACGGTTCAAAGCGAACAATTACAAGTTTTTGTCGGCATCTTCAAAGCACATACGGCGGACTACTCTCGATTTTGATGAAGTTAGCACAGCTACTATACTTTGCGAGTGCTCCCAATATCAGGTATATTTTCTGAGTACTTCTTTCACCGCAATGTGTAGCCATGGATTCCGATATCAATATGACATTCGATTTTGAGCAAAGAACTCTTGATCCTACCAATGATGGCCCGCGGCCGGATCGTCTCAAGGAGAGTACACGCTACGCTATGGCAGGAGAAGATACTTATGAGTTGCTCGATATTCAAGAATTTCGTGCACTTCAGACACGCATGATAGTCATGGCTGAAAATTTTAAAGCTTTAAATGAAAATGTTACTAAACTCTCCACATTAGTAATTCAATTAATGCATCAACAGTCTAAGAGTCCTGCTGACACCCACATGCATGATCACGTTGGCACACAAGGGAAAGGCTCAACTAATGATTTTGTTGCATACACTCACTACCAAAGACGTGGATGACTTGTTAAAGAACTTTAAACCACCAGTCTTTAAGGGCGAAGACCGAGACCGCAATAAGGATGCAGTGAACATCTTTCTCAGCAAATGGGATAGAATTCACGCCTTATGGCGTACTCCGGATGCAGTCAGAGCTCTGCAGACGAGCTTAACTCTGGAAGGCAAGGCCTACAAATGGTGGATGTCTCTCAAGGAGAAGAACATCATACCACAGAGTTGGGCAGCCTTTGAAGCAATGTTTAGCAAGGAATTTTTGCCTGCAAATGAGGCTAATGGAAATTGGACGGCTTGGGACACATGTTCCATGCACCAATACCCATCACTCCTTGAATATATCTCTCACTCTATCGAGACGTTATCCTCAAGTTGGAAGGCTTGGATACCTTTCAACAAGTATGAGGGTTCATACGAGGTCTGACACCCGAGCTTAAGAAGTATGTCAAGACCCAAGACCCTAAAACACTTGAGGAAGCCATAGTGAAAGCACATATTCATGATGACCCTGATGAGAAGAAAATACATAATAGTAACGTGCTTGCTAGTATACATGGTAATACACGCACTCAGTATGGTCATAATAAAAGAAAATTTCTATTTGCTAATTCAGATGTATCTAAAAAACCCAAGGGGTCTAGGGGTCCTCTTTCTCCTGAGGATTTTGATAAAGCCAAGAAAGAGAAGTTATGTTTTCAGTGTTTAGGAAGAGGTCATGGCAAAAAGGATTGTCCCAAGGGAAAATCTGCTGCTTAGGGAAAGGAGAAAGCAGTGCACACGGTGCAACTATTACCTCTTGAGTCTTCCTCAAAATTCTCCACATTGGAAGTAACACACACTGAGGTGGTGCATGAATGTTGTCTCACAGCTTCCACGTGGCAACAAACCTTTGGACCACATGAGTTAGTACGTATGCACGGATATCTACAAGGGCACAAGGTGTGCATCTTGGTAGATGACGGTGCTATTCACAATTTCATCAATTATGGATTGGTGAAAAAGCTCAAACTGCCTCAAACTCCGAGTACCCACCACTACAAGGTAGCAATGATGAATGGACATGATACTGAAATATGGGATACTCAATGACGAGTTGTTCCACTGGAAGTACAAGGGTACTTTACTTGTTTGGATTTTCAGGTTATGAACATGGAAAGGGCTGATGTGGTTCTTGGTAGGGAGTGGTTGCATAGCCTAGGACCATCACTAAAGCGTAGCTATGCGCACAACAGCTTGATGTTTGAATCCCATGGCGCACATCTGTTGTTGTTAGGAGAAAAGGATATACCTTCATCACCACTGATTTGTACCGTTGAGCTTATGCAGCTCGTTTTTTATAATGAAATAGGTCAGGTTTTCTTGTGTTAATCACTGTCTCATTTTCTTTCTAACATTGACTCTGTTGAACATTCCTCAACGCCGCATGCTTCTCTCTCCTCTACTCCACCAATTGCTAATTTTAAACAAGCAAACGTTGCTAGTAAATTACAAAAATTATTAAAGGAATTCCAAGAATGTATTTCCTAATGATTTGCCATCAGGATTACCACCGACACAATCAGTACAAAATAGCATTGACGTGGCTGCAGGCTATCTGTTAGTAAACCACCTTATCGTATGAGCTACTCAGAGGCTGCTGAGGTGGAACGTCAGCTTGCTGACTACCTTAGCAGAGGGTTTATACAACCCAGTTCTTCACCATGGGCTTCACCTATCCTTTTAGTGAAGAAAAAGGACGATAGTATGTGCATGTGCATAGACTACTGGGCCTTAAATGCGATTACGGTTAAGAACAAATACCCATTGCCAAGAGTAGATGAGTTATTTGATATGCTAACTCATGCTCGCATTTTTATGAAAATTGACTTGTGGTCAGGATATCATCAAGTTCGTATTTCGGCTTGCCGATATACCTAAGACTGCATTCCGAACATGGTTTGGACACTACGAGTTTTTGGTGATGCCCTTTGGGTTAACCAATGCGCCCGCAACATTCACGACACTTATGGATAGTGTCTTGAAGCCATATTTGGGCAAATTTGTCATTGTTTTCCTCAATGACATCCTAGTCTATAGTGCTTTTGAAGAAGAGCACTTACAACATCTCAGGCAGGTGTTTGAGTTGTTACGTACAAACAAGTTATATGCCAAGGAATCTGAATGTGATTTTCTAAAAGATAAAATTCATTATTTAGGGCATGTTATTTCAACTCACGGCCTATACATGGATCAATCCAAAGTGGATACCATCAAAAAATGGCCTCCTTCTAAAAATCTGGAAGAATTACATATATTTTTAGGATTTGCAGGTTTTTACCGAAGGTTTGTTAAAAACAATGCTCAAATTGTTGTTCCTATGACGGATCAACTTGAAGGCAAAGGAAAAGCTTTTCAGTGGGGATCCGCTCAACAAAACAGTTTTGATACACTCAAAAGATGCATTAGCTACATCTCCTATACTCGCTATTGTAGATCCTTTGAAACCATTTGTTTTGGAAACGGATGCCAGTGATCATGCTATTGGAGCAGACTTGTTACAAGACGGACGACCGATTGCATTTGAAAGTAAGAAGCTTGATGCAACTCAGCAGAACTATTCTGCTTACAAACGTGAACTCTATGCAATAGTGTCTGCCTTAAAGACATGGCGGCATTATCTGTATGGTGCTCAGTTCGAGATTGTGTTTGACCATGAAAGCATCAAATGGTTTTCACAACAAACAGATTTAAAGGGTCGAAAAGCTAGGTGGACCGAGATCCTTCAGGAATATGACGCCAAGCTAAGGTATCACAAAGGCTGATACCATGTAGTGGCAGACGCTCTAAGTAAAATGCCAGAGATCAATTTGCTCTTGTTCACGGAGCTTCGTAGTGAATTTTTAGATTCTCTCAAGGGCAAATATGAGCATGATGAAGCATATTCCAAAGTGTGGAGCCATGTTCAAAAGAGGAATCCTTCTCACTCCAATGACAGTACTGTACAGTTAACCTCCACACCTAGTTCTCCTTTATCAAGTGATGAACTACAGCGATGGAAGCATTTTACCATCGACAATGGGTACCTCTTCCACAAGCGGAGAGTTTGTGTATCGACGGACACGGACATTTGGCACCAAGTTCTTTATGAATGTCATAATAGTCCAAGTGTAGGGCACCCGGGGATTAGAAAAACTTATGCTCTCGTACGACAACAGTTTTACTAGCCAGGTATACATGGCTTTGTTCAAGCTTATGTCTTGCACTACCAAAAATGTCAAGTTAACAAGGCAGAGCGCCTGAAAGCAGGGGGACTCTTACATCCTTTGGAGATTCCCAATGGAAAATGGGAAAGTATCTCTATGGATTTTATTGTAGGTTTACCGATCACTATACGAGGTCATGACTCAGTATGGGTGGTCGTAGACTGGTTGACTAAACTATGTAAGTTTATTCCGACCAAATCAACGGTTAAGAGCCAGAACTAGCCAAGTTATTTGTGGAAAATCTATACAAATTGTATGGGTTTCCAAGTAACATTGTTAGTGACCGTGATCCCAAGTTTAATAGCCACTTTTGGAGAGTTGTATTTAAACGATTGGGTACACAACTAAACCTTAGTACAACTGATCATCCGAAAACGGATGGTCAAACGAAACGGGTTAACCAGGTGCTAGAGGATATGCTAAGAGCATATGTCAGCAAAAAACAGTCAGACTGGGAAGAATACTTACCTATTCTCGATTTTTCGTACAACAGTAATAAGCATGTCACAACAACAGGTTTTAGTCCTTTCATGCTCATGTACGGGTTTCAACCTAGGTCAGTAGTTACGGTGGGGTTGGCAACCGAAAAACTCCAACAGGTTAAGGATTTTCTCCAAGACCACATGGATATGCTGAAACTTGCTTGTCAGAATGTCTGGCAAGCACATGATTGGTATAAGAAATACGCTGATGAGAAACGTCGGCAAGTTATCTTCGAAGAAGGGGAGGAAGTATTTTTACGTGTGCCAGAACATTCAGAAAGTCTGAAAATAGGACCAACACCAGAATTATCTCCTCGATATTGTGGGCCTTTCAAAATACTCAAGCGAGTAGGAGATCGTGCTTACAAACTATCACTACCTTCACATTTTCGCATTCATCCGGTGTTTCATGTAAGCCGTCTACGAAAGCGGTTACATGGGGACGACAATGTCATTGACCAATAGGTTTTGGTTGATTACATTGAACCTCCTACCTTACTGCATGAACCTGAACGTGTTCTTGATTATCATGAGTTGCATACACGTCATCATGTACGACAACAAGCCTTAATCAAGTGGAAAGATTGACCTGAAGAATTGCCACTTGGGAAAACATTAGTCTTCTTAAGAAGAAGTTTCCCACTTTTGTTTTTGAGGACGAAAAGTCTCCTTAAGGGGGGAGTAATGTCAGGACACCGGCAAGGCCGGACTAGATAAGGCAGGGCCAGGCTAGGCGGTGTGTAACGGGGAGTCCAACTAGGGCAAAGGGCCAGGGGCATGCCTATATAAAGGGTGGTTGGGTGGTGGACTCTCAGGCTCTAATCACCCCTGTCTTACACGATGAGTATGGGAAAGCGGTCCATGTGCAAGGTAATGGTGGCCAAAATGAGGGAAATCATGCAGAGACTGAAGCCCAACCTGCTCAAAGGGTTGCGAACACTGATTAGTTACAGCAAAATATGCAAGACATGATGACCATGATGTAGGAATTGTGACTTAGTGTTTGTTGGAGGTGGTTGTGGTCATTCTCGTGGTAGAGGAATGGCAAAGCCATATGAAGCTCAGCCTAATGCTAATGTGGGTTGTGGACAAGGTGTCTTTGAGCCACAAAGGACGTTCATCCCTACGTGTTATAATTGTGGTGAACTTGGTCATATCAGCACTCATTGTCCAAGGCCAACAAGGATGGGAGGTGATATTTTTCCACTTCCTCAGTAGATTCCTAATAACAAGGATAATGATTAAGTAGTGGATATGCGAGGAGATCCATGTATTGAACATGAAAATCATGCCTCAACCTCTGGTGGTCATGTGGGTATTGTGCGGGTTGAAAAAAAAGAAGCAGATATGATGCATGTAGACAAAAGAGAGAGGAAAGGCTATGCTACTCCAGGTCCTAGTAAGAAGAAATGGAAAGATAAAGAGGGTGAAGATGAGAAAGTTAAGAGGAAGAGAAGACCTCGTAGACGGTTTGAAGTAGCAGATTTACCTTTGGGAGAAGACCAAACAACTTACAGTTTAAAGGAAGACCTGATTGGGCGGAAGGTAGATTGTACTTTTGGACAATTGATGAATATGGTTCCCAAACTTAAGACGCAGTGGAAGTCGAAAGAGCCAAAACATGGACAGGTTAGAGTTTTGGATGTGGGAGAGTTACCCGACATTTGTCCTATGGTGAATGCTTGGCACAAAGGTGTGGGCATGGGAGAGGCCTACATTGATGGAGGTGCTCAAGTTTGTGTGATCACACAGTCATGTGTCAAGACACTGGGTCTCATTACAAGTGGAAGCTATGGGTTCAAGATTTGGCTAGAAAGCCATGCTAAAGTGAAGTGTTTGGGGCTGATTAATAATTTGGAAGCTGAAGTCTTTTAACATTGATGGAGCAAAAGATGTCGTGTGCACACTCACACACCCAAACAACTCAACACCACACAAGGAATTTACTTACATTTAAACCCACACACACCACCACTCAAGAGCTCAATAAAAGAACTACCCACAAGCTCAATTCAAACTCCAAACCCCTCGGGCTACAAGCCCTTGTCTGCCTGCAGACACTACAAGGTGAGTCGAGTTGATCAACACTTGAAATAACACTTGATGGTGACCAAAATATACAAGAAAAACCATCAAGAACTCTAAAAATCCATCCACAAAAGGCCTCTCTCAAACCATTGAAAATCCTTCACCAAACTCCACTCTGTTGGACTCTTTGGAGTAGCACCAACCCTAACGGCACTGATATAGGGTCACATAGTCTTGCAGAAAGCCGCACCTTCTTCCATCAATTCCTCGCACACACACATCCATGGAAACTGCAAAACTTCCATAGACTCTCCCAAGTGCAAAATTGAAAAGCGAAAGCTCTCATTCACTCCTCCACACACTCAAAAACAGGACGCGAACGCGATGGGACTGCACTAGACCACCTGTAGGAACCCTACTTTCTCCAACACGGAGAGGTGAAAGTGTCAAGACTTGGCTTCAAGAATTCTCGCTCAGCTTGAACACTCATGGCACCATGACTGATGTGGCAGTTTGAAGCCTTTTCACACCTTTTTTGACCTTTTTTGGCCCAATTTTGGCCCTCGGTGTGCATTTTTCAAAGGAAAAAACCCAAACGGCCTCCAAAATTCACCAAATTTTGCGCACTTGATCCTTGATACCCAAAGCCTTTTGACACATCCCCACATTCCATTTTTTACCACTGTTGGACTGAGAGACTCACACACCCATGAAGTGCATGCAAACACTACCTAGATCAACATAATGTCAATCGAGGACACAGATGACACGATAGGCACACGGAGGAAATCTCTTTAGCTTGTCAGGCTGAGACCATCCTACACATACAAAACTCTGGAAGGCCAACTAAACCATAATCAAGAACCTCACTGCTCTCAACTACACCACCTAGCCACATACACACATACGGAAGGTAACTCACCTAATCATGCCAGATTCGTACGAAACTTAAGGAACACCATCCCCTCACTAGGATACACCTGTCCCGAAGCTTCTACACTCAAAACCCTCACTCTAAACCCATCTGCGGAAAACGCATAGGATGACAGAGCAGAATTTTGAAAGTGCCCGAAACTAAAATTTATGAGTACCTATGCGTAGCTTATGTCGCCACGATTCTATAGACTACTAGCACGCAGAAAACAGACATCGTTTGATACACTTACGGCCACAAATAGCTTGTAGATGCGTCGGCGTGTGCGCTTCGTCTCGCGTGGAATGCTTGGCGTTGTCGCGTAGCTCTCCTCGAGCCTACAGCAATGGTGCAGTCGAATCTCCAATGTGTTGAGCGAGCCGGGTGTAGCGAGAGGATAAAGCTCACGCTCACTCTCTTTCTCTCTCACACACAATAGACGGCAGTGCTAAAGGTTTTGATTATGATTAAAGTCTTTCTTTACAAAATGACCTAGGTACCTTATATACTATGGCTACCTTAGGTTTAACCAAAAATGGGGTTGAAAGGGTCAAATGGCTTTGTATTTGCAATCTAGAAATGCCATTGCACCTCGGCTTCTGAAACTAGAATAACTACTCATTACAAATGACGTTTATAGCCATAATCCGCAGCATTTCATAACTCGCAAAAGATAAGATTTTTGTACGAAACTTGAGTTATGTTGTGTTGTTGACCCAGCGGTCAACAACCACTTCTAGGGTGGTGCATGCATCACTGCAGATCAGGCACTACAAATAGACAGTTATCGCATGTGCAAAACTTCTCGGGCGGGACGAGGGTGCCCACACCTCCCACATGCATTATTCACATTCTAGAAAGCTCAAACACATTCCCTAGGGCCAAAAGAATCCACCTGGAACCATACCTAAGGCCCCCAAACCCTATCGAGGCATATACATGTGCTCGACTGCTGGCACGTGAACCTGACTATTTGCAATGTGTACACGTTGCAATTTTTTTAAAACTTGAAACCACTTTGCAAAGCTCCAAAATGCATGTATTTACATCTTTTTGTACATCTAACCATGCATATACACGCTACTTTGTACATGCCAAAATCGGTCTATCATCATTGCCCACCCTCTAGGTAGAGCATTTATGCTCAACCAAGAGACTATTTGCATCTGGAACCACATCCCTTGTAGAATATTTCTTCAATCTATAACCATTTATTCTATAGCGCAAACATTCCCCTGACGATTTTTCCAACTCATATGTGCCATTAGGAAATACATGTTTCACTTTGTATGGACCCAACCATTTGCCCCTCAACTTCTTTTGAAAAGTGAAATCCAAGCGAGAGTCATACTTCATTACCAGATCTCCTCTTTAATCTCTTTCTCTGATAGCCTCTTATTCATTTTCTCCATACTTGTCTCTACTTGTTGAAGATAATAATCACTGGCTTTCTCTCTATTCATTCGCAACAACTCTAGAGAAAGAATTCTTTCATGCAGCTTGTCCTATGTGCACCTTGCATTCTGCACACAACTTCAAGGCATCCAACTGCACATGTATGGACATAAGAGCTTCCTTTTCCTAAACAAGCTTATATGGTGAACCCAAAAGGTGATGTAATCTTTTCTAGAGCTTACGATCTTGATGAAGCTGAAAGTAACAATGAGGCCAAGTAGTTCATTCTTTTCCTTGGGTTGAAGCATGAAGAGGGTCATTGCAAAAGGGGATGTGTTGCTAGTCATGAATCAATTGCTTGGTTTGTGGAATGTTAAGAAAGACAATTTGAAGAAGTGGTTCTATGGCATCAAGAAGCTTTTGCATGAGTTTGAGAAGATGCAATTTAAGCATGTTCCCAATGAGCAGAATAAAGAAGCCAATGAGTTGGCTAGGGACAAGCTGGATGCCGTGGTAGCTCCTTTAAAGGTCAAGGAAGCCTTGTATACAGGAAGCGAATCATTGCAAGATATAGAATTATTTCTTGGTAAAGGGCAATGTGTCAAAGGTTCGCCGTAAGAGAGTATTTGCAAAAGCAAGAAACTACACATTGGTACGAGAGTATCTCATGCTTTATGGCAAGGATAGCATTCTGAGGAAAGTGTCGAACAAAGAAGAAATAGGCTTGATTTTGAAGCACTGCCATGAAGAAACACGCCTTAAGGCAAGGATCAGGTTGTCTTTTGTATTTTGAGAGTAGGTTATTGTTGGCCCTCTATGATGAGAGATGCTTATTTTTGGTGCAAGTCATGCCATGAATGCTAAGTGTTTGCAAACAGAAGTCTTTTGGCTAAGCCTTAAGAAGCTATAATTTCTTTTGATGCATTTGCAAAATGGGGAGTGGATGCTGTAGGTCCAATGCCAAGGACCAACAATGTATCCTTGTGGCTATGGACTATTTGACAAAATGGGTGGAGGAAAAAGCGGTAAAACATGTAATAGCAAGAAGATTGGCCTCTTTTTTGTATGAACATGTGTCTTGCAAATTTTTTATTGTGGACCAAGGTTTAGGGGAAAACTTGTTGTTGCTCTCATGGAGAGATTGAAAATTTAGCATAGGCATTCTTCTCCTTACTACCCATAATGCAATAGGCCGGTTGAAAATTGCAATGGTCAAATTGTGAAGATGCTATCAAAGTATGCTAGAGAGCATCCTAAAGAGTGGGACTTGGACTTGGAAAAGTGTTTATAGAACTGCATATAGAGTGTCAACACAGTAATGACTACCCCACCACTTGTCTTTTGAAGAACTTTCTTGTATGCACCATCAAATATCATTGCATACACATCTGTAATATCTACTTCCTCTTCATGATCATCCTTGTCAACCCTTGGGTAAGATGGAAGCTCCCCTCCCTTGTGTACCACTATGTCCGCCAAGTGAGCTTTAACAAAATGATCCACTTTAAACTCAAACTCATACCCTTGAAGATCCAAAAAGTCCACTTTAAGATGCACTTGCTAGGCTTCAAATGTTGTACTACATCCGGCAAAAGGTTTGATGTGGTGAGCACATAGAACTTTTGGGGCAATAGATAGGCTTTGAACCTGTGACAAGCAAGAACTAAGGCAAATACCCATTGTTCCATTTTTGTGTAGGAGAACTCGCTTATATTCTTCATCTTGCTCTCAAAATAGACTGGCTTGAAGTTCCTTCAATGCTTTTGTAAGAGCAACAACCCAAAAGATACTGGCCCCACACTAATAGATACATAGAAAATCGATTGCAAGTCAGGAGGACTCACAGTTGTTGGTAAAGCACACAATACCTCCTTGATACCATCAAAAGCCTGTTGCATGTCCTCACTCCACTTGAACCCTTGAACTTTTTGACTCAATTTTTGGAGAGGATACACATTTTGACATAGCATCCAGAAAAAACATGACAGGCACATGAGCTTATGCACAAATGATGCCAAATCCCTTGTGTTGTTGGGTGGATCCATAAGCAATAAAGCGTTAACTTTCTTTGGGTTAGCTTCTATTCCATTTTGGAAAATCACATGTTCTAGCAAATGGACACTGGCATGAGCAAATTTACACTTCTTTGGGTTGAGTTGCCCACCCTCTTGTTGAAGCCTTTCAAAACTCAACCGCAGCTTCACCAAATGTGTAACCTTAGAGCTATAACATCCAATGTCATCCATGAAAACTTGAATGACTTACCCAAGTAGGGACCAAACACCCTATTCATCCATCCTTGGAAGGTAGCATACGCATTTGCCATTAACCGACCCAAAAGGCATTCTTTTGTAGGCAAAACAGCCCCAAGGAGTAATGAAGGTCGTCTTCAACCGATCTTTAATCGCTATCAAGATTTGAAAGTAGCCAGAAAATCCATCCATGATTGAGTAACGTTCATGACCTGCAACCTGATTGAGGATTTCATCTAGGAAGGGTAGTGGATAATGATTCCTTTTTGTGGCAACATTTAAAGGTTTGAAATCAACACATATCCTAAATCTTTCGTTCTTCTTGGGCACAATAACTACTGGAGAGACCCATTCGGACTCCGCCACCCAAACTAGAGTGCTACATTAGCCTGCGTAATTGGAAGTGGATAACAAAGTGGTATAACGATGCAGGCCGACAAGGCGATTGCAATTAGAGAGACCTTCCCTTCGGTTCCTGGGTGATTATGGATTTGGTACCTGGATGCTTATGGAAATGAATGGAGAGCAAGGGCACCATTGTAATTACTATTTTGTTCGCATCGAAGCATTCAAGAAGAGTATACAGTAGTATACTCTTGTTCGCATCGAAGCATTGAAGAAGAGTATACAGTAGAGGGAGAGGGAGGGGGAGTGTGTGAGAGCGGTTATTTTAATGTCGAAAAATCTTGTGAGCGTTAGTGAGCAGAAGTCAGTCATATATACAGGAATTTATATACTATTTTGTTCTCATGCAAGCACTCAACAAGAGTATACATCCGTAAAGAAGATTGTAGAAACGAAAGGTGAGAGAGAGAGAGAGATAGAGAGAGACATGGCTTTTTTTATTAAAAGAGAGAGAGAGAGAGAGGGAGAGCCTATTAATTGTTTTGCACAGATCTTGTTACATTGGGTGAGTGTAAGTCACTGGAACGGTTTGATGCAAACAGTGTGGCAAAAAGTGCATGAATTAAGAACGGAACTAAGCAAATGAGAGTTGGCAAGACTTTGAATGTAGCATTCAATGACTTCTTCACAATGAAATGGACAGAACTTCTGTGGAGAAGAGGAGGAGGACTAGGTAACAACACATATTAGTGGGAGATTTTGGTGCAGGAAGTAAGGGCTATTTCGATAAGATGCTCTTCAAAGTTGCGCGTGTGGCTAACTGGATGGCCAAAAAATAGCGCGAAACGAATTGTTTAGCTGACTCGAGGTGGTTGGGGACCACGTTATAGTAATTCAATTCTATAGTCTCGAGTAGGCCGAGGACGTCCGCAATCTGCACGAACAGCATACAATGGTGTTTTGTGGAGCAACCAACCAGCACGGCGATGTCGATAGTGATTTGTCGATTGAGTGTATTCCAAGTGATGTACTGTGGATGCCATGGGGTAGGTGGCTGAACTGGCCATGGAATGAACTCACTCCATTTATGCATGTAGTGTCTGAGCACCCGCTCTTGCAAATGTGGGTAAAGACAGTATTTCAACTTATACATTGCAGTCTCAAATTCTGGTTGCTGCTCAATTAGATCAGTTGGAATCGGCCTACCCATTATAAACTGAAAAGAAGAAGCATTTGAATCAAAGAAGTTGATAAGTAGTCAAGTCTGTCATAGTTTGAATGGAGAAAAGGAAGACATTGTTGTAGCCAATGATCAATGTTAAATGACAAAGACAGTGAAGAAAGCAATTATATAAAGATGGCATAAGTTCACAGCTATATTTTCTTAAATTTTTTCAAAAAATAATATTTTCTCAACCTTGGTGGATGTCGAGAACAAGCGTTATAACATAATGCAGTTGTTGTTTTGTGTTGTTCAATATAGAAATGTTCTAAGTTTCTAGCTTTATGTATGTTGCTACTAGTTGCTAAAGTGGTGATTTCAAAATTGTCCTCGAAAGGACTATGTGCTTGCATGTCCGCTCGCATTCTCTTCGGAGGATTGCGCTTGTGCTGGCTAAAGCGTTTATGGATGTTATTCCTAACTCCGATATATCTCCTATCGTTCTCTGTGCAGCGTATACTATAGACTATGTATTCTTCCCGCGTCGCTGCTTTTTCTGGGGTGGAAGGCCGATGCTTGTCTCTGGTTGTTAATGACTGTCTAAATCTAAAGTCCATGCAGATTAGTTAGGTCAATAAGAAAATGACGGTGCTACGGAGAAATGAATGGAAGCTAGTGACACTTGTTATCCATAGTTGCCTTGGTCTACTACAGCTGGCTCGTATGGAGAGGCTGGTTGGCCATAATTTACTGCCTTGTTTTCGTTGTAGTGCCATGCTACCTTCTGGATTGTGATAGGTGGGTTAGTTGCGCCGTGCGTGTGGTTTTCCGCAGTCATGAAGTTTGTCAAGATAGCGGCACAGTTCTCTTGAGTAGCTTTTGAAAGTTCGGTCAAATCTATGTTGTAACCAAACCGCAGCTGCTCCATCGTGTACAATGTAATTCCTTCAGTTTTTGTGTCGAGGAGTGTTGTGCTTCAACCTTACGCAACATACTCTCGCCATCCTCGTGCTGGATATCAAGCTCTTCAAGTATTTGCTTCATGAGACCTGCAGAATGTAGGAGCAAACTGGTTAGCGTAACAGACAGAAGGCATTACATTTTTCTTTTCTAATAGTACCTGTTGTCATCCTTTCTGTGTTTGGTGTGGCCATCGTTTGGTTTAGAGCTTTATATCTTGCGTCGCAGTTATTCATGAAGTTGTGACGTTCTTGAAAAGTATGGAACCCCTCAATATACGCATGGGGTTTCGCGCTTGCTGAGTTAGCCAATCTCATCTGCTTAGTCGTGAGGTAAAATATCTTAGGTTGTATAATTGGTTGCGTTTCCTTGGCATTGTTCGTGTATTGCTTGAAGAGATGCACAGGAAGATGAGTGTTTGTTTCGCATGTGTATACATAGGCAGATGCAAGATCAGACAAGCATGCAAAATGTACCGTGTTGTGATCCATTGTTCGATTCAGTTTCCTGCACGCAAAAATAATTATTTTGATGATCTCTTACAGTATTTCTGAAGCAAAAGATCCGACAAACGTATAGACACAAACGAATGAAGTGAAAAAGGGAAGAGCGGAAAATTTACAGAAGGTGGTAGGGAAGATGTCTCAGCAATGCAACATTTTGAACATGACAAGTCGACGAAGAGAAGAGAATCAGTTGAACTAAAATTTCAGCTTTGTATACAAGGCAGTCACAAGGTGATTCAATTAGTTTAACAGAAAGAGGAATTGATATTGAAGAGGGGGTAGGAAACATTCATGTCTAGAATGTCAAAAATCTAGATGGTGTGAACATCTCTGGCGTAGGGAGCTGTAGTAAATGTAGCTGGGTTCGCTCAGTGACGCGTGATAGCATCACGTACAGAAGGCCAGGGGCAAATACTTCTTTTACAATGAGCAAGACGTTGGTGTTGATTGTTGCCCCTTGGGACTTGTGTCCAGTCATAGCATATGCGAGAGCTAATGGAAATGTAGATTTATCGTACCAGTGCCCATTGAATGTCCGCCTGTTGTGCTTTGACCGTCGAAGTGTAAGTTCCTGTTTGGATGTGTCCAGTGTGACTTTGATTGCTTTGACGCCTCCTTCTTCATCTTCGAGGATTTTGTCTACGCGACATATTGATACATTGGCTGCTCCAATTGTTAAGTCTATATTCTCTGTTATGAGCGCCTTTGCTCCTTCTGCTATTCTGTCAATTGCGTGGAAGTCGGGATCTTCGAGCCATGCTTGGAGCTCAGGGACATTGTGCATTCGTCTTGAGGCCGATTTGGATGATGTGACTATGCTGATGGAAGCGTTCCAAGAGAAGGTATTATAATATCTAACGTCACTCTTGTGTGTGCAAATGATTGTCATATTCCTATCCATGTGTTTCTCTATTTGATCCTGCTTTATGATGCAGTCACCGAGCGCATCATGGATATCTTTCTTTGTGGGGAGCCTGACTCTTATTGTATTGAGGAACTCTATGAAAGAGATATCTTTCGCATGGCGCACTGAGCAAGACATAACGTACGTAGTAGCAGTGGACCAATAAGTGGAGCTTGTGATGTGGCATGAGTAGCACTGATCAGTTTGATGCCTGCATACTGGCGGCAACTGTGCCAAATCACCGAACAAGAAGACCTTCTTATCTTTGAATGGGTCTAGCAGTGTGTCGTTGGTGACATTCACAATTTGTCGTACTATGAGATCAAAAGTTTGCTTTGTCAACATAGAAATCTCATCTATGATAATCGTGTCTGCCTCTTTAATACTGACGTATCTGCCATCAATTTTGGAGGTTGACACGGGATATTATTGTGTGCGCACTAGTATCTTGAATTGGTAATGGACAGTTGTTGCAATGCTGCTTAACCTCATGGTTGCTGCACCAGTCGAAGCAGCGACTGTGACAGTTTTCCCTTGCATTATGAGTTGGCTTGTGATATATCTTATGAGGAAGCTTTTGCCACTCCCAGGAGTGCCTGTGATCACATGCAGTCCACCCTTTGCCGTTGTGAGATTCTTATAGATCTCTACTTGTTCAGATGTCAGTGATGCGTTTTGGACGTTTTAAAGCTCATTTTGAAGGGCAGAGATACGAGTTGACGTGTCTTGTTGCTCGTAGTCTGTTTGCACATCTGGAGATTGAAATGAGGCAGCCTTTGTTGAGGATGTCTTCTGTAGTATCATGTTGTGAAATTGGTGTGTTTGGTCTGTCGTGAGCATATTTCGTTGTGTGTACTCTGTGATGTACATCTCAAGGTCCTCATCTGTCAGTATCAAATTTCTAAGTTTGCACTCGAGGTAGTATGACCTGGACGTGTTCTCCGGTGAGACCAGTTGGGATTCAGTTCTGAAGGTGATGCTCTTTAGCAGCACGTTGTAAAAGAAAGCCTCCGGATGATGCCCTGGGTGAAAGTCTATGAAACGGACCAGTCGATGTTGCCGCTGCAGCGATTGGCCATAGGTATTCTCCTCTGAAATACTTTTTTTCCTTTGTTTTCCCTTCGTCACTATGTAATTCTTGTGGAAGTCATAGAATGTAAGCTTCTCCAGAGTTTGTGGTCGTGCGCAATACAGATCAACAGGGTGCAGCACGACATCGTTGTTGTGAGAAATGATTCGTTGTCGTAGTGTCGGGGGTGATGAGTCGACGTATTGGACGCTATCGCTCTTTGAAATGATTGGGATTTGTAAACAATTTAATGCCACTTCTGTTGTTGAGATAGGTTTTGACAGTAAAGCGACTGAGATCAGCTTCAATTTTACACTGTCAAGGCCACCTAGGCCTAAGAGCTGTGCATCTTCTGAGTGGATGTTGAGATGACCCAGTGGTTCAGTTTTGAGTGCATTCTTCAAGAGGTAGTAGGACAGCGATGAATTGGTAACCCGTTGTATGTTCATATGCGCTCCCCATAACAAAAGCAGTGTTGGGTGGTACGGTGCGACATTTCTGTCTTCATGTCGGGGCCTGAAGTATTTCCATTTGTGATTTTGTTCGTTGAGGACTGGGCTTGTTGGATTTGGCTGCACACGAAATGGAAATCCGTGCTTACATACTCCATCTCTTTGACCGTGGTAACAACTTGTACGGCACTTGTGTAGTTGTTTCTTGAGTACGAGTTCTCGGAGCCGGCTTACTTCTGGCAAAACCACAGAGCTAGTGTCAGCAGATAGTTGCTCTTTGCCTTCTTCATGCATCCACAGTATTACATGAGCATGCAATGATCCTCTGTTCTGGACCTCGTATCTAACCAAGTGGTGTTGCACACGGCCCAACACACCTTTCGCAAGTATATATTTGGACATAAGCAGTTGGAACTTAGAGTGGAAGGTGAGGGAGCATTTGACTGGGAAGTCTGTCCAAGTGAAGGAGCCGTTCAACTGACGTGCAATTAGCTCGATCGTGTCAATCTCAGGCCATCTTGTATCTGTGACCTCATCGGCAGTGAAAGTCAAGAAGAAATCAAACATTCCCCATTCGTCCACCATTGCTATCAAGTCTTTTAGGTTCTTGCGGTGCCACGAGCAGGAACCTGGCATGCTGGAAGGGGTGCTGTACCGAAGTACATGTCTCATAGTATCTTCGTCACTTGTTGTACGATTGGCCCTCTTGTAGTTTTCAATGTCCCTCTGCAACAAGCTCGTGTGTGTATTGTTAGCCAACATAAGTGTCTGCTTTAGTTGGTACATTATGAGCAGGTATGGCTTGTACAGGGTGTAAACGGAGAACAGAGTCGATGCACGTATCTTCACATATATAATGAAGTTGATTTTACCGTCGTACTAGCCTTTCCCAAAAGGGAATAGGAATGGAAACATTGTTGTCTCTATTGTGGTGTTGTTCACAAAGCTTGATGTGGCAGGCATGCCGTTGGGCTTGAAAGTAACTGTTCTCTCAAGCAATTATTGACGGCCACGGAGCTGCAGAGAAGCAAATTCGTAAGTATCGCTAGGGGTGAATGCTCTTCTCCTGGCTGGCTCAACGATGTTTTCAATGATACCGAACATCAAACTTGTGTCAAGTTGCGCCATCGCTGCAAATGGTGCATTGTCTTGTTGTTGTTGAATGATCTTGCTCACACTCTCTTGACTTAGTATGCAGACGCCAAGCTTCTTATTCGGCCGTTCAGTCATCGACATGTACTTCTGTAGTACGAAGTTGTTCTCAAGATTGAATGCAAGTATGTCTGTCACTTGTGATGTAGCTAGATCTTGCTCTGTTAAGGTTGTTCTATGCTCTTTACTCCATGATAGCAGAGGGTTATCTAATATTGAACGTCTGTCTAGTGTACCTCGTAAAATCGTTGTCACTTTTGAGATGGCATTGACAGATATGTCAATGACGCTCAGTAGCTGTATGTGAAGCTGATTTCCGTTCAGTATTCTTCTTGTGTAGTATAGAAGTAAGGGCACACAATATCTGCGACGAGCGCTTGAGTTCTCACAAGTGGAGCACTGCACCCATTGTGTTTCTATTTGTGTAGCCTCTAAGCTTGATACCAGTAGACTGCTAGCAAACATTGCACTCGATGTCTCGTCTGGAGCTCGAGTACAATCAAAGGAGGCACTTCTTTGGATGAAAACAACACCACAAACAAATCATATGCTTAACGGTCTGAATATTCCATCGATATACTAAATTGACGATATCAATCCATGATTGTGAGCATGGTAGAAATCTAGCCTTCTTCTTGATTGAAGTGCGATGTCTCGCTTTCGATCTGCTGAGGTGTATCCTATGCTTTCGGTGATGGTCCATTTAAGACCTAAGTAGGACTCAATCTTAATGATTCAATGCGATGAGAACCTGGTGATATTTACTTACTAGTCACGTCTAAGCAACGAACAGTTCAAGCGTTTGAAACAACCATGTACCTGGTGCTGGATTGTGTTGTTCTTGGGTTTCGATCTGGGAAGAGGCAGCAGCTAATTTTCTGAATGTCCCTTGCAAAGAATAAGTACAAAGCATTAGAAAATCAATAGCACAATGTTGAAGGTTCTGAGAGTAATCTCATTATTTGTATGTGTTCTTTACTTCTTATGTTATAGAAAAAAAAGAAAACGTGCTCATGTCCCTCCACGGGGGAGTTTGCACAGTCCTCCCCAATTTTTATAATACGAGGGAACGTGCCATTCCCACGGCAGCATGCAATTTTCAGTATGTTGCTTTTTATTGTGTCCTTAGTGTTCAAGATTTAAATGTGGCACTTCGTACTCACCGCACGCTAGAATATGTCGTTGCTGCAATGTAGAGGTGATGTGTCCAAGATTCTCTTGATTTGTTTGCAGTGAAACACGGTAGAGTTAGTCCCAAAGTAGTTTCACCTGTAGAAACGAGCTGAGTAAGGTAGTTGAAGATGGATATGCACACAAAGCTTCTATTATTGCTACGCTGGGAAGGCGTAGAGGCTTTACTGCAGATGAAGGTCAAAAGAAATTACCAAACGATGTGAACATTACAAGCTATGTGTATTCTACTTTACAATTGTGGGAGTAGACCTTTAGACCTTTAGACATGAACAGAACTATGGCCTTGGAGGCTTGGCACTGGAGTTTGATGATAGGCCCGGACCTTCGTGTTTAGAGTAGTTGTATACCTACATGAATAGAGCCATGGCCTTGCAGGCTTGGCACTAGAGTTTGATGATAGGCTCGGACCTTCATGTTTAGAGCTGAAGGTCAATTCTCTGTGAGGAACTAGAAAAGAACTCACCAAACGATGTGACCTTTCCAAGTGTGCGTTGTGACTAGCCCCGGTCTACTAACGCCATCTGTGTACTCCATGGGTCTCGAGATCCTCCTACGTATTCTTGATGTGCGACCATCCACAGAGAGAGAAACAAGGTGAGGCTAATCAAGTCCAAGCTGGTGTAGACAATCATGCCTTGCATACATCTTTTACATATTCTAATAAAAGAATCTGAGATAAGAGTATCTAGACACTTTGGGTCTTTGCATTTCGCCGCAGAATCTCTAAGAGAACCTTACTTTGCACGGCTGCTACATTCCTCGTCTCTCCCTCGAAATCAGCGATGGTAGAGTCTATGATGCAGCTGGACCTACAATTGTCTGTAGCAAGCATGATGAGGGAGCAAAAGCCAAGAAAGGGAACCAAGGAAATGACTTGTTGCTTTGTCTGGAAAGATGCTTATGTGAGTAGGCACACAGAAAAGACAAAGATGGACTTGTGCATGTTATGTAAGCTATTTCTGTCTCGGGGGGCGGCTCAAGCATGGAAATCGTCAAAGAGAGAGAGAGAGAGAGAGAGAGAGAGAGAGAGAGAGAGAGAGAGAGAGAGAGAGAGAGAGAGAGAGAGAGAGAGAGCACCTGTGTCTTTTAACGAGCACCTGCTGCTCCAACTCGTTGACGAGGGAACCTGCGTAGCTTCTTTTGACGAGCGCCTGCTACTTCAACTCGTTGACGAGGGAACCTGCGTAGCTTCGATGGTGTAGCTATTGAAGGCCCGGCTTTTGAGATGGTAGCTTTGAACCTGCGTAGCTTTGATGGCGTAGCTATTGACGGATTGGCTTTTGAGATGGTAGCTTTTGACGGCTTTTGAGAGCGTAGCTTTTGACGGCGCTAAGAGCGTAGCTTCTGACGACGCTTTGTAGCGCTGCGTTTTTATTTTTGGTGCTGCCTTTTATTTTTGGCGCTGCCCACGTGGCTGAATGACAGGCCAGCGTTGCTGAATTGACCTCTACGCTAACGTAGTAAAGATGAAATCTGCTTCCAAAAGCTTCGTCACCTCTTCATGAAGTGCCTTCTCATGAATGAACCCCAACCTGTTAAGCGTTTGAACCCTTGGCTTGGCACCTTCTTTTAGATTGATTCTATGCTCAACCCCTTTAGCTCCTTGCAACTCTATATATTCAGTGGCGGATAGCTTTGGAAACTCCGTGAACATGTCTGCATACTCCTTCTTTTCTTTCTCTGTTGTGTTAGCAGCAAGCTAACACGGATACCATTTTTCGGAGTTCTCATTGTAAAACACTTATTATTTTGATAAATTGGGAATATTGTAACTCCTATTTTCTCGAATAAACTCTGTAATTAATTAGCTGGGACTACAAGCTTCCAGATTGTATCAGCCTGTCATTATCCACCTTTGGTAGAACTCTAGATTATTAGTTTTGACCACCAAAAAACCTTGGCTAAGATATAGAAGCCAGTTTTTGTAAGTTATTATTAAGTTTTGGATAATGAAATACACAGCGTGAGCTAACGGCACTCACTCCTCTTCTTCTCGCGCTTCCTACCCCCTCCCCGGTTGTCACATTGCAGTCGTGTTTGTTGCATTGCAACCGCAGGTAAGAGCTCTATGCATTGACATAAACAACTCACGATATTTTGTAGCTTTTGGCGTCGCTGACCCACGGTCATCATAACTAGGAATTTACACTTTCAAATCAAAAACAAAGCATAGGCGGGGTATTGGGCCATCATTGCTAAGCATTTAGATGCATTCTAGGTCGAAAACGACTAGGTCAAAAATCCACTGCTGCTGTTAATAATTGCGATTTTGGAACTTGACCTAAAGTGGAGTTTGAGACCCTAAGCATGTGTGCTTAGGTCTTATAAACATGTCCTAGAAGTTTCGTTATGTTTGGATGTCATTTGATGTTGTAACGGATGTGATTTATTTGCCAATGAGTGATTGGCTTTTGGTGATTTCAGTCACTTGAGTGTAGCTTGAGTTAGATGCGAGTTGTTACTTATTTTTTGAAAGATTGACAACCTCTTGTAGCCTCTATGCACTAGTCGAGTCAGCTTCGTCCCATGGATTGACAATTTAATCGTGGTTCTCGCTAATACGGTAATAAGATAGGATGGTGAGGTTAGCCATGCGTCCCACATTTGGCACCACTGTCGGGGATCGAAGAGACCTAAACTAGGGAAAAACATGAGCGTCTTGTGAAGTTATCTTTTAACTTCCTCTAGGATCGCCTAGAGGTCAAAACTTTCTTTTAGAAACAGCATAGTTTAAGATTGTCGTCTTTTGCTGTGTAGAGGTAGCTTGGAAGTAATTGTACTTACTGAGTGCCTTTAGTGTTGTAGGATTGTAGAAATAGATTAGTATTTTGAGGATGATTGGTAGAAAAGACTCAAAACCACTCAATCCAACTGGAGAGTAAGCTTAAAAGTTGTCTGAACTAGTTGGTGAGCTCAAGGACACTTCGAGGTAAAAATTTCAAGAGTTGACCAAAACTCATATTATTTACTTTGTCTTGACATTTTAGGCCAAATTAAGTTTTGACTTGATTCAAAGGCTTAAAATAGCTCATGTGAAGACTGTCTTTGAAAAATTTGCAAAAAAGTGTTAATTTCAAGCCTGAAGTTGATAA
Source organism: Adiantum capillus-veneris (assembly GCF_014529385.1). Classification (NCBI taxonomy): domain Eukaryota; kingdom Viridiplantae; phylum Streptophyta; class Polypodiopsida; order Polypodiales; family Pteridaceae; genus Adiantum; species Adiantum capillus-veneris. Next base: position 48,598,357 of record NC_140960.1, read on the forward strand.
TCACGATTATTAACTTTTAGCGTAGATTTGACCAAGGTTCATACCATTGGCTCATTGCATGTGTACAAACAACTTTTGTAAAGGCACAAAAGATTTGGATCACCAAACTGGGTAAAAACTAAAGTTTGTACTGATTTTCTGAATCTTGAGTATAAATTTGAAAAAAAATTATCCAAACTTGTTGAAACTTGATTCATAGGCTTATATTGATGTGATAAACATGTATACATGCTCAGTTGACAAAAAAATGCAAAAAATTGTCAGTAGTAAATAATCATAATTATTTACATCTATCCCAATTTTCAACTTTTTTGACCAAGTCAGCATACCACTAGTTTTACATATTGTAATAAGCCCACAAACCAAATTTGGTAAGATTTGGATCACTGGATTGGAAATTGTGACCAAATTTGCAAAGTACAGAAAATAGATGACCATTTGACCAAAAATTGTCCAAACTTGATGAAACTTGGCTAGTGACCTTAACTTGAGGTGCTTAACAGATCTGTGTCAAAGTTGGGACAAAAGTTTGTAAAAATTTAGCTGGAGTAAATAATCCGTGATTATTTACATCTACCCCAAAACTTAAAAATTTTGCAAGCTTCAGTATACCACAGGTTCAAGCATATCAAGTAGACCCCACAAATCAATTTTGGTGAGAATTGGATCACAAAAGCGAGACTTAATCCAGATTCTTGAAATCAGAGTCTGCGGACACAAAACAATTGATAAACTTGATCAGATTTTGTCCGAACTTGTTGAAACTTGTCCAGGGACTTTAACAGGTTGTATACTTGCCAAACCAAGCCAAAAAGTGCAAAAAACTAGCAAAAGCAAATATTCGTGATTATTTGTTACTGCTACCTAGGGACATCAGTTTTGACTTTTGAACTTGTAAAGTGTTAGACCAGCATAATACAAAGCCACCGGGAAATTTTGGATTCAATCGGATCCAAATTGGTACATGTTCACTCACTTTCCAAGTTGTAGATTAATCCTTTGATTTTTTGCTAAAGTCGAATCTGAAAAACAGTTTGACTCCCATAGCTCGATTTGAAGTGATACACATAGACCGATCACGAGAGTTAGCAAAAACTCTACTGTCTTTATAGAAGAATAGCTAACTTGATCAAATTTGTATAGGAATCAGGTTGCAGACGAGAAATCGACAAGTCAATAGAGGTTGCAATCGAATCAAGTGGAAATTGATGGCAAGACAATCCAAAGGTAATTACTCTATCCAGGGCTTCATAAGTCTATATGAACCTTAGATCTAGTCGTGTACTAGGAAATCAGGGCATACTCGGAGAAACCTCCATTAGAGTATCCACCGAAGAAAGCGTGAATCAATGCAATTCCTTGCACACAATTCTTGAAGAAGTCTCAAACACTTTATCAGATTCAACATCTGAAATTTCTTCTTACTCGACTCACTCAAAAACCAGAACGACAATGCGCTATAAGCATATACTCTCTTTTAATAAGACTAACCACCATGGAGCCCAGGTTTACTTGGACCTTAACAAAGAGTATACTATTCGCATTGATGACCATGGTATTGAGTTCGAGGAAGAGATTACGGCAAACAAACAAGGAAAAATGTACATGGACAGAAACGGAACTCAGTATATACAGGTCAAAAACCCTGATGTGATAGACAAATGGAGGTTAGAAGTAAGCACCTAATCCCAACTATGTCAGCAAAAGAATGACCTCAAACTTTAGAATTCGAGGGATACGATCAAGTAGATTTGAAGCCTTTGAAACGGCTTAGTGTGGATAATCCTAGGATCGGAGTCTATTGTTGGGAGGATAGAAACATAAAAGATCTTCTGTGGACTTCGCATGCCAAATCTAGACAACTAACGGCCATGAAGATCATTTATATCTTCAAGATCAAAGATAAGGGATTAGCAGACCTACCAACCTACCTGTTTAGAGATTGTTATAACAATAACTTTGTTATGATGACTCCTGAGGAGGTAGAACAAACCAAATACCAAGGGTATTCCATAAGGGATTAGATATTGGGACAAGACCCTCTGCTTATCATGAATGATCAAACAGGTTGGGGGGTTGGCAAGCTATGTCATACATTTTTTGGATGAGCATAAAGCCTGTAGATCATGCCAAAAAGCTTTAACTAGCCTCATGTATATATGTGTACATAGTGCTTCAAGTCTTGGGAGTGAACATGTAAACATTTATGTTCAAAGGTTTGATTTTTCCGGGCTTGTGTACTAGTTTTTGGGTTGTTCAAGTCCCCAAAACATGGTTTTCAATAAGTATTTTCAACCATGCTTTATAGCTTGCGAATCGGACTTGTACATCATGAGTTATGTGTGTCCGAAGTGGGCGGTTTCGACTTAGAAAGTGGTTGCAGATGCATGCAACAAAGGAAACTGTGCCAACTTGATGATCTAAAATTAGAAATGCTGAGATTTTAAATTTTTGGAGATAGCCAAAGTAATGGGCTCCAAGCCGTGCTTTACGGCGTCACATTTGGTGCTCGGAGCGGTGCACTATGCTCCTGGGAAATTGGTCTTGAGAAGGGGTCAAGTTGGAAATTTTCTATGGGGGGTGGAAGGAGTTGAAGAAGTACAAGAGGAGGATGCCATGTGGCACTGGGATTATCCCACGTGGGAAGGGGGAAGGAGTAAAAATGGGGGGTATAAGGGGAGGATGGGGTACCCATTAGGGGTGTATCAAAGGAGAGAGGAGCTCTCTCAAGCTTTGGCTATAGGGGCTTGTGGCCCGGGGCAGTCACTTATCAAAAGACCCCTATATCACATGCGTTCAAGAGGTAATTAATAATACCCCAATATACATACTATACTTACACTGTGAGCCTATTTAAAAAAACCCCACCCCCCTCTGTATGTATACATTTTTATACATTTTGGTCTTTTAATAATCCTCTCCGGTTAACTCACGTGATATCATACACATTCTAAAAAGTGACCGCCCCGGGGCTTGTGGACACTTGGGGGAGAAGGAGGCACCATTTTGAGTTCCCACTACCTGCCCAAGTGCCTGGCTCATTTTTTGGTTCCCTAGACACTAGCCACACTCCCCTCCCTTGGGGCAAAAGTCACCGACACCTCATTTCCTACCAAAACAAGGCAAAAAACGGACCAATTGAAAGAATCCTACAAGGAGAGTCTTGTCAGCTAAGGGGACAAAGAAGATCTCTTGGGATAAGAGATTAAAAGAGGCCCCATTTTATAGCTGCTATTCTTTGCAACACCTGAAAACTTTCCAGAGAGCTCATTTTTTAGCAAGAGGGAGTACACCCCCAACTTCAGATGGCCATATCTCTCTCATCTTCCATCTGTTTTTAGCCTATGGATACTATATGGACATCTACTTGAGATGAGCTATACCATTTTGTCCTTGGTTTCTCCTAATTCCAAGTGTGCTTCATGCTAGATAAACATGGATCGTGATCCATGTACCCCACAGTGTCAAAATCCTGCAAAAGTTGACCAACAACTAAATCTCAGCTAGGGGATGTCACCATGCAAGTTGTTACCATATACATGTGGTAGTGATGTATGTGAACACACTTAAGACCACCGGGGTATTTTTTCCCTCTTTAGGAGGTTTTTCCCCCCGTGCATTGTATATACGCCCATCACTCTAGGACTATCCATCTTTCCATTGCACACTAAGTAATACACTCTCTGTTGTGTGCCTTGAGCTTCCTTCATCTTCTCCAAGTTGTGTGTGTTTCCCTAGAACCCTCATTCCAACAATTGGTATCAGAACAGATTGCGTCCTCCCGAGCTTGGTCGCCAACAGCTCCAACACACGTCTGCTCACTTTCTTTGATTCCAGTGAGCTTTGGCGAGCACTCGCAGGTCGACAAAAATTTTGAGCTCATTTCGGCCTCGGTTTCCACTACATGCATTATTGCACATGCTATTTCGTCATTTTGTGCATAATTTTTATTGGTGTCATTTTTTGCATAATAGGTCCCTTAAAATCTTCTACGGTTTGTGCTATATAGCACGTGTTGTTTTTGCTTTGTTTCTCCTCTTTTTGGGAAGTTTTCACATCAGGTGCAACATTTACCATGGCTGACAACAACAAAGATGTGTTCAAGATGTTTGCTGGCTGAGGACAGATTGGATGGGGACAATTACCCTACGTGGGCTTACATGACGCAACATGTTCTTGTGTCAAAGGGCATCTGGAGTATTGTGAAGGGCATTGATGTACGTCCTGGTTCTAAGGATGGAGGCGATGTTGAGGATGTTGCAGGTCTTGCTACAAGGATTGGTGCTGTTAGAGTTGTTTTTCCTATGGCGTCTTGCTGCAAGGATTGGTGATGTTATAGTTTTTTTTCCTATGGCAGAACAAGCTCGTTGGGATGTAAAGGATGCGTAGGCTCATGTGTTGATTGCATTGTCTCTAAAGCGCACCATTACTCCTCACATTCGTTCAGTGAAATCTACAAGACAGGCTTGGGATATTTTTGCTGGTCTTTATGCAAGCCGCAATGAGGCAAAAATTTGCATTGCTGCTTAAAGAGATGGAGTCGAAGATTATGCATCAGGAAGATGATATGGACACTTTCCTTGCTGGTGTCAATGATATCAATAAGCAACTTATTTTGGTAGGTGAAGTCATTTCAGACAGTTCCCTTGTGTAGACTGTTCTTGATGCCTTGCTAGACTCTTACCAGACTTTTGCTAGTACTTGGAGACTTATGACCCAAGGAAATCCTGAAGTTGTCAAGTTTGATGCGTTGTGCACATTGCTGTTGCCAGAGTCACTTTCTAGAAAAAACAGGACTAGACAACGTGCAATTGAACATGCTTTTATTGCTTCTCAAAGAAAGGGTGGTAACAGCAATGCAACCACTTCTTATGGTTCTTCTGTGAGTGGAAAATCACCTAGTCCTAATGCTTCTGCTAGCAGCAATTCGTCTAGAAATTCTGGTGATGGGCGCAAAAAGAAGATGCGTTGCCATTATTGTAAAGCTAATGATCACTTGATCAAACAGTGTCCTAAGTTGAAGGCCAAAGAGGCAAAGAAGAAAGAGGGTGGTTCCACTGCAAATGCTGGTTCCACTACAAATGCATCTATTGTTGAGTCTTCTATGAAAGGAGACTGTGATGTTGATGTTGATGCAGATGGGCTTTTAGTGTAGAGTGTACCTATAATCCTGCTGTCCATGATGCATGCATGTCAGTTGTTGCAGATTCACATGTGTTGTATTTTGATAGTGGTGATACAAAGCACATTACCTCACATCGTGATTTGTTCACCTCTCTCGAGTCTGTCCCTCATGGGAATTCAATCACTTGTGCCAACAATTCCTCCTATCGGGTTCAGGGAGTTGGAAAGATTGTGCTTACTGCTACAAATGGTAGTTCTTTCACACTCGTTGATGCACTTTATGAACCTGGGATCAAGTAGAATCTTGGACTTGTAGTCAAATTTGTGGATGACAGATGTACAGTTAATGATCTTAGTTTTGGTGATGAAATTGTTCCATCTGGCCTTTTGTGCCGTAGGTTGTATAAGCTCACTTTGTATGACAAGTGTGGACAAAATTTTTCAAATGCAGTTGCAGATTCAAGGGCTGTTTTAGATGCAAAACTGTGGCATGCACGTTTGAAGCATCTGAATTTTGCCAGTTTGCTGAGTTGCTTTTTGCCGCCTCTTGAAGCATCTGTCAAACATGTTTGTGAAGGTTGTATTTTGGGTAAAATGTAGCGTGCTTAGTGATGTTTGTGGGCCTATGCAAACTCCGTGCTTGGGAAATTACTTGTACTTCGTGAGTTTCATTGACGACTACTCTAGGCATGCATGGGTATATCCATTGAAATCTAAGACCGAAGAATTCATGTGCTTCAAGCAATTTCTTGCTATGGCTGAAAACGTCTCGAAATGTACTATGGGCACCCTCCATTCCAATCAAGGGGGGGAGTATATGTCTAATGAATTTAATGCATTTTTGGCTAGTCGTGGGATAAAATGTCAATGTATAGTGCCGTATATGCCTCAGCAAAATGGTGTTGCTGAGAGGGAAAATAGGTCTCTTACGAAAATGGCAAGATGTATGGTCAAGAGTCAAGCTTTAGCACTTTTTTTTGGCTCGAGGCTGTCATGTGTGCCACTTATGTACTCAACATGTGTCCTACAAAAGCATTGCAATCTAGGACTCCATATGAAGCATGGCATGATAGAAAGCCATCTATTGAGCACATGCGTGCTTTTGGTTGTTTGGCTTATGGTTTAGTGCCACAAGTGCAACACAAAAAATTGGATGATAATATTCAAATGTATTTTTGTTGGTTATTGTGCTGAAAGCAAAGGTTACAGGTTGTACCATCCGCAAACAAAGTGTATTTTGGTCTCACGTGGTGTTGTGTTTGTGGAAGATTCTGTTCAGCCTTTGTTGTCAAGTACTAGAGACAATAATGTAGGCGCACATGACATTTATGACACTTTGTTGCCTCTTTTTACTGGTGGAAGTACGCATGTAAATTCCAATGAGGCAAATGTACAGACTATGGGGGATTCTGAAAATGTTACATAGCAGTCTATTACTGATGCAGATGTAGATGATGTACTTGATGAGGAAAATGCTGAAAATGAGCAGGCTAGAGGTATGCCAAAATGGCTGGTGCACACTTTGCATGACAGTAAATTGGATGCACCTTTGTCTAGGCGTACTCGTTCAGGATGACACCATGCCTCTTATGTATCAGATTGTTATGCTTTGGCTGTGTCTAGCTTACATGATGTTGAAGAACCTTTGTCTTTTGATGAAGCACAGAATTCAAAAAATTGGATGGCTGCCATGCAATCAGAATATGATGCACTTATAGAAAATGACACATGGACTTTATGTGATTTGCCTCCTGGAAAAAAGGCCATTGGAACAGAGTGGGTTTACAAGTTGAAACGCAAGCCGGATGGTGAGGTTGATCACCATAAGGCTTGACTTGTTGCAAAAGGCTATGCGCAGCTAAAAGGCATAGATTATGAAGAAACTTTTGCTCCCACTTGTCGTATGACTACTGTTCGTTTTCTATGTGCATTGGAAGCTCATTTTGGTTGGGATGTACATCAATCAGACATTGTTACTGCTTTTTTGAATGGTGACATATTTGAGGAAGTTTATGTAATGCAGACTCATGGTTTTGTCAAGAAAGGACAAGAGGACAAAGTGTGCAGATGTAAGAAGTCTTTGTATGGGTTGAAGCAATCTCCTCATGCTTGGTATGAGAAAGCTGATACTCATTTGGTCAAATGAGGCTTTCGTATAACAGTCCAACAAAAAGCACATTGTATGTCAAGCATTAGGGCGATGTACTTCTCATTGTTGTTCTTTAGGTGGATGATTTGCTCATCACTGGTCCCAATGAGTCACATATTGCTGAATTTAAGGCTGATTTGAATGCTACTTTCAAGATGAAATATTTGGGGTTGTTGCATCATTACTTGGGCATACAGTTTAAGCAGTGTGATGGTGGTATTGCCTTGTGTCAGAAAAGTTACATAGACACATTGCTATGTAAATTTGGACTTGAGGATTGCAAACCTATTGCCACTCCCATGGAAACAGGTTTGAAGTTAAGTCTACATGATGCTGGTGATCTTGCTAATGTCACTCTTTACGAAACTATTGTTGGCTGCCTCATTTATGTATGCAACACGAGGCCGGATATTCAGTTTGTAGTCTCACAGGACAATAGATTTATGCATAGCCAAGGGTCTAAGCATTGGCAGGATGTCAAGAGGATTTTCTGCTACTTGAGTGGCACTTTACATCTTGGCTTATTTATCCCAAGGGGAGATCATTACCCCAGACTTACATGCTTTTTCAGACTCAGATTGGGCTGGTTGTTTTGACACGCAAGTGTCCACAAGTGGTTTTTGTTTCATGCTTAGATGTTCATGTATATCATGGTTGAGCAAGAAGCAACCTACTATGGCCATTTCGAGTTTTGAGGCTAAGTACAAGGCAGTCTGCATAGCTACGGTTGAGTGTGTATGGCTCAGACGCCTTATGGCTGATTTGGGTGTTGGACGGAACACTGCCAACACTATCGACACTGACAATCAGAGCGCATTGGCAGTTGCGAGGAACCCAGTTTTTCATGCTCTCACAAAGCACATTGAGGTGCATTACCACTATGTCAGGGAGAGGCTCTCAACAGAGAGATCAGCTTGGCTTATGTGCCAACACAGGACAACCTTGTAGATCTTTTCACAAAGGCATTGTCTTGTGAGAAGTTCGAAGCTTTTTGCAAAGCTTTGGGATTACTCCCCTTTGTGGACTGATCTTGTCCTCAGAGGATGGCACTTCCCTTTACTCATCTGCCAACTCTCATTCATCGCATCACTCCAAGGGGGATTTGTTACCATATACATGTGGTAGTGATGTGTATGAACACACTTAGGAACGCCGGGGCACTTTTCCTATCTTTAGGAGGTTTTTCGCCCAGTGCATTGTATATACGCCCATCACTCTAGGGCTATCCATCTTTCCATTGGACACTAAGTAATACACTCTCTGTTGTGTGCCTTGAGCTTCCTTCGTCTAACTAATTACATCAGCAAGTGAAATTACTTCGGGATTACAAGCTGGAAACTCAATTGAGTCCCGTTACTTAATGAATGGCTCAAATCAAAATTAATGTCGGAAAGACATTTATTACAATCAATGGTTACATAATGATGAGTGTGGGCAAAAATGTGGGTGTGATCCTCTGCTGGCTCAACACTCCCCCCCCTCCGCGTTCATGTCGTCCCTGACATGACTTTTATGCTTGGTCAATAAAGTCCTGTCGTCTTGAGCATCTGCAAATGTGATTCGTATCGTAGGTTGCCGATGGTCAAGGTTGGGCCGAATATTTTGCTTTCGTGGGTGAAAAAGCCAGTGTAGAAAGCTTCTTCGAATGTTTGCATGTGGAAGCTAGGCAAAAACATAATCCTTTGGTATAGGAGGTGTAACACTTTTGGAGAAGGCTGCAATGAAAGATCGTACATCATATCAGTCACTGTGTCGGTCGTCGATAGTAGACTCGAGGTCGTGGCTTTATCTGGCGCGAACACTTCAATGCAAGCTAAGAGAGTCCTGCAGATTTTCTTGAGCATCTGACATGAAAGGTCAGGAGAGCCAGTAAAGAGCTTGATGGTGCCCGTTAGGGTTTTCACCATGTAGGCTTTACCTATTCTCTCTCCTGCCTTTGGTCCTGGCATCCTGGGATAATTAAGCCAATTTGGCTTCTTTTCTGCAATCCTGCCATGCTCTTTCCAGTTTCTGACTCTTGGTACCCGGCAGAAGGTTGCATCCTCCCGAATCTCCTTTGGTGCCTCCACCAAGTAGATGAGGTAGGCTGGGTATTTGTTCAGCTAACCTTTCCTCCATCTAGGTTGTGAATCTACTATCTTCTTTGATTGTTCCTCCTTTGTGATGTCGCCTTCGTAAAGAGCGACATACTGCTCCTCCTCTATTCTCTTTTTCGTCTTTAGCACTTCAAATTTCATCAAAGGGAAAGGCAGGCTGGGTTGCATCCACTGTTCATGGAGCACTTTTGTGTCTAGTCCCTGAAGTCTAATGGAGATTAGGAGTCTCCTCTCCCATTCCATTTCCGCCTTGGCACTCTCCTCTCTTGACTTTTCTATTTGGTCATGGAGCCTTTGTTCTTCTTCTTCAGAGATTCTTGAATTCGAGGCCACCTCTTGAGCTGGGGCTGGATCTTCAATTGTGGTTGCCTCTCCAGTTTCTGGTAGCTCTATGGCTGCTCCACCTGATTCTTCGTGTGGTGTCTCTGTCTCTCTTCTTTGTTGCTCTTGTAGATCTTGGAGCTGTTTGCGAAGGGCCTCATTCTCTGTCCATAGTGTTTGATTTTCTAATGTGAGCCTCTCCTCTGCGGCCAATGATCCCTCCGCAATGTGCAACCTTTGCACTTGCTCTAATCTCAGCTCTCTTTGTAAGCTTCGGACGTGGTCTTCCAAAACTGGTACGATAGCTCCCTCTTGTTCGGTTCCTGCTCTGCTAGCTCTAGGGGTAGACGTGAGTCTAGTGATTGTTCTTTCTTGGACCTCGACTCTCTCCCTTAGCTCAATGAGCTCATCCTTGGCCGCCTCCAACTCATCCTCTATCCGCTCCCTTGCTTCCTGTGCACTTGTCACTTCTCTTGAGGCCTCGGCTAGCTGGAGTATCAAGTCGTCTCTCTCGTTTTCCGCGTCATAGAGTGATGCTTTATGACTTTCAGATTCAGTCATAGCATTCTCTAATTTTCTCTGCAATTCCGCTTCCCTTTGTTTGGCTGTCTCAATCTCTACTTCCTTTGCCTTGGACCTTTCTTTTATCTTGTTGAGCAGTTCATGCATCATGTGCATGTCTTTTTCATCATCATCTGTCAACTCTAAAGCTCTTTCCGCCACCACCTCCACTGGCTTTGGCTCTTCTAGTACTTTCGGTTCGTCAAGTTTCTCTTCACTTTCTTTTTTACTCTTTGTTTTTTCCTCCGTTCCTCTCCGTTCATCTTGTTTTTGTAGGGTGATCCCATAAACTGCCTCAAGGGCCTCTTCTTCGGTGTATCCTATCTCTACCAGATCCTCATAATCATTTCTCTTTTGCTGAACTGGATCTATCTTCTTTTCTTTGGTCTCGGCCTCTGGCTTTTCCAAATCATCTGTGTCCACTTCTACTGTGGTCTCCTCCACAATTTTTTCCGTCTTCTTAGGACTTGGTACATCAGTCATAGAGGGATATCTGTCCTCAGCTTCCTTGGCTTTCCCTTTGTCAGCTTGCCCATCGTTCTCTTGAGGCTTAGTAGACTCATCTACTTTCCTTTTCTCCTTGTCGTTTTTTTTCAGCTCAGCTTTTAATTGTTGTACCTCCTCTTCAGTGTATGGCTCGACAGGTTGCTGCTCCAGAATAGCCTCTGACTCCTCATAAGCTTTAATATATTGATCGTATTGATCAATATGTGGCCTGGCTGAGCTAGTTCCGACTTTAGTGGGGTCTGGCACCCACTTTTCTTCAAAGTCACCCTTTAGAGCTCTTTCCGCTCTAAACTGCTCCACTAGTCTTTCCATTCTTGCCGCTTTCTGACTTTTGGTTTGCTTGGGAGCAACCTTCTTCTTTACTTTCTTCTTAAGCGGCTCATCCACATCCTCTGCAGGTTTTGAAACTACTTCTAGTTTCCGGCGTGCTCTTGTGGATGCCCTCTTGGATACTTCGGGCTGTTCTTCCTCCTCGTCGGCTTCTCTAAGCCACTCATTCTGGGAGGGAACCTTTGGCCACTGATCTCTAGCTCCAATAGCTTCATAAGCTATTCTTGTCAGAATTTCCGCTCCTCCTATGTACTTTGGCTTCTCGTTGTGCATGGCAATTACTTGCTCGTGGATGTGTTGAGCGTAATTCACCTCTTTTGGCATATTGCTCTTTAATGCCCATGTGATGGTGGTCGCAATGGCATGGGGTGGTGTCGTATACTTTTGCGGTCTTTTACTGCAAACATGAAGAAATTGGTTGTACAGTCGGCAAAGGGTTGCCGCTCTTGGGTCCGCCATATCTCCATAGGTTGCATTTTGCTTCTTGGGCCCATAGACCTCTATGGCCTCCCTTCTTTCCCTGACCGAGATCCCTTTGTTGTGCAGCTTCAATGCGTCTGCAATGAGCTGTGGAGTGATCTGTACTTCTACTTTCTCTCCATCCATGGCTGTCAATGTGGCTTTTCCATCCTTCTGAATGGATGTTGCCAACTCGTACACTCTTCTTCTATCCACAACTGATGGTCTCGAGGTGAAGAAACTGTGCAAGTCTGCCCTTTCCAGGTACCTGCTGATGTCTTCTGACCTGCTATAATCTACCAATTCCTGTGGGATCATCGGTACATCCACCGCTTGCCCTTGAGGATCTCTGAAAGTCCCCTGGTAGATCTTTATTCCCTCTTTCTCCAATACTGCTTCCTCCACCCAAGTTTTGGTTGGCTTGAGGGTTTCTGCTGGAATGTCAAAGGGTTCCGCTTCTGCAAGAGCATCTTTAATTGTCGGTCTTTTTCTCTTCGTTGCCGATGACTTGGCGGAATCCATGGATCCTGTAACTCCAATTTCAGAAGTTAGCGTCTTTTTAGTACTGAAAGCCGAAATGAAGCTTTTAACTATTCAAATGACTTGAAAATTGAAACATGAGCTATTCAAGGCCTAAGGATGCAAGGTAGGTGAAAAAATATGCAAAATGGGCTCAAAATCATGTTGGAGACATCATACGCGTATGATGTCTTTTGTGTCAAAATGACTTCATATTGGTTGTGCTTGTAGCTGATAGTGTATACATGAGTATCATATGCTTGGATTTGAGTTTGGATCCCATTTGGTCAAGTTTTGGCCAGTTTAGTCCAGTTCCGGCTCTTGGCAAAATTTTGAAAGGGATTTGGATTTTATGATCCAAATTGGATAAAACTTGGTGGTTCACTTTCAAATGGCATGTAGATCACTTATGTTTGGTGGTTAAAGCCCTGAGGTGCCAGAATCACATAGTGAGACATCATACGCATATGATGTCTTTTAATGTATTTTTGGATCAAATTTCTCTATAAGCTTGGATTTGGCTTTAGATAGGCTTATTCAGTGGATTTATGAAGTTTGGATAGATCTTGGGCTAAAAATGGCTCTGGAGACATCATACGCGTATGATGTCTTTTTCATCAATTTTGCATGGGATTGGTTCTGTGGACTCCCCATGTACTAGTGAAGGACTGTTTTTACTCAAATCTTGGTTTGGACTTGAGTATGTTGGATTTTGGCCAAAAATAGGCTTTAGGTGAAGGATTTTCCCTCAATTGGGCTAATGGGGTGATCCTCTTGACCAAATGGTTCCAAATTTCATATGTAGCATGTATTAGATATATATAATGGATGTATGATGACAAATGAGCAGTTTTGGCTCTGTAAGTGCAAATAGACATCATACGCGTATGATGTCTTTTGTGTCAAAATGGTGCTTTTTGGTTCCAGATAGCTTGTAGATGTGTTAATCAACAATCCTACAAAGTTTCAATGAGTTTGGAGTTATTTTGACAAAATTAGGACCAAAAATCAATTTTATGGCCTACTTTGCGTCTTTTTGGTTTTCCTTGGGTTTTCTAACTCCAATTCTCATGATACTTGGTTCATAGGATGTGATTAACATGTGGAATGAGGCTATGCACTCAAATGTTGAAATGGATGTGAAATTCATGCTCTGAGACATCATACGCGTATGATGTCTTTTCTTGAAATGTTGGTCTTTTTGTGCAAAAAATGCTTTGTGCTAGTGCCCTAAGCCCTGCTAACTAGTTTTCAACTTAAAAAGTCATCAGTTTAGCTAAAAAGCCCCCTTATAGGCATTTCAGTCTCCGAAGTCGTCTTTTTGTCTTGGAGTTGAATTTCTTCAACTTTTCTTCTCGAGAGTTGCATTTCCAGCTCATTGGATATGTTGTGAAGCCATCTATTTGGTTGAACTTGACTTTGGCTCCCCGTTCTTCATTTTTCTCCTTTATCACGATGACTTATGTTTGCAAGCAAAACCCAAAAGAAAGCTGATTCACTTATCGATGGTGAAAAAGACGCTTTCGAGCTGCTCCTGTGTGCTCTTTGCTCTCTCCAAGAAGGTAATAGTGGAAATGAGCTTGAAAGTGATGTGAAAAATACTTAACTTCGGACTTCCCGGATCACTTGTTACCAAATTTGACATGTGCTCCTATCTCGTCGTGAAATGCACTTTAGGATTTGAAATTTCTCAATTTGGACTCCGTTTGACCTGTTTCTGAGAAATCTGTCCACTTTGCCAAAATTCTATCATTTCGGGCTTTCCGCAACTTTTCCCGAATTGTACTCAATTTTTACCATGGGTTGCCCTTGTCATTAGGATCATCACCATCTTTTCTTTTCTTTTTTCTGATCTCGTTTCACCTGCTTTTTTATTTTTCTTTTACTTTTATCAAGAAAATCATAAAAAATAAAGGAAAATAGCAAATTGAAGCCAAAAAATTCCAAACATACACAATAAATAGCTGGTAACCCTGTGTATATGAATATACACTTATTTGTGATTTCTGGACTTGGATTACCACTTTTTTCCACTTTTAAGCTCCAAAAACACTCTTATTTAGTGATATTTACACGTCTAGAGACCCAAATTCATCATTTGATCACTTCTTGTTGCAAAACAAGATATATAAGGACATAAATATTATCAATATCCACAATCAAACATAAAAATTGCGAAATCATGTAAAACACTGTCCTTGTAATATAATTTTTGTTTGTCTTTGTTTTTGTCGCTTGTAGCTGCTTTGTAGCTCCTGTATACCTGTTTTCTTTGTTTTTGTCGCTTGTAGCTGCTTTGTAGCTCCTGTATACCTGTATGCCTCCCCCCCTCCTAGTCTGAGTCCTCCTGGACGACTATGAAGTGTCTGTGGGCGAAGCATTGTAGTTGTTTTGGTCATAAGTGCCCAATGCAATTGTAGAGCGATGATACAACAGTCTTTCCAATAAAGCTCCTCTTTGTTTGATTGAAGGATTGGTGGTCAGGTTTTGGGTTGGTTTTGGCACTTCGGTAGTAGAATCAGTAGATGGATTCTTCTTTACCTTGTTGTTCTTTTTCACAATCCAAATCTGCTTCCGCTTCGCTTGTGCTTGCCACAAACTCTTTGCGACCCAAACCTGCTTTGTTCTTTGTGTTGATTTCCTCGCCTTGCAATACCTAGGAGTTTCCGTGGATTGTACTGAAGGGAGTTCCTGTTTACAAATCCTTGGGATCCAAATTTGCTTGCTATAGCTTTGCGTCGTCATGAACTTCTTTGGAATCCAGATCTGTTTCACTGTCCTTGATTGTCTGGAATCACTCTGTTGTCTGGTATTGAAGACTCTGTTTTCCACCTTTGTGTTCTTTGGCACAACCTTTTTTGGTCTCCATACCAACGTTGACTCCGTTTTTTCCAAAGGTTGAGCCGTTATATTATTGCTTGTCTTCCTTATCCAATGTTGAGAGTTCCTCGTCGAAGAGCAATCCAGTTGTATAGAAACTTTTGGTTGCCATTGCTTCTTCTTTTTCTCTGGTTGTTGTTTACCTTTGTTCTTGGATTCTTCCTTTGGAGTTGGCTCTGCTCCTTTGGTGAACTTAACTGATTGACTTTCACCTTCGTATTTGATAAGCACTGATTTAGAACTCCAGTCAATCATTGCATTGTATTGCTTCTGCCATGGTTGTCCTAGCAATAATGGATGTTGTGTAGCTTGGTCTTCAACCACGTAAAACATATGAGGATACACATACTAGTTAATCTGTATATGTAAAACTGTGCATCCGACAGTTTTGATTGAATTCTCAGAGTAACTCTTTAACTCTTGCTTGGCAGTTTGTAATTTAGTGTCATTTGTCAATTGTCTATACAAACTGAGTGAAAGTAGGTTAGTTTGAGCTCCTGAATCCAATAGTGCTCTAGCTTTGATTTGGTTGGTTCCTACTTTGCATTCAATGATGGGTTCTTCTTTGTCATTATCCATTTCTGTTATACTGAGTGCGTTTATTCGTATTGCTCCTTCATTGCACTGTTTCTGACGCAGTAGTCTTCTTTTCTCCATTCTTTCCTTCGCCTCGGCTTGCGCTTTCTCCACAATCTTTTTCTTTTTCTGGACACGCAGCTTTTCTTGATGTATTTTGAGAAGCATGTCTTGGGTTAGCGGCAAAAGATACTTTTTCACTCTGCATCCACTAATCCAATTGGGCATTTCTTCTCCGTCTAATGTAGCAAGCTTGATGGCTCCACTTGGTGATAGATCTTTAATCACCAGAGGTCCCATCCCTCGCTTTTTAAGCTTCTTAGCATGATGTTTCAGAGTGTAAACTAGGACATAGTCCCCAACCTTAAACTCTTTAGTCCGCACATGCTTATCAAAAAATTCCTTTTGTCGCCTTTTTTGAGCGTAGATAGAAGCTACTGCTTTTAGGTGAAGCTTGTCTAGCTTTTCCAGGTCATCTATTCTATTAGAAAGCTCGTGCCCTGTCCACACTAGATCCTTAGCCACCCTTAAGGTTGAAATCAAGAATTCTATTGGTAAGATAGCATTTAGCCCAAAAACCATGTTATATGGGGTCGTTCCTATTGATGTTTTATATGCTACCCTATATGCCCATAATGTTGAATGCAACTTCTGGTCCCAGTCAGTTCTCGACTCAGATACAATCTTCGTAAGGACCGTGCATATGGTTTTGTTTGTTGCTTCAGCTTGTCCGTTTGCTTGTGGATGATACGGGGCTGATTTCCTATGGATTACAATGAATTCATTTAGAAGGATCTTTATCACTTCATTTATAAAATGTGTGCCTCGATCACTCACAATTTCTATTGGCAATCCATATCGTACAAAGACGTATTCATATAGAAATTGTGTTGTGGTCCTGGCATCTGCTTTTTGAGTTGCCTTTGCTTTGACCCACTTTGTTAGATAGTCTGTAGCCACAACAATGTATTGTGCATGAGTTTTATATGCAGGAGGTGAAATGGGTCCGACATAATCAATCCCCCATTTTGCAAAAGCTCTTGCCCCCATCATTGGTCTAAGTGGCATATCATCTCTTTTAAGTGGTACTTTGGTCCGCTGACAGTCATCACACCGTTTAACATATTCCTCAACGTCCATATGTAATGTTGGCCACCATATTCCTGCGGCTAAGACAAGTTTTGTTGTCTTATCACCTGAAAAATGGCCTCCACCTACTCCTCCATGAGCTTGCTCCAGGATTATCACATACTCAGACTCTGATGCGCAAATCCTAAGCTGGTTGTCTTTACCTCTCTTATAGAGTTGATCTCCTATTAAAGCGTAATCTCTAGCTTCTGTCTCTACAGATTTTTGACGAGCTTTTGACGAGCTTTTGACGTTCCTTATGGGAAAGTTCTATTTGTGAGATATTCAACAATATACTCACTCCATTCCGGAGCGATCATTATCTGATATAATGTCAAATACTCTGCTGGCGGTTTTGATGAACATACAATACATACAGTGACATATTCATGTACGCTTTCTTTCATTCCTGGCCAATAGACTCCCAAATGTAACAAATTCCTATATGTGTTCCTTCTTGAACAATGAAATGCACATTCCTGAACATGTGCTTCGCACAGATATATATTATATTCCTCAGGATTGATGCATAGTCGTAAAACATGATCATTTCCCAATTGATACAACCTTCCTGCAACCAATTGAAGATTCTTGGATTGCTGAATAGAAATATGTTTCTGGTTGTATTCTCTTCTATCAAACTCTCCTCCATAGGTTAATAAGCTAACGACATTTTGAGACCACTTTGGTATCATTTCTATGTTGAACAAGTACGCGTCTGGCATGTCGTCGTCTACTCCTATAGGGTCTTCCCCATTCGTCAATCGCGAAAGATGATCAGCTCTAAGATGTGTTTTTCCTTTCTTTACTACTACCGTGAAGTCAAATTCTAGTAAGATAATGAACCATCTCACTATTCTCCCGGTATTGCATGCTTTATTCACTAGGTAGAGCAAGGCTTGGTGATCCGTAAAAAACACAAACTTGTTGGCTAGAAGATAATGCCGAAATTTCTTCATAGCATATATCATTCCTAATCCCTCTCGCTCTGTTGTGGTGTAATTCTTCTCTGCATTGTTGAGCTGTCGACTGACGTAACAGATAGGAAAATCCATGTTTCCTTCTTCTGGCTGAGCCAGAATGCATCCTATTGCATATGCCGAAGCATCTATATGCACATGGAATATCTTCTCCCAATCTGGTGTTTTCAAGACTGGAGCAGTAATGAGTGCCTCTTTCAATTTCTTGAATGATTCCTCACACTCCTCTGTCCATTCAAAGTTCACTATTAGCTTGTAAAGTGGTTGGCCTATTATAGCGTACATGTAAATGAATCATCTATAATATCTGCAATGTCCCATAAAGCTCTGTACTTGTTTCGCATTGGTTGGTCTAGGCATATCCACTATAACTTTTATCTTCTCTAAATCCGTGGATATTCCGTTTTGTGAGACGATATGTCCCAGAATTCTGCCCTGTCGGACCATAAACACACATTTCTCAGGATTGAGACAAATGCGATATGTCCTACATTTCTCAAATACTTTTCTTAGGTGTTCTAGATGCTCATCTTTCAGAAGAGAATGTACACATAAGTCATCCATGTATATTTCTAAAAACAACCTTAAGTATTTTTTGAAAGCATGCGTCATCAGCCTCTGGAAGGTTGCGGGAGCATTGGTTAGACCAAAAGGCATAACCCGATAAGCATAAATTCCCCACTCCGTTGCAAAAGCTGTTTTATGTTGATCTTCCGGTGCTATGGCTAGCTGGTTATATCCTGAAAAACCATCAAGAAAGGAGTATGTTGTTTTCCCTGATACACGCTCTAGAACATGATCAGTTATCGGCAGGGGATAATTGTCCCTGATTGTTGCAGCATTCACTTTCTTTAAGTTGACACACACTCGGAGTTTTCCGTTCTTCTTGGGTACCACCACAATTGGAGATACCCAATCGGTGTGTTCAATCTCGTATATGAATTCAGCTTCCATTAGCTTATCTATCTCTTCTTTGATTCGCTTAGCAAACGTATCATTATATCTGTATGGTCTCTGTCTGCTAGGCTTTGCATCTTGTTTTAGTGGGATTGTGTGTTGGCATATCGATGGGTCAACTCCCTTTAAGTCCTTATAAGACAATGCAAACACATCCCTGTACTCTCTGAGAAGACTCAAAAGTCTCTCTTCCTCGCCTGGAGACAAATCTATGGCTATGTACACCGGTCTAGGTGTCTCACCTGGAGCTGCTAAATCAACTTTTTTTGCATCCTCCGGTCCGTCATAAGATTCGTTCGCCTTTCTCTCTCGAATAGGTTGGGTTAATACCACCTTCCTATCCTCAATTGTGAATTTCCTGTAGTGAGAGGGAACATCCATGTTTTCCTTGATTTTGGCGTTTTCGTCCTCTCCACTCTCAAATTCTGTCGTCCAAACTTCTTTCAGAGTTTTCTTGAGCTCTCTGTACTTGTTTCTACGTTCTAACTTGGAGTCCGTGTGTTCTCTATTGCGCTTGTTCTTTTCTGATTTTTTTGTTTCAGTTTTCGTTTCATTCCTTTGAACTTGATTTCTTGAGCTTCTTTTGTCTTTTCGTAAGCTCGTTTGATCATTGCCTCTCATTCTTCCAGAAATCTTGTCCTTAACACAATCTTCCGCCTTTACTAGCATTAGGAATTGATTTTTTCCTCTTATTCTAGGCATCGGATTGGTTCTAACCCCCTTTTTTTTTCTCTTTGCTCTATAGCGTTTCTGGCGTTGTTTAGTTTGGTTCGGAAAATCATAAAATCTGACATCCGTTATAGTTTCTTCGTTTCCGCTTGAATTGTCCGTTGACTCGTTGTTTGCTTCATTCCCCCACTTTGGATGATCGGGAATGTCGTGAAACACCTCTTCTTCATCTTCCTTTTCCAGTGTATTGTTCTTTTCAGTTTCTTTTTCGAGTACAGTTCTCAACATGAAGTACGGAACCACGTCGTACCCGTCCTTGTCGCAAAATTTTGTTGTGGGACCATCCGGAATTGCACAAACATCTAGAGTTGCTAGAATGTGTGTCCATTCTAATGGTTCAAGCGTATCCTCTGGAAAGGGTTCTCCTATATAAGCTTCGTCTTCGATAGCCCTTTCTAAAACATAATCTTCTCGCCTCAGACTTCCACATTTCGAGGCTCCACACATCCATAACTCCTTGGACTTACCTAACCAAGCTGGAAATTCGGATCCCGCCAAAGTAGCTGAATCAAACTCCTCTACCGGTGTTCGATTCACATCTTTGTAGCTATGGTCCTTTAGGTTCACACGTGTAGTGGTTTCCATATTTCTCAGGTATATGTGATCGTAGCCCCAATCCTGGACCATTTTCAACTGTCTCATGAATGGTCTTCCCAGTATGATATCATAGTTATTCTCCTTGCCAAAATCGACAATAGCAAAAGTATGTTCGTATTCAATGCCGCAAGAAGTCACTACGACTTTCTCTAATAACCCCATAGGTTTCTCCATGTGTCCATCTGCTAATTGGAGTTTCAACCTAGTCTTCCTTATTGCTGGTTTCCCCCATTTTTTCCAGATTTCTTTTGTAGCAATGGCTACCCCAGCTCCGCTGTCTAGTATTGCCATCGTGTTCACGCCTTGGAATTCAACTGGTAAGGTTGTATTCCCCTCTTCACCTTCGCAATACTCTCCTACCTTGTTTAAGGGTGCAGGCTTAGCGTTCTTTTGTGGTTTGCTCAGCTCTTGTATACCCTCTTGCAGTCTCGATGTTGGGTCTTTTATCCCAAATTTTTCCAAGCATTTTCCTACAGTGGTCCACATATGTGGTCTTAGCCTCAAAAGCTCAGCTAGAGTGATAGTGCATGTCACTGGTGTTGACAAGATCTCTATCAATCCTTGCAAGTCCATGACTTTTTCTGATGAGATTCTTCGTGAGGGAAGTGCTCTAATCTCGGATTTTGCTTCATACTCTCCTAAGTATGAAGGTAAGGTATTCAGTGAATGAGGTTTGCTCTCCATTGTTCTAACAGAGCCCCCATCTCCCCCGTAAGATTGCAGATCCAAGTCCACTTGAGATCCTGCCTCAAATTCCACTATGGGAGGATTCCTGATGTCCTTTTCCCAATTTGTCTGATTAGCTTGGCAACTTAGCTCGTTTGCAAAGTTTGCCTCTCTCACTTGTTTCCAAAATTCATTGTAATCCTCATCTCTTCCGTAAGACCTCTGTATGACTGGATGAAAACTCTCTATCTCCTGATTGGTTGTGTTCAATACTATGCGATCATCCTTGTGTGTATCTTCAGACTTTTGTGCATTGTGAGTCTTTTCAGCTACCCGTGAAATGATAGTCTCTTGCTGAATTGGGTTTTCCGTTCCACAATTCATTGTTTCTCTTGGTGGTTCTAATAAGGCTTGTGCAGTCTCGATCATTCTCTGGCACATTTCAAGTCTCTGCTTTTCCAATTCCGCGTTTGGGTATGTCATCCACCTCTGCTCTTGTGTTTGGTTGTTCTTTAACCTAGCTTCGTAAGCTCTCATCAGTGCGTCCAATGGTTCGTGTACTTTGTCAACTAGCACTGATCCCCCTGAGCTTAAGCTCGTTGTCTCTTTGATACTCTTTTGTTTCGTTCTTTCCGGGCTCATCTCTCGTTTTCCGTTTTGACTCTCAAGTTTTTCTAATCTATCTTTAGTTTGCTTTAGTTCCTCAGCTAGAATAGCGTCTTCACGTTCTTTTCTCAACTTCATGCGTGCTTTTCTAGCTTTCCATGTGTTTCTCTGACTCCGCGGTCCTTGACTAACCACTTCAGTCGCTAACTTTCCATTCTCAGGTTCTCTAGTGGTTTTCTTAGCTTGAGCTCTAGTAACAACTTGGGTTGGTATCAGAGTTTCATTTTCAGACCCACTGCTGGTAGGAATAGTTTCTAGCATATTCAATGTCGTCTTTTGCACTTTGTTTGGATTCTTTGAACAATCCTCAATGAAGTGAGTAACCCCACACTCAGTGCAATAAGTGCTAATTCTAATGATTTCCGTATGTGGACAAACATTCATCAAATGGTCACCTCCACACTTGTAACAGGGTCCTAGTGCTGGTCTTGGTCCCACTTGATTCGTCCTTTGTGGATAGGATGGTCTTTGTCCTGTTAACCCTCAATGAGCTATGAACATCAATGTTCTTGCGTCCAAATTGTATCTCTCTTCATCAGAAGCACTTGTAACTGTTGGTATTCCAACATTCCCAATCATGCCCCATGGTTCTGGTTGTTTGGGTTCTTCTGGTGGGTAATACACAGTTGGAGACATGTGTGCACCAGATTCTTCATAATAGGCTTGAACAGGCACTAAGGCTTGTTCTTCCTGATTCTCTAAGGTTGGTGCATATCTAATGCCCACTGGTCTTGCTCCTGGTAAAGGTGGTTGTTGTCCCAATACCTGTTGCAGTCTTTCTATCCCCATAGGTCCTGGTACATTCCCCGTTGGGTATCGAGGTACTGGATGTACCTGAGGTGGTGCTAATTGAGCAGGAGGTGCATACTGACGCTCCCTTACATATCCTTTGTTGTAATAGCACTCCTCTGTTGGATGGTTTGTCCATTTTTGTTCAATCGCACACCATTTCAGTGGTTTTGGCAATGGTTTTTGGTATGGTGCCATCCTTTGTAGAGCATCTTCTATCATTTGCTCTACATTTGGCATGGTTGTTGTTTGAACATTCTTTTTAGTGGTAGTCTTGCTCGCTACGGAGGAAGAGCTACTGGATGCAAAATCTGTATCCGCTGACACCTCTCCATAAACCGTACAGTTATCCACTAAGTACAATGCTTCTCTCGTTACTTGCTCGAAACTTGTACAAGCTTTCAAGTGCAAGTCCTTCTTGAGAGTGTCGTTTCTCAATCCTTCAATAAAGAGAACAGATAGTCTGTCATCTTGTGGTCGTTCACGTACTGGACATCTCTCAATGTATTGTTTGAAGCGAAGTGAAGTTTCCTTCACTTTTTCGTGTTCTCTCTGTTTAAAATCATATATTTGTGAGACCGTATTGTGCTTAATCCCTCGTTTTGAGAATTCCTCAGCAAACTCTCTTAGCAAATGGTCAATGTCATGGAATCCCCCTCTGTTCAGTGGTTGAAACCATGTCAATGCCGTACTTCTAAAGTAAGACCAAATCCCTCGTATTGTGTATGGAAATTTGTTATCTGCTCAGCTCTTAAGACTTGCTTAAAGAGTGACACATGTGCATACGGATCTCCTGAACCACCATACTTCTTTGGCATACACTTGGCTACTTGAGATGGTCTCATACGTCTATGGTCTGCTACCAATCTCATTGCTCCCGTGTCCCGGCTAAAGCTTTCTCTAGCATCATGGACTTCATGGGTTACCCTTGTCGGTTCCCCTGCCCTGAGTCTACTACTAGGAGGTAAATGTGATGGTTCCGCTTCGAACCTTGGACCTGGAGTGGTATATGTGGGGATTGGAACTGCACTACCTGGATTCGTATCCATTGACTCTCTGGAATGTAATGATCCCATTGGTCCGGGCTTCGAGTACTGAGGTTGACTGAAAGAGTCAGCAGCCTGAGTTCTTTGTCCTCTTGTTGTCAATCTGTTTTGCACTCCATTTGTTGGTGCTGGTCTTTGTGAGCTAGAAGTAACATAATACTAATGTAGTGGTCCCCCAAAGTATGTATATCCTTCTAATTCTTTCTTGCCCATTGTTGAGTATTGCCTCCCATACTTGTCGTAAGCGGCAATTTTCACTTCCGATCCCTCTGTGTAGGTAAAGACATAAAGTCTTTTTTGGTCTGTCAACTCTCCAGTGTAGGGTTCTTCACATCTATAATAGAGATCTTGCTCCCCATTATTATATTTGTATAGCCCCACATAGATGTTATCAGTGTTGATCCTTGTAGTTTCATTCTCTCTTCTTAACCTCGCATCAGGGAAGTTCATTATTGGTGCTTTCTCCTCAAGTTCTTCATCTACTTTGGCTTTGGTGCCCATCAATCCCCACTTGTCCACAATGTTAGGGTTTAGGACTACCAAGTACATGGTACCCTCATCATCTAGATATCTATCTCCGCTATAGCTCACAGGCACTAAGTCCTTGAACTCACTAGGTCTATCTTCTATCTTTACACAATAGCGGTCCATTCCATCTTTGTAGATCTTGGCACCTTGCTCATTGTCGTACTGGTATTTTATGAACAATAGCTTCATTGTGGCGGAAGGGTTTGATGATCCTGCTGCCATATTTTCTCTGTTGTTCAGGTTCAAGTGTTCCAAGTGTTCGGTGAAAATCTCGTAAGATCTCTCCGAAGAAGTATCAGAAACACTTCCTTCAAAGATCGGCTCTAATGGTTGCACCCAACTTTGGTTTACACTTCCCTCGGTTAATATGACACTTGCATGTTCCCCTTGTTTTGGTTGGTTATTCTGGAGATTCCTGTCCGATCTCATATTCATCAATTCCCATAAAGGACTTTTCCGTCTCGGCAATTTGTTTTCCCAAGTTTTTGTGGTCAGAATTGATCCAAACTGATTGATACTTGGTCAATTGTTTAATCTTGTCAGTTGGACAACTTCTGTTTCATCAAGTGAGAATTTTGTTGCAGTTATGCTCAAAAAGACATTATACGCGTATGATGTCTTTTTTCACAGATTTGGACTATTTTGGTTATGCTCACTCTCAGTAGCCCCCTTATGCTCTGTCCACTCACAAAATTCAGTTTGAACTCTGTTTGAGCAAGTTATGGCTAATTTAGGCTTTTCTTGGCAATTTTCCGCTTTTGACTTGTTTTGGGTCAATTGTGATCCAAATGGGATGAAACTTGAAATATAACCTCTAGACAGCTATTACAATGGATCTGTGTTGGCAAAGTATCAAAATATGTCCAAAATTAGGTCAAAGACATCATACGCGTATGATGTTTTTTTCATCAATTTGGGTCAAGACTTGATATTTATGCTTTCTACAGTGTTTGTAACAATCTTGTCAGGTCAGATATCAAAAATAAGCAGTGGATGTGCTAAAAGACATTATACGCGTATGATGTCTTTTGTCCCAGATTTTGACTATTCTTGGTTTTAAGCCTTCTCCAATGTTTATAATTGAGTTTCAAGTGTTTTTGTCAGGTTTGAATGTAAAAACAAGATCTGAATCCAAAATTTCCTATTCTTTGCATTTCTTGGACTCCGACTTGTCTTTTTGGGTTTCTTTGAGTGTTAATGCTCTTGTTTTAAGTTGAAATTAAGGTATATCCCCCCTTTTGAACACTCTGGTAAAGTCAAAATTTCTGTTTTGGTCTCTGTTTGGTCATTTAGACATCATACGCGTATGATGTCTAAAGTTGCAGATTTCCAGTTTTTTGGCACAGAATCCTTCCTAAAGCTTTCTCAAGTGCTCAGCAACTCCCAGATACACAGAAAATTTCTCTGACTTTTGTTTATTGCAAGTTTCACTACTAACTCGACGGTTTAGTGATCTAACATGCAATCAACCATATCAAGCAAATACTCCAATGATTACTAGCTCCATATCAGGATCAAATGAAGTCCTACCTAAGCTATTCCTAATCATAAAATGGGTTTGGTAATTGTGATTTTAAAGAGATCCACTGCCACTCACGGACTAGCAAATTCTTCTTCTATCAACAACTACTCCACACCAACAAAACAACAAACAAATCTAAGCTAAACTAAAAATACTGTCAACACTGGAGACCCAGGAATACCCCACTTCCTAGTATCTCTCAAGATCTTCGGAGTCCACCACTCCTAGATCTTTTCTAACTAAAGTATACAAAGTAGTTTATACGACTCACCTCGTAGGATTAGTCTAAGGTCACCTACTTAGGGCTCTCGTCCCCGGCAACGTCGCCAAATGTTAAGGCGGTTACGCCGCTAGCGGAAGCTAAATAGCGAGAACTCAACCAACAACAAAATTTGTCAGACGAGGACGGAGCTTGACCCGCAGGCGCATGGAAACAACTAGGTGGGTGTCAAATCACCTACTCGACCTTCTAATGACAATCACTACTAAGGAAATCAAATCTAAGTTCTAAAATACGCAAGTGACTGAAATCCTTACTACGAACGAATGCTATACGAAACAGGATCTAGAACATTGAATCGATCTCAAACTCAAGGGGAAGTCTATACACTAGGTAAGAACAACAACCTAAAGACTTGAACTGCAAAATCAACCTATAACCACTCCGTGCGGTAAACGCGTATGAAGACAGGCCGAAAAATACAGGTGATCGAAACTTGACCCCGATGGTACTAAGGTGTAGCTCTACTCGTTGTGGTTCTATAGATATGCTGCACGCTCCATTCGGACACACGAGTTGGAAGAAAACTCACACCGAAGCTCGTAGGAATTTACCACACATAGAAGCCGATAGCGCGCACTCTTGGTATCTGTGCGTAGCTCTCGCCGTTGCTAACACAATGGTGGTGTCGCTTCTCCAATGGCGGCTCCGTAGCTCGCGTAGGAAGTAGATAAGACTCTCTCTCTCTCTCTCTCTCTCTCTCTCTCTCTCTCTCTCTCTCTCTCTCTCAGACACAGTCACGGCGCTCCAAAAAACTCACTTTGATAATAATCCGAATCCCCTTAGGTTACAAAAACTTTGGCTTATATACCTCAGCCTTGGAGGTGAGAACATCTCTAACTAATTACATCAGCAAGTGAAATTACTTCGGGATTACAAGCTAGAAACTCAATTGAGTCCCGTTACTTAATGAATGGCTCAAATCAAAATTAATGTCGGAAAGACATTTATTACAATCAATGGTTACAAAATGATGAGTGTGGGCAAAAATGTGGGTGTGATCCTCTGCTGGCTCAACATCCAGTAAGTGAAAATTTGATCCAAATTCCAAAATAGTGTGACCAATAGCTTGGGGGGATTATCACAAACAATCCCCTTTAGTTTTGTGTGAATTGGCTCTAGAAAATGGATCATGATCCATGTACCTGAGGGGCAAATTTTGCAAAGCCAAAGTCCACAATGTGTGTAGGGCTAAAGGGTATCAAATTGTTAAGAAATGAAAGCAAGATTATTTCAATACTGGCTGTTGTGCAGTTTCAAAGAAGTCAATGTAAAGCTAGAGCATTTTCTAGAAACTAGGAAATATGAAGTTTTGATATGCTTATATGGTTCAAAAGGAGTCCCAAAAAAATTCTTACCAACTAGGAAATTTTTTAAGCTTAGCTAGAGGGGTCAAACAGGCTCCAAGTGCAAAGAAACTGATCTTGGGTATAAACCTCAATCTAAGAGCTTCAAACCAACAAATTTCAACACATTCTACCCATAGGGATCAACCCAACTTGGTTCCAAGAAACAAATATGGCAAAGTTGGGAAAAAATGGGCCATAGAGTGGGAAATTGGGTGGACTTAGGAAAAACAAATCCAAATTTGAAAAGATTTCTTTGCCTGCAAATGTAGACATAACATTCAAACATTTAAATCAAATTTGTAAGTACTTTAATTCACAAATGCATTGATCTGTTGGTGGATGGAAGGTTCGGCTTACCATGCACTTTGATTTCCAAATCTTGGGGGGAAAAAATATTTGTGTTGGACTCTCCTTTTGGCGTTGCACATGTTCTGGAACTTGCATTGCCTTCTACTTCCATTGTATTGCCATGAAATCTGATTCCCAAATCTTGGGCTACTAAAATATTTTTATTGGATTCTTCTTCTTGCCTTGCACATGTTTTGGAACTTTCACTATCTTCTGCAATTGGATTACTCTTTAAATTTATCTCCAATTGTTGTAGTGGTTGACCTTCAAAAACTTATAGATTCTTGTCATCTTCTTCAGAAACTCTTTGGTTGACTTGGAGATTGTTAGAATCTTTCTCAGTAGGGTGGATGGCATGAGCATCCTCTATATTAACGATCTCGAGTAAAACTTTGTCAGCCACAATATCTTGTTGAAGGACTACAAGTTTAAAGAACGCCTAATTTTAGACTCCAAAGTATCTACAATTTTGATAAATCTTTTTTGTCACACTCTTGGAAAAAATAATTACGCAAATAACAGATTTGCTAAATGACAGCATATCTACAATGAATTTATTTTTATGCTCCTCCTTGTCTAGAGATTCCTCATCTTTATCTAGCTCCATAAGTTATTTGTTCATGATGGTGGTTTCTAGTACTATACTTGGAGAAAAATGTATGCCTTTAAACTCTAGAACACAAGTTTCATTTTCTATTGCACTATCTTCTTGCATTGGATGATTTCCTTGAAAAACTTTTACATAAGTATCTTATGGCCTTAAGGCCATAGGGTGCTCTTTGTAGATATCTCTATGACTTTAAGATAATCCAAAATATATCTATTTATGGCCTCAAGGCCATAGGGTTAGGATTGCTAGCATGTCTCAACATATAAATAGATCTATGGCTTCAAATCCATATGGTACTTTATTTATGTGCCACCCTATGGCCCTAACCCTATGGCCCTAAGGACATAGGTTGTCATAGGGCCACAAGATGCCCTCTATGAGCACTAGTAAGAAACCATCTATGCTCTTTGTTGGCACCCTATGGCTCGAGGGCCACAAGCTCTACATTGACACCTAGTCCACCTTCTATCCCAAATCAGTTATCATATGGACCTAGGGCCATAGGGTGCCAGTGTATAAACTCAAGGGCCATAGGTTTATGTCTGTTGTAATGAGAGATCATTTGACCCTAGAGACATAGGGCTCAAGTGCTTTAGGTTTCCGTCGTTTAAAAAGAGAGATCATATGGCCCTAGGGCCATAGTGTGCCAATACATAATCTAAAGTGCCATAGGCTTCTTTGTTCCACGGAGAGATCCTATGACCCTAGGGCCATAGGGCTACCATGGTGCCCATGTAGGAGCCTTTGAATGTCTTAAATGCTCTTGGAGAGCTGTTAGATTGATATGCTATATTTTTTGGGACACATGATGTTAAACATGGGTTTCTCTAAGAGTTAGCAAAAGCCTATAATACACCTTTTCATGGCCTTATGGCTATAT
Source organism: Adiantum capillus-veneris (assembly GCF_014529385.1). Taxonomy (NCBI): domain Eukaryota; kingdom Viridiplantae; phylum Streptophyta; class Polypodiopsida; order Polypodiales; family Pteridaceae; genus Adiantum; species Adiantum capillus-veneris. Next base: position 48,626,954 of record NC_140960.1, read on the forward strand.
GGGTTTTTATAGAGCAAAGAGAACTTTATAACCTCAACATTGTAGGGTAACGTTTTCTTGTAGCACACTATGGCCCTAGGGCCATAAGATGGTCTTTGCATGTACCATTGTATAGCTCTAGGTCCATAGGGAATTTATAAAGTACTTTATACATAAAGAGAAATAATATATAGCCTTTGGGACAAATTATATACTTTAATGAAACAACTCCTTTGCCTATTTACTTAGCATTATGTAGATCCTAAAGACAAAGGTGCCATGTATGTTTGTTAGAAACTTATTTCCCTAAGTCCATAGGGTAGCCAAGGTGCCTATTAAGAGAATAATGTAATATATTTGAAGAGTATCCAATGGCCGCAAGGGTAATCTGTAGACTAAGTGTCCTTCTAGAGCATCTATATTAACATCCTTGGCCGTGGAATCATAGGGTACAAAAAGGATTTCTTATAGGTATCAAAGGAGAGGAAGTTATAGTCCTAAGACTTTAGAATGATTTATATATGTTCCATCTATAGCCATAGAGCTATAGGACCTATATGGTACCTTATAGAAAACTAGCATAAATATATAGCCTTTGGGCATATGATATATTTTGGTGATCTCACCACAAGCCCTTGATCTTTTTACTCAACATAACATAGATCATAGTGCCAAAGTGTTTTCTATCTATTTTAGTTAGACACCCTATGGACTTATTGCCATAGGGTGGCAGAGGGAAATAGGGTGCCCTTTGTATGGTTTTATGACCATAGCATGGTATGATTTGATACAAAATTGTTGATAATAGGTTTTAGAAGAAACCCACATTATAGTACCGTGTGGTCATAAATCCAAAAGATCTATATATACTTAGCTAGAAACATCAACATATAGCATCCTATGACCTTTGGTCCGTAGGATGTTCATATACTCATCTGAAACACCTACGTATAGGACCCTATGGACCTAAGGCCATAGGATGTATATATATAATCATATCAAGACACCTACATATAGCATCATATGGACATAACACCATACAATGTATACATAATCATCATGAAACACCTATCATTAATCAACTACATACATTTCCCTATGGCATTGAGGCCATAGAATGTATACTTACTATACACAAAACACCTGCATAAAACATCATATGGGCTAAAGGCCATAGGACGTATATATACTCAACACAAGACACCTACATAAAACATCCTACGGTCCTAAGGCCATAGGATGTTGTATACCCATCATGGAACAACTACTTATAGTGCCCTATGGCCTTGAGGCCATAGAATATATATATATATCATGAAATAACTACATATAGTCCCCTATGGCCCTGAGGCTATAGGATGTATATATACTTGGCATGACACAACCCATGTACTGTTAGAAACATCGTAAGACCATATGATATATATTTATTCAACACAAAACACCTACAAAGCATCATATGACCCTAAGTCCAAAGGATGTATGCATACTAATTATTAAACACCTACATGTTTCCTCATGAACCACCTACATATAGCAACCTATGGCCCTAAGTCCATAGGATGTATACAAACTCATCGTGAAACACCTACTTGTAGCAATCGAATCCCTTTTCGGGTCTGCCACAGAGAGGCCCTCCTTCCTACGAGTAGAAATTCCTCAAGCTCTTGAGCCAAGAGCCCCAAGGCCTATAGCCTCCAAGGCTTAGCAACTGTTCCCACAACTTGCAACAACCTGGCCCACACCATTGGCTCCGTAATAGGCATTCACACCATAAGTAGTGTGCACTTAAAATCCTTGTGTGACATATCATTGTGCCACTTCAAGCCTTTTTTGTGAACAACATTGTGATCTCAGATGCCACACAATGCACATTCTACCCTGTGTGAATCACATAAAGCTCATTTTGACATGTACAAAGCACACATGCATGAAGCTCATTATGAAATGTATGTAACATTTGTGTCCAAAAGCACCATGTACATGGGTTTTAGACACTACCCAGAGACACCTTCTATGGTAAGACTGCACATGACTTCACGCACACAAGCACACATAGTGAAATGTAGGTGTGTTTTGCACCATTAGCTATGAAGGTACATCCTCAACAAAACATACCAATGAAGATCCAAATCAACATAAAGATCACGGTGATGGGGCTTGGGAGAAAACCACCCAGACACAAACAATTAATCGCAGTATAGATCTCCACTCACTTGAGGTTCACCACTATAGATCATGAGCTTCCCTTTGGTTAAGTTTTTTTGCATATTCTAACTACATAGAGGATCTCAAGAGGATAGAGAAGCACTTAATTTCATATTTAAGAGCATGAGCATACCACCAGACAAGGTGTACAACAAACTTTTTGAATAAACTCTCAGTGCATGAGAATACATACAATCTTTACTTCATAGTAGATAGTAGAGGATCCCATCCTAGACTGGTGCAATGACATGAAGAATGTGCTCGAAAAGCGTACTTGCCACCTGATTGAGAGCCGCCCTCCAACTAACTCCATCTCGGCACTCCCTTGGTGCTATCTGAAATCAACCCTTCAACGGGCTTCTTCAAAACTCTCCAAAGCTTCTTTTTTTGCACCTTAGCCTTCTCTTGTTATTGCACTTCAGCTCGGCCATCATAGCCCCAAGCTACATATGGCTCCCTCCTCCTTCCACAGCATGGCCATGCACTTGGCGATTCTCTAAGCTTTTGCACCTACTTCGCTATCATGCAGCCCTGATCATGACACCTCCCTTCTACTCCTGAGTGGCCACCAAGTGGTCGCCTGTATAGCAAGCCTTGTATCCCTTTTTTTGCTGCAGCTCTGGAAGATGAGCTCTCCCGTCCCCCCTAGCCCACTGCACCAAGATGCTCCTCTTTCGTTTCTCTGTGCCACCCAGCCTGGTTGTTCCCCTCTCGAGCTTGGCCTCGTTTTCCCTGAGCCCTCAAGCTCTTGAATCTCTTCTCTGGCCCTCCCTCTTGGTGGCAGCTCCACGTGCTTACTGGAGAGCCTCACTTCTCCTAATCCTTCTGTCCCTCCTCGTCCTACATCCCCCGCATGCCCTTCATGAACTCCCCTCCTCTGGCGCTCTCAAGAGGCCCGTCACCCTCCAAGCTGATAACCTCGTTCTTGCTCTACTGTAGCAGGCCACTCTCTCTCCCCTTGGCCATGGCTTCAGCTCTCTAACCTCTGAGGTCGTGTTGTAGTGTGCGCTTCTTTTTTACAAGGCTCTACAAGTGGGAGCCTTTAGCATGACCCCCCTCACCTCGCTTGCAGTGGCTTCCCCTTCTCTTGCAGAGCTGGCGGCACCCACGTGCGTGCCATTCCTCCATCATTGCAAGCGGCTTCCAGATTAATGCAGCCAAGATGTCTCCTCTCCTTTTGTTGAAGTGGATGGCCTCCGAGCCTTCTCAACTGGGCGGCCCATGCTACCCCTCGACCTTCTCATGGCGCCTCTCATGTGCAGGCCCATGCCGCCGTCATTGCAGACGATTCCAAAAATGTACTCCTTTCTTTTTAACTTAACAAATCGAGCAAGAGTGAGTTCTCACCATCAACGTTGGACTCCTTTACATCAACTTTAAGGACTCCATCCTAAACCGTGCCAAGGCCCATCAAGCATATCAATGTGGTTCCCGTTCAACGTAAGAAAAATGGCATCCGACCCTCAGCCATCTTTGCAATAAGAGCGGACAATGGATAGTGATGTCGAAGTAGACACTCCCCGGACTAATCTCTAGCAAGGTCCTCATGAACATCCCTCCTCTATTATAGGTTGGCCACTCCTCTCATTCTCAAGGTGAATCAAAGTCCTCCCTTTGCATGTAGGTGGCTCCGATCTCTGAGGTTTTCGCATATATGTATCTTGTATCCATGCTAGCACCTCCATAACCATATCCCTCGTGCTTGAAAGTAGAATTGCTTGCTTTGGGAGCGCATCGTTTGAGAAGGATCAAGAATCTATCAACGGCATGGAGACGCGGCATGGAGATGACAACATCAAACAAAGACAACAACATGAAGATGAAATTACAACAACACCAACATCAACATATGGAAAAGAAAACAACAACAAAGTACAACAAGTTTTTGTGCGAGGGAGAAAATCCTCCAAAACAAACAACAACACAGTAACCATGTAAATCTATGTGCACTCACTTGTGTGTCACCCTCGTTTGTGTTAGGGAAGCTTTGTGTGTCTATCCTTGTGATTGGGAGGCTTGTGTGCTTACATTTTTGTGCCAAGGGAGGCTTGTGAGTATGCCTACACCCTCATGTTTGTGTGTCTGCATCCTTTGTGTCTAGGGAAGGCAAATTTGTGTTTGAGGGGAGACAATTTATGTGAGTGCAGTTGCTTTTGTGTTATGTGCAACAAAACCCTTATCTGTGTGAAACTTGTGTGTCAGCCATGTGAACCAAAATACATAAAGTCCTTGTGCAAACCCAAGTTTAGTTAAGGGGGGAATTGTAAGGGTAAGCCCAACTTGTGGCACCACGTGGGAAAGGCCTCTAGCCACCTAGGAAGGATAAATGATGAGATGGTCCAATAGTAAGAGGGTGCAACCTCATTAACCAATGAAAGCACCAAGCCTATGTAGAGGCTACTTTCTAATCAAACAATGGCACTTTTGACTCTTATCATGTGTCTATACTCTCTCTCTATGCTCTTGCTTTTGGTATAAGCTAACTTTAATTACCATCTCTCTAACCCTAACCCTAACACCATGGTTAGGCTAAGGCTTCACCTGTAAAGTGTGAGCTTTGTCCTAAAGTGTGAGTCAAGGAGAGGAAAGTGGATTTATCCCACATACTGTGGAGCAAGGCTGTAGAGCTACTTAAAGCTCATTTCATGAATGATTAAACACAACTCTATTTTGCACTACATGCTTCTCTATGGTGAGCCTGTGCTAAGCTAAGTCAATACTCAAGATTGTGTTTATGAGTCCAAGCTAATTCTATCTTGGAACCTAATTCACTTGAGTGATAATCTTGCTTACACACACGCTTGCACTATGTTTCCCTTTCATCCACCCTAGCTAGCTTGATCCCATTCCCAACAATTGGTATCAGAGCTATGGTGTGCTAGCTAGGATTGTCATTATGCATTAGTATGTGTTAATTATTAGCATCTCTCACTAATTAAGCACTAATCTAGCTATGTGTGGGCATGTCCTTGGAACACCCAAGAGGCCACTACCCTCCATGGCTAGGTAGGCTTGATTAGGAGAGCGTAGGTGCATTAATCTTTAGAAATCTTGCATATTTTCTCAATATGTTTGTGCTTCCACTTACACAAGTAACCAATTGATCACCCCAATGATCAATTAGTGCCTTGACTGATTGGTCACACCATTTAGCAATCGTCTCTCTTCAAATTTATGTGTATATAGTGTCGATTTTTCTACTTTTGCATTTGCAATTATTCTCCACACTTTCAATATCAACTTACATCATTTCCACTATCTTGAAGTAATCCTCAAGAGCTCTGTATAGAACCCCTAAACACTCAAATCCGACATCGAATGCTTCACCGATTAAATTGCTATAATTAGGTGTGTGTGAAGCTTTTGTGTGTGTATGGAAACCTGCTAAGCTCGAGTTTAACAGCTTCCTTTTCGGAGCTTCCTCATAAGCAAGGCTCGTGGGCTTGTTGGCTAGCTCAACTAAGGCACACTATTCTTGGCTTGAGGTCTCAGGGACAATACCCTTGCCTAATTTGGGGGAGAGCAGGCGGACCCGAAACTTGCATGAAATCCAACTTTTGAAGGCTGGTGGGTCCGCTTGGGAGCATTCACGCAGACGAGTTTTTTGGCCTCGGCGCTGACCGCTCGCTGACCCCGCCTACCCAAATACGTTGCCCGCTACCGGATCTACCCGCGTGTGCCTGGATCTGCCCACCTTGCCCTTTCCTGCCCCACTTGCCCGAAGGCCTGACCCCGCATACCCGGTGTGTCCCGCTTGCCCAAAAAGGTGCCTTGGTTGCCCGCTGCCCGACCCTGTAAGAGTCCCTTCCCATGGTCTAAGGCTTTGAAGCCTAACCACACAAGAGTGTCAGTCGATTTGGTCTCACATCCTAAGGCTTTGAAGCCTCCCAAGCCACACAAGGGCATCAAACCTCAAAGATTTTCAAAGCCTCTACACCGGACTTCAAAGGCAGCCATCAATCCTGCACTAAGAACTCAAACGAGGATCACTTCCCATCAACTTGGCTAGATATCCAAGCAATCAAAGAATACATTTGTTTTTCCTTGTGAAGAGGAGCTTCACTCCGGTGAAGAGGAGCTTCACAAAGGAACAAATTTCTCTCTCTCCCTCTCTCTCCCTTAACTGGCAATAAAAATGAACCCAATTGAGCACAACTTTAAATAAATTTTCAAATTCTTGTGACCGTGTAAAGAGGTAGAGACTGGCTAGAAGAGTCTCCTAAGCTAAGACCCCTCTATTAGCACAAATGGGGGACAAGGGAATAGAAAAATTCAACGGGGAAGGGTTTCACACCCGGCAAACGAAGTTAAGAGGTTACCTTATGAAAAAATGTTTGTGGTATGTCATCAGCACTGCCTTAGAGCAACAAGCCGAACCCAGATAGAGGGCACTCTAGGGCATCTACACTCATAGCAAGTGCACAGAATTTGTCCAAAGATTGGCCAAAGACGAACAAGCATCAAGAATCATCATCACCTCCTTGCATGACAATTACGTGCACTTCATAGACGAATGTACACATGCACATGATGCCTAGCATGTTCTAGAAAGTAATTTTGGAGCCATGGCCAAAAGAAGCAAAGTTAGTCTTAAAAGACAGCTTTACAAAATTACTATGATTGAAGGGGAGGATATTGCTAGCCTAGTAAACAGGCTTAAGAGCATTGTCACGCAGCTCACACTTACATCCCGGTCGAAGTACCAGAAGACGACAAAGTGGCCATACTATTGAGTGCACTTCCACCTTCTTATGACCACTTAGTCACAATTCTTGAAGAAAAAGAACCGGCTCCACCTTTTCAAGATGTCATCAACTCAGTCCAAGCAGAGGAAAGAAAGCAAAGAGGTTCATTAACCTCATCATGAGGAGTTTTTATTGCAACATCCTCAAGGGGAAGGAATTTGCCATCGACATCGACAAACGGAATAAAGTGTTATGAATGTGGAAGAATGGGACACATAGCAAAAGACTGCTACACAAACAAACCTTGCAACAAATGTGGTAAGAAGGGACACCCTCCTTCTCGGTGCTACTCAAATGGAGGTAGTAGCATTGGAGAAAGCAACAGCAGTAGAAGCAGTAGCAGAAGTCACGAAGAGAAGAGACCTATCAAAGGATCAGCTCACATAGTAGAAGACGAAGAAGACAAAGGAGAGAGCAACATTGTCTTTTATGAAGACCCATTTTGAAGATGCAGCCTCTCTACTTGTAGGGGAGGACTTTTTTCCTGTGTTGATTTTATCATCCTGTGTGGATATCACCATCCTTTGTAGATTTTTCCTGTGTGGATTTTATCATCCTGTGTGGACATCACCATCCTTTGTGGATTTTGTTAACTTGTGTGGATAGCAACTTATCATCCTGTGTGGATTTTGCATTTTCAGTATCTTGTCATAGTCCAAACCTCAAGGGGAGGATTGTAAAGTGTGAGTCAAGGAGAGGAGAGTGGATTTATCCCACATACTGTGGAGCAAGGCTGTAGAGCTACTTAAAGCTCATTTCATGAATGAATAAACACAACTCTATTTTGCACTACATGCTTGTCTATGGTGAGCATGTTCTAAGCTAAGTCAATACTCAAGATTGTGTTTATGAGTCCAAGCTAATTCTATCTTGGAACCTAATTCACTTGAGTGATAATCTTGCTTACACACACGCTTGCACTATGTTTCCCTTTCATCCACCCTAGCTAGCTCGATCCCATTTCCAACATCACCCCCCATAGCCTAATGCTAATCATGGGTAATTAGGGAGTTTTCTTCCGCAACCACTAACCCATCAACTATAACTTAGTAAGAAGACCTCTCAAATAAAGTATTTTTGTAGTAGACTTCTTATGAATTTTTCTAGAAGATACTCCCATAGGCCATGGAAAGTAGAAAGTTTATATACATCATGCAAAAGAGAATTGTTGCAAAAAGAATGTACCAATAAGTTGCTTCATTACATTGCTGCTAATCTGTATAAGTAAGATACTACTCTTCAAAAACAAGACCTTCAGTGATAAGAACATTGTTATGATCGGGATCAATAAGTTGAGATGGACATACACACTTTCCAAGAATAAAATTTGAGAGTTCATTGCCTTTAAAAATTAACATCATCTTTGCTTTCCAAACAGGAAAACACATTGGCCTTGAAAAGGAGGAACAAAACATTGGCCAAAAGGAAAATTATTGACAAGAATAGAGGTTGCGAGAAGACGTATAAGATAAGATCACAAAATCGGCACACCATATACAATGAAGGCCATAAGGGATATCAAACGAGAAGTATCACTAGCTTACTTTGCTGGAGTGAGCAAAAAAGGATACTCGATGAGAGTTTTTAAAAGGATACTTAATGAAACCTATGTCAAGTTCAACTGTACTATAAATACCATAACTTAAAGGTATGAACTCCATTTTTTGCAACTTAAGACTCATAATGAATAGCGCAAGGAAACAAATAGGTTTTGACCAAAGAAAAATATATCATTAATCTATTACACTATCCGATTCCCCAAATTTTGAGAAAAAGACCCTTAAAAATTGATTTGAAGTTGAGGGTGTCACAACACATATTGATAAGTAAATGTAAGCAAAATTTAATCACATCAATTAGAAACAAACACCACTCAAAACACTAAATATATTCATCTTATAACCAAACAATAGTGACTATTAACAATAATCTCTCCTCAAAATAAAATTTGTAGCAAGTGTGAGTCTTGCAAAGGTGCCGTACATACATACTCATTTCTTTATCACGAGCTACATCACTACATGATCGTCACCACTTTGATACCATATTACCATGTTGAGATGTAGAGAGAGAGATAGAGATGAAAGAAGAGACACACCATGTACGCTCTCAATTTCATATTGAGGACACTTTCATATATATAGGTGAGATCAAGCTAGGTAGAGTGAGCCATATATATCTCCAACACAATAGACCTACTAGAACCTACAACATCCTCAACAGAGCCTATGCACAAAGGATGTACATACATCAATGCCTTGCATAAAATTCTAGAAGCCTTATAACATAAGAATATGTGTCATCATTTAAGTCCACATTGGCTAGTTATCCCTTTCCAATCCTCATTAGCAAACATCTTTAAAATATATGTGCTGCTGTTAGTCATGGTGTGTGATTGCACTTGATGTGAAAACTACTCCAAAAGAGAAAAAAAAACAAAGTAGGACTAACCCGTGCTATATAGAAAAACCCAAAGACAACTTCGAGAAACTTGTTCTGCAAAAAAGTTTATCGATAGAAAATTTGCACAAAAGAATGAAATTGCCTACACAGTACTGCCTGTAGTGGAAATAGAGGCTAAAATGGGTCCGAATCAAAGTTCTATGTTGACACTTACCAAAGATCACTCAAATCAAGGAAAGTGAGTTTGGGGGGGGGGGGGGGGGGGGGGGGGGGGGGGGGGGGGGTGATGATAGCAAGTATGCCCAATGGTCACAATCTTATCTGATATCAATAGTTGGGATTAAGATTGAAGGATGCACACACACCATGGAGAAGATAATGAAGCTCAAATAGAAAGATAAGCTAGCCCTAGAGTGATGGGTATATATGCAATGCACGAGGGGGAAATAACTTCTAGAATGAGGGAAAAAACTTCCCCAATGGTCCTAAGTGTTTTCACACACCACTACCACATATATGGTAACAACTGATGCTCTCCCTAGCGCTCATTCTTGACACATCTTTGCGTAAGCTTGTCCCTCTGAATTGTCATTCTTCTTGACATAAAATGTCATCCAAAAAGGGATACACTACATTTCACATTCGAGGTGTATATCTAGTGCTAGAGGGGCCTCAAAATCTTCACAAGATGATTCACACCAACATCCACCTCTTACATCCATGCATTTCATTTATAGGTCTCTTTGGAATGTCATTACTCCTTTGAGATGGAGTGTGGAGAACTAGGAAAACATTTGTGAAGAGTGTTGCAGTCCACCTCGTGGCTCCCAAGTGGATGACAAGTTATTCCATATTCTTGTTACTTCCACATTCAATGTTTTGAAAATTTTAACAATCAAAGTCTCTCTCTTTTTTTATTTAAAGAAGGGCTTGACGATGGAAGCAACAAGTGTTTGGCTACCTGGTGGCTTACATGAGAAATGCTTATTTTAAAGCCTTCTCGTCAAATCAATTCTAGCTCGGTCCTCAGCCATTTAGGTTGTGGTCGACATCATTGAGATAATCTTGGGAGGAGTTTGCAAAAATTCCTCGTAAATGAAGTGAAGAAGTAGCCAGTAGGTTATACTAGTATACACCCCTACGTTTCGGAAATTCCTCATTCAAAGGAATCTTCACAAGATTCCTTCTTGTCATCCACCTCCCCCTGGCTTGCTCTATCAAAGGACCTTGGCTAGGAGCAACACACACATCAAGAGGGGCTCTTCCTCTTTCTTAGAGTTCTTGGACGCTCGCAAGTTTTTTTATGCGACTAAGAAAACACCTAAAGATTTTATGGATGCTTGCCAACTTGTTGAAATAGGTCGCATATGTATATGCCATGTACATACTCAAGCGTGCTTAATCAAGGTCACCATCAATGTACATATCCCCTCAAGGGATTGGACCCTTGTTTGTGGCCCTACTGAGGAGGGAAAGAACTCTATGCATACTTTTGGATTGTAGTTCTTGGAGTTGATGATGTATATGGCCGTGGGTCCCTTGAGACAACCACCTATCTATGTGCAAATTGTGGGCAACATATGAGGCGCTAATTAAATTGGATTGCAGCCTTTGTTGAGGGTCATGAGGTTTTGTGAATCCAAGCACTGGGGCCGAGTTACCCAGTGTGAGGTGGATTAGGTACTAGAGGGATCCATCGACATCCCTTACCCTATCGACATCACATGTAAGTGATAATGTGGCAGACAAATATGGCACAAATCTTTCCTAACTTTCATGGATGCCACAAAAATATGCTAATGTGTTTGTGGAAAATATTGAAGGTGAATGTTTACTACGTGGCATACAGGATCCTACCGTTATGCTGCATCTTTTTGGCTACACCTTGCAAGGTGATGCAAGGGGGTGGTTGCAAGATTTTGAGGCACAAGCTCAAGAACAAAATCCACCAATTGTGCTTGATTACAACCTAGTTAGGCATTCTTTTTTGAATCGGTTTAGAGAAGGAGAGGAGTAGATATTATTTGGCATGAAATTCTAAATCATGTGTAGAAGGAGAATCAAAGTGTTGATGATTACCTGAATCAGTTTACACGTGTTTGGGATCGTTGGTGTGTATCGCTTGGAGATGAGACTCCACCAACCATGTTAAAGAAGAACCGTTTTATTGCCAACCTCAAAAAGAGTATAAAGCTCAAAGTGGAGTCAAGGAGACCAGCCACTTTTGAAGAAGCAGTAACCATAGCCACGGAAAAGGAGTGGAAGACACAGCGATTAAGTGAATATGGAATAATTGCCGATCATGAAGTGTAAAGAAGGGGAGATGAGAGATAAGTTCAAGCGAATGGAGGGCATGGTGAACAAGGAGCCCATAGGCGAATGAATATGTAGCAAAAGCAATGCAATATGGAAAACATAATGAATATGATGCAAGAATTGCGCCTAAATGTCATTGGAGGTGGACATGGAAGAGGTGGTTATGCTAGAAGTGCTCCACGAGTTCTTAAGGATGTTAAAGAAGTTCCCAAATATTTTTATCACCTCCTACCAAGAAATAAGGGTTTTTAAGGACAGGATGTGCAGAATGAACTCAAGGATGGAGCAATACTTGTTAGGCAAAAGCATAGAAGGCTTGGACATGAGAAAATGGCAGGTTTAAGAGAAAAAGTGAATAAGCTTTTGGAAGGAGGTTTCATATGTCCTTTTGATAATGTAGAATGGGTAAGTCTTGTTGTGGTGACCCCCAAGAAGGATGGAAGATGGAGAGTTTGTGTTGATTATAAGCCATTGAATGCAGCCACAAAGAAGGATCCTTATCCCTTGCCTTTTATTGATGAAGTTCTGGACTCAATTGCAGGACATGAACGATATAGTGTGTGTGATGGTGTTTTAGGTTATTTCAAAATGTCTATTGCTCTTGAAGATTGGAAGAAGAATACTTTCATAACAATTTGTTATTGTGTGCTACCATTTGGGCCTACCAATGGACCTAGCGATTTCCAAAGAAGAGCTAATTGGGTGTTCACTCCATATTTGGGGAAGTTTGTCAAAGGTTTCATCGATGATTTTTGTGTATATAGTACTCCACTAGATCATTGTATGAAGCTTTAGATGGCATTTGGATGATATGGTGACTGTAAAGGACAATTAAATCCAAAGAAATGTTATTTGGCACAATCTAGAGTCAAGCTTCTGGGACATGTGATATCAAAGAATGGAACAGATCCAGATCCTGAGAAGGTCAAGGCATTAATGTCTCTACCATCCCCAAATGATAAAAAGCAATTAGCCACTTTTATCCAAAAAGTTAGGTATATGAGTAGATTCATGTCCCTATCATAAAAAAGTATATATCCTTTATAGCAAGCAGCAAAGGTTGAACCCATAATTTGGAATGTTGAATGTGAAGAGGTTTTTGAGAAGTCAAGGAGATTTTGGGTTCTCTTCCTACTATGCAAGCTCCAGATTGAGAAAAAGAGTTTTATGTGAACCCATCAGTGGGAGAAGATGCTATTGGTGCCATGCTTTTACAAAAAATAAAAAGATCACAATATATGAGGCCCATATATTGTTCCAGCTGAGTTAAGAATGCTACTGAGAGAGGTTATTCTGAAGTGGAGCTTGTTATGATTAGCAATGTATATGCTTGTAGAAGATTAGGGAATCAGCTACTACCACGGCCTTTTACCTTCTTGACGAGCTATTCTCTACTTCCTCAATTGTTCAATAACTCAAACATGTCAAAGACAGTGATGAAATGGATAATTGAGCTTCAAGAGTTTCAATTCTCATTTACGGTCGCGCGAGGAAAGCACTAGAGCTACTTTGGAAGATCTCCTTATGTAGAAAGAGAGTCCACTTTTGATCAAAGAGGAAGCCTTGAAGCAAGAAAGGGTGAGAATACAAGAACTTGAAAATGTATGCTTAATGTATTTTGATGGCTCATATAATCGGAAAAGTCATGATGTAGCATCTGGAGGCATTGTAATTTATGACCCAAAGGAGTTTTGATTAGGAAGCAAGGCGTAAAGCTTAATGTAAAAGGCAACAATGAGGCTAATTACATTATTTTTCAAAGTGGTTTGCACATGTGTTTGCAACTTGGAATCTATAGTTTACGAATAAGGGGCGATGCCTTGCTAGTGGTTAAGCAAGTTATGGGATTGTGGAAAAACAATATTCCAAAATTGAAGGGCCTTTGTCTTCAAGTGAAGCAATTGCTGAAACAAGTTTGAACTTGGAGCTGCATCATGCATGTTGATAGGTCCCAAAATGAAGAAGCTCATAATGCTGCACATGAGATGATCACTAAAGTGTTTGTCATTAAATCTAATGAGGCTATGTATCATGGAAGAGAACCCTTAAGTCAAAAGAAGAAGAATTTTTGCAGACAGGCCTTCTACCACAAGACATTCTAGCATCAAAGAAGTATGTGATCATGAGGAAAGATGGTAAATATGTGCTTCATGATGATGTACTTTTCATGAAAGGAGTGATTTGGTGCTACATTGTGTACCTTGGAAGGAAGAGATTTATAGAATTTTAGAAGATAACCACGAGGGACCTTGTGGTGGACATTTTTGCAATGAAAGTAACTTTACATAAAATCTTACAAGAAGGGTATGTGTGGTCAAGCATACAAAAGGAAGTCCGTCATTGGTGCAAATCATGTTTACCATGCCAACATATGGGTAAGAGCTTATTTTTGCAAGATTATGTTCGTTTATGATGTGTTTGATGAATGGGGCCTTGATGCAATAGGTCCATTGCCTATGACAAAATGCTATATTCTTATTGTAGTTGACTATTTTTCAAGGTGGGCAGAGGCAAAGGCAATAAAGAAAATCACTAGCAAGGATGTTGGAAATTTTGTGTATGAGGTTATATGTTGTATGTTTGGTGTACCATTGGAGTGGATCTCTGATAATGGTCCGGGATTTTGTGGAGAGTTGATCAACTATCTATGTGAGAAATTGAAGGTACAACATAGGTACACCACTCCATATTATCTGCAATGCAATGGACGGAATGAAAGATTCAATGGAGAGATTATGAGGATACTTACCAAAATGACTCAGAGTCGTAGTAAAACATGGGATCTTGAACTTTATGTGCTTTGTGGTCTTATAAAACATATGTGAAATCAGGAACATGATTTTCTCCATTTCACTTGGTGTTTAAAAAGAAAGCGTTGTTGCCCATTGAAGTTGAGGTTCCTTCTATCAAGATGCTCATAAAGTTACATGAAGAGGTAACGGACATGCTTGAAGAGAGACTTTTGCATTTACAATGTTTACAGCTTGATCGTACTCTTGCTTTTGAGCATTATAAGAAAAATCAACATGATCAACAAAGAAGGTTCAATGAAACTCTGAAGGACCAAAAGATAGAGGAGGGTGAACTAGTGTTAAGATACAATAGTAGATTGGATATCACCTTTCAAAAAAAGTTTCAAATCAAATGGGAGGATTCATTTATGGTAGCAAAAAAGTACAAGAATGGCACTTATCAGCTTGCTGATTTGGATGGAACCATGCACTCATCTAGAGTTAATGGATATAGGCTCAAGAAGTATGTGAGAAGAATGATGACAATTGTAATAGATGATATACTTCTTAAAGAGCATGACAACTCAAATGTCACTTTACATGCAGAGGTAACTTCTGGGGATGATATGCGCTCTTTGTTTGCCCTAAAAATTAATGTTGCTGATCATGAATGATCTAGCAGACTACGGGGTTTGCAAGTTATGAAAAGTTTTTTTATGCGACTAAGAAAATACCTAAAGATTTTATGGATTCTTGCCAACTTGTTGAAAGAAGTTGCATATGTCTATGCCATGTACATACTGAAGCATGCTTAATCAAGGTCACCGTCATGTACATATCCCTTGGAGGGACTGGAACCTTGTTTGTGGCATCATGGTTTTCTAGAATTCTTCTACATGATGTAAATATGCTTTTGAGTCTCAATAAAACAAGTGGAAGTATAGAGAATTCTCTCTCATGGGCAAAACGTGATCTGTGTAGTCGCCCGTGACCTCGGCTATATCCTTGCATATTTTATCCAGATCACGTGCATCATGTATAGAAAGTGATGGATTCTAAAATGGAGTGCTTTGAAATGCTTTGAGGAATCACGTGACAAAATTGGCAATTTTTGGTAGCCGTTTGCCCCAATCCCCATCGAAAATGGCTTTTGTTAGCAAAAATAGGTCAAAAATGGCTCAAAAATGGTCAAATTTGGTCCAAATTGGCCAAGTACTACGTGGCATACAAAATCCTGCCGTTATGCTGCGTCTTTTTGGTTACACCTTGCAAGGTGATGCAAGGGGGTGGTTGCAAGATTCTGAGGCACAAGCTCAAGCACAAAATCCACCAGTTGTGCTTGATTACAACCTAGTTAAGCATGCTTTTTGGTATCGCTTTAGAGAAGGAGAGGAGCCAGATACTGTTTGGCATGAGATTCTAAATTATGTGCAGAAGGAGAATCAAAGTGTTAATGATTAACTGAAGTAGTTTACATGTGTTTGGGATCATTGGTGTTTATCTCTTGGAGATGAGACTCCACCAACCATGTTAAAGAAGAACCGTTTTATTGCCAACCTCAAAGGGAGTATAAATCTCAAAGCGGAGTTAATGAGGCCAGCCACTTTTGAAGAAGCAGTAACCATAGCCAGGCAAAAGGAGTGGAAGACACTACGATTAAGTGAATATGGAATAATTGCGGATCATGAAGTGGAAAGAAGGTGATATGAGAGAGAAGTTCAAGCAAATGGAGGCCATGGTGAACAAGGATCCCATAGGCAAATGAATACGGAGCAAATGCAACACAATATGGAAAACATAATGAATATGATGCAAGAATTGCGCCTAAATGTCATTAGAGGTGGACATGGAAGAGTTGGTTATACTAGAGGTGCTCCACCATAAGCAAGAAGAGGGGATCATCAACAATATGAAGCTCCACTACCTATTGGAAATCTTGGACGTGGACGTGGTGTGTATCCTGGTAAAATATTTATTCCTACATGCTACAATTGTGGAGAGCTTGGGCATATATAGCACTCACAGTGATCTGTACCCTCTTCCCCATAACTTACCGAATAGAGGCAATGATTTTGCTTTGGACATAAGAGGGGATCAAAGTACTCATGAAGTTCACCAAGAAGCCCAAGCTCATGACTGTGGAGGACAATTGTATCCAAACAAATGTTATTTGGCACAACCTAGAGTCAAGCTTCTAGGGCATGTGATATCAGAGAATGAAATAGATCCAGATCCTGAGAAGGTCAAGGCATTAATGTCTCTACCATCCACAAAGGATACAAAGCAATTAGCCACTTTTATCCAAAAAGCTAGATATATGAGTAGATTCATGTCCTTATCATCACAAATTCTCTATCCTTTATAGCAAGCAGCAAAGATTGACCCCTTAATTTGGATTGTTGAATGTGAAGAGGTTTTTGAGAAAGTCAAGAAGATTTTGGGTTCTCTTCCTACTATGCAAGCTCCAGATTGAGAAAAAGAGTTTCATGCGAACCCATCAGTGGGAGAAGATGATATTGGTGCCATGGTTTTACACTACCACAACACATTTTGGCATCAAAGAAGTATGCATTCATGAGGAAAGATGGTAAATATGTGCTTCATGATGATGTACTTTTTATGAAAGGGAGTGATTTGGTGCTACGTCGTCGTGTACCTTGGAAGGAAGAGATTTATAGAATTTAAAAGAGAACCATGAGGGATCTTGTGGTGGACAATTTGCAATGAAAGTAACTTTACAAAAGATCTTACAAGAAGGGTATGTGGGGCCAAGCATACAAAAGGATATCCGTCATTAGTGAAAATCATGTTTACCATGCGAATGTATGGGTAAGAGAGTACACAAAGCTTATTTTTGCAACATTATGTTGGCTTATGAGGTGTTTGGGAAATGGGGACTTGATGCAATAGGGCCATTGCCTATGACTAGTAGAGGAAAATGTTATATTCTTACTGCAGTTGACTATTTGTCAAGATGGGCAGAGGCAAAGGTAGTAAAGAAAATCACTAGCAAGGATGTTGGAAATTTTGTGTATGAGGATATGTGTTGTAAGTTTGGTGTACCATTGGAATTGCTCTCTGATAATGGTCCGGGATTGTGTGGAGAGTCGATCGATGTGAGAAGTTGAAGGTACAACATAGGTACACCACTCCATATTATCCATAATGCAATGGACTGAATGAAAGATTCAATGGAGAGCTTATTATGATACTTACCAAAATGACTCAAAGTCATAGTAAAACATAAGATCTTGAACTTTCATGTACTTTGTGGGCTTATAGAACATTTGTGAAATCAGGAACATGATTTTCTCCATTTCACTTGGTGTTGGAAAGGAAGCGTTGTTGCCCATTGAAGTTGAGATTCCTTCTATCAAGATGCTCATAAAGCTAAATGGAGAGGCAACGGACATGCTTGAAGAGAGACTTTTGCATTTACAATGTTCACAACTTGATCGTTCTCTTGCTTTTGAGCATTATGAGAAAAGTCAACATGATCAACAAAGAAAGTTCAATGAAACTGTGAAGGACAAAGAGATAAAGGAGGCTGAACTAGTGTTAAGATACAGTAGTAGACTGTATAGCACATTTCAAAAAAAGTTTTGAATCAATTGGGAGGGTTCATTTATGGTAGCAAAGAAGTACAAGAATGGAACTTATCAGCTTGCTGATTTGGATGGAAACATGCACTCATCTAGAGTTAATGGATATAGGCTCAAGAAGTATGTGCAAAGAATGATGACAATTGTAAAAGATGATATACTTCTTGAAGAACATGTGGAGGTAACTTCTGGGGATGATATGCGCTCTTTGTTTGCCCTGGAAATTGCCGCTGTTGATCATGAATGATCTAGTAGACTACGGGGTTGGCAAGGTATGACAAGTTTTTCTATGCAACTAAGAAAACACCTAAACATTTTATGGATGCTTGCCAACTTGTTGAAAGAAGCCGCACAGAAAGACTCAAGCGTGCTGAATCAAGGTCACCGTCATGTACATATCCCCTGGAGGGATCCGTTTCCAGATAACTTCTATAATTTCCAATAATATAATTAGTACTAATAGAATTTAATAAAATGTATTTGGCATCCGAGTGCTTTTTGCAAGATTTTCCATAAGCCTGCTAACCACTCTCATTACGAATGCAATGTCTCATATGGTGGCTACCACGGCATACATAAGATTGCCAATTGCTGAAGAATATGGCACCTTGGCCATTTTTGCTTTTTCAACATCAGACTTGGGGGCATCATTCTTGCTAAGTTGTGCATATTCTTACATTGAGGTACTCAAAAGAATCTTTCCCCCTACATATTAAAGCATTACAAGACCTTGTCAATATATGTTTCCAGAGATAACTCTAGTATTCCACGTTTCTTATCAGAGGACGCAGAGCCAAGTTTAAACCTGCTCATGTTCAAATCCAATTGCTCCCATAGTTTTGATTGAAAAATACAAAATGTGAGTATCCAAGGGATCCAGGGAAATATGAGCCAGTATGTATAAATGATTTTGGAAAAATCGTTCATAGATGGAGTGATTGCAAGATTTTGTGCATTAGATTGGAAAGGAAAGGGAAGGGTGGTGCGAAAGCTAAGGGTGGTGGCCTATGGCGGGCGATGGCCTCCACCTACGTGGATGCACGGGCCAAGACAAGGCAGAAGAGATGGGGCACACACTGTAGCAGGGACGAGGGATAGGCAATGAGGGATACATGGTGGGAAAGCTGGATGTCGTACTGTTTTTTTCATAGCAAACACCAAACAGTGTGCAAAGAGGATGCGTGGGTGGAGTGGTTAGCAAAGAGAGTCCCTTTGCAAAGCATCTGACAAGAGTTCAATTGCGAGTTGAGGCTCTAGAATTGCAAAGATTCTATCCAACAAAGTTGAAAGCTACGATTTGGTCAAAGAGGCCTCAAATTTGACCTTTTTTTTAAAACATCGAAACATATGTACGTGCCTACGATTTGGTCAAAAGATGCCTCAAATTTGACATTTTATTAAAAATGTCGAAAACATATGTATGTGCCTACGATTTGGTAAAAAGATGTCTCAAATTCGACCTTTTTGAAAAAAAAGTCAAAACATGCGTATGTGCCTACGATCTGGTAAAAAGATGCCTCAAATTTGAACTTTTTTAAAAAACATCGAAACAAACATATGTGCCTACGATTTGGTAAAACGATGCCTCAAATTTGACCTTTTCTTTAAAAAGTTGCAACATATATATGTGCCTATGGTTTGGTAAAAAGATGCCTCCACTTCGACCTTTAAAAAAAAACGTCGCAACATACGTATGTGCCTACGATTTGCCAAAAAGATGCCTCAAATTCTATCTTTTTTTAAAAAGCTCGCAATATACGTATGTGACTACAATTTGGTAAAAAGATGCTTCAAATTTGACATTTAAAAAAAAAAATCAGAACATATTGGCTCGTGCGTGATACTTATTAGGTGGAATCTTCATAGATTTCACCTATACCTTAGATTGTCTAAGATGTTTCATAACTGAAAGAACATTGCAGCGCGAAATCAAACTTGAGAGGCCGCATGCAGGAAGAGATCTCTCCGCTAACCATGCAACCATGAGCAGCTACTTGCTTATGCATGAAGCCACAATATTAGAAAAAAACTATGCTAACGCCCTCATCTCTCCCGTGCAGCCAGCTCCTGTCGCAACCCCTTCTCCCACCTGCCGACTAGTAGCCCCTGCGTGCAACTGGTTTTAAATAAAAAAATTAGCTCATTAGTAAAATAAGAGATGAGCCAATATGTGATAGTAATATGGGAGTTTGGGGGATTGAATCCATGGCACTAAGTGACAGGGACCCGCATGTGGGGTGGAGTAAGGGGATTAAAGACGAAGGGCGCCCATCTCGAATCTCGAGGTAAACATGGCCTCACAAAATGAAGGGCACCCTTGCAAAACCTGGGCTTGAACCTACGGTCCCATGTCCCAATGACTTTTGGCATGTGTGATAACCACCAAGCCCACACACACGTGTTTGGAAAAGTGGTGCTCGAACATGATGTTATAGGTAGTGAGTGTGTGAGTTTAGTTTTTAAGGCCATCTAACGGTCCTAGGGGCTCGGAATCCATGCCAGAGTTGCACACCGTGGATCTCCTTATTCACCATGAGTGTTACTTAGTCATGAGGGGAGCAAATCCTTAGCACTGTCTAACACGGGGTATTGGATGAAGTATAAGTAGTGGGATCTAGGGCGTTGAAGTGAAGCACATTTCCCGCGAAGCACAGATTCCGTCCGATGTGTCTTTGTTTATTTTTTTGGCCAGTGTTTACTTTTGGCCCTGTCCGAGTTCACTTTATGAGATAGTGGCTTCACGCAAGCAAACCCACGCAAACCCACGCGAGCGTGTGGGTAGGGACTCGCGTGGGGTAGGGAGTTGGGCTAACAACGAGCAGGTCTTAGCTTCGAGTCGTCGACGCGGAGGGTCGCGGGTCAATGCCTTGACTTTTTTTTCCTCCGCTCATTCTCCTCGAGATCCCCACAGCCTGTCCGCAACCGTTGATCCCACCACCCTGGGTTTTACTGACCATGTGGTAGATAGTGCTGAGGGGAGCAAATCGACAATGAATAGATACAGATGATCCTTACCAGATAGTACACAAGAGGTACAAGAAAGGACGGCGATTAAAGAGACTTCACTCCCACACACTTGTGCCATGGCCCATGGCCCATGTGCGGTGTTTGTTTCCTTCTTCTGCTTGGTCACGGAAAAGAGTCCGAAGTTGGTTGGCTGCAGAAGAGGCTTTCTTTACATCTGAAGAACATGTTGTGGTTTTGTTGGCGCGAGCGCCACCACACACACACACACACACACACACACGGGCGTACAAACCTGCAAGGTCATTATATCACTGCCAGGACCTTTTATTATGCTGAAAGAGAGAGCGACAGTAGAGAATGAAGCTCCTTCTGCTATCGTTGCCATCCACAAAGCAAGAAGAACATAAACAGGAAATGAAAGAAGTCCATAGATAATGAGCTGATGCCTTTGACGTTACGTTGGGTTTACAAGCTCGGGTATATCATCAGAGCAGATGCATGCAGATAAGCAGAGAATATATGCAATTCCTCCCTTTTAAGCATGCAGCTTTACGAGGGCCATTTCACTCACCCAAAGTTGCTTGTAGTTCACTGCTCATGATGAGTGGGCGCTCCGCCCATGTAGGGCTTATACTAACATTTGTGAAGTGCTTGACACTCCTAGCGTTCTTTGAGACCCATGCATATGCGAGCAACTTGGAAGAGGACTTTCTTCATTTCCTCCTGGGGCTTCCTCCCTCGCAATGCAAAGCAGCATTCCATCCAGGTTAGCCATTGCATGGCCAAAGCTGCCGTTCTTGAAGCACTTTCTTTTATTTCAGCTTTGAACGAATGTTTTTGCTTGGAAAGTCCGCAAGCAAAAGCATCTCTAGGTCCAGAAATATATGAGGGTGAATGAATCCATGTGAAGGGGCTGACGGCCATCCACGATACAGGGACTTTTCGTGGGTAAAACCAGTTGGAGATGGAGACTTTTACTTCATAAGTGCAGGAGATAGAAACTACTGGGATCAGGGCAGAAAGTTCCATAACTGTATTCAGGACATTTTTCCGTCATCTTTCCTTTGGTTTTCTTTGTGTTCATACCAATTTCAGTCTCCTATCACAAAGATTTAATAGTATCTGTGGTCAATTTCAGTCTCCTATCACAAAGATTTAATAGTATCTTTGGGTTCTTTGCTCTTCATTTGATTTGGAAATGCTTGATTTGCTTTGCAGATACTCAAAGGTTGAAGATTCTTGCATATCATAGCTTCACCTCTGAAAATGAAGGTCTTTTTCTACTCAAGAAAGAGCCAAGATTTGCTGCAGCTAACTTCATACTGGCGAATAGCTCTAGTGTGGACTCTGACAACCCCTTGACCATAAATGTTATGGGTGCCTTTGGAGGTGGCCTACTTGCGACTTTTGCTCTCTTACTTCCGTGTTTGAGACGTCAAAAGAAACATGAAAGCAAGGACTTTCCTTCAAAAGGGACAAGTAAGTTTGTACTTTATATGCTTGTGATTGTTGCTATAAGATTGAATTTCATAATTTGAATGTGGTAGGCTCATTCTTTGTGTCGTCTTATATATTTTGAAAGGTTGGCTGAGTACATAACTTCTATTCTTTTATATGTATGAGTCTATATTAGTCACATGCACTCACTTTTCAGTCTGAAGTGCCCAGGTTAGTGCAGGGAAGCCTAAGTGGTTATATTTGCAATCTTGTGAGTCTTTTCAATAGACCTGCAGAATCGAACTTGTCAGATACATATGCACATCGTATGACCCTCTTTGCAAGTGATGATTGACTGTAGTTGGGTGTTGTCACACATTTGTCTACATCAAGGCTGGCAAGATGCAGCCATCCATTTGGCATTCACTTGTGGCAAGACCCAGGGTGACCCATCCCTTCTTGCTACCCTTGATTGTCAATGAAACTGGCAAGTCACGTGACAAGGCGGTAAAACAATGCAACAGCATGACAAACTGACTGATATCTGAATTGGTGCCTTCCCCGCTTGAACTTTTTTGCTGTAAGCAAACTCCACCAATGAGATATAGCACTTCAACAAGCCTAGCACAAGTGGGTCAGTATCTGTAAATGCCCCTCTGTTTGTGCGTGAAACGATGAAGAGAACTTGAGTGTCGTACCCAAATTTTTGCACACTGCTCTACATCTTGAGTCTTTGTCCGACAGTCGACTTTGGCATTCCTGATATTTGAAGATCTGTGCAATGAATAGTGTAGCCAAGAGATCATGGTCACCATGAAACATGTTTCGGCAGGTTCGAACAAGTGAAATGTTTCGAGCCTTGAAGTGTTTTGCTTATCAAGTGAAACACATGCCTTTCACTAACAACAAGCTACCATAGTTTTAGGTTTTAGGGCCCTTTAAAATCTATATATGCACGTTTCAGCCCTTGGTTGCATTATGCTTCAAATGCTTCAACAATATTAGATCGAAACATTTTGTGTTGAAACACCATGTATTGAGGGTGGAACATTTTGGCCTTAAACGTTCCACGATGACGTTGCAAGTGATTGACCTCTATTGTCTTCTTTAGTGGTACGAAATGAGCGTGCTTGTTGAATCTATCCATTGTAAGTAACAGTAGTCCAGATGCCATCATGTCCACTTTGAGTCTGTGGAGGGTCACAATTGAAATCCATAGCAGTACTCTCGATGGTCCATATGTAAGCATCCACATCCTTCTTGAGTTGAGGCCAATAGAAGTAGCTCTTCATTGCCTTGAGTGTTGTCTCAATGCCTAACAAAAGACGGATTATGGGAATCCGACAACACTTTTGGGTGCAAAGTTGTCATCACACATAATTTAGGCTTTCATCAAGTAACGGTCTTTGAGAGAATACGCAAAAACTGTTTGTAACGGGAAAGTCATTGACAAGGGGGTGTAATAGACAAGCACATCACGAACTGAACTGAAAAAGCGAGTATTGGAACAAAAAAGAGAATTGAAAATTGGAGACAAGGCATAGTGGGGTGGAGTTTCTCACGCCGATGCGTTCCTTGCAATACTCCTTTATTAAATGATCTTGAAAAATACATGTGTCTGGGAGGCGCTCTATAAATCTACGACCATGCACTGATTTGCATGGAGCCCCCAAGGCCTCATATTTATAGTTTTGTGGCGCGGCTTTTACTAGTCGCCCTAAAAAGCATCTGCTAAGAAAAATTGACGCCGCAAAGCTCTACAAAGTCACGCTCTCTTAACTTGCCAAAAAGCGGCTCGCCTCAACGTTGCCACAACACCCCCCACTGTACGGATACCGCATCAATAGCCTTGCGATTCAAACTGCAATTTCGGTTGGGATTCCCCCTGCAAATTGCAATTCATGTGTCGTTGGACTCAAACTTGGGTCCTTGCTTTTGGTCTAGCTCTAACACCCCCTTTCAATCTTAAAAGAAAAGTAATCGCCCTCGATTGCATGTCCAAAATAGATAACAAATCAGGATTCGATAGACGCTGGCTGCATGTGGACATGCATTTGGCTATCACTCAGAGGACAATACAAAATCAAAGCATGTAGTAGCACAAAGAACATGTAGTAACAATCACACGTCTTAGTCCTTGTTGAGAACTCATAACAAATTGTGATCCCAATGAATCATTTAGCCATGAGGGTTTCCAATCAACGAGCAAAGAAAATCGAGTGAAGCCAATTCCGAGCATATGTCAGCAACACCCTTGACAAATGTTGGTATGCGGTGGCATGCATCTAATGATATCAACAACACTTACTTAGTGATGGATGTTGTCTTGGAGGTCCTCGATAAATATTGGTGAAATCTTGAAAGTAACGTTGCTCTGCAATGGAGAAGTAGATTGAACAACCTTGTAGAACTGAGAAACCTCATGATCAATAGCATAAACATGCTCTCCCACATTATTTTCTCTGTGCTCAAGCTTTACATGCTCTCTTGACAAAGTGAGAGGACCTTGGATGTTTAGGTGTCTGAAAATGCTCCTCTAGTCTTTGACCCAACGGAATAGTGCCACCGTAGATAGCCAAGGTCTTCTTTCCTCTCATGTGAAATCCTTGTTCTCTTCAATTGAAGCTTGGCTGCGCTCAATGGAATAGTGCCACCATAGATAGCTAAGGTCTTTTGTCATCCTTGTCCTCATCGACTGAATCTTGGCTGCTCTTCAAATTCTTGCCTTGCATTAAATGGGCAAAAAACATGCGTACCGACCAACAAAAAGTATTGCATATTAGAACCTTTTACTGTGACATGTAGGCAAATTGCGAGCTGGCAACAGAGTCAACATTGAGGGAGCCTGGACTAACAACCAACTTCCTTCAACTCTTTCTTGGCTTGCAACTTGCAACTTTAATGTACCTATTGTACATACATGGGCGGCGCGCGCGCGCACACACACACACACACAGAGAGAGAGAGAGAGAGAGAGAGAGAGAGAGAGAGAGAGAGAGAGAGAGAGAGAGTGAGTTGAGTGTGCGTGTTTTTGTCTTCTTTGGGAGAGTGAGACATTGGGAGAGAGGCTGAATCGTGAAAGAGCATGGCGATGAGTGCTCCGAACTGTGCTCAAGGGTTCCTTTTTCTTACAAAAGGGAGAGCCTTCCATTCCTTTAGTGAGAGAGTGCAATGATCACAAACAAAGCGAATGCTACTGTGAATGAAAGTGCTGAGACTGAGAGAAAAGAGAGAGAAGAATACAACACCAAACGGTTCTCAAACCCTCCTCCAAGGGCCCCCTTCTCTATGGCGAGAGAGGTCTATGCTATAGATTGCACAAATATGGTACAATGGTCTAAGATGCAATGGACTTGCCGACGATGTTGTCGATGAGGACGGGCTGAAAACTGTATTAGGGCTGAAATGCTGAAATTTGCAAACTGTTGACTATCTGCTAAATGCTGACGCTGTCGGCGACGACGGCGACGACGATGCGTTGAAAACACAGATGCTGAAATCTGCGGACAGCGGGCTGAATCTGAAAACGTTGGTCTCCTCGACGGTACGGCGAGGATTTGCTGCGGGTAGGTGAGATTTGTGAGGCTAAGGGCTGAATCTGCTGTGGCTAAGTGCTGAAAACTGAAAACGCTGAAGTGCTGGGGCTGATATGACATCGAAATTGCAAATGCTAGGCTTGATCTGCCAATTGAAAACGCCATGCTGATCTGTAGCAAAACGCTAGAGAGAATCTGCTTTTGAAAACGCTAGGGAGAAAATCCCAAAACGTTGTCTGAAAACGCTAGGGCTTCTTGCCGGTCTTGCCTGAGAAGGTGCACTGCAAGTTGCTGGAACTTCTTCTGTCTCTTCTGCCAAAAAGTGATAGCGCTAGGTTTCTCTTATAGTGCCTTAGCAAATTTGCCCTGCTCACTTTTCCAACAAAAGTCACTTATTAAATAATAAGTGAAAAAATTGTGTATTTTGGGAAAAAGGGTTCTATGCACTGTAAAATGCTCATGATGGGTACTGAATGTCATGTTGATGATCATGTTGTGTGCAACCAGAGGATATGCAACTACTCTAAGTGCCTGGACATGCATGGCCTACGCACAGGCTCACAAAGGTGCCAAAACACTTCCTAAGCTGACCTGAACCCTAGACGTGAGATAGCTTGTCCACATGCACACAGGGTTAGATGTGTACGTGACATCCCCTCCTTTTCAAAGTGAGGTATTGGTACCGAGCTGCATGGTGTTGAGGGAGTGCGCCAACAACTCCTGGAATCCTGCAAAGAACGCTTCACCGGCCCACTCTGATGCGCGGGTCATGCGATACTTGAACTTCATGAAGGTTTGCAATGCTTGCTTCTTTGAGCCGTGCCGAAAGAGAGACAAAATGATCTGTTGAGCATGCTTCATGCTCTAACTGTGTCGATGGTCGTGGTCCACCTTCTTCACGAATCTCTGAGGAGAAAAATTCTTGGAATCACTTCCAACACAAAATCATAAACAGATCCATTCCATGTAGAGTAACTGGAAAAAGACTATTCTTCCTAAAAGACTGTGCATGCAATGCAGACGAACAAAGTGACGGAGTGCCAAACCGTCCACCAAACTCACGCAAAAAGTGGGGTCGAAATGTCACCTATCAACTGTTGCAAATCACAATGGAAATGCCGATGCTTTATGGACAATCTTGCTCGTGCTCTTATTGAGACTTTTTCCTTTTCGAGAGTGATCCGCGTACATCCGTGCTCATCCGTGAGTGACTCATGTGCATCGTACAATACGACATGCCTGTGAAAAGGGAACACATAAAGATGGTGACGAAAATACAAGAAACTATCATGAATGAGAAACTCAAACAATCCGTGCTGACTAATCACGCGAACACAGAATACTTCTTGAGTGATTTCTTTGGACCTTGACTCGAGAGCCAAGATCGGTCCTTCGTGATTGATCGTATCTGCAATGAGGTTAGTTTCACTAGAAAAATCATCATGCAAACCATCATCCTTGCGAACAATCACATCTCTATCATGCAAAACATGTGTGTCCTGCTTTGGAGAAGAAAGGACTGAGAGAGTCTCCTTCTCACGTTTCTTTTCAAGCTTCGCCTGCACATTAGAAATGAGAGGTAAAGAATGAATACCCTCCTCACCACGAATGATAATGAGTGAGTCACTTTTGGCATTTAGAGTTAGCGTATTGTCTGTCCAATCAATGAGAGGGTTATGCTCACGAAACCATCGAATGCCCAAAATCATAACACATCCTGATAGAGGAGACAGGACAAATTTTTTACGGAAAGACGCTTGCTGAACAGTGAATAACACATCGAGGCACTCTCGTGTAATGAGAGAGTCCATATCGGGAGCGAAGCCCGACACCTCGAGAGGAGTTGTCTGGCTAACCTCCAAGCGGGCTCTTTCTACAAGAGACACCAATCACATCATGCATACTGCTTGAATCAAACAAGATCACCATGCGTTGACCATTCACATAATAATAACACTTCATAAGAGACTCATCAGCTAGATGATCATTAGAAACTTGGGACACACTAGTGTTCTCATTTATGGCATTAACAGAGGATGTGGGTTGTGGGTTCTTGAGGTTCATTGGATGCTTTCTTAGGACATGTCTTCTTTATATGACCCTTGACGTGACATTGATAACATCGACCTTCCTTAGCATAAATGACTTGTTCTTTTGGCGTTATGTATCCTTCTATAATTCTTTTTTTCATCTGGGGTGAGATTAGGTTTAGCAGGTGTGTTAGCTTTACCCTTAGATTCATTTTGAGAGTTCTTTTTCGAAGAATTAGAGGAAGATTGGCTAGAAGAGTTACCATTCTTACATTCTTACCATTCTTACCGTTCTGTGGGTTTTGAGAAGTCTGAGAGGTATTGTGAGAAGACTTGTTCTCCTTAGGCTTTCCTTTGTTGTGTTTCATCTCCTGTGCGAGAGTAATCGCTACCGCCTTGTTGAGATCTATTGGGTTGAGTACTTCGACATCAAACTTGATGTACTCGTCCAACCTGTAAAGGAATGCCTCTTAAGGTGCATCGAATGTGAATGTTGAACTTTGCTCAAGATGAGTGCTCCGAACTGTGCTCAAGGGTTCCGTTTACTTACGGAAGGGAGAGCCTTCCGTTCCTTTAGTGAGAGAGTGTAAATGATCACAAACAAAGTGGCAAACACTGTGAATGAAGGTGCTGAGACTGAGAGAGAGAGAGAGAAGAATACGACACCAGAATGTTGTCAAACCCTCCTTCGAAGGCCCCACTCTCTATGGGGAGAGCGGTCTACTATTGATTGCACAAATCTCTACAATGCAATGGACTTGCCGACGATGTCGACGACGACGAGACGGGCTGAAAACTGAAAACGCTAAGGGCTGAAATCTGCAAATCTTGTATATGCTGAATTCTTACTCTACATCGGTGACGACGGCGCGACGCGACGATGATGCGCTGAAAACGCAGATGCTGAAATCTGCGAATAGCAGGCTGAATTTGCAAACGCTTGCTGATCTTACCGTGCAACGGGGATCTGCTGCGGGAAGGTGAGATCTGCGAGGTTTGGGGGACTATTCTGCGGTGTCTATATATTGAAAATTGAAAACGTTAAAGCAAAGGCTGGATTTGTCGCCAAGGAACTGCAAAATGTTAGGTTATCTGCAACTCCAAAAAACACTAGGGCTGATTCTGATCTGTTGCAAAAACGCTGTTGAATCTGCTGTCGCCAGGTTGGTCTGCAACTGCTGAAAACGCTAGGCTTCTTCTGCTGTTGATCAAAAACGCTGGCTGATCTTTGGTGGCTGAAAATGCTAGGTCTTCTTGCCGGTCTTGTTGAGAAGGTGCACCTTCACTTTGGTCACTTGCCTCTTCTGCCAGAAATCCCTAGCGCTAGCTTTTCTTATATACTGCCTTAGTCAAATTGCCCTACCCAGTTTCCCAACAAAGTCACTTATTAATAATAAGTGAAAAATGGTTAAAATAAGAAAAATAGGCTTTTTGCACTGTAAAATGCTCTTGATGAAATCTGATGGTACCGCTGATGATCATGCTGTGTGCAACCAGAGGATATGCATCTACTCTAAGTGTCTGGACATGCACGGTCTGTGAACAGGCTCACAAAAGTCCAGAACACTTCCTAAGCTAGGTTGACTGAACCCTTGTCATGAAGTAGCTTGTCCACATGCACATAGGGTTAGATGTGCATGTGACAGCCTCTTTGCGGTCATCATCCAATTTGCGTAGTTGGGTGCCGAGTTGCAAAACACGATTAGAGAAAGACATAACTGGCATACCATTTTGCTTGAGACTGCGCCAATCGTCTTTCAACCGCGCTAGGTATTGAGGTGGCATAAACCGTGCCTTGAGCTTGTCTTGGAAGTCGGCCCAATTGAAAGAAAGGGGCACACCTTCTTTGGCTTCCTCTAGGTGCACGGTCAATTGTGGCTCTTGCCATGCGTGATACCAATTTATGGCATCACCGGCAAGATACATGGTTGCCGTAAAAAAACTTTGCGATTTCCTGTTTCCTTAGTTGTCGCAAAGTAAGCATTATTGTGGCTTTTGCCATGTGTGATACCAATTTATGGCATCATCGACAAGCTACATTGTTGCCATCAAAACTTTGCTATTTCCCGTTTTCTTAGTTGTCGCAAAGTAAGCATTAAATTGATGCAACCAAGAATGAATAACATTAGCATCCATCTTATCGTCATACATTGAGCAAAGTTCGACGTTCACTTCTGCTGCATCTTACACCTCCTCCATGCTCATCACCTTCACACAAAGTATCCATTCCGCTTCGGGTGATGACCATACATTGAGATCTTGGGTACTTAAGTTCTCTAGGAACTTGGGGTCTTGAGGTTCTTGAGTTCTTGAGTTCTTGAGTTCTTGAGGTTGCAATCGGTGTTTGAGAAGGCTTTTCTCTTACCCAAGCTCGACTCTTCCTGCGGGCACACCCCTTGGCGGCCTTGCGCTCACACCAAAGTTTCTTTTTCCCCACCTCACGTCGATTGGTCGGCTGCTAAGTGCACGGTCCGCTCTCAATGAGTGAAAAGAGGAACAAGGGGAGGCTCGACAAGTCCTTCTGTAAGGTGCAGCGGAATGAATGTTGAACTTTGCTCAAGATGAGTGCTCCGAACTGTGCTCAAGGTTCCCTTTACTTATGGCAGGGAGAGCCTTCCGTTCTTTAATGAGAGAGTGCAATGGACAAAGTGAATGGACACTGTGAGTGAAGGTGCTGAGACTGAGAGAGAGAGAGAGAGAAGAGAATACGACACCAAAATGTTGTCAAAACCCTCCTCCGAAGGCCCTACTCTCTATGGCTAGAGCGGTCTACTATCGATTGTACAAATCTCTACAATGCTTGGACTTGCCGATGATGTCGACGACGATGAGGATGACGACGAGACGGGCTGAAATCTGATAATGCTAAGGGTTGAAATCTGCAAATCTTTATTTGCTGAATTCTGACTCTATGTTGATGACAACGATGCGACGACGACGCGCTGAAAATGCAGATGCTGAAATCTGCGTTTTCCGGGCTGAAATTGTAAACTTCGCTGATTTCACCGTGCGGTGAGGATCTGCTGCGGGGAGGTGAGATCTGTCACGAGGACGTGGCAGTTATTAACCATGTCACAGAGATGTGGCAACTGCTAACCTTGGTTGTTGGTTTCTTTCCAATGGGGTTTATTTTATTTGTTTTGAGACCCTCTTTTTGAAGTAGCAAACGGTCGGACATTGTATGGCCAATGTGAACGGTAGATTCACCCGCAGACGGGAAGTGGTCGGCACTGGAATTCGTATGGTAAGAGGATGTCTAGGCTCAGAGCAAGATCATATAGGTCCCCCCGTCGCACTTAGCAAGTTGGTGGATACTAGGAAGTGAACTCAATTAAGGCGTAAAGTCAAGGTGGGACTACCAACAAAAAGTATCCGACAGTTGGGCCACATTGCATTTTTGGATGCGGTCCCAATGAGGATAGATGGTCAGAAGACCAGTGGGAGCCCAACGGAAGCATCTCCTAAAATTTAGGGAACTGCTATTTTGGGCCACGAAATGTGTTCGCGTCATTACCTTCGGTATGACTAGGGGAACACTTTACAACTCTGCCGCGAAGTCAACTGACGCACCAGTTGAGATATTTTTAGCAGGGAAAGCCCAAACTCGGAAACTGGGCGACGTGTCAGCTTGTGAGCGATTCTGCCACTCTGGGAGGCAAAAACGAGCTGCATATCATCAAAGGGGGCGCCATTTTCAGCCACAGGCGGATTGCAACAGGTACAAAAGCTATGGAATGCTTACCTTGCCCTCTATGCACAGTATGGTGACGGGAGTGATGCCCCGCACGCTACATACTGCTCTCTTTCTCCCCTACGTGCAGTTATGTGATGCCCCACAAGAGGGCTACTCATTTGACTGATGTACAGTTGTGTGGGTTCATGCTTTTGTGCTGAGGCAAGAGCCTCCTTGAGCAGGAACAGGGGTAGCTAACTGCAGCTCCAAAGCAGGCACTGGTGAGGGTTATAACCTCACCGTACAGGTGCAAAATCAGCGCTGTGTATGCGCTGTAATTTGACTGTTTTTCAGCCATACGGACGCCAGGATCATTGGGAATCGTGCCCCACTGGCAAAGGACAGTTAGGGGACTGTTTGGGGCTGAAAACAGGGCAAAAACCAGTAAATACAGCGTGCTGAATTTACTGTTTTTGGACAGGAATCAGAGGGTATACGACAGTGCAAGCGAGTTCCAGCAGGGGAATTGGTTTCGCGCAAGTTTTGGGGCTGTTATGCTGCCGAAATTTGGCCAAATCAAATGGTATCTAGGTGGATACACATGAAGGATTCCCAGGACCTTACCTTGTAATTTACCCTCCTAAAGAATTTCGGGTGAAAGCCAACGCCTACCGCCCTACGGGCCGGTTTCATGGTTCCGTTGCCGGGACATCAATCACTTTTTCCTCAAAGAGTGAGCCTGGATTGTTCAGGGTAAAGACACACAGTGCAAGAACGCGGGGATTACACTATGGCCGACAAGGGGAAGGGAATTATGGAAGAGGGTTCCTCTCCAAAGGACAGGCAGGAGATTCCTATGGTTTTTGAGATTGGCGAGAGCTCACGGCCACGTCAGTCTGTACCTCCTGTCAACGTGAATGTCCCTCCAGTAGTATAGGGCTTTATGATAGGGCAACTTGAGGATGATGCGTTTAAGACTCAGTTAGTTGCCGCGGTGAATGTCTTTTCGCAGCTGGTGCAGAATCCGAGGTTTATGGAATTCTTGCAAGCGCCACCAGTGCAACAACAAAATAGGCAACCTACGCCGCGTACGGAGCTTGTTGAAGCTCAAGCCCAGGTACTTCATGAGGCGCAGGAGGAAAGGGAACACTCGCATGTTGCGGAGTCAGGGGCTCCAAAGCAGGTTCCTCCCGTGCTTGAACAGGTGGCTAGAACGCCTATTCCACAGGTTATGCCAGTTCAGCCCGCCACCTTTCAGAGCCAGCATGCTGTCTTGAATGGACAGGGAGCTGGATACCAGGCTATGCACTCAGTTTTTCCACCACCCACGGTACATCCTGGGTATTTCGGGGGTGGATCAGTGTTCCAAAGTATGGCTGGTTATGCGTCTGGAAGTCAGCCGTACATGCCAGGAACAGTGTTCGGGGGTATGCAAGGCATCATGCCAAACCCCATGTATGGTACTATCGGCATGCAGCAAGGTTTCCACGGCAACCAGGGCCAGTTTGGGGTGCCACAGGGTCATTTTGGCATGGCTGGTTTTTTTGGACAGCAGCCAGATATCGCACCTCTGACGCAAAATGTGAATGGCCAACACGTGCCGATCATGCCTAGTACAGTGCCCATGTTGCAGACCATTCCGTATGACAATTTGGGGGCACTAGAGAAGCCGAAGGCTTACAAAGAGGGTGGTGCAGCAGTAAAGTTCAGTACCTTCAGTGGTTTCGAGGACAAGACAAAGGCACTCACTTTCCTCCAGCAGTTTGATACAGCTTATGCAGGAGGGAATTTTACAGAGGCCTCGAAGGTTAGGAAAGCTGCCACTTTCTTAAAGGACAATGCGCTTACATGGTGGACGACATTGTTAATGCAAGGACAGGCACCCGCCACTTGGGTTTACTTCAAGCAAATGTTTGCATCTGCTTGGCTATCAAATGAATTTGAAGCCGATGTCTTGACAGATTGGCACCAGCTTACGGCAGCTTCGTGCAAGAGCTTGCTGGAGTACAATAGGAGGTTTTGTAAAGCATTACTCTCAGTGACCTCCTACAGATTTGTGCCATTGACAGAGCAGATAGAGAAGTATTGTTGTGGGCTGCCTAAAGGGCTTCGCGATTACTGTACAAAGAATAGAGTGGCTACCCTTACTCAGCTTATGGAAGTTGCGAACACTGGTCTTGCCCTGTTGAAAGGAGAGAACAGTGGATTTCCGAGCAGTGATAAAGGAGGGCAGCAAAAGAAAAATTCAGCGAAGAAGCCCTTTGTGAAAACGGCTCCTGATGCGTCACAGGGGTCTGAACAGGCCACCAAAGATAAGGATTCAGCTGGGACTTCTGGAGCGCAGGCAAAGAAACAGAAAAGGAAGCCTTTTGTGCGCAAGTCGCTCGAGGAAAAGAAGGTCCTAATGGCTGAGAACAAATGCTTTATATGCGAGCAGCCTGGTCATATTTCTATCAATTGTCCACAAAGAAAAAGGCCAGCTGTCTCAGAGGATAAAGAAGACCAGAAAGGCAAGAAGCCTAAACCCACGGCAGGTTTAGTGCCAGACATGGTGGGTGACAGGCCCAGCACAGATGCCAGTGAGTTATGCAGGGCATGGGGTAAAGTTAGGGATCAGACGGCACTCATCTTCTTTGATCCAGGTGCCAAAGCCAACTTTATCTCACCAGAGTTAGCTATGAAGCTCGGCATCAAAGCTGAAGAGATGGGGTACACAGCAGAGGCAGGGTTGGCATGTCCTGGCCACTCAGAGTGTGTTACTCCCATCATTGGAAAACTGCGTCTGCATATTCAGTCGTATGTGGACACTGAAGAGTTTTACATCATGCCGCTGGAAGGTTGTGACGCCTTGTTGGGGATCCCGTGGATGTTCCGAGTGCATGGAGTCTTGGATGCCTACAACAAAAAGATCACTGTACAGCATAGGGGCAAAACTCACATCTTGGATGTAAAGCTTAAAGGAGAGTCAGTCCCTATTGTATCTGCTTCTGCTATCACTTCTGTAATAAAGAATCATCTTTCTGTGTACTTGATTTTTGCACGTGATGTCTCAGATAGGGATCAGTCAATTTATCTGTGTTAGATAAAGAAAGGTCAGCATTTTTGCAAAAGTTTAGTGACTGTTTTTCTGATTCATTACCGTCGCGATTACCGCCAGAGAGACCTGAGGACCATCGGATAGATTTGGTGCCAGGGTGTAGCCCACCAAAGAGACCTCCCTACAGGGTTAGTGCGGCGCAGCAGAAAGAGATTATGGGCCAGGTTGAGGAGTTATTAGAGAAGGGGCTGATTCAGCCTAGTTCTTCACCCTTTTGCTCCCCAGTGCTCCTAGTGCAGAAGAAGGATGGCTCATGGCGCATGTGTATTGATTACCGTGCGTTGAATAAGAATACCATCAAGAATAGGTTTCCTATTCCTCGCATTGATGATATTCTCGATCGTTTAGAGGGTGCTGCAATTTTCAGCAGGATAGACCTGAAGAGTGGGTACCATCAGATTCGTATAAGCCCAGAGGATGTGCACAAGACTGCGTTTAGAACGACATTTGGTTTTTATGAGTTTCTAGTGATGCCGTTTGGGCTAACAAATGCTCCTGCCACGTTCAACAGAATGATGGACCGGATTTTCTGCTCGCATCAACAGTTTGTTGGAACATTCTTCGTTGACATGATTGTGTATTCGAAGAATGAAGAGGAGCATAGGCGTCACTTGACCATTGTGTTCGAAGAGCTGCGCAGTCACAGGTTACTTGTCAATCCTAAGAAAAGTGAATTCTTCCTTGAAGAGATCCACTTTCTGGGCCACATAGTCTCAAAGAATGGTGTTAGAATGGATCCCGCAAAGGTCGAAGCTATCAAGACATGGCCAGACTTGAAGACTGTGCACGATGTCAGAAGCTTCTTGGGATTGTGTTCCTACTATAGAAGGTTTATCAGAAATTTTGCAGAGATAGCATCGCCTCTTCACGCATTGCAAAAGAAAGAGGTCACTTTCAGATGGACCCAAAAAGAGATTTCAGCTTTTAGTCTCTTAAAGGAAAAGTTGACTTCAGATCCAGATATTGTTTTGCCAGATCTTAGGAAGTCATTTGTGGTCCAGTGTGACGCGTGTGGCAGTAGCATCGGAGCAGTGCTAATGCAAGATGGACGGGTAGTAGCATATGAAAGCCGAATTTTGCAAGGGCCAGAGAGGACTATGCAAGTCTATGAGAAAGAACTCTTGGCCGTGATTCATGCGCTTTCTAGCTGGAAGCACTACCTCTTAGGTGCTGATTTTGTTGTCCAAACAGATCATCAGACCTTGCGATACTTCTTGACACAGTCAAAGTTATCCGAAAAGCATATGCGATGGGCAAACATTCTTTCCATGTTCCACTTCCAGATTATGCATGTGGAAGGCAAGAAGAATGTTGTGGCTGATGCGTTATCAAGAAAGCCACAAATTTCAGCTGTGTCAATTCCTTATCATCATGAGTTAGATGACATGAAGGAACAATATACTGCTGATGAAGATTTTGCAAGGATCTTTGAACAATTACAAGAGGGGCAACATCACGAGCACTACCTCCTCAGAGATGGTTTTATGATGATGCATGGCAGACTTTGTGTCACTAGGCCACTGCGACATAAGGTCATGGAAGAGAGTCATGTCCCACCGTATGCCGGGCATCGTGGCATTGATGCTACAGTTAAAGCGGTAGAGACGTTCTTCTATTGGCCTACCTTGAGGAGAGATGTGGATGCCTTTGTGCGAGCATGCATAGTTTGCCAAAAGGTCAAGTTTGACAGGCAAAAGGCACCAGGGTTGTTACAACCACTCCCGATTCCGGATAAGCCATGGGAAAGCATTGCTATGGACTTTATCTTTGATCTTCCAAGGACGCCAACATGGAATGATGGTATATGGACCATTATCTGCAGGTTCAGCAAGCAGGCCCATTTTATCCCTGTCAGGAAGAAGATAAAATCTGATCAGATGGCACGCTTGTTCATGTACAATGTGTTTAAGTACCATGGTATGCCACAATCGATTATCAGTGATCGTGATCCTCGCATGACCAGTTTGTTCTGAAGAGGATTGTTTGAGAACATGGGTACTACGCTCAAGTTCTCGTCTTCGTTTCATCCACAAACTGATGGACAGTCAGAAGAGGCCAATTCTACTGTCTTAGATCTGCTGAAATGCTATGTGTCAGATAATAAGGGCAAATGGGAACAGTATTTGCCTATGCTTGAGTATGCGTACAATAATACGGTGCATTCGTCTACTGGCAAAGCACCTTTTGAAATTGTTGAAGGCGGCAAAAAGGTTCCTCCCATTTTGCATACAAAGGACAAGATCTTTGAGGCAGATCGATATGTTGAGAACATGGATGAGATGTATAAGAAGATTAAAGTTGCCTTGGAGAAGACTCAGGCAAAACAGAAAAAGGCTGCTGATCGTCACCGTCGTGAATTGCTACTATCACCTGGTGATTGGGTTCTTTTAAGGTTCGAAAAGGCAAGGTTAAAGAAGATGAAGGGTAAGGAACGGCTGTTTCCTAAGCTCGGCATGCGTTACTATGGGCCTTTTCAAGTGCTTGACAAGATCAACGATGTGGCTTACAGGTTGAAATTGCCTGATGCGTGGAAGATTCATAATGCGTTTCACGTGAGTCTTCTAAGACCCTTCGTGGGTGATGTGCCAGAAGATATGTCAGTTGAGGATCAGCCAGAAGTTGAGGAACTTGATGAGATCCTGGTACCTGAGCAAGTTTTGGCACATAAGCACAGAAAAGTTAAAGGACAAGTTGCAAGACGCTATTTGGTGAAGTTCAAGAACTATCCGCCTATGGATGCAAAGTGGATGGAAGAGCATGAACTGTCAGAGTCACCAAATGTATTGCAGCTTTACCTTGAAGCCTTTGGGTTACAGCCTACTTATGCCCCAACCCAACGTGTGCAAAGGAGGGGTAATGATAGAGCTAGTACATCGAATGTACATATGAATTCAGTGCCATAGATGGAAATGGCAAAAGTATGAAGGCCTCATTAAGTCATTTGTATCTATGTATGTTACGACCTTTCTTGCGGATACATGCGATGATAAAAGAGTGTTAATAGCACAAGATCATCAGTGGCGTGTATTTATGGTATGCAATCGAGGACGTTTGCGATTTCAAGAGGGGGGTATGTCACGAGGACGTGGCAGTTATTAACCATGTCACAGAGATGTGGCAACTGCTAACCTTGGTTGTTGGTTTCTTTCCAATGGGGTTTATTTTATTTGTTTTGAGACCCTCTTTTTGAAGTAGCAAACGGTCGGACATTGTATGGCCAATGTGAACGGTAGATTCACCCGCAGACGGGAAGTGGTCGGCACTGGAATTCGTATGGTAAGAGGATGTCTAGGCTCAGAGCAAGATCATATAGGTCCCCCCGTCGCACTTAGCAAGTTGGTGGATACTAGGAAGTGAACTCAATTAAGGCGTAAAGTCAAGGTGGGACTACCAACAAAAAGTATCCGACAGTTGGGCCACATTGCATTTTTGGATGCGGTCCCAATGAGGATAGATGGTCAGAAGACCAGTGGGAGCCCAACGGAAGCATCTCCTAAAATTTAGGGAACTGCTATTTTGGGCCACGAAATGTGTTCGCGTCATTACCTTCGGTATGACTAGGGGAACACTTTACAACTCTGCCGCGAAGTCAACTGACGCACCAGTTGAGATATTTTTAGCAGGGAAAGCCCAAACTCGGAAACTGGGCGACGTGTCAGCTTGTGAGCGATTCTGCCACTCTGGGAGGCAAAAACGAGCTGCATATCATCAAAGGGGGCGCCATTTTCAGCCACAGGCGGATTGCAACAGGTACAGAAGCTATGGAATGCTTACCTTGCCCTCTATGCATAGTATGGTGACGGGAGTGATGCCCCGCACGCTACATACTGCTCTCTTTCTCCCCTACGTGCAGTTATGTGATGCCCCACAAGAGGGCTACTCATTTGACTGATGTACAGTTGTGTGGGTTCATGCTTTTGTGCTGAGGCAAGAGCCTCCTTGAGCAGGAACAGGGGTAGCTAACTGCTGCTCCAAAGCAGGCACTGGTGAGGGTCATAACCTCACCGTACAGGTGCAAAATCAGCGCTGTGTATGCGCTGTAATTTGACTGTTTTTCAGCCATACGGACGCCAGGATCATTGGGAATCGTGCCCCACTGGCAAAGGACAGTTAGGGGACTGTTTAGGGCTGAAAACAGGGCAAAAACCAGTAAATACAGCGTGCTGAATTTACTGTTTTTGGACAGGAATCAGAGGGTATACGACAGTGCAAGCGAGTTCCAGCAGGGGAATTGGTTTCGCGCAAGTTTTGGGGCTGTTATGCTGCCGAAATTTGGCCAAATCAAATGGTATCTAGGTGGATACACGTGAAGGATTCCCAGGACCTTACCTTGTAATTTACCCTCCTAAAGAATTTCGGGTGAAAGCCAACGCCTACCGCCCTACGGGCCGGTTTCAAGATTTGCGAGGTTCGGGGGGGTTCTACTGCGGGTACTGACTGCTGAAAACTGAAAACGTTGAGTCTAGGGCTGATTCCGTCGCGAAGATCTGCAAAAACGCTTAGAGGTCAGGCTGATGCAAAAAACGCTAGGGCTGATTTGTCTTGATCTGCAAAAACGCTGTTGATCTGTTGGTGCAAACTGCTAACGCTAGGGCTGATCTGTCTTCTGCTGTCGCCAGACTGATGCAGATGCAAAAACGTTGGCTGATCTGGGTTCTTGATCCAAAAACGCTAGCTCTTCTGCTGTGATGCAAAAACGCTAGAGAACTTGGGGTCCTGTTGAGAAGTTGCCTGTGAGCAATGCTCCTGCTGCCTCTTCTGCCAGAAAGTGCTAGTGCTAGGTTTCTATTTATACAAACTTAGTAAATTTGCCCTACCTACTTTCTAACAAAAGTCACTTAAAAATAATAATTGAAAAATGTCAAAAATAGGGAAAATAGGTCTATGCACTGTAAAAATGCTCTTGATGGGTTTTGACTGGAATCTGATGGTCATGCTGTGTGCTACCAGAGGATATGCATCTGATCTAAGTGACTGGTCATGCACGGTCTGCGAACAGACTCGCAAAAGTGCGAGATCACTTCCTATTCTAGACTGATTTGATTGAACTGAACCCTGGTCATGATGTAGCTTGTCCGTGGACACATAGGGTTGGATGTGTCACGTGACATCCCCTTCTTTTCAAAGTGAGGTACTGGTACTGAACTGTATGGCGTCGAGGGAAATCGCCAACAGGGTCTGGAATCCTGGAAAGGACTCTTCGCCGGCCCACTCCGATACGTGGATCATGTGATACTTGAGCTTCATAAAGGTCTGCAACGCTTGCTTCTTTGGGCCGGGTTGAAAGCGACACAAAGTCATCTTCAATGCTTCGACTTCGTCTAGAGTCATGCGTCTACCTTCTTCAAGTATCTCCGAGGTTGGAAATTCCTGAAACCACTTCCAACACAAAAACATGAACATACCCATTCCATGTAAAGTGACTGGAAAAAATCTCGTCTTCTCTAAAGACTGTGCATGCAATGTAGATGAACAAATAGACGGAGTGCCAATCCGTTCACCACACACACGCAAACAATGAGATCGAATCAATCGACTGTGGCAATTCCCAACGGAAATGCCCATGCTTGGTGCTCATACTTTCTGGTGCTCTTTCTATGAGTGTGTCATGCCAAGAAAGAGACATGGAATGTGACTTCCTTGAATGCATACTTTTCAGCTTTTCATGAGAAATCCGCATACATGCGTGCTCATCCATGAGTGAAACGTTCTCAACGTACAATATGGCATGCCTATGAAAAGGGATCACATAAAGACGCTGACTAAAATACAGGAAACGATCACGAATGAAACACTCGAACAATGCGTGTTGACTAATCTTACGAACACAGAGTACTTCCTGTGAGGGTTCTTTGGACCTAGGCTCGAGACTTAAGATCGGTTCTTCGGGATCTATCGAATCTTCGTGTGGGGGTTCTGTGGACCTCGACTCGAGAGCCAAGATCGGTTCTTCGTGATTGCTCGAATCTGCAATGAGGTTAGCTTCACTAGAGTATCAACTAACACATCATCCTTGTGAACAATCACATCATCTTCCTGCAAATCATCATACTTATGAGAAATCACATTTTGATCATCATGCAAATCATCATGCTTGTCATTGTCCTTCAAATCATCATGCTCATCATTATCATGCAATTCATCATACTTATCATTATGCAAATCCTGTGTGTCATGCTTTGGAGAAGAGAAGACTGAGAGAGTCTCCTTTTCCCAATCTTGTGCAAACTGCGCCTGCACAATAGAAAAGAGTCATAAGAACTCTTTCATGTGTTGGTTGCTCTTTTCTTTTCTTGCTTTATTCTCGCGATCAAAGATGGCTTGTCTTTCCAAGCATGCTTGCTCGTGCTCACACTCTATGGCTTCCATTCTTGCTTCGTATTCACGATCTATGGTTGCCCTTCTTTCTGTGGATTCACGATCTATGGCTGCCAATCTTTTTGTTGTTCTTGCTTTGCGTTCTAACTCCCTGTCCATCATCCTCTTGTTGAAAGCCTCCATAGGAGTTAGTGCAATCCTTGTCATAGATGGGGAAGGGGGAGGGTCAGAAAAACCTCATGGTGGGGAAAATTCTTCTTTGTCTCTCTCATGCTCATCACCTCCAAGCGAAGTATCCATTCCGCTTCGAGTGATGACCATCCACTGAAGTCTTGGGTTCTTGTGGGTTCTTGTGGTCTTGGGTTCTTAAGTTCATGAGGAACTTGGGTTCTTGGGGGTCTTGGTCCTTGGGGTTCTTGAGGGTCTTGAGGTTCTTGCGGTTCTTCTTTCGCTTGCAATCTGTGTTAGAGAAGGATCTTCTCTTCACCCGAGTTCTGCTCTTTTCCGCGGGTGCACCCCTTGGCGGCCTTGTGCTCACACCAAGGTTGCTTTTTTCCACCTCATGTCGATTGGCCGGCCGCTAAGTGTACGGTCTGCTCTCAATAAGTGAAAAGAGGCACAAGGGGAGGCTGGACAAGCCCTTCTTTCTTGGGTTTCGTCACTCTTCAAAAACACGATTAGGAATCGACACGCCCAAGAGGTCTTGGGTTAGGTGTGACCTCAACAAGCAAACAAAAATTCTGTGGTTTTTGTGGTTCTTTCCTTGAGTGATACAGAAC
Source organism: Adiantum capillus-veneris (assembly GCF_014529385.1). Classification (NCBI taxonomy): domain Eukaryota; kingdom Viridiplantae; phylum Streptophyta; class Polypodiopsida; order Polypodiales; family Pteridaceae; genus Adiantum; species Adiantum capillus-veneris. Next base: position 48,668,776 of record NC_140960.1, read on the forward strand.
AATGCGAAAGCTCTGATACCAATATAAGGTGCAGCGGATTGAATGTTGAACTTTGCTCAAAATGAGTGCTCCGAACTGTGCTCAAGGTTCCTTTTACTTATGGAAGGGAGAGCCTCCCGTTCTTTAATTTGACTTGGGTTACGTGCGACTGCAACAAGAAAAAATTTCTTATGGTTCTTTCCTTGAGTGATACAAAACATTGCCAAAGCTGTGATACCAATGTAAGGTGTAGCGGAAGTGAATGTTGATATTGCTTAAGATGAGTGCTCCGAACTGTGCTCAAGGGTTCCTTTTTCTTACGGAAGGGAGAGCCTTCCGTTCCTTTATTGAGAGAGTGCGATGATCACAAACATAGTGAATGCTAGTGTGAATGAAAGTGCTGAGTCTGAGAGAAAAGAGAGAGAAGAACACGACACCATACGGTTCTCAAACCTTCCTCCAAGGGCCCCCTCTCTATGGCTAGAGAGGTCTATGCTATAGATTGCACAAATCTGGTACAATGGTCTAGATGCAATGGACTTGCCGACGATGTCGACGACGAGGACGGGCTGAAAACTGAAAACTCTAGGGCTGAAATGCTGAAATCTGCAAACTGCTGACTTTCTGATAAATGCTGACACTATGTCGGCGAGGATAGCGATGGCGACGACGCGACGACGATGCGTTGAAAACGCAGATGCTGAAATCTGCGGACAACGGGCTGAATCTGAAAACGTTGTTCTCCTCTACGGTACGGCGAGGATTTGCTGCGGGTAGGTGAGATCTGCGAGGCTAAGGGCTGAATCTGCTGTGGCTAAGTGCTGAAAACTGAAAACGCTGAAGTGCTGGGGCTGATCTGACACCGTAAACTGCAAACGCTAGGCTGGATCTGCAAAGTGAAAACGCCAGGCTGATCTATAGCAAAAACGCTAGAGAGTTGAAAACTCTAGGGAGAGAATCCCAAAACGTTGTATGTTTTGTTGGCTGAAAACGCTAGGGCCTCCTGCCGGTCTTGCTGAGAAGATGCACTGCAAGTTGCTGAAACTTTTTCTGTCTCTTCTGCCAGAAAGTGCTAGCGTTAGGTTTCTCTTATAGTGCCTTAGCAAATTTGCCCTACTCACTTTTCCAACAAAAGTCACTTATTAAATAATAAGTGAAAAATGTGTATTTTAGGAAAAAGGGTTCTATGCACTGTAAAATGCTCATGATGGGTACTGAATGTCCAACTGATGATCATGCTGTGTGCAACCAGAGGATATGCAACTACTCTTAAGTGCCTGGACATGCACGGCCTGCGCACAGGCTCAGAAAGGTGCCAGAACACTTCCTAAGTTGACCTGAACCCTAGACCCGAGATAGCTTGTCCACATGCACATAGGGTTAGATGTGCACGTGACAATGATCTCTCTGAATCTCTCATTGGTTTTTTCTTTGGATTGCGGATGGCATAGATGAGCGATCCCAACGGCTAAGTTATCGTTCTTCTTACAAGGTACATGGCTACGTGGCTCTACATTGTTATGTAGCTTGTTTTTGCCTATAACAAAGAAAGGAGACTGTGAAGCCCAACTTCCATGGTTTACAAGTATATCGAGTCTTCCACATTCTTTTCAATATTTTGACTAGCATGAACCTCTGCTCTCTATGTCGAAATTGTCAGCGGAAATGGTCGAGGCCGCTTTGAGGAAGGTTGGGATTCCTCACATGATCTACATTGATCTCCTTGGACACAATGGGAATCATGACAGATTGGTTTTTCTCTAATTTTCTAGATTTGCTTCTAGAGCTGAGCCATAGCAACAGAAAGAAATGGATGAGAACAATGAACACTCCGACGTTGATGCCAGTCGCTACCAAAGCTTGAGCCCCAAAACTGCAAAACAGAATGCTAATGACGAGGGAAGATCAAAATGCATTGGTCAGCTAGAGATGGTGAGAATCGAGATGGAGCTGAGGCTTCAGCTATGCATGACATGAATGCTGCATTGTGAAAAAGAGCTTCCATGGAGTTAGGGTCACCAACATCATCATCATGCCCATCACCAACAAAGGAGCTTGGACACAAAGGAGCATATACCTCATGGCTTCCGGAGTAGAGGGTTGAAGGGAGCGAGCTAGACAGAGCAACGATATTGGAGCAACAATAGTAGCAATCGATAGTCGTGCAGATAGATCATGCGATATCATTGCTCCCTAGTTACCCTGTGCTGTGCCTGTGGCCATGGCTGATGATGATGGACCATGCTCCCCCCCACCCCCTCCCCACACTTCGTCTCTACCCTTGAAACCTGTAGAGCAGGTGGCTCACACTCAGATATACAATTTATGGTAGAATGCGAGTGGCTGGTAAGGTTGGCAGACAGTGAAGAGCTTATGGTCGATAAAAGAATTGTAATCGTGCACGAACGTGTCGATACCGACCATGTCTTGAATCCCGTCAGCGGCCCTTTATTACCACCTGCTTCCTCTTTTTCTTTCATTGCAAACTACTCCCTACCATGTGTCACAAACTGGTGACATGGCACATGCCCGGAAATGCGTCGATAGGCTGACGTGGCAGTACGAAATTCCGCGACTGGCATTGATTGGCTGTTATGGATCTTCGCGATACAAGCTAACAGGTGCCGACGTGGCAGACAGTACGAGCGTCCGCTTTTTGCGTTGACAAGGCGTATGGATTTTCCGCAAATTACATTGACAGCTTTTTTTGGCAATTTTTAGCGTTGGTAGCTTTTGGAGATCATTGCTTTTGAGTTTGAAGCTCTTGGGGCTCTACTTTTAGCATCCCTTGTAAACTGTTTATAAGTGGCCTTAGGGGCTCACTCTGTAGAGCATCTGGACGCAGAGTCTTGAGAGCGAGCACCCTCGCATAAAAATAAATGCTGAAAAGGGCGCCATTCTTTGTGGCCAATATCTCTTGGCACGGAACTACGCTGGGCCATGCCGACTCTCTTTTGTTCTGTGAGTTATTTTGAAGTGAATCTCTGTTGCGTTGCGACAGAATCTTGACTTGGGGTGCCCAAGTTTGTTACAATGGTATCAAAGCATGGTCGATTTCTCTTCTACTGAGAAATCCGATCCCTGATCTCTTCTACTGAGAAATCCGATCCCTGATTTCGTGACACTTATGGATACCGAAAATTATTGGTCGATTTCTTCTGCATCTGTTGATGCGGGAGGAGACCACGCAGAAGATTTAAACGAATTAACAGATGAAGAGTACGGGCCACCTCGGCCTACTCGGTATGGACTTCAAGAGACTCAACATCGACAACAGGTTGACGAGTGCACAAAGCAGATGATTAAATTTGCGAAAGACTCTCAATTTGCAAAATTTTTGTCTCAGCAATCCATCGTTGAAGTGCACAATCAGTGGCAGAAGGCCATCGAACCACCAATCAAACTGGCAATCAAGAAACCTCGTTCTCCGAGGATGTTTTCAGAACAAGAACTTCAAGAGGTAGTTCAGACTCAAATTAGTCAGCTTTTGGACTCGAAAAATCAATTCAAAAAGCAATTGAAAAAGCGCAAGAAGGGGACTGACTACCCTGGTTATTTGGACCGTCAATCTTCTTTTGCATCTGTAAGAAAGCAGAAGAAGCGTGTACGCTTTGAAGGACCACCCAGTTCTTCTTCTTCCTCTTCTTCTTACAGTTCTTCTAGCTCTTCTGACTCGAGCGAGGAGGACAAAAAGGGCAAAAAGCGAAGCAAAAAGCAAAGCTTTGGAAAGGGCAAGAAAAAGGCAAAGAAACTCACATTCCGCCCAGTTTTTGATAGCTCTACGGAGGAGTCATCCTCTGACAGTTCGGACTCCGATGACCATATGTTTTATGCCAACCAATATGACTTCTTCGAAGACAAGAGTAAGAAAGCAAAAGAATTCAAAGAAGGTGGACAGTCGATAAAATTTGAATCCTTTTCTGGATTTCGAGATGCTCCAAGGGCTTTGGCCTTCATCCAGCAGTCTGACATAGCCTTCTCTGGAGGGCATTACTCAGAGCACTCCAAGGTTAGGAGGGCTGCATCTTTTCTCAAAGGAAATGCTCGAACATGGTGGTCGACTCTTCTTCTGAGGAAAGAAGCTCCAGTCAAGTGGTTGAAATTCAAAAGGCTCTTTATTTCTTCTTGACTGACCCTGGAGTACAAACGGGATATAAGAACCGCTTGGAACCATCTTCGGATGACCAAGGGAGATTCTTTGGACGCTTATTGCGAGAGGTTTTGGGATTCTTTTCTACCAACCTCTTCATTTAAGAAGGTCATCTTTAAGGAACAGATTGAGCGGTTTTGCTACGGACTCCTTGCAGAGATCCGAGATTACTGCCGTGAACAAAAGTCAAATTCTATTCAAGAATTAATGGGTCATGCGAAACGGGGTTTCTTGATACATTCGGGATATTTGACTTACTCCACTGATGAGATCTTGACTCAAAGAACCAGACAGATCTCCAATAATAAAAGTAGAAAGAAAAAGAGTTCCCAGGAAAAGAAGGATACACGACCCCGACTGACTCTTCGAGAAAGACCTAACTATATCAAAGAGGGGAAGTGTTTTGATTGCGGAGAACAAGGGCACATGTCACATGCACATCGAACCCTATGTGCATGTGGACAAGCTACTTCAAGTCGAGGGTTCAGGTCAGCTTAGGAAGTGTTCTGGCACCTTTGTGAGCCTGTGCGCAGGCCGTGCCTGTCCACGCACTTAGAGTAGTTGCATATCCTCTAGTTGCACACAACATGATCATCAACATTACAATTAGTAGCCATCATGAGCATTTTACAGGGCACAAAACCCATTTTCCCTATTTTAGCCATTTTTCACATATTATCAATAAGTGACTTTGTTGGGAAAGTGGGTAGGGCAAATTTGCTAAGTTAATATATAAGAAAATTGGCAGTCACTCAGTAGAAGGCTCCATAGTTACCAGGAACGGGAAATCGGAACGGGGAACGCAGAACAGCAACTGCCACAAATTGCCATTCCCTGTTACAAGCACTCACGTTCGACACACGGAACGGGGATTTGGAACGGGAACTTAGAATAAGAACAGGGATTGGAGACCTGAAAACGGCCATTCCCTGTTACTATGGTAGAAGGAGAAGCAGCAAAGAGAGCACAAGCAACATCTTGCAGCAGGCCCTCTAGCACTTCATCTCAAGCAAGAACCCTCAATAAGACGGCGTTTTTCAGCAAGAACATCACCTTCAACGCCAGCGTTTGCACATCAGCAAATCAGCGTTTGCACATCAGCATATCCTCTGGTTGCACACAGCATGATCATCAGCATTACAATCAGTAGCCATCATGAGCATCTTACAGGGCACAGAACCCATTTTCCCTATTTTAGCCATTTTTCACTTATTATTAATAAATGACTTTGTTGGGAAACTGGGTAGGGAAAATTTGCTGAGTTAATATATAAGAAAACTGGCAGTCACTCAGTAGAAGCAAAGAGAGCACAAGCAACCTCTTGCAGCAGGCCCTCTAGCATTTCTTCTCAAGCAAGAACCCTCAACAAGACTTGGCGTTTTTCAGCAAGAACATCAACTTCAGCGCCAGCGTTTGCACATCAATAGATCAGTGTTTGCACATCAGCAGATCAGCGTTTCCTACATCAGCAAATCAACGTTTTTACAGCAGCAAGATCAGCGTTTTACAGCCTGCTGTTCCAGCGTTTTCAGCCCTACTACAGCAGCGTTTTCAGCCCAGAAGAAGCAGCGTTTTTCAGCCCTTAAGTTATCATTTTCAGCCAGCCGTCGTCGCCTCGTCGTCGCCCTCATCACCAACTTAGATCCTCATTGCGTCGTAGCATCGAGAACTTGCATCAGCACCTTGTATCAGATTTGTGCAATCAATAGCATAGACTTCTCTCGCCATCGAGAGAGGGGCCCTTGGAGGAGGGTTTGACAACTTTTCTGGTGTCGTATTCTTCTCTTCATATCTCTCAGTCTCAGCACCTTCAAAGTTCATTCACAATGTTTATCCACTTTGTTTGTGATCATTTGCACTCTCTCACTAAAGGAACGGAAGGCAGAGCCTTCCGTAAGTAGAAAGAACCCTTGAGCTGTCACGTGACACATCCAACCCAATGTGTCCGTGGACAAGCTACAGTATGACAAGGGTTCAGTTCAGTCAAGTCAGTCTAGAATACGAAGTGATCTGGCACTTTTGTGAGTCTGTTCGTAGACCGTGCATGTCCAGACACATAGTGTGGATGCATATCCTCTGCTTGCACACAGCATGATCATAACCATTCCCATCAAAATCCATCAGATTCCATCAGGGGAATTTTCCAGTGCATTTAGCCTATTTTACCTATTTTTGGAAATTTTCACTTATTAATTTAAGTGACTTTCCAACAAAAGTAGGTAGGGCAATTTGGGTAAGAAAATATATAAGCAAACCAAAGTTAGCACTAAATGGCAGAAGAGGCAACAGGAGCCCATCTCAGCAGGCCACTTCTCATCAAGACCTTGGTGGACTTCCCTCCAAGCAAGAAGCAAGATTCCTCCGCAAGATCCTCTCCAGTGTAGCGTTTTTGGAAAGCCATTGCGGCGTGGCGTTTTTGCACCATCAACATCATCGCCAGTAGAAGACTACAAGCAGCTAGCGTTTTTGGGAAACACCAGCCTAGCGTTTTTGAGAACATCAACTGTCACGTGACACATCCAACCCTATGTGTCCGTGAACAAGCTACAGCACGACAAGGGTTCAGTCAGTCCAGTCAGTCTAGATTAAAAGTGATCTGGCACTTTTGTGAGTCTATTCGTAGACCGTGCATGCCCAGTCACTTAGTGTAGATGCATATCCTCTGGTTGCACACAGCATGATCATAAGCATTCCCATTAGAATCCATCAGAATCGGTCAGGGGAAATTTTCAGTGCATTTAGCCTATTTTCCCTATTTTTGACTTTTTTCACTTATTATTTTTAAGTGACTTTTGTTGGAAAGTAGGTAGGACAATTTTGCTAAGTTTGTATATAAGCAAACTAGAGCTAGCACTATTTGGCAGAAGAGGCAGCAGGAGCTCCACGCTCAACAGGCACCTTCTCAGCAGAACCCCCCCAGGAGACCTAGCGTTTTTGGAGCAGAGCAATCACCTAGCGTTTTCATCACAGATCAGCCAGCGATTTGCTTTTGCAGATTCCGGCGACAGCAGAACCTCAGAGCAGCCTAGCGTTTTGCATTTTGCAGAGTAACTGGCGACAGCAACAGAAATTCAGCCCTAGCGTTTTTGGTTTGCAGATCAGCCCCTGCGTTTTGCAGCTTTACTGCGACGGAACAGCAAGGAACATTAGCGTTTTCAGTTTTCAGCAGTTAGCACCTGCAAATAAAGTCCCGAACCTTGCAGATCTCACCTTCCTGTAGCAGTTCCTCGCCACACGGTCAGTTTCCGCAAGGTTTACAGTTTCAGCCCGGAAAACGCAGATTTCAGCATCTGCGTTCAGCGCGTCGTCGTCGCCATCGACATAGAGTCAGAATTCAGCAGATACAAGATTGCAGATTTCAGCCCATAGCGTTTTTGGACAGCAGTAGAAAGATTGCAGATTTCAGCCCTTAGGTCGACTTCGTCATCACCGTCGTCATCATCGACATAGCCCCGAGTTGCATCAGTTTCTATGCATCATCATTGTACCACTTTGTGCAATCAATAGTAGACCACTCTTGTCGGCCTTCGGAGAAGGGTTTTATGTCGTCTCTGGTGTCGTATCTCTCTTCTCTCTATCTCTCAGTCTCATACACTTGCGCACACAGTGTCCACTCACTTTGTTTGTGATCATAGCACTCTCCATTAAGAACGGAAGGCTCTCCCTTCCATAAGAACTAAAAGGAACCTTGAGCAAATATGGATCACTCATCTTGAGAAAGAACAACATTCATTCCGTTGCACCTAACATCAGCCCTAGCGTTTTTTGATCTAGCGCTTGCCGATCCCAGCCTTTGCAGATTCAGCAAATGCAGCGATTTGCAGCGGTAGAAGAACCGCAAGTTTCAGCCCTCGAAGAGTAGCAGATTCAGCCCCGGTAAGACCATCAGTTTTCAGCCTTGAAGATCCTGCAGATTTTCAGCCCTAAACCTGCAGATTTTCAGCGTGAAAGAACCATAGAAACAGCCCCAATAATCAGCGTTTTTGGACCCGCAACAGATTTCAGCCCATAGCGTTTTTGGACAGCAGTAGGAAGATTGCAGATTTCAGCCCTTAGGTCGACTTCGTCATCCCTGTCGTCGTCGTCAACATAGCCTAGACTTGCATCAGTCTCATGCATACCGTTTGTACCAGTTTGTACAATCATAAGTAGATCACTCTCGTCGATGAGAGTGGGGCCTTCGGAGGAGGGTTTTACAACGTCTCTGGTGTCGTATCTCTCTTCTCTCTCTATCTCTCAGTGTCCACTCATACACTTGCACGCACAGTGTCCATTTACTTTGTTGTGATCATAACATTCTCTCATTAAGAACGGAAGGCTCTACCTTCCATAAGAACAAAAGGAACCTTGAGCACAGTTCGGAGCACTCATCTTGAGCAAAGCGCAAACATTCATTCCGCTGCACCTAACATTGGTATTAGAGCTTTGGCAGTGTTCTGTATAACTCAAGGAAAGAACCACAAGAATCACAAGAATTTTTTTTTGCTTGTTGCGGTCGCACGAACCCAAGTTCGCTTGGGCGTGTCGATTCCTAATCGTGTTTTTGAAGAGTGACAGGAATCCCAGGAAAGAATGGCTTGTCCAGCCTCCCCTTGTGTCTCTTTTCACTCATTGAGAGCGGACCGTGCACTTAGCGGCCGGCCAATCGACGTGAGGTGGGAAAAAGCAACCTTGGTGTGAGCGCAAGGCCGCTAAGGGGTGCGCCCACAGAAAGGAGTAGAACTCGGGTGAAGAGAAGATCCTTCTCAAACGCGGTTTGCAAGCGAAAGAAAACCTCAAGAACCTCAAGACCCTCAAGAACCCAAGAACCAAGACCCCCAAGAACCCAAGTTCCTCGTGAACTTAAGAACCCACGACCACAAGAACCCACGACTTCAGAATGGTCATCACTCAAAGTGGAATGGATACTTCGCTTGGAGGTGATGAGCATGAGAGAGGCGAAGAAGAATTTTCCGTACCAGGAGGTTTTTGCGACCCTCCCCCTTCCCCATCTACGTCAAGGATTGCACTAACTCCTATGGAGGCTTTAGACCGTATGTTTCTGGAAAGGAAGTTAGAAGCGAAGCAAGAAGAGTAGAAATGGAGCGCGAACACCAAGAAAGAATGACAGCCATAGCGCGTGAGCGCGAGCAAGCACGCTTTGAAGCCAAAGAACGACAAGCCAAATTGGATCGTGAGCGCGCAGAAAGACAAGCAGAGAACAAAGCAATACAAGAAGAGAGCGACCGACAAAACAAAGAGTTCTGGGGACTCTATTCTCAAGTTCAGGCACAGATGCAAGAGATTTGGGGAAAGGAGACTCTCTCAGTCTCTTCTTCTCCCAAGCATGGCACACAGGATTTGCATGATGATGATAAGCATGATGATTTGAATGACAATGATTTGCATGATGATTTGGATGATAATGATAAGTATGATGATTTGCATGATCAAGATGTGATTTCTCACCAGCATGATGAGTTGCATGAAGATGATGTGATTGTTCACAAGGATGATGCGTTAGTAGATGCTTCCTTTTCCTAGGCATGACATATTGTACGTTGAGCATGTTTCACTCATGAATGAGCACGGATGTATGTGGATTGTTCATGAAAAAGTGAAAAGTATGCATTCACGGAAGTCACATTCCATGTTTCTTCCTTGGCACGACACATTTGTAGAAAGAGCACAGAAAGTATGAGCACCAAGCATGGGCATTTCCGTTGTGAATTGCCAAAGTTGATTGTTTTAGATCAGAAACACAAGATTCGATCTCATTGTTTGTGTGTGTGTGGTGAACGGTTTGGCACTCCGTCTCTTTGTTCATCTACATTGCATGTATAGTCTTTTAGGAAGACAAGATTTTTTCCACTCACTTTACATGGAATAGGTATATTCATGTTTTTGTGTTGGAAGTGGTTTTATGAATTTTTTGCCTCGGAGATTCTTGAAGAAGATGGACCTACGTCCATAGACAAAGTTGAAGCATTGAAGGAGACTCAACTGACTTTGTGCCGCTTTCGGCACGGCCCAAAGAAAAAGACTTTGCAGACCTTTATGAAGTTCAAGTATCACACAACCCACACATCAGAGTGGGCCGGCAAAGAGTCCTTTCCAGGATTCCAGACGCTGTTGGCGATCTCCCTCGACGCTATACAGTTCGGTACCAGTACCTCGCTTTGAAAAGGAGGGGATGTCACGTGACACATCCAACCCTATGTATCCGTGGACAAGCTATAGCATGACCAGGGTTCAGTTCAGTCAAGTCAGTCTAGAATACGAAGTGATCTAGCACTTTTGTGAGTCTGTTCGCAGACCGTGCATGTCCAGACACTTAGTGTAGATGCATATTCTCTGGTTGCACACATCATGATCATAAGCATTCCCATCAGAATCCATCAGATTCCATCAGATTCCATCAGGGGAATTTTCCAGTGCATTTAGCCTATTTTTACCTATTTTTGGAAATTTTCACTTATTAATTTAAGTGACTTTCCAACAAAAGTAGGTAGGGCAATTTGGGTAAGAAAATATATAAGCAAACCAAAGTTAGCACTAAATGGTAGAAGAGGCAACAGGAGCCAAGCTCAGCAGGCCACTTCTCATCAAGACCTTGGTGGACTTCCCTCCAAGCAAGAAGCAAGATTCCCCCGCAAGATCCTCTCCAATCTAGCGTTTTTGGAAAGCCATTGCGGCCTGGCGCTTTTGCACCATCAACATCATCGCCAGTAGAAGACTACAAGCAGCTAGCGTTTTTGGGAAACACCAACCTAGCGTTTTTGAGAACATCAGCCCTACCGGTTTTTGACCTAGCGCTTGCCGATCCCAGCCTTCCCAGATTCAGCAAATGCAGCGATTTGCAGCAGTAGAAAAACCGCAAGTTTCAACCCTCGAAGAGTAGCAGATTCAGCCCCGGTAAGACCATCAGTTTTCAGCCTTGAAGATCCCCAGTTTTCAGCCCTAAACCTGCAGATTTTCAGCGTCAAAGAACCACAGAAAGAGCCCCAAAAATTAGCGTTTTTGGACCCGTAGCAGATTTCAGCCCATAACGTTTTTGGACAGTAGTAGGAAGATTGCAGATTTCAGCCCTTAGGTCGACTTCGTCATCCCCGTCGTCATCGTCGACATAGCCTAGACTTGCATCAGTCTCATGCATACCGTTTGTACCAGTTTGTGCAATCATAAGTAGACCACTCTCGTTGACTAGAGTGGGGCCTTCGGAGGAGGGTTTTACGTCGTCTCTGGCGTCGTATCTCTCTTCTCTCTCTATCTCTCAGTCTCATACACTTGCACGCACAGTGTCCACTCACTTTGTTGTGATCATAACATTCTCTCATTAAGAACGGAAGGCTCTACCTTCCATAAGAACAAAAGGAACCTTGAGCATAGTTCGGAGCACTCATCTTGAGCAAAGCGCAAACATTCATTCCGCTGCACCTAACATGAGCACAGTTCGGAGCACTCATCTTGAGCAAAGTTCAACATTCACTTCCGTTGCAGCTTACAACACATCTCCGCAAAGTGCCCCAAAAAGGCACAGCAAGGACAGAGTGAAGACACGCCAGAGAGTTCGAGAGTAGCAGAGGAACTTGGCAGAAAAGGGAAGATGAAAGCAAGACTGATACCATTGCATGGGTACTGACCCAAGCCTGATAGATGAAAGTACAAAACTTTACTGAGCTTGGGGCAAAGTGAAAGATCAAGAAGCCCTGATTTTCTTCGATGGAGAAGCCAAGGCAAACTTTATTTCACTTGAATTGGCGGCGCGGCTCGAGATTACACCCGACAGGATGGGACCACCAGCAGAGGCAGTTCTAGTTCTAGCGGCGCTCGGACGGGACATAGCCACTACGTCTGTCATTGTCAAACTTCGTTTGCATTGTCAGGGGTATTTAGGGCATGAAGACTTTTACATCATGCCTTTGGAAGGGTGTGACGTCCTCCTAGGAGTCCCTTGGTACCATAAGAACAACGCCGTGGTCGACTATCGGGCAAAGAAAGCAACCTTGACGAATAAAAAGGGTCGAAAAATTGTATTTGATATAAAACTGAAGGGCGAGTTTGTCCCTATTGCATCGGATTCGGCCATTTCCAAATTAATGACATTCGGTCTCTTACTCGATCTATCTGAAAGAGTTAAATGATGAACACAGAACGAACATGTCTGAGCTTGACAAAGAACGCCAAGATTTTCTCCACACGCATGCTGATTGTTTCTCTGAGGACCTGCCAAGCGAGTTACCCCCATCTCGTCCTGAGAATCACACTATTGATCTATTCGTGGAAGCACACCACCGAACCGGCCACCTTACCGTGTTAGCCAAGCCTAGAATGAAGAGATCATGAACCGAGTGTGAGACCTTCTAGAAAAGGGTCTATCCAGGCGAGTACTTCACCCTACTGCCCTCTGGTGTTGTTGGTATTAAAGAAAGACGGATCTTGGAGAATGTCCATTGATTATAGAGCTCTCAATAAAAACACTATCAAAAACAAGTTTCCGATTCCAAGGATCGATAATATTCTTGACCGACTTCAGGGATCCTCTTGTTTCAGCAGGATTGATTTCAAAAGCGGATATCATCAGATCAGAATCGCTTCGGGAGATGTCTACAAGACAGTCTTTCGGACAAGTTTCGGTTTGTATGAATTTTTGGTGATGTCTTTTGGCCTTACCAATGCTCCAACTACTTTCAATCGAATGATGGATAGGATTTTCCGGGAGTATAGATCATTTGTCGGCACTTTCTTTGATGACATTATAGTCTTCTCCAAGGATGAAGCAAAACATCGACACCATCTGCTACAGGTCTTTCAGGCATGCGTGATCACAGCTTAGTTATCAATGCCAAAAAGAGTGAATTTTTCTTGGCGGAGATACACTTTTTGGGACGCATCGTCTCAGCAGAGCAGGAGTACATTAGACCCGGCCAAGATTGACACTATACGTGATTGGCCAAATTTGAAGAATCTTCATGAAGTTAGAAGCTTCTTGGGCTTGTGTTCTTACTACCGGCGGTTCATTCGAAAGTTTGCAGTGGTAGCTTCTCCTTTGCACATTTTGGCTCAGAAAGGAGTCCCTTTCTCGTGGGGACCGACAAAGGTGACCGCCTTTCAAACACTTAACTACTAGATATGAGTGTTGACTTTGCCGGACTTGCAAAAGTCATTCGAAGTATACTGTGATGCTTGTGGTCGTAATATGGGAGCGGTCTAAATGCAAGAAGGCCATGTGATTGCCTATGAAAGCTGATTGTCTTCAAGGCCAGAATTGACAGCACAGATTTATGAGAAAGAGCTTTTGGCAGTGATCCATGCTCTTACTCAGTGGCGACATTATCTACTCGGAGCCGATTTCACGGTCTTTACTGATCATCAGAATTTACACTACTTCTTGTCACAGAAGCAGCTTTCGGAAAAGCAGTTGCGGTGGGCTAACATCTTGTCATAGTTTCACTTTCAGATTGTCCATGTTCAGGGACAAAAAAACTTGGTGGCAGATGCATTGTTTCGAAAGCCCCTAGTCTTGGCTTCGAGGACATGGTTGATCAGTACGCCATAGATCCGGATTTTTCCGATGTATTCACTCGAATAGAGAATGGGGAGGTAGTAGCGGGATATTCCATACGGGATGGCTACTTGATGAAGAAAACGATGTTGTGCGTCGCACATCCATTGACAGAAAAGGTTTGGACTGAGTGTCATTGTCCACCTTTTACCGGTCATCGTGGCATCGACACCACCTTCAAAGGTGTCGAGCGTTACTTCTTTTGGCCGAGACTCAAGAAAGATGTGGACGGCTTTGTTCGCAGTTGTTTAGTATGCGAGAAAGTCAAGTTTGACATGTATAAGGCACAGGGATTACTACAACCTTTACCCATTCCCACCCGCCCCTTGGAAAGTATTGCAACGGATTTCATTTTTGATCTCCCGAAGACTCAGAGTGGGCATGATGGCATTTGGATTGTCATCGACAGATTTAGCAAGCAAGCTCACTTTATTCCAATGAAGAAAACAATTGTAAGGTGTAGCAGAATGAATGTTGAACTTTGCTCAAGATGAGTCCTCCGAACTGTGCTTTTACTTATGGAAGGGAGAGCCTTCCGTTCCTTTAGTGAGAGAGTGCAATGGACACAAACAAAGTGAATATACATTGTGCGTGAAGGTGTTGAGACTGAGAGGTAGAGAGAGAGAGGAGAATACGACACCAGAGATGTTGTCAAACCCTCCTCCGAAGGCCCCACTCTCTATGGCGAGAGCGGTCTACTTATGAATTGCACAAATCTCTACAATGCTTGGACTTGCCGATGACGATGAGGACGACGACGAGACAGGCTGAAATCTGAAAATGCTAAGGGCTGAAATCTGCAAATCTTTATCTACCGAATTCTGACTCTATGTCGGTGACGACGATGCTACAACGACGCGCTGCAAACGCAGATGCTGAAATCTGCCTTTTCCGAGCTGAATCTGCAAACTTCGTGGAATTTGACCATGCGGCGAGGATCTACTGCGGGAAGGTGAGATCTACGAGGTTCGGGGGTTCTACTGCGGGTACTGAATGCTGAAAACTGAAAACGCTGGTGTTCCTTGATGTTCCGTTGCGGTGAATCTGCAAAACGCTGAAGTGTGATGCTGATGCAAAAACGCTAGGGATTGAGTTTTGCTGTTGCGGGAAATCCACTAACGCTAGGGCTGATTTGCTGTCGTGAAGTGGTCTTGCTGTGTTTGCTAATGCCGAAGCTCCTCGGCAATGCAAAATCGCCAAGGCTGATCTGTCTTGTCAAAAACACTAGTGAAACAGGCCCATAGGGCGGTAGGCGTTGGCTTTCACCCGAAATTCTTTACTTTAGACACACACACAGAGCACTTTGCAAAGGGAACCTGCGACGAGAATTAACACTTAAACGCACACATGGCTCGGAAGCTAGAATGCCCCGAGCAGACGTTGACAACCTATAGGCCCCAAAATTGGCGCCCCTTTCGGTATTTCTTTATACTTTGAGAGATTAAATTACAAAGTAGAGTCCTAGGAATCCTTTACTTGTATCCCTCTAGATACTACATGATTTGGCTAAATTTTGGCAGCATAACAGCTCCAAAACTTGCGCGAAACCAATTCCCCTGTTGGAACTCTCTTCCACTGGCGTAAACCCTCTGATTCCTGCCCAAAAACAGTAAATTCAGCACGCTGTATTTACTGGTTTTTGCCTGTTTTCAGCCCCAAACAGTCCCCTGACTGTCCTCTGCGAGTGGGGCACTATTCCTAATGGTTCTGGCGTCCGTATGGCTGAAAGACAGTCAATTTACAACGTATACACAACGTTGAAAACACACCTGTACAGTGAGGTTATGACCCTCACCGGTGCCTGCTTTGGAGTAGCAGCTAGCTACCCTTGTTCCTACTCAAGGAGGCTTTTGCCTCAACACAAAAGCATGAACCCACACAGCTGTACATCAGTCAAATGAAGAGCCCTCTTGTGGGGCACCACATAATTGCACGTAGGGGAGAGAGAGAGCAGTGTGTAGTGTGCACGGCATCACTCCTAGCACCACACTGTACATGGGAGGGAAAGAAAGCACTCCATAGCTCTTAACCTGTGACAGGTTCTCAATGAAGCATCCCCCCAGCATAAATCGAGCGCCCCCTCTGCTGCCCTTGACCTGTAATGCATCTGTGAACAAATAGATGCCAAAAGGGGAAGATTTCCATGGCTGCCAAAACCTGCATATCGCTGAAAACGCAGCAAAACAGCCCTGTAAACACGCATCTGCCTTCCGATGTTGAAAATGAGCCCCTTGGACCTAGATAAAGTCATGGGAAGCTCAAAAATGGAGAGAAATGGCTGAAAATCAAAGTTATCGGCCTCCAAAACTGCTCCAAAAAGTCAGTTACGAGTTCTGTTCTCTCAAACTTGGTAAATTGGCCAAAAAGTGCCACTTGGCACTCATACATGCAATTTCCCCGAATTGGGCTTCCTGCTTAAAAATTTCTCAACTGGTGCATTAGTTGACTTTGCAGCAGAGTAATAAAATGTTCCCCTGGTCATACCGAAGGTAATGAAGCAAACACATTTCACGGCCCAAAATAGCAGTTCCCTACTTTTTAGGAAATGATTCCGTTGGGCTCCCTGTGGTCATCTGACCATCTATCCTCATTGGGACCACATCCAAAAGTGCAACGTGGCCCAACTATCGGATACTTTCTGTTGGTGATCCAACCTTGACTTTATGCCTTTATTGAGTTCACTTCCTAGTATCCACCAACTTGCTAAGTGCGACGGGGGGATCTACATGATCTTGAACTGAGCCTAGACATCCTTTTACCTTTACGAGTTCTAGTGCCGACCAACTTCCCGTCTGCGAGTGAAACTACCGTTCACATTGGCCATACAATGTCCAACCATTTGCAACTTCAAAAAGAGAGTCTCAAAAATTAAACAAAAATCATTGGAAAGGAACCAACAACTAAGGTTAGCAGTGGCCACGTCCTCGTGACAGCTAGCTTGATGCTGAGTTGCAAAAACGCTAGCCCATGCTGCTGGGGGTCCTGCTGAGAAGGTGCCGGTCACGAGTCTGTGTAGCTTGATTTGTTGATTTTCTTTCGGGGGAAACTTTATTTGACTTGTTTTTAGAAGCACCCCTCTTGAAATCTAAAGGCCCGAGAGTTGCATAGTATGAAATGGACGGACAAAATTGCCAGAATTGCTAAGGCTAGCTAAGGTGGGGTTGCCAATAGAAAATCACCCGATAACTGGGCTACATTGCATTTTTGGATGTGGTCCCAATGGTGAAAGATGGTAAGATGGCACCATCTCCTAAAATTTAGGGAACTGCTATTTTTGGACCATGAAAGGTCTTCGCGTCATTAGCTCCGGAATGTCGAGGGGAACATTTCATTGCTCTCCCACTAAGTCAACTGACGTGCCATTTAAGATCTTTTTAGACTTGAAGGCTGGAACGGGAAATTGCACACATGAGTGCCAAGTGGCACATTTTGGCACACTTTCCAAGAGAGAGAGAACTAGCGCTCGTTTTTACAAAAGGGCTGAGTTTTGCAAACTGTTTTTTAAGCGGCTTGCAACAGGTGAAGAGCTATTGAATGCTTGCTTTCCCTCTCATGTACAGTGAAGCGCAAGAGTGATGCCTTGCGCACATTTCACTCCTCTCTCTCTCCCCTACGCACACTAATGTGATGCCCCACAAGAGGGCTCTTCAATTGACCTCATGTACAGTTGTGTGGCATTATGCTCTTATGCTGAGGCAAGAGCCTCTTTGAACAGGAACGAGAGTAGCTAACTGTTGGAAGCAGGCACAGGTGAGGGTGATAACCTCACCGTATAGGTGCAAATTCAGCCCCAAATTAGGTGCTGTTTTGGACTGTTTACGGGCTGTTTTTCAGCCATTGCAGTGCCAGAAGCATTGGGAACATTGCCTAACTGTCAGAGAACAGTAATGGGAGTGATTAGGGCTGAAAACAGGTAAAAAACAGTAAATTACAGCAAGCAGGAATTTACTGTTTTGGGCTGAAAACAGAGGGTTTAGCTCATTGGAAGTGAGTCCAAGCATGGGGGTTTATTTCGAGCAAGTTCTGGGGCCGTTGTGTTGCCGAAATTTTGCTGGAACAGTAGCCACCTAGCGGGATACAGGTGGAAACCTTCAAGACTCTATTTTGTAACCTTTCCTTCTTAAAGAATAAAGAAATACCGAAAGGGGCGCCTGTTTTAGGGGCCTATCTGGTGTCGGTCTCGGATACAGGTGCGTTCTAGCAGCCTGTACCTCTCTTTTCTACCGTGTCTTTCAGTGCAGGTTAAGTGGGCGACAATAAATTGGGTGAAAGCTAGATAAGGTTTACGGACTACCGTCCAGTTAAGTGAACAAGCCGGTTACATGGTTCTTATCGCCGGGATTTAAATCACTTTTTCCCTAAGGAGTGAGCCAGGGTCTGTTTGAGTGAAGACACACAGAGTTTGAGTCAAGAGTTAGAGACTTGCACGCTATGGCTGACAGGAGGATGGACGACAATAGGGAGGAGGAACCAGAGTTTGAGTCAAGAGTTAGAGACTTGCACGCTATGGCTGACAGGAGGATGGACGACAATAGGGAAGAGGGTTCCTCTTCACATGGCAGACAACCGATTCCTATGGTTCATGAGGTTGGCGAGAGTTCACGACCGCCACTCTCTGTACCTCTTGTTGATACGAATGTTTCTCTGCAAAGGTTCCAGGGTATATGACTGGGTAGCTTGATGAGGATGCGTTCAGGACACAGTTGGTTGCCGCTATGAATGTGTTCACACAGTTGGTGCAGAACCCAAGGTTTATGGATTTTTTGCAAGCTCCATCAGGGTCACAGCAGGCAAGGCAATCAACTCAGCTAGTAGAGCCTATTGAGATTCAAGCCCAGGTACCTTATGTGTCCTAGCAGGGCAGGGAGCACTCGCACGTTGCAGAGTCAGTTGGGGTTCCAAGACAAATCCTTTCTGTCCATGAACAAGTGTTAGGACGCCGGTTCCACAAGTTTTTCCGGTTCAGCCCGCCACTTTTCAGACTCCACATGCTGTGTTGAATGGACAGGGAACAGGACTCCAAGCTATGCAACAGGTTTTACCACCACCCACGGTACATCCTGGGTATTTCGGGGGTGGATCAGTGTTCCAGAGCATGGCTGGTTATGCGCCTGGAAACCAACAGTACATGCCAGGAACAGTTTTTGGGGGTATGCAAGGCATGATGCCAAACCCCATGTATGGTAGTATTGGCATGCAGCAAGGGTTTCAGTGCAATCAGGGCCAGTTTGGGGTGCCGCAAGGTAATTTTGGCATGGCTGGTTTTCCCGACCAGCAGCCATATATGGCCCCCGTGATGCAGAATGTCGATGGCCAAGGAGCACTGATGATCCCTATGACAGTGCCCATGTTGCAGACACTTCCCTACGACAATTTGGGGGCACTGGAGAAGCCCAAGCCGTACAAAGAAGGTGGTGTAGCAATCAAGTTTGAAACCTTTAGTGGCTTCGAGGATAAGACGAAGGCTCTTACCTCCCTCCAACAGTTTGACAGTGCATATGCAGGGGGAAATTTTACCGAAGCATCCAAGGTCAGGAAAGCTGCCACTTTCTTGAAATCAAATGCGCGTACATGGTGGACGACATTGTTGATGCAAGGACAGGCACCCGCCACTTGGGTTTACTTCAAGCAAATGGTTGCATTTGCGTGGCTATCAAATGAATTCAAAGCCGATGTCATGACAGATTGACACCAACTCACTGCGGCTACTTGCAGGAGTTTAGAGGAATACAATCGGAAGTTTTGTAAAGCTTTGCTTTCAGTAACTTCCTACAGGTTTGTGCCACTGATAGAGCAGATTGAGAAGTATTGTTGCGGGTTGCCAAAAGGGCTTAGGGATTACTGTACAAAGAACAGAGTGGCCACCCTAATTCAGCTTATGGAAGTTGCCAACACTAGTCTTGCCTTGTTGAAGGGAGAGGACAGTGGGTTCCAGGGCAACGTTAAAGGGGGCCAGCCTAAGAAAAATTCAGCAAAGAAGCCCTTTTTGAAAGCGGCCCCTGATACATCACAGGGGTCAGAAAAGGCAAGGACTCGGCTGATGCGTTTGAAGCACAGGGCAAGAAAAAGAAAAGAAAGCCTTTTGCGCGCAAATTGCTCGAGGAAAAGAAGGCTTTAATGGTTGAGAACAAGTGCTTTATTTGCGAGCAGCCTGACCATTTTGCTGCAGATTGTCCCCAGAGGAAGAGGCCAGCTGATTCCGAGGACAAAGAGGACAGAAAAGGCAAGAAGCCCAAGCACACGGCAGGTTTAGTGCCAGACATGGTGGGTGATAAGCCTAGCTCTGATGCTAGCAAGTTATGCAGAACATGGGGAAAGATCAAGGATCACACAGCTCTCGTTTTCTTCGATCCTGGTGCAAAGGCAAATTTCATTTCCCCAGAGTTGGCCAGCAAATTGGGCATTAAAGCCGAAGAGATGGGGTACACAGCAAAGGCAGGGTTGGCATGCCCTGGCCACTTAGAGTGTGTTACTCCAATCATTGGAAAACTGCGTCTGCATATCCAGTCGTATGTGGACACACAGGAATTTTACATAATGCCACTAGAAGGGTGTGATGCCTTGTTGGGGATCCCGTGGATGTTCCGAGTACATGGAGTCTTGGATGCCTTCAACAAAAAGATCAATGTACAGCATAGGTGCAAAAATCACATTTTGGATGTAAAGCTCAAAGGAGAGTCAGTCCCTATTGTATCTGCTTCTGCTATCACTTATGTAATAAAGAATCATCTTTCCGCGTACTTGGTTTTTGCACGTGATGTTTCAGATAGTTGTCAGTCAAATTTATCTGTGTTAGATAAAGACAGGTTAGCATTTTTGCAAAAGTTTAATGGCTGTTTTTCTGATTCATTACCATCTCAGCTACTGCCGGAGAGGCCCAAGGATCATGCGATTGATTTGGTGTCAGGTTGTAGCCCACCAAATAGGCCTCCGTATAGGGTTAGTGAGGCGTAGCGGAAAGAGATTATGAGCCAAGTGGAGGAGCTCTTAGAGAAAGGGCTGATTCAGCCTAGCTCGTCACCCTATTGCTCTCTAGTACTCTTAGTGCAGAAAAAGGATGGCTCGTGGCGCGTGTGTATTGATTACCGTGCGTTGAATAAGAATACCATCAAGAATAGGTTTCCTATTCCAAGGATTTATGATTTTCTTGACCGCCTAGAGGGTGCGGCGATTTTCAGCAGGATCGACCTTAAAAGTGGGTACCATTAGATTCGAATTAGGCCAGAAGATGTGCATAAGATTGCGTTTAGAACGACATTTGGTCTTTATGAGTTTTTAGTGATGCCATTTGGTCTTACGAATGCTCTTGCTACGTCCAATAGGATGATGGATCGGATTTTCCGCCCACATCAAAAGTTTGTTGGCACATTCTTCGATGACATGATAGTGTATTCGAAGAATGAAGAGGAGCATAGGCGTCACTTGACCATTGTGTTTGAAGAATTACGCAGGCACAGGCTGCTCATGAATGGCAAGAAGAGCGAGTTCTTCTTGGAAGAGATCCACTTTCTCGGGCACATTGTGTCAAAAGATGGTGTCCGAATGGATCCTACGAAGGTAGAAGCAATCAAGACATGGCCAGCTTTAAGGACTCTGCATGATGTCCGTAGCTTCCTGGGACTATGTTCTTACTACAAAAGATTCATTCGCAACTTTGGAGAGATTGCTTCACCTTTACATGCTTTGCAAAAGAAAGAGGTCACTTTCAGATGGACCCAAAAAGAGATTTCAGCTTTTAATCTCTTAAAGGAAAAGATGACTTCAGATCCAGTCATTGTGCTGCCAGATCTCAGGAAGTCATTTGTGGTCCAGTGTGACGCTTGTGGCAGTAGCATTGGTGCAGTGCTAATGCAAGACGGCAGGGTAGTAGCCTATGAGAGCAGAATTTTGCAAGGGCCAGAGATGACCATGCAGGTCTATGAGAAAGAGTTACTGGCTGTGATTCATGCGCTCTTAAGTTGGAAACACTACCTGCTAGGTGCTGATTTCGTTGTCCAAACGGATCATCAGACCTTGCGATACTTCTTGACACAGTCAAAGCTATCGGAAAAGCATATGCGATGGGCAAACATTCTCTCTATGTGTCACTTCCAGATTGTACATGTGAAAGTCAAGAAGAATGTTGTGGCTGATGCGTTTTCAAGAAAGCCATATATTTCAGCTGGGAGTAATGGCAGCATCTCCTAAAATTTAGGGAACTGCTATTTTTGGACCATGAAAGGTCTTCGCGTCATTAGCTCCTGAATGTCGAGGGGAACATTTCATTGCTCTGCCGCTAAGTCAACTGACGCGCCGTTTAAGATCTTTTTAGACTTGAAGGCTGGAACGGGAAATTGCACACATGAGTGCCAAGTGGCACATTTCGGCACACTTTCCAAGAGAGAACTAGCGCTCGTTTTTACAAAAGGGCTGATTTTTGCAAACTTTTTTTAAAGCGGCTTGCAACAGGTGAAGAGCTATTGAATGCCTGCTTTCCCTCTCATGTACAGTGAAGTGCAAGAGTGATGCCTTGCGCACATTTCACTGCTCTCTCTCCCCCCTACGCACACTAATGTGATGCCCCACAAGAGGGCTCTTCAATTGACCTCATGTACAGTTGTGTGGCATTATGCTCTTATGCTGAGGCAAGAGCCTTTTTGAACAGGAACGGGAGTAGCTAATTGCTACTCCAAAGCAGGCACAGGTGAGGGTGATAACCTCACCGTATAGGTGCAAATTCAGCCCCAAATTAGGTGCTGTTTTGGACTGTTTACGGGCTGTTTTTCAGCCATTGCAGTGCCAGAAGCATTGGGAACATTGCCTAACTGTCAGAGAACAGTAATGGGAGTGATTAGGGCTGAAAACAGGTAAAAAACAGTAAATTACAGCGAGCAGGAATTTACTGTTTTGGGCTGAAAACAGAGGGTTTAGCTCATTGGAAGTGAGTCCAAGCATGGGGGTTTATTCCGAGCAAGTTCTGGGGCCGTTGTGTTGTCGAAATTTTGATGGAACAGTAGCCACCTAGCGGGATACAGGTGGAAACCTTCAGGACTCTATTTTGTAACTTTTCCTTCTTAAAGAATAAAGAAATACCGAAAGGGGTGCCTGTTTTAGGGGCCTATCTGGTGTCGGTCTCGGATACAGGTGCATTCTAGCAGCCTGTACCTCTCTTTTCTACTGTGTCTTTAAGTACAGGTTAAGTGGGCGACAATAAATTGGGTGAAAGCTAGATAAGGTTTACGGACTACGTCCCAGTTAAGTGAATAGGCCGGTTACAGTGCTTGTTGAGCGGTGCTCCTGGTGCCTCTTCTGCCAGAAAGTGCTAGCGCTAGGTTTCTACTTATACAAACTTAGTAAATTTGCCCTACCTACTTTCCAACAAAAGTACTTAAAAATAATAAGTGAAAAATGTCAAAAATAGGAAAAAGAGGTCTATGCAGTGTAAAAATGCTCCTGAAGGGTTTTGATGGAAATCTGATGATCATGTTGTGTGCAATCGGAGGATATGCATCTAATCTATGTGACTGGTCATGCACGGTCTGCGAACAAACTCACAAAAGTGCCAGATCACTTCCTATTCTAGACTGACTTGACTGAACTGAACCTTGGTCATGTTGTAGCTTGTCCACGGACACATAGGGTTGGATGTGTCACGTGACATCCCCTCCTTTTCAAAGTGAGGTATTGGCACCGAATTGTATGGCATGGAGGGAGATCGCCAATAACATCCAGAATCCTGGAAAGGACTCTTCGCCGGCCCACTTGGATGCGTGGGTCGTACGATACTTGAACTTCATAAAGGTCTGAAATGCTTGCTTCTTTGGGCTGCGCCGAAAGCGACACAAAGTTATCTGTGGCTCCTTCAATGCTTCAACTTCGTCTATAGTGATGCGTCTACCTTCTTCAAGAATCTCCGAGGCTGAAAATTCCTGAAACCGCTTCCAACACAAAAACATGAACATACCCATTCCATGTAAAGTGACCGGAAAAGCTCTTGTCTTCTCTAAAGACTGTGCATTCAATGTAGATGAACATAGAGACGGAGTGCCAAACCGTTCACCACACACACGCAAACAATGAGATCGAATCTTGTCTTTCTGATCTATATCAATCAATTGTGGCAATTCTTCTTTCGCTTGAAATCTGTGTTAGAGAAGGATCTTCTCTTCACCCGAGTTCTGTTCTTTTCCACGGGTGCACCCTTGGCGGCCTTGCGCTCACACCAAGGTTGCTTTTTCCCACCTCACGTCGATTGGCCGGCCGCTAAGTGCACGATCCGCTCTCAATGAGTGAAAAGAGGCACAAGGGGAGGCTAGACAAGCCCTTCTTTCTTGGGTTTCCTGTCACTCTTCAAAAACAAGATTAGGAATCGACACGCCCAAGAGGACTTGGGTTACGTGCGACCGCAACAAGCAAAAAAAAATAATTATGTGGTTCTTTTGGTTCTTTCCTTGAGTGATACAAAACACTGTCAAAGCTCTGATACCAATGTAATGTGTAGCGGAAGTGAATGTTGAACTTTGCTCAAGATGAGTGCTCCGAACTGTGCTCAAGATTCCTTTTACTTACGGAAGGGAGAGCCTTCCGTTCCTTTAGTGAGAGAGTGCAATGGACACAAACAAAGTGAATAGACACTGTGCGTGAAGGTGCTGAGACTGAGAGGCAGAGAGAGAAGAGAATACGACACCCAGAGATGCTGTCAAACCCTCCTCCAAAGGCCCCACTCTCTTCGGCGAGAGCGGTCTACCTATGAATTGCACAAATCTCTAAATGCTTGGACTTGTCGATTGTCGACGACGACGGGCTGAAATCTGAAAATGCTAAGGGCTGAAATCTGCAAATCTTTATCTGTTGGATTCTGAGTCTATGTTGGTGATGATGTCGATGATGACGATGCGACGACGACGCACTGAAAATGCAGATGCTGAATGAAATCTGCGTTTTTCGGGCTGAATCTGCAAACTTCGCGGAATCTGACCGTGTGGCGAGGATCTGCTGCGGGAAGGTGAGATCTGCAAGGTTTGGGGGTTCTACTGTGGGTACTGAATGCTGAAAACTGAAAACGCTGGTGTTCCTTGATGTTCCGTCGCGGTGAATCTGCAAAACGTTGAAGTGTAATGCTGTTGCAAAAACGCTAGGGGCTGAGTTCTGCTGTTGCGGGAAATCCACTAACGCTAGGGCCGATTTGCTGTCGTGAAGTGGTCCTGCTGTGTCTGCTAATGCCGAAGGTCCTCTGCAATGCAAAATCGCCAAGGCTGATCTGTCTTGCCATAAACGCTAGCTTAATGCTGAGTTGCAAAAACGCTGGGCCATGCTATTGGGGGTCCTGCTGAGAAGGTGCATGTTGAGCGGTGCTCCTGCTGCCTCTTCTACCAGAAAGTGCTAGCGCTAGGTTTCTACTTATACAAACTTAGTAAATTTGCCCTACCTAGTTTCCAACAAAAGTTACTTAAAAATAATAAGTGAAAAATGTCAAAAATAGGGAAAATAGGTCTATGCACTGTAAAAATGCTCTTGATGGGTTCCGATGGAAATCTGATGATCATGTTGTGTGCAACCGGAGAATATGCATCTAATCTATGTGACTGGTCATGCACGGTTTGCGAACAGACTCAAAAGTGCGAGATCACTTCCTATTCTAGACTGACTTGACTGAACTGAACCCTGGTCATGTTGTAGCTTGTCCTCGGACACATAGGGTTGGATGTGTTACGTGACAACAGTCAAGACGGATCATTTAGCGAGACTATTTGTTGTATAGGTTTTCCGACTACATGGCATGCCTGAGACAATAGTTTCTGACAGAGATCCCCGATTCGCGAGTTTGTTTTGGAGGGCTATTTGGGAGAACATTGGCACATGGTTGCAGTTCTCGTCATCATTCCACTCGTAGACAGATGGGCAATGTGAGATTTCAAATGTAGTTGTTCTGGATTTATTGAAGTCTTATATCTCTGATCAGAAGACTCAATGGGAATTTTTTTTGCCCTTTATGGAATTCGCCTACAATAACACGATCCAGTCTTCGACAGGGAAGGGCCATTTGAGATCATTGAAGGTGCTCCGAAGGTTCCACCCTTCCTTAGCACTAAAGATAAGATTTTTGAGACCAACCAGTACACGAGGGACTTGACACTGCTTTTGCCAAGGTCTGAGAGGCTTTAGCGAAATCACAAGAACGACTTAAGAAGGCAGCAGATGGACATCGGTATTTGTTGTTTCAGTTCAGTTTGTGGTGTGTTTGTCAATTTCACCGCCTTGTCAACGACTTGCCAGTTATGGCGCTATTTGAGAATCAATCGACTTTCCTTCTTCAGAGAATCTGATTCTATTTTCTTCAATCCTATTTTCCTTCTGAGGAGTATGAGAATGTGAAAGAGGAAGTTGAAGTCGAGGAAAAAAAGGAATCCAAGAGGAATCGCCCAAGAAGAACCATTTAGTGATTAGGGTGAGCCAAAAGGGGAGCTTGAATCATGTGTTCATGTAGCCGATGCTTAGGACTTGAAGAGGCAACAAGAAGTGCACACTATTAAGGATCACACACTCGACTATTCTCAAGATACTCACTACCCAAAGCATATGAAGGCGTCGTCTATGAATACAATTTATCGGCAATGAAAGGGAGCGATTGACCTAAAGGCAAGACATAGACGAAGATGAAGGCAAACACATATAGCACGAAGAAGGGATCTTGTTCTATAGTGAATCAATGTTAGATTCAAAGAGAGATCCAAAAGCAAGTTCAACGGCAAGTGATGGACATGGGGCATTGGTTGAGCATGCGACATGAGACATCACCTTTTCTAGGCTTTTTGAGTAGGAAATCCCCTTGTTAAGACATGGCGGCCAAAAACTCAGTACGCTGAACTTTGTGTTGATGTATGCTCGCGTGTGGTGTGTGTCGTGTTTTGGGAGCATACATTAGTACCTAGTTCTACATTCACTGTTGGGCACTGACTACATTAATGGGAATGTCGTAGTATTTAGTCAATACTATGCATGATGGAGCTGATGGTTATATTGTCTTGGGTCTATACCTTGCACTTTCCTATTAGGGTGACTACCATGAGCTGTGGGTGACTACCATGGGTCTTTACCTTGCACTTTCCTTTAAGGGTGAGTCTGGGCTTATCTTGGATTCATCTAGGTATATGCTTTTGGTGCACGTGCCGATGCATATGGATCTTATGGTGCCAATAGTGGTGCCTATGGGTCATATGGAAGTTGTAGAAACCTGACAATTTCGAGATGTTTGAAGAAGCAATTTCATGACCTAGGAGAAGAATACATAAGAGCTATACCAAGCATGTACAAAGATTGCTGTGGATACCCTATCAAGCCAATGATTGATGATGTTAAGATGCCTCCAGCCTTAGGGACATCCTTTGGTTAAGAGGGCAATCTCCTTATGAGGCAGAATATGCATGATCATTTGACGCCTATGGAGACACAGAAGGACTTTAAAGATGGAGGCCAAAGTCTGAAGTTCCATACTTTTTCAGGGCCTCAAGATGCGAGCAAAGCTTTGGCTTTTATGGAACGGTTTGATATGGCTTTTTTTGGAGGCAACTTTCCATAAGCTTCCAAAGTCAGGAAAGCTGCTTCATTCTGAAAGTGCAGTTCTTGCTTAGTGCATCGATATTGCAGATGCATTTCAAGCCTGCATGTCAGCCTTTTCAGCCACTAAACTCATCATGTTTGATTGCCAATTTGTTCTCCATATAGTCGTCACACCAAGTAAGTATAAAACCTCGAGTACAAAGCACCTTTTCAGCCACTAAAACTCATCATGTTTAATCGCCAATATGTTCTCCATATAGTCGTCACACCAAGTAAGTATAAAATCATGAGTACAAAGTAGTAGACTTGGATTCACATTTGGTGTCTGTTTCTCCTCTCTTTGAATCCTTTACTCCATTTTGCCTAATCTTAACTTCTCAAAGTTTCTGCATGTAAGTGGGCCTGTGAGTGGTATTCACAATAGTTGGTTATGCATTACTTGAGATGGTATCTCCATGCCTTTGAGGAAGTTGGCAATCAAAGAAATCTTTTATTAGTTGGCTTAATTAGTCAGATCTTACAGGGGATATGCCAAGCGACACTTTTTGATGGCAGCATACTCCAGTACATATATGGTGTATTTTATAAGCGAAAACGTATCCTATGAACCCCATTCTAGGATGTTACACAAAACCTGCAGTGTGCATTAACAAAAAATGCAATTGCTGATACGTTTGGTTCACCTTTTATTCCTTAGATCTTAGTGTAGGCAGTGTTGCTAGTGCAACATGAGCATATATACAAGTGTTGCCCTCCAATCATCAGATATGTTTCGTGGTGTTGCCGCTGTTTTGCTATGTTTTGTATTTAAGTAGAAGCTCAAAATTCTAGTTTTATTCTGAAGATCACATTTTGTAGGTGTTTCTGTATCAATCTCTTGCCCAGAAAGCTCTTTTGGCTGCTCTAGTTCAACTGCCCGCAGCAGCTTTTCTCAGCAGCCTTGGCAAAGACCTCAAGGGGGGAGGACATTCACTCTGGCAGAACTTAGTAGAGCAACCAGAAAGTTTTCATTACTGTGTAAGATTGGGCAGGGCGGTTTTGGAATCGTCTACAGAGGAAAGCTTGAGGATGGCACTCTTGTAGCAATTAAAAGGGCCAAGAAGGTCAGGCTTCTAATACTGTAAAAAAGTTAACCTACGCCAAAATCATAAATTGTTCCATCATTTGGTGCATGCTGAAGCATACTGAGAATCACGTGGTTTTGAGCAGAAGGTTTATGATTCACGTCTTTCAACGGAGTTTGATAATGAGGTGGAGATGCTTCTTAGTATTGACCACCTTAACCTTGTCAAAATCATTGGGTATTTGGATGAATCTGATGAGCGCATTCTTGTTGTGGAGTATGTACCCAACGGCAATTTGCGAGAGCACCTTGATGGTATGTGTAGCTGGTTGTCTGCGATTAATGGCTTGTCATATTCCTTGAGTCCTTATTTATTAGGCCTGGTTTGCAGGTGTACACGGGGTTATCCTAGATCTCTCCATGCGCCTGGAGATCTGTATAGATGTTGCTCATGCACTTACATATCTTCACATGTATGCTGGTATGTTCATGTTTCAAAATGAGGTTTGGCTAGTTATTCATAGAATGATATTCCAGAATACGTATTTAGATTAGCTTTTCTTGTCATGTTCAAGGTTAGGAAGATGGATGTGTAATTGAGTGAAAGAGTATAATGCCGAGTTCTATGCTCTTTGTGTAAGAGAATCAAACATCCAAATTTGTCATGCCTTTCAAGTATTGGTGTTCTTGGAAAGCCTCCTCTCATCCTGGAGTTGCGACCGTCGGTACATTCGTGTCTTGTACTTGAATAAAATGAGTCAAAAGAGTGACTACTTCCTTTGAGATTCTTATTCGATTCTCTTCAATGTCCCAACTTCTTAAACTTCTTCTGTATGGACTTCTTGTTCTGCTTTTGTAAAAAGAAAAGGCCAGCAAATGTATCAGTGTATTTCAAATGCTAGAATTCTCCCATGCAACCAGCATTATGTCACCACTTTTGACAGAGACCTGGAGGTATCTATCCCTCCTGGAGTTCTTAATGTTTGTGAAGCAAGTTGCTTTCCTTAACAACCTCTGAGAGCATTTTTAGAACCGTGCTGTTGCCATTGCAGCCAAGTTATCATCCATGTGTTGGGGACATCTGATAATACTTTATTTTGCATTAGCCGAAAAACATAAATGACATTTTAAACAAGCCATGGAAATGGAGACAAGAGCTAGTGGCATCATGCAAGCTCTGGCTAGTGCAAGATTAGCCATACATTATGGTCGGGTCATGTAAAATATGGACTGGAAGAGACTCATATGAAGTTACAGATACTATTGTTAAGTAAACACTGGCTAGTGCAAGATTAGCCATACATTATGGTCGGGTCATGTAAAATATGGACTGGAAGAGACTCATATGAAGCTACGGATACTAGTGTTAAGTAAACTCCTCCCATGTGTAACCGAAGGAAAGATAAGTTCATTTCCATAGAAGGTCCTTGCTATTGAGGAAAGATAGCTTGGATTTCCTGGAAATTTTGTTGTTTTAGGGCCTTTTGGTTTAAGGCAAGCTCTCTCCAGCTTTTCTGGCTCGCAACATATTGGGGCGATTGATGTCCTACTGTGGTGGCTGCCAAACGTAATCAAGGATCTTTGTAATGGCAATTAAATTTAGCTCTTGCTATCTTGGATTCTATGGATTTATGAAAGAGGTGAAATACAATCTTTTGCAGCCCAAAGAGAAAATGGAATCTTTTTAATTGCCCATTCGGCAATTTCATTTTTAGTGACAGCCGGAAAATCCTCTCCTCACGTGTATATGATTTCTTCCTTACTTATGACTCTCCATTACAATGGAAATGCTGTGTGGGTGTCCATTATGGAGAGGGTTAGGAGTAAGGTTAAAACATGCAAGGTTGGCAGATTCGTCCAATTAAAGGAGCTATTTTTCTCAAATGCAGTTAGGCATGCCATAGTAGCTGGCTAAAGGAGAGAACCAAAAGCTTCCTTTAGTCACCTCTTTCACGTCTTCTCAGCATCTCTATTTTATTAGACATCTCCCATCTTATTAAAAAAAGGTTCTCACTTCATTGGATTGGCTGATGAATGCGTGAAATTGGCGGGTGTGATACGCCCGTGCATAATAAGTTAGATTGTATTGTATTCAGGAGTTGTGGTAAACTCATTTAAATTGTAATGGATTTATTCTTTGCCATAAACATGTTTTAGTGATTAAAGTTCCAAAATTCTGTTCCAGAGAGGAGGTAGGGTAGGAAATAGTTGTATCTATGGTTACAGTTGTTTTAATTACTTCTTGTTTAGGTGTCGATTGAGAAAGATCTAATTGATGAATTTGGGGCTATGCTCAGGTAAGCCTATTATTCATCGAGACGTCAAGCCTTCTAATATACTTCTAACAGAAAAGTTCAGGGCTAAAGTTGCAGACTTTGGGTACTCTCGAATGGGACCTATTGAGATTGGAGAAACACATGTTTCCACGGAAATTAAAGGAACCACTGGCTATCTTGATCCTGAATACTTGAAGACTTTCCAGTTGACTGAAAAAAGTGATGTTTATTCTTTTGGTATCGTTCTGTTAGAGATCCTTACTGGAAGGCGGCCTATCGATGAGAAGAAGGATATGAAAGAGCGAGTAGTATTAAGATGGGTAAATTCTTTATCTCTAGAGTATGCTGCTTCTTTCAGTTTGTCACCATGTTATTAAAGAGTGAGGTATATTACAAGGGGTAACTTCTCCATTTGTAGAGTTTGCTGCCTCTGTCAGCTTGCTAGCATGAAATCAAAGCAAGAAACTGTTTTGCCTATACCCCTTCATTGTGTGTTTGGCTGCATGTCAGTTTCTTCGTATGATGTGGCAATTAGCAGGTTCTTGTTGTTGTTCCTGAATGCAAGAGTCAGTCTATATATGTTTGCCAAGATACTTCAATCTCATGATGTATATTCAGTCCTTTTGCTGTGAGTTCTCATAGCTCTTGGCTGTGTTAGTGTGCTACACCTTGCTTGGAATTGGTGGGCATAAACTACAGTGGGGGCTCAACTGCAGTGCACCCGCACTTTATACTGTATGGGAGATGGCATGGGAGAAGTTTACAAGGTGGCTTGTACCATATGCAGATCAGTATGCTGGTCACCACCACAATGCTCTAGCCACTACAGCTCGTTTACTCCTGCTCCCTTGAAGCAAATCATATGGACTTCGCTTGAGGTAAAGTAGCTTCTATCAGATGTCCTGTATTCTCTCTCTTTGAAGCCTCTAGTCCTTGGACAATGAAACTTGGGTGCTGGGGCTCTTCCAATGATTAACGCAGCTCAGCGGCCCCAAGTGAATGGTATGGTTGTGAGATGGGGTCCCAAAGAGTGACTCACATGAATAATGGCCCTTCAGATTGGAGTTGACGATGGTTCAAGTTGCCACGTAGAGCAAGCTACACTGGGGATTGTGTAGATTGAGATGAAAGGCCACCTTTGGGATGTGATTATTGATAATAGGTGTTTCATCCTGGTGATGAATACACTAGGGCGGCCAAGAATGTTGGAGATGGGCTTTAGCCTATGACTCTTAACCTTTTTTGTCAACCTCTCCTTGTATGAGATGATTACCATGATTATTAGTACTCACATGAGTCCTAGAAGCATCTACCATGATGTCCAAAGATGGAAATGTATTCTATGCATGTGCACGTAGACAATTTCTCAATAATGTAAGTAATATCTACTTTGTTATCTCTTAATCGCGAATGACTTTTTTGGTTTATCCACCCTAACCCAACACATGGTAAGAGAATTAGTACCTCCTAATCCATTGAGCCCTCTAGGTAATTAAGCATCTCTAGTCTAACATCTCTTTACTAATCATTGATTAGTTGATTGTGTGGGCAAGTTCTTCGAACTCCCAATGAGACACTACCCTTCTTGATCGATTGGCATTGATTGGAAGAGAATAGCTTTTGCGTCAAGCATTAGACTTTTATCTAATCCCTCTCCCTAGTTCCTCCTTAGGTTTTCAGTAAGCCCTTTAGTGGGCACCATCCATAATTAATTTCACCTATGTGTGGGCAATTTCCCTTCATCTTTGTATTAGCACAAAGTAATCGTAGTACTTATTCTGACTTACCTTTTGTGTGTCTTTTATTGTGGATAGCTTTGCTTTTGATTGAGCCTTGAACCTCTGTATCAGAGCCAATCACACCAATCAACACTTTGATTACAATTTCGCTTGAAATTTTGGGACGCAATAGCAATAACTAGGTTGCATCGAGGGTTGTCGTTTTGGAACATTATAAGTTTTTGTGTGCATGAGAGAGAGAGAGAGAGAGAGAGAGAGAGAGAGAGAGAGAGAGAGAGAGAGAGAGAGAGAGAGAGAGAGAGAGAGAGAGAGAGAGAGAGAGAGAGAGATGAAATGTTATATTAATGTCTTCAAAAGGCCATAATGACCTATGAGACCCGAAAGTTACAAAGTGGTGGATCTGATACAAAGTCAGAGTAACAAAATAACCTAACAACAGTACAAAACAAAGATATATACTATGGGTTCCTAAGTTGATCGATGTGACCAAGCAAAAGACCAAGCAAAAAATGGGCGGCTTGTTGGGATAGCTGAATCACAAGAGATCTAGCATCGATCGTTGGCGAATCTCATCAATTTCCTCTATGGTTAGTAGTCTGACCGGGCGTCGTGCATGCCTGGTCAGCGTGCTCCGAATTTTCTGTCATAGCCTTCGTCGATGCTGTGTAGTTCTTCGCAGTCGCGGGCGCCTGGATTTCCCCAGTTCAATCGCTCGGTCAATCAGTGTGCCTCTGGTATGAGACGAGGGGGAGCTCTGCTGTGGGAGTGGCTCTTGCGGCTGTCCCGTGTCTGCTCTGAACAAGTCTGTGATCCGTTTTTGAGACTGGCTAGCCTCGCCATTCATCAGGCTATCTCTGATTCTGCGTAGCTCGAGCAAGAACAAACCCAGACATCTCTGATCTTCGTATCCCATGACTCTTGAGAGTGGTCCAAAACCTTCTCTGAACAAGCAATGGAAGCGGCCTCGTATCTCGTAGTAGACGGGGCAGCAACATGTATAGTGTAGCTCTGTCTCAGGTTCCATGTTACACAAGGGGCATGTCCTGTCCTCTGCTGGTACTCCGCTGTATCTCCCTGTCTCAATCCGCAACTGGTGAGAAGATGTGCGTAACTGGCCAATAGCACATCGTATCCCATGAGACAAGTGGGTATCCATGTATCTGGGTCTCGCCACAGAACCATCTTCCGTAAGCTGGAGAAGGTGGTCTTTGTAAAAAGCCATCTTCGTGCCCAATTCCTGTGCTGGTTGTATCCATGTCCTTCTGGTGTTTAGTTGGGTCAGGTCTTGGCGTATGAGCTTGGTGATCTCTGACTGTGTAAGGGTGAGAGATGGTGCATCCAATGAGTAATGGAATGGTGGCAGGCGGTCTATGCTGAACCCATGTGCCTGAAACCATGATGTCATCTCCCCATACCAGCATGTTGTATCTCCTTGTATGGCTAACTGTCGAGAGGCTTCAAGTGCTATGCGAGCATATCTGTCTCTAGGAAGTGCCCATGTGCGGTTTATGAAGGAGACTGATCTGGTGAGCGCCTCCACCACAAGTGGGGGGACTGCTAGCTCTGCTCGGATAATGGCCCGTGGTACTGATGCCTTGGCTCTAATGAGCCGCGAGATCATAGAGACGAGAGGTTTCTCCATGTTCCCCCATCCGTCTGAGCGACCCGTCCTCCCGTGGTGATCCAGTGAAGGTCCCCATATCTCGGTTCCATAGAGCAATGCTGAAGCCACCAAGGTGTCAAAGAGCCAGAGCTTCGTCCGGGGCTCCTGAAACTGAACCTGCGAACACATCCTCTCCAATCTACCCAATGTTGCGTGGGCTCTAGTAAGTTTGGTTTCTTCTGCTCTTCTGAGTGAGAATGTAGGTCCGCTAAAAACCACTCCAAGGTAAGTGTAAGCGTCTGTGTACTCCACAGTCTCCTGGCCGTTTGTGAGTGTAGGTGTTGACCTCCTGATCCACTGTGGGGTGGTATTAAACACCATAACCTTGGTTTTACCCAGGTTGACAGACAAACCACTTTCGTGGGCAAACGTATGCAGAGCATCCAATTGACGTTGCATTCCCTCTGGGGATTCGGAGATCAACACTATGTCATCAGCATATAACAAAAGTGGAATCCATGTCCCTGCCAACTGAGCACCTTTATCCCCATCGCTGTCAATGTAGTCAGAAATCTCATCCACATACATACCGAAAAGAGTGGGAGAGAACGGGTAGCCCTGCTTCACCTTAATAGTGGAGTGAACCGGTGTAGAAAGTCCCTCCGGGGTGCGTACATGCCCTACTACTTATCTGTACAATGCCATGATCCCCCAAATGAGTCCTGTAATCTGCGCATCAGTCTAGCTCTGGGTACCGTGTCGAAAGCTTTGCGGAAGTCCAAAAAGCTACAATAGATTCGTCTCCCATGAGATCTGCCTTCCTCGATGATGGCCCTGAGTGTTAGGATATGGTCAAGAGTAGAGAAGCCTCTCCTGAATCCTGCTTGCCCAGTTGCACGTATTCCTTCCCTCTCTGCCCATCTACTCAGCTGTTGCTCAAGAATGGATGCATACAACCGTGCCAGTGTGTGTCCAATCATAATAGTACGATAATTCCCAGGCTCCATGGGGTCTCCTAATTTGAAGATAGGTACGATTGTAGATAGGCTCCAAGTGTTCGGTAGGCCCTCACACATGGCACGGTTAAACATAACTGCTAGAAGCTCTGCTAGTAGGTCTTTGGCATGTATGAAATGCTCAGCTACTAGGCCCTCATGATCATATGCTCTCCCAGTCTTAATCCTGTCAATGGCTTTCTTCACCATCTCAGCAGTGAAAAAGACACATGTATGTGGGCATGGGTCGGGGGGGGTTAGGGAGGGGCGGCTGTCCAGGTACTGTGTACAAAGATGATGCGTATTGACCCCAGGTCTCTGTGGAGGAAATAGCGGGGGGGGGGGGGGGGGGGGGACTGCTCATGAAAGAGCCGCCACGCCTCACGTGAGTCTTGACTCGAGAATAGCTGATATAGATCCTTCTCGAGTCTAGCCAAAAAAGCCCTCTTCTTTCGCCGCACCAGGCGTTGGAAGTCCATCTTTGACTGTCTGTGAGTGATGTCCCCCAACAACACCTCCCTCTGAAGTCTGGATCTAGTCTTGCGGCACTCCTCATCGTACCAGCTGTTCTGAGGCATGCTCCCAAATCGGCGGCTCTGCTCAGGCTTGGTGTGTGGGTATGCTTCAGCAGCTGCCTCATGTAATGTGTGTGTCAGTATAGTAGTTAGCTCCTCCAGAGGTCGCCCCAGGTCCTCAGTCCATAGGCGTCTGTACATTCCGTCCATGTATACAGAGTCCGTCTCCCTTGTGTATGTGTAGCGAGTAGGGACTGCTACTCGTGGCCTGTGTGCTGCACTAAAATGGAAGGAGATGGTCATTGACACCAGAGCATGATCCACCGCCACCCCGACCGGTCTGGGCCCAATTGTGAGATCCTCGATATCAGAGATGAGATTCGGTTGTGCCATGACATAGTCCACCGTGCTGGCTCCATGTCTGTGTGGGAAGCATGTAAAGCCTCTCGCAGTAGGAAATCTCTATAGGCCGTTCAAGATGGCCAATCCATGTGCAGTGTCCATGTCTATCAGGTGTCGCCCATACTCAGTATATTCCATATCGTGTGATAGTCTGGAAAGGCCCGTCTCTGCCACATCTATCTCTCTTAGCATCTCCTCTGAAGTATCATAAAACACTGCCTGGTGATGGGCAGTCCTAGCATTGAAGTCCCCGAGGATGATAATGTCACCGTCCCTAGAGAACTCCCATATGTCATCATTCAAAATAGAGAAAGGGGATTGTCCTTTGGGTGGTGCATACACTGATGTATTGGGGGAAACTAACAAATAGCTAGATAGAGGTATCTGCCTGTCTTTGCTTTCAGTCTCACCCACATGTACCTAGCCTGCTCGTCCCTGCGGGCTATATGTATCAGTGGCTGTAGATCCTCTCTAAATAACACTGCCACTCCTCCCGAGCCCCGCCCTCTGTGCTCTGAGCGTGTCTCCTGTCTGTAGGCTGTCTCCCACCTATATCCACTGATGTGAGGCATGGATTGCCCAGGGGCCTGGTGTGTCTCAGAGTAGAAGCTGATGTCTCTTCCAGTAAAGCTATCCTCAAAAGCACCCACATCAAGACGCATAGATCCATTGCAGTTCCAGGCAGCTACTTTGAGTGTGGTCCCATAAGTCTCGCACCGTCATGTGCAGCGTCGCTCAAGTATTACCACTTTTCCGTCTCGGTAAAAAGCGATCTTGCCTTTTCCCCTTGCCGCTCTAATCTCCGGCATTACTTCCTGCATATGAGCGATCTGCGAGAGGGTGAGATCGTCCCCAAGAAAGATGCCAGTCTCTTTAAGAGTTGGTCTTTTGTTCAAGAATGACTTCTTTGCTTCCATGGAGGGAAAACGGAGGATGAGTGCTCTTTCTTTTGAGGTTTCTCCACTGTCTCCATTTTTCTTTATGTTGCCCACTCTCCATGCCCTTGTGTGTGTCGGCTCATGAATCCCCATCAATGCTGTGAGTTCTTTTACTTCTTCGTCCACATTGCCTTTGTCTTTAAGACCGGCAGCGGCGCCAATGTTGGACGGATACGTCGCGAAGGACGTCAGCACAACGAGAACTCACCTAACATGTAATGTCAGCTAAGGACGAAGCTCGATCCGCAGGCGCGTGGAAGCAAGCATAAGGTGTCAACCTACACTCGACCGACTCCTAACCAATTCCTACAGAGCTCTCTACCAATTGTCTAAGTCACAGCCTTCAAGAGTGCAAGAGAGAAAACTTCCTACAACGCTTTCTAGAGCCGAACACCCATCAAACAATCTCGAAACACGATAGAACTTGAAGGACACCCTACTAATACCAATAGGTCACTCTCCCTAAGGTCTATGAACCAAAATCCCGACCCAAAACACCCGATGCAGAAACACGTAGGATGTCTGGCCGAAATCTGCAGGTCTTCGTTTCCGAAATCTAAAGTGCCTAATGTGTAGTTCTACTCAATGTGAACGCGTGGATATGCTGCAATGCAAAATCGGACAACGTATGCTCACCCAAACAACCGATGAAGCTCGTAGAAGGAGCTCACAAAGCCGGACCGTACGCGCGCAATGTTGGTATCGGCGCGTAGCTCTTGTCGGGGGCAACATGCTGCACTTCTCCGCACTCGATTCCGACCACCGGAGCACACGTAGCGTCAAGATGAAGCTCACACACTCTCTCTCTCTCGTACACAGTACGCTCACTCACAGACTTCAAACCTGTTTTAGAATGACAAAAGGTCCTTCATTAAGGTCAAAAAGTGGTATATATACCTTACAATGTCTCAAACCCTAAAGTTCCAAAATCAACCATCTACTCAATTTAACTATCAAAACTGGGATACAATCTGGAAACTTCTGTAAGTCCCAATAATTACAAGGTGAAAAATCGGGTTTTCCTTAATGAATGAATAATTACAAAAATAATAGTCCTCCGAGTAGCTAGATGTCGAGGGGTGTGTCCAGCTTCTAACACTCCCCCCCTCCTTGCTCATGTCGTCCCCGATATGGCCTTGATCTGCTGCTTCATGTGATCGTTTCCCGCATCTTTAGCAGTGATTCGTACCTGGCATGTAGGTTCAACATTGTTGGGCCAAAGATATCTGTATTCATGGTGAAGAATCTCGTATAGAATGCTTCTTCAAAAGCCTGGAGGTGATAGGATAGGATGGTAGAAACATGATTCTTTGATACAGCGCATGTATCACCTCCTTGGAAGGCTGACCTGACAGATCATAAGCACATCTGTATGTATCTTGGAAGAAGAATATGCTGTCGGTCACCTGGCTTGGCTTGAAGGTCTCGAACACTGCTAAGATGGTTCTGCAAATCTTCCTCATCATAATGCATGTAAGGTCAAGTGAGCCAATGAACAACTTTATGGTGCCCGTTAGGGTTTTCACCATGTATTGGACACTTATTCTCTCACCTGCCTTTACGCCTGGTAGCTTTGGGTAGTTCAGCCAAGTGGGTTGGCTTCTTTGCAAAATTTGTTGTGCCTTCCACGTCCTAACCCTTGGTAGGAGATAGAAGCTGAGATTGTCTCTGATATCTTTAGGTGCCTCGACCAGGTGGATTAGGTGTTGTGGGTACTTTGTAAGTTAAGCCTTCCTCCACTTTGGCTGAGAATCCACTATAAGCTGAACTCCTTCTGGCTTCGAGGTGTCTGCATTGTAGAGAGGTACCGTTGGCTCTTCTCTTATCCGCTTGTTTATTGTAGCTGCCTCATATTTCAGCAATGGATATGGGAGAGAGGGTTGAAGCCACTTGCGCCTGAGAGTGCTCGCGTCGATCTTTTGGAGTGTCATAGATTTGAAGACTCTGTGCTCCCATTCCAAGGCTTCCTTCGTGCTTTCTCTTAGCTCTTTCTCTATTGCCTTACACAATTTTCCTCGTCTTCTTGTGTTAGATTCTGTGGCTCTTGAGAGGATCCTGCTATGCTTTCCTTTTGCATGTGTGTGTCCACAGGATCTGCCACATTTTCGAGGTCGATGCCCTCATTGGTGGCTGGCCTTGAGCTTTCTGCTTCTCCTCCTTGCTGGCCTTTTAACTCCTCAATTTGCCTGAGGAGTGTTTGCTTTTCCGCTTCAGCTTCTCCGCCCATATTCACGAGGAGGTCATTAAGTTCAGCGTTTACTCTTTCCGCCTCCTCGAGCTTTTTCTTTATGTTTTCCACTTCTTCTTGCAGGGCTTTTTGGCCCTCCTCCATTCTTGTTTGCATTACGATAGAACCTTCAGCCATCATTAACCTCTGCTTTTTCTTGAGAGTCAGCTCCTTCTGAAGTTCCTGCATTTGCTCTTCATATAGTTGACTCTCGGAAATGATTTGAGTCGAGCTCGTAGCTCTAACTCTAGCAGGTGATGCTCGCAGCCTCTGGATGGTTTGATCTTGACTTTTAGTTGGTCCTTGAGCTCAAGGACCTCATCCAGGCTTGCTTCTTGTTCTATCTCTGCTTTTCCTTTAGCATTTCTCATGGCCTCTACTTCTTTCGATTCTTTGGCCAGCTGTAGTGTCAGATTATCCCTTTCTCTTTCGGCATCTCGCAATGACTTGCTGAGCTGCAGGCACTCTTCTTCAGCTGCTTGTATTCTTTTTGTTGCTGCCTCATATGCTTCTTCCATTGCTTGGCAGTTTTGTAGAGCCGTTGCCAAGCTGACCTGCATGTCATCTTCTCTCTCTTTTTGCCTTTGGCTTTGTGTTTGGAGAGAATCTACTTCCTTTTTGATCTGTTCTTCAGTGGCCTTGAGAGTTGTCATTTCTTTCTCTGAAGCCATGGATTGTGCTTGCAATCCAGCTAGCTTTGTCATCACCACGTCCCAGTCATTGGAGGGCGGGTGCAGGTCTACCGTGTCGGTAGCAATTTCTTTTAGCTCCACTAGCCGGATGCCTTGCATTTGTTCTTTATGCCCTGTCCTCGCCAAGTCGAATGCGACTGTTGCGGCTTCTTCCTTTGTATAGCCTGCAGCTAGCAGGTCCAAAAATGCATAATAGGTCTCATCTAATCCTTTTTGCTGAGATTTAGGCTTGGCCTCTTTTTTTGGCTCAGGTTCCTGCCTTTGCTCTTGCTCCTCTGCTCGGCTTTCGTCTTGTTTGTCCTCAACTGCATTATCTTCTTGTGGAGGGCTGTTGGGAGGTGGTGAGGGCGATGGAGATTGCTGTGGGCTGGGTTTAGGGCTATCTGGTAAAGTTGCCGGTTTGCCCTTTCTTTAAGTCCCTGTCTGCTTTTGTTTTTCTTTCTCTTTCTTGGCTTTCTGGTTCATCTAGCAGTGTCTGCCTTATCTGCTCCACTTCCTCCTCGGTGAAAGGGACATGGGGAATGTTTTCTGCTGCAGCATCAAGAATCTCGAAATTCTTGATATAATCTTCAAAACGGTCCCTTTGCACTTTTCTGGATGATCCGGACATAGACTTGAGAGATGGCTTCCAGAGTTCGTTTAAATCACCCTTGAGGGCTCTTTCTGCTTGGAAACTCTTCATCAGCCTCTCGAGTCTTGCCGCTTTCTAAGACCTGGTTTCTTTGGCCGGCACTTGAGCAAACTCTTTCTTTCCTTTTTTCTGCTCGGGTTGCTCCTCTTCAACTAGCTCTAGCCGTCTTTTCAACCTCGTAGCCACCCTTGGTGCCCTTTGCGGCTCATCTTCCTTGTCTTCTTTTACTCTTAGCCAATCATTCTGAGATGGGGGGTCACGCCACCTTCCTTTAGCGTGTAGTGCCCCATAAACCACCTTGGTGATCAGCTCTCCTGGCACTATGTATGTTGGCTTTTTGTTGCCCATCTTTACTAAGCTGTCATGTATGTATGCCGCATAGTTGATTATCTTTGGGGTGCCTTTTGTCATTGCTCAAGTGAACGTCGTGGAAATTGCACCTGGCGGCATCCTGTACTTCTGTGGCCTCTTAGTGCACATGTGGAAGTACTGGTTGTACAACTGGCTCATAAATTCCACCTTTGGGTTGGCAATGTCTTCAAAGGTGTAATTTGCCTTTTTCTCTTTGTACACTTTGACTTCATCCCTTCTTTTTGTCACACTGTCTCCCTCATTGGAGAGGTCTAGTGCATGGACTACCACCCGCTCTGTGATTATGATCTCTGTATCTGGTCTGTCTTGTAAATCTGTTACCTTGGCCACTCCATCCTCTTTGATGCTTGTTAGAAACTCCTAGACTCTTTTGATGTCCACCCCCGTCGGTATTGCTTCGAAGTAGTTGTGGAGTTTCTTTACTTATTCTCTTATGAAACTACTACGGGGAAGGGCATAGTTTTTGTTGATAGATACGGACGAGAATACCAACGTGTTCTCATAGAGGAAGTAGAAAGAGCAACAGGTCCAGGAGCATCAGCATATGTCCCTGGGGAAGTGCCAAGAGCCGCCCACGTCCCAAGCAAGTCAACGATCCTTTTTCAGATGAGTATGACACTACCTCACATTCCACCCGACCGCAAGCATTCAACAACCAAGACCAACGAGCAAACCAGCCATCATTGCAGGCATGGCTTCGACAGAGTGCAACAATGGAACCAGACCGAAACCGAGATGATTATCAAGGCGTACGAGGGCTCAGGGATTTGCAAGAACCACCACTCTATTCAAGGTATCAGGCAGAGAGTAAGCCAAAGACTCAAGGGTCAACAGAGCCTGGAGGACCACCCATGGAACGAGTTCGAAGAGAAGAACCACCTCCAGCGAGAACCGTTAGAAATTATGGCTTAGGAGCACCATTGGGAGAGGAACCAGCCTATTACAGAAGGCCTGAGGAGGTGTATAGACTAGGACGGGGGGATCCAATGATAAGGTTTGTGGACCATCGAAGAATTAGACCTTCTTAAGTGCAAAAATGGATAAACAAGAAATACACAGGAAGCAGAGACCCAAGAGATTATGTAGCAGCCTTTGTGCGTATAATTAGAGCCGAAGAGGTGTTAGATTTTCCCACCCAATTTGCAGGGTTTGGACTAACCCTAGAGGATGATGCTGCCACTTGGTTTGACTCTGTAGAGCGTAGGGACTTTGAGTCGATGGAGGAAGTGTTTGACGAGTTTATCGAGGAATTCTCTCAAAGAGGAATAGCTCATAATACCGTCTCATAGATCCATAAATTCAAACAGAAAGATGGAGAATCTGTACGAAAGGCAGCCCTAAGACTAAAAAGATATGTTAAGTTCTGTCCTGTTGAAGAACTGTCAACTCAGTCCAGACTTAAGCTGATATTCATCCAAGGACTAAGGAATGCAGATCTTCAGAAAGACTTACATATGAAGAGGAGCACGTCGTTGAATGAGTTGACCAAGGAGGCTCTGTACCTTGTGGACAATTGTGCGGTCTACAAAGAAGGGGAGTTCAAGGACCTTGATGACGATTCTTCTTCACAGCAAAGTGGAAGCAGGTCTTCTAAGACAGCACCGAAAGGAGAAGTAGCGGTAAACCAGGAGCAGCTCGTAGATGAAGTGCTAAAAAAGATCAACTTGTACACCAAACCCCAGGCTAAACAGCCCAAGTGGTGTGCTATTGAACAAAAATGGACAAACCATGGGACCGAGGAATGTTATTATAACAAGGGATATGTGAGAGAGAGACCTTACGCTCCCCAAGCTCCAATAGCTTCTCCTCAAGTTCCACCGATGCCTAGATATCAAGCAGGCAACTTACTAGGACCTGTAGGTGTAGAAA
Organism: Adiantum capillus-veneris; assembly: GCF_014529385.1. Lineage (NCBI taxonomy): Eukaryota > Viridiplantae > Streptophyta > Polypodiopsida > Polypodiales > Pteridaceae > Adiantum > Adiantum capillus-veneris. The sequence goes on from NC_140960.1 coordinate 48,711,310, forward strand.
GACCACAACCGGTGTTGGGACAACCACCACCCCTACCAGGAATACGACCAGTTGGTATAAGATACACACCAACAGTAACTGAATTAGAAGAAAAGGCTTTGGTGTCTATGTATGCATATTATGAAGATCCCAATGGATATGCGGCAAACCCTGTCTATTATCCACCAGAAGAACCCTCGACACCAGAACCATGGAGCATGATAGGGAATCAAGGACCACCAACTGCTGCACATGCCGCGGGAGAAGGAAGATATAGCTTAGATGAACGAACATTGATGTTCATAGCCAATGGAGGCATGGGCAGACAGAGACATGCTTACCAACAAAGAGGAGCTCAAGGAGCACCTCAACAACCCAAGGGACCCTGCTCCAAGTGTGGAGGAGACCATTGGTTGAGAGACTGTCCTCATGATGAAATCATTAGAGTCAATGCGTATTGCCCAGAATGCAGAATTACTCATTTGATTCCCGATTGCCCTAAAAACCCGAGCAAAGGAGCAAAAACCACCTTGAACTTGTTAGAAACGGTACCTTCCAGTGGAGGATCGGAAAATGAAACAATCATACCTATTCAGGCGGTAACACGGGCCCAAGCCCAAAGAAAGACGAATGAACCCATAGTTGAAGAACCAAAAACCGATGCCCAAAGTTCAGAAATGAAAAATCAGAGAAACACTTGGAAAGCTAGAAAGGCGCGTAGGAAAGCAAGGAAAGAACGAGAGCAAACAGCCCTATTCGAGGAGTTGAAACATACCAAGGACAGATTGGAGCGGTTAGAGGATTTAGCTAGCTTAAGCTCACACACCATAGCAGCCGTAGCACCCAAGGAAATAGCAGAGCCCAAAAGTGCAGGATCAGGAGGATCTGTACTGGTAGACAAGGTAAACGAGCAGTTGGATGTGCTTCTAAAAGCTTATGAAGCTCGACTTAATAAGAACCAAACCTAGGAGCAAAGGTGGATGACTTATCCATATGCAGAAATAGAAAAACAGAGGTTGGATATGTGTAGAAAGATGATCGAGACGGCTCAATCATTGATGGAAGACCTGTTGGGTAAATCGGCAAATTGTCATGAAGCACCAGCTCCAACCCCTATCCAACCAACATTAGAGAAACATGAGGAAACAAAGGATAGACTCACTAATGACTATGAGTCTAGAGGAGAGCCTATCATAGTGCCAAATACCACCGATGGGGCGAGTGACGGGTTCTAGTCTAAAATATTGGCAGAAATGGGTAAGGACTGTAACGGTTTATATGAATTGTGGAAGCAAATCCGTGACGCCAACGAGGCTAATAGGATGAGTAACCATATGACTAGCACGAGAAAAGAAAAGAATGTGATCTTACCTCCTATTGAAGAATTTGAGGCAAGATCTCAGATGAACTTTGAGATACATTCACAAGGGGGAGATCAAGGATCAATTAGTTCGGGGCACAGCCAACCAGACTCTTTGAGAACTTTACCCTCTTACCTGGGAGAGTACGAAGCTAAGTCGGAAGTGAGAGCAATCTCATCTCAAAGACTTTCTTCTAACAAGGTGATGGATTCGCAAGGATTGATCGAGTTGTTATCCACTCCGGTGGCATGCACAATCGCGTTAGCAGAACTCCTAAGGTTAAGGCCAAACATGTAAACCACAGTAGGAAAATGCCTAGAAAAATTTGGAGTGAAAGACCCCACCTTGAAGCTATAATAAGGGATCAGAGAGTTGGACACGCCTCAACTAAACACTAGGCCAATACCATTGAATAAGGTTGGAGAATATTGCGAGGGAGAAGACGGAAACACCACTCTACTGGTAGAATTTCAAGGAGTAGTTTCCAAAGCTATTCTTGACTGTGGAGCGGGGGTTGCAATCGCCACCAAGGAAATCTGGAAAAAATGGGGAAAACCAGCTTTGGGGGCTACCAGAATGAAACTGCAATTGGCAGATGGGTTCATGGAGAAGCCTTTAGGACTCTTAGAAAAAGTGATTGTCACTTCTTGCGGAATCAAGTATGAGCATACATTTGCAATAGTCGATTTCGACAAAAAGAACAATTATGAGATCATCTTGGGACGACCATTCATGCGACAACTGAAGATGGTTCAAGATTGGGGTTATGACCACATATACCTCAGACATGGCGAAACGACAACTAAAATACACGTGAAAGACCATAGTTACAAAGATGTCAACCAAACACCGATAGAGGAGTTTGATTCAGCTACAGTAGCAGGATCAGAACTACCAGCATGGTTAGGGCAACCAAAAGAGCTATGGATGTGCGGAGCTTCACATTGTGGAAGCTTAAGAAGAGAGGAATGCGTCTTAGAAAGAGTAATTGAGGACAAGGAGTATATTTCGGAACCTTTCCCTGAAGATGCCTTGGAACCTCTAGAATGGGAACACATACTGGCAACATTGGATGTCTGTGCCATTACCGACAGTCCAACAACAAAATTTTGCGATAAGGATGGCTATGATGTGTTACCCTATTACATGGTAAGCGTTGTACCAGAAAAGGAGACGGTAGAACCACCGGAACAAGAAGAGTTTTACAACTCCTCTGAACAATTGGAAGTAAATGATGACGTAGATAAGGAGTGTTCAGACACCTCAAGTGAGCATGGAAATGAAGCTGAGAATATCAAATTTTATGATTTTGCTAATCAACACCCTAGACGCCAAGAACGCTATAGGAGGAAACGAGCAGGAAACAAGGCGAGAGAGAACCTGATGCCCAGGATAAAAGGTAAAACTCACTATTTGATGCTTGTAAAAGCAGAGGATTGTGTAAAAGATCAAGTATCAGGAAAATTCTCAAAAAATCGAATAGAATGAACGCGAGAGGAAATAAAACAGGTACGAAAAGCTAAAACCGAAACAAAATCACAAAAATCTGAAAAATCAAAAAAAGAAATAACAAAGAATCAAGAGTGGACCAAACTGGAGCGTAAACAGAAATACCAAGAATTGAAACGGTCTTTGAGAGAGATATGGACTACGAAAGAAGATAGTGATGATAAAGGGGAGTCAGAAAAGGGGAACATGAATGTACCATCACACTATCGGAAATTTACTATCCAGGACAGAAAAATCATCATGACACCAGTCAAGGAAAGAACCAACCAAGAATCTTACGATGGGCTTGAAAATGCAAAAAAGATAGACCTCGCGGAACCAGGTGAAAAGCCTCAGCCGATCAATATAGCTAACGATTTAGAGCCTGAGGAGGAAGCACAGCTAACACAACTTCTCAAGAAGTATAAAGATGTGTTCGCTTGGTCCTATAAAGACCTCAAAGGAGTTGATCCATTGATATGCCAACATACAATTCCTTTGAAATCGGATGCAAAACCTAGCAAACAACGTCCTTATACATATAATGACACATTTGCTAAACGAATCAAAGCAGAGATTGATAAACTGATGGAAGCTGAATTCATCTATGAGATCGAACATACAGATTGGGTGTCACCAATTGTGGTAGTTCCCAAAAAGAATGGAAAACTGCGCGTGTGTGTAAATCTCAAGAAGGTGAATGCAGCAACCATAAGGGATAATTATCCTTGCCAATTACAGAACATGTACTTGAGCGAGTGGCCGGGAAACGGGCTTATTCCTTTCTGGATGGGTTTTCAGGATACAACCAACTGGCAATAGCAAGGGAAGATCAACACAAAACAGCGTTTGCCACAGAATGGGAGATTTATGCGTATCGAGTTATGCCATTTGGCTTAACTAATGCACCAGCCACTTTCCAAAGGTTAATGACTCACGCATTCAAGGAATACCTAAGAATATTCTTAGAAACTTACATGGATGACCTGTGTGTACACTCTCTTCTGCGAGAGGAACATATGGACCATTTGCAAAAGGTCTTTGAAAAGTGCAGGACATATCGAATCTGTCTTAACCCGGAAAAGTGTGTATTTATGGTTAAGCAAGGACGAATCTTAGGACACATTGTCTCAAGAAATGGCATAACCACAGACCTAAACAAAGTCAAAGTCATTGTAGACCTGCCTAGGCCTACTAATGGGAAACAAGTGCAATCCTTCATGGGGCACTGCGGATATTATCGAAGATTATATACATGTATGCGGTTATCGCACAACCTTTGTATCGTTTGCTAATCAATTTCGAGTGGACCGAGGAGTGTGAAACTTCATTCCAAAAGCTGAAAGAAAACCTTATATCAACACCTGTACTAAAGGCACCAGATTGGGAAAAAATATTCCATGTACACATTGATGCTTCAGCATATGCCATTGGAAGTATTCTAGTTCAACCTGGAGATGGAACAATGGATTTTCCAGTTTGCTATGCGAGCCGACAGTTAAACAGTGCAGAAAAGAACTACACAACCACCGAGAGGGAAGGGTTAGGAATGATTTATGCTGTAAAGAAATTTCGGCATTATTTGCTTGCAAACAAATTTGTGTTCTTCACAGATCATCAAGCTCTTTTGTACCTAGTAAATAAACCTTACAATACAGGGAGAATCGTACGCTGGTTTATTATATTACTAGAATTTGACTTCACAGTGGTGGTCAAAAAGGGTAAATTCCATCTACGAGCGGATCATCTTTCAAGGATACACAACGGGGAAGCTCCTGAAGGAGTAGATGATGACATACCAGATGCTTATCTTTTTAACATTGAAATGGTACCCAAATGGTCTCAAGCAATTGTTAGCATTCTCTCCTTCGGAAGTGAGTTTGATAATACGGAATGCGGATTCAAACAGCAAACAATTCGACAAACAAAAAACTTCCAGTTGATAGCAGGACGGCTGTATCATCTTGGATATGACCTAATCCTACGATTATGTATTAATCCGGAAGAATTCGAGTGCTACCTTGAAGAGGCACATGTCCAGGGTTGTGCATTTCATTATTCAACAGTGAAGACGCACCAGAGACTGAAACGGTTAGGGGTTTATTGGCCAACTATATATGCGGACACACATTCCTATGTTACCAATTGTACTATATGTAGTGCCAAACGACCAGTGGATCACGCAACTTTGTTTAAAGTAAACATAGCACTTGCATGGAGTCAATATATCATTGAGTTCTTAACCACCAGGACGTTCCCTGAGAACATCACAAGAGTACGGAAAAAGCTATAGAGCTGGAAGCACGTGACTTTCAGTTAATTGGGAATCAACTCTATAAGCGGAGAAAGGACAATCAACTTAGAATCTGTGCAAGTAAAAGCGAATACCTGTTGATTCTAGAACATGCACATAGCGGAATAAGTGGAGGCCATTTTTCGGGCGATAAGACGGCAAAAATTGTCTTAACCGCAGGAATTTGGTGGCCTACATTGCACATGGATGCTGAAGAGTTCGTAAAGCGTTGTGACGCATGTCAACGCACCAAGATGCCAATAAAAAGAGATGAGATGCCATTACGGCCAATGATGGGAGCAAGAGCATTTGCAAAATGGGGCATTGATTTTGTGGGACCTATATCACCCCTGCATATCGCACCCATACCCAATATATCATTGTGGCTATGGACTATCTCACAAAATGGGTTGAAGCCAAAGCAACACAAAAAGCTGATGCACGCACCACGGCACAATTTTTGTATGAGAATGTTTTTGTATGTTACGGGTTACCAATAGAAATTGTCAGTGACCGTGGAACACATTTTCTCAATGAAGTCATTGAATATCTGCTAGAGGAATTCATGGTCATACATAGGAAATCCGCACCATACCATCCACAGGCCAATGGGCAAGCTGATGCCACAAATAAAACACTATGCACGGTTCTCACTAAAATAGTGTCAAAATCAAGAACATATTGGGATCAGCAACTACACTCAACACTATGGGCATACAGGGTAGCTTACAAAACATCAATAGGAACAACACCATACAACATGGTATTTGGCCTAAATGCTATACTATCCATAGAGTTTTTAATCCCAAATCTACGAGTAACAAAAAGCTTGGAATGGACAGGGCATGAGCTCTCTTCAAGGATTGATGATCTTGAAAAGCTAGATGAACTCTGCTTACGAGCTGTCGCTTCAATCTATGCTAAAAAGAGAAGACAAAAGGAATTTTTTGACAAACATGTGCGTACCAAAGAGTTTAAAACAGCTGATTACGTACTTGTTTATACCTTGAAGCAACATGCCAAGAAACTTAAAAAGCGAGGGATAGGACCATTTGTGATTAGTGATCTATCACAAAGTGGAGCTTTCAAGCTTGCTACATTAGCAGGTGAAGAAGTGCTAAACTGGATTAGTGGATGTCGACTGAGGAGGTATCATCTACCACTCACACAGGAGATGCTCCAACAAATTTATCAAGGAAAACAGAGAATAAAAGAAAAACAGAGAGTACGGGAGGAAGCTCAAGCTGAAGCACAAGAACGAATTGCAAAAAGACGGCTTCTGCGACAACAACAACAAAGTGGACCACCATTGAGAATCAATGCCATTTGATTGACGAAGTTGGAGGAGGAAATAGTGGAGCCAATAATTACGGTAAAAATGGGCAACAATCAAGTTGAATCAACAGCATTGCTTGATTCGGGAGCTCAAGCAAATTTGATCTCTTACGGATTATACCAACAGCTCAAAGTCACAGGTCAACTTAATCCTACTCCCCAAGTGTTGGAAAGTAGCACATCACATCCATTGAAAACATTGGGATGGACTATATTGCATGTACAGATACATCAATATATTTACCCACACAAATTCTATGTGGTGACAGATGAAAGCACACAACACCAAATGATGCTGGGGCAACCTTGGCAAAAAGCATATAATGTGCAGGTAGATTGGAAAGCAAAGGCGGTCAAAATTCAACATGAACATGAACAACAGGTGATAGCTTTTGCTCAGCAATACAAGCATAATCAACTGCAAGCCATGCAATCATTGGAAACAAAGCCCAAAGCACAAATGCCATTAAAGAACATGATACCCACGACAAACAATCAAGTAAAAGCCAACCATGCTAATTACAGACATATGAAGTCACAGGCCGCAATGCAAAGATCTAGGCTACCAAAACCCGGGAAACAAGTATGGATGCGGAAAGATAGAAATGACATGGTCAAACAAACAACAATGTAACAAAAGGATTCCAACAAAGCAGACGGTTAAACCACAAACCAAGGTCATAAAACAGATGTGGATCCCAAAGAAAATGCTTAGCCAGAACCCAAATGTCACTCACATTTGGATACCAAAGCAAAAGCCAAAGGAATTACCTTCTGTACAAGCAACAATGGAAAGCAGACATCGGCATTTCAAAAAGGAAAACCGACATATATGGATACCGATGAAAGACAAACCAGTGGTAAACAAGAAAGAGCCAAACCATCTACAAAAATCGGCAGCAACAAAATACCAATGGAAAGCCAAGGTCATAAGGCCCATAGCCATTACATCCCAGCCAATTCTATCCTTAGAAACAACTACGACTCCATCAACAGTGTCAGCAAAGCAATTGCCTTTTGCAAAAAAGACAATTAAACAGAGAGCAACAGAGTTACAGCTGTTCCTTGCAAAGAAAGCAGGAAACCTCGACGGCGAATGTCAATAAGCATCTTGCTTATTCCCTTCTCTTGCACAACATTAATTTTTCCATGCATTGACAGAGTATGCATAAAGTAGGGCCACATTAATCGGTCAGGCATTAGCACAACTTTTTTAACATATGTACGGCACATACTCCGAGGCGAAACCTTGTCGTCCGGGAGGACTCCGTCTAGGAGGGGGGGAGGCATTCTAGAGGCACTCTCAAATGCGGAACCAATGACAGAAACAACAAAAAAGGGCATATTTTCGACTATTTTAAGGGTTGTTGTTTGATTGCGAAATTTTCTGGAGTAACCCAAGTACATATGCCCTTATACAACATGAATCTACAGGTATATGGGGCCAAACTCCAAATCAAGCCCCTAGGTGTGTGTGTATAAGTAGAAATGGTCATTTTTCAGGCAAAATATTGGTAAAATGGAGAAATCTGGCCATAAAAATTGCATGCGAGTGTATATAATGTGTTGCGGTGATGTTTGTGATTTATATGATTTTTGGGGATTTTCTGGGTTTGATTTGCTATTTTCTTTTTAATTTTGCTAATTTTCGGTAGAAAAACTTCAAAAATAAAAAAAGCAGGTGAAAAATAGTCGTAATGAAAAACAAAAAATATGGTGATGATCAGTGACTATAGGACAATCTATGGTACAATGGGGGTGCAATTATGAGAGGAGTGGAAAGCGTGTTTTGACCAGGTTTTGACCGAAATGCCAAATTTCTGGTAAACAGAGCAAATGGAGTCCAAATCAAGAAATTTTTGAGCCTAAACCGCATCTCACAAGAAGATAGGAGCACATGTCAAATTTCATGAAAAGTGGTTCGGGAACCTCTATTATAAGAAATTTTTACCCCATTTTTAGCTAATTCTCACTATTGACTTTGTGGAGAGAGCTTCTGCCACCTAGAGCGGATCGACCTTCCAGCAGCTTCTACGACGCGCACGACTACCCGACGAGCTCCAGACATAAGAGGTAGGCTCACCACCTTGAGTTTTTCGCGCATGTTTGTCATTATGTCGCGAAAACTAGCGTAGTGGTCACACACAAAGCTAGCGGTAGAGACCTACAAGTAGAGACGGCGGCCTAACGGCTAACCCGAAAGCAACAAGACTTCATCGGCACCTTACCCAAGTCTAGGAGACCAGTCCTGGATGTCCAAAAGCAATAGGAAACCATCGGGAAAAACTCTAATTCCCATAAACCCGCAAGAGGCCACCAAATGAGAAATCGGCGAAACGACGACCAAATGCTATCAAAATTCATGGGTAGGAGCATTTCGACATGCCCGATAAGTCTATATGACCCGCATGACTAAAAAGTGACCCGAAGCGGCACTAAACTTCAGAAACGGCATCAGACACACAAAGCGTCAAATTGCACTTGCGGCCAAACCGCAAGTCCGTTTGCCACCAAACTTCACGAGCGGCTTTCCTAGACCATCAACAACCAAATCCTATGGTGGTAGACCAGCACAAATCATCAAAGGTATGTAAACGCAACCACGGGTGCTTCTAGAGCGACAAATTGCCAAATGGAGCTCCAGTGAAGCCAAAGTCGACGGAAACCATACGGCAAGGATCCCCAAGGGATCGGGAAGCTATGGAGATCAACATCGAGAAATTTCATCGCCAAAAGAACTCCAAAAGTCAAAAAACGGCTCGGAGGCTCTGAAGTCCACACAGGGAGTTATACTCTATCCATTTGACTTTTTTGTTGAAATTAGGCTCAAAAGGAACTTAGGGGAGCAAAGGGCAAGCACTGGGAGCACTAGCATTGAAAAAATCACTATGAGACATCCTACGCGTAGGATGTCTCAAGGGCACTTTTTGGCACAGACTCCAACATTTTTTATCATGCACATGTTCTGAATGACATTTACAAGCCATACTCGAAGTTTCATCACATTTGGACCAAGTTTGACCTCATATGCATGGAAAAACGCAAAGTTACGGCATAGAGGCAATTATGGGCCAAAGACCTACCAAATCTTGTCCTAATCCCATGAAACTTGCACAACACATTCACCAACACATCAGCAAACAATCTGTGTGGTCAGGGAGAAAAAATGATGAAATAGACATGCTACGCGTAGGATGTCTAATGGACCTTTTTGGCATGCAAGGGATGTTTTATCATTCCAGATCCAATTACTTCATCATCAAGAGCCCATATGTCAAGTTTGAAGCCATTCTAATCACTTTTGACCCCCAACACTTTCAAGATACACTTTTTGAGCCCAAAAACACCTCACAGAGCCTTACAAGCATCAAATCTTGTCCAAATTCAAATCCAAGAATATGGCCATGTTCCGTAGGCCAAGGACAACCCACAGAACAAGTTTCATGTCATTCTGATGAAAAAGACATCCTACAGTATAAATTTAGCCTTTTGTGCAAAGAATGACATCATGAGAGCCAATACCATGGTGCATTGAGCCTATATACCAATTTTTAACCCATTTGGACATCAATTGCTACCTATGATGGACATTCTACCCAAATTGTGACCTAAAGCCTTAATAAGCCCCAAAAATCCACTTTTTGATATCCAAATTCAAATCCAAGCATGTAGCCTTGTTCCATGAGCCTTACACTACCTGCATATCAAGTATGAACCAATTCTGATGAAAAAGACATCCTATGCGTAGGATGTCTAGATGGAAATTTTTGGCCAGATTTGCAAAGTGAACACATGCACAGCTTCACAAGTTCCTTTTAAGCTTTATTTTCAATTTTCAAGTCATTTGGATAAGTAAAACTCAGTTTCGTAGCTAATATGAAAAAACAAACTCTAACTTCGGACTACTGAGTGCAACAGGATCTATGGCGGCCTCGAAGTCACCGGCAAAAAAGAAAAGAATGACCATCAAGGATTATCTGGACGATGTGGAACCCTTTGTCATTCCAGAGGGAACACTAAAGCCCACCAGCACTTGGATACAAGAGGATCTGTTAGAGTCCAATGACCTAAAAATCTACCAGGGAGTGTTCAAAGACAATGAAGGCAATGTCATAGAGCTACCAATGCTGCCGAGAGAGCTCAATGAATTTGTACGAAGCAAAATGGCCTGCTACTTGGAGAAAATTGACCTCCACAACTACTTCGAAGTAATACCGGCGGGGGTGGACATCAAAAGAGTCTGGGAGTTTGTAACAAGCATCAAAGAGGATGGAGTGGCCAAGGTAACAGATTTACAAGGCAGACCAGATACAGAGATCATAATCACGGAGCGGGTGGTAGCCCATGCACTAGACCTCTCCAATGAGGGAGACAATGTGACAAAAAGAAGGGATGAAGTCAAAGTGTACAAAGAGAAAAAGGCAAATTACACCTTTGAAGACATTGCCAACCCAAAGGTGGCAATTATGAGCCAGTTGTACAACCAATACTTCCACATGTGCACTAAGAGGCCACAGAAGTACAGGACAGAGTTACCGGGGAACACCCCCTAGGCCCCGTTCCGGCGTTCCGGGGGGGCAGATCCCTTCCCGAACGTTCCGAAACGTCCCGGAACGTCTGACGTTCCGGGTGGCCAGTGCAAACCGGAACGGCCGTTCCGGAACGCCCCCGGAACGTTCCAGAATGCCCCTGGAACGGCCAACGGCTACAAACAAATTTGGCAAAAATTGAAAAAATTGAAGTAAATGTTTGGGCTTCTGTTTGAAGGGTGCAAGGCCTCAAGGACTCATAAAATGCACCCCCCTCCCCCTTTCTCTCCACAAGCTAATTCTCAAGGCTCAAGCTCTCTCCCTCTCACACTCTCAAGATCTCTCCCTCTCAAGACTCACTCTCTCAAGGCTCAAGGCTTCAAGCCTTCAAATCTCTCCCTCTCCCTCCCACTCTCTCTCCCTCTCTCTCTCTCTCTCTCTCTCTCTCATCATCTAGTCATAGCAAGGTTGAAAATGGTCTTCAAAACGAGTTTTTTTGTGAGTATTAGAGTCAAAGCACCTTAATACTCGTATTTAAATACAAGGAGCTAAAAAATGCACTATTTGGGTGTTTTTTATACCTCTCGTTCCGCGCCGTTCCCGTTCCGGACCCCTAGCCGTTCCCCCGTTCCGCAGGGATCTCATCGCCGTTCCCGTTCCGCGTTCCGGGTAACTATGGTACAGGATGCCGCCAGGTGCAATTGCCACGACGTTCACTTGGGCAATGACAAAAGGCACCCCAAAGATAATCAACTATGCGGCATACATACATCACAGCTTAGTAAAGATGGGCAATAAAAAGCCAACATACATAGTGCCAGGAGAGCTGATCACCAAGGTGGTTTATGGGGCACTACACGCTAAAGGAAGGTGGCGTGACCCCCCATCTCAGAATGATTGGCTAAGAGTAAAAGAAGACAAGGAAGATGAGCCGCAAAGGGCACCAAGGGTGGCTACGAGGTTGAAAAGACGGCTAGAGCTAGTTGAAGAGGAGCAACCCGAGCAGAAAAAAGGAAAGAAAGAGTTTGCTCAAGTGCCGGCCAAAGAAACCAGGTCTTAGAAAGCGGCAAGACTCGAGAGGCTGATGAAGAGTTTCCAAGCAGAAAGAGCCCTCAAGGGTGATTTAAACGAACTCTGGAAGCCATCTCTCAAGTCTATGTCCGGATCATCCAGAAAAGTGCAAAGGGACCGTTTTGAAGATTATATCAAGAATTTCGAGATTCTTGATGCTGCAGCAGAAAACATTCCCCATGTCCCTTTCACCGAGGAGGAAGTGGAGCAGATAAGGCAGACACTGCTAGATGAACCAGAAAGCCAAGAAAGAGAAAGAAAAACAAAAGCAGACAGGGACTTAAAGAAAGGGCAAACCGGCAGCTTTACCAGATAGCCCTAAACCCAGCCCACAGCCATCTCCATCGCCCTCACCACCTCCCAACAGCCCTCCACAAGAAGATAATGCAGTTGAGGACAAACAAGACGAAAGCCGAGCAGAGGAGCAAGAGAAAAAACAGGAACCTGAACCAAAAGAAGAGTCCAAGCTTGAATCTCAGCAAAAAAGATTAGATGAGGTCTATTATGCATTTTTGGACCTGCTAGCTGCAGGCTATACCAAGGAAGAAGCCGCCACAGTTGCATTGGCCTTGGCGAGGACAGAGCATAAAGAACAGATGCAAGGCATCCGGCTAGTGGAGCTAAAAGAAATTGCTACCGACACGGTAGATCTGCACCCGCCCTCCAATGACTGGGACATGGTGATGACAAAGCTAGCTGGATTGCGAGCACAATCCATGGCTTCAAAGAAAGAAATGACAACTCTCAAGGCCTCTGAAGAACAGATAAAAAAGGAAGTAGATTCTCTGCAAACACAAAGCCAAAGGCAAATAGAGAGAGAAGATGACCTGCAGGTCAGCTTGGCAACGGCTCTACAAAATTGCCAAGCAATGGAAGAAGCATATGAGGCAACAACAAAAAGAATACAAGCAGCTGAAGAAGAGTGTCTGCAGCTCAGCAAGTCATTGCGAGACGCCGAAAGAGAAAGGGATAATCTGACACTTCAGCTGGCCGAATAATCGAAAGAAGTAGAGGCCATGAGAAATGCCAAAGAAAAAGCAGAGATAGAACAAGAAGCAAGCTTGGATGAGGTCCTTGAGCTCAAGGACCAACTAAAAGTCAAGATCAAACCATCCAGAGGCTGCGAGCATCACCTGCTAGAGTTAGAGCTACGAGCTCGACTCAAATCATTTCCGAGAGTCAACTATATGAAGAGCAAATGCAGGAACTTCAGAAGGAGCTGACTCTCGACAAAAAGCGGAGGTTAATGATGATTGAAGGTTCTATCGTAATGCAAACAAGAATGGAGGAGGGCCAAAAAGCCTTGCAAGAAGAAGTGGAAAACATAAAGAAAAAGCTCGAGGAGGCGGAAAGAGTAAACGCTGAACTTAATGACCTCCTCGTGAATATGGGCGGAGAAGCTGAAGCGGAAAAGCAAACACTCTTCAGACAAATTGAGGAGTTGAAAGGCCAGCAAGGAGGAGAAGCAGAAAGCTCAGGGCCAGCCGCCAATGAGGTCATTGACCTCGAAAATGTGGCAGATCCTGTGGACACACATGCAAGAGGAAAGCATAGCAGGATCCTCTCAAGAGCCACAGGATCTAACACAAGAAGAGGAGGAAAAATTGCATAAGGCAATAGAGAAAGAGCTAAGAGAAAGCACGAAGGAAGCCTTGGAATGGGAGCAAAGGGTCTTCAAATCTATGACAATCCAGAAGATCGACGTCAGAACTCTCAGGCGCGAGTGGCTTCAACCCTCTCTCCCATATCCATTGCTGAAATATGAGTCAGCTACAATAAACAAGCGGATGAGAGAAGAGCCAACGGTACCTCTCTACAATGCAGACACCTCGAAGCCAGAAGGAGTTCAGCTTATAGTGGATTCTCAGCCAAAGTAGAGGAAGGCTTAGCTTACAAAGTACCCACAATACCTAATCCACCTGGTAGAGGCACCTAAAGATATCAGAGACAATCTCAGCTTCTATCTCCTACCAAGGGTTAGGACGTGGAAGGCACAACAAATTTTGCAAAGAAGCCAACCCACTTGGCTGAACTACCCAAAGCTGCCAGGCGTAAAGGCAGGTGAGAGAATAAGTGTCCAATACATGGTGAAAACCCTAACGGGCACCATAAAGTTGTTCATTGGCTCACTTGACCTTACATGCATTATGATGAGGAAGATTTGCAGAACCATCTTAGCAGTGTTCGAGACCTTCAAGCCAGGCCAGGTGACCGACAACATATTCTTCTTCCAAGATACATACAGATGTGCTTATGATCTGTCAGGTCAGCCTTCCAAGGAGGTGATACATGCGCTGTATCAAAGAATCATGTTTCTACCATCCTATCACCTCCAGGCTTTTGAAGAAGCATTCTATACGGGATTCTTCAGCATGAAGACAGATATCTTTTGCCGAACAATGCTGAACCTACATGCCAGGTACGAATCACTGCCAAAGATGCGGGAAACGATCAGATGAAGCAGCAGATCAAGGCCATGTCGGGGACGACATGAGCAAGGAGGGGGGGAGTGTTGGAAGCTTGACACACCCCACGACATCTAACTACTCCGAGAACTATTATTTTTGTAATTATTCATTCATTAAGGAAAACCCGATTTTTCATCTTGTAATTATTGGGACTTACAGAAGTTTCCAGATTGTATCCCAGTTTTGATAGTTAGATTGAGTAGATGGTTGATTTTGGAACTTTAGGGTTTGAGACATTGTAAGGTATATATACCACTTTTTGACCTTAATGAAGGACCTTTTGTCGTTTTAAAACAGGTTTGAAGTCTGTGAGTGAGCGTACTGTGTACGAGAGAGAGAGTGTGTGAGCTTCATCTTGACGCTACGTGTGCTCCGGTGGTCGGAATCGAGTGCGAAGAAGTGCAGCGTGTTGCCCTCGACAAGAGCTACGCGTCGATACCAACATTGCGCGCGTACGGTCCGGCTTTGTGAGCTCCTTCTACGAGCTTCATCGGTTGTTTGGGTGAGCATACGTTGTCCGATTTTGCATTGCAGCATATCCACGCGTTCACATTGAGTAGAACTACACATTAGGCACTTTAGATTTCGGAAACGAAGACCTGTAGATTTCGGCGAGACATCCTACGTGTTTCTGCACGGGGTGTTTTGGGTCAGGATTTTGGTTCATAGACCTTAGGGAGAGTGACCTATTGGTATTAGTAGGGTCTCCTTCAAGTTCTATGGTGTTTCGAGATTGTTTGATGGGTGTTCGGCTGTAGAAAGCATTGTAGGAAGTTTCCTCTCTTGCACTCTTGAAGGCTGTGACTTAGACAATTGGTAGAGACCTCTGTAGGAATTGGTTAGGAGTCGGTCGAGTGTAGGTTGACACCTTATGCTTGCTTCCACGCGCCTGCGGGTCGAGCTTCGTCCTTAGCTGACATTACATGTTAGGTGAGTTCTCGCTGTGCTAACGTCCGTCGCGGCGTATCCGTCCAACATTGGCTCCGCTGCCGGTCTTAAAGACAAAGGCAATGTGGACGAAGAAGTAAAAGAACTCACAGCCTTGATGGGGATTCATGAGCCGACACACAGAAGGGCATGGAGAGTGGGCAACATAAAGAAAAATGGAGACAGTGGAGAAACCTCAAAAGAAAGAGCACTCATCCTCCGTTTTCCCTCCATGGAAGCAAAGAAGTCATTCTTGAAGAAAAGACCAACTCTTAAAGAGACTGGCATCTTTCTTGGGGACGATCTCATCCTCTCGCAGATCGCTCATATGCAGGAAGTAATGCCGGAGATTAGAGCGGCAAGGGAAAAAGGCAAGATCGCTTTTTACCGAGACGGAAAAGTGGTAATACTTGAGCGACGCTCCACATGACGGTGCGAGACTTATGGGACCACACTTAAAGTAGCTTCCTGGAACTACAATGGATCTATGCGTCTTGATGTGGGTGCTTTTGAGGATAGCTTTACTGGAAGAGACATCATCTTCTACTGTGAGACACACCAGGCATAGTTACCCGGAACGTGGAACGGGAACGGGGACGCGATCACCACGGAACGAGGGAACGGCTAGGGGTCCGGAACGAGAACGGCGCGGAACGGGAGGTATAAAAAACACCCAAATAGTGCATTTTTTAGCTCCTTGTGTTTAAATACAAGGAGTATTAGAGTGCTTTGACTCTAATACTCACAAAAAACTCGTTTTGAAGACCATTCAACCTTGCTATGACTAGATGATGAGAGAGAGAGAGAGAGAGAGAGAGAGAGAGAGAGAGAGAGAGTGAAGAGGGAGAGACTCGAGAGAGTGAGAGGGAGAGGGAGAGATTTGAGAGAGTGGGAGGGAGAGGAAGAGAGCTTGAAGGCTTGAAGCCTTGAGCCTTGAGAGAGTGAGTCTTGAGAGAGAGAGATCTTGAGAGTGTGAGAGCTTGAGCCTTGAGGATTAGCTTGTGGAGAGAAAGGGGGAGGGGGGTGCATTTTATGAGTCCTTGAGGCCTTGCACACTTCAAACAGAAGCCCAAACATTTACTTCAATTTTTTCAATTTTTGCCAAGTTTGTTTGTAGCCGTTGGCCGTTCCAGGGGCATTCCGGAACGTTCCGGGGGCATTCCGGAACGGCAGTTCCTGTTTGCACTGGCCACCCGAAACGTCAGACGTTCCTGGACGTTTCGGAACGTTCGGGAAGGGAACTGTCCCCCGGAACGCCAGAACGGAGGCTAGGGGGCGTTCCCCGGTAACTCTGACACCAGGCCCCTGGGCAATCCATGCCTCACATCAGTGGATATAGGTGGGAGACAGCCTACAGACAGGAGACACGCTCAGAGCACAGAGGGTGGGGCTCGAGAGGAGTGGCAGTGTTATTTAGAGAGGATCTGCAGCCAGTGATATATATAGCCCGCAGGGACGAGCAGGCTAGGTACATGTGGGTGAGACTGAAAGCAGAGACAGGCAGATACCTCTATCTAGCTATTTGTTACTTTCCCCCGAGTACATCAGTGTATGCACCACCCAAAGGACAATCCCCTTTCTCTATTTTGAATGATGACATATGGGAGTTCTCTAGGGACGGTGACATTATCATCCTCGGGGACTTCAATGCTAGGACTGCCCATCACCAGGCAGTGTTTTATGATACTTCAGAGGAGATGCTAAGAGAGATAGATATGGTAGAGACGGGCCTTGCCAGACTATCACACGATATGGAATATACTGAGTATGGGCGACACCTGATAGACATGGGCACTGCACATGGATTGGCCATCTTGAACGGCCTACAGAGATTTCCTGCTGCGAGAGGCTTTACATGCTTCCCACACAGACATGGAGCTAGCACGGTGGACTATGTCATGGCACAACCGAATCTCATCTCTAGTATCGAGGATCTCACAGTTGGGCCCAGACCGGTCGGGGTGGCGGTGGATCATGCTCTGGTGTCAATGACCATCTCCTTCCATTTCAGTGCAGCACACAGGCCACGAGTAGCAGTCCCTACTCGCTACACATTCACAAGGGAGACGGACTCTGTATACATGGACGGAATCTACAGACGCCTATGCACTGAGGACCCGAGGCGACCTCTGGAGGAGCTAACTATTGTACTGACACAGACATTACATGAGGCAGTAGTTGAAGCGAGAAAACACATCACGCTGAATTCTCTGTTTTCAGCCTCTAAAATGCACTAGAACACCTGGTTGGCAATTCCCTAGCTTCCCCAAAGCTCTTGGGACCTTTGGGCATCAAAAAGGGTAAAAACCCTAAACCTGCAAAAAATTACAGCAAGCTGTAATTCTCTGTTTCGGGCGCTGTTTTGCGTGCCAATCGCACCTTTAGGTAGTTCTTGAGTTCCTGCACCTGTAGGCTACTTGCCCTTTAAAGTCTTGCGGAATAGCTATGGAGCTGCCAAGGTCCATTTTGCCCTTTTGGTTTAAATTCCTAGTACCCACCAACTTATGAAGTCTCGGCGAGGGGCTAAATAACTTTAACTGAGCCTAGCCACCCTTTTACCAGTCGAGTTTCAGTGTTATCAGCCCAACCATCTCCTGGCTGCCTGGCCTTCACTGCTGTGGGTGAAACTCATGGGCCATTTCACACTGGCCATACAATGTCCGGCCATTTGTGACTTCATAAAGAGGTCCCAAAAATTAATTAAAAATAAAGGGAAGGAAACCAACAATTAAGGTTAGTGTTTGTCTCAAATTCGTGACATACCCCCCTCTTGAAATTGCAAACGCCCTTGATTGCATGCGTGGTATACATGCCACAAATGAGCGAGTGTAATCAACACCCTTTTATTATTGCATGCATCCGCAAAAAAGACTATGAAACATAGATACAAATGACTTAAAGAAGTGAGCATTATACCTTTAACACTTGTTAAGCAATATACACTACTATTGCACTAAATCTGTATGTACATATGATGTGCTAGGTCCAACATCACCCCTCTTTTATGCACACTGAGTTGGGGCATACATGGGTTGTAAACAAAAGGCTTCAAGATAAAGATGCAATACATTTGGTGAATCTACGAGTTCACTTTCTTCCATCCACTTTGCATCCATAGGTGGATAGTTTTTGAACTTCACCAAATAATGTCTTTCAACTTTTCTTTCTTTATGTGCCAAAATTTACTCAGGTACCAAGATCTCATCAAGTTCCTCCACTTCAGGTTGATCTTCATCTGGCATATCTTCTAGCCCATAGTTCCGGCACATCACTCACAAAAGGTCTTAGAAGACTCACATGAAACGCATTATGAATCTTCCAACCGTCAGGCAATTTCAGCCTATAAGCAATGTCACTGATCATATCAAGTACCTGAAAAGGCCCATAGTGCAAAAGAACACATTACCAGGTTAAAACAACAGTTCACGTCGGTGACGATCAACAGCCCTTTTCTGCTTTGCCCGAGTCTTCTCCAAGGCAAGGTTGGTTTTCTTATACATTTTCATCCATATTCTCTACATATCGATCTGCTTGAGAAATCTTATCCTTTGTTTGCAAAATGGGAGGAACCTTTTTGCCACCCTCAACAATTTCAAAGGGCGCCTTGCCTGTTGACAAATGCACCGTATTGTTGTATGTATACTCAAGCATAGGTAAATACTGTTCCCACTTGCCCTTATTGTCTGACACATAACATTTAAGCAGATCTAAGACAATAGAATTAGCCTCTTCTGACTGTCTTATCAATTTGTGGATGAAATGAGGTTGAAAACTTGAGCGTAGTGCCCATGTTTTCAAACAAGCCACTTTAAAATAGGCTCATCATACAAGGATCACGATCATTGACAATAGATTGTGGCATACCATGGCATCTAGCAGTTACACAATAGTGAATAAGTCAAAGCCTCCGAAGAAAGGGACATATCACCAAATATAGACGCAAATCCCGAGACGGGGTTAGTTTTCTCCGTTCTTGGTTATAGAAGCGATAGCATTTATGGGGTGTCTCTATACACTAACAAGTTTGTCCTTAACTGTGTTGAAACAGAACTCAACCATCCCACACAATTTGCAAAAGCCAGAGAGGAGGTCTGTAAGGATTCTAGGTACTAATTCTTAATTAAGTACTTAATCTCATGATTAAGACTTAAGAAACTTGAATTGTACTCGAGACAAGACTTAGAAGACTCTGTGTTTGATTGATTGAAATGTGTGATACAAGGGCTCTTTATATAGGAGACGAATAGACACAAATGAAAAGACACATCTCTTGGTGAAGAGACATGACTTTAGACATAAAGACACATCCTTTCGGCGAAGAGCTGCAACCATTCGGCGAAGAGTCGCACCCGTAGAGCGAAGAGGTGTGACCAGTCGTCGAAGGAGTGTGGCTTTTGGCGAAGAGACACGTCCTTTGGGCGAAGGGGTGTGACCATCCAAGCGCAGGGGTCCTCCTTGGCATGGCACTTCGCGTATCTGCAACTAGGAGTAGATGTATTGCTGTTAACATAGTCACAATCGTGACATTCCCTCCCTCTTTAAATAAAACCCAGGGTAGTTGAAGAAATTCCGGGAAGAAGGAAATGTATTTTTGTAGTGCTTCTGCATCCAAAGCTCTTTCTGTGAAGTCCCACGTCATGGCACTGTTATTGACCATGACTATTTTGCCAAACTGTGAAATGATCATATCTGCAACTTGTCTCATCTTTGTGAAAAGTACGAGTATCACATTTGCAACTTAATTATTGCCTTTGTCAAAGTCATTTGTAACTTCGAGCTTTGTCCAATAAAAGATTGAGTTTGTATCTGCTTCGAGTGAAATTATTGGTAAACTGACTTGAGTTTTCTTTTGAGTAAAGACCACTGGTTGGAAATCTGTAAGGTATTCCATTGGTTTGTCTGGAACCGTAAAATCCTTTTGAAGGGATGTCGTAGACTGAGACAGATTAGTGTTTGGAGGTATATCCATCTGTAAAGGTTTATCTGTGAAACAAGTTGTGTCCAAATATTCAATTGCAGCGACTGAAGTTGTGTTGCAAGATTTTGTATCCGTTTTATCCTTTGTATCATTGAAGGTAAGAATTGGTATCTTCAAGTTTGAAGAATTATCATTCACCACAGCATCAGTTATCTCATCAGAAACAAAGACTTCATTCTGCAAGGGCGGTGACAAGGATTTTGTTTTTGCCTGGACCACAACCAAAGAAGTTGTGTGTGTTTGGGATGCCACACATGAACCAAAATCTCTTGAATCTTCAGCTTTATCAGCGGGTATTAAGGCTTCCAGAGTAGGAGAAGCATGGCATGGCTCGCAAGGGGGAACTTGTCTAGCGTTGCGGCGTTCACGACCGAGTACTTGACTAGGGTCGGAAATATGTGCCACTATGTGAGCCCACTTCGAAGAGGTTGAATGCTCTTTAAGGGGAGATCTTCTGAAAGCTTCATGTTGTTGACTTTTGCCGATGATCATTTTGAGGTTGAGGCTTGTTATAGCAGTAATGCTGCAAAGAATGTTGCTTCTGAGCACGTTGTTGCTCAAGCAAAGTGAGTTTGTGTTGGGTTGTCTCTGAAGAAACATGTCGAGGGTGAGAAATAGATTGCTGAGAAACCGTCGAAAACTATTTGATACCAAAAGGTTGTTGCAATTGTCGCCGGATAGCGTCCAATTTCACTGTAAGTGAGGAGATGTCTTGTTCCAAGGCGGCTACCCGCTGCTTCCACAATGAGAGGTGAGAGTCCATACTCGAGCATGAACCGTTGATGAAAAGGAAGGCTTTGCTCGGATGATGGGTCTTATTTGTTTTAGTGTAAGGCTCTTTTAATGGTTGCACATGGGTTGTAATTCTTGTGTATAAATTTTGGGGTAGGCCAGCCAAGTTTGGCCGGCCACTTTGGGTTTAATAAATTTGGGGGTTTTTTTTTTAATTGATAAGGTGTGTTGGCATTGGCTTTTTAAAAAATTGGGGGTTTTCACATGGGGTTTTAAAAAATTTGGGTAGTGGGCGGCCACTCAAGGCAAGTGAACTTTGGGCGGCCACTTAATAAGTTAATTTAGGTGGCCACTTAAACTTTAGAATAGGCAAATTTGCCCAGCGTCAAAATAAGGCTGCCATCGTTAAAATCTGCCCAGAGTAAGAAGAAAGAGCAGCGCTGTCCAGCCAGCGTAAACAAAACTCTGCCGCTTGGAGAATTTAAAATCAGCGCAAAAGAATGCCCAGCAAAACGTTCAGCGCGTGGAAATTCAGCCAGCGTTCAATATGGCAGCGTTTCAGCATGAAAGGCAGCCAACGCACGAAGAGGCATCAAGAAGGGATGCGCAAATTGAAAGGCACGCCGCCGGGAACGGGTGTGAGCACGGGGGAGATGGTGTGCGAGGCTCGAGCACTTGGGGAAAAGATGTGTCTTGTGCCCTTTTGCGTAAGGGGTGTGAGTGTGATTCGATAAGGCACATCCGCTCGAACCTCCTTATGAAGGGTCACAATCACCGGTACGCCCGCACACACACATCTGCATCTCTGTCCTTTATTCTATATGTATGTAATTGGAACATAATAAATTTAAGTTACCTCATACGCGTAGTAGAAGTACACCATCTTTCCTCTGCGGCCATACAACACACGAGGTGAGTGTCGCGGGTAGGGTCGGCAACGGCGAGGCTAGGTAGACGCCAAGTCCAAAGGCCCGGGATTTTTTTTTTTTGCTCTGATACCACTGTAAGGATTCTAGGTACTAATCCTTAATTAAGTACTTAAACTCATGATTAAGACTTAAGAAACTTGAACTGTACTTGAGACAAGACTTAGAAGACTCTGTGTTTGATTGATTGAAATGTGTGATACAAGGGCTCCTTATATAGGAGACGAATAGACACAAATGAAAAGACACATCTCTTGGTGAAGAGACATGACTTTAGACATAAAGACACATCCTTTCGGCGAAGAGCTGCAACCATTGGGCGAAGAGTCGCACCCGTAAAGCGAAGGGGTGTGACCAATCGTCGAAGGAGTGTGGCTTTTGGCGAAGAGACACGTCCTTTGGACGAAGGGGTGTGACCATCCAAGCGTAGGGGTCCTCCTTGGCATGGCACTTCGCGTATCTGCAACTAGGAGTAGATGTATTGCTGTTAACATATTAGTCACAATCGTGACAAGGTTGACTACCTGGGATGTAGTTGCCTCCTCTTCTTTGAGCCCTCTGTTATGGGGAGTACCACATGTCTTTACCTAATAAAAAGAGAGTGACCCAACACACAAGCCATGCTTAAGCACGAAGGACTAAGTAGAGGGGCTCACCTTACAATTTTATAGGTTGGCCTGGTTGCCTTGGAGATTTGCACCCCCATTCCTTCATCACCACCACGAGCAGGCAGCCCGTCGAGTTAACTCAGAGAGAGAGGGAGATAATAGCAAAGCATGAAAATAAACTATCATTTCAAATTACCACTACAAGGCTCAAGAATTATATGAGGCGTGAGGCATGTAGGGCCCTCCCTTTTCCCATGCAAAAAAGGTATTTAGAACAAGCAAAAATTTTCCCTGGGGTTTAGGGTTCGGGTTTTTTTAGAGATGGGGGAAAAGAAGGCACGTGTGCAGGTGTGTGCGCGTCTCTGTGTCTGTCTCTGTCTGTCAAGAAAAACTATGTAGGAGTTGGAAGTGCAGTTTCATGTATGACTCCCACATCATGGGTTGTGTCTAAGTTCACTTTCATATTCTTTATGGCATTTTTACAATGTAGTTCTGAATTTTTTAAACTATAAGGTTATAATAGATTTTCTTCCTAACATGAGATTATGTCAGGCTTTCAAGCTATTCCTTAATGGAAAGGTTATGGAGGTGCTGGATCCCAGACTAGAAAAGACAAATGCAGCCTGCAAGGTGGCAGAAAGAGTTTGTGAACTCGCCTTTCGGTGTACAGCACCCACAAAACAAGATAGGCCAACCATGAAAGAAGTTGCAGAAACCCTTTGGAATGTCAGAAAAGAATATCAGGAGCTATTGGAGGTGCGGATAAACAGATGCGAGTCGGAGAAACAAAATGTTTGATGCCTCCAAGTTTTATCACAAAGGGGGATGGAAAGGGCTAAGAGCAGCAAATGTTGAATTATGAATGTGGAAGCAAGGGCATTCTGTCACCGACATGTGGATATCCAGTCATAATGTCAGAAGTTAAGAGGAGCGAAATGCTACAAGCCACAAATGTGCAAGCAAGTTCTGTCATTGCCGTGTGGATATCCAGCCCGTTCGCCAACACTGCACTCATTGTTCTTTCCAGCTGTATCTTTTCCTTCTCGTCGTCTTAGTGCCTCCACAGTCAATGCACTTACTGACCAAGTTGTGCATGTGTGCTATTCCACAGAGCACTTTGATGTTGGCGAGGCTGTCGGTACAAGCCGTGTATGTGATTTGTATCAAAGGATTTCGTGAACCATTTCACTGTAGTACACGATCTGTATATCATGTAAGCGTTCTTACACCAGGATAGTCCTCCAGTTCTTGAAAGTCAACTCAATATTTCTTCTCTTTCCCAACTTTGTTTGCACCACCTGCAGTGCCTGGAGAGGCGTCTGGCGATTAAAAATACTTCTCCAGGCTGAGATGGATGCAGACATTTGTATTTTATTGCTTTGTGCAAATCCATGTTTATCATATAAATTTGATAGCAAGAAACCTTCTACATTCTTGAACATGTATTTAGCACTGTTTCATGGCAAATAGTTGCTCTTTGTTGCTGAGATGGATGCAGGCATTTGTGTTTTATTCCTTTGTGCAAATCCATGTTCATTGTAAATTTGATAGCAAGAAACCTTCTGTGTTTCTTGAACATGTGTTTATCACTGTACCACACCAAATAGTTGCTTTTTGTTGAGATGGGTCACGGTGTTCACCTTCTAGGTGCCTTGTCCTATCGCCGATTATCCTTGTTTTGGTCTTAGGCTTAGGTATTACTCTCACAAGTGTTCTTACGTCTATTGTTGATTTTCCAGTGTTTTTCTACTTTTTAAGTTGTGGGCCCTTTATTATGATGTGGGTATTCCTTTTAGTCTCCTCAACTAATCTGTGAGCCCATAAATAGGTCCTGGGGCCATTGGTCCTCTAAAGCAGCATGGACATGTCAATGGATCTTATCACCAGTGTTCACATAAAACCTGCAGACAATCACATTGCTCCTGGTTTTTGCCTGGGAACTAAAATATGCACTTTGAAAAACTGTGAATTATGTCTTTGAGAAGCTAAATTTTTGGAATCTGTAGAGCTTTGGGAAAAATCTGCATATTTCATCTTTGATGTATATGCTCTGTTGAACTCAGCATTCATGTGTGGCTTTCGTTCGTTCCTCTCTCGACTATGGAATGATAGCACCTGTATTTTCAACTTTGACGGTTGTCTTTTTCACTAGTTTCTACTGTTGTGAGGCATGAAGTGGTCTCTTTGTATGACCCATTGCATGCTAGTTTTACTCTACTTGCATCCCTACTAGGTGTAATCCCTCTTTGTCGTTACCAAGGGAGAACAATGGCCAAAGTTCTTACACCATCATCCTCTGCAGTTGGTTGGTGTAGAGCTTCAGTGTCGCACTCTATAGATGCCTATCCTCGGCTTTTATTTGAGATGAATGGTTCTTGACATGATGTCTGCTTTGACGACAAGAATTTCCTTATTTTCATCAAAGATTGGTAGTTTAAGGTATACACTTGCCAGCTTTATTTCTGTGGGCCTCCATTGCTTTAACCTCAGCAGCTTGAGATTGTTGCGTCTTTGATAACTTTACAACTTTTTGCTTCTTGGTGTCACAAATTTCGTGCCTACTCCCATTACATCGTACTTATAGCAGTGTCTCTCTAACCTTGTACTGATAGCATTGTCCTTGAATGATCTCTGTCATGAGAAGAAGCTAAGGGTCATATTGAAATCCCACTATAAATGTCTTCATCCTTTGTTCAAGGTTAGGTACAAGACTTGGGTAACAAAGGTAGAGCAAAGAGGATGAGAAAGCAATTGGGAGATGGTAAGGAGAATACGAGCATGAATCAATGATGAGCCATGTGGGTGCTCTGGTCCTACTCACCCTTATATGTGGGCATTGTGGGTGACAATCGAGCATGTTGAAAATTATGCCTACGCAGGAGGTGGAAACAAGTTGAAAATGGTGCGCGTGCGGGGATGATGCCTAGGAGCCATTGGTTAGAGTGTGCAATGCCCTGCCTTGAATCACAAGTATGACAGAAGGACCAAGTGCTTAGGCACTCAAAATGTGTGTACATCCCCCTCCAACCACAGATTTAAGAAATGACTAAGGAAACTATCATATTTGAGACATAGGCTCCTTGAGGTAACTTGGTAGGGGAAAAGCTTCATGTTACTGCGAGCGTTGAGTTTACACGTGCAATATATGAATAATTGTTTTGAAATGGTTGTGTGTTGACCTCAGTATTAACCATAACACACAAATATATCATTTCCTAATCACTCCTCACATATCCGGGTTTGCAATGATAATTCCTCAATTGAAAATGAACAATCAGTTTTATTACATAATTCAAGGTCAAACCTGGGTATTGTAGCTGTAAATCTTGGCATATAGTGTGCATTTAAACTTGGGCTTTTCTTTTAGTTTTCATTGAAAATGAACAGCCACAAATTATAAGGTGAAATCAAGCAATGTCTTGATTTCACCTTATAATATCTTCTATGAACTTGTGTCTTGGGCATTGTGCA
Organism: Adiantum capillus-veneris; assembly: GCF_014529385.1. Classification (NCBI taxonomy): domain Eukaryota; kingdom Viridiplantae; phylum Streptophyta; class Polypodiopsida; order Polypodiales; family Pteridaceae; genus Adiantum; species Adiantum capillus-veneris. The sequence goes on from NC_140960.1 coordinate 48,737,476, forward strand.
ACAAAACTTGACAGCTGTCAATAGCATGAAACGTCTAATTTCATTGTTTTTATTCTTGAGATGCCCATGGGAACATTTAAACTATAAATACTTTTAGTTTGTCTATATGATCATTGAACTAGCCAATGAAAAAGAACCTTTTTATCCAAATAAAAAATGAGTGGCTCCTCTAAGATCTTTTCATTTAGTGTAAATAAAGATAACAGGATTTGTGAGGTAGGATAGTGTAAGAAAGGATTTTAGAGCCTTTGACATGGTTTGGCTAGGGCAATGGCACCATTGATTTTCCAGTCAACGTCTCAATGTAACAATCAATCCCCCACGGTGAGAGGAGACATTCTTTTGTACGCATGTTTTGGTCATATGACCTACCAAGGATGATAAATTCATACCAAGGAGTACCCACATTCATACCAAAGGCACCCTCATTGATAGGGCGATTGAGCTTAGGAAATCGAGACGACCACGACCGAGATGCAGAAGCACACTTCACCGGAGGAGACTACAACAAAGGATTAGAAGCATTCTAGCCAGACACCCAGAATGCTCCTAAGAAGTTTATTTAGTACTTTGTATTTAGTTTTTTCACATTTATTTTCACACTTTCACACTTTTCACACTTAGTACTTTAGTACTAAGGTACCCAGACATTGTAACAGATTCACCACTTTTGTATCAGTTTGGTCTCATAGGTCATTCTGGCCTTTCGAAGACGTTAATATAACATTTCATTTCATTTCATTTCTCTCTCTCGGGGTAGTCTTCAGTGGACCGGAATTTTCATTGAGGAGAGCAACATAGATTAGATTGACGAGCACTAATGCAGCCTTGGGAGGTTTGAAGAAGATGTGTTCGCAGGTTCAGTTTCAGGAACCTCAAACAAAGCTGTGGCCTTTTGACACTCTAGTGGCTTCAGCTATGCTCTATGGGGTTCAGACTTGGGGCCCCTTAGTGGGTCATCAGGGCAGATCTGGTAGCACTGATGGATGGAGATGTATGGAGAGGCCTCTAGTCTCTATGATCTCTCGGATGATTCGGGCTCAGTGCCATATGAGATTATTCGGGCTGAGCTAGCTGCCCCTCCTCTCGTAGTTGAGGCCCTTACTTCCTTCATGCATAATTTATGGGACCTTCCCAGAGACAGATATGCTCGGCTAGCACTTGAGTCATGTTGGTATGGGGCAGATGACATCATGGTTTCAGTCACACGGCTTCAGCATGGATAGACTGCCTCCATTCTTGTACTCCTTGGATGAACCTTCCCTTTCTCTCACACGGATGAGACCACTAGACTTATACGTCAGGATTTGATTCAACTAGATACCAGAAGCACATGGATATAGCCGGTACAAGAGTTGGCACGAAGATGGCTTTCTATAGAGAGCATCTCCTCGAACTAATAGAGGATGGATATGTGATCAGATTGGCCTATATGGACACTCATTCATCCTGTGGGATACGATGTGCTATTGATCAGATGCGCACATCATCGCATCAGCTACAAATTGAAACTGACAGATTTAGGAGAGCACTGCAGTAGAAGCAAGGATATGCCAGTTATGTCGTATAGAGCCAGAGACAGAGTTACATCACATTTGTCATTGTCCGGTATACTACGAGATACGAGTCCGCTTCCACTGTCTGTTCAAAGAGGGCTTTGGACCGTTGGCTAGAGTCATGAGATATCACGATCAGAGTGCCTCGGGTTGTCTTTGCTAGAGCTGCACAAACACAGGGAAAGTCTCTTGAGGAGACCAGTTAGTGAGAGACATTCACAGAGGGAGATCACTGACTTCTTTAGAGCAAGGACTCAGCAGCTAGATTGCGTGCTTCACAACAGAATTCAGAGCCCACTTCTACAATAGGTATATTAGTGGAGAGAGCCATTGAGCTCGGGAGAGCTAGAAGCCCACGTCTACGAGGCGACCACGACATCGACGGAGGCTCCGTCTGAGAATCATGACTATTCTAGCACGACATGGGAGAGGCGGACATTGACAAAGCTCTTCAGCGACTGATGCAATACTTTCTCGGACGACGCCCGATGCCAGGCATCCTCAGGCATGGATGATGATGATGATTTTTCAGGCAGCCGATTTGAGTCTTTTAGTTTTAGTCTTTCACTTTACTTCATTTTATTTTTGTACCCAGACATTGGATTAGATCCACAAGGATTGTATCCGTTTGGTCTCATAGGTCATTTTGACCTTTTGAAAACATTCAATATAACATTTCATTTCATTTCATTCTCTCTCTCCTTTCCCCCTTCCAAGTCCTCCCTAGCTCTGTGCATCTAAGGAAAGATTAGGCCAGCCTCAGTGATTCCCATCTTTGTTTCTCCAAGCAATAAGAATGCATAATGTTCTTCTTTGACCATGTATTTCATGGAGCTACTCTGTGTGTGGTAGTTTTTCCTGAGGCCTATCTGGGGATCACTGTTATTGACTTGCCATAGGGTCAAACACTTCTGAGTTGAGAAGAATCAAAGTGAGACTAGTGAACAAAGTACATTTGAATGGTTGAAATTAAGCCTACAAAATCTCTCTCTCTCTCTCTCTCTCTCTCTCTCTCTCTCTCTCTCTCTCTCTCTCTCTCTGTCTTTTTCTCTCTCTCTCTCTCTCTCTCTCTCTCCCCAAATCCTCAAGAGGAATCCGATGTGCCGCGCTTCATACATTACACCAGCCATATTGTCCCCAACTACAAAACCATGTTCTTTACCGAAAGACGAAATCGTACTCGCCCTTATATGCCTATCCTCTTGTGGACGATACACAATATTGGAGCCATTCGGCCTAGCTCCCACTCTCTTCGATGCGAGACATGGCGTTGGGGCTATGGAGAAGAGTCAATTCGACTCTGCACATTACACTCATTGCAAGTTTGAGAGTCTTAAGTTCCAATGCTCAGCTTTTGTTCACATCCGAACTTGCTTGTCTCACATTTTCAGCCATGACTTAGACCTACACACTTTACTCTCCTGCCCACAATGTGAACTCTCCGTTGCGATTCTCATCACCACAAATCTTGGAGCATCGAGAATCACTTATCAGCCCCATACATAGTACATCACATGTATCTATGGTCCCATAGGTCATGTTTGACCTTCGACGATGATAATAAAATCTATCTCTCTCTCTCTCCCCTTCCTCATAAAAGATATCCGCATTGAATTGTATCAAGGGGTTAGCAACAATGGTTGAAGGGGAAGGTGTGGTGATTGAATGTCAAAAACCATGAGAAGAGATTTTCTTTGGTGGTTTTAATCTTGTGAGTTGACTACATTTGAATGTTTTGGTTTTAGAAAAATGGTTTATTCAAAAGCCAAATTTCTATGCTCTTTCATAAGCTCTACCTGCTTTTTTTCTCAAATTGAGCAGTGAAACATGTTTAGATGCTTATGCAATGAAGCTTGCTCAAACAGTTACCCAAGATAGTGCATGATTATCATGAGGATATGCGGGGATTCACATCCAAGGGCCCTAGAGAGGTAGTGCACCTGACAACCGCACTTTCTTTAGATTGGAGATAGGTGTGTGACATCCAAGGAGTGTGGCCACAATATGGGGTATAACCGAATCAACTCTAGTCTACCGAATATGCTTCATGTGTTTCACAATCAAATCTTGATGAAGTACCCTTCTAGAACCAGGTCTCCATTGGTAAAGGAAGAGAATTCCCCAACTCAATGACATGCTTCATTCATAACTTACACTATAAGTTTTCTTGAAACATTGTTGGTGAATGAATAATGGTAACAAACTCCGAAATGGTATACGTAAATGAACGTTTTCCATCTATTTCAACTTGTGCTCTCTTATGGAGAAACATTTTTTTTTTCTCTTGTATCTTTGCAAAGGTTTCTATACAAGACTCGTTCAATTTCCCCAAAGAAAGAATAGGAGGCATGTGCAGGTCATCATCCACTCCAAATTTCAGCCAATCCCTATCTAGCATGCTATCATTACAATTTTACAAAAGAATATGCGACTTATCTCATGCTTTTACAAGTAAATCAGTAGATTCAAATCGACATAGTATCCCTTGTTTTTATAAACAAGATGGACTCACATTGATATCCTCAAACACCGAACAGTCGAACAACAAGTCTTATGAAGGGACTTTTACAATTTAATCTGTCTTTTGAAGAGCCCATTTACAAACTGAAAAATTGAATAAAAGAATTTGTACACCTTTCTCTTTCTCTTTGTATGGCATGTTTTCACGTGCCAAAAAGAATAACAAGCTCATATTCGAAGATATATCTTCAGAGTGTAGTTTACATAATAGCATCAAAATTTCAAGGCATCTTCCTCCGCATTTCTTGGCATCTCCCTCTTGGGCACTCAATGATAGCTCTGGTTTGCCTATGATGCGCGTGTTGGCCGGGTGGGTGTGGGCATCATCCCCGGCTGAGCACCTAGAGAAAAGCAAATAACTGCACTCTGAATTGTATACTATGATTGGTTTTCAGGGCCATTGTGACAGACTAGCTACCATGGAAGCTCAAGAGGACAGTGAAGCTCTAAGGGTCCCATTCTTCTATTTTTGGGTTCTGCACATTAGCCACTTTTTAAAGTATAGAGTGACCATGCCAAAAGTCCTGAGAAAAACCTTTCCAAATGGATTCAGACCAGAAACTGACATGCTTAGGCTTACCAAAACTGCCAGACTTTATTTCAAACTCCTCTACTACTTCAATCCAAGAGGCATTGGCAAATTCCAATTACCTTAGTGTTTGAATTTATTGCAACAGATCACGGCAGAATCACATACCATATCTTTCCTGCGTGTTTACGGCAACTGTTAAAAAAATACTGAGCTCAAAACCAGTCAGAAAAACTGATATATAGAAAAGCCATTTGAGTTTATACAGTTGTACATGGGAACAGAGAGCATCTAGTGGGAATGATCACATAATGAAAGTTCTGCCGTGCTTTTGGACACACTGCGACTCAGGATATCATTGAGAATTTATGAAGGCATGCTGTCGATGGGTATTGAACCTAGTAGATGACTCCACATTGCCTTCCAAATAACAAAGGTGGAGGAACTCATTGATCCAAACTACCACAAACAAATTGAAGAATGATTCTTTAAAATAGGTTTATGAGGCTATAAGACAAAAGCCATTTCTGCGCCAATGACAAGCAGTCAAGTCCTCTCATAGAAATGGGAAGTCAAAGTTAGTCCAGCGCTTTCCTTATAAAAAAGGTGGGGGTGCTTGAGTCAAAACAAAGCATGTGCAATGTTGTTGACCAACACTTCACCTCCACAACCCCGAGAGCCCTCTTGGTGTCCTGATGCATGAGCAGTCCAAGGATTTGATTCCTATAACAATTCCCAATGATGGGACTCTATGAACGTGTTGACAACCAAATGAGCTGTGGATAGCCATGCTTGATTTTGCAACACACAAAGCTTCTTCACGTTGCTGACACGCGACTTGATGATAAATAAGCCGCCTTGCTTGTAACAGACCTGCCGTGTGTGAGCATGCACTGAATGGCATATTGTTAAACTGTTAAAGTGGTCTCTAACCAGACCCAATGGCCTTACTTCGGCTGATGGACAAAATGAGCTGCATAGGCCCCGATTATGCCACCATGTGCTTAACCAAGCTTTGACCATGCCACTATGTGGTTAACCAGCGAATTGTTTCTTTTCACCTAGCTAAGGGTGGCCATAACATACCTCAAAACTACCCATGGACTCCTCGTCTAAGATGTTCCTTTCACTGGTTCCATCTTCTTCCAAAAAAAGCCGCTTCTCATAATCAATCAAGCTTAATAAGCGTTCCGCATCCTCTTCTCTCCCGACTGCACAGTAAATGTTTGCCAGCATGATGTAAGGGACATGATCTTCTGGATCCACCTCAACCACATGTTTTGCAGAGTGTTCTGCCCTCTCCACATCAAGCAGGTTTCGGCAAACCGTGAGTAGCGTCATCCATGACAATGGACTAGGCTGAAATGGCAACATCTCAATCACCGCTTCTGCTTCACAAGACTGGCCAGCTCTTCCAAGCAAGTCTACAATGCAATCAAAATGTTCCAATGCTGGTGATACTCCAAAAGTATCATTATTAAGGTTCCACAAATAGCCAAAAGCTTCTTCTAACAAGCCTGCATGGCTGCATGCAGACAAATATGTTACATATGAAATCCTGTCTGGACTCATCCCATCCTGTTGCATTCGCTGTAAAAGAAGAAGAGCCTCATTACCAAGGCCATGTTGTGCATGAAGAGCAATCATCACATTCCATGATGCTATGTTATAAGCAAGCGTTCCACCAAACAAACTAGAAGCTGCACACAAATCTCCACATTTTCCATACATGTTAATAAGTCCATTGACAACTGCAATCTCTGATTCAGTTGCATACTGTTGGACATGGACATGCATTCTTTTTCCCTCGTTTAGAGCAGCTAGACTGGTACATGCCACAATGGTGTTCAAATATGTTACAACATCTGGAACCACTCCCTGCTCCAGCATTTGCTCATAAAATTGAAGAGCTTCCTTAGCATGCCCATTGAAAGAGTATGCAGAGATCATGGTGGTCCAAGAGACAACATTAGGCTCTTGTAAAAGATCAAAAGATGCCCTTGCATTTGTCAGGCTGCCCGTTTTCCCGTACATATTGATCATAGCTGTTGTTACAACAACATCTGAGCAGAATTCACTGAGTTCAAGTCGAGCCTGAAACGACTTCATGCAAAGGAAGTCTGCTTGACACGAAATGGCATCAAGCACGCAAATAAAAGTGACCTTATTTGGTATGACTCCAGTTTGCTGCATGAGGTAAAAAAATCGCAATGCCTCCTTGCAAACCCCATTTTGGGCAAAAACTGAAATCATTGCATTCCATGAAACTACATCTCTCTCTGGCATCTCATCAAATGCCTTTTGTGCCTCTTCCAAGCTTTGGCACCTACCATACATGCTCACCAAAGCATTTCCGATAATAATTCTTCCTCCATAACCACTGCGTTTGATGCAATCATGCATCTGCCTGCCCTCTCCTAGGGCTGCCTGGCTACCACAAACATCAAGAATGTGTATGTAGCTAATCATGTCAATAATGATGCCTTCATTCTGCATTCCAACCAGAAGTTTCACGGCATCTCTAAGAGATCCGTGTTGGGAGTATGCCGCAAGCATGGCATTTGACGCAACCACATTCCTAGCGCATAGAAGGTCAAAGAGCTTTTGGGCATCTTTTAAGCTGCCACATTGGCTGTACATACGAACAAGTGCGTTAGATATGGCAAATTCTGATTCAAAATTAGTATAAATGACATAAAGATGCATTCTCTTGCCTTGGCAAAAAGATACCTGGGAGGTACATGCGGATAATATACATGCAAAGGTAGCTCTAGATGGGAGCACTCCCTCCATCAGCATTTGATCAAAGAGCTGCAGTGCTTCTTTGCCATGCCTATTTTGTTTATATCCCGAAATCAAAGCACTCCATGTGACAGCATCACGCTTGGGCATTGCATCAAAAAGGCGTAGAGCACGGTGTTGATCATCACACTTCCCATAAAAGGTGATCAAAGCTGTGGCCACCACAACCTGCGACTCACATCCACGGCCAACAACATGAGCATTCATTATTTTGCCCTGCTCAAGCAAATTCAAGCTGGTACACACAGAAATCATGCTAATGTAGGTGATCTTGTCAGCAAACATACCTTCTTGCAGCATTTGATCGAATAGATGGAGAGCTTCATGGGTCCGATTGCTCCGTGAGTAAAGCGCGATCATATGATTCCACGCACAGATAGTGCGACAAGGCATCTCAGCAAACCAGGTAGCTGCATCTTCAACTGCTCCACATTTACTGTACATCTCTAAAATAAGGAACCCTAAGAACATGTGTGCGCCATGGCCATGAGTCATGATGTGATGATGCACATGCCGTGCATGCAGAAGTTCCTTCGATGATCCGCACGCCTGGAGAAGGGATGCATATGTGTCGAGATCGACGTGGGTAGTGGTGTTCAGCTCTTTCAGAGCTTTGAGTGTACGTGGGTCGAGCTCGGACGTGCCCATTGCAGAGATTGAGTAATGTCTCTGCTTGAGCTTCATGCAGCCGGCTCCAGCCCAACGGAATTGGGCTTCTTGCAGATCATGGTAAACTTGGTGGACGGACTTTTGCCATTGCTGCGGCGTGTATGGGAACGGTGAGAGATAGAGCGGACCGGATTCCGGGGCTCGCTCCGCCTCAACCCCAAGCCATGGAATCAACGACGTGCAAGCGAGACTCAACTAGTCTTGCTTGGCGGGCCTTGCTATAGGCCTATAACATCTATAGAACTAGTTCGGCTGGCCGCCTTCGGGCGGTCTCTCTCTCTCCCCCTCTTTCCCTCTTTATCACGTGCAAAGGGGCTTGTTTTTGTTTTGGACTTTAGCTTTCAAGTTGCAGATTGCGACACATGTAAAGAGCTCCCCCTTCCGCCATATTATATTAGTAGATATAACATGACATATGCAAATTGACATTCATTTCAAGTTTTGGAATGTCAGTTTGATTCATCTAGAATACATGCACCCAATGTTTAATTGATCTCATCTAGGACTGGTTTTCTTTCACAAATAAATAATGGTCTAAGAACTGAAGCAATTCAAGGTTCGTTGCATGTCTTACAAAGCATGACATCTTGTATAAAGTTGCAAGTAGCCAATCGATGGAGCTTGTGATATGGCATGTGTTATAAAGCTCTCGTGCGTGACTACAAATTGGGAATAGTAAGGCAAGGTCACCGAGCAAGAGAACACATTTGTTGTTGAAGGGATCTGCAATGTCCTACTTTTTATGTTGACATTTTGTCTTACAATAAGGTCAAAATTCGTTTGGATTAACATGGATACCTCGTCTATAATTATAATATCTGCCTCTTTTATGTCCAAATATCACTCATCGGTCTCGTGAATAGAGAGGGGATACTATTGATTCGGGACTGGTATCTTGAACTAGTAATGGATTGTAGATGCAATGTTGCTAAGTCTTGTTGTTACCGCTCCGATGGCAAAGCACCCAATGATAATACATGAGTGAGAGCAGCAAGAGTGCCTATTTCAATGGTCTATCGATCTTGTTTATCGCTATATATGTGAGGTATGCCGCCGTACAGGAGGGACATATTTTTAGATTGTGAGCAAAGATGTCACATTGCATGCTCCTTTATACAATGCAATAATGTAACATTTAATGGCCTAGTAACTTGTGTGTAGTGGAAAATAGCATGAACATTAATAGATTCCTAATGAGAATAACAAGAGTGCTTGGGTGGAGAGAGCAACAAAAAGTATAACACCTAGTTAGATAGCATGAATAATATTTCAAAAGAGAGAGAAATTAAGCTATTGACACAGTTGAGGACCGGATTTGCATGTAGCCGGTCCCCCCTCCAAAAGGCTTTGTATTATGGTTTCTCCCATCAAGAGAGACATTTTACAATACAATTCTTTGTGTTCCTTCAATACTAGCTAGTGCAATGAAGATGGAAACTTCAAGCATTAAGCAAAACACTTATTAAACACAACATCGGTTCCCTCACGGTCTCAGACCCAAGACCTCACACACCTTCGAAGATGGTGAGAGCTAGCAGGGTATAAGAGTAGATTGAGAGGAAGAAGGAGTAGTCTTACGAGAAAGATGTACATCTCCTCACGTAATCACTGATATTAGCATAGCTTAGCTTAGTAATTAGCATGGTAGAGGAGATGAGCATGCATTGAAGCTTGGCTCTTGGTTGGATTTGCATCACAAAGCCAAGAGTTGTTGGTGTAGGCCTCCCTTCTCACAAGCTTGGAGTAGGTGATAAGCTTTCCATTAAAGCTTGAGAAGTAGAGAGAGAGTCTTCTTACTCCACACATGGACTAGTATGTGTGTGTGTGTGTGTGCGCGCAATAATGCCTTTGAAAAATCACCCCCCTCTCTCTCTCTCTCTTGGTTGACCCCTCTTGCTAATTGCTCATGCTGCAACCCTATCGGACCTCCCCAAGCCTAGCCAATGGAATTTCAAGTGCATAAGTGATAGCCTTCTAACATGTGTCCCCCTTTCCCCTTTTGTGAGAGCTTTAGGTTAAATATAAATGCAACTAACTCTCATTGGACCCCTTTGTCTCCTAGCTAATAGGAATCAGGCAAGCCATTGGGCTACTGAATGCTCATTGGACCCCTTGGGAGACTGTCCAATAGTCTTCCAAAGAGCTTAATTCTTATTGGTTCTTTTAAGTGTTTTTAATTCAATTAAACTAGATTTACTCTAGCCTAATTCTCATTGGTCCACCTTCATGGACATCCAATAGGATTTGAGTACACCTTGTGGGCATCTGGGCTAAGGAGCTGACATGTGTCCCTCATTCCCTTTGTGTAAAAGGGAGCTTTTGTGTGTGTGTGTGTGTGTGTGTGTGTGTGTGTGTGTGTGTATTTCTCTCTCATCCTCTACTTGCAAGGCTAGTCCCCTCCTATGTAGGGATTATGAAGACTTTTTGGGACACACACAAAGCATCCAATTTCCCTAGTGTTTGACCTTTGGACACAACCTTTGAATTTTGGAACCTTAGCATTTTGGAAGTCTTAATGGGCTGAACCTTAGGGTCTTTTAAGCCCATTGTTGCACCTTGCTCTTTTGCAGATGGCCCCTCCTTTGGATCCCTATTTTCCCTCCTTTGGATCCATACTGTGTTCGGTCTGCTAGCTTAACCAATACTCTAGCTTTTTCTCCCTTGGCATTTTCCCATATTAAATGATGAGTTTGACATGAGAAAATCATTTAGGAGAATTAGATATTAGTTATTATGACATTACCTCTCTCTTGAAATCATAGTCGTCCTCGACTATGGGGTAGAGAAGATAAAGCATATTCATTAGTCCTTTTTCTAGTGGGTAGAGGATCCCTATGTTACCCTACAACATCGTTCTAGAATGGATGACTAATCCATTTGGCGCTTGAGAGCCTTAGCTGCCGCAAGCATGTCTGCACATTAGTCCTATCAATCTTCCATAGTAGAGTGACAATCTCTACTTGGTTTTTGGGAGACGTCGTCTCCACAAACTTGATCTAAGCATGCATACTACTTCATTTTTGTGCACAATAAAGAAAAAGAGAGTCTTATAAGACAAAAACTTTGTCCATTTTTAACATTTGTACATTTGCTTACTCTTGGGAAGCATTGTAAGCATTGAGAAGGTTTAGGTTATCCTTTAATTGTATGCCTTGCATCCATCTAGCATCTTCAAAAGGATAATTCTTAAACTTAATAAGATATCGTCGGATAGTCTTACCGCCTCTTAATACCTTGTCTTCATGTCGGAGGATGGACTTGGGCTGCAACACCTCTTCTTGGTCCTCAATCTCCGGTGGGTCTTCAATAGTTGGTTCTTGAGATGGCTCTCCTTTGTAAGGATTTAGTGGGCTCACATGGAAAGCATTGTGTATGAGCCAATGGCTGGGCAAATTGAGTTGATAGGCCGTCTCATTGATTGGCCTAAGAATCTGAAAGGGACCATAGTACCTTTTTGCTAACTTAGCATAGTACTTTTGGTGTCCCGTAGGATTCTTACCTATCGTGTGCCTTAATCGAGCCTTGCGAAATTTGACTAAGACCCAATCATTTTCTTTAAAGGCTTGGGATCTTCTGTGCTTGTCAACACAACAACCTTTTGCCTTTGCTGTGAGATAGAGATAGCATCCTTAATCTTTTGGAAAGATTCTTGTAGGTCTCGGCTATACTCATCTACATTGAAGATCTTCCCGTATACCTTAAGTAGCAGGGGACTTTTTGATGTTCCCTCAATTACCTCGAAAGGTGCTTTTCCCGTGGAAGTATGTACAGTGTTGTTGTGAGCATACTCCACTAAGGGTAAGTACTTCTCCCATTGGGATCTTTGATCTACTTCTGTTACATAGGCTTTTAGTAGATCAAGAATTGTTAGGTTAGCTATTTCACTTTGGCCATCCGTTTGTGGGTGATAGGCTGAAGAGAAGTTTAGCCTTGTCCCTAAATTCTCAAAGAGACCCTTCTAGAAATCACTGGTCATTCTATCCAACAGGACATTGGCAAGCCATGGTACTTGAAGATTAGTGAAATGAAGAGGGTTGCCATTTGCTGGGCTTTGATAATCTTTTTGACAGGTATAAAATGAGCTTACTGAACCTGTCTACTATCGTCCATATTCTCGTATTCCCATGGATAGACTTAGGCAATCCAAAGATAAAATCCATGGATATGCTCTCCCATGGTGAATTAGGGATTATCAAAGGTTAAAGCAATCCATGTTGCTTCCCTCTATCAAACTTCGTCTTTTGGCATACCACACATTTAGAAACATACTCTTGTATGTTCGCTTTCATGGTAGGCCAATAGAAATATGTTTCAATTCCCTTTAGGGTAGACTGAATCCCTCTATGCCCCACATAAGGAGGAGCATGAGATTCATACATTACTTTCTCACGGTGCTAGTAGCGCATAGTCTATTGCCATAGAGAAGATAACCATCTTGCAAAGTAAATGGTTCCTCTTTCTTCCCTAGTGCAAGGGCTTAAATCACATCTCTAAAATCAAGATCAATAGCATACTCATCTATCATAGAAGATAGATAATTGTGAGTTGCTATGGAAACCGCATTCACTCTCGGCCGTCTTGAGAGTGCATCGACTACTTGATTATGCTTGCCAACAATGTGAGCAATGTGAAAATGAAATTGCGAAAGGAAATTTTCCCACCTCATTTGTTTGTCGGAGAGCTTGGTCTGCGTCATGAAGTACTTAAGACTTTGGTGATCCGTTCGTAGAATGAAAGGAGTCCCCAATAAGTAGTGCTTCCATGAGTCTAAGGCATGTAGAACTGCGAGGAGTTCCTTTTCATATATGCCTAGAGCTTGCTCAATAGGGTCGAGCCTTTGACTTTCATAGGCTATGGCATGCCCTTCTTGGAGCAAAACAGCTCCAAGGCAATCACCACAAGCATCACATTGGACCTCAAATGGCTTTGAGAGATCCAGTAGTGTAAGCACAGGTTGAGAGATAAGCTTTTCGAAAGCATTGTTCTCCTTGGCAGACCATGTATACCTAATGTTTTTCTTTGTTAGGTCATGTAATGGTCCTGCAATTTGTGAGAACTTTTCTATGAAGCGTCTATAGTACGCACACATACCTATAAAGCTTCTTAGTTCATGAAAATTCCTTGGTTTAGGCCATCCTTTTATTACCTCTAACTTTGATGGGTGCATTTGGATGCCGCCTTGAGAGATAATTTGACCTAAATACCGAATCTCTTGTAAGAAAAATTCACTTTTCTTTCGATTAACATAAAGTTTATTCTCTCTTAGAACTTGAAATATTACTTGGAGGTGTTGCTTGTGTTCGTCTAATGAATTAGAGTAGATGATGATATCATCAAAGAACACTCCAGTAAAGGTTCGATGAGGCTTGAATAGCTTCTCCATCAAGCGGTTGAATGTGGCTGGTGCATTGGTCAAGCCAAAAGGCATGACAATATATTCGTAAAGACCAAACGTAGTGCAAAATGCGGTCTTTACAATGTCTTGATCAACTATCCTTATTTGATGATAGCCACTTTTTAGGTCAATCCTACTGAAGTAGGTGGACCCTTTTACCTTATCAAACAGGTCTTCTACGTGTGAAACGGGAAACCTATTCTTGATAGTGATCCTATTTAGTGCTCTATAGTCGACACACATACAATATGTGCCATCTTTCTTTTGTACTAATAGCACAGGAGAACAAAATGGAGATGAGCTAGGCCTAACCATGCCTTCTCAACTAACTCATGCACTTGCCGCATAATCTCCTCTTGTTGAGCTTGAGAAACTCTATAAGGAGGTTTATTAGGCGGTGAACTTCCTGGAAGAAGTTCAATTGCATGGTCATCATTGCCTCGTTTAGGAAGTAGCTCACAAGGGATGTCGTCAATAAAGACATCTTGAAACCCCTTGAGAAAATTGGATAACTCTAATTCTTTGTGATTGTTTATATTTTTTTTTGTTAAAGCATTAGGTTCATTTTGAGAATCTTCAACAAAAATCATGTACACGGAAATAGAGCTCCTTATTGACTTGTTAAAATCTTGCTTATGTACAATGGGTATGGTGTTACCCATTTGCTTAACATCTATGTACATATCCTTTTCCCTGAACCTAAAGTAGATTCTCCTTTCAAGGAATTTAACATTGGTAGCCATGTGATCAAACCATGGTGCCCCTAGGATTACATCCTCATGCTTGAGATGAAGAAGTCCTCTTTGTCCACATAGCTTTGGACATGGAGCCTCAATTTCCCGATTAAGGGAGTGAGTGAAGCTTCTTGCCCCTTGAAAGCACCGTCTACGGGTACCATCTCGTAAGCTTGTATGCCTAGCTTGGTGGCCAACTATGTGGATATGAAATTGTGAGTAGAACCAGGGTCAAAGAGAATAAAAGCATCATGTTCTCTGACCTTTCCCCAAGCATGGCATAGAGGAGATCCTTTGTGGTGAGTTTCCTCTTCTTGGATTTCGACCAAGGTAGTTCTAAGAGGTTCATGGCGGGTGTTCTTTTGGGGACAAGCGTGGTACACATGCCCTTGCTCACCGCACTTGAAACGACGGTTATCCTTGCAATAACACTCAAGCTCTTCAGAAGAGAGTTTGTTTTTGCCTTTGTAAACTCCCTTCTCCTTAGCTTTGTTGGAATTGCCCTTAGGAGACTTTTGGACATTGTCCTTCCCCTTAGGCTCATTGGAACCCTTGTTTTCCATGGGCTTAGAATATCTCTTAGCCCCTTTTTGGAAATCGATTCGAGAAGCCACCATAGTATGGTGTATAACCGCCGATATGGTGCGTGGCCTTTGGGAGTTCACATACTCCACCATTTCTTCAGTTAAGCCCGCACAAAATTGTTGCTTTTGCTCTCCAAAATCCAACTTTTTGAAGACAGTGGCTTTGAGTTGTAAGTCCCAAAAACTTGTCTACATATTTGTGAATGGATTCGTAGGGAGAGAGCTTCAAGCTTCGCCATTCAATGAATACTTTGTCTTTGGCATCGTTGGCCAAAAATTGCTTCATAATGGAAGCTCCTAAAGCTTTCCATGTTTGTGGAGCTTCACCGTTGGCCCGTAGGCTAGACCACCATTGCCTGGCGGACTTTTGAAAGTACATAGCTACATGGCGTAGCTTAGAGGACTCCGTGAAGCCCTCATCTCCAAACGCCGCATCGAATTATTGGATAAAGGCCAAGACTTTGTCCGTAGCACCAAAGGTGCCATTGTAGGTAAGGAAAGAGATGCTCTTTCCTCCCTCTTTGAACTTCTTGAGCTTGGGCGACCTCTTCCACGCGGCATAGGATCTCCAATGGACTCTTCTTTTTGATGATTCAAAGGTTGCACCATCACTTTCTTCAGAAGATGAAGAATTTGAGGAAGATGGAGAAGAGGGTGACCTCTTTCTTGCCTTTTTCTTGCCTTGATCTTCTTGGTCTGCACCATCACTTTCATAAGAGGAAGAGGATGAAGAAGATGGAGAAGAGGGTGTCCTCTTTCTTGCATTTTTGTTCTCTTGCACTTCCCTCTTTGAAGTATGGTGTAGAGAAGTGTGTGATGGTCTTCTCCGTCTTGGGGGTGATGGAGAGCGTTTAGCCCGTCGTCTTTGTGGAGCCATCTCCGCCAAGGTGGCAGGAGACTCACTTCTTTCTCGTTCCTTTGATGGAGGCTCTTGAATTCTCATTTCGGAAGGAGCTGCATCATCAAGAAGAAAATTTTTGAGCCCTTCGTATGGATCCTCTTCTTCTTCCCGAATAAGAGAGAGGCCTCTTTTGGAAGTCTCACAAGGAGGCTTCCTAGGTACTCTCTCGTCATGGTGGGGAGCTTGGAGAATCCCATGAGCACGAAGCTGCCGTTGCACTTCACTTTGGAGGGATGGATTGCCCATAGCTTGTTGAAGCCTAGAAACAAGGTAGTTAACAAGCATAGGGGCATCATTAGTAGCGTGCTCATGAACAAAATCAAAGTTATCAACACTAATTTCAATGTCTTTACTATTGTCAGCCATTCTAACAAATTTTAGGTGTAAACGTTCTAGGTGTACTTTGGTACTTCAAGCCCTAGTTGCTACTCCTCTTTGCCCCTTTAGAAAACGTACTCAAGCTACTGTACCTGTGGCTCGAATACCATTAATTGCAAGGAATAGAAGAGAGGGTCGTTTAACACCAAAACAACACTGTCTCCTGTCAAGATTCTAATAGCTCAATAGTGGTTAAGCCATAGGCAAGCCCCGTAGGACTCCACTATTAAGACGATAGCTCTCGACGGTGATGCCCTGTTATTGCACGAAGGCAGGCACACTGCAAGACTGAAAAATCCCTATTCTACTTACTCAAATGCAATTAATAGTACCAACCATTTATAGCTAGTTTGAGGACCTCCCTTCTTGAGCAAGAAAATACAAACCTTGTGCTCTGATACCAATGTAACTTTTAATGGCCTAGTAACTTGTGTGTAGTGGAAAATAGCATGAACATAGTGAGCATTTCATTAGAATAGATTCCTAATGAGAATAAAACGAGTGCTTGGGTGGAGAGAGCAACAAAAAGTATAACACCTAGTTAGATAGCATGAACAATACTTCAAAAGAGAGAGAAATTAAGCTATTGACAACAATTGAGGACCGGATTTGCATGGAGCCGGTCCCCCCTCCAAAAGGCTTTGTATTATGGTTTCTCCCATCAAGAGAGACATTTTACAATACAATTCTTTGTGTTCCTTCAATACTAGCTAGTGCAATGAAGATGGAAACTTTAAGCACTAAGCAAAACACTTATTAAACACAACATCAATTCCCTCACGGTGTCAGACCCAAGACCTCACACACCTTCGAAGATGGTGAGAGCTAGCGGGGTATGAGAGTAGATTGAGAGGAAGGAGTAGTCTTACGAGAAAGATGTACATCTCCTCACATAATCACTCATATTAGCATATCTTAGCTTAGTAATTAGCATGATAGAGGAGATGAGCATGCATTGAAGCTTGGCTCTTGGTTGGATTTGCATCACAAAGCCAAGAGTTTTTGGTGTAGGCCTCCCTTCTCACAAGCTTGGAGTAGGGGTAATAAGCTTTCCATTAAAGCTTGAGAAGGAGAGAGAGAGTCGTCTTACTCCACACATGGACTAGTGTGTGTGTGTGTGTGTGTGTGTGCAATAATGCCTTTGAAAAATCACCCCCCTCTCTCTCTTGGTCGAACCCTCTTACTCATTGCTCATGCTACAACCCTATTGGACCTCCCCAGGCCTAGCCAATGGAATTTCAAGAGCATAAGTGATAGCCTTCTGACTTGTGTCCCCCTTTCCCCTTTTGTGAGAGCTTTAGGTAACTAATAAATGCAACTAAAGTCTCATTGGACCCCTTTGTCTCCTGGCCAATAGGAATTAGGCAAGCCATTGGGCTGCTGAATGCTCATTCGACCCCTTGGGAGACTGTCCAGTAGTCTTCTAGAGAGCTTAATTCTTATTGGGTCTTTTATTAAGTGTTTTTAAATTAATTAAACTAGATTTACTCTAGCCTAATTCTCATTGGTCCACCTCCATGGCCATCCAATAGGATTTGAGTATACCTTGTGGGCATCTCGGCTAGAGAGCTGACATGTGTCCCTCATTCCCTTTGTGTAAAGGGAGCTTGTGTGTGTGTGTGTGTGCGTGTTTCTGTCTCATCCCCTACTTGCAAGGCTCGCCCCCTCCTATGTAGGGATTATGAAGACTTTTTGGGACACACACAAAGCATCCAATTTCCCTAGTGTTTGACCTTTGGACACAACCTTTGAATTTTGGAACCTTAGCATTTTGGAAGTGTTAATGGGTTGAACCTTAGGGTCTTTTAAGCCCATTGTTGCATCTTGCTCTTTTGCAGATGGCCCCTCCTTTGGATCCCTAATGTAGCCGGTCTACCAGCTTAACCAATACTCTAGCTTTTTCTCCCCTGGCACTTCCCCATATTAAATGATCAGTTTAACATGAGAAAATCATTTAGGAGAATTAGATATTAGGTATTATGACAAAAATTTCAAACCATGACCTAGCATATGGATGATAAGCTAGGTTCAAGTTGGCTGCAGTTTTTGCTCCCTAGCTTATTGACACTTGGACTGTAATCTTGTAGGTGTTGAGAACTTCATTTGACACCTAGTACTAGGAAACGAGGACGTACATAGTATGGAATCAATTATTTAGACACCTAGTATAATATCAACTATTTAGAACTAAAGTAAAAATGCACAAGGTCAATTCACTACTTTGATACACCACATGCTTTCACTACTTGAGTATTCACTACTGCAATACTTCACATACATTGGCTAGCAACCGTATGCAAAGAGTCGTGTGTGTAACTAACATGTGCAGACAAGAAAATAGATAAAGCATGAATGAACTGCAACAATAAATGAAGTGCTTTACCGACCTGCAATGTTGTACTACTGCTTTTCGATTGTCCAATCTACATGCCGGTATTTAAGTTTAGCTACAAAAAAGCAACGTGAATAGTTAAACATATCGTCTTGCAATGAAACGTCATAGATTGAAAGTGCAAAGTATGTAGTGCACATCATACAGAGGTGCCATACAAAAGTATGGTGGAGAGTTGGCATTGTGGTCTCTCCAAAAAATTATAGAAAGCGGAAGCCGTGCCTTGCCCCGTAGCGTTTATGTGTTGCGCCAAGCAAACGCATGTGCATGGGAAATTGGATACAGACAACGAACCTTGCAGTGTTGTCAAGCTGGAATCGCACTTCTGCAATTAGAACGTGTAGTGTATGTCCTCCCTGCCATACACAAAACACGCAAATGTAACTTTATGTTCCATGTCCTCTGATCAATATTACCTTCTTTGTGTGTGTGTGTGTGTGTGTGTTGTAAGCTGCTTTGATCAACAATTATGTCTTCTTGCCTCCTTGTTGACTAACACGTGTTATGTATCATGCTTCCTAATTGCACATGATAATGGGCATCTTGAGGTCGGCATCCGCATAGCGGAAGGCACTATATTCAATTCGCTCATCATAATCCAAACGTGCATCTTGCGAACTACTATTACGCGATGCTCACGGGAATTAGTACGGGTGGCGTTCCGCTTGACCTTCAAAAGAGAGCCAAAAAGTGGTGGGGACGTTGTCATATTTAGCAGTTATGAAACCCATACTACCTTGCATTCAACTGTCTACTAGGCATTGTGGCAAGCTATGACCAACTAGAACTTGTAAATGCCCCATGTTATACACATCATCCTGCGGTCCAAGGCAACACAACACCAATTTTTTCAGTCCGTTTGACATATGTTATTTCCAAGGGGTTTAATCAGGGTCTCAATCAACTAGCAATTCTCTTCAACACCGCCCAAAGGTGAGGGTATAATGAGTGTGTTTTCGTGACCATAGAGACGGTATACTCAAGCTCGTCACCAACAATTGTAAAAGATCTATTGATGCCTTTGACTGCGATCTCATTTTCAAGAGCAATATATTTGTTTTCTGCTTTGAGCATCCGCTTTTGAACATCCGTGAGTCCCATGCTTTGAGCAATAATGAGGAAAAAACAACTCTAAAGATCCATCGATTTTGGACCTCCAATAACCACTTTCTACATGCAGGGGGCGCAAATACCATCCATTAGGAATATTATCTCTAGTCAAAAGATGCAACTTGAAGGCTGTCAAGGTGCGATCCCTCCAAAAGATGCAGAAGCCAGTGCTTATGACAGAGGTACTAATAGCTTAGTTAATGATGCAATTGAGGTGGCGACATGAAGACTGCGAGAAATCTAGCCCTTTTTTGCATACAACCAGATTCCATATGTTCAGTCCAATTGATGTCGTTGCCACCACCCCATTCGGCCAACTCTCCTTCTCAAGCTTTGGTGGCCCTCCAATCCGAAGCACTCTAGCCAACCCCTCTGTTCAGACAACTCTTCTCTAATTTTTGCCGATGTAATGGATCTTATATACTAAGCTAGTAAGAGATGCAAAGAAAGCTGACTCATGTCTACAAGAAAACCAAGATAAGATGCATGATCATGAGGAATGTATTTGCACAAGAGGGCGCTTTGCACCCAACATATATGATATATTGAGTGTATAACCAAATAAAATAATTTTTGAATCTTGAGGTTGCAAAATGCATTCAACAGTAGACAAACTATGTACTCTTGATGCTAAAGTTGGTTCCACACTTAGACAATATATTAACAGCAGCATGCCCTGCGCTATGGAATGTTAAGTCGTTGTTGGCGATAATTACATTTGGCCTGTTCAGCATACTACAGCTACTATGTGGAGTTTCTACCTCGATCACCTGTTGAACAAAAGGCCTCTGAGAAGGAGTGAATGGATTTTCATTGCCGGCCCTGGAGTAGCTTTCCTCCAAGGGAAAATGAGGGTTTGTGTTGGCTACAATACAAAACTGATGTCTGCTATTTGCAGCCATCTGAACTTGATCCAATAGCTGCTGCATACATGGATCTTTGCTCATATGATCCATCATCGAAACGTGGTTATTGGCAAGAAGGGAGCTCCAAAGCAGTAATTGTTGTGCGTTCAAATCCACACCATCAGCATTTATCTGCTTTGTATGCAACTGCTGAAGAGCAACACTGTAGTATACTGTTGTTGCTAATCTCAACTGTGCCTACATTTGCTACCGCCTGCACGCGGTTTAGCAAGAGAAGCTCTTTACATGCCACAATATTCTACAATTGTCTGTAAAGTTTTTGCTATCCTAGCCAGTTGTTGAATGGCCAGCAGTACTGAAGTGTTGCTGGAGGCTAATAGGTGCTGACGTATTGGTATGCATGTCTCTAGAAATGCCATTACTTCACAGTCCGTGTTCTTCGGCTTGTCCAACATCAAATTTCTTTGGGTTCCAATCATCTCTAATGGACAAGCAAGAGTCTTGCCATTAATGATGGTTTGGGTGTTTTTGTAGTACTACATCCTTTTATTGCAACAATCAAGTTGAGTTTTTGATGATCTTAAACTCATCCAAACTTATCTCTACCATGATGCATGGACGTTTCAGACAGCACGGTTGTCCAGAAAAACCCAAGGGTATAGACTTCTACGTCTAACACAGATCCAGTTGTGAATCAGATTCCAAGGATCTCTCATTTCTAGGCACACTAGGTGTGTCTCTAGAAGCACAATTTCCAGGGGTATGGCCCTACTCGTGATTTACAAAGCACTCTATATGAGGTGCTAATCATTTGTTAACCTCTTCACAATTGTACCTTCACGGAAAGGAATTCAAAATCTGCCAAGGGGTAGTTAGTAAGGTCTTTCCAAACTCTCACAAAGGGAGTTGGATTGGCAAGATATACCCAAGGGTTTGGATTTCCGAGGCAACACCCAAGGTTACCAGTTTAAATTTCTTTATCTTCACTAATTTCTCTTTTAGTGTTTCACAGGTCAAATAAATTTTGTGATGTATCTTTCCAGGTGGAAAGCTACACTGGCCATTTGGGTAAGTATAAAGTATTATTTACCTCGGTGAAAGTATATGTTTTTGGTCCAGTTTGATTTCCAAACAAGTTTACTTACTGGGTGAAAGCATGTATAGGTGGTCTGGAAAGTAATGTCAAGGACATTGCTTTTTTGCGCTTAAAAGTGCTTCAAATCTCAAAAAGAATATCACTCTCCTAAGGTACATCAATTAAGTCTCCTAACATACCACAATTAATGAGACTAAATGTAATTTACTGCTGAACGCTGGGTTATTGTCCGCCGCTTCTTTCCCGCTACAACCTGTCTGAGCTTTCTTTGTCTCTGAGATCTCTCTTGGAGCTCTATCTAGCTCCTCTCTGTCTCTCTCTCACAGAGCTCTTGCTGAGCTTTCTGTATCGCTCAGCCCCCCCTCTTTCTCTCTCTCTTTCTCTCTCTAAGCATGGCTCCTCTTGTGTCTGAGCTCGCGCTCATCTCTCTCTCTCTCTCTCTCTCTCTCTCTCTCTCTCTCTCTCTTAGCACTCTTTCTCTCTCTCTCACGAACTCTATCTCTATAGGTTCCTCTTCTACTTGATGATTCTTGAGGTATGTAAACACTTATTATGCTTTGTTAGTATCTTGCTAATTAGTGCAAGAAGTGCCATGTATTAATTAAAAGTATAGCGTGTAGTTATGATTTGTATTGTATTTCTTGTAGAGCAATCCTTTGAAAGTACTGCAACAATGGAGCACAGTGAAGAACTGTTTATCAGCTCATCGTCATTGAGTAGAGAAGCTCAACTTCAGCGCAAAAAATTAATGAGGGAATATTGGGCTGCTCAGAAACGAAAGCAACGTAAGGCAACGGTCAACTTTGTGACGGAAAGCAATACAGGGGAGATGGATGAAAGAAAGAAACGAAGGATATGTCAATCTATGGTACAACACTTTGATACATTAACTGTGGGAATGGATGCAAGTGGTAGGAAGGAAATCTTTGATGAACTTCTTCAACATCCTTGCTTCCTTACTATGCAGAGTAAATCCAAAGAGTTAGAAGCAATTATGCTGAGAAACATCCGTAACACTTTGAATCATGTGAAGGTCCCAAGATCTTCAGACGAGTTTTTTGTGAAGAAATCAGCAATGATGATGTTGGTGAATGGTGGAAACAAGGAGCGAAACACCGACATGAACATACCGCAAGCTACCAAGCTTATGGGGATCCACAAAAGAAACTTATATTCAGCCAAAAACATCACTTAATAGTGTCAAGTGAATCTGATGGTTCGTTCCCTGCATCTGCGTGTCATAGAGATGATGCACGGAGAACTCACATCACTCAAACTGTTAAAGACATAGTCTTTCAATTTTGGACGGATGAGACGAGGGTGTCTCCCAACAAGAAAGATGTTTGCAGTAAGAGACTAGCTAGATGTTCATATGTAAAGCATCCAATCCACCTTCTTGAGGAGCCTTAGGTAATTGATATATTTTTTTAGCACTTTTTATTGGTGCTACAACTCATATTCCTGCACAACATTATGTTTCTATACCACTTTTTATTGGTGCTACAACTCATTACTGCCACAACATTATGTTTCTATACTTCTTTTTATTAGTGCTACAGCTTGTTTTGGTGTTTTGCACCACTTTCTAGTGCTACTGCAACATTAAAAAGTGGTGAAACATTACTATACTAGTCTCTAATTGTATCTGAACCACTTCTAAAATTTGATCAATAGTTCTAAATGTTTTTGAAGCACCTTTACTTGTGTTTCCACACCACTTTTTAGTGTGTTTGAACCAGTTTTTAATGTTTTGCAGCAGGTTTTAATGTTTAAGAAACAATTTTTACTAGAAATGCACCAACGCTTCACCATAAACCCTACAAAGTGGTGTTCACCCACTAAAAAGTCTTGTTTACCCAATGCTAACAGGCGTGTTTTACAAACTCGTAGGGGTGTTAAAGGTGCAAACGTTTTTGGTGGTGCAACTCACTTTTTCCAAGTGATGTAGCAGCTTTTAGTCATGGCGCAACAATTATAGTAGTGCCATAGACTTTTTACTGTTGCTGCATGAATGCTGCCCACCACCTTATGATGGTAACCAAAACCATATTAGTGGAGTTTGAACACATTTTGTTAGTAAACACTTACAAGTGCTGTCACACCACAATGAAGCGGTGCACACAACACTTACACGTATAAAAACCACTTTCACGTGGTGTCTGACCGCATTCAAGTGGTGAGAAGCCACTTTCATGTGCTAAGTCACTACGTCAGTCCATCACTCCATGAAAGTGGTGAGGCACCACTCTCAAGTGGTGTGACACCACTTTCAAGTAGTAACTAAAACCTTATCACTACAATCAAGCGGAAAGTTCCCGCTTTCAAGTGGCCAGACACCGCATTCAAGTGACAAGAAAACACGTTAAAGTGGTGACTGCCCACTTTGAACTAGTTTCTCACCACTCTCAAGTGGTCATCAAGTGGTGAGACACCACTTTCATGTGCAAAGTACTACGTTAGTCATCACTCCATGCAAGTGGTGAGACACCACTCCCAAGTGGTGAGACACCACTTTCAAGTGGCCGAAAACCGCATTCCAATGACTTGAATCCGCGTTCAAGTGGTGACTGCCCACTTTGAACTAGTTTCTCACCATTCTCAAGTGGTCATCAAGTGGTGAGATACCACTTTCAAGTGATAGCTTAAACCTGGTCACTGCAATCAAGCGGCAAGATCCCGATTTCAAGTGGCCAGACACCTTATTCAAGTGACCAGACACCTTATTCAAGTGACCAGAATCAGCGTTCAAGTGGTGACTGCCCACTTTGAAGTAGTTTCTCACTAATTTCAAGTGGTCATCAAGTGTTGAGACACCACTTTCATGTGCTAAGTCACTACGTCAGTCATCACTCCATGCAAGTGCTGAGGCACCACTCCCAAGTGGCAAGACACCACTTTCAAGTGGTAGCTAAAACCTTGTCACTGCAATCAAGTGGCCAGAAACCGCATTCAAGTGACCAGAATCCGCGTTCAAGTGGTGACTGCCCACTTTGAAGTAGTTGCTCACCACTCTCAAGTGGTCATGAAGCACTTTTCACAAGAGCTCCTCCACTTCCAAGTTGTGTTGGACCACTATCTAGTTCTGATGCTGGTCTGTCGCCTAGTATTTTGTCCCTCCCAGCTACTTTTTAAGTGCTAGATTTTAATTGGTGACTGGCCAGTTTGAACTAGTCGCTCACCACTCTAAAGTGTTCATCAAACACTTTTTACAAGAGCTCCTCCACTTTCAAGTTGTGTTGGACTACTATCTAGTGCTAATGCTGTTCTGTCGCCTAGTATTTTGTCCCCCCCAGCTACTTTTTAAGTGCTAGTTCTGAACTTCCCCAGAACTTTCATGTCCTTACTCACCACTTTTTAATTATTTCCCACCATATTCAAGCAGTGCACACCATTTTTTATTGGCGGTTCATCACCGTCAAGTGGTTTGAATTCACTTTTAAGTCGTGCCAAACCACTTTTTAGTTACGTTGAATACAGTTTCTCACCACTATTAAGTTTTCCTCACACAACCTCTTAATATTCTACCTTTTTGTATGGTTACTAGTTTCTACACTAATTTGTATTTGTGGTGCATTATTTTCACAGGTAAAACAATACTACTGAATGTATCATTACTAGTTTTTAGTGGTGCACACGAGTTTTTAGTGATATAGAATCACTTTTTAATGTTTTGAAACAATTTAACCAGTTTTGAATGCTAAGTTTATTTTTAACATTTTTATACATGTATATTGCAGGTGGAGCTTTATTTAAGATTCAAGACAAAGTTTGCAGATATTCAGATTTCGCAACGTTGCTTCGAGTCTATGAAACCGTTCTTTGTCCGAAAATTGAGGGATCGCTACACCTGCTATTGTATTGTGCATGTACAAATGATTTTCCTTAAAGAGGTAGTAAATCACATGCAGACTCGAAGTTTTGATCTTCATGGTTCTTGCTGCATGTGCATCTTCCCTATATGCCTTCATCATGATGAAGTTGTCAACCATGGATGTCTTGCATACAAAAATGCAAGTATGAGTACCACTTCACTGTTGGAGTCTATACTCTGCCCTATACTTGCAGAACATAGTTTCCATAGCTATCAATGCTTAATGGGAACATGCAATGCATGCGGTGTAGGTAATATTTAGATCTGTCCAAGAGAAGAAGTTGAGCAGAGTAAGCAAGTATCTGTGAAGTTTTTTGAAAATATAGTGGGTGCTACTGGATTAAACAATGAAGCTAGAAAGAGCAATGTGAAAGACATTGTCCACAAGAAAATGCTGCCTAGAGAACCTTTGCGAGTGTACCAAGACCACTTGAAGAAGTATGCCACTCACAATTTTATATTTAGGTGGCAAGCACAACAGTTCAAGGACTGCATTTCTTTGTTTCCAGATGATGTGGTTGTCTCTGTCGTTGACTTTGCAGAGAACTACTCCTTCAAGGAGCAAAATGAGATCCAGTCAATGCATTGGTACACTAAGCAGGTCACTATCTTTGTCCTGATTACTTATTTCCGCATCGCATCAGGTGCAATAAAGAAGACCATGCACTTTTTTGTCTCAGATGATAAACAACATGACACCTTATTTGTGCAGCATGCTTTTATCTTACATGCTCAATGGTTTAGAGATCAAGGGCTAAGATTTAAAAAACATTGGGTTTGGTCAGATGGCGCAGCTTCACAATTTAAAGCAAAGCGACCGTTTTACTTTGTTGCTAGATATTGGAGCCTTACTGGCATGGAAATGAATTGGAATTTTTTTTGCTCAGGATATGGAAAGGGGGAACATGATGGGGCTGGGGTTGTCATTAAAAGGGCTCTAACTCATGAGCAATTGAAGCCAAATAGCGTGCGGTTGACTTGTACAGTCGAAGTTGTCTCTTTTTTGAGAATGCATCTCAGTACTGGAGCAACTACTATGTATGACAAGCAAAAGAGGGAGGTCAGTAGGGTGTTCTGGGAGGTCAAGCTAGGCGATGTTCAGCGATCCCATCAATGGGACTGCAAACCATTGAAGGGCTCAAGAGCAATGCACTGTGTGAATGGGTATTCTGAGAACAACACTTGTGCATTGCGATCAAAACGGTTGTCATGCTTTTGTTTTCCTTGCAGGCTTGGTCATTGGAGAAAGTGTATGAACAGATCACATGTGGAGACGTGGAAATATCACACTTTGGAGCCACTTGCTAATGATTCCCAGTCATACGGAGACTCAGACGATGAGGAGTTCCATGGTGCCACTTATGCAGGTCATTATGACTCCTTAAGCGATGCTCTCACACCTGGAGACGATTTTTCTGTCACTTCTGAAGAGAATAACGAGGAGGCTGTTGACTTCTACAGTTTGAAGTGTGTAGTAGCTAAGGGCCTAACAACTAACGAGCAAATTGATGCATGGGGCAACAAGATAGAGAAGCATACTTATATGGTCACGGGCCATTGGTATAAATCCCTACAAGCAAACTTGTATGAGCTGTGGGATAACAAGCCATTAGTTTTCATATATTCCCACTTGATAAGGGCAATAAAGTTCCCTATGGAGCCTGTAGTGCTCGATGGCATAGGAGAAGTGTTTGAACTTTCCAATGAAAACCATGAGGCAATATACAATAGCATGCCCTTTGAATTGTAAATCAAATCTGATTTTATATCATCTAGTGAAAGATTGAACAAGATGGAATTGGTGTAAACGTACGATGGAATTGACATGTTGGTTTTTGAGAATGCTTCACCACTCCCCCCTCCCCCCCCAAACATCACCACTAAAAAGTGTTGTAGTTTCAAAAAAACTCAATAAAAATTTACCACTTTTTAGTGGTACTAAAGTGGTTTAGCCCCACTAAAAAGTGGTTAAGAATGCTTCACCACTCCCCCCAAACATCACCATTAAATGGTGTTGTAGTTCCAGAAAAATTGTTGCAATAACATAATAAAAATTTAACCACGTTTTAGGGGTTTAGCACCACTAAAAAGTGGTTCTGAGACATTCAGAAGTGTAGAGACATGTATAGTGCATAGACAATAACGTGCCAGAACTTCTGTATATTACAAAAAGTATATTACAACAATTATCCAGAAACGTCTACATATCCACCAAGAATGTACAATATATAATGTTTCTGGCACTTTCAGATGTACAATCTCATTCATCTCCATTTATAACAAAGTGCTCAAAGACTAGACTCGAAAGTTCATCTTTGGGATTGCTGATGGGGTTTGCCTTTGTACACTCCAGGGTATTGGGGGTTAGTGCCCATCTGCACAGCCATGGAAACAATGTGCGCGTGAGGTAATCAGGGTCTTGTTCTTCATCAAGAGGATCAAAGGTGGGTGGACATATACAATTGTCCCAGACATTGCGCAGATTTTTATATCTGGAGTCATCTACCAGCAATGTCCGAGAGGAGTCGTATTCTGGAAACTTGTTCCAAACATGGTAAAGGGGCTTGAAAGACATAGGTTCACCTGCAAGGTCTCTTGGAGCTCCAGCAATCTCTTCAAAATACGACCACTTTTCACATTGCCAGTTTGAGAAGAGATCCCTAAAGTAATAAGTCCTATGTTCCCATATGTCTGGCCAACATGTACTGAGGATATGCTCAATGTTAGCAGCAGTACAAGTGCTCCAAATCATTGCATCTGCTATTTGCCTCAAATCCCAAAAAAATTGCTCAACATCTCTATGGTAGTAGATCCACAACTTCTCGTCCACTCTTTTTAGTTTAACTCTGTCGGAAGCTGGACGTGGAGGGTGTTTAAGTTGTCCAGTCTTTGGATCACGTTTGGTTACATCTCGTTTCACGAATAGTCCATCGAGATCAAGGATGATGAGTTTTTTGATCTTGCAGAAATTTGAAACAAGATATCCCCATCCAGGGCAGTTTGGCGAAATCTCCTCAGTTTCGGGGCAAACTGCTGGTTCTTGGTCTTCCTCTACTTTATCTAGTGTTACATCTGCATCCTTCTCTGCATCCTGCTTAGCTGTTATGTCTTCAACCTTCTCATCTGGTTCTTGAACATCTCCAATCCAGCTAAGTTCTGCCATAGACAAGTACCATGCCTTAAAAACCTCAATCAGACTGACATATTAACCTTTTCAAAATACACTTGAAAAGTATACCTTCCAGGCTATTGATTTCCATTTCATTAATTTCTTGAACTTCTATGGCAATAGTCCACTTGGCAGGAGATACTGGAGAAAAAATAAGCTCTACTTGAAGATGCTCATGATGATGTCGGAAAGAACAATACGAGTACAATAAATAGACAGTCAATGAACAATATGAGTACAATAAATAGACAATCAATGAGCAATAAACAACTAGTGAACGAAAAATAAAGCCGTCGTTTCATTATCATCAAAATGAGGGTACAAAGACAAAATTACAAAGAGGCTACAAAGCACAAAAGGTTAATAGGGGCTATAGAAGTTTCTTGCAGGACTTTGGTTTGGGAGGTTTAAGGTTGGGTGCTTGGAGGTTAGTCTTTTTCCGAGCAGATGAAGGCTCCTTGGATTTTTTACCTCCTGGAGTAGGCTTTGGAGGCTCGGATGCAACCTTAGCTTTTTTCTTTGGTGTGGCGCGCTCTTCAGTGTTGCTCCTCTTTTTCCTACGCCCCAAAATCTGTGCACAAACATCTGAAATAAGAAGATCCGAGTTCTCATCAGACAAGTTCACTGTTGTATCCTTTTCAATTGGCTTCTCAGATGATTTTTCAGCGTCCTCTACGTCCTTGTTCATTGCAGGTTCTGGCTTCAGAGGCACCTCGGCTGACTCCTTGGATGCGTCACCTTGAGCTCCCACTACATCTGCTCTTTTTTCAGCCTTTTGTTGGTCCGGAGTGTCTTCACTTGCTTGTTTCTGGGATGCATTCTTATCCCCGCACCCACCACACATGCTATCAATATTGGGCTTGCGTGATGACCCAGCTTGGGAGTGTTCTACATAAAAGACAATGTAATAATACTCAATATTAAGTTATGTGAACATTCAAAGAGAAGAATGTTCCACAGAATATTACCAATTCCATCAACATGAGATCCAAAGATGCCTTCTATTGGATCTTTCTCTGAAATTACATGGAGAAAAGAAACAAAATTGTCAAGAAATGAATCTACAATCAACTTCATATCATAAGGTATAAAAACATCGATTACCTGTACCAACATGCTCATCCATGTTTGCCTCTCCAGGTGCCAGCAGCTTCGAAGCATCTTTTAAAGGTTCCTCACATCCATGAAATAGACACTTGCCAGCAGACTTACAGGCAGTTACAAAACAAAGTGCGGATGTTGACACCGGAGCATGTAGACACCGGCACAACAGTCTGCATGATAGACATCCCACAAGCAACACAATCACCTAACTGCACACAGCTATTGTCCGATCCCAAATGAATAGACGGCCTGACAGGAAGGATAGGCATTTTTGACTTGAACAAATTAATAATCGTTTCCACAAATCGAAGATGCCCTGTCGCCACTTCTACTTCCCATAACAAAGTGTCATGCTGTCCCTGTAAAAAAATAGCACTGCGTACTTTATAAAACAATAGAAGTGTTTGTGCATTACTTTCAAGAGTCTTCATCACTTTATGTGGTACCACTTAAGAGTGTTATATAAACACATTTAAGTGGTCTTTTACCATATAAAATGGTCTCTAACCATTTTTTCCTAATTAGAGTTTAACCACTTTTAAGTAATATCAACTACTACTAGGTGAATCAATCAAGCTTACATACCTGTAACTGTGCTGCCTCTTCACCTAGGTTATCGAGATTGTGCACTTCAATATCAAGTCCCATGTCTTTGAGAGCCTCCTTTCTGATTTGAATCAAGGTCTCAAGATTTGTCATTGCTTCCTCGTTTGGTACAAGCCCAGCCTTATGCAACTTGAGTTCCTCTATATCCTTGTTCAGTCTCTCTACAATCCATGCGGCGCCTCGCATCAAACCAACCTACTCATCTCTCTTTGTCTTTGATTGATCTAAAGAAATTTTTATTGCTTCGAGACATTGCTGCTTCTCTTTTAACTTTTCAACAGCATTAGCCTTCATGTTAGAAATAGCTGCTACATCAGCCGTTGACGCAGAAAATGTAGTCGAGGAAACATTTGACATCCAAATGTTCCCATCGAGCCAAAGGCCCGCTTCTTTAGAAATTCCTCCTTAGCCTGCCCTAAAAATTGATGTCCACCTGAGTATGTCTGCCAGTCAAAGCCTGTGCCAGTACTGTCAGTGTAATTAGGCATATTTTCTTCATTAAATTTCCACTCACTTCCAAGACATGGACCATTTGTGGACCTCCATTTCTCCAATTTCGTATTTAAAGTTTTCTGTTGGTGTAACATTTTGATAACACCTTCAACATACACAGCCCATGCAACTAAACCTTCAGAATCTTCAGCGGCCTTGCACTTCTGCCAAGTAAATCCATGTGCAAAATGCACGCCTACCTTGTTGTTTGGGGGAGCTCCCTGATATACTTTGTGGTATAGCAGGAGACATTATTCATACATTTCAGGCCTCAGCCCCTTTAAATGCATCTTCTCCTTTTGGTGGCGCTTGTAAAGCCATACACTAAGCCACTCCTCATTTGAGAAATCATCATCACATAGGAGCTTCGGATCCTGGCCAACCAAGCATAGCCCATATTCGTTATGAAAATCTTCCTTGATGAAGCAAAATTTTGTTTGAGTGGGTAAGGCCACTCGTGGTACTGTCCACCTCCCTGTAAAAACATATAAGAATGCATGTTAGTATGTAATGAGCCATAATTAAACTTGTTTTATCAACAATAAGAAGTGGTTGAAATGATTTTTGCACCATTCTCAGTGGTACTGCAAAATTTTTAAGTGGTGGTGTACCACTAAATGGTTCTCAACCACTTAAAACTGGTTAGGTAACACTAAAAAGTCCTGCTACACCACTATTTTCTAGTGATACATCCCCTTTTGGTGTTTCTTCACCACTTTAAAGTGGTGCTCCAGCACATAAAAGTGGGTTGAATCACTGTTCAATTGTGCTACACCGATGTGAATTGTTGTACACAACTTAAAATTGGTGCTACACTCCTAAAAAGTGGTGCTACACCAATAGAATGTGGTATCTCCTTGTAAAGCTTCATCACTTAAAAGCACTTAACCACCACTTTTAGCAAAGATGCAGAACTAACGATTATTGAACTTTTTTAAAGCATCACTAAAAAGTGGTTCTACAGCAGTGAAAGTGGTTGACCATCACGCACCACCACTTAAATGTGATTTGAACCACAAAAAGTGGTGACCACCATTTTATTGGTGTTTACCACTTTATACCAAATAACGTTCAGGTTAAGAAGCACCACTTTTCGGTGGTCCTACACACTTTTAAGGTACCGAATAATGTTCTAGTTAAGAAGCACCACTTTATAGTGATGTTCACCACTTTATAGTGGTCTTCACCACTATAAACACCACTTAAATGTGATTTGAACCACAAAAAGTGGTGAGCACCACTTTATTGGTGTTTACCACTTTAAACCAAATAACGTTCAGGTTAAAAAGCACCACTTTTCAGTGGTTTTACACACTATAAAGTGGTGCTTCTTAACTAGAACGTTATTCGGGACCTTAAAAGTGTGTAAAACCACTGAAAAGTGGTGCACCATCGTGATGCTTTGCTTAAAAGTGATGCTTCACCACAAAATAGTTAGGGTTTTCCACTGGAAAGTGATGCACCCATTGTATCGCGAGTTTTTACTAGAACCTTACCTCTTTTTAGTGCTGCCCATCACTTTAAAGTGGTCCAGTATCACTTTTAAGAGATGGTGCACCATATCAGCATAACTATGTAGTGATGCAACCATGGTTTCTGCCCAACTTTAAAGGGTGCTGCAGGTGCACCACTTCAACACAGCCTATTAGTGGTGCTGTATCCTTTAAAAGTGGGGTTCACCCACTTGATATTTACTAGTGGTGTGCACACTACTTTTTCCTAATAAAGAAACACTTTAATTGAATCCATGGGGGAAATACATGCATCTAACCTGCTGAACATTTTGCTTCTTAGGTGTACCCTTGGGGGACTCGGAAGTTCTTTTTGTAGCATGCATGTGCAAAAAATTCAGAAATTTTACAAGACATAAAACCAAATTTAGAAATGCATGCATGATGCATCTAACCTGTTTTGATAGGCGACTCCTGCGTAGATCTCTTTCCCTTCCTAGGTGTACCCTTGTTAGAGTCTGAAGGTCCTTTTGTAGCCTGGTTCTTCATCCTGAAAAAATCACAAATGCCACATAGATACAAGATCAATAGTTAAATGCATTCATGCTTGAACCTGCATGATGCATTCGTATAAGCATGCACACACAGTTGATAAAATCTGCATTCATGCTTCAAGTTGCATGATGCATTTTTATAAAGCATTCACAAGGGTGATCAATTAGATGTGCACAATGCATATACATTCCAGAAATAAATTCTAAACTTACACATGCATCATTAATAGTTACAATCCATGATTATCTTGCCACCCAACAGAGGGCAGACCATATCGCCAGGGGTTGAACCTGGGTCCTTACGCACCCACCCATTCACTTTAACCACTAGGCCAAGCCCCCTTTGGTTATCTTGCCACACATTCAGAGACAAGCATACAACGCTTCTACATCTTCATGAAGCATGTTAAAACATGGATCAATGCTCCCTGGAAATGCTACCTAGGAAAACCACCCACATTCAAGTTCAACCAACATTCGAGATAGAATGCTTCAAGCTACATGATGACACATACCTGTTGCTGCAGGGGATTTTTACTGAAGTTGATGACCAGCCCATCAAACAGTACTCCTCCTGAATTTGCTTGCTGTTGTTGTGATGTTGCTGCTTGTTGCTTCGGCTAGCAGAGAAACACAAAGGAGGGAGGAAAGAGGGAATCAGAAACCTGAATAGCGCTGGCGAGACAGAGACAGGGGGGAGGAACGAGCAAGACAGAGTGGGAGGGATGAGACTCGAGAGAATATTTGCATTAAGTGCTTCAACGTACCTCGAGGTGATCATTAATGAGTAAGCACTTTCACTTAGTACACGTCAAATTTTAACCCTTTTTTTCCATAAATTTTGAATTTAATCCCACTGTTTCAAATGCCTAAACCACCCATTTTCTCAACCCCAAAAACCATATACTATATAGTGGCAAAAGCGGTCCACCTATACATGCTTTCACCCTACTAGGGATTATAAGCTAGACGACTTTCATCCAATTTTCTCTTTAGCCACATGACAAGGTCATGCATGAGCATAGCAATTTGGCAATTGGGGAAAGTAGTGTCACTTTCTCTCTTAACTGTTCATCATGAAGACACCATGATGGGTTCGTTTCTTATTGTAACAGTTTCAGACCTCCATGATAGGATATGTTTGGCACATGTTGTTGGGAATTTGGTGTACAACATGGTCTAAGAACTCATGGAGTTCGGTTTAGACAGTGTGGAGCAAGTATATGAGGGTCCCTCTAACTCATGTCGCTGAGTGTTTGTAGTTACCTCCACACAAAGTACATTTTGTACTTGCAAGATGTCATATTTATTGACATCACTCTTTGAGACATATTCCACATGTGGAGAATATGAGTCTCTGGGATCGACACTGGCGCCTATTTACTACTGATGTGTCGCGATAGAGTCCCTAGGTGCTGGTCACATCCGTTTATTAGACCATTTTACGCACACCGTACCAGGAGCAATTTCAGTGCCAAAAATTGTCGAGTACTAAGTACAGACTTGTTGAGATTACAGGTTCTGTAAACAACATTGACGGATGGTTGTTTACATATATAGCACGGCTATGTTCACATAATGAAAATGTTTCATTGTAGAGGTGATTGAGTTTTCACATTCTCTTATGGTCCAACTTTTGCTATACGGTTTTCGTGTGGTTATCGTGGGAAGCCTAGTCATGAAATTGGGGGTTCAGAGAAAGCATGCACACTAGGTGTTATGGGCCCTAGTGTTTAACACATGTTTGTTTGGAACAACATGCAAATTCATGGACAAGATAGCTTACGACACATACTGCACCATAGGTGCAGTATTTCTATGAGATTTTTTGTGGATCTACCAACTACTATATGAGGTGTGCACTCGGTATGGGTGTTTGTAGATAGATTGATTAAATTGTATCTGTTTATTTCAATCAAATTCACTCTTTAACCATGCTGGTTGATCACAATTTGTATAGTTTGTATGGATTGTCCCCCACTTTTGTAAGTAATCATGACCCCACATTTACCAGTCATTTTGTGGCAGACTATCTGTTAATGGTTGGGCAGAAGCCAACCACCATATCTACTACCACTCGTCTAAAGATATATGGGTTAAGATGGAGCCATTGGTAAGTATTTATCCGCTAAAGGATATGCGAAGAGCATACATTAGCAACAAGCTTAGTGCTAAAGGATATGCTAAGAGTGTACGTTAGCGACGAAAAGTAACCCAGCTGGCAAAGATTCTCTTTCTAATTTGGAGTTTGGTCATCATGATCCAAAAACCTACTATGACTAGGTTTAATCCCTGCATGTTTATGTCAGGTGTTCAACCTTGATCACCAATTATGGTGGGGTTGCCTCTTGATCGAACCGACAACAAGTCAAGGACTTGGTCGGTGCTGATGTAGGCAAGATGTTACTTTCATGAAAGGTGGCAATGAGATATTCTTACATGTTCTAGTACTTTAAAAAAGATTTAAACCTGGCTATGCATTTTGACACCTCTTAGTTGTTGTAGTAACTCATTTAGAGTACTCACGTGAGTTATCAATTGGGTCTACACACTATTGTATTCACCCAGTCTTGGATACAAGCAATTGTAACAGGAGAACAATTTGGAAAATCAAGATGTTTATCTTGGTTCTTACGAAGACATTATCACTTTTGTTTTCGAGGACGAAAATGCTTCTCCAAGGGGGGAGTAATGTCAGGACAAGGGTCCTACGGCTAGGCCAAGGGCAAGGGCATATGGTTAAGGTGTCCTACTTGCATGATCCAAGGGCTATAAGTAGGGAGGTTGGGAGGAGAGCAGTATGCCTAATCACCTGCAGTCTTATAGTGGACATCACTGACAATGAACTTGTCTACTTGGAAAGCATCCATCTTTGTGTAGATTTTCTAGATCATTTCTTCAGTAATGTGTGCAAACTTGACTTGGTTTTCATTTTTCATAAGTTGTATCTTATATTGGATGAGTTTATCCTTGCTGATGAATTGCAAGAAACTAGTAAAAAGGCAATAATTGAGAGGATGGCTGAGCTGGAGTGGCAAGAGTATCTTGATTCTCATCATTGTATATAGACAAGTTTGTGCGAGATGAACTTACTCAAGCCAGCCACATGACTAAGGGAATGCCATGATTTTTCTGAAAGTGTACCTTGCTTGAGAGTGCCTTGGATAACACATTACATTTTTGAGGCTGATTCTCTCTCTCTCTCTCTCTCTCTCTCTCTCTCTCTCTCTCTCTCTCTCTCTCTCTCTCTCTCTCTCTCTCTCTCTCTCTTCTGTGATTGATGTTGAGTGATCAGCAACGTTTGATGTTTGGTCTTCTCCTGTTTGAGTAGGATATTGTATATCTGTTTTTAATCTTGGAGTTCGAAAGGTGTTTTTGGTTTTACAAGGGCAATCTATCTTTGTATATGCTATTCAATTGATTCACTAGGCCTTTAGACTTTAAAAAAAAAATGGAATGGTCGAACCTTAATGACATTTTGAAAAGTCTATAATTTGCATTTCTTATAAGCACTTTTTTGTCGGTCTTGGCAAGCCACTAGTTCATTAGACCTATATGTACCCCCTGTGAAGCTAGAATAGGATGCACCTAGGATTCCCCACTGATCAATGAGAAAGATTATGAGTGAAGTGCTTAGTGTTTGTTGTCAGACTCATACAGTTAAAGAATCCCAATCGCTCACGAAGAAAGCAACAAGCGAGACGCACATGAAGGTTGTAGGTGCAATGACACTTCTGGTCCTATTTTGTCAATACTGATGCTAGTCATTTTGTTACCATGGGAATCTCCTCATGGAATTCATATGCAACCCATCTCAACAAGAGCATCATATTGTGTATCTTCTGACTTCTCCTACATAACTGCTTTTAGTGAAAGTGAGGATGATACTTTATGAGAACGGATTACGTTAAAAATGTGGGTGTTTGTCTCAAAGCTGTGATTGTAAAAGTGTACATATTTATGACTGATAGCAATGGAGTAAGCCCCATTGATGGGGAAAGTTGTAGACGAGGGTCCATAGCTTACCTTCACATATCAGACTTAGCATCGAATTGAAGGAAGTGCTAGAAAACACAACAAGATATTGTCATCTCAATCAAGTCCATGTATAAAGTATTTCAAAGTTAGGCCATGTAGGCTAGTTACAGATAAATTATCAACTACCCTTTGTGTATGTTCTCTTTCTTCATTTGGAATTTATGGCCAAGCTTTTGAGGCCATCTTAGAAATTCAAACAATCTGTGTGTGTGTGTGTGTGTGTGTGTGTGTGTGTGATACTATTTCTCTCTCGAATAATAGGTCTTGAGTTCAATCAGATAGATCTTTGAGGTCTCTTGGGAGCTTCCTACAACGTTAAAATTCTCTTTTTCTTCTTCTTCTTCTCTCTCTCTCCCCCCCCCCCCCCCCCCCCCCCCCCCCCCCCCAACCCTCTCTCACCTCTCTTTTTGTGTGTGTGAAAAATCAAATTTGAACAATTTACAGAGGTGCCATCGGGGGATCAAGTTTGGGTCCTTATTTCTATGGTGATAGCCTCCTTTTCCTGTGCAAAGAGAAATTTGTGGTTCTTTCCTTGCTTTGCAAATGAGCATGGATATCATTATTTTTTTCTCTCATGATGATAAGACACTATCTTTTACTTGGTATGATTATAAGCTTATATTTTGCATGGAAAGGAGTTAAAAGTTGGCACTCTTTGTGCATCATTGTTGACATTTTTTTGTGTCTATGTCATTGCAAGAGATGAAGATTTTGGTGCTCCGACCAAAATGAGAGGTAGCAGTTTACTCCAACACATGCATTAGCAATATTCTTACTACACTAGGGGTGAGGGCTCTCTCCTCACTCAATCTTTGGATTTCAACACTATAAATGATACTGATTGGCACTTAGTTCTTAACATTTCAACACAAATTAATTTTTTAACTTCAACTTTTGTGGTGGCACTCAAAAAAAATAGTCATTACAATTTATAGTTCAAAGCATCTTGAACTATCTGGTGGAATAACACATTATCACTAAAGCATCAGGTGATTGGTCTACTCATGGATAACATTTCTATTGTGAGGGTATTATTGTTGCAATGGGACATTTTACTAATCAACTATTGTGAGTGGATTGTTCTATGGCCGAATGGGTCGTTTATTGATCAACTTGGATGAGTGAAAAGCTATGCATATTAACATTTTGAATGTAAATCTCTTGAAATTGTTAGTATAGTGTTTGTTTAGATTTTTCATCCCAATTTAAAATAAGGCATGCTTGCATGAATGGTGAAAAAGTTTCCCATGTGCAATTTTCCATTGCCGCATTGAGGTGGGAAATCCGTCTTTCAAGCAATAAGATCGATAGTGGATGTGGTGGTTCAAAGAAGCACAATTTTTGTATGTTGTTATGCTTTGATGGTATATGAGACTACAAATAGGTCTTTAGAGAAGCATCTAATCATTTATGCTACCATCATATGTGGTAGTGATGTGTGTGAGCACACTTAGGATTGTCGAGGCATTTTTTTCCTCATTAGGAGGTCTTTTCCCTCGTGCATTGTATATACACCCATCATTCTAGGGCTAACTTATCTTTCCATTGTGCACTAAGCAATACAATCCTCTATTGTGTGCTTTGAGCTTCTTCATATTCTGCAAGCTGTGTTTATTTCCCTGCAACCCTATTTCCAACTATTGGTATCAGAGCAGGTTGCATCCTCCCGGGCATACTCGTCAACGTTGCCAGTATCTGCCTGCTCACTTTCTCCGATTTGGGTGAGTGTTAGCACGTTGACAAACACTTCAAAAAGGCTCGTCGAGTTGGGTTTGCTTAGAATTTCCATTTGGGCTCATTTTGGCCTCTGTTTCCACTACATGCAGTATTGCGTAGACAATTTTTTCCTTTTGTGCCGAATTTTTGTCAGTGTGATTTTTTTGCATAACAAGTGCGTTACAGTCTTCTTTGGGTTGTGATATATAGCATGTGTTAGTCCTACTTCGTTTCTCCTCCTTTGAGGCAATTTTCACATCAGATGTTGTCACTCATAATGGTTGACAACAACACGAATGTGTTCAAGATGTTTGCTGCTAAGGATAAATTAGATGGGGACAATTACCCAATGCGGGATTACATGGTGCAACATGTTCTTGTGCCAAAGGAAATTTGGAAGGTTGTGCAGGGTATTGATGTACGTTCGGATTCTGTGGCTACATGCAGGTTTTGGTGGAAGAATTGCTACTGCTAGAGCTGTTTTGCCTACGGATGAGTAGGCTCGCTGGGATGTTAGAATGCACAGACTCATGCTTTGATTTCATTATCTATGAAGCGCACTATTACTCCTCACATTCTCTCAACTAAATCAGCTAAACATGCTTGGGATATTCCGGCTGGTCTTTATGCAAGTCGCAATGAGGCTGAAATTGCATTGCTGCGTAAAGAGCTAGAGTGAAAAAATATGCATGAGGAAGATGACATGGAACTTTCCTTGTTGGTATCAAGGATATTAATGAGAAACTCATTTCTGCAAGCGAAGTCATTTCTGACAGTTTCTTTGTGCAGACTGTTCTTGATGCTTTGCCAAATTCTTACCAGACTTTTGCTAGTACTTGGAGACTTATCACCCAAGGAAATTGTGATGTGGTCAAGTTGCATTATTCACATTGATGTTGCAAGGGTCACTTTCAAGAAAGAATAGGGCTAAACAACATGCAGTTGAAAATGCTTTTGTTACTGCTTAAAGAAAAAGAGGTAATAACAATGTAGCCACTTCTCATGATTCTTCCACGAGTGGAAAATCACTTGTTCCTAATGCTTCTACTGGCATCACTTTGTCTGAGAATTTTGGTGAAAAGGGAAAAAATAATATGTGTTTCCATTATTGCAAGGCCAATGATCACTTGAATAAGTAGTGTCCTAAATTGAAGGCAAAAAAGGCGAAGAAGAAAGAGGCTGGTTCCACTATAAGTGCAACTATTGTAGAATCTTCTGTGAAAGGAGATTGTAATGCTGATATAGATGTAGCGTGGGAATTTAGTGTAGAGTGCACTTATGATCCTTCTATCCATGATGCATGCATGTCAACTGCTGCAGATTTACATGTGTGGTACTTTGATAGTGGTGCTACTTTTACCTCTCTCGAGTTTGTCTCTCATGGGAATACAATCAGTTGTGCCAACAATGCCTCTTATCCAGTTAAGGGAGTTGGAAAGATTTTATTGACTGCTGCACTCCAGGCAATAATACAAATGGGCTTCCATTGGATAAGGAAAGGGGTGACATTGGAATGTGTCAATGATTGATTTACAAATGTTTATTTATTCAATGTATCTAGACTTTTCAACCCTCATCACTATCCTTGCAGAACAAAGATCGCGGAGGAGATAAAGTCCAAGGAGAAAAAAGTCTCAAAATGGCTTGAGAAGTTTGGAGATTCAGTTAACATTGAAAGTTGTAAGGTAGAGTTTCTATTGTTCATGGATACTTTGTATTATGGCTGAAAATGTATGAATATATCAGATGCATGGCGTGTTTTTTGATCTAGTAAGAATTGGATGTAGACGTATGCGAATCTGACAAAGTTGTGGTAGGTTATGATGGTTCTTCCTGTGTCATTTGTGTCATACGAAAGAGGATGCTTGTGCTTGAATGTGGAAACACTTGAAGCATTAATGTGTGTTTCATTGCTAGGACCTAGCATTGAGAATGTAGAATGGAAAAAGGTATATGAGTGTTGGAATCTTGCAAAACCAAGGAGGACATCATCAAAATTATGAATCATGAGTTTGTGAGGTGATGTGTCTTTTAGTCCTTTTGGTACTCAGATAGATTCGATCACTTACATGGAATCCATGTACTTTTGAAAGGACTTTTCTAACATGATCTGTTAGCTTTTTGGAATGTGAAAACTGGTTTCTTTGAATGTGAAAATTGATTTTTTGGAATCTCAAAATTGGTTCTATAACTAATGGAATTTGGTAGTAGGTACTCAAGTAGATTTGGGATTCCTTACATGAAATCCATATAATTTTGAAAGGATTTTGCTAACATGATCTGTTAGCTTGTTGGAATGTGAAAATTGGTTCGGTTGTTGGAATGTGAAAACCAATCTTTTGGAATCTCAAAAACTAGTTTTATAACTGATAGTAGGCACTCAAATAGATTTGGGATTCCTTACGTGAAATCCATGTACTTTTGAAAGGACTTTTCTAACATGATCGGTTAGCTTTGTAGAACATCAAAGCTGGTCTTTTGGGAATGTCAAAACTGATGGAATTCAATACTCGAATTGATACCATTACTTACATGAAATCGATGTACTTTTGAAAATACTTTGTTAATACGATTTGCTAGCTTTTTGGAATGTCAAAACGTGTTTTGCACATCACTGAATATGCCTTTGTAACTTAGCTTTTTGACGATCTTATTTTTTATGCACCTCAGCTTACAAATTAATGTATATATAGTTGCAGCCAGTTCTCTGCTGTGTTTTTATTTTTGGCCGAGACTTTAGTCATGACTCAGTTTTTGGTTTGACACACAATTTGATCGACAAGCTCGCTATATCTGAGCTCGTGTTCATCCCTTCTGTGGGCTAAAAAGTGGATCCAATGATGTTTCCATCAATCTTTAACCCCATTTTGGCAAAAAAATAGGGCATATGTTCAATGCATCATCTAATCAATTTTTAGCCCTATTTTGTGTCATTTTTCAACCTATGCACAAACCATTCCCACCCCTTTGTTGACCAAGTTGGAATATGTTCAACCCACAAAGAAACTATTTTTCAGCCCCATTTTGGTGCACCTTGGTCCACAAGTCAGCCACACACATCAGTGCTCTTGAGGTGTATTTTTTAGCCTATATGGATCTCCAGCTTTTAAGGTCTTTGCCATGTCATTTTAGAATTAGTTCAGCCTTGTGGTTGTCCCAACAAGAGTGGCCTCATATCAGCCACTTCATTAATGGTGGATCAAAGGATGGAAGAAACTACTTGAGTGTCATGTTTCTCATGACATCTACTAATGAGAATGTAGTTTTCTTTCCCTCAATATAATCAGGTTAAAGGTACCATGAGGACAAATCATCATATGCTGGTTAAGTAAGTGTGTGTAGCGTTAAATAATGTGTGGTTGTGCCTTTCATGTTATTTTTCACATTTATTATTTTTATATTTGTAGCATGTGACCCTTTTCTTCATTGTAAGGGATTGCCACATGCTTTCATGCAATGGAAGCCAAACCCGAAATAATTTTTTTGGTTGCAGATTAGTAGCAAAAGGTGGATTAAGATGCTTATGGAGAAACCAAATATCTTTTTCTTGCAGAGGTGAAACATTTGAAGAGCAAGCGATGGCTTAAGACAACATAGATGCATTAGTAAACCAGAGCAGCTACAACTTACTAATAGTCATTTTTTGGCTATCCACATTTTCCATAGTGAGCTACCTTGCCCAATAAAAATCATCTAAACACTATATCTATCCTCATTCTTTCATTGTACATAGGCATGTGTGAGTTAGGTGACTTTCCCTATATCTTCTTGAAAACCCTCAGCTAACTAGTCACTGGGATAGCTGAACCAAAAAAATAACTAAAAATAAAAATAAAAATATATTATGGCCCATTTGTATGTAAGTATTTCATTGTATAGAGCACCCAAATATAGTTTTCTTAATTTTTTGGTATTTATGTAAATATTTATATTTAGGTGTGCGTTATTGGCCTTAGTATGCCACTTACATTGACTCACTGTCGCTAACATAATTTTCCTTGCCATTGTTCATATCCCCTATTCTATTAATGGACGTATTCATGCAAGCCTCTCATAGATTTGTGTGAACCCACTCCAAGAAAAATGCAAAAAAAAAACTTTTCATGCAATCACTTTCAACTCATTCTACCCATTGTAAATATATCATTACTAACACTAACTACTAACCTACTAACAAAAATAACTATCGACCTAACCTTAAAATTCACCTCTCCTCAAGAAATGTACATACTAAATTCTCTCTCTCTCTCTCTCTCTCTCTCTCTCTCTCTCTCTCTCTCTCTCTCTCTCTCTCTCTCTCTCAACAAAAAACGCAGCCATTTTTTGACCTAGTATACAACCGTTCACTCTTTTGATTATAATTTCTTCATCTGTAGTCTGATTTGGGTGATCTATAGCCTCAATCATAGAGCAAGATGCCCTCTATGCATTGATGTAAAGACAAAAAATTTGAGAGTTATGGAAGGAATTTCTATAGCAGCATTTTTGAAGTGAACAGGTTCAAGAAATTTGACTTTCATCTCTTATTTTACATACAATGTCTTCCGACACTCGCAAGGGTTCTTCTTCTTCAACAAGGTCCACAACCAATGTGGAAAATGATCCAAAATCTCCTAAGTGTTTAGATAGCAACACAACCACCCAACCAACGACATTGGAAACCATGATCATGGCATACTTGGTATGATTGCAAGAGACCAAAAACAAATAAGGCGAAGACTTACGAGCACTTGCAATGGAGAATGACACACTAAGGGTACTTGTGGTTGAGAATGAGAATCTCAAGAGGACACTTGAGATGCAAACAACATGTTTGATATAACTTGAAGAGGAAGTCAAGGAATGTAAACGCTCTCTTGTGGACTTGAATCATTGAAGGAGCGCATGAGCAAAGTAGAGCATGACCATGTATTGAAAGAGGAGAAATTTGACACTATGAGCCGGGATGTATGCAACATGAAAAATGTATGCACAAACAAGTCTTAGGCTGATGTATGTGGTAACAATGTGGTTCCTAATTTCTCACTCATGTAGGCTATGGTTCAAACAAAGAATGCTGAGAATGTGGATGTGGAGGAGTTGAAGGAACGGGAGCGATGTTCGAAGAACATTGTTATTCGTGAATTTCCAGAGAGAAGTTAGAGACACCTCCTTCTCTTGTCATTGTTAACAAAGAAATAACCCCCTTTGGCATGTCCGTAGTTATGGTCTAAGGAGCACATAGAGTGGGGAAGCAAGGAGCTCCTCGCTTGGGAGAACAACCAATTGTATATGTGGGACGGGTGTCTAACCTCACTTCTATCTTATTGTAGACGTGCGAGAACCACA
Organism: Adiantum capillus-veneris; assembly: GCF_014529385.1. Taxonomy (NCBI): domain Eukaryota; kingdom Viridiplantae; phylum Streptophyta; class Polypodiopsida; order Polypodiales; family Pteridaceae; genus Adiantum; species Adiantum capillus-veneris. The sequence continues at coordinate 48,781,337 of NC_140960.1, forward strand.
AATATAATTGTCAATCCACGGGACAAAGCTAACTCAACTAGTGCACAGAAGCTACAAGGGGTTGTCAATCTCTTGAAAAACAAAAAATAACTCGCATCTAACTCAAGCTACACTCACATGATTGAAATCATCAAAAGCTAATCGGTCATCGGAAAACAAATCACATCCGTTACAACATCAAACGACATCCAAACGTTATGAAACTTCTAGGACATGTTTATAAGCCCTAAGCACACATGCTTATGGTCTTAAATCTCACTTTAAGTCAAGTGCAAAAATCACGATTATTAACAGCAAGTGAGTTTTTGACCTAGTCGTTTTTGACCCAGAATGCATCTAAATGCTTAGCAATGATGCCCCAATACCCCGCCTATACTTAGTTTTTGATTATAAAGCTTGAATTTCTACTTATGATGAGATTAGGTCGCAGGTCGATGATGCCAAAAGCTATGGATTACCATGAAACGCTTACGTCAATGCGTAGAGCTCTTACCTGCGGTTGCAATGCAATAGATGCGACTGTGATGTGACAACCGGGGAGGGAGTAGGAAGCGAGAGAAGGAGAGAAGTGATCACCGTTAGCTCACACTCTGTTTCTATTATCCAAAACTTATGAAAAACCTACAAAAATTGGCTTTTATACCTTAGCCAAGGTTTTTATGGTCAAAACTAATAATCTAGGAGCTCTAACTAAAGATAGGTTGATACAATCTAGAAGCTTGTAGCCTTGGCTTATCAATTAAAATGTTTATCTAGAAAGTAGGAGTTACAATATTCCTGATTCATCAAACTAATAAGAATTTTTACAATAAAAGCTCCGAAAAATGATATCCGAGTTAGCTTGCTGCTAACATTCCCCCCTCCTCGACTGTGTCGTCCCTTGACACGACTATATGGACTGTCGGGTTGACGGATGGCGAGGCGGTCTTTCACTGCGTGTAAGGCTTTTTCATATCAAAGCCTTCTCTCTTTGTCAGGAACCTGCAAGAACTACATGGTGACTCGATTTTTAAGCTCAATGGTTGAGTAGCCAACAAATTTGGATGTAGAAGGCGCAGACGATGTCCACCCCAAGTGGAGAAAGAGCTGGTTGAAAAAGATCCAAGATATCTGATTCTATTCACAAGAGCACCTACAACCCTTCAGAAAGACCCAACCTGGATGACCATTTCCAGCTCCCTAGCTTTAGCACTGTGGCTAAGTGCTGCTATTCATATTTTCTCTGTTGAGTCTATTGCATCTGCTTGGCATATTCATTTACTTGCATGATGTCTTTGTCGCTTGTCTCCCATTCTTCAGACTATGTAGGCTGCCTAGATGTTTCAACAGTCTCTGTGTGTGGCTCCTTGGGTGGTCTTCTGGTGGATGCTTGTGGTTGTGGCGGGGGTTATTCTTCACCTTGAGGTGTTGCGGTTGCCTCGGCTACTTTTGCTTCTTGAGGCTTCGTGGATGCCTTTGTTGTTTCTTGTTGGGTGGTCGTAGAAGGGTTCGTCTCTGTTTTTGTTGCTTTGGGCTGCTCAAAACTAGATGCTGCATGTTCCTAGTGTTCAGGCTCTTTTTCTTTGGCTTCCTCACCCTCATTGGGTCTAACTGTTGGTGAAGGGCGAGGGCTTGGCATTGGGTGGTCTACCTATTCCATAGCAGGTGAGGTTGACTTCGGAGAAATCTCCTCCTGATAGTGCTGTGTCTCACTTTGTGCCATAGCCTCCGCTTGTCTTTGTTGCTCTGCTGCATCTTCTCTTGATTTCCTCTCAGCTTCTTGAGCTTCTTTTAACTTGAGGGCTTATGCTTCTGCATACATGCGTTCAAGAAAGTCTATGGGGTCTTCTGCTTCTTTCCTTGCAGGGTTCTTAGTTCTGGGACCCCTTATCTCTGTTGGAACCCAGCTTTCCGGGTCCTCACGTGCAGCTTGGCGACTTATTTCATAAGTTTTTTTTTCTCTTTCAAACCTCGTCTTATTTTGCTGAAGTTCCTCTTGGTGTGCAGCTACATCTTTCTTCTTCATCTCTTCAATTATGGCCCTTCTCTCTTCATTATCCGAGCTCTCACTGCTATGAGCTTCGTTGGAGCTTTTGGCAGATTCTTCATCAGATTTATAAACGCGCTTTGATGAACGCGTAGCTCTTGGAGAAGGTTGTGTAGACACAATCCATGTGTTCTGATCTAGGGCTGGAGGCAAATTGTCGGCCATGTCATGGTATGCTATTCTTATCAGTACTTCAGGCGCGCCCAGATAGGTTATTTTACCTTCTTTCTTTGTGCCCTTCAGCGTTCTCAGCACATACTGCGTATAATCAATCGATTGCTTGGTTGTCAACTTCAACACTTGGGTGAAGGTAGTTGCAACTGCATGATTTGGTGTGGTGTACCGTCGCGGTTTCTTTGCTAAAAAGTGGAAGTGCTGATGGTACAGACGTGCTGGTTCTTCCACTTGCCTTTTAATGAGGTCAGTAAAAGTTACAACAGTAGTCTCCTTGGTGAATGTGCCTACTGTCTTTCTGTCGGGCCCGCATTGTCCTTGTTACCATATACATGTGGTAGTGATGTGTGTGAACACACTAGGACCGCCGGGGCATTTTTTCCCTCTTTAGGAGGTTTTTTCCCCCGTGCATTGTATATACGCCCATCACTCTAGGGCTATCTATCTTTTCATTGCACACTTAGTAACACACTCTCTATTGTGTGCCTTGAGCTTCCTTCGTCTTCTCCAAGCTGTGTGTGTTTCTCTGCAACCCTAATTCCAACAGTTGGTATCAGAGCAGGTCACGTCCTCCCGAGCTTAGTCGCCAGCTGCTCCAGCACACGCTTGCTCACTTTCTCCGATTTCAGTGAGCTTTGGCGAGCGTTCGCAGGTCGACAAATATTTTGGGCAAGCTCGAAGAGCTTGGTCTGCTCAGAATTTTGATTTGGGCTCATTTCGGCCTCCGTTTCCACTACGGGCAGTACTGCACAGGCTATTTCGTCATTTTGTGCAGATTTTCTGTCAGTGCCGTTTTCTGCATAACAGGTGCCTTATAGTCTTCTACGGTTTGTGCTATATAGCACAAGTTGTTCCCGCTCCATTTCTCCTATTTTCGGGCAGTTTTCACATCAGGTGCAGCATTTACCATGGCTGACAACAACAACACAGATGTGTTCAAGATGTTTGCTGTTGAGGATAGGTTGGATGGGGACAACTACCCTATGTGGGCTTATATGATGCAACATGTTCTTGTGTCAAAAGGTGTCTGGAACATTGTGCAGGGCATTGATGTACGTCCTGGTTCTGAAGATGTAGGCGATGTTGAGGATGTTGCAGGTCTTGCTGCAAGGATTGCAGTTGTTAGAGTTGTTTTGCCTACGGCAGAAGAAGCTCGTTGGGATGTTAAGGATGCGCAGGCTCATGCATTGATTGCGTTGTCTGTGAAGCGCACCATTATTCCTCACATCCGTTCAGCAAAATCTGCAAAACAGGCTTGGGATATTCTAGCAGGTCTTTATGCAAGCCGCAATGAGGCTAAAATTGCTTTGCTGCGTAAAGAGCTAGAGTCGAAGATTATGCATGAGGAAGATGATATGGACACTTTCCTTGCTAGTGTCAAGGATATCAATGAGCAACTCATTTCTGCAGGTGAAGTCATTTCGGACAGTTCCCTTGTGCAGACTGTTCTTGATGCCTTACCAGATTCCTACCAGATTTTTGCTAGTACTTGGAGACTGATGACCCAAGGAAATCCTGAAGTTGTCAAGTTTGATGCATTATGCACATTGCTGTTGCAAGAGTCACTTTCTAGAAAAAACAGGACTAGGTAGCGTGCAGTTGAACAGGCTTTTATTGCTTCTCAAAGAAAGGGTGGTAATAGTAATGCAGCCACTTCTTATGGTTCTGCTGCGAGTGGCAAAAATTTTGTTCCTAATGCCTCTGCTGGCAGCACTTCGTCTGGCAATTCTGGTGATAAGGGCAAAAAGAAGATGCGTTGCCATTATTGTAAAGCCAATGATCACTTGATCAAGTCGTGTCCTAAGTTGAAGGCCAAAGAGGCTAAGAAGAAAGAGGGTGGTTCCACTGCAAATGCTGGTTCCACTACAAATGCAGCCATTGTTGAGTCTTCTGTGAAAGGAGATTGTGATGCTGATGTTGATGCAGAATGGGCTTTTAGCGCAGAGTGCACTTACAATCCTGCTGTCCATGATGCATGCTTGTCAGTTGCTGCAGATTCACATGTGTGGTATTTCGACAGTGGTGCTACAAAGCACATTACCTCACATCGTGAATTGTTTACCTCTCTCGAGTCTGTCCCTCATGGGAATTCAGTCACTTGTGCCAACAACGCCTCTTATCCAGTTCAGGGGGTTGGAAAGATTGTGCTCACTGCTGCTAATGGCAGTTCCTTCACACTTGTTGATGCACTTTATGTACCTGGGATCAAGAAGAATCTCTTGTCTGTATCCGCACTTGCTAGACTTGGACTTGTAGTCAAATTTGTGGATGACAGATGTACAGTTCATGATCTCAGTTTTGGTGATGAAATTGTTGCATCTGGGCTTTTGTGCCGTGGGCTGTATAAGCTCACTTTGTATGACAAGTGTGGACAAAATTTTGCAAATGCTGTTGCAGATTCAAGGGCTATTTCAGATGCAAAACTTTGGCATGCACGTTTTGGTCATCTGGATTTTGCCAGTTTGTTGCGTTTGCAGAAATCTGATATGGTTGCTTCTTTGCCGCCTCTTGAAGCACCTATCAAACATGTTTGTGAAGGCTGTATTCTGGGTAAAATGCAGCGTTCTAAGTTTCCAAAGGATGGTTCAGTTAGGGCCACATGCAGGTTGCAGCTTGTGCATAGTGATGTTTGTGGGCCCATGCAAACTCCGTCCTTGGGCAATTACCTGTACTTCGTGACTTTCATTGATGATTACTCCAGGCATGCATGGGTATTTCCGCTTAAAGCGAAGTCCGAAGTTTTTATGTGCTTCAAACAATTTTTGGCTATGGCTGAAAATGTCTCAAAATGTACTATGGGCACCCTCCGTTCCGATCGAGGGGGGGAGTATATGTCTCATGAATTTAATGCTTTTCTGGCTAGTCGTGGGATAAAACACCAATGTACAGTGCCTTATACACCTTAGCAAAATGGTGTTGCTGAGAGGAAAAACAGGTCACTAACGGAAATGGCACGATGTATGGTCAAAAGTCAAGCTTTACCGCATTCTTTTTGGCTTGAGGCCATCATGTGTGCCACTTATGTACTTAACAGGTGTCCTACGAAAGCTTTGCAGTCTATTACTCCATATGAAGCATGGCATGATAGAAAACATTCTATTGAGCACATGCGTGTTTTTGGCTATTTGGCATATGCTTTGGTGCCACAAGTGCAGCGCAGAAAATTGGATGATAAGGCCGTCAAATGTATTTTTGTTGGTTATAGTGCTGAAAGCAAAGGTTACAGGTTGTATCATCCGCAAACAAAACGTATTCTGGTTTCACGGGATGTAGTGTTTGTGGAAGATTCTGTTCAGCCCTTGCTGTCATGTACTAGAGACAGTAATGTAAGCTCACAGGACATTTATGACACTTTGTTGCCTCTTTTCAGTGGTGGAAATACGAATGTAAGTTCCAATGAGGCAAATGTACAGCCTATGGGGGTTTCTGAAAATGTTTTAGAACAGCCTATTACTGATGCAGATGTACATGATGTACTTGATGAGGAAAGGGCTGAAAATGAGCAGGCTAGAGGTATGCCAAAATGGCTGGTGCACACTTTGCGTGACAGTAAATTGGATGCACCTTTATCTAGTCGTACTCGTTCAGGCTCTCGCCATGCATCTTATGCATCAGATTGTTATGCCTTGGCTGTGTCTAGTTTACATGATGTTGAGGAGCCTCTGTCTTTTGATGAAGCACAGAATTCAGAAAATTGGATTGCTGCCATGAAATCAGAATATGATGCACTTATAGAGAATGACACATGGACTTTATGTGATTTGCCTCCTGGCAAAAAGGCCATTGGTACGAAGTGGGTTTACAAGTTGAAACGCAAGCCGGATGGTGAGATCGATCGCCATAAGGCTCGACTTGTTGCAAAGGGTTATGCACAATAAAAAGGCATAGATTATGAAGAGACTTTTGCTCCCACTTGTCGTATGACTTCTGTGCGTTTTCTATGTGCATTGGCAGCTCATTTTGGTTGGGATGTACATCAATCAGACATTGTTACTGCTTTCTTGAATGGTGACATATTTGAGGAAGTTTATGTAACGCAGACTCGCGGTTTTGTCATAAAAGGACAAGAGGACAAAGTGTGCAAATGTATGAAGGCTTTGTATGGGTTGAAGCAATCTCCTCGTGCTTGGTATGAGAAAGCTGACACTCATTTGGTTAAACGAGGCTTTCGTAACAGTCCAACAGAAAGCACATTGTATGTAAAGCGTGAGGATGATGTATTTCTCATTGTGGTTCTTTATGTTGATGATTTGCTGATCACTGGACCAAATGAGAGACATATTTCTGAATTTAAGGCTGATTTGAATGCTACTTTCAAGATGAAAGATTTGGGGCTGTTGCATCATTACTTGGGTATATAGTTTAAGCAGTGTGATGGTGGTATTGCCTTGTGTCAGAAAAGTTACATAGAGACATTGCTATGTAAGTTTGGACTTGAGGATTGCAAACCTATTGCCACTCCCATGGAAACAGGTTTGAAGTTGAGTCTACATGATGCTGGCGATCCTGCTGATGTCACTCTTTACCAAACTGCTGTTGGCTGCCTCATTTATGTATGCAACACGAGGCCAGATATTCAGTTTGCAGTCTCACAGGTCAGCAGATTTATGCATAGCCCAGGGTCTAAGCATTGGCAGGCTGTCAAGAGGATTTTCCACTACCTTAGTGGCACTTTACATCTTGGCTTGTTTTATCCAAAGGGGGGATCATTGCTGCCAGACTTACATGCTTTTTCGGACTCAGATTGGGCTGGTTGTTTTGACACGCGAGTGTCCACAAGTGGTTTTTGTTTCATGCTTGGCAGTTCATGTATATCATGGTTGAGCAAGAAGCAACCTACTGTGGCCACTTCGAGTTGTGAGGCTGAGTACAGGGCAGTCTTCACAGCTACGGTTGAGTGTGTATGGCTCAGATGCCTTATGGCTGACTTGGGTGTTGGACAGGACACTGCCAACACTATCTACACTGACAGTCAGAGCGCATTGGCAGTTGCGAGGAACCCAGTTTTTCATGCTCGCACAAAGCACATTGAGGTGCATTACCACTATGTCAGGGAGAGGCTGTCAGCAGGAGAGATCAGCTTGGCTTATGTGCCAACACAGGACAACCTTGCAGATCTTTTCACAAAGGCATTGTCTCGTGAGAAGCTTGAAGCTTTCCGCAAAGCTTTGGGCTTACTCCCCTTTGTGGACTGATCCTGTCCTCAGGGCATGGCACTTCCCTTTACTCATGTGCCAGCTCTCGTTCACCGCATCACTCCAGGGGGGATTTGTTACCATATACATGTGGTAGTGATGTGTGTGAACACACTAGGACCGCCGGGGCATTTTTTCCCTCTTTAGGAGGTTTTTTCCCCCGTGCATTGTATATACGCCCATCACTCTAGGGCTATCTATCTTTTCATTGCGCACTAAGTAACACACTCTCTATTGTGTGCCTTGAGCTTCCTTCGTCTTCTCCAAGCTGTGTGTGTTTCTCTGCGACCCTAATTCCAACAGTCCTCGCTTCAGTTGGCAACTTCAATGCCTTGGCCACAATTTCCTTTGTGATTACCACTTCGAATTTCTGCCCTTGTTGGTCAGTAATTTGGGTTGATCCATCCTCTTTAATTGTAGACAGTCGCTCATAGGCTTTTTGGAAATCTACACCGCATGGTTCCTGGTCGTAGAAGTCCCTAAGGCCCAGCCTTCTGTTGGCTTCTTTTGTGTCTAGCTTTGCAGCTACATCATATATCTCTTTTGGTAGCATTTGCAGCTCTACTTGCTGTCCTTCTTTGCTCTTGAACCTGCCTGTGAAAACTGTGGTGTTGTTTTCTTCAAGCTGTTCTCTTGACAAGTATGTTGCCTTGGCCATCTTCACTGAACTTGGGTCTAGCTGGTAGGGTGGCAGCTCATGCAACTTTTCTTTTTGGGACACCCTTTTCTTGGCCTTCTCAGCAGCTTGCATTGCTACTGTTAGGGGAATACAGTGCCAAAGTTAGAAAATTCTACAAATTCCATTCTGAAATGCCCTTGAGTCTGAGTTGCTGACAAATTGACTCCAATTTGCTTCCAATTAATTTTGGAACATGCATAGATGCATAAAAACATGTAAAGATCAAAATCATAAAGTACAGGCAAAAATTTGCAACAAAAGTAAGTAATCGCGATTATTTACATCTTGGGCTTTTTCCCAACTTTGTTTTTGTCATGATAGGCTTGAAATATATAGCATTTAGGTGCTCTGAGTGAAGTGTGGGCTCAATTGAGTGCACTGGGTGGAAATGGTGCCAGATTTAGGCTTGCAGTCTTTGAAACTGTAGATATAAAGGGATTTTGAGATTTTGAGGTCCAAATTTGCTCAAATTTGGTCAGTGGGCTTGGGACATCATGTACTTTGGTACCATAAGTTCAAAGTTACAATTTTCCTCCATTTTGATAAGAAAGTAAATAATCGCGATTATTAACTTTTTCATCAAAATGAACATTTTTTTGGTGCAACTTGGTACTAGGCTTGATGTAGACCCTATGTATGAGATATGGGGTGATTTGGATCAAAAAATGTGACAGATAACTCAAAATTTGGATTGGAAGGACTCCTTTGCGTTTTTTTTTGACAAATTTCAAGTTTTTCTTGACCATTCTGGCTCATACTTGAAATGTGGCTTGTAATAGGTGTGTACAAGTGATAGGTGAAGTGAATGTACCATTTTCAACCCAAAAAAGTACAAAGGTAAATAATGGCGATTATTTAGAGCAGTCAAAATTTTTACTAAACTTGACAATTTTTGACCTCGACATATTCAATACACCTAAAACAAGTCCTAAATTGAATTTGGTAAAGTTTTGTCTTGTCGGCATTACTTCGTGCTTTGTCGACTTTGAAATCACCAATGTTCGTGACTACATGGCCTGTGGAGTTGGTTAGTCTCTTTTGAGGCTATGGACTTGTCCACTACATAGTACCCATCCAGTTTTGGCCCATTTGGAGTCAGTTTGACTTCATATATCAAATTTGATGCTTTGTAGCCTTTGAGCTGTTTTTTGCTTTTCAAGAGCTTGCCTTGATTGTTTTTATGAAATCATCCATTGTGTATAGACCCAGTCTATAAGATGTCTATGGAGTCAGAATCCAATTCTGGCATTTGGCAAAAACCTAGCTTTTCTAATTGTGACCCCCCTCAACCCCTTTCGAATGGTCATCTAGTGATATAGAAGTGTTCTATTATATAGGGGCATGCTATAATTCAAGTCTCGTCCAATTTGGTTGAGCTGTCAGGCCGCTATGGTCAATTTTTGGTCGTAGAACTTCGTGCACTGCTCGGTTTCTAGGTTTTTTTGCTTGAGCTTAGACTTACTACCAGAAGTGATCATTGATAGGAATAGAAAGTACCCCTCATGTCTTGTGTGAGACGGCACTGTAAACGGGCGACTGTGGACTCCGGAAATTGCGCGCGAAGAAGGTCGAAATCTCTCTCTCCAAGGGCGACTACTGGAAATGAGGTGATTTTAGGCTACCTTGGATATCTATACTCGGACTTCCCAAACCATTTTTCCCCAAATTTCCCTGTTAGTCCTAGTAGGCCGTGAAATCTATGTTAGACTCAAAAATTTCCTCAATCGGATTTCTGTTGCTCATTCTGCAAGAATTTGCAAAAGTAGGCCTTGGCTGCCTAATTTAGGCTTCCCGCTTCCATCTGTCGATTTGATTGAAAATTTTTGTGCATTGCCTTGTCCTTCTAATCATCAGCATATCTTCAGTTTTTCCATATGAGATCATTTGCTATTTATTATTAATTTTTGACTTGTTTATTAAAGAAAATCAAAGAAAATAACAAAATAGGCTAAAAAAACAAATAAGAAAATCTATTGAAAAACACAGTTAGAATATTTCTTGTTGGATTTCTTCATTCTTAAGTCCCAATGTAAAAAAAAGGATGAAAAATAACCAAAAATGACCAATTTTTGATGATTTTTGATAGTATATACACTATTTACACTCATCGAGGAGATGTTATCAATTAAATTTCCCCTGTTGATGACTTGTTAACACTAGGTTGGTAATGGACACTTTTATGTCCTGGGACACTTTTATGTCCTGTTAAGTGACCATTTTCCTTGAATTATGTCAAGAGTTTCAAAATGGATTTTGAGGTGCTATCTATCTAGAAAGTTGTCTCATGAGCTGAAAAAAACTCGACATTTTTTTGGAATATCAATTCCATCTTTAACCTTGTCCTTGCACAACATTTCACAACCTAAACTGTGTGAAAAAACGGGTCCTGTTTTTGGCTTTTTTCAACTTTTTGCAACTATACCACTCTAGAATTCATGTTTGTGAGGTCTATAATGCTAGAGAACTATCTTTAGTAGTCCTCAACATGTCCTGATGCTTCTAGGGAGAAATAAATGTTAAAGTTGTAAGTTATGACCAAATTACAAAAATTGTCAAATCCTGTTTTTTAGCCAATTTTAGCTCTTCTATGATTTTTTTGGTGGCTTTCATGATATCCAAATGCAGTTTTGATTTTCTATGTCACATATTGTAACATAAAGCTAATATTCCTTGAGTTTTGGGGCACCTAATACCCTATTTTGCATAGTAGACAACGATGGTTGATTTTTTCGATTATAGAAGAAAACGAAACATTCTAGTATATCAAGTATAGCTTTTTCAATATTGTTAGTTTCTTGTGACAACTACATGCATTTTGTAGGTAGTAACCATATCTAGTCATAAGGATCAAATTTGGCTAGATATTGAATAGTTTCTATGGGACTCTACAACTCATAATGTTGAACCCAGTTTTTTCATGTTTGCTGTATTTAGCACTTCATCTTTGTCCCCAAGATTCCCCTTGGTAAGAGATGTATTATTCTTTTGACATGCTCCATGGCTCCTTATGAACCTAAAGGACAATAGGGAACTAAGAAATCATGCATATATTATTTGTATTGAGCGTGGCTATAGAAACTTTGATGATAGGTTTGCAGAATGGTAAAAATTCAACTTTTTTGTACCTATTTCTTTTGGCAAAACAAAAAATAATGAGTGAGAAGCAATCATATGTTCAGATCACCAACCCATTGAAGTTAACTAGGGAATTTATCTCAAGTCGTACAAAAATCCCTAATCTTATTTTTATGCAACAAAACGTAAGAAATGACTATTTTGATGAAAATGTACTGGTCCATCAACTTTGGAGGCTTGGTGTGACCAAAAGATGAGAAATTATACAAGTTTCTTATTTTTTCCATGTGTAGTAGTCCTTGAACTATAACCCCATGAAAGGATTTTACAAAATAAGTGGATCTACTATGGTTTTGGAGGTTTTTTTCAAAACCCTGAAAGGAAACTTTTATGTCCTGTTAGGTTACCAACCTAGTGTTAAAGACATTATTAGGTAATTTTGTAAAAAATCACACGTTAATATTAAACTTTTTCCTCCCTCTTCAAACATTGCCCCTAATTACTTAGTTTCCTTTCACCCTTTCCAGATGGCGTACTCCGGGACGACTATGTGCATGGGTTGAACAATCGTGTCTATGCATAGCCTTCGTTGGCTCTAACATGCCTTGAAATCAATGCAATTAAAACCATTATGTTGTGCAAGAGTTGGGTCTTGAGTAATTAACTCAAGGGTTTCTGATGCCAAGGTTTCTTTTTGTTGTCTTCCAATGTGCTCTTTGCTTTATTGTACCGTCAGGATCTTTTGGCACGCTGATTTCTTGAGCTGTCGATATCAATAATGATGGTTGTTGAGATTTTACCCGCCACTGGTATCTTGGCTTGTCTTGGTTTGAATGTTGTGGGTGAGTCTTTTGAGACTTAACTTTCCATTGCTTCATTGGTTTTACAGTTTGCGGAGAAGATAGGTGCTCCTTTTTCCTCCAAATCCATTTTGTTTTAGGTTCTTGACTGTAAAACCAATGCATTTGTGCTATGATTGTTCAAGTGTACTTTGATGCGAAGGTCCATTCCATCTAACCAGTCATCAGGAAAATCTCTAGCCCCCCATCATTGGTCTTAAGGGCATGCTATCTACACGGGTTGGCATTTTTGCTTGTTGACATGCATCACACCTTTGAACATATTCCTTGGCATCTACAAAAAGTGTTAGCCACCATATTCCTGTCTCATTAAGATTGCTCTTGCGGTGGTCTCACTAGAGAAGTGACCTCCGGCTAATCCGGCATGCGCTTGTTCTATAATGGGAATATATTCTTCTTCATTTGCACAAAGGGGCATATGTTGATCTTTATCTCTCCGATACAATTGGTTTTCAATAAGAGCATAGTCTCTTGCTTCTATTTCAATTGCTCTTTGACGGCGTTTACGCATATCCTTAGGAAATATTTGGCTTGATAAGTAAGTAACTAGATAGTTACTCCACTTAGGAGCAAGTGATATTTGGAACAATGTCACATGAGGTATGGGTGCTCGTTTCTGGCATTGAGGAAAATTTTCACAAATGAGTGAACATCCCTCCTCATAGTTGGCCAAACTACTCCAAGTCTCAAGATCCGTTCCATAGTTTGGTCTTCCGTAAAGTGAAGTCTCACTATGGTAATATGTGCTTGACTCAGGTATTGAGTTTTCTCCTCAGAATTAATGCATAAAAGCAATATTCCATCTCAATTTATTTTGTACAACCTTCCAGCTTGTAATTGATACATAACCAATTGCTCAATAAATCCAGTTCTAATAGGAAGTGGTATTTGTGAATGCACTTGAGCAATGGTCATCAATGATACCATGTTTTTTGACCATCGAGGTATCATTTCCACGAAGAACAGATATGCATCTGGTAGATCATTGTCTACTCCCTTAGGTGATTCTCCTGGGACAATCCTTGACAAATGATCTTCTCTTTGATGAGTGGTACCCTTTTTCACAACTACGATGAAATCAAATTCCAAAAGAATGATGAAACATCTCACTATTCTTCCTGTGTTGCATGGTTGTTGACCAAGTACAATAAGGCTTGGTGGTCCACAAAGAACACAAATTTGTTAGCTAATAGATAATGTCTATACTTTTTCACGGCATAGATCATCCCTAACCTTCCCTTTCGGTGGTTGTATAGTTTTTCTCTACCATATTCAACTGTGTGCTAGCATAAGAAATAGGAAAATCAATTTTCTCATCTCCTGGTTGAGCTAGTGTACACCCAATGGCAAAATTGGAAGCATTCTACATGTATGTGGAATATCTTATTCCAATCTGGTTCTAGACACTATATGTCCAAGAATTTCTCCTTATCTACCCATAAATGTACACTTTTTAGGATTTAAGCAAATCCTATAAAGTCTATATTTTTCAAATACCTTTTTGAGGTGTTCAAAATGATCAGCCCGGATTGATGAATGTACACATAGATTATCCATATATACTTCCAAGAAATTTGGATGATATTCTTCAAAAGCATGGTGCATCAATTTTTGGAAGGTGGCAGGAGCATTAGTTAACCCAAAAGGCATTACTCGATAGGCAAAAATACCCCATTCAGTTGCAAAAGCAGTTTTACGTTGATTCTTGGGGTCAACCAAAAGTTGATTGTATCCCAAAAAGCCATCTAAAAAGCTGTAAGCTTCTTTTCCTGCAACTCGTTCCAAAACATGCTCAGTGATTGGAAGAGGCAAGTTGTCTCTATTGGTAGCTGCATTCACTTTCTTGAGATTGACACACACACCCTTAATCTTCCATTTTTCTTGGGTACTACCACAATTGGAGACACCCAATCTGTGTGTTCAATTTCATAAACGAATTCTGCTTCCTTTAACTTTTTGATCTCTTCTTTGATCTTCCTAGAAAATGTTTCATTATATGTGTACGACCTTTGTCTACTTGGTTTTGCATCATCTCTCATCGGTATGGTATGTTGATAAATTTTTGGATCAACACCCTTGAGATCCTTATAAGACCAAGCAAAAATATCTCGGTATTCTTTGTGTAAGCTTAACAAAAGCTCTTCTTCTTCTTCCATTAGGTCATTTGCAATGTAGACAGGTCTAGGCTCTTCTCCTAATTCGGCCAGATCTATCTTTTTTGTGTTTTTAGGTCCTTCGTAGGACTAGCCCTGTTTTTGTAGTTCCCTGACAAGTTGTTCAACTATGATTTTTTGGTCTTGGAGAGTATATTTTTTGTAATGGGAAGGAACAGTCATTACACCTTACCTTCCTCCTCAATAGTTTCCATTTTAGTTGTATATATATCCTTTAGAGCTTTTTTCAACTCTTGATTTTTCTTTGTCCGTTCAACATGTGTCATGGTTGAACCCTTGTCCTGGTATTTAGGTTTTGCGTGGCCTATCTATATGATGACAATTGCGGACAGGATCATTGTTAAAGTGATTTCTCCAAGGTTGGCTCCAACCTTGAATAGAATCATCATACCCCACCAGCATGGATACATAAAAGTTAGGTCAATCTATGACAACATATTGGCTTCCATGGTTGGTATTGAATACGCTTCATTAAGACACTCCAACATTCATTGACAGAGAAAGGCCTCTCCAATGCTTTTGCTTCAATAGGTAGTAGGTCACAATTAACCGTACCAAGCATCAAGGATCTAGCCTCCCCAATCCCTTGAGCGGAGTCTTCCAATTGAACAATAATTTAACAGATGGTCGTGCATGAGATTGGCCATAGAGTTGTGGTCTCTTACAACATTCCCCCTCTCGTTAGTAATTGTTGTAATAGTGTCCCTTCTTCTTCTGACTTTGAGAGCTCTAAAGATATGTGCCTGGTTAGTGGGCTCGGGTTTGAGGGCAAGCTCTCTGGCTAGTAGATGGGTCTTATTAATCTCTTTAGCTTGAAAATTAGCGAGACATGCTTTGGCCTCTAGACCTCTTTTGTACTCTTCCTGAAGAACCCTTCCTTCCTTCTTTCTTTTGGCTAGTTCCTCCACCTCTTCCTTCACCTCCCTGTTTACGTCCTCTCTAACCTTTTTTTTTTGGGCCCTTCTTGTTTATTGCGGATTGGATTCTACACACCAGAGAGGAGCATGCTTGAGGGCCAACGACCCCCACATCTTGCCTTAATTCTCACAAGGCCTTCTTAGCTAACGATATGAAAAGGGGGTCCTTAAACAGATGATTATGTGATACTAACTTTTTCTTCTTCCCCTCCGGAGAACATGCATATTTGCTGGCCTTGGTTATGTGTAACTTAAGAGGAAAGTGTCCCAACATGCTTTTGGAGGTATCAACACATAGCATCGTAGATGAGGGAATCCAGTCAACTTGATGGGAGATGTAACATCTATCTAGTTGGGATTCCGTGTTGGCATATTGAAGGCTCGTGTATGCCATGCGAGAAGAGCTACTCCACGGCATTCCACAAATCAAGCAGTGCCCATTTCTCATAGAGTGTCTGACATTTGGATTTTTTAGAACTAGCTAGGAGACTAGTCAATCCTATCTTGTCCTTGCAAGCTTCAACCACCTTGAAGTTTCCCATGATGCACCAGTCACCTTTGATAGGTTGATCCATGCAGTCCACCCAAATTTTGGCTCTCCCATTAGCATCAGGGAGAATAGATGTTGATAATGGTAAAGGGATAGCCTACCCACTTGATCCTTATCCCAAGGACTCTACCCGAGGCGTGGTTAACCTGAGGATCCAACTCCTGTAAAAAATGGAGAGCACCCCACTAAACCCCAGAGCACCATCTCCATAGAACACCAACTTACTACCTAAAGCCTGCTTCCTAAAGAAAGAAGCATCAAGGTGGTTTTCCTTAATTAGCCAACAATTTGTAGCTGCTTCTATGGCTTCCTCCTAGAAGAGAGTGCTTTTCTTTGTAGGCTTTATGCCTTTCAAATTCCAGGACTAAATATGTAAGTCTTCCATTAGGGGGAGAGTGGGACAAACTCCTCCACGTATGAAGAACCATGCTTTGCCGCCTCTCTTGCGTCGTCCTCCTTTGCCCCATTTAATTGAGAGGCGGACAACTCAAAGGTAAGAAGACCCTTTAGATCCCTATCTTCAAGCACCTCAAATATGTTGACTAGACTCGATGGGGGCTTCTTGATGATCTAGGGGATTCTCCTTGTAGTCAAATTTGCTCCGTACCAATGTTTTCACTCACTTGCACTTGATCACGGATACTTGCTGCCAGCCCTTGTCCATCATCTGGGGGGCCATAAGTAAGAACTTTTTTTGATGCGGCTTTATGGGAGGTTTGATACTAGGGAATGCAGCCAATGTCAAGCTTGGTAAGGCTTGGCTACTGATACCTAGTTCAATGGTCAAATGATTATGAGGACTATCGTTATCGGTGGCCATCTTGTCAGACTCGAGCACTTCATTATCCTTGCTTCTCTCATCTTCACCGCTTTGCAGATTCAACATCCATGTTGGAAATTGCTGCTTCTTTAAGTGCGGTTGCTTGTGCCTGTATTGTTTTGTCCTCTTTGCCCTCTCTAGAGACATTCAGGTGGCATTCTCTAGCAAAGTGCTCATACCCATTGCACTTGAAAAATGCTCCAAAAAATGTATCAAACCTAAGTAGAATCACTTTCAAACCTGCTCCTACATTGATCACCATGCTTTCTGGAGGAGGTTTGTATGTATCCCAACAATGCACACTTTATTTGCCACTGTCCCCAACTTCTTGTGCGTTGGTATGAACAAAGGGATACCCAAGGTGCTTAGCAAGGTCTCAGAGGTTTTTCCACAACCAGACTAGCAAGTTAACAAAATACCTACATTGGGCACAGAACATTGAAGGCCTCAGGCGATTCAAAGGCCGACTTCCATGGTAAGACACACACTAGGGAGAGGTTGAGTTACAACGGGCTTTTGGCTAGGATCTTGTCAATCACCACGGGATCATTGAGCCTAACACTGAAGGAACCTTGGGTCAGATATTGGATGTAATCAATCCTCCCACCCTGGTTGAGAACCTCAGACTAGAAATCCATATGATGAGCTCTATCTGTGATGGTATTCTACCCATAAAGAAAGATAGCTACGAACTGGCCACTACTGCAAGATGTTTTTGGATCACTGTCCGATAAGACCAACACCATCCATGCATTATCCACTTCCACCCCGTGGTAGACTTTTTTCAAGGCTTAGAAGGCCTTCTCCCCAATTGTAGGGACCTGGTGAGATTCACCACTCCTCACACCTTTTGAAGGTCTCTTGAGGTGACCCTCTTGTAGAGACTTGTCATTTTCAAGTAGCCTCCCTTAGGTCTCGGATGTAGGATCTCAAGCTGTGTGGCTCTATTCGACCCTCAATTCTCGGCCACCAGGTTGGCATACGACGGCTTAAGTGTTTCCTCCATCACCCTCGCTCCGTGAAAAAAATTTCACCACCGAGGGCTCCGGTGGGAAGAAATCCCAAATGCCAATGGAGGAGTATGCTAACTTGAAGTTCCCAACAAATGCACACTCTTCCAACAACTTGCTGTGACGCACTCCCGCTGTGGCAAGTTTCTACGATTATTATCTCCTTGAACAATCGCAATTATTAGCACATGTGTATTTTTTTTTATTTTTTTGGTGTTTTAAGTTGGCAATTATCACTTTGCTTCTCAAAGTCTGCGCAGTATCCAGCCTTGAGTTTATATCAAGTGAGAGATTATTACCTTTTTGTCTCCTTGCAATCTTTGTCTAAAAGGGGAGGAGATCATTACTTGTTTGATAGAGCCTGTTTGCCTTTAAGGTCTTGAGTTTTATCAAGTGTTATAAGTCTGCGACACTTGATAATGGAACTCGACACTCTGGTTGCAAGTGAGGATATTATCAAATTTTAACAGATGTTAGCGGCGGGTAAAATATCCAAAATGGAGTCATGCCGATGGATGTAGGCGGTGGCTCGGTCTTGAGACCGATGTATGATGCAGAAATGTCAAGCCCCAACTCGCCAAAGGATTCAATCATGAAAGAGGACAAAACTGTCCCGACTAAAAAATTTCCCTTTGAGGAAACAAGAGAGAAAACGGGCTCAGTTCAAGGGTTCAAATTTGAGGTAAAAACCCTCAAAGACGGGGTTCCTCAGGGTCCCATCTGTATGAATGTAAATAAGGCATCAAGTGCATCTGCTACTCATCAAGGGCCAAGTGTTTCGTTTGCTAGCATACTCAAGGGGCCTAACTCTAAGGATTATGGAAAAGGCTCAGCAGAAGGGATGTCAAGTGAAGGAGATATCAAAAAACTATAGAATACAAGAGCTAGACTTCAATAGAGATCATGTAACTCAACAAGATTATTGAGTCCAACCCTAACAACAACAAAAGAACTTTCTCCCAAACAGAATACAATGGGCTGGTAGAAGACGGGTTGGCAGATCGAGCCTTTTTTGCTGTAAAAAAGTCTTTGCCACAGCAGATGGAGGTTTCCGAGGCTATTACTGTAGCGATTCCACCAACACTTATCAAAAAATAGTTAGCCAAGCAAGCTAAGCTAACGCTTGTATTTGGGTTCAATGGAAGAATCCCAAACAGGTTTGAGGTGATTCAATGGCTTCAATGCCCTCAAACTCTTGGTCATGGAGGAGCAGTTGAAAGTACTTTTTACCTAGCTAAAGGTTTTTGTTCAGAGAGATTCAAAGAGGCCTCCGATGTGGAAAAGATCCTTGACAAAGGGCCCCTAGTATTTAATAGGACTACAATTTTTGTGGTGCCTTGGGAGCCAATGTTCGACTCAGCTGAGTCTCTACAAGGGTTTCATCCAGTCTGGGTTGACTTTGTGGGACTACCTAGCTGGCTGTGAAAAAATCTCACGATGCTTGCTAGCCAACTGGGCACTCCCTTATTTATACCTAGCAAGAGACGGTTTGGCAGATCCTCAAACAGGGTTTGTATAGGCTGGGATGTGTCTAAAATGCCATCTAAGAGCATGGTTATCAATGTCGGAGTTGGGCTTGTTACTATTCCGCTAAACTTTGGAACATACTTTGGGACATGTTTTGAATGCAACAACTTTGGACACTTCGCCAAGGATTTCCCCTTGAAGTCTAATGATACTGCAGCTCTGACAACACAGGCCCCCAATAAAATGGAATCCCCGATGGAAGGGCTGGAGAAGCAAGGAGGCAGTAACGAAGGGACAAATGCGGGAAGGATAAAGGAGGTATGTTATGTGACAAAATGGATATTAAGATGGAAGAAAAGATTGTGGAGGAACTGATTCCCATACGACAAACTTTTGAAGGTGCAGGCAATAATAATAGGATCATTACTCCTGCTGCTAGCCCCAAATTTATGACAGTGACAACGGTGACGGTTGTCCAAGTCCCTGGTATGAAAATAGCCAAAATATTGAAGGCAGTGGCAAGAGACTCCAAAGTGCTTCAAGTCGTGAGGACACTTGAGATGAAAGGATCTAATCCATCCTCCACCCCTTTGAAAGGAGGGGGGTTCACTGTCCCACTGCACAATCCATTTGCAACAATGCAAGAAAAGAAATCCCCTGACTTGGAACCCCCAGATTATTCTGAGACCAAGGAGGGGGGGGGGGGGGGGATGATTCGGATGCTGAAGAATTTGTTCCTCTATCCCAATGAACCCCTCATTAATGATGGAGTCTCTCACTATCCAATCTTGGAACGTGAAGGGGTTGAGAAGAGTACCCTATTCTAGGAGGAAATAAAAAAGGAGAAGACAGTCAACTGCTGGGCCATCTAGGAGCACCACTTAGATGCCCATAGCAAGAGAAAGCAGGTGCTAGGAAAGAAACTCGTATTCTATGGAGAAGGAAGTAACGGTTTCAATGGCGTCCTCAGCATTGCGGACAAAGAATTGGAGCGGAAGTTGGTTCTTAACCACCCATCCGACGGAATCCTGGGGATTAGAATCAGATGGAAAGGGCATCCCTTCACCATTGTGAATGTGTACAGCCCTCGTAATGCGAAAGATAGAGCCAAACTATGGATGCATCTTAGAGATACTCCTATTGAAGGGGAGTGGCTATTGGTTGGTGACTTCAATATGGTAGAAAAGAGCAGGGATAGAATAGGATCCTCCAGTATGATGGCTAGCTTGGAAAGGTCTAAATGGCAAAGTTTGTGTGAAAAGCGGGCGATGATCGACTTGTGCGAAGTCAGCCCATGGAACAGCACACCTGGTTTCACCTACACAAGCCTCCAATATGCCCGCACTGCCTCTAGGCTCTACAGATGCTATTGCTCACACCAAGATGACTGGATACCATAGTTGATGGAGATGAAGGTAGTCCCAACAAAAATCCATTCAGATCACATTCCTCTGCACATGAATTTTAAGAAGAATAAAGGGGAGGAACAGACCCCAAGAGCTGAGAAAAAACTGTTAGTAATAGGGGCACACCTATTCAAAGACCCTCTTTTCAGGAAGCTAACCAAGAAAGTACTGCGTAAGCTAAAAAAAGATGTCAACCTCACAAACACAATGCATGGGACCTCTTTGCTCAGAGCATCCTCAAAACCTCGGGCCCCCGAATCAAGAAAGATAGGGAGGTACACCTTCTGCATCTTACAGCGGAGGTACAATTGCTTACCTACATAAAATCCAATGGGCATGCTATTGAGGAGGAGCACAAACAATGGCTTGAAGCCAAATCTAACCTTGCCAATGAGCAGTTAGAAGATATGAGAAAGGCAAGGCTTCTCTCCAGGGAGACTTTTCTTTAACCTCAAGCAAGATAAATTTTTTAGGGCTTTAAAAATCAAGAAGAGCTACGGCCACGTACGCTCGCTCTATGATGAGAAAGGGACAACAGTTCATAACTAGGATGAGATGACTGGTCTGATGTTGAGCTATATTAGTCAAATGTTGGACGGCCAGAGATCCAGTCCCAAGAAGTGGAAGAAGCCAGAGGGACCTTACTTTAGAGTGTCAAGAAGGAAATTCCCCACTCAGAAGCTAACAGCTTGGAACGCGCATTCTCCGAAGATGAATGTTCACTAGCATTGCAAGCCCTTGGCAAGGAAAAGTCCCCTGGTTGGGATGGGATGATGGTGGAATTCTATAGAGAATTTTGGGATGATCTCAAGGCCCCAATCACAAGGTTGGCCAATAAAGCCATGGTCAAAGGGTCGTTGGAGCTAAGTGTAAAGAGAGGGCTTATCAAACCCATCCCAAAACAGATCCACTGTTCTCAACTAAAACATTGGCGCCCTATAACGATGATGTCGGTGGCCTACAAGATTATAGCTAAAGCAGTAGCCCTCAGACTAGCCCCCTTACTAACCAAGATCATCTCTCCCCATCAACATGGGTTCATCAAAGGGGGTCCATTTATGATAACATCTTGGCACCAATGGTGGGCATTGAATACACAACTGTCACAAAGTAGGAGTGGATTCTACTATAGTTGGACCTAGACAAGGCTTATGACAGATTAACATGGACATATATAGAAGCCATCATGGAAGCTTTGGGCTTTGGGCCTCGTGT
Source organism: Adiantum capillus-veneris (assembly GCF_014529385.1). NCBI lineage: Eukaryota > Viridiplantae > Streptophyta > Polypodiopsida > Polypodiales > Pteridaceae > Adiantum > Adiantum capillus-veneris. The sequence continues at coordinate 48,802,905 of NC_140960.1, forward strand.
ATGTCGGTTGGTACATGTACTAGGGGATGGAAGCCAGTCATAGCTCCTGTCAACGATAAAATTGTGGGCTCTTTTGGGGTCAAAAGGTCTATTAAGCAGGGATGCTCTTTGGCCCCCTTGCTTTTTGCCATAGGATCACATCCTTTTATCACGACGCTCGAAGCTAGTGCGGAACAAGGGGAGTTGCAAGGCCTTTCTTTACCAAGAAATAGCCAACTCCTAAGAATTTTTTTTCCAAAGGATTGTCTCCTCTTCTTGAAGACGTGCCCCCAAGTCATCAGAAAAGCTTTGGAGATTGTACAAATATTCTCAGTAGATTTGGGGTCCCAATGTAATATAGAAAAGTCAAGGTTGATCTCCTATCAAGAAATTAATCATTTGACCCTTCTGTCTGGTCGGGGGAGATTGTCACAAAAGGAATATCTTCAGACATCTGGGAGCCTGTTGGAGGAGTGACTCACACACCCATGAAGTGCATGTAAACACTACCTAGATCAACATAATGTCAATCGAGGACACAGATGACACGATAGGCACACGGAGGAAATCTCTTTAGCTTGTCATGCTGAGATCATCCTACACATACAACACTCTGGAAGGCCAACTAAACCACAATCAAGAACCTCACTGCTCTCAACTACACCACCTAGCCACATACACACATACGGAAGGTAACACGCCTAATCATGCTAGATTCGTACTAAACTTAAGGAACACCATCCCCTCACTAGGATACACCTGTCCCTAATCTTCTACACTCAAAACCATCACTCTAAACCCATTTGCGGAAAACGCGTAGGATATCAGAGCAGAATTTTGAAAGTGCTCGAAACTGAAATTTATGAGTACCTATGCGTAGCTTATGTCGCCACGATTCTATAGACTACTAGCATGCAGAAAACAGACATCGTTTGATACACTTATGGCCACAAATAGCTCGTAGATGTGTCGACGTGTGCGCTTCGTCTCGCGTGGAATGCTTGGCGTTGTCGCGTAGCTCTCCTCGAGCCTACAACAATGGTGCAGTCGGATCTCCAATGTATTGAGCGAGCCGGGCGTAGCAAGAGGATAAAGCTCACGCTCACTCTCTTTCTCTCTCACACACAGTAGACGGTAGCGCTAAAAAATTTGATTATGATAAAAAAGTCTCTTCCTTTACAAAATCACCTAGGTACCTTATATACTAAGGCTACCTTAGGTTTAACCAAAAATGGGGTTGAAAGGGTCAAATGGCTTTGTATTTACAATCTGGAAGTGCCATTGCACCCCGGCTTCTGAAACTAGAATAACTACTCATTACAAATGACGTTTATAGCCATAACCCGTAGAATTTCATAACTCGCAAAAGATAAGACTTTGGTATGAAACTTGAGTTATGTTGTGTTGTTGACCCAGCGGTCAACACTCCCCCCTTCCGCGTTCATGTCGTCCCCGACATGACCTGATTGTCAATGGCTATGTGGTCTTTGCTGTCGTTTTGGCTTCATCTGTTGCACTAGTTGTAACTTTGTCGAACCCAACAAGAACTATGATCCATTAGAGCGGACATCTATCATCATAACCATTCATCTTTTGAGATCCTATGATTACTTTTATGTCGTCTATTCTTCATTGGGGACTTCTTTGTTCCTGTGAAATCATGTTGTTAGTGTTGTCTGTAGCTTTGTCATTGTAGGCCATTCTTCCACTCGCCATTGAGGAGAAGTATGCTATGGTCTGAAATTGGTGCTCCAATTCATTTGTCAATTGATTTGAGTAGAATTTCCTTATTGTTGATGTAGAAGGAATATGTACAAGAGGATGGTGATAGGTGTCTTTAGATTAGGGTCTAAAACCTGGATGACCAAAGGGAAAAACCCCGGTGGGAAAAAAATGCCTTTGGTATACGCTCTTATTGGAGTTGAGCAGTTGAGCGTGAAGTACATGTTCATGAAAGGTGAGTGCTTGGGTGAAACACGGAAAGAGTGCCTGATGCAAGTGCCAATTATGGGACACTCTATATGCATATGAGAAATTTGTCAACAAAAGCATGCAATGTGAAAGAAGGAGATGATGGGTGTTTTGAGGAATAAATGTAGCACATGTGACATCAAAAGATGTCTCAATAGATTCCACCTTTCCAAGAAGGGTTTTCGATGTAGAAGTTTCTCCACTCGTATCTCACAGTGCTCAGTACATTAGTGTCTTTTGGACCTTCTCCTTCACTTCACCATACTTAAGTACTTAGACTTTGACTCTTTTGCTCACCTATACCAGCATGAGAGACACAATGTAAATATGCTCAACTCTTCCAGCTTGAGCAGTACCTAGAATAGCTAAGACGCTTAGACCACAGAGAATATTACTTGAAGCTTTGGGACTAACACCTCACTCATTTTGTGGCTTAGCTACTCGACTCTGACTTGTATGGCTTGTCGGTTGCATGTTGACACTGCTTTGTGACACGTTCTTCGGCTGTTGTAGTGGCTGCTGAGACATACTTCGTGAAGTTTCATCGTTTTCCTGTACCTTCTTCTCTTTGTAGTGCTCAAGCCTCTCGTCAGTCTTTTCTTCATGTGGATTATGGATTTTTTATTTTTTATTAATAATAAACAAAGAAAATCTTAAAACAACTCAACAAAAGAAAAATCATTCAAATAGAAATCTAAATGTTATGTAGACTATACACATGTCCCTAGGGGCTCATATATGGATTTTGTCCCCATACTCCTCTGTAACACTACTACGAGGGCATATACTCTAAATTTCGTCAAAAAATTATCACAATAAAACGCAAAAATTCAATGCATCTCACAAAACATTGCCCTCTAATAGTCATAATGTTAGGTCCACATTCAGAATGCCTCCCCCTTTCTTATTTGGAGTCATCCTTTACGACAAGGTATCGCAAAGGGTATGTGTTGTGCTTGGGCAATTAAAAGTTGTGCCTATGCAGGCCTTGTAATGTAGCCCTATTAGGCTTGGGCAATTAAAAGTTGTGCCTATGCAGGCCTTGTAATGTAGCCCTATTATGCTTGGGCAATTAAAAGTTGTGCCTATGCAGGCCTTGTAATGTAGCCCTATTATGCATACACAGTCAATGCATGGAAAATATTTATGTTGTGCAAGATGTGGGTATAAGCAATTTGCTTATTGGCATTTTTTGGCGAGGCTTCCTATTCTAAGCAATGTAATGGTCTTTGAAGCTCCTATATCGTTTCTTGATTGAAGCGACTTGCTCTCTTCTAACTGTACTGTAATCGTAGGAAGAATTGTAAGAATTCAAGCGGTGATGCACTGACAACAGTTTTGTTGTTCTTCTTTGGGACCCATTTCTTTGCGATTATTGGTTGTTTTGTTGATGACGCTCGTTTGGGAACCCATACTTGCCCGTGCTTCGTTTGTGTTTGAAGAGACTTCTTTGGGATCCACCTTTTTGTTGTGTGAGTCGACAGTGGTCTTTGCTTCAGTCCTTGTACGCTTGGTTGGGGACGGGATTCAGGCTTTGAAAGTTGATATTGTGGTTGTTTTGGAATCCAAATGAATTCCTGAATTTTTTGTGCTTGAATCAAATTCTTTGGAGCCCAAACCTGAGTTGTGAAAGCTTGCAACTTTGTGATATTCTTACCCGTTCGTGCACGCTTTCCTTGTTTTTGTTTTGGTGTTGGATCTTGTGATTTGTCATTAGAGATCTTTGTCTTCTTGATCCATATCTGTTTTTGGCCGATCTGTCTTTTTGGTATCCAGATTTGTCGAGCTTTTTGGATTTGACTTGTTGTCCTGTTCTTTTGACCTGTCATGGTTGTTGCTGAAGGGGTTGGTGATAGTGATGGCCTGAGTTGATGATAGGGGATTCATCACTATCGCTACTATCCTCAACAAGGTTGACTTCTTGTACTTTCCCTTGATTTTTTGGCTGGTAGTGGAAAGTTACTGTCTCTTTGCTCGTTGGGTGGTAGTTTCTTGGAGGACTTTTCTAGCCCATTGATTAGAGCATTGTTAGGTCGTTTCTCTGGTTATATTCCTCCTAGCTGAGTCTTTGCATCCTTATTAGGAGCCATGTATGAGGATGCTTGTGGTGGCTGTGTCTTCACGGAGGACTTTGGAATCCACTTTTGATGCACTTTATTCGTGTAGCGATGACATTGATTCCCGGGTCGTTGATCTTCTTGAAGCTCGAAGTGTTCTATAGAGTCATAGAACTCGTCGTCTTCTTCATCTTTTGATTCTCCACATTTCTTTGTTTGCTCCTTATTTCAAGAGCTTGTTGATGTCTAGATCTCTTTGTTTTCCTGGATTACACTCACTGCAAAATAAGGAACGACATCATAGCCATTTTCATCACAAAACTTTGTTGTGGGAGCATCCTCCACGGCGCACACATCCAGAGTAGCCAAGATGTGTTCCCATCCAAAAGGCTCTAACTCTTCTTCAGGAAATGGTTCTGGGATATAGTCCATATCCTCTATAACCCGCTCTAGGATACATTCCTCACGTTTCAAGCTATCACATTGTGAAGCTCCACACATCCACAGTTCTTTAGGCTTACCTAACCAAGCTGGAAATTCTGATCCTGCTACTGTGGCGGAATCAAACTCCTCAATCGGTGTTCTCGTCACATCCCTATAGCTATGGTCCCTCAAGTTTACCTTTGTTATGGTTTCCATATGTCTCAGATATATATGGTCATAACCCCAATCTTGGACCATTTTCAATTGTCGCATGAATGGTCTTCCCAGAATGATGTCATAGTTGTTCTTCTTGCCAAAGTCAACAACAACAAAAGTGTGTTCATATTCAATGCCACAAGAAGTAACAAGTACTTTTTCTAGCAGTCTTAGGGGCTTTTCCTTGTGTCCGTCCGCAAGCTGCAGGGTCATTCGTGTGGATATCAAGGCAGGTTTTCCCCATTTTTTCCAAACCTCTTTGGTTGCAATGGCAACACCAGCTCCACTGTCAAGGATTGCCATGGTTTTTACATTATTGAATTCCATAGGAAGGGTGGTGTTTCCATCTTCTCCCTCGTAATACTCGCCTACCTTGTTTAATGGAACTAGCCTAGTATTTAGTTGAGGCATTTCGAGCTCTTTGATGCTTTCCTAGATTCGAGTCATTGGGGTTTTTACACCAAATTTCTCTAGACATTTACCCACATTAGCCCACATGTTTGGTCTTATTCTGAGAAACTCGGCTAACATTATTGTATAGGTGACTGCGGTAGATAGAATATCTACTAGCCCCTTTGAATCGATGGCCTTGTTGGGAGACAGTCTCTATGATGGGACTGAAACCACATCTGACTTGGTCTCATACTCTCCCATGTAGGACGGTAGTGTTCTTAGCGAATGGGGTTGACTATTCATAGATTGTACAGATCCTTTGTCACCCCAATACGATCGCACGTCTAGATTCATTTGAGATCCAGTCTCAAATTCCTCTATTGGTGGTAGAAACACTCCTCGTTCATCACCAGTCTTGTCTACTCGTCATCTTAGGTCATCGGATTCATTGGACTCTCTCACTTGTTTCCACAATTCGTCAAGACCATCTATCTCTTTACAATCCTCAGGTATAGCTTGGTGAAATCCCTCGGAAGAGTTATCCGTGGTATTCAGTACTATCCTTGGTTCTAATGCTGGGTCTTTGAGGTTTGGTATGTGCTCATGACTAGAATCTGGCTCTTTTAGTTCTTGGTTTGGTGGGATTACTTGTGTAGGCATGACACGGATCACATCCTCAGGTTTTGCAACTAGTGGTTCTAGTAAAGCTTGGGCTGTTTGAATCATTTTATGGCACATTTCAAACCTTTGCTTTTCTAGTTCCGTATAGGGATATGTCATCCACCTGTGTTCTTGGGTTTGGTTTTTTCTGAGCCTCACATCATAGGCTTTCAAGAGGGCATCTAATGTCTCATTAACCTTCTCTACCAACACAGATCCTCCTGAACTAGCACTTCTCGGTTTATCATCCGTGGATGGTTCTTCTAGAGGTTTAACCATCTGTGTAAGAGAAGGTGCCTCCTTTTCCTCATGTTGTTTTATCTTCTCCTCAGCTACGGTAAGCTTCTCAGCTAGGGATTTTTGCTCTCGTTCCCTGCGTGCTTTCATCCTAGTCTTTCTAGCTTTCCAACTATTTTGTTTGCTCTTGGTTTTCTGACTAGGTGTGTCTGTCTTTGGTCCATCATCTGTCTTTGGACTCGTGTCACTTTCCGTGTTCTTTGTCTCTGGATTCTCATCAGCTTTCTTTTGAGATTGTGCTCTCGTAACCACTTGAACTGGTACGACAATTTCATTTTCTGAGCTAGTAGGTAGCTGAACAATCCCCAATACATTTGTCGTGATTTTCTTGATTTGGTTTGGGTTTTTCGGGCAATCGGGGATCAAGTGAGTGATGCCACACTCAAGACAATAGGCATTTACTTCAGTGATCTCCGTATGAGGACATTGCTTGACCAAGCGGTTGTCAGAACTTTTGTGACAATCTGTCTCTGGTTGAGGAGATTCTTTTAGCATTTCCTCTTGGCTATAAGCAAGATTTCACCTAGATAAGCCGCTATTTGCAATGAATCGCAATGTCTTTTAGTCCATTTCATACCTTCTTTCTTTCGACTGAAATCCAGGAGGTGGAGGTTGTACCAGCCTCACCACTCCATGTGTTTCTCTCACATTTTGTTGCTCCGAAGGGTAGTACTCACTTTGGTTGCTATACCACATTGTAGCTGGTACTGGCGTTGGTTTATTTGATGCTTCCATCATTGGCATGTATCTCATGTCTACCGGCATTCTAGCACCTGGCAGCGGAGGTTGTTGTCCTAAGACAAGATGTGGCCTTAAAACTCCTATTGGTCTTGGCACATTCCCTGTAATGTATCTAGGTGGAGTAGGTGCTTCTGGAACAGGTTGTACATACCTCTCCCTAGCATTTTCCATGCTATAATAGCACTCTTCCTCCGTATGGTTCGTCCACTTTCTCTCAATTTCACACCACTTTGGCTCTCCCGAATCAGACCTTACAAGAGGAATCAACCTCTTGACCAAGTTGTCGATAAGCGTTTCTTGATCAATAGGTGCCGTTGGCTTGGCAATGGACTCACTTATCTGTGGAACACTGTGCTGAGAGGATGTGTCATCTCCTTGACTCTTTAAGTCCTCTTCTTTGTATGCCTCACAGTTATCCACTAGATAAAGAGCTTCTTTGATCAACTCGCTTAGCATCATCCTCCTTATCATATGCAGATCCTTCTGAAGGCCCGCGTGTCTCATTCCCTGGATAAAGATCAGCATCAGTCGTTCTTGCGTAGGTAATTCCACTCTCGGAAAGAGCTTAATATATCTCTTGAGCCATAATGATGCTTTGCATACTGATTCATTCTCTTTCTGTTTGAATCTATGGATTTACGAGACCGTGTTGTGAGCAATGCCTTTTGGCGAGAATTCTTCAATAAACTCCTCAAACAGCTCATCTAGGGTGTCAAAATCCCATTTTTCCACTGAGTCGAACCATGTAGCTGCATCATCTTCTAGAGTCAATCCAAATCCCGCAAACTGTGTCGCAAAATCTGAAACTTCCTCTGCTCTAATCACTCTTCTAAAAGCCGTTACGTGATCTCTCGGATCTTTATCTCTGGAGTATTTTCTGTTTACCCATTTCTGGACTTGGGATGGTCTAACTTGTCGATTGTCTACAAGTCTAACCAGAGACTCTCCCAATCCTTCTTTCGTTATCGCTCTTGAAGGGAATCCTGGTGGCTCGCTTCTTGGAATTCCTATAGGAATTCTCGTGTTTGGTGGAGGCATTTGTGGTCCTTCATTGACCAAATATCCACCTCTTTCTAGTACAGACTGTGGATTTGTACTTTCTACAACTCTGTATTCTCGTCCATACTTATCGACAACTATAGATCTCCATTGACAGTCGACTCCGTATGTGTAGACATACAAGAGCTTGTAATCCGTTATCTCTTCTAGGTATGGATCTGAGCACCTATAAAGATTGACCTCATTGTCGTCAATGTATCTATATAGTCCTTCACTCTCATGACCAATCATCCAAACTCTCTCAACAAGATGGATCTTTATCAATTGTAAGTTTGGAAGATCCATTGTGGGAGGATATTCCTCTATCGTCGGGATCTCCAAGCTTGTGTAAGCTGTGTTTGAATCTAGGGTAGACATGATTTTTGGGCTTAAGAGCTTTTTCTTGGTTCAAGTAGACTTAGTCCACTGTGTTCAAGTGCTTTGGTTAGGGAAAAGTCAAAACTATGTCCAAAACCGCAACCGTTTCGTCACAATTCTCGCAAATTGTCGCTTTTAGACACCTCTAACTTGCGGATGTATTTTGAGGCCTCAAACGACGTTTTTTTCAAAGTTGAACAAAATTCAAGTTTTGTTCTAAGATTTGTAGAGCCGCTCTCAAGCTACGTTTTGATATAAAAACTTTTCCGCTCCGATACCGTTTGTGAAAGTTATGGCCAAAACAGTGAAATGCAGTTTAGACTGATCAAAATGAGTCCAAATTCAATTTTAGAAGAAGATTTGGGATCTCTGTGACATTGTGAACACTTCTGTATGGTCAAAATTACAGTTGGACCTTAAAACTGGCCTGAAGACTTCCTACGCGTAGGATGTCTATATGCTCATAATTTAACAAAATTTGGTCCAGAGACTCCCCTTAAGTCCAGCAACACAATGGTATGCTCAGAATTTCATTTGGACCTAAAAATGGCCTTGAGACATCCTACACGTAGGATGTCTTTTTGCTCAGAATGACTTGAAATTTTCACCCTAGCTTCTCCTTGATGTGCTGATCACAGTGGTGTGCTCATAGGTTGGTTTGGAGTCCTAAATCAAGCTGGAGACATCCTACGCGTAGAATGTCTAACTGCTCAGATTTTGTCCAAACTTGATCCCAAGATTCTCCTAGTGCTCAGAAACCCAATGGTATGCTCAAAATTGAATTTGGATGCCAATATGTCAAGATTTGGGTTGCATAAGCTTCTAGTGCACTCCAAGAGTAGGATGTCTAACAATTCTTGTCTTTGCTTGGTAAATAGGCCAAACAAGGTCCAAATTCAGTTTTGAAAAAAGTTCTAGAATCCTTGAGATACTTAGAACCTCCCTGTATGGCCAAAGTAGCATTTTGACCACTTTATGACCCTGGAGACATCCTACGCGTAGGATGTCTTTTTGCTCTCTTTCAGCTGAAACTTGCACTGTAGCTTCCCCTTGATGTGCTAAACTCACAGCTATTTTTACTTTTTGATTCTGACACCTATAGGTTGGTCAAATGATCAAGAATCTGCTCCAGAAGCCTGATGTCTGTTCTGATGAATTCCCAAGTCAAATCAACTCCACATTGGACCAAAATTGACTAGGAGGCTTGCCTAAGGCTATACAACATCCTGCTATGTCCACAGTTTGAATTTTGCCTCTAAATCATGCCTTAGACATCCTACGCATATGATGTCTAACTGCTCAGAATTGCCCCAAATTTGAACCACAGACTCTCCTTAAGGTGCTGATTATTGTGGTATGCTCAGAGGTTGATTTGGAGTGCTAAATCATGGTGAAGACATCCTACGCGTAGGATGTCTTTTTGGCCTGTTTGACCCCAAACTTGTCCCACAACTTCCCCTTGATGTCAGTAACCCAGTGGTATGCTTAGATTTTAATTTGGATGTCAAAAGACCCCAAAACTAGCTATTCTTACCTTTTTCAGTCAAAAATGCTAAAGTCTGTTCAATCTTCCCTTTCACTGACCCAAATGAGATGAAATTGATCACATGCACTCAATACAATATTTAGAACATGCCTATGGAGTCATCCTATGGTTTGGTCTCAAAATTAGGGCTTGGACACAATTTGGGTAGGATGTCTGGCAATTCTCATCTTTTGGCTTTGATCTATCAAAATTTGGTCAAATTTCCACTTTCCAGGTGAAAATAGGGTAAAACCTACCTTCTAAACACACTGGTAACCTCAGATTTCAAAATTTTCACCAGATCACCCTGTAGACATCCTACGCATAGGATGTCTACTGCTGATTTTTTGAGACTGAAGTGTCCCTGATGCTTCCTTATGCTCTCAGCAAGTGCAAGTATGCTTCACAATTGCAAAAACATGCAAAAATCACTCAATTAAGCCTTTTCTGAAATTTTACATTTTTTGACTCCGCCTTTTGGCTTTTGGTCAACAAAAATAGGGAAAAACACCCAAGTCAATATGAAAATAGGGTAAAATCGACCCTCTGAACCCACTGGTGCAGTCAGAGTTTTCAACTTTGGTCTCCAAAACCCCCTTGAGACATCCTACGCGTAGGATGTCTATGTTTACAGAATTGCAGGTTTTCTTCACAGAACCCTTGCAAATACTCTTTTATATGCACATCATCAGTCAGTCATACAAAAATATCCACAAAAGCTTGTCTAATGCAATTTTACCCTCAAAAGCACACTTTTCCGTGATTTCAAATGCAATCAAGCACTTTAGCAAATAATTCAGTGCTGAATAGCTCTAGATCAGAATCGGATCACTTACCTAAAGCTACTCCTACAAATCATATGGGGTTTTGCATCTATGAGTAGAAAAACGCTTCACTGCCACACACGGACTAGTAAACGTTTTTATCACCTCACAAATCACTCGACCACCAACAACTACTCTAATCCATAGATCCTAACTAAACTTATCTAGTCGCAGACCCTCGGCAAGACACACGCTTCCTGGCTATCCACTTGATCGCGGAATATCATCTTCCAGATCCACTTAAGAAAAACGCTTTCTTTACGAAACTAAATCCGGCAACCATCACACGAGTGTTAGTAGGAAACCTACTTAGGTCCTTGTGTCCCCGGCAACGGCGCCAATGTTGGAGGAGCGACTCACACACCCATGAAGTGCATGTAAACACTACCTAGATCAACATAATGTCAATCGAGGACACAGATGACACGATAGGCACACAGAGGAAATCTCTTTAGCTTGTCAGACTGAGATCATCCTACACATACAACACTCTGGAAGGCCAACTAAACCACAATCAAGAACCTCACTGCTCTCAACTACACCACCTAGCCACATACACACATACGGAAGGTAACTCACCTAATCATGCCAGATTCGTACGAAACTTAAGGAAGACCATCCGCTCACTAGGATACACCTGTCCCTAATCTTCTACACTCAAAACCCTCACTCTAAACCCATCTGTGGAAAACGCGTAGGATATCCGAGAAGAATTTTGAAAGTGTCCAAAACTGAAATTTATGAGTACCTATGCGTAGCTTATGTTGCCACGATTCTATAGACTACTAGCACGCAGAAAATAGACATCATTTGATACACTTACGGCCACAAATAGCTCGTAGATGCGTCCGTGTGTGCGCTTCGTCTCGCGTGGAATGCTTGGCGTTGTCGCGTAGCTCTCCTCGAGCCTAAAACAATGGTGTAGTCGGATCTCCAATGTGTTGAGCAAGCCAGGCGTATCAAGAGGATAAAGCTCACACTCACTTTCTTTCTCTCTCACACACAGTAGACGGCAGCGCTAAAAATTTTGATCATGATAAAAAAGTCTCTTCCTTTACAAAATGACCTAGGTACCTTATATACTAAGGCTACCTTAGGTTTAACCAAAAATGGGGTTGAAAGGGTCAAATGGCTTTGTATTTACAATCTGGAAGTGCCATTGCACCCCGACTTCTGAAACTAGAATAACTACTCATTACAAATGACGTTTATAGCCATAATCCGCAGCATTTCATAACTCACAAAAGATAAGACTTTGGTACGAAACTTGAGTTATGTTGTGTTGTTGACCCAGCGGTCAACAGAGCCCCCTTGGGGGTGGACATAACTCACAAGCAAAGATTTGAGTGGGTGCTTGAAAAAATCAAAACAAAAATGAGTAGATGGGAGTATGCTCTTCTCCCATTCCCAAGTCGGAAAATAGCGATGAATGCCTTTATGATTCCTTATATTGCCTTCACTAGCCCGCTTCTCAAGATGGCTAAGTGTCACTGGAAAGAGTTCTTAAAACCAGTAAAAATGTTTTTATGGAAAAATAACACAAAATCCTCTAGGCCATGGAAATGGGCCCGTTGGGAATCAGTTGCTCGGCCGGTGAATCAAGGAGGCCTTGGAATTCACAACCTTGTAGCCCATGTAGAAGCTTGTTGCACCAAAATTGTTGTTTCTTTGGCTAAACAAGATCAAGTTTGGGCTGTCATGATCAGAGATATGAAAGAAGCAACTAAACTTGGCTCAGGTGGAAAGTGGAGAGGGGTGGAGGTTCATAACAAATTGTTAGCCCCGGTGTGGTCTACCGTAAGACTGGGGGACATCTCATGAGAATTGGTAAGAAAATGCAATAGAGCAGCAGGAGTCTTAAAGTGGGGGGAAGAAGCAAGATACTTTAAGAACTCCATTTTACAGCTTTCCAAAGTTGTAGATCCGCCACAAACTCCCTATTGGATTGAGAAAGCCAAAAAGCTGAATAATAAGGGTCTGAAGCGACTTGGGCAATTCTGGGGCAGTGACAACAAGAGTTGGAAAACCATTGACCTTCTGGTTACCCAATACCAACTTAATCGCTTGGAGGTCTTGCTTGTCCCCAAAGTGATGAAAGAGATTGACAATTTAGTGATGCCAATCTGTGATTTGGATTTTGTTTGACTGGAATGCCTGAAAATGGCCTGAAAGTAGTCTCTTATGGAAACCCCATCCTAAAAGCATTTATCAAACAATGATGCATAAGAAGAATTGGTCTAGCCCCCTTAACAAGCTATGGAAAAAGCAATGGCCGGAGGAAAGGTGGGAGCAAGTAATGGAGAACATATGGAAGCCAAAGGATCCGCAACACATGAAGGTTATTTTATGGAAGGTATTTTGGGGTGCTCCATCGACGGGGGTGAAGATTCAGGAGAGAGGGATTGGGTCAGATCGATGCTTGGGGTGCAGGTTGGCTAGTAAATATCTGGCCCACCTATTCATGGACTGCCCAACTATCAAAGGCCTCGCAGGGAAAATATGAAAATGCGTCCAAAGAACATGGAAAATTAGTTGTTTCAAGACTGACCTATTCCTTGGAGGTAATAATTTAGGTAGTCCTACCCTCCTCATCAGCACTCAAATCGTCAGATACTTCTTCTTACATAATGTATGGCAGAAAAGGAACCACTGTGTGTTTGAAGGAGGTTTTGAGGTGGAAAGCTTAAAAAAAGTTATACAAGAAAGCAAAGTGCTAATATGGATGCTCGGGCATAAGCAACACTCAGAGGATTGGTCTAGGACTACTTGTGCCTTATTGTCAGCAGATGGAATGCCTAGGGTGGGGGAAAATCTTGGCCATCGGTAAATAAAAGATCTCAAAAGGACAAGATAATGGAACTTGTGTATCAAGGATGAGGGGGCGGGTTGGCAGGGTGGCTGCCCTGATAGCCGATGTAATTATGGTCCCTACATGATGTCATGGCTCTACAAGAGCATGACAAGACCTTGTAATTTTTTGGGCTGTTCAATATGATTTGCTCACAATTGTGAGTTTTGCTTTTAAAAAAAAAAGATTGACAAAAGGCCTTGCGAGCAAAACGAACACGCCAAAGATGGGATGCAGGCCTTGCAAGCACATCTCAAACTTGCTGATGCGCTATATGATGAAAGATGTAGAAGACATTGAGCGCAGTTCAACCAGTTGGGGCAAGGAAGGCCATGGTAGAGCCATACCAGCTCACAAAACATGCAGGGATACGCCATCTCACCAACCACACACCGGTCCACTTTGTAGGAGCCTCATCACAAACGCCCACACCTCAATACTCCTCAGAGCACGACTTAGATGTACTCCTTAGGCCATCGCTAGGGCATTGCTAGTTCTCTATCTAACAAGAAAATTTGGCTCAATTTGGCAAATGAAAGCCCTAGTTTTTCATAATGTACCTCTTACTAGTTGTTTCCAGTTTATGTGTAAACCCATAATTAGGTTTGCCTACATGGCTTTTCAAACTCATTAATGTGACACTCCATATAAGCACATGTCCTTTTTAGCATGCCTTGTCATCGAGAATGTCAACCTTGTCAAGATCCTACTAATCATTTTTCTCCCATGTCATTTGCCTAGGTGGAAAAGCCAACTCAACACTTATGCCCATGTGTCACGAGGAGATGACACATGACCATCTGAGGTGACACATCCAAGTCAACTGTCTTGTATGTGTCACATGGATTTGACACGCCACCATTTGAGGTGGAATCCCCAAGTCAACCCTTTTGCCTATGTGTCATGGAGAGTGGTCACATCATCATATGAGGTGGCAGTGCCATGCAAACCCTTTTATCTATGTGTCATAAAAAGTTGATAAATCATCACTTGAGATGGCATTGCCAAGTCAACCTTTTTGTCCATGTGGCATGGTTTTTCCACGTCATCAATTGAAGCGGCACTACCACATCAAGCCTATTGTGAAGGCGGCAAAAGAGATCTCCACATCACCATGTGAGGTGGCATTGCCAAGTCAATTGTTTTGTCCATGTAGTATCCATATCTCTATTTGAGGTGGCATTTATATATACATATATATACATAAATATGTATATATATATATTTATGTATGTATATATATATATATATATATATACACATATACATATATATATATATATATATATATATATATATATATATATATATATATATAGATGTATATATATCTGTATATAGATCTGTATATAGATCTGTATATAGATGTATATACATATATATCTATATACATATAGATATACATCTATATACAGATATATATATACATATAGATATACATCTATATACAGATATATATACATCTATATACAGATATATATATATATATATATATATATATATATATATATATATATACAGATATACATATAGATATACATCTATATACATATAGATATACATCTATATACATATAGATATACATCTATATACAGATATATATACATCTATATACATATATATATATATATATATATATATATATATATATATATATATATATATATATATATATATATATATATATATATATATATATACATACATATATATATATATATATATATATATATATATATATATATATATATATATATATATATATATATATATATATATACATACATATATATATATGTATATATATATATATATGTGTGTATATATATATATGTGTGTGTGTGTGTGTGTGTGTATATATACACACACACACACACACACACACATATATATATATATATACACACACACACACACACACACACACATATATATATATATATGTTATTAGAGAATTTGATAATAATTTTATAAAGAAATACAGTTTTGTTAAAATAAATACACATGAGTTGATTTCAGCTTTTTAAATAATACCAAACCAATATAAAAAATCATAGTTAGAAAAAGGCAAAAAAATAGAAATTGTATTTTTTTAAATCTATTTTTTTCCAAAAATAAAAAACATTTTTGAATTATTTAAAAAATTATGTGTGTTATACATTTTGTAGAATCTAATTTGATAATAATTTGCAAGCTTCAACAATCCTAGCTGTAGCTTTTGTTTCACTTTTTGGCTCTTCATCTTAGCTAGATACACCATATCCTCATAGGTATCAACACCGTACTCCACCTTATCCCTGATCCTCGAATGCAAGCACTCAAGAAACTTTGATACCTTCAAGTATTGATTGCCTTTAACCCTAGTAGCAATCTCCAATTGCTTCCAGTATCCTTCAATTTATCCGAATAAAATTGAAAAGTTTTGATCTACATCTTGACGTACCGCTTTCAGCTTTGCACAAGCCTCCTTTGGAGTAACCACCTTTATAAATTGCTTTAGAAACTGGCTCTGCAGCTCCTGCCATGAATTTTGATCATAACCCTTCAAATCATCGAACCAAATCTTTGCACATCTACGCATCAGCAACGACACCGTATGTAGATTTTCCACATCCGTCAACGTGTGCATTGACAACATCTATAGCTTAAAATCTACTAACCAATCTTTAGGGTCTTCAACACCTGTAAATATGCGTCCAAAACTTGGCTCCATCATCTTTGTCAGCTTCAAACATAGCTTTCAACTTTAAATCGGAGCATGAGATAGCTCCTCACTGGGGGCACTAGTAGATGGAAAGGGGGAAAGGGGAACACACCTGGCACACAAATAACATGCCTCTCTATAACCTAGGGTAATCATTGCACCCCAATCCACTAGAATTTATTTTGAAAACTCGACAATCTCATAGGCAAACCACCATTTTCACACAACCACACATGCATGCACATGGTACTACAACATAAATAGGGCCAACCATCCCAGATAATTGGATTCACTACCTTCACCATACACACAACCTCTCTCTATCTCCTTTGCACAATAGACCATCCGCGGGGGGGGGGGGGGGGGGGGGGGGGGGGGGGGGGGGGGCACAACTACTGACACACACCTAGGAGCACACACACACACACACACACACACACACACACACACACACACACACACACACACACACACACACACACACACACACACACACACACACACACACACACACACACACACACACACACACACACACACACACACACACACACACACACACACACACAAGCACAAGCAGATAAGAGAAGGGGGAAGGGGGAATCAACAACAAACTGCACAGCAATGAAAAACATCATATACATGATAGCTCTAAACTGGTAACACCCTCACCGAGCTCAAAACAATAACTTGGAAGTCCTTCAGCTCCACATCAGCACCATAGCCGCACCTCGATAGCACTACCTAACTCCATGCTCAACAGCGGAGCAAAATGGCTCCAAAAACACAATTGGCCAAAAGCCCCTCCAAAATGGTGGAAATCCCCTCTTATAGGGCCATTACAAAGTTAAAAAACAAAAAAGGGTTTTTTATCTGCTCGTGCTGCTCCTCTTGAGCCCCATTTAGCATGTTCATTGCATTGCATCCAAGTAGTACACCCCCTTTAAGATTATATTGCATGCCACCGACATCTAGGTATCTTCCTCTTTCAGTCCAACACTTGTGCATGGGACCACACACCTGTGGTTCCCACCCAAGCTCACCTCCTCTTTGAACTCCATGGGAGGCTCCCCCTTGATGTAACAGTGCCGTGAAAAGGGAGGAGGCCCACTTGACTTCAATACAAATAGGCCCTTTGTGGGTGTGTGTGGAGAAGGCCCCACTAGTAGGCCACATCATCATGTCCAAGAAGCAATGGTCATCGATTGAAGAACCACCACACAGGTTGCCACAAACAGCCCCGACTAAGCCGCCAACTCGCGCACCCACAAGGAACACTATGCCAAGGTTGGAACTCCATAACCAAGGGAGCTCAAGCTCCTACTCTCCCCTCTTTGATGCCCCAAGGAGGCGTCTGCTTTGCAGGCTTTATACACTCCCTTAGGACTTTGTGACTGCACATATGGGATATCTGATGGCCACATGGTGGCCCAAGGGTGATTGTCCCCCAAGGCCTTCAAGAGTTTCATGAAAAAACTTATACAAACTGATTGAGCCGTTGATCCCCAATGAAAACCCCAATCCGTGGCTTCAATCCGTACAAATATCAACATGCTTTGATCTTGCCAGGCCTTTCTACCTTCGTTCCAATCCAGCACCGCATAGCCATTTTCTGGCACCAACTTCAATTTGGCAGTATTGGGCTATCCAAGTACCCAATTCACGAGTAGTAACTTTCTACTAGCCCTATATGTTGAGCACTACCTTCATGAATCATGTCGAGTTCCAAAAAACACAAGATGGCACGTCTCCCCAAGTAGTCAAACTGGCCCAAACCCGAGCCCTCACAAAACTTCAAAGCTCCATAACTTGGCATCAAGGACTCAGATTGCCAATCTGAAAAGATCGATAGGCTCCATAAATCAAGCACTATGCCTCTATCCATTGAAACTAGCTTGGACTACCTGGTACTGCTTGGCTTTTTCATCTCGAATCTGCAAACACCTCCAACTTCAAAGCATTATAACCAACACATTGTGGCTCTGTTTGATGAGCCACCTCAATTAGATTCCTCAGTATCTCAAGCTCTACATTCCCAAGCAAAAAGATTGCACCTTGAAACTCTCTCATTTGCCACCCAAATTGGCCCGTTTTGGAGCCCTTTTTGGCCTATAAACCACATTAGCCATACACCTCACCTGCTACATGTTTGCCTAGGACCTTTGTAGCTACTCTAGCCCTCTACCATGCACCTACTATCCCGTATATCATTTCTTATGCCATCTTCTTTAGTCGACCAACTTTGGTTGCACCAACATCATGTGATGATGTAACTGAGATCCCTAGCTCTAAAATGGGCCTTCTTGAGGGGGTCCACCTAAAAACACACAAATCAAATTTTCATGTTAGCAAAATCTTTCTTGCAAATTAGTTGGATATAAATGTTTGAGCACATTCCAATTAAAGATTTATCAATGTGTAGCACAAAATGCACATGCAATTAGAGAGCAATTACGCACCAAAATTAGTAAACAATTACGTAGTTACATATATCCAAAGCACTCTAATGACATGAAAGATTTGTAAGTTCAACTTTAAAAGAGTGATGATCAAGCTCTAATTTAGCATAATGACATGTGTATAAAAAAATTGATTATTAATGTTTTAGTATTTAATAAAGGCCTCTATATGCAAAAACTAGAATCTTAACTATACCAAATTGAGAAGCCTAAAAGGAAAAATTGGTTTGTAAATGATGAATTCTTTCATGAAGCACACAAGGTTATAGATACATACATTGGATTTTGCATTCATCATTGTTCATAGGTCACTACAATGGAGGTTTATAGCATAGTTCTCAGGCACTAACATAATATATATATACACAGGGAAGTGAACTAGATGGGCACAAAAACAGAAATGCATTTAGAGTATCAATCTCAATAGTGAAAACACATAGTGAAAAACCTTCACCAAAATGAGATTTCTTACACTCAATAGATTAAGCACAAGACTAGGAACAAAATGCAAGTTTTAGAATTGAAATATGATTACCCATTAATAAAGTTGATTACAAGTAAGAGTAGGTTCTCTTTTACAACATGTACTATGAGAGATCTTTGCTATCCAAAAATCAAAGCCCGTTCATACTGGACTAAATGGATTTTATACTTAGGGCTTTCAAAATGGCCAATGGAAAAGCTCATATGGACCTTTACAATTACAATGGGAGAACTACAACCCAACTCATCCATCAAATAATCTAGAGTCCTAATCTACATGAGTATTGTGATAATAGACTCAAAATAATAATAAAGTACATCAAAACTATAGGGTGTCTAGCTAGGTGTGTGCCTATATGCTGAAATGGCCAAACATTCCGCCCTTCCTAGATGATGCACATCCTTGTGCATGTCTTTTTATGAGCCTTCCCTCTAGTGACTTGAGGACCTTGTTGAACTTTGTAGCTCTTGCTTCTATATCAACCTTGTAGGATACATCTCTCAGTGGATTTTCCATAAAGTACTATGATAGGAAAAATGCCTTGCTTGTATCTCCTTGGAGAGAGGGTTGAATATATATGGGAGTCTAACGACCTTGAAGAACCCGGTCATGAAAGATTCTTTAAATGTTTGGAGGTAATGGAATGGGAAAAACATAATGCGTGCATACATTCCCATTATAATATTCTTAGTGGGGGAGTCCTTGCACGCCTTCTATGAACACCTCTCAAGATGGCCAACTTTCTCTACTTATCTTGCACATTAAATCTAGCATATCCTTGAGTAGTTAGATGGTTTCTTGAAAAGAATGCACCATATACCCTTTTCTTGGTTGAACATGGGTTTTAGGGATTGCAAGGGTGGGGTAGTTGAGGACCAACTTTCTCTTGCTTCTCTGGATAGGACTCCCATGTCAACCTGCTTGCAATTGGTTAGTATGTAGGATCTATCTTTTTGTGATGTGGGGCCATTTTTGTAAATGGTTTTGTCTTGAAGACACTTTGTCAAACCATTTGCTTCTCCATAATGGATGGATTTCAAGTATGAGGAGGGTCTCATTTGCTATCACTACCACATCCTCATAATCTCCTTGGTTTTTGGGTTGCAAAGAATGCAACAACTTCTTTTTCTATAATAAAGCCTCATGCCTCATCAAAGGAAGTAGTAGCATATCATGATTAAAGTTCTTGGTTTGTTGATCTGGCACTATAAAATCCAATGCCGCCAAAAAAATCACCTTGATCTTATATTTCATGTATTCTTTTCTAGGTCCTTTTGGCATGTCCTCAATCCACTTCTTCATCTCCTCTCTATCATCTAAATGAATGTCTTCACAATTCAGGTCCTGAGATCTACCAACTTCCAATGAACTTGGTAGACTGGAATTTGAATTGGATCTTATGGGTCCAACTTGATGGTTGTGGACTGGGCTATGGTAGAGGAATTGTTTGCTATAGTTAACCCATATTCACTTCTTTTTCCATCATCTATCTATCATGCAGCTTGGCTTGTGTAGCTAGATCCACTTTGCTCTTGCTAGTTGCTCCTCTAGATCTTTGAATTTTTTAATTATGGTGAATTATAGTCATTAGCACTCCATTTATCATAAGCTACCTTTGTAGTGTCTCTTATTCCAACTCAACTTTCATTGCCATGATTTCATTATTTTCAATAGTAGATGAGGTAGCTAAGGTTGATGCTGCTGCAAAACTGGATCTTGATTACAAGCAACATAAAGAGGGATTGCTTCAAAGACTCATACGAATTACATACCTAATATAATTCCCTCTCTCCTTCTCTAGGCCCTCATGAAGCTCTTGCATTTCTACTTGTAGCTCAGCATTAACATTTAATTCTCTTTCAAAATCCCCATACCAACCTTTGGATTTCTTGTCTAGATTTTGACTTGTGGTAGCTCTTTCTTTTCTTGGTTTAGCCTCTAAATCTTCCTTTTGAGTTCACATTGTCTGCTTGTGCTTTGGTAACTGTTTCATTTTCTTTTTTGGCCTCTCTTTCCTGTAGTAGGGAAAGGTGATGGGTGCTATGTACTCTTAGAAGTGGTGGGATGCCCTGAGTGCAATATGCACAAATCTTGCTTGCACTGGTTCAAATCAAACGTAAAAGGAACAAGGTAGTCACACACTACAGGAGCACAAGGCAACACACAATTCAATAGTACTATCACCAAAGAACTCACACCATACACTAGTCAGGTTGGTAGTGCACTTAGCTCCGAACCTCAACTACACAAAGGAAAAAGTACAAGGTGATAAACAAGATCAAAAGTGTAATCAATGCTAACACAAGGTGTAGCCAACTCCAAAACTCAAAGTACACGAGATAAGACTAAATGGTGCACACCGTCCTCAAAGGCTCTAAACTATGGTGTAGGAGCAAGTGCACAAAATAGTGACAATTCAAGATCCACCTCTCCTTAAATATGTACAAAATGGACTTGATATCAATATCTCCATTTGTGATGCTGGTGGAGCCAAGATGTCTTGAGCGCACAAAAAATGATGATGTAATCTCCACCTCTCCCTGCTTATGTACAACATGGACTTGATATCAATCTCTCCTTTTGTGGTGCCAATGTAGCTAGGGTCTCTAGAAAACTCCACCAAAGTGGTTTCAATGCCTTTGTGTTTGTCTTTGGGTGATGGATCACTTTGGAGTCACACTGCTACAACCATGCCAATGATTCGTTCACATGCGTGTTTGACCACTTGCTTGTGGAAAAAAGATGAGCAATCAAATCAATGAAGATGAAGACATAAAGATATGGATATCACCTAAATAAATAATATTGAATAAATATATGTACAAAGTTGCATTCGATTGAGATGTCAAGATCAACATGTATGACTCCTGGATGACTATCATCAACAAGAATCATCACTAGCATGCCTTGGTGGATACACATATCTTTGCCAGTTATACTACAATTGAACTACACCAAGATAGTCTACCTACTCGAGTGATGTTACACTTGCCTACTCACCTCACTCACTAGTAGTTCATACTAGACCATTGTACTAGCTTTCCATTTATGTTGTATTTCCCCTTATGTTTTTGGTAGCCCTCTTATCTTGAGTTTGTGAAGAAGAAGATGTACAGTCTTTTGCCTTCATCTCTATGTGTGTGTGTGTTCTTGTAAGAGATCAAGCTTTCTCCTTCTGTATCTTTTGACATGGTATCAAAGCCTAGTTGTGAAAGGATCTTGGAGCAACAAGCAGAAGCAGCCTAGGAAGCGGCTTCAATATTTTTGAAAGCCATCTTCAATGATCTTTGATTCAGGTGATTCCACTTGGAGAATGTGCATCTCAAGATTATATAGAGTCCTTTGGACTATGAGTGTGCAACTAGAATTCCATTGAGGCACATTTTGACCTCCGTTTTGGAGCTAGAGTGCGCTCACATGCAAAAACTATGAGGTTTGGGATTTTGCAGATCTACATATAGGTGTTGCAGAAAGATTTGGTTTGGTTGCAATGTGCAGATACACTATTTAGTACAGTGAAACAAGTGTATGTATGTAGATTGTGGTTATAGGTGGTAACCCACTTGAAGGAGTACGAGCGGAAGTGTGATGCGAGAGAGAGTGCGAGAAGAAGAGCACGACGATATGGTGAACTCGCTCTACTGTAATGTGTAGAGCATAGTGAGTTCTTATTAGGTTTTAACAAAAGAATATGTGTACATACTTGGCGGCCCGCCCACTTACCTGGGAGACCACATTGGGATTTATACCCCAACAACCTCCCACTTAAAGTCCAATGTGGTACTTTAAGTGTGAGAGAAGCTACTATACAAGCTAATATACAAGAGATGTAGAGAAGTGATGTACTACCCTACACCTAACTGCTTGCGAAAATGCGCAAAGCTCTCTGAGGGAAGTCCTTTTGTAAGTAGATCAGCAGGATTTTCTGTGGTGTGAACTTTGACAAGCTGAAGTTGCTTATCCTCGAGCATTTCCCTGATGAAATGATACTTCACATCCACATGCTTTGTCTTTGAGTGATATATTGGATTGCGAGCCAATTGTATAGCACTTTGACTATCACAATATAACACATGCATCTCTTCTTTGATTCCCAAATCTGTTACTAGTCGATTAAGCCAAATTGATTCTTTGCATGCCTCTGATGCTGCAACATATTCAGCCTCTGTAGTAGACCGAGTAACACAATCTTGTAATCTAGAACGCCATGATACTGCTCCACCAGCCAACGTAAAGACATACCCTGAAGTAGACCTTCGGTTGTCTAAGTCACCTGCATAATCTGAGTCTGTACAACCCTTTACACCTAGCTCCTGACTCCCATAGCATATACGCATACTCTTTGTAGCTTTCAGGTATCTCAATATTCCTTTCACTGCCTCCCAATGTTTCTTGCCTGGGTTTGACATGTATCGACTTACTACTCCCACTACAAATGCAATGTCTGGGTGAGTAGCAATCATTGCATACATCAAACTACCCACTGCAGACGCATATGGAATCTTATCCATTTCAGCCTGTTCTTCCTCAGACACAGGACAATCTTGTTTGCTAAGTTTCACATATGGTGGCAATGGAACACTCAATGCCTTTCCCTTCTCCATATTGAAACGTTGCAAAACCTTGTCAATATACTCTGTTTGAGATAACCAAATCAACTTTTTTGATCTGTCTCTCTCAATGCGCATACCAAGTATATGACTTGCCTCACTCATGTCTTTCATGTCAAACGATTTTACCATCTTTGACTTCAAAGCTGAAATTTCTTCCAAGTGCTTGCCAGCAATCAACATGTCATCCACATACAAAATAAGGATCAGCCAACTGCCATCCTTAGCCTTCTTTGTATATAGACAGTGATCGAACTCACTACGTTTGTAGCCTTGAGAAAGCATAGACTTGTGGAACTTATGGTACCATTCCCTCGGTGATTGTTTTAAGCCATAAAGACTCTTTAACAATTGGCATACCAAATCTTCCTTGCCTTTCTCAACAAACCCTTCTGGCTGCTGCATGTAAATTTCCACATCTAAATCACCATGCAAGAACGCTGTCTTGACATCCATTTGGTGCAACACCAAATCTAATATGGCAACCAATGCAAGAAAGCATCTCAATGTAGTCATCTTGACCACCGGAGAGAAGACTTCATCAAAGTCAATGCCTTGTTCTTGCTTAAAGCCCTTGGCAACAAGCCTTGCTTTGTACTTTGGTTGACTATCATGAGCGGTGATCTTATACCTGTAAACCCATTTACAAGGTAGAGCCTTTTTGCCCTGTGGTAATTTAACTAGCTTCCATGTCTGGTTTTTATGCAGAGCTGTCATCTCTGACTGCATGGCCAATTGCCAATTCTCGGAGTCCTTCATTTGAACTGCTTCCTTGTAACATGAAGGCTCATTGCAATCAGTCAACATGACATAGTTCATAGATGGAACAAATGGATCAGGAGGTCATGAGATCCGTCCCGATTTACGCAAAATAGGTGGCTGAGGCTCACCCACAACCTGTGGTTCCACTCTATCTTGTCCTTGCTCCTCTTGAGCCCTGACATTTTGTCTTGCACTTGCAGGTCCATCTTCTTGGAAGACAACTCTTCTAATCTCCTCAACCCTCTCTGGTTTAGAATGATATTTGGCTTCATTAAAGTGAACATCATTGCTGCGGATAATCTTTTTGGATTCGGGATCCCAAAGTCTGTACCCCATCTCACCAGAATTACCATAGCCTAGAAAGATGCACTTTCTACTCTTTGGCTCAAGTTTGTTCCTAAATTCCTTTGGAACGTGAGTATATGCCTCACAGCCAAAGACTCTGAGATGCTTGTATGAGGGCACCTTGCCTGACCATACCATCTCTGCCCACTGAATCCTTCTGCAAAACCTTGCTAGGAGATCTATTTATAAGATGAAAAACTGTTGATACAGCTTCAGCCCAAAACCCATTTGGCAGTTGTGCATTAGACAACATACTTCTGACCTTCTCTTGTATGGTCCTATTCATCCTCTCAGCAACACCATTTTGAGGAGGATTGTAAGGAGCAGTAAGTTCACGTTTTATACCTTTTGACTCACAAAAGTCCTGAAAGGCCTTTGAAACATACTCTCCACCATTGTCAGTGCGTAAGCATTTAAGCTTCTTGCCACTCTGATTCTCCACAAGTGTCACAAACGTTTTGAAAACACTAAATGCTTCATCCTTGTGCTTGAGAAAGTAAACCCATACTTTCCTCGAGTAATCATCTATAAATTTCATAAGGTAAGAAGCTCCCCCTAGAGATAGGTTAGGCATAGGTCCACACAAATCACTATGAACAAGTGCCAATTGTGTATCTCTTCTACTGCTTCTATGCTTATGCGGTTGCTGTGTTTGCTTACCATACAGACAATGTTCACAGAATTCAAAATCATTAAATGAAAAGCTAGGCAAATGACCAGAACGAGACAAGATTTCCATTCCCTTCTTGGACATATGTCCTAACCGTCTATGCCACAAAGAAACGTTCGGCTGCTCGATTACATTGATTACATTTTTAAAGACATTTGATACATACATCATGTAAAGTCCTCCAGATTTTACTCCATGTGCTACTGTCATAGAACCCTTGTATATCTTCCATATGTTCTGTCCAAAAGTGGTGACGTAGCCAACATCATCAAGTAAACCTGTGATGATCAATCTCTTTGTAATTGCGGGAACATGTCTCACATTCTTCAGCGTGAAAGAAGAGCCATTCTGAAACTTCAATTGAACATATCCAACACCTAAGATCTCACATGTCTGCCCATTGCCTAGCCAAACATGATCTTTAGTGGTCACATAAGAGGTAAACCACTCCTTGTTTGGACACACATGAAGTGATGCCCCTGAGTCTATAATCTAGTCACTCAGTGCATTTCCATCAGATGCTGTAAGAAGAGCCGAGTCCATTGTATTCTTCAAAAAGTAGATGTCTCCTGACACTAGACTGCCATCCTCTGCAACAGTGTTGGTCACATTTAATTCTTGAATCTTCACTGAGGACTTGTTTTTCTCACCATGGTCTTCAGCTTTCTCATTGCCTTTTTCTGCTTTCCATTCTCTGCAGTCTCTTTTCATGTGACCCTTCTTGCCACAATGGTAGCATTCTATGTCACTCTTGCCTTTAGCACTGCAGGACTTGCTACGAGACTCATTCCTCTTTCCACCTTTGTCCTTTTCTTTGGTCCTTCCCCTGACAACTAAGGCTGTTCCTTTGCCTTTGTCCATTGTATTTTTGTTGGTTTCTTCAATAAGCAGACTGCCTTCTACACCTGCTATGGTCAAACCATCTGGAGGTGCAGAATTACTCAAAGCTGTGTGAAAAGTGTCCCAACTTTCCGGCAATGTGATCAACAGGAACATAGCTCTAACAGGTTCATCAAACTTGACACCTTGAGCTGACAATTGACGGTAGATGGTGTTGAATTCATTCAGATGATTGGACATAGGTCAACAAGCTTCTTAAGCCAGTATACCTGTGAAGCTGCACTCTGCTTCTCATAAAGATCACTCAAATTTGTCCATGCTTCATAAGCTGACATCTCGTTTGCTACATTGAAGTAAACGCTTTCTGCCAAAGTCAGCATAATGGTAGAAAGTGCCAATTCATCCATTTCGCTCCATTCATCTTCGTCCATATCTTTTGGTTTTATCCCCTTGAGCTTTATAGGTTTTATCCGCTTCTTTTGTACCAACACGTGCCAAATCTGCTTCTTCCACAATGGGAAATTGGTTCCATCCAGCTTCTTGATATTGTAAAGAGTAGTGTCCTGTGATCCAGCCATAGCTAACGCTTCACAGTAGTTTACTTTCCCGGGAAAAATTCGGCAGAGTTTCCCCTGTAAACTGATCTCTGAACCAATATCAACCTGTCAAATGAACCAAGAAAGCTTCAGATTCTGCAGAAATTTTGGCAGAGTCTCCTTTGTAAAATGGACTAGTGTACTCAAAAAACAGACCAAAAACAGCTCAAAAAACCATTGTCTCTCTAACACTGTAAGCTGTGGGTAAACCTGTCCTGCACCTGTACTGTCTCTCACTGTCCTGTCACTGCCCTATAAGCATAGACTGCGACAATGCCTCAATGGCAGTAAAGCAAAGATGCAATCCCAACTGTCTAACTCACAGTCAATACATCCTAGCTGCCTATCTAAGGGTGCTCGAGGGATCGCTCCAAGACTTGTATCACCGAAAGGATCTCAACATTCGAGAATCCCCCAGCTCAATAAAACCTCACTCGACCCTCAACAAAGGCTGCAGTAAATCTGACAATATATAGACTTCCCACAAAGTCATACATCCACAAATTTCCCACTATATTGTGTAACCGCTGCGGCGGTTGTTTGCTGTGTGACTCACAGCCACCAAACCCTCAACATACATACATCATCTCTGACAATACATCCCATGTGGAAGTACCTGCAATGTGAGGATGAAATATGGAAATATCAAGCAGCAAACACAAGCTACCTGATGAACTAGTGGATGTCACCTACAGTCTGTGTGTAGATGCGCCCGTGTCGTATGTGACACGCCTCCAAGAATTGTGAGCCGTCCTTCGATGTGTAGACAGCCACAAATCAGCACTCTGGGAGAGCCGATATCCTCAGCACCTGCAGTTGTAGGCCCAAACCCCAAATTTGTAGAGTCAGATCTGCACCTGCCAAGACCACGTAGTCGAAAATGGCCTGTGCAGAGCTTTGTCGAAGCCGAACGGTGGCCGAGATGACCTCATAATGAAATCCTGAGAACACCAAGCCCTTCAGGCTGTCCCATAAGATTTGGGGCCATGTCTTTGCCTGTCGAATCTCACTCCAATCTGAGCAGGTGACTCTGGCTACCTGCAAATGCTGCCCCGAGCCTCGATCTGAGCTCTGATACTAGTTGAAGGAGTACGAGCGGAAGTGCGACGCGAGAGAGAGTGAGAGAAGAAGAGCACGACGATATGTTGAACTCGATCTACTGTAATGTGTAGAGCATAGTGAGTTCTTATTAGGTTTTAACAAAGGATATGTGTACATACCTGGCGGCCCGCCCACTTACCTGGGCGACCACATTGGGCTTTATACCCCAACACTACAATTTCTGGTAGCCTGCTTGAAGACCATGTGAAGGGTTGAAAACATGTCATCCATCAATGATGGGCTTAACCAGGTTATCAGTGAGAAGTTGGACAAGAACAACTTCCATGCTTGG
Organism: Adiantum capillus-veneris; assembly: GCF_014529385.1. Classification (NCBI taxonomy): domain Eukaryota; kingdom Viridiplantae; phylum Streptophyta; class Polypodiopsida; order Polypodiales; family Pteridaceae; genus Adiantum; species Adiantum capillus-veneris. The sequence goes on from NC_140960.1 coordinate 48,831,118, forward strand.
AAGTTTATAATGACCAATTTCCTTATGTAAACAAAGGTTATTGGGACTACATTGATGGAGAGCACAAGGTAGCACCACTACTGCCAGAGGAAGGTGCGACTGTTGCACAAAAGATTGGAACCAAGGAGCTTGAAAGGTCATAGAATGGCTTTTTGTCAGTGTACAAGACACTATGATTGGGCATATATAGGATTTTCAATCTCCTAAGGAGGCTTATGATACTTTGCTCTCATTGGATGTTAGTGCAGCCAAAGTTGGTTGACCATAGAAGATGGCACGAGCATGTATGTGCAGATTAGTAGATGCATGGCAAAGGATTAGAGTAGCTAAAAAGATCTTGGGTAAACAGGTAGCAGTGGATATGTATGGTTGATGTGGCTTATAGGCCAAGAAAGGCTCCAAAAGGGGCTAATTTGGGTGGGAAATGAAAGAGGTTCAAGGTACAGTCTTTGGGACTAGAAATGTAGGGCTTGTTTTGCTGAAGGAGCAAGTTCAAACGGCTCATCAAATAGAGCTACGGAGCCCAAGATATTTGAGTTTGAAGTTGCAATGCATTGTAGATCCTCACCGGATAGGGCAGCTAGGGATAGGCGTCCCAAGTGGATGTCAATGTATAGACGTGTAGTGCTTGAGTTATGGAGCATGCCCGTCTTTTTGGATTGTAGATTGGAGCTATGGATTGCACCATTTGAAGTTTTGTCGAGGGCCGGGTTGGTGCTCACTTGACCACATGGGGAATCATCCCATTTGGCCTCTTTTGGGCCTAGATGGGATTTTGGAAGTTGGTATGCACTAATTGAAGTCAATAGGAATTGATAGCTTGTCAATCGGAGCTTAGAGTAGCGTAATATGAAAGTTTTACATTTGGATAGATGCGGGGCAGGTGGATGTTTGTGGTCTTTTGCAAATTTTTGATGACCCCTTTGAGGCCTTAGCAAAGAGAGAATGCGATAAAGTTAGTGTGGGTTGAGACCAATAACATGGGGTTCTAGGTTCACCTTGCAACTCAGGAATCTCGTCCGTGGGCAAGAAACTGGAGGAGGTCGAAAGGGGCACCATGAGGGGAATTATTTTGAGCTTTGAAGGTCACACCAAGGGGTGAGCGCTCACTGAATGCCATGTAGCACATAGTTAACCCATAAGCCTTCCCATTGAGAAGAAATGAAGGGTATGTAAGCCGGGTTGTGAGCCCATTTGGGAGTGTGAAGGCGAGAGAGAGCTCTCCCTAGTGCTCAGCGATGGCAGTCGTTGCGCGTTGGCATGAGGGGCATAGCATGGCTGTTTTGGTTGATGGAGACGGTGCCTTGCGTTGGTGGTTGCTAGCCGGTGGCGGCACTGTTGTGATTGGCAGTTGGTGATCTGGCACCCGTGCCAAAAAAAGGGCAAGTTTTTTTTAGGTAAGCCCCCCCCCCCCCCCCCCCCCCCCCCCCCCCCCCCCCACACACACACACACACACACACTAGCGGTATTGCTAGTGCTAGGGGGGGATATCCCACGGCAGTTTAGAGTTGTGAGAGGGAGAGAGCCCAGGGGGGTGCCATATGAAAAGAGGGCCCAAAGGGCAAGTTCAAAGGGCAGATGGGCGGTCAAATCCGGCGGACAAGAACAAATCAAGGTGTCCACCATGCAATCATGCCTAAAAAGGAACAGACCAAGTGGGTGTAATGCACAAAGATACCAAAATGATCTCAAGTTGAACAACACGAGAAGGAAAGCTCCCATTTTTTTCTTTTTTTTGGTCTTTTAGCCACTTCTATAAAAGGAGATGAACGTGAATTTTTAAGGGCTTTTTGCCATTGGGATTTTGGCCAGTTGAAGTTTTTTGCCGAGGAGGCCATTGGAGCCAGGATATGGTGCCGAGGGTTGTGCCGACAGGGAATTGATTGTAAATGGTTGTGTGTATGCAAGAAATGCCATCATTGCTGTCTCTTGGCGTCACTTTCCCCCTTCCCCCCTCTCTTCTCTGCTCGTGTGCATGTGTTTCTGGGCATGTGTAGGCAAGTACACACCCCCAAAGTTTGTCATGCAAAGAGAGATAGAGAGAGGCTGTGTGCGTGTGGAAGGCTATGAATTGGGCAGAGCGGAATGATTGGGTCTATTTGATGCATTGAAGAACATATGTGTGTATGGTCATGTGCAGGTGGTGGTTTGCTTGTGGATAGTGTTAAGTTTTGAAGGTGAACTCTAGTGGATTGGGGCGTTGTGTATACCCTGGGCTATAGTGAGGCCTTGTGTTGTGTTCTGGGTGTGTTCCCCTTTCCCCCTCTCCATCTTTTGGTGCCCCCAATGGGGAGCTGTTTGATGCTTTGATTTGAGGTTGCAAGCAATGTTTGGTAGCCGACAAAGCAATTGGCTGATGGTTGAAGTGTTTGGTGATCAAATTTGAAGCTGGCAAAGATGGTGGAGCCATGTTTTGGCCCCATATTTACGGGCGTTGAAGATTCTAAGGATTAGTTCGCAGATTTTGAGCTATGGTTGTTGTCAAGGCATATGTTGATGATGGATGAAAAAAAGTTGCATATGGTGTTGCTGTTGATGCGCGGGTGGGCCAAGATTTGGTATGATGGTTTAAAGAGCAGTGATCGAGGATCATGGCAGGATCTGCATATTCAACTTTTGGAGTGTTTTTGAGAGGTGATTATTGTAGAGGATGCTGGTGCAAAGCTGAAGGTGGTACGCCAGGATGTGAGTAAGGATTTTTCTATTTTCATTGAGTAGTTTGAAACTTGTTGGAGGTAGAGGTTGCTACTAGGATAAAAGGCAATCAATATTTGAACCTGGAAAAGTTGTTAGAGTGCTTGCATCCAAGGATTAGAGAAAAGGTGGAAGATGGTGCGGATACGTATGAAAACATGGTCTATCTGGCCAAGATGAAGAGCCAAAAGGTAAAGTGGAAGGTGGACTTGGACGTGTTGAAGCCTGCAGATTATGTGCCTGTTGTGGTGGCAGCAAAGTGTTCTTTGGTACGACCAAAGGCGATTCTAGTTGTTCAAAATTCTGAGCCTATTGAGGTAAGGCCTATGGTTGGTTATGTTCCTTGGAGATTTCCAATTTATGATGTGCATGTGCCGAGGGTGGACAAGCTTGTCAACGAGGAGAAACCCCATGTCAAAGTGAACCAAGGTGCAAAAGTGGTAGCAGATGTTGAGGTTCCAGTGCAGGTTAAAGAGGTAAAGCATGATCTTGTAGAAAGTTTTCATGAAAGGGTAGCAAAATTCAATCAGGTTGCAGATACTGAGGGTTCAAAAGCAGATGGAGAAAGTGAGCAAAGTCATGAAGATGATCAAGTATTTGTGGAGCAGTAAGCGGATGAAGATGCAGATACAAAGTTGGTATATGATGCCGGTGATGATGAAGATACAAGCTCGTATTTCTAGGAGACCCGTTAGGAGGAAAGAGCGGAAGAGTCCACATCCTATGGTGAGGAAACGGAGTTTGAGGAACCCGAGCTGGTAAAGGTAAAACTGCCTTATTATGTGTTTGATGATATGGTAATAGCCAATGTTCAAGAAGAGCCGGGAATAGAGAAAACCTTTGTGCTTATTGGAGACCAAGTGGGGGAGTCTATGCCAACTGATAGAGCTATGCAAGTAGAGATGGTGCGGATTCTTGCCGCAAGGGATGAAGTGGCCCTACCCAGGGATGATGACCAAGAGGATGCAATGTGGGGAGAATCTTCTCTACCTTGGCAGAGCATGATGCAATGGTAGAAGAGGTGATTGAAGCACAAGAAGCTGCTGCTGCAGCTGACAGGCAAGTGGAGCTGATTGAACTTAAAGAGCAGTTGGTTGCAACAAGAGGGCTCGATGATGCTGTAATCGGATATATGGCCAAAGATGAGGTTGTGTTGCCAAGATAGTGGAGATTCCAATGCAACATACATTTCCAGTGGTGGATAAAGGAGAATCCTAGGCAATGGTCTTGATTCCATTGAAGGTATGTGAGCTTTGGTTGATGAATATGGTGGTAGATACAGCTATGTGATGGATGGTTCAACAGGTGCAGGAGTCTATGGTTGAGGCCTCCACTTTACTTGGTTGGGAGGGAGGATCAGATATGTGTTTGAGCTTGTTGTTATGTACATGTTTTTTGGATGTTGGTATACATGGTGCTGCTCAGTGTATAGTGGATAGTTTGCGGAGGGATGCTTGGAGTGCTGAAGGTAGGCTATGGGAAGTCTACACACATGATGGTCTATGTGATGGGGTGAAGCACTATGGGGTGGCGTTACAAATGGGTGGAAAACACCAATGGCAGGTGTTTGATCCAGAGGAAAGCTATGTGATGTAGGGATTGGGGCAACCCAATTGAAGTTTTGGCAGAAGGCTGCAATAAAACTATGTAAATATGGTTTTAGTTTTTTGATAGTGTGTGCCAAGTTTTGCAGTTAGAAGTAGAATAAAGCTCTTTTTTGGTTGAACATAAATGTTTAATGAGGGGGTGGGCAATGATGGTGCAGACAAAGTTGTTTGACCATATAAGATGGCATGGGCAAGTATGTGTAGGTCAGTAGATGCATGGCAAAGGATTAGAGGAGCTACAAAGATCCTGGACAGACATGTAGCAACAGATATGTATGGCTGATGTGGCTTATAGGCCAAGAAAGGCTCCAAAAGGGACTAATTTGGGTCGCAGATGAAGGAGGTAGGTGCAGTCTTTGGACTTAGAAATGTAGAGCTTGTGTTGTTGAAAGAGCAGGTCTAGATGGCTCATCAAATAGAGACACGGAGCCCAATATATTTGAGTTTGAAGTTGTAGTGCATTGCAGATCCTCCTTGGATAGGTCAGCTGGGGAAAGGTGGCCCAAGTGGATGACAATGTATAGACATGTAGTGCTCAAGTTATGGAGCATGCCCGTCTTTTCGGATTGCAGATTGGAGCTCTGGATTGCAGGTTATGGCCATTTGAAGTTTTGCCGAGGGCCGCGTATATGGGGAATCGTGCCATCTGGCTTCTTTTGGGCCTTGACGGGATTCTAGAAGTTGTCATGAACCAATTGAAGTCAACAGAAATTGACAGATCATCAATCAAAGCTCAGAGCAACGGGATATTAAAGTGTGAAGTTTGGGACAGATGCGGGGTAGGTGGAGATTTGTGGTTTTTTTCAATTTTTCGATGTCCCGTTCGAGGCCTTAGAAAAGAGAGAATGCGATGAAGTTAGTGTGGTTTGAGACCAGTAATATGGGGCTCCAGGTTCACCTTGCAACTTGGGAATCTCGTCCCCGGGCAAGAAACTAGAGGAGGTTGAAAGGAGCACTATGAGGGGATTTTTTTGAAGCTTTGGAGGTCACACCAGGGGGTGAGCACTCGCTGGATGCCATGTGGCACACAGTTAACCCATAATCCTTCCCATTGTGAAGATATGAAGGCTATGTAAGCTGGGTTATGAGCGTGAAGGCAAGAGAGATCTCTCCCTAGTGCTCAGCGATGGCGGTCACTTGCGGGCACTGCGTGTTGGCACGGGGGGCGCAACATGGCTGTTTTGGTTAATGACGATGGTGCTTGAATTTTCCATCTTCATTGCACCATCAAGTTATTGAAGGAACACAAAGTATTGTAATGTAAAATGTCTCCCTTGAAGGGGGGAACCTATAATACAAAGCCTTTTGGAGGGGGGATTGGCTCCATGTAAATTTGGTCCTCAAATATTGTCAATAGCTTAATTTCTCTCTCTTTTGAAGTAATGTTCATGCCTATCTAACTAGGTGCTATGCTTTTTAATGCTCTCTCCATCCAAGCACTCTTGCTATGCTCATTAGGAATATATTCTAATGGAATGCTCACTATGTTTGTGCTATTTTTTGCTACACACAAGTTACTAGGCCATTAAATGCTATTTTTAATGGAATCCTCACAATTTTCAATGGAATGTTTATGCTATTTTACGGTACACACAAGTTACTAGGCCATTAAATGCTACATTGGTATAAGAGCACAAGGTTTCTCTTTTCTTGCTCAAGAAGGGAGGTCCTCAAGCTAGCTATAAATGGTTGGTATTATTAATTGCAATTGAGTAATTAGAATAGGGATTTTTCAGCCTTGCAGTGTGCCTGCCTTCATGCAGATGACGGGGATTGTCTACAGCTTAACCACTATTGAGCTATTAGAAGCTTGACAAGAGCCTGTACTGTTTTGGTGCTGAAAGACCCTCTCTTCTATTCCTTGCAATTAAATGATATTTGAGCCATGGGTATAGTAGCCTGAGTGCTTTTCTAAGGGGGTAAAGAGGAGTAGCAACTAGGGCTTGAAGTTCCAAAGTACACCTAAAAATTGATATAATGACTGACAATAGTAAAGAGAGTGAAATTAATGTTGATAGCTTTGATTTGCTAATGAGAAAGCTACTAATGATGCCCCTGTGCTTGTTAACTACCTTGTTTCTAGGCTTCAACAAGCCACGGGCAATCCATCCCCCAAAGTGAAGTGCAACGGTAGCTACGTGCTCATGGGATTCTCCAAACTCCCCACCATGACAAGAGAGTACCTAGGAAGCCTCCTTGCGAGACTTCTAAAAGAGGCCTTTCTTCAATTTGGAAAGAAGAAGAGGATCCATACGAAGGGCTCAAAAATTTACTTCTTGATGATGCATCTCCTTCCCAAAGGAGAACTCAAGAGCCCCCACCAGAGGAACAAGAAAGAAGTGAGTCTTCTGCCACCTCAGCGAAGATGGCTCCATGAAGACGGCGGGCAAAGCGCTCTCCATCACCTCCTAAACGAAGAAAACCATCACGTACCTCTCCACACCATAATTCAAAGAGGGATGATAAAAAACAAGAGAAGAAAAAAGGCGAGAAAGAGGTCACCCTCTTCTCCATCTTCTTCATCCTCTTCCTTGTATGAAGAAAGTGATGGTGCAGAAAAAGAGGAACAAGGAAAGAAAAAGGGGAGAAAGAGGTCACCCTCTTCTCCATCTTCCTCAAATTCTTCATCTTCTGAAGAAAGCAATGGTGCAACTTTTGAACCATCCAAAAGAAGAGGCCATAGGAAATCCTATGCCGCATGGAAGATGTCGTCCAAGCTCAAGAAGTTCAAAGAGGGAGGAAAGAACTTCTCTTTCCTTACCTACAATGGCACCTTTGGTGCTACGGACAAAGTCTTGGCTTTCATCCAACAATTCAATGCAGCATTTGGACATGAGGGCTTCACGGAGTCCTCTAAGCTACGCCATGTAGCTATGCATTTTTTAAAAGTACAACAGGCAATGGTGGTCTAGCCTACGGGCAAATAGTGAAGCTCTGCAAACATGGAAAGCTTTAAGAGCTTCCATCATGAAGCAATTTTTGGCCACCGATGCCAAAGAAAAAGTACTCACCGAGTGGCAAAGATTGAATCTCTCTCCCTACAAATCCATTCACAAATATGTAGAAAAGTTTTGGGAATAAAATCTCAAAGACACTGTCTTCAAAAAGATGGATTTTGGAGAGCAAAAACAACAATTTTGTGCGGGCTTAATTGAAGATATGGCAAAGTATGTCAACTCCCAAAGGCCATGCACCATATGTGCAGTCATACACCATACCATGGTGGCTTCTTGAATCAATTTCCAAATAGGGGCTAAGAGAAATCTTAAGCCCACGGAAAACAAGGGTTCCAATGAGCCTAAGGGGAAGGACAATGTCCAAAAGTCTCCTAAGGGAAATTCCAATAACATCAAAGCTAAGAATAAGGGAGTTGACAAAGGCAAAAACAAACTCTTTCCTGAAGAGCTTAAGCGTTATTGCAAGGATAGCTATTGTTTCAAATGCGGCGAGCAAGGGCATGCGTATCAAGCTTGCCCCCAAAAGGACACCGGCCATGAGCCTCGTAGGGCTACCTTGGTTGAATTACAAGAAGAGGAAGCTCACCACAAAGGATCTCCTCTGTGCCATGCTTAGAGAAAGGTAAGAGAATATGATGCTTTTATTCTCTTTGACCCTTGTTCTACTCACAATTTCATATCCACAGAGTTGGACACCAAGCTAGGCATCCAAGCCTATGAGATGGGAGATGTCCTACCACCAATGGTGCTTTCAAGGGTCAAGAAGCTTCAGTCACTCCCTTAATTGGGAAATTGAGGCTCCATGTCCAAAGCTATGTGGACAAAGAGGACTTCTTTATTTCTCCTCTCAAGCACAAGGATGTAATCCTAGGGGCACCATGGTTTGATCGCATGGCTGCCAATGTCAAATTCCCTGAAAGGAAAATCTACTTTAGGTTTAGGGAAAAAGGTATGTACATAGATGCCAAAGAGATGGGTAGCACCATACCCATTGTACATACGCAAGCTTTCAATAAGTTAATAAAGAGATCTATTTCTGTGTACATGATTTTTGTTAAAGATTCTCAAAATGAACCTAATGCTGCAGAAAAAGAAAATATAAACAATCACAAGGAATTAGAGTTATCCAATTTTCTCAAGGGGTTTCAAGATGTTTTTATTGACGACATCTTTTGTGAACTACCTCCTAAATGAGGCAATGATGACCATGCAATTGAACTTCTTCCAGGAAGTTCACCACCTAATAAACCTCCTTATAGAGTTTCTCAAGCTCAACAAGAGAAGATTATGCGGCAAGTGCATGAGTTAGTTGAGAAGGGCATGGTTAGGCCTAGATCATCTCCATTTTGTTCACCCGTGCTATTAGTGCAAAAGAAAAACGACACATATCGCATGCGTGTCGACTATAGAGCACTAAATAGGATCACTATCAAAAATAGGTTTTCCGTTCCACGGGTAGAAGACCATTTGATAAGCTACAAGGGTCGACCTACTTTAGTAGAAGTGACCTAAAAAGTGGTGACCATCAAATAAGGATAGTTGATCAAGACATTGTAAAGACCGCATTTTGCACTATGTTTGGTATTTATGAATACATTGTCATGCCTTTTGGTTTGACCAATGCACCAGCCACATTCAACCGCTTAATGGAGAAGCTATTCAGGCCTCACCGAACCTCAAGTTACTGGAGTATTCTTTGATGATATTATTATCTACTCTAATTCACTATACGAACACAAGCAACATCTCCAGGTAATATTTCAAGTCTTACGAGAGAATAAACTTTATGTTAATCGAAAGAAAAGTGAGTTTTCCTTACAAGAGATTCAGTATTTAGGTCACATTATCTCTCAAGATGGCATCCAAATGGATCCATCAAAGCTAGAGGTAATAAAAGGATGGCCTAATCCAAGGAATATTCATGAACTAAGAAGCTTTACAGATATGTGTGTATACTATAGACGCTTCATTGAAAAGTTCTCACTAATAGCAGGACCATTAGATGACCTAACAAAGAAAAAACGTTAGGTATACATGGTCTGCCAAGGAGAACAATGCTTTCGAAAAGCTTAAAGAAAAGCTTGTCTCTCAACCTGTGCGTACACTGCCGGATCTCTGAAAGCCATTTGAGGTCCAATGTGATGCTTGTGGTGATTTCCTTGGAGCTATTTTTCTCCAAGAAGGGCACTCCATAGCCTACGAAAGTCGAAGGCTTGACCCTTTTGAGCAAGCTCTAGGAATATATGAAAAGGAACTCCTCGCAGTTCTACATGCCTTAGATTCGTAGAAGCATTATCTATTGGGGACTCCTTTCATCCTGCGGACGGATCACCAAAGCCTTAAGTACTTCATGACACAGACCAATCCCTCCGACAGAAAAATGAGGTGGGAAAATTTCCTTTTGCAATTTCATTTTCATATTGCTCACATTGCTAGCAAGCATAATCATGTAGCCGATGCACTCTCAAGACAGCCGAGAGTGAATGCGGTTTCCATAGCAACTCACAATGATCTATCTTTTATGATAGATGAGTATGCTATTGATCCCGATTTTAGAGATGTGATTTCAACCCTTGCATTAGGAAAGAAAGATGAACCATTTACTTTACAAGATGGTTATCTTCTCTATGGTAATAGACTATGCGTTACCAACTCACTACGTGAGAAAGTAATGTATGAATCTCGTGCTCCTCCTTATGTGGGGCATAGAGGGAGTCAATTTACCCTAAAAGGGATTGAAACATATTTCTATTGGCCTACCATGAAACAAACATACAAGAGTATGTTTCTAAATGTGTGGTATGCCAAAAGACAAAGTTTGATAGAGGGAAGCAACTTGGATTGCTTCAACCTTTGCCAATCCCTAATTCACCATGGGAGAGCATATCCATGGATTTTATCTTTGGATTGCCTAAGTCTATCCATGGGAATATGGAAGATAGTAGATAGGTTCATTAAACAAGCTCATTTTATACCTATCAAACAGACTATCAAAGCCCATCAAATGGAAATCCTCTTCATTTCACAAACCTTCAAGTACCATGGCTTGCCAATGTCCATAGTGTCGGATAGAGACCCTAGAATGACTAGTAATTTTTGGAAGGGTCTCTTTGAGAATTTAGGGACAAGGCTAAACTTCTCTTTGGCCTATCACCCGCGACGGAGGGCCAAAGTGAAATAGCTAACCTAACAATTCTTGATCTACTAAATACGATCAAAGGTCCCAATGGAAGAAGTACTTACCCTTAGTGGAGTATGCATACAATAACACTGTACATACTTCCACGGGAAAAGCAATTTTCGAGGTAATTTGAGGTAAGATCTAAAAGTACTTTGCTACTTAAGGTACATGGGAAGATCTTCGCTGCAACAGACGAATATAGCCGAGACCTACAAGAATATTTCCAAAAGATTAAGGATGCTATCTCTATCTCACAACAAAGGCAAAAGGCTGTTGCTGATAAGCACAAAAGAGCCAAGCATTTAAAGAAGATGATTGAGTCTTGCTTAAATTTCCCAAGGCTTGATTAAGGCACACAACGTGCAGGAATCCTACGGGACACCAAAAGTACTATGCTAGTTAGCAAAAAGGTACTATGGTCCCGTCCAGATTCTTAGACCAATCATTGAGATGGCCTATCAACTTAAGTTGCCTAGTCATTGGCTCATACATAATGCTTTGCATGTGAGCCTACTAAAGCCTTACCAAGGAGAGCCACCTCAAGAACCAACTATTAAAGACCTAGCGGAGATCGAGGACCAAAAAGAGGTACTGCAGCTTGAGTCCATTCTCCGACATGAAGATAAGGTATTGAGAGGCGGTAAGATTATCCGACGGTATCTTATTAAGTTTAAGAACTATCCTTTTGAAGATGCTAGATGGATGCAAGGCATACAATTAAAGGATAACCTAAACCTTGTCAATGCTTACAATGCTTCCCTAGAGTAAGCAAATGGACAAATGCTTAAAATGAACAAAGTTTTTGTCTTATAAGACTCTCTTTTTGTTATTTGTGCACAAATGCTAAGTAGTATGCATGCTTAGGACCAAGTTTGCGGAGACGACAGCTCCCAAACACCAAGTAGAGCTTGTCACTCTACTATGGAAGATTGATAGTACTAATGTGCAGGCATGCTTGCAGCAGCTTAGGCTCTCAAGCACCAAATGGATTAGTCATCCATTTTGGAACGATGTCGTAGCGTAAGATAGGGATCCTCTACCCGCTAGAAGAAAGGATTTATCTTCTCTACCCCATAGTCGAGGATGACTGTGATTTCAAGAGAGTGGTAATGTTGTAATAACTAATATCTAATTCTCCTAAATTATTTTCTCATGTTAAACTGATCATTTAATATGGGAAAGTACAAGGGGAGAAAAAGCTAGAATATTGGTTAAGCTGGCAGACCGGCCACATTAGGAATCCAAAGGAGAAAAAATAGGGATCCAAAGTGAAGGGGGGGGCATCTGAAAAAGAGAAATGTGCAAAAATGGGCTTCAAAGACCCTAGTGTTCAGCCCATTAAGACTTCCAAAATGCTAAGGTTCCAATTTTCAATGTAAAGTCCAACGGTCAAACCTTAGGGATATTGGATTCTTTGTAAGTGTACAAAAAGTCTTCCTAGATCCCTATATAGGAGGGGGCGAGCCCTTTTAGTAGGGGATGAGCGAGAAACACACACACACACACACACACACATTCATGCAAGCCCCTTTACACAAAGGGCATAGTGGACACATGTCAACTCCCTAGACCAATTGCCCACCAGGTGCATTCAAATCCTATTGGATGTCTATAGAGGTGGACCAATGAGAATTAGGCTAGAGTAAATATAGTTTAATTCATTTAAAAACTATTGATAAAATAAATAATAAGAATTAAGCTCTCTAGAAGACTATTGGACAGTCTCCCAAGGGGTCCAATGAGCATTCAACAGCCCAATGGCTTGCCTGATTCCTATTGGCCAAAAGACAAAGGGGTCCAATGAGAGTTTAGTTGCATTATTTAATTACTTAAAGCTCTCACAAAAGGGGAAAGGGAGACACATGTCACGAGGCTATCACTTATGCTTCTCAATTATGATTGGCTAAGATTTGTAGGGTCCAATGGGGTGCCAACAAGAGTAAATTGCAAGAGGAGTCGGCCAAGAGAGAGAGGGGGACCGATTTTGTCAAAGCATTATCACACACACACCCACACAATCTCATGTGTGAAGCAAGAAGACTCTCTCTCTCCTTCTCAAGATTTAATGGAAAGCTCATCTACTCCAAGCTTGTGAGAAGGGAGGCCTACACCAACAACTCTTGGCTTTGTGATGCAAATCCAACCAAGAGCCAAGATTCAATGCATGCTCATCTCCTCTACCATGCTAATTACTAAGCTATTCTAAGCTTTTATGAGTGATTATGTGAGGAGATATACTTCTTTCTCGTAAGAATCCTTCATCTTCCTCTCAATCTACTCTCAATCCCGCTAGCTCTCACCATCTTCAAAGGTGCGTGAGGTCTTGGGTCTGAGACCGTGAGGGAATTGATGTTGTGTTTTATAAGTGTGTGCATGGTGCTTGAAGCTTCCACCTTCATTGCACCATCAATTTATTGAAGGAACACAAAGTATTGTATTGTAAAATGTCTCCCTTGATGGGGAAACTTATAATACAAAGCCTTTTGGAGGGGAGACCGGCTCCATGTAAATCCGGTCTTCAACTGTCGTCAATAGCTTAATTTCATTCTCTTTCGAAGTATTGTTCATGCCTATCTAACTAGGTGTTATGCTTTTTGTTGCTCTCTCCATCCAAGCACTCTTACTAGCTCATTAGGAATCTATTTTAATGGAATTCTCACTATGTTTTTGCTATCTTTTGCTACACACAAGTTACTAGGCCATTAAATGTTACAAGGTAGAGGGCGAGGAAGAGTAGCCAAAAGCCTTTGGAAGAGGTCAAGGTAGGAATGCCCATGCACATGATGCCATAGGAGAGCCTATCCTTGGTGAAGAAGAAGAGAGAGCAAGAATTTATGTAGCTATTGACAACCTTGGAGCTCAAAGAGAATTCATTGTTATTCAAGCACCGGCCACCCATCAAGGTAAACTTTTTAGCCTCCTCATTGATTGTGGAAGAACCCATTCTTTTCTATCCCCGAAATGCTTGCGAAATTTGAACATGAATAAAAAACATGCTAAACCCATGACAACAAAATTGGCTAATGGGAAAATCGTGGTATCACGATATCCTGTGGGAACCCTTGACTTTGAACTAGGAGGACATGGTACTTCAACTTTTTTTAGAACCGTACCAATTGGGATGTATGATGGAATTCTTGGGATGGATTGGTTATCTAAGAATCATGCTAGAATCTATTGTGGCCTAGGTAGTTTGAGCTTTAGAGATAGTCAGGCTAAGCAAGTCAAAGTACAAGGAAAGAATGGGATTCCAAAGATTCAATTAGTTAAAGCCAACCATCTACTCAAAGGTACGAGGATTGGACAACAAATATTTGTGGTCAAACTAAACAAGATCGATCCAAAATCAAGCGCTACAAAACCCTCTTGGTTTCATGAATATTCAGATGTCTTTCCTAAAGATCTCACCTCTCTTCCTCTGAATCAAGAGATTGATCATGAGATAGAGATTCTTTTAGGAAGTAAGCGAGTGTTAAAGAGACCTTATAAAATAGTGTTGTCAGAGGCCATTGAACTGAAGGAACAAATTTGTCAACTTATAGAACAAGGATTTATTAGACTGAGTAAATCAAGTTGGGGAGGTCTAGTACTCTTTCATAAGAAGAAAGATGGAGCTCTACAACTCTGCATTAATTACAGAGGACTAAATTAGGTAACGGTTAAGAAGAACCATCCTATTCCACGAATTGATGAATTGTTGGACATGATACATGGTTCCAAGGTCTTCTCAAAGATAGATCTAATATCTCGTTATTATCAAATCATAACAAAGGAATCAAATATTTCAAAGATAATTTTCAACACTCAATATGGACATTCATTTTTCTAAATCCCAAAGGAATCAGATATTCCCCAGATCCTTGTTTGATCTGGGGATTCAAACCTTCAATGGGGCTTCATTCTTACACTTCTCACATGATGGACCTTGTGTCTATTATAGAGATAGGTTATGTGTACCAAAGGACCCTAACTTAAAGAAGGCTATCTTATTTGAGGCCTATAATAGCCCTACTTTAGGACACCCAAGATATGCAAAGACTCTCAATGTTGTATGAAAAAGATTCTATTGGATTTGGCAAAAGGTAGATGTGCTACACTATGTTCGTCAATGCTTGACATGCCAAAGGATTAGCTGAGAGAGTTAACTTTCCCATAAACTTCAACCAATGGACATTCCCCGAATGAAGTGGGAGTGTATGGACTTTGTCATTGGATTACCTATGGTACAAGGAGGATATAATTCACTTATGGTAGTTGTTGACCTACTCACGATGTTGCACATCTCATACCAGTCAAGACAACCTTTACCACCTCGACATTGCACGACTATTTGTTAAAGAGATTTTAAGATTTCATGGATTGCCTAAAGGGATTGCAAGTGATCAAGATGTGAAGTTCACTTCAAACTTTTGGACCTCAATCTTCAAGGAAATTGAAACAGAATTAAACTACAGTACTGCATGCCATCCTCAATCAGATGGTCAAATAGACGAGTCAACCAAGTCATCAAAGATATTCTTAGAGCTTATTGCATTAGAGAGCCTAAACAATGGAATCAATTTTTACCTCTAGTGGAATATGGTTACAATGCCTCTCACCATCAAAGCATTGGTATGACCTCATTTTGTGCCTTGTATGGTCAAGAATGTGTCTCTCCACTCAACTTTTCCGAACCTATCATCAGAGTTGATGCGTCTAATAAGATGCTAGAAGAAATGGAAAACAAAAAAAATCCATCCAAAAGGATATTCAAGCAGCTCAGGATCGTCAAAAGTAGTATGCGGATAGTAAGAGATTCAAAAGAAGATTCAAAGAAGATGACAAGGTTTTTCTTTGGATTTATCCAAAGAGAAATACCTTATCACTTGGAAAGTACAATAATCTTAGCCCATGCTATTGTGGCCCGTACAAAGTGATCAAGTGTATAGGAACCCAATCTTACAAGTTGAAGTTGGCAGCAAAGTCCACGATGTATTTCATGTAAGCTTATTAAAACTCTATATTCCTAGTGATGATCAGCTCCTCAACGATGAACAAATTGTCATGCCTACTCAAAACATCTTGGAGCTCCAACATTCTAGAATTTTGGAGTCTTGAGAGAAGATTTTTTGAAATAGAGTTATCAGAGAACACCTTGTTAAGTAGCAGGACTATCTGAAGAAGATGCAACATGGGAAGATGAAGCCACCCTAAAGAAGGAATACCCTCACTTTTCTCGAGATAACGACATCTCGAATACCTAAGTTGGGGAGATTGTAATGCACCCAACATTTTTCAATAAAAACTATTTCATTTACACTGTAAAAATGTTTAAGGTTCGCATTTCATTAAGTCATAGAGCATTCTAATGGAATGATCGGATTGAAATCAGACTCTGGAACTATTAATTATGACTATTATTCACTAGAAAACAATAGGTTGACATGGAAAACTTAAGCTTCAAGACTGTATCTAAAGATAAGAGTTGACCCTTAAGAAAGAAGGAGTAATTTCAGGAAAGAGAGAGTAATTTTAGGAAAGGAAGAGTATTTTTAGAAGAGAAGGAGTAGGAGGAGTACTTTTAGGAAAGAAAGAGTACTTTTAGAAAAGGAAGAGGAATGAGTTTAGTTTAGAGCTTCTTTCCTTGGAAGCCAAGGTTCTTCTAAAATTAGAGACTCAAAATCGTGCATCAAGATACGTGTCCGCCAAAATAAAATAAAATAATAGTAATTTTTTAAAAAATAGCCTCAAACATGTGCGAAATTATCTCTCTGATTTTTGCTATTCTTAGCTTTTGATTTTGGCTTTGAGACCCTATATAAAGACCCCACTCCCTTCACTTTCAAGAGACACACACAGAAGTTCTTAAAAGTGGAAGCTCTCTTGCCTTGACCTTGGAGTTACCTTCTCTCCCACAACATCTCTCCCTCAAGCTCTCACCCTCAACCATCTCCATCTCCAACTTCTTCTCTATCGCCGTCGTGCTGTCCCTCAAATTCTTGAGTTCCCTTTCTCTCTTTCCCCCTTCTCTTTCGTGATACAATGGCCTCAAAGCGAGTGACTCAAAGCTCAAAGGATTCTCATGCCACTCCACCTCCATTAAGAGAGGTGCAAAGGAAGACATCAACTACTCCAAACGTTGCTCAAGAGGAGGTATCGACTGCGGAAGAAGTTGAATCCGTCCAACCTCAACCACGAAGGTAGTCAAACGTGTTGCTAATCCAGTAAGATGAATTTATAATTTTGCATCATTATACATAATGACCTGTAAGTCAAGCCTAGGAATTTCCTTAAATTGTCCAAGAAATGTGATTATATCACAAGAAACAAGCATATGATTTTCATAGAGTAGTGAAAGAATTGTTTGATTAATGGTTACTAATTGATAAACTGTACTTGTTTGATATTGAAAGTTAGTTGACCATGTTTGAGAAATCACTTAAAGAAAACAATTGCTGAAAGGATATCTTGTTTTCAGATGGAAGTCGCGGTTAGCGGAGAATAAGCTGATGTTATAAGTTCTATTTTTGTCTCTTGCGGTTAGCAGGATGCCTTGTGGTTAGCGAGATGCTCCCTTGTGGTTAGCGACTGGGGAAGTTTGCATATTTTGCGGTTAGCAACTAAGTAAATCCTTTGCAAAGGCTTTGTTGGTTAGACATAGAAAGTCCACGGGTAGCGACAAACTCTTAAGAGTAATTGAGAGATTCATTTTTGTTAAATTATAGGACTGTCTTTATTAGACCATGTTTGAGAAAGAATTGTTTTGGTGATGTTTGAAGGGTTGAATGAAAGAATCTGTGGTCAAAATAAATAAAAGAACACTGTTTGTATATGTAAAACAATGTGGTAGTAATTAGAAAACAAGAAGAATGGGTGAGTGCGGTGTGGAAAGTGGGGGACTAGTATCGTAACGGATCTACGTCTACGGATGGATGGACCCGATTAGTTGGGTACTTTTCACAAGATTTCTAGTTAGTTTAGACTAAGTCTCATATCATATTTATGGTTTATGGATGTGTGCGCGTATGTCTAACGTGTCAATGCAAGGAACTTGCCGATACACCGTGTGCGAGCCACAAATGGCTCCAAGCACACAACAAGCCTAAACTAGTAAGCTCAAAGAAGGCGATGGTGTGTCACTCACTGCTCTACGCTTGCTTCGTGGAGGATTCCTTGCCGTGAAGAAGAAGGAGCCGCCGCTTCGCCGCGCTCAACCGCTTCGCCGCCGCCGTGCCGTCATCACAATGCTCGATCGCACTCTCTCTCTCTCACGCACACACACACACACACACACACACACACACACACACACACACACACACACACACACACACACACACACACACACACACACACACACACACACACACAAGGAGATGAAGAAGAAGAAGATGGAGATGGAGCAAGAGCACTCTTCTATTGCACAAATGAGAGAATGAGTGAATTTTAGGTTTAGTTGACTTTTATATGAGCTCGCCCCATTCACACTTGGGCGCCCATGCTTAGCCAACTAATCCCTTGAATGTTCCAGTTAGAGTGCGCCTCTCATCGGCGATCACTCTTACCCTTTTCCTATTGGACCGACAAGCCCGGCACCTGACTCTACCAAATAAATAATACAATGTTCGCCGTAGGTTACAACGTCCGTCGTAGGTGATAGGGTGTCCATGAGCCGTGAGGGTTAACATGCCCCCCTTCCTGATGTAGATTCCGTCCTCGGAAGCTATTGAGTTGAAGCTCGTTCGTCGAGGTGGAAGAGCATTTGAGATGAATGTCCTTAGCCTTCTTTAGTCATTGCAAAATCAAACAACATTGGCACAATATTTGCATTCTCATAAGCGATTAAAAAGCATATGCAGTTTTAGGTAGAAAAATTGATTGGTAATAGAATTTTAAACAATTTTTCAGCAAAAAACATTAAATTGCAATATAATGAAACACATAAACAGCTGTAAAGGTAAAAAATTAAACAAGTATGGGGTCGCTAATTTAACGGTCGAAAGGCACTAAAGATCGACTATTAATACCATGGGTAAGCTTCTTAATTTTCTCTGGTCAATTAAGTTGTTTAATTGCGAGAGCCAAGTATTTCATGTTCAAGGGGGGCTGACTAGAGGCTATACCTAGAAGACCTTGTAGTTAAGCTACGATAAAAGGAATTTCTCATGAAATCATCGCCCGGCTGATTACCTTATCTTTGACCCCCCAAAGTCTTTTCACAGTGATTCAATTTTGATGTGTGTGCTTATTTTGTATGTCTTGGGTTTTTTGCTTTTCAAGGAAAAGCGCCCACACTGGGAACCTCTAGGGCTCTAGTACCATAGGCGATACATGTGAGTGAAGTACCCAATCAAGCTGAGATTTCTCTTCCAGCTTAAGATTTTTCATTGTGGCACTTTGATTTTTTGTTTGTTCATTTTCAACATTTTAATTTTATAACTTTGGGGGGTCATATAACATTGTTACACCTCCCCAGGCTCATCACACAAGTAAACTCTCTTTATAATACTTAAGCTAAAGGTTAATAGGGTCAAGCCCACTAGAAAGCCCTAGTACATTTCACACAATGCTGCCTAAATCGGATTAAGAACCTAAGTAACCATTGATGATTAGGAAGGCATTCCCCATGGTATTAAGAGAAGATCTCTAACACCTAACTTGGTCAAACTAGCTTAGTCAGATTGCTTGATTTTTAAATGTAGACAAGTGATTATGACAAAAAATGACATTGAATTAAATGTTTGATACTAAGAAAATGTGATGGATATTATGCTACCAATCACAATCAAAGCAGACAATCATAGATGCAAAAAAGATAAGAGGCAATGCTAATGGACAAGAAACACCTGTTTGTGTTGATGGTCGCGCTTGATTTGAAGAGTGAGTCGAGATAAAGATTCCATGAAGGTCCAAATCCTACCAATAGCAACACACTCCTGTACACACTAGGAAACACAAGGAATACCTCCAGGAGGCACATTAGTGGGAAAAGGTACCAACACTTATTGAACACAACAAAAACAACATAAGGAACCCTAGCCTAATTATTTGCACTCCCCCTAGAGAGTTAAGGGAATAGGATATTGTAGAGATTGGGGGGAAACCCTAAGGCTAAACCCCTATCCTCGTCGTCGAGATAAATAAAGTCATCATCCATGAGACCATATGTGACAACAGTGTAGTCATGTAAATCTTCTTCTTCATCATAGGAACCCATGTTCACTAAGAAGGTCACTAGACGCCTATAGTCATCTTGGTCAAAAGGGTAGGCTTGTGCAATGGGAGAAACACTCCCTACTAAGTATGGATCAATCGTGGTCAAGAGACGTATCAGCCACTCTAACTCCTCAAAATTCCTCTCACATGCTAGTGTACTTACCAAATCCCATTCACATGCAAGCACCGGAAAGACCATGTGAAACATTTGTGAAAAGTAACGAGGGTACCTCTCACCCAAGGCAGGAGTGCAATAGATGATGGTTAGAGTGTAAATATTACAAGGGTCGTGTTCTTGTGCATAATGTGTTTTTATGATTTTGTATTATGGCTCTTGCTCTTTTACTTTTTTATCTTGTTTTTGTGAGTATAAGGCTTTATATATACATTCCCTAATATTGGATATTAAGAGGTAGGGAGAAATGTTGAGAGGGACGCAAGTGAATGATGGATGTCAGCAAACACTCCCCCCTTCCTTGGGTAGATCATACCGTTTGAAATGAGCTTGTCACCCTTTGAAACCAATTGTTCCAGTTGGTAATAGGTGGGGATTTTTTCCAGTAGTTTTCTCTTACCTTAGGTGCCTCATCGAGTTGCAATGGTGGTAAGGTACTCTTCCAGGATTGAACTTGAAGTGGTTTAGGTGATTCTTGAACACTGGGAGGTGTGGATTCCTTTGTAGCTTCATGGAGGTCCACTATTGTAGGTGGAGGCTGTGTAGAAGCTTTTACCTCTATGGATGCATTACATGAGGAGCTAGAAGCTTTATTCGTTTTTTCTATGGTTGAGTTGATCAAAACAAGCCTTTCTTGCTTGGGAACCCATACTAGCTCCAGATTCGGTGTATAGTGTTCTGTGATTTTCCATTTCCCACGATCTTTCATCGGCTTTGTCGTCACAGGGTTTGACTCACATGGGTCAGGTGACAAGTAAGAACACAATCTACGTTTTAGAACCCAGATTTGATCATTTCCTTGATAGTAGCCTTGGGCTTCCAATAGGTTTTTAGGAATCCAACGCCACATTTTCTTACTTTTCTTGGAGCGAATGGGACGTTTCTTACAAGGCTTCTGTTTTTTAGCATTAGCTATGGTCGCTAAAGAATCTTTAGGGACCCACTTGTATGTTTTCTTTGTTATATGAGGATGAGTCTTGTCAGAAGCTATATGCATTACTTCTAGCATATTTAAGGGTACGAGTGGTGGCGTTTCATCCCCCTCAGGTGTTACCCAGGTCGTCCTCCTATTTCCCCAAGTCTCTATGGTTGTTGCTAGGTGGACCCAATCCACATTGTCCGACTCAGTCATCCCCGGTAGTACATCCATATAAAGAGAATCTTCCCCAACATCAGTGTCCGCTTTACACGTGTAACTACTGCAATGGGGCCGAGTGAACTGTGGTGTCAGATCTATGATCAATTATAAACTTGTTTCCTAGAGGATGTGCTCGACCCGTCACAAGATCCACTCGAATGACAGAATCTTGGAACTGCAAGTAGACATGGTTTTTAGACCAATCATGTACCATTTTTGCTTCCCTCATGAAAGGACGTCCTAAGATCATCTCCGATGCCATAGTGTGTTTGGAGAAATCCATAACAATGAAGGTAATCCTTATTTTATGTCCAAAGACCTTGATCTTGAGATCTTCTAGCATCCCAATAGGTTTAACAATAGACCCATTGGCCATCTTCACTACTATGGTTGTGGTCGCAAGGTGAGGTCTTCCCATAGCTTCCCAGCAATTTTTAGTCACAATGCTAACCCCAGTGCCACCATCAAGGATTACCTGCACAACTAATCCCTTAGAAGTGATTGGTATGGTCGCATTGGATTCATCACCATCAAAGTATTGTCCCAACTTGTTAACATGTATTTCTATAACAAGGTTCTCATCTAGGTTGGGTTGTGGATCTAAGTGTTCCTCCTCTATTGGCATCTCCCCAGCTCCATCCATCTGGGCAAATTGTGGTAGCCCAAACTTTAGTTCTCCATTGAGGAAGGCTCGAAGAGTTGAGACTAGCTCAGAGTCTTTATATAGTTTGGACATGATGGTGGTTCTAACTTCTGAAGACATGAAATCCATCAATTTGGCAATGTTTAACAGCATCTTTTGGCCTTGAGTCCCTTGACGTGGGGAAGATGGGATCTCCATTTCTTCTATAGGATCAGGTAGTCCCTCTGTAAACATTCTTTCCATCAAGAAGTGAGTACGCCCACTTTCCCATGACTTTAAGTCACTTTCTTCTTGGATGACTTCGATAGGATCAGGTAGTCCCTCTGTAAACATTCTTTCCATCAAGAAGTGAGTACGCCCACTTTCCCATGACTTTAAGTCACTTTCTTCTTGGATGAAACTAGGTATGTCCAAGGGTCTATGGACTTGGTGAGGTTGTTGTTGCATAGGGAATACGGTGTATGTAATCTGGATCTGCCTAGGTGCTGGTTCTAGATCCCTTTGGGTATCTTCTACCAAACTCCTTAATTGCTTGACTCGCTCAATCTCCTCAGTAGGGTTTGGATACGTTCCTACCGTCTTCTTGGATCCTGGCCATTGTGGCTCATGAAGATCTTCCTTGTTGGTTTCTATCTTTGGTCGTTTTTGTCTCCATGGTTTCACCTGAATCAAAATCTTCTTCAGCATCGTTCATATATACGGGGTCATCACCAGTCCCTATGTTGGTCTTTGAACTGGAGTCTGAATTCGCTGCTTTTTGCGATCTCTTTCTTCGTGTTTTCTTCTTTTTCTGAGATTGGGAAATTGATGCCGTGTCTCTTTCCTCAAGGATATAGTTTTGTTTTTGGAGCATCGATCGTGTGAGTACGTTTTATGGTACCACAGGTGTACTTTGTGATGTCTCCTCGGTAACTTCAATAAAGTTTAATGGCGTGATCTTCGGTGCATTTGGATTATTTGTACATTGGGCAATCAAATGATCTATGCCACATTGATTACACATGAGTATTGGCATTGTAGACGTGCTCGCTTGACTGGTTTGCATTAGTGTGGCATTCTTTTGTAGCCTAATAGGACACTCGGCTACACGATGTGGACCTCCACACTCATAGCATTGAAGAGGTGGTCTCTTAGCAGTGTAATTGATATTTTGGCCTCCTGCCGCAAGAGCAGCTACTTGATATATAGGTTTTACTTGTCCCCAATAGTCCTCCATGTAGTATTGTGGACTTTCTTCAAGCACATCCATCCCATAGGCAATATTAGGATCTACATCTTCCTCACAGCCTTCCAAACAAGAAATAGATGACTCACAACCCACTTGATTCACAGAAGTGATTCTTGGATGTGGTGGTTGCGGTCCTAGCACTGGAGGTGGTAAGGGTATTGTTTGAACAACATTTTGGGCCCTAGGGACCATGTGTTGTGCTGTTTGTTCAAGAGGTGGGGCCGGCATCAATGCAAGCACTCGAGGTGTGTCTGTCCATGCTAAGGTTGGTCTATTGGCCATCGCGCGCTTAAATACTATGCAATCTTTAGCTTGATGACCATACCTTCCACATGCATTGCAATTCCCATTGAATTTTACTCTAAAAGTAGGGCATTCACTGGTACTATGCGGTCCATAGCATACTGAGCACCATTGCTGCTCCCTTCTTGGATACATATGATTGTTCTACGGAGCACGATTGTCTCTAAGACTCTCTTGAATAGCCTTGGTGAGATCTACTAAAGTCATCTCAGATATCTTTGTCTCCTTAGCAATAGGCTTTAGGGTCATTGGCTGATGCACCGATGCTTGTGAGCTAATAGATTTAGACTTAATAGACACTCTTTCTCCTTGAATCATTAAATTATCCTCCAATTGGATCGCATTGGTGGTGATTGCTTCCCAAGTGGTGATACCTCTAATGACTAAGCCATTGTAGATATCCTCATGTCATAATCCCCTAATGAATCTATCAAGAAATTGGTTATTGTTGAAGCGCTCATTTGGATAACATCGAGAATTCAAATGCTTCAAGAGACTAATAAAGTCTCTCACCGACTCTTCTTCCTCTCGTTGGGCTTTGTGGAGTTGAGAGGCTACACCCCAAAGCACTCCCTCTCGTATGTATTCTTTTAAGAACAGTCTCCTAAGAGTAGGGTAAATCGTTTTTTCTTCCACCCTTAGGGTTCTATACCAATCCCTAGCCTTTCCACTTAAGGTTAGGCTTAAAGCATTGCTGTTATGTAGGTCATTGTGTTCTCCTAGAGAACCGCATATTTGTTCAAACACTTCGATATGCTTTCTCACATCCCCGTCTCCATTGAATTTTTGTGTGAGCTTGGCTATTTGTACTGCCTTACTTCTAGGCTCTCTATCAGGCGTGTTACGCATATTCTCAGCAATAGATCGACCAATAGCTTGAGCGAATGTTTCCAAGTCACCTAAGTGAGAAGGCACCGTGGGTGAAGGTGCTCCAGAGATTACATGTGGAGTAGGTATTGGCATTGGGGTTGGTGCATAGGAAGCCCTTGAGTTCCACGTTGGGTACAATGTTGTGCCATGTGGTGGTCCATAGTTCATATGGGTGGCCCTAGGCATAGCAGACGTCGGATGTGACATGCTAATGCTAGCCGCCGGTATAGTCCCATGGAAATAAGAACTTGGGTGTTGTGGTTGTGGAGCATAGGTAGTTGAAACAATGGGAGGGGTAGGGACTACATGAGTGTGATGACCCATAGGTGCATACGATTGGTACACACTTGTAGGTACTGTTGCAGGCATTGAGCTACCATGTAGTGGTGCTTTACTAACAAATGAGGCCCATGGCGTGTTTCTTGGCATGCCCATCATTGGGTTAGGCATGGTAGCCGTGGTGTCATCAAGGGAAAGATGAGCTAGACTTGGAAAGGTGAAGCTATCACTTGTGGGCTCAGATTGCACTGAGACCCTTGGAGAAACAACATATGGGGGATCCATCAGACTTACCAAGGGAGTCTCCATTTGCGATAAGGTCGGTTGTTTAGCCTTCCCTGTATCCAAGAATCTCATGAGACCCGTTGAAGTCATGTTGATCCCCTTGTTCTGTCTCTCTAACTCAATGACCCTATGGATGACCTCACAAACTCTTTGTTGTTGATCCTCTACACTAGTAGCACCCATTGTGGATTGTAGGATATCTAACCAACCCACATGATAGGTGTGACCTGTGTATAGGTCGGTCAGAGTCTCTGTTTGTAATTCGTACTCCCAGTCCTCATTTAAGAACACTCCATCTAGGATTGAGGTGCTAGGGGTGTCCTTTGAGCTAGATGTAATGTTGCTTTCTACATAGGAGCTTTCGCTTTTAACTCTCTTCATTGCTCCACCTTGCGTAAGCTCTCGACTTCCTTTTCCCTCGTTGCAAGGATATATCACTCAACCTCTTGCACTTCGGCAAGGCTTCTACCATCGGGTAATATGACCTCGGAGGGAAATAACTCTGAAGAGTCAGGAGGTGCAGTGAATGAAGTATTCACATGCAGATTTTCTAAGGACATAGGGTCTACGTTGGTCATGAATGGAGAATTTACTTCCCCACCCCCATCATTTACATCATTAGCTCCATGTTCGGAGCGAGTGTCTCTACTAAAGGTTTCCTTTCGGCGGCTAAGCACGCTCGGCCCGGACCACGGGCCCATGGCATGCATGTCTTGGCTTGAGCTATTGGGATTAGGCATTGGAAAACCCTCCATGACGTCGTAGTCAGAGGAAGAGTCACTAGCCGCTATGTTCGGGTCTTGGTTTGTACTACCTTGGGTCCCCGCCGAGGGCTCCGAACCTAAAGTAGGTGGATATTGAGAACTCGCGTACGTCGAAATGCTCTCTAGTTGCTCCGTGTCTAGCACACGACCAGAGAGCAAATGCATGTGCCTTTGGCACCCTACAAGCGTTGGCAAATAACCTCGAAGGTTAACCGCTTACCTTTTTTAAGCGTCCGTTTTCACTCGTGTTTTTAATGTTTGATTTTTTTGATTAAAGTGTGTGATAGCTCGAAATGAGCGTATCACTTAGAGGGTCACTGTGTGCTTTACAACACAATTTTCGGGCATTTGACGTTCCGTTGGTCCTCAAAAAATCGATTTTTAGCTACGTATGAAGCTAAAATTCGTTTTTTTTAAAGGCGATTGAGGCCTAGGCCTGAGCGTGAGCTTGGGCTTGGGTCTGGGCTTGGGTATGGGAGATATTCTCGATCCCGGTCTTACCTTTAAAATTATTATTTTTTTAATTTTTAATTTTTTTAAAAAATTTCTTTTTAATTTTTTAAAATTTTAAAAAATAAGGATAAGGTCGCCGCGGCCTGCGCGAGAGCACACACACACACTCTATCTACCTATTTCTAACTAATACACCTACTGTTACACACTAACTAACACACTCTATTAGCTCTCTTAGATCTACTTCTTAGTTACTTTACACAGAAAACTAACAACCTTAATACACAGAGAATAAACACAGTACCTTTGAAAACTCCATTAACAAAAAAAATACACATTATAACACAAAATCCTTCTTCTCAATACACACACCCTCCTTGCTTGCCTTTCCTACAATTGAAATTGCACCACAAAAGAAGCACATAGTGCTACTCGAGCTTAATGCACGGCATTCCCCGGCAGCGGCGCCAAAAACGTGCGCGTATGTCGCACGTGTCAATGCAAGGAACTTGCCAATACACCGTGTGCGAGCCACAAATGGCTCCAAGCACACAACAAGCCTAAACTAGTAAGCTCAAAGAAGGCGATGGTGTGTCACTCACCGCTCTACGCTTGCTTTGTGGAGGATTCCTCGCGGCGAAGAAGAAGGAGCCGCCACTTCGCCGTGCTCAACCGCTTCGCTGCCGCCGTGCCATCATCGCAATGCTCGATCGCACACTCTCTCTCTCTCTCTCACGCACACACACACACACACACACACACACACACACACACACACACACACACACACACAAGGAGATGAAGAAGAAGAAGATGGAGATGGAGCAAGAGCACTCTTCTATTGCACAAATGAGAGAATGAGTGAATTTTAGGTTTAGTTGAATTTTATATGAGCTCGCCCCATTCGCACTTGGGCGCCCATGCTTAACCAACTAATCCCTTGAATGTTCCAGTTAGAGTTCGCCTCTCATCGGCGATCACTCTTACCCTTTTCCTATTGGACCGACAAGCCCGGTACCTGACTCTACCAAATAAATAATACAATGTCCGCCGTAGGTTACAACGTTCGTCGTAGGTGATAGGGTGTCCGTGAGCCGTGAGGGTTAAGAGGATGGCGGCCGTGCCTCTTAAACGTGGTGAAAAAGGCATTGTTTATGTATTTTAAATATGTCAATGGGATTTCATCTTTATGTTAGGAAATAGATTTCATTAGAATCCTTGATTTATCGACCTGGCTTGTGATGTACGACCCTTATAACCACGAACATGATGGATAGAGGACTTGCTCTCTTCTATTGCTCGTATCTCTCCTTCTTCTTCGTAGTTGGATTATGCATAACCATTTTTATTTCTCTTACTTTGTGGTTGAATAGAAGAAATGGTGGAGCTTACATTAGTTGAAGGGGATAATACGGAGCAGGTGCTTTGGCAATATGCAATTTTCCTCTCTTTTTGAATGTTCTTGTTTGGAAAAGTCTCAATGATATGCATTCTTCTTTGTTTGCCAAAGGTTCATGCATTCCATTGCTTGAAGCAGGACATGATAATCAGGGAATATGAGTCTCGCCGCAAGAGAGAACAAAGCGCTAGATTGAAAAGAAAAGTAGACGAAGGTAACATTTCTGAAGGAGAACTGGATGAAGCAGCCAAAGAAATAGTGGATAAAGGAGAACCAAAGGACTATCCGGAAATCAACGATGAGGTAAAAAGAGAAAAGGTAGCCAAAGACATTGCACAATATATTCTGTGTCAAACAAATGAAATGGACATGAATGCTATTAAAGAAATTTTCAAACGGATGATTCAGCATCCTTCACTAAAAGATCTTCACAATGATAAGGCACCAACGCTAGGTTTTGCAGACACACTCATATAAAATATCTGGAACACACTTCAAGACTTGAAGAGGCCACAAAATGAAGATGAAATGTTCCTCAAGATGTCTACCATGCTGATGCTTGTGAGCTCAAAAGACCGAGAGGATGCACAAGGGCTTAATGATAATCTTGCCTCCAAGCTCCTTTCCATTCATAGAAGTAACTTTTATGGAGCCAGATACCAGCTACTCCAGCAAACTGAGAATAGTGCATTATCATTTTCCACATGCCATCGAAGTCTTCCAAGAAGTCACATACCTGAAGAGGTCAAGGAGTTGGTAGAGAACTTTTGGACTCTTGAGACTCATGTGTCCCCCAACAAGAAGGACATATGTCAAAAGAGAATAGGTTGAAAGCAGTCTATCACACATCCCATCCATCTATTGGAAGTATCACAGGTATGAATGAAAGCGCATGCCATGTAGTAGCAACATGTACATTTTCTATATAACATTCCTAGTTAGTAGCTATCAATTATTGAGCATTGCCTAATGTTTATATATGTGAATAATTTATTGTTATCGCGGCCAGTTAATAGCTATAAATAGTTTCTAACTGTATGTATCTGTAATTATGCAACGACTATTGGTAGGCTGTTTGATAGCTATTGATAGAAGATAGGCACTAATTAGTAGCTATCAATTACTGACCATTGCCTAGCTATTTATAGCTATAATTAGTTTACGGATATTGGCCACTTAATAACTGTAAATAGTTTTTATTTTTATCTATTTTATTAATAGTTAATAACTAATGATTGCTATTTTTTGCTAGTGATTTCTATCTACATCTATTGATGGCTATGATTGATAATAGATATTTGACAGCTGTGAATAGCTGTGATATAGTTATCATTGCTATTTGAGGGTAGCTATGATTGCTATTTGACAAGTATTGATAGCTATCAGATACCTATGTTTGCTACTTCATAGCTAGTGATTGCTATTACAACTTGGTATTGCATGTATTGATAGCTTTTTGATAAATATTTCATAGCTAGTGATGGTTATCTTATAGCTACTTATAGCTAACACATAGCTATGATTACTATTTCACAAAAAGTGAGTGCTATTCTATAACTATTGATAGATATTACATGTATATGATTAATAATTTTCCCACAATAAAAACTACCTTGCATCAGGCCGCACAAGGAAGCATAGCCATCTAGGCCTCTCGACCAAAACCTGGTCATAAAGTAGATTCCATGTCGGGAAAAACATTTCTTCATCCAAATCTACTTTATGAATTAGAAGTCCGTTCAAATCCAAAATTAGAGCTATGGGAGCATTTTCCACACTATTAGTGTCATAGTAGTCTTCCTCGGCTACTTCAATCATCCGACTCGGATCGTTGCAGTTTGGGAAAGACCATGCTGCTGAGCTAGACTTATATACCTATGCCAACTTCATGAAAACCTTTTGTTTCAGCTCCATATACCTTTGTAACCTTTTAAACGGGTGATCTATGGCCTTAACTTGTAAATTGATCTTCGTGGTGAACACACTAGCACAACCATCATATCCTAATGTATTACTGCATTCGATAGAGTGTACATAAGGCAACTAGCTTATTTAAAAGCACAAGAAAATATTTGCAATAAAAACATTGCATATCATTCATAGTTTGTCCTTGAAAAAACATAACATTTACAAAGGTGCATCAGGGCTATAGACCAGCACCACAAGAAGGTGACTAGCCAGAGGGACTTTGCCAATGGGCACATCCCCATCAACTCTTGCACGATCAGCCAGGGGTTGGTCAACTACCTGCTTGGAAGCATCGCCAGCAGGGACTTCAACGGCATCCCCACCATCTTAAGGAGCTTCATTGTACAGGCTTTTGTTCCGCCTCTTGGTTGGTGGATTTGCCGAACTTTGTTTCCTTTTTCTCCCTTGCGAAAACATGTCTTCTAGAGTGTCTGCACAATCTTCCCCAACATCAAATGTACCTTTCTCCATGAATGTATCGTTGCCTACATCTTCATTGTCCGCTTCGAGTGCCACTACAATCAACCTCGTCGACCTCCTAGGCAAGTTTTACTTTTGCCTCCCACCTCTTGCAGGCTTTTGTAGTTTTGCCTTGTCCTTTGTGGCATCTCCCTTTTCCTCTGTAGCATTATCCTGTGCTTCAAGAATCTTTGCAATTGTAATGGAAGAAGTGATAAAAAGTAGTAAGTACCTTCAAGCTAGCTAATAATTGTGTAGTAGCTAGCAAATAAGTGGATAAAGCTTGCAAACAGTACCTGAAACTCATTGCAAGATAGCCTTGCTACCTAACTGGCTGCAAGAAAACCTTGTTGAAGATTCTTCCCAAAATTTAGAGTCGACCATAATTTCCGTCGACTGCATTGCAAGTCCACCTAAGCTCTTCAATGGAGTGAAGACACAGGTGCTTGGAATACTATCAATTGTTTTGAGAGGACATAAAGTTGCAAAAAAAAACAAAGTTAACCTTTTGAAAACAATAACCAACTAGCTAAAAAAGAAAATAGAAACATGCTGTTTAGAATATAGCTATCAAATGGTCTTAAGGAGTTTATGGTCTACAGAATAGCTTTGTAGAGCTATTAGATAGGTAATAACTATATTAATAGCTACCCAATTAAGGCCATAGCTACTACTCTCTAGCTATGAAAGTCAATTGCAGCTAAAAATTGGTTAAAAACTTCTTGTAAAACAACTATTAGCTGTGAAAGTCAATTGCAGCTAAAAGTTGGTTAAAAACTTCTTGTAAAACAACTTTGGATAGGTCATAATTACTTACAAGTTATTGAAGGCAGCTATTGGGCAACTAAATTAGTAGTTAATAGCTCTTCCATAGCTATCAAAATGGTCTTAAGGAATTTATGATCTACACAATAGCTCTATATAAGGTGGCCAACAGCTATTAGGAAGGCAATAGTTGTATTAATAGCTGCTCAGTTAAGGCCAAAGCTGTGACCATCTAATTATCAAAGTCAATTGCAGCTAAAAGCTGATTAAAAGCTTCTTGTTAAACACCTATAGACAACTTTGGATAGGCCATAGCTAATTACAAGCTATTTGAGACAGCTATTGGGCAACTATTAGCATTTAGAAGCTGTTCCGTAGCTATCAAAATGGTCTTAAATGGTTAATGATGTACATGATAGCTTTATATTAGGTAGCCAACAGCTATTAGACAGGTAATAACTGTATTAATAGCTACCCAATTAAGGCCATAGCTATTAACCTCTAGCTATGAAAGTCTATAGCAGCTAAAAGCTGGTTAGAAGCTTCTTGTGAGACAGCTTTAGCAAACTTTGGATATGTCATAGCTTGTTTATATCTATTGGTCAATTATTACTGGGTGTTAATAGCTAAGAAACATAACACAAGCAACAACTACTGCTGTAACCATAACATAAGCAACAACAGCCATTGTACAATGGCTATTAAAAAGGTAGTACAACTATCATTGACTTATTGGGGACATTTCCCTATATCAATCTGCACATCCCTAATTTTGGCATGTACATCAACCAACAGTTCCAGTGCCAAATTCGCATGCTGAGTATTTATTGTAGCTAAATTGGCCTTCAGTGGTGCACCTTCCAATGATAATGTGCTCATTGTCTCCCCCTCGTTCATGCACATCATTAATCTAGCCCTCTTGTTGGAGAGACCCTGCTTGTGTGCTCCTAGAGGACTGTCTGAGCTCGCAGCCAGGGCTGGCCAAGCAACCTTGTGCTAGACTTGTCCTCAGAGAACTCTGCTCGTTCGCAATTTTCAAAAGCAAATTCTTTTGCAAACCAGGCAGCGCACTCACTGTTTACAGGTAACTCTTGGTAGATCATTTGATACAGCACCATGAATTTGTTGAAAAAATCTGGCCGTAAGGTGAGGAGCTTCACTTTCTGCCCTTTTGCTCTTACCGCCATGAACACGGACAACCAATTTATGTCTAAGACATCCATCATATGTGCTCTGTCAACCCCATCCACGATGAGATTGTAAAGTTCATGAAACTCCTCCTTTTTGGTGCAAACCTTTGCATGATGGATTTTGGTGTATGGAGATGGGGTCCACTTGAATATACAATAGCAATAATAAGATGAAGTCCATAAAATTAGCAAAAAAATATGAAGCATATGACAGGTCACACACCACACACATGGACATGCACAATGACACAGGTGCATATAATAGGCAAATAACAACCACAAACACACAAATACACAGACGGCACATGAGAACATCATGACAAATTGCACCTTCTGGTTCTAACTCCATGCACACAACAACTTTGAGGTTTGTTGCAAGGGACTCTTTGCAAGTTATGGTGATCAATGAACATGCTGTTGCTATAGAGACAAGAAGGCCAATGAGCACACATTCAACACCCCCTCCAGATATGGATACTCCCATTCACACAGCAGCACAAATATTTTTTTCAAAAGAGCATGTACAAGCTATGGTGGTTAATGAAGACGACAAGATGGTTGTATTTGCCACTCTTAGTATCGATGCTCCCATTGAGAAACAAGATTCAAGTTTTGTTGCAACACATTCCATGCAAGTAATGCTAATTAGTGATATAGTGTGATCATGATAGATGAGGAGCTTATGTAGACAAGTCAATCTCCTTCCATTTTTGAAAATGCGCATTAATGCAGTATCTCTATTGACCTCTCAGACATCACACCATACTTCTCCCACACAAAAACAAACCACATCTAGAGAGAGAGAGACAGACAGAGAGAGAGAGAGAGAGAGAGAGAGAGAGAGAGAGAGAGAGAGAGAGAGAGAGAACCTTAGAGCCATAGCACGCGTTGTTCCTGTAGGAGAAACTTGCCTTCCTTGCCTTCTTGTAGAATTCTTGCCCCATGCAAGAATGTGAATCCGGGCAGAGTACTCCCCCCTCTCTCACACGTCCCCACTACTTGACTAATGTACTACATGTACCCAACATTACAAAGAACCTAAATGTGTTGGGAAAATGGTTGAGAAAGGTTTACAGGTTAGGTTTAACTCCAATGGTCTCTTTTTCAAAGAGCATAAGAAGGATGGAAGGCTAGTTGTGCAAGGAAAGCAAGTGGGCATAATATTTACTTTTGGATATAAATGTACCCAAAGTGAATGCTGCCATGTTTTCATGAGGTGCATGCGTTGTTCTAGATATAAAGATTTGGAACAAATGTATTGGTCATTTAAATTTGCATAGGTTGAAAATGATGCAAACTAAAGAGACGGTTACAGTTTTACCGATGTTTTGAGTTACTGAAATGCAGAAAGTGTGTGAAGCAGGCAAAAGCATCCTTTCCTCATGATAGGCATGTAAGTAGGAACGCCTTGGATTTAGTGCATACAGATGTATGGGGTACAACAAAAAATGCATCTATGGGTGGATGTAGATACTATGTGAGTTTCATTGACGACCATATGAGGAAAGTATGTGTCTACTTCATGAAGCAAAAAAGTGAGGTGTTTATGAATTTTCAAAATTTCAAAGTTATGGTTGAAAAATAGATTGGGAAACATGTAAAGTGCCTGAGAGCAGATGGAGGGGGAGAATACCCTTCCATGAATTCAATGGTTTAAGTGGCTAGAGCATTGGTAAATGAGAAGAAAATGCTTCATTGGTATTGGACTGAGGTTGTTGCTACAAGTGTCTACATTATGAACAATACCCCTACTATTGCTATACATGATATGACACTCGAAGAAAAGTTCAGTGGTGAAAAACTAGATATATGGGATTTTAAAGTGTTTGGATGTATTGCTTATTTGCATGTGCTAGATGAGCTAAGAAGTAAGATTGATCCAAAAGATGAAAAATGTGTGTTTATTGGCTATTCCCTTGAGCAAAAAGGATACAAGTGCTATAATCCTGTCACACAGGTAAAGTGAGGGTGAGCAAGGATGGCGAGAACTGTGCACAACATTGAGAGTGAGATAGAGCAGGGTTGTCGGGAGGTTTGACACGAGATACACTCTTCTTCTACCCATTAAATTATATCAATATAGATCTTATGGGTGCTCTTATGCGCTCGTGCTCTCTACCAATGGAGGTGACTGGCTTGTCAAAGTGCAAGAGGAGAAGATGGATAGGTACTAGAAGAAGCTCGGCAACAGCTCCTCACACTCACTTTGATTGATTGTGAGGGTTGGAATGCGGAAATCCGCTATGGTGAGGGCATCGTTCAATAGCAAGGCAATGTCGCTGCGCACGAGCCATCAACCTCAGATGCTCCTACATTGGCAACATAGTTCACACAGGATAGCTAGGGTGAGACGGATATCATTGGTGGCAATGTTCCAATATATTTATTGTTTAAACCCCGATGTTGTTGCCTTTGCAAGTCCATGACCATCTATGCCATTAACAAAAGAGTAAAGAGTAAAGAATTATCATTAAAAGTGTCTCTTGTTTTTTGTGGAGTAGTGGGCAGTCATTGGTGTGATGTTCAATTTCATTTTAGTATTGGCAGTTTTGATTGTTGTACTGCGCCAAGAAGTAATGAATATAGAATTATCATTAAAAGTCTCTCTTGTTTTTTGTGAAGTAGTGGGCACTCATTAATGTGATGATTAGTGACGTTTCACTATTGGCAATTGTTGTCATTCTGATTGTAGTTATTTTGATACCATCAAGGTCCTTCTATTTAGTCATTAAGTTGACATAATTGATTTTCGTGTTCATAGCCAGTTTACCAATTTTCTCTCTTGACTACGTGCGCATTGACTTGTCATTTTGCATGATGCTACTATGTGTGTAGAGGATGTGAGCATTTGTGGGTTGGTGACAGAATTTGTTGAGGAACTGTTGCTTATGATCAATGTATGGGACATAAACTGCATCATCCATGCTTGTGGACAGTCTATGAGTGTTGCTGTGAACATCCGCTTCATGTGCAACTAATCTTCATTGTTGAGGTGTACTGTGTTGACTGCTCTAGAGAACTTTGGGTACTCTAGTGTTGGTTTCTTGAGAAGGAAGTCAAGAAAATTTAGTAAAAACTTATGTTGGTAGGGCTTTAGAGACACCTAAAGATATCAACAATGTTAGAGGCTCTAATCTCACCCAAATGATGTAATTAGGGACTTAAACTAAATCTCTTTGCAGGGGCTACGTAGAACATACAGTTAAAGTGTCAAATCTTGAGCAAATTTAGCACTTGGAATTGTTTGGGAGCTATGTTTCATTGAAAATGGCCAGGAATTTTAGGACTTAAAAAAATTAAATGTTCTCACTCGCATGTGTGGGATGTTTTTAGCGGCTCTTATGTGTTCGTGTGCAAGACGCCTCTTTTCGAGCCTTATTTTGGCCGCTTTGCTAAAGACAAAAGGGAAGGACAAAAATAACCACGTTTTTCAAGGAAGACAACCCCCATAATCAGAAGGAGACTATTCAATTGGGATGGGGGGACTGGGATTGTGATTGTGAATGAGAGTGAGAGTGTGGTTGAGAGTGAGAGTGCGATTAAGATTGAGAAGGAGACTATTCAATTGGGATGGGGGGACTGGGATTGTGATTGTGAATGAGAGTGAGAGTGTGGTTGAGAGTGAGAGTGCGATTAAGATTGAGAACTGTGCACAAGATTCAGAGTGAGATTGAGAGTGAGATAGCTTGGGGGTGGTCGGGAGGTTTGACATGTGCTACGCTCTTCTTGTACCCATTAACTCATATCAATACAAATCTTACGGGAGTTCTTACACGCTCGAGCTCTCTACCAATGGAGGAGACTGTCTTGTCCAAGCACTAGAGGAGAAGACTCAGACGGAAGGAGAAGGCGACGGCCCCTTGAATGTGCAGGATGTGCAATATATGCGGGACTCCCAAGTTGACACACGATGAGACTCATATACCGGCTTGGACACAGGTCAAGATTTTTGTGGAGTTTTCTGATTCGGATTTAGCTTTTACAAAGATGCTCAATGCCGATATGACGACATTTGCTGCAGCTGAGGCCTGTGCACAACGTGCATGTGAGACGTATTTACAATTTGGACTTGATAGTGGAGATTTGAGCCTATAGTGAGAGCCTGTACAAGGTCTTTTGTATCTTAGTGGGCCACAATGCAACCTCCACCCATAGTCTTCATGACTACTATTCTAGGTAAAGACCTTTTTGGAAAAATCAGGACCATGAACGAGCTTATGGAAGCTGAGCAACAAGCAAAGACCAAGCAACAACAACTGCATGAGGAGCAATAATAGTAGCAACACTCAGGGGAGGAGTAGCCACGCTTGGAAAAAATAGAACATCAGCTATTGTCAGTGACCACAATGATCAACACATTGACTAAAAGCAATACTAAGCTGTAAGCAAGCAATAAGCAATACTAAGCTGAGAGCAAGCAATACCCAGCTGCATGCTAGCAATGCATCCTTTTCTCTTCAAGTTTCTCACTTGATGGTATGTAATGTGGAACTGTCTGAGCATATTAATAACCTCAAAGGATTACAAAAAGTCTTGGTCTGCAAAATGGTGGGTAGGTGCCGAAACAAGCTCCGGCAATTGGTCCCCGCACTCACTTTGGTTTCTCAAGAGGCTTGGAATGCGGCAATCCACATCGGATTGAACATCATGGAAGAGGAGCATGTGGGTGTGCCACAGGTTGCTCTCTTACTCACATGCTACAGTGAGGGCATCGTTCAACATCAAGGCAAAGTCGTTGTGCACGAGCCATCGACCTTGGGCGCTCTTGCATTGGCAGCATATGTCACACAGGAAGCTATGCTGTGATGGACAACATTGGTGGCACTATTTGAATATGTCTATGGTTTAGACCCCAAGGTTGTTGCCTTTCGTAGTCCATGACCGTTTATGCCATTAGCAAAAGAGTAAAGAGTAAATAATCGACATTAAAAGCGTTTCTTGCTTTTTGTGGAGTAGTGGGCACTCATTGGTGTAATGATCAATGTTGTTTTTATATTGGCAGTTCTGATTGTTGTACTGAGCCACTCATTGGTCAAGAAGGAAAGAGTATAGATTTATTATTAAAAGTGTCTCTTGTTTTTTGTGGAGTAGTGGGCACTCATTGGTGTAATGATCTGTGCCATTTCAGTAGAACATACAATTAAAGGGTCAAATCTTGAGCAAATTTACCACTTGGAACCGTTTGAGAGCTACGGGTCGTTGAAAATGGCCAAGAATTTCAAGACTTTAAAAAAAAATAATTCTAAATTTGCTAACTTCCATGTGTGGGGTGTTTTTTAGCATATCTTATGTGTTCGTGTGCACGATGCCTCTTTTCAAGCCTAATTCACGAGGAAGAAAGCCGCCATAATCAGAAGGAGGCTGTTTGACCTGGGATGCAGGGACTGGGATTGTAATTGTGAATGAGAGTGAGAGTGCAATTGAGATTGAGAACTCTAAACAAGATTGAGAGTGAGATAGCTCATGGATGGTTGGAAGGTTTGACATGAGCTACACTCTTCTTGTATCCATAAGAATATATCAATATAGATCTTACGGGTGTTCTTTTAGGCTTGTGCTCTCTAACAATGGAGGCGACTGGTCTATTCAAGTGCTTGAGGAGAAGACTCAAACATAAGGAGAAGGCAAAGGCCTCTTGCAATGTGCGGGATGTGCAATATATGCGGGACTCCCATACTAAGAAACACGTCGAGACTGATGTGCTGGATCGGACATAGCTCAAGGTTTTTGTGGAGTTGTGTGAAATGGATTTAGCTTTTACAAAGATGTTTGATGCCGATATGTTGGCAATGCTGCATGAGACCTGTGCACAGCGTGCATGTGAGGCATATTTACAATTTGGGCTTGATAGCAACGATTTGCTCATGTACTTAGAGCCTCTACAAGGTCTTTTTGTATCTCAGTGGGCCACAAGGCAGCCCCCTCCCCCGTAGTGTTTATGCTTGTTGTTCCAAGGAAAGGCCTTTTTGGAAAAATCAGGGCCATGAATGAGCTTATGGAAGCTGAGAAAGAAGCAGAGACCAAGCAGTAGCAGCCACAAGAGGAGCAACAATCACAAGAGGAGTAGCCACGCTTGTAGAAAATAGACAAGAGTGATCGCAAAGGGTCAACACACTGATTGAAAGTAACCTTGAAACATTGCAAAAAGTCTTGGTCCACAAAATGGTAGATAGGTACCAGAAGAAGCTTCGACAACAGGTCCTCGCACTCACTTCGATTTCTTGTGAGGGTTGGAATGCAGCAATCTGCATTGGATGTGGGTTTGCCACAATCTGCTCTCTTATTCACGCGCTACGGTGAGGGCATTAAAAATGTCTCTAAATTTTTGTGGAGTAGTGCACAGTCACTCATGTAATGATAAGTGCCATTTTAATATTGGTAATTGTTGCCGTTTTGATTGTAGTTATTTTTATACCATCAAGGTCCTTCTATGAAGTCATTATGTTGAGAGAATTG
Organism: Adiantum capillus-veneris; assembly: GCF_014529385.1. Classification (NCBI taxonomy): domain Eukaryota; kingdom Viridiplantae; phylum Streptophyta; class Polypodiopsida; order Polypodiales; family Pteridaceae; genus Adiantum; species Adiantum capillus-veneris. Next base: position 48,869,128 of record NC_140960.1, read on the forward strand.
ATTTCCTCGTTTGTAGCCAGTTGGCCATTTTTCTCATCTTGAATGCGTATGCAAGCACTGACTTGTCATTTTGCATGATGTTACTATGTGTGTAGAGGATGTAAGCAGTTGGGTTGGTGATGAAATGTGTTGAGGAACTATTGCTTGCGATCCATGTATGCGACATAAACTACTCACATGTAAATAAGCCTCACATGCACGCTCTGCACAGGCCTCATGTGTAGCAATTGCCGACATATCGACATCAAACATCTTTTTAAAATCTAAATCCAAATCACATAACTCCACTCAAACCTTGACCTTTGTCCAAGCCGGCACATCAGTGCCGATGTGTGTCTCAGCTGAGAGTTCCGCATATCTTGCACATCCTACACATTGCAAGAGGCCGTCGCCTTCTCCTTGCATTTGAGTCTTCTCCTATGGTGCTTGGACATTCCAGTCACCTCTATTGGTAGAGAGTGTGAGCATGTAAGAACACCCGTAAGATCTGTATTGATATAAGATAATGGGTACAAGAAGAGTGTAGCTTGGGTCAAACCTCTCGACCACCCCCGAGCTATCTCACTCTCAATCTTGTTCACATTTCTCAATCCTCTCACTCTCACTCTCACTCTCATTGACAATCACAATCCTAGTCCCTCCATCCCATTCAAATATTCTCCTTCTGATTATGGGGTTTGCCTTCCTTGCAAAAAGTGTCTATTTTTGTCCTCTTCTTCTGTCTTTAGCAAAGCAATTAGGCTCAAAAAGAGGAGTCCTACACACAAACACATAAGAGCCACTATTTTCTTTTTAAGTCCTAAAATTCTTGGCCATTTCCAACAACCCGTAGCTCCCAAATGGTTCTAAGTGCTAAATTTTCTCAAGATTTGACCCTTATATTGTACGTTCTACGTAAGCCTTTAAAAGGGATTTAGTTTGTGCCCCTAATTACATCGTTTGGGTGAGATTAGTGCCTCTAACATTGTTGATATCTTTAGGTGTGTCTGAAGCCCTACCAAGAGAAGTTTTTATTAACTTTTCTCGACTCCCGACTTCCTTCTCAAGAAACCAGCACTAGAGTACCCAATGTTCTCTAGAGCAGTCAACACAACACACCTCAATAATCAAGATCAGTTGCACATGAAGAGGATGTTCACAACAACATTGATAGACTCCACAACTGCTCACATCCTCTACACACATAGTAACATCATGCAAAATGACAAGTCAATGCTCGCATGCATAGTCAAGATAAGAAAAATGGTCAACTATGTACAAACAAGGATATCAATTATGTCAACATAATCACTATAGACAAGGACCTCAATGGTATCAAAACAACTACAACCAGAACAACAACAACCACCAATATTGAAATGACACTAATCATTACACCAATGAGTGCATACTACTCCACCAAAAACAAGAGACACTTTTAACACAAGAATGGTAACAGGACACTTTTATGTCCTTGGACACTTTTGTGTCCTGTTAAGTGACCATTTTTCTTGAATTATTTGAAGAGTATGAAAATGAATTTCTTGGTGCTATATATCCACAAAGTTGCCTTATGAGCTGAAAAAAACTTAGCATTTTTTTTTGAGTATCGATCTCACCATTAACCTTACTCTTGCACAACATTTTTGAACCTAAACTGTGTGAAAAAACGGGTCCTGTTCTTGGCCTTTTTTCAAATTTTGGCAACTATACCACTCTAAACTTCATGTTTCTGAGGTTTAGATGGCTAGAGGTTAGGCCTTCATAGTTCTCAACATGTTTTGATGTTTGTAGGGAGAGCTAAGTGTTAAAATTGAAAGTTATGACCAATTTATAAGAATTGCATAATCCTGTTTTTTGGCCAAAATTAGCACTTTTATGATTTTTTTGGTGGCTTTCTTGATATCCAAATTCAATTTTGATTGTGTAAGTGTAATGTATAACATAAAGCTAATCTTCCTTGAGTTTTGGGGGACCTAATATGCTATATATCATAGTATATGATGATGGTTGAGTTTTTTGATTGCTGAAGAATACGATACATTTTAGAGTAGAAAGTACAACTTTCTCAATATTGCTAGTTTCTTAGACCAATTGTGTGTATTTTGTAGGTAGTAACCATATCTAATCATAGACTACAAACTTGTCTAGATATTGAGTAGTTTTTATGGGTTTGTAGAGGTTATAATGCTAAACCCAGTTTTTTCATGTTTGCTGTATTTAGCACTTTATCATTGCCCCCAAGGTTCCAATTGTAAGAGATCCGTTATCCTTTTGACATGCTCCATGGCTCCTTTTGAATCAAAAGGCCCAAAGAAAACTAAGAAAACATGTATATAGTATCTGTATTGAGCGTGACTATAGAAACTTTGATGATAGGTCCGCATAATGGCAAAAATGCAACTTTTTTGTACCTATTTTTTTTTACCAAAAAAAAAATAGTGAGGTTAAAGCAACCATATGTTTTGGTCACCAACCCATTGAAGTTAACGGGGCATTTTATCTCATGTCCTACAAAAATCCCCAATCTTATTTATATGCAATCAACCGTAAGAAATTGCTGTTTTGGGCAAAATGCATTGGTCCATAAACTTTGGAGGCTTGTAGTGACCAAGGGATGAGAAAAATTACAAGTTTCTCATTTTTTCCATATGTAGTAGTTATTGAACTATAAGCTCATGAAAGGATTTTTCAAAATGAGTGGATCTACTATGGTTTTGGAATTTTTTCCCAAAACCCTGAAAGGACACTTTAATGTCCTGTTAGGTTACCATTCTAGTGTTAATGATAATTCTATACTATTTACTTCTTGACCAATGAGTGGCATAGTACGACAATCAAAACAACCAATACTGAAACAACACTGATCATTACACCACAAAAAACAAGAACCACTTTTAATGATAATTCTTTACTCTTTACTCTTTTGTTGATGGCATTAGATCGTCATGGGCTGCCAAAGGCAATAGCCTTGGGGTCTAAACCCATTGATATATTTGAACAATGCCACCCATTCTTTTTGTCTCACCCCAGCTTCATGTGTGACGTATGCTGCCAATGAAGGAGCGTCCGAGGTTGATGGCTCGTGCGTAGTGACATTGTCTTGCTCTTGAACAACGAACTCATCGTAGCGCGTGAGTAAGAGAGAAGCCTATGGAAAACCCACGTGCTCTGCTTCCATGATGTTCGCTCCGATGTAGATTCCTGCATTCCAACCCTCACTAGCAACAGAATTGACTGTGGGACCTATTGCCGGAGCTTCTTCTGACACCTATTCACCCTCATAATGTCCTGCAAAATGTCCTGGAACAACACTCATAATAATTGTGTGGGGAGGCTTCCTTTTGGCCCACTGAGATATTGAAAGACCTTGTAGAGGCTCTGAGTATATGCACAAATCATCGCTATCAAGCCCAAATTGTAAATACGCCTCACATGCATGCTGTCCAGAGGCCTCAGCTACAACAACTGCTTGCATATATGCATTGAACATGTTTGTAAAAGCTAAATCCGGATCACATAACTCGACACAAACCTTGAACTTGGTCCGAGCCGGCACATCATTCTCAATGTGTGTCTCAGCCTGTGAGTCCCGCATATCTTGCACATCCTACACTTTGCGAGAGGTCGTCGGTTTCTCCTTCTGTGTGAGTCTTCTTCTTTGGCCCGTGGATAGGACAGTCACCTCCATTGGTAGAGAGTGCAAGTGTGTAAGAACACCCAAAATATCTGTATTGACATAAGTTAATGTGTACAACAAGAGCGTAGCTCATGTCAAACCTCTCGACCACCCCCAAGCTATCTCACTCTCAATCTCACCCTCAATCTTGTGCACAATTCTCAATTCAATCGCACTCTTGATCTCACTCTCAATAACACTCACTTTCATTCATAATCACAATCCCAATCCCCCCATCCCAGTCAAACAGCCTCCTTCTGGTTATGGGGACTGTCTTCCTCATGAAAAGTGACTATTTTTGTCCTATCCTTCTAGGAAGTCTTCAGCAAAACAACCCAAAATTAGGCTAAAAAAGAAGCATCCTCCACACAAACACATAAGAGCCGCTAAAAAACATCCCACACATGTGAGTTATCAAATTTAGATACTTTTTTAATTTTTAAGTCCTTAAATTCCTAGCCATTTTCAACAACCCGTAGCTCCCAAATGGTTCCAAGTGCTAAATTTTACTCAAGATTTGACCTTGTAATTGTATGTTCTCCTACAAAGAGATTTAGTTTGAGCCCCTAATTACATAATTTGGGTGAGATTAGAGCCTCTAAAATTGTTGATAACTTTAGGTGTGTCTGAAGCCCTACCAAGATGAGTTTTTATTAACTTTTCTTAACTTCTTTCTCAAGAAACCAAAACTAGAGTACCCAAAGTTCTCCAGAGCAATCACCACAGCACACCTCAACAATCAAGATCAACTGTAGATGAAGCGAATGTTCATAGCAACACTGGTAGACTCTCCACAAGCATGGGTGATGTAGTGGACCTCAATGGTATCAAAATAAGTACAATCACAATGACAATAGTTGTCAATACTAAAACAACACTGATCATTACCAATGATTTCCAAAAAATTCAAGAGACACTTTTAATGATAATTCTATACTCTTTACTTCTTGATCAATGAGTGGCACAATATGATAATCAAAACTGCTATTACTGAAACAACACTGATTATTACACCAATGAGTACCCACTACTCCACAAAAAACAAGTCTAGACACTTTTAATGATAATTATTTGATCTTTACTCTTTTTCTGATGGCATAGACGGTCATGGATTGCCAAAGGAAATAGCCTTAGGTTCTAAACCATAGACATATTAGAACAGTGCCACCAATGTTGTTTGTCTCACCGTAGATTCCTGTGTGACATATGCTGCCAATGCAGGATCGTCCAAGGTCAATGGCTCGTGTAGAGTGACATTGTATTGCCGTTGAACAATGCCCTCACCATAGCGTGTGAGTAAGAGAGCATCCCGTGGAAAACTTACACATTCCGCTTCCATGATTGCTTTAATGTGGATTGCTGCATTCCAACCCTCACGAGGAAATAAAGTGAGTGCAGGGACCTGTTGCTGGAGCTTCTTTCAGCGCCTATCCACCATTTTGTGGACCAAGATGTTCCAAAATGCTTCAAGGTTATTAGTCTTCTCGGCTAGTGGTGCATTACCTGCCGTCAAGTGAGAAACTTGAAGATCAAGGGTTGCATTTCTAGCGTGCAGCTGGGTATTTCTTGCTTGCAGCTCAATATTGCTTTTCATCAATGCGTTGACCCTTGTGGTCAACAATACCTGCTGCTCTATTTTCTCCAAGAGTGGCTACTCTTCTTAAGGCTGCTGCAGCTTGGTCTCTGTTTGCTGCTCAACTTCCATAAGCTCGCTCATGGCCTTGATTTTACCAAAAAGGACTTTACCTGGAACAATAGTCATAAAGATTGTGTGTGTGTGTGTTTGGGGGGGGGGGGGGGGGAACTACCTTGTGGCCTATTGAGATATCAAAAGGCCTTTTAGAGGCTTTGAGTACATGCACAAATTGTTGATAACAAGCCCAAATTGTAAATATGCCTCACATGCTCGATGTGCACAGGCCTCAACTACAACAACTATCGTCATATAGGCATTGAGCATCTTTGTAAAAGCTAAATCCGGAACACAAAACTCCACACAAAACTTGACTTGTGTCTGAGCGGGCACACCAATCTCAACATGTGTCTCAGTCTGGGAGTCCCACATATCTTGCACATTTGGAGACACTATTGCCTTCCCCTTATGTCTAAGTCTTCTCCTCTTGCACTGGGACATGCCAATTGCTTCCAGTGGTAGAGAGTGCGGGTGCATAAGAACACTCGTAAGATATATATTGATATAAGTTTATGGGTACAAGAAGAGCGTAGCTCCTCTCAAACCTCCCAACCACCCTCGCTCTATCTCGCTCTCAATCTTAGGCACAATTCTCAATCTCAATCACACTCTCACTCTCACTCTCATTCACAATCACAATCCTAGTCTTCGCACCCCAGTCAAACAACCTCCTTTTGATTATGGGGGTTTGTCTTCCTCACAAAAAGTGGCTATTTTTTTCCTCTCAATTTTTCTTTAGCAAAGCGGCCCAAAATTATTCTTGAAAAGCGGCGTCCTGCACATGAACACAAAAGAGCCGCTAAAAAACATCCCACACATGCAAGTTAGCAATTTTTATTTTTTTTAAAAAAATCCTTAAATTCATGGCCATTTTCAATGACCCGTAGCTCCCAAAAAGTTCCAAGTGCTAAATTGGCTCAAGATTTGACCCATTAATTGTATGCTCTATGTAGCCCCTGCAAAGAGATTTAGTTTGAGCCCCTAATAACATCTTTTGGGTGAAATAAAAGCCTCAAACATTGTTGATATCTTTAGGTGTGTCTGAAGGCTTACCAAGATGAGTTTTTATTAACTTTTCTCGACTTCCTTCTCAAGAAACCAACACTAGAGTACCCAAAGTTCTCGAGAGCAGTCAACACAACCACACCTCAATAATAAAGATCAATTGCATGGATGATGCAATTTATGTTGCATACATTGATGGCAAGCAGCAATTCCTCAACACGTTCCATCACCAACCCTCAATTGTTCACCTCCTCTACACACATAGTAACATTATGCAAAATGACAAGTCAATGTTTGCATGTGCAGTCAAGATGAGAAAAATGGTCAATTGGCTACGAACAAGAAAATCAATTCTGTCAACATAATGACTACAGAGTAGGACCTCTATGGTATCAAAATAACAACAATCAAAATGACAACAACTGTCAAGACTGCACTTATTATTGCTTGCTCGCAGCTCAATAGTGGTTTCAATCAATGCATTGACCCTTGCGTTCACTAACAATAGCTACTATTCTATTTTATCTAAGCATGGATGCTGCTGTTGTTGCTGCTCCTCTTGTGGCTGTTGCTACTTGGTCTCTACTTGCTGCTCAGCTTCCATAAACTTGTTCATGGCCTTGATTTTCCCAAAAATGCCTTTACCTGGAACAACAGTCATAAAGACTGTGGGGGGAGGTTGTCTTGTGGCCCACTCTGATCCCAATAGACCTTGTAGAGGCTCCGAGTATATGCACAAATCACCTCTATCAAGGCCAAATTGTAAATACACCTCGCATGCACATTGTGTATAGGCCTCAACTGCAGCAACTACCGGCATATTGGCATTGAACATCTTTGTAAAAGATAAATCCAAATTACAAAACTCCACACAAACTTTGACCTCTGTTTGAGCCAACAAATCAGTCTTGATGTGTGTATTAGCTTGGGAGTCCCATATATCTTGACCATCATGCACATTGTGAGAGGTTTCCGCCTTCTCCTTTTGTCTGAGTCTTCTCCTCTAGCACTTGGACATGCCAGTCAAATTTATTAGTAGAGAGCACAAGCAAGTAAGAACACCCTTAAGATCTCTATTGATATAAGTTAATGGGTACAAGAAGAGCGTAGCTCTTGTCAAACCTCCAAACCACCCCCGAGCTATCGCACTCTCAATCTTGTGTGCAATTCTCAATCTCAATTGCACTCTCACTCTCACTCTCACTCTCATTCTCATTCACAATCACAATCCCAGTCCCCCCATCCTAGTCAAATAGCCTCCTTCTAATTATGTGGGTTGTCATCCTCGCAAAAAGTAGCTATTTTGTCCTCTCCTTCTGTCTTTAGCAAAGCGGCCCAAAATTAATCTTGAAAAGAGACGTCCTGCACACGAACACATAAGATCCACTAGAAAACATCCCACACCTGTGAGTTAGCAGTTTTAGAAACTTTTTTTTTTTATAAGTCCTAAAATTCCTGGCCATTTTCAACGACCCATAGCTCCCAATTGGTTCCAAGTGATAACTTGCTCAAGATTTGACCCTTTAATTGTATGTTCTACATAGCCCCTACAAAGAGATTTAGTTTAATCCCCTAATTACATCATTTGGGTGAGATTAGAGCCTCTAGCAATGTTGATATCTTTAGCTTTGTCTGAAGCCAACCAAGGTGAGTTTTCATTAACTTTTTTGGACTTCCTTCTCAAGAAACCAACACTAGAGTACCCAAAGTTCTCGAGAGCAGTCAATGGAGCACACCTCAACAATCAAGATCAGCTGCACATAAAGTAGTTGTTCACATCAACACTGGTAGACTCTCCACAATCATGGATGATGGAGTTTATGTTGCATACATTGATTGCAAGCAACAATTCCTCAACACATTCCGTCACCAACCCACAACTGCTCACATCCTCTACACACATAGTAACATCATGAAAAATGACAAGTGAGTGTTTGCAAACGCAGTCAAGATGAGAAAAATGGTCAATTGGCTATGAACAAGGAAATCAATTCTATCAACATATTGCTTATAGAGAAGGATCTTGATGGTATCAAAATAGCTACACTCAGAATGACAAAAACTGCCAATATTAAAAGGACACTAGTCATTACACCAATGAGTGTTTACTAATCCACAAGAAACAAGAGACACTTTCTTAATGATAACTCTAAACTTTTAACTTCTTGATCAATCAGTGGCACAATACGACAATCAAAGCTGTCAATACGGAAACAACACTGATCATTACACCAATGCGTGCCCACTACTCCACAAAAAACAAGAGACACTTTTAATGATAATTCTTTACTCTTCACTCTTTTTCTCATGGTGTAGACGATCATGGACTACCAAAGGCAACAACCTTGGGGCCTCAACCAGAGACATATTTAAATAGAGCCACCAATGATGTTCATCTCACCTCAGATTCTTGTGTGACATATGCTGCAAATGGAGGAGCATCCGAGGTCGATGGGTTGCGTGCAGCGACATTGCCTTGCAATTGAACGATGCCCTCACCATAGCGCGTGAGTAATAGAGCATCCTGTGGCAAACCCACACACTCCTCTTTCATGATGTTTGCTCCAATGTGATTTCCACATTCCAACCCTCACGAGAAACCAAAGTGAGTGTGCGGGACCTTCTGCTGGATCTTCTTCCGACACCTATCCAACATTTTGTAGATCAAGACTTTCTGAAATGATTTGAGGTTATTAATCTACTCAAACAGTGCCCCATTACCTATCATCAAGTGAAAGACTTCAAGAGCAAGGTTTCATTGCTAGCATGCAACTGGGTATTGCTTGCTCATAGATCAGTATTGATTGCTTATAGATTAGCATTTCTTGCTTGTAGATCAATATTTCTTTCTTGCAGCTCTGTATTGCATTCAATCAATATTGCTTTGCTTGCAGCTTTGTATTGCATTCAATCGAACATCTTTGTAAAATCTAAAGTTGGATCACAGAACTCCACACAAACCTTGACATGTGTCCAAGCTGGCACATGAGTCTCGACGTGTGTCTCATCCTAGGTGTCCCGGATATCTTGCACATCTTGCACATTGCAAGAGGCCACCACTTTCTCCTTCTGTCTGAGTCTCCTCCTCTCACTCTTGGACAAGCTAGTTTCCTCCATTAGTAGAGAGCGTGAGTGCGTAAGAACACCCGTGATATCAATATTGATATAACTTAATGGGTACAAGAAGATCATAGCTCCTCTCAAACCTCCTGACCAGCCTTGAGCTATCTCACTCTCAATCTTGTGCCGATCTGGCAGACTGATCCTAAATTTGATAGTGGTGATTTAGAGAGGGAGCAAACTTCTTCTCTATCGAGCATTTGTGACATAGGGCTCACACTATGGCAAGATTATCATGAACTTGATGATGCTGATTCAGAGGGGGTGCATAGTGAAGTGCAATCTCTTAATATTTAATATGATTGGTTTCATTGTGCCGACGATACAGACAGGGCAGTAGATGAAATTTTCAATGTGCATGCTGAACTTTGTGCTACAGAAGTGCAAATATATCTGGATGAGGGTGAAAGACTTGAAGAGCAGTTTACTGCAGATACGGTTAGTATGCATGTCATATGTGGAAATCTTGGTTTACTGCAGCAACCTGAGATGTGTAAGATGGAGGAACCTTCTGAAGGAGTGGACCTAGACCTTATGTACTTACTGGACGAAGCTTTGGAAGGGTTCTCAAACAGAGATATTAAGAATATCAATCAATCCAGATTTATGCATGAGTCAGTTTGATCAGATTCAGCAGATGATGAACTTATGTAGTTGTTAGATGATGCATTACTTGATTTTGAGCCTCTACAAGATAGAGAATTGTTTTCAGATGCATCTTTTGAGCCTAATGAAGAGGATTTTACCAGAGACTTGATGTATTTAGATATGCATGACTTGGATTCCGATACTAGTGAGAGTGAAGGTGAACTGCCAATGCTTTTACCTGTGATTGATGATCGACAATTGGATGAGCCAGTTGCACAACGGATATGGCAGTATATGATGCTACCTGATGCTATATGGAATCTGATGTTACCCTATGATGTAGGGGATTTTGAGCTAGCTTTTGACCCAGGAGGTGACATATATATGCATGGTCCTGGGCAATTGATTTATATACCATATGATCCAGGCGGTTTGTATGAAGGTTTGTGGGCTAATTTATGTTTATGCTGTAATGATTGGAAATTATTGTATTTTCCCTATGATCCTGGAGGATGGTGCCAATTTTTTTTAAAGGGAATGCTCACAGTAGAACAGATGATTGGTTTCCCGTTTGATCCCGGGGGCTACTAAAGTGCCAGTTGAAGATTTGAAGAGTACCAGCTATTTGATGAAGCAGGTTTCATGGTACAAAGTTTTGTTTTCTAGATTTATCCCGAGTCAGGAGAGTTTTGGTTATGCATTCAATAAGATTACATGGTTGGCTTCCAGTTGATTTCTTTGGAAAATTAATGAAGTATCTTCACATCTTTTGAGTTGGTTCTGCTAACAGAACTTGAGGTAAAGGACTTGACGGCCATTCCGTGTGCAGACAGAGTAAGGCATACTTGAGCTTGACACGGTTCCTTAAAGAGAGCTTAATGGTCAAGCCGTGTGCATCATTAACTGGAGCACTTGAGTCTGGCGGGGTTCACTAAACATGTTATCCATAATTGAATGCTTTGAAGATACGACAGATGTGGTTCAGAGATTTTTGATGGGTAGCTACCTAATGCTTAAGCTAGAACATTGATGATAGGGTATAAGCCTTATTTTGTTTTTCATATGTTTACCACTAATGTGAGTCTGATGATGGAAAGAACTTAAGGTACCTTTAACAGATGCAGATTGAAGTGTAGTTGGCACAGACCAGAGGCTGTGCAGGTTTAGAGGGGGTGGATGTCGTGCAGCTTCGCTGCCATGTAGAGAAAAAGAGCAGAGAAATGCAAGCTAAGCTTCTTTGAAGCCTACACATTTACTGAGTAGTGATCAGGGCTTGATAATAGGCCAGGTTTAATGATTAATGTATGCCAGATGCGGCTTAAAAGGGCCAAAATATGCCTCAATGATGACAAAAATGAGTATGCTTGCAGTGACCACAGATGAGAGATTATGATCTAGAACTGTAGTGCTTGAAGTGCTCTACCGGCATGTCTTTACGGCTTGTCGATTGGAGCCACGGTGAAGAAGTTATGGCACTTTGAAGTTTAAGTCGATTGCAGATCCGTACCGGATTGGGCAACTACAGCAGCTGAGGTGACAAAATTGAAATGAATGCACGGGCCTGAAGTGCTCACTTCGTGGAGTGTGTCGGTCTTTTCAGATCAGTGAATCGGAGTTCCGGTTGCCAAGATATTAGCTGTTAGAGATTCACGGGGGGCCGGTTCCGTGCCAATCCAGTCCGCTCAGTCGGTGTTCCGTCTGGCAGTTTTGAGTAGCAACAAGGGCTTTGAATACAACAAAATAAGTGCTTGAGATAGCAGTGCTTTAATCGATATGTACGCCAAATTTGATGCCTGCTACATTGCCTAGCCGGTATGTACGCCAATGACTACCCAATGTTGGCTGACGGTGGTAGTAATTGGCAATGCCTGGCTAGTCTGACACTCTTTGAATGAATGTGATGGGAAGACCTTGTGTCAAATGCAATCACTTCTACTTGCATCTTAATGGCCAGTCGCAAAGTCCGCAACACTGAAATGGGCAACAAAAACCCACGATGATAATTTTAGTCGGTAGCTACTGTGGGGAAAGTTTTTGAGCTTGGTGATGCTTTGCCCAACATGTGTGACTGTGGTGCCTTTACAAAAGCATGATATGCATATCAAATGTGGTGCCCTCCACTATGTACCTATGGCCGCCCAATAGCAATGGCCGCCCAAGGGCAACCAAGTGTGAGGCCGCCCACTTAATAAACTAAGGGCTTTAGTGTGTAAGGGGAAGAAAAACAAAGGGAGGCGATGGCGAAGGCAGCGAGCTGGGAAGAAGTGGAGGTAAATGAGCTCGCGCAGGCCAGTGTGGCACTCAAACGAAGCCGGCGAAGAAACGAAAAATCCTCAGCATGCCATGGCGCATAATTTCAGAGCTCCTCCCGCGCGATTTCGTGCTGGTCGAAATCCCACCCTGCCACGTCATAGAGACGATTCTTGCCACGTCAGTAGCAGCGGCGCTATTGGCTAATAATAGGACGCTTCTTTTTGCATGAGAGGGCGATTGCATGCAAGCGAGGGAACGAAGTAACAAAGGAAGGCAAAGTGAACGGGAGGAGAGGGGAGAGCATAAGGGTTTTGGAAGGGAGCTCGACAAGGGAAAGGAATCAAAATCTCTCTCTTCCTCTCTCGTCCTCAGCAAGACAAAGGAAAGCTCTCTCTTCCTCTCTCTCTCTCTCTCTCTCTCTCTCTCTCTCTCTCTCTCTCTCTCGCGCGACAACGGAAAGATTCAAGGGAAGAAAAACGTGAAAGAGGAGAAGAGCTTGAGGCAAGCAAGGGCGAGCTTGGTCGAAGAAACCAAGGGAGTAAGCTTAAAGCAAGCAAGTTGAGAAGCTGGAGAGGGCATGAAGCATTAAGGAGGATCTCGGCAACATAAGGTGAGCAAGAAAAGAAGGGGATCCAGGGACTTGAATGGAAGAATGAAGTTCGAAGGGCAAAGGCAAGAAGAGAGTTGGAGCTCGACAAAGTAGCGAGTCGGAGCTCGGCAAGGAAAGCTGACTTAAAGCTTAAAAAATCTAATGCAACTTGAAGCAGATAATTGAAAGACAGTTTAAAGTAGTAGAGGAAAAATTCCATCACCATCATCCGTTAAATATTGAATTAGCATTTTATTAAGTCCGATGTCGTTAACGGCCCGGCTAATCTTGTAAACGGGAGCTTAAACTCCTAGTTAGCAGCTGATCCAAGTGACGACACTGCTAACAGCCCGCCTTGGCTAAAGGTTAAGTTGTACTCAAAGTAATATTCAATTAATTGATGATTGCGGTGATTGGTAGAGTTGTCATTGTCTCTTGTTCTATCTCTTTCACACCTCCCACAGCCAGAGGCCCGGCACCTGCCTGGCTCACGTAGCGAACATATATCCCCCGACAACGGTCAGTTGAGGTGGGCGAATAAGGTAAACTCAACGGGCAACTCTACGACATTGAGGGTCTGAAGGCTTTCGTTGGTGCCGTTGGTTGTGCGCATAGGAAGGCCCACTTAACCCTTGCATGAAGGAGGGTTTAACCCACCCCATGAGGGTAAGAGGCCAACACTTTATCATCAAGCTATTGAGCCTTGATGTGTATAACAAGGCAAGATAGCATACTTGTGTTGAAAAAAAAGCTAGAAGGAAAGGGAAAGCTTTAAACTTCAAGGAAGTAGTTTCACCCTTCCTTTTTACTTATTGGAGGAAGGCAAGTTTTCTTCCAAAAATTCTTGTTTACTCAAGGAGGTAGTTTCAAAGTGAATAAAAGCCTTCACAAAAACAACAAGTTTTTTTGAAGAATCAACAAAGGTGCTCTTACGACAAACGACATGTGAAGCGCTACAATTTCCACAAGGCGAGGCTCGCATGCAACACAAATTGCAGAGCATAAAAAACACGAAGACTTCAAGCTTCACAAGGTACAAAGTTGATGTTCTTTTTCTCTCTCTTTACATTAGTGTGTGTTTACCATGGCCAGTGAGGATATCCCACTTACATACACTTTTTGATTTTGAGCATGTAGATCAAAATCAGGGCACCACGGGTGCTGTTGACACTAATATGCATGATGATGATGATCTAAGAGATCATGGCCTTGCAGATATGGCTCCTTCCAAGACTTTGGAAAATTGCCAAAGAGTACTTGAATGCAACCTCTCTGCACTCAATGCAAATGTTACAAATCTTACAGAGCTACTTGTGAAATTTATGAATTCACAGATGGCTCAAGGAGCCACAAGTGGCACAATTCAAGAAAACCAAGCTTGCACGACTCAAGGAGTCCAAGACACAAGTGCTTTAGAAGATGTAGAAGGTAGAAATTCATTGCTTAAGAATATCACCATTCCTGAGTTTCACAGAGAAGAGCGTGATCGCAACAAGGATGCGGTCAATACGTTCTTACACAAATGGAGTTCCCTTCCTCTCTTGGTCATCATCATATCTTTGGGCATGATTGATGGCTTCTTCCAAAGTTTTTGGATGTTGGGTCTTGACATGAAGACGATAATGTTTGTCAAGACCCCTATTAAAACCCGGTATCTTTTGTAATTCATCTAGACCTTCTAGTTTTAATATGATTTCTCGATACTTTGAAAGGTAATGTGTGAGAAAGAGGCCAAACATGTTGCATGCATCCCATGCTAACCGATTCTTATCTTCTTCATTGGAGTCCAAAAACTCTTCGGAGAAAGAAGCTTGAAACGCATCCCAAGACGGAGGATGAGCATCTACTGGAAATGTCATCCACCACTTATAGGCATTTCCTTTAAGATATATACTTGTTTCTCTAGCCGTCTTTATATCCGGGGTGTGTCTCAATCTATGAATTTATGCAAGCCGCAATGAGGCTAAAATTGCTTTGCTGCGTAAAGAGCTGGAGTCGAAGATTATGCATGAGGAAGATGATATGGACACTTTCCTTGCTAGTGTCAAGGATATCAATGAGCAACTTATTTCTGCAGGTGAAGTTATTTCAGACAGTTCCCTTGTGCAGACTGTTCATGATGCCTTACCAGATTCTTACCAGACTTTTGCTAGTACTTGGAGACTTATGACCCAAGGAAATCCAAAAGTTGTCAAGTTTGATGCATTATGCACATTGCTGTTGCAAGAGTCACTTTTCAGAAAAAACAGGACTAGACAGCGTGTAGTTGAACAGGCTTTTATTGCTTCTCAAAGAAAGGGTGGTAACAGCAATGCAGTCACTTCTTATGGTTCTGCTGTGAGTGGCAAAAATTATGTTCCTAATGCTTCTGCTGGTAGCACTTCGTCTGGAAATTTTGCTGATAAGGGCAAAAAGAAGATGCGTTGCCATTATTGTAAATCCAATCATCACTTGATCAAGTCGTGTCCTAAGTTGAAGGTCAAAGAGGCTAAGAAGAAAGAGGGTGGTTCCACTACAAATGTTGGTTCCACTACAAATGCAACCATTGTTGAGTCTTCTATGAAAGGAGACTGTGTTGCTGATGTTGATGTAGAATGGGCTTTTAGCGCAGAGTGCACTTACAATCCTTCTGTCCATGATGCATGCTTGTCAGTTGCTGTAGATTCACATGTGTGGTATTTTGACAGTGGTGCTACAAAGCACATTACCTCACATCGTGAATTGTTTACCTCTCTCTCGTCTGTCCCTCATGGGAATTCAGTCACTTGTGCCAACAACGCCTCTTATCCTGTTCAGGGAGTTGGAAAAATTGTGCTCACTGCTGCTAATGGCAGTTCCTTCACACTTGTTGATGCACTTTATGTACCTGAGATCAAGAAGAATCTCTTGTCTGTATTTGCACTTGCTAGACTTGGACTTGTAGTCAAATTTGTGGATGACAGTACAGTTCATGATCTCAGTTTGGGTGATGAAATTGTTGCATCTGGCCTTTTGTGCCGTGGGCTGTATAAGCTCACTTTGTATGACAAGTGTGGACAAAACTTTGCAAATGCTGTTGCAGATTCAAGGGCTATTTCAGATGCAAAACTTTGGCATGCACGTTTTGGTCATCTGAATTTTGTCAGTTTGCTGCGTTTGCAGAAATCTGATATGGTTGCTTCTTTGCCCCCTCTTGAAGCACCTGTCAAACATGTTTGTGAAGGCTGTATTTTGGGTAAGATGCAGCGTTCTAAATTTCCAAAGGATGGTTCAGTTCGGGCCACATGCAGGTTGCAGCTTGTGCATAGTGATGTTTGTGGGCCCATGCAAACTCCGTCCTTGGGCAATTACCTGTACTTCGTGACTTTTATTGATGATTACTCCAGGCATGCATGGGTATTTCCGCTTAAAGCGAAGTCCGAAGTTTTTTTGTGCTTCAAACAATTTCTGGCTATGGCTGAAAATGTCTCGAAATGTACTATGGGCACCCTTCGTTTCGATCGAGGGGGGGAGTATATGTCTCATGAATTTAATGCATTTCTGGCTAGTCGTGGGATAAAACACCAATGTACAGTGCCTTATACACCTCAGCAAAATGGTGTTTCTGAGAGGAAAAACAGGTCACTAGCGGAAATGGCACGATGTATGGTCAAAAGTCAAGCTTTACCGCATTCTTTTTGGCTTGAGGCCATCATGTGTGCCACTTATGTACTTAACAGGTGTCCTACAAAAGCTTTGCAGTCTATTACTCCATATGAAGCATGGCATGATAGAAAGCCTTCTATTGAGCACATGTGTGTTTTTGGCTGTTTGGCATATGCTTTGGTGCCACCAGTGCAGCGCAGAAAATTGGATGATAAGGCTATCAAATGTATTTTTGTTGGTTATAGTGCTGAAAGCAAAGGTTACAGGTTGTATCATCCGAAAACAAAACGTATTCTGGTTTCTCGGGATGTAGTGTTTGTGGAAGATTCTGTTCAGCCCTTGCTATCATGTACTAGAGACAATAATGTAAGCTCAGGCGACATTTATGACACTTTGTTGCCTCTTTTCAGTGGTGGAAATACGAATGTAAGTTCCAATGAGGCAAATGTACAGCCTATGGGGGTTTCTGAAAATGTTTTAGAACAGCCTATTACTGATGCAGATGTACATGATGTACTGATGAGGAAAGGGCTGAAAATGAGCAGGCTAAAGGTATGCCAAAATGGCTGGTGCACACTTTGCGTGACAGTAAATTGGATGCACCTTTGTCTAGTCGTACTCGTTCACGCTCTCGCGATGCATCTTATGCATCAGATTGTTATGCTTTGGCTATGTCTAGTTTACATGATGTTGAGGAGCCTTTGTCTTTTGATGAAGCACAGAATTCAGAAAATTGGATGGATGCCATGCAATCAGAATATGATGCACTTATAGAGAATGACACATGGACTTTATGTGATTTGCCTCCTGGCAAAAAGGCCATTGGTACGAAGTGGGTTTACAAGTTGAAACGCAAGCCGGATGGTGAGATCGATCGCCATAAGGCTCGACTTGTTGCAAAGGGTTATGCACAGCAAAAAGGCATAGATTATGAAGAGACTTTTGCTCCCACTTGTCGTATGACTACTGTGCGTTTTCTATGTGCATTGGCAGCTCATTTTGGTTGGGATGTACATCAGCTAAACCAACACATAGTAGAGCTCACGACCTCAAATCTTTGCAAAATTCCTTCTACGTAATCCCATGGGGCTTGCAAGGGAAAGAAATTTTCCATGGGTGACATGACCAAGAAAATCCCTAGATCTATGATAGACTATCAAGCTCGCATGCATGATGCATGCATAGATAGACTTCTACCACATATTCTATGGTGGAGGCTAAATTTTGCCATCAAATTTAGCATATACTAGGGTTCAAGATTGGCAAAATGAACCTTATTAGAAAATTTGTACAATGCCAATGGTTGGCAAAGTGCAACTTATTGGCAAATTTGTACAAGCCAAAGATCTACAACAATTGGACTTTTTTGCAACGAGAAGTAAGTATTACAGTAGGGTTTTAAATTTTGTATTTGGCTCAATTTTCCAGGAGGAATGAGCATGAATGCCTAACAATGATGCTAGTTGTAATGGAAATGGTCTATGAACTTTGAGGATAGAGAAATTAAGAGAATTAGAGTGAGCATTTTTGTGAGATTACTTTGAGAACATAGAGGGTGAACTTAATTGATGGTAGCAACTTAAACATAGTACTTAATTAACTTGGCATGAACAATACTTTTGCAAGAGAGAGTATTAGAGAACATGACAATAGTTGAGGACCGGATTTACTTGGAGCTGGTCCCCCCCTCAAAAGGCGTTTGTAGTATAGATTCTCCCATCAAGAAAGACTTGGTACAATACAATCTTTGTGTTCCTTGTGAGCTAGGTGATGCAATGAAGATGGAAAGCTTAATGCATCACGAGCATAACGTAAACTTTGCAAAAAGCATTAACTATCCCAAGCCTCAGGACCAAGGCCTCAAACACCTTCAAAGGTGGAGAGAGCTAGCGGGGAATGAGGGTAGGGAAGAGGAAGAAAAATAATTCATAGAAGAAAGAAATAGTTCCTCACTTTTCATCACTCTTCTTGCTTACCATAGCATAATAGCATAGTAATGAAGATGAAGAAGATGGCAAGCTTATTCTCCCACATTAAATGATCATTTTAATATGAGAAAATCATTTGGGTTGGTTAGATATTAGATTTTATGACATTATCTCTATCTTGAAATCATAGTCGTCCTTGACTATGAGGTAGAAGAGATAAATTCTTAGTCATTAGTCTACGTTTCTTAGCGGGTAGAGGATCCCTTTTCACCCTACGACATCATGCCAAAATGGATGACTAGTCCATTTGGTTCTTAGGAGACGTAGATGCCATAAGCATGTCTGCTCTTTAGTCCATATCATACTCTCAAGGTAGAATTCTACTTGGTGTTTGAATGACGTCGTCATCACAAACATGATTCTAAGCATGCATACTAAATTTGTGCACAAAAGAGAATTAGTCTTATAAGGCAAAAACATTGTTCATTTAGAAAGCATTTACATTTGCTTACTCTAGTGTAGCATTGTAAGCATTGACAAGGTTCATACTATCCTTAAGCTATATTCCTTGCATCCATCTAGCATCTTCAAAAGGATAATTTTTGAACTTAACAAGATATCGTCAGATAATCTTACTATGCTGTTGTACTTCTTCATGCCAAAGGATAGCTTCGGGTTGTAGCACCTCTTCTTGGTCTTTGATTTATGGAGGGTCTTCAATAATTGGTTCTCTTAGTGGCTCTCCTTTGTAGGGCTTAAGTAGGCTCACATGAAAAGCATTGTGTATGAGCCAATCGTTGGGCAACTTGAGTTGATAAGCCATGTCATTGACTGGCTTCAAGATTTGAAAAGGACCATAGTATCTTTTTGCTAGTTTAGCATAATACTTTCAATGGCCTGTAAGTTTTTTGCCCGTCGTTTGCCCTCAATCGAGCCTTGAGAAACTTAAGTAAAACCCAATCATTTTGTTTGAACGTTAAGGCCCTTCTGTGCTTGTCAGAAGCAGATTTTTGCCTTTGTTGAGAGATGGATATAACATCTTTAACCTTTTCAAAAGATTCTTGTAGGTCACGGCTATACTCATCAGCAACGAAGATCTTCCTATGTACTTTAAGTAGCAAGGGACTTTTAGGTCTTCCCTCTATGATCTCAAAAGATTCTTTTCCCATAGTAGTATGGACAATATTATTGTATGCATACTCTATAAGGGGTAAGTACTTCTCCTGTTGTGAGCGTTGATCTACTTCTGTAACATAAGTCTTTAGTAAATCGAGTATCATAATATTGGCTATCTCACTTTGGCCATCCCTTTGTGGGTGATAGGCCGAAGAGAATTTCAATCTTGTACCTAGATTTTTAAAGAGACCTTTCCAAAAATTACTGGTCATTCTAGGATCTCTATCTGACACGATGGATGTTGGTAATCCATGGTGTTTGAAAATCTAAGATATGAAGAGGGTTGCCATTTGGTGTGCCTTAAATTTTTTTTTTTGACAGGAAGAAAGTGTGCTTGCTTGCTAAACCTGTCGACTATTGTCCATATTCTCATATCCCCATGGATATACTCTCCCACGGTGCATTAGGGATTGGCAATGGCTGGAGTAACCTCTATCATACTTAGTCTTTTGGCATACCACACATTTTGAAACATACTCTTGTATGTCCACTTTCATGGTAGGCCAATAGAAGTATGTCTCTACTCCTCGAAGAGTAGGTTGAATGCCTCTTTGCCCCGCATAGGGAGGATCATGGGATTCATACATGACTTTCTCATGAAGGGAGTGGGTAACACATAGACTATTGCCATGGAGAAGATAAACATCCTTCAAGGTGATTGGATCCTCTTTCTTCCCCAAAGCAAGAGCTGACATTGCATCTTTAAAGTCAGGGTTAGTAGCATACTCATCTATCATAGAAGATAGATCATTGTGAGTTGCTATAGACACCGCATTAACTTTTGGTCGTCGTGAAAGTGCATTGGCCACTTGATTGTGCTTACCAGCAATGTGAGCAATATGAAAATAAAATTGAGAAATAAAATTTGTCCACCTCATTTGTTTTTCAAAAAGCTTGGTTTGTGTCATGAAGTACTTGAGACTTTGGTGGTCTGTTCGTAAATTGAATGGAGTCCCCAATAAATAGTGCTTCCATGTGTCTAGGACATGTAGAACAATTAAAAGCTCTTTCCCATAAATGCCCAAGACCTGTTCATCCGTATTGAGCCTTTGGATCTCATATGCTATGGCATGGCCTTCTTGAAGCAAGATTGCTCCAAGGCAATCACCACAACAATCACATTGGACCTCAAATGGCTTTGAGAGGTCCATAAGCATGAGGATTGGTTGAGAGGTAAGCTTATCTTTGAGCTTGTCAAAAGCATTTTTCTCCTTAGCAGTTCATGAATACTTAACATTCTTCTTTGTTAAGTCATGTAATGGTCTTGTTATTTGAGAAAATTTTGCTATGAAGCGTCTATAGTATGCACACATACCAATAAAGCTTCTTAGCTCATGTAGATTCCTTGGAGTAGGGCATGCTTTTATTACCTCTAACTTCGATGGATCCATATGGATACCATCTTGAGAGATAGTATGACTTAAGTATTGAATCTCTTGAAGGAAAATTTTGCTTTTTATTTGGTTGAGAAAAAGCTTGTTCTTCCTCAATGCTTGAAAAATCACTTGGAGATGTTGCTTGTGTTCCTCCAAGGACTTGGAGTAAATGATGATATCATCAAAGAAGACTCCAGTGAACTTGCGGTAGGGTCTAAATATTTCTTCCATAAAACGATTGAATGTGGCTGGTGCATTGGTCAAGCCAAAAGGCATGACTAGATATTCATAAAGACCAAACGTTGTACGAAACACGGTCTTTAGGATATCTTCATCCACTATCCTTATTTGATGGATGGCAGGTCAATTCTACTGAAGTAGGTAAAACCTTGTAGCTTATCAAACATATCTTCTACTTGAGGCACGGGATTTTTTTTTTTGAAAATGATATGGTTTAGTGCTCGATAGTCCACACACATACGGTATGTACCATCTTTCTTTTGCACTAAAAGGACTAGAGAACAAAAGGGAGAAAAGCTAGGTTTCACTATCCCTTTACCTACCAATTCTTGTACTTGTCTCATGATCTCCTCTTGTTGAGCTTGGGAAACTCAATAAGGAGGCTTGTTAGGCGGTGAGCTTGCTGATAGGAGCTCAATTCGATGGTCATCATCCCCTCGTTTTGCAGGTGAATCCATAGGGATATCATTGATAAAAACATCTCGGAATTAGAAAAGTAGACAAGTCTAACTCTTCTTGATTCCTACCATTTTTATTTGATAAATCATTAGCATCATTAGTGAATTCTTTGAAAAAAATCATGTACGCAAAAACCAAGCTTTTCATTGGCTTATCAAAAGTTGGTGAATTTACAAGTGGTATAGTACGACCAAACTCATTAGCATATAGATACATGCTCTTTCCCCTGTAGGTGAAGTAGATTCTCCTTTCAGGGAACTTCATGTTGGTAGCCATGTGGTTCAAAACCATGGTGCCCCTAGGATAGCATCCTCATGTTGGAGAGGAGAGATGGAAAATTCTTCTTTGTCGACATAGCTTTGTACATGAAGCCTCAACTTCCCAATCAAGGGAGTAACGTAGGCTTGCTGTCCCTTGAAATGTGTTTTAGCAGTTACAATATCTCCCATCTCAAAAGCTTGAATGCCCAACTTGGTGGCCAACTCTGTTGATATGAAGTTTTGAGTAGATCCAGGGTCAAACAAGATGAAGGCATCATGTTCCCTTACCTTTCCCCAAGCATAGGAGAGAGGTGATCCTTTGCTCCTCTTTTGGAGCTTCGATGGTGGAAGCTCTAGGAGTCTCACTGCGGACATTTCTCTTGGGGCAAGAACGATAGCCATGTCCTTGCTCCCCATATCTAAAACAATTATGGTCCTTTTGCGAAAAGCTTCAAGATCTTTAGGAGAGAGTTTGTTTTTACCTTTGTAAACTCCCTTCTCCTTGGACCGATTGTTGTTGTTGTTGTTATTGGAATTGCCTTGGGAAGAACTTTGGGCATTGGTCTTTCCTTTTGCATCACTTTTGTCTTTGTTTTCCATGGTGACATTCCGCCGTCTAGCCCCTTGTTGGAAATTGATGCAGGAAGAAACCATGGTGGGGTGGATTACTTCGGTGATAGAACCAAGCCTTTGGGAGTTGACATACTCAACCATTTCTTCAGGTAATCCCGCACAAAATTATTGCTATTGCTCGACAAAGTCTATATTTTGGAAGACAGTAGCCTTGAGATGTAAAACCCAAAACTTGTCCACATATTTGTGAATAGATTGATGGGAGAGAAGCTTCAAACTGCACCATTAGGTAAGTACTTTGTCCTTTGTGCACCGCTTGCAAGGAATTGCTTCATGATGGAAACTCGGAGAGTTTTCCATGTCTTTGGGGCTTCACCGTTGCCACGAAGGCTAGCCCACCATTGACGAGCCTATTTCTTGAATTGCATAGCTACATGGCGTAGCTTGGAAGACTCCGTGAAGCCCTCATCTCCAAAGGCCACTTTAGATTGCTGGATGAAGGCCAACACTTTTTCGGTGGCACCAAAGGTGGCATCATAGGTGAGAGAAGAGATACTCTTTCCTCCCTCTTTGAACTTCTTGAGCTTTTGTGACCTTTTCCATATAGGGTATGATTTGCAATGTCCTCCCTTCTTGTATTCTCTAGGAGAATAGCCATAGACCTCATCGGAAGAGGAGGAAGGTGAAGAAGGAGAAGAGGATGACCTCTTTCTTGACCATGTCTTCCTTTGTTTCCTCTCTTCTCTTTTGGAGTGACGAGGAGAAGGACTGTGTGTTGACCGTTTCCTCTTGGGAGGAGTTGGCAATCATCTAGACTGTCGTCTTCATGGAGCCACATCTTTAGATGAACTTAGGGATTCATTACTTTCTTGTTCTTTGTATTCTTCCTCTCGTATGGGAGAGAATCTTCTTTTGGAGGTCTCATCAAGATGCCTCCTAAGCTCTCTCTCCTCTTGGAGAGGAAGGGAAATCCCATAAGCACAAAGTTGTTAACTTCGGCTTGCAAAGTAGGGTTTCCCATAGCTTACTGCAACCTAGTAACAAGATAATCGACAAACATGGGGGCATTATCATTAGCACCTTCATGTGCAAAATCAAAGTTATCAATGTGCATTATACTCGCTTGGTTATTGTCAGCCATGCTAATTATGTGTTTACTTAGTGTATTCTTTGGAAATTCAAAACCTTAGTTACTAGTCCTCTTAGCCTTTGAAAATCAGCACTTAAGTATCTACACCCACGACTCAAATTAATTAATTATAGAGAGTAGTGGATTGGGTCTAATATTACAAAATTGCCAAGGGCTAGCTCCTTCTGGACTTCTTATGGCTCAATAATGGTAAATTCGTAGGCAAGTCTAAAAAGATCCCATTATTAAGACCAAAGCTCCCGAGGTGTGCACCATATCCCACATAGTGGGCTTACCTTGATATAATTAACAAACTCAACCATTAATAGGCTACTTAAGGACCTCTCTTCTTAAGCAAGAAAAGAGAAACCAAATGCTCTGATACCAATGTAATGGAAATGGCCTATGAACTTTGAGAATAGCAGAATTAAGAGAAGTAGAGTGAGAATTTTTGTGAAATTACTTTGAGAACATAGAGGGTGAACTTAATTGATGGTAGCAACATAAACATAGTACTTAATTAACTTGGCATGAACAATACTTTTGCAAGAGAGAGTATTAGAGAACATGATAATAGTTGAGGATCACATTTACTTGGAGCTGGTCCCCCCTCCAAAATGCGTTTGTATTTTAGATTCTCCCATCAAGAGAGACTTGGCACAATACAATCTTTGTGTTCCTTGTGACCTAGGTGATGCAATGAAGATGGAAACCTTCATGCATCATGAGCATAACATAAAATTTGCAAAAAGCATTAACTATCCCAAGCCTCAGACCCAGAGCCTCAAACACCTTCGAAGGTGGAGAGAGCTAGCGAGGAATGAGGGTAGGGAAGAGGAAGAAGAATCATTCATAGAAGAAAGAAATAGTTCCTCACTTATCATCACTCTTCTTGATTAGCATATCATGATAGCATAATAATGAAGATGAAGAAGATGGAAAGCTTAAGTATTGAAGAATGGATCTTGGTTGGATTTTCATTCCATAGCCAAGAGTGTTGGTGTAGGCTCTCAACTTCTCAACAAGATTGGAGAAGGAGATGGAGCTCTTGCACTTTGCACTTCACACAATGAGAGAGAGAGTGTGTGTGTGGGAGAGTATAACCCCTCTCATGCTTGGTCCACCTCTCTCTCTCTCTCTTTTGTATTATTTAATTATATCATTTGGACATGTATCCTCTTTTTCCTCTTTGAGAGAAAGAACTTAATTATTTATTTTTATGCATCTAAATTTTCATTGGACCCCTTTAAAGCCTATCCAATAGGATTCAAGCACATCATGAGGGACAAATGGGGAGGATCTTGACATGTGTCTTTTATGCTTCTTAAGATATCATGTTTGAATTGAACACTTCAAGCCCCTTAGTCATTTAAGCATGAAAATCGTTTATGCCTCTTGAGAGATCATGTTTGAATTGAACACTTCAAGAGGCCTTAGTCATTTAAGCATGAGAAGCACCTTAAGCTTGGGCAAGGTTCCCAGAAACACCTTAAGAACCTTACTTAGCAAGCTCGACAAGCACCTCATGCTTGGGTAGGATTCCCATCTCAAAGTCAGCCCTAGCTGGCATAAGGTCAAAGGATTTTTTAACACTAACTTTGGAGGTCTTTAATGAAGCTAACCCTAATGTCTTTAAGCTCCATTAGGTAGCATATCTCTTTAACAGACCATCTCTCATTTGGACCCCTTAAACCTTGGCCCTATGTTGAGACAGATCCATAAGCACATGTCTATATTCTAACCATTGTTCATGTTTATTCTCCCACATTAAATGATCAGTTTAATATGAGAAAATCATTTGGGTTGGTTAGATATTAGATTTTATGACAATAGTACCTAAAGCTAGGCCACAAAGTTAGAGCTTATTATGAACTATGACATGTGAAGGCAAGGACAATGGGCATGGTTGCAAATTTCAAGCAAAAGATCTTGCTCCAAAGCGATCAAGAAGTATCGACAAAAATTGGTAAGTCAATTGTAGTGAGGCAAGTATAAGCAAGGCATGTGGCATGTAAGGTAAAGGTATTTGTTGAGCCAGCAGAGGAAGTGTTGAGCCAGCAGAGGATCACACCCACATTTTTGCTCACACCCATCATTTTGTAACCATTGATTGTAATAAATGTCTTTCCGACATTAATTTTGATTTGAGCCATTCATTAAGTAACGGGACTCAATTGAGTTTCCAGCTTGTAATCCCGAAGTAATTTCACCTGTTGATGTAAATAATTAGAGATGTTCTCACCTCCAAGGCTGAGGTATATAAGCCAAAGTTTTGTAACCTAAGGGAATTCAATTAATCAAAGTGAGTTTTTGAGCGCCGTGACTGTGTCTGAGAGAGAGAGAGAGAGTCTTATCTTCTTGCTACGCGAGCTACGGGGCCGCCATTGGAGAAGCGACACCGCCATTGTGTTAGCAACGGTGAGAGCTACGCACACATACCAAGAGTGCGCGCTATCGGCTTCTACGTGTGGTAAGTTCCTACGAGCTTCGGTGTGAGTTTTCTTCCAATTCGTGTGTCGGAATAGAGCGTGCAACATATCTATAGAACCACAACGAGTAGAGCTACACATTAGTACCATCGAGGTCAAGTTTCGGTCACCTGTATTTTTCGGCCTGTCTTCATACGCGTTTACCGCACGGAGTGGTTATAGGTTGATTTTGCAGTTCAAGTCTTTAGGGTGTTGTTCTTACCTAGTGTATAGACTTCCCCTTGAGTTTGAGATCGATTCAATGATTCTAGATCCTGTTTCGTATAGCATTCGTTCGTAGTACGGATTTCAGTCACTTGCGTATTTTAGAACTTAGATTTGATTTCCTTAGTAGTGATTGTCATTAGAAGGTCGAGTAGGTGATTTGACACCCACCTAGTTGTTTCCATGCGCCTGCGGGTCAAGCTCCGTCCTCGTCTGACAAATTCTGTTGTTGGTTGAGTTCTCGCTATTTAGCTTCCGCTAGCGGCGTAACCGCCTTAACATTTGGCGCCGCTGCCGGGAACGAGAGCCCTACGTAGGTGACCTTAGACTAATCCTACGAGGTGAGTCGTATAAACTACTTTATATACTTTAGTTAGAAAAGATCTAGGAGTGGTGGACTCCGAAGATCTCGAGAGATACTAGGAAGTGGGGTATTCCTGGGTCTTCCGTGTTGACAGTATTTTTAGTTTAGCTTAGATTAGATTGTTTTTGATGGTGTTTAAGTGGTTGTTGACATAAAAAGCATTTGCTACTCCTTGTGTGGTAGTAAATCTCTTTATATTTTCAATTGCAAAAAATCCATTTTATGATTAGAAGTAGCTTAGGTAGGGCCTGAATTGATCCTGATCTAGAGCTAGTAATCATTGGAGTATTTGCTTGATATGGTTGATTGCATGTTAGATCACTAAACCGTCGAGTTAGTAGTGAAACTTGCAATAAACAAAAGTCAGAGAAATTTTCTGTGTATCTGGGAGTTGCTGAGCACTTGAGAAAGCTTTAGGAAGGATCCTGTGCCAAAAAACTGGAAATCTGCAACTTTAGACATCATACGCGTATGATGTCTAAATGACCAAACAGAGACCAAAACAGAAATTTTGACTTTACCAGAGTGTTCAAAAGGGGGGTTATACCCTAATTTCAACTTAAAACAAGAGCATTAACACTCAAAGAAACCCGAAAAGACAAGTCGGAGTCCAAGAAACGCAAAGAATAGGAAATTTTGGATTCAGATCTTGTTTTTACATTCAAACCTGACAAAAACACTTGAAACTCAATTATAAACATTGGAGAAGGCTTAAAACCAAAAATAGTCAAAATCTGGGACAAAAGACATCATACGCGTATAATGTCTTTTGGCACATCCACTGCTTATTTTTGATATCTGACCTGACAAGATTGTTACAGGCACTGTAGGAAGCATAAATATCAAGTTTGGACCCAAATTGATGAAAAAGACATCATACGCGTATAATGTCTTTGACCTAATTTTGGACATATTTTGATACTTTGCTAACACAGATCCATTGTAATAGCTGTCTAGAGGTTATATTTCAAGTTCATCCCATTTGGACAACAATTGACCCAAAAAACAAGTCAAAAGCGGAAAATTGCCAAGAAAAGCCTAAATTAGCCATAACTTGCTCAAACAGAGTTCAAACTGAATTTTGTGAGTGAACAGAGCATAAAGGGGCCACTGAGAGTGAGCATAACCAAAATAGTCAAAATCTGTGAAAAAAGACATCATACGCGTATAATGTCTTTTTCAGCATAACTGCGACAAAATTATCACTTGATGAAACAGAAGTTGTCCAACTGACAAGATTAAACAATTGACCAAGTATCAGTCAGTTTGGATCAATTCTGACCACAAAAACTTGGGGAAAACAAATTGCCGAGACAGAAAAGTTACAGTCCTTTAGGGGAATTGATGAATTTGAGATCGGGCAGGAATCTCTGGAATAATCAACCAAAACAAGGGGAACCAGCAAGTGTCATATCAACCGAGGGAAGTGTAAACCAAAGTTGGGTGCAACCATTAGAGCCGATCTTTGAAGGAAGTGTTTCTGATACTTCTTCGGAGAGGTCTTACGAGATTTTCACCGAACACTCGAACAGGAACAACAGAGAAAATATGGTAGCAGGATCATCAAACCCTTCCGCCACCATGAAGCTATTGTTCATAAAATACCAGTACGACAATGAGCAAGGTGCCAAGATCTACAAAGATGGAATGGACCGCTATTGTGTAAAGATAGAAGATAGACCTAGTGAGTTCAAGGACTTAGTGCCTGTGAGCTATAGCGGAGATAGATATCTAGATGACGAGGGTACCATGTACTTGGTAGTCCTAAACCCTAACATTGTGGACAAGTGGGGATTGATGGGCACCAAAGCCAAAATAGATGAAGAACTCGAGGAGAAAGCACCAATAATGAACTTCCCTAATGCGAGGTTAAGAAGAGAGAATGAAACTACAAGGATCAACACTGATAACATCTATGTGGGGCTATACAAATATAATAATGGGGAACAAGATCTCTATTATAGATGTGAAGAACCCTACACCGGAGAGTTGACAGACAAAAAAAGACTCTATGTCTTTACCTACACAGAGGGATCGGAAGTGAAAATTGCCGCTTACGATAAGTATGGCAGGCAATACTCAACAATGGGCAAGAAAGAATTAGAAGGATATACATACTTTGGGGGACCACTACATCAGTATTATGTTACTTCTAGCTCACATAGACCAACACCAACAACTGGAGCGCAAAACTCAATGACAATAGGATGACAAAGAACTCAGGTTGCTGACTCTTTCAGTCAACCTTGGGACTCGAAGCTCGAACCAATGGGATCATTACATTCCAGAGAGTCAATGGAGACGAATCGAGGTAGTGCAGTTCCAATCCCCACCTATACCACTCCAGGTCCAAGGTTTGAAGCGAAACCATCACATTTACCTCCCAGTAGTAGATTCAGGGCAGAGGAACCGACAAGGGTAACCCATGAAGTCCATGATGCTAGAGAAAGCTTTAGCCGAGACACAGGAGCAATGAGATTGGTAGCAGATCATAGACGTATGAGACCATCTCAAGTAGCCAAGTGTATGCCAAAGAAGTATGGTGGTTCAGGAGATCCGTATGCACATGTGTCACTCTTTAAGCAAGTCTTAAGAGCTGAGCAGATAACAGATTTCCATACACAATACGAGGGATTTGGTCTTACTCTAGAAGGTACTGCATTGACATGGTTTCAACCAATGAACATAGGGGGATTCCATGACATTGACCATTTGCTAAGAGAGTTTGCTGAGGAATTCTCAAAACGAGGGATTAAGCACAATACGGTCTCACAAATATACGCTTTTAAACAGAGAGAACACGAAAAAGTGAAGGAAGCTTCACTTCGCTTCAAACAATACATTGAGAGATGTCCAGTACGTGAACGACCACAAGATGACAGACTATCTGTTCTCTTTATTGAGGGACTGAGGAACGACACTCTCAAGAAGGACTTGCACTTGAAAGCTTGTACAAGTTTCGAGCAAGTAACGAGAGAGGCATTGTACTTAGTGGATAACTGTACGGTTTATGGAGAAGTGTCAGCGGATACAGATTTTGCATCCAGTAGCTCCTCCTCCGTAGCGAGCGAGACTACCACTAAAAAGAATGTTCAAACAACAACCATGCCAAATGTAGAGCAAATGATAGAAGATGCTCTAAAAAGGATGGCACCATACCAAAAACCATTGCCAAAAACACTGAAATGGTGTGCTATTGAACAAAAATGGACAAATCATCCAACAGAGGAGTGTTATTACAACAAAGGGTATGTAAGGGAGCGCCATATGCACCTCCTGCTCAATTAGCACCACCTCAGATACATCCAGTACCTCGATACCCAACGGAAATGTACCAGGACCTATGGGGATAGAAAGACCGCAACCGGTATTGGGACAACAACCACCTTTACCAGGAGCAAGACCAGTGGGCATTAGATATGCACCAACCTTAGAGAATCAAGAAGAACAAGCCTTAGTGCCTGTTCAAGCCTATTATGAAGAATCTGGTGCACACATGTCTCCAACTGTGTATTACCCACCAGAAGAACCCAAACAACCAGAACCATGGGGCATGATTGGGAATGTTGGAACACCAACAGTTACAAGTGCTTCTGATGAAGAGAGATACAATTTGGACGCAAGAACATTGATGTTCATAGCTCATGGAGGGTTAACAGGACAAAGACCATCCTATCCACAAAGGACGAATCAAATGGGACCAAGACCAGCACTAGGACCCTGTTACAAGTGTGGAGGTGACCATCTGATGAATGTTTGTCCACATACGGAAATCATTAGAATTAACGCTTATTGCACTGAGTGTGGGGTTACTCACTTCATTGAGGATTGTTCAAAGAATCCAAACAAAGTGCAAAAGACGACATTGAATATGCTAGAAACTATTCCTACCAGCAGTGGGTCTGAAAATGAAACTCTGATACCAACGCAAGTTGTTACTAGAGCTCAAGCTAAGAAAACCACTAGAGAACCTGAGAATGGAAAGTTAGCGACTGAAGTGGTTAGTCAAGGACCGCGGAGTCAGAAAAACACATGGAAAGCTAGAAAAGCACGCATGAAGTTGAGAAAAGAACGTGAAGACGCTATTCTAGCTGAGGAACTAAAGCAAACTAAAGCTAGATTAGAAAAACTTGAGAGTCAAAACGGGAAACGAGAGATGAGCCCGGAAAGAACGAAACAAAAGAGTATCAAAGAAACAACGAGCTTAAGCTCAGGGGGATCAGTGCTAGTCGACAAAGTACACGAACCATTGGACGCACTGATGAGAGCTTACGAAGCTAGGTTAAAGAACAACCAAACACAAGAACAGAGGTGGATGACATACCCAAACGCGGAATTGGAAAAGCAGAGACTTGAAATGTGCCAGAGAATGATCGAGACTGCACAAGCCTTATTAGAACCACCAAAAGAAACAATGAATTGTGGAAAGGAAAACCCAATTCAGCAAGAGACTATCGTTTCACGGGTAGCTGAAAAGACTCCCAGTGCACAAAAGCCTGAAAATACACAAAAGGATGACCGCATAGTATTGAACACAACCGATCAGGAGATAGAGAGTTTTCATCCAGTCATACAGAGGATTTACGAAAAAGATGAGGATTACAATGAATTTTGGAAACAAGTGAGAGAGGCAAACTTTGCAAACGAGCTAAGTTGCCAAGCTAATCAGACAAATTGGGAAAAGGACATCAGGAATCCTCCCATAGTGGAATTTGAGGCAGGATCTCAAGTGGACTTGGATCTGCAATCTTACTGGGGAGATGGGGGCTCTGTTAGAACAATGGAGAGCAAACCTCATTCACTGAAAACCTTACCTTCATACTTAGGAGAGTATGAAGCAAAATCCGAGATTAGAGCACTTCCCTCACGAAGAATCTCATCAGAAAAAGTCATGGACTCGCAAGGATTGATAGAGATTTTGTCAACACCAGTGACATGCACTATCACTTAGCTGAGCTTTTGAGGCTAAGACCACATATGTGGACCACTGTAGGAAAATGCTTGGAGAAATTCGGGATAAAAGACCCAACATCGAGACTGAAGAGGGTATACAAGAGCTGAGTAAACCACAAAAGAACGCTAAGCCTGTACCCTTAAACAAGGTCGGAGAGTATTGCGAAGGTGAAGAGGGGAATACAACCTTACCAGTTGAATTCCAAGGAGTAAACACGATGGCAATACTAGACAGCGGAGCTGGGGTAGCCATTGCTACAAAAGAAATCTGGAAAAAATGGGGGAAACCAGCAATAAGGAAGACTAGGTTGAAACTCCAATTAGCAGATGGACACATGGAGAAACCTATGGGGTTATTAGAGAAAGTTGTAGTGACTTCTTGCGGCATTGAATACGAACATACTTTTGCTATTGTCGATTTTGCAAGGAGAATAACTATGATATCATATTGGGAAGACCATTCATGAGACAGTTGAAAATGGTCCAAGATTGGGGCTACGATCACATATACTTGAGAAATATGGAAACCACTACACGTGTGAACCTGAAAGACCATAGCTACAAAGATGTGAACCGAACACCGGTAGAGGAGTTTGATTCAGCTACTTTGGCGGGATCCGAATTTCCAGCTTGGTTAGGTAAACCCAAGGAGTTATGGATGTGTGGAGCTTCGAAATGTGGAAGTCTAACGAGAGAAGAAGATGTTTTAGAAAGGGCTATCGAAGACGAAACTTATATAGGAGAACCCTTTCCAGAGGACACGTTTGAACCATTAGAATGGACACACATTCTAGCAACCCTAGATGTTTGTGCAATTCCGGATGGTCCCACAACGAAATTTTGCGACAAGGACGGGTACGACGTGGTTCCGTATTTCATGTTGAGAACTGTACTCGAAAAAGAAACTGAAAAGAACGATACACTGGAAAAGGAAGATGAAGAAGAGGTGTTTCACGACATTCCCAATCATCCAGAGTGGGGAAATGAAGCAGACAACGAGTCAACGGACAATTCAAGCGGAAACGAAGAAACTATAACGGATGTCCGATTTTATGATTTTCCGAACCAAACTAAACAACGCCAGAAACACTATAGAGCAAAGAAAAAAAAAAGGGGGTTAGAACCAACCTGATGACTAGAATAAGAGGAAAAAATCAATTCCTAATGCTAGTAAAGGCTGAAGATTGTGTTAAGGATAAGATTTCTGGAAGAATGAGAGGCAGTGATCAAAAGAGCTTACGAAAAGACAAAAGAGGCTCAAGAAATCAAGTTCAAAAGAATGGAACGAAAACTGAAACAGAAAAATCAGAAAAGAACAAGCGCAATAGAGAATACACGGAGTCCAAGTTAGAACGTAGAAACAAGTACAGAGAGCTCAAGAAAAATCTGAAGGAAGTTTGGACGACAGAAATTGAGAGTGGAGAGGACGAAAACGTCAAAATCAAGGAAAACATGGATGTTCCCTCTCACTATAGGAAATTCACAATAGAGGATAGGAAGGTGATATTAACCCCACCTATTCGAGAGAGGAAGGAGAACGAATCTTATGACGGACCGGAGGATGCAAAAAAAGTTGATTTAGCAGCTCCAGGTGAGACGCCTAGACCGGTGTACATAGCCACAGATTTGTCTCCAGGCGAGGAAGAGAGACTTTTGAGTCTTCTCAGAGAGTACAGGGATGTGTTTGCATGGTCTTATAAGGACTTAAAGGGAGTTGACCCATCGATATGCCAACACTCAATCCCACTGAAACAAGATGCAAAGCCTAGCAGACAGAGACCATACACATATAATGATACATTTGCTAAGCGAATCAAGGAAGAGATAGATAAGCTAATGGAAGCTGAATTCATATACGAGATTGAAGACACCGATTGGGTATCTCCAATTGTGGTAGTACCTAAGAAGAACGGAAAACTCCGAGTGTGTGTCAACTTAAAGAAAGTGAATGCTGCAACAATCAGGGACAATTATCCCCTGCCGATAACTGATCATGTTCTAGAGCGTGTATCAGGGAAAACAGCATACTCCTTTCTTGATGGTTTTTCAGGATATAACCAGCTAGCCATAGCACTGGAAGATCAACATAAAACAGCTTTTGCAACGGAGTGGGGAATTTATGCTTATCGGGTTATGCCTTTTGGTCTAACCAATGCTCCCGCAACCTTCCAGAGGCTGATGACGCATGCTTTCAAAGAATACTTAAGGTTGTTTCTCGAAATATACATGGATGACTTATGTGTACATTCTCTACTGAGAGATGAGCATCTAGAACACCTAAGAAAAGTATTTGAGAAATGTAGGACATATCGCATTTGTCTCAATCCTGAGAAATGTGTGTTTATGGTCCGACAGGGCAGAATTCTGGGACATATTGTCTCACAAAACGGAATATCCACGGATTTAGAGAAGATAAAAGTTATAGTGGATATGCCTAGACAACCAATGCGAAACAAGTACAGAGCTTTATGGGACATTGTGGATATTATAGACGATTCATTCACATGTACGCTATAATAGGCCAACCACTTTACAAGCTAATAGTGAACTTTGAATGGACAGAGGAGTGTGAGGAATCGTTCAAGAAATTGAAAGAGGCACTCATTACTGCTCCAGTCTTGAAATCACCAGATTGAGAGAAGATATTCCATGTGC
This sequence comes from Adiantum capillus-veneris, assembly GCF_014529385.1. Taxonomy (NCBI): domain Eukaryota; kingdom Viridiplantae; phylum Streptophyta; class Polypodiopsida; order Polypodiales; family Pteridaceae; genus Adiantum; species Adiantum capillus-veneris. The sequence goes on from NC_140960.1 coordinate 48,903,464, forward strand.
ATATAGATGCTTCGGCATATGCAATAGGATGTATTTTGGCTCAGCCAGAAGAAGGAAACATGGATTTTCCTATCTGTTACGCCAGTCGACAGCTCAACAATGCAGAGAAGAATTACACCACAACAGAGCGAGAAGGATTAGGAATGATCTACGCTGTGAAGAAATTTCGGCATTATCTTCTAGCCAACAAGTTTGTGTTTTTTACGGATCACCAAGCCTTGCTCTACCTAGTGAATAAACCATGCAATACCGGGAGAATAGTGAGATGGTTCATTATCTTACTGGAATTCGACTTCACGGTAGTAGTAAAGAAAGGAAAAACACATCTTAGAGCTGATCATCTTTCGCGATTGATGAATGGAGAAGACCCTATAGGAGTAGATGACGACATGCCAGACGCGTACTTGTTCAACATAGAAATGATACCGAAGTGGTCTCAAAATGTCGTTAACCTATTAACCTATGGAGGAGAGTTCGATAGAAGAGAATACAACCTGAAACATATTGCTATTCAGCAATCCAAGAATCTTCAATTGGTTGCAGGAAGGTTGTATCAATTGGGAAATGATCATGTTTTACGAATGCATCAATAGGAATATAATATATATCTGCGCGAAGCACATGTTCAGGATGTGCATTTCATTGTTCAAGAAGGAACACATATAGGAATTTGTTACAATTGGGAGTCTATTGGCCAGGAATGAAAGAAAGCGTACATGAATATGTCACTGTATGTATTGTATGTTCATCAAAACCGCCAGCCGAGTATTCGACATTATATCAGATAATGATCGCTCCAGAATGGAGTCAGTATATTGTTGAATATCTCACAAATAGAACTTTCCCAGAAGGAACGTCAAAAGCTCGTCAGAAATCTGTAGAGACAGAAGCTAGAGATTACGCTTTAATAGGAGATCAACTCTATAAGAGAGGTAAAGACAACCAGCTTAGGATTTGCGCATCAGAGTCTGAGTATGTGATAATCCTGGAGCAAGCTCATGGAGGAGTAGGTGGAGGCCATTTCTCAGGTGATAAGACAACAAAACTTGTCTTAGCCGCAGGAATATGGTGGCCAACATTACATATGGACGCTGAGGAATACGTTAAACGGTGTGATGACTGTCAGCGGACCAAAGTACCACTTAAAAGAGATGATATGCCGCTTAGACCAATGATGGGGGCAAGAGCTTTTGCAAAATGGGGGATTGATTATGTCGGACCCATTTCACCTCCTGCATATAAGACTCATGCACAATACATCATTGTGGCTACAGACTATCTAACAAAGTGGGTCGAAGCAAAGGCAACTCAAAAAGCAGATGCCAAGACCACGGCACAATTTCTGTATGAATACGTCTTTGTACGATATGGATTGCCAATAGAAATTGTGAGTGATCGAGGCACACATTTTATAAATGAAGTGATAAAGATCCTTCTAGATGAATTCATGGTAATCCATAGGAAATCAGCCCCGTATCATCCACAAGCAAACGGACAAGCTGAAGCAACAAACAAAACCATATGTACGGTCCTCACGAAGATTGTATCTGAGTCGAGAATTGACTGGGACCAAAAGTTACATTCAACATTATGGGCATATAGGGTAGCATATAAAACATCAATAGGAATGACCCCATATAACATGGTTTTTGGGCTAAATGCTATCTTACCAATAGAATTCTTGATTTCAACCTTAAGGGTGGCTAAGGATCTAGAGTGGATAGGGCACGAGCTTTCTGATAGAATAGATGACCTGGAAAAGCTAGACGAGCTTCGCCTAAAAGCAGTAGCTTCCATCTACGCTCAAAAAAGGCGACAAAAGGAATTTTTTGATAAGCATGTGCGGACTAAAGAGTTTAAAGTTGGGTACTATGTCCTAGTTTACACTCTGAAACAGCATGCTAAGAAGCTTAAAAAGCGAGGGATGGGACCTCTGGTGATTAAAGATCTATCACCAAGTGGAGCCGTCAAGCTTGCTACATTAGACGGAGAAGAAATGCCCAATTGGATTAGTGGATGCAGAGTGAAAAAGTATCTGTTGCCGCTAACACAAGACATGCTTCTCAAAATACATCAAGAAAAGCTGCGTGTCCAGAAAAAGAAAAAGATTGTGGAGGAAGCGCAAGCCGAGGCGAAGGAAAGAATGGAGAAAAGAAGACTACTGCGTCAGAAACAGCGCAATGAAGGAGCAATACGAATAAACGCAGTCAGTATAACAGAAATGGATAATGACAAAGAAGAACCCATCATTGAATGCAAAGTAGGAACCAACCAAATCAAAGCCAGAGCACTATTGGATTCAGGAGCTCAAGCTAACCTACTTTCACTCAGTTTGTATAGACAATTGACAAATGACACTAAACTACAAACTGCCAAGCAAGAGTTAAAGAGTTACTCTGAGAATTCAATCAAAACTGTCGGATGCACAGTTTTACATATACAGATTAACCAATATGTGTATCCTCATATGTTTTACGTGGTTGAAGACCAAGCTACACAACATCCATTATTGCTAGGACAACCATGGCAGAAGCAATACAATGCAATGATTGACTGGAGTTCTAATTCAGTGCTTATCAAATACGAAGGTGAAAGTCAATCAGTTAAGTTCACCAAAGGAGAAGAGCCAACTCCAAAGGACGAATCCAAAGACAAAGATAAACAACAACCAGAGAAAAAGAAGAAGCAATGGCAACCAAAAGTTTCTATACAACCGGATTACTCTTCGACGAGGAATTCTCAACAGTGGATAAGGAAGACAAGCAATAATATAACAGCTCAACCTTGGAAAAAAACGGAGTCAAAGTTGGTATGGAGACCAAAAAAGGTTGTGCCAGAGAACACAAAGGTGGAAAACAGAGTCTTCAATACCAGACAACAGAGTGATTCCAGACAATCAAGGACAGTGAAACAGATCTGGATTCCAAAGAAGTTCATGACGGCACAAAGCTATAGCAAGCAAATTTGGATCCCAAAGATTTGTAAACAGGAACTCCCTTCAATACAATCAACGGAAACTCCTAGGTATTTCAAGGCGAGGAAATCAACACAAAGAACAAAGCAGGTTTGGGTCGCAAAGAGTTTGTGGCAAGCACAAGCAAAGCGGAAGCAGATTTGGATTGTGAAAAAAGACAACAAGGTAACGAAGAATCCATCTACTGATTCTACTACCAATTGCCAAAACCAACCCAAAACCCGACCACCAATCCATCAATCAAACAAAGAGCAGCTTTATTGGAAAGAATGTTGTATCATCGCTCTACAATTGCATTGGGAACTTATGACCAAAACAACTACAATGCTTCGCCCACAGACACTTCATAGTCGTCCGGGAGGACTCAGACTAGGAGGGGGGGAGGTATACAGGAGCTACAAAGCAGCTACAAGCGGAAAAACAAAGAAAAACAAAAATTATATTACAAGGGCAGTGTCTTACATGATTTTGCAATTTTTTATGTTTGATTGCGGATATTGATAATATTTATGCCCTATATACCTTGTTTTGCAACAAGAAGAGATCAAATATGAATTTGGGTCTCTAGATGTGTAAATATCACTAAATAAGAGTGTTTTGGAGCTAAAAAGTGGAAAAAAGTGATAATCCAAGTCCAGAAATCACAAAGAAGTGTATATTCATATACACAGGGTTACCAGCTATTATCGTGTAGTTGGGAATTTTTTGCTTCAATTTGCTATTTTCCTTTATTTTTTATGATTTTCTTAATAAAAGTAAAAGAAAAATAAAAAAGCAGGTGAAATGAGATTCGGAAAAAAGAAAAGAATAGACGGTGATGGTCCTAATGACAAGGGCAACCCATGGTAAAAATTGGGTACAATTCTGAAAAAGTTGCGGAAAGCCCGAAATACAATATTTTGGCAAAGTGGACAATTTCTCAGAAACAATCAAAGGAGTCCAAATTGAGAAATTTCAAATCCTAAAGAGTCCAAATTGAGAAATTTCAAATCCTAAAGTGCATTTCACGACGAGATAGGAGCACATGTCAAATTTGGTAACAAGTGATCCGGAAGCCCAAGAAGTGTTAAGTATTTTTCACTTCACTATCAAGCTCATTTCCACTATTACCTTCTTGGAGAGAGCAAAGAGCACACAGGAGCATCCGACCTTCTACCGCCTTCTACGACTGCTACGAGAGCTCAGAGGACACCAGACATGAGAGGTAGACTCGTTGCCATAAGCTTTTGATGCTTATCGTTAACTTTGTCGCGAAAACTCACCAAAACCAAGAAACAAGAGCAGACGGGGAATGGGGAAGAACGCTAGGTAGGGGCACAACCGCCTAACCAACCTTGCAAGAACTTAGAGGTGGGTTACCCTAGTATAGGAGATGAGTTTCTAACACTCAAAGCTCGAGAAAGAACGACTGAAAAAACCCTAGGTCAACAGAGCCTGCAAGAGGCAAACAGAAAAAAGTTGTCGGAACGACACAAAACTTCTCAGGAAGCTTAACAACATCGAGGGCAATGCAACCATGGAGTATCTCCGGTTTGGATCACCAAAAGTAGGTCGGAACAACCGATTCGGCTGCGGACACACAAAGCGTCATTTTGCATAACGGCTAAAATTGACGACCAAATGACATGAAACTTCACAAGCAGCTTCAAATATACATGGATGACTTATGTTTGCAAGCAAAACCCAAAAGAAAGCTGATTCACTTACCGATGGTGAAAAAGACGCTTCGGCAAACCAAATGGAGAAAGATGGAGAACGGGGAGCCAAAGTCAAGTTCAACCCAAATAGGTGGCTTCACAACATATCCAATGAGCTGGAAATGCAACTCTCGAGAAGAAAAGTTGAAGAAATTCAACTCCAAGGCAAAAAGACGACTTCGGAGACTGAAATGCCTATAAGGGGGCTTTTTAGCTAAACTGATGACTTTTTAAGTTGAAAACTAGTTAGCAGGGCTTAGGGCACTAGCACAAAGCATTCTTTGCACAAAAAACCAACATTTCAAGAAAAGACATCATACGCGTATGATGTCTCACAGCATGATTTTCACATCCATTTCAACATTTGAGTGCATAGCCTCATTCCACATGTTAATCACATCCTATGAACCAAGTATCATGAGAATTGGAGTTAGAAAACCCAAGGAAAACCAAAAAGACACAAAGTAGGCCATAAAATTGATTTTTGGTCCTAATTTTGTCAAAATAACTCCAAACTCATTGAAACTTTGTAGGATTGTTGATTAACACATCTACAAGCTATCTGGAACCAAAAAGCACCATTTTGACACAAAAGACATCATACGCGTATGATGTCTATTTGCACTTACAGAGCAAAAACTGCTCATTTGTCATCATACATCCATTATATATATCTAATACATGCTACATATGAAGTTTGGAACCATTTGGTCAGGTGGATCACCCCATTAGCCCAATTAAGAGAAAATCCTTCATACAAAGCCTATTTTTGTCCCAAATCCAACATATTCAAGTCCAAACCAAGATTTGAGTATAAACAGTCCTTCACTAGCACATGGAGAGTCCACAGAACCAATCCCATGAAAAATTGATGAAAAAGACATCATACGCGTATGATGTCTCACTATGCGATTTTGGCACCTCAGGGCTTCAACCACCAAACAGAAGTGATCTACATGCCATTTGAAGGTGAACCACCAAGTTTTATCCAATTTGGATCATAAAATCCATTTCCCTTTCAAAATTTTGCAAAGAGCCTGAACCGGACTGAACTGGCCAAAACTTGACCAAATGGGATCCAAACTCAAATCCAAGCATATGATACTCATGTATACACTATCAGCTACAAGCACAACCAATATAAAGTCATTCTGACACAAAAGACATCATACGCGTATGATGTCTCAAGCATGTTTTTGAGCCCAGTTTGCATATTTTTTCACCTACATTGCATCCTTAGGCCCTGAATAGCTCATGTTTCAATTTTCAAGTCATTTGAATAGTTAAAAGCTTCATTTCGGCTTTCAGTACTAAAAAGACGCTAACTTCTGTAATTGGAGTTACAGGATCCATGGATTCCGCTAAGTCATCGGCAACTAAGAGAAAAAGACCAACCATCAAGGATGCTCTTGCAGAAGCAGAACCTTTTGATATTCCAACAGAAACCCTCAAGCCAACCAAGACTTGGGTGGAGGAAGCAGTACTAGAAAAAGAGGGAATAAAGATCTACCAAGGGGCTTTCAGAGATCCTCAAGGGCAATCGGTCGATGTACCTATGATCCCACGAGAATTAGTGGATTATAGCAGATCAGAGAACATCAGCAGATACCTGGAAAAGGCTGACTTACACAGGTTCTTCACCTCGAGACCATCAGGTGTAGACACAAGAAGAGTGTATGAGTTGGCAACATCCATTCAGAAGGATGGGAAAGCCACGTTGACAGCCATGGATGGAGAAACAGTTGAAGTACAGATCACTCCACAGCTCATTGCAGATGCATTGAAGCTGCACAACAAAGGGAGTTTGTCAGAGAAAGAAGGGAGGCCATAGAGGTCTATGGATCAAAGAAACAAAATACAACCTACGGAGATATGGCAGATCAACGAGCGGCAACCCTTTGCCGATTATACAACCAGTTTCTCCATGTGTGCAGTAAAAGACCGCAGAAGTATACTACACCACCCCATGCCATTGCGACAACCATCACATGGGCACTGAAGAGCAACATGCCAAAAGAGGTGAATTATGCTCAATACATCCACGAGCAAGTAATCGCCATGCACAACCAGAAGCCAAAGTACATAGGAGGAGGATAAATCCTAACAAGAATAGCTTATGAAGCTATTGGAGCGAGGGATCAAGGGCCACGGGTTCCCTCCCAGAATGAGTGGCTTAGAGAAGCCGATGAAGAGAAAGAACAGCAAGAAGTATCCAAGAGGGCGTCCACAAGAGCACGCCGAAAACTAGAAATAGTTTCAGAACCTGAAGAGGCTGTGGACGAGCCGCTCAAGAAGAAAGCGAAGAAGAAGGCTGATCCCAAGCAAACCAAAAGTCAAAAAGCCGCAAGAATGGAAAGGCTGGTGGAGCAGTTTAGAGCGGAAAGAGCTCTAAAGGGGGACTTTGAAGAAATGTGGGTGCCAGACCCCACTAAAGTCGGAACCAGCTCAGCCAGGCCACATGTTGATCAATATGATCAATATATTAGAGCTTATGAGGAGTCGGAGGCCATACTGGAGCAGCAACCTGTCGAGCCTTATACTGAAGAGAAAGTACAGCTTTTAAAAGCTGAGCTGAAAAAGGACGACAAGGAGAAGAAGGAAGTAGATGAGTCTACTGAACTTCGAGAGAAAGACGGGCAAGCAAACAAAGGAAAAGCCAAGATGACTGAGGACAATCAGCCCTCCTTTACTGATGTACCAAGCCCGAAGAAGACGGAAATTATTGTGGAGGAGACCACAATAGAAATAGAAACAGAAGTTATGGAAAAGCCGGAGGCCGGGACCAAGAAAAAGGAGATAGATCCAGTTCAGCAAAAGAAAGATGATTATGAGGATCTGGTAGCGATCGGATACAGTGAAGAAGAGGCCCTGTAGGCAGTTTATGGGATATCCCTACGAAAACAAGATGATCGGGAAGGGACGAAGGAAAAGACAAAGGGTACAATGGAGAGTGAAGAGAAAATGGACGAACAGAACATACTAGAAGAGCCGAAGCCATTGGAGGTGGTGGCAGAAAGAGCTGTCAAGTTGACAGATGAAGATGAAAAAGACATGCACATGGTGCATGAACTGCTCAGCAAGATTAAAGAAAGATCCAGAGCAAAGGAAGTAGCAATTGAAAGCAAAACAAAAGGAAGCAGAGTTGCAGAAGAAGTTAGAGAATGCTATGACTGAATCTGAAAGTCATAAAGCATCACTCTACGACGCAGAAAACGAGAGAGACGGCTTGATACTCCAACTAGCCGAAGCTTCAAGAGAGGTAACAAGTTCACAGGAAGCAAAGGAGCGAATAGAAGATGAGCTGGAGGCAGCCAAGGATGAGCTCATTGAGCTAAGGGAAAGAGTCGAACTTCAAGAAAGGACAATCACGAGACTCAGGACCACCCCTAGAGCTAGCAGAGCAGGAACAGAACAAGAGGGAGCCCTCGTACCAGCTCTGGAAGATCAGGTCAGAAGTTTGCAAAGAGAGCTAAGGTTAGAGCAAGTGCAAAGATTGCACATGGCGGAGGGATCATTGGCTGCAGAGGAGAGGCTCACATCAGAAAACCAAACACTAAGGACAAAAATGAGGCCCTCCGCAAACAGCTCCAAGACCTCCAAGAGCAACAAAGAAGAGAAACAGAGACACCACAAGAAGAAGCAGGGGGAGCAGCCATAGAGCTACCAGAAACTGGAGAGGCAACCACAATTGAAGATCCAGCCCCAGTTCAAGAAGTGGCCTCAACTTCAGGAATCTCTGAAGAAGAAGAACAAAGGCTCCAGGACCAAATAGAAAAGTCAACAGAGGAAAGTGCCAAGGCGGAAATGGAATGGGAAAGGAGACTCCTCATCTCCATTAGACTTCAAGGTTTAGACACAAAAGTGCTCCATGAAGAGTGGATGCAACCCAGCCTGCCTTTCCCTCTGATGAAATTTGAAGTGATAAAGACGAAAAAGAGAATAGAGGAGGAGCAGTATGTCGCTCTTTACGAAGGCGACATCACAAAAGATGAACAATCAAAGAAGATTGTAGATTCTCAACCTAGATGGAGGAAAGGTTGGCTGAACAAATACCCAGCCTACCTCATCTACTTGGTAGAGGCTCCAAAGGAGATTCGGGAGGATGCAACCTTCTGCCCGGTGCCAAGAGTCAGAAGCTGGAAAGAGCATGGCAGGATTGCAGAAAAGAAGCCAAATTGGCTTAATTACCCAAGGATGCCAGGACCAAAGGCAAGAGAGAGAATAGGTAAAGCCTACATGGTGAAAACCCTAACGGGCACCATCAAACTCTTTACTGGCTCTCCTGACCTTTCGTGTCAGATGCTAAAGAAAATCTGCAGGACTCTCTTAGCATGCATTGAAGTGTTCGCGCCAGATAAAGCCACGACCTCGAGTCTACTATCGACGGCCGACACAGTGACGGATATGATGTATGATCTTTCATTGCAGCCATCACCAAAGGTGTTACATCTCTTATACCAAAGAATTATGTTTTTGCCTAGCTTCCACATGCAAACATTCGAAGAAGCTTTCTACACTGGCTTTTTCACTCACGAAAGCAAAATATTCGGCCCAACCTTGACCATCGGCAACCTACGCTACGAATCACATTTGCAGATGCTCAAGACGACAGGACTCTATTGACCAAGCCTAAAAGTCATGTCAGGGACGACATGAATGCGGAGGGGGGGAGTGTTGAGCCAGCAGAGGATCACACCCACATTTTTGCTCACACCCATCATTTTGTAACCATTGATTGTAATAAATGTCTTTCCGACATTAATTTTGATTTGAGCCATTCATTAAGTAACGGGACTCAATTGAGTTTCCAGCTTGTAATCCCGAAGTAATTTCACCTGTTGATGTAAATAATTAGAGATGTTCTCACCTCCAAGGCTGAGGTATATAAGCCAAAGTTTTGTAACCTAAGGGAATTCAATTAATCAAAGTGAGTTTTTGAGCGCCGTGACTGTGTCTGAGAGAGAGAGAGAGAGAGTCTTATCTTCTTGCTACGCGAGCTACGGGGCCGCCATTGGAGAAGCGACACCGCCATTGTGTTAGCAACGGTGAGAGCTACGCACAGATACCAAGAGTGCGCGCTATCGGCTTCTACGTGTGGTAAGTTCCTACGAGCTGTTGGGGTATAGGCGTCTGTGCCTTGCCCGGCCGCCAAGAGTCTGGCGCCCACTGACTTGTATACCTTATACATAGCATAAGTGTATAGGGGGCTGCTCACTCTTTTGAGTCTCCCCACCCACATCGTGTCTGTCTCCTTCTCTCTCTCTCACTCTCCGTCTGTGGTGCTCCCCGATCCCCTTCAATTGGTATCAGAGCTATGGTGACCGCGGAGAGCACGACGGCTTTGAGAGCTTCGAGGCGATAGCTCGCTCGCTCTAGACAGTGGAGTTCGATCGCGGAGTTTCACGGAGAGAAATTTTAGCTTGAGGAGCATTGTCTTTGGAGCTTAGGAGCTTGGTGTGGTCAAGCTTGGTCGAGGAGGCAGTTGCAGCTTCCTTGGTGAGAGGAGCTTTTGAGCTCAGTGGAGCTCGTTAGAGAAGTGCTCGGCGGAGGAGAGCTTGACATTCGAGTGCTTGCATGCTGTTGTGGCAGAGCTCTTGTGTTGGAGCTTGCATTGAGAGGAGATTGCATCACGCAGAGTGGAGCAGGAGCAGGTTCAAGACTGTGTGCAGCTCGTTTTTGCCATTTTCGGGCTCTAAAACGCAGTTTTTTGCGTAGCTCCGTCATACAGAGTCAGATCTACATGATCCAGGAGTCTAGGTCAGGGTTTTGGCACGCTCCGGACGCGATGGTGATGTCTATTTGCTGAAATTATGCTTTGAATTATAGCAGGTACAGCAGCAAGTTTATTTGTGCACTTTCGGGTCCCAAAAACACTGTTTTTGGCATAGCTTTCACACCCGGACTCGGATACATGTGATCCAGGAGTCTACCTTGGGGTTTTGGCATGCTCCGGACGCGCTTGTCATATCAGAATTTTAAAATTCTGAACGCTGAATTTTCTGCAGCAGCAGTTGTTTATTGTGTGTCGAGGATTCCACACATGGTTTGCTCTCAGATGTGAGAGTGATATTTGCTGCAAGTTTCCTCACAGGTGGGAGGATACGATGTATGCCTTATGTGGTTTGATGCTCAGGGAGACTAATGTGATTGCATTTTGAGCTCGGCAATGTATGCCTCGAGCATGTTTTTTGGCAGTCACAGGTAGAGCAGATATTTGTGTACTAGATTTGCAGGTGCTTGCAATGATGTATGCAAAGTGTGGAGATTGGTGCATGCATTTGGAGTGCGGTTTGATGCGCTTTGGTTGCTCATGGTTTTGAGCGTGCAGTCAGTTTGGTTACTGGTTTTGTGGCCGTTTTACTGACGAAACTCTGGCGAAATTTTCCCAGGAGTTTTATGCACATCATTTATGCGATCTAGGTAGAGATTGCGGGTTGCACTCAACATTTGCGTGCGGTGTTCTCTGCAGGTGGGAGATTTGTGCGTGTGTATGCATCGATACCGCACACTGTGGGCTTGGTGATTAGCTCACAGATTGCAGTGTGATACTAGAGCAGGCGAGGCTTGTATTGACATTGCGGGAGCTCTATTTTGGAGTGTGTCTCACAGGTTTTACATTGTGTTTCTGGCCATATTGGTAGACAGTTTCCAGGTGTTGTTGGTGAGGTGGTTTTGCTTTCTAGTTTGCTACATTATGCTCATGACAGAGACAGGTGATCGATCAGATTGTGACCTCTCACAGATGCGCATGTTTGATGGGTCAGACTTTGCGGCATGGAGAGAGTGTATGCTTGATGCATTGACACAGCGAGGGTTGCATCGACCATTGAGTGGTGATGCAGGTAGACCTTCAAACATGTCTGACGATCAGTGGCAGGAGGTAGAGGAGATGGCACTATCTACACTCTCTTTGCACCTTGCGGAATCTGTATATGCTCTTGTTATGTATGAGACTACTTCGAGAGCACTTTGGCGCAGATTACATGATATGTATGATAGATCTGAGTCATCACGGACTCGTGTGAGACATGTACATTCACGAGCACGCCGACAGGTGACATGTTGGTATTGTGGTCATTCTGGACACGTTAGACGGCGTTGTTTTCGTCGTATGCGACATCGTAGGAGACATGGCAGTCTCAGAGATGTATGTAGTGATGCCATGGACTCAGTTGCTTTGACAGTTGAGGCACATGTAGTGTCGGAGTATACTAGTGACGGGGATGTCACTTTTACCTCGAGCTATGCACGAGATGCTATACATGTGGATAGTGCACTCCCTTCGCAGTGGTTGCTAGACGCAGATGCTATGTTTCATGTCACGCCGCATCGTGCATGGTTTTGTAGCTATTCTAGCGGGATGCTTGGCAGTGTACATTTGACCGATGGATCGGTGCATGCGATAGCAGGTGCAGGAGATGTGAGACTGTCATTACCGAGTGGTGCATCTTACTTGTTACGACATGTGCGCTATGTACCAGATTTGACAATGAGTTTGATCTCGATTGGTCAGCTAAGAGATTGTGGACATAGAGGGCACATTAGGCGTCGATGTTTCAGGCGTTTGAGACAACGGAGGCGACAGATGCGTGATGCAGATTTGGGCATGACAGATGCTAGTGAGATCAGTACGGTGGTTACTGAGTATGCTTGTGATGGCGATGTCACATTTACATCTAGCTTGTCTTCAGACGATCTTATGTCTACGGATTGCATATCGGATTGCACATTGTCTTCACATTGGTTACTAGATTCAGATGCTACTTTCCATGTCACGTCGCATCGTGAGTGGTTTAGCACGTTTTCTAGTGGGAGACTTGGTTGTGTGCACATGGCTGATGGTGCTATGTATGACATTGAGGGTACAGGAGATGTATGTTTGTCCTTGCCCAGTGGTATGAGATTTACCCTGCGTCAGGTGCGTTATGTACCAGATCTGAGACGGGATTTGATCTCACTCAGACAGTTACGGGATAGTGGATGTCAGATTTCGCTACGAGAGCGAGATTTTGTGATGCATTTGGGTTCGCTAGTGATTGCGAGAGGTGCCAGGAGTGGTACAGGTTACCCATTGCATGTGGATCACGCGAGAGACGGTGTTGTCTCTGTGATCATGCAGCCAGGTAGACAGCGAGAGAGCAGGCGAGTCTCTTTTGCTTGTGGGTTGCAGGATGCTTTGCATGGAGTGCAGAGTAGTGAGATCGTTGTGCACACGGTTGGGGCACGACTTGAGCAGTCACATAGAGAGGTGACAGAGTCAGACATGCATGCTTTGCTAGTGACTGAGCAAAGCAGAGTGTCAGTTGTGCGAGATACTTCTATGCAGGATAGACAGGTAGAGCGGTCTTGCTCTAGTGAGTCACGACAGGAGGACGTTGTGCAAGAGTGTATGCATACGGAGTTAGAGCATGAGAGCTCTAGTGAGTCACAGCAGATTGAGTGATCATGTTTGCAGTGGATGATTGCAGAGGAGGCTGAGATGTCAGCGATTATGCAGTCATTCCTTTCTATGCTCGACAGTGAGCATGGGGATATATTTGTGCAGGATATGTCTTCTAGCAGACATCTAGAGCAGCTGGTTTGCTCTGAGGTTGCACGACAGGTTGATGCGTCTTTTGTGGAAAGTCAGGAGATGCATGTGGCTGACACGCCTTGTCAGTCAGAGATGCCTATTGCCAGGGATATATATGTTGATGCATGCTCCGTAGAGCTAGCAGGGCCCGCTAGCATTGCATCGGCATTCGGTGGTCTCATGTATGAGATGTTGATCTTGAGACCGGATATCGTAGCTGTAGTGGGAGCATTTGCAGTTGGGGTTGTCAGTCATTTGTTGACTGATGATGGCATAGTGCACGAGGGAGATATGTAGGTATTGCGTACATACTTGCAGTACGTGTGCGGTACGTCTGGTGGTGTATGGACTTACACGGGAGCAGGACAGCCGGATGCACACGATCACAGCCAGCCAGTGGGCATCGGTTGAGAGCGGTTTTCTCTCGCCTTTTGTAGTCTTTAGACTAGGTTCTCTTGCTTAAAGGCACAATTGCCTTTAAGTGGGAGGTTGTTGGGGTATAGGTGTCTGTGCCTTGCCCGGCCACCCAGAGTCTGGGCGCCCACTGACTTGTATACCTTATACATAGCATAAGTGTATAGGGGGCTGCTCACTCTTTTGAGTCTCCCCACCCACATCGTGTCTGTCTCCTTCTCTCTCTCTCACTCTCCGTCTGTGGTGCTCCCCGATCCCCTTCACGAGCTTCGGTGTGAGTTTTCTTCCAACTCGTGTGTCGGAATAGAGCGTGCAGCATATCTATAGAACCACAACGAGTAGAGCTACACATTAGTACCATCGGGGTCAAGTTTCGGTCACCTGTATTTTTCGGCCTGTCTTCATACGCGTTTACCGCACGGAGTGGTTATAGGTTGATTTTGCAGTTCACGTCTTTAGGGTGTTGTTCTTACCTAGTGTATAGACTTCCCCTTGAGTTTGAGATCGATTCAATGATTCTAGATCCTGTTTCGTATAGCATTCGTTCGTAGTACGGATTTCAGTCACTTGCGTATTTTAGAACTTAGATTTGATTTCCTTAGTAGTGATTGTCATTAGAAGGTCGAGTAGGTGATTTGACACCCACCTAGTTGTTTCCATGCGCCTGCAGGTCAAGCTCCGTCCTCGTCTGACAAATTCTGTTGTTGGTTGAGTTCTCGCTATTTAGCTTCCGCTAGCGGCGTAACCGCCTTAACAGTATTTGATAGGGCCCACCAATTATTGCAATTCAAGAAGTTGGCAAGTATATTTCTCAGAGTTTTGGATTTGCTGAGGCATGACTCCTAGGAAAGTTTTTTGAATTTGATGCATTAAAAAATAGTCATGATCAGACCATTGTTGGCACACCAAATCCAATGGGTTTTCTAGGGTAATTGGCAACGAGTTCATGCAAGTAGTATTGTGCAATTTAGGTACACATTGTCTGTGCAATTATTGTAGGTATTTTTATGCTTCAAATATGATATTCTACTCGACAAGGTCAACAGTTGGTGAGGTTTATTTTCTTTTGGCTTTGTTCATATGACAATGCCATAAGATCAAGCATGGTACATCAGTAATGTTTTAAGTGAAGATCATGGCTCCGTACGAGGCTACCCACGCCTAGGGTTGGGGCGGCTAGTCATAAAGATTTGTTGACAAGCAAAGCTATGAGCTGAATCAAAGAATCAGCACAACCTATCACACCACGAGGTGATTCAAGCAAGCTGCCAGCTTGGCAAACAAAATTTGCTTTGCTCGAGCAAGTTTTTGCAGTTAGATACAGTCTGATAGCTTATTTTCTTGAGATATCCATTGTCAACATTGGGGAATTTAAGGAACTTATGATTCTCAATAAGATGCACCATTTGGCAAGGCCGGTTCTTTGTGAAAACTTAACAAGGTTGATTTTCTTTTACCTTGACATCTGTATGTCAGCAAGAGCACCTATTAGCTAAGAACATTCGCGCTCCATTCTGTCTCATCTTTACAATGAAAGCAATTGGCACATTAGGTAAGCCAAAGGGCATAACTTATAATGTCCAAACTTTGTTCAAAAAGAAATTTTAGGCATATGAGCAAGCCAAATTCACACTTGATGATACCCAGATCACAAATTAATTTTGGTAAAAATATGGGCATGGATGAGTTTATCAAAAAACTCATCCACTCGTGGTAATTGATACTTATTCTTAAGGGTAATTGTACTCAAACCATGATAATCTATGCACATGTACATACTACCGTCCTTTTTCTTCACCAACAAAATGGGAGATACCCATGGTGAAAAGCTAAGTTGAACAAACCCTTTATTGAGGTGGTTAGCAAGCTGATTTTCCACCTCAATAGCCTCAAAATGACTCATTCTATAGGGTGGTGTACAGATGGGTTTACTACCTACAACCACATCTATGCCATGTTGCACAAAATGTGTGGATGGTAACCCAAGAGGTAAATATTCGGCAAATACATCTTTGTATTCCATTAAAAGTTCCTTTGATTGATTAGAAAAAATTTCTTCTTAGGCTCATAAAAAAATAGCAAGGGAAGAAAGAGAGGAAGCATGCGGCATAGAGGAATTGTCTACTTGACTTGGAGAATTACCAACATTGGATAAAAAAATGACACAAGGACTTACACAAAAAGAGTTCTTCTATTTCATGATCTGAAGAGAGATTCATAAGCTTGGATATACAAGTAAGTGTTGAAGAATGTAGATCATTTTCTCCCAACAATAGCACATGCACACCATTGGATTCAAACATTGACTATTATGCTCATAGCTATGACATAATGAGAACCCCAACCCACACAACCACTCCCAACTTAATACCACATTTTCCTTATCCATATTCATGACTTGAAAATCCAAGGTAGTTTGATACCCTTGAATCTCAAGTGGTACCCACTTTACCTGTGTATCAACCACCTCAGCATCATGACTGTTTATCATAGCTATCTTGTTGCAGTGGGTACTATGGTTCTGTGGTAGACTGAGATGTTCACCAAATTATAGTCAATGAAATTGTGAGATGCACTATCATCTACTAGGATTCTCACCTTATGAACCTTGATAGACTTATGTGTCATAATAATCAATATCTAATTCTCCTAAATGATTTTCTCATGTTAAACTGATCATTTAATATGGGGAAGTGCCAGGGGAGAAAAAGCTAGAATATTGGTTAAGCTAGCAGACCGACCACAGTAGGGATCCAAAGGAGGGAAAATAGGGATCCAAAGGGGGGGCCATCTGCAAAAGAGCCATGTGAAACAATGGGCTAAAAAGACCCTAAGGTTCAGCCCATTAAGACTTCCAAAATGCTAAGGTTCCAAAATTCAAAGGTTATGTCCAAAGGTCAAACCTAGGGGAATTGGATGCTTTGTGTGTGACCAAAAAAGTCTTTGTACATCCCTACTTGGGAGGGGGCGAGCCTTTCTTCTAGGAGATGAGAGAGACAGCCACACACACACACACACAAGCTCCCTTTACACAAAGGGAATGAGGGACACATGTCAGCTCCCTAGCCCAGATGCCCACAAGGTATGCCCAATTCCTATTGGATGGCCTTGGAGGTGGACCAATGAGAATTAGGCTAGAGTAAATCTAGTTTAATTAATTTAAAAACACTTAATAAAAGAACCAATGAGAATTAAGTCTCCTAGAAGACTATTGGACAGTCTCCCAAGGGGTCCAATGAGCATTTAGGAGCCCAATGGCTTGCTTGATTCCTATTGGCCACGAGGAAAAGGGGTCCAATGAGAGTTTAGTTTAATTATTAAATTACGTAAAGCTCTCACAAAAGGGGAAAGGGGGACACATGTCAGAAGGCTATCACTTATGCTGCTTAATGGTGATAGGCTAGCCTTGGGGAGGTCCAATGGGGAGCCTGCAAGAGCAAATAGAAAGAGGGCTCGCCCAACGGAGAGAGGGGGCTGATTTTTGCAAGGCATTATCACACACACACTCACACAATCTCATGTGTGAATAAAGAGAAGACTATCTCTTCCCAAGATTTAATGGAGAGCTCATCACCTCCTCCAAGCTTGTGAGATAGAAGCCTACATTGACACACTCTTGGCATGTGGATGCAAATCCAACCAAGAGCCAAGCTTCAATGCATGATCATCTCCTCTACCAAGCTAATTACTAAGCTAAGCTATGCTAATATGAGTGATTATGTGAGGAGATGTACATATTTCTCGTAAGATACTCCTTCTTCCTCTCAATCTACTCTCATACCCTGCTACTCTAAGAATAATTTTGCTAAGAGCAATGTGGCTCAGAGCCAATGGAGAGGTAGATCTCCCACACGTCCCAAGAGGAATAAGAGACAATCTACCTCTCTACTCCCACAAGAGGCTAAGAAGCCTAAGCAATCACGAGATACTCCACGTAACTACTACCACTGCTGCCATCCTAGCAATTGTTGACCCACTTAAGCCGTTTTGTGGTGGAGACTGATGCTAGTGGTAAAGCAATTGGTGCGGTACTTCTCTAGGAGGGAAGACCTATAGGCTTTGAAAGTAAAAAGTTAGATAGAGCTCAACAGAATAATTCTGTCTATGAGAGAGAGCTCTATGCTAGAATTCACACTTTACAAAAGTGACAATACTTTTTATATGGTGCCGAGTTTGAAGTAGTTTTTGACCATGAGAGTATCAAACGGTTTACTACTCAAACGGACTTGAAGGGCCGTAAAGCTAGATGGGTAGAAATCCTTCAAGATTATGATTGTAAGCTATGCTATCGCAAGGGGCGATATAATGTAGTAGCGGATGCACTAAGTCGGATGCCTCAGATTAATTCACTTGCTTTCACGGAAATAAAGAGTGGATTTTTGGAGTCATTACGTGGCAAGTGTGCACAAGATCAATCATATGCTAAAGTGTGGAGTGCAGTTTTAAAAAGGGATCCCTCACACTCACATGTCTCTGTACATCCATATCAACATGTCTCTACACGCACAGGTTAAAACTCCAACACACAGAGCTCCACCCCTACAAACTCCAACACACAGATCTCCACCCCTACTCAGGAAGAGCTTACGAAATGGAAGAATTTTTCCATTGATGATGGCTACGTACTCCACAAGGGTATAGTATGTGTGCCAAAGGACTCAAACACTAGGTGCCAAATATTATTTGAGTGTCATGATAGTCCAAGTGCTGGTCATCCAAGTATTTGTAAAATGTATGCCTTAGTTCGACGGAAATTTTATTGGCCAGGATACATCATGATGTTCAAGAGTATGTAATAAAATACAAACACTGCCAAGTTAATAAGGCAGAGCGCCTCAAGGTAGGTGGCCTTTTACATCCTTTAGAGATTCCACAAGGTAAGTGGGAGAGTATCTCTATGGATTTTGTAGTAGGACTACCTACTACAAATCGTGGCCATGATGCCATATGGGGTAATTGTAGACTGTCTCACAAAGATGGGTCGATTCATTCCCACTAAGACTACAGTTAAGACACCGGAATTAGCGCGGCTATTTGTAGAGCATATATATAAACACTACAATCTTCCAGCTAGTATCATTAGTGACAGAGATCGAAAGTTCAATAATCACTTCTGGAGAGCTATGTTTCAAAAGTTGGAAACTAAACTTAATCTAAGTACGGCTGATGATCCAGAAACAGATGGTCAAACCAAAAGGGTTAATCAAGTGCTAGAGGATATGCTACAAGTGTACATTAGCAAGAAGCAAACCAATTAGGAAGACTACTTATCTATGTTGGAATTTTCTTATAATAGTTCAAAGCATGTAACTACAGGGTTTAGTCCTTTTATGCTTTTATATGGATTTCAACCTAGATCACCCATTACGGTGGGGTTGGCTAAGGAGAAGATACAACAAGCAAAGGATTTTCTCCAAGACCATTTTGACATGCTTCAAGCTGCTAGACAGAATGTTAAGCAAGCTCAAGATCGATATAAAAAGTACGCAGATGAGCATCATTATCTAGCTACTTTTGAAGAAGGAGACAAGGTTTTCCTCAAGGTTCTAGAGCATTCAAAAAGTCTAAAGACGGGAAAAGTTGTTAAAATTTTACCACGCTATTGTGGACCGTTTACCATTCTCAAACGTATAGGTCAAGTGGCCTATAAGTTAGTTCTTCCAGAGCACTCACGAGTTCATCCTATTTTTCATGTTAGACGTTTACAAAAAAAGCTAGGACATAATGATTATTTCATTGACAGAGGTGTGTTAGTTGACTTATCGAACCACCAAGCATCCCTCATGAGCCCGAAAAGATTTTGGATTCTCATGAGCTTCGCACCAGACATCATGTCAGACGACAGGTTTTGGTAAAATGGCTAGATAGACCTAAAGAAGGTTCTACATGGGAGAATGTCTTTGCACTTAAGAAATTTTTTCCTACATTCGTTTTCGAGGAAGAAAAATATTCTCCAAGGGGGGGGGGGGTAATGTAAGGACATGGGTCCTATGGGCAAGGCCACCGGCACGGCCAGACAATGTGTACGCTAGGGAGAGGCTATAAGATAGCACGGTTGGGTGGAGACTAGCACACACATTACCACCACCCTTTCAACCCACAACTGCACAGAAAACAAGAAGCACTGTTAATGATAATTCTATACTATTTACTCTTTTGCTGATGACATAGACGGCCATGAAACACCAATGGAAATAGCCACAAGGTCTAAACCATAGACATATTTGAACAATGCCACCAATGCTATCTATCTCACCCCAGATTCCTATGTGACATATGCTGCCAATGCAGTTGCATCCAAGGTCAATGGCTCATGCGTAGCCACATTGCCTTGTTGTTGAAGGATGTCCTCATCATAGCATGCAAGGAAGAGAGCACCTTGTGGCAAACCCACACTTTCATGATGTTTGATCCGATGAGGATTTCCACATTCCAACCCTCATGAGCAATCAAAGTGAGTGTGGAGAAGTGTTGGCGAAGCTTCTTCCAGCACCTATCCGCCATTTTGCAGACCAAGACTTTCTACAATGCTTTGAGGTTATTAATCTACTCAGACATATCAAGCTCAACACATGTTACATCTGGATAACTACTCATCCACATTTATACGAGCACTCACTAGAAGTTTCACAGGATTTGAGTACATGTGCAAATCACTACTATAAGACAAAATTATAAATATGTCTCACATGCACGCTTTGCACACGCCTCAACTGCAGCAATTGCCGGAATATTGGCATCAAACATCTTTGTAATGGCTAAACTTGGATCATATAACTCCACACAAACCTTCACATGTGTCCAAGCCATCACATCAGTCTCAATGTGTGTCTCAGCCTAGGAGTCTTGCATAACTTGGTCATCCTACACATTGCAAGAGGCATTCACCTTCTCCTTCCGTCTGAGTCTTCTACTCTAGCGCTTGGATAGGCCAATCACGTCCATCGGTATAGAGCATGAGCATGTAAGAACACATGTAAGATCTATATTGATATAAGTTAATGGGTACAAGAAGAGCCTAGCTCGTGTCAAACCTTCTGACCAACCCCAAGCTATCTCACTCTCAATCTTGTGCACATTTCTCAATCTCAATCACACTCTCACTCTCACTCTCATTCACAATCACAATCCTAGTCCCCCAATCCCAATCGAACAGTTTCCTTCTGCTTATGGGGATTGTCATCCTCGCAAAAAGTGGCTATTTTTTTCCTCTCCTTGTGTCTTTAGCAAACAACTCAAAATTAGGCTAAAAAAGAGACGTCTTGCATACAAACACATAAGATCCGCTAGAAAACATCCCACACCTATGAGTTAGCAGATTAAGAAACTTTTTTTAAAAAAAGTCCTAAAATTCTTTGCCATTTTCAATGACCCGTATAAGGTCCCAAACAGTTCCAAGTGCTAAATTTGCTCAAGATTTGACCCTTTAATTGTATGTTCTACATAGCCCCTGCAAAGAGATTTAATTTGGGCCCCTAATTACATTATTTGGGTGAGATTATAAGAGTCTCTAGCAATGTTGATATCTTTAGGTGTGTCTGAAGCCCAACCAAGGTGAATTTTTATTAACTATTCTCGACTTCCTTCTCAAGAAACCAACATTACAGTACCCAAAGTTCTCTAGAGTAGTCAATGGAGCACACCTCAACAATCAAGATCAGTTGCCCATAAAGCAGTTGTTCATAGCAACACTAGTAGACTCTCCACAAGCATGGATGATGTAGTTTATGCTGCGTACATTAATTGCAAGCAACAATTCCTCAACACATTTCGTCACCAACTCACAACTACTCACATCCTCTACACACATAGTAGCATCATGCAAAATGACAAGTCAATGTTTGCATATGCAGTCAAGCTAAGAAAAAAGGTCAACTACCTACGAATGGGAAAATCTATTCTGTCAACATAATGACTACAAAGAAGGAACTTTAATGGTATCAAAATAACTACAATCAGAACGTTTAAAACTGTCAATACAGAAACGACACTTGTCAGTGAGTGCCCACTACTCCACAAAAAACAAGAGACACTTTTAATGACAACTCTATACTCTTTACTTCTTGACCAATGAGTGGAACAATACAACAATCAGAACTGCCAATACTAAACCAACACTGATCATTACACTAATGAGTGCACACTACTCCATGAAAAACAAGAGACACTTTAATTGATAATTCATTAGGGCCAAAAACGACTCAAAAAGGGCTGTGTAAGGAATTGGTTAAATTACTAATTAGCAGAGCTGTTTGTGGTCAAAACGGCTCCAAATTTGTCCGTTTTGGTCATTTAAAGCATATCTACACAATCTAAAGCGTATCTAGGTACATATCTCTAAATATTCAAAAATATATCTTTTTCTTCACATTCCTTTGTGGCTCACCTTGAAATTTGTTTTCATTTACTTCACTTGGCGGTAGTTGTTTCCACTTTTGAATCTCTCTTTTTTCTCTCACCTTTCGCGAGCTTTTTCTCTTCTTCTCTGATGCACCTTGTTCTACTGCTACGTTAGTGAGATACTATAATATGCAAGAAGTAGATTGTGAAGGAAAACTTATATTTGTTCTAAAATTGGATGAAGCTCAAATTCAAAAATGTCAAAAAATGGAAAGAGCATCCATATCCCTTATGAATAGAGCATTGGACTATAGCCAGGGTAAGTTTGATTCCCCATACCACAAAACTCAATCAAAAATGGAACTTTGGTAGATCGGAGCAGCTCAAATACCAGTAGAAAATCACGATACATTGAAATGGCTATTTTTGCAGACCGATATCCCTTCTGTTATACAGGACCAAAATGCAGGTGAAAAACTCTGTGTAGATGGCATGGGTGACTTTTTTGTAGAATGACACTTGAGTGCCGACCTAAAAGCATTAAAGTGCATGTTTGGTGTATGTGGAGGTGCCAATACCAAGTATCCATGTCTATATTGCATAGCAAGCACTGGAACAAAAGGATGGCTTGCAGAACACGAGGTTGGAAAAGCACCATCGAGGAACAGTGTTAACGTCATCGACTACCCATCGTCTTCTATGATTTGGGATCCAATTCTAA
This sequence comes from Adiantum capillus-veneris, assembly GCF_014529385.1. Taxonomy (NCBI): domain Eukaryota; kingdom Viridiplantae; phylum Streptophyta; class Polypodiopsida; order Polypodiales; family Pteridaceae; genus Adiantum; species Adiantum capillus-veneris. Next base: position 48,926,182 of record NC_140960.1, read on the forward strand.
CAATAGATTTAAAAAATGTACATATATGCACAATGCATGCAGAGATTAGAATCTTGGACAAATTTCTTCGACTCCATCTTGACTATGCATATTCTATTAAGCCAACTAAACTTGCAGACGAGTGAATAGAAAAATGCGAGGCTTCGCTTTCTCAAATGGGTTTTCATGGTGGTCAAGTGCATCTAAAAAAAGATCCCACTCTTTCAAAAGGAACCGGTGATGTTTTGCAAGATGTTTCAATGGGTGGAGCAAAAGCCAGAAGATTTTTGAGTAACCATGACAACAAACAAGTTGATGCTATGTGGAACTGCTGGAAGGATCTTTGTGTTATAACAACCAATGTCAAAAGTAGACTAGATGTAGCCAACAAACGCATGGAAGTGTGAAAGAAGCTCGACAATTTTTTGAAAGTTTTGAGACAACAAGTTAGCTCTGCTACTTATGCAGATGACTTTAAAAAGACAATAAAGCTTTTAATAACAGCTATTACAGATGCTTGGGGAGCAAAAGACATCACATATTACTTGGTGAGTATTCAATTACTTTCTAAAGTCTGGATAGTATTTTACTTTGCATCCTATTGAGTTCAACTAACTTTCTTTTTATTTTTAGCATATTCTGTACCTGCATGGACCATATTTTGCAAAACAAGGACCCCTTGCAACATGGAATACTCACGGAATGGAAAAATCTCACTATCAAGCGAGGACTTCTTTTTTCAAATGTACGAGAAAGAGAGGTGGACAAAGAAGGAGCAATGCACTAAAGGAATTATTCAATTGGTTCTATAGGAGGCAATTACAACGGATGAGATCAAACAACCATGCTGCTCAACCACAGATCTGAGATTAATGCTTCACTTTGAAACTTTGTACAGAATCTTTCTAAAGAGATCCAAATTCAAAAAAGATATTTTGGTGCAAAAAATTGTCAAATTTACATCAGTTTTTGATTTTTTTTATATCTCCAGGCATGTCACCCCTATATCTCAAAAACTTTCTTCTTTTATAGCCCCCAAGAAGGTTGACATTTGTCTCCTCAGCTGCTGCTGCATAGCTAGAGTAGCAAAGAAAGTATCCTGCTCTTGAGGCATTGAATCCTGCAGCATATCCAAACATTCAAAGTGCTGCTGCTCTCTCAAGTAATATAATCTTGTTTGCATTGATTTGAAGGGGAGTGTACCCTAAAAACCATGACAATATCTTTAGTGCAAACATTGGCAACTCAGGATCTTCAGAATACTGGATGTGGAAAGCACAGAAGGTGGCACTATCCAATGTAGGCATGTAGTGCATGAGAGAGGAGGCATCCCTTCTTGAAGATCCCTCTATTGCTTTCCCTCTCGAGCCTTTAGCTCTCCCAAGAAAATTGTCTTTGTCAAGGAGTTCAATCTGCAAAACAACACAATGAGTAATTAAAACTAACTTGAAAAAAAAGAAAGATTTCAGTAGGGAGATCACCTTTTGCAATTCATCTTCGGCAATGACTTTTTCTTGAAGGAGATTGCATGATCCGATCATCTCTCTTATGTCAACTTCCTTTCCAATTTTTTTCAGCTTAACACTAGGTTGGTAATGGGACACTTTTATGTCCTGGGACACTTTTATGTCCTTGGACACTTTTATGTCCTGTTAAGTGACCATTTTCCTTGAATTATGTCAAGAGTTTCAAAATGGATTTTAAGGTGCTATCTATCTAGAAAGTTGTCTCATGAGCTGAAAAAAACTTGACATTTTTTTGGAATATCAATTCCATCTTTAACCTTGTCCTTGCACAACATTTCACAACCTAAACTGTGTGAAAAAACGGGTCCTGTTTTTGGCTTCTTTCAACTTTTTTGCAACTATACCACTCTAGAATTCATGTTTGTGAGGTCTATAATGCTAGAGAACTATCTTTAGTAGTCCTCAACATGTCCTGATGCTTCTAGGGAGAAATAAATATTAAAGGTTTAAGTTATGACCAAATTACAAAAATTGTCAAATCCTATTTTTTAGCCAATTTTAGCTCTTCTATGATTTTTTTGGTGGCTTTCATGATATCCAAATGTAGTTTTGATTTTCTATGTCCCATATTGTAACATAAAGCTAATATTCCTTGAGTTTTTGGGCACCTAATACCCTATTTTGCATAGTACACAACGATGGTTGGTTTTTTCTATTATAGAAGAAAACAAAACATTATAGTATATCAAGTATAGCTTTTTCAATATTGCTAGTTTCTTGTGACAACTATATGCATTTTGTAGGTAGTAACCATATCTAGTCATAAGGATCAAATTTGGCTAGATATTCAATAGTTTCTATGGGATTCTACAACTCATAATGTTAAACCCAGTTTCTTCATGTTTGCTGTATTTAGCACTTCATCTTTGTCCCCAAGATTCCCCTTGGTAAGAGATGTATTATTCTTTTGACATGCTCCATGGCTCCTTATGAACCTAAAGGACAATAGGGAACTAAGAAAACATGCATATATTATTTGTATTCAGCGTGGCTATAGAAACTTTGATGATAGGTTTGCAGAATGGTAAAAATTCAACTTTTTTGTACCTATTTCTTTTGGCAAAACAAAAAATAGTGAGTGAGAAGCAATCATATGTTTTGATCACCAACCCATTGAAGTTAACAAGGGAATTTATCTCAAGTCCTACAAAAATCCCTAATCTTATTTTTATACAAAAAAACGTAAGAAATGACTGTTTTGATGAAAATGTACTGGTCCATCAACTTTGGAGGCTTGGTGTGACCAAAAGATGAGAAATTTTACAAGTCTCTTATTTTTTCCATGTGTAGTAGGCCTTGAACTATAACCTCATGAAAGGATTTTACAAAATGAGTGGATCTACTATGGTTTTGGAGGTTTTTTTCAAAACCCTGAAAGGACACTTTTATGTCCCATTAGGTTACCAACCTAGTGTTAAAGTCTCTGCCAAAAGATTGGATGCCAAGCTCAACAAGCCTCTTCTCAAAATCCTCATCTTTGAGGGAAGGTTTTTCCTCTTCCACTCTTCTCATGCATAGAGCAAGTGCATCAGGAGCAGGCAAAAAATCTTTATTGGATGTATGAAGATCAAGTGCCAAAAACTCCTCTTTTGACTCTTCTTTTGTGTCAATAAAATCTTTGGCCACCTCAGAAGCTTCAGAAATGGTTGCAATACAGTAGTCCTCCCTCATATTAAGCAAACACTGGATATGATGGAGAGGAATATACTCTTTCCCATTGATAAAGAAGTAGGGAAGGTTTGGAATAGTAAGGGAAGCTTCAGATACCTCTACCTCATCTTTTGGCTCATCAATGACAATACTAGCTCTAAATTGAGCAACATCAAAATTTGCACTCTCTTGCTCCTCAGCTGCAACATCATATTCCTCCTCTTCTAGAATTTCACTTTTCTCAAGCTGCAAAACTGTGAAAACATTTTTATTTGTCGCCTCATCTGTATCTTTCACTTCATCAGCTTTGCCTTGCATGTCAACTTTAAGGAACAAAAAGAAAAGAAAAGCAACTTCTTTTGGAACAAGGTTACAAGGTTCCAAATGTAATTGACAAGAAATGGTAGGTGGACAAACAAAGGAAGTCTTCTTAGAAAATCTTCCAAACCTCCTTGTTACTTTGCTCTTCTCAATTGAGTTTGTAGTATATTTGGTTAGATGACAATAAGCCTTACCATCTAAAACCAAACACTTGCCTTCAACTGCTTCTTCAAACTCTTTGAATTCTTCTGCCAAGAAGTCTTTCAAATGGTCTAATAAAGCTGCAAGATCAAACACAGGATTGAATATTTCATATGCTTTTGTGTACACCTCCATGTCACCACCATCCATCACAGCCACCAATAGTTTCTCACTTAGACTCTCCTCCAAAATCTCCTCCCGGCCTTCAATCATGGTAGAGGAAAAGTCGACAGGTGAAGCTAGGTACAGGGTACGGGAATACGTCCAACGTTTGCAAATGTACTAGTGCCAATGTACCACAGCAAAACGAAACCGGACCATGCGATATGCGCTTGACCCAAGCTTTGGAAATGCCTCCCTGCGCATCTTGCGGGACAAAGCCACACAAACACCAAATGGACCAAACGACGCGATAGACGCTGGACCTAGCCTTTGGAATTGCTTCCCTGCGCGTCGTGCGGGACAAAGCCACACAAAACCGTAAAACAACACCAAACGACGCGATAGGCGTTGGACCCAACCTTTGGAACTTCTTCCTTGTGCGTCGTACGAGACAACGCAAACAAGAAGCGATAGGGTCCACCAATGTGCAATTTGCAAAGATGAGATTGTGCGAGGCGAAAGGATTACACAAAAATAGACGATATCTCGCGTCGTATGTGACAAGTGAACGTGCAACATTTTTAAAATTCGAGACCAAGCTTTATATATATCCGATATATGACCGTTAGTGACACGTGTCAGCCATGCACACGTGCCACGTGGCCTGCGTACAACGGTCGTCGTACGGACGGCCTTATGTATATAAACCCTTGTCACGTGCTCATTTTGTGCTTTCTTCTATACTCGACATTCGCGTCGTGTCATCCACAACTACCCGTACTTCGAGTCATCCGTCCACTAAGCCAAGCTAAGTTTCTTCTCAACGACGCGACTGGAATTGTTGGGCATGTGGGTGCACCTTCTACTTTCTACCGCTTCCTATACTCTAAGCGTCCCTTGCGACGCGATAGGCGCAAGTTCTAGAGTCTCGGTGAACCTCTCATCGCGTCGTGTGGGGGATCGACTCGGCATAAAGATTTGACCTCGCATACGAGGCTCTATACCATGTCCTAAGGTGTTTGTGTGCCTTCTACCGCGTTGTGGAAGTCTCTTTCTCGAAATACTCATGGCTTCCCATACGACGCAATAAGCGTATGTTGCAACTGTTAGGTGGGTCTCTCATCGCGTCGTGCGGGGGATTTTCTCGGCTTTAAGATTTCACCTCGCATATGGCGCGATACTGCTATGTTCTAAGGTGTGGTTGCGCCCTCTATTGTGTCGTAAAGGGAGTTTTGTGAGATTCTTTTTGCATGTTCCGGTGGTCACATACGACGCGATACGGACCTATTCCACAGCTTGGGTCACCCTTCTATCGCGTCGTGTTACCCTTCTCCTCACACACGGCGCGATAGAAACATCTTGAAGGTTGTGGCCTACCCCTCTGTCGTGTGGTGTGCTCTTTTACCCAAATGGCCAGGACTAAGCAAACTGCAAGGAAGGTCTACCAAGCCCCAACTGATCCAGAAATAGGTGATGCTGAGAAAGATGCAGAGAAAGCACCCCCTCCACTACCTCGTCAGAGGCCCAATGCCAGAAAAATATTGAATTATTAGGTGAAGTCCCTAAGAGAAATAAGAAAAGCACAAAAGTCTACTTGTCTACTAATTCCAAAGCTCTCTTTCATGAGGGTTGTGAAAAAGATATCTGATAGACTTGTAAGCATGATGAATATCAAAACTTTTGTCTCGGTAAGGTGGCAGTCTCAAGCTGTGATGTGCCTTCAGGAAGCTGCTGAGGATTTTCTCATAGACTTTATGAATGATAGCTACATTGCAGATGCATTTTCTCACAGGGTCACACTTATGAGCAAAGATTTTGTGCTTGTGTCAAGGCTAAGGTACAAGTTTGATAAGGCTCTTGAGCTCATTCCTAGTGAGGATCTTAGAGCCTTCCAAATTTTAAACATCCCTCCTTCCAGGTAGCAAAAAGATTCTGGGGTTTTCATTGAGGATGTTACACATGAGTACGAGACAAGAAAGTCCCAGGATATTAAAGCAGGAAAGAAAGTTGAGAGGGAGCAAGACATGATATCCGAGGATGCTATCCTTAAAGAGCAAGCTGAAATTTTAAGAGCATCTAACTCTCTTCTTTATGAAAAAGTCACAGGCCAAATGGTGGTGGATGTCTCCTTGTTTGGAGATACTGAGGCATATTTGGACATATTCCCTCAAGACACAAGTATGCTTCTAAATCCCAACATTGAGCTTGGTGACACTGTGCTCTATATCTCTCTCAGGTGTGTTGCTTTGCTAATTATTATAATGTGCATGTGCATGGTAGACAGGCACAAGGGGCTCATTGTGGCTTGTGTTTCCTTTTCCAGGTGTCTTATGAGGGATCTTCCAGAGGCTCTAGCTATGCAAATTGCCATACTTGACCCTCTAGTGACACAATGCCTTTTCAACAAGCAAGGAACCCTTTCAAGTTTTTTTGAGGATTTTAACATGCTGACCTGCAATTACATATTATACCCCTATGTTGAAGGGTAATTCTTAACTCCTTACATGTTATTTTTAACATTTTGTGGTATTCTTAGCTAATTTGTTTTTTATTTTGTAGAGGACATTGGAGTCTTATTATCTTCAATCTTTTCGAGAAAGATATTATATTTATGAATTCATTGTCAAGTATCCATGGGAAAAGTAAACTGTAAGTATGAAGCATAATCTATGCTTGATGATGGCCCATTGTTTTCTATTAGTAGCTTTTTGATTCAATGTCTTCTTGCAGTGCTGCCAAACTTATTGTTGGTCACCTGAGTACCACAAACAAGGATTACAATATAGAAGCTTTCAAGTACTACAATCAAAAAGTGCCTTTACAGACAGACTCAACATCTTGTGGATGGAGGGTGCTTGCAAATGCATGGAGATATCTTGAGTCAAGGTGCCGGATGACTACACTCACTGTAAGTGTGGTTCATGTATTTATTTTGATGTTTTATGTATGTATGTCATGTCCTTTAGTTGCTTTTTCTATTTTTTTCAGTTGCATGACTATCCAGAGTCTTGGGTCACGTGGGTGAGAGAGAAGGCTGTTTCTATGGTTTTGGAAAGATCAATAAATCCAAATGATCCAGATTCTCCTTTGCCACCAAAGAAAGGTAGAGCCACCAAAGGTTTGGATGCAAAGAAAATGGATCAAAAGAAGAAAAGTCCTGCAAAGATCCATACAAAGAAAAAGGATCACAAGAAGAGTCCTACCAAGGTGAAGAGTCCTGCCAAGGGGAAGAGTCCCAAGAAGAATATCCATGCCAAGGGGAAGAGTCCTACCAAAAAGAAGATCCCTGCCAAGGGGAAAAGTCCCACTAAGAAGACTGCCAAGGGAAAGAGTCCCACTAAGAGCCTTGCAAAAAAAAGAGCAGATACAAAGGGCCATCCATTCCACTCACCATTGAAATTCAAGGTTCAAAAGCGTCGTACACTTAAGAACAATAAGGGGGAGGGACCTAGCTCACCTTTCAAGCTACCATTTATGTTGTCAAAGAAAGCTGCCAAATCACCCAAGACAGCCAGTCCTAAGGAGCCCAAAGCACCAACCCCTGCCAAGTCACCACCACCACCCACTCTTGAACTTTCACCCCCTTCTGAACACAAAAGGAAAAGGGTCTCTGAGGATGCAGAATCCTCTCAAGAAAAAAGAAAAGTGGAATTTCATGATTGAATAGTCCACAAAAGCTATGTACACTTTTGTTCATTTTGTCCATATGAACATATATATATACCCTTTGGTGATTCATAATTTTGTACTTCAAATACTTAATGCAATTGTCGATTCTTAAATGTGTATCATGATGTCATGTAAGTTTAAAACAACATAAGTAGAGAAAAGATAAATATATTTGCAAAATGATTACAATATTGAACTTGTTTTTTCAAGTCCTTGCAAGTGGCTCAAATACAACTCTTTTTGGGGGAGGGCATGTGATGCAAGAGGTTGAATTCTCCATCCTTGTGCTCACCACAATTTCATCCACTTTGAATCTATACTCGGGAGATGTTTCATCAAGAAACTCAAGAGATTCTCTAACATCATTTAGTCTCCAATTTGTTGTTACTATCAGGCTTCTATACTCGGTGTGTGGATGTACTGTGACCTTTAGTTCAAACTCTCGACAATTTTCCTCAGAGTCGAAAGGAACCCAGCTACCTAATTTGCTTCTCCATCTCCTATAGTCGTAGCCCAGAACTAATGATTGACGACATAGTTGATATGAGATAGACATAGAATTTGGGCTTACTCTACAACTAATATTGTCACCAATATGGAAAGTTTCTTTGGTGCTCCATCCGTCTCCAAGAACATTATCAAGTTCAGTCATAGAAAGTCTTCTATTAAGCCACATCTTCTTTGTCCTCTGCAAATCCATTGTTTTGAAACATGCCACAAAGACATGTATAGGCAAGAACCATTGAACTTTAATCCTTCTGGATATCCTGCCCAGAGACATAGCTTTAAGTATGTCTTCTTTGATCTTGGATTTGAAGCTTGATATAGTACATGCATCAGGAGCTTCCAAATCAGATGAACTTATGGTGGGAACGGGTAACTGATGTAGTTCTCCATATGCACCTTCTCGTGATGGAACTTTTTATTCTGCAAAATAGACAAACAAATCCATTGTTTTGTAAAAGGAAGGTGGCTTGTCAGCATACATAGCATCTGTAATCCCTTTATGCATTGCTTTGAACGTCCCACTCAGACTCTCCACAGGCTGCCATTCCACAGCTGTTGAAGGAAATATATCTGGAATGGAATCAAAAAATGAGAAAAACAATGGGATAATGAAAAAAATTCACTGTATCAAATAGTGTTTTTTTGTACTTACAGTAAGAATGCAGTGTGGGATGATCTTCCCCGTCTAACACCATATCCTTGGCCATGTACACATGTTGAACCTTAGCTAGCCAGCCATTGTCGGTCACTTTGAAAGCAAGAACACGACCTTTCCAATGGTTTTTTACTTTATCGCGTTTAGTTCTCTTCACTCTGTGTACACCTTTGCATGAAGGAAGCATTGTTACCCAATCATTCACACGAAAAGATATGGACTTCCAAAGACCATCCTCTCTAACGTTATGAAAGTCACAAGAAGTTATGTTATGTGAAGGGCGACGTGCAAAAGACGCCATGGAAACTCAGAGATTAGAGAAGAAAGAAAGTATAGACGAAAACTAGAGAAACTAAAACCTCTCACAAACTAGAGAGCGAGAAAGGTATACGTTTGAAAAAAGTAGGTGATTTGTCATTAATGCTCTTGTTTTGAGAGCCTTCTGACATAGATTTCGTATCTTTTGACAACGCTTTTGCGAGATATAAAATAGAATAAAAGACGATACTTCATTGCTTTGAGCCGCAAATTTAATGAGCTCTCTCGCCGAAAGCACCTAAATATAGCAGTTTCAGCCTTGTGATCAAGACATTTAGCGGTTCTCCGTCAAAATAGGACCACCAAAACCCACAATAGAGGAGACAAGAGTGCCATACTTTTTTATACGTGTCAAATAACTATTGGACTATTCCTTAATCCTTAGATTAACAAACAACCCTTTTTGAGTCGTTTTTGGCCCTAATGTCTTTACTCTTTACTCTTTACTCTTTTGCTAATGGCATAGACGATCATGAACTACCAAAGAAAATAGTCTTGGGGTCTAAATCATAGACATATTTGAACAGTGCCACCAATGATGTCCGTCTCACCCCACATTACTTTGTGACATATGTTGGGGTCAGCCTAACTTGGGCGGATAGTGTGAATTGGACACCATGTATGCACTCTTATACATGCCTTTATAAGGCTCATCAAACTTTAATTGTAACTCTCTTACATTTTGTACAGATTAGAGTGTTATCTTCTTTTTCTCCTCTCGTCTCTTATCTGCGCTCTCATTCTCCATAGCTATGTCTCTTAGGGACGCAGTGCGCTTCCCCTACAACTGGTATCAGAGCATTTGGTCAGTCTTGCGAGCTTGTGCAGCTGAGGAGGTCAAGAAGAAGGTTATATGGAGTTGTTTGTGAATCTTGGAAAGAGGCACACAGCTGATGGTGGTAAGAAAGGCTTCAAGCATCTGGAACAGCATCCCAAGCAGGCCATTGGGCGGCTCAGCTCAAGGACCAGGATGTAAAGCACAATGCCATGGCAATCAAAATTGAGCTGGCGGGCTTGCAGCAGAGCAGCCTCAACAAGCCAGGTACAACAATACCATTGGTGGCTAGAATTTTGGTCGGCACCACGACAGTCCGAAAGTACTACAGTGGCGGCAGGACAGCAAAAAGCGTCAGTGGCATAGTAACACATCTGCAGCACCAAGCCATAGCAGATGTCGGAGTACTGCCACAGTCAGGTGCAGCAAGTCTTGCTGCAGGAGGACATGAAGGACAACACAGAGAGGCATGGGCAAACATGTGAGTCATAGGGCAGTGGCGTGTATCCATTGGCTTCAGCCCTTACGCCATCAACAGGCCCCCTGTCGCTTTCTATTTTGTTGTCTTTTATTCAAAGATTTTTTCAAAAAGATTAAAAGTTGGCCTTTTAACTTTAGAAGGCATTATTCACACGAGCACGAGATACATCTTATTTGATGAGCCTAACAACATTTTTATCGAAGCTCCACAAGTGGCTCACACAGTCATCCGCCTCTATGTGTGACAAGTAGTCACTCTTCTATGCCAAGTTGATATGTAAGGGATTAGACATTGCCTCGACACGTGAATGTGATCGGTGGTAAGACCTTCCCGACGTAAAGCCCCATTCCTTGTAAATCACTACTCATGAGGTTAACGGGTAAACCTAAACCCAAGGCTAGCTAGAGTATTCCAAAAACTCTACGCTTTGGGAGTAAACCAAAAACTCCAAGTTTGGTGGCTATGTCTACCTCCACCTACGAGCAAGGGGAGGCTCTCTTGGTAGCGCCAGGTTATGGGTACACCTAAAACCCTTGGTTGTGAGAAAACCTAAAACTCACGGTTTACGATTATTCCAAAAACTCGTGGTTGGGAGTTCACCTAAAACTCTTTGTGTCATGAGAGTGAGAGTCTAGTTCTAGGGGGTATCACGAGGATAATTATGCCAAGTTTGGCTGAAGGGGGCGATTGTTGGGGTCAGCCTAACTTGGGCGGAGTTGGGCGGACAGTGTGAATTGGACACCGTGTATGCACTCTTATACATGCCTTTATAAGGCTCATCAAACTTTAATTGTAACTCTCTTACATTTTGTACAGATTAGAGTGTTATCTTCTTTTTCTCCTCTCGTCTCTTATATGTGCCCTCATTCTCCATAGCTATGTCTCTTAGGGACACAGTCCGCTTGCCCTACAACATATGCTGCCAATGCAAGAGCATCCGAGGTCAATGGATCGTGCGCAACAACATTTCCTTGCTGTTGAACAATTCCCTCACCATAGCTTGTGAGTAACAGAGAACCCTATGGCAAACCCACCAGCTTCATTTGCATGATGTTCGCTCCGATGAGGATTGCCGCATGTTCTAACTCTCACAAGAAACCAAAGTGAGTGCGGGGACCTATTGCCAGAGCTTCATCTGGCACCTATCCACCATTTTGTAGATCAAGACTTTTTGCAATGCTTTGAGGTTCTTAATCTGCTAGATAGTGCCACATTACCTGCCATCAAGTGACAAACTTGAAGAGCAAGGGCTACATTGCTAGCATGCAATTGGGTATTGCTTGGTTGCAACTCAATATCGCTTTCAATCAATGCGTTGACCCTTGCAGTCACATTGACAATAGTTGTTGCTCTATTTTCTCTAAGCGTGGTTGCTCCTCCTGTGGTTATTACTGCTATTTCTTGTCCTCTTGTGGCTTGTGCTCCTTGGTCTCTACTCACTGCTCAGCTTCCATAAGCTTGTTCATGGCCCTAATTTTTTCGAGAAGGCCTTTACCTAGAACAACAATAATAAATACTATGGGGGGAGGATGCCTTGTGGCTCACTGAGATACCAAAAGACCTTGTAGAGGCTCTGAGTACATGTGCAAATTGGCTCTATTAATCCAGACTTGTAAATGCCTCACATGCACGTTGTGCACAAGCCTCAACTCCAGCAACTACCGCCAAATCAGCATCGAACATCTTTGTAAAAGTTAAATCCGGATCACATAACTCCACACAAACCTTGACATGTGTCTGAGCCGACATATGAGTCTTGACGTGTGTCTCAGCCTTGGAGTCCCACATATCTTGCACATCCTGCACATTGCGAGAGGCCACTGCCTTCTGTTTTCATCTAAGTCTTCTCCTTTGATGCCTGAACAGGCAAGTTGTTGGTAGAGAGTGCGAGCGCGTAAGAGCACCGGTGAGATCAGTATTGTTATAAGTTAATGGGTACAAGAAGAGCGTAGCTCATGTCAAACCTCTCGACCACCCTCGAGCTATCTCACTCTCAATCTTCTGCAAAATTCTCAATCTCAATCGCAATCTCACTCTCAATCACACTCTCACTCTCATTCACAATCACAATCCCGGTCCCCTTATCCCTGTCGAAACAGCCTCCTTCTGATTATGGGGGTTGTCTTCCTCGCAAAAAGTGGCTATTTTCATCCTCTCCTTTTGACTTTAGCAAAGCGGACCAAAATTAGGCTAAAAAAGAGATATCTTGCACACGAACACATAAGAGCCACTAAAAACATCCACACATCCGAGCTAGCAAACTTAGAAACTTTTTTCTTTTTTTTAAGTCCTAAAATTCTTGGCCATTTTCAACAACCCGTAACTCCCAGAAGGGTTCCAAGTGCTAAATTTGCTAAGATTTGACCCTTTAATTGTATGTTCTATGTAGCCCCTGCAAAGAGATTTAGTTTGAGTCCCTAATTACATCATTTGGGTGAGATTAGAGCCTCTAACATTGTTGATATCTTTAGATGTGTCCGAAGCCCTACCAAGATGAGTTTTTATTAACTTTTCTTCGCTTCCTTTTCAAGAAACCAACACTAGTCTCTAGAGTAGTCAACGCAACACACTGCAAAAATGAAGATCAGCTGCACATGAAGCGGATGTTCACAGCAACACTATAGACACCACAAGCATGGGTGATGTAGTTTATGGTGCATACATGGATTGCAAGCATAATTTCCTCAACACCTTTTGTCACCAACCCACAACTGCTCACATCCTCTACACACATAGTAACATCATGCAAAATGACAAGTTAGTGTTTGCATATGCAGTGAAGATGAGAAAAACGTTCAATTGGCTACAAACAAGAAAATCAATTCTATCAATTGATTAATATAATGATGATAGAGAAGGACCTCGATGGTATCAAAATAATCAGAGAGACAACCTAAAACGACACTGATCATTACATCAATGAGTGCCCACTACTTCACAAAAAATAAGAGACACTTTTAATAATAACTCTATACTCTTCACTTCTTGACCAATGATTGGCATAGTACAACAATCAAAACTACCGATACTGAAACATCACTTCTCATTACACCAATGAGTGCCCACTACTCCACATAAAACAAGAGACGCTTTTAATTATAATTCTCTACTCTTTACTCTTTTGATGATGGCATAGAAGGTCATGGATTGCCAAACGCAACAGCCTAGAGGTCTAAACCATAGACATATTCAAACAATTCCACCAATGCTATCCGTCTCACCCCAGTTTCCTATGTGACATATGTTGTTAATGGAGGAGCGTTTGAGGTCGATGGCTCATGCACAACAACATTGCCTTGCTATTGAACGATGCCCTCATTGTAGCTCGTGAGTAAGAGAGCAACCTGTGGTAATCCCACATGCTCCACTTCCATGGTGTTTTCTCTGATGAAGATTGTTGCATTCCAACCCTCACAAGCAACCAAAGTAAGTGCCGAGACCTATTGCCATAGCTTCTTTCGGCACATATCTATCATTTTCAAGACCAAGACTTTTTGCAATGCTTCAAGGTTATTAATTCAATTAGACAATTCCGCATCACCTACTGTCAAGTGAGAAACTTGAAGAGAAAGGGCTGCATTGATAGCGCACAACTGGGTATTGCTTGCTCGTAGCTCAATATTGATTTCATTCAATGCATTGAACCTTGCGGTCATCACTGACAATAGCTGTTGTTCTATTTTCTCCAAGCATGGTTTCTCCTCTTTTGGCTGCTGCTGCTGTTTTTGCTCCTCTGATGGTTGCTGCCTCTTGGTCTGTGCTTGCTACTTAGCTTCCATAAACTCATTCATGGCCTTGATTTTTCCAAAAAGGCCGTCACCTAGAACAACAATCATAAAGACTGTGGGGAGAAGTTTCCTTGTGGCCCACTTGTAATGAAATTGATATTTTATTATTCAATGGATCTGATAGGTGGAAAAAGCTAACCAAGCTATGGACTATGGCATATATATATATATATTCTATGTACATTTAAAAAAAAATTCAAGTGCTCTTTATGAGCTTTGGCCATTCCTTGATTCTCCCCCCGGCATTGCAAATGGGAAGAACCTCAAAGGCCACTCAAATTTGTTGAGATAAATGTCCGAAGCAAAACTCATTCAAACAATCAACGACTATCGAGATTATTTTTGTTGAGTTGAAAGAAAATCAATTGTGTTCCTGTGTTGTTTTTTTCTTTTTCCTCAATTACTGCCTGTATATACTCATAGTTATCCTACATCATATCTTAATCATATCGCTTCTTCTCTATTATACATGTATTGATTTCATATAACCATAAATGCAATTGAATGATCGTTGATGTGCCAACTCAAATATAACTAGTTTTCCACCCATCATAAGTGATTATTTTTCTTTGCTATATAGTTCACTTAGCCATACCTAGCTATGAATTTCTCAATCACAAACACCTTGCCTCTGAGTGAAGATGGAAGATCAAAGTAAAAGGATACAAAAATTACCAATATAATGATAAAAAACACTTAACTTTGATAGATTGATTGTGAAGTTCTCTATATCCATGCCTGCATATCAAGCTAGGGTATCCAATGCTCTGATACCATTTTTGCAAATGGAGGCATGGAAGAGCTTGCAATATAGCAAAAACAACATACAATCATCAACAAATTGACATACCTACACAATTACGGTACCATAAAATCCATAGCATGTCTGGCATCAGAGAGACATAGAGTGAGAGAGAACCAGTGACAACGTGCAGGTGCACCTTCTAGGGCGGAGTGCTACACCGGCAACACAAGAGAGAAAAGATGAGGAGAGAAGAAAGACACAAGCACAAGGTTCAATCTCCCCTCGTGCAAGAGTGAGCATTTTCCTCTTGCACGTATTTACTTATAGATTAATGCTTAAAAATGAGTATGAACTAGCTGGCCGGTCATAAATGGCCAAAGCCCATAAAGAGCACTTGAATAATAAAAAAATGTATGTAAAATATATATCTTGTGCCATAGTCCATAGCTCGCTTAGATTTTTCCACCTATCAGCTGCATTAAATAATAAAATATCAATTCCATTACATCTGCTACAAGTGGATGGGAGGTGGCCCCGCAAAATACCCAAAATAACACACTGCCAGCCATAAGAAACAAATATGCATACCCGACAAATTGTACAATGTATAATCCATGCTATATGGGAATAGAGAGAGATGAAGAGAAATAGAGTGAGAGAGCATGTGCAGGTGTACCTCCTAGAGAGGAGTGCTACACTGACACATCAAGAGAGAAGAGACGAGAGGAGGGAAGAAGTACGTAGGCACTCGTTGAAATCTCCCCCCGTGCAAGAGTAAGCATTTTCCTCTTGCACGTATTTACTTATAGATTCTTGAATGCTCAAAAATGAGTACAAATTGGCCGGCCATAAATGGCCAAATCTCATAAAGAGCACTTGAATAATGTACATAATATATATATATATATTGTGCCATAGTCCATAGCTGGGTTAGCTTTTTCCACCTGTCAGCTGCATTAAATAATAAAACATCAATTTTATTACATACCTCTCTGTTAGAAAGCAATTTTCCTCAATAGATAAGAATTTGCAAATCATACTTGTAAAAAAATAGTGATTAGTATTTTGTGCCAAAAATATTACATAGTAAAAGAAACATTTATGAAACTGAATGAAATGAAATGTTATATTAACCCTCTTCAAAAGGCCAAAGTCTTTAAATGAGACCAAATTGATACAATCCGTCTGAATCTAATCCAATGCATGGGGACTAAAATAAAATGAAGTAAAGTGAAAGACTAAAAAAAAACTAAAATTAAAATCCTACAATTGCCAGATTAAAATCTGTACCATCGTCGTCAATGCTCGACGTTGTTCAAGAAAGTATTTCATAGGTCGCTTAAGAGCTTTGTCAAAGTCCACCTCTGTAAGTAGTCATATTGGGAGGGAAAAGTAGTGGAGCTCCAGCTTGTTCCAGAGGGTGCATGTTGTTGCGTGATGATTCGCACCCATACAAAATGCGTGCATTCAAAAGGTGGACGAGGACGCTTTGTCTTGATTTGGTGAGGATGGTTTGACGGAGGCTTTCATCTGGTGGTGTATGAGTTCGGACATCAGTGGGCAGTCATAAGCAATGCCTATAGTTAACTATGAGATAGAAACCATATATGCATGTTGTAGGGAAACTCATGCAACATGTATGCAAGTGCCAGTCCGCAGAGAGAGAGAGAGAGAGAGAGAGAGAGAGAGAGAGAGAGTAGGGAGAGGAAGACTAGACTAAAACACACGTTTTGTGTGTTTTTTTGTGGTTGTTGAGAGATGACAAGCTACACAAGGGTGGGCAAAATCAGCTTCATGGTACCTTGTGTGTGTGTGTGTGTTTCCACAGCTGTAAGGTGTGTTGTATGGTGGACAATTATGTGTGTGTTGTGTGTGTGTGTGTGTGTGTGTGTGTGAGAGAGAGAGAGAGAGAGAGAGAGAGAGAGAGAGAGAGAGAGAGAGAGAGAGAGAGAGAGAGAGAGAGAGAGAAGACCATATTAGGTATTTTGGTAAAAATCTCACATTATGGGAATCTCCAAATCGACTAAATTCATGTAATTTGGGAATTTTCCACTTAAAGTGGGAAAATTTGAGGTGTGTGGTTAGCAAATAAAGTGAAAATCTCATAGGATTGTGGTGTTCAAAAGTCAAGAGGATGTACAACACATGGATTTGAATAATAACTACGAATTACATAAAACAAAGGAAGATACAAAAAAGATTTTGTTTACAAACTGACTAGTATAGTCAGAATAGAAGCTCTACATAATTCTACTCCACATTTGATACCATATCTGAACTTTGATCCAAGTGTGGTTGATGTACACGAGTGAGGCCTTCTTTGGCTTTTAGAGCATGCCTTTCTGGAATCTTTATTCTAGAAAATGGTCCTTCTTTGTTGGGTCTCCAGGACCAAACAATTGCATCTACAGTTTCCCACACTTGTGGGTCCTTATAGTTGACAGCCCAATAACCCTTCCAACAATTACTGTAAGCTTGAGTATCTGTCATCCCACTTTTTCTCGCGCAAGGTGCCCAATATTGAATCAAGAGTTTTCTGTAGTTTGGTGATGTAGGCTCATTATCAATGTCAGATAAAGCCATTGCAAGCCACACTGGATAGATTTCTGTGTCACTCGGAACAAGCATAAGAAAGTCACCTTGGTGCACATCAGACATAGGGTCAAACTCTTCCCTTGGCCTATCTCGTTGAGGCCCACAAAAATGATCGTTCAACTCTTCAAGGCCTAGGAATCTTTCTGCTCCTTGTTGCAAATTCATTGTAGTGCTTTGTAGGTGAGAATATTCTTGAGTTTTTGGCCAAAACATTTCATACAAGACTCCCTCTAATATGACTTCTTTTCCAATCTCTTCAATTACCTTACTCCAATAATCTATCACGGGTCTATAATATCACGGAATACTTGAACCATTCCCTAAATTTTTCCAAAATTTTATATAGTTCTTTAGCCCCAAAATGACTTCTTCATGGGCCTTGACATACTCCGCCATTTGTACTAGAGGTGGATCTCCATGTGGTAACATTGACTTGCCTTCTGTGTCTGTTTTCCAAAGGCGAATACTTCCACTCCAACTTGATACACCTACGTGTGCCTTATATTGCATCATTGGTGTCTCATCCTGCATAAAGAACCTGAACTGAAGTGGTTTGGAATGTCCAACAAGTATGTCTTGTCCATCACAAAGATAGCCATCACAATATTGCTTGAAATCGGGGATCTTTCTGAGAAAAAATGGAGCTAGAGATGAAGATGAGCTGTTTTGTAATGTATCCATCAAATGTGGCAAAGTATAGGTTTGTGTACCTCTCAACTTCTCTGAAAACCTACTGAACATGGAGTCTATGTCCTCATGTGTATGCCCAACCATTAAAAATCCCAGCTGGATGGTTTTGAAAACACCCCTTGCCACAAGCATTGACAAATAGGCAAATAAGTATCGATTTTTGTTTTCCCCTACACAATTATCCAATTGTAGCAACAAGTTCTCTGGCAATCTGTGAAATGTTGACCCCAATTCCTCTCTGCAATTTCTGACGACTGCACAATGGGCTCTTTTCCATCACTCAAGTTATGGTAGTCCAAAGCATCCCTTGAGTTCAAAGCATGTAGTAGTGAAATATTGCTCCTTGGAAGTCCATTTGTTACTAGATCACCGAGAGGATGCTTATCTATCCTCTCTAGGTTATGTAAACAATTAGCAATTGAGCCAATTGTAAGATTTGGATCAGCTGGCCACAAACCATTCAAGACAAAGTGTCCGTAATGACCTTCTCCATGTCCATGAGTGATCATGCCAATCAATGCCACCTGCAGATTATATCCTGAATCCTCACCCTTAGGAACAATGCGTAATCTAGGAATGGCAGTCTTCTTTTGATCCATCTTATCATGGATTATGCATACATATTTTTGTGGTTGAGTTTCTGAATACGTGCGCCATGCATAATATAGGCTTCTGCAACTCTTTTGTTGTGCCATGTGAACTTCTCTCTCCCTCAAGAGAAGAGCTCTCTCTTCAAGAGAAGGTTTAGCTTCTAACCTTGCCTTGATTGAGCTACAAATATTGCACTTAGAGAACTCACTCGTCTTTGTTAAAGTGACATGTGGGTACTCTTTGTTCCAAATTCTACCAAAAGAAGATTGGGATAGCTTCTTCTCATAGCCCATTTGGTCAAGTGTCATGTTGATTTCACATAAAATATCCACTTGTTTGTATGTTGATGGAATCACCAATTGAGTCTCTCTTGAGCCATCTAACAGTGTTCTACTTCTATGTGGCATCTTCTCAGAGTTGTTTTCCACAAACTCATTTAGTAGTGTTGTTGCTAAACTAGATTGTTGAAGTCCCCTTCTCAATGTACATGTGTTCCCATGTACATATTGGCGCACACCATTTTCAAAGTTCTCCTTGTATCGATAAAATGATGTCTTTGGTATTCCATGTAGCTCATACCATGCTCTACAAAAAACAATAGAGCCATTTAACCTGAATTGGTATCGTGACTTCTCATCTTTCTGAGAACATATAGAAAGAACATCATAAACATAATTAGTGCGTGATTTTTGAGACTCTCCCCAAAACTGTTGTCATAACCTTGTCACCATATCATGATCTGCAAACTGGCAACATTTTTGTGCACAACAATCAATGCATGATACCCTTTGAATTGATTTGTTTGAAAGGTAAAAAGTCGAAGCTGGTGCTGCTTTTGATTTTTGAGTCCTGTTCATGAAAGTGTATCATCTCTTCCTTGACAACTGGGAAACATTACTCCCATCAAGTTTTTTTCCAACATTGTCATCGTTGGATACATCCTCATATGTAGCATGCATTCCATCAATAGGAACAAAGCGTTGTAATAGGCTCCCATTCAACATTGTTGTCTGCTTGATGGGCCACTTTAGCGAAGTGATGCTACCCACTTCAACCACATCATCAATGCTTGCATTTTCTCTTTCAATACCCACACCCACACAATCAGGACCAAGTTCCTGAAAGTTGACATAATCATGTGGAAATACATATAAGATGGTCCCTTCATTCATGGTTTGCATCATTGTGTCATCTTTTAAAAGGACCCTCTGATTTCTCCAAGACTCTCGAATCACTGCTTCAAATTCTGGGCTTGTCATAGGTATTGCATCTGTAACTAAAGGATCAGAATGATCATGTTCTTCATCACCATTGTAGCTTTCCTGTGGATCAATTAAGTTCCCATTTAATTCAAAAGATTGCAAAAGAAGCTTTGACCATTGAACAACACTCCATAATGAGCCTTGGAGAGATGAAGTATCCATTGTAGGAAAAGGTAGGACCACATCCTTCAAGCATTCCTCCACTAGTATGGAGACATTTCCTTGCCCTATCTTTGTACCACCACAAGTGGAATCTGGATCTGTTCTACACACACAACCAATACCAACAATTTCATTGTCAAGTATCATATGTACTTTCTCCCCAGATTCAAAGTCCATCCTGTAAGTGAAAAAGATTACATTGTTAAATCCATAGTTATAGAAAAATACTCTTCAAACAAAAAATCATGCTACAACATGAAAAAGGTTTGCATAGGTTGGACAAGTAGTGAACCTTGAGACCAAATCCTCCTTGCTATATTAATGGAAGCAAGATTGGAAATTATGGTGGATCTTGAAACCAAAGTATCCTTGCTATATTAGAGCATAGGTTGGACAAGTGGTGGACCTAGTTGTAATACCCACTGCCACCTATCAACTGCTATAGGACTATGCTTTCCAATGTCCAAGTATCCCTTGAGTCTTTCAAGGTTGAACACGTGGTGGACCTTGAAACCAAAATCCCCTTTCTATATCAGAGCATAGCTTGGACAAGTGGTGGACCTAGTTATAATGCCCAATATCCAAGGTGAAACACCTTAGGACCTTCCTACCTTGCTTGCCAATGTTTACGTAGCCCCTCATTTCTTTAATGGAAGCAAGGTTGGACAAGTGGTGGACCTTGAAACCAAAGCCTCTTTGCTATATGAGAGCATAGGTTGGGCCTAGTTGTAATACCCACTACCACCTATCAACTACTATAGGACTATGCTTTCCAATGTCCAAGTATCCCTTGAGTCTTGCAAGGTTGAACACGTGGTGGACCTTGAAACCAAAATCCCCTTTCTATATCAGAGCATATCTTGGACAAGTGGTGGACCTAGTTATAATGCCCAATATCCAAGGTGAAACACCTTAGGACCTTGCTACCTTGCTTGCCAATGTTTACGTAGCCCCTCATTTCTTTAATGGAAGCAAGGTTGGACAAGTGGTGGACCTTGAAACCAAAGCCTCTTCGCTATATGAGAGCATAGGTTGGACCTAGTTGTAATACCCACTGCCACCTATCAACTACTATAGGACTATGCTTTCCAATGTCCAAGTATCCCTTGAGTCTTGCAAGGTTGAACACGTGGTGGACCTTGAAACCAAAATCCCCTTTCTATATCAGAGCATAACTTGGACAAGTGGTGGACCTAGTTATAATGCCCAATATCCAAGGTGAAATACCTTAGGACGTTACTACCTTGCTTGCCAATGTTTACGTAGCCCCTCATTTCTTTAATGGAAGCAAGGTTGGACAAGTGGTGGACCTTGAAACCAAAGCCTCTTTGCTATATGAGAGTATAGGTTGGACCTAGTTGTAATACCCACTCCCACCTATCATTTACTATAGGACTATGCTTTCCAATGTCCAAGTATCCCTTGAGTCTTGCAAGTTTGAAAACGTGCTGGATTATTGAAACCAAAATCCCCTTTCTATATCAGAGCATATCTTGGACAAGTGGTGGACCTAGTTATAATGCCCCTCCTTTCTTTAATGGAAGAAAGGTTGGAAAAGTGGTGAATCTTGAAACCCAAACCCTTTGGCTATATATAGAGGATAGCTTGGACAAGTGGTGGGCTTAGTTGTAGTATCCAATGTCCAAGGTCCAAGGTGAACTATGTAAATAACTTACTTCCAAAAACAAAGTCGTACAAGTGGTTCTCCTTGTAACCAAAACCTCCTTAGTGTATTAGAACATAGCTTGGAGAAGTGGTGGACTTAGTTGTAATGGTGAATGTCCAAAGAAAACTATTATAGGACCTTGCTTCCTAAATCAAGTTTGGACAAGTGGTGGATCTTGAAACCAAAACCCCCTTACTCTATTAGAGCATAGCTTAGATAAGTGGTGGACCTAGGTGTCATGGAAAATGTTCAATGTGAATTGCTACAGGACCTTGCTATTAAATGTCTAAGTAGAGCTAGCTTCTTTAATGGAATCAAGGTTGGGAAAGTGATGCATCTTGAAACCAAAATCCCTTTATTGTATTAGAGCATAGCTTGGACAAGTGAGGGACCTGTTTTTAATGTGTGATGTCCAAAGAAAAGTATTACAAGACCTTGCTTTCCAATATTTGAATTGGTCAAGTGGTTAAAACTAAGTATAAAACTTTGACCATTTTCTTCTCGAATTGCCAAAAAGCTAGTTTTAGACACCCCTAAATGAAAATTCTGAAGAGTAATGAAAATTTATTATGGCTTGAAGTGCCTGAGTATGTGAAAACAATCCTAGGTTTTCCTAGAGGCAAAAGGTGACATAATAAGAACATTGGAAACTTAGGATTGACCATGTGGCCTAAACTTTGGCAAGTGAAGTGGTGGCCAAGTTTTGTGGCACAGTGTGCACTTGGTCCTATATGTGTTGACCACTTGGCTAAATCTAGGACCATAAGGCCAAACCTTTGGCACCTTAAATATAGTATGGGACATAATCTAGAACTGCTATAGTAAATTAGTAGTATAGTTAATATGTTAATATTTGTATTATATTTAAGTATATGCTAAATATAATTTATGTTCAAAATTTCACTAATGAAGAATGTTCCGATTTAGCACTCCAGATGTGGGGTCTTAGGGCAATGCCACAATGGGGTGACAAGGCAGCGCTTCCACGTGAGGTTTGGGGGTAGCGCTCTTGATGGGGATGTGGAATATAGCGCTCTCGATGGCGGGGCTTGGGAGGCTGATTTTGGGATATTGTTCCGGGCGTGGCACAAAGAGAGCACACGAGCAACTCACACAGAGAAAGCGGGCGAGCAACAAACACACAGAAAGCGCACACGGATCGCACACAGTTAGAGTATACGCGCACGTAGAGGAGCAAACCTGGCATCGTACACAACACATAGGTGGAGCGCACAGGATTGAAAGTTCGCGCACAAGATAAAGAAATAGCAGCGTATGCAATGCTTTCCAGAAGGGCAGGATCGGGCATAGCTTCTTCTCAAGAGACATTGCACACCTCACGAATAGAGAAAAAACAGGTATTTCTCTCTCTCTCACTCTCTGTCTTTCTCCATATAGAGAAAATGGTTCTCTGTAACTCTTTCTTGCACACACACTCTCTCGTCAAAAGCCAGAGATACATAGTTTAAAAGTATCCCCGCACACATACACATATTCCCACACATCGTCTTCCTCTCTTCCACATACATAACCACAGTGAAATCTGTTATCTTGTTGTCTCTCTCTTGAAAATACATGCACATATTCCCACACATCGTCTTCCTCTCTTCCACATACATAACCACAGTGAAATCTGTTATCTATTGTCTCTCTCTTGAAAATACGTGCACATATTCCCATACATCGTCTTCCTCTCTTCCACATACATAAACACAGTGAAATCTGTTATCTTTCTCTCTCTCCTCTCTCTAGAAAACAGGTATTTCTCTCTCTCTCTCTATCTATCCATCTATCTTTGTATCTTGCTATCTCTCTCTTGAAAATACATGCTCATGTATGTGTGCGTCTGTGTTATCTATGTGTATGTATGTATATTTGTGTTATTTCATTGTAATACTCATACATAATGGAGATACACAATTACACTTAATTACGATATGCACACATAGTATATATACATACATAAATATCACAAATAACTAACACATTGTAATACTAGTAAACTTGAATGGAAGACTTACTTGCGTGATCTGTTAAAGTCGATTCTTGTAGCGAGTTCTGGATGTATGCTGAGCTGATTTTCCTCTAATCCATTTGTAGATATGATTGTAACTTCTGTTTCTAAAAAAAAGTAGTGTTGTTTAGTGATACACCTAATGGACATAAATGGTTGACTCTAGGACATGTAGACCAAAAATACGTGTATTTCTTTGGATGAATATATACACTTTTTGGTGACCCTTACCACAAGTGGTGGACCTTGAGACCAGTGGACTATAAGGACCTCCAAACAATACCTTGTACACTCAATCCTTCTTGGTATCTAGGTTGGACAAGTGGTGGACCTTGTTCAAATTCTCTAACCACTCTCTCTAACATGGTGACATAATTTAGGTGTGATAAATTCATATCTATGCAAACTAATATCAGTTTAGGCTTGTTAATTTGAATTTGTTTGAATTTATGTACAATATAATGATTTGAGGTTTGCATATTTGAATTTAGGTGGTATAATGATATCTTTTTGTGGTAAACTTGAATTTAAAATCAATTTCGTGTGGAATATTTTAAATTTAAGTGGTAAAATTTAAATTTTATAAAAAAGTTTGAATTTTAAAATTTGGGCGGGATACTTTAAAATTTAGGCGGGATATTTAAAATTTGGGAGGGATATTTTAATTTAGGCGATAAGATTTTGAATTTTAAATTTAGACGGGAAGGTTTTGAATTTATAGCGAGATCTCCCTTACATAAGAGAGTATAGGTTGGACAAGTGGTGGACCTTAAAGATAGAGCATCCATACTACTAGACATGATAGGTAGGGAATCTAGTTGAATATTGTATGTATAATATATATGTAATAGATCTAGCTTGGACAAGTGGTGGACCTTGGAACAAAACCCCATGTAAAACATATCATGCACATTCCAAGTGGTGAGAAAAAATATCATTTAAGATATAGCCTTATAGGTTGGACAAGTGGTGGACCTTAACACCCAGATATTCTCAATATAATGACAGAGTGGAAAATTGGTGAATCTTGAGACCAAACCACTCATCCTACTAGCGATAATAGCTTGGACAAGTGGTGGACCTTGAAAGTAAACCCCCCATCTACGAAATATCGTGGGTTTAAGGTATTTCGATGGAGCCTAGCATCTTGAAGACATGGTGTAGCTTGCTTCTCTTCATGTTTCAATGGAGCCTATCTTGGACAAATGGTGGAGCATCCTTCTCTCCATGTTTCAATGGACCCTAGCTTGGACAAGTGGTGGACCTTTGCTTCTCTCTATGATTCAATAGAGTTAGCTTGGACAAGTGGTGGACCTTGGAACCAAACCCCCATGTAAAACCTATCATGGTCACTCCAAGTGGTAAGAAAGAATAACCATTAAGATATAGCCTTATAGGTTGGACAAGTGGTGGACCTTAACACCCACATATTCTTAATATAATGACATAGAGTGGAAAAGTGGTGAATCTTGAGACAAAACCACTCATGCTACTAGCGATAATAGCTTGGACAAGTGGTGGCCCTTGAATGTAAACCCCCCATCTATGAAATATCTTGGGTTTAAGGTATTTCGATGAAGCCTAGCATCTTGGAGACATGGTGCAACTTGCTTCTCTTCATGTTTCAATGGAGCCTATCTTGGACAAATGGTGGAGCATCCTTCTCTCCATGTTTCAATGGACCCTAGCTTGGACAAGTGGTGGACCTTTGCTTCTCTCTATGATTCAATAGAGTTAGCTTGGACAAGTGGTGGACCTTGGAATCAAACCCCCATGTAAAACCTATCATGGTCACTCCAAGTGGTGAGAAAGAATAACCTTTAAGATATAGCCTTATAGGTTGGACAAGTGGTGGACCTTAACACCCTAATATTCTTAATATAATGACATAGAGTGAAAAAAGGGTGAATCTTGAGACAAAACCACTCATGCTACTAGCGGTAATAGCTTGGACAAGTGGTGGACCTTGAACGTAAACCCCCCATGTTTCAATAGAGTTAGCTTCGACAAATGGTGGAGCATCCTTCTCTCCATGTTTCAATGGAGCCTAGCTTGGACAACTGGTGGACCTTTGTTTCTCTCTATGTTTCAATAGAGTTAGCTTGGACAAGTGGTGGACCTTGGAACCAAATGCACATGTAAAACATATCATGGACATTTCAAGTGGTGAGAAAGAATACCCTTTAAGATATACCCTTATAGGTTGGACAAGTGGTCGGCGTTAAAACCGAGACCTTCTTAATATAATGACATAGAGTGGAAAAGTGGTGAATCTTGAGACCAAACCACTCATGATTCTAAGGATAATAGGTTGTACAAGTGGTGGACTGTGAATGTAAACCCCCCATGTAAGAAATATCGTGGGTTTAAGGTATTTCAATAGAGCCTAGCATCTTGGAGAAATGGTGCAGCTTGCTTTTCTTCATGTTT
Source organism: Adiantum capillus-veneris (assembly GCF_014529385.1). Taxonomy (NCBI): domain Eukaryota; kingdom Viridiplantae; phylum Streptophyta; class Polypodiopsida; order Polypodiales; family Pteridaceae; genus Adiantum; species Adiantum capillus-veneris. The sequence continues at coordinate 48,952,309 of NC_140960.1, forward strand.
CAATGGAGCCTATCTTGGACAAATGGTGGAGCATCCTTCTCTACATGTTTCAATGGAGCCTAGCTTGGACAAGTGGTGGACCTTTGCTTCTGTCAATCTTTCAATAGAGTTAGCTTGGACAAGTGGTGGACCTTGGAACCAAACCCCCATGTAAAACCTATCATGGTCACTCCAAGTGGTCAGAAAGAATAACCATTAAGATATAGTCTTATAGGTTGGACAAGTGGTGGACCTTAACACCCAGATATTCTTAATATAATGACATAGAGTGGAAAAGTGGCGAATCTTGAGAGCAAACCACTCATGCTACTAGCGATAATAGCTTGGACAAGTGGTTGATCTTGAATGTAAACTCTCCATGTACAAAATAACGTGGGTTTAAGGTATTTCGATGGAGGCTAGCGTCTTGGAGACATGGTGCAGCTTGCTTCTCTTCATGTTTCAATGGAGTCTATCTTGGACAAATGGTGGAGCATCCTTCTCTCCATGTTTCAATGGACCCTAGCTTGGACAAGTGGTGGACCTTTGCATCTCTCTATGTTTCAATAGAGTTAGCTTGGACAAGTGGTGGACCTTGGAAACAAACCCCCATGTAAAACCTATCATTGTCACTCCAAGTTTTGAGAAAGAATAACCTTTAAGATATAGCCTTATAGGTTGGACAAGTGGTGGACCTTAACACCCTAATATTCTTAATATAATGACATAGAGTGAAAAAGTGGTGAATCTTGAGACAAAACCACTCATGCTACTAGCGGTAATAGCTTGGACAAGTGGTGGACCTTGAATGTAAACCCCCCATGTTTCAATAGAGTTAGCTTCGACAAATGGTGGAGCATCCTTCTCTCCATGTTTCAATGGAGCATAGCTTGGACAACTGGTGGACCTTTGCTTCTCTCTATGAGAAGAATAGAGTTAGCTTCGATAAGTGGTGGACCTTGGAACCAAACCCCCATGTAAAACATATCATGGTCATTCGAAGTGGTGACAAAGAATACCCTTTAAGATATATACCCTTATAGGTTGGACAAGTGGTCAACCTTAACACCGTGATCTTCTTAATATAATGACATAGAGTGGAAAAGTGGTGATTCTTGAGACCAAACCACTCATGCTACTAGGGATAATAGCTTGGACAAGTGGTTGACCTTGAATTTAAACCCCACATGTAAAAAATATCGTGGGTTTAAGGTATTTCAATGGATCCTAGCATCTTGGAGACATGGTGCAGCTTGCTTCTTCTCATGTTTCAATAAAGCCTATCTTCCACCAATGGGGGATCATCCTTCTCTAAATGTGTCAATGGAGCCTAGCTTGGACAAGTGGTGAACATTTGCTTCTCTCTATGTTTCCATAGAGTTATCTTGGACAAGTGGTGGACCTTGGAACCCCCATGTAAAACATATCATGGTCATTCCAAGTGGTGAGATATAATACCCTTTAAGATCTAGCCTTATAGGTTGGACAAGTGGTCGACCTTAAAACCTAGATCTTCTTAATATAATGACATAGAGTGGAAAAGTGGTGAATCCTGAGACCGAACCACTCATGCTACTAAGGATAATAGGTTGGACAAGTGGTGGACCTTGAATGTAAACCCCCCATATACGAAATATCATGGGTTTAAGGTATTTCAATGGAGCCTAGCATCTTGGAGACATGATGCAGCTTGCTTCTCTTCATGTTTCAATGGAGCCTATCTTGGACAAATGGTGGAGCATCCTTCTCTCCATGTTTCAATGGAGCCTAGCTTGGACAAGTGGTGGACCTTTGCTTCTCTCTATGTTTGAATAGAGTTAGCTTGGACAAGTGGTGGACCTTGGAACCAAACCCCCATGTAAAACCTATGATGGTAACTCCAAGTGGTCAGAAAGAATAAAGTTTAAGATATAGGCTTATAGGTTGGACAAGTGGTGGATCTTAACACCCAGATATTCTTAATATAATGACATAGAGTGGAAAAGCGGTGAATCTTGAGACCAAACCACTCATGCTACTAGAGATAATAGGTTGGACAAGTGGTGGACTTTGAATGTAAACCCCCCATGTACGAAATATCATGGGTTTAAAGTATTTCAATGGAGCCTAGCATCTTGGAGACATGGTGTAGCTTGCTTCTCTTCATGTTTCAATGGAGCGTATCTTGGACAAATGGTGGAGCATCCTTCTCTCCATGTTTCAATGGAACCTAGCTTGGAGAAGTGGTGGACCTTTGCTTCTCTCTATTTATCAATAGAGCTAGCTTGGACAAGTGGTGGACCTTGGAACCAAACCCCCATGTAAAACCTATCATGGTCAATCCAAGTGGTGAGAAAGAATAACCCTTAAGATATAGCCTTATAGGTTGGACAAGTGGTGGACCTTAACACCCAGATATTCTTAATATAATGACATAGAGTGCAAAAGTGGTGAATCTTGAGACCAAAAAACTCATGCTACTAGAGTTAATAGGTTGGACAAGTGGTGGACCTTGAATGTAAACCCCCCATGTTTCAATAGAGTTAGCTTCGACAAATGGTGGAGCATCCTTCTCTCCATGTTTCAATGGAGCCTAGCTTGGACAAGTGGTGGACCTTTGTTTCTCTCTATGTTTCAATAGAGTTAGCTTGGACAAGTGGTGGACCTTGGAACCAAATCCCCATGTAAACCATATCATGGACATTTCAAGTGGTGAGAAAGAATACCCTTTAAGATATACCCTTATAGGTTGGACAAGTGGTCGACCTGAACACCCAGATCCTCTTAACGTAATGACATAGAGTGGAAAAGTGGTTAATCTTGAGACCAAACCACTCATGCTACTAGAGATAATAGGTTGGACAAGTGGTGGACCTTGAATGTAAACCCCCCATGTACGAAATATCGTGGGTTTAAGGTATTTCAATGGATCTTAGCATCTTGGAGACATGGTGCAGCTTGCTTCTCTTCATGTTTCAATGGAGCCTATCTTGGAAAAGTGGTGGAGCATCCTTCTCTCCATGTTTCAATGGACCCTAGCTTGGAAAACAAGTGGTGGACCTTTGCTTCTCTCTATGTTTCAATAGAGTTAGCTTGGACAAGTGGTGGACCTTGGAACCAAACCCCCATGTAAAACCTATCATAGTCATTCCAAGTGGTGAGAAAGAATACCCATTAAGATATAGCCTTATAGGGCAGACAAGTGGTGGATCTTAACACCCAGATATTCTTAATATAATGACATAGAGTGGAAAAGTGGTGAATCTTGAGACCAAACCACTCATGCTACTAGTGAGAATAGGTTGGACAAGTGGTGGACCTTGAATGTAAACCCCCCATGTACGAAATATCATGGGTTTAAGATATTTTAACGGAGCCTAGCATTTTGGAGACATGGTGCAGCTTGCTTCTCTTCATGTTTCAATCGAACCTGGCTTGGACAAATGGTGAAGCATCCTTCTCTCCATGTTTCAATGGAGCCTAGCTTGGACAAGTGGTGGACCTTTACTTCTCTCTATGTTTCAATAGAGTTAGCTTGGACAAGTGGTGGACCTTGGAACCAGACCCCTATGTAAAACATATCATGTGTGAAGGAGTACGAGCGAAAGTGCGACGGGAGAGAGAGTGCAAGAAGAAGAGCACGACGATATGGTGAACTCGCTCTACTGTAATGTGTAGAGCATAGTGAATTCTTATTAGGTTTTTACAAAAGAATATGTGTACATACCTGGCGGTCCGCCCACTTACTTGGGCGACCATATTGGGCTTTATACCCCAACAACCTCCCACTTAAAGTTCAATGTGGTACTTTAAGTGTGAGACAAGCTACTATACAAGCTAATATACAAGAGATGTAGAGAAGTGATGTACTACCCTACACCTAGCTGCTTGCGAAAATGTGCAAAGCTCTCTGAGGGAAGTCCTTTTGTAAGTAGATCAGCAGGATTTTCTGTGGTGTGAACTTTGACAAGCTGAAGTTGCTTATCCTCGAGCATTTCCCTGATGAAATGATACTTCACATACACATGCTTTGTCTTTGAGTGATAAGCTGGATTGCGAGCCAATTGTATAGCACTTTGACTATCACAATATAACACAGGCATCTCTTCTTTGATTCCCAAATCTGTTACTAGTTGATTAATCCAAATTGATTCTTTGCATGCCTCTGATGCTGCAACATATTCAGCCTCTGTAGTAGACCAAGTAACACAATCTTGTAATCTAGAACGCCATGATACTGCTCCACCAGCCAATGTAAAGACATACCCTGAAGTAGACCTTCGGTTGTCTAAGTCACCTGCATAATCTGAGTCTGTACAACCCTTTACACTTAGCTCCTGACTCCCATAGCATATACACATACTCTTTGTAGCTTTCAGGTATCTCAATATTCCTTTCACTGCCTCCCAATGTTTCTTGCCTGGGTTTGACATGTATCGACTAACTACTCCCACTGCAAATGCAATGTCTGGGCGAGTAGCAATCATTGCATACATCAACCTACCCACTGCAGACGCATATGGAATCTTATCCATTTCAGCTTGTTCTTCCTCAAACACAGGACAATCTTGTTTGCTAAGTTTCACATATGGTGGCAATGGAACACTCAGTGCCTTTCCCTTCTCCATATTGAAACGTTGCAAAACCTTGTCAATATACTCTGTTTGAGATAACCAATTCAACTTCTTTGATCTGTCTCTCTCAATGCGCATACCAAGTATATGACTTGCCTCACCCATGTCTTTCATGTCAAACGATTTTTCCATCTTTGACTTCAAAGCTGAAATTTCTTCCAAGTGCTTGCCAGCAATCAACATGTCATTCACATACAAAATAAGGATCAGCCAACTACCATCCTTAGCCTTCTTTGCATATAGACAGTGATCGAACTCACTATGTTTGTAGCCTTGAGAAATCATAAACTTGTGGAATTTATGGTACCATGCCCTCGGTGATTGTTTTAAGCCATAAAGACTCTTTAACAACTGGCATACCCAATCTTCCTTGCCTTTCTCAACAAACCCTTCTGGCTGCTGCATGTAAATTTCCACATCTAAATCACCATGCAAGAACGCTGTCTTGACATACATTTGGTGCAACACCAAATCTAATATGGCAACCAATGCAAGAAAGCATCTCAATGTAGTCATCTTGACCACCGGAGAGAAGACTTCATCAAAGTCAATGCCTTGTTCTTGCTTAAAGCCCTTGGCAACAAGCCTTGCTTTGTACTTTGGCTGACTATCATGAGCGGTGATCTTATACCTGTAAACCCATTTACAAGGTAGAGCCTTTTTGCCCTGTGGTAATTTAACTAGCTTCCATGTCTTGTTTTTATGCAGAGCTATCATCTCTGAGTGCATGGCCAATTGCCAATTCCCGGAGTCCTTCATTTGCACTGCTTCCTTGTAACATGAAGGCTCATTGCAATCAGTCAACATGAAATAGTTCATAGATGTAACAAACCTATCAGGAGGTCGCGTGACACGTCCAGATCTACGCACAATAGGTGGCTCAGGCTCAGCCACATCCTGTGGTTCCACTCTATCCTGTCCTTGCTCCTCTTGAGCCCTCACATTTTGTCTTGCACGTGTAGGTCCATCTTCTTGGAAGAAAACTCTTCTAATCTCCTCAACCCTCTCTGGTTTAGAATGATATTTGGATTCATTAAAGTGAACATCATTGCTGCGGACAACCTTTCTAGATTCAGGATCCCAAAGTCTGTACCCCATCTCACCAGAATTACCATAGCCTAGAGAGATGCACTTTCTACTCTTTGGCTCAAGTTTGTTCCTAAATTCCTTTGGAATGTGAGTATATGCCTCACAGCCAAAGACTCTGAGATGCTTCTATGAGGGAATTTTGCCTGACCATACCATCTCTGGCACTGAATCCTTCTGCAAAACCTTGCTAGGAGATCTATTTACAAGATGAACAGCTGTTGATACAGCTTCAGCCCAAAACCCATTTGGCAGTTGTGCATTAGACAACATACTTCTGACCTTCTCTTGTATGGTCCTATTCATCCTCTCAGCAACACCATTTTGCGGAGGATTGTAAGGAGCAATAAATTCACGTTTTATACCTTTTGACTCACAAAAGTCCTGAAAGGCCTTTGAAACATACTCTCCACCATTGTCAGTGCGTAAGCATTTAAGCTTCTTGCCACTCTGATTCTCCACAAGTGTCAGAAACGTTTTGAAAACACTAAACACTTCATCCTTGTGCTTGAGAAAGTAAACCCATACTTTTCTCGAGTAATCATCTATAAATGTCATAAAGTAAGAAGCTCCCCCTAGAGATAGGTTAGGCATAGGTCCACACAAATCACTATGAACAAGTGCCAACTGTGTATCTCTTCTACTGCTTCTATGCTTATGTGGATGCTGTGTTTGCTTACCATACAGACAATGTTCACAGAATTCAAAATCATTAAATGAAAAGCCAGGCAAATAACCAGAACGAGACAAGATTTCCATTCCCTTCTTGGACATATGTCCTAACAGGCTATGCCACAAAGAAACGTTCGGCTGCTCGGTTACATTGATTACATTTTTAGAGACATTTGATACATAAATCATGTAAAGTCCTCCAGACTTTACTCCATGTGCTACTGTCATAGAACCCTTGGATATCTTCCACATGTTCTGTCCAAAAGTTGTGACGTAGCCAGCATCATCAAGTAAACCTGTGCTGATCAAGCTCTTTGTAATTGCGGGAACATGTCTCACATTCTTCATCGTGAAAGAAGAGCCATTCTGAAACTTCAATTGAACATCTCCAACACCTAAGATCTCACATTTCTGCCCATTGCCTAGCCGAACATGATCTTTAGTGGTCACATAAGAGGTAAGCCACTCCTTGTTTGGAGACACATGAAGTGATGCCCCTGAGTCTATAATCCAGTCACTCAGTGCATTTCCATCAGATGTTGTAAGAAGATCTGAGTCCATTGTATTCTTCAAGAAGTAGATGTCTCCTGACACTAGACTGTCATCCTCTGCAACAGTGTTTGTCACATTTATTTCTTGAATCTTCACTGAGGACTTGTTCTTCTCACCATGGTCTTCAGCTTTCTCTTTGCCTTTTTCTGCTTTCCATTCTCTACAGTCTCTTTTCATGTGATCCTTCTTGCCACAATGGTAGCATTCTATGTCACTCTTGCCTTTAGCACTGCGGGACTTGCTACAAGACTGATTCCTCTTTCCACCTTTGTACTTTTCTTTGGTCCTTCCCCTGACAACTAAGGCTGTTCCTTTGCCTTTGTCCATTGTCTTTCTATTGGTTTCTTCAGTAAGCAGACTTCCTTCTACACCTGCTATGTTCAAACCATCTGTAGGTGTAGAATTACTCAAAGCTGTGCGAAAAGTGTCCCAACTTTCTGGCAATGTGATCAACAGGAACATAGCTCTAACAGGTTCATCAAACTTGACAACTTGAGCTGACAACTGACTATAGATTGTGTTGAATTCATTCAGATGATTGGACATAGGTGTCCCTTCTTTCATCTTCAAGTCAACAAGCTTCTTAAGCCAGTATACTTGTGAAGCTGCACTCTGCTTCTCATAAAGATCACTCAGCTTTAACCATGCTTGATAAGCCAAAATCTCATATGCTACATTGAAGTAAACGCTTTCTGCCAAAGTCAGCATAATGGTAGAAAGTGCCAATTCATCCATTTCGCTCCATTCATCTTCGTCCATATCTTCTGGTTTTATCCCCTTGAGATTTATAGGTTTTATCTGCTTCTTTTGTACCAACACGTGCCAAATTTGCTTCTTCCACAATGGGAAATTGGTTCCATCCAGCTTCTTGATATTGTAAAGAGCAGTGTCCTGTGATCCAGCCATAGCTACGCTTCACAGTAGTTTACTTTCCTGGGAAAAATTCGGCAGAGTTTTCCCTGTAAACTGACCTCTGAACCAACATCAACCTGTCAAATGAACCAAGAAAGCTTCAGATTCTGCAGAAATTTTGGCAGAGTCTCCTTTGTAAAATGGCTCTAGTGTACTAAAAACAGACCAAAAAACAGCTCAAAAAACCACTGTCTCTCTAACACTGTAAGCTGTGGGTAAACCTGTCCTGCACCTGTACTGTCTCTGACTGTCCTGTCACTGTCCTGTAAGCATAGACTGCGACAATGCCTCAACGGCAGTAAAGCAAAGATGCAATCCCAACTGTCTAACTCACAATCAATACATCCTAGCTGCCTATCTAAGGGTGCTCGAGGGATCGCTCCAAGACCTGTATCATCGAAAGGATCTCAACATTCGAGAATCCCCCAGCTCAATAAAACCTCACTCGACCCTCAACAAATACTACAGTAAATTTGACAGTACATAGACTTCCCACAAAGTCATACATCCACAAATTTCCCACTGTATGCTATAACCGCTGCGGCGGTTGTTTGCTGCGTGACTCACAGCCAGCAAACCCTCAACAGACATACATCATCTCTGACAATACATCCCATGTGGAAGTACCTGCAATGTCAGGATGAAATCTGGAATATCAAGCAGCAAACACAAGCTACCTGATGAACTAGTGGATGTCGCCTACAGTCTGTGTGTAGATGCGCCCGTGTCGTATGTGACACGCCTCCAAGAACTACGAGCCGTCCTTTGATGTGTAGACAGCCACAAATCAACACTCTGGGAGTGTCGATATCCTCAGCACCTGTAGTCGTAGGCCGAAAACCCCAAATTTGCAGAGTCGGATCTGCACCCGCTGAGACCACGTAGTCGAAAATTGCCTGCGCAGAACTTTGTCGAAGCCGAGGTGACCGAGATTTGGGGCCGTATCTTTGCCTGTCGAATTTCACTCCAATCTGAGCTGGTGACTCTAGCCTCCTGCAGTGCTTCCCCGAGCCTCGATCTGATCTCTGATACCAGTTGAAGGAGTACGAGCGGAAGTGCGACGCGTGAGAGAGTGCGAGAAGAAGAGCACGACGATATGGTGAACTCGCTCTACTGTAATGTGTAGAGCATAGTGAGTTCTTATTAGGTTTTTACAAAAGAATATGTGTACATACCTGGCGGCCCGCCCACTTACCTGGGCGACCATATTGGACTTTATACCCCAACAATGTGCATTCCAAGTGTGGTAAATAATACCATTTAAGATATAGCCTTATAGGTTGGACAAGTGGTGGACCTTAACACCCAGATCTTCTTAATATAATGACATAGAGTGGAAAAGTGGTGAATCTTGAAACCAAACCACTCATGCTACTAGGGATAATAGGTTGGACAAGTGGTGGACCTTGAATTTAAACCCCACATATACAAAATATTGTGGGTTTAAGGTATTTCAATGGAGCCTAGCATCTCGAAGACATGGTGCATCTTGCTTCTCTTCATGTTTCAATGGAGCCTATTTTGGACAAATGGTGGAGCATCCTTCTCTCCATGTTTCAATGGACCCTAGATTGGAAAAGTGGTGGACCTTTGCTTCTCTCTATGTTTCAATATAGTTAGCTTATATTAGACAATTAGTAGACCTCAAATCTCTCCATGTTGTCTAGAGCTTGGACAAGTGGTGGACCTTACTTCTCCCTTCCCTTAGTTTACTAGCTTAAAAGATCACTATGTATACTTGCTTAGATCTAGCTTGAACAAGTGGTGGACCTTGTATTCACACAAACTAATCCATTACAAAAAAGTATATGTTAAAATAACATTTGGTTTTTTTTGTTTCAGGAAAGATGGCTCCAAAAAAACAGGTTGCAAGGGTTGCTGTCTCAGTTGACTATACTTGCAATGATCTTAGGAAATGGTATTTGGACATACATGGTATAGAGGGGGCACAATTTCATAAGGTGCATCTATTTATTGCCAAAAAGGATAATGACAGCTTGTTTGAAGATGTTGGACAAGTTGTGGAAGCATCTCTCTCTGTAGTTGATAGTCATTTGGAGGTGGAATGCATTGACATTCTAGTTCCAATGAATTTAGAATTTCAACTATCTCCAGGAGCATATGCATTGGAGCGCATGTCTAGAAACAAAGAAGAGACAATGTTTTCTCGAGGATGGAAGTTTGCAGAATCAAATCCAAATATCACAGCAGATCAACTTCAAAGCTCCATCATTGCCACACTACAACGAAAAAAGGTGAAAGCTTCATGACCACCATCCACAAAGAAGCAAGAAAAAGTGCAAAAAATAGCAGCTAAGCGAACTAGTTCCATTTTGGATGTAGACAAGGCATCTTTGGCATCCTCATCAACAGAGGGTTCAATGTCAAAGATGAGAATTGTGGATCCAGATGTTTTAGAAGCTGAGGCCATGAAAGGACAAGAAAAAGATACAGGTGGAATGAATAAGTACATAAACTATTTTCCTTTCCAATATAGGGAATTTGATATCCCTATTCAAAATTGTTGGCTTGCTCCTGATCACTATAATGCACGTATTATGGATAAAAAACACGCTGAAAGTGTGTTATTTGGATTTTCACGGAGTACGACCAAGCCTGCAGCATGTGCATATTTGATGCCTGTTCGAAATGCAAAATCAAAGAAGGGGACTCCTTTGGCATTAGAAGAGGTAGAGGAGCAAAAAATTAAAGATTATCATTATTGGATTCTTGATGGGCAGCATTCAATCTATGCTGCAAAAGTTTTGCTTCACAATGAACAAAACAACAAAGAGATATTTGAAAGACTGATTAGCGTGTATAAATTTAGAAAGGCTCGCATTGTTGTGAATGCTCCTCCATTTGTTGCAACTGCTATATCTGCCATTGCAAATGAGGAGGCTCAGGCATTGTATGTCAAGCAACCTTGCAGCCAAATATTGAGACATTTACGGAGTCAATGGATCTTCTCAGGACGACCACCAAAGGCAGTAAGTGGAATTGCAGAGGGATATGCATCTCGTGCCAGATGGGATGTAAGTTATTTTCTTTGTCTTTTTTATAGTGTTTAATTAAAAAATCTTTCTCAATAGTTTAATTATTTCTCTATTTCTTTTTAGGCTTTTCTTCGATTGGCAAGAATGAGTGCAATAGCAAGTTGGATTGCTAAACAAGCACACATGGCCACGTACTCTGATTTAATTTATGATTGCTCGATAGAAATCATTGAAAGGCTAGAAGAGGAGAATAAGAAACCCCCAACAACTGTATTTAGATACCTTTGTGGCCTTGAGGAATCAGAGGTAAAGACTATTCAAGAAGAGATTAGAGATGAGAAGATTTTACTGTCAAAGAGTGCAAAGGATGGTGATGCAACTGACATGCATGATCGAATCAAGCAGTTGAAGCAAGACAAATTGATTCAAGATGCACTTCTTGAAGGCTTCAACAATTTGAATGAGTCTTCACCATGTAAAGACTGGAGGAGGTGGTCAAAATGTATAACATCAATGATGTTGTTTATAAAACATTTTTAATGCTATGCGAGGAATGGATCAGATCTAGTTTGACGCGTGGAACAAAGAAAATGGCTTTTCCAGATGGAGCAATAAAATACATGAAATGGGCAATTCACCTTCAAAAGGAGAAAACTGAGCCTAGAGATTTTCCATGGTCAATCTATGTGGTGAGCCTACAAATGGAAGGCAATCTCTACTTGATGCGCCACTTCAATAATAAAGTGCCTATTGGCTTATGTGTTTTAGATATGACAAAAAACGTTGGAGGCAATTTGAAGTGGAGTGAGGAGACATTTAACAATTTGCTTTGGATGGGATCTTTGCTATTGCTGGAGGGTCAACAGATCCTGGATTTGTCTTTCTTGCATTTGTGGATTTCACTAACTTCACAAAATTGCAATGTGCCTTTCACGCTATGGGAGATAATCTGAGCTACCATTGTTGTGGTGCATTGCATCACTTTCCATCAGCTCCTTGCAAAGGAGCAATTCAATTCCTAACAGTTATTGCCTTCTTGGGACAAGGCAATGCATTTGAATACCTGAGAAGAAGATCAGAGGAACATCCCATGCCAATTGATTGTTCTCTTCTTCAAGTAGTAGATAACGATATGTCAAATTTGCAATATTTGGAGGCCAAAAAAAGAGCTTTGGTCAAGCACTACATTCGTACATATTGTTTTGAAGACCGCAAGCTTGTTGATGTTTTTGGTGATGGCTCCTTGGTTGCACAAGAAGGAATACAACAAAAAAAAGAAGTTATATGCTTAATTGATAGTGTGGAGGAGGCAAAAAACGTGGAGATCATGCTGCTAGACTTTGTTAAGTCTCATGAAGATATAGAAAAATGGGTTGGACTTCAACAATCCACTTTGCAATCAGACGACACTGTGCCTGTTATTATAGAGGAGTGCTCTCCACGAAGGGAAGAAGAAGAACAACAACAACATCCTCTGTCAATGGAGGACTTTTTGGAAATGGAGACACGTATGTTTTGAGTTTCTTGTGCATGTTAGTGTTTCTTGTTTCTGATTTGATACTCTTAATGTTAGATTTTGCTTTATATAATATTGATTGAGTTTGTATTTTTTATCTCAAGCATTCAAGGTTTGAATGTAAATAGTAAATTACTTGAGTTTTTGAATGGTGGATCTTTAGACTAAAACTATGACATTTAATACTCACAAAGACTTGATTACTTAAGAGCTTGAACTCAATAAGTTTTGGACCTTTTATCAATACCCCCTTGATATGATACATTAGATCGTAGCATGGTTAAATGGTGATGCTTCATAAATTGAACCTAGCTTAGACAGGTGCTGGAGCCTAAATTTAAACTAACCTTGCTAGAAGGGAGTTTATGTTTGGACTTTGAGAACTAGCATAAGTAATCAATTAGAGCATAGATTAGACATGTGGTGGTGGCCTTAGAGACCAAAATATTAATGAGCTTGGAAAGGTATTTAAGTACTACAATTTACTTAATTTTAGTACTCACTAAAGGCATAGCTTGACAAAAGGTGGACCTTACATGGATCCTAATTTCAAGAGGTGTGGTAGACCTTCAAACCAAGCTCATATAGCTTGGACATGTGGTGGACCTTGCATGGAGACTAGTTTAGACAAGTGTGGCACACCTTGTAACCAACACCCATTTGTTATATTAGCTTGGACAAGTGGTGGACCTTGCTTTTATGTTTCAATGGAGCATATTTTGGACAGGTGGTAGACCTTGTTTCTCTCCATGCTTCAATGGAGAGAAACGTTAGCTTGGACAAGTGGTGGACCTTGCTTTTATGTTTTAAAGGAGCATATTTTGGACAAGTGGTAGACATTGTTTCTCTCCATGGTTCAATGGAACCCACCTTAGACAAGTGAAGTACCTTGAAACCAAACCCCCATAATACAACCTACTAAATAGGTTGGAAAATTGGTGGGATATGAAACCATCCATGATAGAGCATAGTATAGGTGAAAACGTAGTGGTCCTTATATCAATTACCCATGCATAGCTTGGACAAGTGGTGGACCTTGATTCTCTCTATGTTTCAATGGATCCTATCTTGGACTAGAGATATATCTTACTTATTTCCATGCTTCAATGGATTGTAGCTTGGATAAGGAGTGGACCTTCAAACAAAACTCCACAGCATAGCATATATTAACAATTCATGGGTTTTATAGAGATTTTCTTGCCTATTTTGGAGAGTTGGTAGACCTTTATTCTCCATGCTTCAATGGATCTGAGGTTGGACAAGCGGAGCTGGAGAAGTGGTCAACCTTAAAATGAAACCTCCCATGCTACAACCCATCATAGATTGTATATGTAGTGGACCTTGAAACTCTTTTATGTCCCTAGCTTAGAGAAGCATTGCACTCTTGATTATCTCCATACATGAAGGCAAGGTTGGACAAGTGGTGGACCTTCAAACGAGAATCTCTATGCAATAATAGGCAAGTGGTGGAGCTTGTTTTCTCCATGTTCCAATGGAGCCTAGCTTAGACAAACAATGGAGCTTGCTTCTCTCCATGTTTCAATGGATCCTAGCTTAGAAAAGTGGTGGAGCTTTGCTTCTCTCCATGTTCCAATGGACCATAGCTTAGACAAGTGGTAGACCTTGAAAAACACCCCCCATATACAACATAGTATGGGGTTTTCATGTTTCGATGGCACCTAGCTTGGACAAATGGTAGAGCTTGCTTCTCTTTATGTTTCAATGGATCCAATCTTAGCCAAGTGGTGGACCTTGAAACAAGAATCCCCCCCCCATGTACAACGTATTATGGGTTTTGAAAGCACTGGGAGAAAATAATAGCTTTGATAAGTGGTGGACCTTGCTTCTCTCCATGCTTCAATGGAGCCGAGGTTGGACACATGTTGGAGAGAAGATGGTTGCCCATGAAATAAGACCATGCATGCTATAATCAATCATATGTTGTACACATGGTGGACCTTGCAATTGTTTTATATGCCTAACTTGGACAAGTGGAGGACCCTTTATTACCTCCAGATATCAACAACAAGCCAAGTTTGGACAAGGGTAGTACCACCAAACCAGAATCTCTATGCTACAATAGAGTATAGGTAGGACACGCGGTGAACCTTGATATCAAACCATCCATTCTACTAGAGATGATAGGTTTCACATGTGGTGGAACCTTGTATCAATGTTCTATGTGTAGTTTTTGATTAGTGATAGACCTTGAAACTAATCCCTCTAGGCTACAAGAAAAAAGAGATGGATGAGGAGGCTAGATTACTTTTGTTACATCAATGCATCCCATGTTACCACATATACTATAGGGTTCTAAATAAGTGTTGGATCTTGTGTCAATGCTCCATGTGTAGCTTGGACAAGTGGTGGACCTTGGTTCTCTCTATGCTTCAAATGGGTAATAGATTGGAGACACAGTGGCCTTTTTTTTCCAATGATTTTATTTTTTGGAAACCTTGGAGGCACCATGTAAGAGGCATTCTAAGTCTTCCATACAATGGACCTATTGGACTATAAAATAATGATATCTTTCTTTGATATTGTCATTATTTAATGCATAATATTTTCTTCTTTTTGCAGACACAAAGGAGTTAAGTGATATAAAAACTATATGTATTTCACACTATGATTGGCATGAAGATCAATTTGGGACACCAACTTTTCCTATTCCCAAAGATGTAATTTTCCATATTAACGGTGTGGATTTTGAAGTGCGACTTTCATGTATTGAAGGAGCTGGTTATGGGCTATTTGTGCATACTACCCTGGAAAGTGGTTTGACTATTCTAAACTATGGAGGGCATAAATATAGATTTCAAGACTGGAAAAAGATATGCAAAATATTTCCAAGAGCTTATAAATATTCTCTTCTAGAGGATCCAAACATAGAAGAAGAGGAAGATCAATCATACATTATTGGTTGTGTAGAAGAAGGAAACGTGTCGGGCTATATAAATATTTCTCACAGTACAAATGTCTGTCCCAATGTATGCTATACATTTGATCCAAATTTGCCACCTTGGCATAAATGCACCTCTTCACACATCAAGTCAGAAGAATATGGCCATGTATGCATTGAGACTATTTGTCAAGTTGAAGCAGGAGAAGAGTTGTTTGCTGACTATAACTTTACTTGACATTGTAAAGTATTGTACATGGATGGAAATCTCAAGTACATGCATCATTTTCATTTTTCATGGATAAAATCTCAAGTGAATATAACATTTGATTATTGTTTAGTTTATGCTCAACGAGAATCTAAAGTGCTCTTATGCTTTGTGTGTTGTCTAACTTATTTGACTAACTTGGCCATAGAATCTTGATTCTACTCTAGATTTGTGATAAATCTTACCAAAATTTAATCAATGTCTAGGTTGGACAAGTGGTGGGGCTTCAAACATTATTGTCTTAAACAAGTGGAGTTATCTTACTTGAATAAGTGGTGGCCTTTGAATCCAAATCTAAGCCAAATCTCTAATTGTTTGCTTGTAGTCTAGGTTGGACATTTGGTGGACCTTGTATCCATGTTTCCTCAACAAGTTGTGGCTTTTAGTTTTCACTTTAAGTACTCATCTTTAATAAACTGTAGGATGGAAATTGTTGAGTTAGTAGATTGTATTTTAGACAAGTGGTGTTTTGTGTACGAATGCTGAAAATGGTTGCAAGGATTCTAACAACGACTTTACCTTAAATAAACTTCTTACTAGGAGTTCTACATATAAATATGGTGAATAAAATTCTAGTGGTTTTGAGATACAATTTGTGTGTGTGTTTTCTTAGATTCACAAACTGGGATGGATAATGCTCCTATGGTTTAGTCAACAACTATAGAATCCATAGATTATGTGGTTTCTAAAGTGCCCAAGATGGATGATATTTCTATACTAGAGTCTAGTGTTGTGCAACTTGAGCAAGCTTCCAATAATGAGAACCAAGAAATCGATGCTTCAAAAATGCAACATACATCAAAAGAGACTGAAAAGTCCACTCAGGAGCTATTGCCAATTGGTACTACGTCATGTAGTGTAGATGTTGAGAAATCCATGCTTACAATTATATTGGATTTAAATGGTCTATTGTTGAAACGTTCCCCTCAACCATCCTCACACCACAACTCAGTGCAAATGGATTCAAAAGGATATATTATACTCAGGCCAGGTTGCATCCAATTCTTGAAGACTATTTTATAGAGGTTTAATGTTGCAATTTAGTCGACAGCTACTAGGAATAATGTGTATCAAATCCTTGCAGCACTAAAAAACTTAGCTGAGGATACATTGACTTTCTTTGCAATTTGGTTGCAAGATGTTTGCTACACCGCTCAAACTCAAAAATTGTTTAGACCCGACAATCCAAACATTGAGGCAATGTTCAAGCCTCTAGCCAAAATTGCCATGGGGTTTGAATGTGATCCACAAAGAACAATGCTTATTGATGACTCTCCTTACAAGGGATGTATTTCACCAGCAAACAATTGCATTTTTCCACCACAATTTGATGTTGAGAAGATGGTTGACAATATGCTTTTGAAGGAGCTATTGCCATACTTGATTCAACTTGATGAGAGAAGGGATGTGCGTGATTTAATTGCTTCTAATCGTTATGGACAACCTATAGTGACAAATGATAGTGAATACAAACAAATCATGGAGTATTGGAAGCAGAAAAATGATGTTTGGTCAGCTAATGTGTTCTTTACAAGAAGAATACCACCTGCAAAAGGTGATAGAGATGAAACTACCATTGAAGATGCAAGTGACACAAGCCACCGCAATGAAATGAGAAGAGCCCAAATACAAGAGATCTTGGCAAAGGAGCATATACCACCTGAAAGCATGAAGGCGTCACAATTGACCACTTTAGCTAGGCAATTGGGTTGTAACACAAAAGGAGTTTTGAAGGCAACCACAACAAAGGCTTATATAAATAAGGTGAAAGCTGAGAACAATCTTCTAAGGCTGGATAGAAACCAACCCTAAGGTACTAGTGACATGCCATATATTCTTGATACACATGCTTGAACACTCATGTGCATGGTATCTAACAAATCTTTCTTTTTATTCCTTCCTGCAGGATCTTACAAAGGATACTACTAGATGGAGCTCAATCAATAGAGATTTTGATATTTTTGCTCAAAATAATGAAGCAGTCACCTACATTTTTTGTTTATCAATTTCTTGAGAGACTTTCTTTTAGTTTGTAATCGTCAAATGAAATGAAAAGTATCCTTATTATTAAGATTGCTGATCATTTTCTTGTTCAAAACTTTCAATTGTGATTTATAGTTTGTTAGCATGAGATTGTGCTTTTTTAGTTTGAAAAAAACTGTCAAAGATCCAAGTCTTTTTGGCTTTACTTAAGTTATTAATTGTGAAAGATCCAAGTCTTTTTGATTTACTTAAGTTATTGATTGTCTATGTAATAGTCCTTAAAACAATATCGGATGGCTTTCTTGCTCCCATGTCTCACATTGGTCTTTAGGTAAGACAAGTGGTGACCTTGAAAGTATGGTCTCATATCTCGATCAAGTGAAGAGACATGAAGCTTAAATATCACTACTATGTATCTAGTGTTAAACTCCATCGTGACAAAGATACTAGAGTGCCAAATTGCAGTCTAGTTTAAGTGAAAATCCATTTGAGCTAAGGTAAAACTTATAGTGCCTCATTTTTCTATGATTCTACCCCATCAAGGAAGTTAGAATCTAGCACAAACCAATTAAAACTCTTTTGGAGGCTAGATAGGACAATTCGTGGAACTTAAGAAACTTATTATTGAGTTAGAGTCTAGTTTACTCAATATTCAAAGTTACTATTCAATATTCAAAGTCCCTTGAGCCTAACAAATTACATACCTACTTGTAACCTAACTAATGAGTAATTATATAGATCTAAGCAAGTATATATAATGAGTCTTCAAACTAATAAACCAAGGGAATAGAGTAGCAAGGTCCACTACTTGTCCAAGCTCAGCTCTAGACAACATAGAAAGATGCTAGTTCTACTAATTGTCTAATTATAGGCATGGAGAAATGATAGAAGGTTGACCACTTGTCCAACCTATCATCTCTAGTAAGATGGGATGTTTGGCCTTAAGATTCACCATGTAACCAACCTATACATCATTGTATTATGAAGAGTAGAAAAGCAAAGCTCCACCACTTGTCCAAGCTAGTTCTAAAATCCACATGGAGATAAGCAAGCTCCACCATTTGTCGAATCTCTCTTCCATTAAAACATGAAAAAACTCAGCTACATTGTACAAGGGGGACTTTTTTCCAAGGTCCACCACTTGTCCAAGCTAGGATCCATTAAAACATGGAAATAAACAAAGCTCCACCACTCGTCCAACCTTTAGAGTTGTAAAGTGTATGGGTTGTCTAAACTAGGTATGGGAAAATAATTGAAGGTCCACCACTTGAAACATGGAGCGATGCAAGCTCCACCATGTCTCCAATATGCTAGACTCCATTGAAACACCCTAAACCCATGATATTTTGTACATAGGGGATGTACATTCAAGATCCACCACTTGTCCAACCTAGTATCCCTAGTAGCTTGATAGGTTTGGTCTCAAGATTCACCACTTGTCCACTCTATGTCATTGTATTAAAAATGATTGGGTGTTAAGGTCCACCACTTGTCCAACCTATAAGGTTATATTTTAAATGACTTTTTTTCTCACAACTTGAACTACCCATGATATGTTTTACATGGGAGTTTTGTTTCAATGTCCGCCACTTGTCCAAGCTAACTCTATTGAAACATAGAGAGAACCAAAGGTCCACCACTTGTCCAAGCTAGGCTATATTGAAACATGGAGAGAAGGATGCTCCACCATTTCTCCAAGATAGGCTTCATTGAAACATGGAGAGAAGCAAGCTCCACCATGTCTCCAAGCTAGGATCCATTTAAATACCCTAAACCCATTTTATTTTGTACATGGGGGGTTTTATTTCAAGGCCCACCACTTTTCTAACCTATTATCCCTAGTAGCACGAGTGGTTTGGTCTCAAGATACACCACTTGTACACTCTATGTCATTATATTAAGAAGAACTATGTATTAAGGTCCACCACTTGTCCAACCTATAAGGTTATATCTTAAATGGTATCCTTTCTCACCACTTGAAATGCCCATGATATGTTTTACATGGGGGTTTCATTCCAAGGTCCACCACTTGTCCAAGCTAACTCTATTCAAACATAGAGAGAAGCAAAGGTCCACCACTTGTCCAAGCTAACTCTATTCAAACATAGAGAGAAGCAACGGTTCACCACTTGTCAAAGCTAGGCTCCGTTGAAGCATGGAGAGAAGTAACCTCCATCATTTTTCCAAGATAGGTGCCATTCTTTCACAAGGATAACCGTTGTTTCAAGTGCGACGAGCAAGGGCATGCATACCGTGCTTGTCCCCAAAAGAACAACCGCCATGAGCCTCCTAGAGCTACCTTGGATGAAATCCAAGAAGAGGAAGCTCACCACAAAGGATCTCCTCTATGCCATGCTTGGGGAAAGGTAAGAGAACATGATGCTTTCATTCTGGTTCTACTCACAATTTCATATCCACAGAGTTGGCCACCAAGCTAGGCCTATGAGATGGGAGATGTCCTATGCTTTAATCCTGGTTCTACTCACAATTTCATATCCACAGAGTTGGCCACCAAGCTAGGCCTATGAGATGGGAGATGTACTACTCGCAGATGGTGCTTTCAAGGGGCAAGAAGATTCAGTCACACCCTTAATCGGGAAATTGAGGCTCCATGTCCAAAGTTATGTGGACAAAGAGAACTTCTTTATCTCTCCTCTCAAGCACGAGGATGTAATCCTAGGGGTACCATGGTTTGATTGCATGGCTGCCAATGTTAAATTCCCTGAAAGGAAAATTAACTTTTAAGTACAGTAAAAAGTATATGTACATAGACGCTAAGGAAATGGGTAACACCGTACCCATTGTACATATGCAAGCTTTCAATAAGTCAATAAAGAGCTCTATTTTTGTGTACACGATTTTTTGTAAAGATTCTCAAAATGAACCTAATGCTTTAGCAAAAGAAAATATAAACAATCACAAGGAATTGGAGTTATCCAATTTTCGCAAGGGGTTTCAAGATGTTTTTATTGACAACATCCCTTGTGAACTACCTCCTAAACAAGGCATTGATGACCATGCAATTGAACTTCTTCCAGGAAGTTCACTGCGTAATAAACCTCCTTATAGGTTTTCTCAAGCTCAACAAGACGAGATTATGCGGGGAAGTGCATGAGTTGGTTGACAAGGGAATGGTTAGGCCTATCTCATCTCCATTTTTCTCACCCGTGTTATTAGTGCAAAAGAAAGATGGCACATATCGTATGTGTGTCGACTATAGAGCACTAAATAGGATCACTATCAAGAATAGGTTTCATACTCCACGAGTAGAAGACCTATTTGATAAGCTACAAGGATCCACCTACTTCAGTAGGATTGACCTAAAAAGTGGCTATCATCAAATAAGGATAGCTGATCAAGAAATTGTAAAGACCGCATTTCACACTACGTTTGGTTTTTACAAATACATTGTCATGCCTTTTGGCTTGACCAATGCACCAACCACATTCAACCACTTAATGAAGAAGCTATTCATGCCTCACCAAACCTTTACTGGAGTGTTCTTTGATGATATTATCATCTACTCTAATTCACTAGATAAACACAAGAAACACCTCCAAGTAATATTTCAAGTCTTAAGAGAGAATAAACTTTATGTTAATCAGAAGAAAAGTGAATTTTTCTTACAAGAGATTCAGTATTTAGGTCACATTATCTCTCAAGATGGCATCTAAATGGATCCAGTCAAAGTTAGAGGTAATGAAAGGATGGCCTAATCCAAGGAATCTTCATGAACTAAGAAGCTTTATAGGTATGTGTGCTTACTATAGATGCTTCATAGAAAAGCTCTCACTAATAGCATTACCATTACATGACCTAACAAAGAAAAATGTTAGGTATACATGGTCTTCCAAGGAGAACAATGCTTTCAAAAAGCTTGAAGAAAAGCTTACCTCTCAATCTGTGCTTACACTGCCGGATCTCTCAAAGCCATTTGAGGTCCATTGTGACGCTTGTGGTGATTTCCTTGGATCTGTCTTGCTCCAAGAAGGGCAGACCATAGCCTATGCAATTCAAAGGCTCGACCTTGTTGAGCAAGCTCTACACAAATATGAAAAGGAACTCCTCGCAGTTCTACATGCCTTAGACTCATGGAAGCACTATTTATTGGGGACTCCTTTCATTCTGCAGCAGACGGATCACCAAAGCCTTAAGTAATTCATGACGTAGACAAAGCTCTCCCACAAACAAATGAGGTGGGCAAATTTCCTTTCGCAATTTCATTTTCATATTGCTCAGATTGCTGGCAAGCATAATCAAGTAGCCGATGCACTCTCAAGACGGCTGAGAGTGAATGCAGTTTCCATAGCAACTCACAATGATCTATCTTCTATGATAGATGAATATGCTATTGATCTCGATTTTAGAGATGTGATTTCAGCCCTTGCATTAGGGAAGAAAGAGTAACCATTTACTTTACATGATGGTTATCTTCTCTATGGCAATAGACTATGCGTTACTAGTATGCATGCTTAGAATCAAGTTTGCGGAGACAATGTCTCCCAAACACCAAGTAGAGCTTGTCACTCTACTGTGAAAGATTGATAGGACTAATGTGCAGACATGCTTGCGGAAGCTTAGGCTCTCAAGCGCCAAATTGAGTAGTCATCCATTCTGGAACGATGTCTTAGGGTAAGATAAGGGTCCTCTACCCACTAGAAAAAGGACTAATGAATAGGCTTTATCTTCTCTACCCCATATTCGAGGACGACTATGATTTCAGGAGAGAGGTAATGTCATAATAACTAATATCTTATTCTCCTAAATGATTTTCTCATGTTAAACTAATCATTTAATATGGGGAAGTGCCAGGGGAGAAAAAGCTAGAATATTGGTTAAGCTGGCAGACTGACCACAGTAGGGATCCAAAGCAGGGAAAATAGGGATCCAAAAGGGGGGCCATCTGCAAAAGAGCATGTGCAACCATGTGCTTTAAAGTCCTTAAGGTTCAGACCATTAAAACTTCCAAAATGCTAAGGTTCCAAAATCCAAAGGTTGTGTCCAATGGTCAAGCTTAGTAAAATTGGATGCTTTGTGAGTGTGCCAAAAAAGTCTTCAAGACTCCTACATAGGAGGGGGCGAGCCCTGTAATTAGGGGATGAGAGAGAAACACACACACACACTCACAGGCGCCCTTTACACAAAGGGAATAGGTAACACATGTTAGCTCCCTAGGCCAATTGCCCACAAGGTGCACTCAAATCCTATTGGATGGCCATAGAGGTGGACCAATGAGAATTAGGCTAGAGTAAATATAATTTAATTCATTTAAAAACACTTATTAAAAGAACCAATGAGAATTAAGCTCTCTAGAAGACTATTGGATAGTCTCCCAAGGGGTCCAATGAGCATTCAGCAGCCCAATGGCTTGCCTGCTTACTATTGGGTAGAATACAAAGGGGTCTAATGAGAGTTTAGTTGCATTATTTAATTACCTACAGGTTTTTTATGGATTGTGGCACATGCGTTAGCTGAGTGTAATTGACTACCATTCTACCATTATTTAGAAGGGGTTGTTGTTGCCCTAGCCTATGTTGCGGTTTAGGCTGAGTGTTACATCATGGGGCGGCAGGATCCCCTCCATAGGTATCACATCTCCTCATTTGATATTGTCGTACATTTGGGTTCTATATGTAGACTTTGTTTATTCTTCTAATCACCTCCTCGACTCCTTGATCAAAGCTTTGCAACATAGGAATTTGAACATCTTGCTTTTTTATTGCAGATTCTTTCTTTGAAGAAGAGGCACTATTAGTCGCATAATCTGTATCTTTGGTCACCACTCCATAGGACTTACAATTGTCAACTAGATATAGAATTCTTTAGTGACTTGTTCAAAGGTTGTGCATGCTTTCAAATGTAGGTCCTTTTTGAAAGTCTCATTTCTCAAGCCCTCAACAAAAAGAATTGAAAATCTCTCATCTTGTGGTATCTCTCGTGCAGGATATCTCTCTATGTATTGTTTGAAGTGAAGCAAAGCTTTCTTCTCTTTCTCGTTCACTTTTTGTTTGAAAGCATAGATCTGTGACATTGTGTTGTGCTTGATTCCCCTTTTCAATAACTCCTTTGTGAATTCTTGGAAGAGTTGTGCTATGTTTGGCAAATCAACTCTGCTAAGTGGTTGAAACCAAGTCAAGGCTGTTCCTTCCAATATCAACCCAAATCCCTCATACTGTGTATCAAAATTTGCAACCTATTCAGCATTCAAAACTTGTTTGAAGAGTAAGATATGAGTGTATGGATCCCTTGACCCATTGTACGTTGTCTCAACACATTGGGCCACTTGAAATGGTCTTAGTAGTTTTGGTCCAGTCACCAATCTAACCAATTCATGGTCTCTTGGAAAGACGTCTCTTGCTCTCTCCTCTTGTCTTGGAGAAAATACTAGTGGAATCCTCTCTAATGGATACTCTGACATAGTTTTTGGTTGAAACTATGTAGAGATTGGAGTACCCTTGTATGTATACCTTTCTAGTTCAATTGGATCAACAACTCTGTACTCTCGTCCATAATTATATACCATCAAAACTTGCACTTTGTGGGCATTTGTATACGTGATTGCATAGAGATTCTTATGATCTGTCAAGTCTCTAACATTAGGCTCTACACAATTATAAAAGGTACATGGCTAACCATTTGTGGACTGATACAATCCCTCATGAGTGTAATACATAAGCCCTTCGTGGATTCAATGGTTTTGATGAATATCACGTTTGTTTTGTTGATCAGCGGGCGATGCCTCTCTTCTAGGTATTCTCGTAATCCCAATGTTGAAGGCATTGCAGAGTCTCTTGCATTTTTCATATCTCTGAGTGGAGTAAAACCTTGGTGGTGGATGATTTTTCATGGTTAATACTCCCTCAAAACTCTCAAGATAGTCTCTAACAAGCCCATTTTGGCTTAGTGTAGCTTATCCATTTTTTTTGCTTGGTGAGTTCTCTCAAAAGTTAGGTCTTTGTGATCCTTTCGTCTCTCGAAACTAGTTATGGGTACCCTAAAAGTTTTGAATTAGGAAACCAATCTTTTTTTTGCTCTAAAACCAAAACCAAAATTCAGATTGGAATTAGGTCTAGGTGTGTTCTATTGCCCCCAAGCTTTCTTCCTGGCTATACCTAACTCAATTTGGAGTTGTCTATCAAAAGTTAAAGCAATTTTGGTGAACTGCACTTGAAACAACACTCAAAATAGTTACAAGACGAGGATGCTAGAGCCTTGGCTTGTATCTTGGTCTCCCAAAGGTATTTTTAGCTTAAAGTTGAGATTTGAGATGTACTCAAGTATGTCTACAAGCTGATCAATTCAAAACCCCCACTATGAAAAGGTACATAGATCGTGATCCATGACCCCTGTCAAATTTTCACTTGAAATTTTAACAGTATGTAGACCAAGTCATACGTAGACTTTGTGCCAATTTTTGTCAAATTATGAGGTTGGAGACATCGATTGCGATCCATGTTCAACCACATCTAGACTTGATCTCTTGGCAGCTTGTTACTCACTATGTCCACAAGCTAAATCTCAGCTCTTTTTGAATTTGGACTTGGTTTTATAAGTCAAATGTCCAACACTAGGTTTGTATGGTGTTTTTCAATCAGTCACCTATTTGCTCCCTTTTGGCCCAAATTTGTTCAATTTTCTCCAAAACCAGACTTGCGGATATGATTCCTTATGTATGTAGAACTGAGCTGGAAACTTTGAGGTCAAGCGGTCACTATGGGGACATGGATTGTGATCCATGTTTGGAGGCCAAACTGACTTTTCTTGGTACCATCAAAACCAACATGATTAGTGGGTGCTATGGTATGAGAAATCTTTGTATTTGGACCTTTGGATTGAAAATTAGGTCAATTTTGGCACTTGCTCAAAATGCTTGATATTTTGGGCTTTTGACTTGGTTTTTGATATCCAAATTCACTTTTGAAAAAACACTAGACTCCTTGTGACCTGCTCTAGCTATGGTACAAGTTTTTTCTCAGTCTGTGATAAGGGGACATGGATTGTGATCCATGTACCCTTGTGTCAAATTGCATTGAAACTTGGCACATAGCTTGCCCTTGGTCTTGCCCTTGGTCTCATGATGTAGGCTATATGGTTTTTGTATGATTTGGACTTGATTAGATAAACCAAAAGTCAATCCGTAGGGATGTTTTGATAGTTTATCTCCTTGAACTATTTTTTGCACTTTGAGGAGCTTTTTGGACTTTTTTGACAAACCTTCTTTTGAGAAAGTTTGTTCACACAATGGTCTCTATTATAGGCTGGTATAGATTCTGTCAAAAAAATTCACATAGGGGTCATGGATCGCGATCCTTGATCCACCACTTTTGGACTTGATATCCTATGAGTTGATAGACTATGACGTTTGTAGCCTGCTCATTTTTAAATTTAGATCAGTTTGCCCAACCAAAAGTGAATTCTACAGTTTCCTGTGGCAGTTTTGACAATGTTCTATTTTTTGTACTTTTGAGCACTTTTTGTAACTTTTTTTTATATGGTTTGTTTGGGAAAAGTGTTTGTTTATATCTCAGCTACCTACTGCTTAAATCTCAGCCAAAAATCTTGATGGGGGACATGGATCATGATCCATGTTCCATCAGATTTGGACACTAAATTTGGTATGCTGATTACGTGCACTATCAATAGTCTATTCCACCACTTATTTTTGGATTTGGAAATCTTTTGTAAGTCAAAAGCAAGTTTTTTTTCTTCCTTGTAGTTTTTTTACTAGTTTCTATTTTTGGCTATTTTGGCCAACTTTTCTTAGTTTTTTGCTATGGTGCCTTTTGGAAAAGTTGTTCCAAATGGTATCAGCTACTACTGATAAAATATCAGCTCCAAGTCGTCATGGGGGACATGGATTGTAATCCATGTTTGACTACATCTAAACATGAAATTTGGTTAGCTATATGTATGCACTCTATGGATATTAGCTTTTCACTTAGTTTTGGATTTGGATCCCAAAATCTCAAAATTTGTCCAATTTAGTGTTTGAAATTCCTATTTTGCTATTTTTTCCCTGTCAACCAATTCTGATGTGATTTTAGAGTTTTTCTTTCAAGCAAATATTCTCAGAGCAATGTCCACTGATGCACAATGTCACTGGTCACTTTTCTACAAAAACGATCTCTTGGAGACATGGATCACGACCCATGTTCCTCCACAGAATGTTCTCAAAACTTCCAGATTGCTTCTAGAGAGTCTTATAATTCCCTTGATAAAATTAAAAATTGAATTTAGATCACCTTTCAGGTCTCTACCATCAAATTTTTAGAATTTCAGACTTGTGAGGGCCATGCCCGGGGACCACTAGTTGTACCATCTCCAAATGGATACCCTCCCGCTTGAGATCAACACCAAGACATGACTCCTCCTACTCTTCAATTCCAACTCAAGGGGGTGATAGCATTTACTTTCTCTCATATGGATCCCTTAGACTCAGAGCACCATTACTTATCGATCCAACTTTTCAATCAAAGTCATCAGACTAAATTCGAACTCAACCTTCGAGAGTCAACTGGTGGGAGTTCTCTAGTTCACCCTTAGTTGAAGGTCACTGCTGGTTATGGCCGAGCATAGTCATCAAAGCATTCAACTAAGGTGAGTGTATTTAATAGCTACACAAAGTCGTCGTTCCCAAGTTTGATTCTTGCTTTGTGGATCGGAATCGCTTATCCCGTGTTTGATTGGACAACATAAAAATTGGGCTCAAATTTCTGGCCAACAAATTAACCCTCCAGAATCCACCCTCCCACCAAACCGTTTGGTAAATGCACTATGATACTAGAAAACAATATTCCAACCAAGAATACAACATTTGAATTCAGCATCCCAACTGTTGCATACCCTTGCAAGTGTGCATTTATCAGGTCGTTCCCACCTTTTTTTCCTTTTAGAATATTTTACTTCCTTTTTTCTTTAGTATTAGTAAAATTACTAGTTATCTTTCAAGCACTCACATATACTCCTCCAGGCATATCCGTATCCTTGTCCCAGGACATGGGTATCCTTCCTACTCTACCACATGTGGAGGCTGCGCCTTGACACAATTTCCAATTCTTATCTTTCTTTAGCTTATGTGGGAAAGGCTTACAAAAATAATCTAGTTTAGATTCATTCTTAAATAAATAATCCAAGAAGCAGAGCAAATGTACGACTGATGAGGACAATTGTAGAATAGCCCATTTAGGTTCCTAGCCTTTCCAAGGTTCTTTTTAACCAAACAATTAGAAGAATTCCTTAATTAGATCACATCCTCCTCTCTTATCCTGATCCCTTCCATGGCATTTTCATTCCTCCCTTTTTCATCAGCACTAGGCCTACCCGGACTAGGAAAATTTCTAGACGCATCCGCGGGTCCCTATTACCCGGTCGAGACTCACTCCCATTCAATCCCACTTCTAGGGCAGTGAATAAACCTAAGCTCAAAGCATAGACCGACGGTTATCAGTCCTAGCTGAAAAGGAGGATGTGATTTAATTAAGGATCCCATTTTGGTCTCTTTGCATCATTTGTCATCCATGGGGCATCTCCATGGAAGCGATGCTAGTTTTATGTTCAAGAAACATGATCACGACATCCATGAAGCTATCCCCTTACTCCCCTCTTGGAAATTGCAAACAAACTTGAAAGTAGACAAACTTAAAATAAATAATGCATATGATTTCTACAATAAGTTTCTGCTTTGGTGTGATCTATGCGTGGTAAACACAAAACTTTGGAATGCACCAACTTGCAATCTTGAGACAAATAATCATGAAACCTCCTTTGAGTGCTTATGCAAGAGTGAAACCCTTCTATGCATGGTAGTGTAAGCGTTAAAAAATGCAAAGTTCCTAAGAGTGGACATAATAGTATAGTGAAAAATGCTCATGCAATAGTGTATGAATGATTAACGAATTCTTCTTTAAGAAGGGATTTAAGCATATCTTTGCTACCATGGAGAGGATTAATTATGTAGCTAGAAGAGGCTTATGGTTTCAGGACTTTCCAATTGATAAGAGGGAGAGGGATAACCTTAATTGGAAGGAAATTTCCACTTCCAAGGGAAAACTTATTTGATTAAGATAGGGCTACCCTTCAAAACTTAACTCTTAGTGTGTGTATGTTCTAGTGTTCTCCTTGCTTTGGATGTAGTCGGCTCTTCACTTTGCTTGAAGACCACCCATTTGGTTACTTGGAATGACAGAATTGTATGAGGTAAAAGGAATTCAAGCTATGGAAATCTTGAGAATTAGGAGAGAGGAGAGGGAGAGTGTAGTGTGATGAAGAAGATCAAGTTTTGACAAACTTGATTAGGGTTTTGGCCATGGCTTCTCTTGGAGAGATATATGTGTATGTGTGTGTGTGTAGAGGAGGTGTGTGTGTGAAAGAGGTTTGGCTATGGCTTTCTCAAGCTTACTCTCAAGTTTGCACCTTGAGAATGAAGAAGGGAAAGTGAAAAATGAGAAGACAAGCCCTTCGTTTATGCACATTTTTAAAGTGTTTTCACTTATCTTAATAACTTATCTTACTTATCAAAAATTTCTCAACAAGTTACTTACTCACCTTATCCTTATCTTCTCCTTTATCTTTATCTCTTTTCTTTTCTTTATTTTATCTTTTCCTTTATGCTAATTTTTCTCAACATGAAAAGCTAATTTCCTATGCATTGGTTATGTCCATGTTCCCGTGGTATAAGCAAAAAGTGTCTCGTGAGTATACTTTAGTGCTTAAATTGAGCCTGAATTTTCTCGAACATTTTTTTTCTCTCTATCATTTTGTTTTTCTTTTTCATCTTCTAAGTGAATGGCTTAGATGTGTTGGCCTTGCGTAAGGGCTAGGAGAACGCCCTTACAAGAGTTATGGTCATATCAGTCAAATTATGATTTTCAACAGTTTTTTCTCTGACCTTTTAGCCCAAAATTGATGGTGGTAGTTGTTACTTACCCTACTCCTAAGTATTGAAATGAAGCATGAAATAAAAAGAAGCAAAACAGTACAAAATAAATTCAAAACAAAAAACGGTACAACAATCTGAAAGCATAGAGAAAACCGAAGAATGAAATGCGTTTGGCTATCTCACTCACAATCCTCTTTGCCTCTTGAGAATAGATCTAGCAAGCTCTCGACTTCTTAAATCTATCAAGCATTAAACCCATGTCTAAGCTGTTTCACTATTAAGATATAAATGGAATGGAAAGACAAATCTTCAAAAAAGAACGCTCTAAATATGCACTAGGTCACTCACCATTTAAGAATCATTTACCAGCAATGGGCGACGGATGTCTGTAGCATAGCTATCTAGCACTAACATAATGTTAATACTCATGGAAGTGACTCGGATGGGGCATGGAATGTCTCTGAGGTTGTCAATCTCAAGAAGTGAACTTATCAAGCAAACATACCAACTCAATAAGAAAACCACCACTCAATGATCATGAAATATGTATATGTCCTTTCTCATCGCTCTTGGTCATCACGCCATTTCAGCACTTGAACAAACTCAAAATGCAACGAAACTTGAGAAGGAGGTCTAAGACACCTAGGGACCCTATCCTACCAAATCTGGTCGCAATCTGACAAGGTACCAAAATCAAAATCCATCATGAAAAAGGTCCTAAAAATTGCAATGGAAGTACCCAAAAATGTGACCCTATGTTCTGGAAACACTCTTCTATGGCCAAAACGTCAAAAAATTGTGATGTAAGCACTCAAATTTGATAATTAAGCTCACTAATGCATAATCGTGAACCTCAATAAAACCGACAATGCTTGCATTTGAATGAAATTGCAAAGAGAGAGGAACATAATGCAAGTTTCAAAATTGAAATCGGATTACCCAATCATTAGAAAACTTGATTGCTAGAGAAATGGTTTCTCTTGGGCGAACTCTAGGATTTCCACTTAAAATTGGATTCGCATAGATGCATCAAGAGGTTTTCGAGCCCTTCAACAGTCTCTTAGTGTCATTGAGGTGATACTAGGTAGCTAGAAGGTGTTTCCTAATCCTTGCTAGTAAATTTCACAAGGTCTAGACACCAACATCATACATAGAATATCTATCAAATGTCTCATTCATGAGCACCAGCATAGCCATTGCATGGAGGCTTATCTCTTAGAGAGAGATTTCTCAACCTTCTCAACACGCACACAAACTAGTAAAACTAAATTTTTTTCTCATTTTGCTATTGGAATTTCTACTATCCTCCTTAACCTACTCATTTGGCTATTGGAAATTCTTCTATCTTACTCATTTATATTCCCATCAAACCTTCCAAGAAAATTTCAGTCCTAAATGCTTAAACCACTCACAAAATTAGCACGAGGATTAACATGTACATTCAATCCACTGGTGCAAATGAGTTAGTATAAGCTTGTAGACAACCAAACAATGCAATCAATGAGAGGCTATATTCAGTGCTTCATTCATTGGAGCCCACACAGAGATTTCTAAGCTCAAACTAATACGAGAAAGTTTGAGAGGATTTCACAGACTCAAAAATTTAAGCAAGATTAAGAGCTTAAATAACTGAGCAATACTTGATTAATAAAAGAGATAGGGAGGGTCCTCTTGTCATTGCATGGATAGAGGCGTGTGATAGATCTTGACCTTTAAAACTATGATAGAAACTTAGTCTTAGGAATAAAGGGAGTGTAGTTATCTCAATTGAACAAAGGTGCAAGTGATCAGGGAGAGGATTGAGAAGCTACTTATTTTGCATGAGAAAACAAATCCCCTCAAGAATGAGCTAGCAATGTGAAAGCCTAGATAGAAAAATGCGAGTCTTCATGTTCTAAGCGGTCATTTATTTGAAATAATAATTCTTACATGGCTTAGAAATATTTCATGCCTCATAAAATGTCTAGTATGGAGTGCACAAGTGAGATGTGTGAGCGCATAGAGTAATGTGTGATGATGGAGAGCACAATGTGCATGGAGCTACAATGATCATAATCCTCTAACTTACTCCCTTATTCCAATGACAATAGAAGAATAAGGTAAGTTACAGAGAGGTTAGTAATGGGCACCCCGCCAGCTGACATGAAGCCCAACAATCTCCCACTTGAAGACCACATGGCCCTAGTGGCTTATGTATGTACAATATGTACAATCGTGAAGCCTTCCACTGGATTTACAATACACCTATCATCTCAATGCAATGTGAAAACCTCTTTGAGGCTAAAGTCTCCCTGAGAGCATCTACATGGTTGTCTTTCGTATGAGACTTAACTATCTCAGTGTGCTTTCTATCCAGTATGTCTTGTATGACATGATATCTGATCTCTATGTGTTTTGACTTGGAGTGAAACACTAGATTCTCTGCTAACCCAAGAGAACTCTGACTATCACAATGCACTACTGGAGTCATATAAATGCCAAAATCTCCCACTAGACGAGCTAACCATACATCTTTCTTGCTAGCATCAAAAACTACAACATACTCTACTTCTTTTTGGTGGAAGATGAAGTACAATCCTAAATACATGATCTCTATGACATGGTTTACTCAACATATTGGAATACATAGCCAGACGTGGATCTTCAACTATCCACACCCCATACACACAACCCACATAGTCGGCATCCGTGTAGCCCACTATGGATGCTCCCAAAGCATAAGAACTTGCTTCTTGTATCCTTAAGGTATCTCATAATGTGCCTCACTGCTTCCATGTGCTTCCTTCCATTATTTGGTATAAATCTGCTAACCACTTCCATTGCAAATACAATGTGTGGTTTAGTAGCTTCCACGGCATACATAAGATTTCCTACTACTAAAGAGCCATTTTTGCTTTCTTAGCATTAGATTTGGGAACATCATGCTTGCTAAGTTTTGCATATGCCTACATTGAAGTACTCAATGTACCCTTTTCCCTTCCCTATCAAAGCATTGCAAGACCTTGTGGATATACGTAAATCTTAACATAACTCCAGTATTTCATGTTTTCTATCCCTATTGATATGCATATAAAGAAAGTGCTTTCATCTTCCAAATCCTTCATAGAAAATTTTTGCTAAGTGAATTCTTCAAGATGTCAATTGCAACTTTAAACTCCATGGCAATGAGTGTATCATTGACATGAAGTACGAGATGATAAGCGAACCATCGTTCAACTTCTGTGTATATATAAGGAGTGATCGGCGTGGCTCCATATATAACCATGGGACTGTATATACTTGTTGAATTTCTCGTACCACTTTCTTGAGCCTTTCTGTAGGCCATACAATGCCTTACGCAGTCTATACATCAATTCTACCATTGTAGGCTTTTCACGTTGAACTTCCTCTCTCTCTCTCTCTCTCTCTCTCTCTCTCTCTCTCTCTCTCTCTCTCTCTCTCACACACACACACACACACACACACACACACACACACACACACACAAAATAATGACATAATGAAGGGATCAAAATAAAAGGTCTCCCTACCCTTAATTAATAGGTGATATCACCACTCTCCTCTCATTGACCGGTTCTTAACCTTCCTTAATCCAAAGAGCCATACCAAGGTGTAAATATTTCCGAATGCAAAAGAGACTTCAAATCTTGAAGATGATGAAATACATAAACTTTTCATGCGCAAATTCTTATGGTATATAATTATTTGCTCAACAATTGTAGTATTAATGACAATCACACAAACAAGAAATTGAAAGAGTGGCACCACATATTTTACGAGGCCACAGTGCCTCCTTTTAAAAAAGAGGAATTTGTCTTTATGTTCCAATTGGTTAGATATTGCAAGCACGGTGAGGATCATTGGTGGATCATACTATCCCATAGCATAATTTCTCGAAAATTGCCAAGAATCAATCTAGAGTTATCCCAATTAGAAAAAATGGGGGTCCAATGTATTTTAACTGGTTGAAATTGTAAAATCTTGGTTTTGAAAAAACCGGGGTCCAATGTATTTTAACCGGCTGAATTGTAAAATCCCGGTTGGATTTAGAGATTGCCTTTAATAAAACCTAAAAATTTACACAAGTTTTATTGTAGCTACCAGCAAAAGCGTCAAAGTTTGACCTAAAAACCAAAGGAATAAGTTCAGGTTTGCCCTTATTCTCACCAGTTATGGAAAATGTGTTTTTATAGCCCTAGTCTAAGCTCACCTTCTTGCAAAGAGAAGGTGGATTCCAATTTCATGCAAAAAAGAGTAGTTGGCTCCACCTTATTGGTAGAGGAAGTGGTGCCTTTTGGCCTATTTGTGCTCCTAGTGCTTTCTTTTTCTACATTGAGGCTCATCTTACCCTTCTATTCACAACCTGAATATCTGCACAATCTGGGCCATATTCTTTCGCTATTTTCCAGCATTTAAATACTTATGAGACCATTTCTAGGTTGTTTTACTATTGTAATTTCTTGTTGAAGTCCCTAGAATGTTTCTTGTAACTCATTCCCTTATTCCATTGACCATAGAAGAATAAGGTAAGTCACGTATAGGTTAGTAATGGGCATGCGGCTAGTTGGCATGGAGCCCAGCAATCTCCCACTTGAAGGCCACATGGCCCAAGTGGCCTATGTATGTACAATATGTACAAACGTGAGGCCTTCTAGTGGCTTTACCCACACCTATCTTCTCAATGCAATGTGAAAACCTCTTTGAGGCTAAACTCTTTGTGAGAGCATCTACATGATTGTCTTTCATATAAACCTTGACTATCTTGTTGCACTTGCTATCATGTATGTCTTGTATGACATGATACCCGACCTCTATGTGTTTTGAATTGGAGTGAAACACTAGGTTCTCCGCTAACCCAAGAGCACTCTGACTATCACAATGCACTACTGGAGTCTTATAAATACCAAAATCTCCCACTAGAGGAGCTAACCACACATCTTTCTAGCATCAAAAATTGCAACATCTACTTCTTTGGTGGAAGACCAAGTACAATCCTGAAGACATGATCTCTATGACATGGTTTGCTCAGCATGTTGGAATAGATAGCCAGACGTGGATCTTTAACTATCCACACAACCCACATAGTCGGCATCCATGTAGCCCACTATGGATGCATCACTATTCCCAAAGCATAAGCACTTGCTTCTTGTATCCTTATGGTATCTCAAAATGTGCCTCACTGCTTCCATGTGCTTCCTACCAAGATTTGCTAAAAATTTGCTAACCACTCCCACTGCAAATACATGTGTGGTTTGGTAGCTACCATGGCGTACATAAAATCGCCTACTACTCAAGATCCATTTTTGCTTTCTCAGCATTAGATTTGGGAACATCATTCTTGCTAAGTTTTTCATATGTGTACATTGGGGTACTCAATGTATCCTTCCCTCTTCCCTATCGAAACATTGCAAGACATTGTGAATATACGTTTTGTGAGATAACTCCACTATTCCACTTTTTATATCCCTCTTGATACGCATATAACAAAAGTGATTTGTGTCTTCCAAACCCTTCATATCAACATTTTGCTAAGTGACTTTTTCAGATTTTCAATCTTAACTTTAGACTTCACAAAAATGCGCATATCGTCGACATGAAGCACCAAGATAATAAGCGAACCATCGTTCAACTTTTGTGTATATAAGGAATGATGTTCTTGGCTCCATATATAACCTTGGCACTCTATATACTTGTCAAATTTTTGGTACCACTTTCTTGAGCCTTTCTTTAGGCCATACAATGCCTTACGAAGTCTACACATCAATTCTACCCTTGTAAGCTTTTCAGGTTGAACTTCAACTGTGTGTGTGTGTGTGTGTGTGGAGGGGGAACAATGAAATAATAAAGGGATCAAAATAAAAGGTTTCCCTACCTAAATAATAGGTGATATTACCACTCTCCTGTTGAAGATGATGAAACAGGAAACAGAAGGAAGATAGCAACTCAGAGTAGGAAGAAGATGGAGAAGGAGAAGACACAGAGCTTGCGTATGAGATCTCTGTAGTCTCTCTCTCTGTATTAGAATAATAGAGTATATACAAACTTAGAGATACAAAGCTTATATGAGACCCTAAGAGATAAGGTGTCCTTTCACACCAGATGTCCAGGGGGGAAAACCCAGTGGGAGAAAAGTGCCCCTGGTGAAGCGCGTATACACACTAACACTACTACATGTCTACAAATCCCCCCTGTAGTGATAGTGTGAATCCGTACAAGGTAGCAGATCATCATGTGTATGAGAGTAAGCCCAAAGCTTTTCGGAAAGCTTCAAACTTTTCTCGTGATAACGCTTTTGTAAATAGATCTACAATGTTATCCTGTGTAGGTGTTGAGCCAGCAGAGGATCACACCCACATTTTTGCTCACACTCATCATTTTGTAACCATTGATTGTAATAAATGTCTTTCCGACATTAATTTTGATTTGAGCCATTCATTAAGTAACGGGACTCAATTGAGTTTCCAGCTTGTAATCCCGAAGTAATTTCACTTGCTGATGTAATTAGTTAGAGATGTTCTCACCTCCAAGGCTAAGGTATATAAGCCAAAGTTTTTGTAACCTAGATATAGAGATTATTAATCAAAGTGAGTTTTTTCGGAGTGCCGTGACTATGTCTGAGAGAGAGAGAGAGAGAGAGAGAGTGAGAGTCTTATCTACTTGCTACGTGAGCTACGGAGCCGCCATTGGAGAAGCGACACCGCCATTGTGTTAGCAACGGCAAGAGCTACGCACAGATACCAAGAGTGCGCGCTATCGGCTTCTATGTGTGGTAAGTTCCTACGAGCTTCCGTGTGAGTTTTCTTCCAACTCGTGTGTCGGAATGGAGCGTGCAGCATATCTATAGAACCACAATGAGTAGAGCTACACATTAGTACCATCGGGGTCAAGTTTCGATCACCTGTATTTTTCGGCCTGTCTTCATACGCGTTTACCACACGGAGTGGTTATAGGTTGATTTTGCAGTTCAAGTCTTTAGGGTGTTGTTCTTACCTAGTGTATAGACTTCCCCTTGAGTTTGAGATCGATTCAATGATTCTTGATCCTGTTTCGTATAGCATTCGTTCGTAGTATGGATTTCAGTCACTTGCGTATTTTAGAACTTAGATTTGATTTCCTTAGTAGTGATTGTCATGAGAAGGTCGAGTAGGTGATTTGACACCCACCTAGTTGTTTCCATGCGCCTGCGGGTCAAGCTCCATCCTCGTCTGACAAATTCTGTTGTTGGTTGAGTTCTCGCTATTTTGCTTCCGCTAGCGGCGTAACCGCCTTAACACTTGACGCCGCTGCCGGGGACGAGAGCCCTAAGTAGGTGACCTTAGACTAATCCTACGAGGTGAGTCGTATAAACTACTTTGTATACTTTAGTTAGAAAAGATCTAGGAGTGGTGGACTCCGAAGATCTCGAGAGATACTAGGAAGTGGGGTATTCCTGGGTCTTCCGTGTTGACAGTATTTTTAGTTTAGCTTAGATTTGTTTGTTGTTTTGTTGGTGTTGAGTAGTTGTTGATAGAAGAAGAATTTGCTAGTCCGTGAGTGGCAGTGGATCTCTTTAAAATCACAATTACCAAACCCATTTTATGATTAGGAATAGCTTAGGTAGGACTTCATTTGATCCTGATCTGGAGCTAGTAATCATTGGAGTATTTGCTTGATATGGTTGATTGCATGTTAGATCACTAAACCGTCGAGTTAGTAGTGAAACTTGCAATAAACAAAATTCAAAGAAATTTTCTGTGTATCTGGGAGTTGCTGAGCACTTGAGAAAGCTTTAGGAAGGATCCTGTGCCAAAAAACTGGAAATCTGCAACTTTAGACATCATACGCGTATGATGTCTAAATGACCAAACAGAGACCAAAACAAAAATTTTGACTTTACCAGAGTGTTCAAAAGGGGGGTTATACCCTAATTTCAACTTAAAACAAGAGCATTAACACTCAAAGAAACCCAAAAAGACAAGCCGGAGTCCAAGAAACGCAAAGAATAGGAAATTTTGGATTCAGATCTTGTTTTTACATTCAAACCTGACAAAAACACTTGAAACTCAATTATAAACATTGGAGAAGGCTTAAAACCAAGAATAGTCAAAATCTGGGACAAAAGACATCATACGCGTATAATGTCTTTTAGCACATCTACTGCTTATTTTTTATATCTGACTTGACAAGATTGTTACAAACACTGTAGAAAGCATAAATATCAAGTCTTGACCCAAATTGATGAAAAAGACATCATACGCGTATGATGTCTTTGACCTAATTTTGGACATATTTTGATACTTTGCCAACACAGATCCATTGTAATAGCTGTCTAGAGGTTATATTTCAAGTTTCATCCGATTTGGATCACAATTGACCCAAAACAAGTCCAAAGAGGAAAATTGCCAAGAAAAGCCTAAATTAGCCATAACTTGCTCAAACAGAGTTCAAACTGAATTTTGTGAGTGGACAGAGCATAAGAGGGCTACTGAGAGTGAGCATAACCAAAATAGTCCAAATCTGTGAAAAAAGACATCATACGCGTATAATGTCTTTTTCAGCATAACTGCAACAAAATTCTCACTTGATGAAACAGAAGTTGTCCAACTGACAAGATTAAACAATTGACCAAGTATTAATCAGTTTGGATCAATTCTGACCACAGAAACTTGGGAAAACAAATT
The DNA here is from genome assembly GCF_014529385.1 of Adiantum capillus-veneris. Lineage (NCBI taxonomy): Eukaryota > Viridiplantae > Streptophyta > Polypodiopsida > Polypodiales > Pteridaceae > Adiantum > Adiantum capillus-veneris. The sequence goes on from NC_140960.1 coordinate 48,990,323, forward strand.
GCCGAGATGGAAAAGTTAAAGTCCTTCAGGGGAATTGATGAATTTGAGATCGGGCAGGAATCTCCAGAATAACCAACCAAAACAAGGGGAACAAGCAAGTGTCATATTAACCGAGGGAAGTGTAAACCAAAGTTGGGTGCAACCATTAAAGCCGATCTTTGAAGGAAGTGTTTCTGATACTTCTTCGGAGAGATCTTACAAGATTTTCATCGAACACTTGGAACACTTAAACCTGAACAACAGAGAAAATATGGCAGCAGGATCATCAAACCCTTCCGCCACAATGAATCTATTGTTCATAAAATACCAGTACGACAATGAGCAAGGTGCCAAGATCTACAAAGATGGAATGGACCGCTATTGTGTAAAGATAGAAGATAGACCTAGTGAGTTCAAGGACTTAGTGCCTGTGAGCTATAGCGGAGATAGATATCTAGATGACGAGGGTACCATGTACTTGGTAGTCCTAAACCCTAACATTGTGGACAAGTGGGGATTGATGGGCACCAAAGCCAAAGTAGATGAAGAACTTGAGGAGAAAGCACCAATAATGAACTTCCCTGATGCGAGGTTAAGAAGAGAGAATGAAACTACAAGGATCAACACTGATAACATCTATGTGGGGCTATACAAATATAATAATGGGGAGCAAGATCTCTATTATAGATGTGAAGAACCCTACACCGGAGAGTTGACAGACCAAAAAAGACTTTATGTCTTTACCTACACAGAGGGATCGGAAGTGAAAATTGCCGCTTACGACAAGTATGGGAGGCAATACTCAACAATGGGCAAGAAAGAATTAGAAGGATATACATACTTTGGGGGACCACTACATCAGTATTATGTTACTTCTAGCTCACAAAGACCAGCACCAACAAATGGAGTGCAAAACCCAATGACGACAGGAGGACAAAGAACTCAGGTTGCTGACTCTTTCAGTCAACCTCAGTACTCGAAGCCCGGACCAATGGGATCATTACATTCCAGAGAGTCAATGGATACGAATCGAGGTAGTGCAGTTCCAATCCCCACGTATACCACTCCAGGTCCAAGGTTCGAAGCGGAACCATCACATTAACCTCCTAGTAGTAGACTCAGGGCACGGGAACCGACAAGGGTAACCCATGAAGTCCATGATGCTAGAGAAAGCTTTAGCCGGGACACAGGAGCAATGAGATTGGTAGCAGACCATAGACGTATGAGACCATCTCAAGTAGCCAAGTGTATTCCAAAGAAGTATGGTGGTTCAGGAGATCCGTATGCACATGTGTCACTCTTTAAGCAAGTCTTAAGAGCTGAGCAAATAACAGATTTCCATACACAATACGAGGGATTTGGTCTTACTCTAGAAGGTACGGCATTGACATGGTTTCAACCACTGAACAGAGGGGGATTCCATGACATTGACCATTTGCTAAGAGATTTTGCTGAGGAATTCTCAAAACGAGGGATTAAGCACAATACGGTCTCACAAATATATGCTTTTAAACAGAGAGAACACGAAAAAGTGAAGGAAGCTTCACTTCACTTCAAACAATACATTGAGAGATGTCCAGTACGTGAACGACCACAAGATGACAGACTATCTGTTCTCTTTATTGAAGGATTGAGAAACGACACTCTCAAGAAGGACTTGCACTTGAAAGCTTGTACAAGTTTCGAGCAAGTAACGAGAGAAGCATTGTACTTAGTGGATAACTGTACGGTTTATGGAGAGGTGTCAGCGGATACAGATTTTGCATCCAGTAGCTCTTCCTCCGTAGCGAGCGAGACTACCACTAAAAAGAATGTTCAAACAACAACCATGCCAAATGTAGAGCAAATGATAGAAGATGCTCTAAAAAGGATGGCACCATACCAAAAACCATTGCCAAAACCACTGAAATGGTGTGCTATTGAAAAAAAATGGACAAACCATCAAACAGAGGAGTGCTATTACAACAAAGGGTATGTAAGGGAGCGTCATTATGCACCTCCTGCTCAATTACCACCACCTCAGGTACATCCAGTACCTCGATACCCAACGGGAAACGTACCAGGACCTATGGGGATAGAAAGACCGCAACCGGTATTGGGACAACAACCACCTTTACCAGGAGCAAGACCAGTGGACATTAGATATGCACCAACCTTAGAGAATCAGGAAGAACAAGCCTTAGTGCCTGTTCAAGCCTATTATGAAGAATCTGGTGCACACATGTCTCCAACTGTGTATTACCCACTAGAAGAACCCAAACAACCAGAACCATGGGGCATGATTGGGAATGTTGGAACACCAACAGTTACAAGTGCTTCGGATGAAGAGAGATACAATTTGGACGCAAGAACATTGATGTTCATAGCTCATGGAGGGTTAACAGGACAAAGACCGTCCTATCCACAAAGGACGAATCAAGTGGGACCAAGACTAACACTAGGACCCTGTTACAAGTGTGGAGGTGACCATCTGATGAATGTTTGTCCACATATGGAAATCATTAGAATTAACGCTTATTGCACTGAGTGTGGGGTTACTCACTTCATTGAGGATTGTTCAAAGAATCCAAACAAAGTGCAAAAGACGACATTGAATATGCTAGAAACTATTCCTACCAGCAGTGGGTCTGAAAATGAAACTCTGATACCAACGCAAGTTGTTACTAGAGCTCAAGCTAAGAAAACCACTAGAGAACCTGAGAATGGAAAGTTAGCGACTGAAGTGGTTAGTCAAGGACCGCGGAGTCAGAGAAACACATGGAAAGCTAGAAAAGCACGCATGAAGTTGAGAAAAGAACGTGAAGACGCTATTCTAGCTGAGGAACTAAAGCAAACTAAAGATAGATTAGAAAAACTTGAGAGTCAAAACGGGAAACGAGAGATGAGCCCGGAAAGAACGAAACAAAAGAGTATCAAAGAAACAACGAGCTTAAGCTCAGGGGGATCAGTGCTAGTCGACAAAGTACACGAACCATTGGACGCACTGATGAGAGCTTACGAAGCTAGGTTAAAGAACAACCAAACACAAGAACAGAGGTGGATGACATACCCAAACGCGGAATTGGAAAAGCAGAGACTTGAAATGTGCCAGAGAATGATCGAGACTGCACAAGCCTTATTAGAACCACCAAGAGAAACAATGAATTGTGGAACGGAAAACCCAATTCAGCAAGAGACTATCATTTCACGGGTAGCTGAAAAGACTCCCAGTGCACAAAAGCCTGAAAATACACACAAGGATGACCGCATAGTATTGAACACAACCGATCAGGAGATAGAGAGTTTTCATCCAGTCATACAGAGGTCTTACGGAAGAGATGAGGATTACAATGAATTTTGAAACAAGTGAGAGAGGCAAACTTTGCAAACGAGCTAAGTTGCCAAGCTAATCAGACAAATTGGGAAAAGGACATCAGGAATCCTCCCATAGTGGAATTTGAGGCAGGATCTCAAGTGGACTTGGATCTGCAATCTTACTGGGGAGATGGGGGCTCTGTTAGAACAATGGAGAGCAAACCTCATTCACTGAATACCTTACCTTCATACTTAGGAGAGTATGAAGCAAAATCCGAGATTAGAGCACTTCCCTCACGAAGAATTCATCAGAAAAAGTCATGGACTCGCAAGGATTGATAGAGATCTTGTCAACACCAGTGACATGCACTATCACTCTAGCTGAGCTTTTGAGGCTAAGACCACATATGTGGACCACTGTAGGAAAATGCTTGGAGAAATTTGGGATAAAAGACCCAACATCGAGACTGCAAGAGGGTATACAAGAGCTGAGCAAACCACAAAAGAACGCTAAGCCTGTACCCTTAAACAAGGTCGGAGAGTATTGCGAAGGTGAAGAGGGGAATACAACCTTACCAGTTGAATTCCAAGGAGTGAACACGATGGCAATACTAGACAGCGGAGCTGGGGTAGCCATTGCTACAAAAGAAATCTGGAAAAAATGGGGGAAACCAGCAATAAGGAAGACTAGGTTGAAACTCCAATTAGCAGATGGACACATGGAGAAACCTATGGGGTTATTAGAGAAAGTCGTAGTGACTTCTTGCGGCATTGAATACGAACATACTTTTGCTATTGTCGATTTTGGCAAGGAGAATAACTATGATATCATACTGGGAAGACCATTCATGAGACAGTTGAAAATGGTCCAAGATTGGGGCTACGATCACATATACCTGAGAAATATGGAAACCACTACACGTGTGAACCTGAAAGACCATAGCTACAAAGATGTGAACCGAACACCGGTAGAGGAGTTTGATTCAGCTACTTTGGCGGGATCCGAATTTCCAGCTTGGTTAGGTAAGCCCAAGGAGTTATGGATGTGTGGGGCCTCGAAATGTGGAAGTCTGAGGCGAGAAGAATATGTTTTAGAAAGGGCTATCGAAGACGAAAGTTATATAGGAGAACCCTTTCCAGAGGACACGCTTGAACTATTAGAATGGACACACATTCTAGCAACCCTAGATGTTTGTGCAATTCCGGATGGTCCCACAACAAAATTTTGCGACAAGGATGGGTACGACGTGGTTCCGTACTTCATGTTGAGAACTGTACTCGAAAAAGAAATTGAAAATAACGATACACTAGAAAAGGAAGATGAAGAAGAGGTGTTTCACGACATTCCCGATCATCCAGAGTGGGGAAATGAAGCAGACAACGAGTCAACGGACAATTCAAGCGGAAATGAAGAAACTATAACGGATGTCAGATTTTATGATTTTCCGAACCAAACTAAACAACGCCAGAAACGCTATAGAGCAAAGAGAAAAACAAAGGGGGTTAGAACCAATCCGATGCCTAGAATAAGAGGAAAGAGTCAATTCCTAATGCTAGTAAAGGCGGAAGATTGTGTTAAGGACAAGATTTCTGGAAGAATGAGAGACAATGATCAGAAGAGCTCAAGAAATCAAGTTCAAAGGAATGAAACGAAAACTGAAACAGAAAAATCAGAAAAGAACAAGCGCAACAGAGAACACACGGAGTCCAAGTTAGAACGTAGAAACAAGTACAGAGAGCTCAAGAAAACTTTGAAAGAAGTTTGGACGACAGAAATTGAGAGTGGAGAGGACGAAAACGCCAAAATCAAGGAAAAAATGGATGTTCCCTCTCACTACAGGAAATTCACAATAGAGGATAGGAAGGTGGTATTAACCCAACCTATTCGAGAGAGAAAGGTGAATGAATCTTATGACGGACCGGAGGATGCAAAAAAAGTTGATTTAGCAGCTCCAGGTGAGACACCTAGACCGGTGTACATAGCCACAGATTTGTCTCCAGGCGAGGAAGAGAGACTTTTGAGTCTTCTCTGAGAGTACAGGGATGTGTTTGCATGGTTTTATAAGGACTTAAAGGGAGTTGACCCATCAATATGCCAACACACAATCCCACTAAAACAAGATGCAAAGCCTAGCAGACAAAGACCATACACATATAATGATACGTTTGCTAAGCGAATCAAAGAAGAGATAGATAAGCTAATGGAAGCTGGATTCATATATGAGATTGAACACACCGATTGGGTATCTCCAATTGTGGTGGTACCCAAGAAGAACGGAAAACTCCGAGTGTGTGTCAACTTAAAGAAACTGAATGCTGCAACAATCAGGGACAATTATCCCCTGCCGATAACTGATCATGTTCTAGAGCGTGTATCAGGAAAAACAGCATACTCCTTTCTTGATGGTTTTTCAGGATATAACCAGCTAGCCATAGCACCGGAAGATCAACATAAAACAGCTTTTGCAACGGAGTGGGGAATTTATGCTTATCGGGTTATGCCTTTTGGTCTAACCAATGCTCCCGCAACCTTCCAGAGGCTGATGACGCATGCTTTCAAAGAATACTTAAGGTTGTTTCTAGAAATATACATGGATGACTTATGTGTACATTCTCTTCTGAGAGATGAGCATCTAGAACACCTAAGAAAAGTATTTGAGAAATGTAGGACATATCGCATTTGTCTCAATCCTGAGAAATGTGTGTTTATGGTCCGACAGGGCAGAATTCTGGGACATATTGTCTCACAAAACGGAATATCCACGGATTTAGAGAAGATAAAAGTTATAGTGGATATGCCTAGACCAACCAATGCGAAACAAGTACAGAGCTTTATGGGACATTGCGGATATTATAGACGATTCATTTACATGTACGCTATAATAGGCCAACCACTTTACAGGCTAATAGTGAACTTTGAATGGACAGAGGAGTGTGAGGAATCATTCAAGAAATTGAAAGAGGCACTCATTACTGCTCCAGTCTTGAAATCACCAGATTGGGAGAAGATATTCCATGTGCATATAGATGCTTCGGCATATGCAATAGGATGCATTCTGGCTCAGCCAGAAGAAGGAAACATGGATTTTCCTATCTGTTATGCCAGTCGACAGCTCAACAATGCAGAGAAGAATTACACCACAACAGAGCGAGAAGGATTAGGAATGATATATGCTGTGAAGAAATTTTGGCATTATCTTCTAGCCAACAAGTTTGTGTTTTTTACGGATCACCAAGCCTTGCTCTACCTAGTGAATAAACCATGCAATACCGGGAGAATAGTGAGATGGTTCATTATCTTACTGGAATTCGACTTCACGGTAGTAGTAAAGAAAGGAAAAACACATCTTAGAGCTGATCATCTTTCGCGATTGACAAATGGGGAAGACCCTATAGGAGTAGATGACGACATGCCAGACGCGTACTTGTTCAACATAGAAATGATACCGAAGTGGTCTCAAAATGTCGTTAGCCTATTAACCTATGGAGGAGATTTTGATAGAAGAGAATACAACCAGAAACATATTGCTATTCAGCAATCCAAGAATCTTCAATTGTTTGCAGGAAGGTTGTATCAATTGGAAAATGATCATGTTTTACGACTATGCATCAATCCTGAGGAATATAATATATATCTGTGCGAAGCACATGTTCAGGAATGTGCATTTCATTGTTCAAGAAGGAACACATATAGGAATTTGTTACAATTGGGAGTCTATTGGCCAGGAATGAAAGAAAGCGTACATGAATATGTCACTGTATGTATTGTATGTTCATCAAAACCGCCAGCAGAGTATTCGACATTATATCAGATAATGATCGCTCCGGAATGGAGTCAGTATATTGTTGAATATCTCACAAATAGAACTTTCCCAGAAGGAACGTCAAAAGCTCGTCAGAAATCTGTAGAGACAGAAGCTAGAGATTACGCTTTAATAGGAGATCAACTCTATAAGAGAGGTAAAGACAACCAGCTTAGGATTTGCGCATCAGAGTCTGAGTATGTGATAATCCTGGAGCAAGCTCATGGAGGAGTAGGTGGAGGCCATTTCTCAGGTGATAAGACAGCAAAACTTGTCTTAGCCGCAGGAATATGGTGGCCAACATTACATATGGACGCTGAGGAATACGTTAAACGGTGTGATGACTGTCAGCGGACCAAAGTACCACTTAAAAGAGATGATATGCCGCTTAGACCAATGATGGGGGCAAGAGCTTTTGCAAAATGGGGGATTGATTATGTCGGACCCATTTCACCTCCTGCATATAAGACTCATGCACAATACATCGTTGTGGCTACAGACTATCTAACAAAGTGGGTCGAAGCAAAGGCAACTCAAAAAGCAGATGCCAGGACCACGGCACAATTTCTATATGAATACGTCTTTGTACGATATGGATTGCCAATAGAAATTGTGAGTGATCGAGGCACACATTTTATAAATGAAGTGATAGAGATCCTTCTAGATGAATTCATGGTAATCCATAGGAAATCAGCCCCGTATCATCCACAAGCAAACGGACAAGCTGAAGCAACAAACAAAACCATATGCACGGTCCTTACGAAGATTGTATCTGAGTCGAGAACTGACTGGGACCAAAAGTTGCATTCAACATTATGGGCATATAGGGTAGCATATAAAACATCAATAGGAACGACCCCATATAACATGGTTTTTGGGCTAAATGCTATCTTACCAATAGAATTCTTGATTTCAACCTTAAGGGTGGCTAAGGATCTAGAGTGGACAGGGCACGAGCTTTCTGATAGAATAGATGACCTGGAAAAGCTAGACGAGCTTCGCCTAAAAGCAGTAGCTTCTATCTACGCTCAAAAAAGGCGACAAAAGGAATTTTTTGATAAGCATGTGCGGACTAAAGAGTTTAAGGTTGGGGACTATGTCCTAGTTTACACTCTGAAACAGCATGCTAAGAAGCTTAAAAAGCGAGGGATGGGACCTCTGGTGATTAAAGATCTATCACCAAGTGGAGCCGTCAAGCTTGCTACATTAGACGGAGAAGAAATGCCCAATTGGATTAGTGGATGCAGAGTGAAAAAGTATCTTTTGCCGCTAACCCAAGACATGCTTCTCAAAATACATCAAGAAAAGCTGCGTGTCCAGAAAAAGAAAAAGATTGTGGAGGAAGCGCAAGCCGAGGCGAAGGAAAGAATGGAGAAAAGAAGACTACTGCGTCAGAAACAGCGCAATGAAGGAGCAATACGAATAAACGCAGTCAGTATAACAGAAATGGATAATGACAAAGAAGAACCCATCATTGAATGCAAAGTAGGAACCAACCAAATCAAAGCCAGAGCACTATTGGATTCAGGAGCTCAAACTAACCTACTTTCACTCAGTTTGTATAGACAATTGACAAATGACACTAAATTACAAACTGCCAAGCAAGAGTTAAAGAGTTACTCTGAGAATTCAATCAAAACTGTCGGATGCACAGTTTTACATATACAGATTAACCAGTATGTGTATCCTCATATGTTTTACGTGGTTGAAGACCAAGCTACACAACATCCATTATTGCTAGGACAACCATGGCAGAAGCAATACAATGCAATGATTGACTGGAGTTCTAAATCAGTGCTTATCAAATACGAAGGTGAAAGTCAATCAGTTAAGTTCACCAAAGGAGCAGAGCCAACTCCAAAGGAAGAATCCAAGAACAAAGGTAAACAACAACCAGAGAAAAAGAAGAAGCAATGGCAACCAAAAGTTTCTATACAACTGGATTGCTCTTCGACGAGGAACTCTCAACATTGGATAAGGAAGACAAGCAATAATATAACAGCTCAACCTTGGGAAAAAACGGAGTCAAAGTTGGTATGGAGACCAAAAAAGGTTGTGCCAGAGAACACAAAGGTGGAAAACAGAGTCTTCAATACCAGACAACAGAGTGATTCCAGACAATCAAGGACAGTGAAACAGATCTGGATTCCAAAGAAGTTCATGATGGCACAAAGCTATAGCAAGAAAATTTGGATCCCAAGGATTTGTAAACAGGAACTCCCTTCAGTACAATCCACGGAAACTCCTAGGTATTTCAAGGCGAGGAAATCAACACAAAGAACAAAGCAAGTTTGGGTCGCAAAGAGTTTGTGGCAAGCACAAGCGAAGCGGAAGAAGATTTGGATTGTGAAAAAGAACAACAAGGTAAAGAAGAATCCATCTACTGATTCTACTACCGAAGTGCCAAAACTAACCCAAAACCCGACCACCAATCCTTCAATCAAACAAAGAGCAGCTTTATTGGAAAGACTGTTGTATCATCTCTCTACAATTGCATTGGGAACTTATGACCAAAACAACTACAATGCTTCACCCATAGACACTTCATAGTCGTCCAGGAGGACTCAGACTAGGAGGGGGGGAGGTATACAGGTATACAGGAGCTACAAAGCAGCTACAAGCGACAAAAACAAAGAAAAACAAAAATTATATTACAAGGGCAGTGTCTTACATGATTTCGCAATTTTTATGTTTGATTGCGGATATTGATAATATTTATGCCCTTATATACCTTGTTTTGCAACAAGAAGAGATCAAATGATGAATTTGGGTCTCTAGACGTGTAAATATCACTAAATAAGAGTGTTTTTGGAGCTAAAAAGTGGAAAAAAGTGGTAATCCAAGTCCAGAAATCACAAATAAGTGTATATTCATATACACAGGGTTACCAGCTATTTTATTGTGTATGTTTAGAATTCTTTGGATTCAATTTGCTATTTTCCTTTATTTTTTATGATTTTCTTGATAAAAGTAAAAGAAAAATAAAAAAGCAGGTGAAACGAGATCAGAAAAAAGAAAAGTATAGATGGTGATGATCCTAATGACAAGGGCAACCCATGGTAAAAATTGAGTACAATTCGGGAAAAGTTGCGAAAAGCCCGAAATGACAGAATTTTGGCAAAGTGGACAGATTTCTCAGAAAAAGGTCAAACGGAGTCCAAATTGAGAAATTTCAAATTCTAAAGTGCATTTCACGACGAGATAGGAGCACATGTCAAATTTGGTAACAAGTGATCCAGGAAGTCCAAAGTTAAGTATTTTTTACTTCACTTACAGGCTCATTTGCACTATTACCCACTTGGAGAGAGCAAAGAGCACACAGGAGCATCCAACCTTCTACAGCCTTCTACGACTGCTACGAGAGCTCAGAGGACACCACACATGAGAGGTAGACTCGTTGCCATAAGCTTTTGATGCTTATCATTAACTTTTGTCGTGAAAACTGAGCAAAACCAAGAAACAAGAGCATACGGGAAATGCGGTAGAATGCTAGGTAGTGGCACAACCGCTTAACCAAACCTTGCAAGAACTTATAGGTGGGTTACCCTAGTATAGAAGATGGCTTTCTAACAATCAAAGCTCGAGAAAGAACGACTGGAAAAACCCTAGGTCAACAGAGCCTGCAAGAGGCAAACAGGAAAAAGTTGTCGAAACGACACAAAACTTCTCAGGAAGCTTAACAACATCGAGGGCAATACAACCATGGAGTATCTCTAGGTTTGGACCACCAAAAGTGGGTCAAAACAACCGATTCGACGACAGACACACAAAGCGTCATTTTGGCATAACCTCTGAAATTGACGACCGAATGAAATGAAACTTCACAAGCAGCTTCAAGTAACTATTGATGACTTATGTTTGCAAGCAAAACCCAAAAGAAAGCTGATTCACTTACCGATGGTGAAAAAGACGCTTTCGGGCAACCAAATGGAGAAAGATGGATAACGGGGAGCCAAAGTCAAGTTCAACCAAATAGATGGCTTCACAACATATCCAATGAGCTGGAAATGCAACTCTCGAGAAGAAAATGAAGAGATTCAACTCCAAGGCAAAAAGACGACTTCGGAGACTGAAATGCCTATAAGGGGGCTTTTTAGCTAAACTGATGACTTTTTAAGTTGAAAACTAGTTAGCAGGGCTTAGGGCACTAGCACAAAGCATTCTTTGCACAAAATGACCAACATTTCAAGAAAAGACATCATACGCGTATGATGTCTCACAGCATGAATTTCACATCCATTTCAACATTTGAGTGCATAGCCTCATTCCACATGTTAATCACATCCTATGAACCAAGTATTATGAGAATTGGAGTTAGAAAATCCAAGGAAAACCAAAAAGACACAAAGTAGGCCATAAAATTGATTTTTGGTCCTAATTTTGTCAAAATAACTCCAAACTCATTGAAACTTTGTAGGATTGTTGTTAAACACATCTACAAGCTATCTGGAACCAAAAAGCACCATTTTGACACAAAAGACATCATACACGTATGATGTCTATTTGCACTTACAGAGCCAAAACTGCTCATTTGTCACCATACATCCATTATATATATCTAATACATGCTACATATGAAATTTGGAACCATTTGGTCAAGAGGATCACCCCATTAGCCCAATTGAGGGAAAATCCTTCACCTAAAGCCTATTTTTGGCCCAAAATCCAACATACTCAAGTCCAAACCAAGATTTGAGTAGGAACAGTCCTTCACTAGTACATGGTGAATCCACAGAACCAATCCCATGCAAAATTGATGAAAAAGACATCATACGCGTATGATGTCTCCAGAGCCATTTTAGCCCAAAATCTATCCAAACTTCATAAATCCACTGAATAAGCGTATCTAAAGCCAAATCCAAGCTTATAGAGAAATTTGGTCCAAAAATACACTAAAAGACATCATACGCGTATGATGTCTCACTATGTGATTTTGGCACCTCAGGGCTTCAACCACCAAACAGAAGTGATCTACATGCCATTTGAAAGTGAACCACCAAGTTTTATCCAATTTGGATCATAAAATCCAATTCCCTTTCAAAATTTTGCCAAGAGCCGGAACTGGACTAAATTGGCCAAAACTTGACCAAATGGGATCCAAACTCAAATCCAAGCATATGATAATCATGTATACACTATCAGCTACAAGCACAACCAATATGAAGTCATTTTGACACAAAAGACATCATACGCGTATGATGTCTCCAGCATGATTTTGAGCCCATTTTGCATATCTTTTCACCTACCTTGCATCCTTAGGCCCTGAATAGCTCATGTTTCAATTTTCAAGTCATTTGGATAGTTAAAAGCTTCACTTCGGCTTTCAGTACTAAAAAGACGCTAACTTCTGAAATTGGAGTTACAGGATCCATGGATTCCACCAAGTCATCGGCAACGAAGAGAAAAAGACCGACAATCAAAGATGCTATTGCAGAAGCGGAACCCTTTGACATTCCAGCAGAAACCCTCAAGCCAACTAAAACTTGGGTGGAGGAAGCAGTATTGGAGAAAGAGGGAATAAAAATCTACCAGGGGACTTTCAGAGATCCTCAAGGGCAAGCGGTGGATGTACCGATGATCCCACAGGAATTGGTAGATTATAGCAGGTCAGGAGACATCAGCAGGTACCTGGAAAGGGCAGACTTGCACAGTTTCTTCACCTCGAGACCATCAGGTGTGGATACAAGAAGAGTGTACGAGTTGGCAACATCCATTCAGAAGGATGGAAAAGCCTCATTGACAGCCATGGATGGAGAGAAGGTAGAAGTACAGATCACTCCACAGCTAATTGCAGACGCATTGAAGCTGCACAACAAAGGGAGCTCGGTCAGGGAAAGAAGAGAGGCCATAGAGGTCTATGGGCCCAAGAAACAGAATGCGACCTATGGAGATATGGCGGACCCAAGAGCGGCAACCCTTTTCCGACTATACAACCAATTTCTTCATGTTTGCAGTAAAAGACCGCAAAAGTATACGACACCACCCCATGCCATTGCGACCACCATCACATGGGCATTAAAGAGCAATATGCCAAAAGAGGTGAATTACGCTCAACACATCCAGGAGCAAGTAATTGCCATGCACAACGAGAAGCCAAAATACATAGGAGGAGCGGAAATTCTGACAAGAATAGCTTATGAAGCTATTGGAGCTAGAGATCAGTGGCCAAAGGCTCCCTCCCAGAATGAGTGGCTTAGAGAAGCCGACGAGGAGGAAGAACAGCCCGAAGTACCCAAGAGGGCATCCACAAGAGCACGCCGGAAACTAGAAGTAGTTTCAGAACCTGAAGAGGATGTGGATGAGCCACTTAAGAAGAAGGTTTCTCCCAAGCAAACCAAAAGTCAGAAAGCGGCAAGGATGGAAAGATTAGTGGAGCAGTTTAGAGCGGAAAGAGCTCTAAAGGGTGACTTTGAAGAAAAGTGGGTGCCAGACCCCACTAAAATCGGAACTAGCTCGGCCAGGCCACATATTGATCAATACGATCAATATATTAAAGCTTATGAGGAGTCAGAGGCTATTTTGGAGCAGCAACCTGTCGAGCCATACACTGAAGAGGAGGTACAGCAATTAAAAGCTGAGGTGAAAAAAGACGACAATGGGAAAAGGAAAGTAGATGAGTCTACTAAGCCTCAAGAGAAAGATGAGCAAGCCGACAAGGGGAAAGCCAAGGAAGCTGAGGACAAACATCCCTCTATGACTGATGTACCAAGCCCGAAGAAGACGGAAAAAATTGTGGAAGAGACCACAGTAGAGGTGGACACAGATGTTTTGGAAAAGCTAGAAGCCGAGACCAAAGAAAAGAAGATAGATCCAGTTCAGCAAAAGAGAAATGATTATGAGGATCTGGTAGAGATAGGATACACCGAAGAAGAGGCCCTTGAGGCAGTTTATGGGATCACCCTACAAAAACAAGATGAACGGAGAGGGAGGGAGAAAAAGACAAAGAGTAAAAAAGAAAGTGAAGAGAAACTGGACGAACCGAAAGTACTAGAAGAGCCAAAGCCAGTGGAGGTGGTGGCAGAAAGAGCTTTAGAGTTGACGGATGATGATGAAAAAGACATGCACATGGTGCATGAACTGCTCAGCAAGATAAAAGAAAGGTCCAAGGCAAAGGAAGTAGAGATTGAGACAGCCAAACAAAGGGAAGCAGAGTTGCAAAGAAATTTAGAGAATGCTATGACTGAATCTGAAAGTCATAAAGCATCACTCTATGACGCGGAAAACGAGAGAGCAGCTTGGTACTCCAGCTAGACGAGGCTTCAAGAGAAGTAACAAGTGCACAGGAAGCAAGGGAGCGCATAGAGGATGAGTTGGAGGTGGCTAAGGATGAGCTCATTGAGCTAAGGGAAGGAGTCGAGCTCCAAGAAAGAACAATCACTAGACTCAGGTCTACCCCTAGAGCTAGCAGAGCAGGAACAGAACAAGAGGGAGCTATCGTACCAGTTTTGGAAGACCAGGTCCGAAGCTTACAAAGAGAGCTAAGATTAGAGCAAGTGCAAAGGTTGCACATTGCGGAGGGATCATTGGCCGCAGAGGAGAGGCTCACATTAGAAAATCAAACACTACGGACAGAGAATGAGGCCCTCCGCAAACAGCTCCAAGATCTACAAGAGAAACAAAGAAGAGAGACAGAGACACCACAAGAAGAATCAGGTGGAGCAACCATAGAGCTACCCGAAACTGGAGAGGCAACCACAATTGAAGATCCAGCCCCAGCTCAAGAGGTGGCCTCGACTTCAAGAATCTCTGAAGAAGAAGAACAAAGGCTCCATGACCAAATAGAAAAGTCAGCAGAGGAGAGTGCCAAGGCGGAAATGGAATGGGAGAGGAGACTCCTAATCTCCATTAGACTTCAGGGACTAGACACAAAAGTGCTCCATGAACAGTGGATGCAACCCAGTCTGCCTTTCCCTTTGATGAAATTTGAAGTGCTAAAGACGAAAAAGAGAATAGAGGAGGAGCAGTATGTCGCTCTTTACGAAGGCGACATCACAAAGGAGGAACAATCAAAGAAGATAGTAGATTCACAACCTAGATGGAGGAAAGGTTGGTTGAACAAATACCCAGCCTACCTCATCTACTTGGTGGAGGCACCAAAGGAGATTCGGGAGGATGCAACCTTCTGCGCGGTGCCAAGAGTCAGAAACTGGAAAGAGCATTGCAGGATTGCAGAAAAGAAGCCAAATTGGCTTAATTATCCCAGGATGCCAGGACCAAAGGCAGGAGAGAGAATAGGTAAAGCCTACATGGTGAAAACCCTAACAAGAACCATCAAGCTCTTTACTGGCTCTCCTGACCTTTCATGTCAGATGCTCAAGAAAATCTGCAGGACTCTCTTAGCTTGCATTGAAGTGTTCGCGCCAGATAAAGCCACGACCTCGAGTCTACTATCGACGGCCGACACGGTGACTAATATGATGTACGATCTTTCATTGCAGCCTTCTCCAAAAGTGTTACACCTCCTATACCAAAGGATTATGTTTTTGCCTAGATTCCACATGCAAACATTCGAAGAAGCTTTCTACACCGGCTTTTTCACCCACGAAAGCAAAATATTCGGCCCAACCTTGACCATCGGCAACCTACGATACGAATCACATTTGCAGATGCTCAAGACCAAGCATAAAATTCATGTCAGGGA
Organism: Adiantum capillus-veneris; assembly: GCF_014529385.1. Lineage (NCBI taxonomy): Eukaryota > Viridiplantae > Streptophyta > Polypodiopsida > Polypodiales > Pteridaceae > Adiantum > Adiantum capillus-veneris. Next base: position 49,006,040 of record NC_140960.1, read on the forward strand.
CAACATGGACACGGAGGGGGGGAGTGTTGAGCCAGCAGAGGATCACACCCACATTTTTTCTCACACTCATCATTTTGTAACCATTGATTGTAATAAATGTCTTTTCGACATTAATTTTGATTTGAGCCATTCATTAAGTAACGGGACTCAATTGAGTTTCCAGCTTGTAATCTCGAAGTAATTTCACTTGCTGATGTAATTAGTTAGAGATGTTCTCACCTCCAAGGCTGAGGTATATAAGCCAAAGTTTTTGTAACCTAGATATAGAGATTATTAATCAAAGTGAGTTTTTTTGGAGTGCCGTGACTGTGTCTAAGAGAGAGAGAGAGAGAGTGAGAGTCTTATCTACTTGCTACGTGAGCTACGGAGCCGCCATTGGAGAAGCGACACCGCCATTGTGTTAGCAACGGCGAGAGCTACGCACAGATACCAAGAGTGCGCGCTATCGGCTTCTATGTGTGGTAAGTTCCTACGAGCTTCGGTGTGAGTTTTCTTCCAACTCGTGTGTCGGAATGGAGCGTGTAGCATATCTATAGAACCACAAAGAGTAGAGCTACAAATTAGTACCATCGGGGTCAAGTTTCGATCACCTGTATTTTTCGGCCTGTCTTCATACGCGTTTACCGCACGGAGTGGTTATCGATTTTGCAGTTCAAGTCTTTAGGGTTTTGTTCTTACCTAGTGTATAGACTTTCCCTTGAGTTTGAGATCGATTCAATGATTCTTGATCCTGTTTCGTATAGCATTCGTTCGTAGTACGGATTTCAGTCACTTGCGTATTTTAGAACTTAGATTTGATTTCCTTAGTAGTGATTGTCATTAGAAGGTCGAGTAGGTGATTTGACACCCACCTAGTTGTTTCCATGCGCCTGCGGGTCAAGCTCCATCCTCGTCTGACAAATTCTGTTGTTGGTTGAGAAGGACCGCCTTAACAGTAGGACAGTAAGTTAGTGTGATCTCCCCTGCATGTAGCCTTTCCCTGACATAGTGGTAGTGAACCTCTATGTGCTTTGTTATTGCATGAAATACTGGATTCCTTGCAACTGCCATAGTACTCTGACTGTCAGTGAAAATGGTAGTGGGTGCCTGTTGACACTCACAAAGATCTGCCAATAACCTGCGTATCCATACACAATCAACTGTTGCCATGAAAGCTGCCCTGTACTCAGCTTCACAAGTTGATGTAGCCACTGTGGGTTGCTTCTTTCTTAGCCAAGATATACATGCATTTCCAAGGAAAAAACAATTCCCACTTGTGGAATGTCGTGTGTCAAAATCACCAGCCCAATCTGAATCGCTGTAACCAAGAAGCTGCATAGAACTGTGCTTTCCATACATATCCCCCCTTGGAAAGAACATGGAAAGATTAGGGGTACCTGAAAGGTAACGAAGTATGCGCTTCACAGCCTGCCAATGATGCATACCTGGGCTGTGCATAAATATTCTTGCTTGTGAAACCCCAAATTGAATGTCTGGACGAGTGTTGCCTGCCAAACATATCAAGCAACCAACCGCTGCTGCATAAGTATGTACATCAAAAGGTTTTCCAGCATCGTGCATGCTCAACTTTGATCCAGTTTCTACGGGTGTAGAGATTGGTTTACAATTTTGCATACCAAATTTGTCCAAAATTTTATGCAAATATTTTGCCTGCAACATGTATATGCCATCCTCTGATTGCACAAACTGAATACCCAAGTAATAATGTATCAAACCAAGATCAGACATCTCAAAGGTTTTCTCAAAGCATCTTTAAACGCTTCAATTTCATCTACAGTATTTCCGATAAGAAGCATATCATCCACATAAAGAGTTAGCATAATGAGAACTCCATCTCTCTTTTTGACATACAAAGTACTTTCTGTTGGACTATTCTGAAATCCCTGGACAATCAAATAAGTATGTATCTTCTCATACCATGCTCTTGGAGCCTGTTTGAGACCATACAAAGCTTTACGCAATCTACATACCTTTTGCTCTTGACCTTTTACAACAAAACCACTTGGTTGACTTACATAAACTTCTTCCTGCAAATCACCACTCAAAAAAGCAGTTTTGATATCCAACTGATGCACTTTCCAACCATGATGAGCAGCAATTGCAACTAGTGATCTAACTATGGACGCACGAGAAGTAGGAGCAAAGGTTTCATCATAATCTATGCCTTTCTGTTGCGCATAGCCTTTTGCCACAAGCCTTTCTTTGTACCTGTCAACAGTACCATCTTGTTTCCTTTTTACCTTAAAAACCCACTTTGTACCAATAGGCTTTTTACCTGTAGGCAAGTCCACTAGATCCCATGTATGATTCTTATGAATAGAATCAATTTCTTGCTCCATAGCATCTTTCCACTGAAAACACTCTAAAGCTTGTTCAAATGAATCAGGCTCATCTGCATCACAAAGAGTGCTAAAGCAAGCCAAATCTACTTGCTCTCTGCCAAAAGTAGTACCAGCACGTGTTTCTCATGGCAACGGTGCATCCAACTTGCTATCCTGCAAAGTTTTTTGAACCCATTTAGGCAAGGTTCTTTCTTCCCTGAGAACTTCTTGCTCTTCACACACAATTTCCTCTACATCATGAGGTGTCACATGCTGATGAAAAGATTGATCAAGATTATCAACCTGTTGTGATTCTTGATTCTCCACAAAAGATGGAAGCAAACCTTCAAATACATCATGCGTCTGCATATGAGGTACATCAAAAGCAACCATAGGTTGAGCATTAGTTTCTGAAAAAATTACATCACGACTTTCAAAAATCTTGTTTGTAGCAGGATTGTAAAGTCTATAACCTTTACTTCCACTACTGTACCCCACAAACATACATTTGATTGCCTTATCATCAAGCTTCCCACGTAACTGCTGAGGGATGTGAGCATAAGCAAGACAACCAAAAAGACGAAGATAACTGACTGAAGGTTTTCTGTCATACCAAGCTTCATATGGAGTAATGGTCTTCAAGGCACGAGTAGGACACCTGTTCAAAACATGTGCTGCACAAGCAACTGCCTCCATCCATAGCTTATGAGGCAAACTCTTAGCCTTGAGCATACATCTAGCCGTCTCCATTAAAGACCTGTTCTTCCTTTCTGCAACACCATTCTGTTGTGGTGTGTATGGCATAGTGCATTGGTGTTTAATGCCTTTCTTTCCCAAAAAATCCTTAAATGCACCTGACATGTATTCACCTCCTCGATCGGTACGAAGAGTTTGTACTTTGCAACCTGTTTCATTTTCAACCATGGTGACATAATGTTGAAAAATTGCAAACACATCTGACTTTTCTTTGAGTGGATACACCCAAAAAAACCTGGAAAATTCATCAATGAAGGTCACAAAATAAAGGCTGTTTCCTATAGATGGCGTTCTCATAGGACCACATACATCACTGTGTACAAGCTGCAACTTTCGTGTCCCTTTAACTGAATCATCTTGCGAAAATGAAAATCTGTGCATCTTTCCAAGAACGCAACCTTCACATACATGTCTTGGTGGCATCTCCAATAAAGACAAACCATGCACCATATTATGACGTTGTAAAGTCATCAAACTGCCATAACCAACATGTCCAAATCTAGCATGCCACAACTCAGCATCCTGCATGGCCTGAGTCTTTGTTTCTGCAATACATACCTGAATCTGCTTTTCATAACGATCTAGCACAAATAGTCCATTTTCCAGCGTACCTGTAGTGATAAGAGAATAACCATTCTCTCGATCTCGTACAACACATCTGTCATCCTCAAAAATGACCCGAAGACCATTTTTTGCAAGAGAGGATACAGACAACAAATTCTTCTTGATCCCTGGAACATATAAGACATCTGGCAAGCATAAATGTGAACCATCTGAAATGGTAATCAAAATCTTACCAACGTCTTTGATTGGATAAGAAGCATTATTTGCACATGTCACCTTCTTTCCTGCTGGAGCTGCATCCAATGAACAAAACAAATCCTTCCTTGAAGTAATATGTCTGGATGCACCACTATCAAAGTACCAAATCATTTGTGTCTCGTCAACACTGTAAGCAGAAAAATCTGAATATACTACGAAAGCATAAGAATCCTGCACAAAGTTTGTAGACTCTTCTTTAGCTGTAGAAGAATCACCAAAAGCTGAAACAACCAAACTTGACTCTTTCTTCTTTTCTTTAGCAATTCGCTTTTTACACTCACTAATGTAGTGACCAGGTTTCTTGTAGTAGTGACATTTACCTTTCTTCTTGGACTTGTCGGAATCACCTTTAGACTTCTCTGAAGACTGTCCTGCACCAGACTTGGAGTGATGAGCACTCTCTTTACCCTTGTTTTTGTTTTGTACAACAAGAGCATGATCCATACCATCCACCTGTAAAGACTTGTTCTTACGTGATTGATCCTTCTGCAATAGCAAAGCCACTAACTCTTCAAAATGAAGAGGCTCAGGATTAGCTCGCAAAGACAGAGTCAAAGAAGTCTGAAAAGTCAAATAAGATGGTGGTAGTGAATTGAGTGTTTTGGAAACCAAGTCCTTCTCTGGAATCACTTCATCAATGCTAAGCAATTGCTCTTTAAGATACCTAATTTTTGTAAGATGCTCGACGATATCGTCACCTTCGTCCATCTGTATTTTGTCAAGTTGTTTCTTCAAAAACTCTATTCTGGCAGCGTTTCTTCCTCCAAACATAGCTTGCAGAGTGTTCCAAGCATCCTCATAAGTTCTGCAAGATTTGATATGTGGTGTGATTGTCCTCTTTATGGTTAAGGCAATCACAGCCATAGCTTGTGCATCTTTAGTATCCCATCTCTTTTGCTCTGGAGTGACTTGTGAGGGTCCTGCACGAACAGCTGCACCACGACCAGGCGTGGCAGGTGCAATGCTACCTGGACGAACTTCATCTCCAGATACATAATCCCACAATCCTTTACCAACCAAAACATTTTTGGCCATAAAAGACCAAAGAGAATTTAGTTGGTACCATCCAATTTGTCTTCGGATGTAAACGCACCAAAAATCTCTTTCTCCGTAGATTAAGCCATACTGTGGATGCACACAAGAGAGCAAAAGAACCTCCAAGAGATTCACAAATGTCCTCTCCAATCCAAGCAAAACTCTACACAAAATCTCAGCACAAAGCTAAGACAAGCTGCTTCCCAAAAGAATTGTTTACCTGAAGAAAATCTATCAAAAAGTACACCTTCTTGATCTAAACGCCTCCGAAAAGTAACTTCTGCTACGCTGCTCAGAACAAAATTCTGAGGGCTCGAACGGCTTCAAAAAGGGGGTAAACCCCCCAGGAAATACTCCCGAAACGTCGAGGATGCTCCCACGAGCAAATTTTCCGAAAATTGCCTGAAAACTGTGATTGCGTGCGCGGACGCGAAAACGCAAGTAGAGGCTCTGGAAATTACCTTGCTCTGATACCAATTGTTGAAGATGATGAAACAGGAAACAGAAGGAAGATAGCAACTCAGAGTAGGAAGAAGATGGAGAAGGAGAAGACACAGAGCTTGCGTACAAGATCTCTGTAGTCTCTCTCTCTCTGTATTAGAATAATAGAGTATATACAAACTCAGAGCTACAAAGCTTATATGAGACCCTAAGAGATAAGATGTACTTTCACACCAGATGTCTCGCGAGAAAAACCCAGTGGAAGAAAAGTGTCCCTGGTGAAGCGCGTATACACACTAACACTACTACATGTCTACATCTCCTCTCATTGGCCAGTTCTTAACCTTCCCTTAATCCAAAGAACCCTACCAAAGTGTAAATATTTCCTAATGAGAAAGAGACTTCAAATCTTGAAGATGATAAAATATGTAAACTTTTCATGCACAAATTATTTGCTCAACAATTGTAGTATTAACAACAATCACACAAACAGAAAATTGAAAGAGTGACACCACATATCTTACGAGGCCACCCTTGCCTCCCCCAAAAAAAAAAGAGAAATTTGTCACTAATATTTTTAGAATCCGTTTTGAATGCCTTTCACATTTATTCTAGATGTCATGGCATCGAGCAAACCCTAGGGTTTGAAGAGGTTGTCTTTTGAAAGTTACCACAAAGCAAGGGGAGAGATCTAGAGCTCCTTTTCCACACATTAAAGAACTCTTTAGTGCGCTAATTTTAGACTAAACAAGAGACAATTTTGACACTAGTTTGGCATCTTTGAAATAAGGAAACACCCCCCCCCCCCCCCCCCCCCCCCCAAAAAAAAAAAAAACACCAAAACCACACGTGGAAAGGTGATTGCCATTTTGGCACAGGGTTACCATTTTTCAACTTGTACTTTTAATGTTTATTTGAAATAGGCACCCCACATAAGGTGATTGCCATTTTGCTCCTTGCGCGTTTAGGTTTGGCATCCTTGAAATAAGAACCCCCCATAAGGTGATTGCCATTTTGATATTTGCACTTTTAACGTTTATTTGTTCTCTAGCTTAGCTTTAGAGTCAAGCTCAATCTATTATTTAAAATTTTTCCTCGTCTCCTTTCATTACATAGACCAACGTGAGTTCTTACCTTTCTTTTTAATATACAAGAAGGGGTAGCTTATAAGAATACCCTTATAATTTATCTATAATTTATTTTTAAAGATTTATGCGACACAAATATAGCTCTAAAAGAGCTCATTGTTTAGAGTTTTAAGGGCTTCTTTTATATCGTGTTTTCTTTTTTATTTTTTAATAATCTTTAAAACATTAATGTAGCTAAACGAATAATAAAATACTCTTTTTATTTGGAAGTTGAGTATGCTATGTCTATCTCTTATCATCTTACCTCGTGATTTATCACTTGCTAGTATGGTTATTACAAAAGCTAAGCCAATTAGGATGATCTTACGCTCCCGGTCAGCCAAGACGAGAATTCTACATAAGCCATTTGCATGAGATTATGCTTTTAATTTTTCTCCTTATCTTTGGAGGCCTTGAGATTACGACTCTATATTGATTCTTGACAATGTTTTTGAGCGTTATGCTATGGGATACTAAAGCACTAAATCTTTCTTGATCCACCGATAATCCTCACCATGCTTGCAATATCTAACCAATTGGAGCATGCTTGCGCAGAAACCTATTCTTAACCTCATCGGAACAGTAGGAATGCCATCAAATAGGTTGCGAGGGCCATATCCTCGTCATACAAATTAACAAGTACTCACAATTGACTAGCATAGCAAATAATCTAAGTAGAGAGGTACGAAAAATAGATCCAATTCCAAGCATCGCTAATTGGATCACATAGATGCTTTAATAGGCACAATGAATCTGCATTGACCTGCATAAACAAAATATGTTTAGCAGGCAGCAAGTCAAAGCAAGGTCACAAAAAAAGTGGAAGCCAACTAATGTAATCTAGTAGGCCTAATATGACAATGCTAGAAACACTCCTCCTTATAATTTGTACTAGGAATTAGGAATAGTGAGTGCAAACTAGGTTCAATGAACATCTAGTGGCTTGCTTTGTTGACTCAGTAACATTGGGCAGAAACTAGAGCGCAAACCCCTCATCTCATCAGCAAGCACCTCCTAGAATCTTGCATAGACCATCGAAAAATAAGGTTCACGTTCGACAAGTTGAGCAAAATAAGGTTCAAGTTCGACAAGTTGGCATTAGCACATATTGAATGACCAACATAGTTGACTTGTAGTCCATGGCAGGTTAAGAGACAAGATAGTCTATTCTTGTTGTGCTAGAGTTTGGAAGACTTGAATAAGCATAGAGGGGTGAGAGTGATAGCACAATAAACAAATAACACTAACGAAATTCCTTTAGTGGTAGTAACCATGAGGCTACTAGTTAACAAGGAAAAGGGGACGATCCAACTACGCATATGAGGAATTGAAAGCAAGAAAAAAAAAATCATAATCTTCACCATATTCTATGAATAATACTAGCTAGCAATAGCATATTAAAGAGGAGGTTGTTGATCCTTGCCCTAAGCCCTAGATAAATGCTACATGCCCTCTACAGCCTTCAATGCCTCTGACTTGGATTGTTGCCAAATTGGTTGAGTGGTTTGCCTTATGTTGCTACGCCTACAACAAGCCAACCACATTAAGGGTGACTTAATTCACCACCGTAGCTAGCTGGTCCTAGCTCGAGCCTTTGCCTCTGTGGTTGTCATACACATCTGTTCTTCTCCTCATCTCGTTGACCTTTATTTGAGATTGATTGCATGCCTGCTTTGCTAGCTAGGTGAAGTTTCCAATACAACCCCCTAGCATGGCCACTTTCTATGGAAAATTGACACTATCCCAATAACACACAAAGAGGTTGCGGCCTGCATACTAATTGAACGATAGCCTCTCGTAGCCAAATTGTTAGTAGGGGAAAATAAAATTCTTCAATGTGGGCTCAATCCACCTTTACCTTGTATACCTTGTGTTGCATGTGACTATATTATTAAGACGTTGGTATGGTCTTCTCCATCCTGCATCTTATAAATCGTAGAAATTTATGTGAATATATATTCTTAGATCCTCAACAGATAAGGATTTATTGAGCAAGAATAAGCTTTACCTAGTTTGCATACAACTAGTCTGAGCTTTGATCAAGCTCCATTTTAAGATCTATACATTGAAGTTTGTTTTGTTCAAGGGTTGTTACAATGTTGATGATGGCTGCATTTGCTTATACATCTTTAAGCTCAATGCTGAAGCCTACCTCAAAATAAGGATGGACTTGTTTGTGTGGAGATGAAGATAGCATGTGACTTGTATAAGCTAGTGAAATTTGGAGTAGCATTTACATTTTGTCAAGTAAAGTGATGGTTCCCCATCATAGTCCCAAGGTCTCTAGTATTGCTCTTTTGCAATGAGTCATTCTATTGTTGAAGATGATGGAGAGAGCTTTGGACTTCTTTGAGATACTCGATTGTATGCCCAAGAATTGCTACTTTATCGCTCTGCAAATCCATCTATACTATAATAAAAGGGGGAGGGATCCCCCCCCCCCCCTCCCCCCCCCCCCCCGCCCCCGGACCTCGACACATGGCAGCTTCGATGTCATCTGGTCACTCCAGGCAAGCGCGCCCTGTGCGAACAACGAGTGTGTCCTGTAACTTGGCGACATAAGCGTGCTCAATGCTCAGACTCCACAGAGGGCGAGTGTAACATTTAATGGCCTGTAATCAAATTTTCTAATGATTGGGTAATCCGATTCTAGTTATGGAACTTGCATTGTGTTCCTCTCTCTTTGCTCTTTCATTCAAGTGTGAGCACTGTCAGTGTTGTTGAGGTTCATGACTACGTGTTAATGAGCCTAATCTTCGAATTTGAGTACTTAAATCATTGTTTTTGGATGGTTTGACCATAGGAGAGTGTTCCTAGACCATAGGGCGACCTTTTTGGATAATTCTATTGCAAATTTTATGACCTTTTTCATGATGGATTGTGATTTTGGTACCTTGTCAGATTGTGACCAGACTTGGTAGGATAGTGCTTCTAGGTGTCTTAGACCTCCTTCTAAAGTTTCATTGCATTTCAACTTCATTTGAGTGTCAAAATGGCAATAGCTTAGTAATTAGCATGGTAGAGGAGATGAGCATGCATTGGAGCTTGGCTCTTGGTTGGATTTGCATCACAAAGCCAAGAGTTGTTGGTGTAGGCCTCCCTTTTCACAAGCTTGGAGTAGATGATGAGCTTTCCATTAAAGTTTGAGAAGGAGAGAGAGTATTCCTTACTTCACACATCAGATTGTGTGAGTGTGTGTGTGTGATAATGCCTTAACAAAATCAGCCCACTGTCTCTCTTGGTCGACCCCTCTTGCAATTTGCTCATGCTGGCACCCCATTGGACCTTGCAAAGCTTATCCAATTGTAATTGAGAAGCATAAGTGATAGCCTTTTGACATGTGTCCCCCTTTCCCCTTTTGTGAGAGCTTCAGGTAATTAAATAATGCAAATAAACTCTCATTGGACCCCTTTGTCTTCTGGCCAATAGGAAGCAGGAGAGCCATTGGGCTGCTGAATGCTCATTGGACCCCTTGGGAGATTGTCCAATAGTCTTCTAGAGAGCTTAATTCTTATTGGTCATCTTATTAATTGTTTTTAAATGAATTAAACTAGATTTACTCTAGCCTAATTCTCATTGGTCCACCTCTATTGCCATCTAATAGGATTTGAGTGTACCTTGGGGGAAACTAGCCTAGGGAGCTGACATGTGTCCCCTATTCCCTTTGTGTAAAGGGCTTGCAAGAGTGTGTGTGTGTGTGTGTGTGTGTGTGTGTGTGTGTGTGTGTGTGTGTGTGTGTTTATCTCTCATCCCCTACTTACAGTGCTCGTCCCCTCCTATGTAGGAGTCTTGAAGACTTTTGTGTACACTCACAAAGCATCCAATTTCCCTAAGGTTTAACCATTGGACACAACCTTTGAATTTTGGAACCTTAGCATTTTGGAAGTCTTAATGGGTTGAACCTTAGGGTCTTTGAAGCCCATTGTTGCACATTGCTCTTTTGCAGATGCCCCCCCCTTTGGATCCCTATTGTGGCTGGTCTACCAACTTAACCAATAGTCTGGCTTTTTCTCCCTTGGTACTTTCCCATATTAAATGATCAGTTTAACATGAGAAAATCATTTAGGAGAATTAGATATTAGTTATTATAACATTACCTTTCTCTTGAAATCATAGTCGTCCTCGACTATGGGGTAGAGAAGATAAACCCTATTCATTAGTCCTTTTTCTAGCGGTTAGAGGATCCCTATCTTACCCTACGACATCGTTCTAGAATGGATGCCTAATCCATTTGAGCTTTGAAGCCTAAGGTTTCCCCAGGCATGTTTGTGCATTAGTCCTAGCAATCTTCCATAGTAGAGTGACAAGCTCTACTTGGTGTTTGGAAGACGTCGTCTCTACAAACTTGATTCTAAGCATGCATACTACTTAACATTTGTGCAAAATAAGGAAAAAGAGAGTCTTAGAAGACAAAAAATTTGTTCATTTTAAACATTTGTACATTTGATTACTCTAGGGAAGCATTGTAAGTATTGAAAAGGTTTAGGTTATCCTTTACTAGTATGCCTTGCATCCATCTAGCATCTTCAAGAGGATAATTCGTAAACTTAATAAGATAGCGTCGGATAGTATTACCGCCTCTTAATACCTTGTCTTCATGTCGGAGAACGGACTTGGGCTGCAACACCTCTTCTTGGTCCTTGATCTCCAGTGGGTCTTCAATAGCTGGTTCTTGAGGTGGCTCTCCTTTGTAAGGCTTTAGTAGGCTCACATGGAAGTCATTGTGTATGAGCCAATGGTTGGGCAACTTGAGTTGATAGGCCATCTCATTGATTGGTCAAAGAATCTGGCAGGGACCATAATACCTTTTTGTTAGCTTAGTATAGTACTTTTGGTGTCCCGTAGGATTCTTGTCCGTGGTGTGCCTTAATCGAGCCTTGGGAGATTTAAGCAAGACCTAATCATTTTTTGTAGAGGCTTGCGCTCTTTTGTGCTTATCAGTAGCAGCCTTTTGCCTTTGCGTTGAGTTAGAGATAGCATCCTTAGTCTTTTGGAAAGATTCTTGTAGGTCTCGGCTATACTCATCTGCAGCAAAGATCTTCTTGTGTACTTTAAGTAGTAGGGGACTTTTGAATCTTCCTTCAATTAACTCAAAAGATGCTTTTCCCGTGGATGTATGTACAGTGTTATTGTAAGCATACTCCACTAAGGGTAAGTCCTTCTCCCATTGGTACCTTTGATCTACTTCCGTTACATAGGATTTTAGTAGATCAAGAATTGTTATGTTAGCTATTTCACTTTGGCCATCCGTTTGCGGGTGATAGGCCAAAGAGAAGCTTAGCCTTGTCCCTAAATTCTCAAAGAGACCCTTCCAGAAATTACCGGTCATTCTAGGATCTCTATCGGACACTATGGACATTGGCAAGCCATGGTACTTGAAGATTTGTGATATGAAGAGGGTTTCCATTTGATGGGCTTTGATAGTCTTTTTGACAGGTATAAAATGAGCTTGTTTGCTGAACCTGTCTACTATCGTCCATATTCCCGTATTTCCATGGATAGATTTAGGCAATCCAAAGATAAAATCCATGGATATTCTCTCCCATGGTGAATTAGGGATTGGCAAAGGTTGAATCAATCCAGGTTGCTTCCCTCTATCACACTTGATATTTTGGCATACCACACATTTAGAAACATACTCTTGTATGTGTGCTTTCATGGTAGGCCAATAGAAATATATTTCAATCTCTTTTAGTGTCGACTGAATCCCTCTATGCCTTGCATAAGGAGGAGCATGAGATTCATACATTACTTCTCACGTAGTGAGTTGGTAACACATAGTTCATTGCCATAGAGAAAATAATCATCTTGTAAAGTAAATGGTTCCTCTTTCTTCCCTAGTGCAAGGGCTGAAATCACATCTCTAAAATCAGGATCAATAGCATACTCTTATATCATCATAGAAGATAAATCATTGTGAGTTGCTATGGCAACCGCATTCACTCTCGGCTGTCTTGAGAGTGCATTGGCTACTTGATTATGCTTGTGAGCAATATGAAAATGAAAGTGCGAAAGAAAATTTTCCCACCTCATTTGTTGTTGGATAGCTTGGTCTATGTCATGAAGTACTTCAGGCTTTGGTGATCCGTCTGGAGAATGAAAGGAGTCCCCAATAATAGTGCTTCCACGAGTCTAAGGCATGTAGAAATGCAAGGAGTTACTTTTCATATATGCTGAGATCTTGCTCAACAGGGTTGAGCCTTTGACTTTCATAGGCTATGGCGTGCCCTTCTTGGAGCAAAATAGCTCCAAGGAAAACACCACAAGCATCACATTGGACCTCAAATGGCTTTGAGAGATCCGGCAATGTAAGCACAGGTTTAGAGATAAGCTTTTCTTTAAGATTCTCAAAAGCATTGTTCTCCTTGGTAGACCATGTATACCTAACGTTTTTCTTTGTTAGGTCATGTAATGGTCTCGTGATTTGCGAGAACTTTTCTATGAAGCGTCTATAGTATGCACACATACCTATAAAGCTTCTTAGTTCATGAAGATTCCTTGGATTAGACCATCCTTTTATTACCTCTAGTTTTGATGGATCCAGTTGGATGCCATCTTGAGAGATAATGTGACCTAAATACTGAATCTCCTGTAAGAAAAACTCACTTTTCTTTCGATTAACATAAATTTTATTCTCTCATAAGACTATAGTAAATGATAATATCATCAAAGAACACTCCAATAAAGGTTCAGTGAGGCCTGAATAGCTTCTCCATCAAGCGATTAAATGTGGTTGGTGCATTGGTCAAGCCAAAAGGCATGACAATGTATTCGTAAAGACAATGTCTTGATCAACTATCCTTATTTGATGGTAGCCGCTTTTTAGGTCAATCCTACTCAAGTAGGTCGACCCTTGCAGCTTATCCAATAGGTCTTCTACCCGTGGAATGGGAAACCTATTTTTGATAGTGATCCTATTTAGTGCTCTATAGTCGACACACATACGGTATGTGCCGTCTTTCTTTTTGTACTAATAATATGGGTGAGCATAATGGAGATGAGCTAGGCCTAACCATGTTCTTCTCAACTAACCAATGCACTTGCTGCATAATCTCCTCTTGTTGAGCTTGAGAAACTCTATAAGGAGGTTTATTAGGCAGTGAAATTCCTAGAAGAAGTTCAATTGCATGGTAATCATTGCCTCGTTTAGGAGGTAGTTCACAAGGGATGTCGTCAATTAAAACATCTTGAAATCCCTTGAGAAAATTGGATAACTCTAATTCTTTGTGATTATTTATATTTTCTTTTGCTAAAGCATTAGGTTCATTTTGAGAATCTTTAACAAAAATCATGTACATGGAAATAGAGCTCTTTATTGACTTATTGAAAGCTTGCGTATGTACAAAGGGTATGGTGTTACCCAACTCCTCGCATCTATGTACATATCTTTTTACCTGAACCCAAAGTAGATTTTCCTTTCAGGGAATTTAACATTGGCAGCCAACCATGGTGCCCTTAGGATTACATCCTCATGCTTGAGAGGAGAGATAAAGAAGTCCTCTTTGTCCACATAGCTTTGGACATGGAGCTTCAATTTCCTGATTACGAGAATGACTGGAGCTTCTTTCCCCTTGAAAGCACCATCGGTGGGTAGGACATCTCCCATCTCATAGGCTTGGATTCCTAGCTTGGTGGCCAATGTTACCATATACATGTGGTAGTGATGTGTGTGAACACACTAGGACCGCCGGGGCATTTTTTCCCTCTTTAGGAGGTTTTTTCCCCCGTGCATTGTATATACGCCCATCACTCTAGGGCTATCTATCTTTCCATTGCACACTAAGTAACACACTCTCTATTGTGTGCCTTGAGCTTCCTTCGTCTTCTCCAAGTTGTGTGTGTTTCTCTGCAACCCTAATTCCAACAATTGGTATCAGAGCAGGTCACGTCCTCCTGGGCTTAGTCGCCAGCTTCTCCAGCACACGCCTGCTCCCTTTATCCGATTTCAGTGAGCTTTGACGAGCGTTCGCAGGTCGACAAAAATTTTGGGAGAGTTTGAAGAGCTTGGTCTGCTCAGAATTTTGATTTGGGCTCATTTCGGCCTCCGTTTCCACTACAGGCAGTACTGCACAGGATATTTCGTCATTTTGTGCAGAATTTTTGTCAGTGCCGTTTTGTGCTTAACAGGTGCCTTATAGTCTTCTACGGTTTGTGCTATATAGCACAGGTTGTTCCCGCTTCGTTTCTCCTATTTTCGGGCAGTTTTCACATCAGGTGCAACATTTACCCATGGCTGACAACAACAACACAGATGTGTTCAAGATGTTTGCTGCTGAGGACAGGTTGGATGGGGACAACTACCCTATGTAGGCTTATATGATGCAACATGTTCTTGTGTCAAAGGGTGTCTGGAACATTGTGCAGGGCATTGATGTACGTCCTAGTTCTGAGGATGTAGGCGATGTTGAGGATGTTGTAGGTCTTGTTGCAAGGATTGCAACCGTTAGAGTTGTTTTGCCTACGGCAGAACAAGCTCGTTGGGATGTTAAGGATGCGTAGGCTCATGCATTGATTGCATTGTTTGTGAAGCGCACCATTGTTCCTCACATCCGTTCAACAAAATCTGCAAAACAGGCTTGGGATATTCTAGCAGGTCTTTATGCAAGACACAATGAGGCTAAAATTGCTTTTCTGCGTAAAGAGCTGGAGTCTAAGATTATGCATGAGGAAGATGATATGGACACTTTCCTTGCTAGTGTCAAGGATATCAATGAGCAGCTTATTTCTGTAGATGAAGTCATTTCTGATAGTTCCCTTGTGCAGACTGTTCTTGATGCCTTACTAGATTCCTACCAGACTTTTGCTAGTACTTGGAGACTGATGACCCAAGGAAATCCTGAAGTTGTCAAATTTGATGCATTATGCACATTGCTGTTGCAAGAGTCACTTTCTAGAAAAAACAGGACTAGGCAGCGTGCAGTTGAACATGCTTTTATTGCTTCTCAAAGAAAGGGTGGTAATAGTAATGCAACCACTTCTTATGGTTCTGCTGCGAGTGGAAAAAAATTTGTTACTAATGCTTCTACTGGTAGCACTTCGTCTGGAAATTCTGGTGATAAGGGCAAAAAGAAGATGCGTTGCCATTATTGTAAAGCTAATGATCACTTGATCAAGTCATGTCCTAAGTTGAAGGCCAAAGAGGCTAAGAAGAAAGAGGGTGGTTCCACTGCAAATGCTCGTTCCACTACAAATGCAGCCATTGTTGAGTCTTCTGTGAAAGGAGACTGTGTTGCTGATGTTGATGCAGAATGGGATTTTAGCGCAGAGTGCACTTACAATCCTACTGTCCATGATGCATGCTTGTCAGTTTCTGTAGATTCACATGTGTGGTATTTCGACAGTGGTGCTACAAAGCACATTACCTCACATCGTGAATTGTTTACCTCTCTCGAGTCAGTCCCTCATGGGAATTCAGTCACTTCTGCCAACAACGGCTCTTATCCAGTTCAAGGAGTTGGAAAGATTGTGCTCACTGCTGCTAATGGCAGTTCCTTCACACTTGTTGATGCACTTTATGTACCTAGGATCAAGAAGAATCTCTTGTCTGTATCCGCACTTGCTAGACTTGGACTTGTAGTCAAATTTTTGGATGACAGATGTACAGTTCATGATCTCAGTTTCGGTGATGAAATTGTTGCATCTGGGCTTTTGTGTTGTGGGCTGTATAAGCTCACTTTGTATGACAAGTGTGGACAAAATTTTGCAAATGTTGTTGCAGATTCAAGGGCTATTTCAGATGAAAAACTTTGGCATGCACGTTTTGGTCATCTGAATTTTGCCAGTTTGCTACGTTTGCAGAAATCTGATATGGTTGCTTCTTTGCCGCCTCTTGAAGCACCTGTCAAACATGTTTGTGAAGGCTGTATTTTGGGTAAGATGCAGCGTTCTAAGTTTCCAAAGGATGGTTCAGTTCAGGCCACATGCAGGTTACAGCTTGTGCATAGTGATTTTTGTGGGCCCATGCAAACTCCGTCCTTGGGCAATTACCTACACTTCGTGACTTTCATTGATGACTACTCCAGGCATACATGGGTATTTCCGCTTAAAGCGAAGTTCGAAGTTTTCATGTGCTTCAAAAAATTTTTGGCTATGGCTGAAAATGTCTCGAAATGTACTATGGGCACCCTCTGTTCCGATCGAGGGGGAGAGTATATGTCTCATGAATTTAATGCACTTCTGGCTAGTCGTGGGATAAAACACCAATGTACAGTGCCTTATACACCTCAGCAAAATGGTGTTGCTGAGAGGAAAAACAGGTCACTGACGGAAATGGCACGATGTATGGTCAAAAGTCAAGCTTTACCGCATTCTTTTTGGCTAGAGGCCATCATGTGTGCCACTTATGTACTGAACAGGTGTCCTACGAAAGCTTTGTACTCTATTACTCGATATGAAGCATGGCATGATAGAAAGCCTTCTATTGAACACATGCGTGTTTTTGGCTGTTTGGCATATGCTTTGGTGCCACAAGTGCAACGCAGAAAATTGGATGATAAGGCTGTCAAATGTATTTTTGTTGGTTATAGTGCTGAAAGCAAAGGTTACAGGTTGTATCATCCGCAAACAAAAACGTATTCTGGTTTCTCGAGATGTAGTATTTGTGGAAGATTCTGTTCAGCCCTTGTTGTCATGTACTAGAGACAGTAATGTAAGCTCACAGGACATTTATGACACTTTGTTGCCTCTTTTCAGTGGTGGAAGTACGAATGTAAGTTCCAATGAGGCAAATGTACAACCTATGGGGGTTTCTGAAAATGTTTTAGATCCGCCTATTACTGATGCAGATGTACATGATGTACTTGATGAGGAAAGGGCTGAAAATGAGCAGGCTAGAGGTATGCCAAAATGGCTGGTGCACACTTTGCGTGACAGTAAATTGGATGCACCTTTGTCTAGTCGTACTCGTTCAGGCTCTCGCCATGCATCTTATGCATCAGATTGTTATGCTTTGGTTGTGTCTAGTTTACATGATGTTGAGGAGCCTCTGTCTTTTGATGAAGCACAAAATTTAGAAAATTGGATGGTTGCCATGCAATCAAAATATGATGCACTTATAGAGAATGACACATGGACTTTATGTGATTTGCCTCCTGGCAAAAAGGCCATTGGTACAAAGTGGGTTTACAAGTTGAAACGCAAGCCGGATGGTGAGATCGATCTCCATAAGGTTGGACTTGTTGCAAAGGGTTATGCACAACAAAAAGGCATAGATTATGAAGAGACTTTTGCTCCCGCTTGTCGTATGACTACAGTGCATTTTCTATGTGCATTGGCACCTCATTTTGGTTGGGATGTACATCAATCAGACATTGTTACTGCTTTCTTGAATGGTGACATATTTGAGGAAGTTTATGTAACGCAGCCTTGCAGTTTTGTCATAAAAGGACAAGAGGACAAAGTGTGCAGATGTAAGAAGGCTTTGTATGGGTTGAAGCAATCTCCTCGTCATTGGTATGAGAAAGCTGACACTCATTTGGTTAAACAAGGCTTTTGTAACAGTCCAACAGAAAGTACATTGTATGTAAAGCGTGAGGGTGATGTACTTCTCATTGTGTTTCTTTATGTTGATGATTTGCTGATCACTGGACCAAATGAGAGACATATTGCTGAAATTAAGGCTGATTTGAATGCTACTTTCAAGATGAAAGATTTGGGGCTGTTGCATCATTATTTGGGTATACAGTTTAAGCAGTGTGATGGTGGTATTGCCTTGTGTTAGAAAAGTTACATAGAGACATTGCTATGTAAGTTTGGACTTGAGGATTGCAAACCTATTGCCACTCCCATGGAAACAGGTTTGAAGTTGAGTCTACATGATGCTGGTGATCCTGCTGATGTCACTCTTTACCAAACTATTGCTGGCTGCCTCATTTATGTATGCAACACGAGGCCAGATATTCAGTTTGCAGTCTCACAGGTCAGCAGATTTATGCATAGCCCAGGGTCTAAGCATTGGCAGGCTATTAAGAGGATTTTTTGCTACCTTAGTGGCACTTTACATCTTGGCTTGTTTTATCCCAAGGGGGGATCATTGCCGCCAAACTTACATGATTTTTCAGACTCAGATTGGGCTGGTTGTTTTGACACGCGAGTGTCCACAAGTGGTTTTTGTTTCATGCTTGGCAGTTCATGTATATCATGGTTGAGCAAGAAGAAACCTACTGTGGCCACTCCGAGTTGTGAGGCTGAGTACAGGGCAGTCTTCACAGCTACGGTTGAGTGTGTATGGCTCAGACGCCTTATGGCTGATTTGGGTGTTGGACAGGACACTGCCAACACTATCTACACTGACAGCCAAAGCGCATTGGCAGTTGCAAGGAACCCAATTTTTCATGCTCGCACAAAGCACATTGAGGTGCATTACCACTATGTCAGGGAGAGGCTCTCATCAGGAGAGATCAACTTGGCTTATGTGCCAACACAGGCATTGTCTCATGAGAAGCTTGAAGCTTTCCGCAAAGCTTTGGGCTTACTCCCCTTTGTGGACTGATCCTGTCCTCAGGGCATGGCACTTCCCTTTACTCATGTGCCAGCTCTTGTTCACTGCATCACTCCAGGGGGGATTTGTTACCATATACATGTGGTAGTGATGTTTGTGAACACACTAGGACCGCCGGGGCATTTTTTCCCTCTTTAGGAGGTTTTTCCCCCGTGCATTGTATATACGCCCATCACTCTAGGGCTATCTATCTTTCCATTGGACACTAAGTAACACACTCTCTATTGTGTGCCTTGAGCTTCCTTCGTCTTCTCCAAGCTGTGTGTGTTTCTTTGCAACCCTAATTCCAATAGCCAACTCTATGGATATGAAATTGTGAGTAGAACCAAGATCAAAGGGAATAAAAGCATCATGTTCTCTTACCTTTCCCCAAGCATGGCATAGAGGAGATCCTTTGTGGTGAGTTTTCTCTTCTTGGATTTTGACCAAGGTAGCTCTAGGAGGATCATGGCGGATGTTCTTTTGGGGGTAAACGCGGTACGCATGCCCTTGCTCGCTGCATTTAAAACAACTGTTATCCTTGTGATAACGCTCAAGCTCTTCAAGAGAGAGTTTTTTTTTGCCTTTGTAAACTCCCTTATCCTTAACTTTGTTGTTATTGGAATTTCCCTTAGGAGACTTTTGGACATTGTCCTTCCCCTTAGGCTCATTGATTTGTTAAGCCACCATGGTATGGTGTATGACCGCAGATATGGTGTGTGGCCTTTGGGAGTTGACATACTCCGTCATATCTTCAGTTAAGCCCGCACAATTATTATTTTTTTTCTCTCCAAAATCCATATTTTTGAAGACAATGTCTTTGAGATGTAAGTCCCAAAACTTGTCTACATATTTGTAAATGGATTTGTAGGGAGAGAGCTTCAAGCTTTGCCATTCGGTTAGTAGTTTGTCTTTGGCATCGGTGGCCAAAAACTACTTCATGATGGAAGCTCTTAAAGCTTTCCATGTTCATGAGGCTTCACCGTTTGTGCGTAGGCTAGACCACCATTGCTTAGCAGACTTTTGAAATGCATAGCTACATGGTGTAGCTTAGAGGACTCCGTCAAGCCAACATCTCCAAATGTTGCATCGAATTGTTGGATAAAGGCCAAGACATTGTCCGTAGCACCAAAGGTGCCATTGTAGGTAAGGAAAGGGATGTTCCTCCTTCTTTGAACTTCTTGAGCTTGGATGACCTCTTCCACGTGGCATAGGATTTCCTATGGCCTCTTATTTTTGATGGTTCAAAAGTTACACCACCGCTTTGCTCATAAGATGAAGAATTTGAGGAAGATGGAGAAGAGGGTGACCTCTTTCTTGCCTTGCTCCTTTTTGTCTGCACCATCACTTTCTTCATGAGAGGAAGAGGATGAGGAAGATGGAGAAGAGGTGACCTCTATCTCTCCTTTTTCTTCTCTTGTTTTTTTATCATCCCTCTTTGAATTATGGTGTGGAGAGGTGTGCGATGGTCTTCTCCGTTTAGGAGGTTATGGAGAGCATTTTGCCCGCCGTCTTCGTGGAGCCATCTCTACCGAGGTGGCAAGAGACTCACTTCTTTCTCGTTCTTTTGGTGGGGGCTCTTGAGTTCTCCTTTAGGAAGGAGATGCATCATCAAGAAGTAAATTTTTGAGCCCTTCGTATGGATCCTCTCTTCTTCCCGAATTGGAGAGAGGCCTCTTTTGGAAGTCTCGCAAGGAGGCTTCCTAGGTACTCTCTCGTCATGATCGGGAGTTTGGAGAATCACATGAGCACGTAGCTGCTGTTGCACTTAACTTTGGAGGGATGGATTGCCCATGGCCTACTGAAGCCTAAAAACAAGGTAGTTAATAATCATAGGGGTATCATTAGCAGCCTGCTCATTAGCAAAATCAAAGCTATCAACATTAATTTCACTATCTTTACTATTGTCAACCATTCTAATAACTTTTGGGTGTAAAATTTTTTAGGTGTACTTTGGCACTTCAAGCCCTAGTTACTGCTCCTCTTTACCCCTTTAGAAAAGCACTCAAGCTACTGTACCCATGTTTGGCGGATGAAGCAATGGTCTCCAGAGAAAGAGTCACATTTTTCAGGGAATCTACATTTTTGCGAAAATCTCATCCTTTTGTAAAAGAGCTTCTCTAAGCCGAGAGCTTGTAAATAATTTTTTGATTATTTTTCCGAGAGCATTTGCATAGTGGAGATCCAATTAGAAGTTTATGACTTTTTCGTCGGACAAGCCATTTGTAAAGACCTAAACTATAAAGGTCAGTTTTGTAAGTTTGAACATGATCTTCTTTTATCACAAGTTTTGAAGAAGACAACGTACGTTTGTGAGCTCTCTCCTACTCCAACTTGTAATCTTCGCTACTGTGGCTATGGTAATCCGAATTCAGATTCGTTTATTGCATTGTGTTCGTCTTACTTTGCTCTTCCATTCAAGTGTAAGCATTCAAGATTTGGTGTAGGTGTTCAACTACGAGTTTGAGACCTTAAATCGCTGTTTTGAGTGTTTAAACGCGTATTTCATGTTGTTTTGACCCTAAGAGAGGCTTCAAGGACCCTAAAACGACCCTTTGGGATCATCTATTCACTGTTTTTGTTGACTTTGGGATGAACGATCGTGATCCATGTACCTCTCTAGAATGTTGTGGCAGTGATAGGATAGATTCTAAATAGTCCCCTGTAGCTCCCCTTCAAGTTTCGTGCGAATCCGATATGATTTGCATAGTAAACGGGCGTGATGACTATAGAGCTGTGTAGAAGGACATAGGCAGATTACTTGGATTTAGAGCGTATGATTTTCTTACAGAGTTAGTAGTTGTATCTCATCGATTTCACTTCATTAGGCATGACACCCTAGTGAGTTTCCATGCCTCATCCTGGTCGCCTCACTTGTATTGATATTTTATGTTGATGCGTGAGAGCTATGCTATGGACATCCGTCACGGCGACCTGCAAACATTGGCGCCGCTGTCGAGGAATGCACCTTAGGTGATGAGTGACCAAGTGCGCAGTTAGCTTCCTTAAAAGAAGATCAATCCACAAATCCATCTTACACCTCAGTTAGGCTGCTAGACAGGGGTTTAGAGTTTAGTGGAGTCTGGAGTCAGTGGACTCGCTAGATCCTCTCTTAGGAGATTTAGGGAGCTGTGAGTGAGAGTGTTCAAAGCATTTTTGCTCTTCAATTCTCTAATTCGATTGAGTACTGAAATCTCACCCAAAATCCGTCTTGTTTGTTTTGTTTGATTCATTTCTTTATGATATTTCATTTCTGTACTTAGGAGTAGGATAAGTAATTCGCATTCCAGTCAGATTTGGGACAAACGTTAGAGTCGAGAAACCAAGAAACCATAACTTTGGCAAAAAGGCCATAAGACTCTGAAATTTAGAAAATCTGACCAAACAAGGTTGATATTGATTCAAATCACCAATTGGTAGCACAAAACACTGTAAAACACTTGTCAGAGGGAGCATACTAAATTTCATCAGATTGGCTCATGTACTACGATCGCGATCGGTGTACCCTGGTGCCAGAATTGGACAAGAATTGTTGTGTGCCTTCCTGATAAGATTCTAAACAAGTTTGTCTAAAGCAACCACACCCAAAAACATCAAAAATCAAGAAAATCAGGCTACTTGGGCAAAACTAGCCTAACAAACCCAAAAAGTGCAAAATCTTGGCTTTTAGTGATCCAAATGCTAAGTGAATGGGGAAATAGCCTCAGAACACCTTTGCCAACAAGCACACCAAAATTGGTCTAATTTAGGCATTGTACTATGATCACGATCGGTGTACCCAAGTGCCAGATTTTGACCAGATTTCATATGTGGGATCCTCAGGTGTATATAAACATAAAAGCATGCAGGACGAAGAGCTAGAAACCTCAAAATACCTGTCAAACCATCTGAGAATTGATCCAAGTCGGAAATTGATATACTGACATAGAAATCGACTTTCATTAAGATCATTTACATCAAATTGGGTAGAGCCTATACAAAGGGAGAGCCTGTACCCAGGACAACCCCAGATAGCTTTCATATCCCAAAACAAACACCAAAATCAAGTCAAAGTGACAGATTTGAGAAAACAGACACTTCCAACCAAGAACTAGTAAAAGCTTGACTTTTTGGGGTTTGAATACATAAGTATTTGGTGGGTAGCCTTAAAATAGCCTAGTGAACAAGCTGGTGAAGTTTCATCAAATTTGGGCACTGTACTACGATCGCGATCGTGTACCTCTGTGCCAAAATTGACTCATTTTTGACATGTTCATAAGCCTAGACTATTTAAGATATCAAGAGTTTTCAAAACCCAAATTGGACATACTGTCAATAATCTGCAAGCAAAATTGTGTTGAAGTCGTTGTGAAGTTGTTGAATCTGCTGACAGTTGGAATGATACAGTGATCTCATAGCCATCAAGTGTATTCATTTGCAGAGACCGATCAAGTAACAATCCATGCAGTTGTGAGAGTTGGAAGATCACTCAATCACCAAGTAAGAGGTTTGGATTCAATCGGTAAATTCCACTTTCTGCATGTTTTTGAGATCGGGAAAAAAAATCAACAACCAACACCGAAATTTAACGGATCAAGCAAGTGTTTTATAAACGGAGGAGAGTGTAAACCAAGGTGTAGTACGACCGTTAGAGCCGATCCCTGAAGGAAGTATTTCCGATACTTCTTCAGAGAGATCTTATGAGTATTTCCCGGAACACTTGGGACATTTAAACCTAAACGAAAGAGAAAACATGGCAGCATGACCATCAAACCGTTCGGCCACAATGAAGCTATTGTTCATCAAGTATCAGTATGACAACAAGCAAGGTGCCAAGATCTACAAAGATGGTATGGACCGCTACTATGTGAAAATAGAAGATAGACCAAGTGAGTTCAAGGACTTAGTGCCTGTGAGATATAGCAGAGATAGGTACCTAGATGACGAAGGTATCATATACTTGGTAGTCCTAAATCCTAACATTGTGGACAAGTGGGGATTGATGGGCACAAAAGCCAAAGTAGATGAGGAACCTGAGGAGAAATCACCAACAATGAGCTTCCCTAATGCGAGGTTAAGGCGAGAAAACAAAACTTTGAGAGTCAAAACAGACAACTTCTATGTGGGTTTATACAAGTATAATAATGGAGAGGAACATCTCTATTATAGATACGAGGAACCCTACGTCGGAGAGTTGACAGAGCGGAAAAGACTTTATGTCTTCACCTACACAGAGGGATCAAAAACGAAAATCGTCTCATACGACAAATATGGAAGACGATACACAGCAATCGATAAAAAGGAGTTGGAAGGATATACGTACTTTGGGGGACCACTCCACCAGTATTATGTCACTCCAAGCCCATAGAGACCAGCACCTACAAATGTCATGCCAGACCCGATGGCAACAGGTGGAGAGAGGACTCATGTAGCTGATTCTTTCAGTGAACCTCAGTATTCTATGCCAAACCCCATGGGAACACTACATCCCAAAGAGTTAATGGCTACGAATCGAGGTAGTGCGGTTCCTATCTCTACACATACCGCAGTAGGTCCGACATTCGCAGCCACACCATCACATTTGCCTCCTAGTAGTAGATTCATGGCAGGGGAGCCAACGAGAGCAACCCACGACATCCATGATGTACGAGAACGATTAAGTCAAAATACGGGAACATTGAGATTGGTCGCAGACCATAGACGGATGGGCCATCCCAGGTAGCGAAGTGCATGCCAAAGAAGTATAGCGGATCAGGGGATCCATATGACCATGTGTCGCTCTTCAAGAAAGTCTTAAGAGCATAGCAGATCACTGATTTCCATACTCAATACGAGGGATTCGGGCTGACCTTGGAAGGGACGGCCTTAACATGGTTTCAACCTTTGCACACTGAAACTTGTCTGAATATTGAACATGTATTGCGGGAGTTCGCGGAAGAATTCTCAAAATGGGGTATAAAGCATAATACTGTATCACAGATATATGCTTTTAAACAAAAGGATAACGAAAAAGTGAAGGAAGCATCCTTGAGAATCAAGAAATACATTGAGAGGTGCCCAAGGAGAGAATTACCGCAGGACGAGAGATTGTCTGTGCTCTTCATTAAAGGACTTAGAAATGAAACCTTGAAAAAGGACCTTCACTTGAAAGCCTGTAGCACATTTGAACATGTTACAAGGGAAGCGATTATATCTTGTTGATAACTACAAAGCATATGGGTAAGTGTCAGAGGATACTGATTCAGTAACCAGTGGCTCTTCATCTATTAAGAGTGAACCCTCTACCAAGAAAGATGCTTAGGCTTCTTTGATGCCGATAGCTGACCAAATGATAAAGGAAGTAACGAAGAGAATGCAGCAACATATGAGATCAAATCCGGTGATGAGACAGTCTCAGACGAGGAAATGTGACATATGTGGGGGGGATCACCCGACGCCGTGGTGCACACAACAACCGAAAGCACGAGTTGCAAATGGACGAGTACTGAAATGGTAAGCCATAGAGCAAAAATGGATGAACCATGGCACGGATGAGTGTTTTTACAACAGAAACTACGTGAGGGAAAGGCCGTATGGACCTCCAGCAGGACCGCCCCAGCCACCTCCTCCAAGATATCAAGTTGGGCCAAATGTGAATATGGTAGCAGGAGCAGACAGACCTCAACCTGTGTTGGGTCAACAACCTCCTTTACCACAGGAAAATAGGGCCATGATTAGGTATGCTCAACCTTACGAAGCATCATGAAGCCTATCAACCGTGGGGAAATAACGAGGGTATGGCACCACCAACGTATGTAGCACAACCTTCGAGGGATCAATATTTGGTGGACGAAAGAACACTAATGTTCATTGCAAACCAGAACTACAAACCAAGAGGATATCCTAATAGGGCGGGACAACCTATGGGACCACCTCCTCAAAATCAACCACCAATTGGACCATGCTATAACTATGGAAGTACAGATCATTGGGAGCGTAGTTTCCTTTCAAAGGCGAAAGAGTGAAAATTTTTGGGTTTTGTGACGGTTGTGGTGTGAATCACATACTGCCAGATTGCCCAAGGAATCCGAACAACCAGGGAAAAACAACTATGAATATTGTGGGGGTGTTACCAAGTGCAAGCAGTGGATCAGAAACCGAACCCACGATCCAAGTCAATGCGGTAACCAGAGTCCAAGCCAAGGACTTAGAGAAAAACAAGCCATTGGAAGAAAAGGTCGAGTTGCCAATACCCACAGAAAACGAGAGTTTATCTGTGAGAACACAGCGGAAATCCTGGAAGGTTAAACGAGACAGAATGAAATCAAGAAGGATGAAAACCCAAATTGCCATGCAAAATGAATTGCATGAAACAAAAGAGCAATTGAAACAAGAGAGAGAGAGTAAAATTGATGAGGACAACAACAAGCCGAGGAAAGCATCCTCAGGGGGATCAGTCTTGGTCGAGAAAGTGCTAGAGCCTTTAGATGCTCTATTACAAGCGTATGAAGCAAGGCTAAAAACAAACCAAACCTTAGAGAAGAATTGACTTATCCCCAACCAACGGTGGAAACGAAGTGTTTGGAAATGTGTAGACACCTTATTGAAATAGCCCAGGCATTGATGAAACCTACTGCGATTAGAACCCTAGAACAAGAAGTGCTGATTCACAAAGAGCAAGAAAAACTAAAGATCGATGAATCAGAACAAGTAAACGGACCCAGGACTGAAACTATATTGTCATTGGATCACCGAGTGGTGCCAAACACCACTGATGATGCTAAGTAAATGACTATAATGCCAATTCCATAAGTGGAAGAACCATGGCCACAACACTTATGGGAAACCATTAGAAATAGAAAGAACGAAAGCGCGATGTTATAGTCTGCACCAATTCTTGAAGTTAACATGGACAACGAATTTTATCTAGGAGATATACAATTGCTGTATGGAGATGCAGGAACGGAGGTTTCGATGGAAAGCAAAGCTCAATCCCTGAAACCCTGCCTTCATTTATAGGTGAACACGAGGCACAATCGGAGATAAGATTAGTTCCATCCCAGATGAGGGCTATTCCACAAATGATTGACTCAAAAAGTCTTCAAGAGATGTTGTCGACACCTGTAACATGCACAGTCACGCTGTCAGAACTCTTGAGAGTCAGACCACACTTATGAGAAGACATGGGGAAACATTTGGAGAACAAAGGAATAAAGATTCCTCTTCAGACAAACACTACGTTAGAAGAAAACTAACGGGAAGGTCAACCCAAAGCCCAACCTGTTCCCATAAACAAGGTTGGAGATTACTGTGAAGGTGAAGAAGGTAATACAACCTTACCTGTCGAATATCAAGATATAAAGATGATAGCTATCCTAGACAGTGGAGCAAGAGTTACGATTGCTACAAAGCAAATCTGGGAGAAATGGGATCGTCCAGCTCTCAGAAAGACGAGAATGAAACTGCAACTCGCAGATGGGTATGTAGAGAGACCATTGGGAGTCCTGGACCAAATAGTTGTAACTTCGTGTGGAATTAACTATGAGCACACCTTTGCCGTGGTAGATTTCGGAAAAACAAACAACTTTGACATTATTTTGGGGCGACCTTTTATGCATCAACTCAAAATGATACAAGATTGGGGGTACGACCAAACTTACCTAAGGCATGAGGAGCTAATAACAAAAATCAACATGAAGGATCACACCTATAGAGACATTGCAAAAACACTAGTGCAAGAATTGATTCAACCACAGTGAATGGAAAAGAAATACCTGCATGGTTACAAACAAAAGCACATGTCCAGATGTGTGGAGCATCTCATTGTGGAGACTTAATCAAAAAGGAATGTGTGTTGGAAAGGTCAGTAGAAGACGAGGCTTATCTCCCAGAACCTTTCCCTGAACATTTATTTGAGCCATTTGGGTGGACTCAAATATTGTCAACCTTGGATGTATGTGTTAACGAATGCACGCCTACAAAATTTTGTGACGATGAAGGATACGACCTAGTAACGTTGCAAATGGCTAGCGTCATCCTTGAGTCAGGATCAGATAGAGAGGAACAAGAAGAACCACTATGTGAGACTGCGTGTAAAAGAATAGTTGATGAGATATATATAATGGACGATAGGAATCGAACAAAGGAGGAATTCACAGACTCACTAAGCCATGACCTTCCATCATTGGGTGATGAAATCCAAATGATAGATGATGATGATGAAAGATCAAGTGGATCAGAGATGAATAGGAATTATATGTCGAGACCGGACAGGTTTTACAAGTTTCCTAACCAAAAACCTAGCCGACAAGAGCGGTATAGATCAAAGAGAACAAGGAAATCAAGAGTAAATAAGCATAAACCCATGCCTCTTGTCAATGACAAAACGGGATATCTAAGGCTTGTAAAAGCTGACGATTGTGTCAAAGACAAGGTCACTAGCCAGTTTATCAAAACGAAACCATGGAAAAAGAACAAGAAGAACAAGCGCGAAAAGAAAACGAGTGAGACACATAAGGAGGGGGAAACAGGGCCTAGAATGACCAAAACAGAGAGGAAAACAGAGTACAATAATCTCAAACAGACCCTCAAAGACATATGGACAACTGAAATGGAAAGAGATGAGGACACAAAGTCTGATAAGATGATGTGCCGTCAGATTCTAGGAAGTATACCATACAAGATAGAAAAATCATAGTGCAACAACCTATGAGAGAATTGAGGGAACCTAGTACATCATAGTGACGGTCTTGAAACAACCAAATGAATAGATCTAGCAGAGCCATGAGAAGATCCAAAACCTGCATATATTTTACTGAAGAAGAGGAAATGCTTTTGATAGCTACTCTAAAACAGTATAGAGATGTGTTTGTATGGTCATACAAAGATCTTAATGGGGTGGATCCAAGTATCTATCAACACACAATACCCCTTAAGAATGACGCCAAACCAAGTAGACAACGTCCTTATACTTACAATGAGACGTTTGCAAGGAAGATCAAGGAGGAGATAGATAAGCTGAAAGAGACAGAGTTTATTTACGAAATTGAGCACACTGACTGGGTTTCACCGATTGTGGTGGTCCCGAAGAAAAATGGAAAGTTGAGAGTATGTGTCAATCTCAAGAAACTAAACGCTGCTACAATTTGGGACAACTATCCCCTACCCATTACTGATCATGTAATAGAAAGAGTGGCAGGAAAGAATGCTTACAGTTTTTTAGATGGCTTTTCAGGCTATAACCAACTTGCAATAAAGCCAGAGGATCAGCACAAGACGGCTTTTGCAAACTAAATGGGACATTTTTGCATTCAGGGTAATGGCTTTTGGGTTAACGAATGCACCAGCCACATTTCAAAGGCTGATGGGTCATGCTTTTAAAGAATATCTAAGACAGTTCTTAGAAATTTGCATGGATGACTTGTGCGTTCACTCTCTTGTTAGATTGGAGTACATAGAGCACTTGACCAAAGTGTTCAAAAAATGCAGACTATATCGGATTTTCCTGAATCAGGAGAAATGTGTCTTCATGGTAAGACAAGGCAAAATATTAGGACATATAGTGTCCAAAAATGGTATTACGACAGACATGGAGAAGATCAACGTAATTGTTGATCTACCAAGACCAGTAAAGGTAAAGGAGGTACAGGCATTTATGGGCCATTGTGGATATTATCGCAGATTTATCTACTCATACGCTATAATTGCAAAACCACTTTACGCGTTGATAACTAAATTTGAGTGGACAGATGAGTGTGAGAAAAGCTTTTCAAACTTTGAAGCAAAGATTGATATCCGCTCCAATTTTGAAGGCTCTGGATTGGGAAAAGATATTCCACATCCATGTAGATGCATCAGCATATGCTATAGGATGCATACTTGCACAACCTGGAGAAAACAACATGGATTTTCCAATCAGTTACTCCAGTAGGATTTGTATTTTTAGTTGATCACCAAGCACTGTTGTACTTGGTCAACAAACCTTGCAGTACGGGGCAGATTGTACGATGGTTCATCATACTGCTTCAGTTTGACTTCACGGTTGTAGTAAAAAAAGGAGCTACACACCAAAGAGTGGATCATTTATCTAGAATGGTGCATGGAGAAAACCTTGTAGGAGTTGATGATGATTTTCCAGATGCATATCTCTTCAACATAGAAATAATTCCAAGATGGAGTGAGGATGTAATTCCTTTGTTGACTATTGGGTCATTGAATTTTACAAGACAACCATCTACCATTGCAGCATCTAGATCATTGGTAATGCTCGCTGGAAGGCTATACAAACAGGGATCGGATCAAATCCTTAGGCTTTGTGTTGAATCAAGTGAACAAGACTTGTATCTAAACCAGTCTCATGTACAAACAACGGGGATTCACAATGGGCATGCACAAACGTATCAAAGATCGATGAGAATGGGTGTATATTGGCTGAAAATGCAACAAAGTGTTCATAAGAATATCAAATCATGTATTATCTGCACTTTTCAAAAGCCGATAGAACACGCGACTCTATTTAAATTATATGTAGCACCCAGATGGAGTAACTACATTGTAGAATACCTCACCAGCGGAATACTGCCTGAAGGGATGAGTAGATCACGTATCAAAACGATCATGAAAGAGGCAGAAAACTATGTATTGATTGAGAACAATCTTTACAAGAGGGGAAAAGACAATCAATTGATAATGTGTGCGACGGAAGAGGAATACGTTCCTATCTTAGAGCAAGCACATGGCAGACAAGCTAGAGGACATTTCTCAGCCGACAAAACGGCCAGAGAAATTCTTATTGCTGGCATATGGTGGCCTACACTATTCATGGATGCCGAAGAGTTTGTGAAATGATGTGATGATTGCCAAAGGACAAAGATTCCTAGAGCACGAGATGACATGCCCTTGAGACCAATGATGGGGGCAAGAGCGTTTGCAAAATGGGGAATAGATTTTGTAGGACCGATTGCGCCTCCTGGATATAAAACGCATGCTCAATACATTATTGTGGCAACAGATTATCTAACAAAGTGGGTTGAAGCAAAAGCAACATCCAAAAATGATGCAAAAACGACAGCACAGTTTTTGTATGAGAACATTTTCATCAGGTATGGCTTATCAATAGACATAGTGAGCGATAGAGGGACTCACTTCGTCAATGAAGTGATTGAACTTCTATTGGATGAATTCATGGTAATTCACAAGAAGTCAGCTCCCTATCATCCACAAGCTAACGGCCAAGCAGAAAGTACGAACAAGATTTTGGTGAAAATTCTCACAAAAAATGTTAGTGAATCAAGAGCTGACTGGGATCAGAAGCTGCATTTAGCTTTATGGGCATATAGAGTAGCGTACAAAACCTCAATCGGAACGACTCCATTCAACATGGTTTATGGACTTCAAGCAATTTTGCCACTTGAATTTCTTATCCCCACACTTTGGGTAGCTAAAGAATTAGAATGGATCGGACATGAATTATCCAATCAAATAAATATCCTGGAAAAATTGGATGAAACTAAATTGAGAGCAGTTGCATCGATCTACGTGCAAAAACGAAACATGAAATCATTCTTTGATCAACATGTTATCAGCAAGGAATTTGCTACGGGGGATTACGTGTTAATGTATACAGGGATTTTAATTACGCGATGACGCATTTTGTTAAATGTTAATTATTGTTGTTATTATCACTATTTTTTTCATGTTAATAACATATCTAATGTCATGACCTATGAAAACGGGTAGAAAACGTAGAACCGGCGGGACAACCAACAATCCCGGTAGGCCCGCCGGGTTTAATATGAAACCCGGCGGGCCCGGCGGGACAAACAAGAATCCCGCCGGGCCCTGCGTGTACCCCCTCCATATTTGGCGGCTCTATATAACCCTTCACATCACATCACATCACATCACCTCTTCCTCTAAATTTGGTCATCCTTTAAAATTTAGAAGAAAAACTAAAGGTAAAAAAATGAATAGTCTTTAAAAAAAATTAAAACTTAATGTAACTCTGATCATGGATCATTAGTTCTTTTTTGGACTAAACTGATTCTTGAAAGGAGGTAGAAAGGTGAATCTTTGGGTCGGTATCTCTACATTTGGGATGGATTGATCTCATGTAGAAAGGTGAATCTTTGGGTCGGTATCTCTACATTTGGGATGGATTGATCTCATGTTTGGTTCACCGTTATATTTGCTAAATTGATTGCTATATTGATTAGAACTTCTATCATGGGTCATTAGTTCTTTTTTGGACTGAACTGATTCTTGAAAAGAGATAGAAAGGTGAATTTTTGGGTCGATATCTCTACTTTTGGGATGGACTGATTACATGTTTGATTCACCGCTGTATTTGCTTGCTATTCCGATTAGAGCTCCAATCATGGGTCATTAGTTCTTTTTTGGACTGGACTGATTCATGAAAGGAGGTAGAAAGGTGAATCTTTGGGTCGATATCTCTACTTTTGGGATGGACTGATCACATGTTTGATTCATCGCTGTATTTGCTTGCTATTCCGATTAGAGCTCCAATCATGGGTCATTAGTTCTTTTTTGGACTGGACTGATTTATGAAAGGAGGTACGAAGGTGAATCTTTGGGTCGATATCTCTACTTTTGGGATGGACTGATCACATGTTTGATTTACCGTTGTATTTGCTTGCTATTTCGATTAGAGCTCCAATCATGGGTCATTAGTTCTTTTTTGGACTGGACTGATTCATGAAAGGAGGTAGGAAGGTGAATCTTTGGGTCGATATCTCTACTTTTGGGATGGACTGATCACATATTTGATTCACCGTTGTATTTGCTTGCTCATGTTTGAGTAGATTGAGGTTTATTCCCTTCAGGCTTCACTACTACGCTTGTGTGTGATATTGATTATAACACTAATGTTTGGTTTGAATAATACTTGAAAGAAGAGATAGCATATTGAGCTACAGCGGGCCCGGCGGGCAAATAGCTTTACCCGGCGTGACCGCCGGGAAGACTCACTAGCCCGGCGGGCTACGAGCCTGTCTCCAGGTCTCCCTAGAGGTCAAAAAAGATGAATGTCAATTAACAAAATATTTGTTATTTTGCATTTCTATTGTTATTAACCTAAAATTATAGTGTGATCACGTCATTTTGAAATCCTTGAATTATGTATACCCTGAAACAACATTCCCGAAAACTCAAAAAGCGAGGCAATGGACCCTATGTGATTCATGACATATCATCTAGCGGTGCCATTAAGATTGCGACATTAGAGGGAGAGGAGATGCCTAATTGGATTAGTGGTTGCAGATTAAAGAAGTACAACCTACCACTAACCTCAGAGATGCTTGCCAAAATCCACGCTGCGAAGGAGCGTAAGAACAAAGCAAATGAGACAAAGGCTCAAGCACAAGAGGAGGCCAGAATCAGGATCTTAACACTAGAATGGTAACCTAACAGGGCATAAAAGTGTCCTTTAAGGGTTTTGGGAAAAAATTCCAAAACCATAGTAGATCCACTCATTTTGAAAAATCCTTTCATGAGCTTATAGTTCAATAACTACTACATATGGAAAAAATGAGAAACTTGTAATTTTTCTCATCCCTTGGTCACTAGAAGCCTCCAAAGTTGATGGACCAGTGCATTTTGCCCAAAACAACAATTTCTTATGGTTGATTGCATATAAATAAGAGTGGAGATTTTTGTAGGAGATGAACAAAATGCCCTGTTAACTTCAATGGATTGGTGACCAAAACATATGGTTTCTTTTACCTCACTAAATTTGTTTTTGGGCAAAAAAAATAGGTACAAAAAATTTGCATTTTTGCCATTCTGCGGACCTATCATCAAAGTTTCTATAGTCACACTCAATACAGATACTATATACATGTTTTCTTAGTTCCCTCGGGGCCTCTGGATTCAAAAGGAGCCATGGAGCATGTCAAAAGGATAATGGATCTCTTACAATTGGAACCTTGGGGGCAATGATAAAGTGCTAAATACAACAAACATGAAAAAACTGGGTTTAGCATTATGACCTCTAGAAACCCATAGAAACTACTCAATATCTAGCCAAGTTTGTAGTCTATGATTAGATATGGTCACTACCTACAAAATACACACAATTGGCCTAAGAAACTAGCAATATTGAGAAAGTTATACTTGCTACTCTAAAATGTATCGTATTCTTCAGCAATCAAAAAACTCAACCATCATCATATACTATGCTATATAGTATATTAGGTCCCCCAAAACTCAAGAAAGATTAGCTTTATGTTATACATTACACTTACACAATTATAACTGAATTTGGATATCAAGAAAGCCACCAAAAAAATCATAAAAGTGCTAATTTTGGCCAAAAACCAGGATTATGCAATTCTTGTAAATTGGTCATAACTTTCAATTTTAACACTTAGCTCTCCCACAAGCATCAAAACATGTTGAGAACTATAAAGGCATAACCTCTAGCCATCTAAACCTCACAAACATGAAGTTTAGAGTGGTATAGTTGCCAAAAATTGTAAAAAAGCCAAAATCAGGACCCGTTTTTTCACACAGTTTAGGTTCAAAAATGTTGTGCAAGAGTAAGGTTAATGGTGAGATTGATACTAAGAAAAAAATGCTAAGTTTTTTTCAGCTCATAAGGCAACTTTATGGATATATATCACCTAGAATTCATTTTCATATTGTTCAAATAATTCAAGCAAAATGGTCACTTAACAGGACACAAAATTGTCCAAGGACATAAAAGTGTCCTGTTACCATTCTAGTGTTAAAGCGGAAACAGAAATTACAACAACAAAGACTTCCTCAACTAGCAGATACGGCTCAAATTCCTCTTTCTGTAATTCACACTGACGAGCAATGGGAAAGAGGAATCAATGTTTGCATCAATGTCAGACTTCCGAATGGCAGATATCAACGAGCATTGATTGACATAGGGGCAAGAGTCAATGTGGTCAACTTCTCCACTCACAAGATGCTTACCGATGAACCCCTGGTGCAATTCACACGAGATTTACAAGCCGCAAATGGGGCAAAAATGCCAACATTGGGAATAGCAAACTTACCAATCAATATTGATGGAAATAGTTGTCCTCATCAATTTCTCGTAATGAAAGACGAAGGAATCAGAGAATCACTATGTTTGGGAGTTCCATGGATGAGAACGTACAATGCAGTTACCGAATGGTCAGAACATGCGCTGATGTACACACACAACTCTAACACGCACATGAATCCATTCGCCAAAACAGATCACTCGTGGATGAGGCACTCGTGGCCGATTATCCCCATCGACAAAAAGCAATCAGCTCATCAGCCAAAAACACCGAAAAGGCTTGTTCGGAAAGTATGGATAAAGAAAACCGTCGTGTAGAAAAATAGAGACAGATATAGCTGCCCAAGTCACAACTCCCGATGACAGCAACACCATATCAAAGACCTTCAAGAGCTAATCCAAAGTGGAAATGGCACCCAAAGCTGGAGACAACCAAAAATTCAGCGGTGGCAAAGATCGAATGGAGACCAAAAAGTCAACCCAGGAAGCCTGAATTAACAAAATGGCAATGGAAACCTAAGAAAATTCAGGAACCTATATTAAAATCTGCAAATATGAAAAAAATTGAATACAAATGGGTTCCAAAAATAGTTGCCATCAAAAAACCAACAATCAAGGAGAGAGCAATTAAACTGCAAGCTCTTCTGTTCCATAAACAACTAGCCTCGCCATCCAAAGCCACTGAGAATTACATTCAGTCTCCGCATCTTGCACAACAATTTGTTTCCCAATGCATTGTCTCAAACAGGAGGATAGGGCTACATTACACGGCCGTGCATAGACACAAATTTCAAAACCCATGCACATGCACACAACCTTCGTCCGGGACAACTTAGTTTAGGAAGGGGGGAGTAACTGCTGAATCTAGCAGCAATCAGGACCATTAAGGGGTCCAACGTGTATATATGTACATTATGCATGTGTTTTTTGTTTTTTTTCATTTTTTAGAGTTCAATTTCGAACAAATTTGATCAAAATCTGGCATTTTTTAGCGTTTTTATCATCCAACCAGCATAATAATGAGCTGTAATGACAAAATCTGGAGCATTGGGATGCTTCTAGTGAAAATATATGCTTAGGGGTGAGTATAATAATTTTTGGCTAATTTTCGCCAGTTAATAAGTATTTTCAATTTATTTCGCTTAATTTTTGTTAATAAAACTTCAAAAATTAAAAATATATCACCCTCAGTGTCAAAATCAAGTTCTGGAAGAAAACACCAAAGTATCATGACAGGGTTATCAAGCATGGAAGCTATGAAGCTAATCTGAAGACGCCGAATTTTAGCCTTAATGATCGTGACCACATTTCCCCAGAATCGCATCAAACGGTGATACGACGCCAGAATGACGAACGGTTCGACCCGCAGGTGGTATGGAAATTATCTCAAGATCAAAGGTAAGGAAAATTATCCCTATGTCACGAAAACTTCAGGAAGATATGGGTCAAATAGGCCAAAAATCTAGCTCATTGTTCAATTTCCATTCTGAGAGAGAAGAGGAGAGCTTCTTGACCTAGAGCGAGCTATCACATTTTTACTCCGTACGGACGATCGGAGCCGGCATTTCACACCAGATTTCAAAGGTATGTTCCATGTCAAGTAAAGATCAAGTGTATTACACATGCAAGCGCGAAACATCGCACAAACGGGCGCATTGACCAAATCAAAGTCGGATTGAGTCGAATAGGTCAAGGGCCCTTAGAGGCATCATGACAAAAATGTTTCAAGGACAGAACACATCAATCTGCTCCCCACAATGTCAGGAACAAAACCATGTGATCAGATCTTAGTTTGGTGGTGGTACTACGATCGCGATCGGTGTACTCCACTGACCATACTTGGCACAGAAATGGCAAAAAGTCTTCTCTCAACTTCGCCAACAACCTGCAAGTGTCAAAAATCAATTTGGGATCTATGGTACGATCGGTATCCCCAGTTTCAGATTTTAGAAATTTTGACATGGCCCAGGCTTAGAACTCATGGAGGAGTACACTCTCTTGAATTTTCATAAGAAATGCACAAAGTTTGCTCATAGAATGGGCCAAGATTGTCAAACACACCCAAATCGGGAAATTTGACCTACAACTACCAAAATTCGACTGAAAATTATGAAGGCATACCTGTCTGACTAGGAGTCAGTACGGTAGTAGAAAACCCTGAATGGAGCTCAGAATCTCCTAAAAGGACAGAGATGACCATTTCAGTCTCGAGTGATCACACAAGGGAAATATTTGGCCGAACTAATGTCAAAGACTAAAAGGCGACTTAGAGATGCCCAATTATCCCATTGGTAGCCAAAGAATGCCTGAAAAATGCACAAGTCTGGAAAATCTCCAAAGATGAGGTAAAAAGTGCCTGATCAAGCAAGAATCAGACAGTGGAGTGGACAGGTGATAGCAACACATCATGGAAGCAGTAAAAGCTCAAAAACTAACATCACCTAACTCGAGGCTCCAACTAGAATTCATCAGGAAAACCAAATATGGTTAGACATAGTAAAATAAGGTCAAACAGTCAAAAATTGCTCTAATTTGTTCATTTTAAGTCCAAAACTTGAAAATAAATCATCAGTGGGCTAGGCAGGCATAGGAGACTAAATCCATCTAGTTTTCACCCAAAAAATCCCAGGTACTACGATCGCGATCGGTGTACCTCAGCATCATATTTTGACCAAAACTTAACAGATCTCTTGTACACATCTTGTTCAAGTCACACATCAAGCTTCAAGCCAATTGGACATCAAAAACCCATGAAAAATCAAAGTCTAGTCCAAAACTCCCTTGTAACCCAAAATTGGGAGTTATAAACTCAAAAGTGGTTCAAATAAAAGATAGAGTGGACCAAAAAGACCCTCTAGCTATCAGCAAACCACTCATGTGATCAAATGTTAATTTGGCCTTTGTACTACGATCGCGATCGGTGTACCTCAGGCCCAGATTTGGCTCAGATTTCAATCAGTCATAGATCTAGTCTTCCTAGTCCCACTGGTGAAATATGGACAAGAATGGATGAGATTTGTTCAAGTTATGATCAATTTTAACTTTTGAACTGCTTTTTACTAAAAGTCTAAATGCTATTGGTTGCGAAAGGAAAATCCTGATAGCTTGTGATTCTAATGACACAAAGTGCCTTGCCAAAAGCAGCAAGGCAGTGGATGGCAGCACCATATGAAGTGAATGAGCTCTCTACGAATGAAAAAGCTCACATCTCGGATGAAACACTAGCTGAGATCCCTGCTCACATTTTCATCGCGAAGTTTAGGGATGTTGATGGTGACATGGTAAAGACGACCATCATGCCACGGGAAATATGGAATCTCCACCGAAGGCCGGAGGTCACCGAAGCCATGCGGGCTATTCATTTGGAGCAGTTTTTCAGATTGCAGCCATGGGGAACAGACTACATGAGGGCCCACGAGCTCATGAGCTCGATACAGTATGATGGGCAAGCGATGCTCACCGACAAGGATGGTTCAAAGGTGAAAGTAAAGATCACAAAAGACATCATCAACAAAGCTTTGCAATTCCTTCTAGGGAAACACGACTTGCTGGCAAAGACCAAGTGACTGAACAACGAGAAGGCGTTTATCAAAGAAAAAGGAAACAAGTACAAGTACAGTGACATGATATATGGTGAGCTGGAGTTACCAATGAGATTGATCTCTCAACATTTCAGGGTACAAAAGCCTCCTTGCTACACCGAGCCGATCCTGCACATTGCAGTGGTCATGGCTCTAGCAACAGCTCAAAACAGAACCATCCGATGCGATTATGGTTCTTACATCTTGGAAATCTTGGTCGAAGCAAATTTGAAGGGCTCGGAAAAAAACAAAAGCTACATGAGCGCAGGGCCGATGCTAACAAGAATAGCATACCAAGCTTTGGGAATGATTGAAGACCTGTCGGAGGCCAGTTCTCAAGCGGCCTTGATTCAAAAAGCAAAGCTGATGGCTCACTCAGTAAGGACGACCACTAGCGCAACATCATCGCGCTCGGTCAAGGAATCCAACAAAAGCTCAAGTGATGAAGAAGAGACAGAGATTGAAGACGAGGGATGTGCGCATATATCGCACGTGTCAATGCAAGGAACTTGCCGATACACCGTGTGCGAGCCACAAATGGCTCCAAGCACACAACAAGCCTAAACTAGTAAGCTCAAAGAAGGCGATGGTGTGTC
The DNA here is from genome assembly GCF_014529385.1 of Adiantum capillus-veneris. Classification (NCBI taxonomy): domain Eukaryota; kingdom Viridiplantae; phylum Streptophyta; class Polypodiopsida; order Polypodiales; family Pteridaceae; genus Adiantum; species Adiantum capillus-veneris. Next base: position 49,045,185 of record NC_140960.1, read on the forward strand.
ACTCACCGCTCTACTCTTGCTTCGTGGAGGATTCCTCGCCGCGAAGAAGAAGGAGCCGCCGCTTCGCCGTGCTCAACCGCTTCGCCGCCGCCATGCCGTTGTCGCAATGCTCGATCGCACTCTCTCTCTCTCTCTCTCTCTCACACACACACACACACACACACACACATACACACACACACAAGGAGGTGAAGAAGAAGAAGATGGAGATGGAGATGGAGCAAGAGCACTCTTCTATTGCACAAATGAGAGAATGAGTGAATTTTAGGTTTAGTTGACTTTTATATGAGCTCGCCCCATTCACACTTGGGCGCCCATGCTTAGCCAGCTAATCCCTTGAATGTTCCAGTTAGAGTGCACCTCTCATCGGCGATCACTCTTACCCTTTTCCTATTGTACCGACAAGCCCGGTACCTGACTCTACCAAATAAATAATACAATGTCGCCGTAGGTAATAGGGTGTCCGTGAGACATGAGGGTTAACATGCCCCCCTTCTTGATGTAGATTCCGTCCTCGGAAGCTATTGAGTTGAAGCTTGTTATGTCCATGTTGTAGAGCATCTAGATTTGAATCTGCAAGGCAAAGTCACTATTTCAGCAAGCGGAATTATATTTCCATAAATCATGAGGGGAATGTAAGGTACATGTGGAAATGAGTAAATGCAAGATTTATGAGATGTTAAACTGTCATTAAGGACAAATAAATCGCACTTTGAGTAAATTAATTAATCAAGAGTTTTGGGCTTATGGGTGAGTCTATCAATTAGTTAGCTATGACTAAGGTTAAAACAACTACTCTAATATTAGCTAAGCTAAGAAGATTATCTAAATGCAAGATTCCCTAATTGTGCTTTTCAGCTTTGATTAGCCAACTAGCTCTCACAACTACAAACAAAAGCTTGAAATGTTAACTGTAAGCTCGATGGAAGTCTTTTAAATGTCATTCATTTTTTCTTTTTCTCTTTTTTACTTTGGTTCACAATCATTTGACGTGTGTGCTTATTTGTATGTTCGGGGCTTTTTGCTTCTCAAGGAAAAGCGCCCACACTGGGAACCTCTAGGTCTCTAGTACCATAGACAATACATGTGAGTGAAGTACCAAATCAAGCCAGGATTTCTCTTCCAGCATTAGCACTTATGTTTTTTGCTTCCATTTCCTTTGTATTATCACTAGTGTTTTTGTTGTTTAAGTGAGCAAGCTTCTCTATGCCTTAAACATTCCTAAGGTCTCAAATACTCAGATAATTTTATCAGCTAGGACTAGTGGTCAAGTAAATGAGTTAACCTAAAGTCACGGTCTCCTAATCTCAAGGCTCATCCATAAGATTAAACTCTAGTTCCATCAACTTAAGCAAAGACAAATTTATACATCTATAATGGCAGATAACAAACATAACTATTGCACTCAAAAAACCATGAAAAATCATTATTAGCAATTATACATATCCCCCAACATGAATCATGGAAAGTAGTACACCTGGAGGTATGGAGTTTCTCATTTCGTCGAAGTAGATGTCCTCAGCCATGTGGATGGAGATCCATATAAGTCCTACCTAACACATCCAAAAAACAAGCACTATACCTCTAGGAGGCATGTCAGTGTGAAAAAATTAAAACTCCTAGAAAACAAACTCAAAACACAATCCAGACCCCTAACCTACCTATCTGTCATCCCTTTTAGAATCAAGGAAAGAGGATATTATATAAACCGGGTGGCCACCCTAAGGCTAGGCCTCTATCCTCATCATCTAGATAAACGAAATCATTTTCCGTGAGGCCATAGTCTTCCTCGGTCTCTATTATTTCTTCTTCATCATCCTCTTGCGCAAGCGTGTTAATCAAGAACCTCACGATGCGTGGATACTCATCCTGTGCAAAAGAATAATCATGTGCCACCGGAGAAACATTCGCTACTGGGTAGGGATCACTAGTTATCCATAGACGTATCAGCCATTCTAACTCCTCAAAATTTTGCTCACGTGCAAGTCTCTCTACCAAATCCCATTCGCAAGAAAGTACAGGGTAGCAAATGTGAAACACTTGAGAAAAAGAAAAAGGGTACCTTTCATAAAAAATAGAAGCGCATGCCTCTGGTGAACTAGCCATCTTTGAGAATACAAATAGATTTGGTTAGGTCTTTAAAACATGAGTTGTTTTTGTGTGTTGCTTGATGTGACATGGTGAATTTAGACTTATGTGTAGGATCTGATAGGGTGCTCTCTTGTTGCTAGTCGCTCTTGTTCTTTTACCTTTTTATCTTGTTTTTGTGAGTATAAGGATTTATATATACATTCCCTAAGATTGGAGATTAAGAGGTCAAGGAGAAAGGTTGAGAGGGAAGCAAGTGAATGATGGATGTCAACAAACACTCCCCCCTTCCTTGGGTAGATCATACCGTTTGAAATGATGTCGTCACCCTTTGAAACCAGTTGTTCCAAGTTGTTATAGCTGAAGGCTTTAACCAATAGTTTTTGACCGCTCTATGCATTTCATCTAGTTGCAAGGGTGGTAAGGTACTCTCCCATGATTTTATTTGCAACATCGTTGTAGGTGGTGAACTTACAACGAGAGGTGTAAACTCTCTCTTGCTTGTATGGATATGTACAATGGTAGGTGGAGGTTGTATCGAAGCTTCTATTTTTGTATAGGAACTACATGAAGAGCAAGAAGCTTCATTTGCTTTCCCTGTTTCTAAGCTAGGTGGAACAAATCGTTCTTTCTTTGGTACCCAAACTAGCTCTGGAGCAGGTGTGTCGCATTCTGTGATTTTTTCCTTTCCACGATCTTCAATTTGTTTTGGAGCCACAGGATTGAGCTCACATGGGCCCGGTGACAGGTAAGAGTACAATTTACGTTTGGGCACCCAGATTTGATCATTTCCTTCATAGTATCCTTGGGCTTCCAATAGTCGTTTAGGAAACCAACGCAATGTTTCTTTACATTTCTTGGAGTGAGGGGGACGTTTCTTACGAGGCTTCCGTTTTTTAGCATCAGCCATGGTTACTAAATAAGCTTTAGGGACCCACTTGTATGTTTTCTTTGTTATATTAGGATGGTTCTTGTGTGTCTCAAGCTTTCTTTCAACTACATCAATTGAAGCTCTAGAGAGTTGGGCTATGGGGACGTATGGTTCAACCTCTTAGACATGCAATGTCTTGGGTTTTATTTCCTTAGGCAATATCTCAGGGACTATGGCTTGAGTGGTAGGGATAAGTTTTGGTTTTTGCGTTGTGACACCCCCGGTCCCCCAATCAATAGTGCATTTGGTGGCTATCATCCACGTTCGACCTAGGTTTATATTACCCTCCATAGTTCCAACAGGCATGACCAAAAAGTCTTGAGCTACAACCCCATTGTCATAACTGACAGAAGTGTGCCAGATTCCAAAAACCGTAGTTTTTTTCTTGTTGACACCCTTGACTTGGATAATACTCTCAGATAGAGGTGGCTTCCCTAACTGACACCACACCCCATATGATAGAAGATTATATTTAGCACCCGTGTCCAATAAGGCGTTATATAGAACTTTTCCATAGGTGCTATTTAGCTCAATAGGGTATCGTAGAGGTGTGTCAGAGTCCAGTCAATCCTCGTCGATTTCAATGTGGAATGCATGTGTGACTCCAAGGTTAGCCTCTCGTTTTCGTCTTATACGTTGTTGTCGCTCCTTAGCCTCAGCTTGAGCTTGTATCTTCTTCAATTCTATTTGTGCCTTGGCTGCCTTTTTTGTATGGATGGCACGCAACTCCTCTTGGCTTAAGGGATCATAGTATCTTTAAATTTGCTCCCATTGAGGAATCCAATGGTTTCAACTCCATCAAGAGTCTCCACACGAATGGTTCCTTGTGGGGTGATCTCACATACTCTATATGGTCCTTTTCCCGCATACTTCAACTTTTTCTTTTCGTTACGCACTCCATACATAAGGACGTTATCACCAACATTGATATCTTTGTTCTTTAGATGACAGTCAAACCATTTCTTCCTCCTATCTTTCTCCACAAGTGCATTTTGCACAGCTAATTGCCTCTCTTCATCTAGCCTTTCAAGGATATATAAACGCTCAACTAAGGGGTTACCATCCCAACCTTCTTGAGAAGCTACTCGAAGACTAGGAACGACAAACTCCCATGGCATAACCGCTTCTTGGCCATACACCATCTTGAATGGTGTGCAGTTAATGGCAACTTTATACGCAGTACGATAAGCCCATAGAGCTGATGTAAGCTTTAAATCCCAATCTGTGCAATGAGCTTCCACCGTTTTGGTTAAGATAGAGATTAAGGTCTTATTGGTGCTCTCAGCTTGGCCATTTGCTTGTGGATAATAAGGTGTGGATTTATGGTGAGCTATCATAAAGTTGGTAGTGAGTTCTTTTATTACTCCATTTATAAAATGAGTACCATTGTCACTCACAATCTCAAAGGGACAACCAAATATTGTAACAATGTTCTCAAAGAGAAACTTGGCAGTTGACCTTGCATCGGCCTTACGTGTCACCGTGGCTTCCGCCCACTTTGTCACATAGTCAGTGGCAACGATAATATATCAAGATTGAGTGCTACGAGCTGTCGGACTAATTGGGCCTACAAAGTCTAAACCCCATTTTTCAAATGGTTGAGTCACTTTAACAGGATGTAAGGGCATCCTATCCTTTTGTTGTGTGATCTTGTAACGTTGGCATTCATCACATCCTTTTGCAGAAAGTGATGCATCCTTAAATAAGATTGGCCACCAATAGCCTGATTGCAACACCTTTCTAGCTATTAGTTCCCCTGAGAAATGTCCTCCGGCTATACCCATGTGGGCTTCTTGCAGTATGTATAAATACTCATCCTCACGGGCACAACGTCTAAGAATATCATCCTTCCCTAGCCTGTAGAGAGTTCCTGCAATGAGAGAGTAAGGTTCATATTCTTTTAACAGTTTTCGAGCTATTTCCTTACAAAGCTCTCTGGGTGGAAAACCATTAACTAGAAAGTTCACAATATTCTCACTCCATTCAGGTATGGTTTCGACTAGGAATTGAGAAGTATCAGGCAATTCATCATCGAATCTAGTAGGGGCTTCACCATTGGGTATGCGAGACAAATGATCAGCCATGACATGTCTTTTACCAGGTCTCACCACAATGCTAAAATCAAACTCAAGGAGAATTAACAACCATCTTCTAATTATTTCCGTGGAACAAGGTTTATTTACTAGATACAACAAGGCTTGATGATCAACATAGAACACAAACTTGTTGGCCAGAAGCTAGTAGCGAAATTTCTTCACTGCATAAATCATACCTAAACCTTCTCGCTCTGTAGTGGCGTAGTTTCTTTTGGCATCATTCACCTGACGACTTGCAAAGCTAATGGGGTAGTCTAGTTTATGTTCTCCTGGTTGAGCTAGAACACACACTACAAGAGGTTGTGTGCTCTTGTGACGCTGTTAGCGACGGAAATACACTGGGTTTTTATAACTCCCGACGTCGCTAAAACCGTCGCTATATAGAGACGCTCATAGCGACGTTTACACAGAAGTCTATAGCGACGCTACAGAGCCATAAATAGCGACGGTTATAGCGATGCCCGAGAGAAAATTTTTTTGGTGACAGGGCATTGAATGCCCTGCCACCCATCAACCATATTGTACTTGATTCACTTTTTAAAAAAAGTGCAAGGGTAGATAATAGACCCAAAATAGTCACCCACAAGACGCATTGTTTGCAAAATTGACAAGCGTAAAATTGACAATTGTACACATCATAGGCAAAATGAATTGATTGGGAAATGTAATAATGACAATTGTATAACATCATAGGCCTAAAGAATTGATTGGCAAAATGAACTGCGGTGACAAATGTAATAATATACATGGTTCAAAAAGACGTATAAAATCCGTCTCATGATACATAAGCTATGAGAAACCTTAAACTAATGCTATCTAGCTAAGGCTAAACTGATGTCGTCTAGTCGGACGTCTCATCGCGTCCAAGCGGCGTATCTGTCGGATTCTGCAAAAAAAGACAATAAGACAGGTTTCAGTAAGTATAAACACATAAGGACATTTATAAAACAATATAAAAAATAGAAAAGAGTAAACCCTAATACTAACCATGCCGCCGCGAGAACTGAGAATGTCCATCAGGGCGTTTAAGCCCTTCCTGACTGCGTACTCGCGCTCGTACGGTGTGGGATCACCTCCTGTCATCGACCACTGTCAAAACATACAAAGAATTCATTATGTTAGAATTAAAAAACTCATAAACCCTAAACTATCAAACATAAAGAGCAATGCGAAAACACTTACAAAATCGGCCTCAAATGATGTCCATCCACCGCTCCCCAAGTGGTGCGAGCTCCCTGCCCCTACTCGCGCTCTGGCTGCATCCTTTTGTTGCTTCCACTTGTCGGGATTCTCGCGCGTTGCTTTCTTCGCATTCTCCCAATCTTCTTTGGCCAGCCAATCTGGCCTGTTCGACCCGTGCTTGATTGCTTTTTGCACTTCGGAACGCTTGTGTTTGCAGTATTCGCGCATTCGAATCTTCATCAGGTCTTCATTGAAGCGCTGATCCCGTGTTGGAATGGGAAACTCATCATGAAGTATGATGATGACTCTGTTTTTTAAATCACTTGGTACTTCACTCCATTTGTTTAGTATGTAGTGTCTAAACAGCTGAGAGCAAAGACCACGCATGCGCGAGATCACCTTCTTGCCGTCATCATCCATGATGATGCCGCCGCTGAAGTCGATGGAGAAAGGCAAGCCCTCTGGCCGGTGACGCGTGAACCTGGGTGTCCCGACAGGGGTCTCTAGCGGCGTGTCGATGGGGGTACGGACGTCAGGTGTCTCCACCGGCGTCTGGGCCCCGAAGCGAGGAGTGTCGAGTGGGGTGGCTCCTGGCGGAGTAGGTAGAGGTGTGTAGCTGCTAGGAACAGTCAGCCGTGAAAAACTTGGCGTAGATGGCGATGTTGTGGCTGGTGTGGGGGCGGGCAAAGAAGGGGAGGGTAAAGAGCCTCGTCGAACACGAGGCGGTGTGGAGGCATCGGTGGCGGAATCCCCACAACAACCGCCACCGCCAGCACTAGAGCGCCGGTGTCTAGATGAGTGTGAAGCTCGTCTCGTCGACGCCGAAGCTTCGGAGCGCGCCGAATGCTCCGAAAGAGAGGGAGATGCGGATGGAGTAGGAACGCGCGATGATGCGCCAGAGCGATGACGCTCCACATACCACTGTCTCTGCTGCGGTGACAAAGAAGAAAGAAACTCCTCATCATCCATACCTGCATTAAACACACGAATATTTAAACTTAATATTGAATGAATAGAGTAGGCAATGACGCAAAGACCATTAAATACAATGACGTAATGACGCATATAAATACAATGACGCAATGAATTGAGTGATAGAAGAGGCAAGTCGAAAACTCAGAATTTTCAATCAAAAGATATGAGCGCGAGTAGAAAAGAGCGTTATACACCATGGAAGGTACTTAGAGAGCCAGAGCTTTTACAACACTGAGAAAAATTGTTCAAATACAATATTTGTGGCTTTAAGAGATCTCTCTCTCATTCTCGCATAACTCAGCATAACTTCCTATATCTATATAGAGCTCTCCGTTTAAACACATATCCTCTGTTTCATTTTGTAGCTCCTCTGCATGCACCCCATATAGAGTAGTAGCATCTTGATGCTCGTCTGGCACCACCGCAACGGCTTCTGATTGAGCATCTTCTCTGATCTCCTCCATTGATGCCGTTGTGATTGGCACATGGTAGCCTTCATACGTCCTTGCACTACGAGGGGCTACCTCTATGACGTACCACCAGTTTGATGTAGACTTTGTAGGATGAAATATTACCTGCCAGAGACACATAACTTACATGAGAGCTTTCAAGCACATAACTTGTAAAAGGGGGATGTTAACTATTTACATACTTACTTGTTCACAATGCTCGGGTAGTAAGAAAGTGTCTCTTAGGTCAGTCCATTTCTTAGTAGAATCCACCTCAAGAAAACCAGACTCTCCTCTATGCACAGTAGCGTTGCGACCCTCCATGATTATCTTGAACCATTGCACGTCGAACAAGTCGACAAAAAATCCTCTGTAATCGATCCTCAAAATCTCTTGTAGCATGCCGAAGTAAGTGAGTTCCGCCACCACAGGATCTGCATCAGAGGAACGTCGTCGACTAGACTGTTCAAATTTTGCCATGATTCCACAATATTGAGTAAAACGCTTTTTGTCGATTCGTTCCACCCTAAAATGTCGACCTTTACACCATGCTGCTGTGTATGACTTATACTACAACGAACAAAGATTATGAGTGGCCGTTCAAACGTTTAGAAATAAAGTCACTAGCTAGTCGTACATTGCAAACTTACCTTGGTTGCGCAACCCCGAGAGTACTCCCACTCTTCCTCAGTCACTTCGTCACCGCATTGTTGTGCGCTTTTCAATTGGTTGTGCAACCATCTTAAGCTCATGAAGGTTGGTAGGCTCTCCAGAACCGTCGGATAGTGCATCGTTGGTCGTCTTGCCCGTCTCCACTCGATTTGTGCCCTTTGTCGCTCTTGCTTTGCATCCTCATATTGTGAAATCCACTTTTGCATCACTGGATTGTGAAGCATGCAAAATCGGTTGATTTTAGTCTCTAGATCTTCCATCATCTTCTTCTCAACACTGAGATTGGACATGACAATCCGAGATATGCGCTCATCATCTATGGTTCGCCATAGCGTGTCCCGGGCTTTATCAAATCCGTCTAGCCACTCTCCAATGTACACTAGGGACTCTGATACCAACCAACCTTCTGTCATGCTACCCTCCGGACGTGCCTTTTGACACACATATCCCTTAAGCGTTTTCATGAAACTTTCTAAGAAGAACATCCATTTGGAATGAACTGTGCCAGCTATTTCCACCTCATCAACTATGTGAACAAGAAGATGCACCTGAATGGTTAGCATGGTAGTAGGAAAATGTTTCTCAAACATGCACACAAGCTCCGCAGCATTTAGTTTGGCGAATGGTATGGAGTCTACGTTGATCTCCTTTTGTGAGATCCATTGCACCAGCTTTGCAAGTTTGTAGATTGTGTTACGGATGTCGAGAGACAAACATCCCTCAATGGCAACCGGTAAAATAAACTGTAAAGTATGTGCAGCAATGATATTAAAGTCCACATTTTATGCAATGATATTAAAGTCCACTATGAACGTACCTGACACATTTTATGCCAATCGTGTGACTTCAAACCGGTAAGCTTTCCTTCTTTAGTAAAACACGTTCGGAGCAAGTGCATTATGCCAGTGGGGGTCCACAAAGATCGAATGGTCTCTTTTACTTTGCGTTCTTGGGCTCCTGTGAAAATCCATGGTGCTTTAGAGAGTTTTATCGATCCATCAGACACTGTTTGCGGCCAATATTGCTCCATACGATCCACATTTCTAAGGTCAACTCTGGCTCCCAAAGTATCTTTCTTGCCGGTCAGATGGTCCCATAGTAGATTACCCACATTCTTGAATATGTGCATTGGATCGAGCAAGTGATTGATCATGAGTCGGGGCCAGTATGGTAGCTCGTACCATAGAGATAGTCTCTTCATCCCTGGAGGCAATCCGTCATCGCACATCTCCTTCTGCTCTAACCATGCTTGTGCAGACATCCTTGGTGGCTCTCTTCCCAAAAAGCCGTCGTGTAACACATGATTCTCTGGAAGATACGCTTGATGACCTTCGTAGATTTGCTTCTTCAGTGAGGGCGCCCTACGTGCATTCAGTCTAGGTCCACATGTGACACATGCTCTGTATCCGCTTGTTTGAAGCCCTGCATGTATACACATGATAATAGATCAACTATGGGAAAAAACAAGGTTTATAGTGTCTGAGTGAGGAGTGTCAATAGATCACCTGAGCATTCTGTTAGCCCGGGATAGTCATGCATGGTCCACATTAGAATGCCTCTGATCAAAGCATTCCGTCGTCCTGTGTGTCGGCTCATATCCACCACCTCTATGCCAATCCACAATTGTTGTAGCTCTTCCAATAGTGGACGAAGATACACATCCATATTCTCCACTTTATATCGCCCTGGCACAATCAAGCTTAGCCATAGGTGCCCCTTCTTCGTAGTCAACCACGGGGGAATGTTGTAGTTGACGATGACAACGGGCCATACACTGTAAGATGTTGATCTTTGACCAAATGGATTTACGCCATCCATAGCCAGGCCTAAGCGCAAATTTCGAGCTTCCCTGGCAAAATTCGACCATGTTCCATCTATATGTTTCCAGGCTGCGCAATCTGCAGGAATTCGTAGCACACCATCCGAAGATTTATTCTCCTCATGCCATGATGCTAGGGCGGCCATGGACTTACATTCGAAGAAATGCTTGATGCGAGGAAGTAGAGGAAAATGTCGCAAAACCTTTTGTGGAATTTTTGTCCCGTGGAGATCTACTCGATATCTTTCGGAATCACATTTCGGACACTTCTCCATGTCTATGTATTCCCCTCTGAAAAGAATGCAGTCATTAGGACAAGCGTGGATAGAATTGTAATCCATCCCCAAGTTTCGCAAAATCTTTCTTGCTTCATCTCGGGAATCTGGCATCACATTTTCAGCTGGTAGTATGTGCTCTTTAAGCAATCTACACAACATAAAAATACGATACAGTCGTGTAAAAATCTATCAGATCATTATACATTTAGAGTTTTATTAAAGTAAACTAATTGTAATAGATCACCTGGAAAGCGTTGTGACGCTAGTGTCACTCCATCCAAACTTTGCCTGCATGTTGAGAAGAACCAGAAGTGCTTTCAATCTAGACATACGTGCTCCATTATACAATGGCGTATCGGCTTCACTTTTCATATCATCATAGATAAGCCTTTCTGAATCCATGATCGTCTCGATCATTTCATCAATCTCAGGCTCAAACATTGCCTCTTTGGGAATGTGCTCTGCATGATCATCCCCCGAGCTGTCTGAGGCTACATCTTGTGGCCTCACATATGCTGCTTGACCAAAGCGCCTGCGAACACGTCTATTGGGTTGCAAGATTGCTGCTTGTTGGCCAGCGTTAGAGTCCGACGCGTTATAATTGGCAACAACTCGATCTATAATAGATGGATCGAACTCACCAAATTCGCGAACGTGCTGCAAAGAAACACGTCTTGTCCGTCACATAGCATGCTTGCATTGATTACAAGGACATAAGACCCTCGTTGAGAGATAGGTGTTTCGGTTGGACGTTCCCACATCCTCGTCACTACTCATAATGAGGATAAAAATCTTATAACCTGGACAACAAATTTAATATTCTATTGGCATTCTTCGTCTTATCTCTCTCTCTCTCTCTCTCTCTCTCTCTCTCTCTCTCTCTCTCTCTCTCTCTCTCTCTCTCTCTCTCTCGCTCTCTCTTTACCTCACTCAGAACCACGGAGATCAGAACCACCGGGTTATAATCTTGTCTTTATTGGTCAATACCTATATTTGTGGGTACAAGAAATCTACAGACCCACGTCTACATGATACTACTGCATGTAGTGGACAAAACCCCTTTGCCTCTTCTCTAGCTGTAGCACTTCACAGTATCTTAACATCTTTTCACAGTAGATCTTTTCACTGTTCGTCTAACTCTAAACCCTAAACCGTAAGTAATTCTTGCGTGGACTCGATCTAACTAAAAATAAACCTAAATCTAATTTAACGTAAGTCTACATCTAACCTAATCTTTAACGTCTTTTGGGATAGTTTCCTACGACGTTAAAACTCTCTTCTTCTTGTGTGTGTGTGTGTGTGTGTGTGTGTGTGTGTGGGTAAACCTAAATAAACCTAAATAAACCTAAGTCTAATCTAATATAACATAAATCTAAATCTAACGTAAATTATGTTATATTAAAAACAAAGAACTAAACTAACAGGGATTATAAGAACCTTAAAACTGATTTAACACATAATTTTTCACATAACTCGGCAAGAGTTGGCATTCTCATCACTAAAGATGTGAGAGTTAACTTCCGGCGGTGATGCTGCCTCATCTCCATCCACATCTGACGACAGCAATTGGTCCTTTAGACCGTTCTTGCTCTTGTTACTAACTTTGAAGTTGCTGTTGAATGACTAGAGGTTGTCTAGATGGTCGTTGTGTCGGGGATGTAGTGACACTTGCCGCCCTGAAGATCCACCTTCTTCCCTATCTTCTGAAGACATTTCACCAGTACTTTTGGATCGACGGAGCCCACCATGAGTGAAGGCAGCAATACCCTATATTCCATTGAGGGCTTTCTTCACCCGCTTCATGCAGGCATCGCAGTCTATGGAGACCTAAATCTAATCTAATATAACGTAAATCTAAATCTAGCGTAAATAAACGTAAATCTAATTAAAAATAAACCTAAATCTAATCTAATTTAACTTAAATAAACCTAAATCTAATTTAACGTAAGTCTACATCTAACCTAATCTTTAACGTCTTTTAGGATAGTTTCCTACGACGTTATAACTCTCTTCTTCTTGTGTGTGTGCGCGTATGTGGATGTGTGTGCCAATAAAAAGAGATAAATGGTATAACCTTTCTATCACCCATGCCAAGTATGATAGATTGGTTATGCCATTTCCCTCTTGAATAATAGGTCTTGAGTTCAAGTCCTCGTCGGCTAGATCTTTAGGTCTTTTAATTTTAATTAGTTTCCTAGGACGTTAAATTAGTTTCTCTCTCTTTCTCTCTCAATGTGTGTGCGTTTTTTTGTTTATGCATGTTTTCTCTCTCTTTTCCTCTCTCAATGTGTGCGTTTTTTGTTTATGCATGTTCTCTCTCTCTTTTCCTCTCTCAATGTGTGCGTTTTTTGTTTATGCATCCTCTCTCTCTCTTTTCGTCTCTCAATGTGTGTGTGCATTCTTTGTTTATGTATGTGTGTGTGCGTTTTTGTTTATGTTTGTACTCTCTCTCTCTCTGTCTCTCTCTCTCTCTCTCTCTCTCTCAAAAACACTATGTGTGTGTGTGAGAGAGAGAGAGAGAGAGAGAGGGAGAGAGAAAGAGGGGAAGGGAACATGAGAGTGAGGAGAGGGAAGGAGCATACCTGGCTCTCCTTCCTCTCCTCGTGTGTGTGTGTGTGTGTGTGTGTGTGTGTGTGTGGAGAAGAAAGAGAGAGAGAGAGAGAGAGAGAGAGAGAGAGAGAGGGAGAGCGTTACCTGCTCCTTGCTTGAGGGCGCCGAAAAACTCAGATCTGAGATCTGAGTTTTTGGGCGCTCTCTGTTATTTTTTTAGCCCACAGCTGGCGTCGCTATGAGCGTCGCAAATTTACTTGTAAATTTGCGACGCTCATAGCGACACCGGGAATTTTGTTTTTTGAGCGTCGTTGTGTGAGCGTCGCTAATATGAATAGCCTCTTGTAGTGACACCCAATAGCAAAGTTCAATGCATCAATATGCACATGAAAAATTACATTCCAATCGGGCACTCGTAGAATAGGAGCGCTAGTCAAGGTCTTTTTCAATGACTCATAAGCATGGTCACACTCCGTAGTCCATTGGAACTCAATAAGAAGCTTGTACAAAGGACGAGCTATCTCGGCAAGGTTTAAAATAAACCGTCGGTAATAACCAACATGGCCCATGAACCTTTGAACTCCTTTATAGTTTGTAGGTGGTGGCAATTCTGCAATGTCTTTACTTTTGCTCTCATCTGTGGAAATCCCATTTTTGGACACTATATGCCCTAAAATGACTCCATGTTAGTAACCCAAAATTGGCATTTGAAAGGGTTTAAGGAGATGCGATACAATCTACACTTCTCAAACACTTTTCGTAAGCATGATAGATGTTCTTTCCAAGAGGAATAAACACAAAGGTCATCTAAGAAAGCATCACAAAACTCCCTCAAATATTCTCTAAAAGCAGTGTTTATTAATCTTTGAAAGGTAGCCGGGGCATTGGTTAAGCCAAAAGCCATAACACGAAATGCGAACACTCCAAACTCGGTTATAAAGGCTGTTTTAGCTTGGTCCTCCAGCGCAATTGTGATTTGATTGTATCTAGAGTACCCATCCAAAAAGCTATAAGCTTCCTTCCCTGCAACTCTTTCAAGCACATGTTCTGAATATGGCAAGGGGTAATGGTCCCTCCTACTGGCGGCATTGACCTTCTTGAGATCAGCGCACACTTTGAGTTTCCCATTCTTTTTTGGCACAATCACTATTGGAGACACCCATTCTGAGTGCTCAATAGGGTATATGAATCCGCATTCCACAAGCTTTTCAATCTCTTCTTGAACGATCTTTGCATATTTAGGATTCATTGGGTAGGGTCGTTGTTGAACTGGTTTAGCCATGCTATTCATGGGGATTGTGTGCTGCACCACGGAAGGTGGAACACCTTTCATATCATGATAAGTCTAGGCAAACATATCCTTGAACTCCTTAAGAAGTTCTTTAAGTACACACTCCTCAGTCTCGGTCAGATCTTGGGCAATGAAAACAGGTTTAGACTCTTCTCCTGGGTCTGCTAACTCTATTTCCTTAACTATCGTTGGACCATCATAGACTCCATTGCTCCCATCGATAGGTTTTCTTTGAGCCTTTGTATACACAACCTTACGTTCCTCTATGGTATAGGATTTGAAATGTTCAGGTGCAAGGTGTAAGTCTCTGGGGTCTTGTTGTTCTGTGGACTATGATTTAACTTCTGATTCCTTTTGTTGTTGAGCTAACTCTTGATTTTGTCGTCTCCTTATGGTACGGCTCAACTTTGGCTTCTCTGTAGCCTCTAGTTGTGCGATGTCAATGGGTTGTGGACTACACCACATAACGCTTTGAAGGTATTCACCCCAGTTATCTACCAACTTTTGATGAGCATCACATGCCCCTATATAATTAAGCCATTCTACAGTAGATTTCTTTTCATTTATTCTAGCATGCACATTTGCTCGATATCGTCGCCTCTTATATCTCTTACTCTTCTTGTTTAATTCTCGATTACGGTCGATTTCTAGTGAAGACTCACTAGATGAATCACTACTTGTGTCTTCTGCTCCCTTGGATAGATTATCATCTAGGTTACCACTGGGCCTTGAATGGTTTGTCCCCACATTTGCACTAAGATTTAACTCAGATTCTTCATCCTCAGAGTCAATTTCAACTGATGATTCTGATCCCAAATCGTGTGGGCTATAGTCTTGTGAGGCGCTACTGCTTTCAATGCCAGTCAAACTTTCATCTTGTAGATCATCAGAAGCTATATGCATTGCTTCTAGCATGTTTAAGGGTACAAGTGGTGGTATTTCATCCCCCTCAGGTGTTACCCAGGTCGTCCCCCTATTTCCCCAAGTGTCTATGGTTGCTGCTAGGTGGACCCAATCCACATTGTCCGACTCAGTCATCCCAGGTAGTACATCCATATAAGGAGAATCTTCCCCAACATCAGTGTCCACTTTACACGTGTAACAATACTGCAATGGGGCCGAGTGAACTGTGGTGTCAGATCTATGATCAATTATAAACCTGTTTCCTAGAGGATGTGCTCGACCTATCACAAGATCCACTCGAATGACAGAATCTTGGAACTGCAGGTAGACATGGTTTTTAGACCAGTCATGCACCATTTTTGCTTCCCTCATGAAAGGACGTCCTAAGATCATCTCCGATGCCATAGTGTGTTTGGAGAAATCCATAACAATAAAGGTAATCCTTATTTTATGTCCAAAGACCTTGATCTTGAGATCTTCTAGCATCCCAATAGGTTTAACAATAGACCCATTGGCCATCTTCACTACTATGGTTGTGGTCGCAAGGTGAGGTCTTCCCATAGTTTCCCAACAATTTTTAGTCACAATGCTAACCCCAGCGCCACCATCAAGGATTCCCTTCACAGTTAATCCCTTAGTAGTGATTGGTATAGTCGCATTGGATTCATCACCCTCAAAGTATTGTCCCAACTTATTAACACGTATTTCTATAACAAGGTTCTCATCTAGGTTCGATTGTGGATCTATGTATTCCTCCTCTATTGGCATCTCCCCAGCTCCATCCATCTGTGCAAATTGTGGTAGCCCAAACTTCAGTTCTCCATTGAGGAAGGCTCGAAGGGCTGAGACTAGGTCGGGGTCTTTATATAGTTTGGATATGATGGTGGTTCTAACTTATGAAGACATGAAATCCATCAATTTGGCAATGTTTAACGGCACCTTTTGGCCTTGAGTCCCTTGACGTGGGGAAGATGGGATCTCCATTTCTTCGATAGGATCAAGTAGTCCCTCTGTAAACATTCTTTCCATCAAGAAGTGAGTACGCCCACTTTCCCATGACTTTAAGTCACTTTCTTCTTGGATGACACTAGGTATGTTCAAGGGTCTATGGACTTGGTGAGGTTGTTGTTGCGTAGGGAACACGGTGTCTGTAATCTGGATCTTCCTAGGTGCTGGTTCTAGATCCCTTTGGGTATCTTCTACCAAACTCCTTAATTGCTTGACTCGCTCAATCTCCTCTGTAGGGTTTGGGTAAGTTCCTATCTTCTTTTTGGATCCTGGCCATTGTGGCTCATGAAGATCTTCCTTGTTGGTTTCTATGTTAGTGGTCGTTTTGGTCTCCATGGTTTCACCTGAATCAGAATCTTCTTCAGCGTCGTTCATATATACGGGGTCGTCACCAATCCCTATGTTAGTATTTGAACTGGGGTCTGACTTCGCTGCTTTTTGCAATCTCTTTCTTTGTGTTTTCTTCTTTTTCTGAGATTGAGCAATTGATGCCGTGTCTCTTTCCTCAAGAATATAGTTTTGTTTTTGAAGCATCGATTGTGTGAGTACGTTTACTAGTACCACGGGTGCACTTAGTGATGGCTCCTCGGTAAATTCAATCAATTTTAATGGCGTGATCTTCAGTGCATTTGGATTATTTGGACATTGGGCAATCAAATGATCTATGCCACATCGATTACACATGAGTATCGGTATTGTAGACGTGCTCACTTGATTGGTTTGCTTTAGTGTGGCGTTCTTTTGTAGCCTAATAGGACACTCGGCTACACGATGTGGACCTCCACACTCATAGCATTGAAGAGGTGGTCTCTTAGCAGTGTAGTTGATATTTTGGCCTCTTGCCGCAAGAGCAGCTACTTGATATACAGGTTTGACTTGTCCCCAATAGTCCTCCATGTAGTATTGTGGACTTTCTTCAAGCACATCCATCCCATAGGCGATATTAGGATCTATATCTTCCTCATAGCCTTCCAAACAAGAAATAGATGACTCACAACCCACTTGATTCACATAAGTGATTCTCGGATGTGGTGGTTGCGGTCCTAGCACTGGAGGTGGTAAGGGTATTGTTTGAACATCATTTTGGGCCCTAGGGACCATATGTTGTGATGTTTGTTCAAGAGGTGGGGCCAGCATCAAGGCAGGCACTCGAGGTGTGTCTGTCCATGCTAAGGTTGGTCTATTGGCCATCGCACGCTTAAATACTATGCAATCCTTAGCTTGATGACCATACCTCCCACATGCATTGCAGTTCCCATTGAATTTTACTCTAAAAGTAGGGAATTCACTGGTACTATGCGGTCCATAGCATACTGAGCACCATTGTTGCTCCCTTCTTGGATACATATGATTGTTTTGTGGAGCACGATTGTCTCTAAGACTCTCTTGAATAGCCTTGGTGAGATCTGCTAAAGTCATTTTAGATATCTTTGGCTCCTTAGCAATAGTCTTTAGGGTCATTGGCTGATGCCCCGATGCTTGTGAGCTAATAGATTTAGACTCAACAGACACTCTTTCTCCTTGAATCATTAAATTATCCTCCAATTGGATCGCGTTGGTGGTGACTGCTTCCCAAGTGGTGATACCTCTAATGACTAGGCCATTGTAGATATCCTCATGTCCTAATCCCCTAATGAATCTATCCAGCAATTGGTTATTGTTGAAGCGCTCATTTGGATTACAACGAGAATTCAAATGCTTCAAGCGACTTATAAAGTCTCTCACTGACTCTCTTTTCTCTCATTGGGCTTTCTGAAGCTGAGAGGCTACACCCCAAAGTACTCCCTCTCGTATGTATTCTTTTAAGAACAGTCTCCTAAGAGTAGGGTAAATCATTTTTTCTTCCACCCTTAGGGTTCTATACCAATCCCCAGCCTTTCCACTTAAGGTTAGGCTTAAAGCATTGCTCTTATGTAGGTCATTGTGTTCTCCTAGAGAATCACATATTTGTTCAAACACTTGGATATGCTTTCTCACATCCCCGTCTCCACTAAATTTTTGTGTGAGCTTGGCTATTTGAACTGCCTTACTTCTAGGCTCTCTATCAGGCGTGTTACGCATATTCTCAGCAATAGATCGACCAATAGCTTGAGCAAATGTTTCCAAGTCCCCTAAGTGAGCAGGCACCGTGGGTGAAGACGCTCGAGAGACTACATGTGGAGTAGGTATTGGCATTGGGCTTGGCGCATAGGAAGCCCTTGGGTTCCGCGTTGGGTACGATGTTGTGCCATGTGGTGGTCCAAGTTCATATGTGTGGCCCTAGGCATAGCAGACGTCGGATGTGCCATGCTAATGCTAGCTGGTATAGTCCCATGGAAATAAGAACTTGGGTGTTGTGGTTGTGGGGCATAGGTAGTTGAAACAATGGGAGGGGTAGGGAGTACATGAGTACGTGGACCCATAGGTGCATACGATTGGTACGGACTTGTAGGTACTATTGCAGGCATTGAGCTACCATGTAGCGGTGCTTTACTAACAAACAAGGTCCATGGTGTGTTTCTTGGCATGCCCATCATTGGGGTAGGCATGGTAGCCGTGGTGTCATCAAGGGAAAGATGAGCTAGACTTGGAAAAGTAAAGCTATCACTTGTGGGCTCAGATTGCATTGAGACCCCTGGCAAAACAACATATGAGGGATCGATGGGACTCACTGGGGGAGTCTCCATGTGTGATAGAGTGGGTTGTTTCCCTTTGCCCGTGTCTAAAAATCGCATAGGACCCGTCGAAGGTATGTTTATTCCTTGATTTTGCCTCTCGAACTGGATAATCCTATGGATGACATTGAAGATCATGTGTTGTTGTTCCTCCAGACTAGTGGCACTAGATGTGGATTGTACAAATTCTAACCAACCCACATGGTATGTGTAGCCCATGTATAGGTCGGTCAAAGTCTCCGTGTGTAGGTCATATTCCCAATTTTCATTGAGAAATACCCCGTCCAAACTTGGTGTACTAGAGGGTTGCCGTGAGGTGGATGCAATGTTGCTTCCCGTGTTTTGACTTTTAGTCACCACTACCTTAGAGGCGACTTTGGAAGGTGGTAGCTCAGTAGGGCCCTCATTAAATGAGTTAGGTTGAATGTACATGTGGACACTGTGAGGGAGTGTGGGATTCTACTTCCCCACCCCCTTCGTTTACTTCACTAGCCGTATGTTCAGAGCGCGTAGCTCTACTAAAAGTTTCCATCAAACGGCTAAAAGCACTAGTTCTAGGTTGTTGGGCCCAGCTAGGCACGGTTTCATTTGTACCCCCGGGGATTTGTGTAAGATGCTCTTCCATAATAATATCGTAGTCAGAGGAAGAGTCGCTAGCCGCTATATTTGGGTCTTGGGTTGCACTACCTTGGGTCCTCGTCGAGAGCATAGACCCTAGCGTGGAAGGATAGTGAGTACCCCCGTAAATCGAAGCACTAGCTAGTTGTTTGGACTCTAGCACACGACCAGAGCGTAGATACATGTGCTTTGGGTAGCCTACAAGTGTCGGCAAGTACCCTCAAAGGTTACTTGCTTTGTTTTGTGGGTGTTTTGCACCCCGTTTTCTACTTGATTTTTTCTTGTTTTTTATGTTTTTTGAATGTTTTTTAATGTTTGATTTTTTTTTATTAAAGTGTGTGATAGCTCGAAATGAGCGTATCACTTAGAGGGTCGCTGTGTACTTTACAGCACAATTTTCGGGCATCTGACTTTTCGTTGGTCCTCACAAATCAATTTTTAGCTACGTATGAAGCTAAAATTCATTTTTTAAAAGGCGACTGAGGCTTAGGCCTGAGCGTGAGCTTGGGCTTGGGTCTGGGAGATATTCTCGATCCCGGTCCTACCTTTAAAATTTATTTATTTATTTAAAAAATATTTATTTATTTTTTTATTTTTTTATAAAAAGGATAAGGCCGCCGCGGCCTGCGTGAGAGCACACACACACACACTCTCTACCTACTTCTAACTAATACACCTACTCTTACACACTAACACACTCTATTAACTCTCACTAATCTACTTCCTACTTACTGTACACAGAAAACTAACTATCTTAATACACAGAGAATAAACACAGAACCTTTGAAATCTCTATTAACAAAGAAAACTAACTACCTTAATACACAGAGAAATAACACAGAACCTTTGAAAACTCCATTAACAAAAAAAACACAAAGTATAACACCAAATCCCTCTTCTCAACACACACACACTCCTTCCTTACCTTTCCTACAATAGAAATTGCACCACGGAGAAGCACAGAGTGCTACTCGAGCTTCATGTATGGCATTTCCCGACAGCGGAGCCAAAAATGTGTGCGTATGTCGCACGTGTCAATGCAAGGAACTTGCCGATACACCGTGTGCAAGCCACAAATGGCTCCAAGCACACAACAAGCCTAAACTAGTAAGCTCAAAGAAGGCGATGGTGTGTCACTCACCGCTCTACGCTTGCTTCGTGGAGGATTCCTCGCCGCGAAGAAGAAGGAGCCGCCGCTTCGCCGTGCTCAACCGCTTCGCCGCCGCCATGCCGTTGTCGCAATGCTCGATCGCACTCTCTCTCTCTCTCTCTCTCACACACACACACGCACACGCACACATACACACACACACAAGGAGGTGAAGAAGAAGAAGATGGAGATGGAGATGGAGCAAGAGCACTCTTCTATTGCACAAATGAGAGAATGAGTGAATTTTAGGTTTAGTTGACTTTTATATGAGCTCGCCCCATTCACACTTGGGCGCCCATGCTTAGCCAGCTAATCCCTTGAATGTTCCAGTTAGAGTGCACCTCTCATCGGCGATCACTCTTACCCTTTTCCTATTGTACCGACAAGCCCGGTACCTGACTCTACCAAATAAATAATACAATGTCCGCCGTAGGTTACAACGTCCGTCGTAGGTAATAGGGTGTCCGTGAGCCGTGAGGGTTAACAAGGGAAAACCCTCAAGGGTCAAAAGACAAAGGACCATTTGAATTTGAAGAAAGTGAGTAGGAAGACACCACCACACCGCTCGGGAGAAAAATAAGGGAAAGAAGTACAGTGCCACAGTTCGAACTTCAAAAAGTATATGTAGAGGCCCAACAAAGAATTGAGGAAAGAAGGACAAAATTGCGGGCTGAGAGAAAGGCAAGGGCTGCTGCAACACAACTAACAGAAAAACAAAGGTTCGAGAAGGAAAGACGAGCAAGAATAGAAGAGGCAGCTCAAATACGGGATGAAAAACAAAGGATAGCCGCGGAACAAAAGGCTGCATAAGTGGACGTATATTCTCAGTCCACTGAAGGAACAAAGGAGAAAGATGTGGCTGAAGATATGAACCAAGCAGAGCAACTAAAGAAAGCTCAAAGAGAGAAGAATGTGGAAGCACGACAAGCGGCGGAATTGACTCGCCAAAGAATAATAAAGATTTTAAAGAAAAGAAAAGCGGATGCGTGTGTTTCACAGCCAAGGGAAGATGCACCGAAAAAGAGGCACGTACAAGAAGTGGAGAAATCACCACCTCCTCCCTCGCCGAAATCACCACCTCCTCTTCCATCACCTACACACAAAGAGTCTATGCCCCCTCCTGAAGCAATAGGGTACCAAGAAGCCTGTCAGGCTATGGTTGATTTTGACTACAGAAAAACCTTAGAAGATCTAGAAAAACAGTTCCGATGCCATCACGTGGTGCTAGAAGAAAAGGAAAGGCTGGTACAGGAGGCTCAACACATGCAAAAAACTGGGCAAGAGGAGTTAGAGAGCCTGCGGGCACAACTGGAGCTCACAACCAAGGAAAGAGACACTGAGTGATAGCAAGCTCAGTCTTTGATCAGAGACTTAGTGGATGTCAAGACGGAGTTGACAACCAAGGAAAAGGAATGCCAACATTTGACAGCAAGAGTAAAGAAAGCGACGGAGTAGCTTGATTACGAAGGTGCAAGGTTTCAGAGGGTTAATAGTTCATACCTCACTGTCAAAAGTACTCTAACAACCTTGCTAGAAAACCAGGAACCTGTTGGAGCATTGGTCTCCACATCGGACAATGCTACAGCAGTGAACACCCTAGGGACACTGATAGAGGAGCTAGAGCAAGAAAAACTTCAAAGACAGTTGCTTCTCTCGGGGATGATGGCCCAGACGGCGGCCAACGAGCAAAAAGTAAAAGACCTGGAGCAGCAATTGGTAGAAGCGAGAGCCAAAATAGAGACGCAGAAGCAAATTAGCGAGACACTGCTGAAGGAAAAGAAGACCTGATTTCTCAACAACAAATTAGAACAGACGAAGCCCATGTGCAACCGCAACTGCTGCCTATTCAAGACATGCCTAACTTGCCTGAAACTTCACATGAAGGAGAATAAGGACAGGGATCAGCCGAGGCAAGCCTAGATATTAGAGATGAGCTCACCCAAAGCATTAAGGAGATGCCGGAAGGTCCAGCCAAAGAATACATGCTCTATGAAGTAAAGATAATGGACTCAGCCGCACTGGCATTCTTACAGCCAGAAGAGCAAGTACTAGGGTTTGGCCATGACTACCTACTGATAGCCATTTTTCGGCTTTCCATAATTGCCATAGTAAGCTACCTCACCCTACCAAATTCACCCAAACACTATGGCTATCCCTACCATTTCACTGTACATAGGCGTGTGTGAGTTATGGGGCTTTTCCCATATCTTCTTAAAATCCTCAGCTAGCTAGTCACTGGGCTAGTTGAGTCAAAAAAAAATAAAATATTATGGCCCATTTGTGTGTAAATATTGCATTATATATATGGCCTAAATATAGGGATTTTTATAATTATTCTAGTATTTTATTTAAAAAATTTATACTTAGGTGTGTGTTTTATTAAACCTATGTACACCTTCTTTCATTCTCTTACACCATAAGTATATTTTTTGCCAATATGTACATACTCTAACCTCATATTTTTCCTTTATACAAATCACTCCCACATTTTCACCCTCACCCTCGTGAAAACAAAAAATTGATTTCTACTCATTGGTCACGTTTATTATATTATTTACTTGCATACCTTTTCCTCTTTCACCCAAAATAATTCAAAGAGGGACCATATCATATGATTCCAATATCTTTCCATATCCATAACTCCTCCATATTTTTATTATTATTTTTACCGATTATTCTAACACCATGTGCTCATTGAGCTAAAGTCCATGAATAGTCCATACACTAGTCCCACCATGTATATATTTCTTTATTATCCAATAATCCTCCTCCATGCATGTGTCAAGGGCAACTTGGATGCTTTGTATTATGATATGACAAAGGAGGGGCTCACTCTTGGATGCATTGTACAAATTCAACAAAGGAGGGGGCCACTGAAGACTTTTTGTGAAGAAAAAACAGGTCTTTTGGTGGGATTTTTAACACCTATCTCCACTCCGAATTTGGAGCGGTGGTCAAAAGAGAAAATGTAGCACACGCTTTGAATAATCACTTCAAATTGTTTCATGATTTTTGGAGTAACCACCGGTGAGCTATGATTTTTTGAGTGGACCCCAGTCTGCCCACTTTTCTCACAAGTAGCCCATAGTCTTCTCTCACCTCTATCCATACTTCTACACACACACACACACACACACACACATCCCTCTCTCTCTCCCTCTCTCCCTCTCTCCTTTTCCTTAAAACTTTACTTTCACCTTATCTACCATCAATAATGCTCTTTTTTGAGCCCACATCCATGACTCAAGCAGACAAAGAAGGCACGCAATGTTTTGATATTCAAAAAAATCATAATCCTGATTTGTTAGCTTGTAAATTAGGATTTCCAATAATCTTAATGAGGGGTCTCCAACCTATAAATAGGCCCCTCTCCTTCTTTTAAAACAACCTCCAACATCTCACATAGCACCCCAACACTCTATCCGTGAGGAGAGACTTAGGTGTAACAACCACTTGTGAGCTTCACTCTTGGTGTGAGAGAAGCCTTCAAGCTACACATTGCAAGTGAGAGAGCCTGAGTTCCACAAATCTCAAAACCACTATTGGATATGCTCCTTCATCATCAATAAATTGAAGTTTGTTGCATCAAATGCGTGATTCGACGTTCAAATCTTCGTCCTTCCATTTGTGCAATACGGTTTGGTGAATTCAAGGTGACTTGTGTATTTTGGGTTTTTATCGATTGATCTTGATTTTAGAAAGTGTTTTAGTGTGTTTTTCATTGCCAGTTTTTTGTCCATTGTAAGAGGATATTGTGGTGAGAGGTCTCCCACACCCTAAGACAGTGTGTGTGTGTGTTTTGGCAATGTTTAGCAATCACTAAGCATTGAGTGAGTTTTGTACAAGTTCTACGATAGCATCATAACGAACCATCTCCATTTGCAAGTCACAAATAAGGTATTACGCAAGATCTTTTCCTCTCTCTCTTCCCTTTTCTCTAGCTCTCTCTGGTCCATTTTATGTGTGTCTTGGTGTGAGGTTGCTTGTGTGTGTTGTGTGGTGCATCTTCTTGGTTGTGCCAAAATTTCTCTTGCGTCCTAGTTCGCATACCATAACTAGGTGGTGCCCCTATCTTGTTTGGGTTTGGCTGTGGGTTTGTTGTTGTGTTGTGCTTGTGGTTGCCCCAGCCCCAATTGAGCAGCATGGGAGCCTTGAGGGGTGTTTAGAGGTCGCCTCTCTTGTTGCCCGACCCGGACCGCCTCAATTTTGGTGCCCCCAGTGAGGACTGACTTTGTGCTTATTGTTGTTGTATTGCATGAATGCTTGAATTTTAGCATAATCAAGTAGATTATATGAATCATGAAAACTTGTATAACCGAGTTTAATTTCATGGCAAAAAAAATGATCTAGAATATGGTTTGGATTAGCAGAACATAAGAAAGGAAGAAAACATTTTCACATAAAAGTCTAGAATTCATGTTGAAAGACCTTTCAAAACTTTGTGTAGTTAGTTGATGATTGTTTGGAACTAATCTTTGTGTGGTTCTAGCATTGAGAGACTATGACACGCTATACCTTTGATGATATCCCAATCTTCTTCGGAAATCCAGAAGAAGATGTTGATGATTTTCTTGCTGATTTTAGAATGGTTTGTCATATCCTTGGTAAAAGGGATGACATTGAAAAAGGGGATTTTCTATTGCTATGCCTTAGAGGCAACGCTGAGCAATGGTTTTGGATTATGTCTTCTCAGATTGAAGATGGATATACCCAAATTTCCAAAGCTTTGAAGGCCGGATTCTCTAAAGTTCCAACAACGGAGAAAGCATGGGCTTCACTACGGAGACTTCAACAACATGGTGAAGACTACTATGCTTATGAGGATATTTTTTCTCATCAATGGGAAGGATGTGGATTTAGTTCTACATTTCTAGATTATGTAAAAATGGATCAATTTATTTCGGGTTTGTCTCCTTTCCTAAAGACTAAGGTTACTTGTAGTGGACCCTCTACCTTTGAAGAAGCGGTCACTATTGCCCAAAGGAAGTTTCACAAGTACTTCTACATCAAAAATGGTTTCCATCATGCTGGAAGAACCAACCATCATGAAAGTGTTTCTATCAAGGAGTCATCTCCTTTGCCATACTTGTCTCCTTCTACTCCGACAAATGTTGAAGAAGTTACTTACATGCCAACTGATTATTCAAGTGCTAAAGTGTGTGGCCAAGATTCAAATGTGGAATCTCTTTCTTCTACCTTTATCACAAGCATGCAAAAATCGACACAAGATATCTCAAATGGCATTGATGATTCAATAATGGATACATCCAACCTTTTGGCAGAGGATCAATTTCTAGTCCGAGCAGACGAAGCTTTTGTGCAACATGACTCTATGGAGAATGAAGACCTTGAAGGTAACCTTGATCTTATGGAATGTTCTGAGAGTGTATCTTGCCTAAAAGAAGAGAGTGAAGAGGAAGATGAAATCATAGGTGGAGAGATCATAGACCACATTGATCATACACATGGAATGCCAACTCCAAAACAAAGCAGAAGAGTGTGAGTTGAATCCATGTGAGGATAATCTTCAAGAAGTGTTTGAGGATGTTGAAAATCATCGTTATGACCCATGTATATTAAGCATGGAGGAACCTATCATGCAAGAAGCCAAAGTTTTCACAAAATCAAACAGTAATCCATCAACCTTTGAGGTGGTACAATGTGAGGAGTTACAACCTTGCCAAAGGGGGGGCTTAGAAGGGGATGAAGAACATGGGAGAGTAGTAAAAAATAAAATCATAAAATAAAATTGTCAGAAGGGTATCATTCTCTCCAATGGTGTTTTAGTGGGTGGCTCTTCATTCATGGGACAATCTCTTAGCAAGAAAATCCAAGCTTTTAAAGCCCCAATAATCTTCACATTGGGTTTCACCTCTTCAAAGTCATCTTCTCCCCTCTTCACATATACCTTTCATCGGGGGCACCATACCTTCTTATGTGGAGGAGGACATGAATACTTGGTGATGAACGGATGTTTACAAACCTTCTACATTTGATTCTTTGGTGTATGGAGGTCGCACATTGTGATGCTTCTGGTCTTCATCATAGATGAAAAACTTGTTGATTTCTACATGTGGATATTTCATCAATCAGTACCAAAATCAGTTCTCTTCCAATGTGTTGGAAGGAATAGAAACCTTCAGCTATTATCTACTTATGTGGTAAACTATTTACAATATCTTCCAATAGAAGTTGGAAGCATGGATCAAGCTTTCCTAAATCATGAAGGTCATAGAATTTTTGACTTGATGAGCCTACCCAGGTTGAATGAATTTTATGAGCTACAGTTCAGGAATTTGCTCATACAAGCTCTTGAAGATCGTAGCAGATACATCAACTTTACACAGGAGGAAGAGCAACCAATATTTTATATCACATTCATAGTGATAGATGCAATGATGGACAACAATAAAATCTACAAGTTTCTTCAACTGAAATCAGTAAGTGTTTCCATACCATACATCTCTCTTTGGGAAAGATATTTCAAGATCTTTGATCCTGGGGGGTGCTTATGGAAACTTTCTCAATGGAGGAGGTTTACTCTGTCACTTCATTACATCCTGCTATTGGCCTTGAGAACCTTCCATATCACAAAAGGTTTTTAATCATACAACAAAGGTTCTTCAAAGATGAGAGCAGACAAAGACAGACGTTACACAATCTACATGTTGTATGATCGGTTAAATGGTACATGAATGTACCATTATCTAAGGGGGGGACTAATGTTAGCCGTTTTTCGGCTTTCCATAATTGCCATAGTAAGCTACCTCACCCACCAAATTCACCCAAACACTATGGCTATCCCTACCATTTCACTGTAAATAGGCGTGTGTGACTTACGAGGCTTTTCCCATATCTTCTTAAAATCCTCAGCTAGCTAGTCACTGGGCTAGTTGAGTCAAAAAAATAAAAAAAATAAAAAAAATAAAATATATTATGGCCCATTTGTATGTAAATATTGCATTATATATATGGCCTAAATATAGGGATTTTTATAATTATTCTCGTATTTTATTTAGAAAATTTATACTTAGGTGTGTGTTTTATTAAACCTATGTACACCTTCTTTCATCCTCTTACACCATAAGTATATTTTTTGCCAATATGTACATACTCTAACCTCATATTTTTCCTTTATACAAATCACTCCCACATTTTCACCCTCACCCTCGTGAAAACAAAAAATTGATTTCTACTCATTGGTCACGTTTATTATATTATTTACTTGCATACCTTTTCCTCTTTCACCCAAAATAATTCAAAGAGGGACCATATCATATGATTCCAATATCTTTCCATATCCATAACTCCTCCATATTTTTATTATTATTTTTACCGATTATTCTAACACCATGTGCTCATTGAGCTAAAGTCCATGAATAGTCCATACACTAGTCCCACCATGTATATATTTCTTTATTCACCAATAATCCTCCTCCATGCATGTGTCAAGGGCAACTTGGATTCTTTGTATTATGATATGACAAAGGAGGGGCTCACTCTTGGATGCATTGTACAAATTCAACAAAGGAGGGGGCCACTGAAGACTTTTTGTGAAGAAAAAACAGGTCTTTTGGTGGGATTTTTAACACCTATCTCCACTCCGAATTTGGAGCGGTGGTCAAAAGAGAAAATGTAGCACACGCTTTGAATAATCACCTCAAATTGTTTCATGATTTTTGGAGTAACCACCGGTGAGCTATGATTTTTTGAGTGGACCCCAGTCTGCCCACTTTTCTCACAAGTAGCCCATAGTCTTCTCTCACCTCTATCCATACTTCTACACACACACACACACACACACATCCCTCTCTCTCTCCCTCTCTCTCTCTCTCCTTTTCCTTAAAACTCTACTTTCACCTTATCTACCATCAATAATGCTCTTTTTTGAGCCCACATCCATGACTCAAGCAGACAAAGAAGGCACGCAATGTTTTGATATTCAAAAAAGTCATAATCCTGATTTGTTAGCTTGTAAATTAGGATTTCCAATAATATTAATGAGGGGTCTCCAACCTATAAATAGGCCCCTCTACTTCTTGTAAAACAACCTCCAACATCTCACATAGCACCCCAACACTCTATGCATGAGGAGAGACTTAGGTGTAACAACCACTTGTGAGCTTCACTCTTGGTGTGAGAGAAGCCTTCAAGCTACACATTGCAAGTGAGAGAGCCCGAGTTCCACAAATCTCAAAACCACTATTGGATATGCTCCTTCATCATCAATAAATTGAAGTTTGGTGCATCAAATGCGTGATTCGACGTTCAAATCTTCGTCCTTCCATTTGTGCAATACGGTTTGGTGAATTCAAGGTGACTTGTGTATTTTGGGTTTTTATCGATTGATCTTGATTTTAGAAAGTGTTTTAGTGTGTTTTTCATTGCCAGTTTTTTGTCCATTGTAAGAGGGTATTGTGGTGAGAGGTCTCCCACAGCCTAAGACAGTGTGTGTGTGTGTTTTGGCAATGTTTAGCAATCACTAAGCATTGAGTGAGTTTTGTACAAGTTCTACGATAGCATCATAACGAACCATCTCCATTTGCAAGTCACAAATAAGGTATTACGCAAGATCTTTTCCTCTCTCTCTTCCCTTTGCTCTAGCTCTCTCTGGTCCATTTTATGTGTGTCTTGGTGTGAGGTTGCTTGTGTGTGTTGTGTGGTGCATCTTCTTGGTTGTGCCAAAATCTCTCTTGCGTCCTAGTTCGCATACCATAACTAGGTGGTGCCCCTATCTTGTTTGGGTTTGGCTGTGGGTTTGTTGTTGTGTTGTGCTTGTGGTTGCCCCAGCCCCAATTGAGCAGCACGGGAGCCTTGAGGGGTGTTTATAGGTCGCCTCTCTTGTTGCCCGCCCCGGAGCGCCTCACTACCTTTTCCTTTAATATTCACAAAGCCAATTTATGGAAGGAAAAGATGCGGCCAACCCTACCACGAAACAAACAAGGAAATTACAAAGGTATAGCACTAACAACAGAAGGAGCTCAGGTTCTCATCGAAGCTCACCCAAAATGGAGGCAGAAGTGGTTAGACAAGAGGCCGCAAGATCTAACACATTATCACAATTCTCTTCAACACATCCAAATAGATCCTACCTTTTGTCTAGTCCCTCGAAGAAGGACATGGAAGGACTTTGTAGCATGGAGAGGCTCGAAGAGACAAAGACTGAACTACCCAATCCTAACAGAGCAAAACCCTCCTACAATAGCCTACATAGTAAACACTCTCAATTCAACAATCACTTTGCTGCGGGATGTCCTCGACGTAGCCTGTCAGATGCTCGTAAAGATAGCCCGGATGATTGTCACCTGCATCCAGATGTTCAAAGACACTGAAGGCGACGATCATCCGTGGAGTCTGTTCTTAGAAGGGCATAGAGGAATTTGCAAGATTCACCACAACGACATATCCTGATGGCGATGTACTCCAAACTCATGTACCTGCCGTCACATTACTTGCACACATTCGAGGAAGCCTTCGTCACAGGTTTTTTCAAAATCGACTCAAGAATCTATCATCCTATGACGAAGGACCTCAAGGCACGATACATAGCATACCAGCACACAGTAAGTGAAAACCCCTTCAGACAACAACAAGAAGACTTGGAGGTGGTACTCCGCAAACGAAGCTTTTCAGCAAAACTTGCCTCCTTGGAGGCCCATCAACGACCAAATCTCTGAACATGCACAAGGACGTGCAAGGATAAGGAAGGGGGGAGTGTTTGGCGGATGAAGCAATGGTCTCCAGAGAAAGAGTCACATTTTTTAGGGAATCTACATTTCTGCGAAAATCTCATCCTTTTGTAAAAGAGCTTCTCTAAGCCGAGAACTTGTAAAGAAATTTTTGATTATTTTTCTGAGAGGATTTGCATAGTGGAGATCCAGTTAGAAGTTTAGTATTTTTTGACCGGACAAGCCATTTGTAAAGACCTAAACTATAAAGGTCAGTTTTGTAAGTTTGAACATGGTCTTCTTTTATCACGAGTTTTGAAGAAGACAACGTACGTTTGTGAGCTCCCTCTTGCTCCAACTTGTAATCTTCGCTAATGTGGCTATGGTAATCCGAATTCAGATTCGTTTATTGCATTGTGTTCCTCTTACTTTGCTCTTCCATTCAAGTGTAAGCATTCAAGATTCGGTGTAGGTGTTCAACTATGAGTTTGAGACCTTAAATCACTGTTTTGAGTGTTTAAACGCGTATTTTATGTAGTTTTGACCCTAAAATGAGCCTTTGGGATCATCTGTTCACTATTTTTGTTGACTTTGGGATGAACGATCTTGATCCATGTACCTCTCCAGAATGCTATAATAGTGATAGGATAGATTCTAAATAGTCCCCTGTAGCTCCCCTTCAAGTTTCGTGCAAATTTGATATGATTTGCATAGTAAACGGGCGTGATGACTATAGAGCTATGTAGAAGGACATAGGCAGATTACTTGGCTTTAGAGTGTATGATTTGCTTGCAAAGCTAGTAGTTGCATCTCATCGAGTTCGCTTCATTAGGAATGACACCCTAGTGAGTTTCCATGCCTCATCCTGGTCGCTTCCCTTGTATTGATATGTTATGTTGATGCGTGAGAGCTATGCTATGGACATCCGTCGCGGCAATCCACAAACAACGCGTGCCTTGCATATCATTAATTGCAAGGAATAGAAGAGAGGGTCTTTCAACACCAAAAAAGTACCGGATCATGTCAAGCTTCTAATAGCTCAATAGTGGTTAAGCCATAGGCAAGCCCTGTAGGACTCGACTATTAAGACCATAGCTCTCGACGGTGATGCCCTGTTATCTTCCTGAAGGCAAGCGCACTACAAGGCTGAAAAGTCCCTAATTTACTTACTCAATTGCAGATAATAATACCAACGATTTATAGCTAGCTTGAGGACCTCCCTTCTTGAGCAAGAAAAGAGAAACCTTCTGCTCTGATACCAATGTAACATTTAATATTCTAGTAACTTGTGTGTAGCGAAAATTAGCATAGACATACTGAGCATTTCATTAGAATAGATTCCTAATTAGCATAGCAAGAGTTCTTGGATGGAGAGAGCAACAAAAATCATAACACCTAGTTAGATAGGCATGAACAATACCTCAAAAGAGAGAGAAATTAAGCTATTGACAACAGTTGAGGACCGGGTTTACATGGAGCCGGTCCCCCCTCCAAAAGGCTTTGTATTATAGGTTCCTCCCATCGAGGGAGACATTTTACAATACAATTCTTTGTGTTCCTTCAATATCTTGCTGGTGCAATGAAGATGGAAACTTCAAGCACCATGCACACACTTATAAAACACAACATCAATTCCCTCACGGTCTCAGACCCAAGACCTCACACGCCTTCAAAGATGGTGAGAGCTGGCGGGGTATGAGAGTAGATTTGAGAGGAAGGAGTAGTCTTACAAGAAGGAAGTATGTCTCCTCACCTGATCACTCATAATAGCTTAGCATAGCTTAGTAGTTAGCAGGGTATGAGAGTAGATTTGAGAGGAAGGAGTACTCTTACAAGAAGAAAGTATGTCTCCTCACCTAATCACTCATAATAGCTTAGCATAGCATAGTAGTTAGCATGGTAGACGAGATGAGCATGCATTGGAGCTTGGCTCTTGGTTGGATTTGCATCACAAAGACAAGAGTTGCTGGTGTAGGCCTCCTTTTTCACAAGCTTGGAGTAGATGATGAGCTTTCCATTAAATCTTGAGAAGGAGAGAGAGTCTTCTTTGCTTCAGACATCAGATTGTGTGAGTGTGTGTGTGATAATGCCTTGAGAAAATCAGCCCCCTCTCTCTCTCTCTTGGTCGACCCCTCTTGCAATTTACTCATGCTGGCACCCCAATGGACCTTGCAAAGCTTAGCCAATCATAATTGAGCAGCATAAGTGATAGCCTTGTGACATGTGTCTCCATTTCCCCTTTGGTGAGAGCTTTAGGTAATTAAATAATTTAATTAAATGCTCATTGGACCCCTTTGTCTTCTGGCCAATAGGAAGCAATCAAGCCATTGGGCTGTTGAATGCTTATTGAACCTCTTGGGAGACTGTCCAATAGTCTTCTAGAGAGATTAATTCTTATTGGTTCTTTTATTAAGTGTTTTTAAATGAATTATAATATATTTACTCTAGCCTAATTCTCATTGGTCCACCTCTATGGCCATCCAATAGGATTTGAGTGCACCTTGGGGGTAATTGTCCTAGGGACCTGACATGTGTCCCCTATTCCCTTTTTGTAAAGGGCTTGCAAGTGAGTGTGTGTGTGTGTGTGTGTGTGTTTATCTCTCATCCCCTACTTATAGGGCTTGCCCCCTCCTATGTAGGAGTCTTGAAGACTTTTGTGTACACTCACAAAGCATCCAATTTCCCTAAGGTTTGACCATTGGACACAACCTTTGAATTTTGGAACCTTAGCATTTTGGAAGTCTTAATGGGCTGAACCTTAGGGTCTTTGAAGCCCATTGTTGCACATTGCTCGTTTGCAGATGGCCCCCCCTTTGGATCCCTATTTTCTCTCCTTTGGATTCCTATTGTGGCCGGTCTACCATCTTAACCAATATTTTGGCTTTTTCTCCCCTGGTACTTCCCCATATTAAATGATGAGTTTAACATGAGAAAGTCATTTAGGAGAATTAGATATTAGTTATTATGACACACAGAGAGAGAGAGATAGCAAACCGAAAGAGTTAGTTGGGCGAGAGTAGGCTCTGAACCCAAAAGGGCATTGCCTTGGCCACATGCACTAGGATTATGGAGGGAAGCACAGAAGACCCCTAGCTTTCTTTCTTGCCCTCCCAATGAAAGGTCTGCTAAGTAGGAGTGCAATTAGCCTAAACTGTAAAAAAGAAAAGCAGAGAGCTGAAAACAAGGTGGAACTAGGGCTTCAGCTTGCAAGCAAAATGCAGAAGAAAGCATGCTACTAGAGAGAGAGAGAGAGAGAGAGAGAGAGAGAGAGAGAGAGAGAGAGAGAGAGAGAGAGAGAGAGAGAGAGAGAGAGAGGATTATGCTTGGAGACATCAAGGTTAGTTTATCCATCAAAAATTGAATCGAGATTGCTTGGCACAAGACATGTTTCGTTTGTATTAAAAATTTACTTATCTGGAAAATGAGCATCTATCTATACAATAATAAAAGGGGGATGGATTCTACCCCGCTACCACATGGCATAACCTGCTCTCTGGCGCTTTCAAGCAAGTGTGTCCTGCGTGAACAGTGACACGGCGAGAGAGATGGTGTAGTCCTACGCGAACAGTGACACGGCCGCACTTATGGTGTTTGTGCGCATGGGGAGTCACTGTCAACTCTTGGTTGTCAGTGCTCCTCACGTCCACAGAAAGAGAGAGAGAGAGAGAGAGAGAGAGAGAGAGAGAGAGAGAGAGAGAGAGAGAGAGAGAGAGAGACTGGCGCGATGGCCCAAACTCCAAAGAGTGGGGGAGGGAGCCTAATACGCTGCCTTCAGAGGTGTTAACAAAATATTTCCTCGCCTGGCTTGAGACTCGGGCAATGTTCGATAAAAGTCATTTTTTGAAGCACACAAACTTCCTTTCCTTGAATTTGCAAAGAGGAAATTTTATAAATTTAGGTTATTTTTTAGAATTTTGCGCTATTTTTCTCTATTTTGGGGCGGAATTTATACTTTTCCCCTTTCTCTCAACCGGCATTTTAGAAATTGAAAACGATACGATATTGAAAACTTTGCTAGTTGCTAATGTAGGTTAATATGGGCCATGATGTATTTGTTGAGTCTCCCAATACATATAAAGATGCTTATTTATTTGAAAGTTAAGGATGAGTACATTTGTCAAGGAAATGGTACATGGTGCTAGTGGCATCATTGGGTGTATTCATATGTAGATGGGCGGTATGGAAATTGTGGATGCTTAAGCATTTCACTATGCAAAGTGTCACAAGTATTGAGTGAGTTAGAATTAATCAGAGTTCTACAAGAACTACATATGGTTGATATTTATTATGTCAATGTTTGTGGTTGTGATATTCAATTGTGAAAGATATGTCACAATCATAAATCTTATATTTCAGATGAAGAATTTGAAGTATTGAAATTAATTGTGAAGTTTATCAATGGGATATACTGGAGTGATCCTCAGTCATCTAACTATAGAGTAGAATATGAGTCGTTGTAAACAAACCCAATGAGGTTGTTGTAAAAACTTTGACCTAATGGATTTCTTGATACTTTTTGGCAATGCGGCTTTATTTTGGCATGACTTTGAGTAATTGAAGTGATTGTTTTGTGCTTATACCTTTTATAAGTGTTTTAAGTTCTCTCATGAAGAAATCCTCGATTTGGCCCTGTCAAACACCCTACGCTCGCTGCTGCTGCTCCCCTCACTGCACCATCGCCCCCCCCCCCCCCCCCCCCCCCAAAGCTCTACCCGCTACTCCCCCACCTGCTACCTGCCTACCTACCCGTCCCCTCCCGTTGCTGCCAGCATTACAGCTCTAGCAGCCCCCGCCCCCCCCCCCCCCCCCCCCCCCCCCCTCGTCCGTTGCCCGCCTGTATTTCTTCTTCACCCCGACATTTCCTTGCAATTCGTCCCCTCTAGCACTGTGTCAGTCACTGGGGCAGTGCTTTTTACACCTTATTGCAGCATCCTCCTGCCGCCCTCTTCTTTCGCCACAATAGTAGACATAGATGGAGGCTCCAGCTTTGCCACAGACGGACTCGTCAGAAGTCCCCCTCGCCCACCCCGCTAAGCCCACCATTCGACTTGCTCTCTCGCCCCGACAGAGCAAGCGAGCCTTGCCACAGAGGTACAGCGATTGCAGGCAACTTCGGTCACCTGCAAGATTCTCGGCACCCGACCTAGCAGAGGAGAGCTGCGAGACCTTCTCCATGCCCGCCTTCTCGCCTCGGGGGGTTCACCATTCAGTACCCCCTATATAACGTGCGTTGGCGGGGTATAAAAAAATCCCTCTTTTAACATGTCTGAATGAATAAAATGACCCCTTATTATAGTAATTTTTTCCAAAATTGAATTTAAAAACCCCTTATTTTAATGTATCTCTGTTAAATTGCCTAAATTTTTGCATTTTAAAACCCCTCCTTTCGAACTCACGTTATACATTAACATGATAACATAGTGCACCCCCCGAGCTTCTCACAGAGGTGGGCAAGATCTTGGATGTACAGATTCTCGGACGGGGTTACTATCAGATCGAGTTTGAGACCTTTGATATGGTGTCCAAGGTCATAGCTATGAGTCCACTGGCCATCCGAGCATCACGTGCCCACTTTCGACAGTGGTGGCATGGTTTTGACCCGGCTTCAGATATTCTAGTAGAGGAGGCAAACATCCCCATATCGGTCTGATTTTTGGGTTTACGGAGGGAGTACTTACCACTTCTATCCAGGATCGGCTCCGCCATTGCGACTGTCCTAGAGACACCTGGTACGGCAGCATCAGTAGCTGCCAAGCAACGACTGGCATTCCCTCAGTTCGAGTCTTGGTCAAAGATACCTACACGCTCCCAAAGGTTAACCTTTTGCCTCGGGTGAGTGGGGGTTGGTTTAGACAGAATGTGGAGTACTCGGGCCTCCCGAACCATTGCTTCATTTGTCGACAGATGGGCCATCTAGAGAAGGCCTGTCCAAGGAGGAGGCCATGACCTGCACCACAGCCTCAGCCCCAGCCTACCAGGACTGGCCCTTAGCCATAGCCAGCGGCTCAGCGCACACATGCAGAGCCACCCTCCGAGCCTGGGGCTCTAGCAGAGGAGGGGTGGCAACAGGCACGTGGTCGACGATGACAGGGGCCACAGCGTTAGCCTGGCACTCAGAGTGTCCCTCAAGCGCCTACTCAGCAGCAGTGGGTTCCCACGGGGAACTGGTTTGGTCCTCTTGAGTAGGAGGAGATCCCTGCGCCAGCCCCCACCTCCGCTTCACCCTCGACAGCCTCTCCCACCCGAGAGTTCCCCCCTTCTTCCTCATCCTCCCCCCCGCCTTCTTCTCCCATTGCCTCTCCACCTCGCCCACCTTCCTCTGTTGCCCCATCCCGCCCCTCTTCTCCACCACTCCCCCCAGCTCCTTCTTCCCTAACAGCTATCCCTTGTGGTCTGACGAGCATTGACATCCGACGCCGCTGGGACTTCTTCAACTATGGCTTTACTCGTTTTCTCGGCGATTCCGCAGCAAACCATGAGGCAGCTTGCTTTAGGGTCCATGCCTTGTTCCTTGCCGCTAGGGGGACAAAGGCCTTGGACTCAGCAGTTGGTTTCTCCTTTTCCCTCTGTGGGAGGGCCGAGATAGAGTGGTCTCTCGACTCAATGTTGGGATGGTTGCATACATAGATCCTAGAGTTCTCTCACCACAAGGGAGAACTTGGAGTTACAGATATGCTGCAGACTTCGTGGCCATTGGCCAAGTTTGCGGTGACACCCCCAGACTCAGCAGGATGTAGGCACATTGTGGTGTACTTCTTTGCTGATACGCAATGTTTTCCTTGCTATGTATACATTCATGAGGACTCCTAGAGAGAGTAGGTTGCTTTACTCATGGCTTGTTCTGCTTGGGCTTGGGCTAGGCACTCACTGTAGTCACGCCTATCTAGAGGACGCTCGGATGCGGATTACTCCCCATCCAAGCCTGGCTCGAAGATAGCTCGTCTAGCTGCTGCGGCAACATCTGTTCTCTCTCGCTCCCCATGAGGATCGTCTCATGGAACGTGCAGGGACTAGGTGGGCCCTAGTTTCAGTGTCAGTGGGGCTGATTGCATCAGGAGCTTCAGTGCTTCCTTGTGGGAGGAGAGATTGATCTCCTTATGCTTCAGGAGCACCATCTGTTGTTGAGATGTCGAGCTCTACACCTTGAGTTGGCATCCACTACGGGTCTTGGCCGCTTAGGGAATTTACTCACTGGCGCGTTAGGTGACCGACACGGAGGATCTCTGCCAGTGATTCTACAGCTGGACTACACTTATAGTGCCAGCCTAGTACGCTTCTAGCGAGTTCACACTTAGTGATCGCATGTACATATGTGTTATTTTTCAGCTTTAGCACTTAGTCATTTTTGTACTCTCGTTTCTGTGAAGAAGAAGAAGAAGCTTTCCATCTCTGTGTGCTTTGTGCTTGTCTTGTGTATCTCTCTTGCATCCTCATTCTTGACATGGTATCAGAGCCTGGTGTAGGCAAGAGAGGCTAAGAGAGGAAGAGCATCACAATCCCTTCGTTCGTAATCCATGACCAGAATAGGTCTCCAAAGTGCAGTATACAGAGATTTACTGTACAAGTACAGTGGTTATATGTACGCTTGATTGTGGACACTCGTTGAGTGTAGAAAGCGTTACAGGTACCACGATAGCAGGTTCAGCAGATTTGCAGGTTTTTGTAGATTGCAGCTATTTTGTCTTAGTGCTTCAAGATGTCTGATGGTTTCAGTCAGATTGTTACTGAGAAGCTTGAGAAAAATAACTACCCTGCATGGAATTTCAGAATAACAAATTTCCTAAAAGGAAAAGGTTATTGGGACTATGTAGAAGGAGACAATGAAAAGGAACCAGAGATTCGCGAGGCAAATGCTACAGTAGAACAAAGGAAAGCTTTGAGGGACTGGCAACAAGGCCAGAGCAAAGTGATGTATTGGCTTTCTATGAGTATCACAGATGGCATGATGGGCTATCTACAGGATGCTGAAACCCCCGCCATTGCATGGAGAAACTTAGGCAGAGTGTTCGAGGTGAACACCAAGGCCAGGAAGCTTCAACTAAAGTCAGAGCTAAATCAGGTTAAGAGGAACAACCTCTCAATCAATGATTATGCCTTGAAGATCAAGAGTATCATTGAGGCTCTTGGATCTATTAAAGTCTCAGTGGGAGACGATGAAATTGTCCGTGCATGCTTGGATGGTCTAGGAGATGAGTATGTACATTTTAGGTCTTCCATGAATACAAGAGACGACATCCCCGTGTTCCAAGATTTGATTTCTATGCTTATTCTTGAGGAGAAGAACCTTGACACATCTTCTTCTTATGGAAAAAATAATTCTGAACAGGCCTTCTATTCTTACTCCAACAAAGCTAGAGGTAGAGGTCGTGGTCGAGGCCCAAGGGGTTGCAGGGGCCAATTTCTGGAAGGTCAATCAAATCAAAACAATATAGGTGGCAGGGGAAACCAGTCTCAAGGCAGGGGGAGTCAAAGAGGTCGTGGTGCAGGATCAAGTAGGCAGCAACATACTCCAGATAGCAAAGAATGTTGGACTTTGTGGTGAAAGAGGTCACATGTCACGTGACTGTCCAAAGGGAAAAGCAAGTGGAAAGAGAGAACAGGACAACTATGCATCTACTAACAGAGATGCAGATGACAGCAAAAACGAGCGCATGTTTGTGATGCAGTAGGTAATGAATACAATGACTGCAGAGAATTCCACCCAAGATGATGTTTGGTATGTGAATTCAGGTGCCTCTAATCACATGACGTCTCGTGGAGAGTGGTTTAGAGATATGCACAAACCAGATGTGTCAGGCTATGTGCAGACAGGAGATGACACAACTCACCCCATTGCTCATGTAGGGGACATACCTCTAAATACGAAGAGTGGGAAATCAAAGTACTTAGCAAATGTACTTCATGTCCCAAACATTACAAAGAATCTTGTTTCTGTTGGACAAATGGTTGAGCAGGGTTTGCAGGGTGTTGTGGCTGATGTTGACATTTGGCACAAATGCATTGGCCATGTCAATGAGCAAAGATTGTGCAGCATGCAATCAAAACAGATTGTAAAAGGTTTGCCCAAATTCAAGGTGGATGGTATGCATAAAGTGTGTGCAGCATGCTAGTTTGGAAAACAGTCAAAGGTCTCATTTCCACATGAGCGCAATGTATGTAAAAAGCCACTTGAGGTGGTGCACACAGATGTTTGGGGTCCAACCGATACTGCAAGTATACATGGTTGCAGGTATTATGTCTCTTTTATTGATGACCATACAAGGAAAGTATGGGTCTACTTCATGCGTAACAAAAGTGAAGTGTTTGGTCACTTTCAAGACTTCAAAGTCATGATTGAGAAGCAGACAAAAATGCAAATCAAGACATTGAGGTCAGATGGAGGGGGAGAGTACTTCTCCAATGATTTTTCAGATTTTCTGCGAATGCATGGTATACGCAGGCAGTTTACATGCAGATATACTCCACAACAGAATGGGGTCGCAGAAAGGAAAAATAGACACATTGCAGAGGTTGCACGTGCATTGATGAATGAGAAGAACATGCCTCATCATTTCTGGGCTGAAGCCGTAAATACAACTGTGTACATTATGAACAGGACACCTATAGCTGTCGTGCATGATGTAACACCTGAGGAAAAGTTTACAGGTACCAGATGAGTTGCATAGGAAATTGGATCCTAAAGCAGAGAAATGTATTCTTGTGGGATATTCCCTTGAACAAAAGGGGTACAGGTGCTACAATCCTACTACACGAGAATTACGAGTGAGCAGAGATGTAGTCTTTGATGAGATGAGCAGTTGGTACAATAATGCACATGGCACTATTGGGGCTGATGTAAAAGATGATGTGGTTGTACAAAATGTGAGGCCACAGTCATAGGTTTTGAGTGGACCACAAGAGTCCTCTTCTTGTGGCTCTGTTGAGAAACCATGGAATGGTAGACTACGTACGCAGGTTACTCCACCAACAGGTACAGGGAATGTATCACGAAAAGGAAAGGAAAAGGTTGATGAACCTCCCTTTATGGCTGATGCATCATCAGGTTTTCCACATGTAGACATGGATTCAGATGGTTCTGAACAAAGTCTTGATGAGGAATTTGGAATTCCGGCTGTCAGGACACCTGGTGTAAGGAAAGTACAAGAAGATTCTAGAGGGCAAAGGAGTGACCCAGGACCGCGCAGATCTAATAGAGGTAGAAATCCAGTTCAGAAATTGACTTATGATGGGTATCTAGCACATCACCAAGCCTACATGGCTAAGGTGATACAGGATGTGGAGCCCACATGTTTTGAGGATGCAGTTGGAAATGTGCATTGGGATGATGCAGTGAATGAAGAGATGGCTGCATTGGAAGCAAACGACACATGGGAGTTGGTGCCATTGCCAAGTGGCAAGAAAGCTATTGGCTGTAAATGGGTGTATAAAACCAAGCATAAGGCTGATGGTAACATTGAGCGTCACAAGGCAAGGCTGGTCGCAAAGGGTTATGCACAGACGTATGGCATAGACTATGAGGAGACCTTTGCTCCAGTGGCAAAGATGACGACTGTGAGAGCTGTCATAGCAGTGGCTGCATCTAGAGGATGGATTATGCATCAAATGGATGTAAAGAATGCCTTCTTGAATGGTGAGTTTCAAGAGGAAGTGTATATGGATCAGCCACCTGGTTATGTCGATCCAGGTTACCCAGATTATGTATGCAGGCTTCTCAAAGCTTTGTATGGTTTGAAGCAGGGCTCTAGAGCATGGTATGACAGGATTGCCAAGTATCTTGTCAGTATTGGGTTTAGGAGAGCTCATGCAGATCATTCACTCTATGTACGTGAGAGTGATGTGGGGATTGTGTTCATTACCATATATGTAGATGACCTTATTATTGTGGGTGACAATGCTATGGAGATTGACCATGTGAAGGGTCTTCTCAAACAGGAGTTTGAAATGAAATATTTGGGCGAGTTGCACTACTTTCTTGGCATTGAGGTGATCAGGACTCCAGAGGGTGTATGGATGTCACAGAGACAGTATGCTTTGGACATGTTGTCAAAGTATGGTATGGTTGATTGTAAGCCAATTTCTATTCCCTTGGATGTGAATGCAAAGCTGAGTGCAAAGAAGGGTGATGTTGTTGAGGATGTCAATATGTACAGGAAGATGGTGGGTAGTCTAATCTACTTGACTATCACGAGGCTAGACTTGAGCTACACAGCAGGCTTGGAGAGTCAGTTCATGCAGCTTCCGAGGAAGCCACATTTGGATGGAGTACGACGCACACTTAGGTATGTGCAAGGGACTCTTGACTACGCATTGTTCTATGCAGCAGATGCACCATTAGCATTGTATGGGTATACAGATGCAGATTGGGCAGGTAGCATTGTTGATAGGAGATCTACGAGTGGCTTCATGTTCTCTTTTGGGAGTGTTGTTGTTACTTGGAGTAGCAAAAAGCAGCCTACGGTTGCTTTATCGAGCACAGAGGCCGAGTACAGAGGTGCAGCAGTTGCGGCGTGCGAGGTAGCTTGGCTACGCACATTACCTGAGGACTTGGGAGTGTAGGTGGACCAGCAGATTTTCATTCATTGTGACAACCTCAGCAACATGCAGTTGGCTAGGAACCCAGTGTTCCATGCTAGGACCAAACACATAGAGGTCCATTACCACTAAGTTCGAGAGCGAGTGTTGGCGGGCGACATCGACTTGGTCTACGTCAGCACAGAGGAGCAGATAGCGGATATCTTTACCAAGGCCCTCGGAGCTGAGAAGCTTCGACGTTTCTGGACTATGCTTGGACTCTGCGACATGCAGAGCTCGAGGGGGAGTGTTGAGATGTCGAGCTCTACACCTTGAGCTGGCATCCACTACGGGTCTTGGCCGCTTACGGCATTTACTCACTGGCGCGTTAGGTGACCGACACGGAGGATCTCTGCCAGTGATTCTATAGCTGGACTACACTTATAGTGCCAGCCTATTACGCTTCTAGCGAGTTCACACTTAGTGACAGCATGTACATATGTGTTATTTTTCAGCTTTAGCACTTAGTCATTTTTGTACTCTCTTTTCTGTGAAGAAGAAGAAGAAGCTTTCCATCTCTGTGTGCTTTGTGCTTGTCTTGTGTATCTCTCTTGCATCCTCATTCTTTACATCTGTGTGAGAGCTGCATTTGGCGATGTGGTCAGATTTTGCGTGGACGATATGATACCTTTTGGTCAGTTGCTTTTGGACCTAGAGGAATCTAGGGTGGGGTATGTATGACTATTGCGGACTCATTGCAGTAGGCCATTGTGGGCAAAGAGATTATTGTGCCAGGCAGGGCTCAGTGGATACTACGCAGGTTCAAGGTGGCCTTGTGGGTTTCCTGAACGTCTATGCGCCCAATGTGGCGAGTGCCCGTGCAGAGTTTTAGTCACAGATTGTTGAGTCTCTGCCGCAGGCAGATCATTGGTGCATAGGAGGGGACTTCAACATGTTGGAGGACCCTTCTGGCAGGATTGGTGGCAGCCATGGTACTGTGCATGGAGTCGACTTGGCAGCGTGGGAGAGGTTATGTATGACTTTGAGGGTCTCGGATACATGGCAGCACTCTTGTTTTGTGAGGCCCCCAGACAGTCTTGCCTTCTCTAGATCGGACCGCAGAGTGGGAGGAGTGAATCTATTGCGGATAGATCGCTTCTACAGTAGTGACCACTTCAATGACTTGGTAGGATTAGTGGGCATCCTGGCAGGGACCTCCTTCTTGGACCATGCACCAATGATCCTCATAGTGGTAGACACGCAGAGGAGTGGGAACACGATGCTCCGCATCCCACAGCGGGTCTTATTGGCCTCAGCACTTAGAAAGAGGGTAGAGGCTCTCTGGACAGAGGGCATGTACAGACAGGATTCTCCTACAGAAAGAGTGGCCTCAGGACTAGCTCAGATTAGCCACTTTTTTCTTCAGGAGTCTCTGGCTGGTCGGGGCTGCAGCGAGAGAGGTGGAGCAGCGTCTTAGACGGGGCATTGCTTCATTACAGAGGATGCAGGAGCATCATCCAGATAGTCCATGGTTAGAGGAGCAGTTACAGCAGGCTCGACAAGAGCTAGCTAGCATAGAGGAGAGGCGTCATGAATTTGCCTTCCACCGACAGGCATCTCAGGTGACAGAGTGACTGGTGCTTTTTTTGAGACGATGGGACCTCAGCACTCGCATGCCAAGGTCAATGAGTTGAGGAGGCCCGATGGGTCAGTAGCTTGTGAGCCCGAGGATATGCGTGCAGTTGCTACTGACTTTTACCGTGAGTTACAATCTGTTGAGCCCCAGGCAAAGTGGCAAGATGCATACAGGGAGCAGGTTTGGGCACAGATGCCACGTCTTGTGACAAAGGAGATGCGCCAAACGCTACAGATGCTACTTTAGCTTAAGGAGCTGCACACGGCTATTAGGGCCCTCCCCCGTGGTAGCTCTCCAGGTGAGGATGGGTTGACTTCCAGCTTTTTCTTGGAGTATAGGGACCTGCTTGGCCCAGATCTTTGTAGTGATTTTTAGTACATTTTGCGCACAGAGCGATATCTGACAGCATGAGTGAGGACCTGATCTACCTCATTCCCAAGGAGGGTGGCTCCTTGGATGAGATTCAATAGTGGCGCCCCATCACCATCCTCAACTCAGCCTACAAAATTCTTGCCAAGGCTCTGAGTTTGAGGATTTAGCCACTTTTAGAGAGCCTTATACATGGAACTCAGACAGGTTTTGTCAAGGAACGCAGTATCCTTGACAAGATCTTTACTTTCAAGGAGGCTTCTACCCTGGCATGGCTCCGTGGTGAGGACCTTGTGATTCTTCTTCTCGATTTTGAGAAGGCATACGACAGAGTTGACTGGGACTTTCTAGAGGGCACTCTACGCAGGAT
This sequence comes from Adiantum capillus-veneris, assembly GCF_014529385.1. Taxonomy (NCBI): domain Eukaryota; kingdom Viridiplantae; phylum Streptophyta; class Polypodiopsida; order Polypodiales; family Pteridaceae; genus Adiantum; species Adiantum capillus-veneris. The sequence continues at coordinate 49,089,403 of NC_140960.1, forward strand.
GGGCTTCTCAGATGCTTGGATCAGAGGGGTGTCATCTTTGTACAGACAGGCTCACAGTTAGATGCTTTTGGCAGGAGGTAGAGGTGAGCGCTTCATGCTTACACGCTCGGTAAGACAGGGTTGTCCTCTTTCCCCCTTTCTCTTTCTGCTCTATGCGGAGGTGATGAGCAGATTTTTGGTGTCACAGCAGGTTGGTCTACGGGGCTTAGCACTCCCTATTCGGGGAGATGAGCTACTGGATGCTGAGTTTGCCGATGACTCAGCCTTGTACTTAGATGGCCAGGAGGCCAATCTTCATAGATGTGAGCAGGCTTTGGAGACCTTCTGTTGTGCATCGGGCGCACTGATCAACTGGAGAAAGATAGTGGCTTTCTCGGTTGGTGGTGCTCCTGTGCCAGATTGGATGCCAGGAGAGGGTTTCAAGTGGGTTACCCCAGGGACTGGATTTCGGTACTTGGGTTGTCAGGTTGGTTTGGACTTGTCTCCCGAGCAGCAGATTTCTCCTCTTCTCTTGTCCATCAGGAGAAAGCTGTTACATTGGAGCTCAGCTGTCAGGACAACGGTAGGACCAGTCCGGGCCAAGGGCCAGGACGGACATGCAGCCAAGGGGGTCCCTATATTTAGAAGGCCAAGGGCCTATATAGGGCATGGCTGGGTGGTGATGAGCATGTTCAGTTCCTCATTATTACTGACTTGTGCCGACTTACCTTGCTAGCCACATGGCCATGACGAGTATTTTCAGAACTCCATGCAAGGGCAATTTTGGCATGGTCATACTCATGGTCGGCTTCACAAGACAAGAAATACTCATTGAGACTCCTCTAGAAACCGTTGTTCAACTTGTAATTTGTTACCCATGTAAACTGTAGAATTTCCACCTAACCGGTCTTGCTGAGGGAGTCGTGAGAACATTACACAGCTGATAGATCTCTTGCATATCGTCAGGTACCGCAAAACCTTTACAATGCTACAGTCGGGATTGTTGCTCAAGTCAACAAGGCCGAGCTTAGATCCTTGTTGTTGTGAACCACACCATTCCCAATGCTTCAACATCTCTTGTACAACAACCACACCGTTCCCAAGGTTTCAACATCTCTTGTATCTGGGAATCCGGTTTGCCGAGGCTACGAAACCCCAGGGGCTTCGCATTGATGTGTGTCTTTAAGTTGCCAAATTAGCAATGTGGCGAGGAAAAAATTTTCTGCAGAATCTGTGAGGGCATGTTCTCAATTATATATGCTCGTACGCAGGCTACAAGCCGAGTTCCGCAACAAGGTTATAGAAAAGGGGTGTGCCGGGGTAGGCACACACCCTTGCTTGCCTTCAAAACCCAAAATAACCCATCGGGCGGCCGTTCAATATTAATCCTCCGGCGACACAGCGTGCAGAAGCCGCACAGGCCGCCTGCTCGCTACTGTGATCGGATGCTGGCGCTGCTGTGTCGAGATAGCCTTGAAATGCTAAGGCGCAACCGTCAAGCCCGGGCTCTGCCGCTTTCGAGCAGGTCGGGGTTCCGACCTCCCTCCTCGCAAGAACTGTTACCCATGCAGCGGCCGCAACTTTGGGGCTTCAACTTTTGGCTCTGCACAGGGGATGCTTCCCACGTCCGAGCTTCTTCGGTTCCTCCTCGGCTTTGGCTTAGGTTGCATGAACATGCAACCCTAAACATGCATCCACGCCTCCTTCCTCAAAGACGAAGCATGCAAAGGTTTTCAAACCACACAGAGAGAGAGAGAGAGAGAGAGAGAGAGAGAGAGAGAGAGCAAGAAAGATCGACATGAATCCCTCCTCCATAGCTCCCTGCTTTCCCCTCCTCTCCACCTTGCTATGATACCAGTGAAAGGACATGAGGAACTAAACATGCTCATCACCACCCAGCAATGCCCTATATAGGCCCTTTGCCTTCTAAATATAGGGACCCCCTTGACTGCATGCTCGTCCTGGACCTTGGCCCGGAATGGTCCTACCCTTGTCCTGACATCAGTACGACTTTCTTTGGCTCGTAGAGTAGTAGTTGCCAATCAGGTGTTGTTGGCGACTATGTGGTACATCACTTCCTGCTGGATCTTCTCGAGTTCTTGTATCAGCCAGGTAGAGAGGTTGATCAGGAACTTCCTTTGGTCAGGACGTGACACTCAAATGGCCCGAGCCAAGGTGGCTTGGTCGGTCATCACGCTTCCTTGTTCTCAAGGAGGGCTTGAGATCATTGATCCAGCACAGCAAAGTAGATCCCTTCTTGGAAAGTTCATAGTCAGAGGACTTCTTCCAGGTGAGCAGCCCTGGAAGGATTTCTTGCTGTAGAGGCTTCGTGCCAGGGTGCCTCAGTCAGGAGGCCCTTGGCAACCTTTGACCAGATGGATGTTTACAGAGATGCGCCGAGTTGGTTTGAGCAGGAGTCTGGAGGACCGCTTCAATGTGATTTTTCTTCGATCTTGGGAGCTCTTACTGGATGGCTTGGAGCAGAGACAGCTGACGTGCACGAAGGAGCGCCTACCACAGCCCCTCGTATGGAACCCCATGGTTAGCACTCAGAGAGGCCACTTGGTTGGTAGTCGGCCTCATGTTTCCTTGGGTCCCATGGCAGCAGGTCCAGTGTGCTCTCTAGGTGACTGGCTAGAGTTCACAGGTTTGTCAGAGGAGGTGCATGGCTTCCAGGCCTACATGTGTCAGGACATCTCAGTGTCAGTTCTAGCTGGAGTGGCTCACGCCTCTCGAGCCAGTAGCACCCCGATGGATGGGAGCCTTCACATGACTGGAGGTTCTCATTTCAGTCAGGGTCTACTCAGAGACTGTCCCAGCCATGTTCTTTGAGCTTCTGGTTGGGGGACGACTACAACGAGTTGCAGTAGAGGCCTCGGAGGTAGCAGAGTGCTGTTTCCAGAGGATCCAAGTTGTGGGCATCTGTGGGAGGACTTGCATCATAGACCCTGACCCAGCAGCTCTTGAGACTGGACACTCGAGGCTATGGGCTTGGGAGTGTTTTCCACTGGCACGAGTATAGTGGGATCCTGGTGAGTGGCTATGGAGGTAGCCCTTCCCTTCTACAGACCACCCAGGAGTACCCTTCTTTCAGTACACTGTTTGGCTTGGACGTCATATACTTGCAGCACAGAGAGAGGCCCGCCCCGCTGCAACACGTCATTGGCAGGAGGAGGGCCTCACATTCGAGTTCTTGGTAGCCTTTTGGGAGAGACTGTGGGACTCTAGACAGCCGAGGCGTGTCACCTTGTTTCAGTGGCTTCTTGCACGCAGAGCTACAACAGTAGGGAGCTCGCTTGTGCATAGTGGTCTCTCGGCCGCATGTGTAGCCTATGACCAGTTGGTGGAGAGTCAGCGTCACTTTCTTTGGGACTGTCCCTCGGCCCAGCAGGTGTGGCTACGAGTTCTTCAGTTGATGCCTACTCTCTCCACGGTTAGACAGTACACTTGGGGCGTAGCGGCTTGGTCCACTCTCACGGGCCCGGCAGTTCAGTTTGAGCTATCCTCCACCAGCAGGATGATAGTGATACAGGGGGGGCAACCTACACTCCAGCCTGCTACAGAGCTTACTCCACAGAAGTGGTGTAGTGAGAGAGAGGAGTGCTAGGAGCTCATCAATGGCCTGACACTTTGGTTCATTTGGCAGGACCGCTGTTTTTGTATTTTTGAGGCTTGCTCTATGCCACCAGCACAGATTGTCCGTGACTTTTGGCTAGAGTTGATTCATACTCTCAGAGGACAGCTTGACTACAGGGCATCTCCAACCACATGGGGAAGCGCCGCGAGGCTTTTCTTCGACTCTGGCACCCTGAGCCTTTCTACACCATTGTCTAGGGTGTGCTCAGATGGCACTACCGTCCACCTGTGTGGCTCTTCCCTCCTCCCATCTCTTGATTTAGCCTCATTGTATATATGTTGTTCTTTCATTGGGAGAGTCTCCCCATCATGTTTGTTGTAGCCCTCTCTTGCAGAGGTGGTTGTAGCCCTATGGGCAGTTTTCATTAACTAATAGAAGGATCTTTTTCTCGAAAACAAAATTGTTTTAAGTGCACATTTAAAAAGTGACCATGTTGATCATCTCTCTCTCTCTCTCTCTCTCTCTCTCTCTCTCTCTCTCTCTCTCTCTCTCTCTCTCCATAATTTTTAATCTTTGAGTACTAATGTTGTCCTGTTTTCTTGCAACCAAACAAATGGTCCATGAAATTGTGAATATTTTTCCAAGTGTAAAAAATCTTATTGTTGATGCCTTTGAAGAGGGTTTGTTACTTGTTGAATGGGGATGGCAGTGGGCATGGAAAGTTATTGAGGAAAACTACACTACATGGGGGTCTTATGTAGATGAAAAATTGGACACAATTTACGTCCGGTTCCTTGATCCCTATTTCTTTTCCAATCTTAGGCTCACGCTCTTAAAGCAAGAGCTTGGGTTGATTCGTCATTACTAGATTTACTTAAGTTGGTGTTAACTGAGTCAACGACAGTTAACAAAAGATGCTAAAGACGGAAGACCAAAGATGTGCAAATGCACATCGAGGATGAATACAAAGAAGCAGTGAAGATTGGAGTTACACACTTTTCACATTTTTTCAAAATGTTCATGTATTGTAATTTACCGATTTATTTAGCCATTGTGATAATTGTAATATGCTATGGGCTCAATAAGAGTTCCAAGATGTAAAGAATAGGTCACTTAATGTACTTAGGTTGCAGATACAATAAGTTGTGGAGCCTCAAAGGTCTTGGCGCCGAACATTACACATTTTAGACCTTTGCTAAGGTATAAAAGCCAACTTTGTAAAGTTTTAATTAAGTTTTGGATAATGAAATACACATCGTGAGCTAACAACGCTCACTTCTCTCCTTCTCGCGCTTCCTACTCCCTCCCCGGTTGTCATATTGCAGTCATGTTTGTTGCATTGCAATCGCAGGTAAGAGCTCCACGCATTGACGTAAACACATCACAATATTTTATAGCTTTTGGCGTCGCCAACCCATGGTCTAATTTCATCATAAGTAGGAATTTACACTTCAAAATAAAAAACTAAGCATAGGCGGGGTATCGGGGCATCATTGCTAAGCCTTTAGGTGCATTCTGGGTTGAAAACGAGTAGGTCAAAAATCCATTGCTGTTAATCCCAATTTTGGTACTTGACCTAAAGTGGGGTTTGAGACCATAAGATTGTGCTTAGTTCTTATAAACTTGTCCTAGAAGTTTCGCTACGTTTGGATGTCATTTGATGTTGTAACGGATGTGATTTGTTTGCCAATGAATGATTGGCTTTTGGTGATTTCAGTCACTTGAGTGTAGCTTAACTTAGATGCGAGTTGTTAGTTGTTTTCTAATAGATTGACAACCTCTTATAGCCTGTATGCACTAGGCAAGTCATCTTCGTCCCATGGATTGACAATTTAATCGTGGTTCTTGCTAAAACTACAATAAGATAGGATAGTGAGGTGAGACACTGTTGACCGCTAGGTCAACAACACAACATAACTCAAGTTTCGTACCAAAGTCTTATCTTTTGCGAGTTATGAAATGCTGTCGATTATGGAAATAAACGTCATTTGTAATGAGTAGTTATTCTAGTTTAAAAAGCCGGGGTGCAATGGCAGTTCCAGATTGTAAATACAAAGCCATTTGACCCTTTCAACCCCATTTTTGGTTAAACCTAAGGTAGCCTTAGTATTGAGGCGGTCCGGGGTGGGCAACAAGAAGAGTGGCCTCTAAGCACCCTTGTAGGCTCCCGTGCTGCTCAATTGGGTTGGGGTTGGAAAAAACAACAAACACACACACAAACTCACAACCTAACCCTACACAAATTTGGGGCACCACCTAGTTTTGGATGCGAACTAGGACGCGTAAATAGAGAGAGAGAGAGAGAGAGAGAGAGAGAGAGAGAGAGAGAGAGAGAGAGAGAGAGAGAGAGATAGTGCTAGGGCTGCTTTGAAATGTATCGGCAATGATCAAGCAAACACAATTATATATGTAAGAAAGAGAGAGAAGAGGGAGGGGGTGCTTGTTGCATTAATACCTTCTTACAAATCTGTCATGACCGATCAAGTGAGATTAGTATTTGTTCAACATAGCTTGAGTAAATTTCACCATGACACATCACAAGAAAAGCCACCCCAATCACTGTCTTAAGTCTAGGGGAGTCCTCTCCACCCTGTCGCCCTCTTACAATATGTGGGATTTATGGCTAAATTGATGACAACACCCAGACACAAGCTATCAAGAACTAAAAATATCACCAAGACACTTACACATTATTGTTTTCCATTACTTCACGTTGGAAGAGAGACAAAGTATCCAAGCTTAGTCCAAATCCACCCTCCTTGATTCAACAAATGTTGGGCTTACACTAGTAGGAGGAATGATAGATTTTCCACTCTCAATTGAATGATCTCTCTCTCTCTTACAATGGCATAGAGTTCCCGTGCTAATCACCTATATTACAACACATGCACAAGCATACGACAATGAGCTTCCACTCAAGAGCTCCTTCTAGAGAGGTTGAGCTTGGCTTCTCAAGCTATAGCATAGTGCTCTTGCTTATGGCTCTCCCTTTGTGCTAGCTACACCCTCCTTTTATAGTAATTTTGAAGGCTATGGTTACTCCTCTAACCATGGTTGGGTTAGATTTTCAACACTTATCTAATTTCTTTTGCTTGGAATTATCAAGAAGTTGGTGTGGATAGATGAAGAAGAGAGAGAGAGGAGAGAAGTGGAGGTGATAGGACTTTTCATAGTAGGTTAGTGTTAGTAAATTAGTAGAGTTAGTTATTTTATTGATTTACAAATGGAATTGGATATTTACAATGGGAGTATCCAAGTAGGATACAAATAAGGAAGAAAAAACTCTTAATAGGTAAGAAAACATGGATTTCTTACAATGTTGATGCTCCAAGTGTCTTGAGTAGGGTCAATTTTGACGCTTGTTGACGGTCCACTAGCTTGGATGGTACGTTTTTTTCACTCTTGACCTTCCTTTGGGAGCCAAGGTAATTGAATATGAGTGATCAATCACCATGATGCTGTCTTTCAAGAGAAGAGGCTGAATTTTATGGTTTTTTGATAGATATGGGTAATATGGATGAGAAAAAAATGAGACTAGGTGGTCAATTTTGGAATGGAAGTGTGTGTAGGAAACATGAGTTCACCATGGTTTCTCTTATTCTTCAAGGTTTAGAAGAAGGTGAGTAGGGTGCAGAGAGGAGTGGTGAGAGAGGTGGGGATGATGAGTGGAGAGGTGTGTGTGAAAGAGGAAAATGATAAAGTGGAAGAGGGAGTGTGGCTGCATAGCATGGGCAAACTGGGGTCCACAAATAAAATCCTAGCTCACAGCTCCTAGCTCAAAAAAATATGAAAAAATTTGAGATGAAATTTCAGCTCACGAGCTACAACTTTTATTTGTATCACCTTTTCAAATTTGGGGAGCATGTGATCTTTAAAAATTCAGCAAAACCGACTGTTTTTTCCACTGCACAAGGTCCTTGTGAGGTCCTTCTTTGGATGATTCTTTTGAATACCTCCAAGAGTGAGCTCCCCATGGTGCATGCATGCATTTCACATACCCTTGACCTTATTTGGTAGGTCTATATTGAAGATATTATTGAGATCATGATATAAGTGAATAGTATAACTAAGAAAATCAAATATTGAGGGGTCTAAAAAAATATGTACATGTCAAATATAAATAATATAGGTGGAAAATATATAAAGGGGTCAAAATAAATCTCTCTCATTATAAGTCTACCATAAAAAGATGAATATTTTTGGTGTTCTAATTTATGAGAGTAAAAGAGAATAGATGTAGGAAGGAAAAATCACAATAGTGAAAAAATATACACATAAATAAAACTAGTTTTTTTGGATTTTTGTTGGGATGGAGTTACACCAAAACTAAGAGAAGCTTGCATGAAATTATTTTTATATGGAATAAAGAGTATGCAAAATGGTAAGAAAAAATATGATAATGGTGAGCAATGTACATAGAATAAATAACACACCATAGGTAGAAATACTTAAATAAATACCAAGATAATTATGAAAAATCCTTTTATTTAGGCCCTATATACAATGACATATTTACACACAAATGGGCCATAATATACTTATATTTTTTATATTTTTTTGGCTCAACTAGCCCAGTGACTAGCTAGCTGAGGGTTTTTAAGAAGATATGGGAAAAGTCCCCTAACTCACACACACCTATATACAGTGAAATGGTAGGGATAGCCACAGTGTTTGGATGATTTTGGTAGGGTGGGTTAACTCACTATGGCAATTACGGAGAGCCGAAAAACGGCTATCAGTATATAAGATACCTAGGTCATTTTGTAAGAAGACTTTAATCATAATCAAAACTTTAGCACTGCCGTCCAGTGTGTGTGAGAGAGAAAGAGAGTGAGCATGAGCTTTATCCTCTCGCTATGCCCGGCTCGCTCAACACATTGGAGATCTGACTGCACCATTGCTATAGGCTCTAGGAGAGCTACGCAACAACGCCAAGCATTCCACGTGAGACGAAGCACACACGCCAACGCATCTACGAGTTATTTGTGGCTGTAAGTGTATCAAACAATGTTTGTTTTCTGCATGCTAGTAGTCTATAGAATCGTGGCGACATAAGCTACGCATAGATACTCAAAAATTTAAGTTTTGGGCACTTTCATAATTTTGCTCTGTCTTCCTACGTATTTTCCGCATATGGGTTTAGAGTGAGGGTTTTGAGTGTAGAAGCTTAGGGACAGGTGTATCCTAGTGAGGGGATGGTGTTCCTTAAGTTTCGTACAAATCTAGCATGATTAGATGAGTTACCTTTCGTATGTGTGTATTTGGCTAGGTGGTGTAGTTGAGAGCAGTGAGGTTCTTGATTGTGGTTTAGTTGGCCTTCCTGAGTGTTGTATGTGTAGGATGGTCTCAGCCTGACAAGCTAAAGAGATTTCCTTTGTGTGCCTATCGTGTCATCTGTGTCCTCGATTGATATTATGTTGATCTAGGTAGTGTTTGCATGCACTTCATGGGTGTGTGAGTCGCTCCCGCAATAGACACATGTCCCACATTTGGCACCGTTGCCGGGGACAAATAGACGTAAACTAGGAAAAACACGAGCGTCATGTGTAGTTGTCCATTAACTTCCTCTAGGTTCACCTAGAGTTAAACTTAACCGCATAGCTTAAGAGTGTCGTCTTTTGTTGTGTAGAGGTAGCTTGAAAGTAATCGTACTTGCTGAGTGCCTTTAGGATTGTAAAATTGTAGGATTAGATTAGGATTTTGAGAATGATTGATAGACAAGACAAGTCTTATGATCAAGGCTCAAAAAACCATAAAAAACAAGAAAACGAGTGTTTGTGGACACTTTCTACAACCCCATTGTAGTAGAACCTAGGAGTAGGGTAAGTAGAGTCCGAGGTGGGTTTCAGAGCATTTCTCTCTCCAAAAGAATCACTTGTGAGTTGTTATGTGAAGTTGCAGAATTTCAGGACTACGGCCAAAAATAGCACCAGAAGACTGTCAACCACTCAATCCGACTCGAGAGTACGCTTTAAAAGTTGTAAGGACCAGTGGGTAAGCTCAAAGACACATTGAGGTAAAAATTTCAAGAGTCTATAAAAACTTAGATTATTTACTTTTTCTTAACATTTTAGGCCAAATTAAGTTTTGACTTGACTCAGAGGTTTAAAATAGCTCATGAAAAGACTGTCCAATGAAAAAGTTCAAAAAAGTCTGAGTTTTGGGCCTAAAGTAAATAATCATGATTATTTACTTTCAGCTCAAAATTGACCAAGGCTGATACCAGTGACTCATTGCATGTGTACAAACAACTTTTCTAAAGGACCATAGAATTTGGATCACCAAATTGACCAAAAACTCGATAAAAACTAAAGTCTAAACTAACTTTCGAGAACTTGAGTGTAAATTAAGAAAATTTTTGTTCAAAGTCAATGAAACTTGATTCATAGGCTTATATTGATGTGATAGACATGTGTACATGCTAAGTTGACCAAAAAGATCCAAAAGTTTGCCATTTGTAAATAATCACGATTATTTACATCTGCCCCATTTTTCAACTTTTTTGACCCAATTAGCATACCACCATGTTGTAATAAGCCCACAAACCAAATTTGGTAAGTTTTGGATCATTGGATTGCAAATTTTGGCCAAATTTGCAAAGTCTGCTGGCTGCGGACACAAAACTGGTGACTATTAACAAAAATTGTCCAAACTTTATGAAACTTGACTAGGGAGCTTGTGTTAAGATACTTAACAGATCTATGTCGAGATTGATACAAAAACTTGTAAAAGATTAGCTGAAGTAAATAATTACGATTATTTACTTTGCTACAAAAATTGATAATTTTTCACATTTGAGTATACCACAAGGTCAAGTATATCAAGTAGGCCACATAAATCAATTTTGGTGAAATTTGGATCACAAAAGAGAGACTTAAGGCAGATTCTTGAAAATGGAGTGTGCGGACACAAAACAGTTGATAAACTTGAATAAATCTTGTCCAAATTAAGTTTTAACTTGACTCACGGCTTAAAACAAGTCATAAAAAGACTATCCACTGAAAAAGATAAAAAAATTGTTCATTTTAGGTCAAAAGTAAATAATCGTGATTATTTACTTTTGGCTCAAAACTGATCAAGGTTGATACCAGAGACTCTATGCATGAGTCAAAACATGTTTTGTGAAGGCTCATAGAGTTTGGATCACAAAACATGCCAAAAACTTGGTAAAAACTAAATTTGTACTGATTGTCGAGAAATTGAGTTTGACTTGGTAAATCTTGTCTAAATTCAGTGAAACTTGACTCAGAGGCTTAGATTGAAGTGTTAAACAAGTGTATATGCTTTGATGACCTAAAAGATGCAAAATAATTTAGAAGTAAATAATCGTGAGTATTTACTTTTGTCATAAATTTTAACTTTTTTGACCAACTAAGCTTATCACCAGTATCATGTTATATTGAGTACACAAATCAAATTTGGTAAGATTTGGATCATTAAAGTGAAAATTGTGGCCACATTTATAAAGTCAGTCTACGGACAAAAAACTATTGACAAATTGAGCAGGGATTATCCAAACTTAGTGAAACTTGTCTAGGGAGCTTAAGTTGAGTTGCTTAACCATCTTGTATTAACATTTTGGCAAGAAGTTGTTAAGAAATACCAGAAGTTAATAATTGCAATTATTTATATCTGCTCCAGAAATTGAGAATTTTTGCACAACTGAGTATAGCACAAGGTCAAGCATATCAAGTAGACTCCACAAATCAAATTTGGTTAAATTTAGATCACAAATTTGAGACAGCCAGATTTTTGAAATCAGAGTCTGCGGACACTAAACAGTTGATAACTTTTTCTCCCCTGGTACTTCCCCATATTAAATGATGAGTTTAACATGAGAAAGTCATTTAGGAGAATTAGATATTAGTTATTATGACACAGAGAGAGAGAGAGATAGCGAACCGAAAGAGTTAGTTGGGCGAGAGTAGGCTCTGAACCCAAAAGGGCATTGCCTTGGCCACATGCACTAGGATTATGGAGGGAAGCAGAGAAGACCCCTAGCTTTCTTTCTTGCCCTCCCAATGAAAGGTCCGCTAAGTAGGAGTGCAATTAGCCTAAACTGTAAAAAAGAAAAGCAAAGAGCTGAAAACAACGTGGAACTAGGGCTTCAGCTTGCAAGCAAAACGCAGAAGAAAGCATGCTACTAGAGAGAGAGAGAGAGAGAGAGAGAGAGAGAGAGAGGGGGGGGGGGATTATGCTTGGAGACATCAAGGTTAGTTTATCCATCAAAAATTGAATCGAGATTGCTTGGCACAAGACATGTTTTGTTTGTATTAAAAATTTACTTATCTGGAAAATGAGCATCTATCTATACAATAATAAAAGGGGGATGGATTCTACCCCCCTACCACATGGCATAACGTGCTCTCTGACGCTTTCAAGCAAGTGTGTCCTGCGTGAACAGTGACACGGCGAGAGAGATGGTGCAGTCCTACGCGAACAGTGACACGGCCGCACTTATGGTGTTTGTACGCATGGGGAGTCACTATCAACTCTTGGTTGTCAGTGCTCCTCACGTCCACAGAAAGAGAGAGAGAGAGAGAGAGAGAGAGAGAGAGAGAGAGAGAGAGAGAGAGAGAGAGAGAGAGAGACTGGCGCGATGGCCCAAACTCCAAAGAGTGGGGGAGGGAGCCTAATACGCTGCCTTCAGGGGTGTTAACAAAATATTTCCTCGCCTGGCTTGAGACTCGGGCAATGTTCGATAAAAGTCATTTTTTGAAGCACACAAACTTCCTTTCCTTGAATTTGCAAAGAGGAAATTTTATAAATTTAGGTTATTTTTTAGAATTTTGCGCTATTTTTCTCTATTTTGGGGCGGAATTTATACTTTTCCCCTTTCTCTCAACTGGCATTTTAGAAATTGAAAACGATACGATATTGAAAACTTTGCTAGTTGCTAATGTAGGTTAATATGGGCCATGATGTATTTGTTGAGTCTCCCAATACATATAAAGATGCTTATTTATTTGAAAGTTAAGGATGAGTACATTTGTCAAGGAAATGGTACATGGTGCTCGTGGCATCATTGGGTGTATTCATATGTAGATGGGCGGTATGGAAATTGTGGATGCTTAAGCATTTCACTATGCAAAGTGTCACAAGTATTGAGCGAGTTAGAATTAATCAGAGTTCTACAAGAACTACATATGGTTGATATTTATTATGTCAATGTTTGTGGTTGTGATATTCAATTGTGAAAGATATGTCACAATCATAAATCTTATATTTCAGATGAAGAATTTGAAGTATTGAAATTAATTGTGAAGTTTATCAATGGGATATACTGGAGTGATCCTCAGTCATCTAACTATAGAGTAGAATATGAGTCGTTGTAAACAAACCCAATGAGGTTGTTGTAAAAACTTTGACCTAATGGATTTCTTGATACTTTTTGGCAATGCGGCTTTATTTTGGCATGACTTTGAGTAATTGAAGTGATTGTTTTGTGCTTATACTTTTTATAAGTGTTTTAAGTGCTCTCATGAAGAAATCCTCGATTTGGCCCTGTCAAACACCCTACGCTTGCTGTTGCTGCTCCCCTCACTGCACCATCGCCCCCCCCCCCCCTCCCCCAAAGCTCTACCCGCTACTCCCCCACCCGCTACCTGCCTACCTACCCGTCCCCTCCCGTTGCTGCCAGCATTACAGCTCTAGCAGCCCCCGCCCCCCCCCCCCCCCCCTTCGTCCGTTGCCCGCTTGTATTTCTTCTTCACCCCGACATTTCCTTGCAATTCGTCCCCTCCAGCACTGTGTGAGTCACTGGGGCAGTGCTTTTTACACCTTATTGCAGCATCCTCCTGCCGCCCTCTTCTTTCGCCACAATAGTAGACACAGATGGAGACTCCAGCTTTGCCACAGACGGACTCGTCAGAAGTCCCCCTCGCCCACCCCGCTAACCCCGCCATTCGACTTGCTCTCTCGCCCCGACAGAGCAAGCGAGCCTTGCCACAGAGGTAGAGCGATTGCAGGCAACTTCGGTCATCTGCAAGATTCTCGGCACCCGACCTAGCAGAGGAGAGCTGCCAGACCTTCTCCAGGCCCGCCTTCTCGCCTCGGGGGGTTCACCATTTAGTACCCCCTATATAACCTGCGTTGGTGGGGTATAAAAAAATCCCTCTTTTAACATGTCTGAATGAATAAAATGACCCCTTATTTTAGTAATTTTTTCCAAAATTGAATTTAAAAACCCCTTATTTTAATGTATCTCTGTTAAATTGCCTAAATTTTTGCATTTTAAAACCCCTCCTTTTGAACTCACGTTATACATTAACATGATAACATAGTGCACCCCCCGAGCTTCTCGCAGAGGTGGGCAAGATCTTGGATGTCCAGATTCTCGGACGGGGTTACTATCACATCGAGTTTGAGACCTTTGAGATGGTGTCCAAGGTAATAGCTATGAGTCCGCTGGCCATCCGAGCATCACGTGCCCACTTTCGACAGTGGCGGCATGGTTTTGACCCGGCTTCAGATATTCTAGTAGAGGAGGCAAACATCCCCATATCGGTCTGATTTCTGGGTTTACGGAGGGAGTACTTACCACTTCTATCCAGGATCGGCTCCGCCATTGCGACTGTCCTAGAGACACCTGGTACGGCAGCATCAGTAGCTGCCAAGCAACGACTGGCATTCCCTCAGTTCGAGTCTTGGTCAAAGATACCTACACGCTCCCAAAGGTTAACCTTTTGCCTCGGGTGAGTGGGGGTTGGTTTAGACAGAATGTGGAGTACTCGGGCCTCCCGAACCATTGCTTCATTTGTCGACAGATGGGCCATCTAGAGAAGGCCTGTCCAAGGAGGAGGCCATGACCTGCACCACAGCCTCAGTCCCAGCCTGCCAGGACTGGCCCTTAGCCATAGCCAGCGGCTCAGCGCACACATGCAGAGCCACCCTCCGAGCCTGGGGCTCTAGCAGAGGAGGGGTGGCAACAGGCCCGTGGTCGACGATGATAGGGGCCACAGCGTTAGCCTGGCACTCAGAGTGGCCCTCAAGCGCCTACTCAGCAGCAGTGGGTTCCCACGGGGAACCGGTTTGGTCCTCTTGAGTAGGAGGAGATCCCTGCGCCAGCCCCCACCTCCGCTTCACCCTCGACAGCCTCTCCCACCCCAGAGTTCCCCCCTTCTTCCTCATCCTCCCCCCCGCCTTCTTCACCCGTCGCCTCTCCACCTCGCCCACCTTCCTCTGTTGCCCCATCCCACCCCTCTTCTCCATCACTCCCCCCAGCTCGTTCTCCCCCCCCCCCTCCTACTCTAGTTTCCATGTCGGCCCAAGAGGCAGGGCCTTCTCCAGCGGCTAGGAGATCTCTTGGCAGCGCCTTTTCCAGGAGTCACCTAGCGAGAGAGGGTTAGCCTTTCTTACGCCCCCCTCTGCAGATTCAGACATCCTCCCTAGCAGCTATCCCTTGTGGTCTGACGAGCATTGACATCCGACGCCGCTGGGACTTCTTCAACTATGGCTTTACTCGTTTTCTCGGCGATTCCGCAGCAAACCATGAGGCAGCTTGCTTCAGGGTCCATGCCTTGTTCCTTGCCGCTAGGGGGACAAAGGCCTTGGACTCAGCAGTTGGTTTCTCCTTTTCCCTCTGTGGGAGGGCCGAGATAGAGTGGTCTCTCGACTCAATGTTGGGATGGTTGCATACATAGATCCTAGAGTTCTCTCACCACAAGGGAGAACTTGGAGTTACAGATATGCTGCAGACTTCGTGGCCATTGGCCAAGTTTGCGGTGACACCCCCAGACTCAGCAGGATGTAGGCACATTGTGGTGTACTTCTTTGCTGATACGCAGTGTTTTCCTTGCTATGTATACATTCATGAGGACTCCTAGAGAGAGTAGGTTGCTTTACGCATGGCTCGTTCTGCTTGGGCTTGGGCTAGGCACTCACTGTAGTCACGCCTATCTAGAGGACGCTCGAATGCGGATTACTCCCCATCCAAGCCTGCCTCGAAGATAGCTCGTCTAGCTGCTGCGGCAGCATCTGTTCTCTCTCGCTCCCCATGAGGATCGTCTCATGGAACGTGCAGGGACTAGGTGGGCCCCAGTTTCAGTGTCAGTGGGGCTGATTGCGTCAGGAGCTTCAGTGCTTCCTTGTGGGAGGAGAGATTGATCTCCTTATGCTTCAGGAGCACCATCTGTTGTTGAGATGTCGAGCTCTACACCTTGAGTTGGCATCCACTATGGGTCTTGGCCGCTTACGACATTTACTCACTGGCGCGTTAGGTGACCGACACGGAGGATCTCTGCCAGTGATTCTACAGCTGGACTACACTTATAGTGCCAGCCTAGTACGCTTCTAGCGAGTTCACACTTAGTGATCGCATGTACATATGTGTTATTTTTCAGCTTTAGCACTTAGTCATTTTTGTACTCTCTTTTCTGTGAACAAGAAGAAGAAGCTTTTCATCTCTGTGTGCTTTGTGCTTTTCTTGTGTATCTCTCTTGCATCCTCATTCTTTACATGGTATCAGAGCCTGGTGCAGGCAAGAGAGGCTAAGAGAGGAAGAGCATCACAATCCCTTCGTTCGCAATCCACGACCAGAATAGGTCTCCAAAGTGCAGTATACAGAGATTTACTGTACAAGTACAGTGGTTGTATGTACGCTTGATTGTGGACACTCGTTGAGTGTAGAAAGCGTTACAGGTACCACGATAGCAGGTTCAGCAGATTTGCAGGTTTTTGCAGATTGCAGCTATTTTGTCTTAGTGCTTCAAGATGTCTGATGGTTTCAGTCAGATTGTTACTGAGAAGCTTGAGAAAAATAACTACCCTGCATGGAATTTTAGAATAACAAATTTCCTAAAAGGAAAAGGTTATTGGGACTATGTAGAAGGAGACAATGAAAAGGAACCAGAGATTCCCGAGGCAAATGCTACAGTAGAACAAAGGAAAGCTTTGAGGGACTAGCAACAAGGCCAGATCAAAGTGATGTATTGGCTTTCTATGAGTATCACAGATGGCATGATGGGCTATCTACAGGATGTTGAAACCCCCGCCATTGCATGGAGAAACTTAGGCAGAGTGTTCGAGGTGAACACCAAGGCCAGGAAGCTTCAACTAAAGTCGGAGCTAAATCAGGTTAAGAGGAACAACCTCTCAATCAATTATTATGCCTTGAAGATCAAGAGTATCATTGAGGCTCTTGGATCTATTAAAGTCTCAGTGGAAGACGATGAAATTGTCCGTGCATGCTTGGATGGTCTAGGAGATGAGTATGTACATTTTAGGTCTTCCATGAATACAAGAGACGACATCCCCGTGTTCCAAGATTTGATTTCTATGCTTATTCTTGAGGAGAAGAACCTTGACACATCTTCTTCTCATGGCAAAAATAATTCTGAACAGGCCTTCTATTCTAACTCAAACAGAGGTAGAGGTAGAGGTCGTGGTCGAGGCCCAAGGGGTTACAGGGGCCAATTTCTGGAAGGTCAATCAAATCAAAACAATACAGGTGGCAGGGGAAACCAGTCTCAAGGCAGGGGGAGTCAAAGAGGTCGTGGTGCAGGATCAAGCAGGCAGCAACATACTCCAGATAGTAGAGAATGTTGGACTTGTGGTGAAAGAGGTCACATGTCACGTGACTGTCCAAAGGGAAAAGCAAGTAGAAAGAGAGAACAGGGCAACTATGCATCTACTAGCAGAGATGCAGATGACAGCAAAAACGAGCGCATGTTTGTTATGCAACATGTAATGAATACAATGACTGCAGAGAATTCCACCCAAGATGCTGTTTGGTATGTGGATTCAGGTGCCTCTAATCACATGACGTCTCGTGGAGAGTGGTTTAGAGATATGCACAAACCAGATGTGTCAGGCTATGTGCAGACAGGAGATGACACAACTCACCCCATTGCTCATGTAGGGGACATACCTCTAAATACGAAGAGTGGGAAATCAAAGTACTTAGCAGATGTACTTCATGTCTCAAACATTACAAAGAATCTTGTTTCTGTTGGACAAATGGTTGAGCAGGGTTTGCAGGTTCGCTTCAATCCAAATGGCTATTCTGTAGAAGATTTCTAGAATGGCTGTAAGCTGATCACAGAGGGAAAATGTGTGGGCAGAATGTTTACGCTGAATGTAGACATGCCTGAGGTAAAAGCTGCATTATTTGCACAGGGCACAGGTGTTGTGGCTGATGTTGACATTTGGCACAAATGCATTGGTTATGTCAATGAGCAGAGATTGCGCAGCATGCAATCAAAACAGATTGTAAAAGGTTTTCCCAAATTCAAGGTGGATGGTATGCATAAAGTGTGTGCAGCATGCTAGTTTGGAAAACAGTCAAAGGTAAAGGTCTCATTTCCACATGAGCGCAATGTATGTAAAAAGCCACTTGAGGTGGTGCACACAGATGTTGGGGTCCAACCGATACTGCAAGTATACATGGTTGCAGGTATTATGTCTCTTTCATTGATGACCATACAAGGAAAGTATGGGTCTACTTCATGCGTAACAAAAGTGAAGTGTTTGGTCACTTTCAAGACTTCAAAGTCATGATTGAGAAGAAGACAGAAATGCAAATCAAGACATTGAGGTCAGATGGAGGGGGAGAGTACTTCTCCAATGATTTTTCAGATTTTCAGTGAATGCATGGTATACGCACGCAGTTTACATACAGATATACTCCACAACAGAATGGGGTTGCAGAAAGGAAAAACAGGCACATTGCAGAGGTTGCACATGCATTGATGAATGAGAAGAACATGCCTCATCATTTCTGGGCTGAAGCCGTAAATACAGCTGTGTACATTATGAACAGGACACCTACAGCTGCCATGCATGATGTAACACCTGAGGAAAAGTTTACATGTACAAAGCCTGATTTGGCACACTTGAAAGTGTTTGGCTGCATAGCTTACGTGCATGTACCAGATGAGTTGCATAGGAAATTGGATCCTAAAGCAGAGAAATGTATTCTTGTGGGATATTCCCTTGAACAAAAGGGGTACAGGTGCTACAATCCTACTACATGAGAATTACGAGTGAGCAGAGATGTAGTCTTTGATGAGATGAGCAGCTGGTACAGTAATGCACATGGCACTATTGGGGCTGATGTAAAAGATGATGTGGTTGTACAAAATGTGAGGCCACAGTCATAGGTTTTGAGTGGACCACAAGAGTCCTCTTCTCGTGTCTCTATTGAGAAACCATGGAATGGTAGACTACGTACGCAGGTTACTCCACCAACAGGTACAGGGAATGTATCACGAAAAGGAAAGGAAAAGGTTGATGAACCTCCCTTTATGGCTGATGCATCATTAGGTTTTTCACATGTAGACATGGATTCAGATGGTTCTGAACAAAGTCTTGATGAGGAATTTGGAATTCCGACTGTCAGGACACCTGGTGTAAGGAAAGTACAAGAAGATTTTAGAGGGCAAAGGAGTGACCCAGGACCGCGCAGATCTAATAGAGTCAGAAATCCAGTTCAGAAATTGACTTATGATGGGTATCTAGCGCATCACCAAGCCTACATGGCTAAGGTGATACAGGATGTGGAGCCCACATGTTTTGAGGATGCAGTTGGAAATGTGCATTGGGATGATGCAGTGAATGAAGAGATGGCTGCATTGGAAGCAAATGACACATGGGAGTTGGTGCCATTGCCAAGTGGCAAGAAAGCTATTGGCTGTAAATGGGTGTATAAAACCAAGCATAAGGCTGATGGTAACATTGAGCGTCACAAGGCAAGGCTGGTCGCAAAGGGTTATGCACAGACGTATGGCATAGACTATGAGGAGACCTTTGCTCTAGTGGCAAAGATGACGACTGTGAGAGCTGTCATAGCAGTGGCTGCATCTAGAGGATGGATTATGCATCAAATGGATGTAAAGAATGCCTTCTTGAATGGTGAGTTTCAAGAGGAAGTATATATGGATCAGCCACCTGGTTATGTCGATCCAGGTTACCCAGATCATGTATGCAGGCTTCTCAAAGCTTTGTATGGTTTGAAGTAGGGCTCTAGAGCATGGTATGACAGGATTGCCAAGTATCTTGTCAGTATTGGGTTTAGGAGAGCTCATGCAGATCATTCACTCTATGTACGTGAGAATGATGTGGGGATTGTGGTCATTACCATATATGTAGATGACCTTATTATTGTGGGTGACAATGCTATGGAGATTGACCATGTGAAGGGTCTTCTCAAACAGGAGTTTGAAATGAAAGATTTGGGCGAGTTGCGCTACTTTCTTGGCATTGAGGTGATCAGGACTCCAGAGGGTGTATGGATGTCACAGAGACAGTATGCTTTGGACATGTTGTCAAAGTATGGTATGGATGATTGTAAGCCAATTTCTATTCCCTTGGATGTGAATGCAAAGCTGAGTGCAAAGAAGGGTGATGTTGTTGAGGATGTCAATATGTACAGGAAGATGGTGGGTAGTCTAATCTACTTGACTATCACGAGGCCAGACTTGAGCTACACAGTAGGCTTGGAGAGTCAGTTCATGCAGCTTCCGAGGAAGCCACATTTGGATGGAGTACGACGCACACTTAGGTATGTGCAAGGGACTCTTGACTACGCATTGTTCTATGCAGCAGATGCACCATTAGCATTGTATGGGTATACAGATGCAGATTGGGCAGGTAGCATTGTTGATAGGAGATCTATGAGTGGCTTCATGTTCTCTTTTGGGAGTGTTGTTGTTACTTGGAGTAGCAAAAAGCAGCCTACGGTTGCTTTATCGAGCACAGAGGCCGAGTACAGAGGTGCAACAATTGCGGCGTGCGAGGTAGCTTGACCACGCACATTACTTGAGGACTTGGGAGTGTAGGTGGACCAGCAGATTGTCATTCATTGTGACAACCTCAGCAACATGCAGTTGGCTAGGAACCCAGTGTTCCATGCTAGGACCAAACACATAGAGGTCCATTACCACTACGTTCGAGAGCGAGTGTTGGCGGGCGACATCGACTTGGTCTACGTCAGCATAGAGGAGCAGATAGCGGATATCTTTACCAAGGCCCTCGGAGCTGAGAAGCTTCGATGTTTCCGGACTATGCTTGGACTCTGCGGCATGCAGAGCTCGAGGGGGAGTGTTGAGATGTCGAGCTCTACACCTTGAGCTGGCATCCACTACGGGTCTTGGCCGCTTACGGCATTTACTCACTGGCGCGTTATGTGACCGACACGGAGGATCTCTGCCAGTGATTCTAAAGCTGGACTACACTTATAGTGCCAGCCTAGTACGCTTCTAGCGAGTTCACACTTAGTGACAGCATGTACATATGTGTTATTTTTCAGCTTTAGCACTTAGTCATTTTTGTACTCTCTTTTCTGTGAAGAAGAAGAAAAAGCTTTCCATCTCTATGTGCTTTGTGCTTGTCTTGTGTATCTCTCTTGCATCCTCATTCTTTACGTCTGTGTGAGAGCCGCTTTTGGCGATGTGGTCAGATTTTGCGTGGACGATATGATACCTTTTGTTCAGTTTCTTTTGGACCTAGAGGAATCTAGGGTGGGGTATGTATGACTATTGCGGACTCATTGCAGCAGGCCATTGTGGGCAAAGAGATTATTGTGCCAGGCAAGGCTCAGTGGATACTACGCAGGTTCAAGGTGGCCTTGTGGGTTTCCTGAACGTCTATGCGCCCAATGTGGCGAGTGCCCGTGCAGAGTTTTAGTCACAGATTGTTGAGTCTCTACCGCAGGTAGATCATTGGTGCATAGGAGGGGACTTCAACATGTTGGAGGACCCTTCTGGCAGGATTGGTGGCAGCCATGGTACTGTGCATGGAGTCGACTTGGCAGCTTGGGACAGGTTATGTATGACTTTGAGGGTCTCGGATACATGGCAGCACTCTGGTTTTGTGAGGCCCCCAGACAGTCTTGCCTTCTCTAGATCGGACCGCAGAGTGGGAGGAGTGAATCTATTGCGGATAGATTGCTTCTACACTAGTGACCACTTCAGTGACTTGGTAGGATTAGTGGGCATCCTGGCAGGGACCTCCTTCTTGGACCATGCACCAATGATCCTCACAGTGGCAGACACGCAGAGGAGTGGGAACACGATGCTCCGCATCCCACAGCGGGTCTTATTGGCCTCAGCACTTAGAAAGAGGGTAGAGGCTCTCTGGACAGAGGGCATGTACAGACAGGATTCTCCTACAGAAAGAGTGGCCTCAGGACTAGCTCAGATTAGCCACTTTTTTCTTCAGGAGTCTCTGGCTGGTCCGGGCTGCAGCGAGAGAGGTGGAGCAGCGTCTTAGACGGGGCATTGCTTCATTACAGAGGATGCAGGAGCATCATCCAGATAGTCCATGGTTAGAGGAGCAGTTACAGTAGGCTCGACAAGAGCTAGCTAGCATAGAGGAGAGGCGTCATGAATTTTCCTTCCACCGAAAGGCATCTCAGTGGACTCAGGTGGGTGACAGAGTGACTGGTGCTTTTTTTGAGACGATGGGACCTCAGCACTCGCATGCCAAGGTCAATGAGTTGAGGAGGCCCGATGGGTCAGTAGCTTGTGAGCCCGAGGATATGCGTGCAGTTGCTACTGACTTTTATCGTGAGTTACTATCTATTGAGCCCCAGGCAAAGTGGCAAGATGCATACAGGGAGCAGGTTTGGGCACAGATGCCACGTCTTGTGACAAAGTAGATGCGCCAAACGCTACAGATGCTACTTTAGCTTAAGGAGCTGCACACGGCTATTAGGGCCCTCCCCCGTGGTAGCTCTCCAGGTGAGGATGGGTTGAATTCCAACTTTTTCTTGGAGTACAGGGACCTGCTTGGCCCAGATCTTTGTAGTGATTTTTAGTACATTTTGCGCACAGAGTGATATCTGACAGCATGAGTGAGGACCTGATCTACCTCATTCCCAAGGAGGGTGGGTCCTTGGATGAGATTCAATAGTGGCGCCCCATCACCATCCTCAACTCAGCCTACAAAATTCTTGCCAAGGCTCTGAGTTTGAGGATTCAGCCACTTTTAGAGAGCCTTATACATGGAACTTAGACAGGTTTTGTCAAGGAACGCAGTATCCTTGACAAGATCTTTACTTTCTGGGAGGACCTTGTGAGGACCTTGTGATTCTTCTTCTCGATTTTGAGAAGGCATACGACAGAGTTGACTGGGACTTTCTAGAGGGCACTCTACGCAGGATGGGCTTCTCAGATGCTTGGATCAGAGGGGTGTCATCTTTGTACAGACAGGCTCACAGTTAGATGCTTTTGGCAGGAGGTAGAGGTGAGTGCTTCATGCTTACACGCTCGGTCAGACAGGGTTGTCCTCTTTCCCCCTTTCTCTTTCGGTTCTATGCGGAGGTGATGAGCAGATTTTTGGTGTCACAGCAGGTTGGTCTACGGGGCTTAGCACTCCCTATTCGGGGAGATGAGCTACTGGATGCTGAGTTTGCCGATGACTCAACCTTGTACTTAGATGGCCAGGAGGCCAATCTTCATAGATGTGAGCAGGCTTTGGAGACCTTCTGTTGTGCATCGGGCACACTGATCAACTGGAGAAAGATAGTGGCTTACTCGGTTGGTGGTGCTCCTGTGCCAGATTGCATGCCAGGAGAGGGTTTCAAGTGGGTTACCCCAGGGACTGGATTTCGGTACTTGGGTTGTCAGGTTGGTTTGAACTTGTCTCCCGAGCAGCAGATTTCTCCTCTTCTCTTGTCCATCAGGAGAAAGCTGTTACATTGGAGCTCAGCTGTCAGGACAACGGTAGGACCAGTCCGGGCCAAGGGCCAGGACGGACATGCAGCCAAGGGGGTCCCTATATTTAGAAGGCCAAGGGCCTATATAGGGCATGGCTGGGTGGTGATGAGCATGTTCAGTTCCTCATTATTACTGACTTGTGCCGACTTACCTTGCTAGCCACATGGCCATGACGAGTATTTTCAGAACTCCATGCAAGGGCAATTTTGGCATGTTCATACTCATGGTCGGCTTCACAAGACAAGAACTACTCATTGAGACTCCTCTAGAAACCGTTGTTCAACTTGTAATTTGTTACCCATGTAAACTGTAGAATTTCCACCTAACCCGTCTTGCTGAGGGAGTCGTGAGAACATTACACAGCTGATAGATCTCTTGCATATCGTCAGGTACCGCAAAACCTTTACAATGCTACAATCGGGATTGTTGCTCAAGTCAACAAGGCCGAGCTTAGATCCTTGTTGTTGTGAACCACACCATTCCCAATGCTTCAACATCTCTTGTACAACAACCACACTGTTCCCAAGGTTTCAACATATCTTGTATCTGGGAATCCGGTTTGCCGAGGCTACGAAACCCCAAGGGCTTCGCATTGATGTGTGTCTTTAAGTTGCCAAATTAGCAATGTGGCGAGGAAAAAATTTTCTGCAGAATCTGTGAGGGCATGTTCTCAAGTATATATGCTCGTACGCAGGCTACAAGCCGAGTTCCGCAACAAGGTTATAGAAAAGGGGTGTGCTGGGGTAGGCACACAGCCTTGCTTGCCTTCAAAACCCAAAATAACCCATCGGGAGGCCGTTCAATATGAATCCTCCGGCGACACAGCGCGCAGAAGCCGCACAGGCCGCCTGCTCGCTACTGTGATCGGATGTTGGCGCTGCTGTGTCGAGATAGCCTTGAAACGCTAAGGCGCAACCGTCAAGCCCAGGCTCTGCCGCTTTCGACCAGGTCGAGGTTCCGACCTCCCTCCTCGCAAGAAGTGTTACCCATGCAGCGGCCGCAACTTTGGGGCTTCAACTTTTGGCTCTGCACAGGGGATGCTTCCCGCGTCCGAGCTTCTTCGGCTCCTCCTCGGCTTTGGCTTAGGTTGCATGAACATGCAACCCTAACCATGCATCCACGCCTCCTTCCTCAAAGAAGAAGCATGCGAAGGTTTTCAAACCACAAAGAGAGAGAGAGAGAGAGAGAGAGAGAGAGAGAGAGAGAGCAAGAAAGATCGACATGCATCCCTCCTCCATAGCTCCCTGCTTTCCCCTCCTCTTCACCTTGCTATGATACTAGTGAAAGGACATGAGGAACTGAACATGCTCATCACCACACAGCCATGCCCTATATAGGCCCTTTGCCTTCTAAATATAGGGACCCCCTTGACTGCATGCTCGTCCTGGACCTTGGCCCGGAATGGTCCTACCCTTGTCCTGACATCAGTACGACTTTCTCTGGCTCGTAGAGTAGTAGTTGCCAATCAGGTGTTGTTGGCGACTATGTGGTACATCACTTCCTGCTGGATCTTCTCGAGTTCTTGTGTCAGCCAGGTAGAGAGGTTGATCAGGAACTTCCTTTGGTCAAGACATGACACTCAAATGGCCCGAGCCAAGGTGGCTTGGTCGGTCATCACGCTTCCTTGTTCTCAAGGAGGGCTTGAGATCATTGATCCAGCACAGCAAAGTAGATCCCTTCTTGGAAAGGTCATAGTCAGAGGACTTCTTCCAGGTGAGCAGCCCTGGAAGGAGTTCTTGCTGTAGAGGCTTCGTGCCAGGGTGCCTCAGTCAGGAGGCCCTTGGCAACCTTTGACCAGATGGATGTTTACAGAGATGCGCCGAGTTGGTTTGAGCAGGAGTCTGGAGGACCGCTTCACTGTGATTTTTCTTCGATCTTGGGAGCTCTTACGGCATGGTTTGGAGCAGAGACAGCTGACGTGCACGAAGGAGCGCCTACCACAGCCCCTCGTATGGAACCCCATGGTTAGCACTCAGAGAGGCCACTTGGTTGGTAGTCGGCCTCATGTTTCCTTGGGTCCCATGGCAGCAGGTCCAGCGTGCTCTCTAGGTGACTGGCTAGAGTTCACAGGTTTGTCAGAGGAGGTGCATGGTTTCCAGGCCTACATGTGTCAGGACATCTCAGAGTCAGTTCCAGCTGGAGTGGCTCACACCTCTCGAGCCAGTAGCACCCCGATGGATGGGAGCCTTCACACAACTGGAGGTTCTCATTTCAGTCAAGGTCTACTCAGAGACTGTCCCAGCCGTGTTCTTTGAGCTTCTGGGTGGGGGACGAGTACAGCGAGTTGCAGTAGAGGCCTCGGAGGTAGCAGAGTGCTGTTTCCAAAGGATCCAAGTTGTGGGCATCTGTGGGAGGACTTGCGTCATAGACCCTGACCCAGCAGCTCTTGAGACTGGACACTCGAGGGTATGGGCTTGGGAGTGTTGTCCACTGGCACGAGTATAGTGGGATCCTGGTGAGTGGCTATGGAGGTACCCCTTCCCTTGTACAGACCACCCACGAGTACCCTTCTTTCAGTACACTGTTTGGCTTGGACGTCATATACTTGCAGCACAGAGAGAGGCCCGCCCCGCTGCAGCATGTCATTGGCAGGAGGAGGGCCTCACAGTCGAGTTCTTGGTAGCCTTTTGGGAGAGACTGTGGGACTCTAGACAGCCGAGGCGTGTCACCTTGTTTCAGTGGCTTCTTGCACACAGAGCTACAACAGTAGGGAGCTCGCTTGTGCATAGTGGTCTCTCGGCCGCATGTGTAGCCTATGACCAGTTGGTGGAGAGTCAGCATCACTTTCTTTGGGACTGTCCCTCGGCCCAGCAGGTGTGGCTACGAGTTCTTCAGCTGATGCCTACTCTCTCCACGGTTAGACAGTACACTTGGGGCGTAGCGGCTTGGTCCACTCTCACGGGCCCGGCACTTCAGTTTGAGCTATCCTCCACCAGTAGGATGATAGTGATACAGGGGGGGCAACCTACACTCCAGCCTGCTCCAGAGCTTACTCCACAGAAGTGGTGTAGTGAGAGAGAGGAGTGCTAGGAGCTCATCAATGGCCTGACACTTTGGTTCATTTGGCGGGCCCGCTGTTTTTGTATTTTTGAGGCTTGCTCTATGCCACCAGCACAGATTGTCCATGACTTTTGGCTAGAGTTGATTCATACTCTCAGAGGACAGCTTGACTACAGGGCATCTCCAACCACATGGGGAAGCGCCGCGAGGCTTTCCTTCGACTCTGGCACCCGGAGCCTTTCTACACCATTGTCTAGGGTGTGCTCAGATGGCACTACCGTCCACCTGTGTGGCTCTTCCCTCCTCCCATCTCTTGATTTAGCCTCATTGTATATATGTTGTTCTTTCATTGGGAGAGTCTCCCCATCATGTTTGTTGTAGCCCTCTCTTGCAGAGGTGGTTGTAGCCCTATGGGCAGTTTTCATTAACTAATAGAAGGATCTTTTTCTCGAAAACAAAATTGTTTTAAGTGCACATTTAAAAAGTGACCATGTTGATCATCTCTCTCTCTCTCTCTCTCTCTCTCTCTCTCTCTCTCTCTCTCTCTCTCTCTCTCTCTCTCCATAATTTTTAATCTTTGAGTACTAATGTTGTCCTGTTTTCTTGCAACCAAACAAATGGTCCATGAAATTGTGAATATTTTTCCAAGTGTAAAAAATCTTATTGTTGATGCCTTTGAAGAGGGTTTGTTACTTGTTGAATGGGGATGGCAGTGGGCATGGAAAGTTATTGAGGAAAACTACACTACATGGGGGTCTTATGTAGATGAAAAATTGGACACGATTTACGTCCGGTTCCTTGATCCCTATTTCTTTCCCAATCTTAGGCTCACACTCTTAAAGCAAGAGCTTGGGTTGATTCGTCATTACTAGATTTACTTAAGTTGGTGTTAACTGAGTCAACGACAGTTAACAAAAGATGCTAAAGACGGAAGACCAAAGATGTACGAATGCACATCGAGGATGAATACAAAGAAGCAGTGAAGATTGGAGTTACACACTTTTCACATTTTTTCAAAATGTTCATGTATTGTAATTTCCCGATTTATTTAGCCATTGTGATAATTGTAATATATTATGGGCTCAATAAGAGTTTCAAGATGTAAAGAATAGGTCACTTAATGTACCTAGGTTGCAGATACAATAAGTTGTGGAGCCTCAAAGGTCTTGGCGCCGAACATTACACATTTTAGACCTTTGCTAAGGTATAAAAGCCAACTTTGTAAAGTTTTAATTAAGTTTTGGATAATGAAATACACATCGTGAGCTAACAACGCTCACTTCTCTCCTTCTCGCGCTTCCTACTCCCTCCCCGGTTGTCATATTGCAGTCATGTTTGTTGCATTGCAATCGTAGGTAAGAGCTCTACGCATTGACGTAAACACATCACAGTATTTTATAGCTTTTGGCATCGCCAACCCATGGTCTAATTTCATCATAAGTAGGAATTTACACTTCAAAATAAAAAACTAAGCATAGGCGGGGTATCGGGGCATCATTGCTAAGCCTTTAGGTGCATTCTGGGTTGAAAACGAGTAGGTCAAAAATCCATTGCTGTTAATCCCGATTTTGGTACTTGACCTAAAGTGGGGTTTGAGACCATAAGCATGTGCTTAGTTCTTATAAACTTGTCCTAGAAGTTTCGCTACGTTTGGATGTCATTTGATGTTGTAACGGATGTGATTTGTTTGCCAATGAATGATTGGCTTTTGGTGATTTCAGTCACTTGAGTGTAGCTTAACTTAGATGCGAGTTGTTAGTTGTTTTCTAATAGATTGACAACCTCTTATAGCCTGTATGCACTAGGCAAGTCAGCTTTGTCCCATGGATTGACAATTTAATCGTGGTTCTTGCTAAAACTACAATAAGATAGGATAGTGAGGTGAGACACTGTTGACCTCTGGGTGAACAACACAACATAACTCAAGTTTCGTACCAAAGTCTTATCTTTTGCGAGTTATGAAATGCTGCCGATTATGGCAATAAACGTCATTTGTAATGAGTAGTTATTCTAGTTTAAAAAGCCGGGGTGCAATGGTAGTTCCAGATTGTAAATACAAAGCCATTTGACCCTTTCAACCCCATTTTTGGTTAAACCTAAGGTAGCCTTAGTATTGAGGCAGTCCAGGGCGGGCAACAAGAAGAGTGGCCTCTAAGCACCCTTGTAGGCTCCCGTGCTGCTCAATTGGGTTGGGGTTGGAAAAAACAACAAACACACACACAAACCCACAACCTAACCCTACACAAATTTGGGGCACCACCTAGTTTTGGATGCGAACTAGGACGCGTAAATAGAGAGAGAGAGAGAGAGAGAGAGAGAGAGAGAGAGAGAGAGAGAGAGAGAGAGAGAGAGAGAGTGCTAGGGATGCTTTGAAATGTATCGGCAATGATCAAGCAAACACAATTATATATGTAAGAAAGAGAGAGAAGAGGGAGGGGGTGCTTGTTGCATTAATACCTTCTTACAAATCTGTCATGACCGATCAAGTGAGATTAGTATTTGTTCAACATAGCTTGAGTAAATTTCACCACGACACATCACAAGAAAAGCCACCCCAATCACTGTCTTAAGTCCAGGGGAGTCCTCTCCACCCTGTCGCCCTCTTACAATATGTGGGATTTATGGCTAAATTGATGACAACACCCAGACACAAGCTATCAAGAACTAAAAATATCACCAAGACACTTACATATCATTGTTTTCCATTACTTCACGTTGGAAGAGAGACAAAGTATCCAAGCTTAGTCCAAATCCACCCTCCTTGATTCAGCAAATGTTGGGCTTACACTAGTAGAAGGAATGATAGATTTTCCACTCTCAATTGAATGATCTCTCTCTCTCTTACAATGGCATAGAGTTCCCGTGCTAATCACCTCTATTACAACACATGCACAAGCATACGACAATGAGCTTCCACTCAAGAGCTCCTTCTAGAGAGGTTGAGCTTGGCTTCTCAAGCTATAGCATAGTGCTCTTGCTTATGGCTCTCCCTTTGTGCTAGCTACACCCTCCTTTTATAGTAATTTTGAAGGCTATGGTTACTCCTCTAACCATGGTTGGGTTAGATTTTCAACACTTATCTAATTTCGTTTGCTTGGAATTATCAAGAAGTTGGTGTGGATAGATGAAGAAGAGAGAGAGGAGAGAAGTGGAGGTGATAGGACTTTTCATAGTAGGTTAGTGTTAGTAAATTAGTAGAGTTAGTTATTTTATTGATTTACAAATGGAATTGGATATTTACAATGGGAGTATCCAAGTAGGATACAAATAAGGAAGAAAAAACTCTTAATAGGTAAGAAAACATGGATTTCTTACAATGTTGATGCTCCAAGTGTCTTGAGTAGGGTCAATTTTGACGCTTGTTGACGGTCCACTAGCTTGGATGGTACGTTTTTTTCACTCTTGACCTTCCTTTGGGAGCCAAGGTAATTGAATATGAGTGATCAATCACCATGATGCTGTCTTTCAAGAGAAAAGGCTGAATTTTATGGTTTTTTGATAGATATGGGTAATATGGATGAGAAAAAATGAGACTAGGTGGTCAATTTTGGAATGGAAGTGTGTGTAGGAAACATGAGTTCACCATGGTTTCTCTTATTCTTCAAGGTTTAGAAGAACGTGAGTAGGGTGCAGAGAGGAGTGGTGAGAGAGGTGGGGATGATGAGTGGAGAGGTGTGTGTGAAAGAGGAAAATGATAAAGTGGAAGAGGGAGTGTGGTTGCATAGCATGGGCAAACTGGGGTCCACAAATAAAATCCTAGCTCACAGCTCCTAGCTCAAAAAAATATGAAAAATTTTGAGATGAAAGTTCAGCTCACGAGCTACAACTTTTGTTTGTATCACCTTTTCAAATTTGGGGAGCATGTGATCTTTAAAAATTCAGTAAAACCGACTGTTTTTTCCACTGCACAAGGTCCTTGTGAGGTCCTTCTTTGAATGATTCTTTTGAATACCTCCAAGAGTGAGCTCCCCATGGTGCATGCATGCATTCCACATACCCTTGACTTTATTTGGTAGGTTTATAATGAAGATATTTTTGAGATCATGATATAAGTGAATAGTATAACTAAGAAAATCAAATATTGAGAGGTCTAAAAAAATATGTACATGTCAAATATAAATAATATAGGTGGAAAATATATAAAGGGGTCAAAATAAATCTCTCTCATTATAAGTCTACCATAAAAAGATGAATATTTTTGGTGTTCTAATTTATGAGAGTAAAAGAGAATAGATGTAGGAAGGAAAAATCACAATAGTGAAAAAATATACACATAAATAAAACTAGTTTTTTTGGATTTTTGTTGGGATGGAGTTACACCAAAAATAAGAGAAGCTTGCATGAAATTATTTTTATATGGAATAAAGAGTATGCAAAATGGTAAGAAAAAATATGAT
The DNA here is from genome assembly GCF_014529385.1 of Adiantum capillus-veneris. NCBI lineage: Eukaryota > Viridiplantae > Streptophyta > Polypodiopsida > Polypodiales > Pteridaceae > Adiantum > Adiantum capillus-veneris. Next base: position 49,120,011 of record NC_140960.1, read on the forward strand.
AATGGTGAGCAATGTACATAGCATAAATAACACACCATAGGTAGAAATACTTAAATAAATACCAAGATAATTATGAAAAATCCTTTTATTTAGCCCCTTTATACAATGAAATATTTACACACAAATGGGTCATAATACACTACAAGAGGTTATGTACTCTTGTGACGCTCTTAGCGACGGAAATACACTGGGTTTTTATAACCCCCGGCGTCGCTAAAAGCGTCGCTACGAGAGCGTCGCTATATGCGTCGTTATAAGCGTCGCTATAGGCGTCGCTATATAGCGACGATCATAGCGACGCCTATAGCGACGCTCTCACAGAAGAGTATAGCGACGCATATAGCGACGCTACAGAGCCATAAATAGCGACGCATATAGCGACGCCTGAGAGAATATTTTTTTGGTGGCAGGGCATTGAATGCCTGCCACCCATCAACCATATTGTACTTGATTCACTTTTTAAAAAAAGTGCAAAGGTAAATAATAGACCCAAAATAGTCACCCACAAGACGCATTGTTTGCAAAATTGACAATTGTACACATCATAGACAAACTGAATTGATTGGCAAATGTAATAATGACAATTGTACAACATCATAGGCATAAAGAATTGATTGGCAAAAGGAATTGCGGTGACAAATGTAATAATATACATGGTTCAAAAAGACGTATAAAATCCGTCTCATGATACATAAGCTATGAGAAACCCTAAACTAATGCTATCTAGATACGGCTAAACTGACGTCGTCTAATCAGACGTCTCATCGCGTCCAAGCGGCGTATCTGTCGGATTCTGCAAAAAAAGACAATAAGACAGTTTTCAGTAAGTATAAACATATAACGACATTTATAAAACAATACAAAAAATAAAAAAGAGTAAACCCTAATACTAACCATGCCGCTGCGAGAACTGAGAATGTCCATCAGGGCGTTTAAGCCCTTCCTGCCTGCGTACTCGCGCTCGTACGGTGTGGGATCACGTCCTGTCATCGACCACTGTCAAAACATACAAAGATTTCATTATGTTAGAACTAAAAAACTCATAAACCCTAAACTATCGAACATGCATAAAGAGCAATGTGAAAAGACTTACAAAATCGGCCTCAAATGATGCCCATCCACCGCTCCCCAAGTGGTGCGAGCTCCCTGCCTCTACTCGCGCTCTGGCTGCATCCTTTTGTTGCTTCCACTTGTCGGGATTCTCGCGCGCTGCTTTCTTCGCATTCTTCCAATCTTCTTTGGCCAGCCAATCTGGCCTATTCCACCCATTCTTGATTGCTTTTTGCACTTCGGAACGCTTGTGTTTGCAGTATTCGCGCATTCGAATCTTCATCAGGTCTTCATTGAAGCGCTGATCCCGTGTTGGAACGGGAAACTCATCATGAAGTATGCTGATGACTCTGTTTTTTAAATCACTTGGTACTTCACTCCATTTGTTTAGTATATAGTGTCTAAACAGCTGAGAGCAAAGACCACGCATGCGCGAGATCACCTTCTTGCCGTCATCATCCATGATGATGCCGCCGCTGATGTCGACGGAGTAAGGCAAGCCCTCTGGCCGGTGACGCGTGAACCTGGGTGTCCCGGCAGGGGTCTCTAGCGGCGTGTCGATGGGGGTACGGACGTCAGGTGTCTCCACCGGCGTCTGGGCCCCGAAGCGAGGAGTGTCGAGTGGGGTGGCTCCTGGCGGAGTAGGTAGAGGTGTGTAGCTTCTAGGAACAGTCAGCCGTGCAAAACCTGGCGTAGACGGCGATGCTGTGGCTGGTGTGGGGGCGGGCAAAGAAGGGGAGGGTAAAGAGCCTCGTCGAACACGAGGCGGTGTGGAGGCATCGGTGGCGGAATCCCCACAACAACCGCCACCGCCACCACTAGAGCGCCGGTGTCTAGAAGAGTGTGACGCTCGTCTCGTCGACGCCGAAGCTTCGGAGCGCGCCGAATGCTCCGAAAGAGAGGGAGATGCGGATGGTGTAGGAACGCGCGATGATGCGCCAGAGCGATGACGCTCCACGTACCACTGTCTCTGCTGCGGTGACAAAGAGGAAAGAAACTCCTCATCATCCATACCTGCATTAAACACACGAATATTTAAACTTAATATTGAATGAATAGAGTAGACAATGACGCAAAGACCATTAAATACAATGACGTAATGACGCATATAAATACAATGACGCAATGAATCGAGTGGTAGAAGAGGCAAGTCGAAAACTCAGAATTTTCAATCAAAAGATGTGAGCGCGAGTAGAAAAGAGCATGCACCCCATATAGAGCAGTAGCATCTTGATGCTCGTCTGGCACCACCGCAGCGGCTTCTGATTGAGCATCTTCTCTGATCTCCTCCATTGATGTCGTTGTGATTGGCACATGGTAGCCTTCATACGTCCTTGCACTACGAGGGGCTAACTCTATGACGTACCACCAGTTTGATGTAGACTTTGTAGGATGAAATACTACCTGCCAAAGCCACATAACTTACATGAGAGCTTTCAAGCACATAACTTGTAAAAGGGGGATGTTAACTATTTATATACTTACTTGTTCACAATGCTCGGGTAGTACGAAAGTGTCTCTTAGGTCGGTCCATTTCTTAGTAGAATCCACCTCAAGAAAACCAGACTCTCCTCTACGCACAGTAGCGTTTCGACCCTCCATGATTATCTTGAACCATTGCACGTCGAACAAGTCGACAAAAAATCCTCTGTAATCGATCCTCAAAATCTCTTGCAGCGTGCCGAAGTAAGTGAGTTCCGCCACCACGGGATCTGCATCAGAGGAACGTCGTCGACTAGACTGTTCAAATTTTGCCATGATTCCACAATCTTGAGTAAAACGCTTTTTGTCGATTCGTTCCACCCTAAAATGTCGACCTTTACACCATGCTGCTGTGTATGACTTATACTACAACGAACAAAGATTATGAGTGGCCGTTCAAACGTTTATAAATAAAGTCACTTGCTAGTCGTACATTGCAAACTTACCTTGGTCGCGCAACCCCGAGAGTACTCCCACTCTTCTTCAGTCACTTCGTCACCGCATTGTTGTGCGCTTTTCAATTGGTTGTGCAACCATCTTAAGCTCATGAAGGTTGGTAGGCTCTCCAGAACCGCTGGATAGTGCATCGGTGGTCGTCTTCCCCGTCTCCACTCGATTCGTGCCCTTTGTCGCTCTTGCTTTGCATCCTCATATTGTGAAATCCACTTTTGCATCACTGGATTGTGAAGCATGCAAAATCGGTTGATTTTAGCCTCTAGATCTTCCGTCATCTTCTTCTCAACACCGAGATTGCACATGACAATCCCAGATATGCGCTCATCATCTATGGTTCGCCATAGCGTGTCCCGGGATTTATCAAATCCGTCTAGCCACTCTCCAATGTACACTAGGGACTCTGATACCAACCAACCTTCTGCCATGCTACCCTCCGGACGTGCCTTTTGACGCACATATCCCTTAAGCGTTTTCATGAAACGCTCTAAGAAGAACATCCATCTGGAATGAACTGTGCCAGCTATTTCCACCTCATCAACTATGTGAATAAGAAGATGCACCTGAATGGTTAGCATTGTAGTAGGAAAATGTTTCTCAAACATGCACACAAGCTCCGCAGCATTTAGTTTGGCGAATGGTATGGAGTCTACGTCGATCTCCTTTTGTGAGATCCATTGCACCAGCTTTGCAAGTTTGTAGATTGTGTTACGGATGTCGAGAGACAAACATCCCTCAATGGCAACCGGTAAAATAAACTGTAAAGTATGTGCAGCAATGATATTAAAGTCCACATTTTATGCAATGATATTAAAGTCCACTATGAACGTACCTGACACATTTTATGCCAATCGTGTGACTTCAAACCGGTAAGCTTTCCTTCTTTAGTAAAACACGTTCGGAGCGAGTGCATTACGCCAGTGGGGGTCCGCAAAGATCGAATGGCCTCTTTTACTTTGCGTTCTTGGGCTCCTGTGAAAATCCATGGTGCTTTAGGAAGTTTTATCGATCCATCAGACGCTGTTTGCGGCCAATATTGCTCCATACGATCCACATTTCTAAGGTCAACTCTGGCTCCCAAAGTATCTTTCTTGCCGGTCAAATGGTCCCATAGTAGATTACCCACATTCTTGAATATGTGCATTGGATCGAGCAAGTGATTGATCACGAGTCGAGGCCAGTATGGTAACTCGTACCATAGAGATAGTCTCTTCATCCCTGGAGGCAATCCGTCATCGCACATCTCCTTCTGCTCTAACCATGCTTGTGCAGACATCCTTGGTGGCTCTCTTCCCAAAAAGCCGTCGCGTAACACATGATTCTCCGGAAGATACGCTTGATGACCTTCGTAGATTTGCTTCTTCAGTGAGGGTGCCCTACGTGCATTCAGTCTAGGTCCACATGTGACACATGCTCTGTATCCGCTTGTTTGAAGCCCTGCATGTATACACATGATAATAGATCAACTATGGGGAAAAACCAGATTTACAGTGTCTGAGAGAGGAGTGTCAATAGATCACCTGAGCATTCTGTTAGCCCGGGATAGTCATGCATGGTCCACATTAGAATACCTCTGATCAAAGCATTCCGTCGTCCTGTGTGTCGGCTCATATCCACCACCTCTATGCCAATCCACAATTGTTGTAGCTCTTCCAATAGTGGACGAAGATACACATCCATATTCCCCACTTTATATCGCCCTGGCACAATCAAGCTTAGCCATAGGTGCCCCTTCTTCGTAGTCAACCACGGGGGAATGTTGTAGTTGACGATGACAACGGGCCATACACTGTAAGATGTTGATCTTTGACCAAATGGATTTACGCCATCCATAGCCAGGCCTAAGCGCAAATTTCGAGCTTCCCTGGCAAAATCCGACCATGTTCCATCTATATGTTTCCAGGCTGCGCAATCTGCAGGAATTCGTAGCACACCATCCGAAGATTTATTCTCCTCATGCCATGATGCTAGGGCGGCCATGGACTTACATTCGAAGAAATGCTTGATGCGAGGAAGCAAAGGAAAATGTCGCAAAACCTTTTGTGGAATTTTTGTCCCGTGGAGATCTACTCGATATCTTTCGGAATCACATTTCGGACACTTCTCCATGTCTGTGTATTCCCCTCTGAAAAGAATGCAGTCATTAGGACAAGCGTGGATAGAATTGTAATCCATCCCCAAGTTTCGCAAAATCTTTCTTGCTTCATCTCGGGAATCTGGCATCACATTGTCAGCTGGTAGAATGTGCTCTTTCAGCAATCTACACAACATAAAAATATGATACAGTCGTGTAAAAATCTATCAGATCATTATACACCATGAGTTCTATTAAAGTAAACTAATTGTAATAGATCACCTGAAAAGCGCTGTGACGCTAGTGTCACTCCATCCAAACTTTGCCTGCATGTTGAGAAGAACTAGGAGTGCTTTCAATCTAGACATACGTGCTCCATTATACAATGATGTATCGGCTTCACTTTTCATATCATCATAGATAAGCCTTTCTGAATCCATGATCGTCTCGATCATTTCATCAATCTCGGGCTCAAACATTGCCTCGTTGGGAATGTGCTCTGCATGATCATCCCCCGAGCTGTCAGAGGCTACATCTTGTGGCCTCACATATGCTGCTTGACCAAAGCGCCTGCGAATACGTCTATTGGGTTGCAAGATTGCTGCTTGTTGGCCAGCGTCAGAGTCCGACGAGTTATAATTGGCAACAACTTGATCTATAATAGATGGATCGAACTCGCCAAATTCACGAACGTGCTGCAAAGAAACACGTCTTGTCCGTCGCACAGCATGCTTGCATTGATTACAAGGACATAAGACCCTCGTTGAGAGATAGGTGTTTCGGTTGGACGGTCCCACATCCTCGTCGCTACTCATAATGAGGATAAAAAACTTATAACCTAGACAACAAATTTAATATTCTATTGGCATTCTTCGTCTTATCTCTCTCTCTCTCTCTCTCTCTCTCTCTCTCTCTCTCTCTCTCTCTTACCTCACATTCTCTAGTCATGTCCAATCCCCGCACACCTCGGTCTAGAGGTGCACGGAGATCAGAACCACCGGGTTATAATCTCGTCTTTATTGGTCAATACCTATATTTGTGGGTACAAGAAATCTAGACACCCACGTCTACATGATACTGCATGTAGTGGACAAAATCCCTTTGCCTCTTCTCTAGCTGTAGCACTTCACTTCATCTTAACATCTTTTCACAGTAGATCTTTTCACTGTTCGTCTAACTCTAAACCCTAAACCGTAAGTAATTCTTGCGTGGACTCGATCTAACGTAAATAAGCGTAAATCTAAATAAACGTAAATCTAACTAAAAATAAAGCTAAATCTAATTTAACGTAAGTCTAATGACTAGAGGTTGTCTAGATGGTCATTGTGTCGGGGATGTAGTGACTCTTGCCGCCCTGAAGATCCACCTTCTTCCCTATCTTCTGAAGACATTTCACCAGTACTTTTGGATCGACGGAGCCCACTATGAGAGAAGGCAGCAATACCCTATATTCCATTGAGGGCTTTCTTCACCCGCTTCATGCAGGCATCGCAGTCTATGGAGACCCGCATCTAATCTAATATAACATAAATCTAAATCTAGCTTAAATAAATGTAAATCTAGTTAAAAATAAACCTAAATCTAATTTAATGTAAGTCTACATATAACCTAATCTTTAACGTTTTTTAAAATAGTTTCCTACGACGTTATAACTCTCTTCTTCCTGTGTGTGTGCGCGTGTGTGGATGTGTGTGCCAATAAAAAGAGATAAATGGTATAACCTTTCTATCACCCATGCCAAGTATGATAGATTGATTATGCCATTTCTCTCTTGAATAATAGGTCTTCAGTTCAACTCCTTGTCGGTTAGATCTTTAGGTCTTTTAATTTTAATTAGTTTCCTACGATGCTCCCTTAGTTTCTCTTTCTTTCTCTTTCAATGTGTGTGCGTTTTTTTGGATCGTATGCATGTTTTCTTTCTCTTTTCCTCTCTCAATGTGTGCGTTTTTTGTTTATGCATGTTCTCTCTCTCTTTTCCTCTCTCAATGCGTGCGTTTTTTGTTTATGCATGCTCTCTCTCTCTTTTTCTCTCTCAATGTGTGTGTGCATTCTTTGTTTATGTATGTGTGTGCGTTTTTGCACTCTCTCTCTCTCTCTCTCTCTCTCTCTCTCTCAAAAACACTATATGTGTGTGTGTATGTGTGTGTGTGTGAGAGAGAGAGCGAGGGAGAGAGAAAGAAAGGAAGGGAACATGAGAATGAGGAGAGGGAAGGAGCATACCTGTCTCTCCTTCTTCTCCTCGTGCGTGTGTGTGTGTGTGTGTGTGTGTGTGTGTAAAAGAAAAAGAGAGAGAGAGAGAGAGAGAGAGAGAGAGAGAGTGAGGGAGAGCGTTACCTGCTCTTTGCTTGAGGGCGCCGAAAAACTCAGATCTGAGATCTGAGTTTTTGGGCGCGCTCGGTTATTTTTTTTACCCCAGCTGGCGTCGCTATGAGCGTCGCTATGAGCGTCGCTATGAGCGTCGCAAATTTACAAAGAAATTTGCGACGCTCATAGCGACGCTTATAGCGACGCTCATAGCGACGCCGGGAATTTTTTTTTTGAGCGTCGCTGTGTGAGCGTCGCTAATGTGAAGAGCCTCTTGTAGTGATATACTTATATTTTTTATATTTTTTTGGCTCAACTAGCCCAGTGACTAGCTAGCTGAGGGTTTTTAAGAAGATATGGGAAAAGTCCCCTAACTCACACACACCTATATACAGTGAAATGGTAGGGATAGCCACAGTGTTTGGATGATTTTGGTAGGGTGGGTTAACTCACTATGGCAATTATGGAGAGCCGAAAAACGGCTATCAGTATATAAGATACCTAGGTCATTTTGTAAGAAGACTTTAATCATAATCAAAACTTTAGCACTGCCGTCCACTGTGTGTGAGAGAGAAAGAGAGTGAGCATGAGCTTTATCCTCTCGCTACGCCCGGCTTGCTCAACACATTGGAGATCTGACTGCACCATTGCTATAGGCTCTAGGAGAGCTACGCGACAATGCCAAGCATTCCACGTGAGACGAAGCACACACGCCGACGCATCTACGAGCTATTTGTGGCTGTAAGTGTATCAAACGATGTTTTTTTTCTGCATGCTAGTAGTCTATAGAATCGTGGCGACATAAGCTACGCATAGATACTCAAAAATTTAAGTTTTGGGCACTTTCATAATTCTGCTCTGTCTTCCTACGCATTTTCCGCATATGGGTTTAGAGTGAGGGTTTTGAGTGTAGAAGCTTAGGGACAGGTGTATCCTAGTGAGGGGATGGTGTTCCTTAAGTTTCGTACAAATCTAGCATGATTAGATGAGTTACCTTTCGTATGTGTGTATTTGGCTAGGTGGTGTAGTTGAGAGCAGTGAGGTTCTTGATTGTGGTTTAGTTGGCCTTCCTGAGTGTTGTATGTGTAGGATGGTCTCAGCCTGACAAGCTAAAGAGATTTCCTTTGTGTGCCTATTGTGTCATCTGTGTCCTCGATTGACATTATGTTGATCTAGGTAGTGTTTGCATGCACTTCATGGGTGTGTGAGTCGCTCCCGCAATAGACACATGTCCCACATTTGGCACCGTTGCCGGGGACAAATAGACGTAAACTAGGAAAAACACGAGCGTCTTGTGTAGTTGTCCATTAACTTCCTCTAGGTTCACCTAGAGTTAAACTTTCTCTTTAAAACCGCATAGCTTAAGAGTGTCGTCTTTTGTTGTGTAGAGGTAGCTTGGAAGTAATCGTACTTGCTGAGTGCCTTTAGGATTGTAAAATTGTAGGATTAGATTAGGATTTTGAGAATGATTGATAGACAAGACAAGTCTTATGATCAAGGCTCAAAAAACCATAAAAAACAAGAAAACGAGTGTTTGTGGACACTTTCTACAACCCCATTGTAGTAGAACCTAGGAGTAGGGTAAGTAGAGTCCGAGGTGGGTTTCAGAGCATTTCTCTCTCCAAAAGAATCACTTGTGAGTTGTTATGTGAAGTTGCAGAATTTCAGGACTACGGCCAAAAATAGCACCAGAAGACTGTCAACCACTCAATCCGACTCGAGAGTACGCTTTAAAAGTTGTAAGGACCAGTGGGTAAGCTCAAAGACACATTGAGGTAAAAATTTCAAGAGTCTATAAAAACTTAGATTATTTACTTTTTCTTAACATTTTAGGCCAAATTAAGTTTTGACTTGACTCAGAGGTTTAAAATAGCTCATGAAAAGACTGTCCAATGAAAAAGTTCAAAAAAGTCTGAGTTTTGGGCCTAAAGTAAATAATCATGATTATTTACTTTCAGCTCAAAATTGACCAAGGCTGATACCAGTGACTCATTGCATGTGTACAAACAACTTTTCTAAAGGACCATAGAATTTGGATCACCAAATTGACCAAAAACTCGATAAAAACTAAAGTCTAAACTAACTTTCGAGAACTTGAGTGTAAATTAAGAAAATTTTTGTTCAAAGTCAATGAAACTTGATTCATAGGCTTATATTGATGTGATAGACATGTGTACATGCTAAGTTGACCAAAAAGATCCAAAAGTTTGCCATTTGTAAATAATCACGATTATTTACATCTGCCCCATTTTTCAACTTTTTTGACCCAATTAGCATACCACCATGTTGTAATAAGCCCACAAACCAAATTTGGTAAGTTTTGGATCATTGGATTGCAAATTTTGGCCAAATTTGCAAAGTCTGCTGGCTGCGGACACAAAACTGGTGACTATTAACAAAAATTGTCCAAACTTTATGAAACTTGACTAGGGAGCTTGTGTTAAGATACTTAACAGATCTATGTCGAGATTGATACAAAAACTTGTAAAAGATTAGCTGAAGTAAATAATTACGATTATTTACTTTGCTACAAAAATTGATAATTTTTCACATTTGAGTATACCACAAGGTCAAGTATATCAAGTAGGCCACATAAATCAATTTTGGTGAAATTTGGATCACAAAAGAGAGACTTAAGGCAGATTCTTGAAAATGGAGTGTGCGGACACAAAACAGTTGATAAACTTGAATAAATCTTGTCCAAATTAAGTTTTGACTTGACTCACGGCTTAAAACAAGTCATAAAAATACTATCCACTGAAAAAGATAAAAAAATTGTTCATTTTAGGTCAAAAGTAAATAATCGTGATTATTTACTTTTGGCTCAAAACTGATCAAGGTTGATACCAGAGACTCTATGCATGAGTCAAAACATGTTTTGTGAAGGCTCATAGAGTTTGGATCACAAAACATGCCAAAAACTTGGTAAAAACTAAATTTGTACTGATTGTCGAGAAATTGAGTTTGACTTGGTAAATCTTGTCTAAATTCAGTGAAACTTGACTCGGAGGCTTAGATTGAAGTGTTAAACAAGTGTATATGCTTTGATGACCTAAAAGATGCAAAATAATTTAGAAGTAAATAATCGTGAGTATTTACTTTTGTCATAAATTTTAACTTTTTTGACCAACTAAGCTTATCACCAGTATCATGTTATATTGAGCACACAAATCAAATTTGGTAAGATTTGGATCATTAAAGTGAAAATTGTGGCCACATTTATAAAGTCAGTCTACGGACAAAAAACTATTGACAAATTGAGCAGGGATTATCCAAACTTAGTGAAACTTGGCAAGGGAGCTTAAGTTGAGTTGCTTAACCAGCTTGTATTAACATTTTGGCAAGAAGTTGTTAAGAAATACCAGAAGTAAATAATTGCAATTATTTACATCTGCTCCAGAATTGAGAATTTTTACACAACTGAGTATAGCACAAGGTCAAGCATATCAAGTAGACTCCACAAATCAAATTTGGTTAAATTTAGATCACAAAATTGAGACAGCCAGATTTTTGAAATCAGAGTCTGCGGACACTAAACAGTTGATAACTTGGACAAATCTTGTTCAAACTCAACCAAACTTGTCCAGAGACCACAACAAGGTGATTACTTGGCAAAACAAGCCTAAAAAGTATAAAAAATGAGAAAAGTAAATAATCACGATTATTTACTTTTGAGTCGAAGGGACAAGATTTTTTATTTTTGAGCTTGTACAATGCTATAACAACATAATAAGAGGCCACTGGTCAATTTTGGGTTCCATTGGATTCAAATTGGTACTTGTTAACCTAGTTTCAAGTTGTAGGTTAGTCCTTTAGCTCCTTGCAAGGACAGAATTTGGAAATCTCATTTGCTGACTCACTTAGCTCAGATTGAAGAACCAGGTTGCAGGTAAAGGATTGGGAGCTTGACAGGAGCCAAATTCAAGTCAAGTGGACAAACGATTAACAATCTAATCTGCCGGTTAGCTTATTCAAGGCTTAAATTTTCGTCATTTCAGAAGTTGCAATCAATTTTGACACTTTTGGACTAGAGTTAATCAACTTTTGTGAGTCTTAAGAGAAATCATCTGCAAAAGTGCTTTGACACAAGCAATTTTATCAAATCGAAGCATCAAAAATTCTGATAATCAACACCTAAAACTGCTAGGAGACAATTTTTATGGAACCAATCAACATGGACTCAAATCAAGCCGAGAATTCAAGAACAACAGAGCAAGCCAACAGTGGTAACATTGGCACAAGTGCAAACAAGCAGATTTTATAGCTATATGGCTACATTGGAGATAAGGTTTTGCGTGCAGATTCAGAAGGCCATAGATATCTTATGAGAAGTAAAAGTAGCTCAGGAACTAAGATCCTACTGATCAGAGTGAAGCCAGATTTAGAGAACTCCCAGATGCTCACAGACTTCAGTGGAGCCAGGTATTGCAAGCTCAAAGATGAAGTGTAGATAGAAGTTCAGAAAGTCAACCCAAGTGGTTATTCAACAATCTACACAACTCAGGAAAACATATAGTTGGTGCATATGCAATCAGGGTCATTGTACATGGATTATAGTGGTCAGATCTATAATCGAGAACTGGAATTGCAAGATCCAACAGATCAACCAATAGGAGCCATCTAATTGGAGAACCAAGCCAAAGACGGTACAAAGTCAAGGTGGAGCAGTCTATAACTTGATGCTTAGTGTTTTAAAAGAAGATGCCGACAACTTGGCCAGCATAGAAGTAGAAACTTCTCAACTAGAGCTTGACATGACAGAACCAATTGAAATACCACCAGCCATGGCATATTGCTCAGATTGTGGACAAAAATGTGGACATTTGTTTTGAAGATTGTCTAAGAAATTTAGACAACAGGGACATATCAATTTCCAAGCAAGGTACAGAGAAAATTGGAAATATGAATCTCAATGTAAGTGCATTTTACTCGTCACTTTTAATGCAATCAAATGTTTTTGCAATACCATTAGAAGCACCAACAAAAACACTGCAAGTTCAAAATCAGCATAAAGATGCACAGGCACCTGAAAAGCTTAAAATTGATTCTTCGAACAACAAATTCTTGCATGAATTTGGTCAAGGTGTCCAGATATCACCGAAGGTTGAAAATATTTTTAGGTTTGTAAATGATTTTGCATCCACTGCCACAAGTGTGCAGCCATTCACGAGTCTAAGGGACACATCAGACAGAATGATGTTAGCTTTGTATGGTACACATAATTCATATGCACACTATGTAGACCAAAAAGGGTAACTATACAAAAAGGATCAACCAATGTTTGAACGGACCGCATATCAGCTTACAGAAGTGCGTCCAATGATAGATCAGAAAGGATGCTTCATTTCAAAGAAAAGAATCTATTATAGCCCATCCTCTCTAGAGCCAAAGGACCCAGAAATCTGAAATCTGTTCAGATCCAAACTCTCCTCCATCGAAATCAAGATGCGATGTTGTGACCAAACGAGCATATACTTTGACCAAAACAATCATAGATATAGACGAGATTCTAGCATCTATGATGCCTTGGGTCCTGAAACCACAGAAGCTCATATCATAGGAGACTCATGGGATAGACAATATCAAGGAAAAGATAATGCTATCTACAGCTTGACTTTGGGAATAATTTTTCATGTTTCACGGAGATACATAGGAAACTATGCAGAAGGCTTACATGCCAAACATCAACAGTGCTACCCAAAGTGTGCCTTCACAGCCCCAAAAGGTGATACTAAACCAGAGTCAAATAGTTTTGAACTCTCACAATGAAGCAGGCTATAGGGATCACCCTAGGAAGGGGGAGCTGCAGATCCACCAAAATCAACTCTTGTACTAAGAACTGCAATGTCAGTTAGAAGCCCTAGAGCCTCTAGCCAACAGACCCCTTCAAAGCAAAAACCATTGAAAGATCATATGGTTGTTGGAAGTTTCCTACTAACCCAAATCCCATCAAAATTTGCAAAAAAATTCTTCTATAAAGATCATCAAGGGAAAAAGTTTTTGCTGATCTCCACGAGTCAAAGCCAAAAGCCGCCAAATCCCATAGTGCTCAAGCAATTTCACGAGACCAAACTCACATATGCATATTGAGATGCACATGGTAACGAATATCAGCAAGATCATGACCTTGTACAAGCCCCCACGGATGCTAAACCTGAATTCAAGGACTTTTTGAAGATGATACAAAGCCTCAAGCTGTTAGAACACGTGAAAAAAAAGTTAAAAAGTCACCACCAAAATCTCCTCCAAAGAGACAGATTCTGCCAGAAAGTATAGTGGATCTTTTAAGATCAAAAGTTACTCAAATGCAGACACACAATGCTCAAGAATTGCAAAAAAGTGCAATATTACAACCAATGGATCCAACATCAATCGAATCAGGTGATCAAAGAAAAAATACATATAAAGCTCAACCAAAGGACACTACCACAGCAAAAGAAGTCAATTCAGACACAAATCCTAAGACGATCAACTGCAACATCACCAGTGGAAACAAAGAAAAGCTGTCAAGAGAAGTAAAGCTAGATTTTCAGCTAAACAAGAACCTCATGTCTTTTCACACTTGGAAAAGATGTGGTCAACCACAACTAGAAAATTCTCCTAAAATTGTGAGCATATCTGGAGACAAATGAGCAAAATGCTGGGGAATCATCTCCACTACCATTGAAGTTAGTTCACAGATCATCATAGCTCAATTCCATGTGATCACAGCAAAAGATATGCCAAATAGGATGCAGTCTTCAAAGACAATCAAGAATGAAGACCAACACTGGTCACCCGTGGATGACAACACAAAGTCCTCGAGCACAGTTAAAATGGAGACCGATGCCAAATCAAATCTTATTGAAGATGATCCATCTCCATTGAACAAAACTGTAGAAGAGCTTACAGCAAATCAGGCAATAGCAAGTGCAGATCAAATAGAGCAAAAAGCAACCATGATAGCTATTGAGAAAATAATTTGTCACCAAAGCCAGAAGTTAAGAAGAATAAGGTTGCAAAAAGTCATGAAGCAATAGGAAGTCCAAAGATCCAAACATTGCCAGCTGAATCAGCTGATGTAAGTCAGATTGGTAGACAGAGTCTCAAGCCGTCCTCCATAGAGACACAATTCGATCAAGATGAGACCATGGCAAAATCAAGATAGAGATATTCAATAGAACTTACAATGAGAATAGTTGTAGTTATCATCAATACAAAAGGAGCAAGTGTTAGATGCAATGCTCTACTAGATAAAGAAGCAAAGTGCAATATTGTTTTAGAAAACATTCAGAGCATTCTAGAGACTACTCATGGCAAGCCAGGTAACAGAGGAATCATGGGTAAGGCTACAAGTCAAAAAGAGATGGTTGCTACCCTTAGCATCCAACAGCATGAAGAGCAGGTAAAGTTTCAGGTGAAGCCTTCAAAGGAAATGCTTGAAGATGTCATCTTTGGACATCAACGGTTACACCAACACAAGGCCTATAAAGAAGATACAATGTTAATACTCTTTTTTCCAAGAGGTAGCCAATAACATTTACAAGTACCATTAATTCTAGATTCAGAGTTGTAGAAGTCACAAGAATCAAAGACAAATCGTGCAGACAAAGGTAAGGCTAAAGTGGAACTTCCACTGATTAGCAAAGAAGGTGTGACATCATATGCCTTTACATCAAAGAACCCTCATGGATCAGCTTTTTCAAGCAAGTCAGGCTTTCAAAACTTCAAGTCAATTGTTGACCCAACTAAAACCTCTAAGGAGACACCCAAAAAAGCAAAGATATTTCAACCAAAGTACTCAAGAAAGAAAAAGATAGTCAAACAAGTGTTTGTTACAAACAGTTTAGTCAAAGTCGATGATCCTGTTTGGATTAAAAACAGGAAATCAACACAGAAAGACAAACACACGATATGTATAGCATCACAATGGAGCTTAAAATCATAGGAGTAATATGGAGATAACATATGGATATGGGTACCAAAACCACAGGTTAGAGCATATGAAGTAACTTCAAGTCCCTCCCAAGAAAGAAGGCCCACAAGGTATCAACTTCGACAATATCCTAGGATACCTAAGAAGCAGGTATACAATGAAACAACATCGAAAGATGCTAAAGTCAACCACGAGTCTCAAGAGGATACATAAAAAAGATGGATCTCAAAGAATGTTCCTCTTTGATAAGGATTCTACACAGGTTATACAAAAATCTGGCTACCAATCAACCACAAGCCAGCTGCAACTACACCAGACCTACATGAAGATCTCAGGAACTCAACAAGACCTAGAGCAAAGCAAAGTCAACAATGGAGATACAAAGGTCATCAAGAGATTTGGAATCCTAAGTCTTCCAATGAACCGAGTCAAAATCCAGATGCCGACAGTGAACAGAGGCCTACACAACATCAAAGACTCCTATCAACAAACCTAATTGGAAAAATAAACAGATAATGGAATCTTCACAGTCAAAGAAGGACAACTCAACCAACGTGAATGCAGATTCAAAGATGATAAAACAGTTATAGCAAAAGAAACCTTCAATGCCAACTTGGTCCTTCACGAACCCTCTTTTTGAGGATTCAAGCTTACTTTTACCCAAAGAAATGTTTGTAGTAAGCACAAGAATGTAAAAAATCAAGTCGCCAGGGTACAAAAAACACTCTTTGGCATAGTCAGAGTCGGGATGCTGAGCCATAAAATGAGCAAAGCATTAGTCCCAAAACTTCAAATCATATTAAACTTTGTGCTAAGAGTCATAGTTATTAGGTTTACGCTCAAGCCTGGGGGATTCACTATTAGTAATGGGGAGATGTCACCTGCGTGCATCAAAATTAGAGAAACCCCCCTATGTACGGTATCTTACATGCTAACCTACCCCCCTACATACGGACAAAATACGGACGTTCTCGTAATGAGCCATCCCCTCTTATACGGATTTCGTACGGAATGTAATGACCCACTATTTCATGTATACTAGTAAAATAACAATTTTAGAAGCACGTGCTTTTGCAAAAATACATGTTGAACTACAAATGAACATAAGTTTACATTATAGTGTGTTTTCATTTGCAATAGATGTTAAGAGAACAAACTATGAAAAGCAACAAATATAATGAATACTAAATTAAAATAAACCAATCGTTTCAATGTAATTTGTCAAAAAACAAATAGCATTTGCCTTGTAAACTGATACAAATCTCAATCTCAAAACATCTGATACTAGCCACCTACTTAGTAGGCTTCCCACATGGGATTTAAAGCACATATGAAATGGATTTTTCTCTAAATAACAAATAATACATACTCTTAAACAACCATGAAAAACTTCACTCATCAAATCGAAACACATTACAAAACAACCCATTGAAAGATTAATCTTTTTGCACAAAAATAATTATATGTGATATGAATGCACGTCTATGCTTGAGCAAAATGCAACTTTTAAAAAAGCACCATCTGTATTTAATTTTGAGTTTGTACATAAAATATAAATCTTAAAAATTTCGCCGGAGTCTCCTTTGTACGGAGACCTCTTTCTAAAAAAATATCAGTACACCCTTTTCTTGGGCTCCCACATGGGATTTTAATCACATAATTTCTTTTTCAAAAAAAACTGTCCACCTCATCTTGGGCTCCCACGTGGGATTTAAGGATTATCTTACACATTTTCAATAGAATCAAAGTAATCTAACTTCAAAGTGGTGGTATGACCTCCATATCATAGTACATAGGAAACCTCCAGTCACATAGTCTTAAAATCTTTAACGCTATGATGTTACACATCCAGTTTAAGATTAAGTACATTCTTTATTGAGTTAATACAACACTACCACCCAAAATTGTGAGTATGGCCAAAACAATAAAGATTGCAGCGTATTAAACTCTTTAAGACTGAAGCATATAAAATACTTTAACTATATAAAACACAAAGTTTACAAGCTCTGACACAAGGCATTTTCCAAGTTTCCAAGCATTTTTTTATTGAACACCTTTCACTATGGTAGATGGAATCGTTATTTAACAAAAAATCAATATACATTATATATACGTAGTCCGCATTGTTTAGTGGAGAGTTGAACTCTTTAATGGACATTGAAAACTAAAATTATGCATTCTAATTTTCATAGGTTATCACTAACTTGCAAAATCTAGGCTAGATTTTGAGCTTGCCTTGAAAAAATTTGACAAAATGTGACAAGATTTAGTGTAACTACCGATAGATGCTTCAAACTATGATCTAAAAGCCGATTTAGTGTATACTGTGCTTTCAAACTTTGATTAGTGTAACTGTCGACTGATGCTTCAAACTATGAGCTAATATCGTAAAACCCTAATTAGATTTTGAGCTTTCCTTGAAGTAAACCAAAAAAACTACATAAGTTTTAGTGTAAATATGACCTAAAAAACAAGAGAATTCCAATTTCCTAGCTTGCCCTTATTTTCTTTCTGTTGGAACTTGAGAAAAAATACTAAATAAATATAAACATTATTAAACTTACATTAAGGCAATGTTGAAATAAAAGTCACGAGGCTCTTGATTCTTGAGTCCTTGGCTGCAGCACGCGCAGCAAACTCCAACTCCAAGCGATAGCGCATGGTCTTGTGGTAGGCGGTAGCACCATAGCAGGCTTGCGCAGTTCGCTTCTCATTTGGGACAGATCTGTGCCTCGGACAGTATTAGGCGCAGCATCAAATAGGTAACGAGAGGCTCAGGGATTCAACAACGTTGGCGGCTGCAGTGAAAGAAGTCGGGACTCGGACGCCAGCTCCAGCAGGTACGTTAGGACTAAGTGTCACTAATCAGCAGGTCAGGACTCGGACGCCATAGCTAAAGCCTAAGAGCATTGAGCAGGCAAAAATGAGTCACGACTAAAGTAAGTTGAGAACTCACGCATTGAAAATTTGAGAAAACGCCCTTTAGAGATTGTTCAATGTTTAAGCGTTCAAACCTCACACGACCATGGACAAAACCCCGGTCCCCAAGGTCCACACTTCAAAGGTCAAATCTTGATAAGCAAAATACCCCTCAAATTCAAAAATACCCCTAGAAAGAGTGATTTTGGATTCCACTCAGCTTTTTGAAACAAGGATGGTCCCAACAAGTGACCCTATTGTTGAACCTAGGATATTGGGGATTGATAAAACAATTGGAAATCCATTGGTCTTTCTTGAGCTAAACCCATATACCAATGAGGTGCCCAAAATGGCATTTCAAAAGAATAGTCCCTCCATGCACCAAGGAAAAATCTGTGTATCAATGCCCACATGTGACGACTCTTATATAGACTCAGAGGCATTAATTTTGTCATAGAGTGCATACGCAAATACGCTTGCTCAAAAAAACAAGGGTAGCAGCAGAGAAAAGAAGCCCATGCTAAGAAAAATAAGTCTGCATAGAAAAAGCAGGCCTCCTTCTCAAAAATACACTTGCTCAAATAAAAACAAGGGTGCCAGAGAAGCTCATGCTAAAGAAAAGAGAGAGTCCCCCCTCCCAAAAAAGAAGGAAAAGAAAGTGAATCCTGTCAAATAGAAGCACATAGAACTCAGTAACCAAGCCTTACAAAAGGCCACTTTTCCTGGCTCTAGAAGGTTGTCAATGTTTCCCCCATTGTCTAACCATAACTGAAGTAGCCAATCCTAGAGAACACTAGCTGAAAAATTCCAATTTTCACATTCAACAACCTTCATGAAGAATGAACCCGAAAAGTTGAAGTCTACATATTTGCAAGAAAAACCTCTGCCTCCACACTAGCTATACCCACTACCTAGCCTCGGTAGAAAAAACAACCTTAGCGTATTACATGAGAAACCCGGCATTAAAATCAAGTAACAGATTGAGAACTATGCTAATTATTGTCAAAGTCTTCAATGTGTAAGTGTCATTTCAAACATAGCGTGTACAATATGCACTACTGCGTATGGCACATAGGAAGCAGAGAAATGACAACTAACCAGACTCTTGCAAGTAGCGAAATACTAGAAAGTTGAGCTCTGTTGAAGTGAGATTGGCCATGGAGACACTCGATCACGAGCAGATCTTGTGAAGCATATCAAAACAAGCTGCCAAGAATACAGAGATAAGCCAATTAAGATATAAGGAAACGAGAAAAACAGAACTCAAAAGATGCAGCTTCACCATTTAGGAGAAGAAGCAGCTTTTCGCTTTGCCCGGATGCAATTTGAAGCAGAAAGAATCCACTAGCCTCTCGCAAATCTTAGAGATGTCATTTTCTGCAGGAAAGTCAAGGTGAGAATTAGGGTTTGTGTTGTGACTGTGTACAGAAGTAGTAATGTGGCCAACTTGTTTTCAAAGAATCGTGTGCTGGCTATTATGCTATACCTTAGTACGAAACCATGCAAAAAACAATAAGAGGCCTTGGAGCTCAGGCTGGGTTTAGACGAGGGCGACGGAAGCATGCTAGCTTTCCATTGCCTCCACTCTTGTTGTTCACGAGGGAAGGCGGAAAGGTTCATAGCCAAACCCCATTTTGTGGATGCTCGGGGCTGCTTGCTCTCTCCTTCACGCCCAAAATTAGGCACAGGGCCTTCAACTTCTCTCTCTCTCTCTCTCTCTCTCTCTCTCTCTCTCTCTCTCTCTCTCTCTCTCTCTCTCTCTCTCTCTCTCTCTCATATGTCGCATGGAAAATGTCCCTCTTTGTCTGTAAGCATTTGCACTCACACATACTATGCTCGGGGCTGCTTGCTCTCTCCTTCGCGCCCAACAGTAGGCACAGGGCCTTCAGCTTCTCTCTTTTTTTTTTCGGGAACGGGGGGGGCTCAGGACTAAGCGCTATGGGGTGGGAATCCTTCGAGCAATCAGGGTCATCGGATGTCTATAAGTGAAAAATTAACCTGAGGCAGATTTTTTGATAGCTTTTTTTTGGTTGTTCGTCCGCTCGAGGAGAGGAAGGGGGTCGCGAGAGAGGGAGAGGGAGCCCGTTGGTCGACCTGTTGCATCTGGATGCGAATGGAGGTGGCATTGGTGAGTGAAGCTAGAGAGACTGGGCTAGGGGAGCAACATCATGAAACCGAGCCAAAGGAGTCGGATGAGGAAAGACAGCCTCAGTCCAGGGAGGTGACTGAAGCCGATTAAGAGGAGCTAGAGGAGGCTGGAGAGCGGTAGTCCAGGGAGGCGATAAAAGCCGATCAAGACGAGCCAATTGAGGCTGGAGAGCCTCAGTCCACAAATGGCCCGATTGAAGCATACCTTCAGCAGAGCTGGTACAACCAGTAGAGAGAGAGCGGCCATATGAGGCATCCGTGCCACACTCAAAAATCCTAACCTAAGTTCTCTCATTTCTACTATTGTAGGTGAATGAGGCATACATTGAGGTGAAGCATTATTGAGTCTAATTTTGACCAAAAAAACGAGAGAATTTCAAGTTTGCCCTTATTTTCACCACGCCATGAAAGTACTCATCGATGGAGAGAGAGAGAGAGAGAGAGAGAGAGAGAGAGAGAGAGAGAGAGAGAGAGAGAGAGAGAGCTTACTAATGTATTTAAGGTGGTCAGGTAGTTGAATGTAGCCCCAATGTAAACCCCCCCCCCCCCCCCCCCCCCCCCCCCCCCCCCCCCCCCCCCCCCCCTCCCTTATGTATACAATATGAGTATGAAATAATGAGGGGCTACCCCTATTGTATACGCTTATGTACAAAATCCAAAAAACCCCCTATTGTACACTCACGTGGTATCGTACGGAAAACATAGTGAATCCCCAGGGTGCTCAAGCTGGAAGAGTTGAGCATATCTAAGTCATGTCGCTCATGCTGGATGAGATGAGCATAAGAGTCGAAGTCTATTAACTTACAGTTAGTGGAGTGTCATAGAGTCCAACACTCACACATAGTGCACAGTAAGATGAGAGCACATATCCTTGTCAACGAAAACCATTCTTAAAGAGGTGCCAGCTTGCAAAGCCATGTCATATGCTTTTATAGCTACACCATCTTTCTGAAGAACCCTTCAAAATCCTTCTTGCACAGCATATTGTTTTCCATGCCATTTTGATGTCCCATCATTGGACATATGCATTAGACACTCTTTTTTGCTTCCACCTATGCACCTTGAGCGGACTACATCACAGGCAAACCAATGTTCCATCATGCTACCCTTTCATATTTATCATCGTGCCTTTTAATTCTATATCTATCAGCAAATAACTCCTTTGGTACTTTATTAATATTTCCCATGCTAATAAGTACTCCAATAATGTGGTATCTCAAAGGCACTTCTTTCCCACTGGGTTTTTTCCTTTGGTCCTCAATGTATTAGACCCTGATATAGAACCTCATCATTGTAACTCCCTTGTACGTACTTTTCATAAATAAATAGTAGCCTCATCATTATGCTATTACAACGGACAAATGCAACATCATCTCTCACATCATACATATTCGATCAATGAAGATACTGCAGCAAATTGAACCTCATCAACAAATTCAATGACAAATGAAGACAATCAGCCCATCAATACCCAATCAAAAACCTTCCACAACGTCCACGGACACTTTTCAACAGTGCCCAAGGATAGGCACTAAAATGGAGGAATGTTAGTTGAGTCAACATCAGCTAACATAAGTTGCTAAAGACCGAAGATTGAAGACATACGAACACACATCGAGGATGAATACAAGGAAGCAGTGAAGATTGGAGTTACACACTTTTCACATTTTTCCAAAATGGCATGTATTGTAATTACCCGATTTATTTAGCCATTGTGATAATTGTAACGTGCTACGGGCTCAATAAGACTTCCAAGATGTAAAGAATAGGTCAGTTAGTGTACCTAGGTTGCAGATACAATAAGTTGTGGAGCCTCAAAGGTCTTGGGCACCGGACATTACACATTTTAGACCTTGGCTAAGGTAAAGTTTTAATAAAGTTTTGGATAATGAAATACACAGTGTGAGCTCACGGAGCTCACTTCTCTCCTTCTCGCGCTTCCTACTCCCTCCCCAATTGTCACATTGTAGTCGCGTTTGTTGCGTTTCAACCGCAGGTAAGAGCTCTACGCATTGACGTAAACAATTCACAGTATTTTGTAGCTTTTGGCGTCGCCAATCTGCGGCCTAATTTTATCATAAGTAGGAATTTACACTTCAAAATCAAAAACTAAGCATAGGCGCGGTATTGGGGCATCATTGCTAAGCATTTAGGTGCATTCTGGGTCAAAAACGACTAGGTCGAAAATCCACTGTTGTTAATAATCGCAATTTTGGCACTTGACCTAAAGTGGGGTTTGATACCATAAGCATCTGTACTTAGGTCTTATAAACTTTTCCTAGAAGTTTCGTTACGTTTGGATGTCATTTGATGCTGTAACGGATGTGATTTGTTTACGAATGAGTGATTGGCTTTTGGTGATTTTAGTCACTTGAGTGTAGCTTGAGTTAGATGCGAGTTGTTAGTTGTTTTCCAAGAGATCAACAAACTCTTGTAGCCTCTATGCACTAGTGGATTCAGCTTCGTCCCACTGATTGACAATTTAATCGTGGTTCTTGCTAAAACTGCAATAAGATAGGATAGTGAGGTTAGACATGCGTCCCACAATTGGGTTCAAAAAATAGATTTAAGAGAAGTGTGTAGAGCACCAACTCAATATCTTGATCTTGTTGAAATAGCACGATAAAGAGTACTATGAAGATATATTCCTGATCCTTTTTAGCAATAATGTAAACAAAGACGTTTTTTGTTAAATATTTGTCTCTTTAGTGATGCTCTTTTATGTAATCTCTCTCTCTCTCTCTCTCTCTCTCTCTCTCTCTCTCTCTCTCTCTCTCTCTGTGTGTGTGTGTGTGTGTGTGTGTGTGTGTGTGTGTGTGTGTGTGTGTGTGTGTGTGCGTGCACAAAAGGGGGAAGGACAAGAGAAAAATGCAAAAGGTTAAATGTAGCAGGAGTAGTCTTAAGGGGCCAAAGACAAGGTGATACAAAAACTTGCATTTGAACAATGGGTAAAAAAGTATCAGTAGGTTATTGGTGATAGTATTGATCGTGTGTCTGTGTGTGTGCCATTTTAAGAGCGAGCGAGACCTGCCGGTAGTAGGCGAGTCACACGAGGCTAGTAATAAAAGGGGAGGGACCCCCCCGCAACACATGGTAGCTTCTACTTCATCTTGTCACTCCAAGCAAGTGCGTCGTGCGTGAACAACGAGTGTCCTCCAGCTTGGCGACACAGGTCTGCTCAGTGCTCAAACTCCACACACACACACACACACACACACACACACACACACACACACACACAGAAAGAGAGAGAGAGAGAGAGAGAACTGAAAGAGTTAGCTGGGTGAGAGTAGGCTCTGAACTTAAAAGGGCATTGCCTTGCCCACGTGCACTAGAACTACGAAGGGAAGAAGAGAAGATCCCTAGCTTTCTCTCTCGCCCTCCCGATGAAAGGTCCACTAAGAAGGAGTGCAATTAGCCTAAACTGCAAAGAATCAAAGTAGAGAGCTAAAGTCAGGGCAAAACTAGGGCTTTAGCTTGCGAGAAAAATGCAGGAGAAAGCACGCTGCTAGAGAGAGCTAGAGAGAGAGAGAGAGAGATGGATTATGCATCGAGACATCAAGGTTAGTTTATCCATCAAAAATTGAATCGACATCGCTTGGCACAAAACATAAAAATGTACTTATCTGGAAAATGAACATCTATCTATACGATAATAAAAGGGGGAGGGATTTCGCCCCCAGCCACATGGAATAACCTGCTTTCTTTGGCACTTTCAGGCAAGTGTGCCCTGCGTGAATAGTGACAAGGCGAGAGAGATGGTGCAGCCCTATGCGAACAATGACACGGTCGCACTTAAATGGTGTTTGTGTGTATGGGGAGTCACTGCTGACTCTTGGTTATCAGTACTCCTTGAGTCCAGAGACACACAGAGAGAGAGAGAGAGAGAGAGAGAGAGATATTGGCGCGACGGCCCAAACTCCAAAGAGTCGGGGAGGGAGCCTAATATGGCACCTTTAGGGGTGTTGACAAGAGATTTCCTCGTGTGGCTTGGGACTACTCCGGTAGTGTTCGGTAAAAGTTATTTTTTGAAGCACACAAAATTCCTTTCCTTGAATTTGCAAAGAGGAAATCTCTTGTCAACACCCTTCAACAACGACCCAAACTCCAAAGAGTGGGGGAGACAGCCTAATATGGTGCCTTCACGGGTGTTGACAAGAGATTTTCTCGCGTGGCTTGCGACTCGGGCAGTGTTCGATAAAAGTCATTTTTCAAAGCACACAAAATTCCTTTCCTTTAATTTGCAAAGAGGAAATTTTAGAAATTTAGGTTATATTTTCAGATTTTTGCACTATTTTTCTCTATTTTTGGGTGGAATTTATACTTTTCCCCTTGCTCTCAACCAGCATTTTAGAAATTGAAAACGACATGATATTAAGCTCAGACACATTTTTCCTGAACACTGGATTCGGGAGAGGTGAGACTGTCATCGAGTTACAGGCAACGATAATTGTGCGGATTGTCAGGATGCTAGAAGGCCCAACAAAAGAGAGAGAGAGAGAGAGAGAGAGAGAGAGAGAGAGAGAGAGAGAGAGAGAGAGAGAGAGAGAGAGAGAGAGAGATTGAATTTTAAATTTTAAACTAAAATAGATGTGCATCTCGAGTCTTGACCTCGCTTCCTCAGTATAGGCCGCAACTATCAATCATCTTCTTCTGCGAGATACGCATTGTCACACCTTTCCATCTCTCTTCTTCTTGGGTGTGTGTGTGGTCTGTGTGTGCACTAATAAAAAGAGAAAAATGGTATAACCTTTCTATCACCCAAGTGTGGTAAATTGGTTATGCCATTCCCCCCTGTTGGGGCTATTGCCGTCTGCAAGATAAGAGCCGATGTGTGTAGAGTATTGTCCGAAGGAGACAAGTGATTCTTGCAATCACCGTCTACTAGACGTGGCTATTGATGAGTCCAGCTCTTGCTCTGTGTCATGATCTGACTGGTTATCAATGCCCAAGGATGGCCGCAAAGAGTGGCTGTGCATAATGGTCGATGTGATGACGCTCTTGCCAGGGTCACACAGGTCTAAGAATTTAAGGGCCGCTGACAGAGAGAAGATCAGTCCCTACAAGGCCAGCAGTAGCAAGATTGTCAGATCATTAGAAAATGTAGCCATTTTTGTGACGTACGAGGTGATGCTTGGAGCAGATGGTACTTGACTCCTCACTTCACGTTGGGAAAGAGTTGGAAGCTAACTTGGTTTTTTGTACGTCTGTTGGATATGCAGGTTTTGACAAACAGTCACCTTTTGAAGGAGTTTGGAGGGGGCATGATGATAGCTGAGGGAGGAAGCCAGGGTGATGACAAGGTGCTGCAGGGCAAGCAATTGGATATGTCACACACAACAACGATAAGCGTCATATAAGGGGGTGAGCAACGTGTGGGAACTTGCGAGCCAAAATGGGGATCATGTTTGGACTACTCACAAGTGCAGAAGAAGGTATTGAACACCGGCATGGACGCTGAGCTCGTATGGTGAGGTGTCATGGATGTTGACAGTGGGCAGAGTCGGGACAGGTTCGGTTTTATCTCTAGTTTTGAGCAATACTTTGAAACGTGGATTTTTGTCCGGTTTAGGCTAAAATTATCAGTATTTCTAACTTCAAAAGGGAACATTATCACCCGCCCAGTCCCCCATCCTTGTTTGAGATGATGCTTGAGGAATTCAAGCTATGTGTGGTGTAGAGGCCACCCCACCTGGCATGTCATTTCCGAATATCATTTTCTTGGCACCCCCACTGAGGATCCTTTGATTAAAACCCTTCAATTTACAAGACTAAAAAACCTACCTTTCATGGATGGATGAATGGTTATCAGGGTTTGCTAACTGGACAACGAAAGAAGAAGAGCTCCAAGCACAGCTGGACAAACTTTGCATCTCCAGCGAGGCTCGAGTGCCAGGTGTAACGGTGATGGATTTGCAGTGGGAAAGACAATCAGCATGTCAGACTCAGCGGATATACATAGCCCGTGTGCCAAGGAGAAGAAGGAAGAGGTCAAGACCGTGTCCCCAACCTATGACCAACCCGTAACAACAAGATGGAGGGAGCTCTGCGCAATAGAATGTCAACACTATTCTACTTTGAGAATCGGGTAACTCAAGTCACCGAGGTAATTATCATAGTCAGTTTCCAAGTCGCACTTGATGCTGCAGCACATGCTCACGCTCTCACTAGGAATCTACTAAGTCTGTTTCAGGAAAGGATACCACTCTCTCCCACAAATTTGGACAGTGATTAAGTACCTTTAAGCTTCACATGAGTCAGTACAACTACCTCAAGGCAGATTACACATTCCGATACGAGTAGGATCAATCAAGATAATAATGAATTGGAAGGCTCACTACCAGCACATCATAAACACCATGATGGGAGGGGAGCGCTTCTTTGAGGTTCTGGCATCAGATCAACCATTTGTCCTACCTTTGGTACAAGGCAATGTACCATTTTAGATTTTAGTTTATGTTCTAGTATAGAAAGGTATATACGCCTTCTTGTAAAGAAAAAAAAAATATTTTGGTTGTAAGCTAAGCAGTGTATCTTTCTAGCTCTCTCTGTCTGAAGATTTTATATTTGCGAGATTTTGTTTTCGAGATTTTGGTATTGAGACACTATTTTCGAGCTTTTTAATGTTCATTACACTAACTTCAAATATTAGTGTGGTATGAGAAAAATCTACGTTAGATTATGCAATCCTTCAATCACCAAACAATTAAATGTACCATGCATGCATGTCTTTGTTTGTGGAAATGTATACTCATGCATACCTCTTATTATCTTGAAATTTAAATTTAAACAAAGGCACCTCTTCTAATTAGTTTAGTTTGAGCATCATATTGTGAGGAATACCAAACAACATGCCTACCATAATCTTAAATTAACCTAGCAAATCAACTCAAGAAACCTCAAAACCAAACTATTTTTGGAAATGAGTCCCTCGTACTACAAAGGGTATTCTGTCGAATGGTTTTATGAAATGTATGCTTGTTATTAGTGGATAGTGTGAAGTATCAACCAAGTGTTTCAAATGCAATAAATTCCTCGTGGAATATTGCATGAGGGTGGCCATTTTAATTATCCGACAAAAGTGTCCTTGCTACAAAGACAGCATGGTCAATTTTTTAAAAAAGAAATTACAAACACTAGCCAAATCCTCTTCTATGACATTTATCCCCTTTGAAATAGACCAATGACTAGGTAGCAAGACTAGGTAGAAAAGATGGTTGCTTTTTATTGGCTCTTTGCATGCAACAACATGAGCCACAACCGATGTGCAACTATCTTGTTCTCATAGAATCTTCTACTCAAAAACATGGAGCATTCAATTTAACAGAACAACTTTGCAAGGCATTGTTAAAGTTTTTCTCACGCTACCATTTTCCCTTTACTAAAAATAAGGTCAAAAGAAAATTCTAACTTCACATAAGGCTAGGGAAAACTTCAGAGAATGCTACACAACATTTTGCAATGTTACATCTCTCTAGCTCTATTGCAAGCTCATAGGCCAATTATCCAAGCTCAACATTTCTCCATTTTTGACAAGCATCTATAAGAGTTGACCAAATTGAAGGATATTCAAATGATGTCATCATCTTGATACTCTCATAGCTTTGTCAAAATTCCACTTGCCCACCCAAAAAGGTCAACCATTAAAGTGTAGTGCTTTTTGTATGATATAATGCCAAATTTTTCCGTCATGCTATCAAAAATCATATGGCTCTCATCCAATAAATCTTAGTGACTACATGCATTGAGAACACTAAGGAAAATGATCGTTCACAAATGGAGAGGTGCCCTAGTACCTTAGCATAATTGTAGTTGGAAAGGTGCCCTATTTCTACATCCAACAAAAACAATTCAAGGCTTCCCCAACAATCCCTCACTAAGCATATCCTCTTATAAGAGAGCTCGTAGAGACTTTTCCTATCGAGAAACCCTCACTTCGTATCTAGTAAAAACGACCCACTCCTTCCTTTACATAGCTATGTTAGGTGTATCTTGCACTCAATGCATTCCAAGAGGCAAAATTTTGCATAGGAATCTCATCAAGGATACTTTTTGCTTTCATAAGGGCACCACATTTGACATGATTAGCCTTTCACTACAAGAGGTTGTGTGCTCTTGTGACGCTGTTAGCGACGGAAATACACTGGGTTTTTATAACCCCCGGCGTCGCTAAAACCATCAGTACGAGCGTCGCTATATGCGTCGCTATAAGCGTCGCTATATAGCGACGCTCATAGAGACGTTTACACAGAAGACTATAGCAACGCTCATAGCGACGCTACAGAGCCATAAATAGCGACGCCCGAGAAAATTTTTTTTTGGTGGCAGGGCATTGAATGCCCTGCCACCCATCAACCATATTGTACTTGATTCACTGTTTTAAAAAAGTGCAAGGGTAGATAATAGACCCAAAATAGTCACCCACAAGACACATTGTTTGCAAAATTGACAATTGTACACATCATAGGCAAAATGAATTGATTGGCAAATGTAATAATGACAATTGTACAACATCATAGGCATAAAGAATTGATTGGCAAAAGGAACTGCGGTGACAAATGTAATAATATACATGGTTCAAAAAGACGTATAAAATCCGTCTCATGATACATAAGCTATGAGAAACCCTAAACTAATGCTATCTAGCTATGGCTAAACTGACGTCATCTAGTCAGACGTCTCATCGCGTCCAAGCGGCGTATCTGTCGGATTCTGCAAAAAAAGACAATAAGACAGCTTTCAGTAAGTATAAACATATAACGACATTTATAAAACAATACAAAAAATAAAAAAGAGTAAACCCTAATACTAACCATGCCGCCGCGAGAACTGAGAATGTCCATCAGGGCGTTTAAGCCCTTCCTGCCTGCGTACTCGCACTCGTACGGTGTGGGATCACGTCCTGTCATCGACCACTGTCAAAACATACAAAGATTTCATTATGTTAGAATTAAAAAACTCATAAACCCTAAACTATCGAACATAAAGAGCAATGTGAAAACACTTACAAAATCGGCCTCAAATGATGCCCATCCACCGCTCCCCAAGTGGTGCGAGCTCCCTACCTCTACTTGCGCTCTGGCTGCATCCTTTTGTTGCTTCCACTTGTCAGGATTCTCGCGCGCTGCTTTCTTCGCATTCTTCCAATCTTCTTTGGCCAGCCAATCTGGCCTGTTCCACCCATTCTTGATTGCTTTTTGCACTTCGGAACGCTTGTGTTTGCAGTATTCGCGCATTCGAATCTTCATCAGGTCTTCATTGAAGCGCTGATCCCGTGTTGGAATGGGAAACTCATCATGAAGTATGCTGATGACTCTGTTTTTTAAATCACTTGGTAATTCACTCCATTTGTTTAGTATGTAGTGTCTAAACAGCTGAGAGCAAAGACCACGCATGCGCGAGATCACCTTCTTGCCGTCATCATCCATGATGATGCCGCCGCTGATGTCGACGGAGTAAGGCAAGCCCGCTGGCCGGTGACGCGTGAACCTGGGTGTCCCGGCAGGGGTCTCTAGCGGCGTGTCGATGGGGGTACGGACGTCAAGTGTCTCCACCGGCGTCTGGGCCCCGAAGCGAGGAGTGTCGAGTAGGGTGGCTCCTGGCGGAGTAGGTAGAGGTGTGTAGCTTCTAGGAACAGTCAGCCGTGCAAAACCTGGCGTAGATGGCGATGCTGTGGCTGGTGTGGGGGCGGGTAAAGAAGGAGAGGGTAAAGAGCCTCGTCGAACACGAGGCGGTGTGGAGGCATCGGTGGCGGAATCCCCACAACAACCGCCACCGCCACCACTAGAGCGCCGGTGTCTAGACGAGTGTGAAGCTCGTCTCGTCGACGCCGAAGCTTCGGAGCGCGCCGAATGCTCCGAAAGAGAGGGAGATGCGGATGGAGTAGGAACGCGCGATGATGCGCCAGAGCGATGACGCTCCACATACCACTGTCTCTGCTGCAGTGACAAAGAAGAAAGAAACTCCTCATCATCCATACCTGCATTAAACACACGAATATTTAAACTTAATATTGAATGAATAGAGTTGACAATGATGCAAAGACCATTAAATACAATGACGTAATGACGCATATAAATACAATGACGCAATGAATTGAGTGATAGAAGAGGCAAGTCGAAAACTCAGAATTTTCAATCAAAAGTTGTGAGCGCGAGTAGAAAAGAGCGTTATACACCATGGAAGGTACTTAGAGAGCCAGAGCTTTTACAACACGAAGCAAAATTGTTCAAATACAATATTTGTGGCTTTAAGAGATGTCTCTCTCATCCTCGCATAACTCAGCATAACTTCCTATATCTATATAGAGCTCTCCGTTTAAACACATATCCTCTGTTTCATTTTGTAGCTCCTCTGCATGCACCCCATATAGAGTAGTAGCATCTTGATGCTCGTCTAGCACCACCGCAGCGTCTTCTGATTGAGCATCTTCTCTGATCTCCTCCATTGATGTCATTGTGATTGGCACATGGTAGCCTTCATACGTCCTTGCACTACGAGGGGCTACCTCTATGACGTACCACCAGTTTGATGTAGACTTTGTAGGATGAAATATTACCTGCCAGAGCCACATAACTTACATGAGAGCTTTCAAGCACATAACTTGTAAAAGGGGGATGTTAACTATTTACATACTTACTTGTTCACAATGCTCGGGTAGTACGAAAGTGTCTCTTAGGTCAGTCCATTTCTTAGTAGAATACACCTCAAGAAAACCAGACTCTCCTCTACGCACAGTAGCGTTGCGACCCTCCATGATTATCTTGAACAAGAAGATGCACCTGAATGGTTAGCATTGTAGTAGGAAAATGTTTCTCAAACATGCACACAAGCTCCACAGCATTTAGTTTGGCGAATGGTATGGAGTCTACGTTGATCTCCTTTTGTGAGATCCATTGCACCAGCTTTGCAAGTTTGTAGATTGTGTTACGGATGTCGAGAGACAAACATCCCTCAATGGCAACCGGTAAAATAAACTGTAAAGTATGTGCAGCAATGATATTAAAGTCCACATTTTATGAAATGATATTAAAGTCCACTATGAACGTACCTGACACATTTTATGCCAATCGTGTGACTTCAAACCAGTAAGCTTTCCTTCTTTAGTAAAACACGTTCGGAGCGAGTGCATTACGCCAGTGGGGGTCCGCAAAGATCGAATGGTCTCTTTTACTTTGCGTTCTTGGGCTCCTGTGAAAATCCATGGTGCTTTAGGGAGTTTTATCGATCCATCAGACGCTGTTTGTGGCCAATATTGCTCCATACGATCCACATTTCTAAGGTCAACTCTGGCTCCCAAAGTATCTTTCTTGCCGGTCAGATGGTCCCATAGTAGATTACCCACATTCTTGAATATGTGCATTGGATCGAGCAAGTGATTGATCATGAGTCGGGGCCAGTATGGTAACTCGTACCATAGAGATAGTCTCTTCATCCCTGGAGGCAATCCGTCATCGCACATCTCCTTCTGCTCTAACCATGCTTGTGCAGACATCCTTGGTGGCTCTCTTCCCAAAAAGCCGTCGCGTAACACATGATTCTCTGGAAGATACGCTTGATGACCTTCGTAGATTTGCTTCTTCAGTGAGGGTGCCCTACGTGCATTCAGTCTAGGTCCACATGTGACACATGCTCTGTATCCGCTTGTTTGAAGCCCTGCATGTATACACATGATAATAGATCAACTATGGGAAAAAACAAGATTTACAGTGTCTGAGTGAGGAGTGTCAATAGATCACCTGAGCATTCTGTTAGCCCGGGATAGTCATGCATGGTCCACATTAGAATGCCTCTGATCAAAGCATTCCGTCGTCCTGTGTGTCGGCTCAAATCCACCACCTCTATGCCAATCCACAATTGTTGTAGCTCTTCCAATAGTGGACGAAGATACACATCCATATTCCCCACTTTATATCGCCCTGGCACAATCAAGCTTAGCCATAGGTGCCCCTTCTTCGTAGTCAACCACGGGGGAATGTTGTAGTTGACGATGACAACGGGCCATACACTGTAAGATGTTGATCTTTGACCAAATGGATTTACGCCATCCATAGCCAGGCCTAAGCGCAAATTTCGAGCTTCCCTGGCAAAATCCGACCATGTTCCATCTATATGTTTCCACGCTACGCAATCTGCAGGAATTCGTAGCACACCATCCGAAGATTTATTCTCCTCATGCCATGATGCTAGGGCGGCCATGGACTTACATTCGAAGAAATGCTTGATGCGAGGAAGCAGAGGGAAATGTCGCAAAACCTTTTGTGGAATTTTTGTCCCGTGGAGATCTACTCGATATCTTTTGGAATCACATTTCGGACACTTCTCCATGTCTATGTATTCCCCTCTGAAGAGAATGCAGTCATTAGGACAAGCGTGGATAGAATTGTAATCCATCCCCAAGTTTCGCAAAATCTTTCTTGCTTCATCTCGGGAATCTGGCATCACATTGTCAGCTGGTAGTATGTGCTCTTTCAGCAATCTACACAACATAAAAATATGATACAGTCGTGTAAAAATCTATCAGATCATTATACATTTAGAGTTTTATTAAAGTAAACTAAATGTAATAGATCACCTGAAAAGCGCTGTGATGCTAGTGTCACTCCATCCAAACTTTGCCTGCATGTTGAGAAGAACCAGGAGTGCTTTCAATCTAGACATACGTGCTCCATTATACAATGGCGTATCGGCTTCACTTTTCATATCATCATAGATAAGCCTTTCTGAATCCATGATCGTCTCGATCATTTCATCAATCTCGGGCTCAAACATTGCCTCGTTGGGAATATGCTCTGCATGATCATCCCCCGAGCTGTCAGAGGGTACATCTTGTGGCCTCACATATGCTGCTTGATCAAAGCGCCTGCAAACACGTCTATTGGGTTGCAAGATTGTTGCTTGTTGGCCAGCGTCAGAGTCCGACGAGTTATAATTGGCAACAACTCGATCTATAATAGATGGATCGAACTTGCCAAATTCGCGAACGTGCTGCAAAGCAACACGTCTTGTCCATCACACAGCATGCTTGCATTGATTACAAGGACATAAGACCCTCGTTGAGAGATAGGTGTTTTGGTTGGACGGTCCCACATCCTCGTCACTACTCATAATGAGGATAAAAAACTTATAACCTGGACAACAAATTTAATATTCTATTGGCATTCTTCGTCTTATATCTCTCTCTCTCTCTCTCTCTCTCTCTCTCTCTCTCTCTCTTTACCTCACATTCTCTAGTCATGTCCAATCCCCGCACACCTCGGTCTAGAGGTGCACGGAGATCAGAACCACCGGGTTATAATCTCGTCTTTATTGGTCAATACCTATATTTGTGGATACAAGAAATCTACACACCCACGTCTACATGATACTGCATGTAGTGGACAAAACCCCTTTGCCTCTTCTCTAGCTGTAGCACTTCACAACATCTTAACATCTTTTCACAGTAGATCTTTTCACTGTTCGTCTAACTCTAAACCCTAAACCGTAAGTAATTCTTGCGTGGACTCGATCTAACGTAAATAAGCGTAAATCTAACTAAAAATAAACCTAAATCTAATTTAACGTAAGTCTACATCTAACCTAATCTTTAACGTCTTTTGGGATAGTTTCCTACGACGTTAAAACTCTCTTCTTCTTGTGTGTGTGTGTGTGTGTGTGTGTGGGTAAACCTAAATAAACCTAAGTCTAATCTAATATAACATAAATCTAAATCTAACGTAAATTATGTTATATTAAAAACAAAGAACTAAACTAACAGGGATTATAAGAACCTTAAAACTGATTTAACACATAATTTTTCACATAACTCGGCAAGAGTTGGCATTCTCATCACTAAAGATGTGAGAGTTAACTTCCGGCGGTGACGCTGCCTCATCTCCATCCACATCTGACAACAGCAATTGGCCCTTTAGACCGTTCTTGCTCTTGTTATTAACTTTGAAGTTGCTGTTGAATGACTAGAGGTTGTCTAGATGGTCATTGTGTCGGGGATGTAGTGACTCTTGCCGCCCTGAAGATCCACCTTCTTCCCTATCTTCTGAAGACATTTCACCAGTAATTTTGGATCGACGGAGCCCACCATGAGTGAAGGCAGCAATACCTTATATTCCATTGAGGGCTTTCTTCACCCGCTTCATGCAGGCATCGCAGTCTATGGAGACCTAAATCTAATCTAATATAACGTAAATCTAAATCTAACGTAAATAAACGTAAATCTAGTTAAAAATAAACCTAAATCTAATTTAATGTACGTCTACATATAACCTAATCTTTAACGTCTTTTAAGATAGTTTCCTACGACGTTATAACTCTCTTCTTCTTGTGTGTGTGCGCGTGTGTGGATGTGTGTGCCAATAAAAAGAGATAAATGGTATAACCTTTCTATCACCCATGCCAAGTATGATAGATTGATTATGCCATTTCCCTCTTGAATAATAGGTCTTGAGTTCAACTCCTCGTCGGCTAGATCTTTAGTTCTTTTAATTTTAATTAGTTTCCTACGACGTTAAATTAGTTTCTCTCTCTTTCTCTCTCAATGTGTGTGCGTTTTTTTGGATCGTATGCATGTTTTCTCTCTCTTTTCCTCTCTCAATGTGTGCGTTTTTTGTTTATGCATGTTCTCTCTCTCTTTTCCTCTCTCAATGCGTGCGTTTTTTGTTTATGCATGCTCTCTCTCTCTCTTTTTCTCTCTCAATGTGTGTGTGCATTCTTTGTTTATGTATGTGTGTGTGCGTTTTTGTTTTTGTTTGTACTCTCTCTCTCTCTCTCTCTGTCTCTCTCTCTCTCTCTCAAAAACACTATGTGTGTGTGAGAGAGAGAGAGAGAGGGAGAGAGAAAGAGGGGAAGGGAACATGAGAATGAGGAGAGGGAAGGAGCATACCTGGCTCTCCTTCCTCTCCTCGTGTGTGTGTGTGTGTGTGTGGAGAAGAAAAAGAGAGAGAGAGAGAGAGAGGGAGAGAGAAAGAGGGGAAGGGAACATGAGAATGAGGAGAGGGAAGGAGCATACCTGGCTCTCCTTCCTCTCCTCGTGTGTGTGTGTGTGT
Source organism: Adiantum capillus-veneris (assembly GCF_014529385.1). Lineage (NCBI taxonomy): Eukaryota > Viridiplantae > Streptophyta > Polypodiopsida > Polypodiales > Pteridaceae > Adiantum > Adiantum capillus-veneris. The sequence goes on from NC_140960.1 coordinate 49,155,397, forward strand.
GTGTGTGTGGAGAAGAAAGAGAGAGAGAGAGAGAGAGAGAGAGAGAGTGAGGGAGAGCATTACCTGCTCCTTGCTTGAGGGCGCCGAAAAACTCAGATCTGAGATCTGAGTTTTTGGGCGCGCTCGGTTATTTTTTTAGCCCAGCCGGCATCGCGATGAGCGTCGCTATGAGCGTCGCAAATTTCTTTGTAAATTTGCGACGCTCATAGCGACGCCGGGAATTTTTTTTTTGAGCGTCGCTGTGTGAGCGTCGCTAATATGCATAGCCTCTTGTAGTGTTTGACTAGCAATCTCGCCGTGAATTCTTCACCCCATGACATCTGGTTAAGATATCTTCCTTTCCTAAGCCATGTTGATCATATCCTGCAACTCTTTGGTATGTCGTCTCTTGCAACCAATGTACTGGTTGCAAGAGACAACACCAACCACACTTGTGCATACATACCAAACAAAGCCTTGCCAAGAATGACATCTTTCTCTAACAGCCCCTAAAGCAATCTCATCATGAATTCTCTCATCCATGTCAACTTCTTGTGTAAGACCACATGCCTTTAAGAAGCAAGCGTAGGTGATTGTATACTTCCCTTTGCATCAAATGAACAATAGAACTAAGCATGGAGTAGCCATGTTTGGCATATCTTCCAATCAACATGTTCCTGCAAGAGATAGCATTTCACACAAAAATCTCATCAATAACTTTTTCTTCTTTCATAAGAGCACTATGTTTACTATACATATCAACCAAATCACTGCCAAGCACAACGTATTTCTTCAACCGCCACTAACTAGCAATCTCATTTTGAATTCTCTCACCCATGTAAAGTCATAGGTCTCCATGGTACATGTATACATTATTGCTTTTTTTAGAATGACCTATTTGCATGCATATCCACATAAGAATTTCCAAGCTCAATGTGTTTCTTCAACAACTGCTAGCATTGGTGATTGCATCTAGATACAGACCTTCGTTTGCATATGGTTTATATAGCCTAGAGCTTCCTTGCCATAGCCATGTTGGGCATATCCAGCCCTCAACAAGCTCCAAGAAATGAGATTTTGGACAAAAAGATCATCCAAGAACTTTACGTGCTTTTGTAAGGGCACTACATTTGATATACATATCAACCAAAGATTAACCAAGAATGACATCTTTCTTCAATAGAACCTGATGAGCAATCTTGTTGTGAAGTCTTTCACCCATATGAAAGTATTTCATAAGGTCATAGCTCCTCAAGGTGCAAGTATAGGTGAAAAATTTTGGAGAAAGGCCATCCCTTTGCATCTAGTTGAAACATCCTAGAGCTTCTTTGCCAGAGCCATGTTGAGCATCTTATAATAAATGAGATGACATCTTGGAGGGGATGCCCATCAAGAAATATTTGTGATTCTAGTAGGGCATCACATTTGGCACACATATTGACCAAAGCATCGTTGAGCCAAAGTCTTGTATAATGCCACAAGCCTTCAAGGTAAAATGCCACCTCATATCCGGTGAAAATAGCACAAGGCTTCCTTGCCACAACCACGTAGGGTATACCCTACAATGAATGCATTCCAAGTGAAGAATTCAAAGTAGTAATCATCTTTCACGAGGGCACCACATTTGATATTCACACTCAACAATGGTAACCCACTATTGTGGAGCTCGTTCATCGTCCACGTGCGTGGACGATCGGGCTACTTTGAGCAGATGTTCCAAGCCTTTCCTTGGTGGTGTGCACTCAATCCCTTTGCATTTGGAGAAAGGCCTTCCCTTTGCATCTAGTTGAAACATCCTTGAGCTTCCGTGCCAGCATGTTGGGCATACCCTACAATCAATGGAATGAAGACTTGGAGAGGATGCCCATCATTAAGAACTATTCATGTTTCTAGGAGGGCATCACATTTGGCATACATATCGACCAAAGCATTGTTGAGTAAATATCTTGCATATGGAAGACTTCAAGGTGGAAGCCCTCGGTTCACATCCGGTGAAAACAGCATAGGGCTTCCCTTCCATAGCCATGTTGGGTATACCTTTCGATCAACGCATTCCAAGTGATGACATTCCAGGCATTTCATGAGGGTACTACATTTGACTCAACAATGTACTGCCAAAAAATGCATCTTTCTGAAGTAACAAGCTCGCTAGTCATCCGCGTGCACGTGGATGATCAGGCTGCTTTTGAACGTGCTGGTGCGCCCAAACCGTGTCGACCCGAGAAAGTGTCAGCAACAGGTGCATGGCAACAGACAGATTGATGATATTGTACTTGGACAGATATTAGATGCAATTTTAAGCACCGCAATGGTATGCATGTCAAATAAGGCCTTTTACAAGTCAAAGCGTGGTTTTTGGAGCTCTACTAGCCGGGAAACTTGACCGCATGTACGCCAAATCAAACATCAAGGTCAGCGGAGTCAAAATATTTGTGCATTCAAGTGCATGGCTGCATGGTCGTTTACTATTCGGGCATCATTTCAAGCTCAGAATGATGGTAGACCACGGAAATCACTATTCAGGAAAATCTTTTTGGTGGCCGGGTTGGAATCTGGGCCATTAGCATAGTGAAATTCGAATATCAAGGCATACGGAGCTCGCGACAGTCGTGCCAAGCATTCTCTCGTGGAAAGGTGGCCCAACTTGAGAGGAACTAAAAAGAAGAAATGTTGGAATACTAATTCCATGTCATCAAGAGGAGATGCCAAACGATGCATCCAAAATCTACTTATGTAACCGACGCGCAATGAACAATCACCGCATTCCATCCACGCCTTCTCGTGTCTGCGCGTACTCTCTCTCTCTCTCTCTCTCTCTCTCTCTCTCTCTCTCTCTCACACACACACACAGTGCCTGCGTCACCTCCTGTGCACGATGTAGAACACACACATGTATGATCCCTTTGAGGGGGGCTGCTCCCTCCTCAATTCTACATGGTATCACGAGATCCAGACCAACAAGCCCCCTCGCGTGAAAGTTTCCAGATCCTGGCTTCTGCAGGCATGTGCAGTACAAGCCTATGACGTTGCTGATAATGACGTCCTGATGGACGTCGCGCCTCTATTGGTCTGCTGCTGCAATCATGCAGCCGATATGGTTACCTGCTTGAATGCAACCAACGCTGGGTCCTCACCAACTTGCAATGGCCAACTTCTTGAAGCCATGCCCAATTGCCTATAAGCAGATGCACCCGCTTCAACCCTTGCTGCTGATTATGCAGCCAAAAGAGACGTCGGACCTGATGGTGGTGTGGAGAACCCTATCACTTCCTTGATACAAGAAGATGAAGGCGATAATGCAGTCCCTGTTGAAGCGACGATCCAGGCCCCTCTTCATGCTGCCCAAATTACAGCTGTTGCTGCTCTCTCTGACAGTGATTCTCTGGAACCTGCAACTGAATGTGCAGGCGAGTCCCTGCTGATTTACCTTGATGCAGACGAAACCTTCCCCGCTGCAGCCCATGATGAGGAAGAAGTACGTTATCACCGCCTTTCTTGAATCCCTGATGGAGCCCGGACATCAACCAAATGGGGCAGACCTTGCTGCTGCCCGTTGCTACTGCAACAAATGCTGCTCGCGCCACTTCTGTAATAACGACTGAACCTATTGCAGAAGCTAATGCAGCCATTGCAACTGAATCCATTCCAGCTGCTGAGGCTGAAATTGCCCTGGCTCTCATAAATGCTGTCGCAATGCATGGCGCTGCCACTCAAGCAGCCGCAAATGACGCCACTGTCATCATGTTGCCACAAGTTCCTGTTGCTCCAGTGCATCCTACTGTGCCCGAGGTCCATGCTGCTCAAATGAAGGACGAACCACTTGCAGAAGCTGCAGCCTATAATGATGAGCAAGCAACCATTATAACCCAGTTCCTTGATTCTCTGATGGAACCAGCAAATCAAACAGAAAAGGTGGATATTGATGCGTTAAGCGATGCTTCTCACGCATGCAATATTGCTCCTGTAGTGACCAGCCCTGCCATTCTTGCCTCCTTGCCCTGCTGTGTCACGACGCAACAAAGCCCGATGGAACTGATGAAGCAAACCTTCAAGCTACTGTCAGCCCAACATTCGATGCTCCAGTTGCTTCAGTTTCTTTTGCTACGAAGGTGTCTCTGCCCTGCTACGATGATGCTGACCACATTGAAGTCGCCAATAATAACAAGAACGTCCTCAATGCATACGTGGCTTCTCTGCAAACCCTTGAGGCAGCCCAACTTGATGAAGCTATTTCTGAAGATGCAGAGATGCCATCCCAAACTCTCCTTGAAATAATCAGAAATTTACCCAATCCCTTCAACTTGGATATGCTGACATGTTATGATGCAATTCTCATTCACCTCGGCGACCCAAGCCCGTGTCAAACTCTTGGAATTCAACCCCACACACAAGGTGAACCCCCAAACAGCAGCTTTACACCATTTTTTGCTCCAAGAATCCCTGCTGCTGCCGATTATCAAAAGTCCAAAGTTCTTCTTCCATGGGTACCAATCTCTTTTGATCCTGGTGGATGTTTATCCTCACCCTCATTCCTCACAACAGCAGCTTCGCTTATGTTTTTCACTCCCTTGCGGGGGAGTAATGGTGGAATTCAAGCTCGTGAAAAGACATGGAATCTGCAAGCCAACTCAAAGACAAAGCGGAAAAGTGGAATTGACATCAACTTCCTCTTCCACTTCGGATTCAACCTTGATCCGGGATGATCCCTTTTAGTTATAGGAAACTCAATCATCATGTAGTTACATATCGCTGTAACCAACTATATAGCATCTAGCTTTGCACGCATTGAGGGTGGATCGCTGCACCTGACAAGACAAAACAGGGGAATGCATTGTCATTTTATTTCATGCATTCAACTCCTCTGATGACTCGAATTACGGGGGAGTGTTGGAATACTAATTCCACGTCATGATGAGGAGATGCTAAACGATGCATCCAAAATCTACTTATGTAACCGACACCCAATGAACAATCACCGCATTCCATCCATGCCTTCTCGACGTGTCTGCGCATACTGATCTCTCTCTCTCTCTCACACAGTGCCTGCGTCACCTCCTGTGCACGATGTAGAACACACACATGTATGATCCCTTTGAGGGGGGCTGCTCCCTCCTCAATTCTACAAGAAAAAGGTCGCCATCTGCAGAAAACGAGCAGACATGTAGGAAGGTGGTGCCATTTGGATGATGAGGGGGCGTTTCTGTATGAGAAGCGGCCAGTGGAGAAGGGCCAGTGGGGGGAAGGTTAGAAGTGCCACATGGTGGCCATGCAAGGGCAAAAACGGGAGCCACGAGCCAGAAGCGGAGGAGGAGGGCCGTCAGTTGCAGGAGGGCAGCTAGCAGTTGGGCTTGGCCGTGAGCAAGAGGAAGGCCAGAGAGGCGCCAGTGATTGGGGGGGGGGGGGGGGGCTCGTGGTACAGAGGACGACCAAGGAGCAGGTATTGAAGGCATAGAACTGGCCTGAGGAGGGACTCCTGCAGGTTGGCAAGGGCCGAGATCAGGAGGGTGCAGAGCCGAGGGCTGCGGCCAGTGAGGGGAGGTGGATTGAAGGTGGCCAGTGGCTCATGTAGAAAAGAGGGAAGTCCGTAAGCAGCTACAAGGAGAGGGGCTCGCCAGTTGCAAGGGCGACCTGTGCAGGAACTTGGAGGGCTGAAAACGAAGCTGCAGGCAAGCATGAGGGGATTGGAGGCCACAAGGGTGCTGGCCATGAACAAGGCAAGAGGAGAATGGGTCTACTAGAGGAAAGAAGGGCTACCAGGAGTGTCGTCTGTATGGAGCAAGGCCAAATGCCAGAGGGTGGAGAGCTGGCGTGTAGTAAGGCAGGGACCAGTTGCAGGTGAGTGAGAGAGGTGAGATTGGGGATGCATGAGCACATAGAGTTGAGGTATCGAGGATTCAAGGCCGCTATAGGAGCTGAAAGTGATCGCTCCATTGTCGAGACGACCTGTAGAGGATGGATGACCAAGGGATGGTGAGAATAAGGAGGGCCAAGACCTCCACTTAAAGAAGTCCCGAGAGCAGCAAATGGCCGAAAGCAGAGCAGGATGAACTTTGGTGGAGCAGTCCGATTGCAAATTGGACTTCCAAAGAGGAGGAGAACTTGGAATGAGCATGAAACAAAAGAAGCTTTTTTTAATCAAATTTTGTCATTGTGGATCTGCGTTTAAAGGATTCTGCCATAGGCTATGTCACCTTTTCTCTAAGTCCATGTCTATTTTCTCTCTTGCTCTCGTGTTTTACAGTGCATTGGGTGTGTGAGTAGGTCCAAAGTGGAGATAGTGTGTGCAAAATAGATGCCCGGCTTGTAGTAGAGAGGATGCACGCCAAAGGTTGTACAAGGTGGTGTGGGTTGTTGGATATGGATTCTATATTTGTAGGTGAGGATGCTCTGAAGGGCCATAGACTAAAGCCATTACGGTATGCTTTGCGACTTGATGTATGCAGTTTAGGGTTGGTTGAACACGGGCTCGGACGTTGATTATTTGCAGATCGGGAGTCTAGGTGTGTGATTGCTAGGGGATAGGGGTGCTGTGAAGTCACTAGGCTATAGTGAGGCATTCATATTGTGTGTCGGGTGTTGTTCCCATTTCCCCCTTTCCAACGCGTTCCAAATGCACCTTTCTGAAGTAACGAGCCCGTTGGTCATCCGCGTGCACGCAGATGATTAGGTTGCTTTTGAACACGCATTCCAAGTTGTCTTTTTCATATAATCTTTGCATCCAGCTGAAAGAGCCTAGAGCTTCCATGCCAAAGCTATGTTTGGCATATCCTATGATCAACACATTCCAAGTGCTGACGTTTTGGGCAGGAAGATTACATTTGATATAGGCCCTCAACAATGCACTCCCTACATATGCATCTTTCACGAGAAACTCACTACTGTGGAGCTCGCAACTCATCCACGCATACGCAGATGATCGGGCAACGGTGGAGCATGTTTTGCGAGTCTTTTGCTCGTCTGAGTGCACTCCCTTAGCATTTGGAAAAAGTCCTTCCCATTGCATCTAGTTGAGACGGCCTTAAGCTTCGTTGCTAGAGACATTTTCAGCATATTCTACAATCAACAAGATGAGAGGATGCAGTTCAACAATTGTCCATGCTTCGCAATATAGGGCACCACAAAGGGCATCCATGCCACAGTGATGTTTGGTGTACCTTGCAATCAGCGCATTCTAAGTGATGACATTTCGGGCAGGAAGCCGCCTGTGTGCTCTGTATAAAGATGAATCTTTCTACCACCATGTGGAGCTCACTGTGTGCTCCGTATAATAACGATGCAACTTTCTGCCACCGTGTGGAGCTCACTGGTCGTCCGCGCGCGCGGACGAACAGGCTGCTCTTGCGCATGTGACAATTTTGACCGCCTTGATTTGGAGAATTAAATAGTATGAGAATTAAATCGATTATTTGGAGTTAAATAGGGTCTCCCCCTTAATTTGGAGGCGCACAGTACAGGCATGCTCATGCAGCTACCATTGGGGCGCTTCTTTGGGAGCACTCGGAGTGACTGGCCATAGCCTTGCAGCATCCTACATGAGCACAGAAGGGGAAGGCAAAGGGAGCAGCAATTGCACATCTGTTGAGCTCTTGTCTTGAAATATTCTGCTCAGAACAGGGAATACCCTCAATTCCAAATTCATTTAAAGAAGGCTTCCTATCTGGCTAATGCCCTAATCAATAAGAATACAATGCAACCGTGACACCTGAACCAAAGTAGTACACGGCCTTCTTTCCAATCCTTTTAGGACAGATGTTTACTTAGCAGATCTCAATTTAATGAGCGCTCGATGAGCCTATAAGACTTCCAGTACTGTGACAACAGGCCTGCAACCCAAACGGCAATGGTCCGCTTGTTTAAATTGTCAGCATTAGTTGCCCATCTCACACATTATGACTTAGGCCGAGCAAGGTGTCCATTTATCGCTGGCCCTTACAATCCCAGCTACACTAAAATCCATCCAATCCAGATGAGTTGCAAAATAATTTGATATGCACGCATAAAGAGAGGAATTCTTTCTGTCACCGTGTGGAGCTCACTGGTCGTTGGCGCGTCGCGGATGACCAGGCTGCTCTTGCGCATATGCCAATTTTGTTAAATCATAAGGACAATCCCCTTAAAATCATAAGAGCGACCCCCTTAATTTGGAGGGTTAAGTCGTAAAGAGACTTAAATTGGTAATTTGGAGGCACACACTACAGGCATACGCACACACAAAGTTGGCCATTGTCCCGGCACACACACGAAGGTTAAGGTGGACCCTTAATCGAGAAAGGAAGGCCAAGGGACTAGAGGAGCGATGAGGCTTTCCTTGTTGAGAAAGAAAGAAAGAGCATAGAAATAGAACTCCAAAGTGTGTAGAATACACACATGAGATGATGTATATATAGAGGAGACCTGGGTGCCATATATAGAGAAGCCATATATTAAGTAGCTTCACATATAAGCTCAACACCCTCGCTCAAATAAAGATCCCTAACTGTGGATGAAAAAACCCTTGGGAGATCAAGGGAAAAACCCACAGCTCTATATTTACCCACCGTTATATTATAAAAATCATTGAATATACAAATTTTCATGAGGAGATACATCACTCCTTTTACAATGAATATTTAATGAGGAGCTACATCACTCCTTTTACAATGAATGTTTTATGAGGAGCTACATTACTCTAATCCTATCAAATACAATAATGAATACAAAGGTTCAATAAAGAAGTGTAAAGGCTATCGATTAGCTCATAATCAGAAGTGTCTCCAAGAATCTGCTGTGTAGCTTGTTATCACTATCGCATCACCAAACATATTTTCATGTTGTCATCAATATGGCATCACCAAACATGTCTTCATAAATCTTTTATTGTCAACAAGTTTTTCTTCATGAAATCAATTCTTTGATCAATCCTATATAGATCATAGACTCAACAAAACATAGTCATGAAAATTATTAGCATCGTTAGTGAAATAATTACATTCACAATGCCATAAGAGATGGTTCGCGACGCCACTCTTTTGACGACATATATACGCACGATAACATATGTGGACATAAAGTATGAACATAAAAATTACAAGATGCATGATAGGTGATGCAAATGACATGATAAAACGATATTTATCAACGTAGTGATATCAATGAGTATCATCAAAGTATTAACAAAATATCATCATTGTATCAATAAAAATGAATAAATCATCATGGTATCAACGAAAAGCATCATAGAATAATCATTGTATCAACGAAACAACGTCATGGAATCACCGAGAATAACTATGGTATCAACGAAACAACATCATGATATCAGTGAGAATAATCATTGTATCAACGAAACAACATCATGGTATCACCGAGAATAACTATGGTATCAACGAAACAACATCATGATATCACCGAGAATAATGATTATATCAATGAAACAACGTCATGGTATCACCGAGAATAACCATGGTATCAACGAAACAATATCATCATATCACCGAGAATAACCATGGAATCAACAAATTATCATCATGGCATCACCGAGAATAACCATGGTATCAACGAAATATCATCATGGTATCAACGAAAATCACCATGACCAAAGTACTAACAAAATATCATCATGGTACCATCAAAATCACTATGGTATCAACGAGAGATTATCAATAAAACGGTGTAAACTATATCTCTAGAAGAATAATTATACAAGAATCAATGAACGAGTATATCATATAACAAAAGATCATGTAGCAATAGTAGCTTGATAGAATTTAAACGATCATCAACGGCTCAACTGAATGGGAATGATATGTAACTAGCTTCTGCAGCAAAGTTATGTCAGTAACAAATATATGGTTGATGAAGAGAAAATATAATTGAGAAGTTTTTAATTATGAGGAAAATCAAAAGCAAAAAGTAAAATTTGATTTTCAAACATATTCGCAGTACGAGAACGATAGCCCAAAATCGGTGCACAATTTAGAGAAACTTTCTTCTGCAAAGTTATACACCACATCGATTTCGATGGCTCACGTGAATAGTTTCTGCAAAATCATTTGCAATTAGCAGAAAAATCAAAAAACCAAAAACAAAAGTTTTTTTTCAGGCACGTACGCAGTCCGCAAACGATAACTAAAAATCAGTGCAGAATTTGAAAAAACTTCCTTCTGCTAAGTTGTATACCATATCGATTTCAGTGCCTTTGTAGGTTGTTTCAACAAAATCGTTCTCAATTAAGAGAAAAATCAAAAAACAAAAACGAAAGTTGCTTTTCAAGCATGTACGCAGTCCGTTCAACGATAACTCAAAATCAATGAAGAATTTGAAAAAACTTCCTTCTGCAAAGTTGTAGACCACATTGATTTCGATGCTTTGCACGAGTGGTTTCTGCAAAATCATTTTCAATTAAGAGAAAAATCAAAAACATAAAACAAAAGTTGCGTTTCAGGCATGTACACAGTCCACGAACGATAACTCAAAATTGGTGCAGAATTTGAAAAAACTTCCTTCTGCAAAGTTGTAGACCACATCAATTCCAGTGCCTTGCGCGAATATTTTCTACAAAATTGTTTTTATTTAGCAGAGAAATGAAAAACAAAAGGCGGAAGTTGCTTTTCAAGTATGTACACAGTCCGCGAACGATAACTCAAAATCGGTGCAGAATTTGCAAAAACTTCCTTTTGCAAAGTTGTAGACCACATCGATTCCAGTGCCTTGAATGGGTAGTTTCTACAAAATCGTTTCTGATCATAAGAAAAATCGAAAACAAAAACATACTGCTCTGATACCATATTGAGAGAGAAAGAGAGAGCACAGAAATAGAACCCCAAAGTATGTAGAATACACACATGAGATGATGCATATATAGAGGGGACCTGAGTGCCATATATAGAGAATCCATATATTAAATAGCTTCACATATAAGCTCAACATTCCTCTCTCTCTCTCTCTCTCTCTCTCTTCCCACCCCTTGCCATTACCTCTACAGAGGCCTGGAGCCAGTACGCATCATCTTTGTACACAGTTCCTGGAAAACCGCCCCTTCCCGACCCCCCTAATCCATAACCACATAAATATGATTTTTCCATCGTTGAGATAGTAAAGAAGGCCATCTCGATAGAATGCGGAGTGGGAGAGCATATGATCATGATGGCTTAGTGTGTAACATTTAATGGCCTAAAATCTTATGTGTAGCGGAAATTAGCATGAACATAGTGAGCATTTCATTAGAGTTGATTCCTAATGAGAATTATAAGAGTGCTTGGGTGGAGAGAGAGCAACAAAAAGCATAACACCTAGTTAGATAGCATCGACAATACTTTCAAAAGAGAGAGCAATTAAGCTATTGACAACAGTTGAGGACCGGATTTGCATGGAGCCGGTCCCCCCTCCAAAAGGCTTTGTATTATGGTTTCTCCCATCAAGAGAGACATTGTACAATACAATTCTTTGTGTTCCTTCAAGACTAGCTAGTGCAATGAAGATGGAAGCTTCATACACCAAGCAAAACACTTAATCAAACACAACTTGAATTATCCCCGTTCTCAGACCCAAGACCTCACACACCTTCGAAGATGGTGAGAGCTAGCAGGGTATGAGAGTAGATTGAGAGGAAAAAGAAGTATCTTACGAGAAAGAAGTACATCTCCTCACATAATCACTCATATTAGCATAGCTTAGCTTAGTAATTAGCTTGGTAGAGAAGATGAGCATGCATTGAAGCTTGGCTCTTGGTTGGATTTGCATCCACATGCCAAGAGAGTGTTGATGTAGGCTTCTATCTCACAAGCTTGGAGTAGGTGATGAGCTCTCCATTAAAGCTTGGGAGGAGATAGAGTATTTTTCCCTTCACACATGGTCAAGTGTGAGAATGTGAGAGTGAATGCCAAGCAAAAATCAGCCCCCCCTCTCTCTTGGGCGAGCCCTAGCTGCTAAGTTAGGCTGGCTTTTTCCTCATTGGACCTCCCCAGGTCAAGCCAATAGGAATTAAGCAGCATAAGTGATAGCCTTTAGACATGTATCCCCCTTTCCCCTTTTGTGAGAGCTTTAGGTAATTAAATAATTAAACTAAACTCTCATTGGACCCCTTTGCCTCCTGGCCAATAGGAATCAGGCAAGCCATGGGGCTCCTGAATGCTCATTGGACCCCTTGGGAGACTGCCCAATAGTCTTCTAGGACACTTAATTCTTATTGGTTTCTTTTATTAAATGTTTTTAAATTAATTAAACTAGATTTACTCTAGCTTAATTCTCATTGGTCCACTTCAAGGGTCTTCCAATAGGAATTGGGCACACCTTGTGGGCATCTGGCCTAGGGAGCTGACATGTGTCCCTCATTCCCTTTGTGTAAAGGGAGCCTGTGTGTGTGTGTGTGGCTTTCTCTCTCATCCCCTAGCTTTGGGGCTCGCCCCCTCCCATGTAGGGATATGCAAAGACTTTTGAGCTCACACTAAGCATCCAATTTTTCCCTAGGGTTAACCTTTGGACACAACCTTTGAATTTTGGAACCTTAGCATTTTGGAAGTCTTAATGGGCTGAACCTTAGGGTCTTTTTGGCCCATTGTTTCACATGGTTCTTTTGCAGATGGCCCCCCCTTTGGATCCCTATTTTCCCTCCTTTGGATCCCTACTGTGACCGGTCTGCTAACTTAACCAATATTCTAGCTTTTTCTCCCTTGGCACTTCCCCACATTAAATGATCAGTTTAATATGAGAAAATCATTTAGGAGAATTAGATATTGATTATTATGACATTACCTCTCTCTTGAAATCATAGTCGTCCTCGACTATGGTGTAGAGAAGATAAAGCATATGCATGAGTCCTTTTCTTAGCGGGTAGAGGATCCCTATGTTACCCTACGACATCATTCCATAATGGATGACTAGTCCATTTGGCGCTTGAGAGCCTGAGGCTGCCGCAAGCATGTCTGCACATTAGTCCTATCAGTCTTCCATAGTAGAGTGACAAGCTCTACTTGGTGTTTGGGAGACGTCGTCTCCACAAACTTGATCTAAGCATGCATACTACTTCATTTTTGTGCACAAATAAAGAAAAAGAGAGTCTTATAAGACAAAAATTTTTTGTTCATTTTTTAACATTTTGTACATCTGCTTACTCTTGGGAAGCATTGTAAGCATTGACAAGGTTTAGGTTATCCTTTAATTGTATGCCTTGCATCCATCTAGCATCTTCAAAAGGATAATTCTTAAACTTAATAAGATATCGTCTGATAGTCTTACCGCCTCTTAATACCTTGTCTTCATGTCGGAGAATGGACTCGGGCTGCAGCACCTCCTCGTGGTCCTCGATCTCCGGTGGGTCTTCAATAGTTGGTTCTTGAGGTGGCTCTCCTTTGTAAGGCTTCAAGAGGCTCACATGAAAAGCATTGTGTATGAGCCAATGATTGGGCAACTTAAGTTGATAGGCCATCTCATTGATTGGCCTAAGAATCTGGAAGGGACCATAGTACCTTTTTGCTAGTTTAGCATAGTACTTTTGGTGGCCCGTAGGATTCTTGCCCGTCGTGTGCCTTAATCGAGCCTTGGGAAACTTTAACAAGACCCAATCGTTTTCTTTAAAGGCTTGGGCTCTTCTGTGCTTGTCAGCAGCAGCCTTTTGCCTTTGCTGTGAGATAGAGATAGCATCCTTAATCTTTTGGAAAGATTCTTGTAGGTCTCGGCTATACTCATCTGCAGCGAAGATCTTCCCATGTACCTTAAGTAGCAAGGGACTTTTTGATCTTCCCTCAATTACCTCGAAAGGTGCTTTTCCTGTAGAAGTATGTACAGTGTTATTGTAAGCATACTCTACTAAGGGTAAGTACTTCTCCCATTGGGATCTTTGATCTACTTCCGTTACATAGGCTTTTAGTAGATCGAGAATAGTTAGGTTAGCTATTTCACTTTGGCCATCAGTTTGTGGATGATAGGCCGAAGAGAAGTTTAGCCTTGTTCCTAAATTCTCAAAGAGACCCTTCCAGAAATTACTGGTCATTCTAGGATCTCTATCCGACACTATGGACATTGGCAAGCCATGGTACTTGAAAATTTGCGAAATGAAGAGGGTTGCCATTTGATGGGCTTTGATAGTCTTTTTGACAGGTATAAAATGAGCTTGTTTACTGAACCTGTCTACTATCGTCCATATTCCCGTATTCCCATGGATAGACTTAGGCAATCCAAAGATAAAATCCATGGATATGCTCTCCCATGGTGAATTAGGGATTGGCAAGGGTTGAAGCAATCCAAGTTGCTTCCCTCTATCAAATTTTGTCTTTTGACATACCACACATTTGGAAACATACTCATGTATGTTCACTTTCATGGTAGGCCAATAGAAATATGTTTCAATTCCCTTTAGGGTAGACTGAATCCCTCTATGCCCCGCATATGGGGGAGCATGAGATTCATACATTACTTTCTCACGTAGTGAGTTAGTAACGCATAGTCTATTGCCATAGAGAAGATAGCCATCTTGTAAAGTAAATGGTTCTTCTTTCTTCCCTAAGGCAAGGGCTGAAATCACATCTCTAAAATCGGGATCAATAGCATACTCATCTATCATTAAAGATAGATCATTGTGAGTTGCTATGGAAACCGCATTCACTCTCGGTCGTCTTGAGAGTGCATCGGCTACTTGATTATGCTTGCCAGCAATGTGAGCAATATGAAAATGAAATTGCGAAAGGAAATTTGCCCACCTCATTTGTTTGTCGGAGAGCTTGGTCTGCGTCATGAAGTACTTAAGACTTTGGTGATCCGTTCGCAGAATAAAAGGAGTCCCCAATAAATAGTGCTTCCATGAGTCTAAGGCATGTAGAACTGCAAGGAGTTCTTTTTCGTATATGCCTAAAGCTTGCTCAACAGGGTCGAGCCTTCGACTCTCATAGCCTATGGCGTGCCCTTCTTGGAGCAAAACAGCCCCAAGGCAATCACCACAAGCATCACATTGGACCTCAAATGGTTTTGAGAGATCCGGTAGTGTAAGCACAGGTTGAGAGATAAGCTTTTCTTTAAGCTTTTCGAAAGCATTGTTCTCCTTAGCAGACCACGTATACCTAACATTTTTCTTTGTTAGGTCATGTAATGGTCCCGCAATTTGTGAGAACTTTTCTATGAAGCGTCTATAGTATGCACACATACCTATAAAGCTTCTTAGTTCATGAAGATTCCTTGGTTTAGGCCATCCTTTTATTACCTCTAACTTGGATGGATCCATTTGGATTCCATCTTGAGAGATAATGTGACCTAAATATTGAATCTCTTGCAAGAAAAATTCACTTTTCTTTCGATTAACATAAAGTTTATTCTCTCTTAAAACTTGAAATATTACCTGGAGGTGTTGCTTGTGTTCCTCTAATGAATTAGAGTAGATGATAATATCATCAAAGAACACTCCAGTGAAGGTTCGATGAGGTCTGAACAGCTTCTCCATCAAGCGGTTAAATGTGGCTGGTGCATTAGTCAAGCCAAAAGGCATGACAATGTATTCGTAAAGACCAAATGTAGTACGAAATGCGGTCTTTACAATGTCTTGATCAACTATCCTTATTTGATGATAGCCACTTTTTAGGTCAATCCTACTGAAGTAGGTCGATCCTTGTAGCTTATCAAATAGGTCTTCTACCCGTGGAACGGGAAACCTATTCTTGATAGTGATCCTATTTAGTGCTCTATAGTCGACACACATACGATATGTGCCGTCTTTCTTTTGCACTAATAGCACAGGTGAGCAAAATGGAGATGAGCTAGGCCTAACCATGCCCTTCTCAATTAACTCATGCACTTGCCGCATAATCTCCTCTTGTTGAGCTTGAGAAACTCTATAAGGAGGTTTGTTAGGCGGTGAACTTCCTGGAAGAAGTTCAATTGCATGGTCGTCATTACCTCGTTTAGGAGGTAACTCACAAGGGATGTCGTCAATAAAGACATCTTGAAACCCCTTGAGAAAATTGGATAACTCTAATTCCTTTTGGTTGCTTTTATTTTCTTTTGCTAAAGCATTAGGTTCATTTTGAGAATCTTTAACAAAAATCATGTACACGGAAATAGAGATCTTTATTGACTTGTTGAAAGCTGGTGTATGTACAATGGGGATGGTGTTACCCATCTCCCTAGCATCTATATACATGTCCTTTTCCCTGAACTTAAAGGAGATTCTCCTTTCAGGAAATTTAACATGGGCAGCCAAACGGTCAAACCATGGTGCCCCTAGGATTACATCCTCATGCTTGAGAGGAGAGATAAAGAAATCCTCTTTGTCCACATAGCCTTGGACATGAAGCCTCAATTTCCCGATTAAGGGAGTGACTGAAGCTTCTTGCCCCTTGAAGGCACTGTCTGCGGGTAGGATATCTCCCATCTCGTAGGATTGTATGCCTAGCTTGGTGGCTAACTCCATAGATATGAAATTGTGAGTAGAACCAGGGTCAAAGAGAATAAAAGCATCATGTTCTCTTACCTTTCCCCAAGCATGGCATAGAGGAGATCCTTTGTGGTGAGTTTGGTGAATCTCCTCCTCTTGGATTTCAACCAAAGAAGCTCTAGGAGGATCTTGGCGGTTGTTCTTTTGGGGACAAGCGCGGTACGCATGCCCTTGTTCGCCGCACTTGAAACACCGGTTATCTTTACGATAGCGCTCAAGCTCTTCAGGAGAGAGTTTATTCTTTCCTTTGTAAACTCCCTTCTCTTTAGCTTTGTTGGAATTGCCCTTAGGAGACTTTTGGACATTGTCCTTCCCCTTAGGCTCATTGGTACCTTTGTTTTCCGGGGGCTTATTATTTCTTTTACCCCCCGTTTGGAAATTGATTCGCGAGGCCACCATAGTATGGTGTATTACCGCCGATATGGTACGTGGCCTTTGGGAGTTGACATACTCCGCCATTTCTTCGGTTAAGCCCGCACAAAATTGTTGCTTTTGCTCTCCAAAATCCAACTTTTTGAAGACAGTGGCTTTGAGTTGTAGGTCCCAAAACTTGTCTACATATTTGTGGATGGATTCATTGGGAGAGAGCTTTAAGCTTCGCCATTCGGTGAGTACTTTGTCTTTGGCATCGGTGGCCAAAAACTGCTTCATAATGGAAGCTCTTAAAGCCTTCCATGTTCGTGGAGCTTCACCGTTGGCTCGTAGGCTAGACCACCATTGTCTGGCGGACTTTTGAAAGTGCATAGCTACATGGCGTAGCTTAGAGGACTCCGTGAAGCCCTCATCTCCAAACGCCGCATCGAATTGCTGGATAAAGGCCAAAACTTTGTCTGTAGCACCGAAGGTGCCATCATAGGTAAGGAAAGAGATGCTCTTCCCTCCCTCTTTGAATTTCTTCAGCTTGGACGACCTCTTCCATGCGGCATAGGATTTTCTATGGCCTCTTCTTTTTGATGGTTCAAAAGTTGCACCATCACTTTCTTCAGAAGATGAAGAATTTGAAGAAGGTGGAGAAGAGGGTGACCTCTTTCTCGCCTTTTTCTTGTCTTGATCTTTGTCGTCTTCACCATAGCTTTCATAAGAGGAAGAGGATGAAGAAGATGGAGAAGAGGGTGTCCTCTTTCTCGCCTTTTTCTTCTCTTGCTTTTTATCATCCCTCTTTGAATTATGACGTGGAGAAGAGTGTGATGGTCTTCTCCGCTTTGGTGGTGATGGAGAGCGTTTAGCCCGCCGTCTTCGTGGAGCCATCTCCGCCGAGGTGGCGGGAGACTCGCTTCTTTCTCGTTCCTTCGGTGGAGGCTCTTGAGTTCTCCTTTGGGAAGGAGATGCATCATCAAGAAGTAAATTCTTGAGCCCTTCATATGGATTCTCTTCTTCTTCCCGAATCGGAGAGAGACCTCTTTTGGTAGTCTCACAAGGAGGCTTCCTAGGTGTTTTCTCGTCATGGTGATGAGCTTGGAGAATCCCGTGAGCACGGAGCTGCCGTTGCACTTCACTTTGGAGAGATGGATTGCCCATGGCTTGTTGAAGCCTAGAAACAAGATAGTTAACAAGCATTGAAGCATCATTAGTAGCTTGCTCATGAGCAAAATCAAAGTTATCAACATTAATTTCACTCTCTTTACTATTGTCAGCCATTCTAACAACTTTTAGGTGTAAACTTTTTAGGTGTACTTTGGCACTTCAAGCCCTAGTTGCTACTCCTCTTTACCCCTTTAGAAAAAGCACTCAAGCTACTGTACCCGCGGCTCGAATACCATTAATTGCAAGGAATAGAAGAGAGGGTCTTTCGACACCAAAACAGCACCGGCTCCTGTCAAGCTTCTAATAGCTCAATAGTGGTTAAGCCGTAGGCAAGCCCCGTAGGACTCCACTATTAAGACCATAGCTCTCGACGGTGATGCCCCGTTAACTGCACAAAGGCAGGCGCACTGAAAGGCTGAAAAATCCCTATTCTACTTACTCACAGGCAATTAATAATACCAACCATTTGTAGCTAGCTTGAGGACCTCCCTTCTTGAGCAAGAAAAGAGAAACCTTGAGCTCTGATACCAATGTAACATTTAATGGCCTAAAATCTTATGTGTAGCGGAAATTAGCATGAACATAGTGAGCATTTCATTAGAGTTGATTCCTAATGAGAATTATAAGAGTGCTTGGGTGGAGAGAGAGCAACAAAAAGCATAACACCTAGTTAGATAGCATCGACAATACTTTCAAAAGAGAGAGCAATTAAGCTATTGACAACAGTTGAGGACCGGATTTGCATGGAGCCGGTCCCCCCTCCAAAAGGCTTTGTATTATGGTTTCTCCCATCAAGAGAGACATTGTACAATACAATTCTTTGTGTTCCTTCAAGACTAGCTAGTGCAATGAAGATGGAAGCTTCATACACCAAGCAAAACACTTAATCAAACACAACTTGAATTATCCCCGTTCTCAGACCCAAGACCTCACACACCTTCGAAGATGGTGAGAGCTAGCAGGGTATGAGAGTAGATTGAGAGGAAAAAGAAGTATCTTACGAGAAAGAAGTACATCTCCTCACATAATCACTCATATTAGCATAGCTTAGCTTAGTAATTAGCTTGGTAGAGAAGATGAGCATGCATTGAAGCTTGGCTCTTGGTTGGATTTGCATCCACATGCCAAGAGAGTGTTGATGTAGGCTTCTATCTCACAAGCTTGGAGTAGGTGATGAGCTCTCCATTAAAGCTTGGGAGGAGATAGAGTATTTTTCCCTTCACACATGGTCAAGTGTGAGAATGTGAGAGTGAATGCCAAGCAAAAATCAGCCCCCCCTCTCTCTTGGGCGAGCCCTAGCTGCTAAGTTAGGCTGGCTTTTTCCTCATTGGACCTCCCCAGGTCAAGCCAATAGGAATTAAGCAGCATAAGTGATAGCCTTTAGACATGTGTCCCCCTTTCCCCTTTTGTGAGAGCTTTAGGTAATTAAATAATTAAACTAAACTCTCATTGGACCCCTTTGCCTCCTGGCCAATAGGAATCAGGCAAGCCATGGGGCTCCTGAATGCTCATTGGACCCCTTGGGAGACTGCCCAATAGTCTTCTAGGACACTTAATTCTTATTGGTTTCTTTTATTAAATGTTTTTAAATTAATTAAACTAGATTTACTCTAGCTTAATTCTCATTGGTCCACTTCAAGGGTCTTCCAATAGGAATTGGGCACACCTTGTGGGCATCTGGCCTAGGGAGCTGACATGTGTCCCTCATTCCCTTTGTGTAAAGGGAGCCTGTGTGTGTGTGTGTGGCTTTCTCTCTCATCCCCTAGCTTTGGGGCTCGCCCCCTCCCATGTAGGGATATGCAAAGACTTTTTGAGCTCACACTAAGCATCCAATTTTTCCCTAGGGTTAACCTTTGGACACAACCTTTGAATTTTGGAACCTTAGCATTTTGGAAGTCTTAATGGGCTGAACCTTAGGGTCTTTTTGGCCCATTGTTTCACATGGTTCTTTTGCAGATGGCCCCCCCTTTGGATCCCTATTTTCCCTCCTTTGGATCCCTACTGTGACCGGTCTGCTAACTTAACCAATATTCTAGCTTTTTCTCCCTTGGCACTTCCCCACATTAAATGATCAGTTTAATATGAGAAAATCATTTAGGAGAATTAGATATTGATTATTATGACATAGTGAATGAGCATTTCATACATGCCTGGGATCTTCTCGCATAGCTTCTAGCAGTTATGTTAAATCGTGCCATGTATGATACTTGGAGCTTATCTACTATTCTACCTATCTTCAAGTCAAGAGACCCTACAGAGCTTGGGAATTATCACACTATCATGAGTGGACACACATTGGCATGGTTGAACGGATCCATTCTTGAGCGACATCTGAGTAGATGGGCAGAAAGGGAGGCTATATGTGGAGTCAAGAAGGTAGGGTTCCACTCTTCCCCACATCCTGACACTAAGAGCCATTTATTGAGGAGGGTAGATTGCATGGGAGATGGATGTATTGTAGCTTTGTGGACTTCTGCAAAGCTTTGGACATAGTATCCAGAGCTAGATTGATGAGTACCACATAGCTAATTTGGGTGCATGTACGCACATCATAGGGGCATTCTCCATTAGTTCACTCCAATATCGGAGTGAAACAGGACTGCCCGCTCTCTCCTACTCTATTTGGTATGTATGTGGATGAGGTTTCTGACTATATTGAGAGAGATGGTGATAGAGGTGCACAACTGGTATGGGCATGGATTCCACTATTGTTATATATGTTGATGATATTGTGTTGATCTGCGACTCTCTAGAGGGGATGCAATGTCACTTGGATGCTTTGCATAGGTTTGCCCATGAAAGTGGTTTGTTCGTTAACCTTGGTAACCCCAAGGTTATGGTGCTTAATACCACCCCATGTGAATCAGGAGGTCAGCACCCGCATTCACATACGTCCAAGAGAAAGTGGATTATACAGATGCTTACACTTACCTTGGGGTGGTATTTAGTGGACCAACATTTTCATTGAGGAGAGCAGCAAAGACTAAACTGACCAACATTGGGTAGATTGGAAAGGATGTGTTCACAGGTTCAATTTCAAGAGCCTCTTTGAATGAAGCTCTGGCTCTTTGAAACTTTGGTGTCTTCCACATTGCTCTATGGAGCTGAGATATGGGGACCTGCATTGGACCATCATGGGAGGTCTGGTCACATTGATGGATGGGGGAGCATGGAGAAGCCTCTGGTCTCTATGATCTCACAGCTTATTAGATCCAAGGCCCCAATACCACTTGAAATTATCTGAGCAAAGCCAACTGCCCCCCCCACTACTGGAACTAGAGGCGTTCACCAGTTTAGTCTCCTTTATACACCGCCTGCCTAGCACTTGAGTCCTCCTGAGAGTTAGCCATGCAAGGAGACACAACATGCTGGTATGGGGAGATGACATCATGGTTTCAAACACATAGGTTTAGCAAGGACATATTGCCTCCCTTCTAGTACTCATTGGATGCACCCTCTCTGACTATTACACAATACGATATCAACAAACTCATCTACCAAAACCTGACTCACCTAGGCACCGGGAGGACATGGATACATCCGACACATGAGCTGAGCACGAACATGGCTTTTTATAGAGAGAATCTTCTCCAGCTTATGGAGGATGGATTTGTGACAAAACCTAGATACATGGACACCCACTTGTCTCATGGGATTCCATGTGCTAATGGCCTGATATGCACATCTTTACACCAACTTTGGATTGAGAATGGAAGATACAATGGAGTCTAGCAGAGGCTAGGGCATGCCTGTAAGGTCTCTACTTTTGAATTTCACACAAGTTCTATTACGCATTTGAATTTTTCTAACCATCACTCATTATTTAAGATATTCGAGTTCAAATTATGAATCGTAGGTTGAGAAAACCTAGAATTTAAAATTTACGCTACAAAATTCTGACATGTTTAGCTATATGAATCAATAACTAACTTTTTGCAAGACTTATTTACTGATTGTAGAATTTTCTTTTACTATCGTAAAGTTAATATAAGACTGTAAAGTTTAACTTAAAAATGTAAAGTAAATTATCATTAAGGAAATAAATAAAATAATTATAAAGACAAAAGAATACACAGGGATGACAAATGAAGGCACATGGACTCACCTGGACTCACATAGGAGGGGACAAAGTGGGACACACTGTCACATGAAAAGGAGAGGCTAGTCTTTACTAATCTTAATGAGGGCGGGTTGTGTGGCCTTATCTTTTGATGATAATGACAAAGTGGTCAAGCTGATGGGTACCACAAGGGTACCAAAAACGCGGATATGATTTTTGGGGAAAAAAAAAGTTAAAAAAAAAATAAAAAATAAAATAAAAAATATATATATATAAAAAAAAGTTGAACGTTTTCTTTTCTGCTATAAATAGAGCATCCATGCTCACACTTTAGACATAGAGATTGCCTCTATAGCGCTCACGAAGTGCTGCCACTTCTCTTAGAGAGAAAGGCGTCCACAAACCACTAAGAGAGCAAAAACTCTAGTGGACTAATAAGATGCGTATTAATTAAGCATTCAATTAACTTTAGGAATGATGTATGTGTGCTATCTCTTACTCTAATATCTCTAATAGATTAGTAAGATTCAATTAGTTTTAAGAAAGATATGTGTGTGCGTGTGTGCTATCTTTTACTCTATTAAATATCTCTAATAGATTAGTAAGATTCAATTAGTTTTAAGACGGATATGTGTGTGTCCGTTATCTCTTACTCTAATTTCTCTAATAGATTAGTAAGATTCAATTAGTTTTAAGAAGGATATGTGTGTGTGTGTGTGCACTATCTCTTAATCTAATCTCTCTAATAGATTAGTAAGATTCAATTAGCTATGTGTGTGTGTGTGCTATCTCCTACTCTAATCTCTCTAATCGATTAGTAAGATTCAATTAGCTATGTGTGTGTGCGTGCTATCTCTTACTCTAATTTGTCTAATAGATTAGTAAGATTCAATTAGTTTTAAGAAGGATATGTGTGTGTGTGTGTGTGCTATCTCTTACTCTAATCTCTCTAATAGATTGGTGAGATTCAATTAGCTTTAGAAAAGGATGTGTGTGTTCTCTTTTACTCTAACCTTTCTAATGGATTAGTAAGATTCAATTAACTTTAGAAAAGATGTGTGTGTATGTTTTCTCTTACTTTAATCTCTCTAAGTATACCTACTCTCTCTAGTTAGTACATCTTCACTATTAACTTATGCATAGTTAATTGAAAGTTAATACATAAGGAAACTCATCATATTCTTATTATACATGATGAAATTCTCATTCATCAATTTTATTATCAATTAAATTAAGTAGAATTTTGAATAATATTAAAAATTGATTTGGTTGAACTATAGAAATTGAAGTTAGAATTGGATTAGAAATGTGAAGCATAAAAGTAATGCATTCCTAAACTTTCACTCATAGTTTACACACTTAATTTTTGATTAATCACGATTAGCAATATTTGATATATAGAAATTAGATGTAAAACAACAACACTAAGTGTGAATCCGAGTTGGCAAGGGTTCAATTTACAGACTCTCTTTGGAAACAAGGAGACTACTAGGGAAATTGGCCAATTTAAAGTTCTAAGTGTATAACATAAGTGTAGTACAAAAAAAAATGGCTCCAAAGCGTGCTCGAACACAAGGCGCTAATGATCATGAAGCCGGTACAAGTAATGATGGAACTCCTGCGGAACATGTTATGTCTCCACCAATCGGATCAATTAGAGCTATGGTACAGGTTAGTATTGCAGTTTCAAGTTATGAATCATTGCATATGTGAGACCATCGGAATATATTATTTACCTTATGAAAAGAAAACACGGATCGAAACCAAGGGACTTAACCCCAAGAAACTCGACATATGTTTGACAAGTAGGAAAGATTGTATGGTTAAACTCGTTGCTATAGGAAAGAATGTTTGTCCCAAACCTTCGGTATGGTTTCTCTCGAGTCTCTCTACTTATTAGCGCTGGCATTATGTGGCAGTTGTCGAGGCATGAGATGACGCCAAGGATGGCACCGTTGATGCTGTGGTGGGAGTACACCCAGATTAGCCCAGCTAGATATTGCAGTTTCGTTTTGCCGTGGCGTGAGGATGACGCCCAGATTGGCACCATTGTTGCTGTGGCGGGAGTACGTACAGATTAGCACAACGACTACTTGTCGAGCTGTATAGGACGCTCATGAGGACAAGGGTTTTTATAAATAATGTATATACCGATCGAACATAATAGCGCCAATAGAGATTCTTGAGTGAACCTAATCCAAGGGTTGTTGGTTTAAAATTGGACGACTTCTTGTTTGACTATTGTTTGTAATATTGTTTGAGGGCTCTTTTAACGAACCAATATCATAAATAAAGTAAAGGAACATGTATGTTTAAAGAGTGTGGTAGTAATTAGATAAGACAAGAAGGTTGAGTGTGGTGTGGAAAGTGGGAGAATGATACCCCGACGGTATCATTCTATGGACGGGTGAACCCGATGAGTCGGGTAACTTTCTAACGCTAGAAATTATTTTTTAAGTCATAAATCTTAAAAGAGACAAACCTTGGCAGCTGTGCTTCTGAAACATGGGGAAAAAAGCGCACAGGTTGGTCACTCTAAGATTTATAGTTTTAGGTATAATTGATTATAGATAGTTTTTAGATAGGGTTATTGTGGTCATGCTCCGCCATAGCGAGATAGGACCAATCCTTCACTAACGCTTCATGCCCGTGGCTACGTAGTAGCTAAGGCAATGTCCATTGGTTTTTCCTTCTCAGGATTGGAGACCTATCAAAGGTACTCCGCTCCTCTCGACAAGGGACAGGGACCTCACACTGGTATCAGAGCCTAGGTTAAAGCTTGGGGAGATTTTTAGATTGATGTTTGGATATTGAAGGATGCGAATGTTTGAGATAATAGAAGAACCTAGAAAAATTATTTTGAGTTTTTATATGGTATTGAAGATTGAACTTTCTTGGTACAGGAAAATGTTCATTCAGCCTACCAGAAATTCCAGGTGTTCACCATCATGTTTGAAAATGCATGCCAATCACCAAATTATCAGTTTCGAAAAAGGGTGATGATGATTTTGGATAGGGTGTTTGCACCACCTATCCCAAGGGTGCATAGAGGATGGGGTATCAACTAGAGTCCATATGGAGGAATCTATACCATCGATGCTGACAAGATATGGTGCATGGATACCAATCTCAAGAACCTTCGATGGGCAGAGGAGTTAAAAGTCATCGAAGTTTATCTTTTCATTGGTACTAAGAATCCGGATGCTACCATTACCTTGGGAGGAGAAAAGATATCTCAAACTCAATGGGTCTATAACCAAGTTACAAAAGTTATCCATGGTGGTAGGATTCGACCCATATGTGTATCTCCTAGCTTTCAAGGGTCAAAGGAAACTTATTATTTTGATCCTTTAGCCTATCCTTTTGTAGTCACTAAACTCAAAATATAGAGACATTACAATCCTTGTAACTAAAGACTACCAACCTTGGTAGCAAATAATGTGTATATAAATAAAGTTTGGATTAATATTATCTTTTGTTTGTATTATTGTCTGATCAAGTCTTGCGTTAAAGTGGATTAAAGTTAAAGTATCCAATAAAGTAAGTTAAAGTATCTAATAAAGTTTCACTTAATCTATATTGCACAGAGTGCGGTGTACACATCTCTTCAAGAGAAAAATCTACTTCTCAAGCAAGCTAAACTTCCCTCTTTCAAAGGGGAAGGAGCCCTAGTTGAGCACGATGCAGAAGTGTGGCTTGAAGAGATGGAGGATTATTTTGCTGCTGCTGGTGGTACTACTCCCGATAACCAAGAAATGTTGGCTATGTTTTGTCTCACGCGGGATGCCAAGCTTTGGTGGAAACAACACTGCAAAGATAATCAAGTAGCTCAAAACACTCAAAGTTGGGAAGACATTAAGTATGTTGTCAAAGGACGTTATCTTTCACCTGCACACGAATCCCTTAAGATGAATGAATTCTTCAACTTACGTCAGTTTCATCTTACAGTGGAAGAATACTACTCCAAATTTTTAACTCTTAGGCGCTATGCTCCGCCAATGACCGCAGATCAACAAGTAGCCCGTTTCTGCGAAGGGCTAAATGCTCCTTTAAATACACGTCTAGAAGCCATGAGGCCTGTAAATTTTCAAGATGCTCTTTTAAGAGCTAAACCCTTAGCTAAAGAGATGTCAAACTCTCAAAGGGTACAAAATGGAAATACAAGGAATGCTGGAAGGAAAGGACGGCCTATGATGTGGAACCAAGGGCAAGTTCACCCAGTTCACCAAAATCATCCAATAGTTGCAGCTTCAGCAAATGGAGCTCAAAATACAGATCTTAGATGCTATGAATGCAACGAGCTAGGACAATTTAGGAATGTATGTCCTAGGCGAGTCTCCGCAACAAATACACCTAATCGAGCTAGAGGACAAAGCCAAATAATAAATCGTGGAGGAAGAAATGGAGGAAGAGGTCAAGGGCGCGGAATGGCTGCCAGAGTCAATGCTATCATAGGAGAACCAACATTGGGAAGAAAAACATGAATCTTGCTTCAAACAGCTTAAGGAGTATCTTGCTTCAGAACCTCTCTTAAAACTTCCAGACTTCACCCAAGAATTCGAGGTGATCACAGATGCTAGTAACCTTGCATTAGGAGGAGTCCTTACTCAAGAAGGAAGGCCTGCAGCTTATACTTCTCGGAATCTTAGGATTCATGAAGTGAATTATACTACACATGATTTAGAATTGCTAGTAGTTATTTATGCTCTCAAGCTATGGAGACATTATCTATTGGGATGCAAATTCCAGTTGGTAACAGATCACAAGAGCCTTAAGTGGATTTTTACCCAACCTAGCCTTAACATGAGACAGAGGAGATGGATAGAGCTCATGCACGAATATGATTTTGATATTAAATTTAGACCAGGTAAGGATAATGTTGTGGCAGATGCCCTAAGCCGTAAAGCTTTTTTGGGGGCAATTTCCATGGCTAACAACCCTATTCTAGACAAGGTCTCGGATGCTGCTATCAGAGATGCAGATTACCAGATGCCTGCTAGTATCCTACATGAAGAGAGGTTATCATCAAATCAGCCTAAACCTCTACATTACTCCTTAGAAGATGGAAAAATTTACTATAGGAATCGACTATATATACCTAAGGATTCTACCCTAAGGAATGCTATCCTATATGAAGCACATGATGGCCCAACTTCAGGACATCCAAGTTATGCCAAAACCATCAATGCAATTCGCATAAGTTACTCTTGGCAAGGTATGAAGGGTGATGTCCTTCGCTATGTCAAGCAGTGTTTGTCTTGTTAAAGGATTAAGGTAGAAAGACTAAAGATGCCAGGTAAATTACATCCTTTAGATATTCCCCAAATGAAAATGGGAATGTATTAGCATGGAATTTATCACCGGGTTTCCTTCTGTTCAAGCTGGCTATGATTCAATCATGGTCATAGTCGACTTGCTTACTAAAGTGGCTCACTTAATCCCAGTCAAGACAACCTTTACAGCTTCAGATATTGCTCGTCTGTTTGTGAAGAGGATTGTCAGCGATCATGATCTCAAGTTTACTTCAAAGTTTTGGGTATCATTGTTTCAAGCTATTGGAACCCAGTTATGTTTTAGTACTGCTTATCATCCTCAAACTGATGGCCAAACTGAAAGAGTCAATCAAGTAATTGAAGACATTCTCAGAGCCTACTGCAATAGAGAACCTCGCAAGTGGATTCAATACCTACCCTTGATAGAGTATGCATACAATTCCTCTACTCATAGAAGTATTGGAATGACACCTTTTAATGCTCTTTATGGTCAAGAATGTTTATCACCTCTTAACTTTTCTGACCCCACTATAAGGGTAGAAGCCTCAAAGAAAATTCTTGAAGAAATGGAATCTCAAACCAAAGTTATTCGAAGGGATATTCAAGCGGCTCAAGATCGACAAAAGAAGTGCGCCGACTTAAAAAGATCTGATCGGATTTTCAAAGAAGGTGATAAATTTTTCTTACGAGTAAAGCCCAAAAAGAGCAATCTGTCTCTCGGAAGGTATAAGAAGCTTAGGTACCGATATTGTGGACCTCATGAAATAATCAAGGCTGTAAGTGATCAAGCTTATAGACTAAAATTCCCTTCTCATCTCAAAGTGCATGATGTATTTCATGTAAGTCTATTAAAACCTTATGTATATAATCCTGACCATGTCCTTGATGATGAGAAAATCATTTTACCTGCTCAAGATGTTCTACAACTCCAACCTGATACTATCCTAGAAACTCGGGAGAGAAAGCTTAGGAATAGATCCATCAAAGAACATCTTATCTTATGGAAGGATTTCCCTATAGAAGATGCTACTTGGGAAGATGAGACAACCCTTCTTAAAGATTACCCTTCACTGTTCTTGAGATGAGGGCATCTCAAATTCTAAGTTGGGGAGATTGTAAGGTCTCTACTTTCGAATTTAACACAAGTTCTATTACGCATTTGAATTTTTTTTAACCATCACTCATTATTTAAGATATTCGAGTTCAAATTATGAATCGTAGGTTGAGAAAACCTAGAATTTAAAATTTATGCTACAAAATTCTGACATGTTTAGCTATATGAATCAATAACTAACTTATTGCAAGACTTATTTACTGATTGTAAAATTTTCTTTTACTACCGTAAAGTTAATATAAGACTGTAAAGTTTAACTTAAAAATGTAAAGTAAATTATCATTAAGAAAATAAATAAAATAATTATAAAGACAAAAGAATACACAGGGATGACAAATGAAGGTACATGGACTCACCTGGACTCACATAGGAGGGGACAAAGTGGGACACACTGTCACATGAAAAGGAGAGGCTAGTCTTGACTAATCCTAATGAGGGGGGGCTGTGTGGACTTATCTTTTGATGATAATGACAAAGTGGTCAAGGTGATGGGTACCACAAGGGTACCAAAAACGCGGATATGATTTTTGGGGAAAAAATAAAATAAAAAATATATTTTATTTTATTACAAAAATGAAAAAAAATTGAAAAAAAAAGTTGGACGTTTTCTTTTCTGCTATAAATAGAGCATCCATGCTCACACTTTAGACATAGAGATTGCCTCTATAGCGCTCACGAAGTGCTGCCACTTCTCTTAGAGAGAAGGCGTCCACAAACCACTAAGAGAGCAAAAACTCTAGTGGACTAATAAGGTGCGTATTAATTAAGCATTCAATTAACTTTAGAACTGATGTATGCGTGCTATCTCTTACTCTAATCTCTCTAATAGATTGGTGAGATTCAATTAGCTTTAGAAAAGGATGTGTGTGTGTTCTCTTTTACTCTAATCTTTCTAATGGATTAGTAAGATTAAATTAACTTTAGAAAAGATGTGTGTATGTTTTCTCTTACTTTAATCTCTCTAAGTATACCTACTCTCTCTAGTTAGTACATCTTCACTATTAACTTATGCATAGTTAATTTAAAGTTAATACATAAGAAAACTCATCATATTCTTATTATACATTATGAAATTATCATTCACCAATTTTATTGTCAATTAGATTAAGTAGAATTTTGAATAATACTAAAAATTGATTTAGTTGAACTATAGAAATTGAAGTTAGAATGGGATTAGAAATGTGAAGCATAAAATTAATGCATTCCTAAACTTTCACTCATAGTTTACACACTTAATTTTTTATTAATCACTATTTGGTGTATAGAAAGTAGATGGAGAACAACAACACTAAGTGTGAATCCGAGTTGGCGAGGGTTCAATTTACAGACTCTCTTTGGAAACAAGGAGACTACTAGGAAAATTGACCAATTTAAAGTTCTAAGTGTATAACATAAGTGTAGTACAACAAAAAATGGCTCCAAAGCGTGCTCGAACGCAAGGCGCTAATGATCATGAAGCCGGTACAAGTAACGATGGAACTTCTGCGGAACATTTTATGTCTCCACCAATCGGATCAATCGGAGCTATGGTACAGGTAGTATTGCAGTTTCAAGTTATGCATCATTGCATATGCGAGACCATAGGAATATATTATTTACCTTATGAAAAGAAAACACGGACCGAAACCCAGGGGCTTAACCCCAAGAAACTCGGCATATGTTTGACAAGTAGGAAAGATTGTCCGGTTAAACTGGTTGCTGTAGGAAAGAATGTTTGTCCAAAACCTTCCGTATGGTTTCTCTCGAGTCTCTCTACTTATTAGCGCTGGCATTATGTGGCAGTTGCCGAGGCGTGAGATGACGCCCAGGATGGCACCGCTGATGCTGTGGTGGGAGTACACCCAGATTAGCCCAGCTGGATACTGCAGTTTTGTTTTGCCGTGACGTGAGGATGACGCCCAGATTGGCACCCTTGTTGCTGTGGCGGGAGTACATACAGATTAGCACAACGAGTACTTGTCAAGAAGTATGGGACGCTCATGAGGACAAGGGTTTTTATAAATAATGTATATACCGATTGGACATAATAGCGCCAATAGAGATTCTTGAGTGAACCTAATCCAAGGGTTGTTGGTTTAAAATTGGACGACTTCTTGTTTGACTATTGTTTGTAATACTGTTTGAAGGGATGTTTTAACGAACCAGTATCATAAATAAAGTAAAGGAACATGTATGTTTAAACAGTGTGGTAGTAATTAGATAACAAAACAAGGGTGAGTGTGGTGTGGAAAGTGGGAGAATGATACCCCGACGGTATCATTCTATGGAGGGGTGGACCCGATGAGTCGGGTAACTTTCCAACGCTAGAAATTATTTTTTTAAGTCATAAATCTTAAGAGAGACAAACCTTGGCGGCTGTGCTTCTGAAACATGGGGAAAAAAGCGCATAGGTTGGTCACTCTAAGATTTATACTTTTAGGTATAATTGATTATAGATAGTTTTTAGATAGGGTTATGGTGGTCACGCTCCGCCATAGCGAGATAGGACCAATCCTTCACTAACGGTTCATGCCCGTGGCTACGTAGTAGCTAAGGCAATGTCCATTGGTTTTTCCTTCTCATTATTGGAGACCTATCAAAGGTACTCCGCTCCTCTCGACAAGGGGCAGGGACGTCACAATGCCCCTTGTGTCACATGGAGCTTGAGACAAAGTTGCACTACACATGGTACTGCCAAGTCTACTATGAGATATGAGGCCTGTTCCACTGCGCGTTTAGAGAGGGCTTTGGACTACTCTCTAGAGTCATGGGGTGTAAGGACCAGAGATGCCTGGGATTTTTTTTTCTCAAGCTACATAGACAGAAAGAGATTCTAATGAGAGGATAGGCTAGCCAGTCCTAGACAAAAATCTTAGACTCCTTAAGAGCAGACACTAGACATCTGGAGGAGCTACTACCACAGTAGATCCCACATTCTCCTCCCATCAAAGGCACACTAATTGATCGAGCGACCGAGCTAGGGAGATCCAAATGCCCACGATTGTGGAGGACTACACAACATTAATGGAGGCTGCATCAGAGGATTTGGATCACTTTGTCCCGACATGCATTACACCCAGTCAGACTACTAACCATGGAGGAGATTGATGAGACTTGCCAGCAAGACCAATGTTGGATCTTTTGTAATTTATCTCTTTTTTAGGATACACCCATACTGTGTTGTCTTAGCCCTCCATTTTCCTCACCCCCTACCCCCTACTCATATCCTACACAAGCCCAGCTAGTTGCTTAGCTCACATCTAGCAACTTAGGATTCTATAGCATTTTTATTTTGTTCCTCAAACTTTGTATCAGATCCACCACTTTGTAACTTTATGGTCTCATAGGTCAATTTGGCCTTTTGAAGATGTGAATATAACATTTCATCTCTCTCTCTCTCTCTCTCTCTCTCTCTCTCTCTCTCTCTCTCTCTCTCTCTCTCTCTCTCTCTCTCTCTCTCTCTCTCTCTCAAGAACACAAGCACACACATTGAGGTCAGATTTTGATTGCATTCGCATATTCTACTTGGATCAATTAGGGTGTTTTGTTGATCGTCTTGAAGGGGGAGTGTTGGGGTTTAAGTTTCTTGTGATTGTGTGTGTATATGGATAAAAAGTTATCTAGAAGAGACAAATATCAATATTGTGCCTTTAGTCATGTGTTTATGAAGATAAATTAGTGTATGACCTTATTTTGTTCTAAAAAACAAGGCTATAGTACTATCGATCCTCTCTTGATTTTTTCAGGTTCTTGATCTCTGCTTGTGTATATGGAATTTTTCAAGGCATACTGCATTCACCTATGACAAGGAGATGGGGGAGGCAATTGAGTTTGTTTTGTTTCTAGCCACTAACAACTATTATCTGGATGTCTCAGCCCACCTAATTAAGAATGATGGACTCCTTATAAGAGGCAATGCAAAATGCTCCACGTCATTCTTTAAGTGAGATGGATAGCTCTTCCATGTCTACCGCATATGGATGTGAAGTGTTAAACTTAGAGAGATACTATTATTGTACTTGAGTATTTTGTGGCATGTACAATGAATAGATGGTTGCTTGTTACACTCACAGAGAGTCACAATTGCAATATCGAATGGATGTGCAAAGTATGATGTATTGGGATAGGCGAGGATAGAGGAGGGTCGACATTCCATGTGTATATAGATTGAAAACATCATACATGCATAGTGTTTCCCCACCATTGACTATAGACAATTGCCATGCACATATGGCTCTTAGTTTAAGATAATACTTTAAGGACATTGAACTTTGAATTCCTCTCTTGTTAGATGTATGCGTTGAGGTTCATACATTGCCAAATTTTCAAGCTTATAGTTGAGACTTTGTGAAACTTATATCTATCGTATGTAGAATGTCTGATTTTTGGTTTAGTACTTTATGCCTTTAAAAAAGGCTCTAGATTTAATCTAAAAAAGCTCGCAAAAATTGTTTTGATTGCAAAAGCTCGAAATTAGAAGCTCACTAAAAAAACACACTCTCTCTATCGCAGTAATCATGGCAAGTGTAGCATTCCCAACATTTAATGGAAAGAAAGGGGAAGGTTTGGTAGTAGATTTATTAGATGACTTTGAAGTAGCATGTGTAGTAAGCAACAAAGACACAGATGAGTCTCGGGTGAGAGGATTTGTGGGAACGGTGGCTTGAGTCACTAGCGAGAGGAGAAGCTACACCGATTTCCTCAAAAAGGACCAGGTTACACATGGATTGTGGGGCCGCCGCTCAAGGAGAAGGTGAAGGGTAGATTCTTGGCTATGTATGAGCTAGCCGTGGAAACTGCTTGCCTTAAGGACAAGAAGTTGCGGATCAAAGCCAAAGAAATTGAGTTAACAAAAGCAAGAACATCGCGTCAACTGCCAACTATGACAACCACCACTCCACCACCATTGGCTCCTGGGGTAAGAAATGACCAACAAGATATGTTGGCCCACACTACTGATCAACTGCAGAATTTCTCTATCCACTTGATACAGCAAGGAAGGAATCAAGAGAGAGATCAAGACCCGGGAAGGGCACGATGACAAAATAGGGAGTATCAGTGCTACAATTGTGGAGAAGATGGTCACGGTATGTACTACTACCCTCAGCCGTGACAACCCTATAATAGAGGAGGTAGGAGAAACCAATTGTCACACCCTAGAGAAAGAGCACCTCCACCCCGAGCATCAACCCCACCAACACAAATTTTACATCCACCCCAAGCACCACCACAAGCACCCATTCCACCTCTTCCATCGGCACCACCACCTGATTGCATCGTAAGCATCATAAGCTTAGAGGAGAAGGGAAAGTCTGTAGTAGTGGATCCACCTTGAGTGAAGGAGAAAGGAAAGGGTAAGGAGAAGGTAGCCTTTGTAGAACCATTTGAAAATATGGCTGTACAGAGAGATAGGAGGGAGAAAACTGCACAAGCTGATGATGAGAGAAGCCTGAAGGGAGAGACTAGCAAAAGGCCATCAAGGCCACGACAAAAAATAGGCATCACGGAATTTTAGTTAGGGGAGATTTCTAGGCCTTATGATCTAACATCGGATGTGGCAGAGCAAGGACCAAACATTACATGGCCACAGCTGCTACATCTTGCACCAAAGGTAAGGCGGAAATGGTCTAAAATGGTAAGTACAAGGCACTCCAAAGCAAAGCTATTCGGGGCAATTTTGGGATGCAACATGGATGATATCCTTCCAGTCGTTGATGTTAGCATAAAGAGTAAGAGGTTTGGAAACACCTACACTGATGGTGGCGCACAAATCTATGTGATGAGTGAAGTTATGACGCTTCGGCTAGGTCTCGAGGTTGACCGGCCTTCTCCATGCAAGGCAAATATGGCAAACAATGCAAAAGTAAAATGTGAGGGTGTAGTAAGTGCAGTGAAGGTAGAATCCTTCAACACTGAGGTCGCATGAATGGTAAGAAGGGGGAAACAATCTACCACGACATGAGGATCGGCAAGCAAAAACAAATGGACCTAGAAACATCAGCAGATGAAACCACTAGTGAGTCTTCCACTTATGAGGAGGAGACCACTTCCACGGATGAGAGCGACAGTTCCATCGACGTGATGGGCATTATCATGAAGGATCCACAAAGGGCAAGCACGATTGGCGACCCGTCACCAAAAAGGCAAAACAACAAAGAGAAAAATAAATTACCTTGCGTAGGAGAGGGTAGGTTGAAGAGTATGCTGTTCATGTAAATAACAAGTGAAGAAAAGGATAATTTTTTGCAAATGTTGATGGGATTCCCTGACTTTTTCATTGACAACTATGAAAGAATCACATGTATCACAGAGTTGGAGCATCACATTAAGTTGAAGGAAGGGGTAAAGCCAGTAGTGGAGAAACTACGACGACTGGGGGTCATACAGGAAAAGACACTCCTTGCCGAGGTAAGGAAGCTACTGGAAGCAGGGTTCATTTATCCTGTGGAAAACTTAGATTGCGTATCACCCGTACTGATGACACCTAAGAAGAATGGTAAGTGGAGGGTCTACGTCAACTACAAACCACTAAAAGCAGCCACAAAGAGGGACCATTTCCCTCTCCCTTTCTTAGATGGAATTATGAATGAAATAGCTGGTTTTGAATGCTACACAATGTGTGACGGATATTCCGGCTATTTTCAAATACGCATAGCTTTTGAAGATCAACTAAAAACCACTTTCATTACACCATGGGGTTGTTTTGCTTGTAGAGTTATGCCATTTGGTCTCACAAATGCACCTGCCATATTCCAGAGATATGTCACATATGTCTTTCAACCATTCTTTGGAACATCCATAAGAGTGTTCGTTGATGACTTTTGTATATATAGCCCTTGCATCACACACCTAGAAAAGGTAACTGAGGGTTTAGCAAGGATTCAAAGCCTTGGAGGATAGTTAAATGTAGACAAGTGCCACATTGGGAAAAGTAGAGTCGTTCTCTTAGGCCATGAAATCTCAGTTACGATATCAATGCCGATCCGAGTAAGGTGTCCGCACTCATTGCACTACCTTCACCAACAATTGCACGTCAACTAGTCTCTTTTCTACAAAAGCTGAGGTACTTGAGTAGATTCATACATCTACTATCACAACTTGTTCTCCACTGCAACAGCTCACACAATGATCAATTTTCACATGGGACAAGGAGAGAGAACATCACTAAAACAAGGTAAAGGAGGTCTTAGCCACCCCAACAACTATCTCACCGCCTAAGTGGGACGAGAAGTTGTAATTCACCTAAAGCATGGGTGATGACTCCTTCGGGACAGTGCTACTCCAAAAGGATGCAATGACATCTTTCATGAGGCCAATCTACTTCTCCAGTTGCATGATGACAATAGCAAATAAAGGTTTCAACCATACGAAACACCTAGTCTCGGCTCTTAGATTTGCAACTACAAAGTTTCGATCATATTTGTTGCCTAGGCAATTTGTAATCTTAACCATGGATGAAATGTTTCCCTATGTGGTACAACACATGGATGTTTTTTCTAGGATTACTAAATGGCTAATTTTTCTGCAAGAGTTTGACTACATGGTACATGTGGAAAGCACAACAAGGGCAAGCTTGGGGGGATTCATGACCTGCTAGAACTTTGAGAAGAAGGTGAAGCAATCTAAAGGGGAGGGAACTCAACCACTTCCAGAGCCATCGGTGATAGAAAGAGCGCACTCTCTCTACTTTGATGGAGCCTACAAGCGAGCATTTGACAAAGCGGTTGCAGGCATAGTGGTCTTTGATGACAAAGGCATCAAGGTACTTTAGCTTGGCCATTTTTTAGAATCACATTCTAAAAATGAAACTGAATATGCAGCACTGACAAAGGGATTACATCGGTGCATCTCACAAGGGTAAAAATGCATTAATTTATTTGGGGATGCTCTACTTTTGGTAAGGCAAGTAAATGGAACATGGACATGCAAGAATCCTAGCTTGAGGACTCACTTAAGCTGTCTTATACTTTGTTGGGTAAGTTTGCAGCAGTTCGACTACATCACATCCCAAGGGCTCAAAACCATGAAGCCAATGCCTTAGCAAGCGAAAGACTACAGGAAATGGTAGTTGGGGCTATAAAGCTAAAGCTCCCTCTATTTCAAGGTAGTGATGTCTTACCCGACATAATGCATTTCTTGGAAACAGGGGAATTTCCACCAGATCTGAAAAAAGGGCAAAAGCAATGGCTCACCAAGAAGGCCATAAGGTATCGACTTATCAATAGCGGTTTGTATTGTAAGGGTAAGGACCAAGTACTCAAGAATGTCCCTCTCTCAAATGAAATAACGGGGGTAATTGCCAGTTTTCATGATGGTGTTTGTGGTGGTCACTTTGCCCTAGATATAACAAGTAGGAAATTATTTTAGGCTGATTTTGTATGGCCTAGCCTCAATCGTGATGCACACCACTTGTGTAAGACATGTAAGTTGTGTCAAAAGGTTGGCACCAAATCACTCATGCCTAAACCACATACACCTATTCTTTCATATGGGCCATTTGAAAAATGGGGAATAGATTCCATAGGACCATTGCCTAGGGCCAACTCAAGGAAGTTCTATATCATCATGGGAACCGACTATATGACTAGGTGGGCCGAAGCTACAACCACAACTAGGATCACAGCTGTGGAGGTAGCTAAATTTGTCTATGAGCACATATGTTGTAGGTTTGGCACACCATTAGAAATCATCTCTGGTAGAGGGCCAAGTTTCAAAGCAGACTTGGTAGGAGAGTTAATGAAAAAACTAGGCATGACAAGGAGGCACCCCTCACCATATTACCCTCAATGTAATGGCCTAGTTGAAAAAGTGAATGGAATGATTTGTAAAATTATCACAAAGCAGGTTAACAATCATCCTGGGGATTGGGATAAGTATCAACTCCCAGCTTTGTGGGCCTACGGAACCTCGTTCCGCACATCTTTGGGGTTCACCCCATATAATTTGGTATTGGTAAGGAAGAAAATCTTACCTATTGAGATGCAACCGTAGCAAGTCTCAGAGTGATGGCAAGTCAGTCTCAACGAACCAACATGAATTTGAGAGATCACATCCTTGACTTGGAACACTACAACTAGACAGAGAAGAATCAATCAATCATTATGTGGCACAGGCAGAACACAGACGGCTTAGTTTTAATCAACATCTTCGGTGTAAAGATTCAAAGAAGGGCATGTTGGTGCTCCGCTACGACAATTGGTTTGACGCATGCAAAGACAAGAAGTTCCTACTCCGATGGGAAGGTCCTTTCATCATCATGAAGAAATATGCCAATGGGAGTTACTAGCTCATGGAAGCTGATGGTAAGCTTCATAAGACCAGAGTCAATGGATGGCGGCTTAAACCTTATTTTCTACGATTTGATCAAACTCGACCTATCGACATTCCTGATGAGGATACACCATCAACCTCCACCTCCGATGAAAACGACCAAATGAATGAGTTAGAGGAATAAATACCTCTAGCCTTAGGGGGAGGGCTAATGACATCGGGCTAGTCGCACCGCCCTCTAGACCACTCGGAGAAATTGATCATGACCAGCCTTCGGAGCCAAGGCCGTGAGAGTCAATCCGATTCGGGGAGAATTAAGTATTAAAACAAAAAAAAAAGTCTTTTTATAGCTACCTCCAAACCACCTCTCCGCCCTTGCTTGCGCGTGTGCAATGGGCCACTGTACCTCCCCTTTGCACCATGCCCGCCATGCCTCCTCCATTATCCCCTCTCTCCCCTCCATTATCGTTCCCCACTCCCTCACCCAGTCTATTATTCAACTCCCTCTCTCTCCCTCTCATCTATTATTCAACTCTCTCTCTTTCCTCAGCCTCACACTCCCTCTCTATCTCTCACACTCTCTCTCATTCTCCATATAGCCCAGCCCATAGGGAAAAAAATAAAATAAAACTCACACTCTCTCTCTCTATCTCGTTTGTCAACCCGGGGGGGAGGGGCGCCATGAAACACATTACCCTCTGATCTCCCCTCCATTATCGTTCCCCACCCATGCTCACACCCTTCCTCAGCCTCACGCTCTCTCTCTTCCTCCCGTTGACTCTCCCTCTTTTTCCTGAGTAGGCCGAGCCAGGGTGGAGTGCA
This sequence comes from Adiantum capillus-veneris, assembly GCF_014529385.1. Taxonomy (NCBI): domain Eukaryota; kingdom Viridiplantae; phylum Streptophyta; class Polypodiopsida; order Polypodiales; family Pteridaceae; genus Adiantum; species Adiantum capillus-veneris. The sequence goes on from NC_140960.1 coordinate 49,193,817, forward strand.
AAAAAAAAAACTCTCTCTCTCTCTCCCTCGTTACCTACACACACACACCTACCCCTACACACACACACACACACACACACACACACATACACTCGATCTCCCTCCCCATCCCCTCTATCCCCATCAACCACTCTCTCCCTCATCCTCATGCTCTCTCTCTCTCTCTCTCTCTCTCTCTCTCTCTCTCTCTCTCTCTCTCTCTCTCTCTCTCTCGTTACCTCGTTACCTACACACACACACCTACCCCTACACACACACACACACACACATACACTCGATCTCCCTCCCCATCCCCTCTATCCCCATCACCCACTCTCTCCCTCATCCTCATGCTCTCTCTCTCTCTCTCTCTCTCTCTCTCTCTCTCTCTCTCTCTCTCGTTCATGTGTCACGAGCCAGCCATAGTAGCTATCTCTCTCGTTTACTCACCCACACACACACATACATTCTCATCCCCAAATCTTTCCTTGCCTCATTTCCTCACTCATGCTATCTCTCCCTCTCTCGTTTCTCTGCAGACAGCAAACCAGAGAAAAAAAAATGAAACCCCTCATTCACTCCTGTTCTCACACACATATTTGGCAATGCACACACTTAAATGTTAGGCACACATTGCCATAACAAATAACCAATGCATTAAACATACAATTCATATCAAACAGGAAGCAGGAAACTGCATACTTCAAACACCATACAATGCAGGAGAGAGCCAACTACATCAACAGGCATAGACATAACTGCTTCTCGTCCTGAGAATTCACGAGACACACAACTAACTTCCCCAAAATATAAAATACCCATGTTCACTTATCCCTAAGGTTCAAAGATAAAGGTTTTAGTTACAGTTCAAAAAGTAATAGCCTGACTGCCCTGAAAGCTCTGATAAATCAGGCACTAACACCTGGCACACCTGGTGGGCAATGTTTCTCAAACATTGTGAGAACCCACAATATATCCCTTGATCAAAAAACTCATCCACCAGCTGATCCTTGAATTCAGTTTGTTGTGAAACTGCTGCTGTAGTTGGAGTTTCCTTGTCAAATTCTTCAACCTCTGCATCCACCTGAACTGTAACTGCCTCCTTAGTACTTTCAGTCTCTTGACAGAGTTTCTCATCCACAATCATTTGCACTGGATCATCTAAGTTGTGAATTCCTCCTACAGCTTCTGTGTCCTCCTCTGCAACATCTTTAGCCTGTCCTGCAACTGCACTTGTCCCTGCTGCTTCAGTCATATGCTCTTGAACTCCTGCTAGCACATCAGTTCCTGCAAACGCTTCAGATTTTTTTTTTTTTAACAAACACCTGCTCAGATTGTTGTCCTTCTTGTTGCTGCAGCTGCATCTTCAGGTCCTCAAACTGCTCTTTTAGGTCAGTATACTGCTGCTTCAGTTCAGTATTCTGCTTCTCCATAAACAAGTTTTCCTCCTTCATCTCCTCCTCTGCAAACATCTGATATGGTTTACTCACCACATCATACATCCTTATTTTGATATGCTCCCTTCATGTATTCCATCACTTTAGTCTTCATTTTCTCCACAACTGTTGAATTGAGATACCTTCTACAAAGTAGAAAAAATTCCTCTTCTTCAAGTGATTTCAGGTCTTTAGGCCCATTTTCATATTCAAGTGAATATCCAAATTCAGTAGTAGGGTTAGGTTTAGGTTCAGGTTTCCCTTCAAGAAGAATGAAGAAAGATTCAAGGTAGGATGCAAACTTTGCAACCATTAGACACTGTCTCTTGAACACATCCAATATCTCTGCATGTAGATGCAACACTTGAAGACTTGATTTAGACTCCACATGCCAAATCAATTGATTTCCCTGAAAATCTTGATTCAAGAAAAACCAAAATTGATCTGCTTCTTCATCAAACTGATCTACTTCTTCATCAAACTGATTTGATTCAAGGCTTAAAAATAACAGATTGAACTCTCCTTTACACATAAAAAACACCACCAAGATGGCTTCCTCACATCCCTTATCAAAAACATAAAGAAATCCACTTTGTAGTAGCTGCAAAACTGTCCAATCAGTGATATCTCCCTGAAACTCAAAACTTTTGACTTCTGCTCCTTGAAAAACTTCCCTTATTTTATCAAGCATGAAGATATAAAACCAATGAGATATAAGAATATCAACATCATCTCCTTCATCAACAACATCACATAGAAATGTAGAACCATCTTCAGGAAAACCCACTTCACCATCATCAGGAACTAGAAAAATACTTGCATAATCATCAGTCAAAACCATCTCCTCAGCATCAACAAAACCATTGACATCAGAAACTTGGTATAAATCATCAAGAACATCATCAAGAAAGTGAACTTCCTTGAAAACAGATGAACTTCCAATATCCTTGACTGAATTTGTAAAAGAACCAACATCATAAAGATCATTGATAACAACATCATCATTCAAGAAACCTTCTGTAACATCAAGATTTGAAGAAAATTGCACATTCTTGATTTGAGTAAGTTGAAGCTTCAAGTCCTCAATTTGATTATCCTTGTTCAAAACAACTTGCTTAAGAGCATCATGAACTTCATAACAGTAAGAAATATGCAAGTTAACTTCAGTTTGAATCTGAGAAAGCCATCACTGATGTCTTCTCTTCTTGAAGTTGATTGATTTTGGAAAGCGCTTCATTTGCCGCAACCATACTTGAATGCCTCTCATTATCTAGCTCTAATGAGAGATTATTGATCATCTTCACTTGAGAAAGAAAAAGACTTTGAAATTCAGCAAGTTCAGGTACATAACTTCTTTGCAAATCAAGAATCTTTGGTATCAAAACTGGTAATTCAGGGATCTAAAATTGAATATCCTTGTCTTCACAACCTGAATAATTCATATCCACTCTCGGAAATTGGCTTTCACTCTTCAAAACTCCAAAAAACTCTTCTCCATCAACACAAACACCTTCCAAATTGTCAGCTGTTGAATACTTCTCATCAAGATTCATCAAAAACTGATTCATCACATCATCCTCATCAGTAGCACACATTATGTCTTTATGTATCTTCAGCTCTTCCATTGCATTACGCTGAAATCTGATGTCTCCTTGAATTTCAACATCTTCAAGATTGATGTCAAATGTTGGTATATGGGTTTGTATGGGATATTGGTGGCTTCTCTCGCTCACTCTCAATTGTATTCCCTTCTTCTCAATCAGTAATTCTTCTTTTGGGAAACTTTCCTTCTCTTCCTGCAAAGAGGTGAGTCTCTTCGATGTGAGGTTTGGGGATAGCTGGCAATCCTCTTGGCTCCTTTGGCTCATGAGTTGCTCCTGGCTTCCTCCTTCTTCCTTCATCATCTTTTGGACTATATCTCCCTTGCATTGAACAAACTCTCCTTCCAGAATCAACTTCTTCTCTTCAATAATCTGAGTATCTACAACTTTGATCCCATATTCAAGAACATCAAAACCAGGTTGAAAAACTTCAGGTGCTGAAAATTCAAATTCAGGCTTTGAAACTTTAGTTTTTGAAACTGCAGGTGCCTGAAAAACTGTTGGTACTTCAACATTGTGCAAACCCTTGAGTCTATCTGGAGTGTGGTTTTGGGATACTAAGTGCTCCTTTTGGCTTCTTTGGCTCTTAGGATGCTCCTTTTCTTCTGCCCTTTCCGACATCACCTTCTTAACTTCTTCAGGTTGGCTTTGTGCTTGAGCTTCTTTCATTGATTTGAGACTTGCAACAAGTGCATTTGGAGAAGTTAAACATGATTGTACCTGATTGTTCCCAACCAAGGGGAACATTGGTGTTGTAACTCCCCAGTCATCATCATTTTCATCTTCCTCCTGAAACTGATCTTCATACTTCTCTGTCAAGCCTTCAATTGCTTCTTGTAACACCTGTATCCTACGCATACTAGAGCACGACTTTCTACTTTTTCCTTCACGACCTTCATGCCAGTCTTCTACCTTGTCAAGAAGATTAGAAAAATCATCCAAATCCTCTTGTGCATCACATAGTTCCTCATGATCTGATGCATCTCGAAAAGATCTGACAATTCGATACAACTTCTTACACAGTTTATGCATACAGTATTTGACACATACATCTTGCTTTTGACATGGCTTGCACACGTAAGGACATTGCGTTGCAGAGTGCCCATCTTTTTGACAAATAGTACACTTTTTCTTCTTCTTCTTTTCCATTAATCACACATCAAAAGAATAGAGAGCATTTGTACCTCTTTAAACCCTGAAACTTCTTAAACTGCATTGCAAACTAAAATACCTGAAACTGTAGTCTGTAAACTGAAAAATTGAAACTGCATTCTGCAACAAACTGCACATAATTTGCAGAGAAACTGCACAGAGACTTCAAAACTGTTTGGGCTAACAATACATTGACCAATGGTCCCAAAAGTGGGTCTGATGTGGGATGAGTTGTTTGTTGGCCTTCTTGGTTTGCAGGTAGGGTTTCCTGCAGCCTGTTTTCAGGTTCATGTAGTTCAGCCCCCTCCCGAACAATATCTGCCCCTGCAACAAGTTCTCCTACTGGTTCTTGTTGATCATCACCATCTAACTCGTCTCCTTGTCTCCCCCTTGCAGATAATTCCCTTCTAAGTCTAAACCTTGTTCCATATGAATGTTGTGGAACATTGGACCCCTGCCCTGATTCACTCTTGCATTGCTGCTTCTCCCTTGTCTAGAATACTGTACTAGCATTCTTTGATTATGCACATTGTAGTTTGAAGGTAAATTAGAGGCTCCAAAGGGTAACAGTTTTGTAACTACCTTTTTGAGAATGAGAATTCTGACTTCGCTGGGCAGTTGTGGGTAGAATTCTTTCAAGAATTGTGATGCATACTCCTCAGACTCTTCCCCCGGTGTTTTCCAGTTCGCAAAATCCCGCAAATGGTCACTATCAGGGAACAGTTTGCCGCTGTGATTCATTCCTTAGCACCCATATGGTTTTAGGCGAAATTCGAACCAATTGCAGGATCGCCAAATGTTAGGCACACATTGCCATAACAAATAACCAATGCATTAAACATACAATTCGTATCAAACAGGAAGCAGGAAACTGCATACTTCAAACACCATACAATGCAGAAGAGAGCCAACTACATCAACAGGCATAAACATAACTGCTTCTCGTCCTGAGAATTCACTAGACACACAACTAACTTCCCCAAAATATAAAATACCCATGTTCACTTATCCCTAAGGTTCAAAGATAAAGGTTTTAGTTACAGTTCAAAAAGTAATAGCCTGACTGCCCTGAAAGCTCTGATAAATCAGGCACTAACATTAAATACACATAAAAAATCTCACATACACCCACACACACACTTTCTCAATCTCTCCATCTCTCTCTCTTCCATTAAACAAAAAAATATCTCGCTCTCTTTCCATACACAACACTTACACACTCACACACAGGCTTACACTCGCACACACACATTTAAACAAACACACACATGCCATACGCACGCACAAGAAGAAGAAACCGAGAGAAGCTCGACAATCGTCGACCAACACAGCAACAAAAGGACAACAAAATTACGCGTGTTAGTAGCAAGCTAACACGGACACCATTTTCCGGAGTTCTCTTTGTAAAACATTTATTATTTTGATAAATGGGGAATATTGTAACTCTTATTTTCTCGGATAAACTCTGTAATTAATGAGCCGGCGCTACAAGCTTCCAAATTGTATCAGCCAATCATTTCCAAGCTTCGGTAGAACTCCAGATTATTAGTTTTGACCACCAAAAACCTTGGCTAAGGTATAAAAGCCAATTTTTGTAAGTTTTTTATAAGTTTTTGGATAAGAAATACACAGCGTGAGCTAACGACGCTCACTCCTCTCCTTCTCGCGCTTCCTACTCCCTCCCCGGTTGTCACATTGCAGTTGTGTTTGTTGCATTGCAATCGTAGGTAAGAGCTCTATGCATTGACATAAACACATCACAATATTTCGTAGCTTTTGACGTTGCCGCGACCTGCGGCCTAATTTCATTATAACTAGGAATTTACACTTTTAAATTGAAAACTAAGCATAGGCAGGGGTATTGGGGCATCATTGCTAAGCATTTAGATGCATTCTGGGTCGAAAACGACTAGGTCAAAAATCCACTGTTGTTAATAATCGCAATTTTGGAACTTGACCTAAAGTGGGGTTTGAGACCATAAGCATGTTTGGATGTCATTTGATGTTGTAACGGATGTGATTTGTTTGCCGATGGCGATTGGCTTTTGGTGATTTCAGTCATTTGAGTGTAGCTTGAGTTAAATGCAAGTTGTTAGTTGTTTTCCAAGAGATTGACAACCTCTTGTAGCCTTTATGCACTAGTTGAGTCCGCTTCATCCCATGGTTTGACAAATTAATTGTGGTTCTCGTTAATACTGCAATAAGATAGGATGGTGAGGTTAGACATGCGTCCCACATTTGGCGCCGCTGTCGGGGATCGAAGAGACCTAAACTAGGGAAAAACACAAGAGTCTTGTGAATTTATCCTTTACCTTCCTCTAAGTTCTCCTAGAGTTCAAAACTTTCTTTTAGAAACCGCATAGCTTAAGATTGTCGTCTTTTGCTGTGTAGAGGTAGCTTGGAAGTAATCGTACTTTCTTAGTGCCTTTACGATTGTAGGATTGTAGATTTAGATTAGGATTTTGAGAATGATTAAAAGGAGAGACAAGTCTTAAGATCAAGTCTCTAAAAACCATAAAAAACAATAAAACTAGTGTTGTGGACACTTTCCACAACTCCATTGCGTGAGAATCTAGGAGTAGGGTAAGTAGGATCCGAGGTGGATTTCAAAACATTGCTCTCTTTGAAAGAATCAAGTGTGAGTTGTTTTTGGAAGTTGCAAAATTTCAGGCCTACGGCTAGAAATAGCTCGAAAAGACTCGAAACCACTCAATCTGACTGGAGAGTAAGCTTAAGAGTTGTCTGAACCAGTTGGTAAGCTCAAAGACACTTCGAGGTAAAAATTTCAAGAGTTGGCCAAAAACTCAAATTATTTACTTTTTCTTGACATCCTAGGTCAAATTAAGTTTTGACTTGATTCATAGCCTTAAAATAGCTCATATAAGGACTATTTTTGAAAAATTTACAAAAAAGCATTCATTTCAAGCCTGAAGTTAATAATCACGATTATTAACTTTCTGCTCTAAATTGACCAAGGTTCATACCATTGATTCATTGCATGTGTACAAACAACTTTTGTAAAGGCCCAAGAGATTTGGATCACTAAACTGGTAAAAAACTGGGTGAAAACTAAAGTTTGTACTGACTTTTTGAATCTTGAGTGTAAATCGGGGAAACATTTATCCAAACTTGTTGAAAATTGATTCATAATCTTATATTGATGCGATAAACATGTGTACATGCTCAGTTGACCAAAAAGATAAGACCATATTAGGTAAAGTGGGAAAATCCCAATTCCCAGGTTGGACAACTTTCAATATATCATGTACAAAATATAGAGATTTTGTCAAAAATTTGAGTTTTCTTAAGGTCTCATTCCACTTTATGCACATAAAATACACAATGAAAACAACTAAAATACCATGGTTTCAATCAATTTGATTATTAGGAGACGAGTATATTGCATCCATTATCATTGTCTATGTTCTACTGTCCTACCTACAACTTATCTCAACATGGAGAGCTTGGTTTCTAGGTCCACCACTTGTCCAAGTTAATGTAAAAGTGACTCAAGGTTCACAACTTGTGAAAGCAAGGATCCATTGAGGAATACAATCCACTTGGCTATTTTTCCTTAATTTATTGCATGTGACATTCAAGCAAGGTCCACTTCTAATCTATAACTTCTTAATTTGAGGCATGGGGCATACATCAAATATGTAGCATATGCTATTTGCCTCATAGAAAGGTTGGTTTCAAGGTGCACTTATCCAGGCTAGCCTATCTTGGAGAAATGATGGAGCTTGCTTCTCTCCTTGTTTCAATGGAGACTAGCTTGGACAAGTAGTGGACGTTTGCTTCTCTCTATGTTTCAATAGAGTTAGCTTGGACAAGTGGTGACCTTGGAACAAATCCCCCATGTAAAACATATCATGGGTATTCCAAGTGATTGGAAAGATAAACATTTAAGATATAACCTTATAGGTTGGAAAACTGGAGCCTGGCTTGGAGAAATGGTGGACCTTTGATTCTCTCCATGTTTCAATGGAGCCTATCTTGGAGAAATGGTGGAGCTTGCTTCTGTCCATGTTTTAATGGAGCCTAGCTTGGACAATTGGTGGACCTTTTCTTCTCTCTATGTTTCAATAGAGTTAGCTTAGACACGTGGTGGATCTTCAAACTAAACCAACTACTATCAATGTTTCCTAGCTTGGACAAGTGGTGGAGTGTTTCTCCTCTCCGTTTTTCAATGGAGATTAGCTTGGACAAGTGTTGGACCTTAAAACAAAAACCCCATGTACAACATAGCATGGATTTTCTATATTTCAATGGAGTCTAGCTTTAACAAATGGTGGAGCTTGCCTTCATCCATGTTTCAATGAAACTATCTTTGACAAGTGGTGGACCTTGTAATAAACCCCCCCATGTACAACATATCATTGGTTTTCTAAGTGATGGGAAGGAATACCATTCAAGATATAAATTTATAGCTTGGATAAGTAGTTGACTTTTAAACCAAATTCATCATAATCAATGAAATATAGGTCAGCCAATTCCTAAATCTTGAGCCCAAACCTCCCATGCTATTAGAGATAATATATTGGATAAGTGGTGGACCTTCTATTATTTTCCCATGCCTAGTTTAGACAACCGGTACACTTTGCAGCTATAAAGGTTGGACGAGTGGTGGAGCCTTGTTTCTATCCATGTTTTAATGGATCCTAGCTTGGACAAGTGGTGGACCTTGGAAAAAAGCTTCCATGTACAACATATATGAGGTTTTCCATGTTTTAATGGAACCTATCTTGGACAAATGGTGAAGCTTGCTTCTCTCCATGTTGATTTTGGAACTACCTTAGACAAGTGGTGGAGCTTTGCTTTTCTACTCTTCATAATACAATGAAGTATAGGTTGGTTACATGGTGAATCTTAAGGCCAAACCTCCCATTTTACTAGAGATGATAGGTTGGACAAGTGGATCAACCTTCTATCATTTCTCCATGACTATATTGGACAATTAGTAGACCTAACATCTCTCTATGTTGTCTAGAGATGAGCTTGGACAAGTGATGGACCCTGCTTCTCTCTTCCCTTGGTTTACTAGTTTGAAGACTCAGTTTCTTAGATCTAGCTTGAGCAAGTGGTGGACCTTGTATCCACAATCTTAATTCATTACAAAAAAAGTATATGAAAAAATAACATAGGAATCTTGGTTTGAAGGTCAAGCAATTAGGTTCCAAATGCACATAATAATATATTTTCCACCCATAAGAAAAGAAAGTTAAATATGTTATTACCAAATTGACAAAGGTAACGTCCAAGAATTCTAGCTTTGCATCTTGTTAGATCTAAATCTTCATCAAGGTGACATGCATGTATACATCAACTTTCAAGCTATTCAAGAATACATGCACTTAGATTCCATAGTTTTCTTTTCAAAGTCTTTTAGGTTCTAAAACTCTTTCACGTAAAGTATGTATTGACAAAATTCTTGAAGCAAACATTTGTGCCCAAGAGAAAGATCCCTCTCACATATTTAAACTCCATGAATTCTCTGATCCACACTTACAAGTTTTATTTTGACATCAAACATCAATTCTCTCATAGTTACAAATAAATGCAACCTCGATATGAATTGACAAAAAATGAATTTCTTTTACTATATGACCCAACATAGGCCCCAATCAAATAAAAAATGAGTCCCCAAAAATTTGGGTGCACTCTAGCAATACATCAGAGTCCCCTTACAATAGGATGCACTCCAATAGTACATTGAAGTCCCCTTAGAGTAGGGTGCACTCCATTGAAGTGTTCATAAAATTGACACACCTTTGTTTTTTTTATAAAAAGACTATATCAAATTATACAAATGTTGAAAGATACACACTAGAATAAAAAAAGCATCTTATGGCCATATTTATTCAATGCTTTCGTGTTGACAAGTACACACCAAGGATATAATTTGTCTCAGAATCACTATACTGATTTACAATTGTGTTGTATGTATAGACTCTCTTATCTCTTGCATACAACCATCCTACCAACCATGGAATTATGGTTCTCTGCAAGAAGTTTTGAAGTTGCTCGGAAGTTTGCCTCCACATCTTTGGAAATATAAGATATGTCCCTGGCATGTTCCACATCACCATATATGGAGTGTCATCAAAAATTAAGGTATTGTTTGCATCCAAATCCTCAAATATCTTCCAAATATCACTCAAATTTTTGTGATAAACCCTTATAATCCTAACATGATATTTGGATTTTGGCAATTTTTGTTACTCATAAACACGTTGAACTTGGTATACTGCTCAGGAAAACATTTTGTGTGATGCTTTGCACCCTTGTTAAGTTATAGCAACTCCATATCCATAGCTCAAAGTATTCAGCACAAAAATCCAAAAAACTTTGTGCGTCTGGTCGAACCACATGATAAACTTCATCTTTATCCTCCACAAGTCGCATGTGTTGAGCCCAAGCTGGCATAGAATCTCCGTGTTTCATTTCAATTGTCTTGATAAGTAACCCCTCTAGATCCAAGATAAGTACTCTTTTGATGTCCTTGAAAGCAAGTGGTAGGTGATAAGAAGGTGATTCATTCCTTGGACAAGGTCTTGAAGGAGGTTGGATGGGTAATTCAATAGTTTTCTTCAATTTATGCCAGCATATAGCCAATCCATTTTTTTGTAATGATTCTGAAATTAAAGAACAAGAACACTTAATGCAAACACAACAATAGACATGAGTTTTACATTGTCTACCCTAAGGTTTTATTAGATACCCAAATCCATATATGATCTACTCATTAATAGAAAGAAAGTCAAATTAAAATCCGGACTCTTTTTTATGCTACACTCTCTCTTAGTCTCAATACCATGGAGTTCAACTAGACTTAAGTCAACTAATAACTACTACTTGTTGTTAAAGGTATGCTTGAAGTGCATAAGGCTTAACCAATACTCTAGTGTAGAATGGGTATTTAGGTCTCAAGGTCTACCACTTATCCAAGCAAAGATCCATTTAGATATGGAAACCCAATTTTTCTTAATATAATGATATAGAGTGGACAAGTGGTGAATCCTGAGACCAAACCACTCATGCTACTAGGGATAATAGGTTGGACAAGTGGTGGACCTTGAATGTAAACCCCCATGTACAAAGTATCATGGGTTTTGGGTATTTCAATGGACTCTAGCATCTTGGAGACATGGTGGAGCTTACTTCTCTCCATTTTTCAATGGAGTCTATCTTGGATAAATGGTGGAGTATCATTCTCTCCATGTTTCAATGGAGCCTAGCTTGGACAAGTGGTGGACCTTTGTTTCTCTCTATGTTTGAATAGAGTTATCTTGGAAAAGTGGTGGACCTTGGAACAAAACCCCCATGTAAAACATATCATGGGCATTACAACTCGTGAGAAAAAATACCATTCAATATATAACCTTATAGGTTGGACAAGTGGTGGACCCTAACACCCAATTATTCTTAATATAATGACATAGAGTGGATAAGTGGTGAACTTGGGACCAAACCTACTAGGGAAAATAGGTTGGACAAGTGGTGGACTTTATATGTAAACCCCCCATGTACAAAATATCACTCATGCTACTAGAAATAATTTGGTATTAAGGTCCATGTTTCAATGCAGCTTAGCTTGGAAAAGTGGTGGACCTTTGTTTCTCTCTATGTTTCAATAGAGTTAGCTTGGACAAGTGGTGGACCTTGGAACAAAACCCCCATGTAAATCATTTCATGGGCATTACAAGTGGTGAGAAAAAATACCATTCAAGCTATAACATTATAGGTTGGACAAGTGGTGGAACTTAACACCCAATTCCTCTTAATAAAATGACATAGAGTGGAAAAGTGGTGAATCGTTAGACCAAACCTACTAGGGATATAGGCTGGACAAGTGGTTGATCTTGAATGTAAATCCCCCATGTACAAAATATCGTGGGTTTTGCGTATTTCAATGGAGCCTAGCATCTTGGAGACATGGTGGAACTTACTTCTCTCCATGTTTTAATGGAGCCTATCTAGGAGAAATGGTGGAGGTTCCTTCTCTCCATGTTTCAATATGGTTAGCTTGGACAAGTGGTGGATCTTGGAATGAAACTCCCATGTAAAACATATCATGGACATTTCAAGTGGCAAGAAATGATACCATTTAAGATATAACCTTATAGGTTGGACAAGTGGTGGACCTTAACACATTGTTCTTCTTAATATAATGACATAGAGTGTACAAGTGGTGAATCTTGAAACCAAACCACTCATGCTACTAGGGATAATAGGTTAAACAAGTGGTGGGCCTTGAAATAAAACCCCCTAGAGTGTTTCAATGGAGCCTAGCTTGGAAACATGGTAAAGCTTGCTTCTCTCCATGTTTCAATGTAGTCTATCTTGGATAAATGGTGGAGTATCATTCTCTCCATGTTTCAATGGAGCCTAGCTTGGACAAGTGGTGGACCTTTGTTTCTCTCTATGTTTGAATAGAGTTATCTTGGAAAAGTGGTGGACCTTGGAACAAAACCCCCATGTAAAACATATCATGGGCATTACAACTCGTGAGAAAAAATACCATTCAATATATAACCTTATAGGTTGGACAAGTGGTGGACCCTAACACCCAATTATTCTTAATATAATGACATAGAGTGGATAAGTGGTGAACTTGGGACCAAACCTACTAGGGAAAATAGGTTGGACAAGTGGTGGACTTTATATGTAAACCCCCCATGTACAAAATATCACTCATGCTACTAGAAATAATTTGGTATTAAGGTCCATGTTTCAATGCAGCTTAGCTTGGAAAAGTGGTGGACCTTTGTTTCTCTCTATGTTTCAATAGAGTTAGCTTGGACAAGTGGTGGACCTTGGAACAAAACCCCCATGTAAATCATTTCATGGGCATTACAAGTGGTGAGAAAAAATACCATTCAAGCTATAACATTATAGGTTGGACAAGTGGTGGAACTTAACACCCAATTCCTCTTAATATAATGACATAGAGTGGACAACTGGTGAATCATGAGACCAAACCTACTAGGGATAATAGGTTGGACAAGTGGTGGACCTTGAATGTAAACCCCCCATGTACAAAATATCATGGGTATTGGGCATTTCAATGAAGCCTAGCAACTTGGAGACATGGTGGAGCTTACTTCTCTCCATGTTTCAATGGAGCCGATCTAGGAGAAACAGTGGAGGTTTCTTCTCTCCATGTTTCAATGAGCTTAGCTTGGACAAGTGGTGGACCTTTCTTTCTGTATATGTTTTAATAGAGTTAGCTTGGACAAGTGGTGGACCTTGGAATGAAACCCCCATGTAAATCATATCATGGGCATTTCAAGTGGTGAGAAAGGATACCATTTAAAATATAACCTTATAGGTTGGACAAGTGGTGGACCTTAACACAGAGTTCTTCTTAATATAATGACATAGAGTGTACAAGTGGTGAATCTTGAGACCAAACAACTCGTGCTACTAGGGATAATAGGTTGGACAAGTGGTGGACCTTGAATGTAAACCCCTCATGTACAAAATTATGGGTTTAGGGTATTTCAATGGAGCCTAGCTTGGAGACATGGTGGAGATTGCTTCTCTCAATGTTTCAATGGAACCTATCTTGGAGAAATGGTGGAGCATCCTTCTCTCCATGTTTCAATGGAGCCTATCTTTGACAAGTGGTGGACCTTTGCTTCTCTCTATGTTTCAATAGAGTTAGCTTGGACAAGTGGTGGATCTTGGAACAAAACCCCTTTATAAAACATAGAATGGGCATTACAAGTGATGAGAAAAAATATCATTCAAGATATAATCTTATAGGTTGGAAAAGTGGTGATGGACCTTGACAAGTGATGAAGGATACCATTTAAGATATACCCTTATAGGTTGGACAAGTGGTGGACCTTAACACCCAGTTATTTTTAATATAATGACATAGAGTGGATAAGTGGTGAATCTTAAGACCAAACCACTCATGCTACTAGGTATAATACGCTAGATAAGTGGTAGACCTTGAATGTAAACACCCCATGTACAAAATATCATGGTTTTAGGGTTTTTCAATGGAGCCTAGCATCTTGAAGACATGGTAGATCTTGATTCTTTCCATGTTTGAATGGCACCTATCTTGGAAAAATGATGGAGGTTACTTCTCTCCATGTTTCAACGGAGCCTAGCTTTGACAAGTGGTGAACCTTTGCTTCTCTCTATGTTTGAATAGAGTTAGCCTGGACAAGTGGTGGACCTTTGCTTCTCTCTATTTTGAATAGAGTTAGCTTGGACAAGTGGTGGACCTTGGAATGAAACCCCCATGTAAAACATATCATGGGCATTTCAAGTGGTGAGAAAGGATACCATTTAAGATATAACCTTATAGGTTGGACAAGTGGTGGACCTTAATACATAGTTCTTCTTAATATAATGACATAGAGTGTACAAGTGGTGTATCTTGAGACCAAACCACTCGTGCTACTAGGGATAATAGGTTAGACAAGTGGTGGGTCTTGAAATAAAACCGCCCATGTACAAAATAAAATGGGTTTAGGATATTTAAATGGATCCTAGCTTGGAGACATGGTGGAGCTTTCTTCTCTCCATGTTTCAATGAAGCCTATCTTGGAGAAATGGTGGAGCATCCTTCTCTCCATGTTTCAATATAGCTAGCTTGGACAAGTGGTGGACCTTTGGTTCTCTCTATGTTTCAATAGAGTTAGCTTGGACAAGTGGCGGACATTGAAACAAAACTCCCATGTAAAACATATCATGGGTAGTTCAAGTTGTGAGAAAAAAAACCATTTAAAATATAACCTTATAGGTTGGACAAGTGGTGGACCTTAACACCCAATCCTTTTAAATACAATGACATAGAGTGGAAAAGTGGTGAATCTTGAGACCAAACCTATCAAGCTACTAGGGATACTAGGTTGGACAAGTGGTGGACCTTGAATGTAAATCCCCTATGTACAAAATATCATGGGTTTAGGGTGTTTCAATGGAGTCTAGCATATTGGAGACATGGTGGAGCTTGCTTCGCTCCATGTTTCAAGTGGTGGACCTTCAATTATTTTCCCATACCTAGTTTAGACAACCCATACACTTCGCAACTCTAAAGGTTGGACGAGTGGTGGAGCTTTGTTCATTTCCATGTTTTAATGGATCCTAGCTTGGACAAGTGGTGGACCTTGGAAAAAAGTCCCCTGTACAACATAGCTGAGTTTTTTCATGTTTTAATGGAAGAGAGATTCGACAAATGGTGGAGCTTGCTTATCTCCATGTGGATTTTAGAACTAGCTTGGACAAGTGGTGGAGCTTTGCTTTTCTACTCTTCATAATACAATGATGTATAGGTTGGTTACATGGTGAAATCTTAAGGCCAAACCTCTCATCTTACTAGAGATGATAGGTTGGACAAGTGGTCAACCTTCTATCATTTCTCCATGCCTATAATTAGACAATTAGTAGAACTAGCATCTTTCTATGTTGTCTAGAGCTGAGCTTGGACAAGTAGTGGACCTTGCTACTCTCTTCCCTTGGTTTATTAGTTTGAAGACTCATTATATATACTTGATTAGATCTATATAATTACTCATTAGTTAGGTTACAAGTAGAAATGCAATTTGTTAGCCTCAAGGGACTTTGAATATTGAATAGTAAGAAAGTCAAGTGCTGGTTTGAAGATCTTTTGCTTATCTAAACTAGACTCTAACTCAATAATAAGTTTCTTAAGTTCCACAAATTGTCCTATCTAGGCTCCAAAAGAGTCTTAATTGGTTTGTGCTAGATTCTAACTTCCTTGATGGGGTAGAATCCTAGAAAAATGAGGCACTATAAGTTTTACCTTAGCTCAAATGGATTTTCACTTAAGCTAGACTACAATTTGGCACTCTAGTATCTTTGTCGCGATGGAGTTTAACACTAGATACATAGTAGTGATATTTAAGCTTCATGTATCTTCACTTGATCGAGATATGAGACCACACTTTAAAGGTCACCACTTGTCTTACCTAAAGACCAATGTGAGACATGGGAACAAGAAAGCCATCCGATATTGTTTTAAGGACTATTACATAGACAATCAATAACTTAAGTAAAGCAAAAAGACTTGGATCTTTCACAATTAATAACTTAAGTAAAGCCAAAAAGACTTGGATCTTTGACAGTTTTTTTCAAACTAAAAAAGCACAATCTCATGCTAACAAAACTATAAATCACAATTGAAAGTTTTGAACAAGAAAAAGATTAGCAATCTTAATAAGAAGGATACTTCTCATTTCATTTGATGATTACAAATTAAAAGAAAGTCTCTCAAGAAATTGATAAACAAAAAATGTAGGTGACTGCTTCATTATTTTGAGCCAAAATATCAAAATCTCTAGTGATTGAGCTCCATCTAGTAGTATCCTTTGTAAGATCCTGCAGGAAAGAAATAAAAAGAAAGATTTGTTAGATACCATGCACATGAGTGTTCAAGCATGTGTATCAAGAATATATGACATGTCACTAGTACCTTAGGGTTGGTTTCTATCCAGCCTTAGAAGATTGTTCTCAGCTTTCACTTTATTTATATAAGCCTTTGCTGTGGTTGCCTTCAAAACTCCTTTTGTGTTACAACCCAATTGCCTAGCTAAAATGGTCAATTGTGATGCCTTCATGCTTTCAATGGGTGTACGCTCCTTTTCCAAGATCTCTTGTATTTGGGCTCTTCTCATTTCATTGCGGTGGCTTGTGTCACTTGAGTCTTCAATGGTAGTTTCATCTCTGTCACCTTTTGTAGGTGGTATTCTTCTTGTAAAGAACACATTAGCTGACCAAACATCATTTTTCTACTTCCAATACTCCATGATTTGTTTGTATTCACTATCATTTGTCACTATAGGTTGTCCATAACGATTAGAAGCAATTAAATCATGCACATACCTTCTCTCATCAAGATGAATCAAGTATGACACTAGCTCCTCCAACAACATATTGTCAACCATCTTCTCAGCATCAAATTGTGGTAGAAAAATGCAATTGTTTACTGGTGAAATACATCCATTGTAAGGAGAGTCATCGATAAGCACTGTTCTTTGTGGATCATATTCAAACCCCATGGCAATTTTGGCTAGAGGCTTGACCATAGCCTCAACGTTTGGATTGTCGGGTCTCAACAATTTTTGAGTTTGAGCGGTGTAGCAAACATCTTGCGACCAAATTGCAAAGAAAGACAATGTATCCTCAGCTAAGTTGTTTAGTGCTGCAAGGATTTGATACACATTATTCCTAGTAGCTATCGACCAAATTGCAACATTAAACCTCTGTAAAATAGTCTTCAAGAATTGGATGCAACCTGGCCTGAGTATAATATATCTTTTTGAATCCATTTGCACTGAGTTGTGGTGTGAGGATGGTTGAGGGGAACGTTTCAACAATAGACCATTTAAATCCAATATAATTGTAAGCATGGATTTCTCAACATCTACACTACATGACGTAGTAGCAATTGGCAATAGCTCCTGAGTGGAATTTTCACTCTCTTTTGATGTATGTTGCATTTTTGAAGCATCGATTTCTTGGTTCTCATTATTGGAAGCTTGCTCAAGTTGCACAACACTAGACTCTAGTATAGAAATATCATCCATCTTGGGTACTTTAGAAACCATAGAATCTATGGATTCTATAGTTGTTGATTGAACCATAGGAGCATTATCCATCCCAGTTTGTGAATCTAAGAAAACACACACACAAATGGTATCTCAAAACCACTAGAATTTTATTCACCATATTTATATGTAGAACTCCTAGTAAGAAATTTATTTAAGGTAAAGTCGTTGTTAGAATCCTTGCAACCATTTTCAACATTCATACACAAAACACCACTTGTCTAAAATACAATCTACTAACTCAACATTTTCCATCCTACACTTTATTAAAGATGAGTACTTAAAGTGAAAACTAAAAGCCACCCTTGTTGAGGAAACATGGATACAAGGTCCACCAAATGTCCAACCTAGACTACAAGAAAACAATTAGAGACTTGGCTTAGATTTGGATTCAAAGGCCACCACTTATTCAAGTAAGATAACTCCACTTGTTTAAGACAGTAATGTTTGAAGCCCCACCACTTGTCCAACCTAGACATTGATTAAATTTTGGTAAGATTTATCACAAATCTAGACTCGAATCAAGATTCTAAGGTCAAGGTAGTCAAATAAGTTAGACAACACACAAAGCATAAGAGCACTCTAGATTCTCGTTGAGCATAAACTAAACAATATCAAATGTTATATTCACTTGAGATTTCATCCATGAAAAATGAAAATGATACATGTACTTGAGATTTCCATCCATGTACAATACTTTACAATGTCAAGTAAAGTTATAGTTAGCAAACAACTCTTCTCCTGCTTCAACTTGACAAATAGTCTCAATGCATATGGATCCTCTAGAAGAGAATATTTATAAGCTCCTAGAAATATTTTGCATATCTTTCTCCAGTCTTGAAATCTATACTTATGCCCTTCATAGTTTAGAATAGTCAAACCACTTTCCAGGGTAGTATGCACAAATAGCCCATAACCAACTCCCTGAATACATGAACGTCGCACTTCAAAATCCACAACGTTAATATGGAAAATTACATCTTTGGGAATAGGAAAAGTTGGTGTCCCAAAAGGATCTTCATACCAATCATAGTGTGAAATACATCTAGTTTTTATATCACTTAACTCCTTTGTGTCTGCAAAAAGAAGAAAATATTATGCATAAAATAATGACAAGATAAAAGAAAGATATCATTATTTTATAGTCCAATAGGTCCATTGTATGGAAGACTTAGAGTGCCTCTTACATGGTGCCTCCAAGTTTCCAAAAAATAAAATCATTGAAGAAAAAAGGCCACTGTGTCTCCAATCTATTGCCCATTTGAAGCATAGAGAGAACCAAGGTCCACCACTTGTCCAAGCTAGACATGGAGCATTGACACAAGATCCAACACTTATCCAAAAACCCTATAGTATATGTGGTAACGTGGGATGCGTTGATGCAAAAAAAGCAGTCTAGCCTCCTCATCCATCTCTTTTTTCTTGTAGCCTAGAGGGATTAGTTTCAAGGTCTATCACTAGTCAAAAAATACACACACAGAACATTGATACAAGGTTCCACAACATGTGAAACCTATCATCTCTAGTAGCATGGATGGTTTGATATCAAGGTTCACCACGTGTCCTACCTATACTCTATTGTAGCATAGAGATTCTAGTTTGGTGGTACTACACTTGTCCAAACTTGGCTTGTTGTTGATATCTGGAGGTAATCAAGGGTCCTCCACTTGTCCAAGTTAGGCATATAAAACAATTGCAAGGTCCACCATGTGTACAACATATGATCGATTATAGCATGCATGGTCTTATTTCATGGACAACCATCTTCTCTCCAACATGTGTCCAACCTCGGCTCCATTAAAGCATGGAGAGAAGCAAGGTCCACCACTTATCAAAGCTATTATTTTCTCCCAGTGCTTTCAAAACCCATAATACGTTGTACATGGGGGGGGGGGGGGGGGGGGGTTTCTTGTTTCAAGGTCCACCACTTGGCTAAGATTGGATCCATTGAAACATAAAGAGAAGCAAGCTCTACCATTTGTCCAAGCTAGGTGCCATTGAAACATGAAAACCCCATAATATGTTGTATACGGGGGGTGTTTTTCCAGGTCTACCACTTGTCTAAGCTATGGTCCATTGGAACATGGAGAGAAGCAAAGCTCCACCACTTTTCTAAGCTAGTATCCATTGAAACATGGAGAGAAGCAAGCTCCATTGTTTGTCTAAGCTATGCTCCATTGGAACATGGAGAAAACAAGCTCCACCACTTGCCTATTATTGCATAGAGATTCTGGTTTGAAGGTCCACCGCTTGTCCAACCTTGCCTTCATGTATGGAGATAATCAAGAGTGCAATGCTTCTCTAAGCTAGGGACATAATTGAGTTTCAAGGTCCACTACATATATGATCTATGATGGGTTGTAGCATGGGAGGTTTCATTTTAAGGTTGACCACTTCTCCAGCTCCGCTTGTCCAACCTCAGATCCATTGAAGCATGGAGAAGAAAGGTCTACCAACTCTCCAAAATAGGCAATAAAATCTCTATAAAAACGATGAATTGTTAATATATTCTATGCTGTGGATTTTTGTTTGAAGGTCCACTCCTTATCCAAGCTACAATCCATTGAAGCATGGAAATAAGTAAGATATATCTCTAGTCCAAGATAGGATCCATTGAAACATAGAGAGAATCAAGGTCCACCACTTGTCCAAGCTATGCATGGGTAATTGATATAAGGACCACTATGTTTTCACCTATACTATGCTCTATCATGGATGGTTTCATATCCCACCAATTTTCCAACCTATTTAATAGGTTGTATTATGGGGGTTTGGTTTCAAGGTACTTCACTTGTCTAAGGTGGGTTCCATTGAACCATGGAGAGAAACAATCTCTACCACTTGTCCAAAATATGCTCCTTTAAAACATAAAAGCAAGGTCCACCACTTGTCCAAGCTAATGTTTCTCTCCATTGAAGCATGGAGAGAAACAAGGTCTACCACATGTCCAAAATATGCTCCATTGAAACATAAAAGTAAGGTCCACCACCTGTCCAAGCTAATATAACAAATGGGTGTTGGTTACAAGGTGTACTACACTTGTCTAAACTAGTCTCCATGCAAGGTCCACCACATGTCCAAGCTATATGAGCTTGGTTTGAAGGTCTACCACACCTCTTGAAATTAGTATCCATGTAAGGTCCACTTTTTGTCAAGCTATGCCTTTAGTGAGTACTAAAACTAAGTAAATTGTAGTACTTAAATACCTTTCCAAGCTCATTAAGATTTTGGTCTCTAAGGCCACCACCACATGTCTAATCGATGCTTTAATTGATTACTTATGCTAGTTCTCAAAGTCCAAACATAAGCTCCCTTCTAGCAAGGTTAGTTTAAATTTAGGCTCTAGCACCTGTCTAAGTTTGGTTCAATTTATGAAGCATCACCATTTAACCATGCTACAATCTAATGTATCATATCAAGGGGGTATTGATAAAAGGTCCAAAACTTATTGAGTTCAAGCTCTTAAGTAATAAATTCTTTGTGAGTATTAAATGTTATAGTTTTAGTCTAAAGATCCACCATTCAAAAACTCAAGTAATTTACTATTTACATTCAAACCTTGAATGCTTGAGATAAAAAATACAAACTCAATCAATACTATATAAAGCAAAATCTAACATTAAGAGTATCAAATCAGTAAAAAGAAACACTAACATGCACAAGAAACTCAAAACATACGTGTCTCCATTTCCAAAAAGTCCTCCCTTGACAGAGGATGTTGTTGTTCTTCTTCTTCTTCTCTTCGTGAGTATGATGGTAGTGTAACGTTAACCTCCACACATAGTTCTCCTCTATCGAGTGATGAACTACAGAGATGGAAGCATTTCACCATCAACAGGGTACCTACTCCATAAGGGGATAGTTTGTGTACCGATGGACACAGACATTCGGTGCCAAATTCTTTATGAATATCATGATAGTCCAAGTGTAGGGCACCCGGGTATTTACCGACGAAAATCTTACCTCATGTCGTCGGCCCGCGGATAGCTTCCTCGAGAAGTTTTACGCGCTACCAACTCCTCCTTATTGTATAAAAAACACAATGGTACTGGTAATAGTGAAAATCGATGCACTATATACACCCTGTCTTACCTGTACACATGTGGGCCCCACGTAACCACCTGGCTCTAAAAAATGGGCAATTATTTATTTGATGCACCATGCATGTATATGTACATATGCGCAATCCCTTGCTCCAAAAACCTCCTGACATAATTTGCCCATCTCCTAGCCTGCTAGATCATTCATGATCAGCAACAAGAAAGAGAGATATGAGACTTGTCGCATCACAGGTCTCCTCATCCTTCACCAACATTGCTTGCTCCACGGACAGCTCATCTTGGTCCACCATCATTAACGTGGCATGATATAATTCAAGATGCAATCCATTTACCCTTGACTTATGTAGAATCCCATCTAGGTTAGCCAACTGATATGTACCATTTGGAAAACACTCCACTACCTTGAAAGGGCCTTCCCACTTAATCTGAAACTTCTTTTGGAAGGTGTTGTCCAGCTTACTGTTGTAACGCAAAACTAAGTCATGCTTCTTGATACCCTTACTTTTGACCTTTTCATTTATCTTTGCCAAAGTCTTATCCTGCATCTGTCCATAATGCTCCAATGCGCTCATCCTATCCAACTGAACCTCCTGTAACTGTAAGAGCCTCTCTTTGAATGCATTACTAGACGGCCCAAGTAGCTTCTCTAGCATCTTTACTGTAGGCAACTCTACTTCCACAGGCAATAGTGCTTCCTTTCCTTATACCAAATGAAATGGAGTAAACCCTGTACCTATCTTCACCGAAGTACGGTAAGCCCATAATGCACTAGGCAATTCCAAATCCCAATTCTTTCCTTGGTGCTCTGTCACTTTCGAAAGAATCTGTACCAACTCACCATTGAATCTTTCATTTAAGCCATTACACTGCGGGTAATAAGGAGTGGTATGTTGGTACCTAATCTTCATCTTTGTGCATAAGAAGTCTAGCAGTTTAGCTCTAAATCTTGGCCCCTTATCTGAAAGTAGCTCTAATGGCACCCCAAACTTGCAACATATTTCATCATACACAAATTTTGCCACATCCTTTGCAGTGATCTGTTTTACTGCTATAGACTCTGCCCATCTAGAGAGATAGTCCACAGCCGTCAAGATATAGCTTTTTCCCCTACTTGTGATAGGTAACGGGCCTATTGCATCAATCCCCCACTTTTCAAACACATCAAATGCCATAATGGTTTTTCGTAGCTCTGGCTTCAACACTCTCTTCCCAAATGCTTGACACCTATTGCAAGACCTACACCAATGTGAACATCCTTGTGCAAACTAGGCCATACATACCCCTCTTGCAAAATCTTATGCAAGGTGATCTTTAGAGAAAAATGGCCACCACATGCGCCTTCATGATTCTCTTCCAACACTCTATAAAGCTCCTCTCGCCAAGTTACACGTCTCAGCACGAGATCAACCCCTTTCATGTATAAGACATCACCAATCAATTTGTACCTGTATGCTCTACGCACAAAACCATACTTCTTAGACTTCTGAATCTCCTTTGGAATGATTCCTGTTAGCAAAAACTCCTCTTCTTGAGCCAAACTTTCCCGGCCATGATAAAGAGGTAAAGTGGTCCTCAACACAAATAGCTCCCCAATAATTCCTTGAGCTACTTCATGTGCCTCTCCATTTAGAGCACGTTCAATGTGTCTGATGCTCCATGCTTCGAACTTTTTTAACAGGACTTTAATTCTCAAGCACATTTCCTTCAATGAGGTGTTCTTGCTCTTCCACACACCCAGCACTTGCTTCACCACTAACAAGGCATCACCTTTTATGCTCAACCTTCGAACCCCATGCTTCAAACAAATGTGTAATCCGGCTTCCAGAGTAGCATATTCAGCCTCATTGTTACTATGAGCATCCAATTTGAACCCTCTCTTGCATACTAGCTTCCCCTCTGGATCATAAAGTGCTATACCCCTTGAAGCTACATCATGGCTCTTTCTGTATGAACCATCAAAGAACAACACATGTGCATTGCTGATCTCTGGCACTTCTTCAACTACCTTTCTCACCACCTCTTCCTTAACAATAAGGGGATTCTCCTTGTAGGTCAACAAATCAGCGAGGGTAGCCCTTGTACTATCTTCCACTAGAAAAGAGAACTCAAACTCTTGCAGCTCAATTACCCATTTCTTCACCACATTTGACATGTTAGTGCCATTAATTAACTGTGGCAAAAAGGCATAACTCGTCAAGAAAACAAAAGGTCGTGGTAGCAAGTAATGACGAAATCGTCGACAAGCAAATATTACATTGGCCATCACTAGCTCTACTTCCGAGAACTTTCTCTCCGCTACCAACTTCACTCGGCTTGCACAATACACTGGCCTCATATAATGGCTGCCCTTCCCCTTTTGCAATAGCATGGATCCAATGGCATCATCCCCTACTGATGGATTTACATAAAACACTTTCTCCCAATCAGGAGCCTGCATGGCTGACAACCCCCCTAACACCTCTTTCACCTCTTGAAACACTTCTTCACACTTTTCATCCCATTGAAATGGATCATGCTTTGCCACTTGTTGTAATGGATAAAGAATCTGAGAAGACAATGGAATAAACCGTGCCATGTACTTCACTTTTTGTATAAAGGTTGCCAATTGCTTCGTACTCGTAGGTGATGGAAGAAGAATAATAGACTTAACCTTGTCTGGATCAGCCTCAATGCCATTTTCTGACACCATGTGGCCCAACAACTTCACCCTTGGCTGTGCTAGATGACATTTCTTTGGATTTAGTTGTCCTCCACATTCTTCATATCGAGCCAACACCATCTGCAGCTTCTCATGGTGTTCAGCCCTACTGCTGTAGACACAGAAGTCGTCCATAAAAGCTTTAACACAACTACCAATGAATGGTTCCAATACCCAATTTGCTCTCTCTTGATAGAAAGATGGTCCATTTGACAACCCAAACGGCAATACTGTGTAACAATAACAGCCCCATGGCGTAATGAAAGTTGTCTTTGTGAGGTATTTAAGAGCAATTTTCAATTGAAAATAGCCTGAAAAACCATCACACACATTGTACCTCTCATAACCTACCACTGAATCCAAGATCTGATCAATGAATGGAAGAGGATATGGGTTCTTCTTAGTGGCAACATTTAAGGGCTTAAAATCTACACAAATCCTCCACTTCCCATCCTTCTTTGGACTGACTACTACTGGACTCTCCACAGGGACTATGAACCCTGCCTTCAACAACTTGTCCACCTCTTTTCGCAAGGCTTCCATTTGCTCTTGACCCATCCTTCTTAGCCTTTGCCGCACTGGCTTAGCACCTTCTTTCAGCTCTATATGCATCTCTTCGCCCTTGAACCGTCTGATCTCTTCATATGAAGTAATGAACAAATAAGGAAAACTAGCCAGCATGTGCAAATATATATCCTTCTCCATGGCTGAGAGGTCTCCACTGATCATTTGTGTCATCAATTCCTGCTTCTTTGACAACTCAACCTTGGTTTGCATCAGCCCTTCAATCACTTCATAAGGCCCTTCACTTTCATCTTCAACCTCATTCGCAAATGCAACTAAACCAAACTCTTGGATTTCTTTGTCCATCAAAAGAAATGCAACATCAGCATCCTCATCACTGTTGGTAGTGCTATCACTGTCCTCATCTGTCACCGTGGAAGAGTCTTCATCACTAGACTCATCCTCATCTTCATAAAGCTCCTCTAATCGTTTCCTTGTGTCCATATTGTATAGCTTCTTGGCACCTGTCTTTCCATAGAGGCTAATCGTACCATGTCGCCAATCTTGAACAGCTCCCAATGCACGTAACCATGGTCTACCCAGTATAATAGGATATGCTCCCAACCCTGCTGGCATCACATGAAAATCAACCACTGCCTTTGCATCATATTTCTCCACCTCTAAGCTCTTTACAACACCCAAACATTTTACTTTCTGATGGTTTGCCAATCTGATCCGAAAACCTGACACCCCAGCCACTGTGAGACCCATCTTCTCAACGCATGAGTGTGTTATGACGCATATTTGGGCTCCGCCATCCACATAACCTTGTCCCAAATTTTTCCTTTTATGCCACACATCTACTATTGGACAAATGTCTGGTAGCTCATCCATTGCCAACACCTTTACTGAACCTCTCTCTGGCTCTTTCTCCATTGGGTTAACCATCCTCTTCCACTGTCGCTTTAGCTTAGGCACCATCTCTATAAGCTACCCAAAAGTAACATCTGCCTTCCTGCTCGTCAGATCCTCCTTCAAGTCATAGCTTAATTTCCCATCCCCTAGTGGAAAATCTGAAACATGAAACTTTCGACGAGCTCTCCTTTTCCTCTTGGCCTTGACATCCTCGCCTTCATGGCTCTTTCCTTTCTTCTTACTAGGACCTAGGGCACTTCTTCCTTCCTTATCCTCTGTGGTCCTCTTCCCAATAGGCATCACTAATGTAACCTCTAGCTTTGATGCCTTCTCCAAGGTGACTACACTTAGCACTTTTGTCTTTCCCTTTTCCTCCTGGGTTCCTTCGTCTCCCTTAATTTCGATGCCATAATCATTTGATCTAGTTAGCACCTGTCTTGGCAATGGATACATGTCTCCCCCCATCCTTGGTGGCTTATCACATTGTGGGCTGATGTGACCCAACTCTCCACAATTATAACATGTGGGCGTCTGCCTCCAAAACCTACCATTGCTTTGTCCAACACCATTCCTAGGCCTTTCTTCACCTCCTGGCTGATATGCAAACCTCCCTCGACCTCGATTATTTCCCACTTGACCTAGCATGTTTAGGCTGAGATTCTTCATCAAATCTACCACTTGCCTCATGTCTTGCCTTAGCCCATCATCTTGCACCGATGTAGTGACCACTGCTGGCATAACCTGAGTAGTAACAGGAACCACTGGTTCATGATGAACTGCGACCTTGTAAAGAGTCCATAGGCTGAAATTCAGACCTCATGGGTAAAGACTCCACCCCTAACTGGCTCATTTTCCTCAACTTCCACTCTTATTTCCTTGCTACCTCTACTACATCTTCATATGTCCTAGGCTTCTTTAGCTCCACTCTCCAACGTATATTCTCCCAAAGACCATCCAAGTACATGTCCTTCTTCATCATGTCAGGCGGAGGTACCTGTGGTGCTAAGGCCTTGCACATCCGCTCCCATGCCAATGAGAACTTACGTATGTACGCATCTACTGGCACACCTTCCTTTTGCACTAAAGCCTGTAATTCTTGCCACACTTTGTCAGGATCTTCTATCTTCACAAACTCCACTTCCAATCCATGCCGTAGATTTTCCCAACTCAATCTTACAGGTGGATCAGCCACATGCAACTCCTCTTCAAATGCTTTAGACCAAACTCGTGCATCACTCTTCAAACAAATTTGGAGAAGACGTAACATCTGCGCAGGGTCATGAATCTGGTTGCTAATGCAGGCAACCTCCATCTTTTCCAAAAAATCTTCCACATCTCCATCACTTCTTCCATGAAACTCCGGATAAGAGAAAGCCATGGCTACCCAAGTTACAATGCTTTGAGAACCCTTTTGAACACACGTGCAAGAACCCAAAACTTTTGACTACCCAATCCCCAGAAACTTCAATGGAGCTCAACTTTAGATAAGGACAAACACATGCACATCAAATGAGTTTTCATAGTTGATCATCGGAATTACAACAGGCAAAGGACATTCCAAGATCTCTCGTAATCTTCTTGGCCCGAACATAAAGACTATGCGCTGTTGGAAAAAAATCTTCCTTGACACATGAACATTTATTTGGATTCTTTGAGTTAAATGAAATGGAGTGAATTGAGGGCCATTTTGATCATCCATTAAAGCCAACCATGAAGCTCCCAAGAAGGCACACCTGACTTAACCTCTGATTTTGCCAAAATTTCAGCAGCACAACAGCATAAATGGCTCAAAAGAACAAAAAACCAGCCATCATAACTTGGAAAAATTTTGGCAGAGTTTCTCCAGAAATAGAGCAGTAGGAACCCAAAATATAGACTGTATATGTATGCATAAACTGTCAACAATAGAACCCGAGCATCAAGTAGGACTCACTAGTACATAGCCTATGGCGAGGTCACAAAAAGGGTGCTCCAGCTACCTGTATCACCAAAAGGATCTCCACATTTGAGAATCCCCCAGCTCAATAAAAACCTCACGCTATCGACCCTCACACAAAGGCTAATGCAAATCGCGTATAGTCAAGTCTCAGAAATGACTATCTTCCAGACCAAGTCTCAGAAATGGTTGGGACTGCCAAATACAACCAAGTATGGCTCCACAAATGCGTACAATGGCAGTTTCCACAAGTAACGTACAATCCAGCAGACAATGCGCTCAAATAGGCGCCAAGTGATGCATACCCACAACAAGTGCAAGTGACATCACTGCTAGTATATCACTGTACTCTAGCTATCTGTACCTATGTGAATCACCTATACCTATGTGAATCACCTATAACCTGTAACCTGTAGCCCCGAATCTCGAAGCTCGAAGCTTGAAGCAGAAGGTACTCGAAGAAGATCCTCAGTGGAGGCACCAAAAGCATGTGAGCGGGATGAAAACACACATAGCGCCTCTATACCGACCCGACACACACTCTTGGAATGATACACACACACACTATGGGGCACAACTCGGCTTACACAACACACCTGGCTGAGACAGGGAACACACCTCTAGAGTGAGAGGAGAGAGACTATCCACTTGCCCCCTCCACACAGACACACACACACACACACCCAAAAAACTCAGCTCAAAAGAGGAGAATTTCTGATGTTTAGATACAATGAAGCTCAGTCCAACACCAATGGGGCAAATAGTTTACACAGTATTGAGGAAATACACCAGATACAACCACAAAGTTAAGCAGAGGCTTCACTCACCAGAGAAGATTACAGAGAAAAACAGCAGAAAAACAATGAGTAATTTGGAAAAATGGACAGCGCCATCGCGTCCAGAACGGCCCAAAACCCCAGTCTACAATGTCAAAGTGCTCAAATCCGACCTCGGATGAGCAGTTTACGGCCAAAACAGGCTCAAAATGAGCAAAAACACACCTACGGCTGTTCCTCCTCTCTTCTCCACGTTTTTTCTGGTCTTCTCTCATTTTTTTCAGTTCCCACACATAGCTTTATTAGTTGGGAACCTGTGGCCTTTTAGATGACCTCAAACGAACCCCGAACAGGCCAAAAACTGACCTCGCAGTGCATGGTTGTTACCTTTTTGCATCATCTGCACACCTGGCACTCATTTCTTTTCAATAATGAGTCTTGCAACCACGTGAAGTGGCCCCAAAAAGTGTTCCTCATGATGACCTTTCTCAATAAGTATCACAAGAAAACACCCACGTCGTGTCCATACTTCTCCGCGTGCAAGTATTGACCCCATTCAACCTCTTGACGCCACTCGATGCCATCTGACGCACCTGCTTACCTCATGTCCCCGGCCCTCGGATAGCTTCTTCCAGAAGTTTTACGCGCTACCAAATCCTCCTTATTGTAGAAAAAACATAGTGGTACTAGTAATAGTGAAAATCGATGCACTATGTACACCCTGTCCTACATGTACACATGTGGGCCCCACGTAACCACCTGGCTCTGAAAAATGGGCAATTATTTATTTGATGCACCATGCATGTATATGTACATATGCGCAATCCCTTTCTCCAAAAAACTCCTGACAACGCCTATGTATAGCGAAATGGTAGGGATAACCAAAATGTTTGAGTGA
Organism: Adiantum capillus-veneris; assembly: GCF_014529385.1. Taxonomy (NCBI): domain Eukaryota; kingdom Viridiplantae; phylum Streptophyta; class Polypodiopsida; order Polypodiales; family Pteridaceae; genus Adiantum; species Adiantum capillus-veneris. The sequence continues at coordinate 49,223,362 of NC_140960.1, forward strand.
TTTAATAGGGTGAGGTAGCTTACTATGGCAATTATGGAAAGCCGAAAAACGGCTATCACTATTATCGCTAGTAGCATGAGTATTTTTCTCTCAAGATTCACCACTTTTTCACTCTATGTCATTATATTAAGAATATCTGGGTGTTAAGGTCCACCACTTGTCCAACCTATAAGGCTATATCTTAAAGGTTATTCTTTCTCACCACTTGGAGTGACCATGATAGGTTTTACATGGGGGTTTGGTTCCAAGGTCCACCACTTGTCCAAGCTAACTCTATTGAAACATAGAGAGAAGCAAAGGTCCACCACTTTTCCAAGCTAGGGTCCATTGAAACATGGAGAGAAGGATGCTCCATCATTTGTTCAAGATAGGCTCCATTGAAACATGACGAGAAGCAAGCTGCACCATGTCTCTAAGATGCTAAGCTCCATCGAAACACCTTAAACCCACGATATTTCGTAGATGAGGGGTTTACATTCAAGGTCCACCACTTGTCCAAGCTATTATTGCTAGTAGCATGAGTGGTTTGGTCTCAAGATTCACCACTTTTTCACTCTATGTCATTATATTAAGAATATCTGGGTGTTAAGGTCCACCACTTGTCCAACCTATAAGGATACATCTTAAAGGTTATTCTTTCTTACCACTTGGAGTGACCATGATAGGTTTTACATGGGGGTTTGTTCCCAAGGTCCACCACTTGTCCAAGCTTACTCTATTGAAACATAGAGAGAAACAAAGGTCCACCACTTGTCCAAGCTAGGCGCCATTGAAACATGGAGAGAAGGATGCTCCACCATTTGTCAAAGCTAACTCTATTGAAACATGGGGGGTTTACGTTCAAGGTCCGCCACTTGTCCAAGATATTATCGCTAGTAGCATGAGTGGTTTTGTCTCAAGATTCACCACTTTTTCACTCTATGTCATTATATTAAGAATATTTTGGTGTTAAAGTCCACCACTTGTCCAACCTATAAGGCTATATCTTAAAGGTTATTCTTTCTCACCACTTGGAGTGACCATGATAGGTTTTACATAGGGGTTTGGTTCCAAGGTCCACCACTTGTCCAAGCTAACTCTATTGAATCATAGAGAGAAGCAAAGGTCCACCACTTGTCCAAGCTAGGGTCCATTGAAACATGGAGAGAAGGATGCTCCACCATTTGTCCAAGATAGGCTCCATTGAAACATGAAGATAAGCAAGCTGCACCATGTCTCCAAGATGCTAGGCTCCATCGAAATACCTTAAACCCATGATATTTTGTAGATGGGGGGTTTACTTTCAGGGTCCACCACTTGTTCAAGCTATTATCACTAGTAGCATGAGTGGTTTGTTCTCAAGATTCACCACTTTTCCACTCTATGTCATTATATTAAGAATATCTGGGTGTTAAGATCCACTACTTGTCCAACCTATAAGGCTATATCTTAAAGGTTATTCTTTCTCGCCACTTGGAGTGACCATTATAGGTTTTACATGGGGGTTTGGTTCCAAGGTCCACCACTTGTCCAAGCTAACTCTATTGAAACAGAGAGAGAAGCAAAGGTCCACCACTTGTCCAAGATAGGCTCCATTGAAACGTGGAGAGAAGGATGCTCCACCATTTGACCAAGATAAGCTCCATTGAAACATGAAGAGAAGCAAGCTACACCATATCTCCAAGATGCTAGGCTCCATTGAAATACCTTAAATCAACGATATTTCGTACATGGGGGGTTTACATTCAAGGTCCACCACTTGTCCAAGCTATTATCCTTAGTAGCATGAGTGGTTTGGTCTCAAGATTCACCACTTTTCCACTCTATGTCGTTATATTAATAAGGTTTGGGTATTAAGGTCCACCACTTGTCCAACCTATAGGCTATATCTTAAATGATATTTTTTCTCACCACTTGGAATGTGCATGATATGTTTTACATTGTGTTTTGTTCCAAGGTCCACCACTTGTCCAAGCTAGATCTATTACATATATATTATACATACAATATTCAACTAAATTCCCTACCTATCATGTCTAGTAGCATGGATGCTCTGGCTTTAAGGTCCACCACTTGTCCAACCTATACTCTCTTATGTAAGGGAGATCTCCCTATAAATTCAAAACCTTCCCGCCTAAATTTAAAATTCAAAATCTTATCGCCTAAATTTATAATATCCCTCCCAAATTTTAAATATCCCGCCTAAATTTTAAAATATCCCGCCCAAATTTTAAAATTCAAACTTTTTAATAAAATTTAAATTTTACCACTTAAATTTAAAATATTCCACGCGAAATTGATTTTAAATTCAATTTTACCACAAAAAGATATCATTATCCCACCTAAATTCAAATATGCAAACCTCAAATCATTATATTGTACATAAATTCAAACAAATTCAAATTAACAAGCCTAAACTGATATTAGTTTGCATAGATATGAATTTATCACACCTAAATTATGTCACCATGTTAGAGAGAGTGGTTAGAGAATTTGAACAAGGTCCACCACTTGTCCAACCTAGATACCAAGGAGGATTGAGTGTACAAGGTATTGTTTGGAGGTCCTTCTAGTCCACTGGTCTCAAGGTCCACCACTTGTGGTAAGGGTCACCAAAAAGTGTATATATTCATCCAAAGAAATACACGTATTTTTGGTCTACATGTCCTAGTTTCAACCATTTATGTCCATTAGGTGTATCACTAAACAACACTACTTTTGTTGAGAAATAGAAGTTACAATCATATCTACAAATGGATTAGAGGAAAATCAGCTCAGCATACATCCAGAACTCGCTACAAGAATCGACTTTAACAGATCACGCAAGTAAGTCTTCCATTCAAGTTTACTAGTATTACAATGTGTTAGTTATTTGTGATATTTATGTATGTATATATACTATGTGTGCATATCGTAATTAAGTGTAATTGTGTATCTGCATTATTTATGAGTATTACAATGAAATAACACAAATATACATACATACACATAGATAACACAGACGCACACATACATGAGCATGTATTTTCAAGAGAGAGATAGCAAGATACAGAGATAGATAGATAGAGAGAGAGAGAGAGAAATACCTGTTTTCTAGAGAGAGGAGAGAGATGTATGTGGAAGAGAGGAAGACGATGTATGGGAATATGTGCACGTTTTTTCAAGAGAGAGACAACAAGATAACAGATTTCATTGTGGTTATGTATGTGGAAGAGAGGAAGACGATGTGTGGGAATATGTGCATGTATTTTCAAGAGAGAGACAGCAAGATAACAGATTTCACTATGGTTATGTATGTGGAAGAGAGGAAGACGATGTGTGGGAATATGTGTATGTGTGCGGGAATCCTTTTAAACTATGCATCTCTGTCTTTTGACGAGAGAGTGTGTGTGCAAGAAAGAGTTATAGAGAACCATCTTCTGTATATGGAGAAAGACAGAGAGTGAGAGAGAGAGAGAGAGAGAGAGAGAGAGAAATACCTATTTTTTCTCTATTCGTGAGGTGTGCAATGTCTCCTGAGAAGAAGCTATGCCCGATCCTGCCCTTCTGGAAAGCGTTGCGTACGATGCTGTTTCTTTATCTTGTGCGGGAACTATCAATCCTGTGCGCTCCACCTGTGCATTGTGTACGATGCTTGGTTTGCTCCTCTACGCGCGCGTATACTCCAACTGTATGCAATCCGTGTGCGCTTTCTCTGTGTTTGCTGCTCGCCTGCTTTATCTGTGTGCATTGCTTGTGCGCTCTCACTGTGCCTTATCTTGATAGGGTTTATTAGAATGCCACGTATGCTACAAGTCCATGTTTTATCATAGGATTAAAAAAAACAAAAGCAGTATAAAACATTAACCAATTCACACGGCCAAAATTAAAGAAATCATGGTTGAAAATATGCAAAACATGCATAACTCTATACTAGGAATTCACTTAAAAAAAAAAAAAATCTATGGACGCTGCCCCTAGCCCCGCGGGAACGCTGCCCCTCGACCCTGCCCGGCCCTATGGACGCTGCCGCCCCTTGACCCCGCCCGGGGCGCTGCCCCAGGACCCCGCCCGGAACAATATCCCAAAATCAGCCTCCCAAGCCCCGCCATCGAGAGCGCTATAATCCACATCCCCATCAAGAGCGCTACCCCCAAACCTCACGTGGAAGTGCTGCCTCGTCAGATGCACCCCATTGTGGCATTGCCTTAAGACCCCGCATCTGGAGTGCTAAATGGGAACATTCTTCATTAGTGAAATTTTGACATAAATTATATTTAGCATATACTTAAATATAATACAAATATTAACATATTAACTATACTACTAATTTACTATAGCAGTTCTAGATTATGTCCCATACTATATTTAAGGTGCCAAAGGTTTGGCCTTATGGTCCTAGATTTAGCCAAGTGGTCAACACATATAGGACCAAGTGCACACTGTGCCACAAAACTTGGCCACCACTTCACTTGCTAAAGTTTAGGCCACATGGTCAATCCTAAGTTTCCAATGTTCTTATTATGTCATAAGAGACAACACTTCTTTTTTGTCACCTTTTTCCTCGTGGAAAACCTAGGCTTGTTTTCACCTACTCAGGCACTTCAAGCCATAATAAATTTTGATTACTCTTCGGCAACCCTTTTGTTCAAGTCTTTGAAAAAACGTTGTTTAAGGCCACCCTAAACCATTTTCATTTAGGGGTGTCTAAAACTAGCTTTTTGGCAATTCGAGAAGAAAATGGTCAAAGTTTTATACTTAATTTTAACCACTTGACCAATTCAAATATTGGAAATCAAGGTCTTGTAATACTTTTCTTTGGACATCACACATTAAAACTAGGTCCCTCACTTGTCCAAGCTATGCTCTAATACAATAAAGGGATTTTGGTTTCAAGATGCACCACTTTCCCAACCTTGACTCCATTAAAGAAGCTAGCTCTACTTAGACATTTAATAGCAAGGTCCACCACTTATCTAAGCTATGCTGTAATAGAGTAAGGGGGTTTTGGTTTCAAGATCCACCACTTGTCCAAACTTGATTTGGGAAGCAAGGTCCTATAATAGTTTTCTTTGGACATTCACCATTCCAACTAAGTCCACCACTTCTCCAAGCTATGTTCTAATACACTAAGGAGGTTTTGGTTTCAAGGAGAACCACTTGTACGACTTTGTTTTTGGAAGTAAGGTCTTTACATAGTTCACCTTGGACCTTGGACATTGGATACTACAACTAAGCCCACCACTTGTCCAAGCTATCCTCTATATATAGCCAAAGGGTTTGGGTTTCAAGATTCACCACTTTTCCAACCTTTCTTCCATTAAAGAAAGGAGAGGCATTATAACTAGGTCCACCACTTTGTAAAGAATGAGGATGCAAGAGAGCTACACAAGACAAGCACAAAGCACACAGAGATGGAAAGCTTCTTCTTCTTCTTCACAAAAAAGAGAGTACAAAATGACTAAGTGCTAAAGCTGAAAAGTAGCACATATGTACATGCAGTCACTAAGTGTGAACTCGCTAGAAGCGTACTAGGCTGGCACTATAAGTGTAGTCCAGCTGTAGAATCACTGGCAGAGATCCTCTGTGTCGGTCACCTAACGCGCCAGTGAGTAAATGCCATAAGCGGCCAAGACCCGTAGTGGATACCAGCTCAAGGTGTAGAGCTCGACATCTCAACACTCCCCCTCGAGCTCTGCATGTCACAGAGTCCAAGCATAGTCCGGAAACGTCGAAGCTTCTCAGCTCCGAGGGCCTTGGTAAAGATATCCGCTATCTGCTCCTCTATGCTGACGTAGACCAAGTCAATGTCGCCCGCCAACACTCGCTCTCGAACGTAGTGGTAATGGACCTCTATGTGTTTGGTCCTGGCATGGAACACTGGGTTCCTAGCCAACTGCATGCTGCTGAGGTTGTCACAATGGATGAAATTCTGCTGGTCCACCTGCACTCCCAAGTCCTCAAGTAATGTGCGTAGCCAAGCTACCTCGCACGCCGCAACTGCTGCACCTCTGTACTCGGCCTCTGTGCTCGATAAAGCAACCGTAGGCTGCTTTTTGCTGCTCCAAGTAACAGCAGCACTCCCAAAAGAGAACATGAAGCCACTCGTAGATCTCCTATCAACAATGCTACCTGCCGAATCTGCATCTGTATACCCATACAATGCTAATGGTGCATCTGCTGCATAGAACAATGCGTAGTCAAGAGTACCTTGCACATACCTAAGTGTGCGTCGTACTCCATCCAAATGTGGCTTCCTCGGAAGTTGCATGAACTGACTCTCCAAGCCTACTGTGTAGCTCAAGTCTGGCCTCGTGATAGTCAAGTAGATTAGACTACCCACAATCTTCTTGTACATGTTGACATCCTCAACAACATCACCCTTCTCTGCACTCAGCTTTGCATTCACATCCAAGGGAATAGAAATTGGCTTACAATCAGCCATACCATACTTTGACAACATGTCCAAAGCATACTGTCTCTGTGATAGCCATACACCCTCTGGAGTCCTGATCACTTCAATGCCAAGAAAGTAGCGCAACTCGCCTAAATCTTTCATTTCAAACTCCTATTTGAGAAGACCCTTCACATGGTCAATCTCCATAGCATTGTCACCAACAATAATAAGGTCATCTACATATATGGTAATGACCACAATCCCCACATCACTCTCACGTACATAGAGTGAATGATCAACATGAGCTCTCCTAAAACCAATACTGACAAGATACTTGGCAATCCTGTCATACCATGCTCTAGAGCCCTACTTCAAACCATACAAAGCTTTGAGAAGTCTGCATACATAATCTGGGTAACCTGGATCGACATAACCAGGTGGCTGATCCATATACACTTCCTCTTGCAACTCACCATTCAAGAAGGCATTCTTTACATCCATTTGATGCATAATCCATCCTCTAGATGCAGCCACTGCTATGACAGCTCTCACTATCGTCATCTTTGCCACTAGAGCAAAGGTCTCCTTATAGTCTATGCCATACGTCTATGCATAACCCTTTGCGACCAGCCTTGCCTTGTGACGCTCAATGTTACCATCAGCCTTATGCTTGGTTTTATACACCCATTTACAGCCAATAGCTTTCTTGCCACTTGGCAATGGCACCAACTCCCATGTGTCATTTGCTTCCAATGCAGCCATCTCTTCATTCATTGCATCATCCCAATGCACATTTCCAACTGCATCCTCAAAACATGTGGGCTCCCACATCCTGTATCACCTTAGCCATGTAGGCTTGGTGATGCGCTAGATACCCATCATAAGTCAATTTCTGAACTGGATTTCTGACTCTATTAGATCTGCGCGGTCCTGGGTCACTCCTTTGCCCTCTAGCATCTTCTTGTACTTTCCTTACACCAGGTGTCCTGACAGCCGGAATTCCAAATTCCTCATCAAGACTTTGTTCAGAACCATCTGAATCCATGTCTACATGTGAAAAACCTGATGATGCATCAACCATAAAGGGAGGTTCATCAACCTTTTCCTTTCCTTTTCGTGATACATTCCCTGTACCTGTTGGTGGAGTAACCTGCGTACGTAGTCTACCATTCCATGGTTTCTCAACAGAGCCACGAGAAGAGGACTCTTGTGGTCCACTCAAAACCTGTGACTGTGGCCTCACATTTTGTACAACCACATCATCTTTTACATCAGCCCCAATAGTGCCATGTGCATTACTGTACCAGCTGCTCATCTCATCAAAGACTACATCTCTGCTCACTCGTAATTCTCGTGTAGTAGGATTGTAGCACCTGTACCCCTTTTTTTCAAGGGAATATCCCACAAGAATACATTTCTCTGCTTTAGGATCCAATTTCCTACGCAACTCATCTGGTACATGCACGTAAGCTATGCAGCCAAACACTTTCAAGTGTGCCAAATCAGGCTTTGTACCTGTAAACTTTTCCTCAGGTGTTACATCATGCACCGCAGTTGTAGGTGTCCTGTTCATAATGTACACAGCTGTATTTACAGCTTCAGCCCAGAAATGATGAGGCATGTTCTTCTCATTCATCAATGCACGTGCAACCTCTGCAATGTGCCTGTTTTTCCTTTCTGCGACCCCATTCTGCTGTGGAGTATATCTGCATGTAAACTGCCTGTGTATACCATGCATTCGCAGAAAATCTGAAAAATCATTGGAGAAGTACTCTCCCCCTCCATCTGACCTCAATGTCTTGATTTGCATATCTGTCTCCTTCTCAATCATGACTTTGAAGTCTTGAAAGTGACCAAACACTTCACTTTTGTTACGCATGAAGTAGACCCATACTTTCCTTGTATGGTCATCAATGAAAGAGACATAATACCTGCAACCATGTATACTTGCAGTATCGGTTGGACCCCAAACATCTCTGTGCACCACCTCAAGTGGCTTTTTACATACATTGCACTCATGTGGAAATGAGCCCTTTGACTGTTTTCCAAACTGGCATGCTGCACACACTTTATGCATACCATCCACCTTGAATTTGGGCAAACCTTTTACAATCTGTTTTGATTGCATGCTGCGCAATCTCTGCTCATTGACATGGCCAATGCGTTTGTGCCAAATGTCAACATCAGCCACAACACCTGTGCCCTGTGCAAATAATGCAGCTTTTACCTCAGGCATGTCTACATTCAGCGTAAACATTCTGCCCACACATTTGCCCTCTGTGATCAGCTTACAGCCATTCTGGAAATCTTCTACATAACAGCCATTTGGTTTGAAGCGAACCTGCAAACCCTGCTCAACCATTTGTCCAACAGAAACAAGATTCTTTGTAATGTTTGGGACATGAAGTACATCTGCTAAGTACTTTGATTTCCCACTCTTCGTATTTAGAGGTATGTCCCCTACATGAGCAATGGGGTGAGCTGTGTCATCTCCTGTCTGCACATAGCCTGACACATCTGGTTTGCGCATATCTCTAAACCACTCTCCACGAGACGTCATGTGATTAGAGGCACCTGAATCCACATACCAAACAGCATCTTGGGTGGAATTCTCTGCAGTCATTGTATTCATTACATGTTGCATAACAAACATGCGCTCGTTTTTGCTGTCATCTGCATCTCTGCTAGTAGATGCATAGTTGCCCTGTTCTCTCTTTCTACTTGCTTTTCCCTTTGGACAGTCACGTGACATGTGACCTCTTTCACCACAAGTCCAACATTCTCTACTATCTGGAGTATGTTGCTGCCTGCTTGATCCTGCACCACGACCTCTTTGACTCCCCCTGCCTTGAGACTGGTTTCCCCTGCCACCTGTATTGTTTTGATTTGATTGACCTTCCAGAAATTGGCCCCTGCAACCCCTTGGGCCTCGACCACGACCTCTACCTCTACCTCTGTTGGAGTTAGAATAGAATGCCTGTTCAGAATTATTTCTGCCATGAGAAGAAGATGTGTCAAGGTTCTTCTCCTCAAGAATAAGCATAGAAATCAAATCTTGGAACACGGGGATGTCGTCTCTTGTATTCATGGAAGACCTAAAATGTACATACTCATCTCCTAGACCATCCAAGCATGCACGGACAATGTCATCGTCTTCCACTGAGACTTTAATAGATCCAAGAGCCTCAATGATACTCTTGATCTTCAAAGCATAATCATTGATGGAGAGGTTGTTCCTCTTAACTTGATTTAGCTCCGACTTTAGTTGAAGCTTCCTGGCCTTGGTGTTCACCTCGAACACTCTGCTTAAGTTTTTCCATGCAATGGCGGGGGTTTCAGCATCCTGTAGATAGCCCATCATGCCATCTGTGATGCTCATAGAAAGCCAATACATCACTTTGCTCTGGCCTTGTTGCCAGTCCCTCAAAGCTTTCCTTTGTTCTGCTGTAGCATTTGCCTCGGGAATCTCTGGTTCCTTTTCATTGTCTCCTTCTACATAGTCCCAATAACCTTTTCCTTTTAGGAAATTTGTTATTCTGAACTTCCATGCAGGGTAGTTATTTTTCTCAAGCTTCTCAGTAACAATCTGACTGAAACCGTCAGACATCTTGAAGCACTAAGACAAAAGAGCTACAATCTGCAAAAACCTGCAAATCTGCTGAACCTGCTATCGTGGTTCTTGTAACGCTTTCTACACTCAACGAGTGTCCACAATCAAGCGTACATACAACCACTGTACTTGTACAGTAAATCTCTGTATACTGCACTTTGGAGACCTGTTCAGAAACTTGTGCAACCTGTCGTGGATTGCGAATGAAGGGATTGTGATGCTCTTGCTCTCTTAGCCTCTCTTGCCTGCACCAGGCTCTGATACCATGTAAAGAATGAGGATGCAAGAGATCTACACAAGACAAGCACAAAGCACACAGAGATGGAAAGCTTCTTCTTCTTCTTCACAAAAAAGAGAGTACAAAATGACTAAGTGCTAAAGCTGAAAAGTAGCACATATGTACATGCGGTCACTAAGTGTGAACTCGCTAGAAGCGTACTAGGCTGGCACTATAAGTGTAGTCCAGCTGTAGAATCACTGGCAGAGATCCTCCGTGTCGGTCACCTAACGCGCCAGTGAGTAAATGCCGTAAGCGGCCAAGACCCGTAGTGGATACCAGCTCAAGGTGTAGAGCTCGACATCTCAACACACTTGTCCAAGATATGCTCTGATATAGAAATGGGATTTTTGTTTCAAGGTCCACCACGTGTTCAACCTTGGAAGACTCAAGGGATACTTGGACATTGGAAAGCATAGTCCTATAGTAGTTGATAGGTGGCAGTGGGTATTACAACTAGGTCCAACCTATGCTCTCATATAGCAAAGAGGCTTTGGTTTCAAGGTCCACCACTTGTCCAACCTTGCTTCCATTAAAGAAATGAGGGGCTACGTAAACATTGGCAAGCAAGGTAGAAAGGTCCTAAGGTATTTCACCTTGGATATTGGGCATTATAACTAGGTCCACCACTTGTCCAAGCTATGCTCTGATATAGAAAGGGGATTTTCATTTCAAGGTCCACCACGTGTTCAACCTTGAAAGACTCAAGGGATACTTGGACATTGGAAATCATAGTCCTATAGTAGTTGATAGGTGGCAGTGGGTATTACAACTAGGTCCAACCTATGCTCTAATATAGCAAAGAGGCTTTGGTTTCAAGGTCCACCACTTGTCGAACCTTGCTTCCATTAAATAAATGAGGGGCTACGTAAACATTGGCAAGCAAGGTAGCAAGGTCCTAAGGTATTTCACCTTAGATATTGGGCATTATAACTAGGTCCACCACTTGTCCAAGGTATGCTCTGATATAGAAAGGGGATTTTTGTTTCAAGGTCCACCACGTGTTCAACCTTGCAAAAATCAAGGGATACTTGGACATTGGAAAGCATAGTCCTATAGTAGTTGATAGGTGGCAGTAGGTATTACAACTAGGTCCACCACTTGTCCAACCTATGCTCTAATATAGCAAGGATGCTTTGGTTTCAAGATCCACCATAATTTCCAACCTTGCTTCCATTAACATAGCAAGGAGGATTTGGTCTCAAGGTTCACCACTTGTCCAACCTATGCAAGCCTTTTTCATGTTGTAGCATGATTTTTTGTTTGAAGAGTATTTTTCTATAACTATGGATTTAACAATGTAATCTTTTTCACTTACAGGATGGACTTCGAATCTGGGGAGAAAGTACATATGATACTTGACAATGAAATTGTTGGTATTGGTTGTGTGTGTAGAACAGATTCAGATTCCACTTGTTGTGGTACAAAGATAGGACAAGGAAATGTCTCCATACTAGTGGAGGAATGCTTGAAGGATGTGGTCCTACCTTTTCCTACAATGGATACTTCATCTCTCCAAGGCTCATTATAGAGTGTTGTTCGATGGTCAAAGCTTCTTTTGCAATCTTTTGTATTAAATGGGAACTTAATTGATCCACAGAAAAGCTACAATGGTGATGAAGAACATGATCATTATGATCCTCTAGTTACAGATGCAATACCTATGACAAGCCCAGAATTTGAAGCAGTGATTCGAGAGTCTTGGAGAATTAGAGGTTTCTTTTAAAAGATGACACAATGATGCAAACCATGAATGAAGGGACCATCTTATATGTATTTCCACATGATTATGTCAACTTTCAGGAACTTGGTCATGATTGTGTGGGTGTGGGTATTGAAAGAGAAAATGCAAGCATTGATGATGTGGTTGAAGTGGGTAGCATCACTTTGCTAAAGTGGCCCATCAAGCAGACAACAATGTTGAATGGGAGCCCATTACAACGCTTTGTTCCTGTTGATGGCATGCATGCTACATATGAGGATGTATCCAACGATGACAATGTTGGAAAAAAACTTGATGGGAGTAATGTTGTCCAGTTGTCAAGGAAGAGACGATACACTTTCATGAACAGGACTCAAAAATCAAAAGCAGCACCAGCTTCGACTTTTTACCTTTCAAACAAATCAATTCAAAGGGTATCATGCATTGATTGTTGTGCACAAAAATGTTGCCAGTTTGCAGATCGTGATATGGTGACAAGGTTACGACAACAATTTTGGGGAGAGTCTCAAAAATCACGCACTAATTATGTTTATGATGTTATTTCTATATGTTATCAGAAAGATGAGAAGTCACGATACCAATTCAGGCTAAATGGCTCTATTGTTTGTTGTAGAGCATGGTATGAGCTACATGGAATACCAAAGACATCATTTTATCGATACAAGGAGAACTTTGAAAATGGTGTGCACCAATATGTACATGGGAACACATGTACATTGAGAAGGGAACTTCAACATACTAGTTTAGCAAGAGCACTACTAAATGAGTTTGTGGAAAACAACTCTGAGAAGATGCCACATAGAAGTAGAACACTGCTAGATGGCTCAAGAGAGACTCAATTGGTGATTCCATCAACATACAAACAAGTGGATATTCTATGTGAAATCAACACGACACTTGACCAAATGGTCTATGAGAAGAAGCTATCCCAATCTTCTTTTGGTAGAATTTGGAACAAAGAGTACCCACATGTCACTTTAACAAAGACGAGTGAGTTCTCTAAGTGCAATATTTGTAGATCAATCAAGGCAAGGTTAGAAGCTAAACCTTCTCTTGAAGAGAGAGCTCTTCTCTTGAGGGAGAGAGAAGTTCACATGGCACAACAAAAGAGTTGCAGAAGCCTATATTATGCATGGCGCACGTATTCAGAAACTCAACCACAAAAATATGTATGCATAATCCATGATAAGATGGATCAAAAGAAGACTGCCATTCCTAGATTACGCATTGTTCCTAAGGGTGTGGATTTAGGATATAATCTGTAGGTGGCATTGATTGGCATGATCACTCATGGACATGGAGAAGGTCATTACGGACACTTTGTCTTGAATGGTTTGTGGCCAGCTGATCCAAATCTTACAATTGGCTCAATTGCTAATTGTTTACATAACCTAGAGAGGATAGATAAGCATCTTCTTGGTGATCTAGTAACAAATGGACTTCCAAGGAGCAATATTTCACTACTACATGTTTTGAACTCAAGGGATGCTTTGGACTACCATAACTTGAGTGATGGAAAAGAGCCCATTGTGTAGTCAGAAAGTGCAGAAGAGGAATTGGGGTCAACATTTTGCAGGTTGCCAGAGAACTTGTTGCTACAATTGGATAATTGTGCAAGGGAAAACAAAAATCGATACTTATTTGTCTATTTGTCAATGCTTGTTGCAAGGGGTTTTTTCAAAACCATCCAGCTGGGATTTTTAATGGTTGCGCATACACATGAGGACATAGACGCCATGTTTAGTAGGTTTTCAGAGAAGTCGAGAGTTACATAAACCTATACTTTGCCACATTTGATGGATACATTACGAAACAGCTCATCTTCATCTCCAGATCCATTTTTTCTCACAAAGATCCCCGATTTCAAGCAATATTGTGATGGACAAGACATACTTGTTGGACATTCCAAACCGCTTCAGTTCAGGTTCTTTATGCAGGATGAGACACCAATGATGCAATATAAGGCACATGTAGGTGTATCAAGTTAGAGTGGAAGTATTCGTCTTTGGAAAACAGACACAGAAGGCAAGCCAATGTTACCACATGGAGATCCACCTCTAGTACAAATGGCCGAGTATGTCAAGGCCCACGAAGAAGTCATTTTGGGGCTAAAGAACTATATAAAATTTTGGAAAAATTTAGGGAATGGTTCAAGTATTCCGCGATATTATAGACCCGTGATAGATTATTGGAGTAAGGTAATTGAAGAGATTGGAAAAGCAATCATATCAGAGGGAGTCTTGTATGAAATGTTTTGGCCAAAAACTCAAGAATATTCTCACCTACAAAGCACTACAATGAATTTGCAACAAGGAGCAGAAAGATTCGTAGGCCTTGAAGAGTTGAACGATCATTTTTGTGGGCCTCAACGAGATAGGCCAAGGGAAGAGTTTGACCCTATGTCTGATGTGCACCAAGGTGACTTTCTTATGCTTGTTCCGAGTGACACAAAAATCTATCCAGTGTGGCTTGCAATGGCTTTATCTGACATTGATAATGATCCTACATCACCAAACTACAGAAAAATCTTGATTCAATATTGGGCACCTTGCGCGAGAAAAAGTGGGATGACAGATACTCAAGCTTATAGTAATTGTTGGAAGGGTTATTGGGCTGTCAACTATAAGGACCCACAAGTGTGGGAAACTGTAGATGCAATTGTTTGGTCCTGGAGACCCAACAAACAAGGACATTTTCTAGAATAAAGATTCCAAAAAGGCATGCTCTAAAAGCCAAAGAAGGCATCACTCGTGCACATCAACCACACTTGGATCAAAGTTCAGATATGGTATCAAATGTGGAGTAGAATTATGTGGAGCTTCTATTGTGACTATACTAGTCAATTTGTAAACAAAATCTTTTTTGTATCTTCCTTTGTTTTATGTAATTCGTAGTTATTATTCAAATCCATGTGTTGTACATCCTCTTGACTTTTGAACACCACAATCCTATGAGATTTTCACTTTATTTACTAACCACACACCTCAGTTTTTCCCACTTTAAGTGGAAAATTCTCAAATTACATGAATTTAGTCGGTTTGAAGATTCCCATAATGTGAGATTTTTACGAAAATACCTAATATGGTCTTAGATGCAAAAATTTGTCAGTAGTAAATAATCATGATTAATTACATCTGTCCCATTTTTCAACTTTTTTGACCAAGTCAGTATACCACTAGTTTTAACATGTTGTAATAAGCCCACAAACCAAATTTGGTAAGATTTGAATCACTGGATTGGAAATTGTGACCAAATTTACTACGGAAAGATAATTGATGACCATTTGACCAAAAATTGTCCAAACTTGATAAAAGTTAGCTAGTGACCTTAACTAAAGGTGCTTAACAGATCTGTGTCAAATTCGAGGCAAAAAGTTGCAAAATTATAGCTGGAGTAAATAATCGCGATTATTTACATCAGCTTCAAAACTTAAGAAATTTGCAAGTTTGAGTATACCACAAGGTCAAGCATACTAAGTGGACTTCACAAATCAATTTTGGTGAAATTTGAATTACAAAAGTGAGACTTAAGCTAGATTCTTGAGATCAGAGTCTGTGGACACAAAACAGTTGATAAACTTGATCAGATTTTGTCCAAACTTGTTGAAACTTGTCCAGAGACTTTAACAAGTTACATACTTGCCAAACCAATCCAAAAAGTGCAAAAAATTGACAAAAGGAAATAATCGCGATTATTTACTTCTACTATCTAGAGACATCAATTTTGACTTTTGAACTTATACATTGTTAGACCAACCTAATATAAAGCCACAGGGCAATTTTGGGTTCAATCGGATCAAAATTGGTACAGGCACACTCGCAGATAGAAAGTTGCAATTGAATCAAGTGGGAATTGACGACAAGTCAATTCCCACTTGAATTGACCACAAGTCAATTCCCACTTGAATCGACCACAAGTCAATCCAAAGGTGAGTACTCTATCCAGGGCTTCATAATTCTATATGAACCTTAGATCTGGTCATGTACTAGGGAATCAGGGCATACTCGGGGAAACCTCCATTAGAGTATCCACCAAAGAAAGCGTGAATCATGGCAATTCCTTGCACACAATTCTTGAAGAAGTCTCAAACAATTTTTCAAATTCAACATCCGAAATGTCTTCTTACTCGACTCACTCAGAAATCAGAACGACAGTGCGCTATAAGCATATAGTATCTTTTTACAAGACTAACCGTCATGGAGCCCAGGTTTACTTGGACCCTAATAAGGAGTTTGCTATCTGCATTGATGACCATGGTATTGAGTTCGAAGAAGAGATTAGGGCAAACAAACAAGAAAATATGTACATGGATCGAAACAAAACTCAGTATTTACAAGTCAAAAACCCAGACGTGATAGACAAATAGGGGTTAGAAGTAAACACCATAATCCCAGATATGTCAGCAAAAGAAGGACCACCAACTTTAGAACTCAAGGGATACCATCAAGTAGACTTGAAGCCTTTGAAACGGCTTAGTACGGATAATCCTAGGATCAGGGTCTATTGTTGGAAAGATAGAAATATCAAAGATATTTTGTGGACTTCACATGCCAAACTAGGACAACTAACGGCCATGAAGATCATCTATATCTTCAAGATCAAAGATAAGGAATCAGCGGACCTACCAACATACCTGTTTAGGGATTGTTATAACAATAACTTTGTTATGATGACTCATGAGAAGGTAGAACAAACCAAATACCAAGGGTATTCCATACGGGATTGGATATTGGGACAAGGACCATAGACAATTCCAAGAGATGAAGACCGTGAGAGATCATCTGAGAGTAATGTGAAGAAACCAGAAACCACCTCATCACGTAGAAAACTGGGTGACACTAAGGCCAGTCCAGGGCTACATGAGTCACTATTTCCAACAGACGTGTTTGAAGGACTCAGAATAGGACCAACTGCCAGAAGACCTGGAGTTGAACCAAATAGACGCGTCAGACCAGCTGATTTTCAGAAATGGTCAGAAAATACAGTGGATCAGGGGATCGATACGACCACTTAGAAAACTTTAAGCAAGTGCTAAGAGCAGAACGTATATTCGATTTCCATACTCAATTCGAGGGGTTTGGAATGGCATTATAAGGAAAAGCATTGTCATGGTTCCAAAACATTCCACCAAGGTCAATCATGGACTTGAACACATTAGCTTAAGGATTTGTAGCTATTTGTTCCAAAACAGGGATCAAACATAATACGGTAGCTCAAATCTACAACTTTAAACAGAAACATGGTGAGTCTGTTAGGGATTGTGAAACTCAAATGAAACAATACATTGCCAGATGCCCAGAGCTGGAGATACCTTCATAAGAATGACTTGTATCTTTGTTTCTGGAGGGGTTGCTAAACAAAGAACTTTATGCCATACTCTATAGAAAAAGCATACAACCCTAGAAGCGTGTGTATCAGATGCTATTGACTTAGGAACAATTGTGAAATTTTCAACGAAGAAGATGTCCCTAAGGATAACCAAAGCAAGAAAACAGCATCCACTAGACCAGCACAAGTGGGAACGGCTACTGCAGCACCTATGAGGGGACCAAGACAGGGGATACCTCAACAGGGACAACCAATTAGGGCACAAAAATGGTGTGCAATCGAGGGTAAATGGACCAACCATGAGACTCACGAGTGCTATTTCAAACCAAAGTATGATGGAAATTTTCAGTACGTGTCCATGAGGCCACAAGGACAACCCATGTACAGATATCAGCCTAATATGGCCCAAGCTCAAAGACCACCAATGGGTATGGAAAGACCTCAACCTGTGTTGGGACAACAACCTCCTTATCCAGAACATAATGCAGTGCCTGTAAAGTACGTGCACTCTGAAGGAGTCATAGATGAACAAGCATTAGTGCCTGCTACACCCTATGCAGAGCCTAGTTCCTCTACAATAATGGTAGAAGGAGATTGGTATAATCCACATCCATCACCAATGGAAGAAACAGTGACTTATGCTCCACCAGAGCTCGCATTAATCTATTATGTAGCTAACCAAGGTGTCAGACCTGCCATGGTAAGACCCATGATGAAGTCAAGAACAGAAAACTGTCAAAACTGTGGTGTTGATGATCATTGGAAAAATAAATGTCCAGAGCCTGACAAAAATCTCAAACCAATTGAAGCCTATTGCATACAATGTTGCAAAAAGGGAGGACACTTTCCGGAAGATTGTCCTAAAAATCCTTTGAACAAGGGTAAAACCGTAGTAAACGTAGTCCAAGTGATACCTAGTAGCTCATCAGAGAGTGAACCGATTGTCCCAGATCAAGGTAATCACTAGAGCACAGGCCAAGAAAAAGAAATAAAACTCCTTTGATGATTTGGAAAATATGAAAGTTTCTTTTCAAAGAATCAAAGAAGCAGAAGCAAAAGATATGAGATAAGAAAACATGAACAACGGGTTGAAATCGAGGAGAAAACAAAAAAGCTATTCCAGGAAAAGTTGAAAGAAACTGGAAGTAAATTTAAAGAAACAACCGTGAAATCTGGAGGATCCATTCTTGTTGATAAAAATTTTGAGCCTATTAATGCCACCTTGGAAGCCTACCAAGCAGGACTTAAAGCAGTCCAAAACATGGAAAACAAATGGAAAAACTATCCTTCTCCAGACATGGAAGCAGCAAAGCTGGAAGCTTATCAAAATTTGGTAAGAATCACGTAAGAAATGCTGGAAAAACAAAAACCCAAGCTTGAAAGTATCGCAAAACCTGAAGAGCTTGTGGAGAGAGACACTAAAGAGAAATCCGATGTGGTGGCAGAACCCCACCTTGAACCAAACGAGCCAGAGCTTATACTGCCTGACAGTGAAGATGCCTTAGACGGAATTCCATTCGTGGAGGAAGACTGGCTAGGACACTTATGGGAAAAAGTGAGAGAGATCAATGATGGGATCCTAACTCTAAAGTCAGCTCTTATAGAGGAAGTATTGTTGGATAACCTACCTTTTTAAATGAACATGGATGTACAATCCTTGTAAGGGGATTACGGATCGGAAGCTTCAGGAATGTCGAAACCATTGACCTTCAAAACATTACCTTCTTACTTGGGAGATAACAAAGATGAAGCCATCATGTGTAAGACCACTCAAATAAAAAGAGCTGAACAGACTCTAGAAGTAGACAACCTTCATTCAATCATGTCTACACCCATCCAATGCACTCTTACCTTGGGAGAATTGTCAAAACTCATACCATACTTATGGAATGATTTGCAAAAAACCCTAGAGAAGGTGGTCCCGAATAATGGGGTTAATCTCAAAAAATTTGGGAAAATTGAAAAATGAAATGGACAACAAAGAGATTCGATCAGTTCCTATGAACAAAGTCAGAGAATATTATGAAGGAGAGGAAGGAAACACCACCCTCCCAATGAAATATAATGACATTGAAATCACGGCGATATTGCATAGTGAAGCTGGCATAGCCAAAGCCACTAAGGCAGTATGGGAATCCTGGGAACATCCAACCATTAGACTAACTCGAATGAAATTACAGTTGGATGATGGACACATTGAGAGACCATTAGGGCTGCTTGAAAAAGTGATAGTCAAATCCCGTGGAATTGAATAACAACACACTTTTGCCATAGTACACTTTGG
The DNA here is from genome assembly GCF_014529385.1 of Adiantum capillus-veneris. Taxonomy (NCBI): domain Eukaryota; kingdom Viridiplantae; phylum Streptophyta; class Polypodiopsida; order Polypodiales; family Pteridaceae; genus Adiantum; species Adiantum capillus-veneris. The sequence goes on from NC_140960.1 coordinate 49,242,939, forward strand.
AAAAAAACTCAACTATGAAATCATATTGGGAAGACCTTTCATACGACAGGTACATCTTATCCAAGATTAGGGAAAAAAATATCTGTACTTGAAGCAAGTGGGATCTATAACAAGAGTAATTCTAAAAGACCACACTTATAGAGATCTCTTGAAAACACCCATCCAAGAGTTTGATTCAATATCTTCGGCTGAAACTAAACTTCCATCCTAGATAAACAAAGACACTCCTATTTGGATGTGTGGAGCTTCACAAAATGGAAGCTTAAGACGAGAAGAATGTATCCTAGAAAGGGACTGCACAGACGAAGTCTATGTACTTGAACCCTTTCCAGAGCATTTGGTTGAGCCATTTGAGTGGACTCAAATTTTAGCGACAATGGATGTATGTGTGAATATGTCTATGTCTACTCAATTTGGCAATGAGGATTGCTACGACATAATTCCCATCCAAATGATTTCAATCCTCAACATTGAAGACAAAAATGAGGAACCCAAGGACTTAATGAAAGCTCAACAAGTCTTTTCAAACCTCTATGATGATGCAACTGATGAGTTAGATGAACACTCAGCTATCTCAGAAGGTTCGGGGTCAAAAAAAGAGCAAATGAGAGCTAAGCTACTCTTAAAAGGAGGGAAGGAAAAGTTTTTTGACTTCCAAACGAGAAATCAAGAAGACATAAATGGTATAGACGAGAAAGAGACACCAGAATTGTGAAAACACGACCTATTCCATCAGTCTCCAGTAAACAAAAAATTCTGTTGTAGATAGATGCATATGATTGTGTCAAGGACAAAATCGCTGGAAGATATCCTTCAAACAAAAACTCAGAAATGTCTCAGACATCGAGAAAAACAAGGAAGGGTACTCAAGCAAACCCATAGAATAAGAAACCAACCATGACACGAGTCAAGCGGAAAAAGAAATATCAAGAGGGAGCTGAAAAAAGATCTAAAGGAGATATACACAACCGAAATGGAAACCACGAAAGAGGATGGTAAGGATGTTATGCATGTTCCATCCCATTACAAAATGTATACCCTCCAAGATCAGAAAATTATAGTCGAACAACCTGTTAAGGAACTACGGAAATGGGACGAGTCTTATGGACCTGAAATGCTAAAAGGATAGACTTGGCTGAACCAAGAGAAGAGCCTAGACCGTCTTACATTGCGAATGACCTAATAGGAGAAGAAGAAGAGCTCTTGCTGAGCTTGTTAAAGGAATACCCATGAGAGATGATGCGAAACCAAGTAGACAAAGGCCATACACGTATAATGAAACATTTTCCAGGAACATAAAAGAAGAGATTGAAAAACTAAAGGAAGCTGAATTCATTTACGAAATTAAACACACAAATTGGGTGTCTCCAATTTTGGTAGTACCCAAGAAGAATGAAAAATTACGAATGTGTGTTAATCTCAAAAAGGGGAATGCAGCTACCATTAGGGACAACTTTCCTCTTCTAATAACTGAGCATGTTTTAGAACAAATTGTAGGAAAAGAAGCTTACATCTTCTTAGATGGATTTTTGGGATACAATCAACTTTTGGTTGACCCAAAAGATCAGCATAAAACTGCTTTTACAACAAAATGGGGTATATTTTCCTATCGGGTTATGCTGTTTGGGGTAACTAATGCTCTAACCACATTTCAAAGGTTGATGAGCCATACTTTCAAAGAATATGGATGATCTATGCGTACATTCATCAACCCGGGCTGATCGTTTTGAACACCTCAAAAAGTTATTCGAAAAATGTAGACTATATAGGATTTGCTTAAATCCTGAACATTGCACATTCATGGGTAGACAAGGAAACTTTCTTGGACATATAGTGTCTAAAAATGGCATAGCTACTGGCATTAAGAAGATTCATATCATTGCTAATTTGCCTAGACCAACAATAGTCAAGGGGGTACAAGCCTTCATGGGGCATTGTGGATATTACCGACGGTTCATCTACATGTACCCTATAATTGCAAAACCCATGTATAGCTTGATCACACATTTTGAATGGACTGAGGCATGTGAAGAATCCTTCATGAATCTTGAGAAATATCTCACCTCAGCTCCAATATTGAAAGCACCAAATTGGAATAAGATATTCCACGTACATGTATTGCTTCAAATTTTGCTATCGATTGTATACTAGCTCAACCTCCTAGGAGATGGGAAAATTGAATTTCCTATTTCTTATGCTAGCCAAAAATTAAACATGGTAGAAAAGAATTACACCACCACCGAAAGGGAAGGATTAGAAATGATCTATGCCGTTAAAAACTATAGACATTACCTATTGGACAACAAGTTTGTGTTCTTTGTGGACCGCCAAGCTTTGTTGTATTTGGTCAACAAGCCATGCAACAGAGGGAGAATAGTGAGATGGTTCATCATTCTTCTTGAATTTGATTTCACTGTGGTTGTAAAAAAGGGCACTACACATCAACAAGGAGATCATTTGTCAAGGATTGTTTCAGGAGAATCACCTAAAGGGGTAGACGATGATCTACCATATGCCTATTTGTTCTCTGTGGAAATGATACCTCGATGGTCGGAAAACATTGTGTCATTGATGACAATAGCTAAAGTGGATTCACAAATACCACTTCCTATCACAATCGAATTAATTGAGCAATTGGCTGTGTATCAATTACTAGCTGGTAGGCTATACAAAAGAAATCGGAACAGGATATTGCTTTTATGCATTAATTCTGAAGAAAAAGAACAGTACCTAAGTCAAGCACATGTTACCATAGTAGGACTTCACTTTGCGGAAGACCAAACTATGCAACGGATCTTGAGACTTGGAGTATTTTGGCCAACTCTGAGGAGAGATGTTCGATCTTTTGTAAAGGATTGCCCTCAATGTCTAAAACAAATACCCATACCTCATGTAACATTGTTTCAAATGTCACCTATTCCTAAGTGGAGTAGTTATCGGGTTACTTACTTATCAAGCCGAACATTTCCTGAGGATATGAGTAAATGCCGTCAAAGAGCAATTAAAATTGAAGCAAGAGACTATTCTCTTAATGGTAACCAATTGTATCGGAGGGGTAAATATCAATATTTGTGTCTTTGTGCAAATGAAAACGAGTATATTCATATTATAAAACAAGCACATGCTGGATTAGCTGGAGGTCACTTTTCTAGTGAGACCACTGCAAGAGCAATCTTGATGGCAAGCATATGGTGGCCAACACTTTTTGCAAATGTCAAATAATATATTCGAAGGTGTGATGCTTGTCAACGAGCAAAAATGCCAACACGAGTAGATAGCATGCCCTTATATCATTGTAGCTACGGACTATTTGACCAAGTGGGCCGAGGCTAAAGCAACTCAAAAGAATGATTCCATAACCACTGTTGCATTCTTATATGAGTATGTATTCACGAGATATGGACTGCCAATAGAAATTGTCAGTGATTGGGGAACTCATTTCCTCAATGAGGTAATCGAGTATTTTCTTAATGAGTTTATGGTCATCCATAGCAAACGGGCAAGCTGAGCATACGAATAAAATTCTTAGCTCGGTACTGACTAAAGTGGTTAGTTCAAGAAGGACGGACTGGGAAATGAATCTCCATGCTGCTCTATGGGCTTATCGAGTTTCATTCAAAACAGCTTTAAATGCTACACCCTTTAACCTTGTTTATGGTCTTGATGCCATACTTCCAATAGAATGTCTATTGCCGACATTAAGGGTAGCACAGAATCTTGAGTGGATTGTACATGAATTGTGTAGAAAGACTTGAAGATTTGGAAAAGCTAGATGAGCAAAGGCTAACTGTTGTAGCTCATATCTATGTACAAAAGCAAAAACAAAAACACTTTTTTGATTCCCAACTTAATCACAAAAATATTCAAGAAAGGAGACTTAGTTTTAGTCTATTCCCTTAAGCAACACATCCCCAAGTTTAAAGAAAAAGGAAACGGACGGTTTATCATTGAAGATGTATCTCCAAGTGGAGCAGTAAAATTTTCCACCCTAGATGGTGAACCAATGGCTAATTGGATTAGTGGATGTTGTTTAAGGAAATACAATTTGCCACTAACCAATGAATTGCTAGAAAGAATGCATGCAGCCAAGCAAAGGAAGATTAAACGACAACAGGTTATTGATGAATCCCAAGAGGAAGCTCTCGACTTCGGGTACTCAAGCGGAAAGCTGCTCTCAAGAATCAACAGATACCGATTCCCATCAACACTCTGAAAATAGATGATCAACAATGGGAATTACCTAATGACGCAGTTTCAACAGATGATGACTGGTTAGACGGAATGGACCTGTGCATCAAAGTACAGCTCAACAATCATAACACCTATGCTTTGGTCGACACAAGAGCTAGAGTAAATGCAGTAAGTTATTCCACGTACAAAATAGCAACAAGCCAAGCATTGACAGTAGGAGTAATGAAAATCAAAGGATGCAACAAGAACCCAACTCCAACATTGGGAGTAGTCAACTTGAAAGTGATAGTACATGGATGTTCATGTCCTCATCAATTTGTATGCTTACCAGATGAACACATGAATGAGACGATGATTCTTGGAATTCCCTGGATGTGAACATACAAAGCAGTACCATATTGGGATACAAATTAGATAAAGCTATCACCTAAAGGAGGGAAACTCATTGTTCTAATTGCACCAAGCAAGGAAGAATGGAAAAGAAGCAATCAACAAACCAAACCACGAAGTAGTCAATCTTCTCCATCCCCTCGACAAGAAAATGCTACAAGTAGCATGCAAGAAGTCATGAAAATTTGGGTATTAAAAGCACAGCTTAAGGATAAATCGATTCAAATCTAGGTGCCTAAAACTTCACCGCCGACAAAACAAAAGAAGGTTCCAAGGGTTAAAACATAGAAACGGGCATCTCCGAGCAAGGAACCTAACATGAAAATGGTTTGGAAGAAAAAGGAGCACTTATCTTCTCCACAAACCACAAAACCAATCAAGCAATGGCAAGTTAAGTCTCAAAAGACTTCACCACACCATGCAGCACCAAGCAGACTTGTTACCATATACATGTGGTAGTGATGTGTGTGAACACACTAGGACCGCCGGGGCATTTTTTTCCTCTTTAGGAGGTTTTTTCCCCCGTGCATTGTATATATGCCCATCACTCTAGGGCTATCTATCTTTCCATTACACACTAAGTAACACACTCTCTATTGTGTGCCTTGAGCTTCCTTCATCTTCTCCAAGCTGTGTGCATTTCTCTACAACTCTAATTCCAACAATTGGTATCAGAGCAGGTTGTGTCCTCTCGGGCTCAGTCACTAGCTGCTCCAGTACACACCTGCTCACTTTCTCCGATTTCAATGAGATTTGGTGAGCATTCGTAGGTCGACAAATATTTCGGGACATCTCATAGAGCTGGGTCTGCTCAGTGTTTTGATTCGGGCTTATTTCGGCCTCCGTTTCCACTATAGGCAGGTCTGCACAAGCAATTTCATCATTTTGTGCAAAAATTTTGTCAGTGCCGTTTTCTGCATAACATGTGCCTTATAGTCTTCTATGGTTTGTGCTATATAGCACGTGTTGTTCCCGTTCCGTTTCTCCTATTTTTTTGCAGTTTTCACATCAGGTGCAGCATTTATCATGGCTGACAACAACAACACAGATGTGTTCAAGATGTTTTCTCTGAGGACAGGTTGGATGGGGATAATTACCCTATGTGGGCTTATATGATGCAACACGTTCTAGTGTCAAAGGGCATCTAGAATATTGTACAGGGCATTGATGTACGTCCTGGTTCTGAGGATGTAGGCGATGTTGAGGATGTTGCAGGTCTTGCTGCAAGGATTGCTGCTGTTAGAGTTGTTTTGCCTACGGTAGAACAAGCTCGTTGGGATGTTAAGGATGCGCAGGCTCATGCATTGATTGCGTTGTCTGTGAAGCACACCACTGTTCCTCACATCCGTTCAGCAAAATCTGCAAAACAGGCTTGGGATATTTTGGTTGGTCTTTATGCAAGTCGCAATGAGGCTAAAATTGCATTGTTGCGTAAAGAGCTAGAGTCAAATATTATGCATGAGGAAGATGATATGGACACTTTCCTTGCTAGTATCAAGGATATCAATGAGCAACTTATTTCTGCAGGAGAAGTCATTTTAGACAGTTCCCTTGTGCAGACTGTTCTTGATGCCTTACCAGATTCTTACCAGACTTTTTCTAGTACTTGGAGACTTATGACCCAAGGAAATCTAGAAGTTGTCAAGTTTGATGCATTATGCACATTGCTGTTGCAAGAGTCACTTTCCAGAAAAAACAGGACAAGACAGCGTGCAGTTGAACAGGCTTTTATTGCTTCTCAGAGAAAGGGTGGTAACAGTAATGCAGCCACTTCTTATGGTTCTGTTGCGAGTGGCAAAAGTTCTGTTCCTAATGCTTCTGCTGGCAGCACTTCGTCTGGCAATTCTCGTGATAAGGGAAAAAAGAAGATGTGTTGCCATTCTTCTAAAGCTAATGATCACTTGATCAAGTCGTGTCCTAAGTTGAAGGCCAAAGAGGCTAAGAAGAAAGAGGGTGGTTCCACTGCAAATGGTGGTTCCACTACAAATGCATCCATTGATGAGTCTTCTGTGAAAGGAGACTATGATTCTGATGTTGATGCAGAATGGGCTTTTACTGCAGAGTGCACTTACAATTATGTTGTCCATGATGCATGCTTGCCAGTTGCTGCAGATTCACATGTGTGGTATTTCGACAGTGGTGCTACAAAGCACATTACCTCACATCGTGAATTGTTTACCTCTCTCGAGTATGTCCCTCATGTGGGAATTCAGTCACTTGTGCCAACAATGCCTCTTATCCGGTTCAAGGAGTTGGAAAGATTGTGATTACTGCTGCAAATGGAAGTTCCTTCATACTTGTTGATGCACTTTATGTACCTTGGATTAAGAAGAATCTCTTGTCTATATCTGCACTTGCTAGACTTGGACTTGTAGTCAAATTTGTGGATGACAAATGTACAGTTCATGATCTCAGTTTTGGTGATGAAATTGTTGCATCTAGCCTTTTGTGTCGTGGGTTGTATAAGCTCATTTTGTATGACAAGTATGGACAAAATTTTGCAAATGCTATTGCAGATTCAAGTGCTATTTTAGATGCAAAACTTTGGCATGCACGTTTTGGTCATCTGAATTTTGCCAGTTTGCTACATTTGTAGAAATCTGATATGGTTGCTTCTTTGCCGCCTCTTGAAGCACCTGTCAAACATCTTTGTGAAGGCTGTATTTTGGGTAAGATGCAGCGTCTAAGTTTCCAAAGGATGGTTCAGTTCGGGCCACATGCAGGTTGCAGCTTGTGCATAGTGATGTTTATGGGCCCATGCAAACTCTGTCCTTGGGCAATTACCTTTACTTCGTGACTTTCATTGATGATTACTTTAGGCATGCATGGGTATTTCCGCTTAAAGCGAAGTGCGAAGTTTTTATGTGCTTCAAACAATTTCTTGCTATGGCTGAAAATGTCTCGAAATGTACTATGGGCACCCTCCATTCCGATCGAGGGGGAGAGTATATGTATCATGAATTTAATGCATTTCTGGCTAGTCGTGGGATGAAACACAAATGTACAGTGCCTTACACACCTCAGCAAAATGGTGTTGCTGAGAGGAAAAACAGGTCACTGATGGAAATGGCACGATGTATGGTCAAAAGTCAAGCTTTGCCAAATTCTTTTTGTCTTGAGGCCATCATGTGTGTCACTTATGTACTTAACAGGTGTCCTACGAAAGCTTTACAGTCTATTACTCCATATGAAGCATGGCATGATAGAAAGCCTTCTATTGAGCACATGCGTTTTTTTGGTTGTTTGGCATTTGCTTTGGTGCCACAAACACATGGCAGAAAATTGGATGATAAAGCTGTCAAATGTATTTTTGTTGATTATAGTGCTGAAAGAAAAGGTTACAGGTTATATCATCTGCAAACAAAGTGTATTCTAGTTTCACGGGATGTAGTGTTTATGGAAGATTCTATTCAGCCCTTGCTGTCATGTACTAGAGACAGTAATGTAAGCTCACAGGACATTTATGACACTTTGTTGCCTCTTTTGAGTGGTGGAAATACGAATGTAAGTTCCAATGAGGCAAATGTACAGCATATGGGGGTTTCTGAAAATGTTACAGGTCAGCCTATTACTAATGCAGATGTACATGATGTACTTGATGAGGAAAGGACTGAAAATGAGCAGGCTAGAGATATCCCAAAATGGCTGGTGCACACTTTGGGATGCACCTTTGTCTAGTCGTACACTTTCAGGCTCTCGCCATGCATCTTATGCATCAAATTGTTATGCTTTGGCTGTGTCTAGCTTACATGATGTTGAGGAGCCTCTATCTTTTGATGAAGCATAGAATTCAGAAAATGGATGGCTGCCATGGAATCAAAATATGATGCACTTATAGAAAATGACACATGGACTTTATGTGATTTGCCTCCTGGCAAAAAGGCCATTGGTACGAAGTGGGTTTAAAAGTTGAAACGCAAGCCGGATGGTGAGATCGATCTCCATAAGGCTCGACTTGTTGCAAAGGGTTATGCACAGCAAAAAGGCATAGAGTATGAAGAGACTTTTCCTCCCATTTGTCGTATGACTACTGTGTGTTTTCTATGTGCATTGGTAGCTCATTTTAGTTGGGATGTACATCAATCAGATATTGTTACTGATTTCTTGAATGGTGACATATTTGAGGAAGTTTATGTGACGCAGCCTTGCGGTTTTGTCATAAAAGGACAAGAGGACAAAGTGTGCAGATGTAAGAAGGCTTTGTATGGGTTGAAGCAATCTCCTCGTGCTTGGTATGAGAAAGCTGACACTCATTTGGTTAAACGAGGCTTTCGTAATAGTCCAACAGAAAGCACATTGTATGTAAAGCGTGAGGGTGATGTACTTCTCATTGTGGTTCTTTATGTCGATGATTTTCTTATCACTGGACCAAATGAGAGACATATTTCTAAATTTAAGGCTGATTTTAATGCTACTTTGAAGATGAAAGATTTGGGGTTGTTGCATCATTACTTGGGTATACAGTTTAAGCAGTGTGATGGTGGTATTGCCTTGTGTCAAAAAAGTTACATAGAAACATTGCTATGTAAGTTTGGACTTGAGGATTGAAAACCTATTGCCACTCCCATGGAAATAGGTTTGAAGTTGAGTCTACATGATGCTGGCGATCCTGCTGATGTCACTCTTTACCAAACTGCTATTGGTTGTCTCATTTATGTATGCAACACGAGGCCAAATATTCAGTTTGCAGTCTCACAGGTCAGCAGATTTATGCATAGCCCAGGGTCTAAGCATTGGCAGGCTGTCAAGAGGATTTTCCGCTACCTTAGTGGCACTTTACATCTTGGCTTGTTTTATCCCAAGGGGGGATCATTGCCGCCAGACTTACATGCTTTTTCGGACTCAGATTGGATTGGTTGTTTTGACACGCGAGCTTCCACAAGTGGTTTTTGTTTCATGCTTGGCAGTTCATGTATATCATGGTTGAGCAAGAAGCAACCTACTGTGGCCACTTCAAGTTGTGAGGGTGAGTACAGGGCAATCTTCACAGCTACGGTTGAGTGTGTATGGCTCGAACGCCTTATGGTTGATTTGGGTGTTGGACAGGACACTGCCAACATTATCTACACTGACAGTCAGAGCTCATTGGCAGTTGCAAGGAACCCAGTTTTTCATGCTCGCACAAAGCACTTTGAGGTGCATTGCCACTATGTCAAGGAGAGGCTCTCAGCAGGAGAGATCAGCTTGTCTTATGTGCCAACACAGGACAACCTTGTAGATCTTTTCACAAAGGCATTGTCTCGTGAGAAGCTTGAAGCTTTCCGCAAAGCTTTGGGCTTACTCCCCTTTGTGGATTGATCATGTCCTTAGGGATTGGCACTTCCCTTTACTCATGTACCAGCTCTCGTTCACCGCATCACTCTAGGGGGGGATTTGTTACCATATGCATGTGGTAGTGATGTGTGTAAACAAACTAGGACCGCCGGGACATTTTTTCCCTCTTTAGGAGGTTTTTTCTCCGTGCATTGTATATACGCCCATCACTCTAGGGCTATCTATCTTTCCATTACACACTATGTAACACACTCTCTATTGTGTGCCTTGAGCTTCCTTCGTCTTCTCCAAGCTGTGTGCGTTTCTCTGCAACCCTAATTCCAACAAGACCAACCTACCAATGGCGAGAAAAAGCTCGACAACAGTCAAAAGTGCTACCAACAGCTCAAGCAATCGGTGTGCTAAAGCATCCTGATGGTACAATTAAGCAGACAGTACACAAGCTACAAGATTTTCTCTTTGAAAAACATCAGCAGCAAACCTCGACATCGGAAACCCTTGAGTTAATTACTCAAGACCCAGCTCTTGCACGTCATATTGGTTTGAATTGCATTGATCTCATAGCATGGTAGAGCCAACCACGGCTATGCGTAGACACAATTGTTCAACCCATGCACACAGTCACCGCGGAGTACGCCATCTAGGAGGGGTGGAAGGGCACTAAGTACTAAGTAATTAAGGGAAATGTTTGAAGAGGGAGGAAAAAGCTCGATGTTAACGTGTGATTTTTTGCAAAATTACCTAATAATGCCCTTATAATTCATCATCAAGGAAAAATTCACTGATAATATCTTCCCAATGAGTGTAAATAGTGTATATACTATCAGAAAATCATCAAAAATAGTCATTTTTTGGGTATTTTTCATCAATTTTATTGATAATGAGGCGTAAAAATAGAAAAATCAAACAAAAAACAATAAAGCTGTGTTTTTCAATGGATTTTCTTAATTATTGGATCTTCACTTGACTTTTTTAGAGCATTTTGCTATTTTCTTTGATTTTTTCAAATAGACAGGTCAAAAATTAATAATAAATAGCAGGGAAGCTCATATGGAAAAATGGAAGACACGATGGTGATCAGAAAGACAAGGAGAACAAGTACAAAAATTTTCAATGAAATTAAAAGATGAAAGCGGGAAGCCTAAATTAGGCGGCTAGGCCTACTTTTGTAAAATTCTTGCAGAATGAGCTACAAGAATCCGATCAGGGAAATTTTTGTCTAACATAGATTTCACGGCCTAGTAGGACTTACGGGGAAATCTGGGAAAATTGGTTCGGGAAGTCCGAGTATAGATATCCAAGGTAGGCTAAAATCACCTCATTTCCACTTGCAGCCTTTGCAGAGAGAGATTTCGGCCTCTTTCGCGCAACTTTTTTGGAGCCCACAATTGACCATTTTTAGCGTCGTCTCACACGAGACATGAGGGGTAAGTTCTCTACTCGTCAATGATCCATTTTGTACAGCCAATAGCTAGTCTAAAGCCCAAGAAAAAACCCTACAAACCGAGCAGTGCACGACGACCTACGACCAAAAACTGACCATAGCGGCCTGCCAGCTCGACCAAATTAGATGGTATTTGAACCATAGCATGCCCTAACATAATAGAAACTTTCTATATCATCAGTTGACCATTCGACAGGGGTCGAGGGGGTCCCCAGTAGAAAAGCTAGGTTTTTGACAAATGCCAGAATTCCGATCTGACTCCACAGATGGCTTGCTTATGAGGTTTATATAGAATGGATATGATTGGTTTGGTGAAATCCATCAAGCAAAGCCCTCGAAAATTAGAAAACGGCTCGAAGGTGACAAAGCGTCAAATTCGACATATGGGGCCAAACTGACTCCAAATGAGCCAGAATTGGACAAGTTGCTTCACGACTATGTTACGGACAAGTCCAAAGCCTCAAAGTTGACCGACCAACCCAACAGGCAGTGTACTGACAAAAAACGGTGATTTCAGAGTCGACAAATCACAAAGTGATGCCGGCATGACCCAACTTGACCAAATTCAATTTAGGACTTGTTTTAGGTGTATGGAATATGTCTAGGTCAAAATTTGTAAGTTTTGCAAAGAATTTGTCACTGTTGTAAATAATTGCGATTATTTACTTTTGAATCATTTTTTCTTGAAAATTGTCACATCTCCTCACCTATCATGTGTAGACACCTATTACATGCCAAAAATCAAGTATGAGCCAAAATGACCACCCATTACTTGGAAAATTGTCAAAAAACGCAAAGAAGTCTTGCAAGCCAATTTTTGGGTTATGGACAAGATTTCTTGATCCAAATCACCTTATATCTCATATACAGGGTCTATACAATGCTAGAAAGTTTGTACCAAAAAATGTTAATTTTGGAAGAAAAGTTAATAATCGCGATTATTTACTTTCTAGCCAAAATTGGGAAGTTTTGATATTTTGCCATCATACATCCAAAGTATATCATGTGTTAAGCCCACTAGCCAAGTTTGAACCAATTTGGAACTCAAAATCAAAAATTTCCTTTATATCTACTGTTTCAGAGACCTAAAGCCAAAATCTGGTACCATTTTCACCCTATGCATCCAAATGAGCCCATATTTCACTCAGAGCATGTATTTGGTATATACTTCAAGCCTATGAAGCCAAGTTTGCAAAAAGTTGAAAAATTGGCTCAGATGTAAATAATTACGATAATTTAATTTGGTTGCAAAAACTTTCTTTGACTTCACATTTTTGTTCCTTGCATGTTTTTATGCATCTATGCTCGTTCAAAAATTGATTTGAAGCAAATTGGACCAGAATTCTCAGCATTTCAGACTAAAGAACATTTCAAAGAAAATTCCAACAAATCTGCTAACTTTGCACTCTATTTACTGAACAGGATCCATGCAAGCAGCAGAGAGGGCCAAGAAGAAGCTCAACCAAAAGGAGAAGTTGCAGGAACTACCCGCTTATCAACTAGGCCCTGATTCAGTCAAGGCGGCTAAGGTAGCATACCTCTCCAGAGAATAGCTTGAAGAGCATCACAATACAGTCTTCACCAGAAGATTCAAGAGTGAAGAGGGGCATCAGGTGGAGTTGCAAATCCTACCTAAGGAAGTATATGATGTTGCCGCCAAGCTAGAGACCAAAGAAGCCAACTACATGCTTGGACTCAAAGACTTCTACGAACAAGAGACTTGCAGAGTGGATTTTCACAAAGCTTACGAGCTTCTATCCACAATTAAAGAATATGGAACCGCACAGATATCTGACACTCAAGGAAACAAGGTTGAAGTGGTCATCACTAAAGATATAGTAGCAGAGGCACTTAGCCTCTGCCTATAGAAGGAATGACCATAAGAGCAAGAGATAGGAAAACAGTAGGAATCTTTACCAAAGAGACAGCCGCCGCTACCTTTGTAGGTTTGATTCACAAACAGGTGGAAGAGCCAGCCAGATTGTACCATCAGTACTTTCACTTCTTGGCAAAAAGGTCACCAAGGTATACCATGCCAAATCACGCAGTTGCCACCACATTTACCCAAGTTCTAAAGTCAACAACCAGGGAACCAGTGGACCACGCCTAGTATATCCTGACCACTTTGAAGGGCATCAAGAAGGAAGGCAAGATCACTTACTTGGGTGCGCCAAAAGTCTTAACGAGGATAGCATACCATGCCATTGGCATGGCTGACAATTTACCACCTACTCCTGATCAAAATACAGGGATATTGGAAGCACAACCCTCTCCAAGAGCTACAAAGTCAGGAAAGAGATCTTATAAATCCGATGAAGAATCAGCTGACAGCTCGCCGAAAAGGCACAACGGCGAGAGCTCGGATAACAAGGAAAAGAGAGCTCGTAGAGAAGAAATGAAAAGAAAAGCTGTGGCCTCCCACCAAGAAGAGCCCACACAAAAACAAGCTCGTTTTGAAAGAGAGAAATAGTCCTACCAGCGCAGTAGACAAGCACAAGGGAAGGACCCAGAGAAATGGGTGTCTACTGGACTTAAAGGCACAAGAACAAAGCATCACACAAGATAAGAGGTTGAAGATCCGACAGAGAGTTTGGAAAAAATGTACCAAGAAGCGGAGGCCCTAAATCTGAAGGAAGCACAAGAAGCGGTAAGGAAAGCCAAAGAGGTAGAGGAACAGAGACAAGCCAAGGAGATGGCTAGAGAAGAAGCACAAGAGCAAGGTTACGAGTCTCTCAGACCCACCTCACCGCCTACAGAACAACGGGACCATTCCATGCCAATCCCACCACTATCACCTGCGAAAGATAGAGCCAAAGATTCTAAGTCCACCAAAGAAACAAAATCCACACAAGAGGCTGACCAGCACGAGAAGCAACAAGAGAAAGAAGCAGAGCTGCAACAAGAGAAGGCTGTTGAAGCTACTCAAAATCCTGAAGAGCAAAAGGCAAGTGAATATGCACAAGAGGCCACTGCTACACAAGAGCAACAACAACATCAAGAACCGGAACCAGATAAAGAAGTGAGCCCTGCACCTGAAGAGACTACATAGTCTGAGCCATCACCCTCTACTTCACTCATCCAAAAACCGCCAGGGCAACAAGGCCTCAGGATGACAAAGAAAAATACCAATCCTCTACCTCCACACAAGAAGAACCACCAGCTACAACGCAGCAGAAATACACACATGAGGCTACAGGCACATCTACTCAGCTAGCTTGACAGGAGGATTGGCAGTCAAACGACGAGGTAATATTATAAGTGAATGAATATGCAAGGCAGATACAAGACATGACGGAGAAACTCCGTTCATCAGCACTTAGCCGCAACACAAACACCAAAGAGCTTGAGATGGTGATTGACGCTCTCAAGGAGAGTTAGAAGACAGGATGACTGTCATCGCCGATCTTTAGAGGCAAGTGCAGGAGATGAAAGCAGAAGTTGAACAGCATCAGCTAGCTACAGATAGACAAAATAAAGAAATGGAGGAGTTAGGTGATCTGCTTACCAAGTTATCCAATGTTTTGCAAAGCAAAAGATGAGCAGCTGACATAAGTTACAAATGAACTTCTCACAATATCCTTGTCAACTCAAAAAATTCAAGTGCAATTGAATGTTGCAAATGCCTCTTTACAGTACTCTGAATAGCGAATCAATGATCAGGCAATCTTCTTACGACAAATAAGAGAAAATCCCGCCGTGGCCTCGATCAAAGGGACTGATGAGTGTACAAGGCACTAGAAAAGAAGAACAAGGACTGATGAGTGTACAAGGCACTAGAAAAGAAGAACAAGGACTGATGAGTGTACAAGGCACTAGAAAAGAAGAACAAGGACCTTGAGTTAGATTTAAAGCCAGAGCAATCACAGTGCAGGGACCTGGCACTAATGTGGGTCCAAAGAGAAGAAGAGCTCCTAAAAGAAATAGCAGAGCTCAAGAGAGTTAACCAACTCCTCAGAGATGGAAAACCGAATAGGCAGGAAGAGGCAGGCACTTCAAAGCCGTCGCAAATAGACATACCCTCGGTCTCATTTGTTGAGTTTGAGACACAGTCCACAGCAGAGCCGAGTGGTGAAGAAGATTTCCAGATTAACATCACAGATGCAGACAGAGTGCCAATGGTCTAACTGTCAAAAGTTGAAGAAGATGCACTAAAAGAGAAGATCATCCAAGAGGTGGATGAGCAGTGAAAAGCTTCAATGGATTGAGAGTTGAGAGTTCTACACTTTGTCAACGTCACTCAACTCACTCCCAATCAGATCAATGCTCAATTGGCATCAACAATCCCTACCATACCCTCTCATAAAAGTGAAACTACTACAGGTAAAAGAGAGCTTGTACAAAGACATGCAAGAAGATGGCGCAGATAAATACCACCAAAAGTGGAGGTTAAGTTGGCTGAACAAGAATCCGTGGTATTTGATTCTGTTCACGAGAGCACCTGCAGCCCTGCAAAGAGATCCCTCATTTTGTCCTATACCCAGAGTAAGGGCATGGCAAGAGCATGAGGCACTGCAAAAGAAGAGGCCAACTTGGCTTAACTACCCAAGACTACTAGCTCTAGAGAGAGGACAAGCAACAAAGGAATACAAGGTGAACACCCTAATGGGCGCCATGTCTTTCTTCAAGAGTCTATCGAATCTCTCCTGCGCAATGCTATTTAAAATTTGTAGAATGTTGCTCACATGCATCCAATTTTTTTATGAGCCTGAGCAAGCAAGAGCCCCATGGATGTCATTTTTAAAAGGTAACAAGGGATTATGCTATGATCTAAGTAGTCAGCCTTCCGAAGAAGTACTTTACGGCTTCTATGCTAGATGTATGTTTTTACCATCAAGCAATATGTTGGCATTTGAAGAAGCTTTCTACACTGGATTCTTCACCTGGCGAATGAAGATCTTTGCGCCAGGATCAGCAACCTCACATCCAAATTTGTAGGGTACTCAGCGGTGGAGCTGAAGAATAGAGTGATCGTGCAATTTCTTCAAGTGCCAGACAAAGAAAGAAAAATCAGATACAAGAAGGCACTGGATGCGCTTAAAGACCACCTCGCCAGCTGTCAACCCGAAGATTATTTCAGCCCATAAAGCTGTGTCAAGGGACGACATAGGCGAGGAGGGGGGGGATGTTAGCAGCAAGCTAATAGGGACACCATTTTTCGGAGTTCTCTTTGTAAAACATTTATTATTTTGATAAACCGAGAATACTGTAACTCTTATTTTCTTGGATAAACTCTGTAATTAATGATCCGGGGCTACAAGCTTCGAAATTGTATCAGCCAGTCATTTCCCAGCTTTGGTAGAACTCCAGATTATTAGTTTTGACCACCCAAAAACCTTGGCTAAGGTATAAAAGCCAATTTTTGTAAGTCTTTTATAAGTTTTTGGATAAGAAATAAACAGCGTGAGCTAACAGCGCTCACTCCTCTCCTTCTCGTGCTTCCTACTCCCTCCCTGGTTGTCACATTGCAGTCGCATTTGTTGCATTGCAATCGCAGGTAAGAGCTCTACGCATTCATGTAAACACATCACAGTATTTCGTAGCTTTTGGCATCGCCGACCTGCGGTCTAATTTCATCATAACTAGGAATTTACACTTTTAAATCAAAAACTAAGCATAGGTGGGGTATTGGGGCATCATTGCTAAGCATTTAGATGCATTCTGGGTCAAAAATGACTAGGTCAAAAATCCACTGCTGTTAATAATCGTGATTTTGGAACTTGACCTAAAGTGGAGTTTGAGAACATAAGCATGTGTGCTTAGGTCTTATAAACATGTCCTAGAAGTTTTGTTACGTTTGGATGTCATTTGATGCTGTAACGGATGTGATTTGTTTGCCAATGAGCGATTGGCTTTTGGTGATTTCAGTCACTTGAGTGTAGCTTTAGTTAGATGCGAGTTGTTAGTTGTTTTTTGAGAGACTGACAACCTCTTGTAGCCTCTATGCACTAGTTGAGTCAGCTTCATCCCATGGTTTGACAAATTAAGTTCTCGCTAATACTACAATAAGATAGGATGGTGAGGTTAGACGTGCGTCCCACAATGCGAGAGCGACATCGAATTAAGAAATGACATTGAAGGCATGCTCCGGCCGGCCCTCAAAAGTGACAAATGCGTAACATCTCAACATCAACAAAACAGTAGCTCTCGCAGCATTAACCTCACACCAGCCACCCGAACCATCAACAACACCCCTTGTAAATGCCCCGATCTCCACTCTTCGCTAATAACCTAGCCAACGGCTAGTGAATTGTAAAAAACTCCCCACCTCCCTCTTACCTCCCTTCTCTCTATCTTTACCTTCTCTCCCTCTATAGCTCTATCTTTAAAGAGGCATCTAGACTCTCTACAGTAACCAATGGGTATTTCCAAGGACCATTAGGTAAGAATCACCTCCCAAGACTATATAAAGAGGCTTCGACTAAGCATAAGGGGATATAACACACTCGAGGCACCACCCAGGCTCCATGCATTCTACATACACCACTAATCACATAATGCACCTCACAAGCTAGGGAGCACATGGTGTCATGCTTGTTGAAGGCATGGGCGTTCTAGCATTGGCAACATCACTACCACCACCAATCTTTATCCACACCATGATTGATGTACTAATCATGGCCACCCCATGCACATAAGGCAGTCATTATCACCCCGCAAAAGGCAACATGACTACACTAGGATCGAGTACACTGACACCAGGCTACCCCGGGTCACTCTCTATGCTAGTAATCAACGTCATTGGCGGTTGCATCGTCTTGATGTTTTCCCTTAACTAGCCTCCCGCAAACGTGCTAACACCGCTAACTCCAAAGGTTCGCCATGCACCATATGGCACTCGCATTCCATCATGTAACCCCAGTGTCCGGAGCTAGGTTGGTTATCAGCCAAGATCACAGTTTTTAAGTATCATCACCATCAATAAAGTGTGCAATTCTATCATGATCTCTGAGTCCATTCTCTCTTTACCTTTGTTCTCCCCATGCCCGTGGAATGGATCTAACCTTGTATGGAATCTCACTCCTGCCATCCTAGGTCATCTATGTCTACGTCCTAGCCGCACTTATACTAGGTGGTACCCCTTACAACTATAGGATAATCCCCTCATTTGAGATGATGCTTAAGGAATTCAGGCTATGTGTGGTGTAGAGGCCACCCCACCTGGCATGTCATTTCCAAACCGTACACTGGGTGTCCTGTTATAGGTATGTCATGAGCTTCTTGTAATATCTGAAGTAAGGTAAAACGGATACATTGATACTCTGTTGGGTTTTGAACTATTGAAAATTTTTCATTCACCCCCGGACGTTCAATTGCAGCATGAACATACGTGTTTGCCTAATTTTCTTCACCTCTAGCCCCTTGAGCTCTATTAACTTGAGGTCTTCCTTGAGGTCTTTGATTTCCTCCTCCTCCTGGACGAGGTTGACTGTTAACATTTCCATTGTTGTTATTGTTGACAGGTGATCCATTTCGGACAAAAGGTGGATTGCATATGGTCTAGAATTCCCTTGGTTTTGAGGTTGTCTCTGGTTTTGGTTAAAGTTTTGTTGATTGAAGTTCCTCTAAAGTGTCGACGGTCTAGGTCTAAAACTTCCAAAATTCCGATTCGGCTCAAAGTTTATACATTTGTAATTGTCCACCAATCTTGTGAAGCTTGAATTGTTAAATGGACAATCCATGGACTCATGACCAGGATCAAAGTGTAACCCAAATGATCTTGTCTGGCCTTCATACATAATAAGTTCTCTCTTCTTTGTTGTGGATTTCCAGACCTATGTTCTTCCTTGGGATGAGGCCTTTTGATTTCACGAACAGGAGCAAGTTTTGGTTTCCTCTTTCCGGTGGTGGATAATCTATTTTGATGGGTTTTCCTGCATCAAGGACATCTACAAAATTGGTAAGACAAAGGCTCTGGAGTCTAATCTTCATAGGATTATGTAACCCTGACACGAACTGAGTTACCTTGACCTCTTGAGTCATCCCTACTGGAGCATACTTGACAAGGGTTAAGAAACGTTGATAGTATGATTCCAGATCTCTGGTTCCTTGAGTATAGTCAAGAAACTCATTCATACAGTTTGAATGATAAACTTTTTTCTGATAGTTCTTCTTGAGCTGGGTTTTAAGGTAATCCCAAGTTGCAGCATTAGGATCAACATTGTTTTTTGTGCAATAGTCTCTCCACCAATGCTTGGATGTTTTCTCCGGTTTGAACTTAGCAATGATATCTTTGTTTACAACAAAATAATGATACAAATCAAAGTAATCATCCATGCACTCCATCCAATCCTCAAGAACTTTGCCTTCCCGCTAAAATTTCCAGGTTGAGACTTGCGCAAATCATAGCATCAATTTCCCTATCAATGATGGTGTGTTGAGGAACAATAGGTGCATTTGTGTTAGCAACAGGTGATTTTCCTTTAGCATGCATGGTAACTCAGTGCACCATGTAACATTTAATGCACTAGTGACTTGTGTGTAGCGGAAATTGATAACATAGTGAGCATTTCATTAAGATTAAGTTCCTAATGAGCATAGAGAGAGTGCTTAATTTGAGAAAGCAACATAGCAATTTACACCTAGCTAATTTGGCATTGACAATACTTGAAATGAGAGAGAAATAGACCAATTGACAAAAATTGAAGACCGGATTTACATGTAGCCGGTCCCCCCTTCATAAAGGCTTTGTATTATAGCTTCTCCCATCAAAGGAGTCTTTTGTACAATACAATTATTATGTTCCTTGACGAAACGCATTGGTGCAATGAATATGGAAGCTTCATGCACCAAATTATGCTTGAAAAACACACCTAGTGTCCCTAGCCTCAGCAGTCCCAAGACCTCACAGACCATTAAAAATGGTGAGATCTAGCAGGGAATAAGGAAAGATTGAGAAGAAGAAGGTTTATCTTACAAGAAATAAGTATTCTACTCACATAATCACTCTAATAGCATAGCTTAGCTTAGTAATTAGAATGGTGGAGGAGATGATCATGCCATTGAATCTTGGCTCTTGGTTGGATTTGCATTCCGTAGCCAAGAGTTGTTGGTGTAGGCCTCTACTTGTCAATGCTTGGAGAAGGAGATGGAATTCTTCTTGCACACATGGGTTGTGTGTGTGTGTGTAGCATTGTGTTAGAGTAAAATGCATTCCTTTCTCTCCCCTTGGTCGACCCCTCCTACTAATCGCTCATGCTCGCCTCCCATTGGCTCCTATAAATCTTAGCTAATCACAAATTAGAAGCATAATTGATAGCCTTTTGACAAGTGTACCCCTTTCCCTTTTGTGAGAGATTTAGGTAATTAAATAATTCAATTCAACTCTCATTAGACCTTTTAGTCTTCTGGTTAATAGGAATCGGGCAAGCCATTGGGCTGTTGTTGAATGTTCATTGGACCCCTTGGTAGACTGTCCAATAGTCTTCTAAGGAGATTAATTTCTATTGATTCTTTTATCTAGCATTTTTTAAATTGATTATTCTAACTTTACTCTAGCCTAATTCTCATTGTTCCACCTCTATGGTCATCCAATAGGATTTGAGGGGAGCTTGGGGGCAACCGACCTAAGAGCCTGACATGTGTCTAGTATTCCCTTTGTGTAAAGGAGGAGCTTTGGAGTGTGTGAGTGTGTGTGTGTGTGTGTGTTTCTCTCTCATCCCCTACTAAAAGGGCTCATCCCCCTCCTTCCTAGGGATGTGGGAAGACTTTTTAGTCTTCCCATGACCATCCAATTTTCCCTACTTTGGCCTTTGGACAACTGAGTTAATTTTTGGAACTTTAGCCTATGGAAGTCTTAATGGAGCTGAACCTTAGGTCTTTTAAGTCCCATTGAAACACATTGCTCTTTTGCAGACTGTCCCCCTTTGGATCCCTATTTTCCCTCCTTTGGATCCCTGCAAAGAAAGTCTGGCAACCTTACCAATATTCTACCTTTTACTCCCCTAGATACTTCCCCATATTAAATGATCAGTTTAACATGAGAAAATCATTTGGAAGAATTAGATATTAGTTTTTATGATAGCACCATATCAACCAAGGTACACTTAGCACAATATTCTAATCCGCCTCAAAGTCCTTTAAGCCAAAATAGAATAGACAATTGAAGGTAAGATAACAGAGAGAATAGGAGAAAGAATAACAAATAAATTAATCCAATTTCTATATCACAAAACTTTGGGGTTCCAAAAAGTCTACAAAGTGTCTTGAAAAGTTCTAATAAATCCTAATGAATCTGACATAATGCACCCGGTAATATCCATTGTGATATCCTTCCACCAATGGAGCATAGCTATCCCATTCTTTGAGTATATCGGACAGGTGATCCAGTAATTCTTTTTTATCTTTGGTTGGGACATTTCTTCATTAGCGTGTGAGTCATACCATTGTTGAGTAAGGGACCGGTTAGCTACAAGTACTCCCATTTTGGTGTGAACAATTGCCTTCTTGTACCCGAAGTAGTCATCAAAGTATGTAGAATCCTTTTTTATCTTTGGTTGAGACATTTCTTCATTAGCGTGTGAGTCATACCATTGTTGAATAAGGGACCGGTTAGTTACAAGTACTCCCATTTTGGTCTGAAAAATTGCCTTCTTGTACCCAAAGTAGTCATCAAAATAAGTAGATTCTTTTGGAAACACATCCGTTGTGTCCCACCCATCAGAGTTGTGTATATTTGCACAACCTGCAAGGCACTCAGGTCTGTTATAGGCATTGTATAAAACTTTTACATGGCAAGGATTGTGGATTAGTGACTTTCCAAATAAGTCAAGGAACAAATTCCAAGGTTCCGAGTTAAAGGAATGTTGGTCGTTGGTTTGGCCTTGGCGGCCCCATACACCGAACATAACAACGTTGAAACACCCCGTAGCCATTACTCACGGAAGTATGTTTCTAGCTATCCATGTTTCCTTTTTTGCCGGTCTCAAGGTAAGTTCATAAGAATTTATGTACAACACTTGGTTAGTGACAACAATCTTCTTTTTCAACTTGGATTGTATCCACTCTATACTCCCAACGGACGAGGGTTTATGTTCAGATGGTTTAAACTCAGGGTTTCTTGCAGCATAATGGTACCAAGCTTAGAATGTATTAGGCACAATACAATCCATGGAGATTAACATTTTCTTCTCTTCCCCAGTATGCATGGTAGTGACAAGAATTTGTACTTCCACTCTTGTTGGAAGATGCTCCTCCACCATAAGGCAGGCGAGTATATATATCTATCCATATCCCTTGAGGTAAGATGTCAGTCATCTACACACACACCCCATTGCTCAAGTTAGTTAGAGTCATAAAACCAAGACTCAAACTCAAATATTATATCCTCAAAACAATATGTGTCATATCAAAATCAAATTTTTATAACCGTAGAAAACCAAACAGATACATAGTGTATTTAGGAAGATACATAAATACAAAAGGGTCCTATGAACCAATTCCTACACCCAAGGTTCTACCCCTATATTTGTTCACATCTCGAGTTTCAAAGTTTAGAACTTCAACTTGTGCATTAAAATTCGCGTCTTCCTTTTCATACCATTCCTCTCCTCGTGGGTGGTAATCCATTTTAGCAATTTACATGAGCATTCCGTTCATTTACATCATATTTATAGAAATATCTACTTGATTTCTCTTCCATTGGTTGTGCTTGGGCAAAGTTACTAATGCACCTGGGCTTCTTGTAGTCATCAAAGGTGTGACATTGTGAGGATTGTACTTGAGAATAGGTCCATAGACTCTATTGAATCAATCCTGGGGTACATAATACAATTAACTGCCGCCATTCGACTTCTTCCACTCTGATTATGACCTTTTCACAAAAGCTGTATCTTTGGTTTAGCATTGTGGGACGGGTTTCTAACCTCACTCCTATCTTATTACAGACATAGTGAGAACCACGAACATAATTGTTAATCCATGGGACGAAGCTAACTCGACTAGTGCATAGAGGCTACAAGAGGGTGTCAATCTCTTGGAAAACAACAAACAACTCGCATCTAACTCAAGCTACACTCAAATGACCGAAGTCACCAAAAGCTAATCGCTAATCGACAAGCAAATCATAACCATTACAACATCAAATGACATCCAAACGTTGCGAAACTTCTAAAACATGTTTATAAGACCTAAGCACACATGCTTATGGCCTCAAATCTCACGTTAGGTCAAGTATAAAAATCACAATTATTAATAGCAGTGAGTTTTTGACCTAGTCGTTTTCAACCCAGAATGCACCTAGTTGCTTAGCAATGATACCCCAATACCTCACCTATGCATATTTTGTAATTTCCTCGCTTAAATTCCTACTTATGATGAAAATAGGCCACGGGTTAGAGATGCCAAAAGCTACGGATTACCATGAAATGTTTGTGTCAATGCATAGAGCTCTTACATGTGGTTGCAACGCAACAGAGAGCACTGGAATGTGACAACCGGGAAGAGAGTAGGAAGCGCGAGAAGGAGAGAAGTGATCGTCATTAGCTCATGATGTGTTTCTCTTATCCAAAACTTCAAATTAACTTACAAAATTTGGCCTTTATATCGTACTGTTAAGTGAGTCAACGTCAGTTAACAGAAGCTGCTAAAGACCAAAGACGTACGAATGCACATTAAAGATGAATATAAAGAAGCAGTGAAGATTGGTGTTACACATTTTTTCAAAATGGCCATGGATTGTAATTTCCCAATTTATTTAGCCATTGTGATAATTGTAGTGTGTTACAGGCTCAATAAGAGTTCCAAGATGTAAAGCATAGGTCAGTTAGTGTACCTAAGTTGCAGATACAATAAGTGTGGAGCCTCAAAGGTCTTGGACGCCTATCATTACACATTTTAGACCTTGGCTAAGGTATAAAAGTCAACTTTGTAAAGTTTTAATTAAGTTTTGGATAATGAAATACACAGCGTGAGCTAACGGTGCTTACTTCTCTCCTTCTTGCGCTTCCTACTCTCTCCTCGGTTGTCACATTGCAGTCGTGTCTGTTGCATTGCAACCGCAGGTAAGAGCTCTCGCATTGATATAAGCATTTCACGGTATTTTGTAGCTTTTGGTGTCACCGACCCGCAGCCTATAATTTCATCATAAGTAAGAATTTAAGCTTTGACATCAAAAACTAAGTATAGGCAGGTTATTGGAACATCATTGCTAAGCATTTAGATACATTCTGGGTTGAAAACAACTAGGTCAAAAACTCACTGTTGTTAATAATCGTGATTTTTGCACTTGACCTCAAGTGAGATTTGAGACCATCAACATGTGTGCTTAGGTCGTATAAACTTGTCCTAGAAGTTTCGTAACGTTTGGATGACATTCGATGTTGTAACGGATGTGATTTGTTTGCCGATGAGCGACTAGCTTTTGGTAATTTCTGTCATTTGAGTGTAGCTTGAGTTAGATGCGAGTTGTTTGTTGTTTTCCAAGAGATTGACAACCTCTTGTAGCCTCTATGCATTAGTCAAGTCAGCTTCGTCCCAGCAATTGACAATTATATTCCTAGTTCTCGCTATGTTTGCAATAAGATAGGAGTGAGGTTAGACACCCGTCCCACATTTGACGCCATTTCCGGGGATCGAAGAGACCTAAACTAGGGAAAAACACGAGCATCTTGTGAAGTTTTCCATTAACTTCCTCTAGGTTCACCTAAAGTTAAACTTTCTCTTTAAAACCGTATAGCTTAAGTTTGTCGTCTTTTGCTGTGTAGAGGTAGCTTGGAAGTAAGCGTACTTGCTAAGTACCTTTTAGGACTGTAGCCTTGTAGGATTAGATTAGGATTTTGATAATGATTGATGGACGAGACAAGTCTTAAGATCAATGCTCAAGAAAACCATAAAAAACAAGAAAACGAGTGTTTGTGGACACTTTCCACAACCCCATCGCAGTAGAACTTCGGAGTAGGATAAGTAGAATCTGAGCTGAGATCTCAAATCATTGCTCACTTCAAAAGAATCATATGTGAGTTGTTTATGTGAAGCTGCAGAATTTAGGTCTACGGCTTGAAACAGCACCAGAAAACTGTCAACCACTGAATCTGGCTGGAGATTATGCTTTAAAAGTTGTATAAACCAGTGAGTAAGCTTAAGGACGTATTTGAGATAAATTTTCAAGCGTTTACAAAAACTCATATTATTTACTTTTTCTTGATATTTTAGGCCAAATTAAGTTTTAACTTGACTCAAAGGCTTAAAATAGATCATAAAAAGACTGTCCCCCAGTGAAAACGTTGATAAAAGTGCTCATTTTGGGTCAAAAGTAAATAATTATGATTATTTACTTTTAGTTTAAAACTGACCAAGGTTGATACCAGAGACTCTATGCATGATTACAAACATCTTTTGTGAAGGCTCATAGAGTTTGGATCACAAAATAGACCAAAAACCTGACAAAAAGTGAAATCTGTACTGATTGTCGAGAAATTGTGTCTGGTTTGGTAAATCTTGTTCAAATTCAGTGAAACTTGACTGAGAGGCTTAAAACATGTCATAAAAAGATTGTCCAATGAAAAATTTGTAAAAAGTGTTCATTTTAGGTTAAAAGTAAATAATCGCATTTTTTGCATTTGGCTCAAAAATGATCAAGGTTGATACCAAAGACTCTATGCATGATTACAAACATCTTTTGTGAAGGCTCATAGAGTTTGGATCACAAAACAGACCAAAAACTTGGCAAAAACTAAAATCTGCATTGATTGTCGACAAATTGTGTCTGACATTATGAATCTTGTTCAAGTTAAGTTTTGACTTGACTCGAAGGCTTAAAACAGGTCATAAAAAGATTGTCCAGTGAAAAATTTGCAAAAAGTGTTCATTTTAGGTCAAAAGTAAATAATCGCATTTTTTATATTTGGCTCAAAATGGATCAAGGTTGATACCACAGACTCTATGCATAATTATAAACATCTTTTGTGAAGGCTCATAGAGTTTGGATCACAAAACAGACCAAAACCTTGATGAAAACTGAAATTCGTACTGAATGTCGAGAACTTGAGTGTGACTTGGTAAATCTTTTTTAAATTCAGTGAAACTTGACCCAGAGGCTTAGATTGAAGTGTTAAACATGTGTATATGCTCAGATGTCCAAAAATATGTAAAAATTTATCAAAAATAAATAATCGCAATTATTTACTTTTGCCATATTTTTCAACTTTTTTGATCAACTAAGCATACCACCAGTTTTACCATGTTGTACTAAGAACCCATATCAAATTTGGTAAGATTTGGATCTCTTAAGTGAAAATTGTGGCCAGATTTGTAAAGTCATCTGTGGACAGAAAACTGTTGACAAATTGAGCAGTAATTATCCAAACTTGGTGAAACTTGGCTAGGGAGCTTAAGTTTAGTTTCTCAACCAGATGGTATCAACATTTTAGCCAAAAACAAAATTCCCAGTTGTTAATAATCACGATTATTTACATTTGCTCCAGAATTGAGAAATTTTGCACAACTGAATATACCACAGGGTCAAGCATATCAAGTAGACTGCACAATCAAATTTGGTGAAATTTGGATCACAAAATTGAGACTTAAGCAAGATTCTTGGAGTCAGAATCTCTTTTATTGCGTGTTTTTAAATTAATTAAGCTAGATCTACTCTAGCCTAATTCTCATTGGTCCACCTCTACGGCCATCCAATAGGAATTGAGTGCACCTTGTGGACAATTGTCCTAGGGAGCTAACATGTGTCCCCTATTCCCTTTGTGTAAAGGGAGCATGTGTGTGTGTGTGTGTGTGTGTGTGTGTGTGTGTGTGTGTGTGTGTGTGTGTGTGTGTGTGTGTGTGTGTGTGTGTGTGTTTCTCTCTCATCCCCTACTTACAGGGCTTGCCCCCTCCTATGTAGGAGGCTTGAAAACTTTTTTGGCACACTCACAAAGCATCGAATTTTACTAAGCTTGACAATTGGACACAACCTTTGAATTTTGGAACCTTAGCATTTTGGAACTCTTAATGGGTGGTTGAACCTTAGGATCTTTAAAGCCCATTGTTGCACATTGCTCTTTTGCAGATGGCCCCCCTTTTGGATCCCTATTTTCCCTCCTTTGGATCCCTACTATGGCTGGTCTGCCAGCTTAACCAATATTCTAGTTTTTTCTCCCCTGGCGCTTTCCCATATTAAATGATCAATTTAACATGAGAAAATCATTTAGGAGAATTAGATATTAGTTATTACGATAGTTACACGATCATAAAAACACCATGTTAGTAGTAAATTTGGGAATTTTTGAATTCCCATTTTCAAAACAAGATTAAAATTTGACCACATGGCCCTATCTTAGCCAAAGTTTTGAGAGCATGGCTGGAAAAAACTTTTCAAGAACTACCTTGTGGAAGTTGTTAGCAGCAACTAACACATGTTACATTGATTATGCACCAAGTTGGAGATTTTCTATGGATGTGCATAATATTTCCTATCCACATTGTATAAGGTTTTGGGCTCATTGAGAGTTCCAAGTTGTATATGCTAGCTAGAGCCGGGGTTCAACTTAAACCGATAGTAGAAATGATTGTGGTGCAAGCCTTTATAAGAAAGCCTTTATGCAAAGAGGCTTCATTCCTGAATAGTCATTCTTGAGGATCCATTATTGAGAACTCTCTCTCTCTCTCTTGAGCGTTCACTTATGGATGGCCTAGCCTTGAGATTAATTCCCATGCTTAAGAGGCTAGTGCTAATCTATTGTAATCAGAGAACCATTTCTTAATCTAATCTCTACTTTCTTCATTAGTCTTAATTCTTCTACATTCTATTATGTCATGAAGTAGTTTCACCTTCTCATTATTCTAGATTTGAGTGTGTGTGATGACTTCTTGCTTATTGACCACTCCTATCGTTCTATGAGCACTTGATTTGCGATATTTAACATGTCTAATTAGGTTGATTAAGTTGGTTCTTAATCTTGTGATTAGTGTATGTGCCCTATAGTTTGCTTGTGTGTGGGTTTAATGAAACTCTAGCACCATTCACCTTGTGTGTGTAGCGTTTGATGAAGTACCTTGATTTGCATGTGGTGATTGGAGAGGCCAACACCAATGCAATTAGTGTGCACTTGTTAAGAGTGCTCCTTGAGATTCTAGTCCATGGTGGCAAGTCGGACTTTGGTGGGCTTAATCTGTATAGGTGATGCTTGATTGATGATGTGATTAGAGTTAGTGATTTATGGCTAATCTCTATTGCATTGGAAGAGCATTCTCTTGAATCCTCTCATTTGATACATCCGATGATGCTCGTGCTTCCATGCCCTAGCTGGGTTTCCAATCCTAGGATTGATAATTTTGTTGGTCTTGGGTTGATTAGTTTACGCTATGATTGCCCCCAACAGAAGTCTTAGGCTTTAAAAAATAGTTTAAGATTTGTCCATATGGCTGAATCTTCAAGACATTGTTGATTCCCAAATTAGCTATAAAGTCTCAAACTCTTTAATATGGTGTTTAAATCAAATTCTGATGGGACGACTTTGTTGTCACTACAGACGAGGAACACAGTTGCCTGCTTGGCTAGTGAAGGATGCTCACATTTTTATGTATGGGACATCAGAATACTGGGGTCTTAGTAAGGAAGACTGCATCCTAGAGCATTTAGTAGATGATGACTACTACATGAAGGAACAATTTTCAAAGGAGTTGTTTGAACCCTTTGGATGTGAGAAAATACTAGCGACACTTGACGCCTACGTAGATGAGGTGACCAATACTACGTTTTGTGACAAAAGAGGTGTACAATATAAGACCCTTTCTAATTGAATCTATAGTCCATGAAACCAAAAAAAAATTTGAAAAAACTGAGATTGAACAAACAAGTGATTGCAAACAAATAGTAGATGAAGTTTTTGTAGATCTTCCACACGATGATGAGGACATATACCATGATTCAAGGAGCAACAATTTAGAAAACTATGTTGAAGACAAACTTTCAGGTATCTATGACATAACTCCCTTGTTTATGATAAAGGTGTTGAAAGAAGCTTAACGAAGTTTGTGAGTATGAAAGCAAAAAAGATGAGACATATAGCTACGTCATGGAAAATGGTGCCAATGTGCAAACAAAGGAAGCAAAGCAACCACGAGAATATGTGATCATTGATATACCTGAATAATCAACAAAAGTTGTTTCAAAAAACCCGACTCCAAAAAATGAAAAACCGAAAGCATGTGAAGGAGAAAAATTTCCAAGTTCAAAGTCAAATGTACAACAAACGCAAGATCAAGAGAAAGAAGATCAATTGTCTCTAGCAGAGATCAAATTCATCATGTGTGGTGAAACGAGACCCAGAATCACATGTTCAATTGTGATAGATCTAGAAGCAACAAAGAATCTAATATCTTATGGCACATGGATAATGATGGGAAAGCCACCACTCACCCAGCTAGAAGAAACTGTTTATACAAGTTCTAAAACGACGATTCCTAGCTTCGAAGTTGCAGAAGTTGTACTCAAGTTGAGTAATGTGGAGTACAAGGATACTTTCCACATAATTGACTCGCATCACATTAAGGAGAGTTTGGTCCTAACAGAAAGCAGGAGAAACAAGAAAAAGCTTCAACAACAACACCATCAAAAGCTCCAAAAGCACCTCAAGTCCATACATAAAGGAGTAGCTAACCATTGCAAAAAAAGGTCAAGCTAAGGTAGACACCAAAGTATATCCACCTTGCAAGACAATTTTACCTTCAATGAATCTCTTCCTATGCAGCCTCTACATCACAAGCCAAACCATCAACAATGCAATGGAAAACCAAGAAAAAAATTTATCAACTAAAGTTTCCATCACAGCAAAGCCTCCAAAAGAAATCGAAGAGAATCAACCAAGTGTTGGTATCCAAAGAGCACATCAAACTCAAAGACCCAGTTTGGTTACATCAAGCAATCCTTCAACCTCAATAACAAAATATGACAAGGTGGGTAGCATCAAATGAATCACGGCTTAAGGCTACTTCCAAGAAAACACTAGTGTTGGACCAAAAAGGCTAAAGTAACAACCTGGATCTACTCACCTCAAGAAAGAATTTCTACGAGAAGAAAGTTGAGCAGTCAATGAAAGACCAACACCTCATGAGGAGAAAGAACAACAACAAAAGGTAGAAGAAAAAACATTCCAAATAAGCAACACGACAAGTACGAGTGCCAAAGTGAGACCTTAGCCAAGCTACCAACACAAACATGTGCAACAACAGATGATTCTAGTGAAGCTACTCAAAGCACAAGGATTTTACAAATGTAACACTCCAATATGGTTACCCAAAGTTGTAGTTCAACTTGGAACAATGACGTCTTGGTCCTAATAATTAACTCCACCAATAGGCAAGCAACAACAACCAAGACCAACAGAAGCCAATCACAACTGAGGGTGATGAAACCTTTAGATGGATACCTCTTTTCTAACTACAAAAGCAAGGCTTCTACAATGAAAACAATCAGATATGGATATCAAATCCTAGTCTGTATCAAGCCAAAGCAATAGGGAAAATGCCAAAGATGGTCACTCAACGAGCAACAACAAGGTGGCTTTTGAAATTGCTAGTGGGAACTCAGTCACAAAGCACCCACACATATCGACAATCACTTTTCATGGGAGGTAAAGAAAAGGCTCCATCAGTCACTATAATAGCCAAAGAACTTGAACTCAATCACAAAGCACCCACACATGTCAACAACAACCCTTCATGGGAGATAAAGAAAAGACTCCATCAGTCACTACAATAGCCAAAGAACTTGTTTCACAAGCAATGTCAGCATACAACAAGCAAGTCAAGAGAAGCCAAAGTATGCCAGCCTACTCAACAAAATGGTGGCATCCATAGACCAACACAATGAAAGAGACCTAAATCTCAAAGAACTTCTAGAATTAGGTTTATGGCCTTGAACAAGTACGTCCAACTTGCCATTTAGAATACATGTCATAAGAGTCGGAGTCGGATAGCTAAGCCACTTAATGACCAAGGCATTAGTCCCAAATATTCAAGTAATATTCTCTACGGTCTAAGCGTCTTAACTATTCTAGGTATTGTTGAAGCTGGAAGAGTTGACCATATGTATGAATCACCAATGAGCTCCATCTTTCACACTGCATGCTTTTGCTTGACAAATTTCTTATATGCATATAGAGCATCCTATAATTGACACTTGCATTAGTCACTCTTCCTTTGTTTCTCCCAAGCGCTCACCTTGCATAAAAAAATACTTTAAGTCCGACTCCAATAAGAGCATATACCAAAAGCAATTTTTTTTCCATCGAGTTTTTTCCCTTTGGTCATCCAAGTTTTAGACCCTAATCTAGAAACACTCATCATTATCCACTTGTATATATTCCTTCTATAATAACAATAAGGAAATGGATACCTGCATCAATCTTCAAAGAGAGCCAGACCTGCAGGTCTCCACTACTTGTCAAGAGAAACTCTTATCTTGAAGGGAAACTAAAAATCTCGAGTAAACAATGGATCAAAGACAACGGACAAGCAATGAAAAATTCAACAAGCAAGTAGAAACATCAACATAAAGAGATCAAAAAATTCTTTAGAGTTAGCCAAATATTACATACAACTCTTAATACATTGAGAGCAGATCCATCATCAAGTTAACGACCCAAGAAGGTCATGACCAAAAATGGCAGCTAAGAGGAAAATGTGCAACCAAATGCAAATTTTCCTCAACAATTGAACTCCATCTCCATATCAACCAGAACACAGTAGAGTTTGTTGAGCATAATTTTGGTGTGGAACTTGTCTAGTCATCTGCTTTCAATTGTGAATTTTTTGAATTCCGCTTCTTTGATTCATCATGTCATAAAATCTAATATCAAACTATCCCAAATGATTTTCTCATATTGAACTGATAATTTAATGTGGGAAAATGAAAGGGAGCAAGAGTTAGAATATAGACATGTGCTTTAAGATCTATCTTAGCACGGGACCAAAAGGGAGAGAAGCCTACCTCTCATTAAGGGTCCAAAAGGGATATGGTCTACCAAAGAGCAATGACTAGGTAATGGATCTTAAAAGACCTTAGGGTTAGATTCATCAAAGCCTCCAAAGGTTATGCTAAATGCCTTTAGGCCTAGGACCAAACGGGTGACTATGGCAATGGGTAGGTATTTTAAAACTTTGTATATTTTGGACTAACGAAGTGGATGCAAGTGGCCAAGTGACCACTCCCACTTGCATGGACAATCCCTCTTTGTAGGGGATTAGAGAGAACACACACACACATACACACACACACACTACAAGAGCTCCCCTTTTTCATATAAGGCATATAGGACAGATGTCAGGCCCCCCCCTAATGAATCCTAATTCCTATTGGATGGCCTATGGCAAGGACCAATGAGGATTAAGCTTGAGTAAATTGAGCTTAAAAAGTTTAGAAAAGCTTGCTAAAAGAACCAATGAGAAATGAGACCCCCTAATTCCTATTGGACAATCTACCAAGGGGTCCAATGAGAATTAAGCAGCCCATAAGCTAGCTTAATTCCTATTGGCCAATTGATTTAGAGGTCCATTAATAATTTAATTTCTTTTAAACAATTATCTAAGCCCTCTCTAAAGGGGGAAGAAGAACACTTGTGACAAGGCTACATACCTTGCTTGTTCTGTCTCATTGGCTAAGACCTCGTTAGACCAATAGGATGCAAGCATGAGTAATTTCATGAAGGGGGGGGGGGGGGGGGGGGAGCAAGAGGAGACTCTCATTTTTGGCATACTCAAACCACATTCACTAACACAAATCATGTGTTGAGCAAGAACTCCATCTCCTTCTCCAAGCTTGAGAAGTAGAGAGCCTGTACACCAACACCTCTTGGCTATGGAATGCAAATCCAACCAAGAATCAAGTCTCAATGGCATGCTCATCTTCCCTACCAACCTCATTACGAAGCTAATATAAGTTCTAAGAGTAGTCTATGGTGAGGAACGTAATTCCTTCTTGTATGCTACTTCTTCCTCTTCCTCTTCCGTTCCCTCACTCCCTACTAGCTCTCTTCACCTTTGAAGATGTTTGAGGTCTTGGGATTGAAGCTGGGGACAAGTTAATGTTCTTGCAATGTAGTTACGGTCATTACTTTGGTGTATGAAGTTTACCACTTTCATTGCATCAACAAGGTCTCAAGGAACACTAAGCACGTATTGTATCAAGTCTCTCCTCATGGGAGAAACGATAATACAAAAGCCTTTTGGAGGGGGGACCGACTCCAAGTAAATCCGATCCTCAACTATTGTCAATTTCTCTACTTCTCTCTCTCTTTTACAAGTATTTTTCATGTCAGGCTAACTAGGTACAATGTTCAATTTGCTACCTTCAATCAAGAGATCTCCTTATGCTCTTTAAGAATTCTCTTAATGAAATGCTCACTATTGTTACTTTAAATCCGCTACAATCAATGTTATATCCATATTCCATTACATTGGTATCAGAGCTATTGGTTTCTCTTTTCTTGCTTAGGAACATAGGTCCTTGAGTTGTCCATGAAAGGTTGGACATGTTCATTGTTGCAAGAGGGTAAGTGGGATAGGGCTTTATTATCCCAGTTGGAATGAACTAAGTTTGAGGTACACCATTGGGAACTATAGACTTAATAATGGAGTCTTTCAAGGCTTGCCTTTGGCTTAACCATTATTGAGCTACTAGCAAGCTCCATAGGAAATATAATCAATCGAGCACTGCTAGACCCTCTCTACTACATTTTGCAACGAACAATCTCTAAACCATGGGTGTGGTTGCTTGAGAGCTAGTTTTCAAAAGTTAAGAAGGGTAGCAAGTAAAGTTTTGAAGTTGCCAAAGCACAAAGTAACATAGATATAGATTTAGTTAGCATAGTTGACAATAATAAGTAGATTAGAATGAATATTGACAACTTTGATTTGGCACATGCAGGTGCTACTAAATGCTGCCCCCATTTTTGTGAACTATCTGGTTACTAGGTTGCAACAAGCTATGGGTAACCCTGCCTTGCAAGCTGAAGTTAACCAACATGTTCGCACCCATGGGATTATCCAAACTCCCCAAGAGGAGAAAGATATTAGGAAGCATCTTGTAGAGACTTCCAATGCAATTCTAGCAACAACAACAACACGAGCAAGGAGAAAAGAATTTAAAAAGGTAAAAAATAAATTCTCTCCTGAAGAGTTAGAAGCTTTTTGCAAAGACCATAAATGTTTCAAGTATGGAGAGCAAGGACATGGCTATCATTCTTGCCCTAGAAGAAATTCACGCAATGAGACTTCTAGAGCTTCCATGGTTGAAGCACCAAAAGATGATACTCATTGCAAAGGATCATCCCTTTCCTAGACTGGCTCTACTTACAACTTCATATCAACGGAGTTGGTCACTAAGCTGGGCATACAAGATTTTGAGATGGGAGATATTGTGAATGTCAATGGGGCTTTCTAGGGACAACAAGCTTCCATTACTCCCTTGATTGGGAAATTGAGGCTTCATGTCCAAAGCTACATCGACAAAGATGATTTTTTCATCTCTCCTCTCCAACATGAGGATGTTATTCCAGGGGCACCATGGTTCAACCGCATGGCTGCCAAAATGTGCATAGAGGAGATCCTTTGTGGTGAGCTTCCTCTTTCTGGATTTCAACCAAGGTAGCTCTAGGAGGCTCATGGTGGATGTTCTTTTGGGGACAAGCGCAGTACGCATTCCCTTGCTCGTCGCACTTGAAACAACGGTTATCCTTGCGATAACGCTCAAGTTCTTCAAGAGAGAGTTTTTTTTTGCCTTTGTAAACTCCCTTCTCCTTATCTTTGCTGTTATTGGAATTTCCCTTAGGAGACTTTTGGACGTTGTCCTTCCCCTTAGGCTCATTGGAACCCTTGTTTTCCATGGGCTTAAGATTTCTCTTAGCACCTGTTTGGAAATTGATTCGAGAAGCTACCATAGTATAATGAATGACTGCCGCAGATATGGTGCGCGCATGGCCTTTGGGAGTTAACATACTCCACCATTTCTTCAGTTAAGCCCGCACAAAATTGTTGTTTTTGCTCTCCAAAATCCATCTTTTTGAAAGAAGTGTCTTTGAGGTGTAAGTCCCAAAACTTGTCTACATATTTATGAATAGATTCTTTGGGAGAGAGCTTCAAGCTTTGCCATTCGGTGAGTACTTTGTCTTTGGCATCGGTGGCCAAAAACTGCTTCATGATGGAATCTCTTAAATCTTTCCATGTTTGTGGAGCTTCACCGTTGGCCCGTAGGCTAGATCACCATTGCCTGGTGGACTTTTGAAAGTGCATGGCTACATGGCCTAGCTTAGAGGACTCCATGAAGCCCTCATCTCCAAATACCACCTCCAATTGTTGGATAAAGGCCAAGAGTTTTCCCAGAGCACCAAAGTGCCATCGTAGGTAAGAAAAGAGATGCTCTTTCCTCCCTCTGAACTTCTTGAGCTTGGACGACCTCTTCCACGTGGCATAGAATTTCCTATGGCCTCTTCTCTTTTATGGTTCAAAAGTTGCACCATCGCTTTCTTCAGGAGATGAAGAATTTGAGGACGATGGAGAAGAGAGGTGACCTTTTTCTCGCCTTTTTCTTGCCTTGTTCCTCCTTGTCTACACCATCACTTTCTTCATAAGAGGAAGAGGATGAAGAAGATGACCTCTTTCTCGCCTTTTTCTTCTCTTGCTTTTTTTCATCCCTCTTTGAACTATGGTGTGGAGAGTGTGCGATGGTCTTCTTCATTTACGAGGTGATGGAGAGCATTTTACCCGCCGTCTTTGTGGAGCCATCTCCGGCAAGGTGGCAGGAGACTCACTTCTTTCTCGTTCCTTTGGTGGGGGCTCTTGAATTCTCCTTTGAGTGAAAAATCCCTATTCTACTTACTCAATTGCAATTAATAATACCAACCATTTATAGATAGCTTGAGGACCTCCCTTCTTGAGCAAGAAAAGATAAACCTTGTGCTCTGATACCAATGTAACATTTAATGGCCTAGTAACTTGTGTGTAGTAGAAAATAGCATGTACATAGTGAGAATTTCATTAGAATATATTCCTAATGAGCATAACAACAGTGCTTGGGTGGAGAGAGCAATGAAAAGCATAACACCTAGTTAGATAGGCATGAACAATACTTCAAAAGAGAGAGAAATTAAGCTATTGACAATAGTTGAGGACCGGATTTAAATAGAGCCGGTCCCCCTCCAAAAGGCTTTGTATTATAGGTTTCCCCCATCAAGGGAGACATTTTACAATACAATTATTTTTGTTCCTTCAATAACTAGCTAGTGCAATGAAGATGGAAGCTTCAAGCACTAAGCAAACACTTATAAAACACAACATCAATTCCCTCACGGTCTCAGAACCAAGACCTCACACACCTTCAAAGATGGTGAGAGCTAGCGGGGTATGAGAGTCTGCGGACACTAAACAGGATAACTTGGACAAATCTTGTTCAAACTCATCCAAACTTGTCCAGAGACCACAAAAAGTTGTTTACTTGACAAAACAAGCCAAAAACGTGTAAAAACTAAGAAAAGTAAATAATCGCGATTATCTACTTTTGAGCCCCAGAAATAAGATTTTGGACTTTTGAGCTTGTACAGTGTTACAGAAACATAATACAAGGTCACTGGTCAAGTTTGGATACCATCGGATCAAATTTAATACATGATAACTTAGTTTCCAGGTTGTATATTAGTCCTTTAGATCTTTGCAAGGATAGAATTTGGAATTCTTATTTGCTGACTCACTTAGCTCAGATTGAAGAAACAGGATGCAGGCAAAGAATTGGGATCTTGAAAAGAGCCGAATTCATGTCAAATGGAAAAATGGATAACAATCCAATCCGTTGGTAAGTATTCTATCCAGGGCTTCACAAGTCTATATGAACCTAAGATCTAGTCGTATACTAGCAAATCAAGGCATATTTGGAGAGATTGCTAGTAGGGTATCCAGTGAAGAGAGTGTGAATCAAGGTGACCAATTGGGCACTATCTTTGAAGAAGTCCTAAACACTTATTCCGACTCAACATATGTAATGTCTTCCTATTTGACTTCAGTCAGATGAACCGAGGAAAAAATCACATTGGATTATAGATTAGGCTATTCAAAGCCCAGATTTTCATCAAATCAAAATTACAATCAGTTCTGACACTTTTGAGCTAGAGTTAATCAACTGTTGTGAGTATAAGAGCAATCAACCGCCAAAAGTACTTTGGTAAAAGCAATCTTATCGAACTTGAGCAGTAGTAATTCTGCTAATCAACATCGAGATCTACTAAGAGACAATCTTTACAGAACCAGACAACATGGACTCAAGTCGAGCCGAGAGTACAACTACAACGTACCAAATTTTACATCTCTATAGCTACATTGGAGATAAGGTTTTGTATACAGATTTGGAAGGCCGTAGATACTTGATGAGCAGCAAAAGCAACACAAGAGCCACAATCCTATTGATCAAAGTAAAGCCAGATTTAGAGAACTCCTAGATGTATGCAAACCTCAGTGGAGCTAGGTATTGCAAGCTCAAAGATGAGGTGCAGATAGAAGTGTAAAAGATGGATTGTGTGCGTTTGTCGCACGTGTCAATGCAAGGAACTTGCCGATACACTGTGTGCGAGCCACAAATGGCTTGAAGCATGCAACTAGCCTAAACTAGTAAGTTCAAAGATGGCGATGGTATGTCACTCACCGCTCTACTCTTGCTGTCGTGGAGGATTCCTCGCCGCGAAGAAGAAGGAGCCGTCGCTACGCCGCGCTCAACCACTTCACCGCTGCCATGCCGTCATCGCACTGCTCAATCACTCTCTCTCTCTCTCTCTCTCTCTCTCACACACACACACACACACACACACACACACATACACATACACACAAGGAGATGAAGAAGAAGAAGATGGAGATGGAGCAAGAGCACTCTTCAATTGCACAAATGAAAGAATGAGTTAATTTTAGATTTAGTTGACTTTACCAGAGCTCGCCCCATTCACACTTGGATGCCCATGCTTAGCCAACTAATCCCTTGAATGTTCTAGTTAGAGTGCGCCTCTCATCGGCGATCACTCTTACCCTTTTACTATTGGATCGACAAGCCCGGTACCTGACTCTACCAAATAAATAATACGACGTCCGTCTTAGGTGATAGAAATGTGCATGAGGGTTAACATGCCCCCCTTCCTGATGTAGATTTCGTCCTCGGAAGCTATTGAGTTGAAGCTCGTTCATCGAGGTGGAAGAGCATTTGAGATAAATGTCCTTAACCTTCTTTAGTCATTACAAAATCAAACAACATTGGCACAGTAATTGCATGAACTCATATACAATTAAAAAGCATATGCAGTTGTAGGCAGACAATTTGATTGGTAACAGAATTTTAAACCATTTGTCAGCAATAAACATTAAATTGCAATATAATCAAACGCATAAGTAGTTGTAAAGATAAAAAATGAAACAAGTATGGGGTCGCTAATTTAACAGTCGAAAGGAACTAAAGATCGACTATTAATACCATGGGCAAGCTTCTCAATTTTCTCTGGTCAATTAAGTTGTTTAATCACGAGAGCCAAATATTTCATGTCCGAAGGCTGACTAGAGGCTATACCTAGAAGACCTTGTAGTTAAGCTACGATAAAAGGAATTTCTCATGAAATCATCGCCTGATTGATTACCTTTTCTTTGACCCCCCAATTCTTACAGTGATTCAGTTTTGATGTCTGTTCTTATTTTGTATGCCTTGGGTTTTTTGCTTTTCAAGGAAAAGCACCCACACTGGGACAAACATAGATGCAAAAAAGATAAGGGGCAATGCTAATGGACAAGAAACACCTATTTGTGTTGATGGTCGCGCTTGATTTGTAGTGTGAACGAGAGAAGGATTCCATTAATATCCAAATCCTAACAACAACAACACGTTCCTGTACACACGAGGGAATACCTCTGGGAGGCACATCAGTGGGAAAAAAGAACTTTGCTAATCAGTAAACTCTAAAACAAAAACACTCCTATCATACTAATCCTACCTACCCTCGATCACTCGAGTGATGAGGATCAAAGGTATTTTATGATATAGGTTATTGTTTCAGTGTACCGGATGTGAATGTGTAAGTCTGGGTCAATGTTTTGACTTTTATTGTGCATACTCGTTTGCTAATTGCTCTTGCTCTTTTTTTTTTGTGAGTATAAGGCTTTATATATACATTCCCTAAGATTGGGAGATTGAGAGGTCAAGGAGGAAGGTTGAGAGGGGAGTGAGTGTAATAGGCGTGGTTGCCTATTACGAAACGGTGCTCACAGAAATGCAAGAGAGAGGAGCACCGCACAGCATTAGAGAGAGAGAGAGAATGAGAGAGAGAGAGAGATAGATGTTCACGTCCGCGGCCATAACTGATTAGATTGGTTATTGTGTATGATTACAAAGGTCACAAGAGGCCCTTCATATAGGTTAGTCATGTCCCCTCGCCTCATGACTCATGCCTCTTGGCATCCCCCCATTCCTAGGTAAGGTTCCCACCATACGGCCAAGGCATTCTAACGGCTAACACTTGGCACACACCGGCTTATGCCGTAACACTTGGCACGCACGGTGGACATGTGCGAACTCACAGTGTTCATGAGTCCCTTGGTTAGAAGTCAAGTGTCTTATGTGCATATGCTTTGTTTTAAAAGATTTTTTACAAAACATTTTAGGCATAGCCAAGGCAGAGTACCCCAAGTGCAAGAAGTACATTTCTAATATCATGAACAAAAAAGGAAATCATGTCTTTTTCGAAGCACGCTGGTGAAGGGAGCAAAGCGAACCCCGAACCTCGACGGCCTCTAAAACACCGGGGACCGAATGGCGCGCCTCGAGCCTGTCATGGTAAAGCAAACAGGGGGCACCACCTAGCTTCAGCGGCTAGGACGCAAACAACACACCATCATAACAAAGTTTTCATCCAAGAGAGATGGATGCTTGGGAGTAATGATGAAGAGGGAGGGAAATGAGATCAAGTGAGAGAGAGAGAGAGAGAGAGAGAGTGAGGGAGGGGGTATTGCAGCTTA
This sequence comes from Adiantum capillus-veneris, assembly GCF_014529385.1. Taxonomy (NCBI): domain Eukaryota; kingdom Viridiplantae; phylum Streptophyta; class Polypodiopsida; order Polypodiales; family Pteridaceae; genus Adiantum; species Adiantum capillus-veneris. The sequence continues at coordinate 49,283,203 of NC_140960.1, forward strand.
GTACTTAGGCACCACAGAAGGATGGCAAATCCGCACACCCTTCACACATACACAAGCTCACACCAAACACAAGACTAGGTGGCGATTCCGCACACCTCACATGGGCAAAATTGCAGGAAAACATACTCACAAAATCTCAAGCTTTATTTAGAGAATAAGGCGATGAAATGGGGAGCATAAGGTAGGGGAATGAGAAGGGAGAGAGTGGTAGAGCACATGGCGGATAGGTGGGAGTTGATGGCGAAGACTCGCACGAGGGTTATGGCCATCATCCTTCATTTAGGTGCCCTTCATCTTCCATAGCCCAAGGGTGTAGAGGTCATGCTCAAGACGAGCATGGTGATTGCGGTGATGGTGATGGTGTGGGTGTGTGTGTGTGCACTAGGCACACACAATGCATAGTGTATTCTTTGGTGATGTTGTGTGTGTTTTTGTGTCATGGTGAGCTCTCATGGCCTCCTTATATAGGGAAGGAGGAGAGGATTTAGCAATATTTCTAATTGAAGTGAGTGTCCCACTCTGGTGACTAGGAAAATGGGGTGCATGTGACTGTGGCTCCCATCTTGTCTCCTCATTATTTAAAATACCAGAGTCAATAGAGAGAGAAGAAGAGAGAATGTGGGTAGGATGTAGAGGATAGGAAATATTTACAATAGTCTAGCTTTGGCTAGACATAAGCTTATTAGGGAGAGAAGAGAGAGGTAAGAAAATTATAAGAGAGGTTGTCGAAGGTGGATATTTGTTGATGAGGATGGATCCTCCAAAAATGGTGATAGAATCACTCTAGACTTTCCAAGACCTCATTAAAAGATCCTTGTCTCTTGTAATCATGCTTGAAGACTTGTAGAACCATAGCCATTCTAGAGGGAAGAAAACTAGGGATGGCCTGTGTCACCATTACATGAGAAAACTGGGGTCCACTACAAAAATTATAGCTCCGCGTTCATAACTCCAAAAATTCTGAAAAAATTTGAGCTAAAAGTTGAAATCACGAGCTACATCTTTGATGTTGAACGCTCCTTCAGATTCGGGGTTCTTCTTTACTTAAAAAATTCAGCCAAATAATGTATTATTTGTGGCTGCAAAAGTCTTTTGGCGGTCCCCTTTGAGTGGACTTCTCTCTTTCCTTCAAGTGTAAGCTCCTTCATGTGTATGAAAACATGACCTAGAGTTTTGAAAAGATTGGCAATCATCTAGATGGAGGTATTATTGAAATTTGAAAGTGGGGTTGAGGTTTGAAAATGAAAACTAGTGAATAAAATATTTGGTAGGGTGGAATAATATACATACATGAAAAATATATTAGAAAATACTAAAATATATAATATAATTTATATATATTTAATATTTAAGATCAAAAGAGAGATCAACAAAGAAAGCTTACTTATTTATGCTACATCGTGATTGATTAGCATAAGTCTTATTTATTTAATAAAGGCTAAAACGTTTGTGAAAAAGGAAGAAAAAATCAAAAGTAACTTCTATAATGGGAAATATTTTGGTAAAAGGACAAAAATATATGGGGGGGATTCCCATGCATGGAAAACCTTGCCTCACTGGTAATCGCAACATCGCATGGTCCCCTTTGCCGCATAACCGCCAAAACTTTTGACCTTCCCTTCATGAATTTGATGCCTGGTCATAGGCGCTCCATTCGCTCTTCATCGATATGTCCCTATGCCGCATCAACCTTCATCACTTGGACATCACCGCCCTCGGTGCAATTAAAAGAGGAACATGGAAGTTTGAGACTTCGAGCACAATGAAGAACAAGTACAAGAATTTCCCCATTGCAGCATTGTTGCCTCCATCCCTCAAAATCCGCATCTCCACAATTTACTCTTCCATAACACTTTGCTCTCGTGCCGTATATCATGCATCCCTACTCGCATGAGCATCCCATTGCTTTCTTAATTCTGCACAAAGACACCTCTCTGCCTTGTACAATAGTCCCCAATTCCCATCCTTATTCAGATAGAGGCCTCTCCCTTGCTCACGGAATCCCGAACATCCTCACCCACTTGCAGCTCTACTTGTGATTGCTCATGGCCTTGCTCACCTCAAGGAAGATTCTATCCCCTGCTCTGGCTTGGCGGCTCTGCCTTCTGCACTTGAGCCCTTTCTTCTTCTCTGCAGTGCCACTTGGTGCTCCTTCTTGCAGGCAGCCCACCATCGCTGCCCACTCCCACAGCACCCACTCATTGTACCACACCGCCATGGTCGTCATCGGCCATCCTGCACTTGTCGCAGGTGCCAAGCTTGATCATAGAGGAACCGCAACTTACAATTAGCTCTGCTGACTGGTCTGGCAAAGCTGCGCAACTGAACCTATACTGCATTTGAAGCTTCGCTAATGAATTGATCGTCTGCTATCCTTTGCTGCACAGGCACCGCATACCCAGCTACGCATTGTGAACGGTACCGCACAGCCTCGCCATGACTCACCTGCTGGCCCGCACACTGCACCCAGCAAAAAATTGCACAGTAAATGTCTGCATAGCAAGGACTCCAGGACTCCGCATGGGCCCACCAAAGGTATCCCCTACAGTCCGTCGGACGAACATGATCCGCACCAGTTAGCCATAAACATGCAGCCGCATTAACTTCATCATCACTAATGTTGCACTCTTCGCAAACTTCCACATCATTCTGGAAGTCATATTAAATACCCCGCAGCACTTTGAAGTTCGGTGATTGAGACTCGCGATGCCTTCCAACGGCTGCTGTGGAAATCCTGGTCTGCAAATGAATGGAATCTGCATGACCATAGACCACCCTTGCCCGCCTGCGCAACTGCTTCCAGAAAACCATCCTCTCATAATTGTCATCACCCCCAAAAGGGAAAGGTGGCGTGTCTCCAGGCACTCGTCATCACCCATTATTTTTGCAATTCCCAAATGATTGTGCGTGTACGAATAGACTCAAGCAGTAGCATATGCGCCTCCTTCATCACCAAGGATGGAGATTCGATCAACTGCGTGGTCGCCAAGTGTAATAGGCATGGCTGCCTATTACGAAACGGTGCTCACAGAAATGCAAGAGAGAGGAGCACCGCACAGCATTAGAGAGAGAGAGAGAGATAGATTTTCACGTCCGCAGCCATAACTGATTAGATTGGTTATTGTGTATGATTACAAAGGTCACAAGAGGCCCTTCATATAGGTTAGTTGTGTCCCCTCGCTCCTCATGACTCGTGCCTCTTGGCATCCCCCCATTCCTAGGTAAGGTTCCCACCATACGGTCAAGGCATCCTAACGGCTAACACTTGGCACACACTGGCTTATGCCATAACAGTGAGTGAATGATGACTATCAGCAAACACTCCCCCCTTCCTTGGGTAGATCATACCATTTGAAATATGCTCGTCACCCTTTGAAACCAATTGTTCCAGTTGGTAATAGGTGAGGATTTTTGCTAGTAGTTTTCTATTACCTTAGGTGCCTCATCGAGTTGCAAGGGTGGTAAGATACTCTCCAAGGATCAAACTTGAAGTGGTTCATCAGGTGATTCTTGAACACTAGGAGGTGTGGATTCCTTTGTAGCTTTATGGAGGTCCACCATTGTAGGTGGAGGCTGTGGAGAATCTTTTACCTCTATGGATGCATTACATGAGGAGATAGAAGCTTCATGGGACTCCCCCCTTCCTGAACTAGGTGGAACAAATCGTTCTTTCTTTGGTACCCAAACTAGCTCTGGAGCGAGTGTGTATCGTTCTGTGATTTTTTTCTTTCCACAATCGTTAATTTGTTTTGGAGCTACAAGATTGAGCTCACATGCGTCAGGTGACAGGTAAGAACACAATCTACGTTTTGGCACCCAGATTTGATCATTTCCTTGATAGTAGCCTTGGGCTTCCAATAGTCATTTAGGAATCCACCGCCACATTTCCTTACATTTTTTGGTGCGAGGGGGACGTCTCTTACCTGGCTTCTGTTTTTTAGCACTAGCTATGGTGCTTTAGGGACCCACTTGTATGTTTTCTTCGTTGTGTTAGGATGAGTCTTGTCAGAAGCTATATGCATTGCTTGTAGCATATTTAAAGGTACAAGTGGTGGCATTTCATCCCCCTCAGATGTTGCCCAGGTCGTCCCTTTGTTTCCCCAAGTGTCTATGGTTGCTACTAGGTGGACCCAATCCATAATGTCCGACTCAGTCATCCCAGGTAGTACGTCCATATAAGGAGAATCTTCCCCAACATTAGTGTCCGCTTTACACGTGTAACAATACTGCAATATTATGCTAAGCTAGCAAAAAGATACTATAGTCCTTTTAAAATATTAAAACCAATCAACAAGATGGCCTATCAGTTAAAGTTTCCCAATCATTGGCTCATACACAGTGCTTTTCATGTGAGACTACTTAAACCTTACAAAGTAGATCCACCAAGAGACCCAATAACTGAAGGACCCCCCCCCCCCCCCCCCCCCCCCCCCCTCAAGATCAAGGATCAAGAAGAGGTGCTCTAGTGCAAATCAATTCTTCAGCATGAAGACAAGGTACTAAGACATGATAAGATTATCCAATGTTATCTCATTAAGCTTAGAAATTATTCTTTTGAAGATGCTAGATGGATGCAAGGAACACAGATTAAGGATAGTTTGAACCTTGTCAATGCTTACAATGCTACATTAGAGTAAGCAAACATAAATGATTATTGAATGAACAATGTTTTTGTCTTATAAGACTAGTTCTCTTATTATTGTGCAAATATTTGAGTTGTATGCATGCTTAGAATCATGTTTGTGATGACGAAAACCAAGTAGAATTTTTCACTCTACTTTGGAAAGTATGACATGGACTAAAGAGCAGACATGCTTGTGGTAGCTAAGCCTCCCAAGAGCCAAATGGACTAGTCCTCCATTCTAGCATGATTTTGTAGGGTAAAAAGGGATCCTCTACCAGCTTAGCAATTTAGACTAATGACTAAAGCTTTATCGTCTCTACCTCATATAGTTGAGGAGGACTATGGTTGAAGAGAGAGGTAGTACCATAAAATCTAAAATCTAACTATCCCAAATTATCTTCACATATTGAAGTGATCATTTAATGTGGGAAAATTAATGGGAAAAAGAGTTAGAATATAGATATGTGCTTTTAGATCTATCTCAACATGGGACCAAAAGGGAGAGAAGTCTACCTCTCATTCAGGGTCCAAAAGAGAGACAGTGTACCAAAGAGCAATGACCAGGTAGTGGAGCATAAAAGACCTTAGGGTTGGCTTTATTAAAGTCTCCAAAGGTTAGTGTTAAAACCGTTAGTCCTAGGATCAAAGGGGTGACTATTGCCATGGGTAGGTATTTTAAACCTTTGTAAATTTTGAACTATGGTCGACAAGTGGATGCAGTTGGACAAGTGACCACTCCCACTTGGATGGGGTGATCTCACTTTGTAGGAGATGCAAGAGAGAACACACACACACACACACACACACACTACAAGAGCTCCCCTTTTTCACATATGGTATATAGGACACATGTCAGGCTCCTAATCAGGTTGCCCGCCAATGAAGCCTAATTCCTCTTTGTAGAGGATTAGAGTGAACACACACACACACACACACACACACTACAAGAGCTCTCCTTTTTCACATAAGGCATATAGGACAGATGTGAGGCTCCTAGAGAGGTTTCCCCCCTAATGAATCCTAATTCCTATTGGATGGCCTATGGCAAGGACCAAGGAGGATCAAGCTTGAGTAACTTGAGGTTAAAAAATTTAGAGAAGCTTGCTAAAGAACCAATGAGAAATGAGACCCCCTAATTCCTATTGGACAGTCTACCAAGGGGTCCAATGAGAATTAAGTAGCCCATAAGCTAGCTTAACTCCTATTGGCCCTTTGATTTAGAGGTCCAATAAGAATTTAGTTTTTTTTAAACAATTATATAAGCCCTCTCTAAAGGGGAAAGAAGAAGACTTGCATGACAAGGCTACAAACCTTGCTTGTTATGTCTCATTGGCTAAGACCTCGTTAGACCAATAGGATGCAAGCATGAGTAATTGCATGGGGGGGAGGGGTTGGCCAAGCAAGATTAGACTCTCATTTTTGGCATACTCAAATCACATTCACTCACACAACTCATGTGTTGGACAAGAATTCCATCTACTTCTCCAAGCTTGAGAAGTAGAGAGCCTACACCAACATCCCTTGGCTATGGAATTCAAATCCTTCCAAGAGTCAAGCTTCAATGGCATGCTTATCTTCTCTTTCATCTTCATTACTAAGCTAAGCTAAGCTCTAAGAGTAATCTATGGTGAGCAAAGTACTTCTTTCTCTTCCTCTTCCCTTCCCTCACTCCCTAATAGCTCTCTCCACCTTTGAAGGTGTTTGAGGTCTTTGGATTGAGGCCGGGGACAAGTTACTATTTTTGCAAGGTATTTATGGGCATAACTTTGGTGCATGAATTTTACCATCTTCATTTCATCAAAAGGTCTCAAGGAACACAAAGAATGTATTGTACCAAGTCTCTTTGTAGACCCCAAGATATTTTCATATTTCTTCCTCTTCCTCTTCCCTTCCCTCACTCCCTAATAGCTCTCTCCACCTTTGAAGGTGTTTGAGGTCTTGGGATTGAGGCCGGGGACAAGTTACTATTTTTGCAAGGTATTTATGGGCATAACTTTGGTGCATGAAGTTTACCATCTTCATTTCATCAAAAGGTCTCAAGGAACACAAAGAATGTATTGTACCAACTCTCTTTGTAGACCCCAAGATATTTTCATATTTTGTACCAAACTCGGGTTAATTTTGGATATGCATGGGCATGCTAGAAGCATTTGCATTTTAAATTATTGCACATGTATGCCTGTTTAACATGATTTGATGTTGTTGCATATAAATGATTAGATAGAATTTTAAAGCATTTGCTCATGTTTACATTAAAATTTAAATGCTATGTTAGTTCTTTTGAGGAAATTTCATAAGTTTTTGACCTAGTGTGGCCGTTTTCGATTGGAAAGAGATGGAAAGCTTAACAGCTTGAGAGAGTTTCAAGGTGAGCATTACAATAAAAGGTCTTACGTTCAAAACTTTGCACGATAGATCTTTAAGGTATTTTGGGATTGTTCTTACGGCGTTAAAATATCTTTTTTATGGACAATTTTAGTGAGCAAGAGAGAAAAAGAGAAGGGTCTGCCAAGCTATATTAGAAAAAACCAAGGTAGAGTGTATTTCAACCGGTTGATATTGTAAAATTTCATATAGAACTTGAGTTTTCCCTTAAGGGAAGCAGGATATTTACACAAATTTTAGTGTAATTACTGGTAAAAGCTTCAAATTTTGACTTAAAGATCGAGAGAGGGAGAAAAATGGCGAGAAGGAGAGAGTTTAGATAGAGATCTCAAGTTCAATTTTTGTCAAGAATAAATCTTTAAGATCACTTGGTATTGTTGTTTACAAAACCCAAGAGTGTGTGGGGCTACAGAAGACTCATAGAGTTGAGAGGTCGTAAGTTCAAGATTTGTCATAATTAAGGATCTTGGAGATCATGACCTTGGAGATCACGAGAAATTGTCCCTTCGATGCTAAAAAACTCTTTTAGTGGTGGGAGTATGATCTTAAGAGATCATAGCTTCACATTTTTATTATAAAAAAAACAAGAGAAAAAAAAACGTTTTCTTTGTGTATTGATGGCGAGACCAGAACCAACGTGAGAATGTAGGGAGAGCCGTCGGGCGTCACGAGACTAAGCAAGGAGAGAGAGATAACTGTAGAGAGGGGTTGCGAGCAAGGGTAATGTGAGTGAGTAGCAGGAGGGAGCCCAAGTGGGCGACCCTCTATATGTGTGTACTCATTGGGGAGACGAGCGTGAGGCTGCAGGTGGGAGGCTGTAGGCGGCCCGAGAGGGAGCCGGCACCAGGTGCTATAGAGGGCACTAAAGGGGGGGATCAAGAGAGCGAGGTATTCCATGAGGAAAATCCTCAATGAGAGAGAAGGACGGCAAGGAGGCAGGCCACCTTGGGTGCGCTTCAATAGAGAGAGAGAGAGAGAGAGAGAGAGAGAGAGAGACAGAGAGAGAGAGAGAGAGAGAGAGAGCGTGAGCCTAAGACAAAGAGTGAGAGGGGAGAGAATATCCAAGGGGTGGTAGTGAGAGCCACAAAGGGAGAAAGATGAGAAGGCCACCAGACAGTTCGAGAGCAAGAGTGAGTGAGCGTGAGAGTGGGGACGCCACGAGGGGAGGGTGGTGCAGGCCTATGTGCAGAGTTAGAGAGAAAGAGAAGTAGATAAAAATTAGAGAGAGAGAACGGTTACAGAGGAATCATAGAGAATGCTGCCTTTGTGTGTTATGCTTGACTGTGTCTATGTATGTGATTTAGAGAGAGAGAGAGAGAGAGAGAGAGATTTCATTTATGATTGTAGTGCTACTTGAGAGTAAGATGGAGAAAGAAAACCGTGCATAGCAAGTGAGTGAGAGCTTGACTGTATGTGTGTGTATGTAATGATGAAGAGAGAGAGAGAGAGAGATAAATATATTTTAATATTGTCCTCGGAGGTCAAATATGACCTATGGGACCAAAGTTACATGTGATGTAGTATGTGTATGGCTCATGAAGTAGGGTTGACATGGATAGACACAAACATCCCAACTCAAGAAGTAGGAAATATATGGTGTTTGTGTCTTCACTTGGAGAAAGTTTGTGAGAAAACGCTTTTGAACATTCTCAAACTCTTTCCAAGTAGACTTTGAGATGCTCCCGCCCCACACTTCAACTCCATAAAGAAGAACCGGTGTCAACAATGCATCAAAAAGATACTTCTTGAGAACCCAACACTTGATGTTTCCCGCATTAAACATGTTCTCAAATTCATAATATGCTCTCTTTCCCGCTCCCAAACAACACATAGCACATTCATGCCAGTTGTGATTGGACGAAACCTCAAGGCCAAGGTACTTAAAGCTCTCAACAACTCCAAGTGTCTCATTGTTGTACACAATGCATGGCTTCTCCTTATGGTTGGTTTTCACAAGCATAACCTTTGTCTTGGATTCATTCACAATCAGACCACTATGCAAGCAAAAGTTCTCAAGAACAACCATAAGCTTTTGTGCATCTTCTAAAGTGTATGCTAGAAGCACTACATCATCCGCATACAACAAAAGAATGATTACTACATTGCAAATAGTGACCTCTTCAATGCCTTCTTCTTGCATAAAGCCAAGTACCATTTGTTCCATTGATCGATGCATAGACCAAAGAGAGTTGGTGACAACGGACATCCTTGTTTAACCCCAATAGTGCTTACAAAAATTTCTAAAATTTCTCTTCCCATGCGCAATTGACAAATCACCTTCTCATAGATTTGAGAAACCGCAAGCATAAACTCACTTGGCACTTGGAGTTGTTCCATCCTTCTCCAGAAATTGTTAAATGGAATCATATCAAAGGCTTTCTTAAATTCCACAAAACAACAATACAATCACTTGCCTTTCAACCGACTTTCCTCCATGAGAACACGAAGAGTGTCAAGATGATCAATGGTGCTATGGCATCGATGAAAACCCGCTTGTCCCTTTGCATGCTTGTCATTATCTTCAGCCCAATAACTCAATTTCATCTCCATTATGCACCCAAACAACTTTCCCATATGAGACCCAATCACTATAGTCGGATAGTTGTTTACATTCTTTAATCCCCTCCTTTATGCAAAGGGTTAACCCAATTAGTACTCCAATCATAAGGCATACATGCTGAAGTGCAAGGTTGAACATATCACACATCCACTCATGGGTAAAATCTCCCGTCCATTTGATCATCTCCGACTTGATACCTTGAAGATCTCTCGCTTTGCGAGTGGCCAACTTTCAAGCCCACCACATACATCCTCAATAGTAAAAAAAGAAGGCATACATGGGAGTGAAATGGTAATTTTTTCAGCATTTGCTTGCTCATATAATTGCCTACAACGTGTGTACATATCCACAAGACTCAAGTTACCAAAATTCTCAACCCGCTTGCCCCTCAAGTTTCTCCAAAACCTTCCACATGCATGTGCCTTTTCTTGGACTTGAAAAAGTTGTTGCTTTACTTCCTATCTTCTTCTCTTCTTTTGAATCAATGCCTTGTATGTATGCAAATGACTTTGATAGTTGCCTTTGTCCATATAAGTTGCATCAAGCTTTATCAAGGACTTTCAAGCATCTTGACATTCTTTATCAAACCACCTTTTGCGTGATCTATCTTTGTTGATACCATGGAGATGCTTTATAGCAAAGCATTCTTTGGTACAAGAACAAATAAATTTCTTGAAAGCTTCCCATTTAGTTTCCAATGGTGGATTATATTGAAGCTTCTTTGTCCATAAATTTTTCTCAACCATTTCAATGTACATTGGTTCCCATTTGAAATCCATACATAGTGATAATTTCTCTTTCCTTTGGCTGAGATTATCATGCTTAGTTGCTTCTCCACATGAAAGGTCAATACATAAAGTGTGATGGTCGGATTTCGGGGTCCGTTACTCTTTATGCGATACATGATGGCTTCAGAGAGTAGCATATAGTCAATCACACTATCCCATTATGTCTCCTACATGTAAATCCATTGGTTCCACTCCACAAAGATACACCATTGGCAATGAGCATACCCGTGCTATTACACATGTGTAAAAGTAACTTTCCATAGTGATTCAGCTCTTTCTCATCCATTGAAGAACAATCATACAAGTGAACTTCCTCCAACTCCCTTGAAATGTATGGCATATCAAATTGTTGAGTATCATGTTGCAATGTTTTTGTGCGAGCATTCATATCCCCAAATACAATAGCATCCCCTTCACCTTTAAAATAAGCGATGTCCTCTTCTAAATCAAAAAATGGATGATCTCTATCCATGAAATAATAAAAGGGAGAATCTTGATGAGAATGTAACAACCGGCTTTAAAAATGGGTACTCTTTTTGGTGTCATAATTTTCAGCCATACATAACGTTTGTACTTTTCATCTTTCACAATTGATACAAAATCTTCCAATCATTTCTTAACCATACATGCTACCCCTCCTTGTCCTCTTCGCTGCTTAAGATTCTTTGACCACATCAATGAATCTACATTGTAATTCTCCAAGCCGTTAATACTTTGTGTATCGTGCTCCCAAGTTTCAACAAGAAGTACAACATCGGCTTTGCTTGTTAGTTCATCAATGCCAACCCCTACATTCCATGGATATCCATTACAATTCCAAAATCATATTTTCAATTGTAACTCGGGCTCATAGGTCACGCATCCCTATTTGCTTGAGGGACTTGCCTCCTTCTTGGGCACATTTTTTTCATGAGAGATCTCCTTATTTTTCTTATTCTTTTCCTCATATGCCTTGCAACGCATATTTTGTTGCTTAATAGTGCGATCTTCACATACATTTTGTAACCCTCAAATAGATCCAACTATTATCGAGGATAATCTTTCGCTTGGTCTCATCCGGCATGGTGCATACAATTGGCCATTCTCTTGAGCAAGGAGCTCCTTGCTTCCCCACACTATGTGCTCCATAGACCATAACTCCGGACATGCCAAAGTGGGTTTCAAAGAAATCTTCAATAACAATGGCAAGATAAGGAGGTGTCTCTAGCTTCTCTTCAGGAATTCCACAAATAACAATGTTCTTGGAACGTCGCTCCCGTTCCTTCAACTCCTCCACATCCACATTCCCAACATTCTTTGTTTGAGTCATATCTTGCATGAGTGAGGAATTAGCAACCACATTGCTACCACATACATCAACCGAAGACTTGTTTGTGCATACATTTTTCATGTCGCATGAATCCCGGCTCATGGTGTCAAATTTCTCCTCTTTCAATACATGGTCATGCTCTACTTTTCTCATCCGCTCCTTCAAAGCATTCAAGTCCACAAGAGAGAGTTTACATTCCTTGATTTTCTCTTCAAGTTGCATCAAACGTGTTGTTTGCATCTCAAGTGTCTTCTTGAGATTCTCATTCTCAACCACAAGTACCCTTCGTGTGCCATTCTCCATTGCAAGTGCTCGTAAGTCTTCGCCTTGTTTATTTATGGTCTCTTTCAATGATACCAAGTATGCTATGATCATGGTTTCCGATGTCGTTTGTTGGGTGGTTGGGTGGTTGTGTTGCTATCTTCACACTTAGGAGATCTTGGATCATTTTCCACAATGGTTGTGGGCCTTGTTGAAGGAGAAGAACCCTTGCGAGTGCTAAAAGACATTGTATGTAAAATAAGAGATGAGAGTCAATTTTCTTGAACATGTTCACTTCGGAAATGCTGTTACAAAAACACATTCCATAACTCTGAAAATTTTTATCTTTACATCAATGCGTAGAGGGCTTTGTGCTCTTTGATTGAGGCTATAGATCACCCAAATCGGAGTTCGGATGAAGAAGTTATGGTCAAAAGAGTGAACTGTTGTCTACTAGGTCAAAAAACGGCGGCGTTTGTGTGTGTGTGTGTGTGTGTGTGTGTGTGTGTGTGTGTGTGTGTGTGTGTGTGTGTGTGTGTGTGTGTGTGTGTGTGTGTGTGTGTGAGAGAGAGAGAGAGAGAGAGAATTATGTTACAAATAGTCTGTGTAGTGTGTGTAGAGAGAGAGAGAGAGGGAGAGAGAGAGAGAATGGAAGCTCTGCGTAGCAAGCTAGAGAGAGAGTATTCCTTCCTGCAGCACTATAGTATGTGGGAGTCACGAGAGAGAGAGAGAGAGAGAGAGAGAGAGAGAGAGAGAGAGAGAGAGAGAGAGAGAGAGAGAAAGAGAGGTTGCGACCTTGTTTGCAAAGAAATAGAGAGAGTGAGTTAAAGAGGGAGAGAACTAGACTGTAGAGGTTGTGTGTCTATGAAGTTAGAGAGAGGAAGAGCGATATTGTAGCGCAATTGAGAGAAAGTAGGGTCAATAGCATACCATGGGTGTTTATTTACAATATTGTGTGTGAGGACATGGAGAGAAAGAATACCTCTCTAATAGCGAGTTTTAGAAGGAGTTATAGAGAGAGAACAATGGCAGAAGAGAAAGCAAAAAGAAGAGAAGCATAACATATTTATGCATGCTTGTGGGTGATTGTGTGTCGTAAATTAGTAGAGAGAGAAAGATGGTGTATGTATCCATGTAGGCAAGAACAAAATAGAGAAAGTAGGTTCCACAGAGAGAACCTTATCGTGTTTAGTCGAGCACGAGGAGGAGGAAGAAGTGTAGTAAAAAGAAAGACTAGGGAGAGAAGTGTGAGCAAAGGGATAGTGAAATCATGTCAGTGAACAAGAGCTGACATGGATGAGAGCATTGAAGCAAAGCTATGGAGCATTGAGGTCGCAAAAAGAGTACAAAGTGAATCATGAAGAGTAAAGTTAAAGCAGTAAAAGGCTGGTTTATATTTTGAAATATAAAATAAATACAAACATAAATTACACAATAGACAATAAAATTTGAACATTGAGCATAAAAGCTGGAACACAACTGAACATAAATCAATTTGCATATCTGTTATGATTTTGCGTTATTGTGAATGTCTGGTAGAGATTTGAATTGAGAAAATATTGCATAGTAGAAGCATTGGGTTGGGAAGAAGCGAACATTTGCAAAACAATCAATAATTTGAATGCAATTATTTCAATATTCATATGTGTATAATGTCAATGAGTGAGTGTATGGGCGGTTGAGAGTGAGTTTTGACTCTGCAAAATAAACATTTCTTTATCATTTATTGAGTTCACATGTCAGTTTAAAAGTGTAATTGTGTGTTTGTGGCTGTTGGAAAATTAGAGTATTTTGACATTGAAATATTGAAATTTTTAAAAAAAGGCATTCCATAGGAGAAAGAAATAGTTTCTCACTTGTCATCACTCTTTTTGCTAGCATACAGAATAGCATAGTAATGAAGATGGAGAAGATGGCAAGCTTAAGCATTAAAGCATGGCTCTTGGTTGGATTTGTATTCCATAGCCAAGAGTGTTGGTGTAGGCTCTCACTTCTCACAAGCTTGGAGAAGGAGGTGGGGTTCCTCTACTTTCATCAAGTGAGATCAATCCACAAAATGAGTGTGTGATAGGTATATACTCCCCCAGCACACCCCTTGCTTGCTTGGGGCGAGTTCTAATTTTTCCTCATGCCTCAAGCTCATTGGACCCCTCTCCCCCTAGCCAATCATATGCACCATGCATTTCAAGTACATGGGTAGTCTTTGGACAACCTCCTTACCCCTTAGAGAGAGAGAGAGAGAGCTTGAAAATATCTAGATATTTGTTGAATGGAACTAGAAGCTCATTGGACCCCTCTTTAGCCCAGCCAATAGCATTCAAGCACACCATGTGGCTAAGCAAAGGGAGAGTCTGATATGTGTCCCATGTTCCTCTTGAGAAAAGGGTGCCCTTTGGGTGAGTGGGAGGTTAAGTCAAAGATTCCCCTAACTTTGGAGCTTTCCCCCTCCTCAAGCACCTCAAGCATAGGAAGCTTCTCAAGCATCTTCCTCATCAAGAATGACAAGCACCTCAAACATCTTAGTCATCAAGCACAACAATCACCTCAAGCACCTTAGTCGTCAAATACAAAAAGCACCTCGAGCACCTTAGTCATCAAGCACGACAAGCACCTCAAGCACCTTAGTCAGCAACCACGACAAGCACCTCAAGCTTAGGTTGCGTTCCCACCTCAAGCTCAACCCTAGCTTGCCTAAGGTCAAAGGACTTTTTAACGCTAACTATTGGAGGCCTTTAATGAAGCTAACCCTAAGGTCTTTTAAGCTCCATTAGATGCACATTGTTGTTTGGACTACCTCCTTTTGAGATGTAACCATCTCTCCTCTTGGTCCCCCGTTGAGATAAGTCTAGAAGCACTGAATGCACATTTCTCTTTGGTAGACCGTACCTTTTGGACCCCTACTGAGATGCAACCATCTCTCCTTTTGGTCCCCTATTGAGATAGGTCTAGAAGCACATGTCTCTATTATAACTCTTGTTCCCATTTATTCTCCCACATTAAATGATCAGTTTAATATGAGAAAATCATTTGGTCCAGCTAGATATTAGATTTTATGATAGGCATTGCTCAAAGAGGTAAGGGATTTGCTACAAGCAGGTTTCATTTACCCCATTGAAGACTAAGAGTGGGTCTCTCTAGTGGTAGTAACACCAAAGAAGAACGATAAGTGGAGGGTTTGTGTAGACTACAAGCCTCTCAATGCAGCAACAAAAAGGGATCATTTTCCCCTCCCATTCCAAGACGAGATTCTCAATGAGGTAGCAGGTCATGAGTGCTACACAGTATGTGATAGCTACTTAGGCTACTTTTATATTAGCATTGCAGAAGAAGACCAGAAAAAGACAACTTTCATAACACCATGGGGATGTTTTTCTTACAGAGTGATGCCTTTTGGCCTCACCAACGCTCCGGTCACATTCCAATGAATGTAACTTTTGTCTTCCAACCATACTTTGGTAAGTCAATACGAGTTTTCATAGATGATTTTTGTATCGATTGTTCTTACTCCCTCCATTTGAGCAAGGTCTATGATGGCCTGGCTAGGCTGCAAACCTTGGGTGGCCAACTTAATGTAGATAAGTGTCACATTGGTGAAAGCAAGGTCACTCTTCTCGGCCATGTAATTTCAGCCAAAGGAATTGAGGCTAACCCTAGCAAGATTCAAGCTTTAGTATCTTTTTCATCACTCACAACAGCTAAGAAATTGGTCTCTTTCCTTCAGAAGGTAAGGTATTTGAGCAGTTTCATTCACTTGTTCTCTCAGGTGGTTCTCCCTCTACAACAAGTCACCCATAGAGATGTCTTCCTATGGAGTGGAGTGAACAAAATGAGCAACAGTTTAGTGAAGTGAAATAGATCCTGGCTACACTTCCCACCATTGCACCCCCTAGATGGGATGAGTCATTTTATGTTAACCTCTGTGTAGGAAGTGATACACTTGGAGCCGTACTAATGCAGAAGGATCCCCAAACCTCTTTCATGCATCCTATCTACTTCTCTAGTCGCGTCATGACCCCATCAAAAAAAGGATTCACCACGATAGAGCACATGGTGCTTGCATTGATGTTTGCCACTACAAAGTTACACTCTTATCTATTTCCTAGACCCTTTGTAATTCTAAAAATGGAAGAGGTCTTTTCGTATGTGATGCAGCACATGGATGTCTCATCTAGAATCTCTAAGTGGCTTGTTAGATTACAAGAGTTTGATTACAATATGCAAGTGGAGAACTCCACCAGGGCTAGTCTAGTAGGTATTCTTACTCATCATCACTATGAGAAGAAGCTAAAGGTCAACACATAAGGTAAAGGAGTGACATCGATGGTGGAAATTCCTAAGCTAGAAGGAGCTCACTCTCTTTTCTTTGATGGAGCATACAAATGAACAGCGGACTAGGCTACAGCTGGCATCGTCATTTTCAATGAGCAAAAGGAAAAGGTATTCTCTATTGGGCAGTTGCTACACTCCCACTCCAACAATGAAGTAGAGTATGTGGCCCTAATTTCTGGTTTAGAACAATGTGTTTTGCAAGGGGTTCAGTGCATGAATGTGTTGGGTGATGCCATGCTCTTAATAAGCAGATAAATGGCACTTGGATTTGTAAAAATCAAGTTTTGCTTGGCCAATTATGCCATGTTAAGGTTCTATTAAGTAAGTTCAAAGCAGTGTAATTGTTTCATGTCCCTAGGGCAGAGAATCAAGTGACAAGAAGCAGATGCTCTAGCCAAGGAAAGAATACAAGATGTTTCCATAGGAGCAATCAAACTGAAGTTGCCCCTCTTTCAGGGTAGTGATCCTATGCCTGATATCATCAGCTTCTTAGATACAGGAGAATGTTTTGAAGGGTATACAAAGGGCCAGAAACAATGTCTTGTCCAAAAAGCAACAAGATACCACCTTATAAACAGCACCTTGTACTGCAAGGGAAAAGACCAAATTCTCAGGCGAGTGCCAATCTCTAGTGAAATCACGGAGGTGATCTCAAGTTTCCATGATGATGTTTGTGGCAACCACTTTGCCCTAGATATTACTAGTAGGAAGATTCTATAGGCACGATTCTCTTGGCCTAGTCTAAACAAGGATGTGCATCATTGGTGTAAAACATCCAGAGCTTGTCAAGTATTGAGTGAAACACTAACTTATGAGCCACAAAGTCCTATCATCTCATATGGCCCATTTGAGAAGTGGGGAATAGATGCAATTGGTCCTTTACCAAGGGCCCAATCACGTAAACTGTACATTCTAGTTGGTGTAGACTACATGACCCAATGGGCATAAGCAAGAGTCAATGCACTCATTGTAGCAAGTATATTCCACTTACCTTGAGATCAAATACAAAGGATTGCATATCTTTCAAACTAGAAGATCCACTTTTTGTGTATGATAGAAGGAAGAGACATATAATTCATGCAAACACCATATGGACTTTTGCTTCAATGGAAAGAGCTTTTGGTATGCTATGTGTATGGTTATTGTATGCAACATACAAGTGGATGGTGATATAATTTATGTTTATTTTGGATTCCATTTTGCATAGTGATACTTTTGTGTGGGATGCAAATTGGAAGGTGCCTACAATGATGCTAGAGTATGTAGATGGCACTTGATCAAACAAGGTTACATGAATGTTTTTGGGATGTTTGAAGAAACCATACATGCAAGTGGCATGTCGAGTGTCTACAATGTTTCTACTAAAATAGGCAATTGGTGTGACGATTCATGACAAGAATGTGATAGCTTACACTATTAACTATCTATCAAAGCCCATATCAAATGAGAAAATCTACACTTTATTTCTTAAAAGTTCCATAAAATCATCAACTTAAGTAAGAGCCGAGTGTAAGATATTTTCAATTTCATTTATAAATGCAAATTTGTAATTTTGGTATAGTTCAATGCTTGGTGTCTCCTTGCAAAGCATTCCTACATGGTGTATACTTGGTGCTTCGATGGTTGATGAAAATGCTCAAGCAAAATTGAGGAGGAAGAGAGATAAAAAGAAGAAAAGTGTTTTCTATTATAATGAAGGATATTGATTTGAGTGCCAAGAAAAGAAATTAGAAGATTATGTAGCTCGTGTGCATGGGAGGTCAGGATTATTCATGCAAAAAAGTTACAAGTAGGAAAAATGCTATTACAAATACTTTTTGGGAAAAAAACTCGCAAAAAGAGAGGAAAACGGTATTCTGCACGTTTTTGCCTCTCATAGTAGAGTTTCGTACCGTTTAACAAACATTTCAATTCTTTTATTTTAATTTTTTGGATCATCACGAAGAAAAGGAGGAGGAAGAAGAAGATCTATGGACTCTTGGATCTCTCTCTTATAAGAGGATTGAGGGAACAAGGAAGAAGAAACGGTGGTTCTCCTCTCTCACTGTCTCTCATTGTCTATCCTTTAAATCGGAAGACAAAGGCCACCACAAGATCTTTTGGATAGTTTTGGGAAGAGCAACACTGAGTAGATAGATTAAATCTTGCCAATTGAGTTGCTTCCTATTGAAATTGAGCCTCTCAGGTGACAGATTCTATTTTTTTAGTTTAGTTATTCGATTGAGGCGTATACTGACAATGGCATAGATGGTCGATTTTTATACTTTGGGCTATCACTATCATTAAATAAAAGTGTTTATGGATTGCATGCCTGGGGGATTCACCATGGGAAAGTTATCGCACCACGTAAGTGTAAGGGAGGGGTTTTTTTACAAGTTACATAAGTATATAAGTTAGGGGCAGGCCCCCAATCATTTATCTCCCCAGCTTAAAAATAAGGGAAGGGGGTATCATATTTGGGGGGGGGGGGGGGGGGGGGGGGGAAAAGAGGAAAATGAGAGGAAGTTTCAAAATCATGGCTTCTAAAAAGAGTCTGCCCTCGAACTTGTGTGTCAATAGCTACAATATACATGCAAGAACTAACACTGGTTTGTATAAATTGATCGTTTTGTGCTTATAGTTCATTTGTTGAGGGATGAAACCTATCAAGAGTTTTTATAGGTGCAAATTTACACGGAGAACCTAACACAACTTTATAACCATGTTTTTTGAGTAATTTAGATGGGTCGAAATTGGACGAATAGCTAGAGTGTAGTCTAAATGAGCACATAGTTGGAGATTCAAACTAAGGAAGTGGTTCCTCAATGTGTCTTAGTTTGAACATTGGATAGCATATGGTGTCATGGATCTATAGGGATCTATTATCCATGACACTGGATATGGTGTCATGACCCCTATAGGGACAAAGTGAATCTATCCAGTGTCATGGATCTATAGGGATCTATTGTCCGCAAGTTTGATAGTACCTATGCAAGAAGCATCATAGACATGAAACCATAATCTATGATGTGTAACATGAAAAGAGGTACCATTTTCAATGACCCAATCCATAAGCAATTCCTTTAGGCTTCACACCCTTAACTTTGATAGGCTAAATCTATTTCTTCTCACCAAGAAATCCCAAATTTGGTCTTTCCAATATGAGAAGTTAGTGTCATCTAACTTTCTATGTTTAAAACTAGTGTCCATGACAACAAGAATTATGTAAGTAAGAGGTCATAGCCAACTCAAAAATCAACAAAATCTTGTGCTCAATCAATGAGTGCATACATAGAGTAGACAACTCGTCAATGAATGCACAAAACAATGCATATTGACGTATAAACTTGTGACAAGTCTATCTCAATTGTCTAGACAACCTATGTTACCAATGCATGAAAATGAGTTGCTATAGAGGCAATACAAAACCCATGTCTATCATAACCACAATAGAGAAATCATCATGCTGACAAAGCTCTACAAGCATGTGGATCCAATACGTGCATACGAACATAAAATATCTCAATAGTAATTTCTCTCTCTTGTACATGTATGTATTTCCAATCACAATACAGGAGCTAAGAGCAAAACTAATATCTATATGCAAAACCATATGAAAATGCCCCCAAAAGGTCATACATAAGCATAGTATATGACCAATCGGCCAATTCTACACTAAATGACATACATTTCATAAACGCAAAACCTGTAGCCAAAATGGTGTACATCAAAAGTGAATGCAAAAGAGTAGCTACTCCTACTTAAAATCAACCAAGATATGGATGCTCCAAACTCACATATACATGCTTTGACTACTTGAGGAACCTATATGCCATGCAACAATCCTCTACAAAATTGTGTTCTGCAACCTGTATTTGTACTTGCACATGTACATGTACCTATAGCTGGAGAGAAATAATATATGTGTGTGTATTGCTTGTGTACCGGATGTCCACAAGGACACTATATTGAAACTAGAAGTGGCCCAAAACTACAACGAGGCCTCCACATACTAGTTCCACATCTCATATACATGTTGCAAAGCAACCTACACATAAGAAGGCTATATGTGCAACCAAAACCTATATTTTCATGTGCTACTAAGATGAATATTTTGACGGTCAAAAAAAAATTGAAAAGGGGTAGACCACAATACACCTACTGGGAATGATCCTAGAATGGTGAGTGTGTTGCATTAGCAACCATAACCAAAACCATCCCAAAAAGTGTACAGGTGTGGACATGGATGAGAACACACCAGTAGAGAATCACAACTCAAGCTGATCTACAAATTCAAAGAAGGAAATGGAAGCAATGGCAAGTAGCTAGGCACACATAGGGATCAAGAATGGTTGTACACATGGGTGGATGGACACCTTGGCCTTTAACCCAAGAAGGGGAGGGGGGGGGCATCCCAGTAAGGTTCATTTTGACCGGAGCCTAAGGGTGTCGAACTATGGTTCATTCCCTCTTGGGTAGTCCCCTTAGAACCTTGATGAGAGTGGAGGCTATGGAATTCTTGAGGTTATGGTAGTGGAAGGGGAGGTTGGGGAACTCTACCCCAACAAAATAGCTAGTTATGGTAGACAACTCAAGGGTTCCACACCTTAGTATATTTAAATAGACAAAGATTGGACTTTCTTATCATCCACTTTCCCATACTTAAAATGTTGAATGCCATTGTCAACGGTAGGCAGGAGCATCTTGGTAAGGTTCATTTTGACCGGAGCCTAAGGGTGCCAAGCCTATGAGGGACAACCTATGGTTCATTCCCTCTTGGGTAGTCCCCTTAGAACCTTATTGGGAGTGGAGGCTATGGCATTCTTTTTTGACGTTATGGTAGTGGAAGGGGAGGTTGAGGAACTCTACCCACACAAAATAGCTAGTTATGGAAGTCAACTCAAGGGTTACACAACTTAATTTATCTAAATAGACAAAGAGTGGACTTTCTTATCATCAACTCTCCCATACTTAGAATGTTCAACACCATGTCGAAACTTCTAGCAAAACGAAGGGATAATGACTCCTCGGCAGAGATTGGAGGCCTCAATCTTCGCTCCTTTAGTGTTCCATGGTTGTTTTATCCATTGTTTGAGGATATTAGTAGGAGGACAAAGCAGAATCAAAAGACCTATTAGCACTCTAGATTCTAGGTCTAGCTCAAGCTTCTTTTTTGAGACATTAGGAATGTCATCAATGGCTTATATCGCTTTCAGTAATGTAAAAGAAAGGCCACTTTAATCTTGTCATGATCAAGTATTTTCAACGTTAAAATTTTTATATTTTATTTATAAATTCTTGTAAATAAGGTAACTATACAATTGGTAGGATTATGGATGGGTACTGAGAGAGGTAGGCGAGGAGGCACAAAGATAAAAGTCTATATATTAGGAAAACCCTCGGTCAAATAATAAGATGAAAGATGCACATTGCACATTATCATTTGAAAATAAAATAAAATGAAAAGGGATAAAATAAAAATATGCAGTATATTATTTATTATATGTATATTATACATCAATTATACATCCATAATTGTGAATGGTTTATATATTAGGAAAGGTTCCACTTAAATAATAAGGTGAAAGGGAACCTTGCATATTATCATTTGAAAAGAAATAAAATAAAAGCTATAAAACAAAAAGCTACATTGAAAAATTAAAACAAAAGAATATTTTAGTGTCTTCATAAAACAAGGTGAAGAGCACGAAGGCCTACTAAGTTAAGGGGGGATGATGAAGAGTAAGTCACAATAAGTGCCTACAATCAGATACAATTTTTGTTGTGTTTTAATATTAGATTGTATTACCTATTTCTAAAAGTGGCGCCGATTGGCTCATTTAAAATAAAATACGTTAATTGAAGGATGCCTTCAAGATTCTCTCTGTCCTCATCGCCTAACCCTCACCTACTGCTTGTGTCACCAAAAACTTCTCTCGCGTGCATGTTGCCCTTCCCTATTTCTTGATGCGTCGCTGCAAGCCTACAAATTTGCCTTCCCTATGTGCTTGCACCTAAGCTTTCCCTTCCATTCATGGACTTGCACCTACAGAGCAGTCCCCCCACATCATCTCTAATATGCCTATGTCGAGGAAGGACGCAAGAGCTGTAGAGAGAGGGGGGAGAGGAGGGGATTCTGATCACCTATGCCTTATGAAGCGTACTCCCTACCTCTGCTTTGCACGCGTGCACACACACACACACAGATCCCTAATTGGGAGGCATGGCCTCCACATGGCTTGCATCCCCGTTTTCACTCCTCTACCTCTAAATCTCCTTGTGCATCTTCTCATTATCTCCATTAATGGGCCATTTTTCAATTTTCTTTCAGCGGTACCCCTACTCACAAATGGTTTATATATTACGAAGGGCCCCATTTAAGTAATAAGGTAAAAGGTGCAAATTGCTCATCAGCACTTTGAAATAAAATAAAATAAAAAGGAAGTAAAATAAAAAATAAGAAGAATATTTTAATGCTTTAGTTTTATAAGAAAAATAAGCAAAGAAAATAATAAGACAATTTAGTGAAATGAATTTTTTTGAAATCCTTAAATAAAAAGACCCTTTATCAATATCTCAAACAGTGTTTGGAAAGTCTTTTTGCCTAATTGGCAAGTTTCTTCCTTATACAAGTGTAAACTAAAAATACTAGTAGAAATTTCTACAAGATGTTTGAACTATTTTCTAGTATATTTTGTCGGGATTTTTCCCCTTTACCATTCTTTGCAACTGGCTAATCTTGATTTTCAACTGCCTCATGGCTAAGCTCAGACATATCTTTGTTGAACAATGACCTCATGTCATGGGATCAAACTCCTATGACTATATTGTTTAATCTTTGTTATGTAGAGTCTTTTTCAAGCATGCCAAAAAGAGTAAATGCAGATCTGGAGAATATCTTTCTACTCACAAGATTTTGAATTTTGAGCCCCTTAGGATACTTCTCTTACAAAGAAATTTGAACTACCTTCACCCTTTGGGGACTAAGGCCTTTAGCGGGCCAAAAAGATAGATTTAATAAGCATAGAAAATATAAATCAATTCAACAAAATGAATCTTTTTGAAGAGTAAAATGAAAGGACTCTTTACAATTCACAATATTAAAACAAGGTGAAGACTTCACGATGACCTCAAGAGGGCAACATTTTATCTGCGATAAATTGAGTGATTATTAGAACACATTTGACATTTTAATGGTCTTTGGTCATGAAAAATGTGTCTTAACTTAACATCGTGTCATTTTCAATTTAAAAAATGTCGTTGAGAGCAAGGGAAAAAGGAGAAATTTCATCCCAAAACAGAGAAAATAGTGTAAAAACCTAGAAATTAAATCTAATTTTTTAAAATTTCCTCTTGGCAAATTCAAGAAAAGAAATTTTGTATGTTTGGAAAAATGATTTTTCCAAACACTTTAATGGAGAGAGATTAGAGAGAAGAGAGATGCATTTACACACACACACACACTCATTTTCATCATAAAACTGTTCAAATGAGTATAGTAAGGCTTGAAATGTCACAAATCAAAGTGACCACTCCATGGTGAGAGGTGCAAAGAAGAACTGCACGTTCTCTCTACCACTTCCCTATGGCCTTCTTGGCCAAAAAAATTATTGAATCAATATTTCACATCATGGATCAAATTTATATGAATACACTCTTTAGTTTTTGGTTCTCTAAAGCTTTTTCAGCATGCAAAACAAATGAATATATCTATTAGAAATAGCATTTGAAAGTACATGACTTCTTTGTCTTTAGGGACACATGTCAAACAAATGGAATTGAACAACCTTTGCCTACATGGATACCAAGGCCTTTAGCATGCCAAAAACAAAGCATTTTTTGGGAGTATAACCTTGCTCCTCCTCATGGGAGTTCATGTGTATCTTTTGCTATTACTAATACTAGTAAGGTCGATTGCCTTTGGCAGCCTCTCTCTCTCATGCTATCTGCTTGGGTTGCCGGATTGCAAGCCACATTGGCTAGATCAACAACTTGTTGACACGTGGCCAAGGGGACGGGCCGGAATTCCTTCCCCCATTATTTTAGTATAGATATAGATATAGATATAGATACAAAAGTATAGATATAGATTATTGCATTGTCCTTTTGCGTCACCGAGCTACATGGGAAACTGTCCAAATTAGGCTCCTATTGACACATGGCCAAGGGAGGGACCGGAATCCTTTCCCCAATATTATTAGTGTGTATATATATATATATATATATATATATATATATATATATATATATATATATATATATATATATATATATATATATATATATATATATAGGTAAAGATGTTATTCAAGAAATTGTTGCCATTAGGTATCGATCCCCCAAATTTGGCCATGGCAAATGGCTAGAGAAATTGGTTGGACATCACTTAGCAGTAATTCCCAGCTATGCATATGAAAACATCTTCTCCCACACCTCCTCTATAGGGAAATGTGTATGCATAAAACACACATGAGTTTAGAAAGAAGCCATCCATGCTACTCTATTAGTACCATGTAGAGAGATTTTTCTCATCTCCAAAGTAGCACTATGAGATACTCTATCTCCATCACCTTCAGTGATTTTCCACTGGACATCTTGTCACTCTTAACTTTGTCCAATCAATTGCATTATACCCATCCCTCCCCTACCAAAAGCATTCTTGTAGCGTGTTGTCTTTGCCCACCAATTGCTCACCATGTGTGCATTGTCATTCCCACTACCCATATGAAAATGACCTAGAGATTATGTAGACGTTCGGTGGATTTTCCTTGCACATCATTGGCCTCTTTTTGTATGTGGTAGCAAAGGTGGCACAATTCCAGTCTTTGGGAGTAGAGATTCCAATAATGGGGCTTTGTTGCAAGAGCACGATTATGTTGGTGGAGAAGAGTGAGGAATAGGAGAGATGTATATCACATGCACATAGAGCTCTCACGAGAGTATGAACCCCTCTGCAAGAAAAATAAACAACAGATGCTTTTTGAAGCTTCGAACGAGAACTTAAGATCACACGGCATGAAAAATGTGGACCTTTGGCTGGATGGCAGAATGTATCCAAGGCATCCCATCACAAACTCCACTCCACCTTTTAAGGATATTACATTCTTAGTGAACTATGTCGGAGATGGCCATCATGGCTTGTATGGATACACTAAGCAGTTGACTGCAAGAAATGACGTTCTGCAACAAGCGAGAGATATTTTATACAGCAAGAAAGTTCGCTTTCACCAAAAAGTGGTGCAATGTGCTCAACAGATTAAAGGCAGCAAGGAGACCATCAAGTAACTTACACAACAACTGAGAGATAAAAAAACAGCGCTAGGTCTTCGCCAAAGAGAAAGAAAACTAAGAGACATCAAGGACTTGAAAGTTGGCTCGGGAGGAATCAAGAAAAGAATGCAAGCCATCAAGTGAGTGCATCTATCCTTCTTAGGTTTATATTCATAAACTCTCACATCTCTTATTGCTAGCATGCTTACGCAGATCTTTGCTTCACCCTGACAAGGAAGTGGAGCACAGCACAACCACCTCCTTGGCCCATTACGGGCTCATATTGAATCGCAAAAATGTAGTTGGCTTCTTGGATGATAAGTACTATGGTAAGATCGTTGCTAAGCAGCTTGACAGCCTTTTACAGGAGAACCAACTCTCTGCACGGGATGTTCAATCAATTTTGGATCAAGCTAGTATATCCAATAAGGGATATACTACCATTTTCAAGCATGTAGCATCATTTGCAGTGTTGTTCCATTAGAAAAGGGTTTTGCATCATTTGCAGTGTTGTTCCACTAGAAAAGTGTTTTGATTCCTAACTCCTCTTACTCAGGTATGTGCAAAGATAGGTCAAGAAGTTTTGCATCAAGCATACGCTACTTCCAAACCCTTTCTCCATTCAAAAAACAAGACGGGATGTCAAAATGAGGAGGTGCTTCAAAAGCTAGGAAGCCCTTTCCACGTTGAATCGACATACAGATTGCCAAAAGAAGAAGAAATGCTCTATGACAATTATAACAATATTTTTTATGATATGATCACGCTGCAGTCATACATTGTGTAGCTGTTCAATGTTACTCCTAAAGAGTGCAACGGCATCCTGAAGTTTATCATCAAGCTAGGTGAGTGCGAGCTTGTAAAGGAGACAAAGGTTGAGAGAGTCACAATCACACTTATGAATAGAACTTTGGATGCAAGCATTGGACCAGATGATCCTCGAAACTTTAGTGTGCAATCTAAGCACAACATTTTCCTTCTTGCGACGTTCAAAGTGCGTAGAAGTTATGTTTAAGATAATTTATCGTTATGTTTTATCTGAATGCTTTCAAATGTGCATTATAAAAAGTTCAAAATTATCCTTTCAGGTGGGCCACTGAGAACTTTGATATATTGAATTGAGTTTTTCATCAAACAAACACACCAGAAACAATAAGCGAACAGAGAAATGGAAAGAAATTGGATGTGGAGGGCATGGGATCCTACAATGTAGAGTGGCACATGGCTGGAGACCTCAAAACCTTGAAATGCATGTACAACGTTTCCAAAGGAGCAACATGCAAAAGCCCTTGCTTGTATTGCATGGGAGGGGTTCACATCCGTGACAAACCATGTTGGAGAAGATCTCCGGATAGGCATCTGCGTGACCCTAACTTTTGATCCATTTTGGATATCCCACTATCTAGAGTACACATATGCACAATGCATGCACTTTTTAGAATGACTGAATAACTAATGTTTCTCTACATATGTTTTGCATGGACCACTTGATCTCTCTTTGCAAAGCAAAGGAAAATCATCCTTGAAGACGGCCTTCTCATAAATGAGTTTGCACGGAGGACATGTTAAGATAGAGCAGGATGAGAAGAGATCGAAAAATGGCCGGGATGTTCCAAAGAAGTTATTCATTGGTGGTGTGAAAGCCCGAATCTTCCTTTTAGTACCCACAACTAGACAACAACACAAAAGCCAAAGTGCACAAGAAAGACAAGCATGAAGATACAACAGGTGGAAAAATCTACACAATGTTGTAGTTGACCATGCAGACAATGGTGCAGCAACGACTTGCAAAGAGAAGGTATGGAAAACCTTGGGTGTAATATTCAAGTTGTGCAAATTGAACTCATGGACTGATGGAAACTATACAGAATTCAAGGAAGTTGTGGGGACATTCCACAAGATATTTATAAGTGTGTGGACAAATCAACATATTACTCACTACATGGTACTGTAATTGGTTTGATGACATGATAATCTTTTGAATTGAAAATATTCATCCTTATAATGTCTGCATGCTTTGTGTGTAGCACATTATCTGTAATCACATGCCTTGGTTTGCAAGGCAAAATGGCAGCTTGGGTATTTGGTCTACACAGGGCATGGAAAAAGCCCAATATCAAGCTTGTACTAGTTAATTCAGTCACACTCGACATGGAAGTGGTACGGACAAAGCGAATAGCTTAGAGGAGCTACACCAATGGTGTAGCTTAGAGGAGCTACACCAATGGACGTATCAAAAACTAACGCACAGGTCACATGGCAAGGAACAAGTCCAACAAAGTTAGATTGGCCATGTGGTGAGATTAGTCAAAAATGGCAAAGAAAGGAGATATGGGAGTTATTGTCTGGGGCTAGACAACATGCGGATTGGTGGCTACAAAAACAGCGCGTGAAAAGGATTTGGACAACACCGTTGCAAGTTATGCCATGACTCTTAGCCATAGCAAGATCCAAACACCAAACTTAATGTATCTAAGAGAATTGATGTAATTTCAACTTTTCATATTGTGAACTATGGTTGCAACAAAATTGAAAATGCGGCAAGACATTGATACTCTATCATTTCAACTTTTCATAATGTGAATGATGGTTGCAACGAAAAAAGTACATTTGCAAGACATTGTTACATAATCAATCTAACTTTGGTGCCTAAAACAAATACATTCTATTTATTTCTAGTCATTTGGAAATGATACAAAATATTATGGCCTCTTGCCCTTATCTGAAGGACCCTCTTCCTTGTGTCTTGGTCTCTTTGAATGACGTGTTTCGTCATTAGCATCCATCACAAGCATGTTGAGGTCGAGCAATTGGATCTCCTTACATGCCTCAACCTGCAGGGCCTCTTCTATAAGTTGAATGATTGGCTACTTTTGTTTCAGCAGATCATGTTTTTCATATTGTGGCAACTGGTGTGGGTCTGTGATTCCACAAGCTAGACCATACGTAGCATGTGACAAAAAGTAGCAACTACGCAGGCCATACATGTCAGACCCTACACCAGAAATTGAGACCATTGCTTGCTTGTCTAGTAGTATCACCTTGTCTGCGTCCATCTTATGGCAGCGCCTCCTAGATATCTTGAGAGTGTCTTCAATTAAAAAAGAGGAAATTCAGCCTTGTCCTCAGAGAAGCTGGAATGGAAGTAGAGGAAGCTTGGAGCGTTCAAATTCTCCAAGTACTGACCAAGGGAGGAATTCTTTCCCAAGTCTCCTTTACCTCGTCCACAGGGACGACGAATGAACTTATCATCATAGACTATGAGCTACAAGAAATAAAAGCCAAGTGTTGGTATATACACCTGAAACTCTTATACAGGGAAGCAAAACAATCTTTACACAATAGTATACCTTCTAAATTTCATCTTCTTTGAGTAATGCAACATTCCATAAGTCAAGTGTAATCTCATTTGTAGAGGATGAGGAATGCGTCAATGTCGTTGATGGAGCAATTCCCCCCATCTCTGTGATTCCAAGCCTTTCTTGTGCCGCCCTGAACTCCGACTCCGTTGGAAGCGTCATGGCACATGCAGTTGCATCCTTGTATATCATTGCTAGTGCGTTTGTTGGTTCAATAAACTCACCCACTATTATATGAGCATCCATGACAGAATACTCGTCATCGGCAAGATCGATTATACTACCATCCTCTTATAGATTTTGAGCAACTATAGCAGGGCATTAGTCCTCTCTCAAGTCAAACAATTCCATGATTTCATTAAGCATTACATAATGATGATCACCGATGGGGACGGTAGGGAGCACATTTGTTGAAGCTCCCTCTGGCAATTGAACACCTTCTAAAACACACAAAAGCACCACTTGGTGGTTGCACCAACTCGTCCTCACCAATGACTGAATGGTGACTGCTCTCGGTCTCCTCTGTTGTGTCCCCATGATTGTCCAGATTAACATTCAAAAAGAGTATGAACCCAGCATAGTATTCTGCAACTCGACACTTTCGATTATGTAATGGACATCTGATGTCATTCCTATGAGACTGCAGTGGTAACTTGGGGTTGCTCCTGTAGAAAATATCTTTCTTTAAACAATTAGAACTGATATCCTTCATATGAACATATCAACAACCCCCAAACTCAAATGTTTCTTTGATCGTCTATTGCTCATATGTTTGATGAAACTCTGCAAGGAAATGTGACACAGAAGCAAAAAACTCTTGCAGTGAGAAGGCAGGGTTGAAAATAGGCTTGAATTCCTGCTCCCGCTGTTGAAGCCCAATTCTATAGAGAAAATGGTACAGCTTGTCTTTGGGTTCCTCGTTAGAGCAAGGCAGCTCCTCCTTTATCTCGATCTTAAAGGGATCCGTTTGTGGAGAGAGGTAAGAAAACTTGGGTTGTTGGTTAGGATAAAGGTAGAAAAGCATTGGCTAATACTAGGGAGTACAAAGGGGGTACTGATGGGCTTCCTATATATGGACTCCTTGAGAACTCAACCAGGTCAATATAGCCACCCTTATGATTTCATAAGTAACGGTGCAATGAATGCAGCACAAAGACCAAGGCAAGCTCAACCATCCCTATGACATGTATCCTGGTTGGGTGAGTACCGTAGCTATATAAAGCACCTTGACTCCACACTCCAGAACTCGCTCACATCTACATAACGCAGGTATGGAGGACAATTAGAGAGGAAAGGCGAAGCTTTCCCAAAAGACGATGGTAGAAATGAAGGAGGTCAAGAAAATGCTAGCTAAGGAAAAAGCTCTTCAAAAGGAGATCAAGAAGAAAAACAAAGGAAACCAGAAGGCAAAGGCTGAGGAGACAGCACTCCAAAGACGGAGGATAAGAAACCACCAACAATAAAGGAGGAAGAAGAATAATTTTAATGGACAAACAAGAAAGTGCATCAATCACATCTTAGTCTTGTGTAATGGAGTCCTTGAAGATAATGCAAATGTCTTCATATCTTGTTCCTTTGTCTCTGCCTCTTTGTTTCTTTTCTTTATTACTGATTATGAAGGAAGAGCTTTTATCAAATTGTGTCACACCACAACGCGAGTGGGAGGTTCATGTCACACAGTCGTTGATATGCTCGCGCTGTGCAGAAAAATGTCACGCCACAACGCGATAGTGAGCTCTCTTCACGATATGGATGGTCCTTATCGCGTTGTGACGCAACATCCAAATGTCGTGCCACAACGCGATAGGGAGGTGCATCCAGGATATGGGTGGTCCCTATCGCGTTGTGACGCGAAATCCAATTGTCGCGCCACAATGCGATAGGGAGGTGCGTCCACAATATGGGTGGTCCCTATCGTGTTGTGATGCAACATCCAAATGTCGTGCCACAACACAATAGGGAGATGTGTCCACGATATGGGTGGTCCCTATCTCGTTGTGGTGCGACATCCAAATATCGCACCACAATGCGATAGGAAGTATCTCCATGATATATGGGTGGTCCCTATCGCATTGTTACGTCACGCCACAACGCGATAGGAAGACAGAACCACAACATGGTTGGTCCTTATCGCCTTGTGGTGTGACACTCTTTATTGCATTATGGAACGCCATCAAGAGTGTTGCACCACAACGCAATAAGGAGGTCTGACTGCTGTACACTCCCCCTTCTCACGTTGTGCCACGATATTTTTCCTTGTCGTAGCACAATGCGAGGAGGGGGTTTGGTTGATCAAGGCCCTTCCAATATTGCGTTGTGCAGTGACAACCACATAGTCGACATGCAGTATGCCACGTGTCCTTCATGGGGTGATGCACTCTTCCCAATGATGATGAGCAACTCAATTAATTGTGTTCGTTGCCTTATGTTATATCCCATGTTTAGTAATGATGATGATGTCCTTGGCGCTTAATAACGTTTGGGTGAAAGCATGATTAGGTGATACAAAAAGTGGTGTCTTGGACAACACCTTGAGTAGGTGAAAAAAAGGCATTATGCAATTGTTTCTTGGAAGTTGAAGTCACTTTATTGCATGTTAATTGGTTTTAAGTTGGCTACAGTCCGTGCTTGCTATCGGCCACCTTTGCAGTTCCCGCTTTTTCCTAGTTTTGATCATCTTCTTCTTCATTTTCCTCTTTCTATGGGCTGCAGTGCTTCTCCATTCATCACCTTGCTTCCATGCGCTTCCCCTTCCCTTGATTCCTTGCTTCTTGTCTTCACATTTTTTGAATGCTTCAACCCTTCTTCCCCATCCCCCTTCACTGCTTCTTCTTGCTTCAATCTAACATCTTCTTCTTCTAAGTCTTCTTCTACTCGTACAACTTCTTATTTTGAATTTCTACATCTGGAATGGAATCTGATGGTTGGAGCAATGACTGGAGCAACACGAATGACACATGTCGTGAGATTCAACCAGTGCCTCCACCCATTTTCATTCAGCCAATGTCATTTGAGCCTCATGAACCCTTTCATAATCTACAACAGAGTAACAAGGATATAGAATCAGCGGCCATTTCTAAGATCAGAGAGTATTGGTGTGAAAAGAAACGAGAAGAAAGAAGCAGGAAGAAGGGAGTTGAAATGTGTTGTGATAGGGCTACCAAGAAGTTATCAGCTGTTGGCAGAAAGTCACAAGAGGGATGGACAAAGACATGAAGAAGGACATATTCAAGCTAATACTACAACACCCAAGTTTCATGAACATTCCTAGTTTTGCAACATCTACAGTTGAGCGGTCTATTTTATCCAACATCCAAAACACCATGCGACAGGTCAAGGTTCCACGATCTGCAGAGCAAAGCTGGCTCTTATAAGATCTGCATGCTTGATGATGCTCAATGGCAACGGTTCAACACAAGTCAATCACACCCAAATTGCAAATTTCTTAGGCTTGCATCAAAGAAATTTAGTTGCTACGACCGCCCGTCTACAAGTCTCAGAAGATGGGGAGTGACCTTGGAGTTGTACCAAAAGCAACCTAAGGTAGGCCATGTCATATCTGATCAAATGAAGGACCTGGTGCTTGCCTTTTGGACGAGGCAGACACGTGTGTCTCCAAACAAAACAGATGTTTGTAGAAAACGAGTTGGAAGAGGATTTTTTATTGAGTATGTGATTCACCTATTGGATGAACCACAGGTACATACTATAGCACGTAGTAAATTTTTGGTTGATTATAACATAGATTTTACTCTTGTCTATCTATTCTTTTAGAAATGGTATTATTCACCTTACCTTATAGGTGAGAATTTCACCTGGAACATGAAAAGGAGCTCCTATAGGGTAAAACTTTAATTAATAGGTATGCTGTTATGTGAAGATTTCATCGATTAAGTGAAACTTCTCCTAAAAAATGAAAAATTATTCTTCTAATGTTTTCCTAATAGGTGAAAATTCCACTTGGAACTTAAAATGAGAACTTATAAGGTAAAACATCACTTCTAAAGGTGAAAGTTTTTACTATTAATTTTACCTGGAACATGAAAGGAAGCACCTATAGGTTAAAGCATTGCATAATAGGTATGCTATTAGGTGGAAATTTCACCTACTAACTAAAACTTTTCCTAATAGGTGAAAAGTTTTTCTTTAATACTATGTAATAGGTGATATTTTTGCCTAGAACCTAAATGTAGCAACTATTAGGTAAAACATCACCTATTAAGGTGAAGGTTTTTCCTTTAGATTTCTCCTAATAAGTGAAATTTTCACCTAGAACTTGAGAAGGAGCACCTTTTAGGAAAAACATCAACTTTTAAGGTGAAAAGCTTTCCTTAATATTTTTCCTAATAGGTGAAAATTAAACCTAGAACTTCAGATAGAGCACCTATTAGGTAAAACATCACCTATTAAGGTGAAAATTAGAGGTGAAAATTTCACCTAGAACTTGAGATGGAGCAGATTTTAGGCAAAATCCCTCCATAAAAGTTTCCTTACCACCTAGACTTGATTGCCTAAATCCCATTCATAAATTTATAGGGTATAAGGATGTCTCTTAATCACCTAAACCCCTTTCAAGAGCACATAGGCTGATTTTTAACTATGTAGACCCCTCCGATGAAGTCGTATGTACATTACCTTTTCCATTGCGATACATACTATATTGTAATGAATACGTATTGATCATACATTTCCCCCCTCTTTTCATTCCCTCTGTTTTGGGGTCATCTACAAGTCTGTCCAGCGCTCTGTAATTAATTTATAGAGGTTGATTCAGCCATCTACATACACCTAGAAACATCCAAAATCATCCCCGAAGGTTGACGACATCCCCTCAGCCAAGGTCCTCTCCAAAACAGTCAAAGCCTTCTTTTCAGCGAGTAAACTGTTTTATTTCAGTTATCATTGAAGGTGCATGCTTGCATAAGCATCAAGTGTCTAGTTGTACAGTCATTGTTTATGCAATATATATCTTGATGGTTGCTCTAATATCTATATACATTAGACTTTAAAACTAGAATTGTCTCTATGTAGAATAATGCAGAACTAGGATATGGTATAAGGTTGAATTTTTATATATATTTGGGGTTTTTTCTACTATATGTTTTTTAAATGAATATTACACACCTAAAAAATTCTAGTGCACAAATACACAAACAACACGTACTGAATACTTGCATACGATACGTACTAAACCACCTTGGCGAATTCTCAATCACCAACCATTTTTATCTTGTTTTGACAGGTTGAGCTATATAAAAGATTTTTGCAGCAATATCCAAACCTCAAGATTTCCTTGAGGTCCTTCGAAATGATGAAGCCGTTCTTTGTTTCTAAATTGAAGGATAGGTATACATGTTGCTGCATCAAACATGTGCATATGCTTTTCTTCAAAGATGCATTCAATCAAATGGGAAAAGTAAATCTGGCATGCACCTATCCTGTAATTGTAGATGTGGTATTTTTCTCCCTTCACCATGTCATGCTCATTGTGTTGCTATCCATGCTTCATATTGTAGTGTTTCAGAGATATGGGAATCCTTCTTATGTAAGAAGGCAGAGTCATCGATGTTCCATGACTTATCATGTTTATTGGGAGAGTGTGCTACCTGTATGTCAAGAAGAGCACGTACATGTCCAAAGGAGATTTCTGACAACAATGTGATCCTCTCTGTGAAGCTTTTGGAAGATATAGAAACTGGCTATATTGATGATGCGGGTGGCAAGAAGAAAAGGAAGGATGTGATCATCAAGCATCTGCATCCCAAGTAATTCTTACCCATTTTCTAGTAGCGTGTTCAAAGATTCATAAAGCACAACTTTATTGCACAGTGGCAAGTTGACAAAGTTTCCATCTGATGTAGTGGTTTCAGTAATAGACTTTGTTGAAAACTATTCGTTCAAGGAGTAGAACAAGATTCAATCAATGCATTGGTATTCAACACAAGTCACAATACTGGTTCAGATTACATACATGCAAACACCAACCCAAGATATATCGAAGGTGATACATTTTTTACATATCAGATGACAAAATGCATGATACACTTTTCGTGCAGCATTGCATGCAACTTCACTACAAATGGATTAAGGGGAACTCACTTGGTGAATTAAAGAGACATTGGGTTTGGTCTGATGGTTGTGCTACTCAGTTCAAATCAAAAAGGCCTTTTTATTTCATCGGCAGGTAATTTGCATCATTTGAACCAATTATCACTGTCCTTGAGTCACCTAGAAATTTAGTTGAACTGCCTAATGTGCTAGCTTTGACAGTTTTCAGAACCACTTAATGCTACCTAACAACTTTTTTTATTGGTCACCTAACTGGTCTTCAAATGGCATGGAACTTCTTTGCGTCTGGGCATGGAAAAGGTGAGCATGATGGGGCTGGAGCTGTAATCAAAAGGACGCTGACACACGAGCAGCTGAAACCTGATGCGTGGCCAATGAAGTGTGCTTATGATGTGGTTTCATTCTTGAAACAGAGGTTCGGGGGAGCATTAGGACAGGTAGGAGTGAATAGAGTATTTTGGGAGATCAAAACTGATGAGGTACCACGAGAAACTTAGTGGAATTGCAAACAAGTGCGTGGTTCAAGGTCTCTACATTGTGTGAATGCGTATTCTTCCTTTTCAAAGCGAACTCAGGGTGAAAGCACTTTCATGCTATTGTGAAGCCTGCATGCATGAGTAATGGAGGAGATGTTACAATGCAGGTCATGTACAAGACTGGCAGTACATAACTTTAGAGCCTATTGCAGACAATGAACAGAGCGTGATGAGCCAGATGAAGAGGATGAAGTAAACATGCCTCTATATGCCGAGCACCATGATGCCTTGAGTGACGCGCTATGTGTTGGCGACAACTTTGCCACCAATGCTGCTAAAATGGAGTATGATTTTTACATACTGAGATGCCACAAACCCAAGTACTTAGCAACAAAAGCAATGAATGATTCTTGGGGAAATTTTATAGCTGCTAATACATATGTCGTTGAGGGTCACTATTATGAGAAGGTTGAGTGCACTGCTGCATTATCTACATTCCTGACAATCATCCCAAGGTGCTTCTACCTTCCCATCTTGTACGATCCATAAAGTTCCCCATGCCTCCATTGCCTACAGACAGAAACAAGTACATATTGTCGTTCGAAATTTATTAGTTGGTTTATAACAGTATGCCATTGGATATGTAATAGTATGCCAAATTGACCAGGCGATTGAGCAGCATCAACCATTTTGGCCTTTTGATGACGTTAATATATCATTTCATTTCACTTCATATCTAACAAGTTCCAACATGTCTCCAATGCATCAACTAGTCCTATGCATACCTCAAACAGAGCTCCAATAAAGAAACACACTCTCTCCAAAATACGCAAATGAAATACACACAAGTCTAGAGCAATACTCGGGTGTTCAAAAATTTCACTTTGATTACATCTCCAGTACAAACAGCTGCAGCAATTGAAATTTGGGAAGTACATGTAGCATAATGAGCAGCAGTAGTGGTTGTGTACCAACAAATCCATTCTTTATATTTAGCATTTTGCACATGCTATAAACTGCAGATCAAGAATGTACATTAGACAAACATACAATGTTGCAATAGACTTCAGTGGGGAGGCCGTTGCCTCCTTTGCCATGTATTGTATTTCATCCTCCATCCACCTTCCATGTTTTTGGTGACAAAAGAGTCGTCCTGATTTTGGCTTGGCTCTTCCCAAGACATCACAAATCTAGCTCAGTCCTCAACAGCCACCCATTGTTCCAGCCCCACAGAAGCAATTTGTCTACCATATAATCAGCCTTCTTCTCTTTTGGCAATATGACATATGTACTTGTCCTATTGTTCATATGCTTGTACCAATAATCATCAATGGCCAAAGTATTGCCTTCATGATATTTACCCCTATGTCTTTCAAAAAAACAGGTAATGCCTTGAAAAAAATTGGCTTCCCTCCAGGAAATTTAAAGCTTGCAACCTCACAACATTCTTGGCCAAGCCAACCACTAAGACATTTAATTGCAACAGGAAAACAACTCTTTAACTTCTCTTCCAGGTTGCAAAGCTTCATCGAGCTCCAAATATACACATCAGCTATTTGTCTAGCCCAAGCAAGGAATCTTGTTGCATCCTTATGCACATAGTTTGTTATGTAATGCTCTTGTACTACATAGTGGTCATTTGAGTCCAGATCAAGGGGTGCTCTTTCAAATGAGGGTGAAAAGTGTGTACAAGCACATCATTCAAATCAACTAGTAATGTAGGCCTGTGTGGAGTCTGGTTTGTTTGAACCATGCTTGGAACCCATTTGGGTAATTCCCTGATTATAACTTCTTCCGGCTGTGCACATGGTTTTCTCTTATCTAGACAAAGACACAAGCGAAAACAATCATGGAAAATCATTGACCATACCTTGTAAAACCAGTGACAACTCATACAAATTAAACCTTATAAACTTAATTAGCATAACTTTAAAATGGTTACTCCAATAAGGCAAAAATTCAAAAATCTTATTTCCAGAGGCTAATTTGACAGTAATTAGGGAAACGGTCAAGATCCGAAGCACATGGATGTTCACAAAAGGAATGATGTAAACCAAGGGAAGAAATACAAGCACACATCCAAGAAGTTACAACTTCTTGCAAGCACGTGGTTTTGGATGGGCATCATTCGAGTCAAATGAAGGCAGAGTGCAACTGTCAGTTTGTAGATAGATACCAACATCTTTCTGGGTAGCAGATCTTGTTTTCTTTGATGGGCCTGCATTTGCATTGCAAACCAGTTGAAGTTAGATGAATCACAAGTTTCCAAGAATGCCAAATTAGCTAATTGGTAACATATCTTACCTTCTCCGGGTGCAGTAGTTGTCACTGTGCGCTTGTTTGATTTGAACCTCTTCACAAACTCCAAAAACACAGACTCTGCATCCGTGTTGCCACCCAATACGGCTTCTATGCCCACCTCAGATGTTGCACCAAGTGCGATTGATTCAAGGGGGACAGTATCATGCTCAACATTCTTTGTTGCTTCGCGATCACTCCATGACTTCTCTGCTCCACCTGAGCTAGCTATTCCAAGATCATAAACATTCCCTTCTTCAACACCAACAACATTCTCAGTGTAACCACGACTAGTTTCAAAGCTCATATGATGTGCAGCCTCTACATCAAACCATCCTGCAAAATGGTGAAAATAGTAACTCACAACAGTCAACAATTCCACATAAGCAAGCTTGTTAGTAATACCTAAAACTTCTGTCTTGACATAAAAAATTGTTGGCTCCTGAAAGTAGGGAGAGGCTCTCAGATTATGTCCGACCAGCATAGACTTAACAGTCTCAATAATTATTTCATTGCAACCTAGCTGCACACAAACTTGCTTAGAAACTAGTATAGTTGCAAAACACATACTGTGGTATTTATGACCACATGGCAACATGTACACTCCAATGGCATTTGTGGCAGCAAGCGATTCACCACGAGCAACATAGTCTGAATAAAAATCTGCCCAATTTGTCTGACCCTCCTCAGGGGCATAGAAGGCAGGACTCAAAAGCAAAGTACAACCATTGGCCAATTGCTTCATCATATTCTCAAAGAATGCCATATAATGCAAGTAACATGATAATTTGCTTTCCAAGAGGTTGACGTTTCTCTGCAAGACCACAAGATTTAGTCAGATATGAGGTAAACTACAACACATAGAAATACCTTCAGAAAACAATTAATGAGCTCACTATAAGAAAATTTACCTGATGGGAAAAGTTTAACCAAATAGATGAAAGTTCACCAAGCATGTGAAATTCTACCTTACAGGTGGAATTTCACTTTAGTTTCACCTGATAGGTGAAATTTAACATATTAGGTAAAGCCACACATGATAGGTTGAACTGTATAATGTTGAGTATTTCACCTAGTCTTAAATAAAAGCACCTAATAGGTGAAATTTCATTAGGTGGTACTATAGATTGGTGAGTATTTCACCTAGACTTTTAAAAAGCATGTAAACTGTTAACCTTGAATAGTTTTTTAATAGCAGTACCTAGAACAGTTTATAACAGCACCTACAATAGTTTATAACAACTAGAGAACACCTACATATTATGTTATAGGTAAAATTTCCACCTATTAGTAAGCAGTTTTCAAAACTATGGTACGCTCTTACAAAGCACCTAGTGTTAGATGCCTTTCTAGGTGAAATTTCTTCTTTTAGGTGGTACTATAGAATATTTAGTTTCACCTATAACTTTATGAAAGCACCTACTAGGTGAGATTTCACCTATTAGGTTGGTGAGAATTTCACATAGTCTTTTATTAGAACACCTAGAACTATTTTAACCTGGAACTATTTTTCAATAGCACCTAGAATAGTTTATTGCACCACCTAGATATATTTAGAACACCTAGAGAACACCTAGAGATTATATTTTAGGTATAAACTCTACTTATCGGGTAGTTTTTAAAACCTTGGTAAGCACCTAGTGTTTGTGGCCTTGGTAAAATTTCACATATTCGGGGTTACTATAGATTGGTGAGTGTTTCACTTAGAGCTTTATAAAAGAACCTATAAGTTGAAATTTCACCTAGAATGGTAAATATTTCATGTAGACCTTTATAAAAGCACCTAATAGGTGAATTTTGACCTATTTGGTGGTACTATGAATTGGTTAGTATTTCACCTAGACTTTTATAATAGCATCTATACTGTTAACCTGGAACATTATTTAAAGAGCACCTAGAACAGTTTATAAGAGCACCTAGAATAGTTTATAATAGGAGCACTTACCTCTATGCTTTCCATAGCAATCTTCATGTCGGCTATTTTGTCATCTCCTTCTATCAGCTTTACTGCATTGGACATGGCAGTAATTTGCGCTTCCACAATTGCAAGTTGCTCAGCAGTGGCATTAGCACCTTTCAGACTCCCATATTTAGTTTGTAGGGATGTAATTTCTGTTTGGATCGTGGAGGCAGCAGATGTTGTGGCCTCCCTACGAATCAACACATCCCTCTTGTTGAGAAATTCAGCCTTTTTCTCCTTCAACTCATTCTTCAAAACTTTGGCTTTGTTGTTCGATTGGATATCCAAAATCCTAGCGCGAAGCTTTTCGATCACAGATGACTTAAAGCACGGCTCTGGCCTTCCCTTCACATCGGCTTGCATAGAGGGTCCAGGCATGGAATCATCTGTGGTAATAACATTGATGGGCCCATGCGTGTCGCTAAAGGCGTCTAACTTCCTCTTCCATGCAATAGGGCTACGCTTCAAGCTTAGTATTACATTCTCTGCAAATAAGGCCCATGCAATCTTATGGGTCTCCGGATTAGCTTTAGCAGCAGAGCACCTCTCGTAAGTGAAGCATGTGGCAAACTTCAAGTAAATTTCATTATTTCTGGGAGGCTCTTGGTACACCCTATAGAATAGTAGCCTACATTCATCAACAAATTGAGGCTTCACCATATTAAGAAAAATATTTGAGCCTTTATATTTTGGGGTATCAAACATAGTCAGCCACTCTGATTCTGGCAAGTCACCAGCTGACAAGTGATTCCACAACTTCCCACTCTGGCTCAAACCGTAAACCTCTGCAAACTCCTCCTTTTTCTGGTAGAATCTTGCTAGTTTTGGGTACTCAAACCTCGGCAAATTCCCTACATGTAGCAAAAGAAAAAAGATATACAACAGACAATTACTTTTGCAGCATGGCATTGATGGTTATGGCACTTGTATGACTTTGAATACCATGCACAATAATCATGACATAAACATGCATTAATGAACAACACTCTTTTGCATTTGAAAGTAAAACAAACTAACCTTTGCTGATATTTCCAACAACTGGCTGCTCATTGTTTTCAGCAGTGGCCGTAGTAGCAGACTGAGTGTCCATAGGAGAAGCCTTTCAATTGCACTGGTGGTCAGGCGTTTTCATTTTTCTTGAAAGCAGAAGAATCAACGCGGGACTTCCTACAAAGGCACGTAAGTGGACAATGTGCAATATCTACGAGTGTAGATCATGCAAAAGGACACGATATGAAGGTCTGATTCAATCGAATAGCACCGGTTGAGCTACACCAGTGCAACACACTTCTCCCGGACCTTTCCTGCTTGTGGTTGTAAATGCCGTGCGTCTGCAATTGCCCCTCCCTCGTCCCCCGACTCCATCTTTAATTTACAAACCCAAGAACATGCACTCACCATACGGATCTTCACTCGATTCTCTCTACGAATGAATAAAACCCAGCCATACGTACCTTCCCACTTGCACTAGTGAAATCATTTTATGACTCAAATGCTCGAAAATTGGGCTCACACAGGCAAAAGCTTTGATTTAAGGGATCCTCACACACTTGAAAGTTTAATCTACCTAAAGATTTGGAGCCAAAATTTTACCTAAATAGGGGAAAAAAGTGTATCACCTAATCATGCTTTCACCCGTTTCTATTTTCGTATACCCCACTGCTATTTAACCTCTGTCCTCACCTCTCAGAGTCAGCTTTTGCGACCTAACCTTCTCATTGCTAAATCTTCTTCTTATTCTTCCCCACAACACTTTCCAAGGTAAACACTTGTTTCCATGGCTCACACAAAGCAGACCGCAAGGAAGATTTACCCGCAAGACAACCAGCCTTCATCCTCAAAAGTTGCAGGAAAAACCCTGCCTAATCATCAGGCAACAATGCGTAGTCGAAGGTACAAGCAGAACTAAGCATTCTGCTTGAGCTGCACAAACTCTAGAGGCATATCTCTCTAGCTTTTCCTAAGTTACCCTTTCAAAGAGTAGTTCGCCAGATTTATGAGAGCACGAATTTGGATTTTCGATGGACCTGAAGTGCGATGGGTTGCCTCCACGAGGCAGCCAAGGACTTTTTGATTGAACTGTTCCAAGACAGCTACGTCCTCACAACTCATGCTCATAGAGTGACAGTGATGTCCTGGGATATCGATTCTCTTAGGCTGTTACGCTTCAGGTACAATAAGACACTTGCACCAGTCCATCTATCTGATAAGAGAATGGATAATATTTGTTCAATCCTTTTAATCACCAAAGTGAAGGTGTACAATGTGAGCACCACACAGCACACGTATGGCATACGTTTGAATGTGGAGTGGACCCAAGAGCTACTTGTGGAAGATCCTTCAGTCGAGTCAAATGAACGGTAGATGTTAGCAGCAATTGACCAAGCTAACACTGAGACCCTAGATTTCCTCGGCCCAACTTTTGACGTAGCGCTTTTGGTATGGGACCAAAATTTGTATTTTCATTTTGGCCCTCACGAGATAGCTGTTTTTTGAAATAGTGAGAGAGAGCTTACATACCAAATTATAAATTTCGATCTCTGGTATGTTATATCATTTTTACAGAGGTATTTATTTGGTTCTGGCTTATTGGAGATCCTCATCAATTAATTTTCTCACTTCGCAGCATGTTGGTTTCCAACCTTGCATGGAATCAACAATCCGAGGTAACCGCTTTGGACTCATAGCTGTCAGTCGTGCTTACCTCGGAGTCCACTTCCCTAATAGAAGTCGTTGATTGGTTTCAACGAGTCAACTTGGATAGGGTGAAAGTTTTACTTTTAGCTTACAACGAACTATGAAGAGCAAACTAATTCCTTGTTTTGTGCAATCAGTTCACATTGGAGCCTTGTTGGACTAAACATTGAGCACAAGTGTTGCTACCTTGCAAATTCTTTGCATGGTTTATGATAGGAATGTCCGGAAGGTACGTAGTTACTTTTTTCTTGATTCTACAGTTTCGATGCAACGTGTGGTCACCCTATGCTATTATCGTTGTGCACAATGTCTTCTTCTCCTTTCTCTGAGGCACATGTACAACAATTAATCGAATAGTTAGATTAGATCAATATTTTGTGATGATAACCAGCAGGGAAATAACTAACGCAGCATTAATGTTTACATACAAAACATACTACCTTTCGCATGTTGCACTGGAAAAGAAATTTTTGAAGCAGGCTGAGATCAAACTCGTTCTCTAAATCCTCGTGCACTTGTCGTGGTGTCACATTGCCTCGAATGCTAATAATAGTTAGCAGATTAGGTTCACACCATACCTCAAGCATTCTTAAAGGATTGTTCATGTCATCAGTTAAATCTTGGTCCAAAGCTACCAAATGACCATTCACTCGATGCCACCTTATGTAGTGGAAGAAAGCTATGAAATTTTGAGAAGCTATCATGCACTTACACACAATAGACTTTTTATTTACCTTGCATAAGATGCCATCAAAATCATGGACATCCCAAGATTCATCCAGAAAAAC
Source organism: Adiantum capillus-veneris (assembly GCF_014529385.1). Taxonomy (NCBI): domain Eukaryota; kingdom Viridiplantae; phylum Streptophyta; class Polypodiopsida; order Polypodiales; family Pteridaceae; genus Adiantum; species Adiantum capillus-veneris. The sequence continues at coordinate 49,326,355 of NC_140960.1, forward strand.
GAGGCATTTCTCTGTCTTGCGAGTAGCATAGTTCCAGTCTTCCTAATCTCTTCATCATGGAAAAAGTCGATGAACACATGCATGGGCATGAACATTGAAACATGTACCAGTCGACTAGCAATATTTGATCTTATGCACTTTTGTATTTCCTGATGGAGCTTTAGTCTGAAACACTCATAGGTTTCAGATGAAGGGACTGGCCACTCTGGACTGTCCTTCGAAGGAATCGGGAGATATTCTAGAGTGCTGAAGCCAACAACGCGGGGCATTATAAAAGTGGTCGAAGAAGAAAACCCCCCTTTCAACCAATGCTCTTCTAAAGCTAGTGTTATAGAGTAGCTCTCCCACAGTTGTATGGAATGCATAAAAATTGACAATAATGCAATCCACCGGCTGCCAATCTTCTTTGTCGGAAGGATAAATATCTGCAACAACTGGCAAGTTAAACAGACAACACACGAGTGAAGAGTAAAATATATTGTGGATGTAAGAAAACTTACAATTTGGTCGGTTTGTTGAAAATCCTATCGACGTTGTTCGTAGATGCAACTTTGAGTGCATATATATGTATTCAATGAGAACCTCTTTGATTGTTTTGCCCATTTGTGAGAAGCGAAAGTTTTTCACCCTATCTTTATAATTGTTCACAAACTTGTTGCCCATGTGCTTTCTCTTCCTCGTCTGTAGGAGAACCCAGCTTCCAACAGTAATGGTGGTGATAAGCCATTGACCATTGTCCAAATCGAAGCTATTGAAAATTTCGACGGACTTAATACTTGCGGATGGTCGTCGAGGTCTTCTGTTCTCCATTAGTGATTCTTCTATGCCAAGATGCACAATACAGATATGAGAGGGGGAGTGTTTCTGAGTGCATCACAATACAGTCAAATGCGAGCAGAATAGTTAGTTAAGTGCAAATCAATGAGAATGAACAGGAATACTATGAAGTCTCTCCTATCGAAAAAGTGCGCACAATTGCATTGAGTGTGAGTTATGGTACATTTGTCCTATATTCGGTCCTGACAAGAAAGATTCAAGCAAATCATAACGTATATTAGTGTAAAGGTTTTTTATGCAACTAAAAATTATTTTTCAAAAATGCTAAAATTTGAGATAAAAACAAGGAAAATAAGAGCTACCGTTACGGTAGCTTGGCATCCATTGGTCACGTTGCATTCTCTCTCTAGCGCTAAAAGGACCAAATTTGAGTCCAAACTTTCCCTAATGCCTTCCCCATTGTTATGAGTATAGATAATCTCTCAATGCACTCCCATTAAAAAAAGCCCCATAAATTCCTTAGATTCGGATGTAAATCTTGGTTTTTTAGAGAATCAAGGACAAGAAATGGATTTTCTTGTGTAGTACATTACAATGCTGAAATATTCAAGTTTCTATACTATATATCAAGGGGGTAGGAATTCTGACCTCCCTCCTATGTTTGAAGCTTCAGCCTAGTGTGCCCTGTATGAATCAAGGGGGGTAGAGAGAGAGAGAGAGAGGTACCACCATTGGAGGTAGCGTCTATGTAGTAGTGTATTGTGAGTTATCTGTTGAACAATGAATAATTAAGGTTGTAAATCTATGGACACCTTGATATTCAAGGGAAAAATTTGAGCGTGGTCGATGGCAACAATGGAAATCAATTGTACCTTTGTTTTACCATCCTCAGCTATTGTAATGTCATCCTCAGCTATGGGGTTGTCCCACCCTCATCTATAAATGCCACGCCCAAAAGTCGAGGGATCTATGGCTGAGATTTAATCCGCCGTTGATCCCTTCTTCATGTAATAAAAAAAATTGGCTTCCGATTGTCGTGAATGCACCTCGATCCTTGGACCTCGCACTCAGCACTCCAACACCCTATTCAACCCACCTACCGCACATCGCTGCAAGGAGGAACATGACTCCATAGGTATTCCCCCCCCCCCGGCCGCCCTCTTCCCCCCTTGCGTTGATCCGACGGCCCAAAGCCCACCTGTTTTGCCAATCACATATCACGTTGTAGATCCCTCGACTTCCACCCCGTGACATTTATAGACGATGCTATCCCACCCCCTTCATGGGGGATCTCTCTCTCTCTCTCTCTCTTTATGCTCTTTCTTTAATTTGATTCCACTTTCCACCCAAAAAAAAACATTTAAAAAATGGGCATGATAGTTGTGATTCGTGAATATCTTAGATTTTGGCATAGGTTGCCTTCACTAGTAGTTTGCCTGTAAAATAACATGGCCAAGAAATGGTTTTTTTTCGAGCGTTGGTCATCACTTGTGGTACATTAGCCTTTCTTGTGGTACCAGTGCTAGAAAAAAAACCAGTGCATTGTTTCAGATTTTCATGGCAGAGTGTCAAATGTATGTACTATGTCTTCCTCTTTTCAACTCTTTTCCCAATTCGAGAATCCATATGCCACAAAGTTTGGACTTTGACACTTTGTGCTACCGTAAAAATGAAGTCTACCAAAATGAAACATAAATTAATGATTTTGGACTCGTACACCACAATTAAAAGCATTTCCGGATCGAATTGTCAATCTCCATCATCTTGTCCAATCATCAATGTGACCTTTCCAATCCCAAGTTCCCAACTAATCCCAACTTCCAAGGGCCTCAAGGACAGAACGAGCCTTCAAATTTGAAGGGTGAGTCGTGACTCCACTGACTCTAGACTCTGGAGTCTACCTTTCATTTTGAACGCCGCCTCTCTCACGACTGTTCGACATGGGGTCTTGAATGAAGTGTAAGCGATGGGATTTAAGGCGTTGAAGTGAAGCATATTTTTCGCAAAACACGTACGTCGTTCGATTTGTCTTTGTTTACTTTTTTTTGTCTATGTTTATTTTTTTGGTCTGTGTTTACTTTTGTTGTTGTTCGAGTTCACTTTATCGTATAAAAGCTTCGCCTTGGGGACAAGCAAACCCACGTGGGCGCGTGTTTAGGACCTCGGGCTACCAATGAGGAGGTCCTGGGTCCATTCTCCTTCCCCTCTATCCATTCTCCTTGAGATTCCCCCTATCCACCCGCGACCGTTGATCCCACCGCCCCGAGTCATTAAGACTCCGTGTTAGATAGTGTTGAGGGAACGCCTCCCCCTTTCATTCTACACAAATTGAAGGGGCATACACATTCTTTTTCAAATTTCTTGCCATTCTTTTATAGAGTAAGGGGATGCCCGCGTCCGCGTGGCGTGGCGGGGGGGGGGGGGGGGGGGGGGGGGGGGGGGGGGGGGGGGGATCATTATTGATTGCCTCTCTCTCTCTCTCTCTCTCTCTCTCTCTCTCTCTCTCTCTCTCTCTCTCTCTCTCCACATTATCTCGCACGGGGGACTTCAAGTGGGATCGACGACTGAGGTGATTCGGGCCGTCAGATGCACATTTATAAATTCGAGACATTTGGTAAATTCGGGGAGAAGAGTAAATTTGGGTAAGCTTCTAAGTTCGGGGCAATCCGCAACCCATGTCTTGAACCCTCGACCTCCCCACTGCGAGCCATGTGCCCTAATTACTACGTCCGTATGCATTTGTCGAATTATATGGAATTTGAGTATGTCATATTCTAAATGTGGGCCGATTAATCAATTCGGGCAGACTAGTAAATTCGGTGCAGCCCTCAAATTTTACGGTCCATGATTGACGCGCCCCGCGTTTTTCTCCGCCACCATTGATCCCACTTGAGCATGTCCGTGTTATACAGTGATGAGGCTCTTCTTCCACTAATTACACCTCAAAAGTGTGTAATTATGTGTGTGTGTGTGTGTACGCGCACGCTCTCGAAAAAAATAAATTCCACAAACTTGGAAAACCTACATGGGAGAAACTTAAGGGGTTAATTGGCTATATTTACACTAAATTTCTCCAAAAGTCGTAGATTTTCTCACCCCCAAATTTCAAATTTAGAGGTAAATCTCAAAAAATTTAGGTGGGCTTACATGAAAATTAGATTTACGTGGAGCATTCATGGGATCAAAATCCAATTTGCAATGGATAGCACTTTGGGCTCCCAAAAATGAATACTCTTAGAAACTCAGAGAATCCAATTTGCAATAAATAGCAATTGGGGCTCCCAAAAATGAAGACTACTCTTAGAAACTCAGAGGATCTTTACTTTATGATCTATAGGTAGATCACAAAATATAAAAGTGGAATTATACTAAATTAAAGGTTTTCCTAAGCATTGGAAATTGACAATATCCCACCTTTATGTAAATCAATGTAAAATTGATGTTTTGTCATTTATTATCAGCAACGATAGGTTTCAATGCTCCAATGCTCATCTTCTCTTCTTATGGTTTCATGTATCAATCAAATGTCATGCTAATGACATATATTACATTAATGACATATATTACATTGGCTTGTTTCTGCCTTTCATTAGATGGAATCTTCACAAATTCCATTGTCTTTAAGCCTCTCTTCATCTTCTAAAATGCTTATTTAATCTCTAAGTGCACTCTAGAGAAATAGCTTGCAATCAAGCTCACCACCTCATGCTTCAGATCAAGTCGTTCCCCCTAAACCACTGCAGCATGAGAGGCTACCTAGTCAGTGTATGAGGCTTTTGATACTTTAAAAAATACTTTGTCATTTGGCACACTTAAACTTAAGTGCTCAAGTGGAAGTTTTGAATTTTGAAATCCGAGATGTGAGTAAATACAAGGATAGAACCTCAATCATAGGAACTAAGAACCGCTTTATTCGATCTTTACACATGTATGCACCCTCTCCAAAATAGCATGTAACATTTTATCATTTAAAATTGAATTTTCTTTTAGTTGATTTAAATTGTTTTAAGGTAGTGATCTGTGAGTTGTAACCTATGTTTTTTCAATTCTTGACTAACGGGGTATGTGTTTAGATTACTGACATTTTACCTCGGGGAATATGGGGTAAATATACACTTGCAATGGATAGTCAAAGAGCATCTTTAGATGGGAGTTGAGGTGCAGTGGCTTGTTAAGACCAGACAAAACGGGACGGAGAAGAAGCGGTTATTATCCACAGATTGTGTTGTACTAATGAATACCTCCCGAGCATGGTATCACTACGCTACAGGGAACCTGGAGTTCAGGCCACTGAGGCACAAATCTACACCCATGGGAAGCATCAAGTGGGTACAATCCAAGATCGGGAAGAAGATTATTGTCACTAATCGGATGTTATACATCGATGCCCATGAACTTATCCTAAGACCAACAAAGGAGACATGGTTAGCTAGGATTATACTTCCTCTAGTGATGGCATCAGGGTGCTTTAATATTGTTATGTTTAATGTGTTGGGTCGAAAATGTTTACACAATGACGCATGTTCCTTTAGCCTAGTGCCTTGGAAATTATTCTTCGACCTATTTGGAAAGTCCAATCCACACAATATAAATATCTTGTACAATGCCTACAATAGCCCCCAATGCTTAGCCAAAAGAGAGCCACTATACATAGTATAGATGGATGGGAGACACCTAGAAAGTTTCCCCAAAAATATGCTTACTTCAATGATTACTTGAGCTTTAAGAATGCTACGGTCCATAGCAACATGCGGGTGCTCGTGACAAACCGCTGTCAGGAGTTTTTTGGATCAAGGGATTGCGTATATGTACATATACATGCATGGTGCATCAAATAAAGGATTGCCCAGTTTCCTTAGCCAGGTGGTTATGTGGGGCCCACATGTGTACAGGTAGGACAGGGTGTACATAGTGCATCGATTTTCACTAGTACCAGTACCACTGTGTTTTTTCTACAATAAGGAGGAGTTGGTAGCGCGTAAAACTTCTCGAGGAAGCTATCCGCGGGCCGACGACGTGAGGTCAGCAGGTGCGTCAGATGGCATCTAGTGGCGTTAGGAGGGCGAACGAAGTCAATATTTGCACGCGGATGAGGACGGACACAACGTGGGTGTTTTCTGGTGAGAGCTATGCAGAAAGCTCATCATTAGGACCACTTTTTGGGGCCACTTCACGTGGTGGCGAGATGCCTTATTGGAAAAAAGCTGAGTGCCAGGTGTGCGAATGATGCAAAAAGGTGACAACTATGCACTGCGAGGTCAGTTTTTGGCCTGTTCGGGGTCCGTTTGAGGTCATCTAAAAGTCCAAGGGTACCCAACTAATAAAGCTAAGTGTGGGAACTGAAAAAAGAGAGAGAAGACCAGAAAAAACGTGGAGAAGAGAGGAGGAACAGCCGCAGTTGTGTTTTTTGGATTTTTGGAGCCTGTTTTGGCCGTAAACTGCTCATCCGAGGTCGGATTTGAGCACTTTGACATTGTAGACTGGGGTTTTGGGCCGTTCCGGACGCGATGGCGCTGTCCATTTTGCCAAATTCCTCACTCTTTTTCTACTGTTTTTCTGTGTAAGTTTCTCCTATGAGCGAAGTTTCTGCTCCAGTTTGTGATTATATCTGGCTTATTTTACCCATACTGTGTGAGTTGTTTGCCCCATTGGTGTTGGCCCAAGCTCATTTGTATCTAAACATCAGAAGTTCTCCTCTTTTGAGCTGAGTTTTTGTGTGTGTGTGTGTGTGTCTCTGTGTGGAGTGGGCAAGTGGATAGTCTCTCTCCTCTCACTCCAGAGGTGTGTTCCCTGTCTCGGCCAGGTGTGTTGTGTAAGCCGAGTGGTGCCCCATAGTGTGTGTGTGTGTATCTTCCCAAGAGTGTGTATCGGGTCATTATAGAGGCGCTGTGTGTGTTTTCATCCTGCTCACATTCTTTTGGCGCCCCCACGGAGGATCTTCTTCGAGTACCTTCTGCTTCGAGCTTCAAGCTTCGGGATTACAGGTTGCGGGTTGCAGATTACAGGTTACAGGTTACAGGTTACAGGTACAGGTACAGGTGATTCACACAGGTACAGGTAGCTGGAGTACAGTGATATACTAGCAGTGATGTCACTTGCAGTTGTTGTGGGAATGCATCACTTGGCGCCTATTTGAGCGCATTGTCTACTGGATTGTACTTTACTTGTGGAAACTGCCATTGTACGCATTTGTGGAGCCATACTTGGTTGTATTTGGCAGTCCCAGCCATTTCTGAGACTTGGTCTGGAAGATAGTCATTTCTGAGACTTGACTATATGCGATTTGCATTAGCCTTCGTGTGAGGGTCAATAGCGTGAGGTTTTTATTGAGCTGGGGGATTCTCAAATGTGGAGATCCTTTCAGTGATACAGGTAGCTGGAGCACCCTTTTTATGACCTCGCCATAGGCTATGTACTAGTGAGTCCTATTTGATGCTCGGGTTCTATTGTTGGCAGTTTATGCATACAGATACAGTCTATATTTTGGGTTCTCATTGCTCTACTTCTGGGGAAACTCTGTCAAAATTTTTCCAAGTTATGATGGCTGGTTTTTTGGTCTTTTGAGCCATTTTATGTTGTTATGCTGCTGAAATTTTGGCAAAATCAGAGGATAAGACAGGTGTGCTTTCTTGGGAGCTTCATGGTTGGCTTTAATGGATGATCAAAATGGACCTCAATTCACTCCATTTCATTTAACTCAGAGAATCCAGATAAATGTTCATGTGTCAAGGAAGATTTTTTTCCAACAGCGCATAGTCTTCATGTTTGGGCCAAAAAGATTACGAGAGATCCTGGAATGTCCTTTGCCTGTTGTAATTCCGATGATCAACTATGAAAACTCATTTGATGTGCATGTGTTTGTCCTTATCTAAAGCTGAGCTCCATTGAAGTTTCTGGGGATTGGGTAGTCAAAAGTCTTGGGTTCTTGCACGTGTGTTCGAAGGGGTTCTCAAAGCATTGTAACTTGGGTAGCCATGGCTTTCTCTTATCCGGAGTTTCATGGAAGAAGTGATGAAGATGTGGAAGAATTTTTGGAAAAGATGGAGGTTGCCTGCATTAGCAACCAGATTCATGACCCTGCGCAGATGTTACGCCTTCTCCAAATTTGTTTGAAGAGTGATGCACGAGTTTGGTCTAAAGCATTTGAAGAGGAGTTGCGTGTGGCTGATCCACCTGTAAGGTTGAGTTGGGACAATCTACGAGCAGGGTTGGAAGTGGAGTTTGTGAAGATAGAAGATCCTGACAAGGTGTGGCAAGAAGTACAGGCTTTGGTGCAGAAGGAAGGTGAGCCAGTAGATGCGTACATACGTAAGTTTTCATTGGCATGGGAGCGAATGTGCAAGGCCTTAGCACCACAGGTACCCCCGCCTGACATGATGAAGAAGGACAGGTTCTTGGCTGGTCTTTGGGAGAATATACGTTGGAGAGTGGAGCTAAAGAAGCCTAGGACATATGAGGATGCACTAGAGGTAGCAAGGAACAAAGAGTGGAAGCTGAGGAAAATGAGCCAGTTAGGGGTGGAGTCTTTGCCAATGAGGTCTAAATTTCAGCCTATAAAGTCTTTACAAGGGCGCATGTCAGGGGTTCATCATGAACCAGTGGTTCCTGTTACTACTCAGGTTATGCCAGCAGTGGTCACTACAGCAGTGCAAGATGATGGCCTAAGGCAAGACATGAGGCAAGTGGTTGATTTGATGAAGAATCTCAGCCTAAACATGCTAGGTCAAGTGGGAAATAATCGAGGTCGAGGGCGGTTTGCAAATCAGCCAGGAGGTGAAGAAAGGCCTAGGAATGGTGTTGGACAAAGCAATGGTAGGTTTTGGAGGCAGACGCCCACATGTTATAATTGTGGAGAGTTGGGTCACATCAGCCCGCAATGTGATAAGCCACCAAGGATGGGGGGAGACATGTATCCATTGCCAAGACATGTGCTAACTAGGTCAAATGATTATGGCATCGAAATTAAGGGAGACGAAGGAACCAGTGGACTGACCCAGGAGGAAAAAGGGAAGACAAAAGTGCTAAGTGTAGTCACCTTGGAGAAGGCATCAAAGCTAGAGGATACATTAGTGATGCCTATTGGGAAGAGGACCACAGAGGATAAGGAAGGAAGAAGTGCCTCAGGTCCTAGTAAGAAGAAAGGAAAGAGCCATGAAGGCGAGGATGTCAAGGCCAAGAGGAAAAGGAGAGCTCGTCGAAAGTTTCATGTTTCAGATTTTCCACTAGGGGATGGGCAATTAAGCTATGACTTGAAGGAGGATCTGATGAGCAGGAAGGCAGATGTTACTTTTGGGCAGCTTATAGAGATGGTGCCTAAGCTAAAGCGACAGTGGAAGAGGATGGTTAACCCAATGGAGAAAGAGCCAGAGAGAGGTTCAGTGAAGGTGTTGGCAATGGACGAGCTACCAGACATTTGTCCAATAGTAGATGTGTGGCATAAAAGGAAAAATTTGGGACAAGGTTATGTGGATGGCGGAGCCCAAATATGCGTCATAACACACTCATGCGTTGAGAAGATGGGTCTCACAGTGGCTGGGGTGTCAGGTTTTCGGATCAGATTGGCAAACCATCAAAAAGTAAAATGCTTAGGTGTTGTAAAGAGCTTAGAAGTGGAGGCATATGATGCAAAGGCAGTGGTTGATTTTCATGTGATGCCAGTAGGGTTGGGAGCATATCCTATTATACTGGGAAGACCATGGTTACGTGCAGTGGGAGCTGTTCAAGATTGGCGACATGGTACGATTAGCCTCTATGGAAAGACAGGTACCAAGAAGCTTTATAATATGGACACAAGGAAACGATTAGAGGAGCTTTATGAAGATGAGGATGAGTCTAGTGATGAAGACTCTTCCACGGTGACAGATGAGGACAATGATAGCACTACCAGCAGTGATGAGGATGCTGATGTTGCATTTCTTTTGATGGACAAAGAAATCCAGGAGATTGGTTTAGTTGCATTTGCGAATGAGGTTGAAGATGAAAGTGAAGGGCCTTATGAAGTGATTGAAGGGCTGATGCAAACCAAGGTTGAGTTGTCAAAGAAGCAGGAATTGATGACACAAATGATCAGTGGAGACCTCTCAGCTATGGAGAAGGATATATATTTGCACATGCTGGCTCGTTTTCCTGATTTGTTCATTACTTCATATGAAGAGATCAGAGGGTTCAAGGGCAAAGAGATGCATATAGAGCTGAAGGAAGGTGCTAAGCCAGTGCGGCAAAGGCTAAGAAGGATGGGTCAAGAGCAAATGGAAGCCTTGCGGGTAGAGGTGGACAAGTTATTGAAGGCAGGGTTCATAGTTCCAGTGGAGACCACAGAATGGGTGAGTCCAGTTGTAGTCAGTCCAAAGAAGGATGGGAAGTGGAGAATTTGTGTGGATTTTAAACCCTTAAACGCAGGCACTAAGAAGAACTCATATCCTCTTCCATTCATCGATCAGATCTTGGATTCAATGGCAGGTTATGAGAGGTACAGTGTGTGTGATGGTTTTTCAGGCTATTTTCAATTGAAGATTGCTCTTAAAGACCGCACAAAGACCACTTTTATTACGCCATGGGGCTGCTATTGCTACACAGTATTGCCATTTGGGTTGTCATATGGACCTTCCTTCTATCAAGAGAGAGCGAATTGGGTGTTGGAACCATTCATTGGTAGTTGTGTTAAAGCTTTTATGGATGACTTCTGTGTTTATAGCAGTAGGGTTGAACACCATGAGAAGCTGCAGATGGTATTGGCTCGATATGATGAATGTGGAGGACAACTAAATCCAAAGAAATGTCATCTAGCACAGCCAAGGGTGAAGTTATTGGGCCACATGGTGTCAGAAAATGGCATTGAGGCTGATCCAGACAAGGTTAAGTCTATTATTCTTCTTCCATCACCTACGAGTACGAAGCAATTGGCAACCTTTATACACAAAGTGAAGTACATGGCAAGGTTTATTCCATTGTCGTCTCAGATTCTTTATCCATTACAACAAGTGGCAAAGCATGATCCATTGCAATGGGATGACAAGTGTGAAGAAGTGTTTCAAGAGGTGAAAGAGGTGTTAGGGGGTTTGTCAGCCATGCAGGCTCCTGATTGGGAGAAAGTTTTTTATGTAAATCCATCAGTAGGGGATGATGCCATTGGAGCTATGCTATTGCAAAAGGGGAAGGGCAGCCATTATATGAGGCCAGTGTATTGTGCAAGCCGAGTGAAGTTGGTAGCGGAGAGAAAGTTATCGGAAGTAGAGCTAGTGATGGCCAGTGTAATATTTGCTTGTCGACGATTTCGTCATTACTTGCTACCACGGCCTTTTGTTTTCTTGACGAGTTATGCCTTTTTGCCACAGTTAATTAATGGTACTAACATGTCAAATGTGGTGAAGAAATGGGTAATTGAGCTGCAAGAGTTTGAGTTCTCTTTTCTAGTGGAAGATAGTACAAGGGCTACCCTGGCTGATTTGTTGACCTACAAGGAGAATCCCCTTATTGTTAAGGAAGAGGTGGTGAGAAAGGTAGTTGAAGAAGTTCCAAAGATCAGCAATGCACATGTGTTGTTCTTTGATGGTTCATACAGAAAGAGCCACGATGCAGCTTCAGGGGGTATAGCACTTTATGATCCAGAGGGGAAGCTAGTATGCAAGAGAGGGTTCAAATTGGATGCGCATAGTAACAATGAGGCTGAATATGCTACATTGGAATCCGGATTACACATTTGTTTGAAGCATGGGGTTCGAAGGTTGAGCATAAAAGGTGATGCCTTGTTAGTGGTGAAGCAAGTGCTGGGTGTGTGGAAGAGCAAGAACACCTCATTGAAGGAAATGTGCTTTAGAATTAAAGGCCTGTTAAAAAAGTTTGAAGCATGGAGCATCAGACACATTGAACGTGCTCTAAATGGAGAGGCACATGAAGCAGCTCAAGGCATGATTGGGGAGCTATTCGTGTTGAGGACCAATTTACCTCTTTATCATGGCCGGGAAAGTTTGGCTCAAGAAGAGGAGTTTTTGCTAACAGGAATCATTCCAAAGGAGATTCAGAAGTCTAAGAAGTATGGCTTTGTGCGTAGAGCATACAGGTACAAATTGATTGGTGATGTCTTATACATGAAAGGGGCTGATCTCGTGTTGAGACGCGTACCTTGGCGGGAGGAGCTTTACAGAGTGTTGGAAGAGAATCATGAAGGCGCATGTGGTGGCCATTTTGCTCTAAAGATCACCTTGCATAAGATTTTGCAAGAGGGGTATGTATGGCCTAGTTTGCACAAGGATGTTCACCATTGGTGTAGGTCTTGCAATAGGTGTCAAGCATTTGGGAAGAGAGTGTTGAAGCCAGAGCTACGAAAAACCATTATGGCGTTTGATGTGTTTGAAAAGTGGGGGATTGATGCAATAGGCCCGTTACCTATCACAAGCAGGGGCAAAAGCTATATTTTGACGGCAGTGGACTATCTTTCTAGATGGGCAGAGGCTATAGCAGTAAAACAGATCACTGCAAAGGATGTGGCAAAATTTGTGTATGATGAAATATGTTGCAAGTTTGGGGTGCCATTAGAGCTACTTTCAGATAAGGGGACAGGATTTAGAGCTAAACTGCTAGACTTCTTATGCACAAAGATTAAGATTAGGCACCAGCATACCACTCCTTATTACCCGCAGTGTAATGGCTTAAATGAAAGATTCAATGGTGAGTTGGTACAAATTCTTTCTAAAGTGACAGAGCACCAAGGAAAGAATTGGGATTTGGAATTGCCTAGTGCATTATGGGCTTACCGTACTTCAGTGAAGACAGGTACAGGGTTTACTCCATTTCATTTGGTGTATGAAAAGGAAGCACTATTGCCTGTGGAGGTAGAGTTGACTGCGGTCAAGATGTTAGAGAAGTTGCTTGGGTCGCCTAGTGATGCATTTAAAGAGAGGCTCTTGCAATTACAAGAGGTCCAGCTGGATAGGATGAGCGCATTGGAGCATTATGGGCAGATGCAAGATAAGGCTTTGGCAAAGATAAATGAAAAGGTTAAAAGTAAGGGTATCAAGAAACATGACTTGGTTTTGCGCTACAATAGTAAGCTGGACAACACCTTCCAAAAGAAGTTTCAAATTAAGTGGAAAGGCCCTTTCAAGGTAGTGGAGTGTTTTCCAAATGGTACATATCAGGTGGCTAACCTGGATGGTGTTCTACATAAGTCAAGGGTAAATGGGTTGCGTCTTAAATTGTATCATGCTAGATTGATGATGGTGGAGCAAGATGAGCTGTCTGTGGATCAAGCAGTGTTGGTGAGGGATGAGGAGCCCTGTGATGCGGTGAGTCTCATATCTCTCTTTGCTGCTGCTGATCATGAATGATCTAGCAGGCTAGGGGATGGGCAAATTATGTCAGGAGTTTTTTGGATCAAGGGATTGCGTATATGTACATATACATGCATGGTGCATCAATTAAAGGATTGCCCATTTTCCTTAGCCAGGTGGTTATGTGGGGCCCACATGTGTACAGGTAGGACAGGGTGTACATAGTGCATCAATTTTCACTAGTACCAGTACCACTGTGTTTTTTCTACAATAAGGAGGAGTTGGTAGCGCGTAAAACTTCTCGAGGAAGCTATCCGCGGGCCGACGACGTGAGGTCAGCAGGTGCGTCAGATGGCATCTAGTGGCGTCAGGAGGGCGAACGAAGTCAATATTTGCACGCGGATGAGGACGGACACAACGTGGGTGTTTTCTGGTGAGAGCTATGCAGAAAGGTCATCATTAGGACCACTTTTTGGGGCCACTTCACGTGGTGGCGAGATGCATTATTGAAAAAAAGTTGAGTGCCAGGTGTGCGAATGATGCAAAAAGGTGACAACTATGCACTGCGAGGTCAGTTTTTGGCCTGTTCGGGGTCCGTTTGAGGTCATCTAAAAGGCCAAGGGTGCCCAACTAATAAAGCTAAGTGTGGGAACTGAAAAGAGAGAGAGAAGACCAGAAAAACGTGGAGAAGAGAGGAGGAACAGCCGCAGGTGTGTTTTTTGGGTTTTTGGAGCCTGTTTTGGCCGTAAACTGCTCATCCGAGGTCGGATTTGAGCACTTTGACATTGTAAACTGGGGTTTTGGGCCGTTCCGGACGCGATGGCGCTGTCCATTTTTCCAAATTCCTCACTCTTTTTCTGCTATTTTTCTGTGTAAGTTTCTCCTATGAGCGAAGTTTCTGCTCCAGTTTGTGATTATATCTGGCTTATTTTACCCATACTGTGTGAGTTGTTTGCCCCATTGGTGTTGGCCCAAGCTCATTTGTATCTAAACATCAGAAGTTCTCCTCTTTTGAGCTGAGTTTTTGTGTGTGTGTGTGTCTCTGTGTGGAGTGGGCAAGTGGATAGTCTCTCTCCTCTCACTGCAGAGGTGTGTTCCCTGTCTCGGCCAAGTGTGTTGTGTAAGCCGAGTGGTGCCCCATAGTGTGTGTGTGTATCTTCCCAAGAGTGTGTATCGGGTCGTTATAGAGGCGCTGTGTGTGTTTTCATCCCGCTCACACCGCTTACTCACACAAGAGGGGTACTATTCGCAACAAAAACAAAGCAATGTTCGCACCTACAATTTTGATAGACCAATGGAATAGCCCATCAGACATACTTGAAGAATGGGATGATTATGATCCAATACTTGAAGGATGTCATAATGGTTATCATAGGGTACACTATATTAGAACCATTAGAGATTATTGATTGCCTTTGAAAGGCCGTGTAAATTTTTTGAACCACAAAAATTTTGCGATGTAGAATTGGTTTAACTCATGCATTATATTTATTTCTCTCTCTTGTCATATTCTCAATCGTCAGCTTCATTTTATTAAGAGAGACCTTAAGACGGGATAGGATGTATTGTACCAAGAGTGATCTTGGTTGATATGGTGCAATAGATAAACATGCATCCTAGAGGAAATGCAGTGGATGCAAATGCCAATGTTCCAACTACACCTCAGCCTACGATCATTGATCGAGATATTGATGCTATGCTCTGCAAGTCTCAACCTAGGAATTTTAGCAAGGAAGGCAAAAACGTTGGCAAATTTCTTGAGGATTGGATTAAGGGTTTGGATGATTACTTTGATTTAGCTCACTCGTTTATAGAGAACAAGGCCATTATTGCTAAATTAAAATTGGAAAAGGTAGGCAAGCATTGGTGGAGAGACCATTCTACTAAAAACAATGTCGACCCTAAAGCAGCAACTTGGGATTATCTTAAGACTCAACTAAAGAGGAACTATCAAGACAAGGTATATCATTCTGATTGCATGAATGGGTTTTTTCATTGTACTCAAACATTTATTGACCCTTGTCAAGTATGCTCCAACGAGAATGACTTGGGAAGTCAAAGTGGCACGATTTGTATCAGGGCTGCACAATCCTATGAAGACTAAATTTCAATGTCTTTGATTGAAATATTTTGAACATGTTCTTGATGCGAGTGAGGCCATTGAACGCGAGTTATAAAAAATGGGAAGTAAAAGCCACAATCTGCTCTTGTCTTGTAATGGAAATGGCCTATGAACTTTGAGAGTAGCGGAATTAGGAAATTAAATAAAACACTTTTGTGAGATCACTTTGTGAGCATAGCTGGTGAACTTAATTGTGGTAGCAACATAAACATGGTACGTAGTTAACTTGGCATGAACAATACTTTTTCAAGAGAGAGAGTTTAGAGAACATGACAATAGTTGAGGATCGGATTCATATGGAGCCAGTCCCTCCTCCAATAGGCATTTGTATTATGGTTTCTTCCATGAAGAGAGACTTGGTACAATACAATCTTTGTGTTCCTTGTGACCTAGATGATGCAATGAAGTGGAGTTCCTCTACTTTCACAAGGTGAGAATCAATCCACACAATGAGTGTGTGAATGGCGTATACCCCCCCAAGCACACCCCTTGCTTGCTTGGGGTGAGTTCTACTTTTTGCTCATGCCTCAAGCTCACTGGACCCCTCTCCCCCTAGCCAATCATATGCACCACGCATTTCAAGTACATGGGTAGTCTTTGGACAAGTGTTCTCCTTACCCCTTAGAGAGAGAGAGCTTGAAAATATCTAGATATTTGTTGAATGGAACTAGAAGCTCATTGGACCCCTCTTTAGCCCATCCAATAGCATTCAAGCACACCATGTGACTGAGCATAGGGAGAGTCTGACATGTGTCCCATGTGCCCCTTGAGAAAAGGGTGCCCTTTGGGTGAGTGGGAGGTTAAGTCAAAGATTCCCCTAACTTTGGGGCTTTCCCCTCCTTTGTAGGGTCTCATTTTTACTCAAGCACCTTACCCCCCATGCATAGGAAGCTTTTCAAGCACCTTCCTCATCAAGCATGACAAGCACCTCAAGCACCTTAGTCATCAAGCACGACAAGCACCTCAAGCTTAGGTTGGGTTCCCACTTGCCTAAGGTCAAAGGACTTTTAACACTAACTATTGGAGTTCTTTAATGAAGCTAACCCTAAGGTCTTTTTAAGCTCCATTAGATGCACGTTTCTCTTTGATAGACTACCTCCTTTTGGACCCGTATTGAGATGTAACCATCTCTCGTCTTGGTCCCCTGTTGAGATAAGTCTAGAAGCACTTATTGCACATTGCTCTTTGGTAGACCGTCTCCTTTTGGACCCCTATTGAGATGCAACCATCTCTCCTTTTGATCCCCTGCTGAGATAGGTCTAGAAGCACATATCTCTTTTCTAACTCTTGTACTCGTTTATTCTCCCACATTAAATGATCATTTTAATATGAGAAAATCATTTGGGTTAGTTAGATATTAGATTTTATGACATGTCTACTGTGAGATCAAAAGACCTCGTTTTGAAGATGAGCAAAGATCTGGAAACTCACAACAAAGAAGGGAGAAATTATTGCATATGAAGGCTAGGTGAGACCATCTATGCTACACCTATATTGATCCTAACCATCAGTCCAAAGATTTCCCTTTCAATAACTCAAGCTTTGCAAGGTTGGTAGATAATTGTGAGCCCAGATGTTTGAACCCAAACCAAAATCTCAAGAATTTTAGACCTAGATCACCTGTAGCTCATCAAAACTTCAATGAGAATCAAAGACCTTCTCAAAATCAAGGAAATTTTAGACCAAGAAATTCACCTTTTGTGTAAAATGGACCACCCAACAACAACAATAATGGGAATAACTTTGACCAAAAACCTTATCGAGGAGGAGGAGGAAGAAATTAACGACCTCAAGGGAGAGCCAACAAAGCTTAATGTGCTAGAGGCAAAGGGAATCAAGAAAATGCATATTTTCATGCTACGATCGAACATCAAGGAGTAAATGAACGATTTTCAGTAATTCATACCCTGACATAGTATCAAGGTAAGCATTTTATTGATTGATTTTGGGAGGACATATTCTTTCATCTCTCCTAGATAAGAAACCTCACTTTGTTTGAACTCCCTGACATAGACTTCATACTAAAATTAGCTACACATAGGAAAGTTAAATTTACTTCAGTGGGGGTAACTTGAACTTTATTTGGGATGGCCACAACACTTTAGCTCATTTTAGAGTTTTACCCATAGGAGTCTACGACGGAATTTTAGAAATGGATTGGCTTAAGCCCAATGATGCTCACTTACATTGTAAAAATGATTCATTAACTTTTATAAATGAGCATAACTCCAAGGTTACCGTTACCAAGAAGCGGGGACCGTCTAAGCTTCAACTTGTAAACTTCACTAAACTAATGAAGTGTCAGGACAAGGGTCATGTACCCTAAGAACTAGGATAGTCATGGACTACAGCCAAGGGTCGGGCTACAAGGGTCGGGCTAGGCAGTGTGGATAGGGGATCCGTCTAGGGCAAGGGGCTAGGAGCCCGCCTATATAAAGGGAGGTTGGGAGGAGGATCTCAAGTCTAGTTTCCCTAGTTCTTACATTGGTATCAGAGCTTAGGAGTTTCTCTTTCACTCTCTCTCTAGGCGTGGTCACTTTAGGTTCCTAAAAGTAGGATCTTTAGGTGAGAACCGTGGCCTTTGTGAGGTTTTTCCAAAAATAGAATTTTTTCTTGCTAATTCGGGCTTCCTTTCCCGTTTTGGAAACCAATGTGTGGTGCACGGAATCGAGAGCGCTTGGGCTTGAAGGAAGCGCACTGGGGAGGTAGGGGCTTTGCCAAGATCTCGCGGCCGTAGCCGGCCAGAGCAAGCCACACCCTCATCTCTTGTGAGCTCACGCTGCTGCAGCACGCTGCCTGCGTTATTTGGCTTCACAAAAACCCCTTATTTTCACATTGCAAGGCCTTTTGGCCATTGTTTTTGAGCCTTGACCATTGTTAGTGGCCCTTCCCACAAGCAAGTCGGAAAATCAAGGTGGCCAAGCAAGGCATAGCAAGCTACAAGCCGTCTCGGCTTTTCCCTCGAGCTTCACGGCTTAAGGTTCAACTCAGTTACTGCAGGAAATTCCAGAACCTGCATATTTTTACGATTGCGATGACTTCAAGTGGTGTTCAAGCAACATAATAGCCGAAGCTTTCAATAATTAAGCTTCTTTTCAATGCTGATGCTTCAACCATCTACACTGCACGCGTTCAGTCATCTTTTGAACCATGGGCAATTGTGCGAAGTTCGTCTTTTACGCCGGAAGTGCAAATTCTTCTTTTTTCGACGGTCAAGTGCTACGACGCGCAAAGGGGAGTTAGCTATACTTGGCAAGTGCTACCAAAATCAGGTATTTTTTTTCTGAGTACTTCTTTCATTGCACTGTGTAGCCATGGATTCGGATATCAACATGACATTCGATTTTGAGTAAAGTACTCCCGATCCTGCCAATGACGGCTCATGGCCGGATCCTCTCAAGGAGAGTACCCGCGATGCTACAGCAAGAGAAGATACTTATGAATTGCTCGATATTCAAGAATTTTGCATGTGCACTTCAAACACGCATGACAGTCATGGATGAAAATTTTTAAGGCTTTAAATGAAAATGTTACTAAACATTCCACATTAGACATTCAATTACTGCAACAACAGCCTAAGAGTACTGCTAACACCCACATGCATGAGCACGTTGGAACACAAGGGCAAGGCCAAATTAATGAAACACTGCATACTCTCATTGCCAAAGAGGTAGATGATTTGTTGAAGAATTTTAAACCACCAGTTTTCAAGGGTGAAGACCGGGACCGCAATAAGGATGCAGTGAACATCTTTCTCAGTAAACGGGATGGAATTCACGCCTTACGGCGTACTCCGGATGCAGTAAGAGCTCTGTAAACGAGCTTAACTCTGGAAGGCAAGGCCTACAAATGGTGCATGTATCTCAAGGAGAAGAACATCATACCACAGAGTTGGGAAGCCTTTAAATCCATGTTTAGCAAGGAATTTTTGCCTACAAACGAGGCCGATCAGAATTGGACCGCTTGGGACACGTGTTCCATGCACCAATATCCATCACTCCTTGAATATATCTCTCACTATAGGGATGTCATCCTCAAGTTGGAAGGCTTGGATACCTTTCAACAAGTACGAGGGTTCATACGAGGTCTGACTCCTGAACTTAAGAAGTATGTGAAGTCCCAGGACCCTAAAACACTTGAGGAATCCATATTGAAAGCACATATTCATGATGACCGTGGTGATAAGAAAACACATAATAGTAGCGTGCCTGCTAGTATACATAGTAATACACGCACTCAGTACGGGCACAATAAACGAAAATTTATAGTTGCTAATTCAGATGCATCTAAAAAACCCAAGGGGTCCAAGGGTTCTCTCTCTCCTGAGGGTTTGATAAAGCCAAGAAAGAGAAGCTATGCTTTCAATGCTTAGGAACAGGCCATGGCAAAAAGGATTGTCCCAAGAGGAAATCTGCTGCTCAGGGGAAGGAGAAACCAGTGCACACGGTGCAACTACTGCCTCTCGAGTCTTCCTCAAAATTCTCCACATTGGAAGTAACACACACTGAGGTGGTGCATGAATGCTGTCTCACAGCTTCCATGTGGCAACAAACCTTTGGACCATATGAGTTAGTATGTATGCACGGATATCTGCAAGGGCACAAGGTGCGCATCTTGGTAGATGACGGTGCTATGCACAATTTCATCAATTATGGATTGGTGAAAAAGCTCAAACTGCCTCAAACTCCGAGTACCCACCGCTACAAGGTAGCAATGATGAATGGAAATGATAGTGAAATATGGGATACTCAATGTTGAGCTGTTCCATTGGAAGTACAAGGGTACTGTACTTGTTTGGATTTTCAAGTTATGAACATGGAAAGGGTTGATGTGGTTCTTGGTAGGGAGCGGTTGCATAGCCTAGGACCATCACTGAAGCGTAGCTATGAGCACAACAGTTTGATGTTTGATTCCCATGGCACACATGTGTTGTTGTTAGGAGAAAAGGATATACCATCATCACCACTGATTTGTATTGCCGAGATTATGCAGCTCATTTCTAATAATGAAATAGAACAGGTTTTCTTGTGTTACTCACTGTCTCATTTTCTTTCTAACATTGAGTCTGTTGAACATTCCTCAACGCCGCATGCTTCTCTCTCCTCTACTCCACCAATGGCTAATTCTACACAAGCAAACGTTGCTAATCAATTACAAAAAATATTAAAGAAATTTCAAGATGTCTTTCCTAATGATTTACCATCAGGTTTACCACCGACACGCTCAGTACAACATGGTATTGGCGTGACTGTAGGCTGTAAACCCGTTAGTAAACCACCTTACCGTATGAGTTACTCAGAGGCTCCTGAGGTGGAACGTCAGCTTGCTGACTACCTTAGCAGAGGGTTTATACAACCCAGTTCTTCACCATGGTCTTCACCTATCCTTTTGGTGAAGAAAAAAGACGGCAGTATGCGCATGTGCGTAGACTACCGGGGTTTAAATGCGGTTACAGTTAAGAACAAATACCCATTGCCAAGGGTAGATGAGTTATTTGATAAGCTAACACATGCTTGAATTTTTACAAAAATCGACTTGCGGTCAGGATATCACCAAATCCGTATTCGGCTTGTCGATATATCTAAGACTGCATTCCGAACACGGTTTGGACATTATGAGTTTTTGGTGATGCCCTTTGGGTTAACCAATGCGCCTAGGACATTCATGACACTTATGGATAGTGTCTTGAAGCCTTTTTTGGGCAAATTTTTCATTGTGTTCCTCGATGACATTCTAGTTTATAGTGCTTCTGAGGAAGAACACTTACAACATCTCAGACAGGTGTTTGAGTTGTTACGCACACACAATTTATATGCCAAGGAATCTAAATGTGATTTTCTCAAGGAGGAAATTCATTATTTAGGGCATGTTATTTCAGCCAATGGCCTATACATGGATCAATCCAAAGTGGATACCATACGAAAATGGCCACCTCCTAAAAATCTGGAAGAATTACATATCTTTTTAGGCTTTGCAGGTTTTTACCAAAGGTTCATTAAAAACTATGCTCACATTGTTGTACCTATGACGGACCAACTAAAAGGCAAAGGTAAAGCTTTTCAATGGGGTTCCACTCAATAGCACAGTTTTGAAACACTCAAAGACGCATTAGCTACAGCTCCTATACTGGCTATTGTAGATCCTTTGAAACCATTCGTTTTGGAAATGGATGCCAGTGATCATGCTATTGGAGCAGTCCTGTTACAAGACAAACGGCCAATTGCATTTGAAAGTAAGAAGCTGGACGCAGCTCAACAGAATTATTCTGCTTACGAACGCGAACTCTATGCAATAGTGGACCTGCCTTAAAGACATGGCGGCACTATCTGTATGGTGCTCAGTTCGAGATTGTGTTTGACCATGAAAGCATCAAATGGTTTACACAACAAAGGGATTTAAAGGGTCGGAAAGCTAGGTGGGCCGAGATCCTTCAGGAATATGATGCCAAGTTAAGGTATCTCAAAGGCCGATACCATGTAGTGGCAGACGCTCTAAGTCGAATGCCAGAGATCAATTTGCTCTTGTTCACGGAACATCGTAGTGAATTTTTGGATTCTCTCAAGGGCAAATACGAGCAAGATGAAACATATTCCAAAGTGTGGAGCCATGTTCAAAAGAGGGATCCTTCTCACTCCAATGCAGGTAGTGTCCACACCCTGTTCTCCTTTATCAAGTGATGAACTACAGCGATGGAAGCATTTTTCCATCGACAATGGGTACCTACTCCACAAGGGGAGAGTTTGTGTACCGACGGACACAGACATTCGGCGCCAAATTCTTTATGAATGTCATGATAGTCCAAGTGCAGGGCACCCGAGGATTAGAAAAACTTATTCTCTCGTACGACGACAGTTTTATTGCCCAGGTCTACATGGCTTTGTTCAAGCTTATGTCTTGCATTGCCAAAAATGTCAAGTTAACAAAGCAGAGCGCCTGAAAGCAGGAGGACTCTTACATCCTTTGGAAATTCCCAATGGAAAATGGGAAAGTATCTCCATGGATTTCATTGTAGGTTTACCAACCACTATACGAGGTCATGACTCAGTATGGGTGGTCGTAGACAGGTTGACTAAACTATGTAAGTTTATTCCGACCAAATCAACGCTTAAAACACCGGAACTAGCAAAGTTATTTGTGGAAAATCTATACAAATTGTATGGGTTGCCCAGTAGCATTGTTAGTGACCGTGACTTAAAGTTTAACAGCCACTTCTGGAGAGTTGTCTTTAAACGATTGGGTACACAACTCAACCTCAATACAGCTGATCATCCAGAAACAGATGGTCAAACGGAACGGGTTAACCAGGTGCTAGAGGATATGCTAAGAGCATACGTCAGCAAAAAAAAAACAAACTGGGAAGAATACTTACCTATTCTCGAGTTTTCCTACAACAGTTCTAAGCATGTCACAACAGGTTTTAGTCCTTTCATGCTCCTGTACGGTTTTCAACCTAGGTCACCAGTTACGGTGGGGTTGGCAACCAAAAAACTCCAACAAGTTAAGGATTTTCTCCAAGACCACATGGATATGCTGAAACTTGCTCGTCAGAATGTCCGGCAAGCACAGGATCGGTATAAGAAATACGTTGATGCGAAACGTTGGCAAGTTACCTTCGAGGAAGGGGAGAAAGTATTTGTACGTGTGCGAGAACATTCAAAAAGTCTGAAAACTGGACCGACACCTAAATTATCTCCCCAATATTGTGGGCCTTTCAAAATACTCAAGCGAGTTGGTGATCGTGCCTACAAACTATTACTACCATCACAATCTCGCATTCATCCAGTGTTTCATGTAAGCCGTCTACGAAAGCGATTACATGGGGATGACAACGTCATTGATCAACAAGTTTTGGTCGATTACATTAAACCTCCTACCTTATCGCATGAACCTGAACGTGTTATGCATTATCATGAGTTGTGTACACGACATCATGTACGACAACAAGCCTTAATCAAGTGGAAAGACCGACCTGAAGAAGGCGCCACTTGGGAAAACATTAGTGTTCTTAAGAAGAAGTTTCCCACTTTTGTTTTTGAGGACGAAAACTTTTCTTTAAGGAGGGAGTAATGTCAGGACAAGGGTCCTGTACCCTAAGAACTAGGATAGTCATGGACTACGGCCAAGGGTCGGGCTAGGCAGTGTGGACAGGGGATCCGTCTAGGGCAAGGGGCTAGGAGCCCTCCTATATAAAGGGAGGTTGGGAGGAGGATCTCAGGTCTGGTTTCCCTAGTCTTACATGAAGAGCTACAGGAAAAACGAGACGATATATGCAGTAAAGGTTAACCCAATAGAGAAGAAGTCAGAAACACCTAAACCCGAGTAGCTAACAAAATTTGATGATGTGTTTCTTGAATAACTTTCACAATTACCACCCAAGCATGAAGTTGATCATACAATAGAGCTTATTCTAGGAGCTCAATTTGTTGCTCATCACAGGCCATACAAGATGTTGGTACCTGAGTCCACAAAACTAGTGTTTCTCCATGGAGTAATCCTCTTCTTTTTAATCAAAATAAGAATAGTATTCTCGTCTTTGTATCAATTTTCATGGCTTAAATCAAGTAACAATCAAGAATAAGTATACAATACCAAGGATTGATGAGTTACTTGATCGATTACGTAGAGCTCCTATCTTCACAAAATTTGATCTTAAGTCTGGATATTATCAAATCCAAATCAAGGAGAAAAATATACCAAAGACAAGATTCAACACTCAATTTGGACATGATGAGTTTATAGTTACGTCTTTTGGACTTACAAATGCTCCAACGACTTTCAATCGTTGCCTTATGCCTGACGTGTTTAGAGAACACCTTTATGATTTTTTTCTTGTCTTCTTTGATGATGTTTTAGTTTAATCAAAGAATACAGAAGAACATGAACAACATGTGCGGCAAGTACTTCAACTTCTACATGAGAATCAACTTTATGCTAAGCATAGTGAAAGGGTCGATGACCTGCGACTTTGCTGGATTGGGGGTGTTGCCTAGGTCTTCTTTTTTGTTAGGTTCATCTACACAGTTAATGCATCGGGTATTGAATGACCTACATGGCTAACACATCAAGGATCTTGCCTTGGCTTTTCCTAAAGACTCGATGTTGGGAATTGAAGAGGCATGGCACGTAAACTGATATAGTTGGTGTTGATTTCTTACCACCACGTGCTGGTATTTAGAATCCTTCAGGCTCGGGTTCATGGAGGGAGGTGAAGTGGCCTCAGCTTATGTCAACCTCAAGTAAGTTGGAGGTGTTTTGGCCCGCTCTCAGCAAAGTGAAGTTCTCTCTGTCCATAGTAGAGAAAAATTGGATGGGTGGACTGATCGATCCCTACACAAGGTCCAGTGCTCTCCTAGTCATTTATATTTTGATGATATGGAATATACAGATTTTGTTATTGCATTAATTCATGGTTGCCTGTTTCATTTAGAAGGGACATTTGAAGATTCTCTTTTGTCATTTTCTTGTGTCTATGCGCACTCTATTTCACCATTTGCTCTTCTCTCTCTCTCTCTCTCTATATATATATATATATATATATATATATATATATATATATATCTGTGTGTGTGTGTGTGTGTGTGTGTGTGTGTGTGTGTGTGTGTGTGTGTGTGTGTGTGTGTGTGTGTGTGTGTGTGTGTGTGTGTGTGTGTTCCCACAATGTGGTGTACACATATACTCATCCTCCACTTGGTCATTTTCTTGAGTGTGCTTTCATTCATACCACCTATTCAGAGGTAGTACTAGTCTCTAGGTGCATTTGGATGCAGTCCGGATCATGGCTTAAACTTCATGCTAAGTCGAGTGGAGAGAACTCCTCCCCTATGCAAATGCTTCCGCAACTCTGATGTATATTGGAATTGTATAAAAGTGTAAACTGTGTAATTTTTGCAAAGTTTTTTCATAGACCATGGGAGAGGTTCTCTCATTTGAGCAATCCTTTTTTGAAAGCAAGAACAAGCAGCATTGCTCCTTTTTAGCAAGCACCTACACACACACACACACACACACACACACACACACACACACAAGTGAACGTAAAAACATTTGTGTGGTTGGGTCACACAACGAAAGAGTTTATGCTACCTGCACATGCATAGTTGTGGAGGTCGGCAACAAAATAGTCCGTGATACTTAAATGGAACTCACCAATACTAATTTGGTTACTAGGAAATAATTAGGTTCAGTTAGTAACCTATGAGAAAGAGATAATTCCTCACTTATCATCACTCTTGTTGCATAGCATAGCATAATAGCATAATAATGATGATGAAGAAGATGGCTATATATCCAACCACATATTGTGGGTTCTGCTTTTTTTTTTTTTTAAAGCATTGGAGCATGGCTCTTGGTTGGATTTGCATTCCATGTCCAAGAGTTCATGTAGGCTCTCAACTTTTCAACAAGCTTGGAGAAGGAGATGGAGTTGTTACACTTGGCAAAACACACACACACACACACAGAGTACCCCTCAAGCTAGCCCCCAAGTTGCTTGGGTCGACCCCCTCTTTTTGGCCTTGCTGGAAGCTCATTGGCTCTCTCAAGCCTAGCCGATCACAAGCTTGGGTCATAACTAGTAATAGGGGCAATCCTTGGACAAGTGTCCTCTTTTCCCCTTTGAGAGAGAGGACTTGATAAATGCTTAAACAATTTATCTAATCAAATAAATTATCATTGGACCCCTTTAGAGGCCAACCAATAGGCTTTTAGGCACCTTATGAGGGCAACATGGAGAGGAACTTGACATGTGTCCTCGTTGCTTCTTTAGACTTTATATCACGCATTATCTTTGGATTGTGTATATATTTATTTTTTATATTCCATCCACCCACAATATCATGAATGGTCAGCTCAATTCTTGCATATAGTATTGGATTGTTGCAGTAAAAAATGTTGAAGGAGATTACTAATGTTTAAAAACAAATAAAGTGTAACATTTATTTATTTTTAAACATTAGTAACCTCCTTCAACATTTAAAGCGGAAAATAATATAGACATAGTGAAAATTTCATTAAGACTAGATTCCTAATGAGTAATAGCAAGAGTGCTTGGATGGAGAGAGCAACAAAAGCATAACACCTAGTTAGATAGGCATGAACAATACTTCAAAAAGAGAGAGAAATTAAGCTATTGACAATAGTTGAGGACCGGATTTACATGGAGCCGGTCCCCCCTCCAAAAGGCTTTGTATTATAGGTTTCCCCCATCAAGGGAGACATTTTACAATACAATACTTTGTGTTCCTTCAATAAATTGCTGGTGCAATGAAGATGGAAGCTTCAAGCACCAAGCTTACACTTGAAAACACAACATCAACAGACCTCACACACCTTCGAAGATAGTGAGAGCTAGCGGGGTATGAGAGTAGATCAAGAGGAAGAAGGAGTATTCTACGAGAAAGAAGTATGTTTCCTCACATAATCACTCTTAATAGCTTAGCATAGCTTAGTAATTAGCATGGTAGAGGAGATGAGCATGCATTAGAGCTTGGCTCTTGGTTGGATTTGCATCACACAACCAAGAGTTGTTAGTGTAGGCCTCCCTTCTCACAAGCTTGGAGTAGATGATGAGCTTTCCATTAAAGCTTGAGAAGGAGATAGTCTTCTTTACTTCACATGTGAGTTTGTGTGAGTGTGTGTGTGATAATGCCTTGCAAAAATCAGGCCCCTCTCTCTCTTGGTCGACCCCTCTTGCTATTTGCTCATGCCAGCATCCTATTGGCCCCTACAAAGCTTAGCCAATGACAATTAAAAAGCATAAGTGATAGCCTTGTGACATGTGTCCCCCTTTCCCCTTTTGTGAGAGCTTTATGTATTTAAATAATGCAATTAAACTCTCATTGGACCTCTTAGTCTTGTGACATGTGACAATTAAAAAGCATAAGTGATAGCCTTGTGACATGTGTCCCCCTTTCCCCTTTTGTGAGAGCTTTATGTATTTAAATAATGCAATTAAACTCTCATTGGACCTCTTAGTCTTCTGGCCAATAGGAATCAGGCAAGCCATTAGGCTCCTGAATGCTCATTGGACCCCTTGGGAGACTGTGCAATAGTCTTCTAGAGAGCTTAATTTCTATTGGTTCTTTTATCAAGTGTTTTTAAATGAATTAGAATAAATGTACGCTAGCTAATTCTCATTGGTCCACCTCTATGGCCATCCAATAGGATTTGAATGCACCTTGGGGGCAACTGGGCTAGGAAGTCGACATGTGTCCACTATGCCCTTTGTGTAAAGGGAGCTTGGAAGAGAGTGTGTGTTTCTCTCTCATCCCCTACAAATATGGCTCGCCCCCTCCTTAATAGGGATGTGGGAAGACTTTTGAGTCTTCCCACAAGCATCCAAATTTTCCCTAAGGCTTGACCATTGAGTATCTGATTTAATTTTAGAACCTTAGCATTTTGGAAGTCTTAATGGGCTAAACCTTAGGGTCTTTGAAGCCCATTGATGCACATTGCTCTTTTTCAGATGGCCCCGCTTTGGATCCTTAGTTTCCCTCCTTTGGATCCCTGCTGTGACCAGTCTGCCAACCTAACCAACATTCTAGCTTTTTCTCCCCTGGTATTTCCCCATATTAAATGGTCAGTTTAACATGAAAAAATCTTTTAGGAGAATTAGATATTAGTTATTATGACATTACCTCTCTCTTGAAATCATAGTCGTCCTCAACTATGAGGTAGAAAAGATAAAGCCTAGTCATTAGTCATTTTTCTAGCGGGCAGAGGATCCCTATTTTACCCTACGACACCGTTCCAGAATGGATGGCTAATCCATTTGGCGCTTGAGAGCCTAAGTTGCCACAAGCATATCTGCGCATTAGTCCTATCAATCTTCCATAGTAGAGTGACAAGCTCTTGGTGTTTGGAATGTCTCCACAAACTTGATCCTAAGCATGCATACTTCTTAACATTTGTGCACAAAGAGAGACTTATGTCAAAAAGTTTGTTCATTTTAAAAAAATTTACATTTGCTTACTCTAGGGAATCATTGTAAGCATTTACAAGGTTTAAGTTCTCTTTTAATTGTATGCCTTGAATCCATCTAGCTGTTCAAAAGGATAGTTCTTAAACTTAATAAGATACTGTCGGATAATCTTACCGTCTCTCAATACCTTGTCTTCATGTCAGAGAATGGACTTAGGCTGCAACACCTCTTCTTGGTCCCGATCTCCGGTGGATCTTCAATAGTTGGTTCTTGAGGTGGCTCTCCTTTGTAAGGCTTTAGTAGGCTCACATGGAAAGAATTGTGTATGAGCCAATGACTGGGCAACTTGAGTTGATAGGCCATCTCATTGATTGGTCTAAGAATCTAGAAGGGACCGTAGTACCTTTTTGCTAATTTAGCATAGTACTTTTGGTGTCCCGTAGGATTCTTGCCCGTTATGTGCCTTAATCGAGCCTTGGGAAATTTAAGTAAGACACAATCATTTTGTTTAAAGGCTTGAGCTCTTCTCTGCTTATCAGTAGCAGTCTTTTGCCTTTTCTGTGAGATAGAGATAACATCCTTAATCTTTTGGAAAGATTCTTGTAGATCTCGGCTATACTCATCTACATCGAAGATCTTCCCATGTACCTTAAGTAGTAGGGGACTTTTAGATTTTCCCTAAATTACCTCAAAAGGTGCTTTTCTGGTGGAGGTATGTATAATGTTATTGTAGGCATACTCCACTAACAATAAGTACTTCTCCCATTGGGACCTTTGATCTACTTCCGTTACGTAGGCTTTTAGTAGATCAAGAATTGTTAGGTTAGTTATTTCACTTTGGCCATCCGTTTGAGGGTGATAGGCCAAAGAGAAGTTTAGCCTTGTCCCTAAATTCTCAAAGAGACCCTTCCAGAAATTACTGGTCATTCTAGGACCTCTATCTGACACTATGGACATTGTCAAGCCATGGTACCTGAAGATTTGTGATATGAAGAGGGTTGCCATTTGCTGGGCTTTGATAGTCTTTTTGACAGGTATAAAATGAGCTTGTTTGCTAAACTTGTCTACTATCGTCCATATTTTTGTATTCCCATGGATAGACTTAGGCAATCCAAAGATAAAATCCATGGATATGCTCTCCCATGGTGAATTAGGGACTGGAAAAGGTTGAAGCAATCCAGGTTTCTTCCCTCTATTAAACTTCGTCTTTTGGCATACCACACATTTAGAAACATACTCTTGTATGTTTGCTTTCATGGAAGGCCAATAGAAATATGTTTCTATCCTTTTTAGGGTAGACTGAATCCCTCTATGTCTCTCATAAGGAGGAGCATGAGATGCATACATTACTTTCTCACGTAGTGAGTTAGTAACGCATAGTCTATTGCCATAGAGAAGATAACCATCTTGTAAGGTAAATGGTTCCTCTTTCTCCCCTAGTGCTAGGGTTGAAATCACATCTCTAAAATCGGGATCAATAGCATACTCATCTATCATAGACGATAGATAATTGTGAGTTGCTATGGAAACCGCATTCACTCTCGGCCGTCTTGAGAGTGCATCAGCTACTTGATTATGCTTGCCAACAATGTGAGCAATATGAAAATGAAATTGCGAAAGGAAACTTTCCCACCTCATTTGTTTGTCGGAGAGCTTGGTCTGTGTCATGAAGTACTTAAGGCTTTGGTGATCGGTCCGCAAAATGAAAGGAGTCCCCAATAAATAGTGCTTCCACGAGTCTAAGGCATGTAGAACTGCGAGGAGTTCCTTTTCATATATGCCTAGAGCTTTCTCAATAGGGTCGAGCCTTTGATTTTCATAGGCTATGGCATGCCCTTCTTGGAGCAAAACAGCTCCAAGGCAATCACCACAAGCATCACATTGGACCTGAAATGGCTTTGAGAGATCCGGCAGTGTAAGCACAGGTTTAGAGATAAGCTTTTCAAAAGCATTGTTCTCCTTTGCAGACCATGTATATCTAACGTTTTTCTTTGTTAGGTCATGTAATGGTCACGCGATTTGTGATAACTTTTCTATGAAGCGTCTATACTATGCACACATACCTATAAAGCTTCTTAGTTCATGTAGATTCCTTGGATTAGGCCATCCTTTTATTACCTCTAGCTTTGATGGATCCATTTGGATACCATCTTGAGAGATAACTGAATTAAAACTCACTTTTCTTTTGATTTATATAAAGTTTATTCTTTCATAAGACTTGAAATATTACCTGGAGGTGTTGCTTATGTTCGTCTAGTGAATTAGAGTAGATGATTATATCATCAAAGAACACTCTAGTAAAGGTTCGGTGAGGCCTGAATAGCTTCTCCATCAAGCGGTTAAATGTGGCCGGAGCATTGGCCAAGCCAAAAGGCATGACAATGTACTAGTAAAGACCAAAGATAGTGCAAAATGCGGTCTTTACAATGTCTTGATCAACTATCCTTATTTGATGGTAGCCACTTTTTAGGTCAATCCTACTGAAGTAGGTCAACCCTTGTAGCTTATCAAATAGGTCTTCTACTCGTAAAATGGGAAACCTATTCTTAATACTGATCCTATTTAGTGCTCTATAGTCGACACTCATACGATATGTGCCGTCTTTCTTTTGCACTAATAACACGGGTGAACAAAATGGAGATGAGCTAGGCCTAACCATGCCCTTCTCAACTAAATCATGCACTTGTTGCTCCTCTTGTTGAGCTTGGGAAACTCTATAAGGAGGTTTATTAGGCAGTGAACTTCCTAGAAGGAGTTCAATTGCATGGTCATCATTGCCTCGTTTAGGAGGTAGTTCACAAGGGATGTCGTCAATAAAAACATCTTGAAATCCCTTGAGAAAATTGGATAACTCTAATTCCTTGTGATTGTTTATATTTTCTTTTGCTAAAGCATTAGATTCATTTTGAGGATCTTTAACAAAAATCATGTACATGGAAATAGAACTCTTTATTGACTTATTGAAAGCTTGCGTATGTACAATGGGTATGATGTTACCCAACTCCTTAGCATCTATGTACTTATCTTTTTCCCTAAACATAAAGTAGATTTGCCTTCAGGGAATTTAACATTGGCAGCCATGCAATCACCCATGGTGCCCCTAGGATTACATCCTCGTGCTTGAGAGGAGAGATAAAGAAGTCCTCCTTGTCCACATAGCTTTGGACATGGAGCCTCAATTTCCCAATTAAGGGAGTGACTGAGTCTTCTTGCCCCTTGAAAGCACCATCGGCGGCAGGTAGGACGTCTCCCATCGCCTAGGCTTGGATGCCTAGGTTGGTGGCCAACTTTGTGGATATGAAATTGTGAGTAGAACCGGGGTCAAAGAGAATAAAAGCATCATGTTCTCTTACCTTTCCCAAAGCATGGCATAGAGGAGATCCTTTGTGGTGAGCATCCTCTTCTTGGATTTTGACCAAGGTAGCTCTAGGAGGCTCATTTTGTGTATTATTGTGGAGACAAGCATGATAGGCATGCCCTTGCTCCCCGCACTTGAAACAACAGTTATCTTTACGATAACGCTCAAGCTCTTCAGGAGAGAGTTTATTTTTTCCTTTATAAACTCCCTTCTCCTTAGCTTTGTTGTTGTTGGTGTTGCCTTTGGGAGACTTTTGGACATTGTCCTTCTCCTTAAGCTCGTTATGATCCTTGTTTTTCGTGGGCTTAAGATTTCTCTTAGCCCCTTGTTGGAAATTGATTTGTGAAGCCACCATGGTATGGTGTATGACCGTAGATATGGTGAATGGTCTTTGGGAGCTGACATACTCTGCCATATCTCCAGTTAAACCCGCACAAAATTGTTGTTTTTTCTCTCCAAAATCCATCTTTTTGAAGACAGTGGCTTTGAGATGTAAGTCCCAAAACTTGTCTACATATTTTTGAATAGATTCGTAAGGAGAGAGCTTCAAGCTTCTTCATTCAGTGAGTACTTTGTCTTCGGCATTGGTAGCCAAAAACTTCTTCATGATGGAAGCTCTTAAAGCTTTCCATGTTCGTGGAGCTTCATCGTATGCCCGTAGGCTAGATCACCATTGCCTGGTGGACTTCTAAAAACGCATAGCTACATGGAATAGCTTAGAGGACTCCGTGAAGCCCTCATCTCCAAACGTCGCATCGAATTGTTGGATGAAGGCGAAAACTTTGTCCGTAGCACCATCGTAGGTAAGGAAAGAGATGTTCTTTCCTCCCTCTTTGAACTTTTTGAGCTTGGACGACCTCTTCCACGTGGCATAGGATTTCCTATGGCCTCTTCTTTTTGGTGGTTTGAAAGCTGCACCATCACTTTCTTTAGAAGAGGAAGAATTTGAGGAGGATGGAGAAGAGGGTGACCTCTTTCTCGCCTTTTTCTTCCCTTGTTCCTCCTTGTCTGCACCATCACTTTCTTCATAAGAGGAAGAGGATGAAGAAGACGGAGAAGAGGGTGACCTCTTTCTCGCCTTTTCTTCTCTTGTTTTTTGTTGTCCCTCTTTGAATTATGGTGTAGAGAAGTGTGCAATGTGTTACCGTATACATGTGGTAGTGATGTGTGTGAACACACTAGGACCGCCCGGGCATTTTCCCCCTCTTTAGGAGGTTTTTTCCCCCGTGCATTGTATATACGCCCATCACTCTAGGGCTATCTATCTTTCCATTGCACACTAAGTAACATACTCTCTATTGTGTGCCTTGAGCTTCCTTCATCTTCTCCAAGCTGTGTGTTTTTTCCTGTAACCCTAATTCCAACAATTGGTATCAGAGCAGGTTGTGTCCTCCCGGGCTTAATCGCCAACAGCTCCAGCACACGCCTACTCACTTTCTCCGATTTCACTGAGCTTTGTCGAGCATTTGCAGGTCAACAAAAATTTCGGGAGGGCTCGTAGAGCTCAGCCTGCTCAGATTTCTGATTAGGGCTCATTTCGGCCTCCGTTTCCACTACATGTAGGTCTGCACATGCAATTTTTCCATTTAGTGCAATTTTTTTGTCAGTGCCATTTTTTGCATAACATGCCCTATACAATCTATTGTGGGTTGTGCTATATAGCACGTGCTAGTCTCACTCCGTTTCTCCTCATTTCGGGCAGTTTTCACATCAGGTGCATACATTTTCCATGGCTGACAACGACACAGATGTGTTCAAGATGTTTACTGCTGAGGACAAGTTGAATAGGGACAATTATCCTATGTGGTCTTACATGATGCAACATGTTCTCGTGTCAAAGGGAATTTCGAATATTGTGAAGGGCATTGATGGGCGTCCTGGTTCTGAGGATGTAGGCGATATTGAGGATGTTGTAGGTCTTGCTGCAAGGATTGCTGTTGTTAGAGTTGTTTTGCCTACGGTAGAATAAGCTCGTTGGGATGTAAAGGATGTGTAGGCTCATGTGTTGATTGTGTTGTCTATAAAGTGCACCATTACTCCTCACATTTGTTCAGCAAAATTTGCAAAACAAGCTTAGGATATTCTGGTCGGTCTTTATGCAAGCCGCAATGAGGAAAAAAATGCTTTGTTGCGTAAAGAGCTGGAATCAAAGATTATGCATAGGAAGATGATATGGACACTTTCCTTGCTGGTGTCAAGGATATCAATGAGCAACTTATTTCTGCAGGTGAAGTCATTTCAGACAGTTCCCTTGTGCGGACTGTTCTTGATGCGAAGGAAATCTTGAGGTTGTCAAGTTTGATGCATTGTGCACATTGTTGTTGCAAGAGTCACTTTCTAGAAAGAACAAGACTAGACATCGTGCAGTTCAACAGGCTTTTATTGCTTCTCAAAGAAAGGGTGGTAACAGCAATGCAGCCACTTCTTATGGTTATGTTGCGAGTGGCAAAACTTTTGTTCCCAATGCTTTTGCTGACAGCACTTCGTCTGGCAATTCTGGTGATAAGGGCAAAAAGAAGATGCGTTGCCATTATTGCAAAGCTAATGATCACTTAATCAAGCAGTGTTCTAAGTTGAAGACCAAAGAGGCTAAGAAGAAAGAGGCATGTGGCCTACCTGAACCATGCTTTGGAAACTTTGAACGCTCCATCTTACCCAAAATACAGTCTTTACAACATGTTTGACATGTGCTTCAAGAGGCGGCAAAGAAGCAACCATATCATATTTTTGTAAAAGCAGTACATTGGCAAAATTCAGATGCCCAAGACATGCATGCCAAAGTTTTGCATCTGAAACAGCCACAATTGCATTTGCAAAATTCTGTGCGCACTTGTCATACAAAGTGAGCTTATACAGCCCACGGCATAAAATGCTAGATGCAACAATTTTATCACCAAAATTGAGATCATGCACTGTACATCTGTCATCCACAAATTTGACTACAAGTCCAAGTCTAGCAAATGCAGATTCAGACAAAAGAGTCTTCTTGATCCAAGGTACAAACAATGCATTAACAAGGGTGAAAGAGCTGCCATTTGCAGCAGTAAGCATAATATAGCTGCCATTTGCAGTAGTAAACATAATCTTTCCAACTCCCTAAATTGAATAAGAGGCATTTTTGGCACAAGTGATAGTATTCCCATGAGGGACAAACTCAAGAGAGGTAAACAAATCACGATGTGAGGTAGTGCTTTGTAGCACCACTACCAAATTACCACACATGTGAATCTGCAACAACTAACATGCATGTATCATGGTCATCAGGATCATATGTACACTTTGCACTAAAATTCCAATCTGCATCTACATTAGCATCACAATCTCCTTTCACAGAAGACTCTACAATAGCTGCACTCGTATTGGACCTTGTAGTTGATCTAGCCTCTTTCTTCTTAGCCTCTTTTGCCTTCAATTTTGGACACTTCTTGATCAAGTGATCGTTAGCTTTACAATAATGGCAACGCATCTTCCTTTTGCCCTTATCACCAGAATTCCTAGACAAAGTGCTGCCAGCAGGAGCATTAGGAATAAAAAAATTTCCGCTCACAGAAGAACCGTGAGAAGTGCTTACATTGCTGCTACTACCTTTTCTTTGAGCAACAATTAAAACCAAATCAGCTACACGTTGTTTAGTCCTATTTTTTCTGGAAAGTAACTCTTGCAACAACAATTTGCATAATGCATCAAACTTGACAACTTCAGGTTTTCCTTGGGTCATAAGTCTCCAAGTACTAGTAGCAAGAGTTTGGCAAGAATCCGGCAAAGCATCAAGAAACAGTCTACACAAGGGAACTGCCAGAAATAACTTAGCCTGCAAAAATAAGTTTCTCATTTATATCCTTGACACCAGCAACAAAAGTGTCCATTTCATCTTCCTCATGCATAATCTTCGACTCCATCTCTTTACGTAGCAATGCAATTTTTGCCTCATTCCAGCTTGCATAAAGACCAACCAGAATATCTGTCATAAAATCTAATATCTAACCAACCCAAATGATTTTCTCATATTAAAATTATCATTTAATGTGGGAGAATAAGTGGGAACAAGGGTTAGGATATAGACATGTGCTTGTGGATCTATCTCAACATGGGGCCAAGGTAAAAGGGTCCAAATGAGAGATGGTCTATCAAAGAGTAATGCTACTTAATGGAGCTTAAGACCTTAGAGTTAGCTTCATTAAAGACCTCCAAAGGTTAGTGTTAAAAAGTCCTTTGACCTTAGGCAACCTTAGGCAAGCTAGGGTTGTGCTTGAGGTGGGAACCCGACCCAAGCTTGAGGTGTTTGTTGTGCTTGCTGACTAAGGTGCTTGATGTGCTTAATGACTAAGGTGCTACGGTGCTCCATGACTAAGGTGCTTGAGGGGTTAAGGTGTTTCAAAAAGTCAAAGCACATCCCTACACAAGGGGGGCGAGCCCTCATTGTAGGAGCTAGAGAGAAAACGCACACACCCTCACACAAGTCAAGCCTTGCCTAATGAAGCAACAGGGACAGATGTCAAGTTCCTCTCCATGTTGTCCTCATAAGGTGCCTAAATCCTATTGGTTGGCCTCTCAAGGGATCCAATGATAATTTAGCTAATTTAATTAATTGTGTATGCATTTATCAAGTCCTCTCTCTCAAAGGTGAAAGGGGGACACTTGTCCCAAGGCTAGCATTTCATCTCTCTCTCTCTCTCTCTCTCTCTCTCTCTCTCTCTCTCTCTCTCTCTCTCTCTCTCTCATTGTGTGAGGTGAAAAGTGCAAGATCTCCATCTCCTTCTCCAAGCTTGTTGAGAAGTTGAGAGCCTACACCAACACTCTTGGCTATGGAATGAAAATCCAACCAAGATTCATGCTTCAATGCTTAAGCTTTCCATCTTCTTCATCTTCATTACTATGCTATTATGCTATGCTAAGCAAGAAGAGTGATGATAAGTGAGGAACTATTTATTTGTCCTATGAATGCTTCTTCCTCTTCCCTACCCTCGTTCCCCACTAGCTCTCTTCACCTTTGACGGTGTTTGAGGCCTTGGGGCTGAGGCCGGGTATGGTCAATGCTTTTACAAAGTTTGCAAAGTTTATGTTATGCTCGTGATGCATGAAGCTTTCCATCTTCATTGCATCACCTAGGTCACGAGGAACACAAAGATTGTATTGAACCAAGTCTCTCTTGATGGGAGAATCTATACTACAAAAGCCTATTGGAGAGGAGAAATTCAAAGAACAAGAAAGAAGCAAATCCCTAAGTTCCTCTGAAGCTGTGCTCCACGAAGACCGCCATCTAGACGGTCGCCAACTCCTCCCAAGAGGAAACGGTCACAACCCCTAGTCCTTCTCCTCGTCACTCCAAAAGGGAAGAGAGGAAACAATGGAAGAAAAAGGCAAGAAAGAGGTCACCCTCTTCTTCTTCTTCTTCACCTTCCTCCTCTTCCGATGAAAACAATAACTATTCTCCTAGAGAGTACAAGAGGAGAGGACATCGCAAATCTTACCCTGCATAGCGAAGGTCCCAAAGGCTCAAGAAATTCAAAGAGGGAGGAAAGAGTATGTCTTTTCTTATCTATGATGGCAACTTTGGTACTATCGACAAAGTATTGGCCTTCATCCAACAATTTGATGCAACCTTTGGAGATGAGGGCTGGTCAGAGTCCTCCAATCTACGCTATGTATCTATGCACTTCCAGAAATCTGCTCTTCAATGGTGGGCTAACCTTTGTGGCAACGGAAAAGCCCCAAAGACATGAAAGACTCTACGAGTTTCCATCTTGAAGCAATTCCTTGCAAGTGATGTAAAGGACAAAGTGCTTACTGAATGGTGGAGTTTGAAGCTGCTCTCCAACAAGTCTATCCACAAATATGTGGACACGTTTTGGGATTTACATCTCAAGGCTACCATCTTTCAAAAGATAGACTTTGCCAAGCAAAAGCAATAGTTATGTGCGGGATTGCTTGAAGAGATGGCTGAGTATGTCAACTCCCAACGGCCTGGTTCTATCACCGAACTAATCCACCACACTATGGTTGCTTCGCACATCAATTTCCAACAAGAGAAGGAATGCCTAGCCCATGGAAAGCAAATACAAAAGTGATGCAAAGGGGAAACAAATTATTCCCAAGGCGATTCCAACAACAACAATTGGTTCAAGGAGAAGGGAGTTCACAAAGGTAAAAATAATCTATCTCCTAAAGAGCTTGAAGCTTTTCATAAGGACCACAAATGCTTTAAGTGTGGGGAGCAAGAACATGGTTATCGTTCTTGCCCCAAGAAAAATGCCCGCAATGAGACTCGTAGAGCTTCCACGATCGAAGCTCCAAAAGAGGATGCTCATTGCAAAGGATCACCTCTCTCTTATACTTGGGGAAAGGTAAGGGAGCATGATGACTTCATCTTGTTTGACCTTGGATCTACTCACAACTTCATATCAATGGAGTTGGCCACTAAGTGGATCATTCAAGCTTTCGAGATGGGAGATACAGTAACTGCCGATGGAGCTTTCAAGGGACAGCAAGCCTCCATTACTCCTTGATTGAAAAGTTGAGCTATCATCAAATAAGGATAGTGAATGAAGATATCCTAAAGATCGCGTTCCGTACAACGTTTGGTCTTTATGTATATCTAGTCATACCTTTTGGCTTGACTGATGCACCGATCACATTCAATCATTTGATGGAGAAAATATTTAGACCCTAACGCAAGTTCACTGGAGTGTTCTTTGATGATAACATCATCTACTCCAAGTCCTTGGAGGAGAACAAGCAACATATCTAGGTAATTTTTCAAGCTTTGAGGGAGAATAATCTTTTTATCAACCAAAAGAAGAGCAAATTTTTCCTTCAAGAGATTCAATACTTAGGTCGTATTATCTCTCAAGATGGTATCCATATGGATCGATCAAAGCTGGAGGTAATAAAGGCATGGCCTAATCCAAGGAATCTACATGAGCCAAGAAGTTTGATTGGTATGTGTGCGTACTATAGACGCTTCATAGCCAAATTCTCTCAAATCGCGGGACCATTGCATGACTTAACAAAGAATAACGTTAAGTACTCATGGACTGCTAAAGAGAAAAATGCTTTTGGCAAGCTCAAAGAGAAGCTTACCTCCCGACCAGTTCTTATGCTTCCGGATCTCTCAAAGCCATTTGAGGTCCAATATGATGCTTGTGGTGATTGCCTTGAGCAGTTTTGCTTCAAGAAGGGCATGCCATAGCATATGAGAGCCAAAGGCTCAATGCCAATGAATGGTTCTTGGGCATATACGAAAAAGAGCTATTAGTTGTTCTACATGTCCTAGACACGTGGAAGCACTCTCTTTTGGGGACTCCATTTATTTTGCGAACGGACCACCAAAGTCTTAAGTACTTCATGACGCAAACCAAGCTTTCCGACAAACATATGAGGTGGGCAAATTTTCTTTCACAGTTTTATTTTCATATTGCTCACTTTGTTGGTAAGCACAATCAAGTGGCCGATGCACTTTCACGACGACCAAGAGTTAATGTGGTGTCTATAGCAACTCACAATGATCTCTCTTCTATGATAGATGAGTATCCTATTGACCCTGACTTTAAATACATAATGTCAGCCCTTGCATTGGGAAAGAAAGAAGAACCATTCACCTTGCAGGATGGTTATCTTCTCCATGGAAATAGGCTATGTGTTACCCACTCCCTTCGTGAGAAAGTCATGTATGAATCCCATGCTCCTCCCTATGTGGGGCATAGAGACATTCAACCTACTCTTTGAGGAGTAGAGACGTACTTCTATTGGCCTACCATAAAAATGGACATACAAGAGTATGTTTCAAAATGTGTGGTATGCCAAAAGACTAAGTATGATAGAGGGAAGCAACCTGGATTACTCCAGCCATTGCCAATCCCTAATTCACCATGGGAGAGTATATCAATGGATTTTATCTTTGGATTATCCAAGCCTATCCATGGGAATATGGACAATAGTCAACAGGTTTAGCAAGCAAGCACACTTTATTCCTGTCAAAAAGACTATTAAGGCACATCAAATGGCAGCTCTCTTCATATCTCATATTTTCAAACACCATGGAATGCCAACATCCATTGTGTCAGATAGAGATCCTAGAATGACCAGTAATTTTTAGAAAGGTCTCTTTGAAAATATAGGTACAAGATTGAATTTCTCTTCATCCTATCACCCACAAACGGATGGCCAAAGTGAGATAGTCAATCTTACAAGACTCGATCTACTAAAGACTTATGTTACAGAAGTAGATCAGCACTCACAATGGGAGAAGTACTTACCCCTTGTAGAGTATGCATACAATTATATTCTCCATACTTCTAGGGGAAAAGCACCTTTTGAAACCCGGGGGATTCACCATGAAAAACTTACCGCACCACGAAAGTGCAGGGGGAGGGGGTTTTTAATAAGTTACATAAGTGTATAAGTTAGGGATAGGTCCCCCAATAATCTATCTCCCAAGCCTAAAAATAAGGGAGGGGGTATCATATTTGGGGGGGGAGGGGGGACCTGCCTCGGGTTGATTACTTGTAACGTGTCATAATAACTAATATCTAATTCTCCTAAATGATTTTCTCATGTTAAACTGATCATTTAATATGGGGAAGTGCCAAGGGAGAAAAAGCTAGAATATTAGTTAAGCTGGCAGACCAGCCACAGTAGGGATCCAAAGGAGGGAAATTAGGGATCCAAAGGGGGGGGCCATCTGCAACAACAGATCAATGTGCAACAATTGTCTTTAAAGACCCTAAGGTTCAGCCCATTTAAGACTTCCAAAAATTTGCTAAGGTTCTAAAAATCAAAGGTTGTGTCCAATGGTCAAGCTTAGGAAAATTGGATGCTTTGTGTGTGTACAAAAAGTCTTC
The DNA here is from genome assembly GCF_014529385.1 of Adiantum capillus-veneris. Lineage (NCBI taxonomy): Eukaryota > Viridiplantae > Streptophyta > Polypodiopsida > Polypodiales > Pteridaceae > Adiantum > Adiantum capillus-veneris. The sequence goes on from NC_140960.1 coordinate 49,366,640, forward strand.
ATAATTCCTACATAGGAGGGGGCGAGCCCTGTAAGTAGGGGATGAGAGAGAAACACACACACACACACACACTCACTCACAAGCTTCCTTTACACAAAGGGAATGAGGGACACATGTCAGATGCCCACAAGGTGCACTCAAACCCTATTGGATGGCCATGGAGGTGGACCAATGAGAATTAGGCTAGAGTAAATCTAGTTTGATTAATTTAAAAACACTTAATAAAAGAGGCAATAAGAGTTAAGCTCTCTAGAAGACTATTGGACAGTCTCCCAAGGGGTCCAATGAGCATTCACCAGCCCAATGGCTTGCTTGATTCCTATTGGCCAGAAGACAAAGGGGTCCAATGAGAGTTTAGTTGCATTAATTAATTACCTAAAGCTCTCACAGAGGGGAAAGGGGGACACATGTTAGAAAGCTATCGCTTATGCTACTTAATTATCATTGGCCTTAGAGAGGTCCAATGGGGTGTCAGCATGAATAAATTGCATGAGGGGTAGACCGAGAGAGGGGGGGGGGGGGGGGGGGGGGGGGGGGGGGGGGGGGGGGATTTCTCAAGGCATTATTCCACACACACTCACACAAGCTCGTGTGTGAAGCAAGAAGACTCTCTCTCTCTCTCTCTCTCTCTCTCTCTCTCTCTCTCTCTCTCTCCTTCTCAAGCTTTAATGGAAAGCTCATCACCTATTCCAAGCTTGTGAAAGAGCTCCAGAGGCCTACACCAACAACTCTCGGCTTTGTGATGCAAATCCAACCAAGAGCCAAGCTTCAATGCATGCTCATCTCCTCTACCATGCCAATTACTAAGCTATGCTATGCTAATATGAGTGATTATGTGAGGAGATGTACTTCTTTCTTGTAAGACTACTCCTTCTTCCTCTCAATCTACTCTCATACCCCGCTAGCTCTCATCATCTTTGAAGGTGTGTGAGGTCTTAAATCTGAGACCATGAGGGAATCGATGTTGTATTTTATAAGTGTTTTGCTTAGTGCTTGAAGCTTCCATCTTCATTGCACTAGCTAGTTATTGAAGGAACACAAAGAATTGTATTGTAAAATGTCTCCCTTGATGGGGGAAACCTATAAAACAAAGCCTTTTGGAGGGGGAACCTGCTCCATGTAAATCCGGTCAACTGTTGTCAATAGCTTAATTTCTCTCTCTTTTGAAGTATTGTTCATGCCTATCTAACTAGGTGTTATGCTTTTTGTTGCTCTCTCCACCCAAGCACTCTTGTTATGCTCATTAGGAATCTATTCTAATGAAATGCTCACTATGTTCATGCTATTTTCCGCTACACATAAGTTACTATTCCATTAAATGTTACATAACAATTGATCACCGATGTGCACTAGAACTTGGATGAAGTTAGGGAGAAAAAATTATCAAGTCATACATCAAATTTTGCATCAAGCTAGTCATAGATAAGGGTTGATTTGGAGCAGGTTAAGGGTTGATTTACACTAGCTTTGGATGGGTCAAAATTGGACGAGTAGCCATAGTGCAGGCTAATCGGGCATATAGGTTGAAATTCAAAATAAGACACATTGAGGGCACATCTAGCTATCAACGGAAGTGGTTCCTTAGTACATTGCCAGTCACTATGCTACACACTCTTTGACTAGTCTTACTCAGTTAGATCATATGAGACCTAAATTTTATATGTAAGGTAGGGGTATGATAGTTTTTTTCATTGATTGTCGTATAAGCGTAGAAAGGGGGGTCATATTCCCTAATATGAGTCGAAAATAGGGGTTTTATCAAATGTCCACGTTTCTTTTAAATGATCAATTATTTTGTCTTATAAGACTAATTTTCTTTTTATTGTACACAAATTTAAGTAGTATGCATACTTAGAATCATGTTTGTGATGATGATGACGTCTCTCAAACACCAAGTAGAATTTGTCACTCTACTTTGGAAGAATGAAATGGACTAAAGAGCAGATATGCTTGCGGCAGATAAGTCTCCCAAGCCCCAAATGGATTAGTCATCCATCTTGAAATGATGTCATAGGGTAAAAAGGAATCCTCTACCCGCTAAGAAACATCGACTAATGACTTAATGCTTTATCTCTTCTACCTCATAGTCGAGGACAACTATGATTTCAAGAGAGAGGTAAGGTCATAAAATCTAATATCTAACCAACCCAAATGATTTTCTCATGTTAAGCTGATCATTTAATGTGGGAGAATAAACGAGAACAAGGGTTAGGATATAGACATGTGCTTATGGATCTATCTCAACATGGGGGCAAGGTAAAAGGGTCCAAATGAGAGATGGTCTATCAAAGAGCAATGCTACCTAATGGAGCTTAAAGACCTTAGGGTTAGCTTCATTAAAGACCTCCAAAGGTTAGTGTTAAAAAGTCCTTTGACCTTAGGCAAGCTAGGGTTGTGCTTGAGGTGGGAACCTGGCCCAAGCTTGATGTGCTTGTCGTGCTTGCTGAATAAGGAAGGTGCTTGAGGTGCCTCATGACGAAGGTGCTAAGGTGCTGCATGACTAAGGTGCTTGAGGGATTAAGGTGTTTCAAAAATTCAAAGCACATCCCTACACAAGGGGGGGCGAGCCCTCATTGTAGGAGCTAGAGAGAGCACACACACCCTCACACAAGTCAAGCCTTGCTTAATGAAGCAACATGGACACATGTCAAGTTTCTCTCCATGTTGCCCTCATAAGGTGCCTAAAGCCTATTGGCTGGCCTTTCATGGGGTCCAATGATAATTTAGCTAATTTAATTATTTGTGTATGCATTTCTCAAGTCCTTTCTCTCAAAGGGGAAGGGGGACACTTGTCCCAAGGCTAGCATGGTTGCTTGATATGCACTTTGCATGTGATTGGCTAGGCTTGAAGGGGTCCAATGAGCATCCACCAAGAGCTAGAAGAGGGTGTTGACCAAAGCAAGGAGGGGGCTAGCTTGGGGGTATACTCTCCTCCACACACTCTCTCTCTCTCTCTCTTTCTTTGTGTGAGGTGAAAAGTGCAAGATCTCCATATTCTTCTCCAAGCTTGTTGAGAAGTTGAGAGCCTACACCAACACTCTTGGCTATGGAATACAAATCCAACCAAGAGCCATGCTTCAATGCTTAAGCTTTCCATCTTCTTCATCTTCATTACTATGCTATTATGCTATGCTAAGCAAGAAGAGTGATGATAAGTGAGAAACTATTTCTTTGTCATATGAATGCTTCTTCATCTTCCCTACCCTCATTCCCCTCTAGCTCTCTCCATCTTTGAAGGTGTTTGAGGTCTTGGGACTTAGGCCGGGGACGGTCAATGCTTTTACAAAGTTTATGTTATGCTCATGGGGTGCTCATGATGCATGAAGCTTTCCATCTTCATTGCATCACCTAGGTCACAAGGAACACAAAGATTGTATTGAACCAAGTCTCTCTTGATGGGATAATCTATAATACAAAAGCCTATTGGAGGGGGGACCGACTCCACATAAATCCGGCCCTCAATTGTTGTCATGTTCTCTAATTCTCTCTTGCAAAAGTATTGTTCATTCCAAGTTAATTAAGTATTATGGTTATGTTGCTACCACTAATTAAGTTCACCCTCTATGTTCTCAAAGTAGTCTCATGAAAATGCTCACTCTAATTCTCTTAATTTCTCTATTCTCAAAGTTCATAGGTCATTTCCATTACAATATCCCAGGCTTGTTTTTTAGTCCCATTGATCTTGCTCAGCCGTAGGCAAAACAATTCTAACAACAACAATCCTTGCAGCAAAACCTTCAGCATCCTCAACATTGCCTGTATGCACCGGGAACCAAGACGTACATCAATGCCCTACACAATGTTGCAAACGCCCTTTGACACAAGGACATGTTGCATCATGTAAGTCCACATAGGGTGATTGTCTCCATCCAATCTGTCCTCAATAGCAAACATCTTGAACACATCTGTGTTGTTGTCAGTCATGGCGAATGACCTCACCTAATGTGAAAACTGCCATTATATCATCAATCCACTCTTTTGGCTTCATGGCTTCCACTTCGAACAGATAACCTTGGAGCAATTCAAGCATCTTTGAAAAATCTGGAACTATCGAATTTGCATCAAACCCTTTGAAAGTTAACTCTTCAATAAAGTTCATCAACTTTTTTGGCTTCTCCATCTTCACCTCTCACCCTGGTCAGATTCATGTCGGGTTCTCAAAGTGCGTGGTTCTCAGGGTTGACCGAGAAAGCGTCGGCCTTCTAGATGTGAGACTTGAGAGAGGAGAGAAGTAGAAATAGAAATAAGTGCATCTAGTATAGCATGAGATATTGATGAGTTAATATGAGAGCATGAGTGCCATTAGAGACTAATTTGTAGGAGATAACATAGATTTAGTAAATATCATAAGATTAATAGCAACACATAGTGAGAAACAATGCAAAAGGAGCTTGATTCAACACTAACTTTAATGAATCTAAAACAAATAGTATAGAGTATAGTGGAAAAGATGCTCATCAATTATGGGTAAAGCCTTAAACATAAGCACCAGTACTGATAGTCAATCAGAACCGGTGCTTGGATTCCAATCAATCACAATCTTGAGGTCCTTTTTTATGCATGTTCAAACCCTATCACCCATTTTTTGCTAGGGTTTTTATGGAGGATGCGATCTCAAACAGGGCCATGTTCAATCCCTGCTTGATCTCTTGCTCTTTTGTTGTTGTTGCAGCCATTGTGGCCGCATCTGCATAGGCAAAAAAAAAGCAATAAATGAAGTGCCTATCGGCTCCAACCATTCACTAACAATAGGAGGAGTAAACAACAACAGTTGCAATTAGAGAAGGTATCGAACAACCCATCCCCATGATTGATTTCCTTGGACTATCCATATCTTACTTCAATCATCGCAAACGTATGGCTAGAGAAGCTAGTTGGCAGCTTCTTCACTCTATGTTCTTTGACATAAACCCTATTCATAATCGTATATTGCTTTTCACTCCATAAAAACCCTGTTCCATTTGATCATGCATTTCTTGCTAGTGTGATGCACATTTGACCTGACACAAAATTCTACAATGTCTTCCCAGCGGTGTTGTTTCTCATCTTCATGGCTAGACCTCCGTGCTCGATGATGTCTTCCATCTCCGACTTAGCTACAACAAACACATCATTCTCTTTTGCATCCCAATTGTCTTGTGTAATACTATTTCGATCTTTCGATCATTTTCCTCCGCCACCTAGGTTCATTCACTTGAATATCTTCACCTGATAGGCCTTTAGATGTGCCATTGAGACCATCATTGGTGTTAGTGTCTCTCTCGATATCAGTTCCCCTATGTGGTTGACATGATGGAGTATGCATTTGAGGAGACAACAATAAACCATCAGACGACGTAAAGGAATTTAGTTTACTACCATTAACCTGTGAAGTAATTGCCACACTTTGCCTCTGTCCATGCATGTGAAGTATAAGAGGTGTGCTTCTTGGCGGTGCCATCCCAGTTGGGGTGATGCCATACAACAATTGATTTGGAAGAGGAGGGTGCGTACGTGGGCAATACAAATGTCAACATTGATGACTGAAACACAAAATTCAACCCTCCACAATATGGTCGTTGCATGTTGAGAGTGCTTGGAGGGGATGGCCTATTTGAAGTAGTGAGGATAGGGTGAGGCAACGTGCCATTAAAAGTTACTGGAGGGTGTATCCCGACATGAGTGGTAGCTGGCATTCGGTCGTACGACATGGGTGTATTCACAACAATGCCATTGGCCAAGGGGGGAGAAACTAACTGCTCCAACTTGCTCGATGGAATGTAACTATTGTCATCAAATTGGGAGCACTCATTGTTTAATTACTAGCCATGCGAGTGCATGTCCTACAAGCTAGTAACATCAACCAAAAAATTTATGTCATACCACCTCTCTCTCTCTCTCTCTCTCTCTCTCTCTCACACACACACACACACACACACACACACACACACACACAAAAGAGCTCTAGTTCAATTCCAACATTGTAGGAGCTCATAACAAGCACACAAGACAATAACATTCTTGAGCACATATCATCATTGGAGAAACAATGAAGCCACAACAAAACATGTACATCATGACACCCTCGTATGGCTTTGGCAGCTTTCACTAGTGCTGCATGGCGGGTGTAACATTTAATGGCCTAATAACTTGTGTGTAGCGAAAATTAGCATGAACATAGTGGGCATTTCATTAGAATAGATTCCTAATGAGAATTACAAGAGTGCTTGGGTGGAGAGAGCAACAAAAATCATAACACCTAGTTAGATAGCATCAACAATACTTTCAAAAGAGAGAGAAATTAAGCAATTGACAATAGTTGAGAACCGGATTTGCATGGAGCGGTCCCCCCTCCAAAAGGCTTTGTATTATGGTTTCTCCCATCAAGAGAGACATTGTACAATACAATTCTTTGTGTTCCTTCAAGATTAGCTAGTGCAATGAAGATGAAAGCTTCATGCACTAAGCAAAACACTTAGCAAACACAACATTAATTATCCCCGTTCAGACACAAGACCTCACACACCTTCGAAGATGGTGAGAGCTAGCAGGGTATGAAAGTAGATTGAGAGGAAGAAGGAGTATCTTACAAGAAAGATGTACATTTCCTCACATAATCACTCATATTAGCATAGCTTAGCTTAGTAATTAGCATGGTAGAGGAGATGAGCATGCATTGAAGCTTGGCTCTTGGTTGGATTTGCATCCACATGCCAAGAGTGTGTCGATGTAAGCTTCTATCTCACAAGCTTGGAGTAGGTGATGAGCTCTCCATTAAAGCTTGGGAAGAGATAGTCTTCTCTTTCTTCACACATGAGATTGTGTGAGTGTGTGTGTGATAATGCCTTGCAAAAATCAGCCCCCTCTCTCTCTTGGGCGAGCCCTCTTGCTATTTGCTCTTGCTCAACCCTCATTGGCCCTCCCCAAGTCAAGCCAATGACTATTAAGCAGCATAAGTGATAGCCTTCTGACATGTGTCCCCCTTTCCCCTTTTGTGAGAGCTTTAGAGTAATTAATAATTCAATTAAACTCTCATTGGACCCCTTTGCCTCTTGGCCAATAGGAATCAGGCAAGCCATTGGGCTGCTGAATGCTCATTGGACCCCTTGGGAGACTGTCCAATAGTCATCTAGGAGACTTAATTTTCATTGGTTCTTTTATTAAGTGTTTTTAAATTAGTTAAACTAGATTTACTCTAGCCTAATTCTCATTGGTCCACCTCCAAGGCCATCCAATAGCAATTGGGCACACCTTGTGGGCATCTGGGCTAGGGAGCTGACATGTGTCCCTAATTCCCTTTGTGTAAAGGGAGCCTGTGTGTGTGTGTGTGTGACTTTCTCTCTCATCCCCTACTCCCAAGGCTCACCCCCTCCTATGTAGGGATTTGAAAAGACTTTTTGGTCACACACAAAGCATCCAATTTCCCCTAGGGTTGACCTTTGGACACAACCTTTGAATTTTGGAACCTTAGCATTTTGGAAGTCCTAATGGTCTGAACCTTAGGGTCTTTTAGCCCATTGTTGCACATGGCTCTTTTGCAGATGGCCCCCCCTTTGGATCCCTATTTTCCCTCCTTTGGATCCCTAATGTGGCCGGTCTGCTAGCTTAACCAATATTCTAGCTTTTTCTCCCCTGGCACTTCCCCACATTAAACGATCAATCTATTATGAGAAAATCATTTAGGAGAATTAGATATTGATTATTATGACATTACGTCTCTCTTGAAATCATAGTCGTCCTCGACTATGGTGTAGAGAAGATAAAGCATATTCATGAGTCCTTTTCTTACCGGGTAGAGGATCCCTATGTTACCCTACAACATCATTCCACAATGGATGACTAGTCCATTTGGCGCTTGAGAGCCTGAGGCTGCCACAAGCATGTCTGCACATTAGTCCTATCAATCTTCCATAGTAGAGTGACAAGATCTACTTCGTGTTTGGGAGACGTCGTCTCCGCAAACTTGATCTAAGCATGCATACTACTTCATTTTTGTGCGCAATAAAGAAAAAGAGAGTCTTATAAGACAAAAAACTTTGTTCATTTTTAACATTTTGTACATTTGCTTACTCTTGGGAAGCATTGTAAGCATTGACAAGGTTTAGGTTATCCTTTAATTGTATGCCTTGCATCCATCTAGCATCTTCAAAAGGATAATGCTTAAACTTAATAAGATATCGTCGGATAGTCTTACCGCCTCTTAATACCTTGTCTTCATGTCGGAGAATGGACTCGGGCTGCAGCACCTCCTCTTGGTCCTCGATCTCCGGTGGGTCTTCAATAGTTGGTTCTTGAGGTGGCTCTCCTTTGTAAGGCTTTAATAGGCTCACATGGAAAGCATTGTGTATGAGCCAATGATTGGGCAACTTGAGTTGATAGGCCATCTCATTGATTGGCCTAAGAATCTGGAAGGGACCATAGTACCTTTTTGCTAGTTTAGCATAGTACTTTTGGTGGCCTGTAGGATTCTTGCCCGTCGTGTGCCTTAATCCAGCCTTGGGAAACTTTAATAAGACCCAATCATTTTCTTTAAAGGCTTGGGCTCTTCTGTGCTTGTCAACAACAGCCTTTTGCCTTTGCTGTGAGATAGACATAGCATCCTTAATCTTTTGAAAAGATTCTTGTAGGTCTCAGCTATACTCATCTGTAGCGAAGATCTTCCCATGTACCTTAATTAGCAAGGGACTTTTTGATCTTCCCTCAATTACCTCGAAAGGTGCTTTTCCCGTGGAAGTATGTACAGTGTTATTGTAAGCATACTCCACTAAGGGTAAGTACTTCTCCCATTGGGATCTTTGATCTACTTCCGTTACATAGGCTTTTAGTAGATCGAGAATGGTTCGGTTAGCTATTTCACTTTGGCCATCCGTTTGTGGATGATAGGCCGAAGAGAAGTTTAGCCTTGTCCCTAATTCTCAAAGAGACCCTTCCAGAAATTACTGGTCATTCTAGGATCTCTATCCGACACTATGGACATTGGCAAGCCATGGTACTTGAAAATTTGTGAAATGAAGAGGGTTGCCATTTGATGGGCTTTGATAGTCTTTTTGACAGGTATAAAATGAGTTTGTTTACTGAACCTTTCTACTATCCTCCATATTCCCGTATTCCCATGGATAGACTTAGGCAATCCAAAGATAAAATCCATGGATATGCTCTCCCATGGTGAATTAGGGATTGGCAAGGGTTGAAGCAATCCAAGTTGCTTCCCTCTATCAAATTTTGTCTTTTGGCATACCACACATTTAGAAACATACTCTTGTATGTTCACTTTCATGGTAGGCCAATAGAAATATGTTTCAATTCCCTTTAAGGTAGACTGAATCCCTCTATGCCTCGCATACGGTGGAGCATGAGATTCATACATTAGTTTCTCACGTAGTGAGTTAGTAACGCATAGTCTATTGCCCTAGAGAAGATAACCATCTTGTAAAGTAAATGGTTCTTCTTTCTTCCCTAATGCAAGGGCTGAAATCACATCTCTAAAATCGGGATCAATAGCGCACTCATCTATCATTAAAGATAGGTCATTGTGAGTTGCTATGGAAACCGCATTCACTCTCGGCCGTCTTGAGAGTGCATCAACTACTTGATTATGCTTGCTAGCAATGTGAGCAATATGAAAATGGAATTGCGAAAGGAAATTTGCCCACCTCATTTTTTTGTCAGAGAGCTTGGTCTGCGTCATGAAGTACTTAAGACTTTGGTGATCCGTTCGCAGAATGAAAGGAGTCCCCAATAAATAGTGCTTCCATGAGTCTAAGGCATGTAGAACTGCAAGGAGTTCCTTTTCGTATATGCCTAGAGCTTGCTCAAAAGGGTCGAGCCTTCGACTCTCATAGCCTATGGCGTGCCCTTCTTGGAGCAAAACAGCTCCAAGGTAATCACCACAAGCATCACATTGGACCTCAAATGGTTTTGAGAGATCCGGTAGTGTAAGCACAGGTTGAGAGATAAGCTTTTCTTTAAGCTTTCCGAAAGCATTGTTCTCCTTAGCAGACCATGTATACCTAACGCTTTTCTTTGTTAGGTCATGTAATGGTCCCGCAATTTGTGAGAACTTTTCTATGAAGCGTCTATAGTATGCACACATACTTATAAAGCTTCTTAGTTCATGAAGATTCCTTGGTTTAGGCCATCCTTTTATTACCTCTAACTTTGATGGATCCATTTGGATGCCATCTTGAGAGATAATGTGACCTAAATACTGAATCTCTTGCAAGAAAAATTCACTTTTCTTTCGATTAACATAAAGTTTATTCTCTCTTAAAACTTGAAATATTACCTGGAGGTGTTGCTTGCGTTCGTCTAATGAATTAGAGTAGATGATAATATCATCGAAGAACACTCCAGCGAAGGTTCGATGAGGCCTAAACAGCTTCTCCATCAAGCGGTTGAATGTGGCTGGTGCATTGGTCAAGCCAAAAGGCATGACAATGTACTCATAAAGACCAAATGTGGTGCGAAAGGCGGTCTTTACAATGTCTTCATCAACTATCCTTATTTGATGATAGCCACTTTTTAGGTCAATCCTACTAAAGTAGGTCGATCCTTGTAGCTTATCAAATAGGTCTTCTACCCGTGGAACGGGAAACCTATTTTTGATAGTGATCCTATTTAGTGCTCTATAGTCGACACACATACGATATGTGCCGTCTTTCTTTTGCACTAATAGCACATGTGAGCAAAATGGAGATGAGCTAGGCCTAACCATGCCCTTCTCAACTAACTCATGCACTTGCCGCATAATCTCCTCTTGTTGAGCTTGAGAAACTCTATAAGGAGGTTTGTTAGGCGGTGAACTTCCTGGAAGAAGTTCAATTGCATGGTCATCATTACCTCGTTTAGGAGGTAGCTCACAAGGGATGTCGTCAATAAAAACATCTTGAAACCCCTTGAGAAAATTGGATAACTCTAATTCCTTTTGGTTGCTTTTATTTTATTTTGCTAAAGCATTAGGTTCATTTTGAGAATCTTTAACAAAAATCATGTACATGGAAATAGAGCTCTTTATTGACTTGTTGAAAGCTGGTGTATGTACAATGGGGATAGTGTTACCCATTTCCTTAGCATCTACATACATGTCTTTTTCCCTGAACTTAAAGGAGATTCTCCTTTCAGGAAATTTAACATTGGCAGCCAGGCGATCAAACCATGGTGCCCCTAGGATTACATCCTCATGTTTGAGAGGAGAGATAAAGAAGTCCTCTTTGTCCACATAGCCTTGGACATGAAGCCTCAATTTCCTGATTAAGGGAGTGACTGAAGCTTCTTGCCCCTTGAAGGCACTGTCTGCGGGTAGGACATCTCCCATCTCGTAAGCTTGTATGCCTAGCTTGGTGGCCAACTCTATAGATATAAAATTGTGAGTAGAACCAGGGTCAAAGAGAATAAAAGCATCATGTTCTCTTACCTTTCCCCAAGCATGGCATAGAGGAGATCCTTTGTGGTGAGTTGGGTGAGTCTCCTCCTCTTGGATTTCAACCAAGGAAGCTCTAGGAGGATCTTGGCGGTTGTTCTTTTGGGGACAAGCGCGATACGTATGCCCTTGTTCGTCGCACTTGAAACACCGGTTATCCTTGCGATAACGCTCAAGCTCTTCAGGAGAGAGTTTGTTTTTACCTTTGTAAACTCCCTTCTCTTTAGCTTTGTTGGAGTTGCCCTTAGGAGACTTTTGGACATTGTCCTTCCCCTTAGACTCGTTGGAACCCTTGTTTTCCGTGGGCTTATTATTTCTTTTAGCCCCCATTTGGAAATTGATTCGAGAGGCCACCATAGTATGGTGTATTACCGCCGATATGGTACGTGGCCTTTGGGAGTTGACATACTCTGCCATTTCTTCAGTTAAGCCCGCACAAAATTGTTGCTTTTGCTCTCCAAAATCCAACTTTTTGAAGACAGTGGCTTTGAGTTGTAGGTCCGAAAACTTGTCTACATATTTGTGGATGGATTCATAGGGAGAGAGCTTTAGGCTTCGCCATTCGGTGAGTACTTTGTCTTTGGCATCGGTGGCCAAAAATTGCTTCATAATGGAAGCTCTTAAAGCTTTCCATGTTCGTGGAGCTTCACCGTTGGCTCGTAGGCTAGACCACCATTGCCTGGCGGACTTTTGAAAGTGCATAGCTACATGGCGTAGCTTAGAGGAATCCGTGAAGCCCTCATCTCCAAACGCCGCATCGAACTGTTGGATAAAGGCCAAGACTTTGTCCGTAGCACCAAAGGTACCATCATAGGTAAGGAAAGAGATGCTCTTCCCTCCCTCTTTGAATTTCTTCAACTTGGACGACCTCTTCCATGCGGCATAGGATTTCCTATGGCCTCTTCTTTTTGATGGTTCAAAGGTTGCACCATCACTTTCTTCAGAAGGTGAAGAATTTGAAGAAGGTGAAGAAGAGGGTGACCTCTTTCTCGCCTTTTTCTTGTCTTGATCTTCGTTGTCTTCACCGTCACTTTCATAAGAGGAAGAGGATGAAGAAGATGGAGAAGAGGGTGTCCTTTTTCTCGCCTTTTTCTTCTCTTGCTTTTTTATCATCCCTCTTTGAATTATGGCGTGGAGAAGAGTGTGATGGTATTCTCCGCTTTGGCGGTGATGGAGAGCGTTTAGCCTACCGTCTTCGTGGAGCCATCTCCGCCGAGGTGGCGGGAGACTCACTTCTTTCTCGTTCCTTCGGTGGAGGCTCTTGAGTTCTCCTTTGGGAAGGAGATGCATCATCAAGAAGTAAATTCTTGAGCCCTTCGTACGGATTCTCTTCTTCTTCCCGAATCGGAGAGAGACCTCTTTTGGTAGTCTCACAAGGAGGCTTCTTAGGTGTTCTCTCGTTATGTTGATGAGCTTGGAGAATCCCGTGAGTACGGATTTGCCGTTGCACTTCACTTTGGAGAGATGGATTGCCCATGGCTTGTTAAAGCCTAGAAACAAGATAGTTAACAAGCATTGAAGCATCATTAGTAGCTTGCTCATGAGCAAAATCAAAGTTATCAACATTAATTTCACTCTCTTTACTATTGTCATCCATTCTAACAACTTTTAGGTGTACTTTGGCACTTCAAGCCCTAGTTGCTACTCCTCTTTACCCCTTTAGAAAAAGCACTCAAGCTACTGTACCCGCGGCTCGAATACCACTAATTGCAAGGAATAGAAGAGAGGGTCGTTCAAAACCAAAACAACAACGGCTCCTGTCAAGCTTCTAATAGCTCACTAGTGGTTAAGCCGTAGGCAAGCCCCGTAGGACTCCTATATTAAGACCATAGCTCTCGACAGTGATGCCCCGTTAACTGCACAAAGGCAGGCGCACTGCAAGGCTGAAAAATCCCTATTCTACTTACTCACAGGCAATTAATAATACCAACCATTTATAGCTAGCTTGAGGATCTCCCTTCTTGAGCAAGAAAAGAGAAACCTTGTGCTCTGATACCAATGTAACATTTAATGGCCTAATAACTTGTGTGTAGCGGAAATTAGCATGAACATAGTGGGCATTTCATTAGAATAGATTCCTAATGAGAATTACAAGAGTGCTTGGGTGGAGAGAGCAACAAAAAGCATAACACCTAGTTAGATAGCATCAACAATACTTTCAAAAGAGAGAGAAATTAAGCAATTGACAATAGTTGAGAACCGGATTTGCATGGAGCGGTCCCCCCTCCAAAAGGCTTTGTATTATGGTTTCTCCCATCAAGAGAGACATTGTACAATACAATTCTTTGTTTCTCCCATCAAGAGAGACATTGTACAATACAATTCTTTGTGTTCCTTCAAGATTAGCTAGTGCAATGAAGATGAAAGCTTCATGCACTAAGCAAAACACTTAGCAAACACAACATTAATTATCCCCGTTCAGACACAAGACCTCACACACCTTCGAAGATGGTGAGAGCTAGCAGGGTATGAGAGTAGATTGAGAGGAAGAAGGAGTATCTTACAAGAAAGATGTACATCTCCTCACATAATCACTCATATTAGCATAGCTTAGCTTAGTAATTAGCATGGTAGAGGAGATGAGCATGCATTGAAGCTTGGCTCTTGGTTGGATTTGCATCCACATGCCAAGAGTGTGTCGATGTAGGCTTCTATCTCACAAGCTTGGAGTAGGTGATGAGCTCTCCATTAAAGCTTGGGAAGAGATAGTCTTCTCTTTCTTCACACATGAGATTGTGTGAGTGTGTGTGTGATAATGCCTTGCAAAAATCAGCCCCCTCTCTCTCTCTTGGGCGAGCCCTCTTGCTATTTGCTCTTGCTCAACCCTCATTGGCCCTCCCCAAGTCAAGCCAATGACTATTAAGCAGCATAAGTGATAGCCTTCTGGCATGTGTCCCCCTTTCCCCTTTTGTGAGAGCTTTAGGTTAATTAATAATTCAATTAAACTCTCATTGGACCCCTTTGCCTCTTGGCCAATAGGAATCAGGCAAGCCATTGGGCTGCTGAATGCTCATTGGACCCCTTGGGAGATTGTCCAATAGTCATCTAGGAGACTTAATTTTCATTGGTTCTTTTATTAAGTGTTTTTAAATTAGTTAAACTAGATTTACTCTAGCCTAATTCTCATTGGTCCACCTCCAAGGCCATCCAATAGCAATTGGGCACACCTTGTGGGCATCTGGGCTAGGGAGCTGACATGTGTCCCTAATTCCCTTTGTGTAAAGGGAGCCTGTGTGTGTGTGTGTGTGACTTTCTCTCTCATCCCCTACTCCCAAGGCTCGCCCCCTCCTATGTAGGGATTTGAAAAGACTTTTTGGTCACACACAAAGCATCCAATTTCCCCTAGGGTTGACCTTTGGACACAACCTTTGAATTTTGGAACCTTAGCATTTTGGAAGTCTTAATGGGCTGAACCTTAGGGTCTTTTTAGCCCATTGTTGCACATGGCTCTTTTGCAGATGGCCCCCCCTTTGGATCCCTATTTTCCCTCCTTTGGATCCCTAATGTGGCCGGTCTGCTAGCTTAACCAATATTCTAGCTTTTTCTCCCCTGGCACTTCCCCACATTAAATGATCAGTTTAATATGAGAAAATCATTTAGGAGAATTAGATATTGATTATTATGACAACGGGTGACGCATGCATGCCATTGAGAACATGTCCTTTGCAGTAGCAACACTTTTTTTGTGAGGTGCCCAATAAGGCTAAAACTTCAAACATGATAGTAGCAAAATCAAATGCGATGCCCATCCCACTAGCACAATGCGTCCAACATTGTTACCTTGTGCTTTGTTTCATTCACTAAATATGCTTTGACTTGTAGTCGTGGTGCACGACGGGCAACACATGAGAATGTGTCAATTGCGATTGTCGGCACATTTTTATTAGCTTTCCAGAAAGGCATTCCTGCGATTAAGCTAACACTATTAACATGACACTAGCAAAAGGCGAACACAAAGTCCTTGCCACTCAAACAATGCACCCAACATGAAAACCTTATGCTCTGTTACATTTGATGAATGCCACAATTAAGAAACTCCCGAGTGAAGAGGCTCAAACTCAATAGCATGGCAAGACCACAACAACATTTGTGACTTCTGTGTAACGGCAATTTAAGAGGAGGATTCCGAAAACAAACTTGCGAAGAAGTTGCTATTAATTTTCCTGCGCAAGGCTTCAAAAGAGAGGAGGTGGTGAGGGAGGGAGGATTTTGCCGTGAATGAGGCAAGTTGTGCCAGTTGAGTGTGGGTCAGTGTGAACGAGCGCCTTCCTTTTCCTCCATTATTGGGGTTGAGCGTGGTTGCAAGGGTGCTCCACCCCCAAGGCCTAGAACCGGGATGCAACCTGTGCGCAATTTTTTTTACGAAATTCCACATGGGAATTAAAAAAATTCACAACTTCCGGACTCCCATGTGAACTGGCTCCAAGTTTGTCAGGGCAAACAATAATGGAATGGGGCTCCAACATTTGAATTATTAAAGTTTGAGCACAAAAGAACTAGAAGAGGTTATGAATCATGATCCTATCTCTTGCGTCCTATAGGACAAAATTAGAATCGGGGTGTCCGAATTTGAAGATGGCCAGATGGGCGCTCAGGCTCGCCGTTTAACTTTCCCAGTGAGGTCTTTCATTCACTCTCTCTCTCTCTCTCACACAGTCAGTACTCTCTCTTCTCTTCTCTCTCTCTCTCTCTCTCTCTCTCTCTCACACACACACACACGCGCGCGCGCGCACACACACACTATACGTATACGTACCGTAGCGCACGCACATGCATGATAAATCAGGAAACAGATTCTCTCGCCCAACTGAAAACGCCATTTGGAAGCTATGGCTGATCTCTCTTCCGAGCTGGGTGAGTTTTATTCTTCCTTGATCGAAGCTTTCTCATGACGACCGAGAGTCCCTGCGTGCTTGCCTCCATGGGTTTCACAGGCGCCTGGTTTGCATCAAGCACACTAACGAAAGAAATGCAGAGAAAGATCCCTTCTATGGGAAGCTCAGAGTCCTGGCTCTGGTTCTGGTGTTTCCATACAATTTTGTCTGAGAGGAAGCATGGGTTCTGCCAGCGAGAGCAATGTTGCTCTTGCTTTGCTGAGCTTCTGAAGCTCATGGTGCTGCATGCGTGGGCGGAGAATGCGTGCATATTGGAGTGCGTACTGGAGGGAAGTATTAAGCATATATACTTCATTTTGGGGGGAGAGACCTTGTTGTGTTCCTTTCTCTGTGTGCATCTTTGTGTTTGTCTTTTGCTGAAGATCAACCAGATGACCGTGCAAAATCGGCTCATTGGGTGTTCATGTTGCTAGGGCTCTTGCCCTTGGACACTTGAGTGCATCTCCTCCTCGGATAGGTCACCCGAGAAGGAGGTTCCAAGCTGGCTGCTACAAGTTCTCTCTGTCGTTCCCAGCACGTGGTGCATCAATTAGGTGGCCATGGTGATACCTACACGTGGCTCTTGCCCGATGGTACACCGGCCCTTAATCGACCATGTAACATGGCTAATATTTGGAAGGGATAAGCACCTCCCCCTGTGGGCCTCTGGTGTGTCGGACAAATAAAAGAAAAGAAAAAATCGGCTCATTTTAGCTTGCTTACTTTGAGACTTTTGCAGGAGCTTGATGGATGTAGCTACTTCAAAAGAGACCTGAGGGCGTGTTGTAGGAATGAGTGCATAATATGCACAAGGTCTCTTGTATGCTCAGGTCTATGTGATACTACCTCCACTGTTGCATAATGGGACTTTGTGCTTAAGACAACACTGATGCTTAAACTTTTGAAGATATGGAGGTTTCGCAGCGGCTGAAACGTAACCCTAGCACTGTCAGAACTAGTGTTGGTGCTAGGTTAAGCTCTAATCTGAACTTGACTACCAGCAGCAAGGGTAATTTCAGCATGCGGGGTGGGTTTGAAAATGATGTGTTCAAGCAGTTTGATTCTTCGGACAACAGTGATATTATGGATGACGGAGATGAGATAGGAGGGAAGCGCAAGGCTCCCACTTCAAAGAACCTCATGTCAGAACGCAAGCGCAGGAAGAAGTTGAATGATAAGCTTTATTCTCTTCGAGCTCTTGTGCCCAACATAAGCAAGGTAACTCAACCTGCTAGTTTTTAATTTGAAGGGGTGGCTGCCCTGATTTTTTATTTTTTTATTTCCATTCTCTGCACAGCGCATGCATGCAAAAGTTCTTGTCTGTCACTTGAGTAGGCTGGTTGGTTTTGAGGGTTGCTGTCTGAAATTGGGAAAATGAACAGATGGATAAAGCCTCTATTGTAAGCGATGCAATTACACATGTTCAAGATCTACAGAAGAGAGTGACTGAGATTCAAGCAGACATAGTGGACCTTGAGTCTCAAAAGGAGGGTGTGGCAACTGGGGGCGCTGGTGCTGAGGACCCTAGACGCAACAAGTCCATGGTTCGCCACCAGAACAGAACCAAGCAAGAGCATCAATTATTGGAGGTATGCACTATATTTTCTGATGGTGTGTTTTAGCCAATGATCATCTTCTCTTGAACAAGAGACCCTTGAAAACATGAATGCTCGAAACTTGGAACACCTGCAAATGGAAAATTGTGAAACTATATTTGAAGGTTTCTACACTAGATTTTGCTAAGTTATGTAGTTATTCTTGCTCTGAAATTTTAAATTTTTATAGGTGTTTCAGGATTTTTGGGGTGGAATCGCTCTTAATGCAGGTGTTTTTTGAGCACTATTTTATTGCATAGTCTCAGGGAATGGCCATTTTTAGGCTTGCTGTTCCCCGTTCTTATTCCAACTTCCTGTTCCAAGTTTTTGATGCGAGCATCCATAACAGGGAATGACAATTCATCCCCGTTTCCTTTCCCTAGTCCACGTTCCAATTTTCCCTTCCCGCTAATTATGTTTTATTGTCATCTGGACAGCTTAGTAGTCATACCCATCCTGATTTGCAAGCATAAGCCACCCCTTGATGGCAACAGATACCACCATTTTGCACAATGTTTGTGAAGTTTCAAGTTTCAAGTATGCCATGAATTAGGAAGCCCCTAATTCATCTCTTAGACCTGGTTCAGATGGAGCGTCGGTAGCATTCCTTTCGCTAATTGCCAACTGCTCACTGGCGTGACAAAGTTGCTCTTCTTCTGGAGAGCCCCCCCAACCCCCCCTTGGCGCCCGGCCTGAAATGAGCCATGAGCGGTAGCTGACAGAGCTGGGTCCAGCCAAGGAACTGATTAGTTGGGTCTCTCAAAAGGTGTTAAGACCAGGTGATTCTAAGCCCTGCATTGTGAGAGGATGCTGTTTCATGTGAATATGCAGAGCCGGCAGAAGTGACAGACCGAGCAGTCTTCCACCGCGCCTTCTGAACCCACCCTTAGTACTTACGTCGACATGTTATGCAATGTGCATGACCATTTAGTGTCCTTGTATATTTGTCAACCCTTTTATCTTGAATGTTTTTACGAAACCTCTTGGATGGTGTTCCGTACATGAACTGAATGAAACCTCCCGAATCCTCTGAAACCCGTCGTTCCTGCTTTTAAACTCCATGTCTACTATGTATGCGAAGTAGGGATATGCTTTGACATACATAGTTTTGAGGGTGGTGTAAAGAGGCATGTTATAGAAAGTAAAATAGTCTGCGTTCCATGTGTGTCGTACGTGGAATATTGTGATCAGTCCCATATTTTAAGATGTAGAAACGGTGCTAAAGCTTCAAAGCAGTCTCATTCTCATGGCTCTTCCTTTTGTTTGTGTGTAGTTGGAGGTGTCTCAAATGGAGGAGCATATATATCATCTCCGCATTCATTGCAAGAGGAGTCCAGGGGTGTTAGTCCAGCTGACGCGTGCCTTGGAAGCTCTACAGCTGGAGATTCTAAATGCGAACCTCTCCTCCGTGGATGACCACATTCTGAACACGGCTGTGGTAGAGGTGAGTGAGCGTAATGCGTCGTGGACTAAAGCTTATTCTTTTGCACGCTCTGTGCTTGATGTGTAGTGTATTCGTCTCTTTGGTACTCTTTGATGCTTATGGTGTGGCTCATTGCAGGTGAAGAATGGGCCTGCCATGCATACTGAAGAGCTTCGGAATATGGCATTGGCAATGGTGCGGAAATTTGGGTTCTTTTTTTGCTGAAAATGTTGTGGCCCATATTCAAGACTTCTGGATATGGTCAACTTTCCATCATCTCATCTAGCCTTAACTATCGAACTTAATGTCCGGCCGCCTTTTGTAATATCCTTATTTTGCCGAGGTGTGAAGGAGCCAACGAACTCGCTCTCCTCGTGTTGGAAAAAATCTCTCTTGGTTGAGAAAGTTCTTGAACATTTTGTTTTGAAAGGGTATATAGATTTAGCTTTGTAAGAGAGACCGACCATTATAATCATGGATTTTTTGTCAGTGTGTTTTGGTTATTAACATCTTTTTTTTGTGTAACAAACCAATTACGGTGTTTAGTATAGAAGGAAGGAGCTTGGATTGGTAATCCAAGCTCCTGAATGTGTCAGGGACAATCTTAACCTTAACATTGAACAGAAAAGGAGCCGAGGGTTATACATAATAATGTGTAGATAACCTTGCGACTGGCTAAAATTGTTGACATTTTAGTCATGTTTAAAAAGGTACTTTGTGATGACCAGGAAATGGCCTCATGAATTACTTTCTTTGCATCCTTGCTTTTTTTGGAAGACGGTGGTTTTCCTTCTAAGCTGGGCACTAGAGTCACCATTAGGACACTTTAATTGAAGTTTATGGCTCAAAGTGTTTTGGGTCTGGTTCACATCAACTTGGTGAAAGAAAGCCGAGGTGGAGCTACTTCCAGGTGGAAGAAATTTCAAGCTGTTCCTTCCACCGGGGTTTTGTTCTCATAAAGGTCGAGGAAAACGGCTTGCGCGGAGGGTGGAACAAGAAAAAAAGGTGTGTTCCTCCCTTGCGGTGGCACATTCTTCTGATCCTTCCCTTGCCTTGTGTGAACGAGGAAGAAGAAAGGCGTTGATTGGCTGAAGGCTCGGGAGCTGTGCCTTTGATTGTGCTATGTGAACCTGGCCCTAGCAGTGTTTGGGAAAATTGATATCCCTAACCATACATAATTTCTCTATATCTGTACTATATATGAAGGGGGAAGGGATTCCGGCACCCCATCTCCTCACATGTCCTCCTTTCCTGTGGTTGGCCACCTTCAGCCAGTGTGCAGTGGCAGCCTGGCTAGAGAGAGAGAGGGGGACGGTTGCTGGGTGTGGCATAAGTGAATTGGCATGATTGTGAGCTAAGACACACTTTTCTTGAACAGTTCTAGTATCATTTGTTTGAATGATATTAGTGTGCCATGTATTTAGGGTAAAGATGCCAGTATAAGGTCACTGAATGTGAAATCGTCCAATCTTTGCGTGATGCTCCAAACTGGGCATAAAGGCATGCAGATGGTTGGCCATGTCATTGCGTAGCCATAGAGCTTGCACTTGACAGGGAATATGTCCTTTAGTTGAAAAAAATCGTGTCGAGCTCCCCCAAGAGAAATTGCTGCCAGCGCGGATCTAACCTGCATCGCCGGGAATCAAACAACTCCATGATTGGTGCTCTAGCTATGCTACCCATGCCATCTTGTGTTTATGATTGGGACACAAGCATTCTTAAAAGTGCTCCTCTTTGAGGTCTGCCTTGTTATTGGGGCTTTTACCCTATGTGCAGGTGGGTGTTGAGAGAGATTTTTGGCCTACATAAGGCTTGGATAAAACATGGAACTCTTGGGAGTAATGGTGGATTGTTGTTGACAATTAGTGCCACTCCAAGCCATTAATGATGAACCTTTTTTCTTCCATTTTGGCCTAATTAAGGCTAGAGTAAGGCCGCATCTGCATGGGTGGGGGTGCAACTCCGCCGCACGTCAGCAGTTTCGTCCATATGCAGTTACTGCAGCATGCGTGAAATCGAGCATGCTTTCCAAGGGCGGGGGTAGAAGCCTGGAATTCCAACTCTGCCAAAATCGGCAGAGTTGAGACCACCCGGCAACGTTTGCTTATGCAAGCGGCCGGGGGTTCAACCTTGATTGTGCGAATCTGCTCTAAAGCATGGAACTGTAGGGAGCAATTGTGGATTGTCGGATAAAGTTTTTTTTTTCTTTTTTTTGAGAGGCTCATTTATTGAAAAGAGTACAAGCACAAGCCTCAAAGTTAGGGAAAGAGGTCGGACCAACAAAAGAGAAATTACAACTTTATGCAGTCCTCTCTCATTAAAAGTCATTCTCTAAAGTAAAAGGTCAGAAGCCCGATATTCCCATTTTTGGCAAGGAGGTGACCTTTGAACAAGATACAATGGTTCAATAGGAGACTTATTTCATGGATTGGGTAGAGCTTTGTAATTCTTTTGAACTCAAGTCTCATAAGAGAAAATGTAGATCTGAACTTGAGCATTCTTGTATAAGGCTTGGAGTCTTTTGTATCAGCAATGCCATAGATAGAAACACCTCCACATTTTCCACAATGGTATATTCATAAACTTGCATTCCCTCGTCACTAATTGACACCTCCTTAGGGAGGTGGGATCAATGGCCCACGGTAGGCGTTGCGAGGCGGGTGCAATCCGGGCCGCCCGATCGTCATTTGAACTAGGTGTAAACTAAGGGTGAACTCGGAGGTATGCACACCACACCAAATTTGGTGAACTCAATGCGAACTCGGTGTGAACTAGGTGTAAACTTGTCCGCGATGCCGTGATCTATAAACTTACCCCACACACACCTTTCAACGAGCGTGCGGTAGTCTAGTGGTTAAGAGTCAATTCCGTGGGGGAGAGGGTAGTGGGTTCAGGTCTCGGATCCGAGAAAGTGGGAACCTTTTGCATTCCATAGGCAATCCAATGGTCACAATCAACCAGTGATCGTGAGCTATTGATCCCCCAAAAGGAGGTCATTTAGTAACGAGGCTTGCATTCCCCCAACGTCAATTCTTGTCTATGGTAGAAACATTTATGAGCTTTAATACTAGGGAACAAACGCATACCATATTGAATCTTGTAAAAGAAAATCCATTTTAGAACAAATTGATGCATGGACTTTCCAATGTTTCTTGGTATCAAACAGAGAAGAGTTGGGCATTTTAATGGTTGAAGGAGCAGTCAACAGGTTCTAGTGGGAGAGATTTGTCAAAATTTTGTATGAACTTTCCAATGCATGGAATTTCCAATGTTTCTTGGTTTCAAATTAAGAAGAGTTAGGCATTTTAATGGTTGAAGGAGTAGTCAGTAGGTTCTAGCAAGAGAGATTGTCAAAAATTTAGTCTTGAACAAAGCACTTTTTTGGTATTTCTCTTGAGAAGGCATGCCCATAAGTCAATTGAAGTAATAGATCTTAAGATCTCGTGGTTGCTAGTTTCTCTATGTTGAGAATACTTAGACCACCTCTTAATTTGGGTAGACACCAAGTCCTCCAAGCTACCTTGGGTACCTTAGCATGAAGATCATCACCTCCCCAAAGAAACCTTTGTAATAATGTGATAGCTTGATTGAGTTGAGATTTAGAGGGTAGCCATAACAAGACAAAAAGTATTTTAGAGATAACAAATAATGGTTTAGGATAGAGGTTCTAGCTAAAATGTTGGGTTCCATGGTTTGCCAACATAACAATTTTCTTTTGAATTTATCAAGAACCCATTGCCATATGTGCTCCAAGGCTACCTTGAACCCCATACGTGCTCCCATGTCTAAAAATTTATCCATCTAGAATGAGTTGGTAGCCAACATCTGAGATACAAAGAGGAAATTGTCCATTACAGGATTTGAAGCCTGTTTTGTTGTGGTTAATGATTGAACCACTAGCTAAGAAAAAGATCTCAGACAATCCATAAAAGTTTCAGCAGATGTAGAGTCAACTCTCATAATGGACTTGGTGTCATTTGCAAATTTTTGCAAACATAGCTTTTTATCAGACCCTAAGATTGAAAGCTTTGTTATGTTATTTTAGCCAAATTGCTCTGAACAAGCCATCCTAGAGCATCATAAGATATTGCATATAATAAAGGTGCTAGAGGGTAACCTTGCCCAATGGGTCTCATCAACATAATGGCATCAAATAAATCACCATTGATGAATATTTTAGCATAAATATTTTCAAAGAGAATGTGCACAAACTTAACAAACCTTTTGCCAAGGCCTCAATCTTGTAAAGATTGAAGGATGAATTCCCATTCCGTTGTATCATAAGCTTTGTCAAAGTCAACTTTGACGAGAAAGAGTCCCGATTAGATTCCAAAGCATATTTAATACCTTCCATTAGGAAGGGAATGGGGTCTCTTCATTTTCAATGGGGTTTAAAAGGAGATTATGGTAGGGGCAAATGGGTGGATGCCATGTGGATTGAAATGGTTGGTGTGGCAGGGCCTAAAAGTAAGTGGTCAAACTTGTACTCTTTTATAAAATATAAAGAGAAAATCTCTTATAAATCCAAAAAATTAAACTTTTCTTTAAATAATTGAGAAAAAATCAATCCTTTCTCTCTCTGGTGGCTGTCAGCTTCTCCCCCCCCCTCTCTCTCCTAAAAAGGGATCCCTCCAAAAACGTGCTGATCATTCTCTCCCTCTCTCTCTACTGTACTATCTCTCACTTCTATTCACTTCACCTTGCAAGAGTTGCTTCTCTTTCCTTCCTTTTAGTTTTCTCTCTACTGTACCATCTCTCACTTCTATTCACTTTACCTTGCAAAGTTGCTTCTCTTTACTTCCTTCTAATTTTTCCTCCCAAAAGCTCTGCAGTAGAAGTTTGAACCTCCTTTCCCTCCTCAAGCTTGTTGCATTCTCCTAAAGATGAAGTTCTCCATTTCTCCATGAGCCTCACTAAATACCTTTACCTAAAGCTGAAGATTTGCAACATATCATTTTGTTAGATCACCCCTCTTTCTTTCCTCAACAGGTTTCCCGCTCCTTCTCCATTGTGCTCTCTAGAGAGGATCTACTTCCCTCTCAAGCTTTGCAACATTATCTTCCCCATTAAACCAACAAGTAGGTGGAGCAGTATAGTAGTAAGTGGCATCCTTCTTCTTTGTGTACCATCAAGAATCTTGCTCTTTATACAGTTGAGAACATAGATGTGCAATGTCTAATCATAAGTGCTTATTTGCAGGTTGTGCCACTATTCCCCATGGCATCATCAAGTACTCGACGATCTAGGAGGGTCATTGACTCCATTTCATGCAGTAATGTACCAGACAACAGTGGATGTTGGGTGACGATGGAGTTCACACGATTGATGTGGTTGACAATGCAGCCCAGCTCAAAAGGTGTACACAAAGTCTTAAGGAGACACATGGCTTCTCGAGCACATTATTCGAAGGGAAGGATCACGGAGTTCAAGCAAACCCATGACGGCAAGCGACTTGCAAAGGTGCAACATGTGTATGTTGCTTTACAGCTGAAGCTAGAGACAACAGTGGCTCCATCGAGGTTTCCTGCAAACTTAATTTCACTCCTCTGTCAAGAAGTTTTAGATTGTATATTTTGTATTTCTGTTGTATATATTGATTTGATGTCTATAAGGTTTTCATTGCTTGTTCATGTTTGCAGATGTATTCCCATCCGATTTTGTAGAGTGCGAGCCAATAGAGTCCTTCACAGGAACTTTTGAGGCCATCCACAATGACCTTGACAAACTGCTCTATGCTGGTTGTCCATTTGCAGAGCTGTCTCATGGGACATTTTTTTTTATAACCATACTTATGTAACGCCTAGGCAAACTGGCTTTCTCCAGTTCATCCACCAACCTTGCAGAGAGTATGGAATGGCCTAAGCTAGATAGTGCTCTGATCACAATAACCAAAAGGAGAATCGAAGCGGATGTGCATTGAGCAATGAAGTGCACCTATGATTCCCACAAAGCTTCCCTAACTTGGTTTATGTCCCTTCATGTGTTTGTGTTTATCTTTTGACTAGAGTGTTCATAGGACACCAACAATGTGGACTTGCAAAGGGGGAAGTGCGATCAACGACTTCCTTGCAGTTGGATGTGAGACTAAGGTGGTCAACCACCATGGAGCATTAGGAAATTTCAGAGGTCATTTGGTGGGCCATATGAAGAGAGAGAAAAATAGAGCGCGTCCAATGAGCATGAAGGCTACGTTACGTAGGAAAGTACGTGGAAAGACTCAAAAAATAGGAAAATAGCATAAAACTTTCACGAAACTAGGATTGTAGCATAGTAATTTCCTTCCTTTTACCGAGCTTTTAGGTGCTTGCATGTGGTCCCACTTCTGATATTCTCTTATGGTCATTAACGTACTGGAGGGTGACCATTAAGCTCGCACAAGATATTGGAATTCTAAAACACTTTCCCTCCATTAGAATGCTTTCAAAGTGAATCTCCCTCCACTAAAGCTTTTCTCTGAGAGTTATGGCGTCCACGTCTTCTCGCCCAAGAGCCTCCAGGTGTTTACTGTCTCTCACACCAACAACCAACAACTGCACTTTGCCTAGAAGGCCAAGTAGTAGCATATCCTCAATTACAATACCAGCTTCAATAAGTGCAGAGAACCAATGGGTTGGACAAAGGATAAACAAAGGTTCATGGGTCCTCATGCAACCAAGAAGACCCAAGAGGTCTAGTGGTATCAACGTTTACCGCTCAGCATGGAAGGCCAGGGTGTTGGATTTCAAAGTTGAAATCGACAAAAGATCTATAAAGGAAGTTCTTGTTCAGCATGTGTTTACCCATCCAGAGGTGATAGCAAACGGTGGAAATGTATCAGATATACATCAACCACGTTGCAATTGTAAGTACTCTTGACATGTGAACTTACTGATACTCTCATTATAACTTTTCTTATATATTTTGCAATGTTTCTCCCGCTTGTTATGAGTAATGTCTCCATTCTTCACAACTCAATTACATTAGATTTTTCATTTGTACGTATTGATACTCTTAGTTTAACTCTTCTCATATATATTGCATATGTTTATCCCTCTTCTTATGAGCAATGGGAACCTGTGGAGTGCATAATAGGCCTCTTCCATGTTGTTCATGCCCACATTGGTTCTCTACAGTACTCAGAGAGGAGCAGCAAAAGACTGGCTGATGAGGGAATCTTTTTTTATGACCACTTTTACCAACTCAGCTCAGGGAATAAGAATGGCATGTTGGTGAAAGTGCCTCTACCAACCGATTGGAACACTGTGGACTGGCTAGTTCCCGAGGAAACAATGGTGGAGGCAATGCGAAGTAAGCTCTACAAGGATATACAAAGGTCTCTACGTAGCTCTATTCCTACCAAACTGGTTAGAATTGCAAACTTTTGTCCTGTTGCACTCTTCATAGAGCTGTTTCATAGCTACAACATCCAAGTTACAAAAACTATGTTCATGTGCAAGTCATTTCAGCAGTCATCCTGTGACAAACTTCTTGACAAAGGATGGTATGCAAAGGAAGAGATTGGTTTACGGTGCGAGGTCGCGCTTGATACTCTAGTTGTCAAGTACATGATTGCAAGCCAATCACTGTTACTCTCATTTTGGTATATGCGATCACAAATACTAAACGGTAAGTACATTCCTATGGACCAGGTTTCTGCAGGTTTGGAAGATAATCCTACTGTGGATATGGAAGTGATTGATAAAGAGCATGGCCTACTATTGGTGGTTACAATAAGGGAGCTATGCAGTCTTTAGCATTTGCGAAATGACATCATTGAAGAGTCAATGGACAAGGACCTATCAGATTTTTCCTTTTTCTTAGCTGGCCATAAGGTGATGCGGCGAAGGGAAAAAGATATTTTGTGCAAAGAGTTGGATGGTCGGGTTGAAGTAGTGTCAATGTAACAGATATTCTTGTGAACCCAAGTGTATACAAATGACTTTCAAGACATGAAGTTTATTGATCTCATTTTTCAATTGTGCCCTGTGAAAAAGTGTGCTTGAAATACATTTCTTTACCACGTCAAATCTCTCTCTCTCTCTCTCTCTCTCTTTCTATATATATATATATATATATATATATATATATATATATATATATATATATATATATATATATATATATATATATATATATATATATATATATATATATATATATGCTAGACAAGACAAAGACATGATAGAAGAATCATCTTAATTCATTAGAAAGTACAAACTCGTCCGTGAACAATGGACTGAGATACAATTTTTGTAAGTATGGAATCAGAATGTCTTCAAGGTAAAAATCGAAGGAATGCCCCTCGAAAGAAGGTGGTGAGATAGTTGTTCCCGGTGGATTTAGTTCTCCCTTTTCAGGAGTATCATCAATTAGTAGTGTATTAGTTGCATCAAAGGGTACACCGATTTGGCTAAACGGTTTGTACAAAAGAGGTAAGCCTGGTTTTTTAGGGTGGTAGTGGCCCTCAACGGTAACGCATTTTCTTTGATCATACAAAAAGGCAAAATCTGACGTGTGAGCTTGGCATACACTGCAAACTATTGCAACTAGTGGCGACAAGTTTTGCCTTTGCATTGAAGACCATATGGCAACTCTGAAGCGCGGAAGAAGAAACTGAATAAATTCCTTGGTTCCTGGATGAACCACGACTCGACAAGTTCCCATCCGAAACGTTTGCAAATCCTCAAAGGGTCCTCTGTCACCGAGAGGCACCCGCATCAGCAGTAATCCATTGACGTCCAAGATAATCAACCTCTGTAAAAGTTGACAAGTACATATAAGTAGTTAGAAGCTGAACATATTTTGCCATACTTGAATAGACATTACCGGAACAACCGTATCTACAGGTAGCAAGGGTCCATACTGGGTCTCTGTAGTGTTCATGTCGTTGTTGCTCTCCTCCGCTTTATCTTCATAGTCATCATTCACATCTTCATCAGGGGTCTCCCCCATGGCTCTTTCTGCCTCATTCAAGGTGTCTTCCAAGGTCTTTTCGTCTCCCTCGGTTGATCGGCTTGCCTCATACATCCTTGCCTGATCCATATCATTTTGCTCATCCCTAGGCCTGCTTTCCTCATCCATATAATTTTGCTCATCTATAGGCCTGCTTTCCTCATCTTGGGTTTCAGCCATAGGCTCTTTTGGCTCCTCCACTGGCTGACTTGGCTCTTTCATTGTCTCCTCCGGTTGAACCTTAGCACCTTCCATATGCTCATTTGACCTTTCCTCATCCTCGGCTCTTTCATCTTCTGCTGATATGACCCCCTCGGCCCGTTGCGATTCCACTGTATCGGATGTAGGGGTTTGTCGTGGTGGCACGTCATGTTTTGTAAGATCAATAGTGCGCTCATCCAAGCCGCTATCTTCAAGCTCTCTAGGGCTAGACATAGTAATCAGGTGTTGTATTAAACTTACCCGGTATCTTTGCAAATAATCATATGTGTAGTTTTTTAAAGCACTCTGCAAAATTGAAAGACCACATGGTGAGAATTCTTTTATAAACTAAACCAAAACTAACTGAATGCATTGCCAAATGGGTACCTTAGTCATGAAAGGTTTTAATGCAAAGTAGCTTTGCAGGACATATTCTGCATGGAGAAGACATCTCCAGCCGCAAGAATTCCCATCGGTTTGATTTGGGACAGGTACTTCTTTGATTGGGGCCTTGTATAGTTCATACCTTCCACATAGCTTGCCATAGGCAAGCAACAACCTCTTTATACAACTGCACAAAGCAATGTCAAGATGTTAGCATGATTCTTCAAATTTACATGGATATCTATAAGAAACACTTTCTGATACAAAACACTTACAGCCTAATTTCAGGGTGGGTTCCTTTTATTGAATTGAACACCCACACTGCTGGTTGGTCAACATCAAGGCATATGAGACTCCAGTGATGGTTGTTCTCATATGGAAAGATGATCACAGTAACTTCCAGCATAGCACAGTGGAGAAACCAACTCTCAAAGGTCCCAGATGGACTGTTCTTTTGTCTAATAATTACTGACATTTGTGGATCAAGGAGAAACACCTCTGTGTGAGTGTGCAGTGGGAGTTGACTTTTGATCAGGCTGCAGAGACTCTACCTGAGTTAGCAAACCTATTATCTGAGTTTTCAAAGCTAGCAAGATAGTAACACTTACTTAAGACAAGCATAGATAATTGTGTCTGAAATCTGAGCATCTGGATTCTGCAATAAATCAATGTCCACTTTTTCCAGAGCTAGCTTTCTGGCTCCATCTACAAATGGTATCTCTGCAAGCAAACCATTCTTCATTGAAAGTAGAGTTTCTTGATTGCTTGCCTCTATAGACAGGGTCACATTGCACTCTGTTTGCCTCTGGGACTCCACTGCTACTTTTGCTTTCTCCTTAAGCTCTGCTTCCCTCATGTCCTCTGTTTGGCGAGCAATAGTCTCTGCCCTTGCCCTTGTATTCTTATCATGTGTGACATCTACAACTGTGGGTTGTGGCACTAGCTCCGGGGGGTATAACAAAATTTCCCTCATTTTCTTATCCTTGCAGACATTGGGGACCAGCAGTTTGTCATACCTCCACCTTATTCTTTTCAGTGTCTCACTATCTTTGTCCATTATAGTAACCCTGTGGGCATGGGCTGCAACAATGGTCATGTCACTGAAGTACTCCAGTAGGAAGTCCTCTGCTGCTTCCTATAGAGCCATTAATGCCACCACCTTCCACTTTTTGGTGCCCCAGGTAGCTTCATCACATATGGACCTCACCATCCTCTGGAAGGGCAGCTTTGGTATGCATAAATCTACACATTTCTGTGCCTTTCTGATTTCTCTGAAAAGTCCCATGCAGGTTTGCAGCTTCTTCATCCTTGGCCCTTTCAGAATTTTATTTGGTTTTCCAGGTCTTTTCTTTGGGGTTGCAGATCTGCTACTTGCTTTAGATGCTAATCCTGGTCCCTTGCCTGCCTTCCTTGCAGTGGCTTTTGTTCTAGCCATCTCACTGTACACCAAAAGAAGAGTCTCAATCCCCTTCTCTCTTTCTATGACTCTCTCTCTCTCTCTCTCTCTCTCTCCCTCTCTCTCTCTCTCTCTCTCTCCTTTCTATAGCTTAGCATATCTAAATAGAGAGAGAGAACGAGAGAGAGAGAGAGAGAGAGAGAGAGAGACAGAGAGAGTGCGCATTACTAAAGGCGCGCGCGGAGCACGTTTTTACCTCAACAAACACCTCTGCGCGCCATTAGTATAGGGTAAAATAATACACACATACTCTCTCTCTCTCTCTCTCTCTCTCTCTGGTCAATGCACAGTACTAACGGCGCGCATAGAGACATGCACTACGGGTATGCCTCTCTACGCGCGCCTTTGGTAGAGAGAGAGAGAGAGAGAGAGAGAGAGAGAGAGAGAGAGAGAGAGAGAGAGAGAGTATGTGTGTGTGTGTGTGTGTTTGTATTTTAAAGATGTGTGTCTGTGTGTAAGTGAGTGTGTTTGTGAGTGTGTGTGTGTGTGTGTGGGTGTGTGTGTGTGTGTGTTTGTGAGTGTGTGTGTGTGGGTGTGTATGTGTGTGTCTGTGTGTGTGTGTGTTTGTATTTTAAAGATGTGTGTGTGTGTTTTTGTGAGTGTGTGTGTGTGTTTGTGAGTGTGTGTGTGTGTGGGTGTGTATGTGTGTGTCTGTGTCTGTGTGTGTTTGTATTTTAACGATGTGTGTTTGTGTGTTTGTGAGTGTGTTTGTGAGTGTGTGTGTGTGTGTGTGTGTGGGTGTGTGTGTGTGTGTTTGTGAGTGTGTGTGTGTGTGGGTGACAGAAACAGAGATAGAGAGATAGAGGCAAAGGCAGAGGGAGAGGCAGACCTTCGTTATGTCGAAGGGTGGGCTTGCTGTCGGAGACGCAGACGACGGCTCTTGCACTCTCTCTCTCTCTCTCACTCACTCTCTTTCACGAGGTGTGGTTTTTCTCTCTCTTGACCTCTTTATATGACGTACAAAAGTATACGGTCTCAATAATGACCACACGTGTGACAGCATGCAAATATACTATAATTTATAGTGACACGTGGGGCGTCGCCGTGTGTATCCGTTATAAGTGTGATTTTGAGAGAGAGAAAGAGAGAGAACAATAGAGAGAGAGAGAGAGAGAGAGAGAGAGAGAGAGTCTTAGAGAGAGAGAGAGAGAGAGAGAGAGAGAGAGAGAGAGAGAGAGAGAGAGAGAGAGAGTCTTAGAGAGACAGAGAGAGAGAAAGAGTGATCAGATTGTCACAGAGATAGAGAGAGGGAGAGACACAGATTGAGAGAGAGATAGAGAGAGGGAGTCCTTACTCTCAGAGAGAGAGAGAGAGAGGGAGGGAGAGAGACAGAGTCAGTTTGACACACAGAAAAGAAATGGAGGAGACACCTCCCTTGGAGTTCCTGCAAACCCCACCAACAAAAGGTGATCTCTCACTCTTTCTCTCTGTATTTCCAACAGTCGGTACAAATTGTGTGTGTGTGTGTGTGTGTGTGTGTGTCTAAACAAAGAAAAACCCAGACTGTTGTTCAACACACACCTCAATACCCATACTTCCATAGACAGAGACAGAGACACACATACACACAGACACACACAGAGATATATATACATTGTCTCTTTCCCTACCCTCTCTGTACACGTTACTAACGGCGCGCATAGCCAACCAAATATTGGCTCCAGCTCTCTCCGCGTGCCGTTAGTATTGTTATGACTCTCTCAGTTGTACTTAAGGCGCGTGGAGAGAGTTGCAAAACGCACTTTACCTTCCTCGCGCGCCTTTAGTCAAATAGAAAAATACAAAGAGAGAGAGAGAGAGAGAGAGAGAGAGAGAGAGAGAGAGAGAGAGAGAGAGAGAGAGAGACTAGGTGTGTTTTTGTTTGTGCTTTGGTGAGAGACAGATATATATATATCTATATATATATATATATATATATATATATTTATATCTATCAGGAGAGAGAGAGAGAGAGAGAGAGAGAGAGAGAGAGAGAGAGAGAGAGAGAGAGAGAGAGAGAGAGATCATGATGGTTTGGTTTTGGCAGAGTTGTCATGTTTCCTGATGGTTTTGACTTGTCATGTTTCCTGATGAATAGGATTAAGGTCTAGTAGGCAGAAGAGGCTGAAACCTGATCCAGAGCTTGTGCCACGATTTCAACCCTTGCAGGCTCAGTTGCTTAATGTATCTGCCAAAAGAACTGTTGACTTTTGTCAGGACATATTTGAAGAAAAGTCAATTGGTGAAGATCAATCAGAGAGGTCACCAGGGCAAGAGGATCCCTCACCCTACAAGGCTGTGGTGCCCTCTACAGTACTTCTGAAGAGAAATACAAGAAAGAGGAATATAGACTTCTCAGATGATACAGATGTGCTAGAAGGAAGTCCCTGTGCAACTAAATGTAAAGACAAAGAGGATGTGTCTTCTCTGGAAGACCCAGCTGCAACTGATGAGAGGCTGTTTGATTTTGCAGCATCTTGTGGTGCTGGGGACAAGTATGATCTAGTTCATTCTATGTTTAATCCAAAGTTTGACATTGAAGACCTGTTAGCTCAGCACAGTAATTTCTTGTAGTCCTACAGAGATAAGTTTGAAGTGATGGTGCAGGTAGGAAGGGTTGTTCTGCCTACTATGACTCTTGTGCATTTAAATGACTGTGGTGGAAAGGGACAGGGAGTGAAGAAGTATAGGGAATTACCACCCTCTTGCCGACATTCAGCCTGCCCTTTGCATAAAAAAGAATACAAACTCACTCAGGAAGCTTTTGGCTTTATGATTTACCTGAACAGCCTGTTTGGATTCCTCATGCAAAATCCTGATGAGGTGTTAGAGGAGCAGGATGCAGCACCAGATGAGGAATGCGAGGAGACAACTCATATGCAAGAAGTCGAGGAGGTTGAAGACACAGTCGACCTTGAGGTTGAGGCAATTGAAGTACAAAGAAGTAAGATGCTCTCTGTGAAAACCACAGAAATCAAACTTCCATTGGATGTCAGTAACTTCACTGAGAAGCATGCTCAGATGATGTTGCCTGCTGTGCCTGACTTCAGGATTGGAGACAGGACCTATATCTTGTTACATGATGTGCAAAGTGTGTTTTATTTAAGGGAGGATTTCTCCCTGGCTATTATTTCCAGAGTCCAAGAGGAGAGGAGTGGATTTGTTTCAGAGGATAGTAGTGATGATGAGGCAATGGAAACATCCAGCAATCCAATGGAATGCCTTCGAAGATGCTTTGAGAAAGCTGAAAAATACAAGGAGACACTACCTGATGAAGCCACCTTCCAAGCAATAAGACAAAGCCTAAGACCATCGAAAAGTAACAAAGAAGTGGAGGATTGGTTTAACCATTCAGGTCAGGGGTCAACTACATCTGTAGACCAGTGGCAAGAAAACCTCTTTCTGCAGGATGAGAGCTTCATGGTAACTCTCTCTCTCTCTCTCTCTCTCTCTGTGTGTGTGTCTCTCTCTCTCTCTCTTTGTGTCATTTCTGACATTGTATGTGCAGTCTTGGATTGCTGACAAGGATGACTTCCTTCGGCGCCGGACAAGAGAGTATCGAGGAAGGGATGCGGCCCTAGCACAGTACCTTTCAAAGCTTTGCGAGTCGCCGATAGTAATTTTTCACAATTCCATGTCACAAGAGGGTTCAATAGCAACTTACACATTCAAGACACTATCACGCTTCTTGGGTGGACCGGTGCTGCCCAAAAGTGCAGATAAAGTCATTCTTGTGGACAAAGTGTTTGCTAGAGATTGTTTTGGTTACTGCCCAGGCTATACAGGTGGTCGGGCAGCGTATTACTACACCTACACAGCAATGGCACTAGCTCTTGGTAGACAAAACCCAGATGAACTTTTAGAGTATGGCAAACATCTCATGATTCGTTACAAGGGTGACGTGCCAAAAAACAAAATTGAACCTGCAAAATCTTGATACACTTCAAGTAGCAATTGTATAAGATCATGTATTACATAAATTTTGTACAATGTCATCGACTCAGAGTATCTTTCTCCACTTGTGATTCACATACACCATTGTCTCTCTCCACCTTCGTTGACTTTCACGAGCTCCGGAGTTGTTGTATGCCATTGATCTTTTAGCTTTCTGTTGTTGTAAATGTCTGATGGCTTGTGCTGTTGCTGAATTTGCCAAGACTTCTTTTGCCTGCATTCGATGAATGATTCTACGATAGAACCATTCAAATAGTTCTCTCAAAGTGTTAGCCTTGATTCGAGAGCCACCATGTCGTGTGTGCCTGAAATAAGCATTTCTCGCCATGTAATGAGACTTTTCCATCCCTTGGGTATTCCATATTGCCGGGTTCCCATACTTCTGTATAAAATATGGCAAATGATTGAAGATGATGTGCTGCATATGAAAACAGATTAGTTAGAATGTTTTACAGTCACATATTTGCACATAAGAGAGAAAGAAATACATTATAATACCATGTAGTGAGTAATCTGAGTGTTTGTCCATGCTGTCTTGAATGATTTTTTCAGAAGGTTGAGATTTTTCTTGAACTTGTTCATATCACCTTGTGACCAGTCATCTTTGTCGCACATCAAAAATAGGATGTCTATTGATCGCCAAACCTCAGCCTTCGCGTTACGAGTAGTTGGTTCATGGTCTTTGACTGCAATATGTAGCTTTTTCCAGCTCTGATACTCTACCTTGCTAACATAAGATGTGTTATATATTTTTCCATGTTTTGTTAGCTTTGGATCTCTTGTACCTTGGGGCTTAGATAAAAACCTCCGTGCCTTCACCCCACCGATGGATGGTTTGCATGGGACATCCTTCTCAACAGTTGATCTCTTTTCATCCCGCTGGATTTTCACATTGCCACCATGAAGCCCCATATCCGACAATACCATTTCTAAGCACTGCAGGGCTACTTGTCGTTCTGCGGAGTTCTTAATCTTCCAAGCAAACCCGATGTATAAGTAGACCAATTTCTCCACAATTCTACAAAGGGCATGCATTGTACAAATGTGGACATTCACAAGTGGTATTTTCAAAACCGGTCGAAAAGCAGGATCCTCAATGTGACGTGTTGGAGCTTTTCTCCACCACTTTGGGTCCATGACCTTTGCAGGCTCTATGCAGAACAAACACGGTGACTTTGCCATTGCACCCATTCCACAATTATACATTCACTTTAATGTTTTAAGGTCACCTGCAAGATGCCACTGAACTTGAAAGTCTCCCCTTCCATCTAGACGTAGTACCTCTCCCTGGTTAGTCTGTCGATCAATCACCTCCGGAATATTAGTTCGATGGAACACCCAATATAGAATCTCATGATCTTCTTTCTTTACCTGCAACACAAAATAAATGAGACTTAAGTAGATCTGAACATTTGAGCTTACTTGAGAATATCGCTTACCTCAAACGCACCAAGCCACCAAGCCACCATATGTTAGATTCTGATTGAACACTAAAATATAAAGGATCATCACTGGGACACTTTGAGAGGGCTCTATTCATTAAAGTAATAGTAACACGCTCTAGCTTTTTCTCTTTAACAAGCTCACACTCATCCAATTTTAACACAAAATGTAATAGCCCACGTGACTCTTCAAATGTGATGTTGTAAAACTCCACCATTCTGTTCTGTAGTATCCGCAGGTCCATAAAAATATTGTTGAACTCATCATATGCCATGTTCGCTCCATGGCCACTGTAAGTTGCTTTAATATGAAAGGGCTGTCCAAGATAGTCTCCCTGTGCCTCGTTAAGCTGAAGCCTCTCTTTCCAAACACTTGAGGCTGATGGTAGAAGTTTGGATTTTATACCCTTCCTAACAAAGATGGATGAGACAGACTTTTGGATAGCCGAATATCCTCTTTTGCTTACACCAAGTGAATCAAGTGTGCCTTGTATCTCTTTTGCAGGCAATGAGTTCTCTGAAATAAAGCGGTCCACTACATTTCTTTGTAGAACCTTAAACTTCTTGTCATGTACTATATCTGCTGCCAGGCTTCTACTTATAAGTGGCTTCAATCTCTTTCCTATATTGGCTTTGGGGTCAATGTTTTCCTTGTCAGGATAGATTGAATCTCTACATGAAGACAATGCATAAGTAAATAACAGAAAATTTGCTTCACTAACACTATTTAGGCACATGAAAACAATGCATAACAAGAAAAAACAAAAAGATTACTTAACTAAGACAATGTAGCCAACCAAGAAGCATCACCTTAATGCTCGGATTCTTTTCTTGAGACCTCCTGATGCAACCTGCAATGTTTCAAGATTGCGCAATTTCTTCTTTCGGATACGACCACCCAAGATGGTGTCCTTCATTTGACAACTTCGCACCTTTCCTTTCAGTTCTTGTACCTCTGTTTTATGTTGCAAAATGGTAACCTGATCTGTAGAATGTAAATGTGAAAGGCGAACAATCTCACATTGTTGAGCTTGGAGAATGCTCTTGTAAGTTTCAGCTTCTCTTGTAAGTGATTTACAATAACCCAGAAGGCCCTTTTCTCCATCACCAGCAAAGGTCAATAAGCTTGTAGGATTGACAAACGGTGGAGACGCATTAGTTATTGGATTCTTAGGGTAGAGAGAGCCTCTCGTCCAGATATCTATGTGTTTAGCTCCTTGAGCTCTGAGCGTGTCTATGGAAGCGGGAGGTATATGTGTGTTTGTTTTACTGCGCTTAATCAATGGTTGGTACTCATTGTCCAAATCAATGTGAAGGTGATATTTGGCTCGTTTCTGGGTAACATTTGTGCCATTTGAGGAGTGCGCCATTAGCCAAATGTGTAGGTTTAATGGAAAGTGAATAGCGGCTGCGGATTCGTCCCTCCATGTTAGCCTCATTCCCTCCATATTGACGTTGTTCATTCAATGCAACTGAAAAGAGGATTATCCCTCAATCACTACGAACGAATGTTCAGAAGAGTAAGGAATCTACTTAAAGTACACTTTTTGAAGTTTTACTATGAAAGACCCAGCTCTTTTATTTGCCATTTTTTCTAGAGAGAGAGTGCAAAAAATACATTTTTTTAGAAGGCCCTCCAAATGACCTCCAAAATTTCCTAATGATACAATCAAGTGCTCCGTAGTTGCTGAGAATGTGGTGTGCAGATACCATATTCCAAAGCAAAGTTTGTCAATTGTCTTTCCCTATAGAAGATGGAAGCTGACGAAGGGAGAATGTGAGACACTAGACTCCGATGTTAATGCTAGAGAATCAATTGATCTGCAAATATGCCTCCACGACAATGTAGTACACAACATCTCGGTGAATAACGACTTGAATCTCAGTCACCTTCGCAAGTATCTTAATCTTTAGATATACCTTGCCCAATCAATATGTTTTTGTAGTCAATGAAAAGGTTATCCGTTTCAGAAAAGAGAAGAGCTTTCTGTGTGAAAACATCGGTTTTTCGCATTGTATTAATGTAAAAGCTTGTAATTGAAGCGATTTCGCTCCCATTAATACATATGGTGTTTTGAATCTCTTTTTCATTTTTAATTTGTTCAAAATTTTGATTGAATATGTGTAAGTTTTTTAATTTGGAGCGTGAATACTTTCAATGGCTTGTCGCGTGTTTTTGTTTATTATTATAGTTTTAAGTTAATTTGACGCTAATTTTAAGTGCTTTTAAAAAGTGAAATTGAGTATAAAAATGACTTTTTAGGTTTTAAACTTCATTTCTCACATCCACAAAATACTACCTTTCAGCTCTCTTCTCATCTTCTTTGCGAACAAGCCTATGGAAACATCTTCTGATGCACTTCTCACACAACTATAGAAGATAGGACTTGCAGATTGTGCACATGAACTAGTCAGTGTGTTTGAGGGGACGATTGACATGCATGCCACTGCTGATCTTCATGTAGAGGGATTCCAAATCTTTCTTGACTACATGATGGAGCACATGGAAGAATATGCAACAGTCTTCGAGGGATCCGACATGGCATGGTTGCCAGTGGATTTTCTCAAACACCTCTATGCAGTTGACAAAAACTTTTGCTATCGCTTGTTGAGGTTTATAAATGGGCTTATTGAGCGGGACCGCAGGACAGAGAATGAAGATGACCTCATAGACTTGGGCATGGGGTGCATAGGCACCCAATTCATCTCTTGGGACATGGTTTTGGTCTTGCTTGTGCTTGAGGGCATGGATAAGGGAAAATCAAAGGAAAAGGCCGACCAGAAATCTCCTGTGACCATTGTGGAGGAATCAAATGAAGTTATTGAAGAGGTTAATGAACAGGCTGAAGCATCTATGACACTCGTCCTCCTGTAAGATCCCAGCTCCACTAGGGAGGAAGATCGGATGATAGAGGGAGACGAGGTGTTGGTGGAGGAAGTTCGTGACCTCCAAATTCTCACTTTGCATGGAGTGGTGGTGGATGATCATCACTTTTTGTTCCTTGATGACATTGCAAAGACACTAGGACTTAGAGAAGATGAGTCGCTCTCAGTGATCGCTATCTATGCGGGCATGAAAGATTCCAGTGGAAAGCAAAAGAAGGTTAACTTTCAAATTGACTTTGAAGACCAAGGTCTCCCACCAAGCCTCTCTTTCCTTCCTAGTGAAAACAAACAAAATTTGGTACAAACCGTGGCAAATACACTTATACCAACATTTATAGTGGAACCAGTCTCTTTCTTTTTAGCCTCTTTGGCCTTCAACTTAGGACACTGCTTGATCAAGTAACCATTAGCTTTACAATAATGGCAACGCATCTTCTTTTTGCCCTTATCACCAAAATTCCCATACAAATTTCTGCTAAAGCAGAAGCATTAAAAACATGTGATTTACCACTCGCATAAGAACCATGAGAAGTGGCTACATTACTGTTACCATCTTTTCTTTGAGCACCAATATAGGCCTGTTCAATTGCACGCTATCTAGTCCTATTTTTTCTGGAAAGTGACTCTTGCAATAGAAATGTGCATAATGCATCAAACTTGACAACTTCAGGATTTCCTTGGGTCATAAGTCTCCAAGTACTAGCAAAAGTCTGGTAAGAATCTGGCAAGGCATCAAGAATAGTTTGCATAAGGGAACTGTCAGAGATAACTTCTCTTGCAGAAATTAGTTGCTCATTGATATCCTTGACACGAGCAAGGAAAGTGTCCATGTCATCGTCCTCATGCATAATTTTTGGCTCCAACTCTTTACGCAATAATGCAATTTTTGCCTCATTACAACTTGCATAAAGGCTAGCCAAAATATCTCAAGCCTATTTTGCAGATTTTGATGAACAAATGTGGGGATTAATAGTGCATTTCATAGAAAACACAATCTTTTACATCCCAGCGAGCTTGGTCAGCCGTTGGCAAAACAGCTATGACAGAAATAATCCTACCATCAAAACCTGCAACATCCTCAACATCGCCTATATCCTTAGAACCAGGACGTACATCAATGCCCCGCACAATGTTCCAAATGCCCTTTGACACAAGGACATGTTGCATCATGTAAGACCACAAAGGGTAATTGTCCCCATCCAATGTGTCCTCAACAACAAACATCTTGAACACATCTGTGTTATTGTCAGCCATGGTGAATACTGCATTTGATATGAAAGTTACCCAAAAAGAGGAGAAACAAAGCGGGAACAACACGTGCTATATAGCAAAAACTGTAGAAGACTGTAAGGGACCTGTAAGGCAAAAAACGGCACTAGCAAAAACTTTGAACAAGATGACGAAATAGCCTTCACAGTACTACTTGTAGTGGAAATGGAGGCCGAAATGAGCCAAATCAAAAATCTAAGTAGATCGAGCTCTACAAGGTCTCCCAAAAATATTTGTCGACCTGCAAACGCTCGTTGGAGAAGACAAAGGAAGCTCAAGGTACACAATAGAGAGTGTATTACTTAGTGTGCAATGGAAAGATAAGATAGCCCTAGAGTGATGGACGTATATACAATGCACGAGGGAGAAAACCTCCTAGTGCGAAAAAAATGCCATGACGGTCCTAAGTGTGTTCACACACATCACTACCACATGTATATGGTAACAACATTGACAATAACTAAGCATTTTTCCTTCTACTTTTTTGTCAATGGGGAATTAACAAGGAATTTACGTTAACTATACATCGTCTCATGGAGATCATTGTGACAAGCTTGACCCTGGTTCTACTAGTATTTGATTTTTTGTTTTTGAATGGGGGAGGGGGAGAAGTAATAAAGGCCTAGTAAAGACCATGTTTTAGTTTAAAGAAGCATCTCCAAAGCCTAAGCTATATTTGAGTCCAAAAAGAGTGTGGGCTTTGTTGCATCGTATGCCTG
The DNA here is from genome assembly GCF_014529385.1 of Adiantum capillus-veneris. NCBI lineage: Eukaryota > Viridiplantae > Streptophyta > Polypodiopsida > Polypodiales > Pteridaceae > Adiantum > Adiantum capillus-veneris. The sequence goes on from NC_140960.1 coordinate 49,407,151, forward strand.
CAACGACCAACGATGTGTCCACCTGAACATGGGGCATGTAAGCCATAAAGACATAGCCTAAGTGATATGAAATGCGAAACTCACACAAAGAATCACCCGGATTTTCTTGACCGTTTTTGGCCTAATCGAAAGGGATCTCACAAGATGGCACTTTTCCAGTGCGAATGGTAGCTCGATGGTTGCTTGCATTAGACCAATTGCATTCTAGGCCCTTCTTATTACTACCAATTATTTAGATCCAACATCCTCACACACCTTGGCCACTTTCTTTTTTGATTGTAGGTAGACTCAAGCTTTGTGTTCAATTGTACTACAGTGCCCCAAGTGCATCTGCAAAGCATTGTCCCCATATTGCCATTTTTTCAAAGCCTCAAAGCCAAGGTCCTTTTGGCCCTCCGTCTCACATTGGCCTTTGGATAATCAAAGGGTTGTTCCCACCCAGATTGCACACCAAACCTCTTAAGGCATTCTCAAGCCTTTGTTTCCATAGAGAAATAACCAAAAATCTCACACACCAAGCCTATTGTGCACATTGCACATCCGAACCAAGCTCATCCTCCTTTGCGCAACAATTTAAGTGTGCACCAAAAAAGTTTTCTATGTATGTCTATTGGCATGTAATTTGATCCATGCATTGACTCTAAGAGGATTAGACATTGCCATCATGTGGATGGTAAGACCTTAAGTGACACCTTTTATGCTATGCATTTGTGCCATCTATTTGTACCCTCTCTTGTCTCTACCGAAGAGCACACAAATTGATGTGTTGATGTACTTTCTCTTTTGCGGCCACTTTTTTGATTAACTTTGTGTATCTAATCAAGTTATTTTTAATTATGTATTAACCATAAATAGTTCTTTAGATTGTCCACCATAATACCTACTAACCCGCGCATTGCTACGGCCAATGAAACATCATCTTTATTCTCATAGAGCTATCTTCTCTTCCAAGTAAAACACTATTAATAATCTTTTCCCACATGTAGCTCCACCATGCTCATAGCATTCAACTGTGCATGACGTGCCAATAGACTCTATAGAGATAGAGGTAGAGCAACGGTGCTCTAGTGAGACATAGAAGGTGTTGTCAGAGTTTGTGCAAGCAAAGATAGAGCGGGTATTCTTCCTAGAAACACATGTAGAGATGATGGACATGGAGTTCTTCGACATGATCATGCTAGAGGCCGATGAATTGATGCCAAGACCCACAATTTCCCCTATGGATGAGAGGGACGTAGCCATCCCAACCTTGAAGTTAACACATCCATACTACACGGTGAGTAGTCCTGGTGATGCATTACATGTAGATAGCGCATGGGAGGTTAGGACAACCAGGTTTGCGCTGACGTCGTCAGTGATCGGGCATCTGATTGACTTGTTAGTGTCGAGGCCCGACTTAGCAGTTGCAATGGGAGTATTTCAAAACAGTGATTGTCAATCGTACGGTGACTAACAGTAGTATGACACTTTGCTTCGCTTTGTAGACCATACAGAATTGTTTGTGGGATTTACATGCAGGTTCTAGCATGGATACACACGCTTGCCTATCACTAGAGCTGATATGGGTTGCATGTAGATCAACTCATCGAGCCAGTATCCAAAGGTTGAGAGAGTCTCTTACATAGTTTCTTGTACATACTAGTAGTTTAGCTAGTAGCACCCACTTTTGGCACATTTGCCTTTACGTGGGAGGTTGTTGGGGTAAAGGCGTTGTGCCTTTGCCCGAGGTTGGATGTCTTCGATCGTCCACTAAATCTACTAACTTACTCACGTATTCTTTACACATAGAGAATAAGGAGTGAGTGTTTCTTCTTACCACTCTACTCCACCTCACACCATTCTCTCTCTCTCTCTCTCTCTCTCTCTCTCTCTCTCTCCCTCCACACATGCATCGCATACACACACTTCACTTTTATAGGCATCCATACTTGTTAAAATTCAAAGTGTATAGATTTTTAAGTTTGGCCCACATTTCAACTCTTAAAAATAAAAAGGCCAAAATATCCTAGAATTGGTAAAAGTCTCGTCAATTGGACAAGTTCTCTCATAATTTGGGATACCAATGTTAGATTACCTTTTGTTGGACATTTTATCCATTTCAAGGCATTTTTCTCGTTTTTTGTGGGTGAAAAATGGAATAGTAGACTATAATACAAAAGAAAATCATGATATCTTGGAAATTTGAAGGACAAGGGTGCCCCTGGTGAAACAGAGTTCCTATACATTTGTTTCTTAAATCTCTCTCTCTCTCTCTCTCTCTCTCTCTCACACACACACACACACACACACACACACACACACACACACACACACACACACACACACACACACACACACACACACACACACACACACACACACACACACACACACACACACTGTTGTTTATATGCAGTTTAACTCCTTCTGGTATATAGGAGTGGCTTGTTGCCACTTCCTAGGTATAATTAGTTGGGGACTGGTCTCAGTAACTAGTATTGGCTTGGGAAATTTCTTGTGAGTAATGGTTTAAAGTCACTAGGTGAATTTTTAAATGGGAAATAAGTGGGTGGATTCTTAATGGATGGTACCTAACATTTTAGGAGTTAAGTGGGAGAGTGGGGTTTTGAGCTCGCTGGTCTGACTCTGTATACCTTGTCCTCATCCCCTTCCTTCAATGCAGGATAATGGTTGCCTTGAGATTAAAAAAAAAGAAAAAGTAATGACATAAGTTTTTTCTTACAACTTGGTGGATGACCCTATAATATAGGGTAGGTATTGGCTTACTTCTGAGAGGTTTAAGATAACCGGCCTGGTCTATTTTACTAGGGCAACTGCCGCGGTTAATTTTTTGATGAGGTGCCTCTAGGGTTTTGTTATTGAGCTTGCCTTTTAGGCTCATATACGGTCTATGCCTGTTGATTGTTGTGTGCCAGATCTTTGGCAAAGCTGCTCATGTGGCCGAATATGGTTGTGAATGGTTGGTTGTGAATATGGTTAAGAATGGACGTTGTGGCCGAATATGGTTGTGAAGGGGTGTGAAATATGACCGAATATGGTTGAGGATAGTTACCTTATAGTAGCTGCTCATGTGGCCAAATATGGTTGCTTATTGCATCAATTTTATGTTATTTAATGGGCCTTGGCGGAACACTCCCTTGGCCTTTGGAGCAACAAGGGGATTTTGGAATATCCCACCTCTACGTGTTTATGATTAAGGGGAATTGAGCATTCATACTTACTACCTTTTATATGGTTTTTTTGACTCCATCTAAGAAGGTGTAGTACATACTTACTAACATCTCTTTGTGTTATAGGCGACTTCAAAGTATAGATTGACTACACGTATGAGCACTATTACTGACCCAAAAACAATAGCGGAAATTAATGCCAAACTCTGTAAAGTTAAGAAACATGTATTTGTGGTTCATTGCGGGGCTAAAAAGCCTCATAAAACTCGTCTCCGGCCTTATCTCATGAGAGCTTACAAAGAAAAAGGGGCTCCACATGGTTTCCCTGCAAACCCTTGTAACCATTTGAATATATGTTATTGTTAGCTTTACCTTTATTATTATTTGTCTTTGAAAATAGTTTAGTTGGGTGACATCTATAACATGTGAGATACCCATGCATCACTTGCATACGATGCCAATGCTAACTATATGTTGTGTTGTTTCCATGGGTGTAGGTGAGGGTTACCTTCTTAACTATGGATTTCAAAGTTCCTTGGCTTAAAGATGGTGGACTTTTATGTCTCTTGTACTTGTGTATAAAGACTGTTCTGTACTATGAATGGGAATTATACCACCTTTTCATTGACATAGTTTCTAGTGTCTTTTGTAATTTGTAAGGATTATTTGGTGTACATGTTATATTGTTATTGAAACACACACACACCTTACACCAAGAGTAATATTGATACTATTTAAAGACCTAGTTACTATATTTTATCCCTCGATTGTTGTCCTAGATAGTTTAGCTTGGACTGATCCTTGTGGGATGGGGATCTTTTCACACGCCCCTTATAGGTTCTCCTGGTTAGTTGAAGGGTGAAGAGAATACCAATTCTTTACCTTTGGTTGTATATTTCTCTAATTAACATTTATGGACTATGCAAAACTTAGCACTATCTCAAGGGTTAGAGCTTCCTACAGAGCATCTTTCTAAAGCCTCGCTTCAGGTACTTAGATGCATTTAATATGACCCTACGGCATTTGAACTAATAGCAGGGGCTTTAGCTGATCTAGACAACTCCTTGGTTCAAACCATGTCGTTTGATAAGTGTGTCCATACCCTCGCCCAACTTGTCAACAACTCTAAGGAAGGGGTTGCAAATTTATCTGAATTCATTGAAACATTCCCGCCCCGACACTTGCACACAAAGGAGAGCTAGCCAAATTCTCTTCTAAAGGTGATGAACTCACCAATTATTTACACAAATTATGTGGTCTCACCCCTGCGTTTGTTTCAACTCTATCCATCCCAATATAAATAGTATCCAACAATTTATTTTGCAGGGACCCGTGGCCATTGATGCTGTCTTGGCCTTTCAAAAAGAGATGTGCTCTCTCAATGAGACCTCTCTCATCATGGAAATGGTCCCTAAAGTTTCTCGGGTTTTTCCATTCTTGCCTTCCAGACAAGTTGAAATTGAATCCCTTGGTGTGGACCATCACCTTTGGGCCCCTTCAAACAAAGGCTTCCTAGCTCCTATCTCTATCAAAACCTAGGTTTTTAAAGCCAATATTCCGGATCTTCAATGGAAGAAGCATGACTCAAATTATTAAGAGGCGTCCAATCTCTTGATAAAGGTGACCCCCTTTCACTATGCGGTTTCTTCATACAAAGAATTGTGGCTCCAACACTGGTTTGTATGTGCGTACAAACAGCTTGATGGAGTTCTTCAAAAGTAACTCTGAATACTACACTGAGTCTATTTGGAACTTTTATAGGCCCTATGTCAAATGCGCTTGTCGATTTCTTGGCCCTAAGGCCTCTTGTGAATCAAGCATTATCTGGTTTGATCATGCTATATGGTATGCCCTCAACGAGTGCTATCATTTAACGAGCAAAGAATGAGCAGCTAAAAGCGAGCGACGTATGGAAGCCACGCGCAACACTAGATTCTTATGTGCAATATAAATGTTATGTGCCATTCAAGTGAAGGCCTAGCTAACCTTGTTAGCAAAATGCCACTACCTCAATTCTCCACATAGAGAATCCTCTTAATTTCTTTTGATGTTCATTGTATATTTTGTATATGGCACTCAATCACATAGACTACAACCAAAGAAACACATGCTTGCCATTGTTGAAGTTATATCATTCTAGCCTTCATGAAGTTTTGGTGTGCAAAAGGTCGTCAAATAGACTTTATTTAGGTGCCTTTTAAACTACTTTTACACTCATAAAGAATTTATTCATTTGAGATTGACTCTTTTATCTTTGTTAGTAACTTGGCTACGGTGAAAACAAGGAAAAACTCACAATGGTCTTAGTAAGGTAGTTCATGATAATGATAGTCACACTTAGGCCTAGATCCCTTTTTTCACTCTCTCTTGAGCCAAACTCACAGAGAATGAATTTTCCCTTATTCTATTCCTTGCTAATGATAAAATTTTCCTGGAAAATTTTCACGATTTTAATTTCTTGAAGAAAACCTACACAATGCTAGGGTGTATATGTAGAAACTGATAAAAAATCATTCAAAGTTGAGATTTACTTTGGTATTTCCCCTTTTTATTCTTGATGGTTGAAGTTTTTCAATCTATGAAAGCTTGATTCCTTGTCCATATACCCCCTTCTCTCTCTCTCTCTCTCTCTCTCTCTCTCTCTCTCACACCCAAGAATTTCCTCACATTCATGATTGCCAACCAAGTAATTGCAAGACTTTTTTGTCCAATGTGCAGTTGTTAAAATGAAAAATATCATCATTAAACAATGAGATACCAAAATCCCAAAAGTGATAGGGTACCATATGTCTTTGTGCATTGGAATTTTGTATTACATCTATATATGTGCTTTGGTTGTATGAGATCGTTCAAATGACATATGGATCTCCATGTGTATATTTGCATTGAACTAGGTCTACCCCTAGGGTAACATTTTCAATTTTTTTTTTCAAACTCAAAATTGTGAGTGGATGTATTGAATGCTCCAAAATAAATCTACAAAGCAACCTCAAGCTCGTGTCGAGCATTGTAGGGTTTCATAATACATCGAAAAATTAATCAAAATTTTCAAAATGCTAATTAATTTCCTTATTCATCAATACCAAACCCAAAAATTGTTGGCAACTAGTTGTGATTATTTCTCTAGGTAGAGAGGGCGGGATGTTCTATCTAGGATATGTTGCCGCAACCATTTGATTTACTTACTTCACTTAACTTCTCCTTAACTAACATATATTCTCTCTCTCTCAGGTCTTGAGTTCAAGACCCGTAGGGTAGATCTCCGAGGTCTCATGGGATTGTTTCCAAAGGACATTTAAAATTAAACTCTCTTCTCATGAATGTGTGTGTGAATAACGAGAGATTGAACAACCTTTCTATCGCTCAAGTGTGGCAGATTGGTTTCAAGTTTCTCATGGAGTATCAATTTTCTATGGATTATCAATAGGTCTTTAGTTTAAGATTGGTCAGATAGATCTTTGAGGTCACTTATGATCTTATGACCTTAAAATGTCTTTTTTTTTCAAAAGTTTTAATAGTATTATGTTTCTCTCTCTCTCTCTCTCTCTCTCTCTCTCTCTCTCTCTCTCTCTCTCTCGGTTGGAGAGATATACTAGACTGCCTCGACTGTGTGATAGTCATCCCATTTTCGGTGTGCGTTAAAAAGACAAAGGCATGCTGCATGTTTGCTTATGGCTGCTCGTTCTCGATTATCTCATTTAAAAAGTTGCTATTCCATTGATTGATTGATTGAGAGAGAGAGAGAGAGAGAGAGAGAGAGAGAGAGAGAGAGAGAGAGAGAGTCCAAGCTCATGCACCGGCTTCAACGGCCACATGAGAAAAACTGTACACTGTTGATGCAATTGCACGATAGTAATTTGACCAGTGCAAAAGCCCATGCAGCTAGTAGTCGATCGTTCACCTATCAGAAGCCTATGCCTGTAGCAAAAGAGAGCAAAGGGAAGAGGGCAGCTTGTTTAGCAACATCCACTAGGTACGTATAAGCTGTATTATAGCCATGTTAGGTCAGAATATGTGTTTACAATATTACTCTTAAACATTGTTTTTCTAGGAGCTGTAGTTTTGAAATGGAGTATTGTTGTAATAATTGGGCTTGCATAATTTCAAGAGAAGCCATCATTTTTCTTTTGCATGTTAAAGATTAAGCTCTTCTTTGCAGAGAATGTGACGACTCGGTGCATTCGGCCAGTGAGCTTGCAACCAAGCTTATGAGATTCCTCTTGACAGGCATTCAAGTGCAGGGCATGAGCCCCATGAGGGGTAGTCCATATTGTAGACAAGGGAAGAGCCCAGCAAAGCAAAGTGATTTAGTTTCCAAGAAGGTGGAGCCCGTGCATGGCGACAAAGGATTGTAGGCACAAAAATCATGAATGTTGCAACGAGAGATCTGCAAATGGAGTAAAGCGTACATCGTCTAAATCATCACACGGAAAATGAAGCGCAGCATTATCATGAGCTGATCTAGCGGTTGATCCTAGAAATGGTGCAAAGTCTCTGAGAAGCTTATACACATTGACAAAGGATGGCACTTTGATTTCCCTGAGCTCTAACGTGAATGCTATGCCTTAGAAAGACTCAGAGTGCAGAAACGAGCGAGCAGCCTGCAATATTGCTGAGACTAAACTACCTGAGCCTAATACTACAATCTCCATTTGGAGGATGTGATCTGGGACGGGACAATTGCGAGGGCCCTTCGTAGCCCCGGTGTTGAGCTCCATACAATCATCCCCGGACGGGCTTCACCCTTATGGGAAGCAGCCGCATGATCAGCCTACAATCTAGCAGTTCTAATGACAGCAGTTATAGTGTGATGAAGATGGGGTCGACCTGCGTGGTCGTCGACGACGATAGCATCTTTGACTATATCAATATGCGCACTGTATCAAAGGTGCTTTCTCGCCTGCATCAAAGGGATCCGATGAGTCACAAGCATATTCGGGGGCCATCAGGACGTTTGTGGTCAATCTTCATCAGGTCTTTTAATTGGTGTCTGCCATCAGGACGTTTGTGATCAAACCTCATCAGACCCCATTATCTGGTACTATAATTAATAGCACTGGTGAATAATTCATGTATCGACAAATTAATTTTGAACCAGCTTAATATTATTATTATTGCTTTGGAGTCGAGAGACAGACAATATAGAGTCCAGGCACTCGACACAAGCACTTGTAGTACAGTCATGTGTGAAGGAGTACGAGCGGAAGTGCGACGCGAGAGAGAGAGTGCGAGAAGAAGAGCACGGCGATATGATGAACTCGCTCTACTGTAATGTGTAGAGCATAGTGAGTTCTTATTAGGTTTTTACAAAAGAATATGTGTACATACCTGGCGGCCCGCCCACTTACCTAGGCGACCACATTGGGCTTTATACCCCAACAACCTCCCACTTAAAGTCCAATGTGGTACTTTAAGTGTGAGAGAAGCTACTATACAAGCTAATATACAAGAGATGTAGAGAAGTGATGTACTACCCTACACCTAACTACTTGCGAAAATGCGCAAAGCTCTCTGAGGGAAGTCCTTTTGTAAGGAGATCAACAGGATTTTCTGTGGTGTGAACTTTGACAAGCTGAAGTTGCTTATCCTCGAGCATTTCCCTGATGAAATGATACTTCACATCCACATGCTTTGTCTTTGAGTGATAAACTGGATTGCGAGCCAATTGTATAGCACTTTGACTATCACAATATAACACAGGCATCTCTTCTTTGATTCCCAAATCTGTTACTAGTCGATTAAGCCAAATTGATTCTTTGCATGCCTCTGATGCTGCAACATATTCAGCCTCTGTAGTAGACTGAGTAACACAATCTTGTAATCTAGAACGCCGGTGATACTGCTCCACCAGCCAATGTAAAGACATACCCTGACGTAGACCTTCGGTTGTCTAAGTCACCTGCATAATCTGAGTCTGTAAAACACTTTACACTTAGCTTCTGACTCCCATAGCATCTACGCATACTCTTTGTAGCTTTCAGGTATCTCAATATTCCTTTCACTGTCTCCCAATGTTTCTTGCCTGGGTTTGACATGTATCGACTTACTACTCCTACTGCAAATGCAATGTCTGGGCGAGTAGCAATCATTGCATACATCAAACTACCCACTGCAGACGCATATGGAATCTTATCCATTTCAGCCTGTTCTTCCTCAGACACAGGACAATCTTGTTTGCTAAGTTTCACATATGGTGGCAATGGAACACTCAGTGCCTTTCCCTTCTCCATATTGAAACGTTGCAAAACCTTGTCAATATACTCTGTTTGAGATAACCAAATCAACTTCTTTGATCTGTCTCTCTCAATGCGCATACCAAGTATATGACTTGCCTCACCCATGTCTTTCATGTCAAATGATTTTGCCATCTTTGACTTCAAAGCTGAAATTTCTTCCAAGTGCTTGCCAGCAATCAACATGTCATCCACATACAAAGTAAGGATCAGCCAACTAACATCCTTAGCCTTCTTTGTATATAGACAGTGATCGAACTCACTACGTTTGTAGCCTTGAGAAAGCATAAACTTGTGGAATTTATGGTACCATGCCCTCGGTGATTGTTTTAAGCCATAAAGACTCTTTAACAACTGGCATACCCAATCTTCCTTGCCTTTCTCAACAAACCCTTCTGGCTGCTGCATGTAAATTTCCACATCTAAATCACCATGCAAGAACGCTGTCTTGACATCCATTTGGTGCAACACCAAATCTAATATGGCAACCAATGCAAGAAAGCATCTCAATGTAGTCATCTTGACCACCGGAGAGAAGACTTCATCAAAGTGAATGCCTTATTCTTGCTTAAAGCCCTTGGCAACAAGCCTTGCTTTGTACTTTGGATGACTATCATGAGCGGTGATCTTATACCTGTAAACCCATTTACAAGCTAGAGCCTTTTTGCCCTGTGGTAATTTAACTAGCTTCCATGTCTTGTTTTTATGCAGAGTTGTCATCTCTGACTGCATGGCCAATTGCCAATTCCCGGAGTCCTTCATTTACACTGCTTCCTTGTAACATGAAGGCTCATTGCAATCAGTCAACATGACATAGTTCATAGATGGAACAAACCTATCAGGAGGTTGCGTGACACGTACAGATCTACGCACAATAGGTGGCTCAGGCTCAGCCACAACCTGTGGTTCCACTCTATCCTGTCCTTGCTCCTCTTGAGCCCTGACATTTTGTCTTGCACGTGCAGGTCCATCTTCTTGGAAGAAAACTCTTCTAATCTCCTCAACCCTCTCTGGTTTAGAATGATATTTGGATTCATTAAAGTGAACATCATTGCTGCGGACAACCTTTCTGGATTCGGGATCCCAAAGTCTGTACCCCATCTCACCAGAATTACCATAGCCTAGAAAGATGCACTTTCTACTCTTTGGCTCAAGTTTGTTCCTAAATTCCTTTGGAACGTGAGTATATGCCTCACAGCCAAAGACTCTAAGATGCTTGTATGAGGGCATTTTGCCTGACCATACCATCTCTGGCACTGAATCCTTCTACAAAACCTTGCTAGGAGATCTATTTACAAGATGAACAGCTGTTGATACAGCTTCAGCCCAAAACCCATTTGGCAGCTGTGCATTAGACAACATACTTCTGACCTTCTCTTGTATGGTCCTATTCATCCTCTCAGCAACACCATTTTGAGGAGGATTTTAAGGAGCAGTAAGTTCACGTTTTATACCTTTTGACTCACAAAAGTCCTGAAAGGCCTTTGAAACATACTCTCCACCATTGTCAGTGCGTAAGCATTTAAGCTTCTTGCCACTCTGATTCTCCACAAGTGTCACAAACGTTTTGAAAACACTAAACGCTTCATCCTTGTGCTTGAGAAAGTAAACCCATACTTTCCTCGAGTAATCATCTATAAATGTCATAAAGTAAGAAGCTCCCCCTAGAGATAGGTTAGGCATAGGTCCACACAAATCACTATGAACAAGTGCCAACTGTGTATCTCTTCTACTGCTTCTATGCTTATGTGGCTGTTGTGTTTGCTTACCATACAGACAATGTTCACAGAATTCAAAATCATTAAATGAAAAGCCAGGCAAATAACCAAAACGAGACAAGATTTCCATTCCCTTCTTGGACATATGTCCTAACCGGCTATGCCACAAAGAAACGTTCGGCTGCTCGGTTACATTGATTACATTTTTAGAGACATTTGATACATAAATCATGTAAAGTCCTCCAGACTTTACTCCATGTGCTATTGTCATAGAACCCTTGGATATCTTCCACATGTTCTGTCCAAAAGTGGTGACGTAGCCAGCATCATCAAGTAAACCTGTGCTGATCAAGATCTTTGTAATTGCGGGAACATGTCTCACATTCTTCAGCGTGAAAGAAGAGCCATTCTGAAACTTCAATTGAACATCTCCAACACCTAAGATCTCACATGTCTGCCCATTGCCTAGCCGAACATGATCTTTAGTGGTCACATAAGAAGTAAACCACTCCTTGTTTGGAGACACATGAAGTGATGCCCCTGAGTCTATAATCCAGTCACTCAGTGCATTTCCATCAGATGCTGTAAGAAGAGCTGAGTCCATTGTATTCTTCAAGAATTAGATGTCTCCTGACACTAGACTGTCATCCTCTGCAACAATGTTTGTCACATTTATTTCTTGAATCTTCACTGAGGACTTGTTCTTCTCACCATGGTCTTCAGCTTTCTCTTTGCCTTTTTCTGCTTTCCATTCTCTGCAGTCTCTTTTCATGTGACCCTTCTTGCCACAATGGTAGCATTCTATGTCACTCTTGCCTTTAGCACTGCGGGACTTGCTACGAGACTGATTCCTCTTTCCACCTTTGTACTTTTCTTTGGTCCTTCCCCTGACAACTAAGGCAAAAAGTGTCCCAACTTTCCGGCAATGTGATCAACAGGAACATAGCTCTAACAGGTTCATCAAACTTGACACCTTGAGCTGACAACTGACTATAGATTGTGTTGAATTCATTCAGATGATTGGACATAGGTGTCCCTTCTTTCATCTTCAAGTCAACAAGCTTCTTAAGCCAGTATACCTGTGAAGCTGCACTCTGCTTCTCATAAAGATCACTCAGCTTTAACCATGCTTGATAAGCCGACATCTCGTCTACTACATTGAAGTAAACGCTTTCTGCCAAAGTCAGCATAATGGTAGAAAGTGCCAATTCATCCATTTCGCTCCATTCATCTTCGTCCATATCTTCTGGTTTTATCCCTTTGAGCTTTATAGGTTTTATCTGCTTCTTTTGTACCAACACGTGCCAAATCTGCTTCTTCCACAATGGGAAATTGGTTCCATCTAGCTTCTTGATATTGTAAAGAGCAGTGTCCTGTGATCCAGCCATAGCTACGCTTCACAGTAGTTTACTTTCCTGGGAAAAGTTCGGCAGAGTTTCCCCTGTAAACTGACCTCTGAACCAATATCAACCTGTCAAATGAACCACGAAAGCTTCAGATTCTGCATAAATTTCGGCAGAGTCTCCTTTGTAAAATGGCTCTAGTGTACTCAAAAAACAGACCAAAAAACAGCTCAAAAACACTGTCTCTCTAACACTGTAAGCTGTGGGTAAACCTGTCCTGCACCTGTATTGTCTCTGACTGTTCTGTCACTGTCCTGTAAGCATAGACTGCGACAATGCCTCAACGGCAGTAAAGCAAAGATGCAATCCCAAATGTCTAACTCACAGTCAATACATCCTAGCTGCCTATCTAAGGGTGCTCGAGGGATCGCTCCAAGACCTGTATCACCGAAAGGATCTCAACATTCGAGAATCCCCCAGATCAATAAACCTCACTCGACCCTCAACAAAGGCTGCAGTAAATCTGACAGTACATAGACTTCCCACAAAGTCATACATCCACAAATTTCCCACTGTATGCTGTAACCGCTGCGGCGGTTGTTTGCTGCGTGACTCACAGCCAGCAAACCCTCAACATACATACATCATCTCTGACAATACATCCCATGTGGAAGTACCTGCAATGTCAGGATGAAATCTGGAATATCAAGCAGCAAACACAAGCTACTTGATGAACTAGTGGATGTCGCCTACAGTCTGTGTGTAGATACGCCCGTGTCGTATGTGACACCTCTCCAAGAACTGTGAGCCATCCTTCGATGTGTAGACAACCACAAATCAACACTCTGGGAGTGTCGATATCCTCACAACCTACAGTCGTAGGCCGAAAACCCCAAATTTGCAGAGTCAGCAGATCTGCACCCGTCGAGACCACGTAGTCGAAAATGGCCTGCGCAGACCTTTGTTGAAGCCGAACGGTGGCCAAGATGACCTCAGAATGAAATTCTGACAACACCAAGCCGTTTGGGCTGTCCCACGAGATTTGGGGCCGTGTCTTCGCGTGTCGAATTTCATTCCAATCTGAGTTGGTGACTCTAGCCTCCTGCAGTGCTGCCCCGAGCCTCGATCTGAGCTCTGATACCAGTTGAAGGAGTACGAGCGGAAGTGCGACGCGAGAGAGAGTGCGAGAAGAAGAGCACGATGATATGGTGAACTCGCTCTACTGTAATGTGTAGAGCATAGTGAGTTCTTATTAGGTTTTTACAAAAGAATATGTGTACATACCTGGCGGCCCGCCCACTTACCTGGGCGACCACATTGGGCTTTATACCCCAACAATGTGTGCCTATGAGAAAGGCCAGCTTGTTGAGCGTGTTGCCACTGCGAACGGCTTGAACAACTGTACTGTGACGTCGCACACAGGCAACCTGAAATCATGATGATTGATAAGTATGCAAGATGTAGTGCGAGGAACCCAGGTTTTCACCAGCCCTTTCAACGTGGCGTTTGGAAACGCTATCCTCCAAGGCATGGTGAGGATAAAGGGGCTTTATCCTCACCATGCCTTGGAGGATAGCGTTTCCAAACGCCACTTTGAAAGGGCTGGTGAAGACCGAGCCTCCTTTATCCTCACCACACCTTGGAGAATATCGTTTCCAAATGCAGCTTTGGAAGGGCCAGTGAAGACCACGCCTTGCAGGAAAGCATTTCCAAGCACACCTTTAGAAGGGCTTGTCAAGAAATGTGACTTTATCCTTAATAAGCCATGGAAGATAGCGTTTCCAAATGCAACTTTGTGAGGGGCGGAGAAGAAATGACTCACCTATGCAATCCCTTGACTCGCCAATGAATGATTGGAACTTCACAGTCTTCATGACTTAGTTGGACCCTTTCACCTTGCAATTCTACATACTACCAACAAGGCCAACTCGGATAATTTTGTTGAATTCCTATTAATATTACAACTTACCAACAACATCAGAGCATATGTTAGCCTAATGATCTAGCCCAAGTGTCTCTTGCCCATCCCATTCCCCTAAGTGTCACTCAATCATCCCCATTTCCATTTGGCTTTACAACTAGCTCCTACTGGGTGACCAATGCACTTTCTCAATGGACATTGAGCCCAAATTGGAGGGTAATTCTTGTATGAGAATTACACCTAGTTCAAAAGTCATCAATGCCTCCAAAGTCCAATCCAAGTAAAATCCCTTCATGTTTGAATTTATAAAGTTGACCTGACATCGATGGTGATAGCTTCTTTACAAGTACAAAAATTTGAGCTTGATAACTCCTCAAAAAATTCAAGCTTGAGAACTCCTCTTCTCCATTCAAAAAGGGTATATGCTGCTATTACAATAGGATACCTTCATAGGGTTCAACTTTTTGTCTCTTGTCAATGTACTATTATGTAATACTAGAATGATAATTCGTTATAGCTCTACATTTTATAGCAACAAACTTTAGCTGTTTCAATTCTTGAGTTTATTGGTTGATGTTATCACCAATTGTAGGTTCCTATGCTTATTTTTTCCTTGATAGAAATATAGTGTACTTGCAAAAATGTTCGGATATATTGTGCGTCACAGTGTGCATATGTTGTATTGGTTGGAGACCACTCTGCAAAGGATATGCCAAGGTCTGCATGTACTCTTTTTGAGTTAATTCAAATCAAGCTCTTAAGAGCATTATTAAAAAAAAAGAAACTACAAAGTTTAGAGAACATAAACTAATATTTAGAGAATCTACAAAGTGCACAAAGTTCTATTGCAAAAACCTTCAAATATAGTAAGTTTGCCTCTAAAATGTTTGAAAAAAGGTATGGTATAGCCAAATGCTTGAAAAATCCTCAATTTAGTGTAATCTCACCTGTAGATTTTGAAATTTATCTCTAAAATATAGATTTGAAGGTGAGGAAACCTACAAAGTATAGAGAAATTGAGTGTAAAAACCTTCAAATATAATAAAGTTGCCCCTAAAATTTCTCATATGCAAGTTTTCTAAGTTTTAGGAGAAAGCACTCTTCCTCAACTCGATTTAGTGTTTGGATATATTTTGGGTCACAATGTGCATATGTTGTATTGGTTGGAGACCCCTCTGCAAAGGATATGCCAATGTCTGCATGTATTCTTTTTGAGATAATTCAAATCAAGCTCTTAAAAGCATTATTTAAAAAAACAAAACTACAAAGGTTAGAGAACATATATTAATGTTTAGAGAATCTGCAAAGTGCAGAGAAGTTTAGTGCAAAAACCTTCAAATATAGTAAATTTGCCTCTAAAATGTTTGAAAAAAGGTATGGCATAGCTAAATGCTTGATAAATCCTCAATTTATTGTAATCTCACCTGCATTTTTTGAAATTTATCTCTAAATTATAGATTTGAAGGTGAGGAAACCTACAAAGTATAGAGAAATTGAGTGTAAAAGCCTTCAAATATAATCAAGTTGCCCCTAAATTTCTCATATGCAAGTTTTCTA
Source organism: Adiantum capillus-veneris (assembly GCF_014529385.1). NCBI lineage: Eukaryota > Viridiplantae > Streptophyta > Polypodiopsida > Polypodiales > Pteridaceae > Adiantum > Adiantum capillus-veneris. Next base: position 49,423,093 of record NC_140960.1, read on the forward strand.
AGTTTTTAGGAGAAAGCACTATGCCTTAAAAATTCTAATTTGCCTTTAAACGCTCGAGAAAACCTATATTTAGTGCAATCCCACTTACAAATTTTGAGATTCACCTTTGAATTTTAAGCCAACCCAAAGGCGAGAGCACTGACAAAGCTCAAAGAAATCTAGCGTAAAAACCAAAATAGCTGAGAATTGTGGGAGTTTCCTCCTATCATCCACCTTTGCCATTTGTTGAGGTCTACTCCTACCTTGGGCTTAGCACATCTTCTACCTTGGATTTTTTGGATTGAGCTTTCCAAATTGTGTCAACTCTAAATTTTGTCAATTTTCAATTTCGTAGATGTCAATGTTGATTTTCAATATTTAATTCCTGATTGTGGATTTCGTCGATTATCGCTTTGTCAATTGTTGATTGTAAAACCAATGCTTATTCTCCCTCCCCTCTCTCTCTAGTGCCGATATGAGAACACACACACACACACACACACACACACACACACACACACACACACACACACACACACACACACACATGAATACATGCATCTAGCTTTTGTACTTTGAGCATCGAAGTCAAGGATCATTTACGACGACATAGAAGGTCTATCCAAACCTCCGAAGCCTCTGAAGGGAGGTTCATTGAGCAACACATGGAGAACAAGTGAAAGGGTCACAATGGCTTTCAAAAACAATAAGAAAGTGATAAAATTGTTAGGTTGAATTAAATTGGTATCAGTGTTTGGGAAAGGATTGCCTCAGCTTAGTCTTGGAGTCGATTGAAAATCGAGACTAGCTAACTGCAAACCATGGTAAACGGAAGAAAAACTGATGAAATATGTGAGAAAGTTGTTCAAAAATTTTGCAAATCTCAAAATTTCTGCTAGTATTTTTGATTTTCTTCCTTGTGAGAGAGAAACTCGATCAGCAGCCGCTTAATAAAAGAGACTTTCTTGAACGTTAACACTGACTAGAATCAAGCTATAAAATACAAGAAATGTAAAGCCATGTCAAGTTGTGAAATGAAAGGTGAAATAAAAAGAACTAATTAATATTTATATGTGTGTATAGAATTTATTAGAATTATGCAAAGTGAAGCTTCACTTTAGCATTTTAAAACTATAGATTGCAAAAAAAACATATGTGTGTGTAAAATTTACTAAAATTTATGCAAGGTGAAGCTTCACTTTAGCATTCTAAAACAATAGAACTCAAGAAAGCATTCTAAAACAATAGAATTCAAGAAAAGTAAAGACATGTCACGATGTGAAATGAAAGGTAAGTCTCCATCATGTCAGGATGTGAAATGAAAGGAGTCTCCCTAACCCAACACAACACTAAGAGTTTGTTTTAGAAAGCCAAAAATTCTTTATGGCCTTCAAAATGTAAAGGAGAGCCACCCTTCAAATGAATTTTTTTCAAAAGAGTAGGTAGTGGCCAGCCTAGAAATTGAGGGACGGAGTGAAATTTACTAAAATTTATGCAGGGTGAAGCTTCACTTTAGCATTCTAAAACAATAGAACTCAAGAAAGCATTCTAAAACAATAGAATTCAAGAAAAGTAAAGACATGTCACGATGTGAAATGAAAGGTAAGTCTCCATCATGTCAGGATGTGAAATGAAAGGAGTCTCCCAAACCCAACACAACACTAAGAGTTTGTTTTAGAAAGCCAAAAATTCTTTATGGCCTTCAAAATGTAAAGGAGAGCCACCCTTCAAATGAATTTTTTCAAAAGAGTAGGTAGTGGTTTTTTCAAAAGAGTAGATAGTGGTCAGCCTGGAAATTGAGGGACGGAGTGAAATGACTTTAAGTATTATAAGTTTAGATAGAGTACTAAAGTCTTTTTGGCTTTCCATTAACTCCTTCAAAATTTCTTTTCATTTTCTACTATCCTAGCACTTACCCTTCAATTTTTCATTTCCAATAAATTGTTTTTTTAAAGTTCTTCTTGAAATGAAGAGAATGTGACACATGGAGGGTCTCTCTTTTCTTGATTTTTTAAATAAAAAAATTAGCAAAACTCACAATTGTGAGTGGATTATATTGAGCAGCCCAAAAAATTACAAGGTTTTGTCATTCTCATGTTAAGCCATGACAACATCGAGGGATCATAGTTACAAATAGGGTAGCCACCCCTACCACCCTGCCTCATTCTGATATCTTTTATTTATCGATGGCCAAGATTTGCCCCCATCCTAGGCATTCCATCTGCTGATAACAAGGCACAAGTAGTCCTAGACCAATCCTCTGAGTGCTGCTGGCGTCCGAGTGTCCATATTAGCACTTTGCTTTCTTGTATAATTTCTGCGAAGCTTGCCACCTCAGATCCTCCTTCAAAAACACGGCGGTTCCTTGTTTGCCATACACTATGAAAGAAGAAGTATCTGACGATCTGAGTGCTGATGAGGAGTGCAAGACGACCTGAATTTTTCCCTCCAAGGCATAGGTCAGTCTTGAAAAAACTAATTTTCCATGTTCTCTGGACCCACTTGCATACTTTCCCTACGAGGCCTTGAAAATTTTAAGATGCTTCATATATAGTATAGAAGATGGTACATTTAGTCTATTTAGAGGAGTAAAAAGTCATTGAATTTACATTGTGAAAAGGCTTTTCATTCCCTGCAGACTTACCTTTCACTTTTGCATTATAAACTTTACTCTTTACTTTTTCAATTTAGATTAGATGTTTTGTGAGGTTTTTTTTAAAAGTCAACCAATGAAGAACATTTGGAGGTCGTCTCCTTTCTTGAAAATATTAAGTTCCATTTTATATAGTATAGAAAATCCCTTGAAAAAAAAGCCAATTATATCTTTAAATATTAGAATTTTTATTGAATAACAAAATCTCCATGAAATTATTGTTTTTTGTTATGTGTACTTAAAATGGTACATAAATTTTATGTAGAGGAGTAAAAAGTCTTTTGACTTTACATTTAAAAAGGATTTTCATTTCCTATTTGCTTACCCTTCACTTTTGCATTATACATCTTACACTTTATTTTTGCAGTTTAGATTAAACGTTTTGTAAGGTTTTTTTTTGAGTGAACCAATGAGTGACACGTGGAGGCCCTCTCCTTCCTTGAATATATAGTACTAGTATGTGACCCACGCGTTGCTGCGACTAATTATAAGCAAGGCTTAACTCTCTTCCCTCACCTTCCTCCCAAGATGACAACATGTGCAAACATTCTCTATGCATCAATAAGGTAGTGCCAAATATATTCTTGGATGCTTAGTTATTAAATAAGATCATCATCCAAAGTTATGATAGGAAACTATAGTTGGCTATCCATAGTGACATCCCGTATAGAAAATGGAGGAATGTGTTTATCCCTATAACCTTTTTGAAACATAAAGTAAGTTGCTATACTGCTCCATTGAACTTGGTATTCTTTAATGCTCATTGGTTGGCAAACCGAATATTGCTAAAGGCCTTAGTATCCATATGGATGAAGGTTGTTCAATTCTAGTTGTGAGACATGTGTCCCTCAAAAAGCCTTAAAAGTCCTTAAGAAAAAAAAATCATGTCCTTTCTTTCAAATGCTATTTCCTAAAGTTGCATTTATTTTTTGGTTGGTTGAAAAGGCTTTAAGAAGATAGAACAAAGGAATAAAGAGTGTATTCACATAAGAGTTTGATCCTTGATGTGAAGTATTGATTCAATTTTTTTTTCAATATTTTGATTTATAAAGAGTCCTTTCATTTAAGAGCTTCACAAAAAATTATGTCATTAAATTACTGAATCTATATGTTTTTATGAAAACATTGAAATATTCTTTTGTTTTAGTTTTTCAATGTGTCTTTATTTTATTATTATTATTATTATTTTAGGTTTATTTCATTTTGGTATCAAAAGATAATGTGGAATTATGCAACTTTCACTTTATTATTTTGAAAAATCACCAAAATATTCCTCTAATTTGTGAAAATTCACAAATCAGAGGGGTATTTGGGTTTCAATTGATATTGTGCAATGTGCACCTTTCACTTTATCTCAATAGAGGGATTACGCACAAAAGAAACTCCACTAATCACTCTCTTTGATTGAAGAGACGATGAAGTTCAAAGTGAATGCTTTTAAAAAACACCTAAATACCCCTCTAATTTGTGAAAATTCCCAGAATATCCCCCAAGTTTTAAAAATTATACCCTTGTATCTATTTTGGTTGGATTCCTCAAGATTCTTAATTTATTCCTTTTTGACAGTTGAGATTAGTCTTTGAATGCTTTGCATGTAATTTGTCACAAATTACTTTGCAAAGAAGGCAATTATGTCTAAAAATATAATGACGCAGTTCATCTCTAAAGCGTACATAACCAACTCAAATTCTAGTTTTAGCATCTTGAATTGATATAGAATCAATCTTCTTATGAAAAGCTACAATTTCTTTTAGCTTTGGAGATATTTAATCTCATGAACATGGGTATTTTGAGAATTTTGAAAAATTTGAAGGGTATTTTGAAAATTGATGACAAAATATTGGGGGTATTTTGGGAAATTTTTGAATTTGATTCAGAATTTTTAGAAATTAGATGGGTATTTTGGTAAATTATTTGTGATTATGTATGAATAATGGATAATATAAATTTTTATTAAAACACAACAAAAATTCCATGTGATTTTAAGCACTCATTATAACTTTCTATCCATAAATCTCATCCTCCCCTTAACTTAGCAGGCCTTTGTGCTTCCTCACCTTGTTCTCCTAGCATGGCCTAATTGTTCTAGGATATGTAGATAGGATGTGTAACTTTAGTATATATGGTGTATGATTTATGAGTATTTGTACACTTGCATATCACATAATATTTCAATCACGGTTTCTAAGATTTTGTTGCCTGATTAGCAAAGAAAATGCATTTACTATTATCAAAGACTTGATGGATAAGTTCATCTCTCTCTCTGTCTCTCTCTCTCTCTCTATCACACACACACACACACACACACACACACACACACACACACACACACACACACACACACACACACACACACACACATTTGGTCATTGCCTATAAAATTTAACGCTATCTTTTGCCACACAACTGACGCTTGATGAACCCAGTCACTTCATTCATCTAGCTACACAACAAGCACCTTGGTTGCTATATAACTTGAAGCGCCACCCCCCCCCCCCCCCCCCCCCCCCCCCCCGCCTCCCTCTCGCACCCTTTTTGGAACATAGATAGACTATGGGCATAAGCCCTAAAACCCTTTATATTTGGTAAACTTTACCTCTTCTAAAATTGGGTAGAATACCCTATGGGCACTAGACTTTGTGCTTGAAAAGTAATTAGGTTTATTTTAAGAAAACCAAGTGTAGTACATGGGCCTATATGGACACTCTCGTATTATAACTCAATGGGTTGTTGAGTATTTACCCTCATGGTATACCGCTCCCATGTCTTTTCACTTGGCTATGCAAACTTAGTGATCCCTTTGGGGAATATTGCAGTGCCCTCCCTCGTGCACTATGGGCCTCTCGCCTTTCACCGACTATGGTAGCCTAGTGTGAAGGGGCTCCCGCCACTCCTGTGATCGCCTATACATGATGGTATACTCACTCTTGGCTGCTTGTTTTCTCTCTCTAAGGTATTATATAAGCTTTACTAATGATATCTCCCTACTAACCTTCCTCTGCGTAGCCAATTGCCTTGGGTAATGATCTGATCTTGGAAGTGTGAACGATGAGATCCTCTCAACTCTAGTTTAATGCTCCCTCAAATAGTATAAAAGGTGAGGGATGCATTTTCCCTCACTAAGCCTTGGAGTTTTTTTGTGCGTGTGTGTTTTGGAAAGTTAGGAGAGTGTAGTGAAACATTTCTGCTATTGATTGGGTTGAAGCATAATGGAATTGGTTGAGCATATTAGGCCATCATAGGTTGGTGCTATAATCACTATGATAAAGGGTAATTTCATTGTTGATTGTTTTGGGTACTTACTACAGTTTGTAAATGAGCAATTTTAAAAAAAGGGTAGATTGATGTGTGCACTGGGCGATAGATTGAGAAAATGCATCTCCATACCCCTTGGATTTGAATACGAGTAGGTTTTTTTTAGTTATGTTGTCCTAAAATTAACACCTAGCTATTTCAATGGCTATTTTGCTTGTCAAAAATAGATTAAAAAAAAAGAAAGAAACCTCCAGCCCTTTCATATGCTAGAATCTCAAAAAGTGCTTGAAAGTTTGTTACCCTAAGATTGGTATTAGGTTGTGGCCTTGACACTACTGGCCATCCCCTTAGTCTGTTAGTAAGCAATGCTTGGTTTTGTTTTAAGAAAAAAAAAGGTTTGTTTGATAAATCCGTGATGGTGGTGGCACTGATGGGCCTACGTTGAATTGTGCCCTGGAGGATGTATATATATATATATATATATATATATATATATATATATATATATATATATATATATATATATATATATATATATAAATAATATATATATATATATATATTGAACCAATGTAATGGAAATGGCCTAGGAACATTGAGAATAGCAACATTAAGAGAATTATAGTGAGCATTTTTATGAGACTACTTTGAGAACATAGAGGGTGAACTTAATTAGCGATAGCAACACAACCATTATACTTAATTAAATTGGCATGAAAAATAATTTTGCAAGAGAGAGAATTAGATAACATGACAATAGTTGAGGATCGGATTTATGTGGAGCCAGTCCCCCCTCCAAAAGGCTTTTGTAGTATAGTTTTTTCCATAAAGAGAGACTTGGTACAATACAATCTTTTTGTTCCTTATGACCTAGGTGATGCAATGAATATGGAAATCTTCATGCATCACGAGCATAGAACAAACTTTGTAAAAGCATTAACCATCCTTGCCTCAGTCCCAAGGCCTCAAACACCTTCAAAGGTGGAGAGAGCTAGCGGGGAATGAGGGTAGGGAAGAGGAAGAAGAAGTAACATACAAGAAAGAGATAATTCTTCACTTATCATCACTCCTCTTTCATAGCATAGCATAATAATGATCATGACAAATATGGAAAGCTTAAGCATTAAAGCATGGATCTTGGTTAGATTTGCATTCCATAGCCAAGAGTGTTGGTGTAGGCTCTCAACATCTCAACAAGATTGGAGAAGGAGATGGAGTTCTTGCACTTTGCCCAAGTGAGAATGAGCTTGTTAGAGTGTGTGTGAGAGAGTATACCCCCCAAGCACACCCCTAGCTGCTCTTGGTTGACCCCTCCTTGTAGCTCAAGCTGAAATTTGATTGGACCCCTACAAGCCTAGCACATGCTTTACTCAGTAGGACAAGTGTCCTTCTTACCCGTTTGAAAGAGAGGGCTTGATAAATGCTTAAAAAAAAAATTTAACGAGCTAAATTCTCATTGGACCTCTCTAAGGGTCAACCAATAGTCTTTAGGCACATTATGGGGGAAACCTAGCTAGGGACTTGACATGTGTCCTATTTGCATCTTTGAGCAAGGGGTGCCCTTTTAGAGAAGGAGAGGCCATTCAACCACCTCCCCTACTTGCATGGCTTACCCCCTCCTTTGTAGGCTTGCATGTTGACTTTCAAGCCTAAGAAACTTGCCCCCCTACTTGCTTAAGCACTTAGCCATCAAGCATAGGGTTAGTAAGGGTATGGGCTCTCTCTCTCATGCCCCTAGCTTCAAGGGCTTGGACCCTCCTTGTAGGGATTGCTTTGACTTATCAAGCTCATGCCTAGCTTAAGCGTGCACCTTAGTTATCAAGCATCTAGGCACTTTAATCATCAAGCACCTCAATCATAGGCCTAGCTTAACCTAAGGTCTAAGGACTTTTACACACGAACCTTTGGATGTCTTTAATGAAGATATCCCTAAGGTCTTTTAAGCCCCATTAGTTGGAATTTCTCTTTGATATACCATCTCCCATTTGGACCCATTACCTTTGGTCCCGTGCCGAGATACATATAAAAGCACATGTCTATATTCTAACTCTTGTTCCTATTTATTCCCCAACATTAAATGATCAGTTTAATATGAGAAAATCATTTGGTTATAGTTAGCTATTAGATTTTATGACATTATCTCTCCCTTGAAACCATAGCCGTCCTCGATTATGAGGTAGAACAGATAAAGCCTTAGTCATTTTCTACAAACGGAGGCGTAGAAATCCCTACAAAATACCAAAAAATAGCAGAACATAGCTCATGAATGACAAACTTGCATACCTGATAATTGTACTTGCACATAAATCAAGCTATACGCAAGAGGAGAGAGACAGAGGGCGATAGAGAGTAGGAAAATACGTGCAAGCATACCTCCTAGAGCGGAGTCCTACGTCGGCATGGTGAGAGAGAAGAGACAAGGGAGAAGAGAGAAGAGGAGAGGAAAATCACATAGGTGCTGGGTGCAATCTCCTCCCGTACAAGAGTGAGCATTTCTCTCTTGCATGCATTTATTTATACATTCTTCAATGCTCAAACATGAATACACATTGGCCAGTTGGACTTAAATGGCCTTAGCTCATAATGAGAATTTAAATAATTAAATTTCCATAAAGATGCTATCCTTTCGCATAACCCTTACTCTTTTCCACATGTCACCTATACTAGATAATAAAATATCAATTCCATTATATGCCTCTCCGTTAGAAAGCAATTGTCCTCAAATGATATTTGTTAAAAATAGTGATTAGTATTCTATGTCAAAATATCACATAGTAAAAGAAAAATTTATTAAACTAAACAATATTGCTTATGCCTGTAGTCATCCACATACTACCTATTCTAGTGCCCCATACCACTAGAGTAAACAATATATTTTATACCCTGATGAATCAGGATATCATTGGTCACACTCAAATGTAATAAATCAATTTTGATCAATTTGAAGTTCAATTCCATAAACAATGTCGTGACAGGAAATCATCGTATACAAATTCCTAATTAGTGTGTGCATTATTCTAATGCACACACTAATTAGTGTAAGTAAAGACACACCAAAACTTAAATTTGTTAATTATTAGTTACTTGCAAAATCTAAACTTGTTAGATTTTATTACTTGCAAGATTTTTGGTATGATCTAATGACTTTGTGCTCATCCAAAAAATGCTTGACATAGCTTGCCACCCCCCCCCCACCTAGAAAATCAACTTAAGAAATCTCAAAATCAAAAGGGACTCCAAGTAGCAATATGATATGCATATCATACCACATAGCAAACCTCCAATCACATAATCTCACGTGGCAACCACAATTCCATGTCCAAGTGATGTGGCCACCATGTGCATTAAACACGCAAATCAAAACATCAAATTAACATGCCTAGAGAGAGCATATGTAATTATTCATGCTCAACTCTAAGGAGACTATCATTGTCCATAATTTTAATGACACTCACCTTAAACTTAATGTGTTGGCACACCATTCAGGAAGACTAAGAGACCACGCAGAGGAAGAAAATCAACTTGGACAATGTGGGCCTCTTCAAAATCACTGAGTTATTAAATGTTGGAGCACCCTCCCTCCTCACCTACTAATCAAGATTGCATATGTGTATACACAATAACAGTTTCTTATATGAAACCCTCTCAACTGCTAACCTTCTACCATGGTGAAATCTATCCATAAGGAAGTGAACCCAAGAGACAACATTGTGGACTAGAAGAGGTGATTGCATTTCATGAGACAATGTTCCAAATAAAGAAGCACAAATTGTGCCATGTATGGTACACCACACTTAATATACACGAGTGGGACTCCTGCTGCTTTTGGTGGCATGCCGCCTATGAAAATAAGAGCATTGTACAAAGCCATGAACATATGCTTAAAGAAAATCATGGAACCATAGCGTATTGTCTCTCTAGCTTTCTCTATGTTTCAAAGGAGTGACTTAGATAGTGTTCAAGGCACCCTTTCTTAGGACCTCAGGCATTTATAAGATTTAGACATATTTTCAATCACCATTTCTTTGTGATAATTTTTGTGCAACGGGTATATACTTACTATTGTCTAAAGTGGTTATGGAGGGCTAGGATAGGTGTACATACCAAGAAGCTCATAACCCTTTCCTACTTCAAAATTTCCTTTATTAAATGCACTCCAAGAGACCTCCAAGTGATGATCTCTTGAATAGGAATCACGTCAAAACTTTTCAAGTATTCACAAAACACTCTATGCTTAGTGGATATATTGACCAAAGAAGTTTCAAGGACAACATTTTTATTTGGTAGCCCTTGGCTTATGATTTGTGATAGGTTTGATTGCCAAACTCCTTGAAAATGAAAGCATAGGTGATTGCACTTGAAAATAGTCATAAATCTTTGTTCATTATCTCGTTAGGGCCTACTACTAGAGAAGGTGCTCGTTACTAGCCTAGCAAGAATATTTTCATGGATGAAGTTAGAAGCATGCATGTATTGTAAAGCATGTATGTGGGCTGCAAGATTGAGGGGGTGGAATCATCCACATTGTCCATGGGCACATGGATGACCAAGTGGCTCTAGGTCACCTACAAGATATGCTAAATAAACACATGAAAAATAGAGACATTGTTGTAGATCCCTTGAGTAGTTGCTCACAATTTTGAGGGAGAAAGGAACTTTTCTTTTACAGGGAGTGAGAGGAAGATCTTTTAGCTGAACATTCATGCCAATGTAGAGCAACCATACTCTAAGTATGATGAGATAAAGCTAGTCATGAACAAATAAATTGACAAAAAGGTGATTTTTAGAAAGAAAAAATGAGGGGTTGGAGCTCCCCCATCATCTGTGTGCACGTGGACGATGGGGGAGCTCCAACCCTCCCTATTAAAAAAAAATATTTTCTCTACAATGGTTGTGGAGAAACAAGCCTCTTGACAATATGATGAGGTAAATACATTTGTACACATAGCCATATACATATCTATATGATTTATAAAACTTGACAAAATATTTTGGCGCTCCCCATCGTCCACGTGTGCGCAGACGATTAGGTAGCTCCAAACACCCCTTTTTTACCCAAAATCTTAGGTGATCATAATGGGGGCCTGCCAATTCTCTCTCTCTCTCTCTCTCCCCCCCCCCCCCCCCCCCCCCCCCCCCCTCACTTTTATTTTTCTCAAGATTCTTTGCTCTACAATTGCTTTTCAGTAGAAACAAGCCTCTCGACAACATTTGTAAAAGTATGATGAGGCAAAGCTAGATGTACACATAGCTGTAGACATATTTATGCAATTTATAACAACTGCCAAAAAATGTTGGAGCTCCCCCATAATCCGCGTGGGTGTGGAATTAGGAAGCTCCAAACACCCTTTTTTTCCCAAACTCGTTCTCGTGATGGACAATGGGGATCCTTTTTCTCCCAAAATTCTTTGCGTTGGAGTGGGTGTGTACAAACAAGCCTCTTGGTAGTGCTTAGACATACTTAGCTTGAATATTATGTAGTAGAACACTCTATTGAAGGACTATGACTGACTCTCATTTTGTTTTGGGTGCGTTACAACTTTGCTATATGAGCCAATGGTGATACACGATTATCATATACCTAAAGCTTCTATTTGAGCACATGCCAATCAAAACAATGCTTGCCACCAGATATAGCCTCAGTCCAAAGTGCTGCAGTTTGCCTATCATGCCACAAAAATACTCTCTTTTTCTACCTTGAGAATTTCATCTCCACCTTCCATTGATGGTTGCACAACATTGTAGCATATTGCAACAAACATTGAAGCCTATGCTTGGAAAGCTTGCTATAGTGCGATCTCTCTCTCTCTCTCTCTCTCTCTCTCTCTCTCTCTCTCTCTCCATGTGTTATGGATAATGGTAGGGCTCTACTCCTCAACAAAACAAAGGAAAAGATCTATGTACTGCATCCTCCCTTGCCATAGTTTCCATCAATAGCTCTGCAACACACATGCAAGCATTGAACTCTCCTCTCCACACCCAAACGTAACCAACTAACCTTTCATCTCTTTTGTGTATTGAAAGGTAAGATGTAGCATAGCTTTGACGTGAAATAATCATTAAATAAAGTCTAGTAGAGTAGCTTCAACACTTCATTGCACAATGAAAGACATTGAAAAGAGGTGAGTATACATGTGAACTTAGATCAATAGTACAATGCACAAGTGGTGTCGATGGATTTTTTTTTTTTTGGTTGGAGGAGACTATATTAACACAAAGGCTACATGCCATCTTTTAGTACTCTTGAAGAGCTCATATGAAATTCACATCAAAGAAGAGTCTAGCTACACATATCATGATATTTAGAAGAAAGAATCCACTCAAAGGGAGTTTCTTGCCTATAAACACATGTATTATGTGAGTGTGCACATTCTTCGTCATCAACCCATGCAAAAATCCAAGGAACACATGGTCATACATCAGCCTTGGACTAACGGCCATAGAGCTTGCCTTTTTTTTGGGTTAGCCACATAAGGTGTATCCTTTTTGTTAATGAGTTGAATGCAATTTGAAATATTAGCTCTTTTGTTACTTCCATCTATGTAATGGTTTTGGATATAGTAAGTAGTACCCTTTTGATAAATTAATCACCCAAACATTTCCCTGAATTTTATCTTCCAAAATGTATTTCCTAGGGCTACTACAAGAGCATGAAAATTTTGTTCTAAGTTATCTCTCATGTGCATGCCCTCTATGTAATCTTTTTAGATATATTTCTTACATGTTTTAAGAGAATGAACTAAAACTTTGAAATCACAACACACATCCAACCCTTGTAGGTGGAGCTAACAAATAAAATGCACTCAGATGGCACATGGTTTTTGAGTTTTGACAGAGAGTTGCTATGATGTACACATAAAGGGACAACCTAGTTGCACCTTCCCTAAGTTTAAAAGAGAGGAGGAAGAGAGAATCTATGCTTAAAGCCTTTCTAACATGTAAGCAGGTGTATTATGTATATGTGCACATACTTGTACTTCAACCAAAAGAGCAGATGGTCATTCACCTGCCTCCACTAGATCCCATGGACCTTGCATTTGCATTGAGAAAAATATGCAAGATACACCCTAAAATGTGTAGTGAATGTGTGGAAAAACAAAGTGGTTTAGAGTTGTACATCGAAGGAGTCATCTCTTATGTATGAGCTACAAAATTACTTATATCCACCCTTTGAAGTATTTTTTGAATCCCCTTTTGTTACAGATGTATGCTTTGTGATTCATATCTTGATAGATATTTAAGCTCGGTTAGGAATTTTGGAAACTAAAGCATGTTTTTTAGTGTGTATCCTATGAGTAATGGCTATTTTTTTGTTAGCTTTTTTGTGTCACTAGAAAATGCTCCAAATGTAGATTTGAAAAGCTTGCACAAATGTTTTTCATTGCAAAATCTCGAAATCAAAAGCTCATTAAAAAACACACTCTCATGTTTGCTAGTTCTAACCTCCTCTTTGAATTCAACAACATGATCATCGACTTTAACCACATATTCTTCATATGTTTTTGAAATTAAGAGGGGTTCCAGTCCCAAAGTGAGTAGATAAGGAAGACATCTCCAAACTAGAATTGGAGTAAGTGCTAGGAACTTCTTCCACTATGGTTTTGAACAGTCCCCCTTGGATTACACTCTCCTCAATAGAAACTATGCTCTCAGTATCCCTATCGAATCCCTGATTTACTATGACATAACCTGATCTAAGGTGCATACATACCCAAAATGCTCAAAGATATAGAATACCTAGGCTTTAGAACCAATACCAACTCGTTTCAATTGTCAATGTTCATAACTTAAAACTAGCTATTTGTCAAGCTTGATCTCGATCACTCTTGTACAATCAATAGCTACTATAAGCTAGTCTATTATTCCATAGGTATATAGAAAGACTCTTGGTCAAAATTTCTAGCTTCAATTCTGCCAAAGTAGCCAAAGGAAGAATTGAAAACCTTCAATTCCAAAAAACACAATTTCTAGTAGCAAATAGTGTCCAAATGACTCCAAATTTTTCAAGCTATTTGTATGATAGATATACTAACCTTGGCCACCAATCAATGTCAAAAATGATTTTTGTGGCTAGCAAGAGGTAACAACAAGCTTCCTTATTATCTACTAAGTTAAAAATGCACTATTTTTCACTTTTATAGTTCCCCACTAGTTAAGTGTATGTTCAATAAGCTTGGAATGTGTTTTATAATTCTTGGGCAAGTTAGTTCAATCTCCCAATAGTTTCAAATTTTGAAAGTTTCAGATGCAATTGAAGTGGCTATGAAAATCAAAAGTTTTCCAAATTACTTGAGGATTCACATAAATACTCTATTACTATCCTAGATCTTTTTTCCTTTGAAAAATTTCTCGAAAGTTGACTTTTTGGTCAGAGTTTATAATAAGCATGCTTTTTATCTCTTGGAACAAAATGAAGAGTTTTTCTTACTTTGTTTACTTGTATTGGATGTTCATACTATAAATAACTCACTCATCAAGTTTCATGGAGTTTGGTTTAGTTTCCAAGTTTCTAAACGAATTTTTGTGTTTGCAATTAGACTTTGATGATACTTAGGCCTATCTAACAACTTACAACTCCAAATGTCACCAAACTTGAATCAAGGTCTTATTATACTATGTTCAAGCTTGTGGTGCTATCAAATGGTGAAACTTTTTCATTGCCAAGTCCTAGGATAATAAGCACGCTTATTATCTAGGTGTCCAAATTTGTAACTTTTTTTAACTTTTTCAACTCTCATAGTTAAACCAAGATACTTTAAGACCTATTAAGAGGTCTCAACATACCTTTAATTACCACTTTGACAAAGTTGGAAGTTGTTTATGCTTGACCGTTACACTCAAATGAAATCAAAACTTCTAGAGCCTTCACAAAAGCACTATTGCTTTACCTAGGCAAGATGTACTTGAGAAAAAGGTTGAATTTTTTACCTTTAAAAAAATAACACTTATTATCTACATGCCAAAAAATGCACTTTTTTGGAATTTTGATGACATTCAGGTCTTACGTAGCCTATTGCAAGTAACTTTGGCCGAAAAAATTCACATGTGCATGCATGTTATATAGAGAAGATAATAATCTCTTTTTTAGCCAAACCTTGACATTTTCTTCAAAAGCTAATTTTTGACTTACCGGTGAGTTTCCACAGCTTTCCCAAGATCAATGATGACCAAAAGTGAATATTTTGGTCTTTTGAGCTCACCTCATGAGTCCCATATTTGAAAACTCTTACATGTTGTAAAACACTTTTACTAATGATGATTCAAGTGGTGATATAGGTCAAAAATACTACTCGATGTCTACTTAACATACTCCTAGTCAACTCAGCAGAAGGTAGTGAAAAGTTTCCACCAATACTTGTTTTGTTTTCTTTTTGAAATGAGTGTCAATTTCCACAGTTTGATATTTTCTAAGCTATCAACCACTTGAAAGCAACCTAACCTAAGCCTAAAGGTCCTTGGCAAGTACAACTACTCCCAAGACACCTCTACACAAGTAGACACACTTCGATTGTGCGGTCTCTAAAAGCTGGTTGTTGACTTACGTTAGAGGAAATTTTGGACAATACTAATGAGCACTAAGGTTTTCCCTAGTTTAGGTCACCTTGTCCTTGGCAATGACACCAAAATGTTAGCTCCCTAGTTACCAAGACTTGCTATCTTATTGTAGAGAAAATGTGAGCCACGTACATAAATTTCATATCATGGGCTTGAGTGGGCTCAACTAATGCATGGAGGCTACAAGAGGTTTTCAAAATCTTGGAGGACACACTCAATCTTGAACTACCCAAATCTATACTCAATTGTAGGTGAGGTAGACAAAGCTAACTAAAACATTCATAAACAAATCTCATCAATTTACTAAGCAAACAAAGTCCAAACGAGACTGAACTTATAGAATAGCTAGGCAATGACTAAAGACACAATCTGGAATCTCTTAGCCCCAAATACCAACTTTGATTATTAAAATCATAATTGAATTTGGATATTTGGACATGATGGAAGTTTTATATAAAAAGAATAGAAATTACAAAAGTGGGATCAAAATGTGCAAAATTGTATTGCCAGATTAGCCTGGTGCTAATAGATGGACAAAAAGTTTGATGCTTAGTTTGAAAGTAGATGGGAATGGCCTTACATTGTGAAGAAATTTTATATAGATGGATACTAACAATTGATGAACTTGGATGGAAAGGAACCCTATAAAGGTCAATGGCTACCGACTCAAGCCTTATTTGAGTTGTATCCTTCTAAGATATTTAAAGATAGAATGAGCTAAGGAGGTATGTTACTATTGTTGCACTTCTCACACATTCAAATCATATGCAAGTAGGGGCATAACCCACAAAGGTGGAGAGGCATCGAGAAGAAAAGGAAGCTTTGAGAAAGCATTGCAAGATTAGTTACACTTCTCTCACATTCAAATCATATGCAAGTAGGGGCATAACCCACAAAGGTGGAGAGGCATCGAGAAGGAAAGGAAGCTTTGAGAAAGCATTGCAAGATTACCAAAAAATCTCATTTCAATGTGAGTTAGATGTTGGTAGATGAATAAACCATCAACTAAGGGGAGTCCTAAATGATAGTGGTTTTTTGGTCCAGCTATCATGGAGAAAGAAACGACAAAATCCTAAATGTAGTCCTAAATAAATTGAGTGTGTATATGTATATTGCCCTAATAAAATTATTTAGCATAGGTGATCAAAACGTGCTATCAAGGCTACTCATGAAAACCCCTACTATTTGTTCTATATTTACCATGGGACTTGAAATTTCAAACTTTTTTAGTGCTAATTTTGTTTAGTCTTAGTGTGTTGTGGTTTGCTAAGTTGAGATGCTCATACCACTTCATCAGTGCTCTCTCTTTCTTTCTCTCTCTCTCTCTCTCTCTCTCTCTCTCTCTCTCTCTCTCTCTCTCTCTCTCCATCCTTCTCTCATGTTTTCATAGTTTGTGATACAAAAAACTAGGTGGTGCCCCTATATTTTCCAAATTGTGTGTATGGTGTTTGGGTGTGTTTTTCTTGTTTGGGGTTTGTGGGTTGGGCTTGCGCTAGGCCCCAAGCCCTATGAGCAAAACAAGAGCCTTCTAATAGTATAGCTACAATGATCACTTTTTATTTTTGCCAAGCATAATGTATGTTGTACTATTTATAACTCCCCCATATGAGGAGAATCCAATAGTGCATATATATTTGGTGGATCCTAGCTTGCACACTATGAGATATTTATTTGTGATCATGGATGGTACAAAGACAATCGAGTTCCACCTTTGGGGCTTCGCCAAAAACCACCCCCAAGACAAATTTTTAGGAAAGAATCGCCAAAATAATCCTTCTCGTGGAAATACCTTGGTTGGATGGTGGCCAAAAAGTAATCAAAAAACAACCAGTTGTTGGCTAGTAAGTCAATGGCAGGTGGTCGATGGTCAATGGTTTTTGGTTGATGGTCCATTGTCTTTGGCTGCTGGCTAGTGTTCAATGGCGAGTTGCTAAGTTCTACTTGGACTACACAAGGGAGGCTACACACGGATGCATGACTGAGTTTTTCTTGGACTTATATACAAAAGGGCAACTACACATGGGTGTATAGAGGGTCCCTTATATCTATATAAGGAGGCCTTATATATGAGCCAATACAGACACACACACATCCTTATTGAAGGATATCCAAACCCTTATCTCAGGGGGTTTACCTTCAAGAAATTATTCATATAATGTGCACTCAAAGGGTATTACAAAAACCTGTTTACTTACATTCTTAAGGTCATAAGATGACTCATTTTTCTTCAAAAACTTATGGTTTTTCTCTAATATCAATTAAAAACCCCCTTTTTGTTAATATAATCCTATTAAAATTTTGTCAATTGAAAAACCCATTCAGTTGAACCCAAATGGTAGCTTACATGTCTAAGAGGTGAACCCTCAAGCCCCTTATATTCTTACTTAATCTAATTTCCTAAATCGCCATCTAAGCTTTACCTTGAGAGCGCCTGGGTGGATGATGCTATCACTTTGTAATATTGTGCTAATCTAAAATTTTGATTTTCCATTAATATACTTTCTGTCGTATCTCTCTCTAATCTCCTTGCTACAAAATCGTATTTTGTTCTGCATTTCTTACATGGTATCAAAGCACTAGGTGATTGTGCTACTCTGCTTTGCATTCATCCAACAACCTTCATGAAAGGCAAGCTTGATGGCACCAACATTGTGGAAATTCAAATTTTTGCAATTGAGGATTTGTATGAATTGATGGTGGATACATAGCTGGAGTCAAATGGTGCTGACCCAAAGCCCATTGCAAAACCTGATCTACATGTCTTGTAATTCCACTGTATGCTACTCCTCTACGTGCATGGAAAAGAAGGAATGCAGATGGATCGTGCACCAATGTCATGTGTGTAAGTTATTGTGTTCTCACTTTGATTCAACATACCACTAGAGAAAAAAAATCTTGGAGCATGTTGCCTTGCCAATATGAGGCACACAAGCACATCAAAATTAAAAATCTAGAAAACCAACTTGTTGCTAAGAAGCTTACTAATGGAGAGAAGGTGGAGGCATTTATCAAGCAAGTCAAGGACCTCCAATATCAATTAGTTGTTATTGGTGTGGCTATTTCTCCAGAAGATTTAGCTGAACGCTGCTTTCAAATACTTCTAGCAAGATATGATGGTCTTGTGGTGACACTCAACACCTAGGTTTGTTCAAACCCTCTTATGTTTGAAGGATAGGGTGCAATGTTTCTTGAAGAGGAGATATGACTCAGGACCAGAGATGGAGGGGGTGATGTTTCTTTCATAGCGAAACACAAAAAGCAAGGAGACTACGTCAAATACCTCTAAGAAGAATCCCAAGAAGAACACATTTTGAGGTATCCATTTTTATTGTGACAAGAAGCATCAAGTTGAGAAAAATGGCATCATGAAAGCTTCTTGAAAGGAAAGATAATCCACCAACAATGTTAAGGTAGACCTTGAATGATGGGATGCCATAGAAGAGGTATGCTCATCACAACACAAGCTCCATTTCTTGATGGTTCTTGGATTCAAGATAGTTGTGCATCTTGACATATGACTAATAAGAAAGAATGGTATAGTTCACAAACACCCGTCAGTGTATTGTTGGGAATAATGCAAGCCAAAGGTTCTAGGACAATTTCTTTTTGAGCATCTATAGGTGAAATGGAGCAACTATCTGATGATGTGTTGTACGTGCCTCAAATTAAGAATAATTTTCTCTCGATGGCTACAATTGCTGATTGTGATCTTGAAGTTCGTGTTAGCATCAAGCTAACACGGATACCATTTTTCGGAGTTCTCATTGTAAAACACTTATTATTTTGATAAATTGGAAATATTGTAACTCCTATTTTCTCGGATAAACTCTGTAATTAATGAGTCGGGGCTACAAGCTTCCAGATTGTATCAACCTGTCATTACCCATCTTTGGTAGAACTCCCAGATTATTAGTTTTGACCACCAAAAACCTTGGCTAAGGTATAAAAGCCAATTTTTGTAAGTTATTTTCAAGTTTTGGATAATGAAATACACAGTGTGAGCTAACGGTGCTCACTCCTCTCCTTCTCGTGCTTCCCCTACTCCCTCCCCGGTTGTCACATTGCAGTCGTGTTTGTTGCATTGCAATCGTAGGTAAGAGCTCTACGCATTGATGTAAGCAAATCACAGTACTTCATAGTGTTTGGTGTCACCGACCCGTGGCCTAATTTTATCATAACTAAGAATTTACACTTTCAAATAAAAAACTATGCATAGGCAGGATATTGGGGCATCATTGCTAAGCATTTAGATGCATTCTGGGTCGCAAACTACTAGGTATAATCGTGATTTTGGAACTTGGACTAAAGTGGGGTTTGAGACTATAAGCACGTGTGCTTAGGTCTTATAAACATGTCCTAGAAGTTTCATTACGTTTGGATGTCATTTGCTACTGTACCAGATGTGATTTGTTTGCCGATGAGCGATTGGCTTTTAATGATTTCAATCACTTGAGTGTAGCTTAAGTTAGATGCGAGTTACTAGTTGTTTTCCAAGAGATTGACAACCTCTTGTATCCTCTACGCACTAGTCGAGTCAGCTTCATCCCATGGATTGACAATTTAATGGTGGTTCTCGCTAATAATGCAATAAGATAGGATGGTGAGGTTAAACATGTGTTAGACACGCGTCCCACATTTGGCACCGCTACCGGAGATCAAAGAGACATAAACTAGGGAAAAACATGAGCGTCTTATGAAGTTATCCTTTAACTTCCTCTACGATAGCATAGAGTTCAAAACTTTCTTTTAGAAATCGCATAGCTTAAGATTGTCGTCTTTTATTGTGTAGAGGTAGCTTGGAAGTAATCGTACTTGCTGAGTGCCTTTAGGATTGTAGGATTGTAGAAATAGATTAAGATTTTGAGGATGATTGGTAGACAAGACAAGTCTTAAGATCAACGCGGAAAAAACCATAAAAGACAAGAAACGAGTGTTTGTGGACACTTTCCACAACTCCATTACATGAGAATCTAGGAGTAGGGTAAGTACTATCTGAGGTGGATTTCAGAATATTGCTCTCTCTGAAAGAATCAAGTGTGAGTTGTTATTGGAAGTTGCAAAATTTCAGGTCTACGGCTAGAAATAGCTAAAAAAGACTCGAAACCACTGAATTCGACTGGAGAGTAAGCTTCAAAGTTGTCTGAACTAGTTGGTAAGCTCAAGGACACTTTGAGGTAAAAATTTCAAGAGTTGACCAAAACTCAAATTATTTATTTATTCTTGATATTTTAGGCCAAATTAAGTTTTGCCTTGATTCATAGGCTTAAAATAGCTCATGTAAAGACTGTCTTTGAAAAAATTGCAAAAAAGTGTTCATTTCAAGCCTAAAGTTAATAATCGCGATTATTAACTTTTAGCTCACATTTGGCCAAGGTTCATATCATTGACTCATTGCATGTGTACAAATAATTTTTTAAAGGCCCAAAGATTTGGATCACCAAACTGACAAAAAATTGGGTAAAAACTAAAGTTTGTACTGACTTTTTGAATCTTGAGTGTAAAATTGGAGAAAATTTGTCCAAAATTGTTGAAAATTGATTTATAGGCTTATATTTATGTGATAAACATGTGTACATGCTCAATTGAACAAAAAGATGTAACACGTTGTCAGTTGTAAATAATCATGATTATTTATATTTGTCCTATTTTTCAACTTTTTTGACCAAGTCAGCATACAATAATTTTACCATGTTGTAATAAGCCCACAAACCAAATTTGTTAAGATTTGGATCATTGGATTGCATTGTGACCAAATTTACAAAGTTAGTCTGCAGACAAAAAATTGATCATTATTTGACCAAAAATTGTCCAAACTTAATGAAACTTGGCTAGTGACCTTAACTTGAGGTGCTTAACAGATCTGTGTCAAAGTTGGGACAAAAATTTGCAAAACTTTAGCTGGAGTAAATAATTACGATTATTTACATCTGCTTCAAAACTTTATAATTTTGCAAAAATGTGGGTATATCACAAGGTCAAGCATATCAAGTAGACCCCACAAATCAATTTTGGTGAAATTTGGATCACAAAAGTGAGACTTAAGTCAGATTCTTGAAATCAGAGTCTGCGAACACAAAATACTTAATAAACTTGATCAGAATTTGTCCAAACTTGTTGAAACTTGTCCAAGGCCTTTAGCAGGTTGTATACTTGCCAAACCAAGCCAGAAAGTGTAAAAAATTGACAAAAGTAACTAATCGCGATTATTTACTATTGCTACCCAGGGACGTCAATTTTGACTTTTGAACTTTTAAAGTGTTAGACCATCATAATACAAAGCCACCGAGCAATTTTGGGTTCAATCGGATCCAAATTGGTACATGTTCACTCAGTTTCCACGTTGCAGATTAAACCTTTGATTTTTTGCTAAAGTCGAATCTGAAACTCAGTTTGACTCACATAGCTCGAGTTGAAGTGATACACATAGATCAATCATGAGGGTTAGCAAAAACTCTACTGTCTTTATAGAAGAATAGCTAACTTGATCAAATTTGTACAGGAATCAGGTTGCAGACAAGGAATCAGTAGCTTGACAGAGAGTTGCAATCGAATCAAGTGGAAATTGATGACAAGTCCATCCAAAGGTAAGTACTCTAACTAGGGCTTCATAAGTCTATATGAAATTTAGATCTGGTTGTGTACTAGGAAATCAGGGCATACTCGGGAGAAACCTCTAGTAGAGTATCCACCGAAGAAAGCGTGAATCAAGGAAATTCCTTGCACACAGTTCTTGAAGAAGTCTCAAACACTTTATCAGATTCAACATTTGAAATGTCTTCTTACTTGACTCACTCGGAAACCGAAACGACAATGCGCTATAAGCATATACTCTCTTTTTATAAGACTAACTGCCATGGAGCCCAGGTTTACTTGGACCCTAATGAGGAGTATGCTATTCGCATTGATGACCATGGTATTGAGTTCGAAGAAAAGATAAGGGCAAACAAACAAGGAAAATGTACATGGACAGAAACAGAACTCAATATGTACAAGTCAAAAACCCTTCTATGATAGACAAATGGGGGTTAGAAGTAAACACCATAATCCCAGATATGTCAGCAAAAGAAGGACCACCAACTTTAGAATTCGAGGATACGATCGAGTAGATTTCAAGCCTTTGAAATGTCTTAGTACGGATAATCTTAGGATCAGAGTCTATTGTTGGGAGGATAGAAACATAAAAGATCTTCTGTGGACTTCGCATGCCAAATCAGGACAACTAACGGCCATGAAGATCATCTATATCTTCAAGATCAAAGATAAGGGATCAACAAACCTACCAACCTACCTGTTTAGGGATTGTTATAACAACAACTTTGTTATGATGACTCCTGAAGAGGTAGAACAAACCAAATACCAAGGGTATTCCATAAGGGATTGGATATTGGGTTGAAGGACCAGAAACACTTCCAAGAGATGAACACCGTGAGAGATCATCTGGGAGTAATGTTAAGAAACCAAAAACCACCTCATCACGTAGAAAACCGGGTGACACTAAGGCCAGTCCAGGGCTACATGAGTCACTATTTCCAATAGATTGGTTCGAAGGACTCGAAACAGGACCAACTGCAGGAGACCGGGAGTTGAACCAAACAGACGCGTCAGACCAGCTGATTTTCAAAAATGGGTCAAAAAATATAGTGGATCAAGGGATCCATACGACCACTTAGCAAGCTTTAAGCAAGTGCTAAGAGCAGAACGTATATTCGATTTCCATACTCAATTCGAGGGGTTTGGAATGACATTAGAAGGAAAAGCATTGACATGGTTCCAAAACATTCCACCAAGGTCAATCATGGACTTGAACACATTAGCTCAAGGATTTGTAGCTGCTTTTTCCAAAATGGGGGTCAAACATAATACGGTAGCTCAAATCTATAGCTTTAAACAGAAACATGATGAGTCTGTTAGGGATTGTGTAACTCAAATGAAACAATACATTGCCAGATGCCCAAGGCTAGAGATACCTACAGAAGAACGACTTGTATCTTTGTTTCTAGAGGGACTGATAAACAAAGAACTTCATGCTATACTCTATAGTAAAAAGCATACAACCCTAGATGTCCCTAAGGATAACCAAAGCAAGAAAACAACATCCACTAAACCAACACAAGTGGGAACGACTGTTGCAGCACCGCTTTCAGCCATAGAAGATATTCTCGAAAGGATGAACGACATGATGAACAACATGCAAAAAGCACCTATGAGGGGACCGGGACAAGGGATACCTCAACAGGGACAACTAATTAGGCCACAAAAATGGTGTGCAATTGAGGGTAAATGGACCAACCATGAGACCCACAAAACAAAGTATGCTGTGAACATTCAGTACGTGCCTATGAGGCCACAAGGATAACCCATGTACATATATCACCCTAATATGGCACAAGCTCAAAGACCACCAATGGGTATGGAAAGACCTCAACCTATGTTGGGTCAACAACCTCCATACCCAGGACATAATGCAGTGCCTGTAAAGTACATGCACTCCGAAGGAGTCATAGATGAACAAGCATTAGTGCTTGTTACACCCTATGCGGAGCCTAGTCCATCTACAATAATGGTAGAAGGAGAATGGTATAATTCACATCCACCACCAATGGAAGAAACCACGACTTATGATCCACCAGAGCTTGCACCAATGTATTATGTAGCTAATCAAGGTGTTAGACCTCCCATGGTAAGACCCATGATTAAGCCAATAACGGGAGGTCTGACACCTTGATTAGCTAAAGAAAAACCAATGTGGTGGCAGAACCCCACCTTGAAACAAAAGAACCAAAAATTATAGTGTCGGAGAGCGAAGATTCCTTATACGGAATTCCATTTGTAGAGGAAGACTGCTCAGGACACTTATGGGAAAAAGTTAGAGAGATCAATGATAGAAGCCTAACTCTAAAGTCAGCTCCTATAGAGGAAGTTTGGTTGGATAACCTACCTTCTAATATGAACATGGATGTACAATCCTTGTATGGGGATTGCGGATCTGAAGCTTCAGGAACGTTGAAACCATTGACCTTGAAAACATTACCTTCTTACTTGGAAGATAACGAAGATGAATCCATAGTGTGTAAGACCACTCAAGTAAAAAGAGTTGAACAGACCCTAGAAGTAGACATCATTCATTCAGTCATGTCTACACCCATCCAATGCACTCTTACCTTGGGAGAATTGTTAAAACTCAGACCATACTTATGGAATGATCTATAAAAAACCCTAGAGAAGGTGGAGATAACGAGGCTAATCTCAAAAAATTTGGGAAAATTAAAAAACAAAATGGACAACAAAGAGATTCGATCTGTTTCCATGAACAAAGTCGAAGAATATTACGAAGAGGAAGAAGGAAACACTACCCTTCCAGTGAAATATAATGACATTGAAACCATGGCAATACTGGATAGTGAAGTAGACATAGCCATAGCCACAAAAGCAATATGGGAATCCTGGGGACAACCATCCATTAGACAAACTCGAATGAAATTGCAATTGGCTGACAGACACATTGAGAGACCATTGGGGCTGCTTGAAAAGGTGATAGTCAATTCTTGTGGAATTGAATATCAACACACTTTTACCATAGTAGACTTTGGAAAAAAACTCAATCATGAAATAATATTGGGAAGACCTTTCATGCGACAAGTAAAACTTATCCATTCTCTGTACTTGAAGCAAGTGGGATCTATAACAAGAGTAAATCCAAAAGATCACACTTATAGAGATGTCTTGAAAACACCCATACAAGAGTTTGATTCAGTGTCTTCAGCTGAGTCTAAGCTTTCATCCTGGTTAAACAAAGATACTCCTATTTGGATGTGTGGAGCTTCAAAAAACAAAAGCTTAAAATGAGAATAATGTATTCTAGAAAGGGACTGCACAGATGAAGCCTACGTGCCTGAACCCTTTTGAGAGCATGTGTTTGAGCCAATCGAGTAGAGTCAAATTTTAGCAACAATGGATATATGTGTGAATACATCTATGCCTACTCAATTTTGCAATGAGGATGGCTATGACATAACTCCCATCCAAATGGTTTCAACCCTCAACATTGAAGACAAAGATGAGGAACCCAAGGACTTGATGAAAGCTCAACAAGTTTTTTCAAACCTCTTCTACGATGCAACAAATGAGTTAGATGAACACTCAGCTACCTCAGAAGGTTCGGGGTCAAAAAACGAACATGTGAGAGCCCCGGGGCAGTCACTTATCAAAAGACCCCTATATCACGTGCGTTCAAGAGGTAATTAATAATACCCCAATATACATACTATACTTACACTGTGAGCCTATTTAAAAAACCCCCACCCCTCTCTGTATGTATACATTTTGGTCTTTTAATAATCCTCTCCGGTTAACTCACGTGATATCATATACATTCTAAAAAGTGACCGCCCCGGGGTGAGAGCTAAGATACTCTTGAAAGGAGGGGAGGAATTTTTTTTTGACTTTCCCAACCAGAAATCAAGAAGACAAAAATGGTATAGATGAAAAAGAGACACCAAAAACGCAAAAACACGACCTATGCCATCAGTATCCAGTAGAACCCAATTCTTGATGCAGATAGATGTAAATGATTGTATCAAAGACAAAATCACTTTCAGATATCCTTTAAATAAAAATTCAAAAATGTATAAAACATCGAGAAAAACAAGGAAGGATACTCAAGCAAACCCACATGATAAGAAACCACTCATGACCCGAGTTGAGCGGAAAAAGAAATATCACGAGTTGAAAAAAGGTCTAAAGGAGATATATAAGACCAAAATGGAAACCAAGAAGAAGATGGTAAGGATGTAATGAGTGTTCCATCCCATTACGAAAAGTATACTCTCAAAGATAAAAAAATCATAGTTGAACAACCTATTAGGGAACTACGTAAACAGGGTGAGTCCTACCAAGGGCCTGAAAACGCTAAAAAGATAGACCTGGTTGAACCAGGAGAAGAGCCTAGACCTGCTTACATTACAAATGACCTAATAGAAGAAGAAGAAGAGCTTTTTCTAAGCTTGTTAAAAGAATACCGAGATATCTTCGCTTGGTCTTACAAGGATCTCAAGGGTGTTGATCCAGAAATCTATCAACATATCATATCCATGAGAGATGATGCAAAACCAAGTAGACAAAGGCCATACACGTATAATGAAACATTTTCCACAAAGATAAAAGAAGAGATTGAAAAACTAAAGGAAGCCGAATTCATTTACGAAATTGAACACATAGATTGGGTGTCTCCAATTGTGGTAGTACCCAAGAAGAATGGAAAATTACAATTGTGTGTTAATCTCAAAAATGTGAATGCAGCTATCATTAGAGACAACTTTCTTCTTCCAATCACTGAGTATGTTTTAGAACGAGTCGTAGGAAAAGAAGCTTACATCTTCTTAGATGGATTTTCGGGATACAATCAACTTTTGGTTGACCCAAAAGATTAGCATAAAACTGCTTTTGCAACAGAATCGGGTATTTTTGCCTATCGGGTTATGCCATTTGGGTTAACTAATTCTCCAGCCACATTTCAAAGGTTGATGATCCATGCTTTTAAAGAATATCTTAGGAATTTCTTAGAAGTATATATGGATGCTTTATGCGTAAATTCATCAATCTGGGCTGATCATTTTGAACACCTCAAAAAGGTATTCGAAAAATGTAGACTTTATAGGATTTGCTTAAATCCTGAAAAGTGCACATTCATGGGTAGACAAGGAAAAATTCTTGGACATATAGTGTCTTAAAATGGAATATCTATTTAAAAAATTCATGTCATTGCTGATTTGCCTAGACCAACAACAGTCAAGGGGGTACAAGCCTTCATGGGGCATTGTGGATATTATTGACGGTTCATCTATATGTACACTATAATTGCAAAACCCATGTATAGCTTGATTACACACTTTGAGTGGACCGAGGCATGTGAATAATCCTTCATGAAGCTTAATCAAAGCTTAAGCAAGCTCTCACCTCAGCTCCAATATTGAAAGCACCATATTGGAATAAGATATTCCACATACATGTAGATGCTTTCAATTTTGCTATCGATTGTATACTAGCTCAATCAGGAGACAGAAAACTTGACTTTCCTATTTCTTATTCTAGCCCACAGTTGAACATGGAGGAAGAGAATTACACCACCACCAAAAGGGAAGGATTAGGAATGATCTATGTCGTTAAAAAGTATAGACATTACCTATTCGCCAACAAGTTTATGTTCTTTGTGGACCACCAAGTTTTGTTGTACTTGGTCAACAAGCCATGTAGCACAGGAAGAATATTGAGATGGTTCATCATTCTTCTGGAATTTTATTTCACCGTGATTGTAAAAAAGGGCACTGCACATCAACGAGTAGATCATTTTTCAAGGATTGTTTCAGGAGAATCACCTAAAGGGGTAGACGATGACCTACCAGATACCTATTTTTTCTCCGTGGAAATGATACCTTGATGGTCGGAAAACATGGTATCATTGATCACAATAGCTCAAGTGGATTCACAAATACCACTTCCTATTAAGATCGGATTAATCAAGCAATTGGCTATCTATCAATTACTAGCTGGTAGGCTATACAAAAGAAACCGAGATGGAATATTGCTCTTATGCATTAATCCTCAAGAAAAAAACAGTACCTAAGTCAATCACATGTTACCATAGTAGGACTTCACTTTGTAGAAGACCAAATATGCAATGAATTTTGCGACTTGGAGTATTTTGGCCGACTATGAGGAGTGATGCTCGATCTTTTGTAAAGGATTTTCCTCAATGTAGGAAACAAACACCTATACCTCATGTAACATTTGTTTTAGATGTCACCTCTTCCTAAGTGGAGTAACTATATGTTCACTTACTGATCAAGCCAAACATTTCCTGAGGATATGAGTAAACGCCGTCAAAGAGCAATTAAAACTGAAGCAAGAGACTATGCTCTTATTGAAAACCAATTGTATCGGAGAGGTAAAGATCATCATTTACGTCTTTGTGAAAATGAAGACGAGTATATTCCGATTATAGAACAAGTACATGCTGGATTAGTTGGAGGTCACTTTTCTAGTGAGACCATTGCAAGAGAAATCTTGATGGCAGGCATATAGTGGCCAACACTTTTAGCAGATGCCAAAAAATATTTTAGAAGGTGTGATGCTTGTCAATGAGAAAAAATGCCAACACGTGTATGTTGGGATCGGAGAGCACACACACACAGAGCCAGCACGAAGAAGGAGATAGACACAGTGTGTGGCGGGGCGGTACTCACACTACAATGTGTAGTTATGAGTATAGTTATTATGAATGAGTAAATGAATGGCTGTACATGGGAGGCCGAACAACGGGCAGCCGGGCACACGGGCCTTTAACCCAACAATCTCCCACTTAAAGGCAGTGTGCCTTTAAAGTGGCCAAAGTACAGCAAAAGAAGTCAAGCCATACCCATCAGCGATCTGCAATGTGCAAACCGCTGTGAGGCTAATGACTTCGTGAGTAGATCAGCAGGGTTATCGTCAGTGTGTACCTTGACAAGCTCTATGCGCTTGTCCTCTAGCACCTCTCGTATGAAGTGATACCTCACCTCAATGTGCTTTGTTTTCGCATGGAAGAC
This sequence comes from Adiantum capillus-veneris, assembly GCF_014529385.1. Lineage (NCBI taxonomy): Eukaryota > Viridiplantae > Streptophyta > Polypodiopsida > Polypodiales > Pteridaceae > Adiantum > Adiantum capillus-veneris. The sequence continues at coordinate 49,452,118 of NC_140960.1, forward strand.
AGGATTCCGTGCCAACGCTATGGCACTCTGGCTATCACAATGTAGAATTGGAGCATCACCAGCCATACCAAGATCTCCCACTAGTCGTGAGAGCCATACGGCCTCCTTGGCAGCCTCAGTGGAAGCCATATATTCAGCCTCTGTAGTGCTCAAAGCAACGCATGGCTGTAAACGTGATGCCCACGAAACCGGTCCACCTGCAACTGTGAACACATAGCCGCTAGTAGACTTCCTCGAGTCCACTGACCCTGCATAGTCTGAATCTGTATATCCGCAAACAGACATATCCTTCTCACCATAACATAGGGACAACTCTGAAGTCCCTCTCAAGTATCTGAGAATACCTCTCACTGCATCCCAATGACGCTTTCCCGGGTTAGACATGTACCTGCTAACCACACCAACTGCATGAGCAAGATCTGGACACGTAGCCACCATGTCATACATCAAGGAACCAACAGCTGACGCATAGGGAATCTGAGACATCTCTGTAGTCTCCAAATCTGTCTGAGGGCAGTCATCATGGCTGAGTTTTACATATGGAGGCAACGGGGTACTAATGGCCTTCCCCCCTTCCATATGAAAACACTCAAGCACCCTGTCAATGTACTCTTTCTGACTAAGAAAGAGAATCTTGCGAGAACGATCACGAGTGATCCGCATACCCAAAATATGACTGGCATCCCCAAGATCCTTCATGGAAAAGGTCTCATGTAGCCTATGTTTCAAGGCATCCACATCAGAAATACACTTCCCTGCGATCAGCATGTTATCCACATACAAAACCAAAACAATAAGACTACCATTTGCAGCCTTGCGAGTATAGAGGCATGGGTCCTCATAAATGCGTACATAGCCCAATGAACTCATGAATGCATCAAACTTACGATACCATTCACGAGATGATTGCTTCAGCCCATACAAGGTCTTAAGAAGCCGGCATACCATCTTCTTTGAACCATGAATAACAAACCCACTTGGTTGCTCCATGTACAAATCCTCGTGCAAGTCCGGATGTAAGAAAGCTGTCTTTACATCCATTTGCTTCAACTCCATGTCTTCTGTAGCTACCAAAGCAAACAACATACGCAAAGTAGACATCTTCACCACTGGGGAGAAGATCTCATCAAAATCAATGCCCTTCTGTTGCTTGAATCCTTTAGCCACAAGCCTTGCTTTGTACCTAGGCTTTGCATCCATTGAACACAATTTTATCTTGTAAACCCACTTGCATGGTAGTGCCTTCTTACCCTTTGGCAAAGGAGTAAGCTCCCACGTTTCATTTTGGATCAACGAATCCATCTCTGACTGCATAGCCTGCTCCCACTTGAGCTTGTCAACACTAGACATGGCCTCATCATAACATGATGGCTCCCCGCAATCAGTCAACAATACATAATCCATAGAAGGCACAAAACGCTGAGGCTGTCTTGCACGCCACTTTGAACGCCTCAAAGACTGTGCAGGAGGTGCATCTGGCTGTCCCACATCTACATGATCTCCCAACAAGGGCTGATCTCCCACTTGAGGGTCAATGGGCTGCCCATGAGCAGCCATGGGACCATCATACTGATGACCATCCTCCTCAAATATCACACGCCGAACCTCAACCGTTCGCGGTGATGCTCTATACATAGAGTCCTCATGAAAAACAACATCATGGCTGCGCACAATCTTCTTGTCAATAGGATCCCACAATCGATAACCCATCTCACCAGAGCTACCATAACCCAAGAAGATACATCTCTTGCTGTTTGGATCCAATTTGCTACGTTTTGCCTTAGGTACATGTACATAAGCTTCACAGACAAAAACACAAAGGTGACCATACGAAGGTGGCAAACCTGTCCATACCTCTTCAGGCACTTTGAAGCCCAAAGGAACACTAGGTGAACGATTTATCAAATGCACAGAAGTGGCAACAGCTTCAGCCCAAAATCCATTTGACAAACCAGCCATAGAAAGCATACTACGGACTTTTTCCTGTATAGTCCTGTTCATGCGCTCTGCCACACCATTTTGAGGAGGTGTATAGGGAGCACTAAGCTCGCGCCGTATACCCTTCTCAACACATAATGTTGTAAAATCAAGAGACATAAATTCACCCCCATTGTCCGTACGTAAGCACTTCAACTTACAACCTGATTGGTTCTCAAAAAGAGCCAACCATTGCTTAAATATATCAAAAACCATATCCTTCTTACGAATGGGGTATGCCCATACCTTCCTGCTAGCATCATCAATGAATGTAACAAAGTACATAACACCTCCAAGAGAAGCATTGGGCATCGGCCCACATACATCACTATGCACCAAAGCTAGCTTTTCCAAAGATCTGTGTGGAACACTTTTCTTATGAGAGGACCGAGCATGTCGACCATAAAGGCAATGCTCACAAAACTCAAAACCACCAAAATCTGAAACGGGAATGTAATCCGCACGTGCCAACAACTTCAAACCTTTCAGTGACATATGCCCCAAACGCTGATGCCATAAAGAAGCAGGAGGTTGCTCAGTGATCCCCACAATGTGATCAGCCACACTAGCTACACAAAGCGAATACAACGTATTCCTCTTAGCACCTTTAACCAAAACAAGGCTGCCCTTAGTGATCTTCCAACCTCCATCACCAAAAGATACATTGAAACCAAGTGAATCCAACTGACCCACACTAATCAAGCTTTTTGCAAGAGCCGGCACATGACGCACATGCTGCAAGACAAACGTAGTAGACTTTGGCATAGCCAAATGAATATCCCCAATGCCATGAATCTGCATAGAACGCCCATCGGCAATCCTGACAGTACCTGTGCTCAAAGCATCATAGTCATGAAACCACGACCTATGAGGCGTAACGTGAAAAGAAGCACCACTGTCAATGACCCAATCCATAGGCATACTACGCTCATGAGTGAGAAGAAAAGCGTCATCAAAATAGGATGCAAGCAACACATCACCAAGCTCTTCACTAGTAGCACTAGTCGGAGCACATACATGGTCATCTTGAGAGCTACAATCTCCCTGTGTTGCATTTAACTCCTCAATCTTGACATTGGATTTAGGCTTGTCCTTAGCATCATGGTCTTTCTTCTTACCATCTCCATTTTCCCTTTTCCACTTGTAGCAATCCTTTTTGAAATGGACTTTTCTACCACAATAAAAACATTCCACATCCTTTTTACTTGTGCCTGCACGGGACTTGCTTCTAGATTTACCCCTGTTGGACTTATACTTGTCCATAGTCCTGCCTCTGACAACCATTGCACTAGAAGACTTACTACCTGCATTATTCTTTCGATTAATCTCTTCCGTGAGAAGACTAGACTCCACATTAGTACTTGTCAACTCATCCGCAGGAACCGAGTTACTTATGGCTGTCCTAAATGTGTCCCATGACTCAGGCAACGTGACAAGTAAAAACATAGCTTTTACATTGTCCTCAAACGTAATTTTCTGCGTAGCAAGTTGGATGAAAATTGTATTGAACTCATTCAAATGCGCATTCATGGAAGCACCTTCCTCCATTCGCAAATCAATAAGCTTTTTAATCCAATACACCATAGAAGCAGCCGAATGCTTATCATACATATCGCAAATCCGCTGCCATAGCTCATAAGCTCCACTATGTGCATCTTTCACATTGTAATAAACAGAATTTGAAAGGGAAAGCCTAATGGTAGACCTGCACATCTCATCCAACTCCTCCCAATCATCCCTCTCCATGTTCTCTGGCTTAACTCCCTGCAACTTTAGAGGTCGAATCTGTTTCTTCTGCACCAAGACATCCCAAATCTGATCTTTCCAATATGAGAAGTTGGCACCATCCAACTTCTCAATATTGAAAACTGTGTCCTCTTTAGTGCCCATTACAACAAGAATGCAACAATGAGAAACCTGTAACCAACCAACAAACTGCCACAACAAAGTAGTGTTGTAAATCTGACAACACCTGCTGCTCAATCAAAGATCAAACGCATAGAGTATAAATCAGCCCATAATATGGTCAAAAAACGTAAGTAGAAATCCACAAACAAATGCATAAACCCGTGACACCTGTAACTCAACCGGCCTAGGCAAACCGTGCCACAAAATGCATCAACAATGAACTGTCATAGAGGCATAAACATACTCCATGTCTGAATAACCACAATAGAGACATAAGCTGACCAAGCTTACACAAATCCGTGAGCATAAATGGATCCAAGTGAGCATATAACCAATGCACAAGCTCAACAAAGTCCAATCTCTACTGTCAACCAAGTACCTGTCCGTACTCAAACCGCAACACTGCAAGCAAGAGCAAACCCGCTCTATGTATAAGTGAACCAAATCTCCACAATATCATGCATAAAGAGTGTCTGTCAAACTGCCATATCCACATCCATCAACATACATAGATGATGTAAACCTATAGCTCAAGAACACGCATAAACAGACTGCCCAGAAGAGTAGAAGCTCCCACTCAAACCACAACCATATACATGGCTGTCCCACAGTCAAAATACATGTTTTGTAACCACAGAAGAAACCTGTATCCAAAGCTCCCTGTAACCTGTAACCTGTACCCGTACCTGTACCTGTACCTGTAGTCGAAGAAGACAATGTCGCCAAACTCCCACTCTATCTGTGTGTATGAGGCCACTCCAAGAAGAGGCTACACACTCTCAAATGAGATGTGGGCTCACGTAAGTGGAAGACACTATAACAATGGCACCTGTAATGGCTATGGAAGCTCTGGCAGCAGAAAACTATCAAAGAGAGCTGAAAAACGCAGCTCCTAGTCTGTAGCTCGGATGGGATTTCTGATGGCACGAATGGCTCCGAAAGAGGGGTTAAACCGCAGGACGCCTGCTGAAAATACTCGCGGAGTGCTGAACCTTCCAATGCCAAGCTCAAAAAAACCTTCTGCTCTTTAGAAATGCGAGCGTGCGCAAAACCGAAAAACGGCAATGAAACAGCAGCAAGTTTCAACACACTCAACAATGATGATGAAGCTCTCAATTCTCTCACTACCAAGCTCTAATATTACTTGTTGGGATCGGAGAGCACACACACAGAGAGCCAGCACGAAGAAGGAGATAGACACAGTGTGTGGCGGGGCGGTACTCACACTACAATGTGTAGTTATGAGTATAGTTATTATGAATGAGTAAATGAATGGCTGTACATGGGCGGCCGAACAACGGGCAGCCGGGCACACGGGCCTTTAACCCAACAGTGTAGATAGCATGCCCTTAAGACCAATGATCGGGGCTAGAGCTTTTGCAAAATGGGGTATAGATTTTGTTGGGCCAATACAACCACCTGCTTATAGAAACCAACCTCAATATATCATTGTAGCTACGGACTATTTGACTAAGTGGTTCAAGGCTAAAGCAACTCAAAAGAATGATGCCAGAACCACTGCTGCATTCTTATATGAGTATGTATTCATGAGATATGGACTGCCAATAGAAATCGTCAGTGATCGGAGAACTCATTTCCTCAATGAGGTAATCGAGTATTTGATTAATGAGTTTATGGTCATCCATAACAAATCAGTTCCCTATCACCCACAAACAAACGGATAAGCTGAGCATACAAACAAAATTCTTAGCTCGGTGCTAACTAAAGTGGTTAGTTCTGGAAGGACAGACTGTGAAATGAATATCCATGCTGCTCTATGGACTTATCGAGTTTCATTCAAAACAGCTTTAAATGCTACACTTTTTAACTTTGTTTATGGTCTTGATGCCATACTACCAATAGAGTTTCTATTGCCGACATTAAGGGTAGCTAAAAATATTGAGTGGATTGGACATGAATTGTCAGAAAGACTTGAAGATTTGGAAAAGCTAGATGAGCAAAGGCTAACTGCTATAGCTCACATCTATGCACAAAAGCAGAAACAAAAACAAATTTTTGATTCCCACTTAATCACAAAAATCTTCAATGAGGGGGACTTAGTTTTATTCTATTCCCTTAAGCAACACATTCCCAAGTTTAAGAAAAAGGGAAACGGACCGTTTATCATTGAAAACATATCTCCAAGTGGAGCCATAAAATTGTCCACCCTAGATGGTGAACCAATGGCTAATTGGATTAGTGGATGTTGTTTAAAGAAATACAATTTTCTACTAACCAGTGAATTGCTAGAAAGAATGCAAGAAGCCAAGCAAAGGAAGATTAAACGACAGCAGGTTATAGATGAAGCCCAAGAGGAAGATCGGCTTTGGGTACTCAAACGGAAAGCTACTCTCAGGAATCAACAGATACCTATTCCCATCAACACTCTAGAAATAGATGACTGACAATGGGAATTACCTATAGATTCAGTTTCAACAGATGATGATTGGTTAGACGGAATGGACCTGCGCATCAAAGTACAGCTCAACAATCATAGCACCAATGCTTTGGTCGACACAAGAGCTAGAGTAAATGCATTCAGTTATTCCACGTACAAGAAGGCAACAAGTCAAGCATTGACAACAAGAATAGTGACAATCAAAGGATGCAACAAGAACCCAACCCCAACATTGGGAGTAGTCAACTTAAACGTGAGAGTACATGGATGTTCATGTCCTCATCAGTTTGTATGCTTACCACATGAACACATGAATGAAACTATGATTCTTGGAATTCCCTGGATGCGGACATAAAAAGAAATACCACATTGGGATACAAATCAGCTCAAGTTATCACATAAAGGCGTGCAACTCATTGTTCCAATTGCACCAAGCAAAGAGGAATGGAAAGGAAGCGATCAGCAGACCAAACCACGAAGTAATCAATCTTCTCCATTCCCTTGACAAGAAAATGCTACAAGTAGCATGCAAGGAGTCAGATAAACCGATTCAAATCTGGGTGCCCAAAACTTCACCGACAAAACAAAAGAAGGTTCCAAGGGTAAAAACACAGAGACGAGCATCTGTTGATGGGAATAGGTATCTGTTGATTCCCAGTTAATTACTCAAGACCCAGCTCTTGCACATCATAGTGGTTTGAATTGCATTGATCTTCAAAGCATGGTAGAGCCAACCATGGCTATGCATAGACACCATTGTTCAACCCATGCACACAGTCGTCCCGGAGTACGCCATCTAGGAGGGGTGGAAGGGCACTAAGTACTAAGTAATTAAGGGCAATGTTTGACGAGGGAGGAAAAAGTTTGATGTTAATGTGTCATTTTTTGCAAAATTACCCAATAATGCCCTTTATAATTCATCATCAAGGGAAAATTCATGGATAATATCTTCCCAATGAGTATAAATAGTGTATATACTATCAGAAAATCATCAAAAAATAGTCCTTTTTGGTTATTTTTCATCATTTTTATTAATAATGAGACTTAAAAATAGAAAAATTGAACAAAAAAGAATAAAGCTGTGTTTTTCAATAGATTTTCTTAATTATTGGATTTTCACTTTACTTTTTTAGAGCATTTTGTTATTTTCTTTGAAATTTTCAATAAATAGGTCAAAAATTAATAATAAATAGCAAGGAAGCTCATATGGAAAAATGGAAGACATGACGGTGATCAGCAAGACAAGGTGGACAAGCACAAGTGTCTTGCTTGGTGGGCCTTTGCTGTACATGATCTGGTAGATTTGGGAGCGTAGTTGGTTAGTTGGTTTTGACTTGCTATCACCTCGGGTTTTGTTCTGGAATATGAGTAGATGAGTAGAACCAATTGTATAGGCACCAAGAATAGCTCAACTTGGGACTTCATGAACATTGAGAAGAAGCAAGTTGTGTCCCATAGTGCTCCCTATACACAAAGGGCTACTAAATTGAATTGAGCAAAAGGGTTGCAACTTAACCTACTCCTTAACCTACTTTTGTAGTTGTTTGCAGATTGTCATTCAGTCTAGTAATATAGACCATTTAGTCTCTAGACCGTGGAGCATGCACTAATGAGGAAAACATGTAGTTAAACTAACTTACGAAAGCATTGACAAACTCAAGAAATAAATAAAGCATCAATAGACTTAAAAATGAAATACACTACCGACTTTGTACACGTGTATGGATATCATCCAATTATGCAAGCTAGAGGGCAATGTTTGAATCAAGATACACAAAAACAATGTGTGTCATAATAATCAATATCTAATTCTCCTAAATGATTTTCTCATATTAAACTGATCATTTAATGTGGGGAAGTGCCAGGGGAGAAAAAGCTAGAATATTGGTTAAGCTAGCAGACCGGCCACCACAGTAGGGATCCAAAGGAGGGAAAATAGGGATTCAAAGGGGGGCCCATCTGCAAAAGAGCCATGTGCAACAATGGGCTAAAAAGACCCTAAGGTTCAGCCCATTAAGACTTCCAAAATGCTAGGGTTCCAAAATTCAAAGGTTATGTCCAAGGGTCAAACCTAGGGGAATTGGATACTTTGTGTGTGTAAAAAAAAAGTCTTTGCATATCCCTACATGGGAGGGGGCGAGAGAGATGAGAGAGAAAGACACACACACACACACACACACACACACACACACACACACACACACACACACACACACACACACACACACACACACACACACACACACACACACACATAGGCTCCCTTTACACAAACGGAATTAGGGACACATGTCAGCTCCCTAGCCCAGATGCTTAGGCTAGAGTAAATCTAGTTTAATTAATTTCAAAACACTTAATAAAAGAACCAATGAGAATTAAGTTTTCTAGAAGACTATTGGACAGTCTCCCAAGGGGTCCAATGAGCATTCAGGAGCCCAATGGCTTGCATGATTCCTATTCGCCAGGAGGAAAAGGGGTCCAATGAGAGTTTAGTTTAATTATTAAATTACCTAAAGCTCTCACAAAAGGGGAAAGGGGGACACATGTCAGAAGGCTATCACTTATGCTGCTTAATTGTGATAGGCTTGACTTGGGGAGGTCCAATGAGGGCTAAGCAAGAGCAAATAGCAAGAGGGATCGCCCAAGAGAGAGAGGGGGGGCTGATTTTTGCAAGGCATTATCACACACACACACACTCACACACAGTCTATGTGTGAAGTGAAGAAGACTATCTCTTCCCAAGCTTTAATGGAGAGCTCATCACCTACTCCAAGCTTGTGAGATAGAAGCCTACATCGACATACTCTTGGCATGTGGATGCGAATCCATCCAAGATCAAAGCTTCAATGCATGCTCATCTAATCTACCAAGCTAATTACTAAGCTAAGCTATGCTAATATGAGTGATTATGTGAGGAGATGTACATCTTTCTCATAAGATACTCCTTCTTCCTCTCAATATACTCTCATACCCTGCTAGCTCTCACCATCTTCGAAGGTGTGTGAGGTATTGGGTCTGAGACCGGGGATAATTGATGTTGTGTTTGCTAAGTGTTTTGCTTAGTGCATGAAGCTTTCATCTTCATTGCACTAGCTAGTCTTGAAGGAACACAAAGAATTGTATTGTACAATGTCTCTCTTGATGGGAGAAACCATAATACAAAGCCTTTTGGAGGGGGGACCGGCTCCATGCAAATCCGGTCCTCAACTGTTGTCAATAGCTTAATTTCTCTCTCTTTTGAAAGTATTGTTGATGCTATCTAACTAGGTGTTATGCTTTTTGTTGCTCTCTCTCTCCACCCAAGCACTCTTGTAATTCTCATTAGGAATCTATGCTAATGAAATTCCCACTATGTTCATGCTAATTTCCTCTACACATAAGTTTTTAGGCCATTAAATGTTACACTGGTATCAGAGCCCAAAGGAAAACTCAAGAGCCTCCATTGAAGGAACGAGAAAGAAGTGAGTCTCCCGCCACCTCGGCGGAGATGGCTGCACGAAGACGGCGGGCTAAACGCTCTCCATCACCACCAAAGCAGAGAAGACCATCACACCCTTCTCCACGCCATAAGTCAAAGAGGGATGATAAAAAGCAAGAGAAGAAAAAGGCGAGAAAGAGGACACCCTCTTCTCCATCTTCCTCATCCTCTTCCTCTTATGAAAGTGATGGTGAAGCAAACGAAGATCAAGACAAGAAAAGGGCGAGAAAGAGGTCACCCTCTTCTCCACCTTCTTCAAATTCTTCACCTTCTGAAGAAAGTGATGGTGCAACCTTTGAACCATAAAAAAGAAGAGGCCATAGGAAATCTTATGCCGCATGGAAGAGGTCGTCCAAGTTGAAGAAATTCAAAGAGGGAGGGAAGAGCATCTCTTTCCTTACCTATGATGGTACCTTTGGTGCTACGGACAAAGTCTTGGCCTTTATTCAGCAATTTGATGCGGCGTTCGGAGATGAGGGCTTCACGGAGTCCTCTAAGCTACGCCACATAGCTATGCACTTTCAAAAGTCCGACAGGCAATGGTGGTCTAGCCTACGAGCCATCGATGAAGCTCCACGAACATGGAAAGCTTTAAGAGCTTCCGTTATGAAGCAGTTTTTGGCCATCGATGCCAAAGACAAAGTACTCACCGAATGGCAAAGCTTAAAGCTCTCTCCCTATGAATCTATCCACAAATATGTAGACAAGTTTTGGGACCTACAACTCAAAGCCACTGTCTTCAAAAAGTTGGATTTTGGAGAGCAAAAGCAACAATTTTGTGCGGGCTTAACCGAAGAAATGGCGGAGTATGTCAACTCCCAAAGGCCATGTACCATATCGGCGGTAATACACCATACTATGGTGGCCTCTCGAATCAATTTCCAAACGGGGGCTAAAAGAAATAATAAGCCCACGGAAAACAAGGGTTCCAATGAGCCTAAGGGGAAGGACAATGTCCAAAAGTCTCCTAAGGGCAACTCCAACAAAGCTAAAGAGAAGGGAGTTTACAAAGGTAAGAACAAACTCTCTCCTGAAGAGCTTGAGCATTATCGCAAGGATAACCGGTGTTTCAAGTGCGGCGAACAAGGGCATGCGTACTGCACTTGTCCCCAAAAGAACAACCGCCAAGATCCTCCTAGAGCTTCCTTGGTTGAAATCCAAGAGGAGGAGACTCGCCAAACTCACCACAAAGGATCTCCTCTATGCCATGCTTCGGGAAAGGTAAGAGAACATGATGCTTTTATTCTCTTTGACCGTGGTTCTACTCATAATTTTATATCTATAGAGTTGGCCACCAAGCTAGGGATACAATCCTACGAGATGGGAGATGTCTTACTCGCAGACAGTGGTTTCAAGGTGCAAGAAGCTTCAGTCACTCCCTTATTCGGGAAATTGAGGCTTCATGTTCAAAGCTATGTGGACAAAGAGGACTTCTTTATCTCTCCTCTCAAGCATGAGGATGTAGTCCTAGGGGCACCATGGTTTGATCGCCTGGCTGCCAATGTTAAATTTCCTGAAAGGAGAATCTCCTTTAAGTTTAGGGAAAAAGACATGTATATAGATGCTAAGGAAATGGGTAACACTATCCCCATTGTACATACACCAGCTTTCAACAAGTCAATAAAGAGCTCTATTTCTATGTACATGATTTTTGTTAAAGATTCTCAAAATGAACCTAATGCTTTAGCAAAAGAAAATAAAAGCAACCAAAAGGAATTAGAGTTATACAATTTTCTCAAGGGGTTTCAAGATGTTTATATTGACGACATCCCTTGTGAGCTACCTCCTAAACGAGGTAATGATGACCATGCAATCGAACTTCTTCCAGGAAGTTCACCGCCTAACAAACCTCCTTATAGAGTTTCTCAAGCTCAACAAGAGGAGATTATGCGGCAAATGCATGAGTTAGTTGAGAAGGGCATGGTTAGGCCTAGCTCATCTCCATTTTGCTCACTTGTGCTATTAGTTCAAAAGAAAGACGGCACATATCGTATGTGTGTCGACTATAGAGCACTAAATAGGATCACTATCAAGAATAGGTTTCCCGTTCCATGGGTAGAATACCTTTTTGATAAGCTACAAGGATCGACCTACTTCACTAGGATTGACCTAAAAAGTGGCTATCATCAAATAAGGATAGTTGATCAAGACATTGTAAAGACCACATTTCGCACCACATTTGGTCTTTACGAATACATTGTCATGCCTTTTGGCTTGACCAATGCACCAGCCAGATTCAATCGCTTGATGGAGAAGCTGTTCATGCCTCATCGAACCTTCACTGGAGTGTTCTTTGATGATATTATCATCTACCCTAATTCATTAGACGAACACAAGCAACACCTCCAGGTAATATTTCAAGTTTTGAGAGAGAATAAACTTTATGTTAATAAAAAGAAAAGTGAATTTTTCTTGCAAGAGATTCAGTATTTAGGACACATTATCTCTCAAGATGCCAACAAATGGATCCATCAAAGTTAGAGGTAATAAAAGGATGGCCTAAACCAATGAATCTTCATGAACTAAGAAGCTTTATAGGTATGTGTGCATACTATAGATGCTTCATAGAAAAGTTCTCACAAATTGCGGGACCATTACATGACCTAACAAAGAAAAGCGTTAGGTACACATGGTCTGCTAAGGAGAACAATGCTTTTGAAAAGCTTATCTCTCAACCTGTGCTTACACTACCGGATCTCTCAAAACCATTTGAGGTTCAATGTGATTCTTGTGGTGATTGCCTTGGAGCTGTTTTGCTCCAAGAAGGGCACGCCATAGGCTATGAGAGTCGAAGGCTCGACCTGTTGAGCAAGCTCTAGGCATATATGAAAAGGAACTCCTTGTGGTTCTACATGCCTTAGACTCATGGAAGAAAAATTTATTGGGGATTCCTTTCATTCTGCGAACAGATCCCCAAAGTCTTAAGTACTTCATGACGCAGACCAAGCTCTTTGACAAAAAAATGAGGTGGGCAAATATCCTTTCGCAATTTCATTTTCATATTGCTCACATTGCTGGCAAGCATAATCAAGTAGTTGATGCACTCTCAAGACGGCCGAGAGTGAATGCGGTTTCCATAGCAACTCACAATGATCTATCTTCAATGACAGATGAGTACGCTATTGATCTGGATTTTAGAGATTTGATTTTAGCCCTTGCATTAGGGAAGAAAGAAGGACCATTTACTTTACAAGATGGTTATCTTCTCTATGGCAATAGACTATGTGTTACTAACTCACTACATGAGAAAGTAATGTATGAATCTCATGCTCCACCTTATGCGGGGCATAGAGGGATTCATTCTACCTTAAAGGGAATTGAAACATATTTCTATTGGCCTACCATGAAAGTGAACATACAAGAGTATGTTTCTAAATGTGTGGTATGCCAAAAGACAAAATTTGATAGAGGGAAGCAACTTGGATTGCTCCAACCTTTGCCAATCCCTAATTCACCATGGGAGAGCATATCCATGGATTTTATCTTTGGATTGCCTAAGTCTATCCATGGGAATACGGGAATATGGACGATAGTAGACAGGTTCAGTAAACAAGCTCATTTTATACCTGTCAAAAAGACTATCAAAGCCCATCAAATGGCAACCCTCTTCATTTCACAAATTTTCAAGTACCATGGCTTGCCAATGTCCATAGTGTCGGATAGAGATCCTAGAATGACTAGTAGTTTCTGGAAGGGTCTCTTTGAGAATTTAGGAACAAGGCTAAACTTCTCTTCAGCCTATCATCCACAAACGGATGGCCAAAGTGAAATAGCTATCCTAACAATTCTCGATCTACTAAAAGCCTATGTAATGGAAGTAGATCAAAGATCCCAATGGGAGAAGTACTTACCCTTAGTGGAGTATGCTTACAATAACAGTGTATATACTTCCACAAGAAAATCACCTTTCGAGGTATTTGAGGGAAGATAAAAAAGTCCCTTGCTACTTAAGATACATGGGAAGATCTTCACTACAGATGATTATAGCTGAGACCTACAAGAATATTTTCAAAAGATTAAGGATGCTATCTCTATCTTACAGCAAAGGCAAAAGGCTGCTGCTAACAAGCACATAAGAGCCCAAGATTTTAAAGAAAATGATTGGGTCTTATTAAAGCTTCCCAAGGCTCGATTAAGGCACACGACAGGCAAGAATCCTATGGAATACTATGCTACGGGACACCAAAGGTACTATGGTCCCTTCCAGATTCTTAGACCAATCAATGAGATGGCCTATCAACTCAAGTTGCCCAATCATTGGTTCATACACAATGCTTTTCATGTGAGCCTATTAAAGCCTTACAAAGGAGAGCCACCTCAAGAACCAACTATTGAAGACCCACCAGAGATCGAGGACCAAGAGGAGGTGCTGCAGCCCAATTCCATTCTCCGACATGAAGACGAAGTACTAAGAGGTGGTAAGACTATCCGACGATATCTTATTAAGTTTAAGTATTATCCTTTTGAAGATGCTAGATGGATGCAAGGCATACAATTAAAGGATAACCTAAACCTTGTCAATGCTTACAATGCTTCCCAAGAGTAAGCAAATGTACAAAATGTTAAAAATGAACAAAGTTTTTTTTGTCTTATAAGACTCTCTTTATCTTTATTGTGCACAAAAATGAAGTAGTATGCATGCTTAGATCAAGTTTGCGGAGACGACATCTCCCAAACACCAAGTAGAGCTTGTCACTCTACTATGGAAGGCTGATAGGACTAATGTGCAGACATGCATGCGGCAACCTCAGGCTCTCAAGCGCCAAATGGACTAGTCATCCATTGTGGAATGATGTCGTAGGGTAACATAGGGATCCTCTAACCGCTAAGAAAAGGACTCATGAATATGCTTTATCTTCTCTACACCATAGTCGAGGACGACTATGATTTCAAGAGAGAGGTAATGTCATAATAATCAATATCTAATTCTCCTAAATGATTTTCTCATATTAAACTGATCATTTAATGTGGGGAAGTGCCAGGGGAGAAAAAGCTAGAATATTGGTTAAGCTAGCAGACCAGCCACAGTAGGGATCCAAAGGAGGGAAAATAGGGATCCAAAGGGGGGGCCATCTGCAAAAGAGCCATGTCCAACAATGGGCTAAAAAGACCCTAAGGTTCAGCCCATTAAGACTTCCAAAATGCTAGGGTTCCAAAATTCAAAGGTTATTTCCAAAGGTCAAACCTAGGGGAATTGGATGCTTTGTATGTGTAAAAAAAAAGTCTTTGCATATCCCTACATGGGAGGGGGCGAGCCCTTCTTCTAGGGGATGAGAGAGAAACACACACACACACACACACACACACACACACACACACACACACACACACACACACACACACACACACACACACACACACACACACATAGGCTCCCTTTACACAAAGGGAATTAGGGACACATGTCAGCTCCCTAGCCCACATGCCCACAAGGTGTGCCCAATTCCTATTGGATGGCTTTGGAGGTGGACCAATGAGAATTAGGCTAGAGTAAATCTAGTTTAATTAATTCAAAAACACTTAATAAAAGAACCAATGAGAATTAAGTCTCCTAGAAGACTATTGGACAGTCTCCCAAGGGGTCAAGTGAGCATTCATGAGCCCAATGGATTGCCTGATTCCTATTGGCCAGGAGCCAAAGGGGTCCAATGAGAGTTTAGTTTAATTATTAAATTACCTAAAGCTCTCACAAAAGGGGAAAGGGGGACACATGTCAGAAGGCTATCACTTATACTGCTTAATTGTGAGAGGCTTGACTTGGGGAGGTCCAATGAGGGCTGAGCAAGAGCAAATAACAAGAGGGCTCGCCCAAGAGAGAGAGGGCGCTGATTTTTGCAAGGCATTATCACACACACACTCACACACAGTCTATGTGTGAAGTAAAGAAGACTATCTCTTCCCAAGCTTTAATGGAGAGCTCATCACCTACTCCAAGCTTGTGAGATAGAAGCCTACATGGACATACTCTTGGCATGTGGATGCAAATCCATCCAAGAGCCAAGCTTCAATGCATGCTCATCTCCTCTACCAAGCTAATTACTAAGCTAAGCTATGCTAATATGAGTGATTATGTGAGGAGATGTACATCTTTCTCGTAAGATACTCCTTCTTCCTCTCAATCTACTCTCATACCCTGCTAGCTCTCACCATCTTCGAAGGTGTGTGAGGTCTTGAGTCTGAGACTGGGGATAATTGATGTTGTGTTTGCTAAGTGTTTTGCTTAGTGCATGAAGCTTTCATCTTCAATGCACTAGCTAGTCTTGAAGGAACACAAAGAATTGTATTGTACAATGTCTCTCTTGATGGGAGAAACCATAATACAAAGCGTTTTGGAGGGGGGACCGGCTCCATGCAAATCCGGTCCTCAATTGTTGTCAATAGCTTAATTTCTCTCTCTTTTGAAAGTATTAATTGTTGATGCTATCTAACTAGGTGTTATGCTTTTTGTTGCTCTCTCTCTCTCCACCCAAGCACTCTTGTAATTCTCATTAGGAATCTATGCTAATGAAATGCCCACTATGTTCATGCTAATTTCTGCTACACATAATTTTTTAGGCCATTAAATGTTACAATGTGAATAGTTAAACATTTCATTTTACAACTAGGCACAAAGTGAAAATGCGAAATATACAGTGCACGTCATGCAGAAGTGCCATACAAAAGTATGGTGGAGAGTTGGCACTGTGGTCTCTCTAAAAATTATAAGAAACGGAAGCCGTGCTCTGGCCTGTAGCATTTATGTGCTGCACCAAGCAAACATATGGGCATAGAGAATTGGATACAGATAACAAACCTTGCAATGTTGTCGAGCTGGAGTCGTGCTTGTGCCAAAGTGGAGATTGAGCTGGCTAAACAAAAACCCACAATATTTGATTTTGTTCCACGAGAGCACCTGCGACCCTACAAAAAGATGCGACTTCCTGTCCTGTACCAAGAGTAAGGACCTGGATAGCACATGAGGCAATACTCAAGAAGCGGCCAACTTAGCTAAACTACCCCAGATTGCCTGCTCCAAAAAAGGGACCAGCGATTGAAGAATACATGGTGAAAATCCTAAAGGAGGCCATGCCATTTTTTAAAAGTCTATCTGATTTGTCATGTGCTATGCTATATTGAAGATCTGCCAAATGCTGCTCACATGCATCGAAGTGTTTAATGAGGTAGAGCAAGCAGGCGCCCCTTGGATGTCATTCCTTGAGGGTAATAAAGGTTTGTGCTATGATCTCAGTGGCCAACCTTCCGAACAAGTCCTCTATGGATTCTATGCCAGATGCATGTTTCTACCTTCACACAATATGCTAGCATTCAAGGAAGAGTTCTGCACGGGATTCTTCACTTGGAGAACGAAGATATTTGTGCCAGTGATCAACAATTTAACCTCAAGGTTTGTAGGCTACTTAGTAGTGGAGCTGAAGAACATAGTGACTATGAAGTTTTTGCAAGTGTCAAATAAAGAAAGGAAAATCAGATACCAAAAGGCACTGAATGCACTTAAGGACCACCTTGCCAACCGCCAATCCCGAAGACTACTTCAGCCCATAAAGCTGTATCAAGGGACCACACATGCGAGGAGGGGGGGAATGTTAGCAACAAGCTAACACGGATACCATTTTTCGGAGTTCTCATTGTAAAACACTTATTATTTTGATATATTAGGAATATTGTAACTCCTATTTTCTTGGATAAACTCTGTACTTAATAAGCCGAAAAACCTTGACTAAGGTTAAAAAGACAATTTTTGTAAGTTATTTTCAAGTTTTGGATAATGAAATACACAGCGTGAGCTAACGGTGCTCACTCCTCTCCTTCTCGCGCCTCCTACTCCCTCCCCGGTTGTCACATTGCAATCGTGTTTGTTGCATTGCAACCGCAGGTAAGAGCTCTATACATTGACGTAAGCATTTCAAGTATTTCATAGTGTTTGGCATCGCTGACCCACAACCTAATTTCATCATAACTAGGAATTTACACTTTCACATAAAAAACTATACATAGGCAGGGTATTGGGGCATCATTGTTAAGCATTTAGATGCATTCTGGGTCGAAAATGACTAGGTCAAAAATCCACTGCTGTTAATAATCACGATTTTGGAACTTGACCTAAAGTGGGGTTTGAGACCATAAGCATGTATGCTTAGGTCTTATAAACATGTCCTAGACGTTTCATTACGTTTGGATGTCATGTGGTGTTGTAACAGATGTGATTTGTTTATCGATGAGCGATTGGCTTTTGGTGATTTCAGTCACTTGAGTGTAGCTTGAGTTGGATGCGAGTTGTTAGTTTTTTTCCGAGAGATTGACAACCTCTTGTAGCCTCTATGCACTAGTTGAGTCAGCTTCATCCCATGGATTGACAATTTAATCATGGTTCTCGCTAATACTGCAATAAGATAGGATGGTGAGGTTAGACATGCGTCCCACAGTTCGTTTCAAGAAAACTAGAGTAGGAATCTTGGATTCTAAAGGCAATATAGTGGGAAAGGATGTAAGGTGTAACAAAATTTACAAACTTTCTACACTAATGGTAACTACAAAAAAATGGACAACCCAATTATGGCATGAGAAATTTGTCCACCTAAAAAAGTAAGGCATAGCATTTCCACATGAGAGTAATAGTCGAGCACAATCTCCTCTAGAGTTTGTACATATGGTTCTCTCTCAAAAAATTTCTACTTCTACTTTGGGTGGATTTTTCATTTTTTTGTTGTTAGTTGATGATTTAGATGTGGGTGTATTTCATATGTGAGAAGTTTGAAGCTTTTTGAAAGTTTAAAGCATGGCACAAGCTTGTTGAAATGAAATAGGAATGAAGGTCAAGAAGATTCGCATAGATAGAGGAGGAGAACTCATCTCAAATAAATTCAAGATCTATTGCAACAATCATCATCGTACTACTACTTAGACACCACAACAAAATGGGAGTTGTGGAACATCGCAATTGGACTGTGGTGGTAGAGATGGCATGATGCATGCTCAAGGCCAAGGATATGCAAGATTAATTTTGGATTGAATCAGTAAATATAGAAATTTACATACTCAATTGAAGCTACACAAAGTCTTTGAAAGGTAAAACACCTCAAGAAGCCTATTCTGGTAAGAAACCTTTGGTATTGTATTTTGAAAATTTTGGTTGTTTTTGTTATTCACATGCTCTTGATTACCAAAGAACTAAGTTAGAAGCCAAAAGCAAGAAGTATGTATTTTTTGAATACATTGAAGAGTCTAAGGCATATAGACTGTATGATCTAGAGGTAGAGAAGATACTCACCAATCCTGATGTGGAATTTTAAAAAGGGCCACATTCAATGAAGAAACTAGGTTTATCCACTTTCTAATCAAACAAAGAAATAACTCACGTTGTGCTGGATCAAAGTCAAGTAAAAATTAGGAGGAGGAGTTGTCTGACGAAAAAAAAAAAAAACTAACCAACCTATTGTAGAGTCACAGGATAAGCCAGTACCAAAGTGGGCTCAATAGATCTTTGATGATCAAGATCCTCATGTTCACAATCCTTGTGAAGAAGAGGGTGGTTCGTGATGTGCAAAGTGAATAGAGGAGCAAAGAAGAGCATCCAAACACATTGTCAACATCATTGGATCTAATGATTGAAATTGTGGGCTTTGTCAAGGAGCTAGTCTCCATTGACAAGGCCATGGCAGATCCAAAGTGACAAGAACCAATGCAGTCCTCATGCAGTCAGAGTATGATATAATCACAAATAATGAGACTTGGGAAGTAGTGGAGCGGCCACCAAAGAAGAAGTTCATTGTTACCAAATGGGTTTACAAAGTAAAAAATAATGCTGATTGCTCATTGAAAAAGTACAAAGCAAGGTTAGTAGCACAAGGTTTATCACTAGCTGAAGGGTTTGAAACTTTGACGTGAGTGAACTCTTTGCTTCCACATCTTGAATGATAACTATTTGTCTTGTATTTTCTCTTGCTACAATATTTTTGTGGGTTGTTTACCAAATGGATGTAGTATCCACTTTTTTAATAGACTTCTCAATGAGGAGGCTTATATAGAGCATCCATTGGGGTTTAAGCTACCTCATACAAAAGAGAAGACTTGTGGGTTGAAAAAGGCTTTTTATGGACTAAATAAATCACTAAGAGCATGGAATGTCAAATAGATAGGTTTTTCAAAAGTCTTGGGTTTAAAATAAGTGATTTTGATGCAAATCTGTATGTCCTAAGAGAGAGTGGAAAGCAAGTCTTGTTATCTTGTATGTAGATGACTTAATTATCATAGGTGATCATGAAGATCTCATTCAACAAACTTGAAATTTTTTGAGGTCCGAGTTTAAAATGAAAGAATGTAAAGTTTTACATTATTGTTTGGGGATTGAGGCTTGACAATCCACAAAGGGCATCTTCATTTATCAATAAAAGTATGCAATAGAGATCTTGAAAGCATTTGGGATGAAGGATTGTAAACCTGTTGAGCACTCCAATGGAGGTAAATGAGAAACTCTCCATGGAAGATTATATTTTATTTCCATGCATCAAAAGGTATCAAAAGTGGGGTGAATATTTTTATTTCACATTATCGTCAGTTGCTTATTTTGGTAGTTTTTTTCGGCATCAATCTTTGTAGGCAAGGTGAGTGTGCCACCATGAAATACTTGGAATATGTAGATCAGAAAACCAATATAGGCATCTTATCAAGTGGGAAAAACATGCAAAGTCACCACAACCAGGGTCACGACTCTCCGAATAGGTATATGCATGAAAGCGACTATAGTAGCCCCTTTAGCATATATCACAGTATGTGCATGATTGCTTTTATTTCCATGCATCAAAAGGTGTCAAAAGTGAGGTGAAATTTTTTATTTCACATTATGTACATGCCACAACATGACATCCACCCCAGGCTTAACCTGCACCACATCCTCCAACATGTGCCAACATTTTTCTTATGTAGGTTTGATCTTCATTTAACATACACAAATATTTGGATGTCATTTTCATCTTCTGCAAAGTCTAGGAGATCATCGTCTGCTTCTTCATTGTCATCCATGGAAATGCCATTATATTCTTCATCTTCATTTTGTTGTGAATCAAAAGGATCATTATCATGTCTCCTCTTGAACATCTTGATTATTTTTCCTGCTATGGGAATTTTGAGCTCTATTCCATCGAGCCCGCTCAAAGTATATGTAGCATTTGCATGCACATGCTTGACAACATATGAAACAAACCACCTTTTTGCAAACTTTCTTTGTGTGGTGTGCTGGTTGTCAAGGCTACTATTGTGCATCAAGACCCAATCACCCTCTTCAATAGGCTTTGATTGAAGTGTATGTCTTCTATCAAACCTACCTGTATTCTTTAGTCTTGCATTCTTCAGTTGATATTTTACAATATCTATGTATTCATGTCTTCTTTCCAATTGCCTTATGCACAATGCAAGTAGATTTTATCCGCTTTTACCATCTTCCCAAGGTAGCATGTTTTAAGTAGGAACGACATCCTCAATTGGCATGACTGGCTTTTGATGAGACATCAATTCAACATGCATGTAACCAGTCTCACTGAGCTATGATTTGTATGGTCGACCCATCAAGCATATGGTAGCAACCTTGGACATTCCCTCATTCTACCTTTGCATGCCTTAGACAAAGCTTTGACAATAGGATGTCCTCTTTCACTTTTCCCATTTCCCTCTAGATTATAAGCACAGGTCAAGGCTAGCTTGGTACCAATTCTTGTGAAGAAATCCCTTACTTCATCTGCATCTAGCTCACCTCTATCAAACAACTATCTTTCCCACAAAGCCATAGTGGCATATTACATCTTCAAGAAAAAAATTTCAAATAGTTTTTTTAGTTTTTGTCCTCAATGCATGCCCTTCCACTTGATTTGTCACGTCTTCCTATGCAACTACCAAGTATCTCATTTTCCAAAGTCCTAAAGGCATTGTGACTATATTAACAACCCATTTATAGTGCATGGCTAATGGGTATGTAAGATGCAATCCATCACGATGGTGTACATTAGAATACGTTTAGCATGTGTCACAGGACTCCACAAAATTTGCTACATCCTTGTACATTCCTTTCCACCAATATATTTCTTTCACTTTGGAAAAAATAGCCCATACACCTTGATGTTCGGCATATAGGCTTTCATGAAGCTTTGATAATTCTAACCTAAATAGGATGATCACATACTACTCACAATAAAGTCCCATTTTTTCTTTTAGTATGTTTCCATTAGTATCCATCCCTCAAGAAGTATCCATATGCTTTCTTTCTAATCTTTTTGAATTTTGCTTCAGCCCAATTAGCTTGCTTTTGTAAAGTACTTAGGTAGCAACCTACGAGCATCAATTTATCCTTGTAAAACTCCTCTTAGAAGGACTCAAGTGAATATACAATCATATATCATCACACTTTTCATGAGAAGTTTTGTAGAGTTTTGTGCCCACATATTCTTTCTCATTGATCATACCATCCTCACCTTCATACCTTGCCCTTGAAAGCATATCTGCCATTGGATTATCTTTTCCTGCAATGTGATTCAATTCAGGGTTCAAGGACTTTATATAAGCAATTCACCTAAGTATAGCAATGACAAGAGTAAAACAACTTGCAATCATCCCTAGAAGTGGTAAGAAATCAATCTCCACAACTATGGATGCTCTAATCAAGTACTCTTTGTCACACTTTAATGTTGTAACCACTCCCCATAGAGTGTGTTTTTTTAACGAGCTTCTGATATTGAGATTTTGCAATCAAAACAATTTTTTGAGCTTTTTGACATTTAACCTAGAGCCTTTTTTAATGGCACAACATTCTAAACCAAAAAGAACACATTCTACATACGATAGACACCAGAAAACATACATAAGTTTCACAAAGTCTCAACTTTAATCTTGAACATCTAGCAATGTGTAAACCTCAAAGCATACATCTAACAAAAGGGGAATTCAAAGTTCAATCTCCATACAATATTTTGTTAATTAAACTAAGAATCATATGTGCATGTCAATTGTCCACAAGCAATGGTGGAGAAATAGTATACATGGATGATATTTTCAGTCTATATACACATGCAATGGCGTCCCTCCTCTATGCTTGCCTATCCCAATACATCACACTCTACACATCCGTTTAACATTGCAATTGTGCAGCTTTGGTAAATGTAACAAGAAACCACCTGGTCCATTGTACATATCACAAAATACTCAAGTACCAATAATATTATCTCTCTAAGTTTAACACTTCACATGCATATGCGATAGACATGCAAGAGCTATCCATGTCACTTAAAGAACCACATGGAGAATTTTTCATTGCCTCTTATAAGGACTGCATCAATCTTAATTATGTGGATTGAGCCATTCAAAACGGGGTTGTGATCGGCTAAAAACCAAATAAACTCAACTACCCTGCCCATCTCCTTGTCATAGGTGAATGCAATATGCCTTCAACAATGCCATAAACACAACTAGAGATCAAGAACCTAAAATCTTTAAGAAAAAATCAATAATAGTATATATATATATATATATATATATATATATATATATATATATATATATATATATATATATATATAATGAAAAAAATAGGGTCATACACTAATTTATCTTCATAAATACATGACTAAAGGATCAATATCAATCTTTGCCTCTTCTAGATAACTTTTAATCCATCTACACACACAATCATAGGAGACTTTGCCCCCTTTGTACCAATGACACTTTTATTAGATTAAAAAAATGGCCACTGGTCATTAGGAGAGGTATGGACTACTGAGGGAGAAAGTGATGGTAAGGAGGAGTCAGAAAAAGAAAAAATGAATGTACCATTTCACTATCGAAAATTCACCATTCAGGACAGAAAAATCATAATGACACCACCAACAAGGGAAAGAATAAACCAAGAATCTTACGATGGGCCAGAAAATGCAAAACGAATAGACCTTGCCACGCCAGGCAAAAAGCCTCAGCCGGTCTATATAGCAACTGATTTGGAGCATGAAGAAGAAGAACTGCTAACACAACTCCTCAAGAAGTATAAATATGTGTTTGCATGGTCCTACAAAGACCTCCAAGGAGTTGATCCATCGATATGCCAACGTACAATTCCGTTGAAATTAGATGACAAACCTAGCAAACAACGTCCTTACACATATAATGATACATTCACTAAACGAATCAAAGAGGAGATTGACAAGCTGATGGATGCTAAATTCATCTATGAAATCGAGCATACAGATTGGGTGTCACCCATTGTGGTTGTCCCCAAAAAGAACGGAAAGCTGCGTGTGTGTGTGAACCTCAAAAAAGTAAACCCAGCCACAATAAGGGATAATTATCCCTTGCCGCTCATAGAACATGTGCTTGAGAGGGTGGCTGGAAAACGGACTGATTCCTTTCTAGATGGGTTTTCAGGGTATAACCAACTGGAAATTGCAATAGAGGATCGACACAAAACAACATTTTCCATAGAATGGAGAATATATGCGTATAGAGTTATGCCTTTTGGCTTAACCAATGCCCCAGCTACCTTCCAAAGGTTAATGACTCATGCGTTCAAAGAATACTTAAGAATATTCTTGGAAATATATATAGATGATCTCTGTGTCCACTCTCTTCTACGAGAACATATTGACCATTTACAAAAGGTATTTGAGAAGTGCAGAACATATCAAATCTGTCTCAACCCGAAAAAGTGCATTTTTATGGTTAGGCAAGGCCGCATCTTAGGACATATTGTCTCAAGAAATGGCATAACCACACAGGGTAGCTTACAAAACATCAATTGGAACAACAACGTACAACATGGTGTTTGGTCTAAGCGCTATATTACCCATAGAGTTTTTAGTTCCAACTCTACGAGTAGCAAAACGCTTAGAATGGATAGGGCATGAGCTCTCTTCAAGAATAGATGATCTTGAAAAACTAGATGAACTTCGACTGAGAGCTGTAGCTTCAATCTATGCTAAAAAGAGAAGACAAAAAGAGTTTTTTGACAAGCATGTGCGCACGAAAGAGTTCAAAACAGGTGATTATGTACTTGTTTATACTTTAAAGCAACATGCCAAGAAACTTAAAAAGCGAGGGATGTGACCCTTTGTGATTAGTGACTTATCACAAAGTGGAGCTGTCAAACTTGCTACATTGGCAGGAGAAGAATTGCCAAATTGGATTAGTGGGTTTCGGTTAAAAAAGTATCATTTACCACTAACACAGGATATGCTTCAACAAATCCATCAAGAAAAACAACGGATGAAGGAGAAACAGAGGGTACGAGAAGAAGCCCAAGCAGAAGCAAAAGAACGCATTGCAAAAAGAAGACTTCTATGACAACAACAACAATGTGGATCACCGTTGCAAATAAATGCTATTCGACTAACGAATTTTGGTGAAGACACAGTGGAACCAATAATTGCAGTCAAAGTGGGTAGCAATCAAGTTGAATCGATGGCATTGCTTGATTCTAGAGCTCATGCAAATATGATCTCTTACAAATTATATAAACAGCTCAAGCCCAAAGATCAACTACATTCTACTCCACAAGTGCTGGAAAGTACTACATCACATTTGCTAAGAACATTGGGCTGGACTATATTGCATGTACAAATACATCAATATATTTACCCCCACAAGTTTTATGTGGTTGAGGATTAGAGCACACTACACCCCATGTTGTTGGGACAACCTTGGCAAAAAGATTATAATGTGCAGATAGATTGGAATTCGGATACAGTCAAAATTCAGCATGCACAAGAACAACAGGTGGTAGCCTTTGCTCAGCAAACCTAAAAGAACCAGATGACAGCACCACAATCACTGGATAAAGAACCAAAAGGATGGGTGCCACTAAAGAACAACACAATACCCATGGAGAACAACCAGGGAATTGCCAACCATGTTCACTACAAACATAAAACAACACAGACCGCAGTGAAAAGATCAAGGTTAGAAACATGCGAAAAACAAGTATGAGTGCGGAAGAATAGAGGTGACATGGTATACAAACCACAACACAACAGAAGAAGTCAACAGAAGAACACCGTTCAACCAACAACCACGGGAATAAAAAAGATATGGATCCCAAAAAGAATGCTCAGTAACAACTTAAATGCGACTCGCATTTGGATCCCAAAACCAAAGCAACAGGAGCTCCCTTTAGTACAAGCAACACCGGCATGTAGACACACACTACATATGAAACCGGAAAACCGATCTATGTGGGTGCCAATCAACAGCACAACACTGACGACCACGGACATGGCAATAAACCTACAAAAACCTCCAAAACACAGCTACAAATGGAAAGCCAAAGAGAAAACGACTACGGACAATTCCGCCACGACAATTCTCTCCACGGAGACAACCATGGCCATATCGACAGTAGCGGCAAACCAAGTGACTTTTGCAAGAAAGACGATCAAACACAGAGCTGTAGAGTTACAACTTTTACTTGCAAAGAAAATCCGCCAACCAAATCAACAACAAACAGGAAACCTCGACGTCGAATGCCAATAATCATCTTGCTTATTCCCTCCTCTCGCACAACATTGATTTTTCCATGCATTGACTGAGTATGCATCAAATAGGGCCACATTACATGGCCGTGCATTAGCACAATTTTTAACCCATGGACTGCACATACACCGAGGTGATACCTTGTCGTCCGGGAGGACTCCGACTAGGAGGGGAGGAGGCATTCTCAAACGCGGACCCAATGAAGGTAAAAAGAGAAAAAAAGGGCATGTTTTTCAACTACTTTAAAGGGTTTTCGTTTGATTGAAAAATTTTCTGGACTAACCTAAGTACATATGCCCTTATACAGCATGAATCTACAAGTATATGGGGCCAAACGCCAAATCAGGCCCCTAGGTGTGTGTATATATGTAAAAATAGCCATTTTTCGAGCAAAATATTGGTAAAACGAAGAAATACGGCCATACAAATTTCATGTGAGTGTATATAGTGTTTTGCGGTGATGTTTTTGAGTTATTAAGATTTTTGGGGATTTTTTGGGTTTAATTTGCTATTTTCTTTTTAATTTTACTAATTATCGGCAAAAAAACTTCAAAAATACAAAAAGCAGGTGAATTACGGTCTTAATGATAAACAAAAAATATGGGGATAATCAGTGACTATAGGACAACCTATGGTACAATGGGGGTGCAATTATGTGAATGGAGCGGAACGAGTGTTTTGGCTAGATTTTGACCGAAACGTCAAAATTCTCGAAAATTGGGCAAATGGAGTCCAAATCAAGAATTTTTCGAGCCTAAACCGCATCTCGCAAGAAGTTGGGAGCACATGTCAAATTTCATAGAAAGTGGTTCGGGGACCCCTATTATAAGATTTTTTCACTTCACTTAGAGCTCATCTCTACTATTTCCTTCTTGAGAGAGAACTCTTGCCACCTAGAGCGAATCGGACTTCCAGTGTTTGCGGGTCGCTGCGATGGACGTCCATAGCATAGCTCTCAAGCATCAACATATTTATCAATACAGGGGAAGCGACTCGGATGAGGCATGGAAACTCACTAGGGTGTCAATCCTAATGAAGTGAACTCGAAGAGATGCAAAACTCTACAAGCAAATCAAACGCATTACCGCCAAGTAATCTACCTATGTCCTCCTACATAGCTCTCCAGATATCACGTCCGTTTATCATGAAAATCATATCGGAATCGCACGAAACTTGAAGGGAAGCTACAGGGGATTATCAGAAACATATCCTATCACTGTCACAACATTCTGGAGAGGTACAACGATCGCGATCGTTCGTCCCAAAGTCAACAAAAATAGTGAACAGGTGATCCTAATGGGTCGTTTTAGGGTCCCTAAAGCCCCTCCTAGGGTCAAAACAACATAAAACACGCATATAGACACTCAAAATAGCGATTTAAGGCCTCAAACTCGTAGTTGAAAACCTACACCGAATCTTGAATGATTACACTTGGATGAAAGAGCAAGATGAGAGGAACACAATGCAATAATCAAACTTGAATTTGGATTACCGTAGCCGCAATGGCGAAGATTACAAGTTTGAACAAGAAGGAGCTCTCAAATGTACGCTGTCTTCTCAGTTCTCCATTGAAAAGATTATCCTCAAACTTACAAAAAATGACCTTTATAGATTAGGTCTTTACAAATGGCTTGTCCGGCCATAAGCTCCTAAACTTCTAACTGGCTCTCTAATATACAATTGCTCCCATAAAAATAACCATACATCCTTTAACAAATTCTTGGCTTATAGATGCTTCCTTACAAAAGAATTTTACAATGGTTTCTCAGAAAAATATGATCCTTCTAGAAATGGCTGCTTGTTGCTTCGTCCGCCAAACACTCCCCCCTTCCTTATCCTTGCACGCCCCCGTGTATGTTCAGTGCTTTGGCCGTTGATGTGGCTCCAATGAAGCAAGTGTCACTGAAAAACTTCTTGTTCGCAGGACGGCTTCTAGGGCTTCTTGATGTTGTCTGAATGGATTTTCAGATAACGTGTGTTGGTATGCTACATACTTTGCCTTGAGGTCCTTCGCCATAGGATGGAAAATCCTTGAGTCAATTTCTAAGAATCCTGTGACGAAGGCCTCTTTGAATGTCTGCAAGTAGTGTGCGGGAAGGTACATTAGCCTGGAGTACATGGCCATCAAGATGTATCGTGGCGGTGAATCATGTAGACTCCAGCATATGACTCTGTGTGCTTCCAAGAACAGATTCCACGGATGATCGTCGCCTTCAGTGTCTTTAAACACCTGGATGCAGGTGACGATCATCCGGGCTATCTTTACTAACATTTGGCACGCCAAGTTGGGGACATCCCGCAGCAATGTGACTGTCGAATTCAGTGTGCTGACCATGTAGGCCACCGTAGGGGGTTGCCGCGCTGTCAAAACCGGATAATTCAGTTTTTGCGGTCTTGACCCTTTCCATGTGGCGAAGTCTTTCCAAGTGCATCTTCGAGGGACAGGGAAGAATGTAGGATCTTTTTGTATATGTTGAGGAGTGTTGTGGTAATTGGTTAGATCCTATGGCCTTTTGTCCAACCACTTCTGCCTCCACTTGGGGTGGTCATCGACAAGCATCTGAGCTTCTTCCGCTGTTAGTGCAATGCCTTCGTAACCCCCATCTTTGTTTCGTGGCAACGCTGGCCGCATCTTTTCTTTCCACAAAATTGCTTCATGGCATAGCAGAGGAAACGGGAGGTACTCATGGCCAAATCCTTCCACCTGCTCTTCTGGTTGTAAGTATGCCAGGGCTGTTGACTCCATTATCTTCTTTTCATAGAGCATGTACTCCTTTGCTGGCCCCTGTGGCATGTCTTGAATGCTCTCATTGAGCTCATCTCTTATATCCAGATCGAGCCCTTCAAACTCATGCTCCTGTTTCCCTTGGTGTGATGTTCCAGGCAAATCTGGCACTTGTTGTCCGGGCAACAGTTGTGGTTGACTCTGGGCTTTGTCTGCTTTGATTTGTTGTTGAAAAAGAAGATCTTATTTTTCCTTTGGAAGCGTGTCACCAATCTGATTCTGAATCTGTAGTTCGGCGCTTGCTTGAGCTAGTTGCTACTCCATTTCTTTTAGCTTTAGCTCATTTTCCGCCGTCTGGGACACCATTCTTGATACGAGTAGTTGTCTTTGAAGCTTTTCTTGCTCTAGCTCTGCTTTTAGTGCCACTATAGTGTTCACTGCTGTGGCATCGTCAGACGTGGAGACCAATGCCCCGACAGGTTCCTGATTCGCCATCAAAGTTGTCAGAGTGCCTTTGACAGTGTTGTATGAACTGCTAAGCCTCTGAAATCTTGCGCTCTCATAGGCAAGCTTGTTGTCACTTCTTGGCACTCCTTTTCTTTGGCGGTCAAGTCTGTCCTGACGTCCACCAAGTCTTTGATCAGAGACTGAGCCTGTTGTCGCTCAAGGTCTCTCTCCTCCGTTATGCATTCTAGTTGCGCCCTCAGGATTTCTAACTCCTTTTGCCCAGATGCTTGCTTTTGTTGGGCCTCCTGTACTACCTGCCTTTCCTTTTCACTGAACACCACGTGCTGACACTGGAATTGCTGTTCTAATTCCCTTAGAGTTTGCTTGTAATCAAAACCAGCCACTGCCTGGTAGGCTTCGTGGTACCCAATTTCTTCTGTAGGAGGTATAAACTCCTTTTGCGAGGTTGAAGGGGGAGGAGTTGGCTGTTTTTTGTTCGATGGAGAACGGGGAGGAGGAGGAGGAGATTTTGGCGAGGGAGGAGGTGGGCTTGATTCTTGTCGTACATGCCTCGTTTTTGAAGTTTCTTCCCCTTGTTGCGAAGCAGATGCTTTCGCTTTTCTTTTCTTTAGAATCCTAATGATTCTTTGGCGAGTGAGATCTGCCGCCCTTCGCGCTTCCAAATTCCTTTCTCTTTGGATCTTCTTTAGATGTTCTGCCTAGTTTGTTTCATCAGCCGCTTCTTTCTCCTTCGTTCCTTCAGTGGACTGCTAAGAGATGTCCACTTCCGCAGCCTTTTGCTCTACTTCTAACCTTTGCTTCTCCGTGCGTATGCGAGTTGCATTATCTATTCTTTCTTGCCTTTCCCTTTCGAATCTTCTTTTTTGTGTCTGTTGTGTTGCAACCGCTCTAGCCTGTCTATCTGTCCTCAACTTGGTTCTTCTTTCCTCGACTCTTTTTTGAGCTTCCACATATGCTTTTTGCAGGTACGACTGCGGTACTGCACTTATCTCCCCTCTTTTTCTCTCGAGCGGCTTTGTGGAGTCTTTCTCCTCGCTTTCTTCAAACTCTGATGGCCCCTTGTCTTTCGACTCTTGAGATTTTCCTTCATCATCTGTCTCCTTTTTTTCTTCATCACTTGAGATTTTGTTGGTGGCCTTTGCCGAGCGCGATGATGTCACGCCGGGGGTCGTCCTTACGGAGTGAGCAACCAGCTTGGATTTCTGGATCAGGGCCGTTTGAGAGTTGGCAGCTGGAAAATCTTTGATCATTCCCAAAGCCTGGTATGCTATTCTGGTTAGCATCGGCCTTGCGTTCATGTAGCTTTTGTTTTTTGCCGAGATCTTCAAATTTGCTTCAATCAGGTTTTCCAGAATGTAAGAACCGTAGTCGCAGCGAATGGTTCTATTTTCGGCCGTTGCTAGAGCCATGACCACGGCAATGTGCAGGATTGGCTCGGTGTAGCGAGGAGGCTATTGTACTCTGAAATGCTGAGAGATCAATCTCATTGGAAATTACAGCTCTCTGTATATCATGTCACTGTATTTGTATTTGTTTCCCTTTGCTTTGACGAATGCCTTGTCATTGTCCAATGACTTTGTCTTTGCCAACAAATCGTGTTGCCCTGGGAGGAAACGCAAAGCTTCGTTGATGATTTCTTTTGTGATCTTTACTTTCACCTTCGATCCATCCTTGTCCGTGAGCATTGCCTGCCCATCATATTGTATCGAGCTCATGAGCCTAATGGGCCCTCATGTAATCTGTTCCCCATGGCTGTAAAAAATTGCTCCAAGTGTACAGCTCGCAGTGCCTCTATTACCTCCGGCCTTTGGTGGAGGTTCCATATCTCTCGTGGCATGATAGTTGTTTTTACCAAGTCGCCATCCGCATCCTTAAACTTTGAGATGAATATGTGGGCAGGGATTTGAGCAAGTATTTCATCCGAGATGTGAGCCTTTTCATTTGTAGCGAGCTCCTCCACTTCATATGGTGCTGCTGTCCACTGCCTTTCTTTCTTTTGGCGAGGCATTCTGTGTCAGGAGAATCACAAGCTGTCAGGATTTTCCCTTCGCAATCAATCGCATTTAGACTTTTGGTAAAAAACAGTTCAAAAGTTAAAACTGATCATAACTTGAACAAGTTTCATCCATTCTTGTCCATATTTCACCAGTGAGACTAGGAAGGCTAGAGCTATGACTGATAAAAATCTGAGCCAATTCTGGAGCTGAGGTACATCAATCGTGATCGTAGTACAGAGGCCAAAATCAGATTTGATCACATGATGATAGTTGGAGGGTCATTTTGGTCCACTTTGTGTTTCATTTGAACCACTTTTGAGTTTACAGGTCCCAATTCTGGGTTACAAGGGAGTTTTGGACTAGACTCTGACTTTTATGAGTTTTTCATGTCCAAATGGCTTGAAACTTGGTTGGTGACTTGAACAAGCTGTATACAAGGGATTTGATTGGTTTTGGTCAAAATTTGATGCTGAGGTACACCGATTGCGATCGGTGTTCTGGGCCTTTTTTTTGGTGAAAACTAGATGGTCATGGACCCCTATGCCTGCCTAGCCCACTGATGATTTATTTCCAAGTTTGGACTTAAAATGAAAAAATTAGAGCAATTTTTCACTGTTTGACCATATTTTACTAAGTCTAACCATATTAGGTTTTCCTGATGAAATTTGGTTGGATTGTGGAGTTAGTTGAAGCTAGTTTTAGAGCTCCCAATGCTTCCATGAGGTTTTGCTACCATCAGCCTACTCCATTGTCTGATTTTGACCTTATCAGACACTTTATACTCTGTCTTAGGAGGTTTTCCAAATTTGTGCATTTTTCAGGCATTTCTTGGATATCCATGTGATGCTTGAGCATCCCTAAGTGACCTTTTGGTCTTTGGCATTGGCTCGGCTCCAATTGTATCTTTGTGTGATCATTTGAGACTAAAATGACTATATATGTACTTGTAGGAGATTCTGAGATCCATTCGAGGTTTTCTACAACTGTTCTGACTCTTAGTCGGACAAGTGTACCTTTCAAACCATCCATCATTATTTTTAACCGGATTTTGGTAGGTGTATGTAAAATTTTCCCTTTTCGGTTGTGTTTGACAAATTAGCCCCATTCCATGAGCAAAAATTGTGCATTTTCCTTGAAAATTCAAGAGAGTGTACATTTAACTGAGTTCCAAGCCTGGGCCAAATAAAAAATTGCAAAACCTGCATCTGGGGGCACCGATCGCGATCGTAGTACAGAGGCCAAAATTGATTTTGACACCATCAGATTGTAGGTGAGGCTGAGGGGAGGTGTTTTGCATGTTCTGTCCCCATTTTTGTTAGTGAGGTACACGGATCGCGATCGGTGTACCACCACCAAATTGTGATTTGACCATATGGCTTTGTTCCTGACCTTGTGGGGAGCACATTGATGTGTTCTGTGCCTGAAAAAAGTTTTGTTTGGATGCCTCTAAGGGCCCTTGACCTCTTTGACCCGATCTGACTTTGATTTGATCCCTTCGCCCGTTTGTGCAATGATTCGCGCTTGCATGAGTAATAGACTTGATCTTTACTTGATAAGGAACATACCTGTGAAATCTGGTGTGAAATGCTGGCTCCGACCGTCCGTACGGGGTAGAAACGTGGGAGCTCGCTCTAGGTCAAAAAGCTCTCTCCTTCTCTCTCAAAAGGTGAAAATGAACAATGAGCTAGAGTTTGGTCTACCTGGCCTATATCTTCCCGAGATTTTCGTGACACAGGGCTGATTTTCCTCACATTTGATCCCGATATAATCTGCATACCACTTGTGGGTCGAACCGCTTGTCGTTCCGGCGTCGTATGACCATTTGATGCGATTTTGGCGAAATGTAGTCATGATTATAAGGCTGAAATTCGACATCTTCAGATTAGCTTCATATCTTTCATGCTTGATAACCTTATCATGATACTTCGGCGTTTGCTTCCAGAACTTGATTCCGACACTTGTGAGCAAGATTTTTAAATTTTTGATGTTTTATTAACGAAAATCAAACAAAATAAATTGAAAATACTTATTAACTGGCAAAAATTAGCCAAAATTGTTGTACTCACCCCTAAGCATATATTTTCTCTAGAAGCATCCCAATGCTCCGGATTTTGTCATTACAGCTCATTATTATGCTAGTTGGATGATACAAAAACGCTAAAATTGCCAGGTTTTGATCGAATATGTTCGAAATTGAACTCTAAATAATGAAAAAACGCACACATTATGTACATATATACACGTTGGATCCCTTAATGGCCCTGATTGTTGCTAGATTCATCAATTACTCCCCCCTTCCTTGTCTGAGTTGTCCCGGACGAAGGTTGGGTGCATGTGCATAGGTTTGGAATCTGTGTCTATGCATGGCCGTGTAATGTGTCCCTATTCTGATGTTTGAGACAATGCGTTGGGTAACAAGGTGCTGTGCAAGAGACGGGGACTGAATGTAGTTTTCAGTGGTTTTTGATGGCGAGGGGAGCTATTTATGGAACAGAAGAGCTTGCAGTCAAATTGCTCTTTGCTTGATTGTTGGTGTTGTGATGGAAACTTTTTTTGGAACCCATTTGTATGCAGTTTGTTGCATCTTTACATATATACACGCTGGATCCCTTAATGGCCCTGATTGTTGCTAGATTCATCAATTACTCCCCCCTTCCTTGTCTGAGTTGTCCCGGACGAAGGTTGGGTGCATGTGCATAGGTTTGGAATCTGTGTCTATGCATGGCCGTGTAATGTGGCCCTATTCTGATGTTTGAGACAATGCGTTGGGTAACAAGGTGCTGTGCAAGAGACGGGGACTGAATGTAGTTTTCAGTGGTTTTTTATGGCGAGGGGAGCTGTTTATGGAACAGAAGAGCTTGCAGTCGAATTGCTCTTTGCTTGATTGTTGGTGTTGTGATGGAAACTTTTTTTGGAACCCATTTGTATGGAGTTTGTTGCATCTTTACAGATTCTACTTTAGTTTTCACAGGTTTCCAGTGCCATTTTGGAGGTTCAGGCTTCTTGTTTTGAGTTTTGGGTTTCCTTTCGAGCTCGGTTGCCGAATCTTTAGTTTTCTCCAGTTTTGGCTGCCATTTCCACTTTGGAGGAACTTCTGAAGGTCTTTGAGATGATGTTGCTTCCGTCTGGAGTTTGTCCTTAGGTAGCCATATCTTGCTCGGTTTATTGGTCAGCAATCTTTTCTTTATCCGTACTTTCCGAATAGCCTTTTGTGGTGTTTTTGGCTGATTAGCCTGTTGCTTTTTGTCGATGGGGATACTTGGCCACGAGTGATTTGTTTTGGCAAATGGAGTCATGTACACGTTAGAGTCGTATGTGTACCTTAACGCATGTTCTGACCATTCATTGATTGCATTGTACGTTCTCATCCATGGAACTCCCAAGCATATTGATTCTCTGATTTCTCCGTCTTTCATTATGAAAAATTGATGAGGACAACTATTTCCATCAAGATTGATTGGTAAGTTTACTATCCCCAATGTTGGCATTGTTGCACCGTTTGCTGCTTGTAGATCACATGTAAATTGCACGAGGGATTCATCTGTAAGCATCCTGTAAGTGGAGAAGTTGACCGCATTGACTCTTGCTCCAGTGTCAATCAATGCTCGTTGATATCTGCCATGCGGGAGTCCGACATTGATGCGAACATCAATTTGGGTGATAGGGAGCGGATCTCCTGTGAATTACCATGAATTCATCCAATAGGAATTCGATCACCTCATTGATGAAGTGAGTTCATCTATCGCTCACTAGCTCAGTTGGTAAGCCATATCTGGTGAAAATGTTCTTATACAAAAACTGTGCTGTCGTTTTTGCATCATTTCTGGTTGTCGCTTTAGCTTCCACCCATTTTGTTAGATATTCTTTTGCCAGAATAATGTATTGAGCGTGCGTTTTATATCCCGGAGGCGCTATCGGTCCTACAAAATCTATTCCCCATTTCGCAAACGCTCTTGCCCCCATCATTGGCCTTAAGGGCATATCATCTCGTGCTCTAGGATTTTTGGTTTTCTGGCAATCATCACATCGTTTCACAAACTCTTCAGCGTCCATGAATAGTGTAGGCCACCATATGCCTGCAATAAGAATTGCTTTGGCCGTTTTGTCAGCTGAGAAATGTCCACCAGCTTGTCCACCGTGTGCTTGCTCTAAGATAGGAATGTATTCCTCTTCAGTCGTGCACATTCTCAATTGATTGTCTTTTCCCCTCTTGTAAAGAGTGTCCTCAATCAGTACATAGTTTTTTGCCTCTTTCA
Source organism: Adiantum capillus-veneris (assembly GCF_014529385.1). Classification (NCBI taxonomy): domain Eukaryota; kingdom Viridiplantae; phylum Streptophyta; class Polypodiopsida; order Polypodiales; family Pteridaceae; genus Adiantum; species Adiantum capillus-veneris. The sequence goes on from NC_140960.1 coordinate 49,487,825, forward strand.
TGATTGTTTTGACATGTGATCTACTCATCCCTTCAGGAAGTATCCTGGTGGTGAGGTATTCAACAATGTAGTTACTCCATCGAGGTGCTACAGATAATCTGAATAGAGCTACGTGCTCTATTGACCTGTGAAGCGTGCATTTAACAGAAGATTTGACATGCATATGAACATTATGTCACATTTTTGGCCAATACACACTCATTCTCATCAATCTCTGATACATCTGTGCATGCCCATTGTGAATCTCCATTGTTTGTACATGAGCTTGGTTTAGGTACAATTCCCGTTCACTCGATTCAACACAAAGCCTAAGGATTTGATCCGATCCCTGTTTGTATAGCCTGCCCGCCAACATTACCAATGATCTGGATGTTGCAATGGTAGATGGTTGTCTTGTCACATTCAATGACCCGATAGTCAGCAAAGGAATTACATCCTCGCTCCATCTTGGTACCATTTCTATACTGAAAAGATATGCATTTGGCAAATCATCATCAACTCCTACAGGGTTTTCCCCATGCATCATTCTAGATAAATGATCCGCTCTTTGGTGTGTAGTTCCTTTCTTGACTACTACCATGAAGTCAAACTCAAGCAGTATGATGAACCATCGAACAATTCTCCCCGTACTGCAAGGTTTGTTTACTAAGTACAGCAGTGCTTGTGATCAACGAAGAATACAAATTTATTGGAAAGTAAGTAGTGTCTAAACTTTTTCACCGCATAGACCATACCCAATCCTTCCCTCTCAATTGTTGTGTAATTCTTCTCTGCATTGTTCAGTTGTCTACTGGAGTAACTTATTGGAAAATCCACGTTGTTCTCCCCAGGTTGTGCAAATATGCATCCTATTGCATACGCTGATGCATCTACGTGGATGTGAAATATCTTCTCCCAATCCGGAGCCTTCAAAATTGGAGCAGAAATTAATCTCTGCTTCAAAGTTTGAAAAGCTTTCTCGCACTCATCCATCCACTCAAATTTAGTTATCAGCGCATAAAGTGGTTTTACAATTATAGCGTATGAGTAGATAAATCTGCGATAATATCCACAATGGCCCATAAATTCCTGTACCTCTTTCACCTTTACTGGTCGTGGTAGATCAACAATGACGTTGATCTTCTCCATGTCTGTCGAAATACCGTTTTTGGACACTATATGTCCCAATATTTTTCCATGTCTTACCATGAAGACATATTTCTCTGGATTCAGGCAAATCCGATACACTCTGCATTTTTCGAACACCTTGGTCAAGTGCTCTATGTGCTCCAATCTTACAAGAGAGTGAACGCACAGGTCATCCATGTAAATTTCTAAGAACTGTTTTAGATATTCTTTAAAAGCATGACCCATCATCCTCTAAAATGTGACTGGTGCATTTGTTAAGCCAAAAGCCATTACCCGAAATGCAAAAATACCCCATTCAGTTGCGAAAGCCGTTTTGTGCTGATCCTCTGGCTTTATTGCGAGTTGGTTGTAACCCGAACATCCATCTAAGAAGCTATAAGCCTCTTTGCCTGCCACCCTTTCTATTACATGATCAGTAATGGGTAGGGGATAGTTGTCCCGAATTGTAGCAGCATTTACTTTCTTGAGATTGATGCACGCTCTTAACTTTCCAATTTTCTTCGGGACCACCACAATCGGTGAAACCCAATAGGTGTGCTCAATTTCATAAATAAACTCTGCCTCCTTAAGTTTATCTATCTCCTCCTTGATCTTTTTCGCAAACGTTTCATTGTAAGTATAGGGACGTTGTCTACTGGGTTTGGTGTCATTCTTAAGAGGTATTGTGTGTTGACAGATACTTGGATCCACCCCCTTAAGATCTTTGTATGACCATGCAAACACATCTCTATACTGTTTAAGAGTAGCTAACAAAAGATTTTCCTCTTCTTCACTACGATCCGTGGCAATAATGCAGGTTTGGATCTTCTCCTGGCTCCGCTAGATCTATTGGTTTGGATTTTTCAGGACCGTCGTACGATGTACCCAGTTCCTTCAATTCCCTCATAGGTTGTTGCACTATGATTTTCCTATCTTGTATGGTATACTTCTTATAATGGGAAGGTGCATCCATCTTGTCAGAACTCGTGTCCTCATTTGTTTCAAAGTCAGTCGTCCATATGTCTCTGAGGGTTCTCTTGAGCTTATTGTACTCTGTTTTCCTCTCTGTTTTGGTCATTCCAGACCCTGTTTTCCCCCCTTCTTGTGACTTAGCTGTTTGCTTTTCGTGTTTGTTCTTCTTGTTGTTTTTCCACGGTTTAGTTTCGATAAAACGGCCTGTGACCTCGTCCTTAACACAATCATCAGCTTTGACAAGCTTTAGATATCCCGTTCTGTCATTGACAAGAGGCATCGGATTATGCTTATTTGCCCTTGATTTCCTCATTCTCTTGGATTTATACCGCTCCTGTCGATTAGATTTTTGGTTAGGAAACTCGTAAAACCTGTCCTGCCTCGATGTGTATTTCCTATTCGTCTCTGATGCACTTGATCTCTCATCATTAGCCTCTATCAGTTGGATTTCATCGTCCAGTGATGGAAGATGACAGCTTAGTGAATCCGCAAATTCCTCCTCCGTTCGATTCTTGTCGTTCACTATAGATATCTCATCAATTATTCTTTTACACTCGGTCTCACGTGATGGTTCTTCTTGTTCCTCGCTCTCCGATCCTGACTCAAGGATGACGCTAGCCATTTACAACGTTACTAGGTTGTATCATTCTTTGTCACAAAAATTTGTAGGTGTGCATTCGTTACACATACGTCCAAGGTTGACAATATTTGAGTCCACCCGAATGGCTCAAATAAATGTTTCAGGAAAGGTTCTGGGAAATAAGCCTCGTCTTCTACGGATCTTTCCAAAACGCATTCCTCTTTGATTATGTCGCCACAATCAGATGCTCCACACATCCAGACATGCACTTTCGTTTGCATCCATGCAGGTATTTCTTTTTCATTTAGAGTGGTTGAATTAAATTCTTGCACTGGTGTTTTTGCAACGTCTCTATAGCTATGATCCTTCATGTTGATTTTCGTTATTAGCTCTTCGTGCCTTAGGTAGATTTGGTCGTAACCCCAATCTTGTATCATTTTGAGTTGACGCATAAATGGTCGTCCCAAAATAATGTCAAAGTTGTTCGTTTTTCCGAAATCCAACACAGCAAAGGTGTGCTCATAGCTAATTCCACACGAAGTTACAACTATTTGGTCCAGGATTCCCAATGGTCTCTCTACATACCCATCTGCGAGTTGCAGTTTCATTCTCGTTTTCCTGAGAGCTGGACGGCCCCATTTCTCCCAGATTTGCTTTGTAGTTATCGCCACTCCCGCTCCACTGTCTAGGATAGCTATCATTTTAATATCCTGATATTCAACAGGTAAGGTTGTATTACCCTTCTCGAATTCACAATAATCTCCGACCTTGTTTATGGGCACTAGTTAGGCTTTGGGCTAACTTTTCTGTTTGTTTTCTTCTCCCGTAGGGTTTGTCTGAAGAGGAATCTTTACTCCTTTGTGCTCCATATGTTTCCCCATGTCTTCCCATAAGTGTGGCCTGACTCTCAAGAGTTCGGACAGCGTGATTGTGCATGTTATAGGTGTCGATAGCATCTCTTGAAGACTTTTTGAGTCAACCATATGTGGAATAGTTATCATCTGGGATGGAACTAACCTTATCTCCGATTGTGACTCATGTTCACCTATAAATGAAGGTAAGGTTTTCAAGGATTGGGCTTTGCTTTCCACCGAAATCTCCGTTCCTGCATCCCCATACAACGATTGTATATTGGCTGGATAAAATCCGTTATCCAGGTTAATTTCAGGAATTGGAGCAGACTGTAACGTCGCGCTTCCGTTCTTTCTGTTTCTAATTGTTTCCCATAAGTGTTGTGGCCATTGTTCTTCAACTTCTGGAATTGGCATTATTGTCATTGACTTAGCGTCATCAGTTGTGCTCGACACCACTCGATGATCCATTGATAATATCGTTTCAGGCCTGGGTTCGTTTGCTTGTTTTGGTTCATCGATTTTTAGTTTTTCTCGCTCTTTGTGAATCAACACTTCTTGTTCTGGGGTTCTAGCTATCTTAGGTTCCATCAATGCTTGGGCTGTTTCAATGAGGTGTTTACACATTTTCAAACGCTTCAATTCCACTTATGGTTGAGGATAAGTTAACCATCTCTGCTCTAAATTTTGGTTTGTTTTTAGCCTTGCTTCGTACGCTTGTAATAGAGCATCTAACGGCTCTAGCACTTTCTCAACCAAGACTGATCCCCCTGAGGACGCTTTCCTCGGCTTGTTGTTAACCTCAGCAGTTTTACTCTCTCTCTCTCTCTCTCTCTTGTTTCAATTGCTCCTTTGTTTCATGCAATTCGTTTTGCATGGCAATTTGGCTGTTCACCCTTCTTGTTTTCATCCTGTCTCGTTTAGTCTTCCAGGATTTTCACTGGGTTCTCACGGATAAACTCTCATTTTTTGTGGGTATAGGCAACTCTACCCTTTCCTCCACAGACTCGTTTTTCCTTAAGTCCTTGGCTTGGGCTCTGGTTATCGCATTGATTTGGATCATGGGATTGGTTTCTGATCCGCTGCTTGCACTTGGTATCACCCCCACAATATTCATAGTCGCTTTTCCCTTGTTGTCCGGATTCTTTGGGCAATCTAGAAATATGTGATTCACACCACATTTGTCACAAAACCCAAAAATTTTTACTCTTTCACCTTTGAAAGGACAGTTACGCTCCCAATGATCCGTACTTCCACAGCTATAGCACTGTCCAATTGGTGTTTGATTTTGAGGAAGTGGTCCCATAGGTTGTCTTGATCTATTAGGATATCCTCTTGGTTTGTAATTCTGGTTTGCAATGAACATTAACGTTCTTTCGTCTACCAAATATTGATCTCTCGAAGGTTGTGCTACATACGTTGGTGGTGCCATACCCTCGCTATTTTCCCATGGTTGATAGGCTTTGTCTGCATACATTTGTGATTCAAGTTCCGTTGCGTAAGGCTCATTCGGTTCCTCATAATAAGGAACTTGAAGTGTACTATTTGTTCCTGGTGATGCTTCACAAGGTTGAGTATACCTAATCATGGCCCTATTTTCCTGTGGTAATGGAGGTTGTTGACCCAACACAGGTTGAGGTCTGTCTGCTCCTGCTATCAGATTCATATTTGGTCCAACTTGATATCTTGGAGGAGGTGGTTGGGATGGTCCAGCTGGAGGTCCATACGGTTTTTCCCTCACATAGTTCTTGTTATAAAAACACTCTTCCGTGCTATGATTTGTCCATTTTTGTTCTATGGCGCACCATTTCAGTACTCCTCCATTTGCAACTGGTGCTTTCGGCTATTGTGGGCACCACAGCGTCGGATGATCCCCCCCACATATGTCACACTTCCTCGTCTGAGACTGTCTCATCACCGGATTTGATCTCATATGTTTCTGTATTCTCTTCGTTACCTCCTCTATCAATTGATCAGCTGTTAGCATCAAGGACGCCTGGGCATCTTTCTTGGTAGAGGGTTTGCTTTTAATCGATGAAGAGCCACTGGTTACTGAATCAGTATCCTCTGACACTTCCCCATATGCTTTGGAGTTATCGACAAGATATAACGCTTCCCTTGTAACCTGTTGAAACGTGCTACATGATTTCAAGTGAAGGTCCTTTTTCAAGGTTTCATTCCTAAGTCCTTCAACGAAGAGCATAGACAATCTCTCATCCTACGGTAATTCTCTCCTCGGGCACCTCTCAATGTATTGCTTGAATCTCAAGGTTGCTTCCTTCACTTTTTCATTCTCCCTTTGTTTAAAAGTGTATATCTGCGATACAATATTATGCTTTATACCCCGTTTTGAGAATTATTCCATGAACTCGCGCAATACATGTTCAATACTCGGACAAGTTTCAGGGTTTAAAGGTTGAAACCATGTTAAGGCCGTCCCTTCCAAGGTCAGTCCGAATCCTTCATATTGAGTATGGAAATCAGTGATCTATTCTGCTCTTAAGACTTGCTTGAAGAGCGATACATGTGCATATGGATCCCCCGATCCGCTATACTTCTTTGACATGCACTTCCCTACTTGGGATGGCCAGATCCGTCTACGGTCTGCGTAATCAATCTCATTGCTCCCGTGTCTCGAATTAATCATTCTCGTGCATCATGGAGGTCGTAGGTTGCTCTCCTTGGCTCCCCCATCCCAAATCTACTACTAGGAGGCAAATGTGATGGGGTGGCTGTAAATGTCGGACCTACAGCCGTATGTGTAGAGATAGGAACTGCACTACCTCGATTCGTAGCCATTGATTCTTTGGAATGTAATGTTCCCATGGGGCTTGGCATCGAATAATGAGGTCGACTGAAAGAATCAGCTACATGAGTCCTCCCTCCACCTGTGGTCAACGGTTCTGGCATGATAGTTGTAGGTGGTGGTCTTAGTGGGCTTGGAGTAACATAATACTGATGAAGTGGTCCCCAAAGTAAGTATATACTTCCAATTATTTTTTATCGATTGCCGCATATCGTCTTCCATACTTATCTTATGCTGCAATTTTCGTTTCCGCTCCCTCTGTGTAGGTGAAGACATAAGGTCTTTTCCGCTCAGTTATCTCCCCGACGTAGGGTTCCTCGCATCTATAATAGAGATCTTGCTCTCCATTATTATACTTGTATAACCCCAAGTAGACATTATCCGTGTTGATTCTCAACATTTCGTTTTCTCGCCTTAATCTTGCATTAGGTAAGCTCATTGTTGGTGCCTTTTCCTCATGTTCCTCGTCTATTTGGTTTTTGTGCCCATCAATCCCCACTTGTCTACAATGTTAGGATTCATGACTACTAAGTACATGATACCCTCGTCGTCTAGGTACCTGTTTCCGCTATAGCTCACAGGCACAAAGTCCCTGAACTCACTTGGTCTATCTTCTATTTTCACACAGTAGCGGTCCATACCATCTTTGTATATCTTGGCACCTTGCTTGTTGTCATATTGATACTTGATGAACAATAGCTTTAGTGTGGCCGAGGGGTCTGATGGTCCTGCTGCCATGTTTTCTCTTCCATTTAGTTTTGAGTGTCCCACGTGTTCTGTGAAATACTCGGAAGATCTCTCTGAAGAAGTATCGGAGACGCCTTCTTCAAGGATCGGCTCTAACGGTCGTACTATCCCTTGGTTTACACTCTTCTCTGTTGATGCAACACTTGTTTGATCCACTAAATTCAGGTGTCTGGTGTTGATTTGTTTTCCCGATCTCAAAAACATGAAGAAAGTGGGATTTACTGACTGAATCCAAACCTCTTACCTGGAGATCGGTCTAATCTTCCAATTCCTACGACTGCATGGACTGTTACTTGATCGGTCTCTGCAAATGAATACACTGGATGGCTATGAGATCACTGTATCATTCCAACTGTCAGCAGATTCAACACTTCAAAATGATCTCAACACAATTTTGCTTGCAGATTATTGACAGTATGCCCAATTTGAGTTTTGACAACACCTGGTATCTTATATAGTCTAGGCCTATGAACATGTCAAAAATGAACTAGATCTGGGCCAGAGGTGTTGAGATGTCGAGCTCTACATCTTGAGCTGGCATCCACTATGGGTCTTGGCCGCTTACGACATTTACTCACTGGCACGTTAGGTGACCGACACGGAGGATCTATGCCAGTGATTCTACAGCTGGACTACACTTATAGTTCCAGCCTAGTACGCTTCTAGCGAGTTCACACTGGGTGACCGCATGTACATATGTGCTACTTTTTAGTTTTATCACTTAGTCATTTTGTACTCTCTTTTCTGTGAGAAAAAGAAGAAGCTTTTCATCTCTGTGTGCTTTGTGCTTGTCTTGTGTAGCTCTCTTGCATCCTCTTTCTTTACAAGAGGTACACCGATCGCGATTGTACTTCTGAGCCCAAATAATATGAAACTTCACCAACTTGTTTACAAGACTATTTTAAGACTACCTGCCAGACACTTGTATTTGGACTCAAAAAAGTCAAGTTTTTACCATTTCTTGGTTGGAAGTGTCTGTTTTCCCAAATTTATCAGTTTGACTAGATTTTGATGTTTGATTTGGGATTTGAGAGATACCTGGGGTTGTCCTGTGTACAAGCTATCCCTCTGTATGGTTCCTTCCCAGTTTTGATGTGTTTTGGTCTACTGCAAGTCAATTTCTAAGTCAGTTTAGCAATTTTTGACTTGGATCTGTATTCAGATGGTTTGACAGGTATTTTGAGGTTTCTGGCTGTAGGTCCTTTAGACTTTTATGTTTGTATACACATGGGGATCCCACAGATAAAATATGGTCAAAATCTAGCACTTAGGTACACCGATCGCGATCGTACTTCTGAGCCCAAATCAGACCAAATTTGGCATGCTTGTAGAAGCTGATGTTTTAAGGCTATCCCCAAAGTCTTTTTGCATTTGGATCACCAAAAGCCAAGATTTTGCACTTTCTGGGTCTGTCAGGCTAGTTTTATGGATGATAGTAGATAGGTTCAGTAAACAAGCTCATGTTATACCTGTCAAAAAGACTATCAAAGCCCATCAAATGGCAACCCTCTTCATTTCACAAATTTTCAAGTACCATGGCTTGCCAATGTCTATAGTGTCTGATAGAGATCCTAGAATGACCAATAATTTTTGGAAGGGTCTCTTTGAGAATCTAGGAACAAGGCTAAACTTCTCTTCGGCCTATCATCCACAAACGGATGGCCAAAGTGAAATAGCTAACCTAACAATTCTCGATCTACTAAAAGCCTATGTAAAGGAATTAGATCAAAGATCCCAATGGGGGAAGTACTTACCCTTAGTGGAGTATGCTTACAATAACACTATACATACTTCCACGGGAAAAGCACCTTTCGAGGTAATTGAGGGAAGATCAAAAAGTCCCTTGCTACTTAAGGTACATGGGAAGATCTTCGCTGCAGATGAGTATAGCCGAGACCTACAAGAATCTTTTCAAAAGATTAAGGATGCTATCTCTATCTCACAGCAAAGGCAAAAGGCTGATGCTGACAAGCAGAGAAGAGCCCAAGCCTTTAAAGAAAACGATTGGGTCTTGTTAAAGTTTCCCAAGGCTCGATTAAGGCACACGACGGGCAAGAATCCTACGGACCACCAAAAGTACTATGCTAAACTAGCAAAAAGGTACTATGGTCCCTTCCAGATTCTTAGGCCAATCAATGAGATGGCCTATCAACTCAAGTTTCCCAATCATTGGCTCATACACAATGCTTTCCATGTGAGCCTATTAAAGCCTTACAAAGGAGAGCCACCTCAAGAACCAACTATTGAAGACTCACCGGAGATCGGGGACCAAGAGGAGGTGTTGCAGCCCGAGTCCATTCTCCGACATGAAGACAAAGTATTAAGAGGTGGTAAGACTATCCGATGATATCTTATTAAGTTTAAGAATTATCCTTTTGAAGATGCTAGATGGATGCAAGGCATACAATTAAAGGATAACCTAAACCTTGTCAAAGCTTACAATGCTTCCCAAGAGTAAGCAAATGTACAAAATGTTAAAAATGAACAAAGTTTTTTATTTGTCTTATAAGACTCTCTTTTTCTTTATTGTGCACAAAACTGAAGTAGTATGCATGCTTAGATCAAGTTTGCGGAGACGACGTCTCCCAAACACCAAGTAGAGCTTGTCACTCTACTATGGAAGATTGATAGGACTAATGTGCATACATGCTTGCGGCAGCCTTAGGCTCTCACGCGCCAAATGGACTAGTCATCCATTGTGGAATGATGTCGTAGGGTAACATAGGGATCCTCTACCCACTAAGAAAAGGACTCATGAATATGCTTTATCTTCTCTACACCATAGTCGAGGACGACTATAATTTCAAGAGAGAGGTAATGTCATAATAATCAATATCTAATTCTCCTAAATGATTTTATCATATTAAACTGATCATTTAATGTGGGGAAGTGCCAGGAGAGAAAACGCTAGAATATTGGTTAAGCTAGCAAACCGGCCATAGTAGGGATCCAAAGGAGGGAAAATAGGGATCCAAATGGGGGGCCATCTGCAAAAGAGCCATGTGCAATAATGGGCTAAAAAGACCTTAAGGTTCAGCCCATTAAGACTTCCAAAATGCTAAGGTTCCAAAATTCAAAGGTTGTGTCCAAAGGTCAACCCTAGGGGAAATTGGATGCTTTGTGTGTAACTAAAAAGTCTTTGCATATCCCTACATGGGAGGGGGCGAGCCCTTCTTCTAGGGGATGAGAGATAAAGTCACACACACACACACACACACACACACACACACACACACACACACACACACACACACACACACACACACACACACACACACACACACACACACACACACACACAGGCTCCCTTTACACAAAGGGAATTAGGGACACATGTCAGCTCCCTAGCCCAGATGCCCACAAGGTGTGCCCAATTCCTATTGGATGGCCTTGGAGGTGGACCAATGAGAATTAGGCTAGAGTAAATCTAGTTTAATTAATTTAAAAACACTTAATAAAAGAACCAATGAGAATTAAGTCTCCTAGAAGACTATTGGACAGTCTCCCAAGGGGTCCAATGAGCATTGAGGAGCCCAATGGCTTGCCTGATTCCTATTGGCCAGGAGGCAAAGGGGTCCAATGAGAGTTTAGTTTAATTATTAAATTACCTAAAGCTCTCACAAAAGGGAAAAGGGGGACACATGTCAGAAGTCTATCACTTATGCTGCTTAATAGCCATTGGCTTGACTTGGGGAGGTCCAATGGGGAGCCTGCAAGAGCAAATAGCAAGAGGGCTGGCCCAAGAGAGAGAGAGGGGGCTGATTTCTACAAGGCATTATCACACACACACTCACACAATCTCATGTGTGAAGAAAGAGAAGACTATCTCTTCCCAAGCTTTAATGGAGAGCTCATCACCTACTCCAAGCTTGTGAGATAGAAGCCTACATCGACACACTCTTGGCTTGTGGATGCAAATCCAACCAAGAGTGTGTCGATGTAGCCTTCTATCTCACAAGCTTGGAGTAGGTGACGAGATCTCCATTAAGTCTTGGGAAGAGATAGTCTTCTCTTTCTTCACACATGAGATTGTGTGAGTGTGTGTGTGATAATGCCTTGCAAAAATCTGCCCCCTGTCTCTCTCTTGGGTGAGCCCTCTTGCTATTTGCTCTTGCAGGCTCCCCATTGGACCTCCCCAAGTCAAGCCAATGGCTATTAAGCAGAATAAGTGATAGCCTTATGACATGTGTCCCCCTTTCCCCTTTTGTGAGAGCTTTAGGTAATTTAATAATTAAACTAAACTCTCATTGGACCCCTTTGCCTCCTGGCCAATAGGAATCAGGCAAGCCATTGGGCTCCTCAATGCTCATTGGACCCCTTGGGAGACTGTCCATAAGTCTTCTAGGAGACTTAATTCTCATTGGTTCTTTCAAGAGCCAAGCTTCAATGCCTGCTCATCTCCTCTATCAAGCTAATTACTAAGCTAAATCTATGCTAATATGAGTGATTATGTGAGGAGATGTACATCTTTCTCGTATGATACTCCTTCTTCCTCTCAATTTACTCTCATACCTTGCTAGATCTCACCATCTTCGAAGGTGTGTGAGGTCTTGGGTCTGAGAACGGGGATAATTAAAGTTGTGTTTACTAAGTGTTTTTCTTAGTGCATGAAGCTTTCATCTTCATTGCACTAGCTAGTCTTGAAGGAACACAAAGAATTGTATTGTACAATGTCTCTCTTGATGGGAGAAACCATAATACAAAGCCTTTTGGAGGGGGGACCGGCTCCATGCAAATCCGGTCCTCAACTGTTGTCAATAGCTTAATTTCTCTCTCTTTTGAAAGTATTGTTGATGCTATCTAACTAGCTGTTATGCTTTTTGTTGCTCTCTCCACCCAAGCACTCTTGTAATTCTCATTAGGAATCTATTCTAATGAAATGCCCACTATGTTCATGCTAATTTCCGCTACACATAAGTTTTTAGACCATTAAAGGTTACAAATGCTCTCAAATATAATCAGTTAAGTACATCAAACTGAAACATATACACCATTCATATCCTCATGAGCCTCAGCGGCACCAATTATAACATAATGGCCCTCAATGAACTCTAATTGTATCCAAGCATCAATTTAGAGTATTTAAATCCTTTTAAACTAATTTTTAACTGAGTCAACGTTAGTTAACATGAGCTGCTAAAGATTGAAGACATATGGATGCACATCGAAGATCAACATGAAGAAGCAGTAAATATTGGAGCTACATATTTTTCACGTTTTCCCAAAATGGTCATGTTGTAAATTCTCGATTTATCTCAAGCCATTGTAATATTTTAATGTGTTACGGGCTCAAGGGAGTTCCAAGATGCAAAGAACAAGTCACTTAGTGTGCCTAGGTAGCAGATTCAGTAAGTGGTGGAGCCCTAAAGGCCTTGGGTGCTCGGACATTGCATATTTTTACCCTAGGTATATAAGGCAGTGTGTAGAAGAAATTAGGTTTCTCAAGCTCATTTGTTGAGAGTACTCTTTGGTGAGAGCTCTTGAAGTGTGTGGCTATGGAGTCCTTGAGCTTCTCCTTGCTCATGTGACTTGGTTAACACTAATCAATGCTTAATTATCTCTCAGTATTTTTCTCTCATGCTTCTTATGATTGCCTATGATGCTTAGATTAAGTAGATTGTAACTAATTAGTGGTTTATCCCTCTCTAATCTTGTGTGATTGCCCTCTTTTGCTTGTGTGTGCATGTATGTTTAATTGAAGTGTGGTGCTTGATAGATCTATGTGTTTGTGCTTGCAATTAGTGTGTTGCATGATAGGATTAGTGTTGTGTGCATCTTGCAATCGTTAGTGTGTGTGATTGGTTTGATTGGAGGTGAAGGAAAGTGGATATTGAGATTGCCCATCATTGTGGCTTAGCTCCTCCATAGGCCAAGAAGCTCACCTCATAGAGTTAACCATTCATGTTACCATGATTAGCTCACTAATCGTGTGAGTGTTTCCATACCCTAGCCAGGTAGCTCATCCCTCCGGATTGATAATTTTTTTGGTCATTGGAGCTATTGCAACGATAAAACGCCCAACATTTGGTGCCGTTTTTGGGGACGATGCCCTATGCTAGTGTAATTTTGGCATAATCAGATGTGCTTCGTCACTAATTTCACTTGTGTGTTCATGGTTTTGTGGATTTTGGATGTGTGTGCATGAAGCAATGTGTTCATTATTCCCTAATTTGTCACCATATCTTGCTCATTGTGTGTTTACATACTCTACACTAACCCCTTGCTAATTTCACTAATTTTTGCTAGCTTACATACTAATTTCGTATGAATGATTGGAGCTTTCAACCATTCAATCGATCTTCAATGGAAAGGTAATCAAGGTGGTATTCTCAACTTCCCTAGAATCTAAAGATGTGTAGAATTGTGTAGAGACTCCACCATGATGCAATGTAATGTTGATGCTATGTTATTGCAATGCAGTGTTGATGATATGATGCTATGAAATTTTTGGATTGTTTGTTTTCATGCCGTCGTAATGCCAAAATTTTTCAGATTTGATGGCGTATGAAATTGACAAGTTCAATTGTTAATTGGTGAATATGCGTTGCTAATTGTGTGCCTAATTGATCTAATTGCATGCTTGAATGGTCAATTGCAAGTGTGTGTGTACTAAAATCAAGTGTATGTGCATTTTAATTGAGTGTGTGTATGCTTAATTTTAGGTGTGTATACATTATTTTGCTTGTTTGTGCACCTAAAAATCAATGTGTGCTTAATGATTTTTCAATTGTGATGATTGATTTGTGTTTTGCTCATGCCCAACTAAAGATTTGTGAAATCGCATTGCAATTTTGACAAGATTTACCCTTTTGTGTGCGTACCTGAAGATTGGTTAAAACTGCCAATTTATTAGTGTGTGCCTAAAAGGTACTTAATATGCATTATTAATTCAATGTTTTGATTGCATGTTTTATGTGTGTAATGGTCAATTGCTGCGTCTTTTGAGCTTAAAACAAGGATTTACACACTCTAAATGCGTCAAATTTTGTCGATTTAATTGCCTACTTTGGATTTTATTGATCAAATTATTTGACAATTGAATTGATTTGCTTTTATATGGCTGCACTAATCCCCTATGTGTGGAGAATTGTTTTAAAAATGGTATTTTTTGGATAATTTTTTCAATCTTTTGGCAATTTTGCTAATTTTTTATTTATTCCATAAAAAATTGATATCTTCCAATCTTTACAAGTTGTCTTTAATGTGTGTTTACGGCTTGATTTTGAGCGCATTTGGGCTTTCATTCATCAATTTTTGAGCGTTTTACTATTTTCGGGGACTAGGTTGTTGATTTTGTCGAATTTGGCATTTTTGGTAAAAAGTACTATTTTCTAGTGTGATTTTGCACATTGAAAGTGTTCAATTGTGATTGCCAATGATTTTCTAAGATTTTTAAAAATTTTTGGGATTTTTTTGTTAATTTTTTGGATTTGCGAGTGATTTTTAGCGTTTCGGTTAATTTTCAGACTAAACTCGGTTTCTTTCGGTTCCCGAACGTGCCTTTCGGCGGATGGACTTACCTCGTTGGATAGATCTTTATGGTCTCTTAGGATAGTTTCCTATGAGGTTAAAATAAATTTCTTCATCTTCTTCTTCTGTTGTCGCAGCGCTTTCTTTGACTCCCTCTATGTGAACACACTCCACACACACTCCAACTCTCCCTCTAACCTTCTCTCTCTCTCCTTTAGTTGAACTTTATCTACATTTTCTCTTCTTTGACCACCTGCTTTCAATCAATGTTGACTCCACTGGCTGTAATATTGCACTTTTTGTTTGCAATTGATGAGCATTGTGTACGTGCTTTTGAGTAACCTTTGATCTTAAAAGGTCCACTATACTTTTTGGTAGAATCTATCTCTTCTATGGAGATTTTGTGGTGAACTTTGTGTAGCTTTTGAACTTTAGGTTCTTTTGACTTTGACTTTTCTGTCACCTGTTCTTGGAGCTTGAGGCTTTGCATCATCTTCAGATAGTCTTTGACATCCGTATGGATTTGTACAAGGTCATGATCTTGTTGATATTCGTTCCCATGTACATCTTGATATGCATATGTGAGCTTGATCACATATAGTTGTTTGAACATTGTTGGATTCGTTGCCTTTTGACTTTGATTTCTAGAGATCAACTGAATTCTCTAAATCTGGCTTTACTCTGACCAATAGGATCTTGGCTCTTGTGTTGCTTTTGCTACTCATCAAGTATCTATGGCCTTTTGAATCTGCAAATAAGACTTTATCTCCATTGTAGCCATATAGCTGTAAAATCTACTTTGTTGCAGTTGTGTATGTGTTGCCGGTGCTACTAACTTGTTCTGGTGTACTTGAACTCACATCTCGATATGAGTCCATGTTGGCTTGTTCTATAAAAATTGTCTCCTAACAGATTTTAATATTAATTAGCAGAATTTTTGCTACTCGGTTTTGATTAAACTGCTTGTGACAAAGCAATTTGCAGTTGATTTCTCTTCAGATTCACAAGAGTTGATTGACTCTAGCTCGACAGTAGTCAGAATTGATCTGGGCCTTTGAAATGATGAAAATTAGGCTCTCAATAGCCTAATCTGTAATCCACATGATTTGTGCTTTGTTCCTCTGATTAGAAGCTAATTTGCAATGCAATTGATTGCACTTTCCAATTTCTAGCGTGCCAAATTTTGAAGTTTGTTTGTCGCTCTACTGCTTCGAGTTGGTCTTTTTGCTCGTTTTTTTTGGGCCGCTTTTTTCTAATTTGGGTCGCTTTGCGCGGTGTAATTTTCTCTGCTTCACTTTTTTTTACTTGTTCGCTTTTGCACGGTTTGCTCGGTTTGCGGCTCTTCTGGCTTTTTTCACAGTTTGTTTTGTGTGAGGTACACTCCCTGACGTTGCTTTTTGCTTTTTTGGATCTTTTTTATTTTTTCTGACACTT
This sequence comes from Adiantum capillus-veneris, assembly GCF_014529385.1. Classification (NCBI taxonomy): domain Eukaryota; kingdom Viridiplantae; phylum Streptophyta; class Polypodiopsida; order Polypodiales; family Pteridaceae; genus Adiantum; species Adiantum capillus-veneris. Next base: position 49,503,792 of record NC_140960.1, read on the forward strand.
TTTGGCTTTATCTGATACTTTTTGCTTTTTTTTTTTTTTTTTTTGAAATTTTTTTTTAGCATTTTTATTATTTTTTCTATAAATTTTAATTTTAATATTTTTTTGTGAATTTTCTTTTTTTTGGATTTTTTAGGGTTTTATGAATTTATTTGATTTATTATGATTTTTTCTTGTCAATTTTTGAAGTTTTATAAATTTTCTGTGAGTTTTTGTGCATTTTCATAGTTTTTGTGAAATTTTTGTGCATTTTTATTTATTTTTTTAATTTGTTTTATGAATTTTTGGTGAGTTTTTCTTTTTTTGGTGATTTTTCGATCCTTTTTCTGATTTTTTATTGGATTTTGGAAAAATTTTATTCTTTTTTGTGATATCTGAAGACTTTTTTGTGATTTTTAAAATTATTTGCTTTCTGTTTGTTTGTCTTTTTTATTACTAATATACAAATAAATAAAATGAAAGTGAGAGAAAAGAAAGTGAAATTGAATTGAAATGAAATGAAATTTAGAGGGAATCAAAACGAAATGAAATGAAATTAAAATGAAATTGAAAAGAAACAAATAAAATGAATACAATAAAAAAAGTCAATGACACAAAAAAGGAAAAAGACAAAGCTCCAGCAGGTAGCCGTTCAAGAAAGAGAGAAAGAGAGGTCCCCTTATTTTTTCTTTGTCTTCTTGTAGCTTAATGAATTGTGTGTGTAGGGGTGTGTTCACGCATGTGTGTATGTGTGTGTTGGTTGACGATGTTCACGCGTTCAGAGGAGGGAGACGAGAGAGATAAAGTTAGAGAGAGAGTGAGGAAGGATGAGAGGGAACGTTAATAATCGTTAGTTTTTTGAGAGAGAGAAAGAGAGAGTGAGAGTGGGAGTGTATTGTGTGTGTGTGTGATCAGTGGTGTTCACGCGCCACGAAGCAAGAAAGCAGCGACAACAAAGGAAGAAGGAAGAAATTTATTGTATTTCAACGTTGTAGGAAACTATCCCAAAAGACCGTAAAGATCTATCCGACGAGCAGAGTTTATGCGCCGAAAGGCATGCTCAGACTTGAAACAAGACGAATTTAATCCGAAAATTAGTCGAAACGCTAAAAATCACCAGAAAATCCCAAAAATTCACTAGAAGGATCCAAAAAAATTTCTAGAAATATTAGAAAATCATCAACAATCATCAACAATCACAACGAATTACTTTTGACACACATAAGCACACAAAAACTAGCAATTTTTATCGAAAATACCAAATTCGACAAAATCATCAACCCGGCCTCTAGAAATAGCAAAACACTCAGAATTTGACGAACGAAAGCTTAAATGCGCTCGAAATCAAGCCCTAAACACACATTAAAAACATCTTGTAAAGTCCACAAAATATCAATTTTATATGGAATTAAGCAAAAATTAATGCAAAAATTAGAAAAAAATTATCATAAATTTACAAAAAATTATCCGAAAAATACCCTTTGTTTTAAAGAAAATTCTCCACAGATTGGAGATTAGTGCAGACAAATAAACTCACAAAAATCACATTAATTCAATTGCCAAACAATTTCATCAATAAAATCAAGACTAGGCAATTAAACTGACAAAATTAGCGACAAAATTAGGTCAAAATTTGATACAATTGAAGTGTGTAAATTCTTGTTTTGAGCTCAAAAATGCAGCAATTAACCATTACATACATCAAACATGCAATCAAAACATTGAATTAATCATGCACTTTTTAGTCATACACACACACTAATAATTGACAGTTTTTGCCAATCTCTAGGTGCACACACAAAAGGGTAAATTTTGTGGAAATTGCTATGTGAATTCACTAATTATTAGTTGGGTATGATCACAACACAAATCAATCATCACAATTGAAAAATCATTAAGCACACATTGATTTTTAGGTGTACAAACAATGGCAAAATAGTGCACACACACCTAAAATTAGGCAAACACACACTCAATTAGAATGCACACACACTTGCAATTGACCATTCAAACATGAAATTAGATCAATTAGGCACCCAATTAGCCATGTACAATCACCAATTAACAATTGAACTTGTCAAATTCATACGCCACTAAATCTTAAAAATTTCGATATTACGACGGAATGAAAACAAACAATCCAAAATTTTTCAAAGCAACATAGCATCAACATTGCATTGCAATAACATAGCATACATTGCATCATGGTGGGATCTCTACACAATTTTACACATCTTTAGATTCTAGGGAGGTTGAGAATACCACATTGATTACCTTTCCAATGAAGATCGATTGACAGTTGAATGCTCCAATCCTTCGTAGAAAATTAGTGTGTAAGTTAGAAAAATTAATCAAATTAGCAAGGAGTTAGTGTAAAATTAGAGTATGTAAACACACACCTCGCAAGATACGGTGATAAATTAGGGAGTTATGAACATATTGCTTCATGCACACACATCCAAAATCCACCAAAACATAAACACATAAGTAAAACTAGTAGTGAAATTAGTGAGGAAACACATCTGATTATGCCACAATTACACTAGCGTAGGCCATCATCCCCGGCAATGGCGCCAAATTTTGGGGGTCCCATTGTTGCATAGCTCCAATGACCAACAAAATTATCAATCCGGAGGGATGAGCTACCCGCTGGCTAGGGCATGGAACCACACGATTAGTGAGCTAATCATGGCAACACGAATGGTTGACTCTATGAGGTGAGCTTCTCGGCCTATGGAGGAGCTAAGCCTCACAATGAAGGGAAATCTCCACATCCACTTGTCCTCACCTCTAATCAACCCAATCACACACACGAACGATTGCAAGATGCACACAACACTAATCCTATCACGCAACACACTAATCGCAAGCAATCACACATAGATCTGTCGAGCACTACACTCCAATCAAACCTACATGCACACACAAGCAAGAGAGGGCAATCACACAAGATTAGAGAGTGATTAACCACTAATTAGTTACGATCTAGCTAATCTAAGCATCATAGGCAATCGTACGAAGCATGAGAGAGGCATAGTGAAAGAGATTTAAGAATTGATCAGTGTTAACCAAGTCACATTAGGTAGGATAAGATCAAGGATTCCATAGTCACACACCTCAAGAGCTCTCACCAAAGAGTGCTCTCAACAAATGAGCTTGAGAATCCTAATTTCTTTTACACACTACCTTACATACCTAGGGTAAAAATATGCAATGTCCGAGCACCCAAGGCCTTTAGGGCTCCACCATTTATTGAATCTGCTACCTAGACACACTAATTGACCTATTTTTTACACATTGGAACCTGGCATTGAGCCCATAGCACATTAAAATATTACAATGGATTGAAACAAATCGGGAATTTACAATACGTGACCATTTTGGGAAAATGTGTAACTCCAATCTTTACTGCTTCTTATTCATCTTTGATGTGCATCCGTAAGGCTTGGGCCTTTAGCAGCTTTTGTTCACTGACATTGACTCAATTAACACACACTATGTAGACCAAAAAGGGCAGTTGTACAAAAAGGATCAACTAGTGTTTGAACAGTCCACATATCAACTCATACAAGTGCATCGAGTGATAAATCAGCAAGGATGGTTCATATTAGAGGAAAGAATCTATTATAGCCCATCCTCTCTAGAGCTGAAGGATATTACCTGAGTGAACCCAAAAATCTGTTCAGAGCCAAACTCTCCTCCGTTGGAAATCAGACTTCGATGTTGTAAACAAACGAGCATATACTTTGACCAAAACAGTCGTAGATATACATGAGAGTCTACCATCTATGATGCGTTGGGTCCTAAAACCATAGAAGCTCATATCATAGGAGACCCATGCGATAAACAATATCAAGGAAAAGATAATTCTATCTATAGCTTGACTTGGGGAATAATTTGTCATGTTTCAAGGAGATACATAGGAAACTATGCTAAAGGTTTACTGATGCCAAACATCAACAATGCTACCCAAAGTGTACCTTCATAGTCCCAAAAGGTGAGACTAAAGCAGACCCAACCAATTTTGAACTCTTACAATGAAGCAGGCTATAGTGATCACCCTAGGAAGTGGGGAGTTGTAAATCCATCAAGTTCAGCTTATGTACCAGGAAGTGCTACACCATTTAGAAGCCCTAGAGCCTCTAGCAAGAGACCTCTTCAAAGCAGAGACCATTGAAAGATCATATGGTTGTTGGAAGTTTCCAATTGACCCAGATTCCATCAGAGTCTATAGAAAAATTCTTATATGAAGATCATCAAGGATAAAAGTTTCAACTGATCTCCACAAATCAAAGACAAAAGCCGATAAATCCAATAATGTTCAAATAGTTACATGTGACCAAGCTCACATATGCATATCAAGATACACATGGTAACGAATATCACCAAGATCAAGACCTTGTACAAACCCTTATGGATGGCCCGGCTGAAGTCAAAGACTATCTGAAGATAATGCAAAGCCTCAAGTTTCCAGAATAGGTGACAAAAAAGTCAACGTCAATGAAAGCTAAAGTCTTGAAAGCTGCACCAAGGTCACCACCAAAATCTCCTCCAAAGAGACAGATTCTGCGAGAAAGTACAGTGGATCTATTAAGGTCAAAGGTTACTCAGATGCAGGTGGAAATGCTCAACAATTACAAAAAGGTGCAATATTACAGCCAATGGATTCAACATCAATTGAAGCAGGTGATCAAACCAAAGAAAATACAAATAAAGCTCAACCAAAGGACTGTTAGTGCCTGATATGTTAGGGTACTTATCTTTTTGGACTTTTAACTAAGGTCCTAGCTTTAAACCTTAGGAGCATGTTCACACAAGGTCTTTATGCCTAGGTAGTTGGAACTACCCGAATGGCCACATGGCGAGTAGCAATTTTTGGATGTAACCGCCATGCAGTTTTTGCAGTTCTCTACAGTTGTACTGTTGTTCTTGCTGTGTAGTTCAATGGTGATGGTGAATATACAGTGAATGCAGTACTTTCTTATCCTTATTATGGTGTTTATTCTTCATCTACTATGCAGTTTTGTGATTAAATGTGTAGTCTCCTGCCTCGTTTTCCTTCATACTACATGTTTCTTGCACTTAACACCTGTTAGGGCTGTGAGCCCCTAACACTTTGGTGATCTTGATGTGTGTGTCTTAATGGACATGGGAGCGAATTACAGTAATATCAAAGAAATGGTGATTTGGTTATGCTGCAATGTTTCTCACGCTTTAACCACCGTTGTCTCAATCTTGTTGGTGTCTCTTTATGAAGATGGGAACGAGTTTTTGAAATCTTGGGAGTATTGGTGAAGCGGTTCTTGCAATTGGTTCAAATTCAGCCTAAACCATATGGTACTGAGGAATTCAATAGGCACTTGACGTGTTAGTCGACCTCAACCACTTGAGGGAATTCTTAAATTGGGTAACCCCACAGGAAGAGTTTGAGGAACATACATCAAAGTTATTGGAGGATTTATTCGGAATCTGCCAAGGGAAATCAAAATTACAATGTTGACAAGTTGCAGGTGTTTACAGGGGTTCTTGGCAGTTTTTGTGTAGGCAGTTTTTGTGCACTCTACAGTTTGCATTTTGTAGTTTGTAGTTCAATTGTTTACAAGTTGCAGATTAAAGTATTTTAGTTTGCAGAATGCACTTTCAAATTTTTAGTTTACATAATGCAGTTTCAGGTATTTCAGTTTGCAATGCAGCTTAAGTAGTTTCAGAGTTTAAAGAGGTACAAATTTTCTCTATTCTTTTGATGTGTGACTAATGGAAAAGAAGAAGAAGAAAAAGTGTGCTATTTGTCAAAAATATGGGTACTCTACAAAGCAATGTCCTTACATGTGTAATCCTTGTCAAAAAGAGGATGTTTGTGTCAAGTATTGCATGCCAAAGTTGTGCAGGGACTTGTAGTTTCAAAACTTGAAGTTTCAAAGCCTGAATCTGATTTTTCAGTACCTGAAGTTTTTCGACCTGATTTTGATGTTTTTGAATATGGGATCAAAGTTGTAGATACTCAAAAAATTGAAGAGAAAATTTTAATACAAGAAGGAGATGATGTTCAATGCAAGGGAGATGTAGTCCAAAAGATGATGAAGGAAGAAGGAGGAAGCCAGGAGCAGCTCATGAGCCAAAGGAGCTAAGAGGGCTGCCAGTTATCCCCAAACCTCACATCGAAGAGACTCACCTCTTTGAAAGAAGAGAATACAAATTACCCAAAAGAAGAATTGGTGATTGAGAAGAAGGGAATATAAGTGGGTGTGAGCCAAAGAAGCCACCGATATCCCATACAAACCCATATACCAACCTTGGACATCAATCTTGACGAGGTTGAAATTCAGGAAGAGATCAGATTATAGTGTACTGAATGGGAAGAGACAAATATAGTTGAAGAAATAATGTGTTTTGGTGATGAGGACGATGTGATGAATCAATTTTTGATGTATCTTGATGAGGAGTATCCTACAAGTGTCTATCAAAAGGGTGTTTATGTTGATGGAGAAGTGTATTTTGGAGTTTTGAGGACTGAAATCCAATTTCCAGGAGTGGATATGATTTATTTAGCTTGTGAAGACAAGGAGCTTGAATTTGAGGTCCCTGAATTGCAAGTTTCAATGTTGAAGGTCCCCGATTTATAAAATTACATAATGCAGATCCTTGAACAAAAACATACTGATTTGCAAAGAGATTTTGTTGCTGAATTTCATGAATTTCAAAGTCTTATTGTTGCTCAAGCAATGATCATCAACAATCTCTCATTAGATTTGAAGAATGAGAGATATTCAAATCAGGTGGCAATAAATCAATCCATTTTTATGATCGATCGACTTCAAGAAGAGAAGAAATCATTAATCAAGAAGTGTTCACAGGATCAGTATTTTGTCAAAGATATTCAAGAAGCAGTTTTTGACAAAGAAGAAGAAAACTACAGGTTCTCAAAGTCCAACATGGGGTGTTTGCAACAAATTTCTACTTGTGTTCAATGGTGTGGAAGTCTTTCTTGGAATTTTCTGATTATTTTCTTTTGGATCAAGTGGAAAAAGGCTTTGGATGAAATAAGCATGAAGGATGTTGTGGAAGAATATGAAATCGAAAAATTTCAAATTCAGGTTCAGGTGCAGGAGATTTTTGAAGTGCTGGAAGCTTCATCTTTGCAGTATACCTAATACTTGCAAGAGGCAACTGAACAATTATAGAATACTATTTATTTGCAGGAGACTAAGTGTGTGTTGAAGTATGAATATTTACAGGGGACTACACTATACTTGCAAGGAAAGAGCACTGCAATGTACTTACAGGGAATTGAACATATGCAAGAGACTGAATATTTGCAGGAGATTGTATACATGAATCAAGAAGTGAACTTTTTGCTTGAATGCTTGCAGTGGATTAAATGCATAAAGTGGAAGCAAAGTAGGATAATTTTGTTTAAATTGAAACTATATGAAGACTTGAAGTCTCAATTTGTGATGGTGAAGGGCCAAAAGATTCAGGTGCTGCAATTAAGACAGAATGAATGATATGCAAAGATGGATGTTTGGGAACAAGGAGATCAGAGGAACCTGAAGAAGAAGTATGATGACTTAGAACAAGAATATGATCAAATGAATCAGCATGTGCAACTTAGCTCAAATCAAGTACAAGTGCAGATGGGTACTATTATGGAAGAACAGGTACAAGATGAAGTTCAAAAGAATCAAGTTCAAGATGTATTGCAAGATGCAGTTGCAGTGACAGATCCTGAGGAAGCAGGAACAAAACAGTCAACTTCAAATCCAATTTTTATCATTGAAGATGATATATCACCTGCTAGTAATGTCAAAAGTACAAATGAAGCTGTTCAAGTTTCATAAGATATGAAGGTTGCAGAGACAGTTGAAATTCCAAAAGAAGTTGAAGTTGTAGGGGAAATAAGCAAGCAGATTGATACTGATCTTGATGATACCGATTTTCAAAGAAGTTCTGTATCTGAATTTGCTGAACTACAAAGTTTTATTATTTCTCAAGAAGAGATGATCCATAATCTTTCTTTGGAATTGGAGAATGAGAGGTATTCAAATATGGTTGCAGCAAATGAAGTAGTTTCTAAAATTAGTCAGCTTCAAGAAGAGAAGGCATCATTGATGGTGGAGATTTCTTAGGTTCAAGCTAAATTTGACTTGCATATTTCTTACTGTTATGAGGATCATGATGCTCTTCAGAATTTTTTTTGGACAAAAATAGTGAGATTGAGGATTTGAATCTTCAACAATATGAGTCTTCTTCATACATTGATGTTATGGAAGGTGTTTTGAATGATGATGCTGTCATCAATGATCTTTATGATGTCGGTGCTTTTGCAAATTCAGTCAAGGAGATTGAAAGTCCATCTTTTTTCAATCAATTTCAGTTTACTGATGAAATTCTAGAAGATTTGTACTCCTTATGTGGTCATGTTCCTGATTTCAATGGTGTTTACGATGCTGAGGAGATGGTTTTGGCTGATGATTATGCAAGCATTTTGCAAGTTCTTGATGACAATGAAGTGGGTTTCCTGAAGATGGTTCTATATTTCTATGTGATGTTACTGATGGAGGAGATGATGTTGATATTCTTATATCTCATTGGTTTTATGTCTTCATGCTTGGTGACATAAGGGAAGTTGTTCAGAGAGCAGAAGTCAAAAATTTCAGTTTCAGGGAGATATCACTGATTCGACAGTTTTGCAGCTATAAAGTGGATTTCTTTATGTTTTTGAGAGGGGATGTGAGCAAGCCATCTTGGTGGTGTTTTTTATGTGTGAAGGAGAGCTCAAATTGTTATTTTCAAGCCTTGAACCAAATTAGTTTGATGAATAAGCAGATCCATTGTGGTGTTTCTTGAATCAAAATTTTTAGGATAATTAGTTGTATTGGCATATGAAGTCTAAATCAGGTTTCCCAATGTTTCATCTACATGCAGAGTTATTGGATATGTTCAAAAGGCAGTGTCTAATGGCTGTAAAATTTTCATCCTACCTTGAATCTTTCTTCAATATTTTTGAAGAGAAACCTAAACCTGACCCTAAACATGAACTTGATAATGTGTTTAGTAAGCCATACCAGGCCTTTGCTGAAGAAGAGGCTAAGGAAGAAAATATGTTGTTGCAGAAGAAGTTCACTAAATTGAAAGATCATTTTATACAGTTGAAGTATAAGGGGGAACAAAAGGTTCATGAACAACTTGAACCAGAGGGTGTTGAATGTGAAGTGATATTGATGGATATTGCAAATCACGAAGTTTAAGAGTAGCTAATTGAAGATACAATTCCATTCACAAGACAGGAGAATGAGGTAGAGCATTTGCATGTTGGGGAGGCATTATTGAACACCGTTGAGGAGGTGTTGAGTAAGAACAACATACAATGGATGAGGTTGCAGTTTAGATAGAAGTAAGTATTGACGCAGAGGAAGAAGCAAATGAGGAGAATTGGTTATTGCAGAGGAAGTATGATGAACTGAAACATCAGTATAAGGAATTGAAGAAGCAGTTGGAGCAACAGGACAACATCAACCTAAACAATTGCATACTCAGAGTGATACTGTAATGATTGGATAAAACGAAAATTGAAGTTCAGGTGTAGTCTACTAAAGATGCAGGTATAGTTAAAGCTGAAGGTGAAGAGGAAAGTGGATGCAATATTTGGTGAAGATGGTAAGGAAGTTGCAATTGAAGGGGAAATTTCAAAGCAGATTGAAGATAAAGATCATCTTGATGTTGAAGTTTTTGATCAAGGGATGGGTTCTCACAATGTTTGAGAAACATTGCCCACCTGGTGCACCAGGTGTTAGTGCCTGATGTGTCAAGGTACTTATCTTTTTGGACTTTTCACTAAGGTCTTATCTTTAAACCTTAAGAGCATGTTTACACAAGGTCTTTATGTCTAGCTAGTTGGAAATACCCGAATGGTCACATGGCGAGTAGCAATTTTTGGATGTAACCACCATGCAGTTTCTGCAGTTCCTTGTAGTCGTACTATTGTTCATGTTCTGTAGTTCAATGGTGATGGTGAATATACAGTGAATGTAGTACTGTATTATCCTTATTATGGTGTTTATCATTCATCTACTTTGCAGTTTCGTGATTAAATGGCAGTCTTCTGCCTCATTTTCCTTCACACTGTGTGTTTCTTGCACTTAACACTTGTTAGGGTTGTGAGCCCCTAACAAGAACATTGTCACAACAAAAGGATCAATACAGAAAGAACTCTTGAGACGATCAAGTGCAACATTGTTGGTGAAAATCAAGAAAATCTATCAAGTGAAGTAAAGCTACATTTTCAACTAGACAATAACCTCGTGTATTTTTGCACTTAGAAAAGATGTGGCAACCATAGCTAGAAGATGCTTCTGAATTTGTGAGCATATCAGGAAACAAACGAGCAGAATGCTGGGGAATCATCTCCACCACCATTGAAGTAAATTCACAAATCATCAAAGCTCAATTCCACGTGATCATAGCAAAGGATATGCGAGACGATTTCATAATGGGAATGCCAATGGCCCAGAAGATATTAGAGGTACAAAATTGCAACATGAACGAATCATCACAGACATCAAAGAATGAAGACCAAGATTGGTCACCCACGGATGACATCACAAAGTCCTCAAGCATAATTAACATGTAGATTGATATCAAAGCAGATCTTATTGAAGATGATTCATCTCCATCTAATAGAACTTTAGAAGCAATAGCTACTGCAGATCAAACAGAATAAAAAGCAACCACGGAAGCTATTGAGCAGAGAATGCCACCAAAGCCAAAAGTTTAGAAGAATGAGGTTGCAAAAAGTCAAGAAGCAATAGGAAGTCCAAAGATCAATCACTCATTGCCAGTTAAATCAGGTGATGTAAGTCAGAGTGGAAGACAGAGTGTCAAGTCACCCACCATAGAGACACAACTAGATCAAGATGAGACCATGACAAAAGCAGGAGAGAAATCTTCAATAGAGCCTCCAATGAGAATAGCTATAGCCCTCAATAGTACAAATGGAGAAAGTGTTAGATGCAATGCTCTACTGGATAACAAAGCAAAGTACAGTATGGTTGCAGACAAACATCCAAAGCATTATAGAGATTACTCAGGTCAGCCAGATAACAAAGAAATCATGGGTAAGGCTACAAGTCAAGAAGAAATGGTTGCTACCCTTAGCATCCAAAATCATGAAGAGTAGGTAAAGTTTTAGGTGAAGCCTTCAAAGGAAATGCTTGTAGATGTAATCCATGGGCATCAGTGGTGAGATCAACACAAGGTCTACACAATGCTTTCTTTTCCAAGAGGTAGCAAGCAACAGTTACAAGTACCGTTAATGCTAGATTCAAAGTTGTAGAACTCACAAGAATCAAAGACAAATATTGCAGACAAAGGTAAAGCTAAAGCGGACCTTCCATCAATTAGCACGAAAGGTGTGACAGCATATGCCTCCACATTAAAGAACCCTCATGGATTAGCTTCTTCAAGCAAGTTAGGCTTTCAAAACTTCAAGTCAATTGCTGACCCAGCTGAAACCTCTAAGGAGACACCCAAAAAAGCAAATATTTTTCAGCCAAAGTACTCAAGAAAGTAAAAGATAGTCAAGCAAGTGTCTATTCCAAGCAATTTAGTCAAAGTCAATGATCCAGTTTGAATTAAAGATGGGAAATCAGCACAAAAAGACAAACAAATGGGATGGATAGCATCACAATGGAGCTTAAAGGAACAAGAGTACTATGGAGGTAATAGATAGATATGGGTACCAAAACCGTAGGTTAGAGCATATGAAGTAACTTCAAAGTCCCTCCCAAGAAAGAAGGCCCGCAAGGTATCAACCTCGACAATCCTAGGATACCTAAGAAGCAGGTATACAACAAAACAACATTGAAAGATGTTGAAGTCTACCACAACCCTCAAGAGGATATAGAAAAAAGACGGATCTCAAAGAATCTTCCTCTTGGACAAGGATTCTACACAGGTTATACAAAGATTTTTCTACCAATCAACCACAAGCCAACTGCAACTACACCAGACCTGCATGAATATCTCAAGAGCTCAACAAGACCTACAACTCAACAAAGTCAAAAAAGGAGATACAAAGGTCATCAACAGATTTGGATTCCTAAGTCTTCCAATGCTCCGAGTCAAAATCCAAATGCCGATAGCCAACAGAGGCCTACAACAACATCAAAGACTCCTATCAACAACAGGCTCGATTGGAGTATCAAACAGATAATGGAGTGTTCACAGTCAAAGAAGGACAAGACAACCAACACGAATGCATATTCAAAGATGATAAAATAGGTATGGAAAAAGAAACCTTCAATGCCAACTTGGTCCTTCACTTATCCTCTTTTTGAGGATTCAAGCTTACTTTTACCTGAAGAAATATTTGTAGTAAGCACAAGATGTAAAATTTCAAGTCTCCAGGGTGCACACTCTTTGGCATAGGCGGAGTCGGACTATTGAGCCATAAAATGAGCAAAGCATTAGTCCCAAAGTTTCAAGTCATATTAAATTTTGTGGTAAGAGTCGTAGTTATTAGGCTTACACTCAAGCTGGAAGAGTTTTGCATATCTAAATCAAGTCGGTCATGCTGGATGAGATGAGCATAAGAGTCGAAGTCTATTAACTTAGAATTGGTGGAATGTCATAGAGTCCAACACTCACACATAGTGAACAATAAGATGAGAGCACATATCCTCGTCAACAAAAACCGTTCTTGATTCCAGATTGCAAATCCATGCCGAATGATTTTATAGCTACACCATCTTTCTGAAGGACCCCTCAAAATCCTTCCTACATAGCATATTGTTTTCCATGCATTTTTGTGTATGTATAAATAGGATGTCCCATCATTGGACCTATGCATTAGACACTCTTTTTGCTACCACATATGCACCTTCAGTGGACTACAAAATGCTCCATCATCCTACCCTCTCATATTTGCTGCCTTTTTAATTCCATATCTATCAGCAAATAATCTCTTGAGTACTTTATTATTATCTACAATGCTAATAAGTACTCCAATAATGCGCGTATCCCAAAGGAACTTTTTTCCCACTAGGTTTTTCCCCTTTGGTCATCCAGGTATTAGACCCTAATTTAGAACCTCATCATTCTTCTTCCCTTGTTCATACTTTTCATAAATAAATAGCAACCTCATCATATTACAATGGACAAATGCAACATCATCTCTCACATTGGGCATATTCGGACCAATGAAGATGCTGTAACAAATTGAACCTCATCAACAAACTCAATGACAAATGAAGACAATCAACCCATCAACAACCAATCAAAAACTTTCCACAGCCTCCATGGATAGTTTTCAACAGTGCCCGAGGACGGGCACTAAAATTGGAAGGGGGGAATGTTAACTGAGGCAACGTCAGTTAAGAGGAGTTGCTAAAGATCGAAGACGTACGGATGCACATCGAATATCAACATGAAGAAGCAGTAAATTTGGAGTTACACATTTTTCATGTTTTCCCAAAATGGTCATGTATTGTAAATTCCCAATTTATTTCAAGCCATTGTAATATTTTAATGTGTTACGGGCTCAATGGGAGTTCCAAGCTGTAAAGAACAGGTCAGCTAGTGTGCCTAGGTAGAAGATTCAGTAAGTGGTGGAGCCCTAAAGGCCTTGGGCGCCTGAACATTGCATATTTTTACCCTAGGTACATAAGGCAGTGTGTAAAAAAAAAAAGGGTTCTCAAGCTCATTTGTTGAGAGCACTCTTTGGTGAGAGCTCTTTAGGTGTGTGGCCATGGAGTCTTTGAGATTCTCCTTGCTCATGTGACTTGGTTAACACTAATCAATGCTTAATTCTCTTTCACTATGCCTCTCATGCTTCTTATAATTGCTATGATGCTTAGATTATCTAGATCATAACTAATTAGTGATTAATCCCTCTCTAATCTTGTGTGATTGCCCTCTTTTGCTTGTGTGTTCATGTAGGTTTGATTGGAGTGTGGTGCTTGATAGATCTACGTGTGTGTGCTTGCAAACTAGTGTGTTGCATGATAGGATTAGCATTGTGTGCATCTTGCAATTGTTAGTGTGTGTGATTGGGTTGGTTGGAGGTGAAGGGAAGTGAATGTGGAGATTGCCCATCATTGTGGCTTAGCTCCTCCAAAGGCAGAGAAGCTCATCTCATACAGTTAACCGTTCATGTTGACATGATTAGCTCACTAATCGTGTGAGTGTTTCCATGCCCTAGTCGAGTAGCTCATCCCCCCGGATTGATAAGTTTGTTGGTCATTGGAGCTATTGCAACGATGGAACCCCCAACACTAACCTATTAGGATTTACTACACACACCTACATCTACTTAGGTTTTTACTATACCAAATGTCATAATAATCAATATCTAATTCTCCTAAATGATTTTCTCATGTTAAACTGATCATTTAATATGGGGAAGTGCCAGGGGAGAAAAAGCTAGAATATTGGTTAAGCTAGCAGACCGGCCACAACAAAGGAAGAAAAATACAGATCCAAAGGGGGGGGGGTATTTGTAAAAGAGCCATGTGCAACAATTGGCTTAAAAGACCCTAAGGTTCAGCCCATTAAGACTTCCAAAATGCTAAGGTTCCAAAATTCAAAGGTTGTAAGACCATATTAGGTATTTTGGTAAAAATCTCACATTATGGGAATCTCCAAATCGACTAAATTCATGTAATTTGGGAATTTTCCACTTAAAGTGGGAAAAATTGAGGTGTGTGGTTAGTAAATAAAGTGAAAATCTCATAGGATTGTGGTGTTGATAAACACCAAAAGTCAAGAGGATGTACAACACATGGATTTGAATAATAACTATAAATTACATAAAACAAATGAAGATACAAAGAAGATTTTGTTTACAAACTGACTAGTACAGTCACAATAGAAGCTCCACATAATTCTACTCCACATTTGATACCATATCTGAACTTTGATCCAAGTGTGGTTGATGTGAACGAGTGAGGCCTTCTTTGGCTTTTATAGCATGCCTTTCTGGAATCTTTATTCTAGAAAATGGTCCTTCTTTGTTGGGTCTCCAGGACTAAACAATTGCATCTACAGTTTCCCACACTTGTGGGTCCTTATAGTTGACAGCCCAATAACCCTTCCAACAATTACTGTAAGCTTGAGTATCTGTCATCCCACTTTTTCTCGCACAAGGTGCCCAATATTGAATCAAGAGTTTTCTGTAGTTTGGTGATGTAGGCTCATTATCAATGTCAGATAAAGCCATTGCAAGCCACACTGGATAGATTTCTGTGTCACTCGGAACAAGCATAAGAAAGTCACCTTGGTGCACATCAGACATAGGGTCAAACTCTTCCCTTGGCCTATCTCGTTGAGGCCCACAAAAATGATCGTTCAACTCTTCAAGGCCTAGGAATCTTTCTGCTCCTTGTTGCAAATTCATTGTAGTGCTTTGTAGGAGAATATTCTTGAGTTTTTGGCCAAAACATTTCAGACAAGACTCCCTCTGATATGATTGCTTTTCCAATCTCTTCAATTACCTTACTCCAATAATCTATCACGGGTCTATAATATCGCGGAATACTTGAACCATTCCCTAAATTTTTCCAAAATTTTATATAGTTCTTTAGCCCCAAAATGACTTCTTCGTGGGCCTTGACATACTCCGCCATTTGTACTAGAGGTGGATCTCCATGTGGTAACATTGGCTTGCCTTCTGTGTTTGTTTTCCAAAGGCGAATACTTCCACTCCAACTTGATACACCTACATGTGCCTTATATTGCATCATTGGTGTCTCATCCTGCATAAAGAACCTGAACTGAAGCGGTTTGGAATGTCCAACAAGTATGTCTTGTCCATCACAAAGATAGCCATCACAATATTGCTTGAAATCGGGGATCTTTGTGAGAAAAAATGGAGCTGGAGATGAAGATGAGTTGTTTCGTAATGTATCCATCAAATGTGGCAAATGCTTCTCTGAAAACCTACTAAAAATGGAGTCTATGTCCTCATGTGTATGCCCAACCATTAAAAATCCTATCTGGATGGTTTTGAAAACACCCCTTGCAACAAGCATTGACAAATAGGCAAATAAGTATCGAATTTTGTTTTCCCTTGCACAATTATCCAATTGTAGCAACAAGTTCTCTGGCAATCTGCGAAATGTTGACCCCAATTCCTCTTCTGCAATTTCTGACGACTGCACAATGGGCTCTTTTCCATCACTCAAGTTATGGTAGTCCAAAGCATCCCTTGAGTTCAAAGTATGTAGTAGTGAAATATTGCTCCTTGGAAGTCCATTTGTTACTAGATCACCAAGAGGATGCTTATCTATCCTCTCTAGGTTATGTAAACAATTAGCAATTGAGCCAATTGTAAGATTTGGATCAGCTGGCCACAAACCATTCAAGACAAAGTGTCTGTAATGACCTTCTCCATGTCCATGAGTGATCATGCCAATCAATGCCACCTGCAGATTATATCTTGAATCCACACCCTTGGGAACAATGCGTAATCTAGGAATGGCAGTCTTCTTTTGATCCATCTTATCATGGATTATGCATACATATTTTTGTGGTTGAGTTTCTGAATACGTGCGCCATGCATAATATAGGCTTCTGCAACTCTTTTGGTGTGCCATGTGAAATTCTCTCTCCCTCAAGAGAAGAGCTCTCTCTTCAAGAGAAGTTTTAGCTTCTAACCTTGCCTTGAGTGAGCTACAAATATTGCACTTAGAGAACTCACTCGTCTTTGTTAAAGTGACATGTGGGTACTCTTTGTTCCAAATTCTACCAAAAGAAGATTGGGATAGCTTCTTCTCATAGCCCATTTGGTCAAGTGTCGTGTTGATTTCACATAAAATATCCACTTGTTTGTATGTTGATGGAATCACCAATTGAGTCTCTCTTGAGCCATCTAGCAGTGTTCTACTTCTATGTGGCATCTTCTCAGAGTTGTTTTCCACAAACTCATTTAGTAGTGCTCTTGCTAAACTAGTATGTTGAAGTCCCCTTCTCAATGTACATGTGTTCCCATGTACATATTGGCGCACACCATTTTCAAAGTTCTCCTTGTATCGATAAAATGATGTCTTTGGTATTCCATGTAGCTCATACCATGCTCTACAACAAACAATAGAGCCATTTAGCCTGAATTGGTATCGTGACTTCTCATCTTTCTGATAACATATAGAAAGAACATCATAAACATAATTAGTGCGTGATTTTTGAGACTCTCCCCAAAACTGTTGTCGTAACCTTGTCACCATATCACGATCTGCAAACTGGCAACATTTTTGTGCACAACAATCAATGCATGATACCCTTTGAATTGATTTGTTTGAAAGGTAAAAAGTCGAAGCTGGTGCTGCTTTTGATTTTTGAGTCCTGTCCTGAAAGTGTATCATCTCTTCCTTGACAACTGGACAACATTACTCCATCAAGTTTTTTTCCAACATTTTCATCGTTGGATACATCCTCATATGTAGCATGCATGCCATCAACAGGAACAAATCGTTGTAATGGGCTCCCATTCAACATTGTTGTCTGCTTGATGGGCCACTTTAGCAAAGTGATGCTACCCACTTCAACCACATCATCAATGCTTGCATTTTCTCTTTCAATACCCACACCCACACAATCAGGACCAAGTTCCTGAAAGTTGACATAATCATGTGGAAATACATATAAGATGGTCCCTTCATTCATGGTTTGCATCATTGTGTCATCTTTTAAAAGGACCCTCTGATTTCTCCAAGACTCTCGAATCATTGCTTCAAATTCTGGGCTTGTCATAGGTATTGCATCTGTAACTAGAGGATCAGAATGATCATGTTCTTCATCACCATTGTAGCTTTCCTGTGGATCAATTAAGTTCCCATTTAATACAAAAGATTGCAAAAGAAGCTTTGACCATCGAACAACACTCCATAATGAGCCTTGGAGAGATGAAGTATCCATTGTAGGAAAAGGTAGGACCACATCCTTCAAGCATTCCTCCACTAGTATGGAGACATTTCCTTGCCCTATCTTTGTACCACCGCAAGTGGAATCTGGATCTGTTCTACACACACAGCCAATACCAACAATTTCATTGTCAAGTATCATATGTACTTTCTCCCTAGATTCAAAGTCCATCCTGTAAGTGAAAAAGATTACATTGTTAAATCCATAGTTATAGAAAAATACTCTTCAAACAAAAAATCATGCTACAACATGGAAAAGGTTTGCATAGGTTAGACAAGTGGTGAACCTTGAGACCAAATCCTCCTTGCTATATTAATGGAAGCAAGGTTGGAAATTATGGTGGATCTTGAAACCAAAGCATCCTTGCTATATTAGAGCATAGGTTGGACAAGTGGTGGACCTAGTTGTAATACCCACTGCCACCTATCAACTACTATAGGACTATTCTTTCCAATGTCCAAGTATCCCTTGAGGCTTTCAAGGTTGAACACGTGGTGGACCTTGAAACGAAAATCCCCTTTCTATATCAGAGCATAGCTTGGACAAGTGGTGGACCTAGTTATAATGACCAATATCCAAGGTGAAATACCTTAGGACCTTTCTACCTTGCTTGCCAATGTTTACGTAGCCCCTCATTTCTTTAATGGAAGCAAGGTTGGACAAGTGGTGGACCTTGAAACCAAATCCTCTTTGCTATATGAGAGCATAGGTTGGACCTAGTTGTAATACCCACTGCCACCTATCAACTACTATAGGACTATGCTTTCCAATGTCCAAGTATCCCTTGATTCTTGCAAGGTTGAACACGTGGTGGACCTTGAAACGAAAATGCCCTTTCTATATCAGAGCATAGCTTTGACAAGTGGTGGACCTAGTTATAATGCCCAATATCCAAGGTGAAATACCTTAGGACCTTTCTACCTTGCTTGCCAATGTTTACGTAGCCCCTCATTTCTTTAATGGAAGCAAGGTTGGACAAGTGGTAGACCTTGAAACCAAAGCCTCTTTGCTATATGAGAGCATAGGTTGGACCTAGTTGTTATACCCACTGCCACCTATCACTACTATAGGACTATGCTTTTCAATGTCCAAGTATCCCTTGAGTCTTGCAAGGTTGAACACGTGGTGGACCTTGAAACGAAAATGCCCTTTCTATATCAGAGCATAGCTTTGACAAGTGGTGGACCTAGTTATAATGCCCAATATCCAAGGTGAAATACCTTAGGACCTTTCTACCTTGCTTGCCAATGTTTACGTAGCCCCTCATTTCTTTAATGGAAGCAAGGTTGGACAAGTGGTGGACCTTGAAACCAAAGCCTCTTTGCTATATGAGAGCATAGGTTGGACCTAGTTGTTATACCCACTGCCACCTATCAACTACTATAGGACTATGCTTTCCAATGTCCAAGTATCCCTTGAGTCTTGCAAGGTTGAACACGTGGTGGATTATTGAAACCAAAATCCCCTTTCTATATCAGAGCATATCTTGGACAATTGGTGGACCTAGTTATAATGCCCCTCCTTTCTTTAATGGAAGAAAGGTTGGAAAAGTGGTGAATCTTGAAACCCAAACCCTTTGGCTATATATAGAGGATAGCTTGGACAAGTGGTGGGCTTAGTTGTAGTATCCAATGTCCAAGGTCCAAGGTGAACTATGTAAAGACCTTACTTCCAAAAACAAAGTCGTACAAGTGGTTCTCCTTCAAACCAAAACCTCCTTAGTGTATCAGAACATAGCTTGGAGAAGTGGTGGACTAGTTGTAAATGGTTAATGTCCAAAGAAAAACTATTATAGGACCTTGCTTCCCAAATCAATTTGGACAAGGGGTGGATCTTGAAACCAAAACCCCCTTACTGTATTAGAGCATAGCTAGATAAGTGGTGGACCTAGCTGCCATGGAAAAGTGTTCAATGTGAACTGCTACAGGACCTTGCTATTAAATGTCTAAGTAGAGCTAGCTTCTGTAATGGAATCAAGGTTGGGAAAGTGGTGCATCTTGAAACCAAAAGCCCTTTATTGTATTAGAGCATAGCTTGGACAAGTGAGGGACCTAGTTTTAATGTGTGATGTCCAAAGAAAAGTATTACAAGACCTTGCTTTCCAATATTTGAATTGGTCAAGTGGTTAAAACAAGTATAAAACTTTGACCATTTTCTTCTCGAATTGCCAAAAAGCTAGTTTTAGACACCCCTAAATGAAAATGGTTTAGGGTGGCCTTAAACAATGTTTTTTCAAAGACTTGAACAAAAGGGTTGCCGAAGAGTAATGAAAATTTATTATGGCTTGAAGTGCCTGAGTATGTGAAAACAAGCCTAGGTTTTCCACGAGGCAAAAGGTGACATAATAAGAACATTGGAAACTTAGGATTGACCATGTGGCCTAAACTTTGGCAAGTGAAGTGGTGGCCAAGTTTTGTGGCACAGTGTGCACTTGGTCCTATATGTGTTGACCACTTGGCTAAATCTAGGACCATAACGCCAAACCTTTGGCACCTTAAATATAGTATGGGACATAATCTAGAACTGCTATAGTAAATTAGTAGTATAGTTAATATGTTAATATTTGTATTATATTTAAGTATATGCTAAATATAATTTATGTTCAAAATTTCACTAATGAAGAATGTTCCCATTTAGCACTGCAGATGCAGGGTCTTAGGGCAATGCCACAATGGGGTGACAAGGCAGCGCTTCCACGTGAGGTTTGGGGGTAGCGCTCTTGATGGGGATGTGGAATATAGCGCTCTTGATGGCGGGGCTTGGGAGGCTGATTTTGGGATATTGTTCCGGGCGGGGTCCGGGGCAGCGCCCAAAGATTTTTTTAAAAAAAAGTGAATTCATAGTATAGAGTTACGCATGTTTTGCATATTTTCAACCATGATTTCTTTAATTTTGACTGTGTGAATTGGTTAGTGTTTTATATTGCTTTTGTTTTTTTTAATCCTATGATAAAACATGGACTTGTAGCATACGTGGCATTCTAATAAACCCTATCAAGATTAGGCACAGAGAGAGCGCACGAGCAACGCACACAGAGAAAGCAGGCGAGCAGCAAACACACAGAAAGCGCACACGGATCACACACAGTTGGAGTATACGCGCACGTAGAGGAGCAAGCCCGGCATCGTACACAACACACAGGTGGAGCGCACAAGATTGAAAGTTCGCGCACAAGATAAAGAAACAGCAGCGTACGCAACGCTTTCTAGAAGGGCAGGATCAGGCATAGCTTCTTCTCAGGAGACATTGCACACCTCATGAATAGAGAAAAAAAAGGTATTTCTCTCTCTCTCTCACTCTCTGTCTTTCTCCATATAGAGAAGATGGTTCTCTGTAACTCTTCTTGCACACACACTCTCTCGTCAAAAGACAGAGATACGTAGTTTAAAAATATCCCCGTACACATACACATATTCCCACACATCGTCTTTCTCTCTTCCACATACATAACCATAGTGAAATCTGTTATCTTGTTGTCTCTCTCTTGAAAATACATGCACATATTCCCACACATTGTCTTCCTCACTTCCACATACATAACCACAGTGAAATCTGTTATCTTGTTGTCTCTCTCTTGAAAATACGTGCACATATTCCCATACATCGTCTTCCTCTCTTCCACATACATAAACACAGTGAAATCTGTTATCTTTCTCTCTCTCCTCTCTCTAGAAAACAAGTATTTCTCTCTCTCTCTCTCTCTATTTATCTATCTCTGTATCTTGCTATCTCTCTCTTGAAAATACATGCTCATGTATGTGTGCGTCTGTGTTATCTATGTGTATGTATGTATATTTGTGTTATTTCATTGTAATACTCATACATAATGCAGATACACAATTACACTTAATTACGATATGCACACATAGTATATATACATACATAAATATCACAAATAACTAACACATTGTAATACTAGTAAACTTGAATGGAAGACTTACTTGCATGATCTGTTAAAGTCGATTCTTGTAGCGAGTTCTGGATGTATGCTGAGCTGATTTTCCTCTAATCCATTTGTAGATATGATTGTAACTTATGTTTCTCAAAAATAATAGTGTTGTTTAGTGATACACCTAATGGACATAAATGGTTGAAATTAGGACATGTAGACCAAAAATACGTGTATTTCTTTGGATGAATATATACACTTTTTGGTGACCCTTACCACAAGTGGTGGACTTAGACCAGTGGACTATAAGGACCTCCAAACAATACCTTGTACACTCAATCATTCTTGGTATCTAGGTTGGACAAGTGGTGGACCTTGTTCAAATTCTCTAACCACTCTCTCTAACATGGTGACATAATTTAGGTGTGATAAATTCATATCTATGCAAACTAATATCAGTTTAGGCTTGTTAATTTGAATTTGTTTGAATTTATGTACAATATAATGATTTGAGGTTTGCATATTTGAATTTAGGTGGTATAATGATATCTTTTTGTGGTAAACTTGAATTTAAAATCAATTTCGCGTGGAATATTTTAAATTTAAGTGGTAAAATTTAAATTTTTATAAAAAAGTTTGAATTTTAAAATTTGGGCGGGATATTTTAAAATTTAGGCGGGATGTTTAAAATTTGGGAGGGATATTTTAAATTTAGGCGATCAGATTTTGAATTTAAAATTTAGGCGGGAAGGTTTTGAATTTATAGCGAGATCTCCCTTACATAAGAGAGTATAGGTTGGACAAGTGGTGGACCTTAAAGCTAGAGCATCCATGCTACTGGACATGATAGGTAGGGAATCTAGTTGAATATTGTATGTATAATATATATGTAATAGATCTAGCTTGGACAAGTGGTGGACCTTGGAACAAAACCCCATGTAAAACATATCATGCACATTCCAAGTGGTGAGAAAAAATATCATTTAAGATATAGCCTTATAGGTTGGACAAGTGGTGGACCTTAACACCAAGATATTCTTAATGTAATGACATAGAGTGGAAAACTGGTGAATCTTGAGACCAAACCATGCTACTAGCGATAATAGCTTGGACAAGTGGTGGACCTTGAAAGTAATCCCCCCATCTACGAAATATCGTGGGTTTAAGGTATTTTGATGGAGCCTAGCATCTTGGAGACATGGTGCAGCTTGCTTCTCTTCATGTTTCAATGGAGCCTATCTTGGACAAATGGTGGAGCATCCTTCTCTCCATGTTTCAATGGAGCCTAGCTTGGACAAGTGGTGGACCTTTGCTTCTCTCTATGATTCAAGTGGTGGACCTTGAACCAAACCCCCATGTAAAACCTATCATGGTCACTCCAAGTGGTGAGAAAGAATAACCTTTAAGATATAGCCTTATAGGTTGGACAAGTGGTGGACCTTAACACCCAAATATTCTTAATATAATGACATAGAGTGAAAAAGTGGTGAATCTTGAGACAAAACCACTCATGCTACTAGCGATAATAGCTTGGACAACTGGTGGACCTTGAACGTAAACCCCCCATGTTTCAATAGACTTAGCTTCGACAAATGGTGGAGCATCGTTCTCTCCATGTTTCAATGGAGCCTAGCTTGGACAAGTGGTGGACCTTTGTTTCTCTCTATGTTTCAATAGAGTTAGCTTGGACAAGTGGTGGACCCTGGAACCAAACCCCATGTAAAACCTATCATGGTCACTCCAAGTGGTGAGAAAGAATAACCTTAATGATATATCCTTATAGGTTGGACAAGTGGTGGACCTTAACACCCAGATATTCTTAATATAATGGAATAGAGTGGAAAAGTGGTGAATCTTGAGATCAAACAACTCACGCTACTACCAATAATAGCTTGGACAAGTGTTGGACCTTGAATGTAAACCCCTCATCTACGACATATCGTGGGTTAAATGTTTTTTCATGGAGCTTAGCATCTTGGAGACATGGTGCAGCTTGCTTCTCGTCATGTTTCAATGGAGTCTATCTTGGACAAATGGTGGAGCATCCTTCTCTCCATGTTTCAATGGAGCCTAGCTTGGACAAGTGGTGGACCTTTGCTTCTCTCTCTGTTTCAATAGAGTTAGCTTGGACAAGTGGTGGACCTTGGAACCAAACCCCATGTAAAACCTATCATGGTCACTCCAAGTGGTAAGAAAGAATAACCTTTAAGATATAGACTTATAGGTTGAACAAGTGGTGGACCTTAACACCCACATATTCTTAATATAATGACATATAGTGGAAAAGTGGTGAATCTTGAGATCAAACCGCTCATGCTACTAGCGATAATAGCGTGGACAAGTGGTGGCCCTTGAATGTAAACCCCCCATGTACAAAATATCATGGGGTTAACGTATTTCGATGAATCCTAGCATCTTGGAGACATGGTGCAGCTTGCTTCTCTTCATTTTTCGATGGAGCCTATCTTGGACAAATGGTGGAGCATCCTTCTCTCCATGTTTCAATGGACCCTAGCTTGGACAAGTGGTGGACCTTTGCTGATCTCTATGATTCAATAGAGTTAGCTTGGACAAGTGGTGGACCTTGGAACCAAACCCCCATGTAAAACCTATCATGGTCACTCCAAGTGGTGAGAAAGAATAACCTTTAAGATATAGCCTTATAGGTTGGACAAGTGGTGGACCTTAACACCCAAATATTCTTAATATAATGACATAGAGTGAAAAAGTGGTGAATCTTGAGACAAAACCACTCATGCTACTAGCGATAATAGCTTGGACAAGTGGTGGACCTTGAACGTAAACCCCCCATGTTTCAATAGACTTAGCTTCGACAAATGGTGGAGCATCGTTCTCTCCATGTTTCAATGGAGCCTAGCTTGGACAAGTGGTGGACCTTTGTTTCTCTCTATGTTTCAATAGAGTTAGCTTGGACAAGTGGTGGACCTTGGAACCAAACCCCCATGTAAAACCTATCATGGTCACTCCAAGTGGGAAGAAAGAATAACCTTTAAGATGTAGCCTTATAGGTTGGACAAGTGGTGGACCTTAACACCCACATATTCTTAATAAAAGTGGTGAATCTTGAGACCAAACCACTCAGGCTACTAGCAATAATAGCTTGGACAAGTGGTGGACCTTGAATGTAAACCCCTCATCTACGAAATATCGTGGGTTTAATGTATTTCGATGGAGCCTAGCATCTTGGAGACATGGTGCAGCTTGCTTCTCGTCATGTTTCAATGGAGCCTATCTTGGACAAATGGTGGAGCATCCTTCTCTCCATGTTTCAATGGACCCTAGCTTGGACAAGTGGTGGACCTTTGTTTCTCTCTATGTCTTAATAGAGTTAGCTTGGACAAGTGGTGGAGCTTGGAACCAAACCCCCATGTAAAACCTATCATGGTCACTCCAAGTGGTAAGAAAGAATAACCTTTAAGATGTAGTCTTATAGGTTGGACAAGTGGTGGACATTAACACCCACATATTCTTAATAAAAGTGGTGAATCTTGAGACCAAACCACTCACGCTACTAGCAATAATAGCTTGGACAAGTGGTGGACCTTGAATGTAAACCCCTCATCTACGAAATATTGTGGGTTTAATGTGTTTCGATGGATCCGAGCATCTTGGAGACATGGTGCATCTTGCTTCTGGTCATGTTTCAATGGAGCCTATCTTGGACAAATGGTGGAGCATCCTTCTCTCCATGTTTCAATGGAGCCTAGCTTGGACAAGTGGTGGACCTTTGTTTCTCTCTATGTTTCAATAGAGTTAGCTTGGACAAGTGGTGGACCTTGGAACCAAACCCCCATGTAAAACCTATCATGGTCACTCCAAGTGGTAAGAAAGAATAACCTTTAAGATGTAGCCTTATAGGTTGGACAAGTGGTGGACCTTAACACCCACATATTTTTAATATAATGACATAGAGTGGAAAAGTGGTGAATCTTGAGACCAAACCACTCAGGCTACTACCAATAATAGCTTGGACAAGTGTTGGACCTTGAATGTAAACCCCTCATCTACGACATATCGTGGGTTTAATGTTTTTCGATGGAGCCTAGCATCTTGGAGACATGGTGCAGCTTGCTTCTCGTCATGTTTCAATGGAGCCTATCTTGGACAAATGGTGGAGCATCCTTCTCTCCATGTTTCAATGGAGCCTAGCTTGGACAAGTGGTGGACCTTTGCTTCTCTCTCTGTTTCAATAGAGTTAGCTTGGACAAGTGGTGGACCTTGGAACCAAACCCCCATGTAAAACCTATCATGGTCACTCCAAGTGGTAAGAAAGAATAACCTTTAAGATATAGCCTTATAGGTTGGACAAGTGGTGGACCTTAACACCCACATATTCTTAATATAATGACATAGAGTGGAAAAGTGGTGAATCTTGAGACAAACCACTCATGCTACTAGCGATAATAGCTTGGACAAGTGGTGGACCTTGAATGTAAACCCCCCATGTACAAAATATCCTGGGTTTAAGGTATTTCGATGAGCCTAGCATCTTGGAGACATGGTGCAGCTTGCTTCTCTTCATTTTTCAATGGAGCCTATCTTGGACAAATGGTGGAGCATCCTTCTCTCCATGTTTCAATGGACCCTAGCTTGGACAAGTGGTGGACCTTTGCTTCTCTCTATGTTTCAATAGAGTTAGCTTGGACAAGTGGTGGACCTTGGAACCAAACCCCCATGTAAAACCTATCATGGTCACTCCAAGTGGTGAGAAAGAATAACCTTTAAGATATAGCCTTATAGGTTGGACAAGTGGTGGACATTAACACCCAAATATTCTTAATATAATGACATAGAGTGAAAAAGTGGTGAATCTTGAGACAAAACCACTCATGCTACTAGCGATAATAGCTTGGACAAGTGGTGCACCTTGAACGTAAACCCCCCATGTTTCAATAGACTTAGCTTCGACAAATGGTGGAGCATCGTTCTCTCCATGTTTCAATGGAGCCTAGCTTGGACAAGTGGTGGACCTTTGTTTCTCTCTATGTTTCAATAGAGTTAGCTTGGACAAGTGGTGGACCTTGGAACCAAACCCCCATGTAAAACCTATCATGGTCACTCCAAGTGGTGAGAAAGAATAACCTTAATGATATATCCTTATAGGTTGGACAAGTGGTGGACCTTAACACCCAGATATTCCTAATATAATGGCATAGAGTGGAAAAGTGGTGAATCTTGAGAGCAAACCACTCATGCTACTAGCGATAATAGGTTGGACAAGTGGTGGACCTTGAATGTAAACCCCCCATCTACGAAATATCGTGGGTTTAAGGTATTTAGATGGAGCCTAGCATCTTGGAGACATGGTGCACCTTGCTTCTCTTCATGTTTCAATGGAGCCTATCTTGGACAAATGGTGGAGCATCCTTCTCTCCATGTTTCAATGGACCCTAGCTTGGACAAGTGGTGGACCTTTGCTTCTCTCTATGTTTCAATAGAGTTAGCTTGGACAAGTGGTGGACCTTGGAACCAAACCCCATGTAAAACCTATCATGGTCACTCCAAGTGGTGAGAAAGAATAACCTTTAAGATATAGCCTTATAGGTTGGACAAGTGGTGGACCTTAACACCCTAATATTCTTAATATAATGACATAGAGTGAAAAAGTGGTGAATCTTGAGACAAAACCACTCATGCTACTAGCGGTAATAGCTTGGACAAGTGGTGGACCTTAAACGTAAACCCCCCATGTTTCAATAGAGTTAGCTTCGACAAATGGTGGAGCATCCTTCTCTCCATGTTTCAATGGAGCCTAGCTTGGACAAGTGGTGGACCTTTGTTTCTCTCTATGTTTCAATAGAGTTAGCTTGGACAAGTGGTGGACCTTGGAACCAAACCCCCATGTAAAACCTATCATGGTCACTCCAAGTGGTAAAAAAGAATAACTTTTAAGATGTAGCCTTATAGGTTGGACAAGTGGTGGACCTTAACACCCACATATTCTTAATATAATGACATAGAGTGAAAAGTGGTGAATCTTGAGACCAAACCACTCATGCTACTAGCCATAATAGCTTGGACAAGTGGTGGACCTTGAATGTAAACCCCCATCTACGAAATATCGTGGGTTTAATGTATTTCGATGGAGCCTAGCATCTTGGAGACATGGTGCAGCTTGCTTCTCTTCATGTTTCAATGGAGCCTATCTTGGACAAATGGTGGAGCATCCTTCTCTCCATGTTTCAATGGACCCTAGCTTGGACAAGTGGTGGACCTTTGCTTCTCTCTATGTTTCAATAGAGTTAGCTTGGACAAGTGGTGGACCTTGGAACCAAACCCCCATGTAAAACCTATCATGGTCACTCCAAGTGGTAAGAAAGAATAACCTTTAAGATATAGCCTTATAGGTTGGACAAGTGGTGGACCTTAACACCCAAATATTCTTAATATAATGACATAGAGTGAAAAAGTGGTGAATCTTGAGACAAAACCACTCATGCTACTAGCGATAATAGCTTGGACAAGTGGTGGACCTTGAATGTAAATCCCCCATGTTTCAATAGACTTATTCACAAATGGTGGAGCATCCTTCTCTCCATGTTTCAATGGAGCCTAGCTTGGACAAGTGGTGGACCTTTGTTTCTCTCTATGTTTCAATAGAGTTAGCTTGGACAAGTGGTGGACCTTGGAACCAAACCCCCATGTAAAACCTATCATGGTCACTCCAAGTGGTGAGAAAGAATAACCTTTAAGATATAGCCTTATAGGTTGGACAAGTGGTGGACCTTAACACCCAGATATTCTTAATATAATGACATAGAGTGGAAAAGTGGTGAATCTTGAGACCAAACCACTCATGCTACTAGATAATAGCTTGGACAAGTGGTGGACCTTGAATGTAAACCCCCCATCTACGAAATATAGTGGGTTTAAGGTATTTAGATGGAGCCTAGCATCTTGGAGACATGGTGCACCTTGCTTCTCTTCATGTTTCAATGCAGCCTATCTTGGACAAATGGTGGAGCATCCTTCTCTCCATGTTTCAATGGACCCTAGCTTGCACAAGTGGTGGACCTTTGCTTCTCTCTATGTTTCAATAAAGTTGGACCTTGGAACCAAACCCCAATGTAAAACCTATTATGGTCACTCCAAGTGGTGAGAAAGAATAACCTTTAAGATATAGCCTTATAGGTTGGACAAGTGGTGGACCTTAACACCCAGATATCCTTAATATAATGACATAGAGTGATAAAGTGGTGAATCTTCAGACAAAACCACTCATTATACTAGCGGTAATAGCTTGGACAAGTGGTGGACCTTGAACGTTAACCTCCCATGTTTCAATAGAGTTAGCTTCGACAAATGGTGGAGCATCCTTCTCTCCATGTTTCAATGGAGCCTAGCTTGGACAAGTGGTGGACCTTTGCTTCTCTCTATGTTTCAATAGAGTTAGCTTGGACAAGTGGTGGACCTTGGAACCAAACCCCCATGTAAAACCTATCATGGTCACTCCAAGTGGTAAGAAAGAATAACCTTTAAGATGTAGCTTATAGGTTGGACAAGTGGTGGACCTTAACACCCACATATTCTTAATATAATGACATAGAGTGGAAAAGTGGTGAATCTTGAGACCAAACCACTCAGGCTACTACCAATAATAGCTTGGACAAGTGTTGGACCTTGAATGTAAACCCCTCATCTACGACATATCATGGGTTTAATGTTTTTCGATGGAGCCTAGCATCTTGGAGACATGGTGCAACTTGCTTCTCTCATGTTTCAATGGAGCCTATCTTGGACAAATGGTGGAGCATCCTTCTCTCCATGTTTCAATGGAGCCTAGCTTGGACAAGTGGTGGACCTTTGCTTCTCTCTATGTTTCAATAGAGTTAGCTTGGACAAGTGGTGGACCTTGGAACCAAACCCCCATGTAAAACCTATCATGGTCACTCCAAGTGGTAGAAAGAATAACCTTTAAGATATAGACTTATAGGTTGGACAAGTGGTGGACCTTAACACCCAGATATTCTTAATATAATGACATAGAGTGGAAAAGTGGTGAATCTTGAGACAAACCACTCATGCTACTAGGGATAATAGCTTGGAAAGTGGTGACCTTGAATGTAAACCCCCATGTACAAAATATCGTGGGTTTAAGGTATTTCAATGGAACCTAGCATCTTGGAGACATGGTGCAACTTGCTTGTTTTGATGTTTCAATGAATCCTATCTTCCACCAATGGGGGATCATCCTTCTGTAAATGTCTCAATGGAGCCTAGCTTGGACAAATGGTGGACCTTTGCTTCTCTCTATGTTTCCATAGAGTTAGCTTGGACAAGTGGTGGACCTTGGAACCAAACCCCCATGTAAAACATATCATGGTCATTCCAAGTGGTGAGAAATAATACCCTTTAAGATCTAGCCTTATAGGTTGGACAAGTGGTCGACCTTAAAACCTAGATCTTCTTAATATAATGACATAGAGTGGAAAAGTGGTGAATCTTGAGACCAAACCACTCATGCTACTAAGGATAATAGGTTGGACAAGTGGTGGACCTTGAATGTAAACCCCCCATGTACGAAATATCATGGGTTTAAGGTATTTCAATGGAGCCTAGCATCTTGGAGACATGGTGCAGCTTGCTTCTCTTCATGTTTCAATTGAGCCTATCTTGGACAAATGGTGGAGCATCCTTCTCTCCATGTTTCAATGGAGCCTAGCTTGGACAAGTGGTGGACCTTTGCTTCTCTCTATGTTTCAATAGAGTTAGCTTGGACAAATGGTGGACCTTGGAACCAAACCCCCATGTAAAACCTATCATGGTAACTCCAAGTGGTGAGAAAGAATAAAGTTTAAGATATAGCCTTATAGGTTGGACAAGTGGTGGACCTTAGCACCCAGATATTCTTAATATAATGACATAGAGTGGAAAAGTGGTGAATCTTGAGACCAAACCACTCATGCTACTAGAGATAATAGGTTGGACAAGTGGTGGACCTTGAATGTAAACCCCCCATGTACAAAATATCATGGGTTTAAGGTATTTCAATGGAGCCTAGCATCTTGGAGACATGGTGTAGCTTGCTTCTCTTCATGTTTCAATGGAGCGTATCTTGGACAAATGGTGGAGCATCCTTCTCTCCATGTTTCAATGGACCCTAGCTTGGACAAGTGGTGGACCTTTGCTTCTCTCTATGTTTCAATAGAGTTAGCTTGGACAAGTGGTGGACCTTGGAACCAAACCCCCATGTAAAACCTATCATGGTCACTCCAAGTGGTGAGAAAGAATAACCCTTAAGATATAGCCTTATAGGTTGGACAAGTGGTGGACCTTAACACCCAATATTCTTAATATAATGACATAGAGTGAAAAAGTGGTGAATCTTGAGACCAAACCACTCATGCTACTAGCGTTAATAGGTTGGACAAGTGGTGGACCTTGAATGTAAACCCCCCATGTTTCAATAGAGTTAGCTTCGACAAATGGTAGAGCATCCTTCTCTCCATGTTTCAATGGAGCCTAGCTTGGACAAGTGGTGGACCTTTGTTTCTCTCTATGTTTCAATAGAGTTAGCTTGGACAAGTGGTGGACCTTGGAACCAAACCCCCATGTAAAACATATCATGGACATTTCAAGTGGTGAGAAAGAATACCCTTTAAGATATACCCTTATAGGTTGGACAAGTGGTCGACCTTAACACCCAGATCTTCTTAACGTAATGACATAGAGTGGAAAAGTGGTGAATCTTGAGACCAAACCACTCATGCTACTAGAGATAATAGGTTGGACAAGTGGTGGACCTTGAATGTAAACTCCCCATGTACAAAATATCGTGGGTTTAAGGTATTTCAATGGATCTTAGCATCTTGGAGACATGGTGCAGCTTGCTTCTCTTCATGTTTCAATGGAGCCTATCTTGGACAAATGGTGGAGCATCCTTCTCTCCATGTTTCAATGGACCCTAGCTTGGACAAGTGGTGGACCTTTGCTTCTCTCTATGTTTCAATAGAGTTAGCTTGGACAAGTGGTGGACCTTGGAACCAAACCCCCATGTAAAACCTATCATGGTCATTCCAAGTGGTGAGAAAGAATACCCTTTAAGATATAGCCTTATAGGTTGGACAAGTGGTGGACCTTAACACCCAGATCTTCTTAATATAATGACATAGAGTGGAAAAGTGGTGAATCTTGAGACCAAACCACTCATGCTACTAGTGATAATAGGTTGGACAAGTGGTGGACCTTGAATGTAAACCCCCCATGTACGAAATATCATGGGTTTAAGATATTTCAATGGAGCCTAGCATTTTGGAGACATGGTGCAGCTTGCTTCTCTTCATGTTTCAATCGAACCTGGCTTGGACAAATGGTGGAGCATCCTTCTCTCCATGTTTCAATGGAGCCTAGCTTGGACAAGTGGTGGACCTTTGATTCTCTCTATGTTTCAATAGAGTTAGCTTGGACAAGTGGTGGACCTTGGAACCAGACCCCTATGTAAAACCTATCATGTGCATTCCAAGTGGTGGTAAATAATACCATTTTAGATATAGCCTTATAGGTTGGACAAGTGGTGGACCTTAACACCCAGATCTTCTTAATATAATGACATAGAGTGGAAAAGTGGTGAATCTTGAGACCAAACCACTCATGCTACTAGGGATAATAGGTTGGACAAGTGGTGGACCTTGAATTTAAACCCCACATATACAAAATATCATGGGTTTAAGGTATTTCAATGGAGCCTAGCATCTCAAAGACATGGTGCATATTGCTTCTCTTCATGTTTCAATGGAGCCTATTTTGGACAAATGGTGGAGCATCCTTCTCTCCATGTTTCAATGGACCCTAGATTGGACAAGTGGTGGACCTTTGCTTCTCTCTATGTTTCAATATAGTTAGCCTATATTAGACAATTAGTAGACCTCGAATCTCTCCATGTTGTCTAGAGCTGAGCTTGGACAAGTGGTGGACCTTACTTCTCCCTTCCCTTAGTTTACTAGCTTAAAAGATCACTATGTATACTTGCTTAGATCTAGCTTGAACAAGTGGTGGACTTGTATTCACACAAACTTAATCCATTACAAAAAAGTATATGTTAAAATAACATTTGGTTTTTTTTGTTTCAGGAAAGATGGCTCCAAAAAAACAGGTTGCAAGGGTTGCTGTCTCAGTTGACTATACTTGCAATGATCTTAGGAAATGGTATTTGGACATACATGGTATAGAGGGTGCACAATTTCATAAGGTGCATCTATTTATTGCCAAAAAGGAGAATGACAGCTTGTTTGAAGATGTTGGACAAGTTGTGGAAGCATCTGTCTCTGTAGTTGATAGTCATCCAGAGGTGGAATGCATTGACATTCTAGTTCCAATGAATCTAGAATTTCAACTATCTCCAGGAGCATATGCATTGGAGCGCATGTCTAGAAACAAAGAAGAGACAATGTTTTCTCGAGGATGGAAGTTTGCAGAATCAAATCCAAATATCACAGCAGATCAACTTCAAAGCTCCATCATTGCCACACTACAACGAAAAAAGGTGAAAGCTTCACGACCACCATCCACAAAGAAGCAAGCAAAAGTGCAAAAAGTAGCAGCTAAGCGAACTAGTTCCATTTTGGATGTAGACAAGGCATCTTTGGTATCCTCATCAACAAAGGGTTCAATGTCAAAGATGAGAATTGTGGATCCAGATGTTTTAGAAGCTGAGGCCATGAAAGGACAAGAAAAAGATACAGGTGGAATGAATAAGTACATAAATTATTTTCCTTTCCAATATAGGGAGTTTGATATCCCTATTCAAAATTGTTGGCTTGCTCGTGATCACTATAATGCACGTATTATGGATAAAAAACACGCTGAAAGTGTGTTATTTGGATTTTTACGGAGTACGACCAAGCCTGCGGCAGTAGAAGAGGTAGAGGAGCAAAAAATTAAAGATTATCATTATTGGATTCTTGATGGGCAGCATTCAATCTATGTTGCAAAAGTTTTGCTTCACAATGAACAAAACAACAAAGAGATATTTGAAAGACTGATTAGCGTGTATAAATTTAGAAAGGCTTGCATTGTTGTGAATGCTCCTCCATTTGTTGCAACTGCTATATCTGCCATTGCAAATGAGGCGGCTCAGGCATTGTATGTCAAGCAACCTTACAGCCAAATATTGAGACATTTACGGAGTCAATGGATCTTCTCAGGACGACCACCAAAGGCAGCAAGTGGAATTGCAGAGGGACATGCATCTCGTGCTGGATGGGATGTAAGTTATTTTCTTTGTCTTTTTGATAGTGTTTAATTAACAAATCTTGC
Organism: Adiantum capillus-veneris; assembly: GCF_014529385.1. Classification (NCBI taxonomy): domain Eukaryota; kingdom Viridiplantae; phylum Streptophyta; class Polypodiopsida; order Polypodiales; family Pteridaceae; genus Adiantum; species Adiantum capillus-veneris. The sequence continues at coordinate 49,537,846 of NC_140960.1, forward strand.
TCAATAGTTTAATTATTTCTCTATTTCTTTTTAGGCTTTTCTTCGATTGGCAAGAATGAGTGCAGCAGCAAGTTGGATTGCTAAACAGGCACACATGGTCACGTACTCTGATTTAGTTTATGATTGCTGGATAGAAATCATTGAAAATCTAGAAGAGGAGAATAAGAAACCCCCAACAACTGTATTTAGATAACTTTGTGGCCTTGAGGAATCAGAGGTAAAGACTATTCAAGAAGAGATTAGAGATGAGAAGATTTTACTGTCAAAGAGTGCAAAGGATGGTGATGCAACTGACATGTATGATCGAATCAAGCAGTTGAAGCAAGACAAATTGATTCAAGATGCACTTCTTGAAGGCTTCAACAATTTGAATGAGTCTTCACCATGTAAAGACTGGGAGGAGGTGGTCAAAATGTATAACATCAATGATGTTGTTTATAAAACAATTTTAATGCTATGCGAGGAATGGATCAAATCTAGTTTGACGCGTGGAACAAAGAAAATGGCTTTTCCAGATGGAGCAATAAAATACATGCAATGGGCAATTCACCTTCAAAAGGAGAAAACTGAGCCTAGAGATTTGCCATGGTCAATCTATGTGGTGAGCCTACAAATGGAAGGCAATCTCTACTTGATGCGCCACTTCAATAATAAAGTGCCTATTGGCTTATGTGTTTTAGATATGACAAAAAACGTTGGAGGCAATTTGAAGTGGAGTGAGGAGACATTTAACAATGCTTTGGATGGGATCTTGGCTATTGCTGGAGGGTCAACAGATCCTGGATTTGTCTTTCTTGCATTTGTGGATTTCACTAACTTCACAAAATTGCAATGTGCCTTTCACGCCATGGGAGATAATCTGAGCTACCATTGTTGTGGTGCATTGCATCACTTTCCATCAGCTCCTTGCAAAGGAGCAATTCAATTCCTAACAGTTATTGCCTTCTTGGGACAAGGCAATGCATTTGAAGACCTGAGAAGAAGATCAGAGGAACATCCCATGCCAATTGATTGTTCTCTTCTTCAAGTAGCAGATAACGATATGTCAGATTTGCAATATTTGGAGGCCAAAAAAAGAGCTTTGGTCAAGCACTACATTCGTACATATTGTTTTGAAGACCGCAAGCTTGTTGATGTTTTTGGTGATGGCTCCTTGGTTGCACAAGAAGGAATACAACAGAAAAAAGAAGTTATATGCTTAATTGATAGTGTGGAGGAGGCAAAAAACGTGGAGACCATGCTGCTAGACTTTGTTAAGTCTCATGAAGATATAGAAAAATGGGCTGGACTTCAACAATCCACTTCGCAATCAGGCGACATTGTGCCTGTTACAGAGGAGTGCTCTCCACAAAGAGAAGAAGAACAACAACAACAATCCTCTGTCAATGGAGGACTTTTTGGAAATGGAGACACGTATGTTTTGAGTTTCTTGTGCATGTTAGTGTTTCTTGTTACTGATTTGATACTCTTAATGTTAGATTTTGCTTTATATAGTATTGATTGAGTTTGTATTTTTTATCTCAAGCATTCAAGGTTTGAATGTAAATAGTAAATTACTTGAGTTTTTGAATGGTGGATCTTTAGACTAAAACTATAACATTTAATACTCACAAAGACTTAATTACTTAAGAGCTTGAACTCAATAAGTTTTGGACCTTTTATCAATACCCCCTTGATATGATACATTAGATCGTAGCATGGTTAAATGGTGATGCTTCATAAATTGAACCTAGCTTAGACAGGTGCTGGAGCCTAAATTTAAACTAACCTTGCTAGAAGGGAGCTTATGTTTGGACTTTGAGAACTAGCATAAGTAATCAATTAGAGCATAGATTAGACATGTGGTGGTGGCCTTAGAGACCAAAATCTTAATGAGCTTGGAAAGGTATTTAAGTACTGCAATTTACTTAGTTTTAGTACTCATTAAAGCATAGCTTGACAAAAGGTGGACCTTACATGGATCCTAATTTCAAGAGGTGTGGTAGACCTTCAAAACCAAGCTCATATAGCTTGGACATGTGGTGGACCTTGCATGAGACTAGTTTAGACAAGTGTGGTACACCTTGTAACCAACACCCATTTGTTATATTAGCTTGGACAAGTGGTGGACCTTGCTTTTATGTTTCAATGGAGCATATTTTGGACAGGTGGTAGACCTTGTTTCTCTCCATGCTTCAATGGAGAGAAACTTTAGCTTGGACAAGTGGTGGACCTTGTTTTTATGTTTTAAAGGAGCATATTTCGGACAAGTGGTAGACATTGTTTCTCTCCATGGTTCAATGGAACCCACCTTAGACAAGTGAAGTACCTTGAAACCAAACCCCCATAATACAACCTACTAAATAGGTTGGAAAATTGGTGGTATATGAAACCATCCATGATAGAGCATAGTATAGGTGAAAACGTAGTGGTCCTTATATCAATTACCCATGCATAGCTTGGACAAGTGGTGGACCTTGATTCTCTCTATGTTTCAATGGATCCTATCTTGGACTAGAGATATATCTTACTTATTTCCATGCTTCAATGGATTGTAGCTTGGATAAGGAGTGGAACTTCAAACAAAACTCCACAGCATAGCATATATTAACAATTCATGGGTTTTATAGAGATTTCTTGCCTATTTTGGAGAGTTGGTACACCTTTATTCTCCATTCTTCAATGGATCTGAGGTTGGACAAGCGGAGCTGGAGAAGTGGTCAACCTTAAAATGAAACCTCCCATGCTACAACCCATCATAGATCGTATATGTAGTGGACCTTGAAACTCTTTTATGTCCCTAGCTTAGAGAAGCATTGCACTCTTGATTATCTCCATACATGAAGGCAAGGTTGGACAAGTGGTGGACCTTCAAACCAGAATCTCTATGCAATAATAGGCAAGTGGTGGAGCTTGTTTTCTCCATGTTCCAATGGAGCCTAGCTTAGACAAACAATGGAGCTTGCTTCTCTCCATGTTTCAATGGATCCTAGCTTAGAAAAGTGGTGGAGCTTTGCTTCTCTCCATGTTCCAATGGACCATAGCTTAGACAAGTGGTAGACCTTGAAAAAACCCCCCGTATACAACATATTATGGGGTTTTCATGTTTCAATGGCTCCTAGCTTGGACAAATGGTAGAGCTTGCTTCTCTTTATGTTTCAATGGATCCAATCTTAGCCAAGTGGTGGACCTTGAAACAAGAATCCCCCCCCCCCATGTACAACGTATTATGGGTTTTGAAAGCACTGGGAGAAAATAATAGCTTTGATAAGTGGTGGACCTTGCTTCTCTCCATGCTTCAATGGAGCCGAGGTTGGACACATGTTGGAGAGAAGATGGTTGCCCATGAAATAAGACCATGCATGCTATAATCAATCATATGTTGTACACATGGTGGACCTTGCAATTGTTTTATATGCCTAACTTGGACAAGTGGAGGACCCTTGATTACCTCCAGATATCAACAACAAGCCAAGTTTGGACAAGTGTAGTACCACCAAACCAGAATCTCTATGCTACAATAGAGTATAGGTAGGACACGCGTGAACCTTGATATCAAACCATCCATGCTACTAGAGATGATAGGTTTCACATGTGGTGGAACCTTGTATCAATGTTCTATGTGTAGTTTTTGACTAGTGATAGACCTTGAAACTAATCCCTCTAGGCTACAAGAAAAAAGAGATGGATGAGGAGGCTAGACTACTTTTGTTGCATCAATGCATCCCATGTTACCACATATACTATAGGGTTCTTGGATAAGTGTTGGATCTTGTGTCAATGCTCCATGTCTAGCTTGGACAAGTGGTGGACCTTGGTTCTCTCTATGCTTCAAATGGGCAATAGATTGGAGACACAGTGGCCTTTTTTTTCCAATGATTTTATTTTTTGGAAACCTTGGAGGCACCATGTAAGAGGCACTCTAAGTCTTCCATACAATGGACCTATTGGACTATAAAATAATGATATCTTTCTTTGATATTGTCATTATTTTATGCATAATATTTTCTTCTTTTTGCAGACACAAAGGAGTTAAGTGATATAAAAACTAGATGTATTTCACACTATGATTGGCATGAAGATCCTTTTGGGACACCAACTTTTCCTATTCCCAAAGATGTAATTTTCCATATTAACGGTGTGGATTTTGAAGTGCGACTTTCATGTATTGAAGGAGCTGGTTATGGGCTATTTGTGCATACTACCCTGGAAAGTGGTTTGACTATTCTAAACTATGGAGGGCATAAGTATAGATTTCAAGACTGGAAAAAGATATGCAAAATATTTCCAAGAGCTTATAAATATTCTCTTCTAGAGGATCCAAACATAGAAGAAGAGGAAGATCAATCATACATTATTGGTTGTGTAGAAGAAGGAAACGTGTCGGGCTATATAAATAGTTCTCACAGTACAAATGTCTGTCCCAACGTACGCTATACATTTGATCCAAATTTGCCACCTTGGCATAAATGCACCTCTTCACACATCAAGTCAGAAGAATATGGCCATGTATGCATTGAGACTATTTGTCAAGTTGAAGCAGGAGAAGAGTTGTTTGCTGACTATAACTTTACTTGACATTGTAAAGTATTGTACATGGATGGAAATCTCAAGTACATGCATCATTTTCATTTTTCATGGATGAAATCTCAAGTGAATATAACATTTGATTATTGTTTAGTTTATGCTCAACGAGAATCTAGAGTGCTCTTATGCTTTGTGTGTTGTCTAACATATTTGACTACCTTGGCCATAGAATCTTGATTCTACTCTAGATTTGTGATAAATCTTACCAAAATTTAATCAATGTCTAGGTTGGACAAGTGGTGGGGCTTCAAACATTACTGTCTTAAACAAGTGGAGTTATCTTACTTGAATAAGTGGTGGCCTTTGAATCCAAATCTAAGCCAAATCTCTAATTATTTTCTTGTAGTCTAGGTTGGACATTTGGTGGACCTTGTATCCATGTTTCCTCAACAAGGGTGGCTTTTAGTTTTCACTTTAAGTACTCATCTTTAATAAAGTGTAGGATGGAAAATGTTGAGTTAGTAGATTGTATTTTAGACAAGTGGTGTTTGGTGTACGAATGCTGAAAATGGTTGCAAGGATTCTAACAACGACTTTACCTTAAATAAATTTCTTACTAGGAGTTCTACATATAAATATGGTGAATAAAATTCTAGTGGTTTTGAGATACCATTTGTGTGTGTGTTTTCTTAGATTCACAAACTGGGATGGATAATGCTCCTATGGTTCAGTCAACAACTATAGAATCCATAGATTCTATGGTTTCTAAAGTGCCCAAGATGGATGATATTTCTATACTAGAGTCTAGTGTTGTGCAACTTGAGCAAGCTTCCAATAATGAGAACCAAGAAATCGATGCTTCAAAAATGCAACATACATCAAAAGAGACTGAAAAGTCCACTCACGAGCTATTGCCAATTGGTACTACGTCATGTAGCGTAGATGTTGAGAAATCCATGCTTACAATTATATTGGATTTAAATGGTCTATTGTTGAAACGTTCCCCTCAACCATCCTCACACCACAACTCAGTGCAAATGGATTCAAAAAGATATATTATACTCAGGCCAGGTTGCATCCAATTCTTGAAGACTATTTTACAGAGGTTTAATGTTGCAATTTGGTCGACAGCTACTAGGAATAATGTGTATCAAATCCTTGCAGCACTAAACAACTTAGCTGAGGATACATTGCCTTTCTTTGCAATTTGGTCGCAAGATGTTTGCTACACCGCTCAAACTCAAAAATTGTTTAGACCCGACAATCCAAACGTTGAGGCAATGTTCAAGCCTCTAGCCAAAATTGCCATGGGGTTTGAATGTGATCCACAAAGAACAGTGCTTATTGATGACTCTCCTTACAAGGGATGTATTTCACCAGCAAACAATTGCATTTTTCCACCACAATTTGATGCTGAGAAGATGGTTGACAATATGCTCTTGGAGGAGCTACTGCCATACTTGATTCAGCTTGATGAGAGAAGGGATGTGCGTGATTTAATTGCTTCTAATCGTTATGGACAACCTATAGTGACAAATGATAGTGAATACAAACAAATCATGGAGTATTGGAAGCAGAAAAATGATGTTTGGTCAGCTAAGGTGTTCTTTACAAGAAGAATACCACCTGCAAAAGGTGACAGAGATGAAACTATCATTGAAATGCAAGTGACACAAGCCACCGCAATGAAATGAGAAGAGCCCAAATACAAGAGATCTTGGCAAAGGAGCGTACACCCATTGAAAGCATGAAGGCGTCACAATTGACCACTTTAGCTAGGCAATTGGGTTGTAACACAAAAGGAGTTTTGAAGGCAACCACAGCAAAGGCTTATATAAATAAGGTGAAAGCTGAGAACAATCTTCTAAGGCTGGATAGAAAGCAACCCTAAGGTACTAGTGACATGTCATATATTCTTGATACACATGCTTGAACACTCATGTGCATGGTATCTAACAAATCTTTCTTTTTATTCCTTCTTGCAGGATCTTACAAAGGATACTACTAGATGGAGCTCAATCAATAGAGATTTTGATATTTTTGCTCAAAATAATGAAGCAGTCACCTACATTTTTTGTTTATCAATTTCTTGAGAGACTTTATTTTAGTTTGTAATCATCAAATGAAATGAAAAGTATCCTTCTTATAAGATTGTTGATCTTTTTCTTGTTCAAAACTTTCAATTGTGATTTATAGTTTTGTTAGCATGAGATTGTGCTTTTTTAGTTTGAAAAAAACTGTCAAAGATCCAAGTCTTTTTGGCTTTACTTAAGTTATTAATTGTGAAAGATCCAAGTCTTTTTGCTTTACTTAAGTTATTGATTGTCTATGTAATAGTCCTTAAAACAATATCGGATGGCTTTCTTGCTCCCATGTCTCACATTGGTCTTTAGGTAAGACAAGTGGTGACCTTGAAAGTATGGTCTCATATCTCGATCAAGTGAAGAGACATGAAGCTTAAATATCACTACTATGTATCTAGTGTTAAACTCCATCGAGACAAAGACTAGATGCCAAATTGCAGTCGAGTTTAAGTGAAAATCCATTTGAGCTAAGGTAAAACTTATAGTGCCTCATTTTTCTAGGATTCTACCCCATCAAGGAAGTTAGAATCTAGCACAAACCAATTAAGACTCTTTTGGAGCCTAGATAGGACAATTCGTGGAACTTAAGAAACTTATTATTGAGTTAGAGTCTAGTTTAGATAAGCAAAAGATCTTCAAACCAGCACTTGACTTTCTTACTATTCAATATTCAAAGTCCCTTGAGGCTAACAAATTACATACCTACTTGTAACCTAACTAATGAGTAATTATATAGATCTAAGCAAGTATATATAATGAGTCTTCAAACTAATAATCCAAGGGAAGAGAGTAGCAAGGTCCACTACTTGTCCAAGCTCAGCTCTAGACAACATAGAAAGATGCTAGTTCTACTAATTGTCTAATTATAGGCATGGAGAAATGATAGAAGGTTGACCACTTGTCCAACCTATCATCTCTAGTAAGATGGGAGGTTTGGCCTTAAGATTCACCATGTAACCAACCTATACATCATTGTATTATGAAGAGTAAAAAAGCAAAGCTCCACCACTTGTCCAAGCTAGTTCTAAAATCCACATGGAGATAAGCAAGCTCCACCATTTGTCGAATCTCTCTTCCATTAAAACATGAAAAAACTCAGCTATGTTGTACAGGGGGGACTTTTTTCCAAGGTCCACCACTTGTCCAAGCTAGGATCCATTAAAACATGGAAATAAACAAAGCTCCACCACTCGTCCAACCTTTAGAGTTGCAAAGTGTATGGGTTGTCTAAACTAGGTATGGGAAAATAATTGAAGGTCCACCACTTGAAACATGGAGCGAAGCAAGCTCCACCATGTCTCCAATATGCTAGACTCCATTGAAACACCCTAAACCCATGATATTTTGTACATAGGGGATGTACATTCAAGATCCACCACTTGTCCAACCTAGTATCCCTAGTAGCTTGATAGCTTTGGTCTCAAGATTCACCACTTGTCCACTCTATGTCATTGTATTAAAAAGGATTGGGTGTTAAGGTCCACCACTTGTCCAACCTATAAGGTTATATTTTAAATGGTTTTTTTTCTCACAACTTGAACTACCCATGATATGTTTTACATGGGAGTTTTGTTTCAATGTCCGCCACTTGTCCAAGCTAACTCTATTGAAACATAGAGAGAACCAAAGATCCACCACTTGTCCAAGCTAAGCTATATTGAAACATGGAGAGAAGGATGCTTCACCATTTCTCCAAGATAGGCTTCATTGAAACATGGAGAGAAGAAAGCTCCACCATGTCTCCAAGCTAGGATCCATTTAAATGCCCTAAACCCATTTTATTTTGTACATGGGGGGTTTTATTTCAAGGCCCACCACTTGTCTAACCTATTATCCCTAGTAGCACGAGTGGTTTGGTCTCAAGATACACCACTTGTACACTCTATGTCATTATATTAGGAAGAACTATGTATTAAGGTCCACCACTTGTCCAAGATAACTCTATTCAAACATAGAGAGAAGCAAAGGTCCACCACTTGTCCAAGCGAACTCTATTCAAACATAGAGAGAAGTAAAGGTTCACCACTTGTCAAAGCTAGGCTCCATTGAAGCATGGAGAGAAGTAACCTCCATCATTTTTCCAAGATAGGTGCCATTCAAACATGGAAAGAATCAAGATCTACCATGTCTCCAAGATTCTAGGCTCCATTGAAACACCCTAAAACCATGATATTTTGTACATGGGGTGTTTACGTTCAAGGTCTACCACTTCTCTAACGTATTATACCTAGTAGAATGAGTGGTTTGGTCTTAAGAATAACTGGGTGTTAAGGTCCACCACTTGTCCAACCTATAAGGGTATATCTTAAATGGTATCCTTCACCACTTGTCAAGGTCCATCACCACTTTTCCAACCTGTAAGGTTATATCTTAACTGATATTTTTCCTCATCACTTGTAATGTCCATGCTATGTTTTACAAAGGGGTTTTGTTCCAAGACCCACCACTTGTCCAAGCTAACTCTATTGAAACATAGAGGGAAGCAAAGGTCCACCACTTGTCCAAGGTAGGCTCCATTGAAACATGGAGAGAAGGATGATCCACCATTTCTCCAAGATAGGTTCCATTGAAACATTGAGAGAAGCAATCTCCACCATGTATCCAAGCTAGGATCCATTGAAATACCCTAAACCCATAATTTTTTACATGAGGGGTTTACATTCAAGGTCCACCACTTGTCCAACCTATTATCCCTAGTAGCACGAGTGGTTTGGTCTCAAGATTCACCACTTGTACACTCTATGTCATTATATTAAGAAGAAATATGTGTTAAGGTCCACCACTTGTCCAACCTATAAGGTTATATTTTAAATGGTATCCTTTCTCACCACTTGAAATGCCCATGATATGTTTTACATGGGGGTTTCATTCCAAGGTCCACCACTTGTCCAAGCTAACTCTATTAAAACATATAGAGAAAGAAAGGTCCACCACTTGTCCAAGCTAGGCTCATTGAAACATGGAGAGAAGGAACCTCCACTGTTTCTCCTAGATAGGCTCCATTGAAACATGGAGAGAAATAAGCTCCACCATGTCTCCAAGTTGCTAGGCTCCATTGAAATACCCAATACCCATAATATTTTGTACATGGGGGGTTTACATTCAAGGTTCACCACTTGTCCAACCTATTATCCCTAGTAGGTTTGGTCTCATGATTCACCACTTGTCCACTCTATGTCATTATATTAAGAGGAATTGGGTGTTAAGGTCCACCACTTGTCCAACCTATAATGTTATAGCTTGAATGGTATTTTTTCTCACCACTTGTAATGCCCATGACATGATTTACATGGGGGTTTTGTTCCAAGGTCCACCACTTGTCCAAGCTAAATCTATTGAAACATAGAGAGAAACAAAGGTCCACCACTTTTCCAAGCTAGGCTGCATTGAAACATGGACCTTAATACCAAATTATTTCTAGTAGCATGAGTGATATTTTGTACATGGGGGGTTTACATTCAAGGTCCACCACTTGTCCAACCTATTTCCCTAGTAGGTTTGGTCCCAAGTTCACCACTTATCCACTCTATGTCATTATATTAAGAATAATTGGGTGTTAAGGTCCACCACTTGTCCAACCTATAAGGTTATATATTAATGGTATTTTTTCTCACCACTTGTAATGCCCATGATATGTTTTACATGGGGTTTTTGTTCCAAGGTCCACCACTTTTCCAAGATAACTCTATTCAAACATAGAGAGAAACAAAGGTCCACCACTTGTCCAAGCTAGGCTCCATTGAAACATGGAGAGAATGATGCTCCACCATTTATCCAAGATAGGCTGCATTGAAACATGGAGAGAAGCAAGCTTTACCATGTTTCCAAGCTAGGCTCCATTGAAACACTCTAGGGGGTTTTATTTCAAGGCCCACCACTTGTTTAACCTATTATCCCTAGTAGCATGAGTGGTTTGGTTTCAAGATTCACCACTTGTACACTCTATGTCATTATATTGTGTTAAGGTCCACCACTTGTCCAACCTATAAGGTTATATCTTAAATGGTATCCTTTCTCGCCACTTGAAATGCCCATGATATGTTTTACATGGGAGTTTCATTCCAAGATCCACCACTTGTCCAAGCTAACCATATTTAAACATAGAGAGAAACAAAGGTCCACGACTTGTCCAAGCTAGGCTCCATTGAAACATGGAGAGAAGGAACCTCCACCATTTCTCCTAGATAGGCTCCATTAAAACATGGAGAGAAGTAAGTTCCACCATGTCTCCAAGATGCTAGGCTCCATTGAAATACGCAAAACCCATGATATTTTGTACATGGGTGATTTACATTCAAGGTCAACCATTTGTCCAACCTATTATCCCTAGTAGGTTTGGTCTCACAATTCACCACTTTTCCACTCTATGTCATTATAATAAGAGGAATTGGGTGCTAAGGTCCACCACTTGTCCAGCCTATAAGGTTATACCTTGAATGGTATTTTTTCTCACCACTTGTAATGCCCATGACATGCTTTACATGGGGGTTTTGTTCCAAGGTTCACCACTTGTCCAAGCTAATTCTATTGAAACATAGAGAGAAACAAAGGTCCACCACTTTTCCAAGCTAGGCTCCATTGAAACATGGACCTTAATACCAAATTATTCCTAGTAGCATGAGTGATATTTTGTACATGGGGGTTTGCATTCAAGGTCCACCACTTGTCCAACCTACTTTTCCTAGTAGGTTTGGTCGCAAGATTCACCACTTGTCCACTCTATGTCATTATATTAATAATAATTGGGTGTTAAGGTCCACCACTTGTTCCAACCTATAAGGTTATATATTGAATGGTATTTTTTCTCACCACTTGTAATGTCCATGATATGTTTTACATGGGGATTTTGTTCCAAGGTCCACCACTTGTCCAAGCTAAATCTGTTCAAACATAGAGAGAAACAAACGTGCACCACTTGTCCAAGCTAGGCTCCATTGAAACATGGAGAGAATGATGCTCCACCATTTATCCAAGATAGACTCCATTGAAACATGGAGAGAAGTAAGCTCCACCATGTCTCCAAGATGCTAGAGTCCATTGAAATACCCAAAACCCCTGATACTTTGTACATGGGGGGTTTACATTCAAGGTCCACCACTTGTCCAACCTATTATCCCTAGTAGCATGAGTGGTTTGGTCTCAGGATTCACCACTTGTCCACTCTATATCATTATATTAAGAAAAATTGGGTTTCCATATCTAAATGGATCTTTGCTTGGATAAGTGGTAGACCTTGAGACCTAAATACCCATTCTACACTAGAGCATTGGTTAAGCCTTATGCACTTCAAGCATACCTTTAACAACAAGTAGTAGTTATTAGTTGACTTAAGTCTAGTTGAACTCCATGGTATTGAGACTAAGAGAGAGTGTAGCATAAAAAAGAGTCAGGATTTTAATTTGACTTTCTTTCTATTAATGAGTAGATCATAGATGGATTTTGGTATCTAATAAAACCTTAGGGTAGACAATGTAAAACTCATGTCTATTGTTGTGTTTGCATTAAGTGTTCTTGTTCTTTAATTTCAGAACCATTACAGAAAAATGGATTGGCTATATGCTGGCATAAATTGAAGAAAACTATTGAATTACCCATCCAACCTCCTCCAAGACCTTGTCCAAGGAATGAATCACCTCCTTATCACCTACCACTTGCTTTCAAGGACATCAAAAGAGTACTTATCTTGGATCTAGAGGGGTTACTTCTCAAGACAATTGAAATGAAACATGGAGATTCTATGCCATCTTGGGCTCAACACATGCGACTTGTGGAGGACAAAGATGAAGTTTATCATGTGGTGCGACCAGACGCACAAAGTTTTTTGGATTTTTGTGCTGAATACTTTGAGCTATGGATATGGAGTTGCTATAACTTAACAAGGGTGCAACGCATCACACAAAAATGTTTTCCTGAGCAGTATACCAAGTTCAAGGTGTTTATGAGTAACAAAAATTGCCAAAATCCAAATATCATGTTAGGATTTACAAGGGTTTATCACAAAAATTTGAGTGATATTTGGAAGATATTTGAGGATTTGGATGCAAACAATACCTTAATTTTTGATGACACTCCATATAGGGTGATGTGGAACATGCCAGGGACATATCTTATATTTCCAAAGATGTGGAGGCAAACTTCCGAGCAACTTCAAAACTTCTTGCAGAGAACCATAATTCCATGGTTGGTAGGATGGTTGTATGCAAGAGATAAGAGAGTCTATACATACAACACAATTGTAAATCAGTATAGTGATTCTGAGACAAATTATGTCCTTGGTGTGTACTTGTCAACACGAAAGCATTGAATAAATATGGCCATAAGATGCTTTTTTTATTCTAGTGTGTATCTTTCAACATTTGTATAATTTGATATAGTCTTTTTTTTAAAAAAACAAAGGTGTGTCAATTTTATGAACACTTGAATGGAGTGCACCCTACTCTAAGGGGACTTCAATGTACTATTGGAGTGCATCCTATTGTAAGGGGACTCTGATGTATTGCTAGAGTGCACCCAAATTTTTGGGGACTCATTTTTTATTTGATTGGGGCCTATGTTGGGTCATATAGTAAAAGAAATTCATTTTTTGTCAATTCATATCGAGGTTGCATTTATTTGTAACTATGAAAGAATTGATGTTTGATGTCAAAATAAAACTTGTAAGTGTGGATCAGAGAATTCATGGACTTTAAATATGTGAGAGGGATCTTTTTCTTGGGCACAAATGTTTGCTTCAAGAATTTTGTCATTACATACTTTATGTGAAAGAGTTTTAGAACCTAAAAGACTTTGAAAACAAAACTATGGAATCTAAGTGCATGTATTCTTGAATGGCTTGAAAGTTGATGTATACATGCATGTCGCCTTGATGAAGATTTAGATCTGACAAGATGGAAAGATATAATTCTTGGACGTTACCTTTGTCAATTTGGTAATAACATATTTAACTTTCTTTTATTATGGGTGGAAAATATATTATTATGTGCATTTGGAACCTAATTGCTTGACCTTCAAACCAAGATTCCTATGTTATTTTTTCATATACTTTTTTGTACTGAATTAAGATTGTGGATACAAGGTCCACCACTTGTTCAAGCTAGATCTAAGAAAGTATATATACTGAGTCTTCAAACTAGTAAACCAAGGGAAGAGAGAAGCAGGGTCCATCACTTGTCCAAGCTCATCTCTAGACAACATAGAGAGATGTTATGTCTACTAATTGTCCAATATAGTCATGGAGAAATGATAGAAGGTTGATCCACTTGTCCAACCTATCATCTCTAGTAAAATGGGAGGTTTGGCCTTAAGATTCACCATGTAACCAACATATACTTCATTGTATTATGAAGAGTAGAAAAGAAAAGCTCCACCACTTGTCTAAGGTAGTTCCAAAATCAACATGGAGAGAAGCAAGCTTCACCATTTGTCCAAGATAGGTTCCATTAAAACATGGAAAACCTCATATATGTTGTACATGGAAGCTTTTTTCCAAGGTCCACCACTTGTCCAAGCTAGGATCCATTAAAACATGGATAGAAACAAGGCTCCACAACTCGTCCAACCTTTATAGCTGCAAAGTGTACCGGTTGTCTAAACTAGGCATGGGAAAATAATAGAAGGTCCACCACTTATCCAATATATTATCTCTAATAGCATGGGAGGTTTGGTCTCAAGATTTAGGAATTGGCTAACCTGTATTTCATTGTATTATGATGAATTTGGTTTTAAAGTCAACTACTTATCCAAGCTATAAGTTTATATCTTGAATGGTATTCCTTCCCATCACTTAGAAAACCAATGATATGTTGTACATGGGGGGGTTTGTTACAAGGTCCACCACTTGTCCAAGCTAGTCTCATTGAGACATGGATGAAGACAAGCTCCACCATTTGTTAAATCTAGACTCCATTGAAATCTAGAAAATCCATTCTATGTTGTACATGGGGTTTTTGTTTTAAGGTCCAACACTTGTCCAAGCTAAGATCCATTGAAACATGGAGTAGAGAAACACTCCACCACTTGTCCAAGCTATGAAACATTGATATTAGTTGGCTTAGTTTGAAGATCCACCACGTGTCTAAGCTAACTCTATTGAAACATAGAGAGAAGCAAAGGTCACCAACTGTTCAAGCTAAGCTCCATTGAAACATGGAGAGAATCAAAGGTCCACCATTTCTCCAAGCCAAGCTCCATTTGTCCAACCTATAAGGTTATATTTTAAATGGTAATCTTTCTAATCACTTGGAATACCCATGATATGTTTTACATGGGGGTTTTGTTCCAAGATCACCACTTGTCCAAGCTAACTCTATTGAAACACAGAGAGAAGCAAAGGTCCACCACTTGTCCAAGCTAGTCTCCATTGAAACAAGGAGAGAAGCAAGCTCCATCATTTCTCCAAGATAGGCTAGCATGGATAAGTGCACCTTGAAACCAACCTTCCTATGAGGCAATAGAGCATATGCTACATATTTTATGTATGCCCCATGCCTCAAATTAAGAAGTTATAGATTAGAAGTGGACCTTGCTTGAATGTCACATGCAATAAATTAAGAAAAAATAGCCAAGTGGATTGTATTCCTCAATGGATCCTTGCTTTCACAAGTTGTGAACCTTGAGTCACTTTTACATTAACTTGGACAAGTGGTGGACCTAGAAACCAAGCTCTCCATGTTGAGATAAGTTGTAGGTAGGACAGTAGAACATAGACAACGATAATGGATGCAATATACTCGTCTCCTAATAATCCAATTGATTGAAACCATGGTATTTTAGTTGTTTTCATTGTGTATTGTATGTGCATAAAGTGGAATGAGACCTTAAGAAAACTCAAATTTTTGACAAAATCTCTATATTTTGTACATGATATATTGAAAGTTGTCCAACCTGGGAATTGGGATTTTCCCACTTTACCTAATATGGTCTTTTGTGTCCAAAGGTCAAATATTGCGGGAATTGGATGCTTTGTGTGTGTCCCAAAAGTCTTTGGCAATCCCTACATAGGAGGGGGCGAGCATTGCAAGTAGGGGATGAGAGAGAAACTCACACTCACACACACACACACACACACACACACACACAAGCTCCCTTTACACAAAGGGAATGAGGGACACATATCAGCTCCCTAGCCCAGATGCCCACAAGGTGTACCCAATTCCTATTGGATGGCCTTGGAGGTGGACCAATGAGAATTAGGCTAGAGTAAATCTAGTTTAATTAATTTAAAAACACTTAATAAAATAGCCAATAAGAATTAATCTCTCTAGAAGACTATTGGATAGTCTCCCAAGGGGACCAATGAGCATTCAACAACCCAATGACTTGCCTGATTCCTATTGGCCACGAGGCAAAGGGGTCCAATGAGAGTTTAGTTGAATTAAATAATTACCTAAAGATATCACAAAAGGGGAAATGGGGACACGTGTCAGAAGGCTATCACTTATGCTGCTTAATTACCATTGGCTAAGCCTGGGGAGGTCCAATGGGATGCTAGCAAGAGCAAATAGCAAGAGGGTTGTCGACCAAGAGATGAGGGGCTGATTTTTCAAAGTGCATTATCACCTACACACACACAGTAGATCATGTGTGAAGTAAAGAAAACTCTCTCTCCTTCCCAAGATTCAATGGAAAGCTTATCACCTACTCCAAGCTTGTGTATAAGGGAGGCCTACACCAACAACTCTTGTCTTTGTGATGCAAATCCAACCAAGAGCCAAGCTTCAATGCATGCTCATTTCCTCTTACCATGCTAATTACTAAGCTATTCAATTACTATGATTGATTATGTGAGGAGATATGTACATCTTTCTCTCATAAGAATACTCCATCTTCCTCTCAATCTACTCTCATACCCCGCTAGCTCTCACCATCTTTGAAGGTGTGTGAGGTCCTTGGGTCTGAGACTGTGTGAGATTTGATGTTGTGTGTTATTAGTATTTTGCGTAGTGCATGAAGTTTCCATATTTATTGCACTAGCTAGTATGAAGGAACACAAGAAATTTTATGTAAAATGTCTCTCTTGATGGGAGAAACCATAATACATAGCCTTTTGGAGGGGGGACCGTCTCCATGCAATATCCGTCCCCAACTTTTGTCAATTGCTTAGTTTTCTCTCTCTTTTGAAGTATTTTTCATGCTATCTAACTAGGTGTTATGCTTTTTGTTGCTCTCTCCACCCAAGCATTCTTGTTAATCTCATTAGGAATCTATTCTAATGAAATGCTCGCTATGTTCATGCTATTTTCCGATACACACAGTTACTATGCCATTATAATGTTACATTGGCATCAGAGCACAAGGTTTCTCTTTTCTTGCTCAAGAAGGGAGGTCCTCAAGCTAGCTATAAATGGTTGGTACTATTAATTGCATGTGAGTAAGTAGAATAGGGGATTTTCAGCCTTGCAGTGTGCCTGCCTTTGTGCAGTTTACGGGGCATCACCTCTCAAGAGCTATGGTCTTAATAGTGGAGTCCTATGGGGTTTGCCTACAAACTTAGCCACTATGGGCTATTAGAAGCTTGACACGAGCCGGTGTTGTTTTGGTTGTTGATGTGTTTGAACGACCCTCTCTTCTATTCCTTGCATTAATGGTATTTGAGCCACGGGTACAGTAGATTGAGTGCTTTTTCTAAAGGGGTAAAGAGGAGTAGCATACTAGGTCTTGAAGTGCCAAAGTACACTACTAAAAGTTTACACCTAAAAGTTGTTAGAATGGCTGACAATATTTAATGAGAGTGAAATTAACATTGATACTTTGATTTTGCTAATGAGCAAGCTACTAATGATGCCCCAATGCTTGTTAACTATCTTGTTTCTTAGGCTTCAATCAAGCCATGGGCATCCATCCCCTCCAAAGTGAAGTGAAATGGTAGCTTCGTGCTCATGGGATTCACTCAAGCTCCCCTCATGACGAGAGAAACACCTTTAGGAAGCCTCCTTGTGAGACTTTAAAAGAGGTCTCTCTTTGATTCGGGAAGAAGAAGAGGATCCTATGAAGAGCTCAGAAATTTTCTCCTTTGATGACGCATCTCCTTCTCAAAGGCCAAAGCTTCAAATAAAATGATTGGGTCTTACTCAAATTTCCCAAGGCTCAATTAAGGCACACACGGGAAAGAATCCTACGGGGACACCAAAAGTACTATGCAAAGTTAGCAAAAGGTACTATGGTCCCTTATCTTCAGATTCTTAGGCCAATCAATAAGATGGCCTAGCAACTCAAGTTGCCCAACCATTGGCCCATACACAATGATTTCCATGTGAACCTCCTAAAACCTTACAAACGAAGAGCCACCTCAAGAACCAACTATGAAGACCAACTCACCGGAGATCGAGGACCAAGAAGAGGTGCTGCAGCCGAGTCCATTCTCGGACATGAAGACAAGGTACTAAGAGGCGGTAATCATTATCGATGATATCTTATTAAGTTTTGGAATTATCCTTTTGAAGATGCTAGATGGATGCAAGGCATATAATTAAAGGAATAACCTAAACCTTGCCCAATGCTTACAATGCTTCCCAAGAGTAAGCAAATGTACAAATGAACAAAAATTTTGTCTTATAAGACTCTCTTTTTCTTTATTGTGCACAAAAATGAAGTAGTATGCATGCTTAGATTAAGTTTGGCGGAGACGACGTCTCCTGAACACCAAAAAGAGCTTGTCACTCTACTATGGAAGATGATAAGAACTATGTGCAGACATGCTTGTGGTAGCCGCAGGCTCTCAAGTGCAAATGGACTAGTCATCCATTGTGGAATGATGTCGTAGGGTAACATAGGGATCCTCTACCCGCTAGAAAAGACTATATGAATATGTCTTATCTCTCTATCCCATAGTTGAGGACGACCATGATTTCAAGAGAGAGGTAATGTCATAATAATCAATGTCTAATTCTCCTAAATGATTTTCTCATGTTAAGTGATCATTTAATATGGGAAGTGCCAGGGGAGAAAAATCTAGAATATTGGTTAAGCTAGCAGACCGGCCGCAATAAGGGATCCAAAGGAGGAGATAATAGGGATCCAAAGGGGGGCCATCTGTAAAAGAGCCATGTGCAACAATGGGCTTAAAACACCCTATAGGTTCAGCCCATTAAGACTTCCAAAATGCTAGGGTTCCAAAATTCAATGTTGTGTCCAAGGTCAAACATCGAGGGAATTGGATGCTTTGTATGTGTCCAAAAAGTCTTTGGCAATCCCTACATAGGAGGGGGCGAGCCTTCAAGTAGGGATGAGAGACAAACTCACACACACGCACACACAAGCTCCCTTTACACAAAGGGAATAAGGGAACATTATCAGCTCCCTAGCCAAATTCCCACAAGTGTGTACCCAATTCCTATTGGATGGACCTTGGAGGTGGACCAATGAGAATTAGGCTAGAGTAAATCTAGTTTAATTAATTTAGAAAAACTTAATAAAACAACCAATAAGAATTAAGCTCTCTAGAAGGCTATTGGACAGTCTCCCAAGGGGACCAATGAGCATTCAAACAGCCCAATGGCTTGCCTGATTCTTATTGCCAGGAGGCAAAGGGGTCCAATGACAGTTTAGTTGAATTAAATAATTACCTAAAGATATCACAAAAGGGGAAATGGGGACACATGTCAGAAGGATATCACTTATGCTGCTTAATTACCATTGGCTAAGCCTGGGAGGTCCAATAGGATGCTAGCAAGAGCAAATAGCAAGAGGGTCGACCAAGAGAGAGGGGGGGCTGATTTTTCACAAAGCATTATCACCTCTACACACTCACACTAGATCATGTGTGAAGTAAAGAAGACTCTCTCTCCTTTCAATTGGATTCAATGATATATGGGTATCTACTACTCCACTTGTGATAAGGGAGGCTAACACCACAACTCTTTCTTTGTGATGCAAATCCAACCAGAGCCAAGCTTCAATGCATGCTCATCTCCTCTACCATGCTAATTTACTAAGCTATAGCTATGCTATTATGAGTGATTTATGTGAGGAGATGTACATCTTTCTCATAAGAATACTCACATCTTCCTCTCAATCTACTCTCATTACCCCGCTAGCTCTCACCATCTACGAAGGTGTGTGAGGTCTTGGGTCTGAGACTGTGAGGGATTTGATGTTGTGTTTGATTAGTATTTTGACGTAGTGCATGAAGTTTCCATATTTATTGCACTAGCTAGTATTGAAGGAACACAAGAAATTTTATTGTAAAATGTCTCTCTTGATGGGAGAAACCATAATACAAAGCCTTTTTGGAGGGGGACCGTCTCCATGCAAATCGTCCCCAACTTTTGTCAATTGCTTAGTTTCTCCTCTCTTTTGAAGTATTTTCCACTGCTATCTAACTAGGTGTTATGCTTTTTGTTGCTCTCTCCCACCCAAGCATTCTTGTTATCTCATTAGGAATCTATGCTAATGAAATGCTCGCTATGTTCATGCTATTTCCGATACACACAAGTTACTATGCCATTATAATGTTACATTGGCATCAGAGCACAAGGTTTCTCTTTTCTTGCTCAAGAAGGGAGGTCCTCAAGTAGCTATAAATGGTTGGTACTATAATTGCATGTGAGTAAGTAGAATAGGGATTTTTCAGCCTTGCAGTGTGCCTGCCTTGTGCAGTTAACGGGGCATCACCCTCAAGAGCTATGGTCTTATATAGTGGAGTCCTATGGGCTTGCTACAACTTAGCCACTATTGGGCTATTAGAAGCTTGACACGAGCCGTTGTTGTTTTGGTGTTGAACGACCCTCTCTTCTATTCCTTGCAATTAATTGGTATTTGAGCCACGGGTACAGTAGATGAGTGCTTTTTCTCAAAGGGGTAAAGAGGAGTAGCAACTAGGTCTTGAGTCCAAGTACACCTAAAAAGTTTACACCTAAAGTTGTTAGAATGGCTGACATATTTAAGAGAGTGAAATTAACATTGATAACTTTGATTTTGCTAATGATTCAAGCTACTAATGATGCCCAATGCTTGTTAACTATCTTGTTTCTAGGCTTCAACAAGCCATGGGCAATCCATCCTCTCCAAAGTGAAGTGAAATGGTAGCTTCGTGCTCATGGATTCTCCAAGCTCCCCACCATGACGAGAGAACACCTAGGAAGCCTCCTTGTGAGACTTTCAAAAGAGGTCTCTCTTTGATTCGGGAAGAAGAAGAGGATCCCTATGAAGAGCTCAGAAATTTTCTCCTTGATGACGCATCTCCTTCTCAAAGGCCAAGCCTTCATAAAAATGATTGGGTCCTACTCAAATTTCCCAAGGCTCAATTAAGGCACACAACGGGAAAGAATCCTACGGGACACCAAAGTACTATGCAAAAGTTAGCAAAAGGTACTATGGTCCCTTCCAGATTCTTAGGCCAATCAATAAGATGGCCTAGCAACTCAAGTTGCTGCCAACCATTGGCCCATACACAATGATTTCCATGTGGAACCTCCTAAAACCTTACAAACGAGAGCCACCTCAAGAACCAACTATTGAAGACCCACCGGAGATCGAGGACCAAGAAGAGGTGCTGCAGCCCGAGTCCATTCTCGGACATGAAGACAAGGTTACTAAGAGGCGTTAACATTATCTGATGATATCTTATTAAGTTTTGGAATTATCCTTTGAAGATGCTAGATGGATGCAAGGCATATAATTAAAGGATAACCTAAACCTTGCCAATGCTTACAATGCTTCCCAAGAGTAAGCAAATGTACAAATGAACAAAAATTTTGTCTTATAAGACTTCTCTTTTTCTTTATTGTGCACAAAATGAAGTAGTATTGCATGCTTAGATTAAGTTTGCGGAGACGACGTCTCCTGAACACCAAAAAGAGCTTGTCACTCTACTATGGAAGATGATAAGACTAATGTGCAGACATGCTTGTGGTAGCCTCAGGCTCTCAAGTGCCAAATGGACTAGTCATCCATTGTGGAATGATGTCGTAGGGTAACATATAGGGATCCTCTACCCGCTAAGAAAAGGACTAATGAATATGTCTTATCTTCTCTATCCCATAGTTGAGGACGACCATGATTTCAAGAGAGAGGTAAATGTCATAATAATCAATGTCTAATTCTCCTAAATGATTTTCTCATGTTAAAGTGATCATTTAATATGGGAAGCGTGCCAGGGGAGAAAAATCTAGAATATTGGTTAAGCTAGCAGTACCGGCCGCAATAGGGATCCAAAGAAGGGAAATATAGGGATCCAAAGGGGGGGCCATCTGTAAAAGAGCCATGTGCAACAATGGGCTTAAAACACCCTAAGGTTCAGCCCATTAAGACTTCCAAATATGCTAAGGTTCCAAAATTCAATGTTGTGTCCAAAGGTCAAACATCGAGGGAATTGATGCTTTGTATGTGTCCAAAAAGTCTTTGGCAATCTACAGAGGAGGGGGCGAGCCTTTCAAGTAGGGGATGAGAGACAAACTCACACACATCGCACACACAAGCTCCCTTTACACAAAGGGAATAAGGGACACATATCAGCTCCTATAGCCCAAATTCCCCACAAGGTGTACCCAATTCTCTATATGGATGGCCTTGGAGTGTGACATAGGTAATATTTAAGGGCTAGGAGGTGGATGGAATTAATTGTAGGCTAAGAAATTTTTAATTCTTACTTGATTTAATTATGTTGAATAAAAATCCAACTATATCAATAAGAATCTAAGCTCTCTAGAAGGCTATTGGACAGTCTCCCAAGGGACCAATGAGCATTTCAACAGCCCAATGGGCTTGCCTGATTCTTATTGGCCAGGAGGCAAAGGGGTCCAATGACAGTTTAGTTGAATTAATAATTACCTAAAGATATCACAAAAGGGGAAATGGGGACACATGTCAGAAGGATTCACTTTTGCTGCTTAATTACCTTGGCTAAGCCTGGGGAGGTCCAATAGGAATGCTAGCAAGAGCAATAGCAAGAGGGGTCGACCAAGAGAGAGAGGGGGTTGATTTTTCAAAGGCATTATCACCTACACACTCACACTAGATCATGTGTGAAGTAAAGAAGACTCTCTCTCCTTCCCAAGATTCAATGGAAAGCTTATCACCTACTCCAAGCTTGTGATAAGGGAGGCCTACACCAACAACTCTTGTCTTTGTGATGCAAATCCAACCAAGAGCCAAGCTTCAATGCATGCTCATCTCCTCTACCATGCTAATTACTAAGCTAAGCTATGCTAATATGAGTGATTATGTGAGGAGATGTACATCTTTCTCATAAGAATACTCCATCTTCCTCTCAATCTACTCTCATACCCCGCTAGCTCTCACCATCTACGAAGGTGTGTGAGGTCTTGGGTCTGAGACTGTGAGGGATTTGATGTTGTGTTTGATTAGTATTTTGCGTAGTGCATGAAGTTTCCATATTTATTGCACTAGCTAGTATTGAAGGAACACAAGAAATTTTATTGTAAAATGTCTCTCTTGATGGGAGAAACCATAATACAAAGCCTTTTGGAGGGGGGACCGTCTCCATGCAAATCCGGTCCCCAACTTTTGTCAATTGCTTAGTTTCTCTCTCTTTTGAAGTATTTTCCATGCTATCTAACTAGGTGTTATGCTTTTTGTTGCTCTCTCCACCCAAGCATTCTTGTTAATCTCATTAGGAATCTATTCTAATGAAATGCTCGCTATGTTCATGCTATTTTCCGATACACACAAGTTACTATGCCATTAAATGTTACATTGGCATCAGAGCACAAGGTTTCTCTTTTCTTGCTCAAGAAGGGAGGTCCTCAAGCTAGCTATAAATGGTTGGTACTATTAATTGCATGTGAGTAAGTAGAATAGGGATTTTTCAGCCTTGCAGTGTGCCTGCCTTTGTGCAGTTAACGGGGCATCACCCTCAAGAGCTATGGTCTTAATAGTGGAGTCCTATGGGGCTTGCCTACAACTTAGCCACTATTGGGCTATTAGAAGCTTGACACGAGCCGGTGTTGTTTTGGTGTTGAACGACCCTCTCTTCTATTCCTTGCAATTAATGGTATTTGAGCCACGGGTACAGTAGATTGAGTGCTTTTTCTAAAGGGGTAAAGAGGAGTAGCAACTAGGTCTTGAAGTGCCAAAGTACACCTAAAAAGTTTACACCTAAAAGTTGTTAGAATGGCTGACAATATTTAAGAGAGTGAAATTAACATTGATAACTTTGATTTTGCTAATGAGCAAGCTACTAATGATGCCCCAATGCTTGTTAACTATCTTGTTTCTAGGCTTCAACAAGCCATGGGCAATCCATCCCTCCAAAGTGAAGTGAAATGGTAGCTTCGTGCTCATGGGATTCTCCAAGCTCCCCACCATGACGAGAGAACACCTAGGAAGCCTCCTTGTGAGACTTTCAAAAGAGGTCTCTCTTTGATTCGGGAAGAAGAAGAGGATCCCTATGAAGAGCTCAGAAATTTTCTCCTTGATGACGCATCTCCTTCTCAAAGGCCAAGCCTTCAAATAAAATGATTGGGTCTTACTCAAATTTCCCAAGGCTCAATTAAGGCACACAACGGGAAAGAATCCTACGGGACACCAAAAGTACTATGCAAAGTTAGCAAAAAGGTACTATGGTCCCTTCCAGATTCTTAGGCCAATCAATAAGATGGCCTAGCAACTCAAGTTGCCCAACCATTGGCCCATACACAATGATTTCCATGTGAACCTCCTAAAACCTTACAAACGAGAGCCACCTCAAGAACCAACTATTGAAGACCCACCGGAGATCGAGGACCAAGAAGAGGTGCTGCAGCCCGAGTCCATTCTCGGACATGAAGACAAGGTACTAAGAGGCGGTAACATTATCTGATGATATCTTATTAAGTTTTGGAATTATCCTTTTGAAGATGCTAGATGGATGCAAGGCATATAATTAAAGGATAACCTAAACCTTGCCAATGCTTACAATGCTTCCCAAGAGTAAGCAAATGTACAAATGAACAAAAATTTTGTCTTATAAGACTCTCTTTTTCTTTATTGTGCACAAAAATGAAGTAGTATGCATGCTTAGATTAAGTTTGCGGAGACGACGTCTCCTGAACACCAAAAAGAGCTTGTCACTCTACTATGGAAGATGATAAGACTAATGTGCAGACATGCTTGTGGTAGCCTCAGGCTCTCAAGTGCCAAATGGACTAGTCATCCATTGTGGAATGATGTCGTAGGGTAACATAGGGATCCTCTACCCGCTAAGAAAAGGACTAATGAATATGTCTTATCTTCTCTATCCCATAGTTGAGGACGACCATGATTTCAAGAGAGAGGTAATGTCATAATAATCAATGTCTAATTCTCCTAAATGATTTTCTCATGTTAAAGTGATCATTTAATATGGGGAAGTGCCAGGGGAGAAAAATCTAGAATATTGGTTAAGCTAGCAGACCGGCCGCAATAGGGATCCAAAGGAGGGAAAATAGGGATCCAAAGGGGGGGCCATCTGTAAAAGAGCCATGTGCAACAATGGGCTTAAAACACCCTAAGGTTCAGCCCATTAAGACTTCCAAAATGCTAAGGTTCCAAAATTCAATGTTGTGTCCAAAGGTCAAACATCGAGGGAATTGGATGCTTTGTATGTGTCCAAAAAGTCTTTGGCAATCCCTACATAGGAGGGGGCGAGCCTTTCAAGTAGGGGATGAGAGACAAACTCACACACACGCACACACAAGCTCCCTTTACACAAAGGGAATAAGGGACACATATCAGCTCCCTAGCCCAAATTCCCACAAGGTGTACCCAATTCCTATTGGATGGCCTTGGAGGTGGACCAATGAGAATTAGGCTAGAGTAAATCTAGTTTAATTAATTTAGAAAAACTTAATAAAACAACCAATAAGAATTAAGCTCTCTAGAAGGCTATTGGACAGTCTCCCAAGGGGACCAATGAGCATTCAACAGCCCAATGGCTTGCCTGATTCTTATTGGCCAGGAGGCAAAGGGGTCCAATGACAGTTTAGTTGAATTAAATAATTACCTAAAGATATCACAAAAGGGGAAATGGGGACACATGTCAGAAGGATATCACTTATGCTGCTTAATTACCATTGGCTAAGCCTGGGGAGGTCCAATAGGATGCTAGCAAGAGCAAATAGCAAGAGGGGTCGACCAAGAGAGAGGGGGGGCTGATTTTTCAAAGGCATTATCACCTACACACTCACACTAGATCATGTGTGAAGTAAAGAAGACTCTCTCTCCTTCCCAAGATTCAATGGAAAGCTTATCACCTACTCCAAGCTTGTGATAAGGGAGGCCTACACCAACAACTCTTGTCTTTGTGATGCAAATCCAACCAAGAGCCAAGCTTCAATACATGCTCATCTCCTCTACCATGCTAATTACTAAGCTAAGCTATGCTAATATGAGTGATTATGTGAGGAGATGTACATCTTTCTCATAAGAATACTCCATCTTCCTCTCAATCTACTCTCATACCCCGCTAGCTCTCACCATCTACGAAGGTGTGTGAGGTCTTGGGTCTGAGACTGTGAGGGAAATTTCAGGGATTTTAATTACGCCATGATGCATTTTGTTAAATGTTAATTATTGTTGTTATTATCACTATTCTTTTCATGTTAATAACATATCTAATGTCATGACCTACGAAAACCAGTAGAAAACATAGAACCGGCGGGACAACCAACAATCCCGACAGGCCCGGTGGGCTTAATATGAAACCCGGGCCCGTCGTGTACCCCCTCTATATTTGGCGGCTCTATATAACCCTTTTATAGACATCACATCACATCACCTCTTCCTCTAAATTTGGTCATCCTTTAAAATTTAGAAGAAAAACTAAAGGTAAAAAAATGAATAGTCTTTAAAAAATATTAAAAGTTAATGTAACTCTGATCATGGATCATTAATTCTTTTTTGGACTGAACTGATTCTTGAAAGGAGGTAGAAAGGTGAATCTTTGGGTCGGTATCTCTACATTTGGGATGGACTGATCTCATGTTTGGTTCACCATTATATTTGCTAAATTGATTGCTATATTGATTATAACTTCTATCATGGGTCATTAGTTCTTTTTTGGACTGAACTAATTCTTGAAAAGAGATAGAAAGGTGAATCTTTGGGTCGATATCTCTACTTTTGGGATGGACTGATCACATGTTTGATTCACCGCTGTATTTGCTTGCTATTCCGATTAGAGATCCAATCATGGGTCATTAGTTCTTTTTTGGACTGGATTGATTCATTAAAGGAGGTAGGAAGGTGAATCTTTTGATCGATATCTCTACTTTTGGGATGGACTGATCACATGTTTGATTCACCGTTGTATTTGCTTGCTATTTCGATTAGAGCTCCAATCATGGGTTATTAGTTCTTTTTTGGACTGGACTGATTCATGAAAGGAGGTAGGAAGGTGAATCTTTGGGTCGATATCTCTACTTTTGGGATGGACTGATCACATATTTGATTCACCGTTGTATTTGCTTGCTCATGTTCGAGTAGATTGAGGTTTATTCCCTTCATGCTTCACTACTATGCTTGTGTGTGATATTGATTATAGCACTAATGTTTGGTTTGAATAATACTTGAAAGAAGAGATAGAATACTGAGCTATGTTTATTGGTATTGCAGGCATCCAATAAGTATGTCTTCCACCGAGAATGTGAGCGGTGATGTTGGTGTCTCATGCCTGGCTTCCTTGAGGAGACCTCCTACCTCGATGACAGGTCCTGCTTCACAGGGCAAGCGAAAGGCAAGTGGAAAAAGTCCTGGACCCGAGTGGAATTTTTCCACAAATTTAAATAAGTATCGAGATTGGAAATGTAACTTTTGTGGCGAAGGGAAATCTGGAGGAGCACCAAGAATAAGGGATCATTTTGCTAGGTGGCAATACCAGAATCCAAGGAGGAAAGTGCAAGGGCTTAGGTGCAGAAGAAGCAGCTATGCGCTTAAAAGCTTTAATTGGTAAGCTAATTTCCACTAGCAAAAGATCAAAAGTCTCTACTTTCGACCATCACACCCCGGTATCGATAAGATCAAACCAGGACGAGGGATCATTGGGTGTAACGCCCACCAATGGAAGCACTCAAAGCAGGGAACCAACTTCTCATATCGATGGAACTACACCTCCAAACCATGGATCTCCTGGCCTTCAGGTAGGATTGTAAAAAAGGAGATAGGTTAGCTTACAGATGAGCTTCAAAACGCTTGCCTTAGAAGAAGCACAACTTGCACTAGCTAAATCCGTCTATTTCATTGTCCATTGTCACCTGTGATGCATGGAAGTCAGCTTGGAAACGCATTGGGGAGTATGGTGCTGGATTTACCCCTCCAACATATCACCATATGAGAAACCAATTGTTGGATAAATGTTACACAAGCACACAACAGGATATTCAAAGGGTAATATTAAATGCAACAGAACAATCTGGATACACCATAGTTAGTGATGGTTGGTCCAACGTTCAAAGGCGGCCATTGATCAACATCATGCTTGTATGTCCTCATGGTGAATGTTTTATCAAAGCTGTGGATAGTTCTAGTGAAATAAAGTCTGGCAGTTTTATAGCTGACATCATTGGCGACGGAGTTGAGGAACTTGGAAAAGAAAATGTTGTCCAAGTAATCATGGACAATGCTAAAAATTGCAGGGCTGCAGGTAGGATACTTGAAAGTCTCTTCTCTCACCTATATAGTGCTGGTTGCAGTACACACAGCTTGAACTTGGTATTGCAAGATTGGTACAAGAGTAATGACACATAGTGGTTCAAATGGATAGTAGACAATTCTCGCTTAATAGTCAAGTTTGTTTTGAAACGTCAGAGGGTTCTTGACATGTACTGTCAGAGGATTTCTACTATGTTAAAACTGCTGTGCGAAACTAGATTTTGCACCAACTACTATACGGTAGAATCACTAATAAAAAATAAGAATGCTGTGATGGAGACATTTGTTTGTGCCACTTTTTTAGAATGGGAGGCCGGTCAAAGGGAGAAGATAAAAAGCAAAATAGGGGTGATCACAGATCTACTAGCTGATCGCCACTTCTGGGATGATGTGGTGGATGTGCACAATGTCATGATGCCAATTATGCTCGCATTACGCAAAATGGATTCTGCCTTGCCTAACATAGGTAAGGTGTGGATGGCTTGGTGGAGTGTTCAAGAAAGCCTTGCAAATCCAGAGGAGCCCCAGGAGCCAATTGTGAAGCCTTGGAAGACATCATTCACTCAAAAGAGGAGAGAAATTCTGAGAAAGTATGTGCATGGTCGATGGGTTGGAGCACATAATCCACTACACAGCGTAGCTTTCTTATTGGACCCAGAGTATTGGGCAATGGAAATAGACAAACTTGATGAGGAGGTGCTGGAAGTGGTGGATGATGAATGGTGATAGTGCACCCACCCTTAAACGCCTAGTTGTTAGAATCCTAGCCCAATGTGCATCCAATTCAAGTTCTGAGAGAAACTGGAGTACATATAAATATGTACATTCCACCATCAAAAACCGCCTTCTAAATTCAAGAGCTGAAAAATTGGTGTATATGTACTGCAACCATCGGCTATTGGCAAGAGTGCAAGCTGAGAACTACAAAGAGGAGATGCCGCGCTAGACTTATGATGTAACCAATGATGAGGTGGACGAAGATAGTGAGCTGCAAGGGGAATCTCATGAAGTAGAAACTACATGTACTTTAGAAGAGATTGAAGAGAATTTGGAAATTGAACCAACTTTGACCCGTCAACGGTGGTTTAATTAATAGATTATCGAATCCATTGAGTGACTTATGTTTAAGTTCAGAAACTGTTTATCTTATAAGCTTTTTTTAATATTTAGTTTAAGGTTTAGACATTTTCTTAATAATAAACGAAGCCCTTAAAAACCTTTACAAGGCCACAAATCACTATTAAAGCTTGGTATTGTCTCCATTGTCTGCATTAATGCATTGTGATAGCTTGCGTTGGCCTTTCTTGATGTTTTCATCTGCAACGCCTGGCCATATGGATTTGACCATTTCTCGGTTAATCCTAGAGTTCACCTCTTTCCATTGTGTGCCCACTGGGTTGGCCCACTGGGAGCAACGAGCTGCAATCGAGCTGCAATTCGAGCGGTGTCATTCACTCCACTACCTTGACACATGGATCTGAGACGCTCAAAAGCGCGCTTAGCCCTTTGATTATCATTATCCATATCCTAATTAAACACTATACTTCAGTTACGACATACAAACTTAATGATAATCAATTGCTATAAGAGTAACCACCATTTTACGACAATCAATTGATATAAGAGTAACCACCATTTTATGACAATCAATTGATATAAGAATAACCACAATCTTACGACAATCAATTGATATAAGAGTAACCACCATTTTTTAAATCAATGAATGACAATCAGTGATTCCACGTGGCTTATTGCTTGAAACTTAAGAGAAAAAACAAAACTCATAGAAAATTTGTTGTCTATTGAGATATAACAAAGTGTTTTTATTACTCATACATCATCCATGGTGCATAAAACCCAAATTTTAAAAGTAGTCAAAAGTCTCAGAAAACCCTGCTTCATAAAGTACATCATATATCCATCAAAAAACGGCTACACTCATTTCAGAGGGAGGGCGTAAGCATCGTTCTGGTTGGGCTTCAAATCTTTCTAATTCTTCGTCCAAAAGTGCCAAGGTCTTTCTCTCTGTAGATTTCTTCCTCACCCAACCTTCCACAACAATCCTAGATATGGCTTGTACCTCCACTAAAACCTTATGTTTGAACCAATTTGTGCTGTAGTAGTCAGAGAACTCTCCGCAAAACTTACAAAATTGCCATATCACCCATCCTATGGCGCACACATCTGTGGCTTTGGTCCATGGGCACGGGTGATTGCCATCTAGTAACTCACGAGCTCGCCAAGGATGAAGCTTTTGCCAGTTTTCATCGGTATTGTTGGTCTTTTGTGTCTCTAAGCCAACACGCAGAGACAATCCCCAATCAATTATTCCAATACGGGGAGTGAGATCCTTGGTAAAGTCCAGCATGATGTTCCATGGATGGAGATCATTGTGGATCACTCCCTCGTCATGTGCGAATCGGAATGCCTTCACCAAGGCATGGATCAACGAGGGAGCATGATTGCACAGGCTCTTGATACGTGTTTTCTGGTCTTCAGAGGGCTGCTCCCATTTAAAATCTTCAAGGATCTTTCCTTTCCCCTCTGGATGCGCTACAAGCGTCGTGAAAGAGCCATGTGGATGGGGCACTGTCTCCATAAGATCACATAAAGTTCCCCCATTGAAGTAGGGGAATATCAGAAACCATGGCAACGTTACAAAGTGGGCAATACTCCTCACAATCCCTCTATGGTTGAGATCTACCCCACTTTTTGATGCAAAGCTTTCCACTGATGCTTGGCCTATCCTTTGAACTCCTTGGCACAATAAGTATTCGTTGTAGGAAGGAAACTGATCCCTTTGATTTGAACTTGCCACCCTGTGCCATAAGCCCCTGACCCAAGTTTCTTGATCTTCTTAATGGACTTATTTGGAATGCCCAGAGTCATACTACATTCAGAATTGTATATACTGCTCTCCAGGTGACTGGCAGAAGCAGTAGAACCCGATGTTCCCTCAATGGCAGCCTCCTCAATAAACGGTTCTCCAACTTGGCTACTCCCGACAACTCTAGTGACAGCCATTCACATTTTCTTGCTTAGGACAAACTGTGTGTCTATGTGGGATGCTCGCCTTGACCTCTCCTTTTCAGCTCTCCATCTAGTGTTCCAATGCTCTAGCTTTCCCTTGTCTACTTCTTGAGGGCATTCCTCTTTCAAATGAGAGGCCACCTTGGGCAAATTGCCCACCCAGCTGCTCAGTAATGAGTTTATTGATTTGGTTTTTTTGTCTGGATATAAAAACAACATTTTGTGGGCAATCTCGCTGTATAATGATTGCAATCTAGACTCATTTGCAACAATCTGCGCTATATCGTCGGGATCTAGTGCACTGACGATCGTAATAAAAAATTGTCTAATTTTCTTTTTGAACTCTATCATTGAAGTAGCAGAAGGATCCATTTTGCCTGCAATGGTATTATTGCAAACAACACATTGTGAAATATAACTATGTGCCACTGCATTTGGATCTTTTCTACATGAAAGAAAAAGTGCAATATAGACCATAGATCTCGTACGCTTTTGCAGTGACACACCTAATTGCAATTGCAACCATGTGCCAATGCCTCACCGTACGACAACTTACAAACAGATGCTCCTGTCATTATAGCAGCAACACACCTAGTCGCAATTGCAACCAGGTGGCCAAAGCATGAATGACTGGGAGCAACCTTCTAGCAGCAACACACCTAGTCGCAATTGCAACCATGTGCCGAAGCATGAATGACTGGGAGCAACATAAAACATAATCACCCTACGCTTTTGCAATGACACACCTAGCCGCAATTGCAACCATATGCCAGTGCATTCAAGCACGGTTACTTCTTTCAAACAAATGCTCATGTCATTCTAGCAGCAACACACCTAGTCGCAATTGCAACCATGTACCGAAGCATGAATGACTGGGAGCAATATAAAACATAATCATCGTACGCTTTTGCAATGACACACCTAGCCGCAATTGCAACCATGTGCCAATGCATCCACGTACGATGATTTGATAAAAGATATTTTAAACCTTTAAGTTAACGCAAAAAACTCAAAAAAACATCAATAAAATAAGGAAGGGTTTAAAAAATTACTGCTACACTGCTTTGAGAATGTGGAAAGCTGCCAGAAAGTTTGGTGAAGACTTTTCAATGTACCTCTTTTGTGAAAAGACAAGCACCGGCATCACCTTTATATAGCCACGGCGGGCCCGACGGGCAAATAGCTTTACCCAGCGTGACCGCCGGGAAGATTCACTAACCCAACGGGCTCGGCGGGCTACAAGCCGGTCTCCAGGTCTCCCTTGAGGTCACAAAAGATGAATGTCAATTAACAAAATATTTGTTATTTTGCATTTCTATTGTTATTAACATGAAATTATAGTGTGATCACGTCATTTTGAAATTATAGTGTGATCATGTTGTGTTTGATAAGTGTTTTGCGTAGTGCATGAAGTTTCCATCTTCATTGCACTAGCTAGTATTGAAGGAACACAAGAAATTGTATTTTAAAATGTCTCTCTTGATGGGAGAAACCATAATACAAAGCCTTTTGGAGGGGGGACCGGCTCCATGAAAATCGAGTCCTCAAATGTTGTCAATTGCTTAATTTCTCTCTCTTTTGAAGTATTGTTCATGCTATCTAACTAGGTGTGATGCTTTTTGTTGCTCTCTCCACCCAAGCACTCTTGTTAATCTCATTAGGAATCTATTCTAATGAAATGCTCGCTATGTTCATTCTATTTTCCACTACACACAAGTTACTAGGCCATTAAATGTTACACCAAAACCAAGTCAAGTAGATCCAATGCCACTTACTTTGACACCTTTGAACTCATACCAATCTTTGTTGGTTAGAATCATTTCATAGAATGAAACTTCATTTCACAATGGATCCACTCATCTTCAATGAAGTCAAATATGAACAAAATCATACATACAAACAATCAAAATATTAAGGCCATGTACCTATTTCTATTGGTTAGAATCATTTCAATAGAATGAAACTTGATTTCACACTAGATCCAAAGTGAAGGCCTCTTTCTAAATGCAGAATGATGTGCTTGGTGGTTCTCTAGTCAATTCTTTGCATGAATGATAAGAGACATTCAATTTAGATAGCTTCAAGCCCCTTTGCCTGCCTACTTTTGTGCAATGTTGGCACTACATTAATTAGTGTTTCTTTAATTATTGAAATTGAATCCACATCATTGTTGTACTTATATGCTAACAAAGTAATGAGACTATGAAAATTTTTTTACAGCACACCAGAGGCCCACAGGGGGAGGTGCTTATCCCTTCTAAATATTATCTATGAAACATGATTAGGCAAGGGCCGGCGTACCATTGGCGGGAAAGAGCCATGTATAGGCATCACCATGGCCACCTAATTGATGCACCACATGTATTTGGAATATCGGAGAGAAGTTGTAGCACCAAGCTAGGAACCTCCTCCTTGGGTGACCCAACCTGGGAGGAGGATGCACTTGAGTTCTCAAGGGCAAGAGCCCTAGCAACATGAACACCACGTGAGCACAAGGGGTCCCTATACAGGGGACCCAACCAAGCATGACTAGCTACTGACAAATTCTACCAATGCTTGAAATTGAAATTTTTCAAAATTGAAGGTGACAAAATCGTCAAAGTTTGGAGAAATTTAGTGTAAAAACCTCCAAATATAGTCAATTTACCTTTAAATTTTCTGTCCATAGGTTTTCTAACTTTTAGAAAAACTTTTATTTCAAGATGTGGTTTCTACACTATGTTTTTCCAAATGTTGTAGGTTTCTCCTCTAATTTTTTGGTGGATTTTTTAAGAGTCCTAAGACTCTTGTCCACGGCCACTTTGAACATGATGAAGAAGGATTTATGTTTTTGTTGTTTGTCTAAAGACCGTGCAGCCCTCTTTTGGACATGTTTGTAGATCGATCATCCCCTATTTTTGAGACGGCTTTGAGGATGAAGCACCTGATTTATAGCATGCAAAAGACCCTCCATCTTGGCCCTGCTTGCAAACATGCGGAGGATGTCGAGGATGAAAATGCAAGAGATCGCCCATCACGGGCCATGTCTGCGAACATGATGGAAATGAAGAGTACGAGGATGCAAGAGATACACCGCCTCAGGCCTTGCTTGTGAACACCACCGGGATGAAAAGTAACTAGTAGGCCTTCAATCCTACGTATAGTAGAGAATTGTTTTTTTGTCTTTAAATGTGACATGCAAGAGACTCGGGCCTTGCCTGCAAACACACCGAGAATGAAGTAGGCCGCAATCATTAGTATAGTAAAGAATGGTTTTTTGGCTTCTTGATATTGTATAAAATTTCAATTCTTGGTCATGGAATAAGCTAGCCGGTTTAATTAGTAGCATCAATACAAGGTGATTGTAGTCACAACCAAGAAATAGTGATCATCAGTATGCATCTTGTTTATAAGGTTTTGCCCCTTGTAAATGAATACATATATGATATTAGGCCATCCTAATAATTGGAGAGGGGATTCCCATGTAAATGAATACATATATGATATTAGGCCATCCTAGTCATAAAAACAAAAAGTTACTATTTCTGGTAGTTTTTCCACCTTTGATGAGCTAACGATAAATACTTTGTTGTAAGATTTTCAAAAATAAATTTTTACTTTTTTATCATTTTTGTCCAAATATAGAAAGTTTTGAGGTGCTTACACCCACCTAGACGCGACCGTCTTGTCAAAATCTACCCCGTCATGAATTTCCATAAAAGTAGCTACCTGTTTCAAATATTACTAAATATAGTAGGTGTGTCCATCCGACACCTTAGATTGTCATCCTCAAGATTTTCTTTTAATAGCAACTTTCAAAATTAAATTCTGATAAGCCAAGCTCACTCTAGACAATTAATTCTCATCCTAGTATCAACAAATTAATCCCTAAGTCTAAGGTATGCATATGTATGCATGTGCATGGGCATGTATGTGCATGTGTATGTATGTTTATGTATGCCCATAAATGACCCATATCCATGGACCCATTGCTTATAGACTAATTGACTATGAGCATGGGGGAACTACATGAGGTGTATCACATAAAAGGGTAAAGAGGGACACCTCTAATGGCTAAGTAGGAGCTTGTGACACCTATATTCATTATTTTAGCAAGAGGGGCGAGCTAGGGAGGTATGGGGATGATTTTGTCACCAAGGAACCTCCAAACCCTATAGAAAGGGCATTCCAACTCAATTTTAGACACACTTGAACACACATTGGAGATAGGGAGACTTTGTTGCTGTGGCTACTCGTTGGTGAAGCTTCAACAAGGCTTTGAGAGATCAATAACTCCAAAGCACCTTTGGGTAATGTAAATCTCTTAATTAATCAAGGTTATTATCAATATCTTCTCAATTGGAATCCTTTTTAATTTTTGCCATATTACAATTGGAATCCTTTCCAATTACTACCATATTATTATCTAGTTGGAATCCTTTCGAATTGCTACTCTATTATCAAATTCTATACTCTTATTTAACTATTCTCAATTGAAAATCAACCATCATTATACCTATTTTATGGTAGTTTCTCTACATTGCAAAGTAATGAAGGTCTCACTGCTAGAAAGCATAATTAATTGTGGTGATTTCATGCACAATTCTTCACATCAATGTAACATTGATGCTTGTATAATCAAATGTGATGATTGCATGCACAGTTCTTCATCAATATAACATAGATTATTGTATAATCCATTGTGGTGATTGCATAGATAATTCTTCATCAATGTAACATAGATGCTTGCATGAATTATTGTTGGACGGATACGCCGCGACGGATCGTAGAAGGAGCTCGCAAAATCGGACCGTACGCGCGCAATGTAGGTATCGCCGCGTAGCTCTTGTCGGGGGAAATACGCTGCACTTCTCTGCACTCGATTCCGACCACCGGTGCACACGTGGTGTCAAGATGAAGCTCACACTCTCTCTCGTACACAGTACGCTCACTCACAGACTTCAAAACTTCTTTTTTTTCTAAATGACAAAAGGTTTTTTCATTAAGGTCAAAAAGTGGTATATATACCTTACGATTCTCAAACCCTAAAGTTCCAAATCAACCATCTACTCAATCTAACTATCAAAACTGGGATACAATCTGGAAACTTCTATAAGCCCAAATATTTACAAGGTGAAAAATCGGGTTTCCTCAATAAATGAATAATTACAAAAAATGATAATCTTCCGAGTAGTTAGTTTCCGTGGGGTGTGTCCAGCTTCTAACACTCCCCCCCTCCTTGCTCATGTCGTCCCCGACATGGCCGCTGATCTGCTTCTTCATCGTATGGTTTCGCGCATCTTGATCAATGATTCGTATCTTGCATGTAGATTCATCATTGTTGGGCCTAAAATATCAATATTTATTGTGAAGTCACCGGTGTAGAACGCTTCTTCAAAGGCTTGGAGGTGATAGGATGGTAGAAACATTATCCTTTGATACAACGCATGTATCACCTCCTTGGAAGGCTGACCGGACAGATCATAGGCACATCTGTAAGTATCTTGGAAGAAGAAGATATTGTCTGTCACCTGGTCTGGCTTGAATGTCTCAAATACTGCTAAGAGGGTGTTGCAGATTTTCTTCATCATGATGCACGTAAGGTCAGGTGAGCCAGTGAACAATTTGATGGCGCCCGTTAGGGTTTTCACCATGTATTGGACACTTATTCTCTCACCTGCTTTCAAGCCCAACAACTTAGGATAATTCAGCCAAGTGGGTTGGCTCCTTTGTAATATCTCCTGGGCCTTCCACGTCCTGATCCTTGGTAGAGGGAAAAATTTGAGGTTGTCTCTGATGTTTTTCGGTGCCTCTACCAAATGGATTAGGTATTGTGGGTACTTTGTGAGCCAAGCCTTCCTCCATTTGGGCTGAGAGTCAACTATTAGCCTGACCCCCTCTGGTTGGGAGATATCTGCATTGTAGAGTGGCACGGCCGGCTCTTCTCTAATCCTCTTATTGATGGTGGCGGCTTCATATTTCAACAAAGGATATGGCAGAGAGGGTTGAAGCCATTCTCGCCTAAGGTTGCTGGTATCAATCTTCTGGATGGTCATGTACTTGAAAACCCTCTGCTCCCACTCCAAGGCTTCCTTTGTTTTCTCTCTGATCTCCACCTCTATTGCCTTACGCAGCTTTTCTTCCTCCTCCTGTGTCAAATCTTGTGGCTCTTGAGAGGATCCTTCTAGGATTTCCTCTTGCATAGGTGTGTCCACAGGATCTACCACATTTTCTAAATCTATGCCTTCATTGGCTGCTGGCCCTGTGTCCTCTTGCTCTACTGCTTGTTGTTGTCCTCTTAGCTCCTCAATCTGCCTTAGGAGTTTCTGTTTTCTTGTTTCAGCTTCTTCGCCCATATTCACGAGGAGGTCGTTCAACTCGGCGTTTATCTTCTCCGCCTCCTCGAGCTTTCTTTTGATAGTTTCTAACTCCTCTTGCATGGATTTTTTTTCTTCTTCCATTCGTGTTTGCATGACAATAGACCCTTCTGCCATCATCAATCTTTGCTTTTTCTCTAGACTCAGCTCCTTCTGAAGTTCTTGCATCTGCTCTTCATAAAGTTGACTTTCCGTAGTGATGTGAGTCGAGCTAGTAGCTCTGACTCTGGCAGGAGATGCCCGCAGCCTCTGGATGGTTTGATCTTTCACTTTTAGCTAGTCCTTGAGCTCAAGGACCTCATCCTGGCTAGCTTCTTGATCTATCTCCACCTTTTCTTTGGCGTTTTGCATGGCTTCAACTTCTTTAGATTCCTCAGCCAGTTGTAGGGTCAAGTTATCCCTTTCCCTCTTGGCATCTATCAGTGATTTGCTAAGCTGCTGACATTCCTCTCAACTCCTTGCATTCTTTGGGATGCTGTCTGATTTTCCTTGTCCATTTCCTGGCATCTTTGCAATGCCCTTGCTAGGCTGGCCTGTAGCTCCACTTCTCTCTCTTTCTGCCTTTTACTTTGTCCTTGTAGAGAGTCTACTTCTAGCTTTATCTTTACTTCCGTGGCCTTGAGAGATGCCATCTCACTTTCTGAGGCCATGGATTGCTCTCTTAACCCAGTTAACTTTGTCATCACCACATCCCAATCGTTGGAGGGCGGGTGTCCACTGTATCTGTTGCCATCTCTTTTAGTTCTACTAACTTGATGCTTTGCATTTGTTCCTTAGGCCCTGTGCTTGCCAAGTCGAATGCGAGTGTGGCAGCCTCTTCTTTTGTGTATCCTATTTCTAGCAGGTCCAAAAATGTGTTATATGAATCATTTGGCTCTTGTTGCCCACTTGGAGGCTTAGCCTCTTCCTTTGGTTCTGGCCCCTGGCTCTGGTCTTGCTTGGCCTCTTCTTGTTCTTCTGGTTTCTCGTCTTCTTTGTCTTCTTTGAGCCTCAACAAATCGTTCTGAGACAGGGATTCAGGCCATCTTCCTTTTGCGTGCAATGCCCCATAAATCACCTTAGTGATTAGTTCTCCTGGCACAATATACGTTGGCTTCTTGTTACCCATCTTCACTAGGTCATGTATATATGCTGCATAATTGATTATCTTTGGAGTGCTCTTCATCATTGCCCAAGTGAATGTTGTGCAATTGCACCTGGCGGCATTCTGTACTTTTGTGGCCGCTTTGTGCACATATGGAAGTATTGGTTGTACAACTGACTCATGATTGCCACTCTTGGGTTGGCAATATCTTCAAAGGTGTAGTTTCCTTTCTTCTCATTGTACACCTTGACATCATCCCTTCTTTTAGTTACACTATCCCCTTTGCTGGAGAGGTCTAGTGCATCTGCTACAACTTGCTCGGTGATGACTATTTATGTTTCTGACCTGCCTTGCAGATCGGTTACTCTGGCCTCTCCATCTTCCTTTATTGTTGTCACAAACTCTCATACTCTCTTTATGTCAACCCATGTCGGCACTGCTTCAAAGTAGTTGTGGAGATCAATCTTCTCCAAGTACCCGGCCATCTTGCTTCTTACGAACTCATTTGAGCTCTCGCGGTAGCATTGGTAGCTCGATCACATTCCCTTCAGTGTCTTTGAGCACTCCTTGGTATATCTTTAGGTCATTCGACTCTAGAAGATCTTCTTGGATCCATGTGCTGGTGGGCTGTAGTGTTCCTTCTGGTATGACGAAGGGATCCACTTCTTCTAGGTAATCCTTAATGGTCATTCTTTTCTTCTTTGCCGGTGACTTCGCGGCTGCCATAGATCCTGTTGCACTCAGTAGTCCGAAGTTAGCGTTTTTTCCATATTAGTTGAGAAACTGAGTTTTAACTATCCAAATGACTTGAAATTGAAAATAAAGCTTAAAAGGAACTTGTGAAACTGTGCATGTGCTCACAGTGCAAATCTGGCCAAAATTTTCCATTTAGACATCCTACGCGTAGGATGTCTTTTTCATCAGAATTGGTTGATGCTTGACATGTTGGTAGTGCATGGCTTATGGAACATGGCTATGTGCTTGGATATGGATTTGGGCATCAAAAGGTGGATTTTTTGGGCTGATTCAGTCTTTAGGTCACAAATTGGTTAGAAAGTCCATAACAGGTAGAAAGTGATGTCCAAATGGGTTGAAAATTGGTTTATGGGCTCATTGCACCATGGTATTGGCTCCCATGATGTCGCTCTTTGCACAGAAGGTCTAAATTATGTTGGAGACATCCTACGCGTAGGATGTCTATTTCATCAAAATTACATGGGATTTGTTCTGTGGGTAGTCCTTGGCCTATGGAACATGGCTATGCTCTTGGATTTGGATTTGGACAAGGATTGATGCTTGTAAGAGGCTGTGTAGTGTTTTTGGGCTCTAAAAAGTGTATCTTGAAGGTGTTGGGGTTCAAAAATGATTAGAATGGCTTCAAAATTGATATATGAGCTCTTGATGATGAGGTGATTGGATCTGGAATGGACAAACATCCTCTGTAGGCCAAAAATGTCAGATAGACATCCTATGCGTAGGATGTCTACTTCACCAATTTTTGCTTCCGACCACACAGATTGGTTGGTGATGTGCTTGTGAATGTGTTGTGCAAGTTTTATGTGATTTGGACAAGATTTGGTAGGTCCATGGCCCATTTTTGTATCTATGCCCTAACTTTGCATTTTTTCATGCATATGAGGTCAATTTTGGTCCAAATGTGATGAAACTTGGTGGATAGCATGTAAAGGTCATTCAAAAAATGTGTATGATGAAAAATGTTGGGATCTGTGCCCAAAAATTCCCTTGAGACATCCTACGCGTAGGATGTCTCCTGATGATTTTTTCATGGAGTGTGCCACTAGTGCCTGCCCTTAGTCCCCCTGAGTCCCTTTTAAGCCTAATTTCAACAAAAAAGTCAAATGGATAGAAAGTAACTCCCTGTGTGGACTTCAGAGCCTCCAAGCCGTTTTCTGACTCTTGGAGTGCTTTCTGGTGATGAAATTTCTTGATGTTGGTCTCCATAGCTTCCCAATATCTTGGGGATTCTTGCCATATGGTTTTTGTCGACTTTGGCTTCACCGGAGCTTCATTTGGAAATTTGTCGCTCTAGAAGCACCCGTGGTTGTGTTTACATGTCTTCGATGATTTGTGGTGGTCTACGACCATAGGAGTTGGTTGTTGATGATCTAGGAAAGCCGCTCGTGAAGTTTGGTGGCAAACGGGCATGCAGTTTGGCCATGAGAGCAATTTGACGCTTTGTGTGTCTGATGCCGTTTCTGAAGTTTAGTGCCGCTTCGGGTCACTTTTTGGTCATGTGGGTTACATAGAATTGTCGAGCATGTTGAGATGATCCTACCCATGAATTTTGGTAGCATTTGGGCGCCTTTTCGCCGATTTCCCATTTGGTGGCCTCTTCCGGGATTCTAGGAATTAGGGTTTTTCCCGATGGTTTTCTACTGCCTTTGGACATCCAATATTGGTCTCCTTTGCTAGGGTAAGATGCCGCCGATGAAGTCTCGTTGCTTCTGGGTTAGCCGTTAGGTCGCCGCCTCTACTTGTAGGTCTCTACTGCCCACTTTGTGTGTAAACCCTACGCTAGTTTTCGCAACAAAACGACAAACATGCGGAAAAGCTCAAGGTGGTGAGCCTACCTCTCATGTCTGAAGCTCATTGGGTAGTCGTGCATGTCGTAGAAGCTACTAGAAGGTCTGTCCGCTCTAGGTGGCAGAAGCTCTCTCCAAAAGGTCAATAGTGAGAATGAGCTAAAAATGAGGTGAAAATTTCTTATAATGGAGGTCCCCGAACCACTTTTCATGAAATTTGACATGTGATCCCAACTTCTTGCGAGATGCGGTTTAGGCTCAAAAATTTCTTGATTTGGACTCCATTTGGCTTGTTTACCCAAAATTTGGCATTTCGATCAAAACCTGACCAAAACACACTTTCTGCTCCAGTCTCATAATTGCATCCCCATTGTACCATAGGTTGTTCTATAGTCACTGATCATCCCCATATTTTTTGTTTTTCATTACGATAGTTTTTCACCTGCTTTGTGTATTTTTGAAGTTTTTCTGCCGAAAATTAGAAAAATTAAAAGGAAAATAGCAAATCAAACCCATAAAATCCCCAAAAATCATAATAAATCACAAACATCACCGCAAAACATTATATACACTCACATGTACTTTTTATCGCTGGATTTCTTCGTTTTACCAATATTTTTTCCGAAAAATGGCTATTTCTATTTATATACGCATACCTAGGGGCTTGATTTGGCGTTTGGCCCGATATACCTATAGATACATGTTGTATAAGGGCATATATACTTGGATTAGTCCAAAAAATTTTGTAATCAAACAAAAACCCTCAAAATAGTCGAAAAGCATGCCCTTTTTGCTCTTTCTGCTATTGGTTCTGCATTTGAGAATGCCTCCCCCCCTCCTAGCCGGAGTCCTCCCTGACGACAAGGTATCGCCTGGGAGTATGTGCCGTGCATAGGTTGAAAAATTTGTGCTAATGCTTCGTCGATTTTTGGCCCTAATTTATGCATACTCAGTCAATGCATGGGAAAATTAATGATGTGCAAGAGAAGGGAATAAGCAAGATGCTTATTGGCATTCGCCGTCAAGGTTTCCTGTTTTCTTTGCAAGTAACAGCTGTAAATCTACTGCTCTCTATTTAATTGTCTTTTTTGTAAAAGGAAATCGCTCTGCCGCTACTGTTGATATAGCCGTACTTGTTTCTATGGAGAGGATTGGCTTGGCCGGAATGGCCATGGACCGTATTTCCTTTGCTTTCCATTGGTAGCTTGTTTTTGCCGGTTTTTGTAGGTGTTTTGCTACTTCCTTGGTTGCCACTGTTTTGTTGCTGATTGGCATCCACATAAGTCGGTTGTCCTTGTGCAAATGCAGTTGTCTGCCTTCCGTTGTTGCTTGTACTGAAGGGAGTTCCTTTTGCTTTTGTTTTGGTATCCAAATGCTAGTAACCTTTGGGTTATTGCTGAGCAGTTTCTTTGGGATCCATATCTGTTTTATGCCCTTGGTTTTCGGTTGAATTATCTGCTTCGGTTGAATTCTTTCGTTGCATTGTTGTTTGTCTGCCATGTCATTTCTATCCTTCCGCATCCATACTTGTTTCCCTTGTTTTGGTAATCTAGATCTTTGCACTGCGGTCGGGAACTTCGTATGTATGTAGTTAGCATGGCTGGCTTTTACCTGTCTGTTGGCTTGGGTATCATGTTGTTCTTTGGTGTCATTCTTGCTTTTGGCTCTTTTTCCAGTGATTGCATTGCTTACAGCTGATTATTCCGGTATTGCTGAGCAAAGACTATCACCTGTTGTTCTTTTGCATGCTGAATTTTGACTGCATTTTCATTCCAATCTATTCGCACATTGTACTCTTTTTTGCCAAGGTTGTCCCAACATCATTGGGTGTTGGGTGCTTTCATCCTCGACTACATAAAATTTGTGTGGGTAAATATACTGATGTATTTGAACATGCAATATAGTCCATCCCAATGTTTTCAACGAGTGTGATGTACTACTTTCCAGCACTTGAGGAGTAGGATGAAATTGGCCTGTGGTTTTGAGATGTTGGTATAATCTGTAAGAGATCAAATTTGCTTGAGCTCCAGAATCAAGCAATGCCGTCGATTCAACTTAATTGCTACCCACTTTGACTGCAATTATTGGCTCCTCTATGTCTTCATCCAACTTCGTCAGTCGAATGGTGCATTGATTCGCAATGGTGCTCCACTTTGTTGTTGTTGTCATAGAAGTCTTCGTTTTGCAATGCATTCTTGTGCTTCTGCTTGAGCTTCCTCTCGTACTCTCTATTTTTCCTTCATTCATTGTTTTCCTTGATGAATTTGTTGGAGCATATCCTATGTGAGTGGTAGATGATATTTCTTTAGTCGACATCCACTAATCCAGTTTGGCATTTCTTCACTTGCTAATGTAGCAAGCTTGACAGCTCCACTTTGTGATAGATCACTAATCACAAATGGTCCCATCCCTCGCTTTTTAAGTTTCTTGGCATGTTGCTTCAAAGTATAAACAAGTACATAATCACCTGTTTTGAACTCCTTGGTGCGCACATGCTTGTCAAAAAACTCTTTTTGTCTTCTCTTTTTAGCATAGATTGAAGCTACAGCTCTCAAGAAGAGTTCATCTAGCTTTTCAAGATCATCTATTCTTGAAGAGAGCTCATGCCCTGTCCATTCTAAGCGTTTAGCTACTCGTAGAGTTGGAATTAAAAACTCTATGGGTAGTATAGCATTTAGGCCAAACACCATGTTGTACGGTGTTGTTCCTATTGATTTTTTGTAAGCTACCCTGTATGCCCATAGTGTTGAGTGTAGCTGCTGATCCCAATCTGTTCTTGACTCTAACACTATTTTAGTAAGAACCGTGCATAGTGTTTTATTTGTAGCCTTGGCTTGTCTATTGGCCTGTGGATGGTATGGAGCAGATTTCCTATGTATGACCATGAATTCCTCTAGCAGATATTCCATGACTTCATTAAGAAAATGTGTCCCACGATCACTGACAATTTCTATTGGTAAACCGTATCGTACAAAAACATTCTCATACAAAAGTTGTAAAGTAGTTCGTGCATCTGCTTTTTGTGTTGCCTTGGCTTCGACCCATTTTGTGAGATAGTCCGTAGCCACAATGATATATTGGGTATGGGTGCGATATGCAGGGGGTGAGATAGGTCCCACAAAATCAATGCCCCATTTTGCAAATGCTCTTGCTCCCAGCATTGGCCGTAGTGGCATCTCATCTCTCTTTATCGGCACCTTGGTGCGCTGACATGCGTCACAAAGCTTTACAAACTCCTCAATATCCATGTGCAATGTAGGCCACCATATACCTACGGTTAGGATAATTTTTGCATCTTATTGCCCGAAAAATGGCCTCCACTTATTCCGCTATGTGCATGTTCTAGAATCAGCAGGTATTCACTTTCACTTGCGCAGATTCTAAGTTGATTGTCCTTTCCTTGCTTATAGAGTTGGTTCCCAATCAACTGAAAGTCACGAGCTTCCAGCCCTATATCTTTTTTCCGTTCTCTTGTTATGTTCTTAGGAAACGTCCTTGTGGTTAAGAAATCAATGATATATTGACTCCATGCAGGTGCAATGTTTACCTGAAACAATATCACG
Source organism: Adiantum capillus-veneris (assembly GCF_014529385.1). Taxonomy (NCBI): domain Eukaryota; kingdom Viridiplantae; phylum Streptophyta; class Polypodiopsida; order Polypodiales; family Pteridaceae; genus Adiantum; species Adiantum capillus-veneris. The sequence continues at coordinate 49,582,576 of NC_140960.1, forward strand.
TGATCTACTGGTCATTTGGCACTACATATAATACAATTGGTAACATAAGTATATGTGTCCGCATACATAGTTGGCCAATAAACCCCTAACTGTTTTAGTCTCTGGTGTGTTTTCACTGTTGAACAATGAAATGCACAATCCTGGATATGTGCTTCTTCAAGGTAGCACTACAATTCTTCTGGTTATACATAATCGTAGGATTTGGTCCGATCCTAGATGATACAGCCGTCCTGCTATCAACTGGAAGTTTTTTGTTTGTCGAATTGTTTGTTGTTTGGATCTGTACTCCGTATTATCAAACCTACTTCCAAAGGAAAGAATGCTAACAATTTCCTTTGACCATTTGGGTATCATTTCAACATTGAAAAGACAAGCATCTGGTATGTCATCATCTACTCTTTCAGGAGCTTCCCCATTGTGTATCCTTGAAAGATGATCCGCTCATAGATGGGTTTTATCCTTTTTGACCACCACTGTGAAATCAAACTCTAGCAATATAATAAACCAGCGTACAATTCTCCCTGTATTGCATGGTTTACTTACTAGATACAAAAGAGCTTGATGATCTGTAAAGAACACAAATTTGTTTGCGAGAAAATAATGCCGGAATTCTTTACAGCATAAATCATTCCTAACCCTTCTCGTTTGGTGGTTGTGTAGTTCTTTTCCGCACTGTTTAACTGTTGGCTTGCATAACAAACTGGAAAATCCATTGTTCCGTCTCTAGGTTGAGCCAGAATACTCCCGATTGCAGAAGCATCAATGTGAACATGGAATATCTTTTCCCAATCTGGTGCTTTAAGTACAGGTGTTGATATAAGGTTTTCCTTCAGCTTTTCGAATGAAGCTTCACACTCCTCGGTCCAATCGAAATTGACTAGCAAACAATACAAAAGTTGTGCGATGACCGCATACATGTATATGAATCTTCGATAATATCCATAGTGTCCCATGAATGATTGCACTTGTTTTGCATTAGTAGGCTTGGGTAAGTCTGTTATTACTTTGACTTTGTTTAGGTCAGTGGTTATGCCATTTCTTGAGACAATGTGTTCTAAGATGCGGCATGGCTTAACCATAAATATACACTTTTTCGGGTTAAGACAGATTTGATATGTCCTGCATTTTTCAAATACCTTTTGTAAATGGTCAATATGTTCCTCTCATAGAAGAGAGTGTACACAAAGATCATCCATGTATATTTCTAAGATTATTCTCAGGTATTCTTTAAACGCGTGCGTCATTAACCTTTGGAAGGTGGCTGGGGCATTAGTTAAGCCAAACGGCATAACTCGATACGCATAAATTTCCCATTATGTGGCAAACGCTGTTTTGTGTTGATCCTCCCTTGCAATTGCCAGTTGGGTGTATCCTAAAAACCCATCCAGAAAGGAATAAGCCCGTTTTCTAGCCACCCGCTTAAGTACATGTTGTGTGATTGGCAAGGGATAATTATCCCTTATGCCATGGCTGCATTTACCTTTTTCATGTTTACACACACTCGTAGTTTTCTGTTCTTTTTGGGAACTACCACAATGGGTGACACCCAATCTGTATGTTCAATTTCATAGATGAATTCAGCTTCCATCAGCTTATCAATATCCTCTTTGATTCGTTTATCAAATGTGTCATTATAAGTATAAGGACATTGTTTGCTAGGTTTCGCATTTGATTTCAAAGGAATTGTATGTTGGCATATCGATGGATCAACTCCTTTGAGGTCTTTATAGGACCATGCAAACACATCTTTATACTTATTGAGAAGTTGTGTTAGTCGTTCTTCTTCTTCAGACTCTAAATCGTTTGCTATATAGACCGACTGAGGCTTTTCACCTGGTTCTGCTAGGCCTATTCTTTTTTCATTTTCTGGCCCATCGTAAGATTCTTGGTTGGTTCTTTCCCTGACTGGTGGCGTCATGATGATTTTTATGTCTTGTATGGTAAATTTCCGATAGTGTGATGGTACATTCATGTTTCCTTTCTCTGACTCCCCTTTACCATCACTATCTTCTTCAGTAGTCCATATCTCACGTGAAGACCATTTCAGTTCTTGGTATTCTGTTTATGCTCTAGTTTGGTCCACTCTTGGTCTTTTGTTGTTTCTTTTTTTTATTTTTGCGATTTTTGTGATTTTGTTTCGGTTTTAGCTTTTCGTTCCTGTTTTATTTCCTCTCGCGTTCTTTCCCTTCGATCTTTTACACAATCCTCTGCTTTTACAAGCATCGAATAGTGAGTTTTACCTTTTGTCCTAGGCATCAGGTTTTGTCTCACTTTGTTTCGTGCTCGTTTCCTCCTATAGCGTTCCTGGCGTCTAGGGTGCTGATTAGCAAAATCATAAAACGTGATATTCTCGGTTTCCCTTCCACGCTCACTTGAGGTGTCTGAACACTCATTATCTGCATCATCATTTACTTCTAGATGTTCAGAGGAGTTATAAAACTCTTCTTGTCCTGGTGGTTCTATTGTCTCATCTTCTCCTCGTATAATGCTTACCATGTAGTAGGGTAGAACATCATAGCCATCCTTATCGCAAAATTTTGTTGTTGGACTATCTGTAATGGTACAGACATCCAATGTTTCTAGTATGTGTTCCCATTCTAGAGGTTCCAAGGCATCTTCACGGAAAGGTTCGGGAATGTACTCCTTGTCCTCTATCGCTCTTTCTAGGACGCATTCCTCTCTTCTTAAGCTTCCACAATGTGAAGCTCCGCACATCCATAGCTCTTTTTGTTTCCCTAACCATGCTGGGAGTTCCGATCCTGCTACTGTAGCTGAATCAAACTCTTCCACAGGTGTTTGTTTCACATATTTGTAACTATGGTCTTTCAGGTATATTTTAGTTGTTGTCTTTCCATGTCTGAGGTATATGTGGTCATAACCCCAATCTTGGACCATTTTCAATTGTCGCATGAATGGTCGTCCCAAGATGATCTCATAATTGTTCTTTTTGTTGAAATCGACTATTGCAAATGTATGCTCATACTTGATTCCACACGAAGTGACAATCACTTTTTCTAAGAGTCTTAGAGGCTTCTCCATGAACCCATCTGCCAATTGAAATTTCATTCTGGTAGCTCTTAAAGCTGGGTTTCCCCATTTTTTCCAGATTTCCTTGGTGGCAATAGCAACTCCCGCTCCACTGTCAAGAATAGCTTTGGAAACTACTCCTTGGAATTCTACTCGTAGAGTGGTGTTTCCATCTTCTCCCTCGCAATACTCTCCAACCTTGTTTAATGGTACTGGCCTAGTGTTTAGTTGAGGCCCTGTCCAACTTTCTGATCCCTTCCTGTAGTCTCAAGGTGGGGTCTCTTACTCCAAATTTTTCTAGGCATTTACCTACTGTGGTCCACATGTTTGGCCGTAACCTGAGGAGTTCTGCTAATGTGATTGTGCATGCCACCGGGGTGGACAATAACTCAATCAATCCTTGCGAATCCATCACTTTGTTAGAAGAAAGTCTTTGAGATGGGATTGCTCTCACTTCCGACTTGGCTTCATACTCTCCTAGGTAAGAGGGTAAAGTTTTCAGAGAGTCTGGTTGGCTGTGTCCCGAACTAATTGATCCTTGGTCTCCCCCTTGTGAATGTATCTCAAAATTCATTTGTGACCTTGACTCAAATTCTTCAATAGGAGGTAAGGTTACATTGTTTTCTTTTATGTGATATTCATGTGGTTACTCATCCTATTAGCCTCGTTGGCCTCACGGATTTGCTTCCATAGATCGTCTAGACCGTTACAGTGCTTACCCATTTATGTCAATGTTTTAGGCTGGAACCCGTCTCTTGCCTCATCTGTTGTATTTGGCACTATGATAGGCTCTCCTCTGGACTCATAGGCATTAGTGAGTCTTTCCTTTGTTTCTACTTGTTCCTCTAAAGTTGGTTGGATAAGGGTTGGAGCTGGTGCCTCATGCCAATTTGTAGGTTTACCCAGCAGGTCTTCCATCAATGATTGAGCTATTTCGATCATCTTTTTACACATTTCCAACCTTTGTTTTTCTATTTCCGCATATGGATAAGTCATCCACCTTTGCTTCTGGGTTTGGTTCTTTTTGAGTCTGGCTTCATAGGCTTCTAGAAGCGCATCCAACTGCTCATTTACCTTGTCTGCCAGTACAGATCCTCCTGATCCTGCACTTTTGGGCTCTGCTATTTCCCTGGGTGCTATGGTTGCCGTGGTGTGTGAGCTTAAGCTAGCTAGATCCTCTAACCGCTCTAATCTATCCTTTGTATGTTTCAACTCCTCGGATAGAGTTGTTTGCTCTCGCTCTTTCTTGGCTTTCATACGCGCCTTTCTAGCTTTCCAAGTGCTTCTCTGATTTTTTGTTTCTAAACTTTGGGCATCGGTTTTTGGCTCTTCCATTATGGGTTCGTTTGTCATCCTTTGAGCTTGGGCTCATGTCACTGCCTGAATAGGTATGATTGTTTCATTTTCTGACCCTCCACTGGAAGGTACTGTTTCTAGCATGTTCAAGGTGGTTTTTGCTCCTTTGCTCGGGTTTTTAGGGCAATCGGAAATCAAATGAGTAACTCCACATTCGGTGCAATATGCGTTGACTCTAATGATTTCATCATGAGGACAGTCTCTTAGTCAATGGTCTCCACCACACTTGTAGCAGGGTACCTTGAGTTGTTGAGGTGCTCCTTGAGCTCCTCTTTGTTGGTATGCATGTCTCTGTCCACTCATGCCTCCGTTGGCTATGAACAACAATGTTCGTTCATCTAAGCTATATCTTCCTTCTCCTATTGCCTGTGCAGCTATTGGTGGTCATGTACTTCCTATCATGCTCCATGGTTCTGGTGTCGAGGGTTCATCTGGTGGATAATAGACAGATTTTTTCGCATCTCCATTGGGATCTTCATAATATGCATGCATAGGCACCAAAGCCTTATCCTATGATTCGGTTATGGTTGGTGTGTATCTTATACCGACTGGTCGTAATCCTGGTAGGGGTGGTTGTTGCCCCAACACCAGTTGTGGTCTTTCTACACCTACAGGTCCTAGTAGGTTGCTTGCTTGATACCTAGGCATCGGTGGAGCTTGAGGAGAAGCTACCGGAGCTTGGGGAGCGTAAGGTCTCTCTCTCACATATCCCTTGTTATAATAACATTCTTCAGTCCCATGGTTTGTCCATTTTTGTTCAATAGCACACCACTTGGGCTATTTAGCCTGGGGTTTGGCGTACAAGTTAATCTTTTTTAGCACTTCATCTACAAGCTGCTCTTGGTTTACAGCTACTTCTATTTTCGGTGTTGTCTTAGAAGACTTGCTTCCCCTCTTTTGTCAAGATGAATCATCGCGAAGGTCCTTGAACTCCCCCTCTTTGTAGACCGCACAATTGTCCACAAGGTAAAGAGCCTCCTTGGTCAACTCATTCAACGCCGTGCTCCTCTTCATATGTAAGTCTTTTTGGAGATCCGCATTCCTTAGTCCTTGGATAAATATAAGCATAAGTCTGGACTGAGTTGGCAGTTCTTCCACAGGACAGAACTTAACATATCTTTTTAGTCTTAGGACTGCCTTTCGTACAGATTCCCCATCTTTGTGAGAGTTCCTGAATAAATTCATCAAACACTTCCTCCATAGACTCAAAGTCTCGACGCTCTACAGAGTCAAACCAAGTGGCAGCGTCATCCTCTAGGGTTAGTCCAAACCCTGCAAATTGGGTAGGGAAGTCTAACACCTCTTTAGCCCTAATTACACGCACAAAGGCTGCTACATGGTCTCTTGGGTCTCTGCTTCCTATGTATTTCTTGTTTACCCATTTTTGCACTTGAGAAGGTCTAATTCTACGATGGTCTATAAACCTCATCATTGGATCTCCACGTCCTAATTGATATACCTCCTCAGGTCTTTTGTAGTAAGCTGGTTCCTCTCCCAGTGGTGCTTCTAAGCCATAATTTTTAACAGTTCTCGCCAAAGATGGTTCATCTCTTCAAACTCGTTCTAAGGGTGGCCCTCCAGGCTCTGTTGACCCTTGAGTCTTTGTCTTACTCTCTCCTTGATACCTTGAATGGACTGGTGGTTCTTGCAGATCCCTTAGCCCTCGTGCGGCTTGATAACCATCTCGGTTTCGGTCTTGCTCCATTGTTGTCGACTGTCGAAGACATGCCTACAATGATGGCTGGTTTGTTGGTTGGTTTTGGTTGTTGATTGCCTGCGGCGGTAGGGTGGAATGTGAGGTAGCGTCATACTCTTCAAAAAAGGGATTTGTCGACTTGCTTGGGGTGTAGGTGGCTCTTGGAACTTCCTAGGGGCATATGCTGATGCTCCTGGACCTGTTGCCCTTTCTACCTCCTCTGCAAGAATACGTTGGTATTCTCGCCTGTATCTATCCACAAAAATTATACCCTTCCCCATAGCAGTTTCATAAGAGAATAAGTAAAGAACCTTGTCTTTGCTCAATTCGTTTAAGTACGGTTCTTTGCTGCAAAAGTAAGTGACTATACCCTCACTCTAATGCTTGTAGATTCCCACGTTCTCATTATAAGTTGGAACCCTGGTTGTTTTCTTGTCATACATAAAAATAGCTCCGGGCCGATCAATGTCTGGTGGCAGTTCTTGAGCTTCTGAAACCATTTTACCTTTCGCCACATTATCTCCATATCTGTTGTAATCTTCAGAGTTAATGACTATTAGATAGTGGTTTCCCTTTTCGTCTGGGAATCTATCTCCGTCATCATAGACTAGGGTTATCTCCAATCTCTGTGCTGGCCTCTCTTCGATACAAATGCACTTGTGTCCTCGATAGTCAGAATAGACTAGGGATCCCCTCGAGTTTGTTCCCTCTAAAAAGATCACATTGAGTTTGGAATCATTCAAAGGATTTAGGGAGGTGCTTCCTCCTGGCATTGGTCCGTCATAGGTGAAACCTCCTGACTGTTGACTACCCATCATGAAGAAAGATTTGTGTGATGAAATGTCAGTATCACTACCTTCCTCAATAATCGGTGCTAGCGGATCTAGCCTTGCCTGAGTTACACTCTCCTCTGTGGACACTAATCTACCTTGGTCACCTGCCACCTTCTGGTCTCTAAAATGTATCTTCCTGATCTTAAATTCATCAAACTTATCAATGCAATTTATCACAAATCCAACCACTCACTTGGCAAAGGATCAGTCTCCACACAACTTCTTGCTGAATATACCTGTACACAAGCGTTTAATTTCGGTAATCGAATCAAAGCATTTATCTGCTAGAGGTTATCTTAGTAATGATTGGTATAACTGGAGAGTTAATCTCAACCACTACTATATTTTATATACTGCTGATGTTCTGGATGAGGCCTGCTATTCTGGAACTGTACTTCCCTCGGATGTTGGTCAATTTACGTGAAAAAGTCTGAATTCAGTCTTTGCTCCGTCAAATGGACAAACGAGGTCCAAATTTACTTATGAAAGAAGTTTTGGAACCCTTGAGCCAAATGGAATCTCACTGTCTAAGCCTAGTCAATTTTTCTCTTCAGTAGGCCCCAATAGACATCCTACACTTAGGATGTCTCCTGCTTTGTTTTGCTTGGATTTTTGCACTATGGATTGCCCTTGATGTGAAGAGTCTACAACTGTTTTTACTTTTTGATTTGGACACCTATAAGCTGGTCAATGAGTCAGAAATCTGTTCCAACAACCTTTTGTTGCTGATCTTGATCAATCTAACCAACTCCAATTTGAACCAAAATTGACTAGGGGGCTTGCCTCAGGCTATACAACACCTTGCTATGCCCATTGTCAGTATTTGGCTTCAATTTCTTGCTTTAGACATCCTACACGTAGGATGTCCTTTTTCATCAGAATGGCTTCAAATTCAAAACACAGGCTCCCCTTGAGTTGCTGATCACTTTGGTATGCTCAAAATTTGGTTTGGAGTGCAAAATCACAGAGAAGACATCCTATGCGTAGGATGTCTTTTTGGCCTATTTGACCCCATACTTGACCCACAGCTTCCCCTTGATGTCAGAAACCCAGTGGTATGCTTAGATTTTGGTTTGGATTTCAAAAGTCCCCAATTTTAGCTGTTCTTGCCTTTTTCAGTCAAAAGTGCTAAAGTCTGCTTTGAACCCAATTTTCTCACCCAAATGAGGTGAAACCCCTCTCAGTCACTCAATATATCATGCAAATCATGCTCATGCAGCCATCTTATGGTTTTGGTCTTAAAATAATGCTTTGGCACAATTTGGGTAGGATGTCTGGCAATTTCAATCTATCTGGCCTTATCCTGTCAAGATATGGTCAAATTTCCACTTTCCAATTGAAAATAAGGTAAACCCCACCTTCTGAACACACTGGTCAACTCAAAATCCCAAAATTCCCACCAGATTAGCCTATAGACATCCTACGCGTAGGATGTCTCTTGGCTTGAAATTACTTTTTTTCCTGACAGAAATGCTCCTGATGCTCTATAGCTCTATCGGAAACACTCACAGTAACTTTTAGACTTCACTTAGGCTTTCAAACACACTTTTGCGTCTTTTACAAACTTGTGATGGATTTACCAAGCAAGTATACATGCATGAAGTGCTTTAGATCCTGAATCATAATGTCCTACTTACTCTACTCCTACTCATCATGTGAAATGGTGATAATGGTGTTTTGGTTGCTTTCTGGCCTCTCCGGACTCTCAAGATCTCCTCTCACCGCTTCTACCACTCCAGCTCCTACTCAAGAACTCAACTAATACCTAAAACTATCTTAGTCTACCTAAATCTACCTAAGTCGAAGGATCTAGGCCAGACACACGCTTCCTAGACTCCCTCTAAGACCTAGAGAGTCCTCCACCCTCTGATCCTATCTAAATGTAAAACAAGACTCTTGGCAAGCCAAAAATCCCTATCCTCAAGGACTACTCTCGGTCACCTACCTAAGGTTTTCGTCCCCGGCAACGGCGCCAATGTTGGACGGATACGTTGCGACGAACGTCAGCACAGCGAGAACTCACTTAACATATAATGTCAGCTAAGGACGAAGCTCGACCCCCGCAGGCGCATGGAAGCAAGCATAAGGTGTCAACCTACACTCGACCGACTCCTAACTAATTCCTACAAAAGTCTCTACCAATTGTCTAAGTCACAGTCTTCAAGAGTGCATAAGAGGAAACTTCCTACAAGACTGTCTAGAGCCGAACACCCATCAAACAGTCTCGAAACACCATAGAACTTGTAAGGTCTCTGACCCCGATCAAAAAGAGCACCATTGTACCTTGAAATGAACATAATGGAAAAAGTTACTATTTTTAGCAGTTTTTCAAATTCTGTCAGTGCCATGATGTTTAGAATATTTTAAAGCTTCGAAATGTGAATTAAAATAATTTTTGTAAAAAAATTCCAAAAATAGTAAGTTTTTGGTCACCCGACCCGTCCAATTATGACCATCTCGAAAAACTGCACTCGTACCCGAAATTTGAAAAAAATGCATTTTCGGACCTAGGGGGCTTCTAAATATGGCAGGTACTCGGGGCAGTACGCCTTAGATAGAGCTTGCTATAGCAATTTTCGGCATCAAAATCCGACTCGTATGACCCGTTTTAGCCTAAAACCAAATTTCCCAAAAATTGTCCTGGAGGGTACCGGGGGCCCGAGGCTGTGTGGAAGCAGGTTTCAGCCCAGCTTTAGCAGCGAGGGGGCACCCTTTTGCCTCGTGGGAGTCTTGGGGGAGTTTCCAAGCTTGCTACTAAGTGTGAGAGTCAATTAACCAAGCCAACTGGACACTTGGTGGGTAGGCAATTGGACTTGCCATGCTTAACTGAAGTAGCTCCCAGATGCAAATAGCAGCCAAGATCAATTTTCAGCTTGAGGAGGCCTATTTAAAGGTGTTCTCTCTCTCTCACACACACACACACACACATGCTCACACACACACCCAGTACACACACACACACACACCTACACACACCTTGAGGAGGTGCTGCCGGCACACACACAGTTTTTGAAGGAGGAGCAAGGAGGGAGGTGCTGCCGAAATTCTCATCTTGAGGATTCATTTGGATCAGAAAATCAAGAGGATTCTTAGCCCCTAATCACAGTAATTATGGTTTAATTCCGGATCTTCTTAATTCTCATCATTATTCTCCCAAATTCTTCGTCTACTATGCCTACTTTTAGCTATAATTCCCAATAGCTGCTCTCTAAGTTTACATAGCCATACTCCATTACATAATCATCATTCAATTAGTTAATTTATGCAGCCATTCATCATTTTTAATTAAGGATTAATACATGATTAAGAGAGATTTCTCTCTCTAGGCAGCATAGTTAATAAATTGTCAGCCGGTAATAATGTAGATTTGATGAAATTCACCCTTTTACCATTCAAAAGTAATGTAATTAATTAGATTCAAAAACTTCTCTCACATTAAGATGTGATTAAGGCTAAAATTAATCCGTCATTAGGCCAATAAGAAGAAAGTTTTCCTTCACATATGCATGCGGTAATTCTGCATCTTCAAATTACACTAGGAAAGTGATTGAGCTGCTTAATTCATCTCTCTTGTAGATTAATTAGTAAAATTATGAAATTCTTAATCATCTAAGCCAAGTAATTAACTTTAGAGCCGGTTCCCGTAGGGCAAGTAAAGTATTAACCATAAAATTTCTAGGTCTCGAAGGAGAAATCTAATCCCTCTTGCATAAAGAGGACTCTTTAATGATTCTAATCTGCCATTTGGTTTGTTATGATGCTTCCGGACTTTAGCTCTTTTCTTCAAGTTTATCATTTAAAGTAGTGAGTATAAAATGGCCCCGGTTAAGAGAACTCGCTTGGGTGGTGCCCACGACCGCGAGGCGGAAACGAGCAATGTGAACGGAAAGGGAAAAGCTCCCATGGACGAACAAGCACCGGCCATCTCACGATCCATTGACGAAGAAATGGAAGAGGTAGGTCACAATTTTATTCAGTTGTTTAATTAACATTGCACACGTTTAGCTAGGAAAGAACATATCCCCAAACATGTTGGAGAAATCCGACGGAAATCTGGGCATTTGAATTCATTGTACCTTTAAGTCAAAGGTAGGAAAGAAATGATTGATGGATATACTATTTGCAATAGGAAAGAATGTCTGCTAGGGAAAATTTAGCTCGACATGTTCATTCTATTTCCAATGTTGAATTAGTCCTGACCCCCCTACTGATCACAGGGGGCAGATTTCCTCGTTAAGGGCTCTTGAATCCACGACTTGATTTCTATGCGGTGGATACCCACGACTTGCTTTCTATGCGGTGGGAACCGACGTCTTGCTTTCTATGCGGTGGGAGTGTCCATGTCGTGCTTTCTATGCGGTGGACATACCTAGTTGTATGGACAGCTAGGCGACAACGGGAGGAGTAAACTCTCGTTGGAGGGGGGATGTTGTACCTCCAGAACATTGGAATTTTAATGAATAAGTTTGAGTAGAATTTTTACTAGAATACTGTCTTGGTGCCGCTTTGCAATACTGATTGAAGGGCTGTCTTAATGAACATTGTGATTAGGAATTTAATCAAGGAATGTTTATGTTGAAGAATCATTGTGGTAGTAATTAGGACACACAAGGAAGTGTGAGTGTGGGGGTGGAAAGTGGGGGCTTGGATCAAGTTGCCAATGCCTATGATAAGGGTGGTCCCGATTGGTCGGGAACTCTCTGTCCCCATAGTGTTTATATCGATACTAGTAATACTCATTGCCCCTAGAGCGGCGAAGTCTCAAGTGTACGTGCCTCTAAAACATGGGGAAAAAGGCACTCGAGGTTTTCTATCCTCTTGGAAGGTGGGTCTTAGGATCGCTAGATAGAATAAGTACACTTCCCCTGCGAGGTGGAGCTAGATCTCTTGCTAGTAGGCTCGAACTCGACTCACTTTCTGATGAGAGATCGTCCGCTAGTTGAACCCTGAACCACTTTGTTTACTTCCGCTATAGATCTAGTGGCCACCAGGTTCACCATCAGATCTGCCGTCTTGATATGGCGGGGTGGGGACCTCACACTTGGTATCAGAGCCTAGGTTAGGCTAGGAAATAAAGTCGTATTGTTTGAACATTTAAAAGGAACTGAAAGTATATAGGTAGCTGATCCAAATTCCTTGCATTGGTGTTGCAGGAAGACCCCGTTCTAGAATATCGAAAGTTCCAAGTGTTTGAGCTTATTTATGAGCAAGCTCGACGATCCCCAGTTTACCAATTTAGGCGAGATGTCATGGAGATACTGATGAAGGCTCATACGCCACACTCCGCTCGCATCGATAGAGGATGGGGACTTGATTGGACACTTGCAGGAGGGGTTTACTACATCAACGCTGGGAAGCTAGGATGCCTGGCTACCGATTTGAAGAAGATACGTTGGGGAGAAGAGTTGAGGGTGGTGGAGTTATTCTACCTGCTGTCTACCCGATTGGACTTGACTATCTTAGGCGACTCCAATCAAACCATCAACGACTGGCTCTTGGAAAAGGTCACCGAGGTGATCCCAGTGAACAGAGTCATAACTTTTGGAGTACCAAAAGAAGAATCCCGACTTGATATCTTAGTTTATTATCCACTCAAGGATGAGTACAGGAACTACTTCACGAACAAAGTAGTGCATCATGTGAACACAATCTCCTAGGCGTATCTTATACTGCACATTACTTGCGGGTTGGTGCCAAGAATGCAAGATAGTACTTGCGGGTTGGTGCCCAGGTTGAAAGTTAGTCACTGCGGGTTTGTTCTCAGGTTGCAGGACAATTTAGTTGTATGGGCAACTAAAGACACTGAGAGCTATAAACTCTCACCAAGAGGAGTGAAATCTTGGGGTTTTGATATTTTAATGAAGAAGAGTCGTATGTTGTTTTTCTTCTAGGAAAGATTGTTTTGGTGTCAATTTGATAATGGTTGAAGGGATGTCTTAACGAGCTTGTGATGAATCTTAAAAAGGAACTTTGTGTATGAACAATCATGTTGTAGTAATCAGAAAACAAGAAAAACAAAGTCTGATTGTGGGGGTGGAAAGTGGCGACTCGCTCAGGTTGCCGATCAAGGATGGGTGGTCTTGATTAGTCAAGAAACTCTCCGCTCCTCATTGATAGAAAAAGCAAAACTAGAGACTCGTTGTGCCAAGAGTGGATAAGTCCCAATTGTGCGTGCCTCTGAAAATTATGGGAAAAAAGGCATTTGGGGTTTCTCTCTTTTGGAAGGTGAGAATTAGGAACGTTAGAATATTGTGCTAGTTCATGCTTTCCCTGCGAGACAAGGCTCGGACCCCTTTTCACTGGCTCGAACTCAAGTTACCTAGTGATGAGAGTCTGTCCATTAGAAATCTTGTCTATCTGACTATGCTTTTCTCAATCGATTAGGGCCTAGCAATCTGTCAAGTACCCTCCTTTTGCCAAATGGGTATGGTAACGGGGTGGGGACCTCACACGTGGTATCAAAGCCTAGGTTAGGAAACTGGAAAAATTGTTACTGTTTGTAAATTTCAAAAAATTAATTGAATACTTAAATTCGAGAACTTACTAGCATCGATGTTTCAGGAAGATGCCAACACTGAGTATCGCAGGTTCAAGGCCTTTGAGATAATTTATAATGAGGATTCTCGTTCTTCAAATTTTGCTTTTCGATGCAACATGATGAATATTTTGATGAAGTCTTTCTCTCCTCCATCAACAAGACTCCAAAGGGGATGGGAACTTGCATGGAATTGCGAAGGTGGAATCTTCTACATCAATGTGAGGAATCTTGGATGCCTCTCCTCTGATCTAAAGAAGCTTTTGTGGAGGAAAGAGATGCGAGTTATCCAACTTTACTACTTAGTTGGTACTACTAGGGATGACTACATTGTTATCTCTGAAGATGGCCTTGACATGACCTTAATGGAATCGGTTTTCAATCAAGTGGTGAAAATGATCTCAACTTATAGGGTCAAACCTATTTCTGTCCCTGATATCTTTCCTCAAAATAAGAGTCTTGTATTCTACGAACCCCGAAAAGATGTGTATAAAAGCTACTACACAGATGAAATAGTGGATTGTAAAAACTTATCCACAAATACTTATCGATTGTACCACTATGTCCCTAGAAATACAGCTCTAAGAATCATATATCTTTTTAGCAGAGCTAACTTTTGTATACATCATAATAGAATAAAAAGATGCCCATCTAGCTTCTTCATGAGATCTCAACTGATTTCCAAATTTTGTCTAAAGTTGTGGAACTTTAATGCACCTGGTATTGCGTTAAGTTTTAATCAAACCATCAACAAGCGTACTATTGTGTAGATACCGTCAAATTCTTTATACACAGCCGTACAGGAGAAAAACTTCTCCTTAAACAAGCACAACCACCCACATTCAAAGGCGAGGGAACCCATGTCGAGCGTGATGATGAAGCCTAGATTGAGGCAATGGAAGACTAATAATTTTGAAGCTGCAGGGACCAACCTATAAAGCAAACTATGCTTGCAATGTTTCATCTTATTGGTGATGCAAAAATATGGTGTAAAGTTGATATGGTTACTAAGGTATCTCAATTGATGCTTGTAAAAACTACCTTCACTACCTTTGAGATTAGTTGAATCTTCGTAAAGGAAATATTTAGACTTCATGGTCTAGCTAAGAGAATTGTTAGCGACAGGGATGCAAAATTTGCCTCAAAGTTTTGAAATTCATTCTTTTAAGCCATTGGAACACAACTGTGTTTTAGCACAGCATATCATCCTCAGACAGATGGTCAGACTAAAAGAGTAAACCAGGTGATTAAGGACATTCTTAGAGCATATTGTTCACAGGAACCAAAGAAATGGATCCAATATCTTCCTTTGGTTGAATATGCCTATAATTCCTCTGACCATAGAAGCATAGGCATGTCATCCATGGACCCATCTCTTATAGAATAATTGATTATGAGCACGGGGGCACTACATGAGGTGTATCACCCAAATGGGTAAAGAGTGACACTTCTAATGGCTAAGTAGGAGCTTGTGACACCTCTACTCATAATTTTAGCAAGAGGGGGCGAGCTAGAGAGGTATGTGGCTGATTTGGGCAACAAGGAACCTCCAAACCCTATATAAAGGGCATTCACACTCAATTTTAGACACGCTTGAACACACATTGGAGATAGGGAGACTCTGTTGCTGTGGCTACTCATTGGTGAAGTTTCAACAAGACTTTGAGAGATCAATAACTCCAAAACACATTTGGGTAATGTAAATCACTTAATTAATCAAGGCTATTATCAATATCTTCTCTCAATTGGAATCCTTTTTAATTTTTGCCATATTACAATTAGAATCCTTTCCATTTACTACCATATTATTATCCAGTTGGAATCCTTTCCAATTGCTACTCTATTATCAAATGATATACTCTTATTTACCTATCCTCAATTGGAAATCAACCATCATTATACCTATTTTATGGTAGTTTCTCTACATTGCAAAGTAATGAAGGTCTCACTACTCGATTGCATAATCAATTGTGGTGATTGCATTCACAATTCTTCACATCAATGTAACATAGATGCTTGTATAAACAATTGTGGTGATTGCATGCACAATTCTTAATCAATGTAAAAAAAATGCTTGTATAATCAATTATGGTGATTGCATGCATAATTCTTCATCAATGTAACCTAGATACTTGCATGAATTAGCTATCATATTCAAGAATTTTGTCCAACTAAAATGATGGATTGTTCTTGAAAGTAGATATATGTGATTGATCATGTGATTAGTGTATGGGTTATAACGCATGTTATCATAAGACTATGGCAATATTAAGCAAGCATATGATTTTGGGTTGATGTGTGGAATAACCCTATATGTTTTTGAATGAAAACACTTATAATCATTTACCCTACTTCCCTTGGATTCTTATACTTTAACTTACAACTTCGCGAGTTAAGTTAAGTATCTAGTAGTGGGGATGGCACCTAAGAGAACTCGCTATGGTGGATCACACGATCAGGAAGCTGGAACCAGTGATGGTAAAGGCAAAGGAAAGGCCCCGATGAATGAGGATGTGCCACTTATCCCACAAAGTGACGTTATTACTCAACAACCTGTAGGAATTTTCTTTTTGTTCCTTGTATCACGAATAAATAGGAAGGGGAAAACTACCTAAACATTGGGTCATTCCAAATTTTAAACCGCACCAGTTAAATTTGTTTATGTTCTTCAGTTGTATTGATAGGAAAAGATTGTTTGGAAAGTAGTCTGTTTGCTGATAGGAAATAAATGTTTGCCTAGTAGAAGAACTCTTGAATCTTCTTCATTCAAAAATTCTATGCTGATATAGCCATAACTCCCTTTGATATCCAGGGAGGAGAGGTTAGTGGAGTGAACGCTAAAGCAGTGCACATGGTTGCACACATCTTGGGGTTGGTGCCCAGAATGCAAGATAATACTTGTTGGTTGGTGCCCAGGGTGCAAGTTAGTCACTGTGGGTTTGTACCCAGGTTGTAGGACAATTTAGTTGTATGGGTAACTAAAGACAACAAGAACTATAAACTCTCGCCAAGAGGAGTAAAATCTTGGGGTTTGGATATTTTAATGAATAAGAGTTGTATGTTGTTTTTCTTCTAGGAAAGATTGTCTTGGTGCCGATTTAATAATGGTTGAAGGGATGTCTTAACGAACTTGTGATGGGAATATTAAAAAGGAACTTTGTGTATGATGTAGTAATTAGAAAACAAGAAGAACAAAGTGTGGGGGTGGGGGTGGAAAGTGGGGACTGGCTCATGTTACCAATCAAGGATGGGTGGTCTCGATTAGTCGCAAAACTCTTTGCTCCTCATTGATAGAAGAAGCAAAACTAGAGATTCATTGTCCCAAGAGTGGAGGTCCCAATTGTACGTGCCTCTGCAAATTATGGAAAAAAGGCACTTGGGGCTTCTGTCTTTTGGAAGGTGAGAATTAGGAACGTTATTCCATGATTTCCCTGCAAGACAAGGCTAGGACCCCTTCTCAATGGCTCGGACTCAAGTTACTTGGTAACAAGAGTCTGTCCATTAGAAATCTTGTCTATCTAACTACGCTTTTCTCAATCAAGTGGGAACTACCGCTCTGTCAGGTACCCTCCTTTGCCAAATCAGTATGGTAACGGGGTGGGGACCTCACACGTGGTATCAAAGCTTAGGTTAGGAAACTGAAAAAATCAATATTGTTTGTAAATTCCAAAAAAATAAATTGGAGACTTAAGTTTGAGAACTTACCAGCAATGATGTTTCAGGAAGATGCAGATGCCGAGTATTGCAAGTTCAAGACCTTTGAGATAATGTATTATGAGGCTTGTCATTCTTCAAATTTTGCTTTTTGATGCAACATGATGAAGATTTTGATGAAGGCTTTCTCTCCTCCATCAACAAGAACCCAAAGGGGATGGGAACTTGCGTGGGATTGTGAAGGTGGAATATTCTATATCAATGTGAGGAAGCTCGGATGCCTCTCCTTTGATCTAAAGAATCTTATGTGGGGGGAAGAGCTATGAGTTATCTAGCTTTACTACTTTGTTGGTACTACTAGGGATAACTACACTATTATCTCTGAAGATGACCTTGACATGACCTTAATGGATTGGGTTTTCAATCAAGTGGTGAAAGTGATCCCTACTTATAGGATCAAACCCATTTCTGTCCCTCCCTGATATCTTTCCTCAAAATAAGAGTCTTGTATTCTATGAACCCCGCAAAGATGTGTATAAAAGCTACTAGATGAAATAGTGGACTGTAAAAACTTATCCACAAATACCTATCAATTGTACCACTATGTCCTTGGAAATCATATAGCTTTTTAGTAGAGATAACTTTTGTATACATTGTAATAGAACAAAAAGATGCCCATCGAGCTTCTTGATGAGACCTAAGCTTTGTACATATCTTGATATAAATAAAGTTATGACATCTTGAATTTAATACGTTATCTGATTTCCAAATTTTGTCTTAAGCTGTGGAACTTTAATGCACTTGGTATTGCGTTACGTTTTAATTAAACCATCGACAAGCGCACTATTGCGTAGGTACCATCAAATTCTTTATACGTGGCCATACAGGAGAAAAAAATCCTCTTGAAACAAGCCCAACCACCCACATTCAAAGGCAAGGGAACTCATACCGAGCACGATGAAGCCTGGATTGAGGCAATGGAAGACTATTTCGAAGCTGCAGGGACACAACCTGTAAACCAAACTATGCTTGCAATGTTTTGTCTTACTGGCGATGCACAAATATGGTGGAAACAACATATTGCAAGGACTTGGGTGTTTCAAGATCTTCTCAGTCTTGGGAGGATATAAAAGAAGCGCTTACAACATGATATCTTCCACTCACTCATCGAGACGCCAAAATGAATGAGTTCTTTGCTCTAAAACAGCTATCCTTATCGGTGGGAGAGTACTACTCCAAATTTGTAACCTTGCAAAGATATGCCCCAAAAATGTCCATTGAGCACAACAAGTAGCACGATTTTGTCAAGGATTGAATCATCCCTTGGATACCCGTCTTGAAGCAATGAGACCCACTTCACTTCAAGATGCTCTCCTAAGGGCAACACCTCTGGCTAAAGAGACGACTAGGAATCATGGAAGAGGAAACTTTAGAAACCAAAGGGCTAGGCAAAATAATTAGAGCCCTAGACCTTCTAATCAATCTTGTCAACCTCTCCTTGTTGTAGCATCAACTACAATAACTCAACCATAGCATCCAAATGTTTGTTGCTTTGAGTGTAATGAGTTGGGTCATTACAGGAGTCACTATCTTAAAAGGAATGTAGCAAGAACTGCAAATGCCATTCCTGTAGCTCCAAATGGTATAGGCCAACATGTTTGTCATGGAGGAAGGAACACAGGAAGAGGTTTTGGAAGAGGAGCAATGGCTTAAACTCATGCCATTATAATGGAAGAGCCAATAGTAGGAGACCAAGCTAAAGACAGAGCAACTTTACAACCCTAATGCTCGCTAGCAATATGCAGTCATTCAAGAACCGGGTTGTGGAAGCATACACTCATTTTTCTCTCCTAAATGCATGAGGAATGAATGCTTTGCCATACATGTCAAAGGCTGGGAACTTGCCTCTGCACTGTGTGCGAGCCTTGAAAGGTTGCAAACACATAGTTAGAGAGTCCTAGAAAGCTCAAAGAACAATGGTGTGTCACTCACCTCTGAATTCTTTCGTAGTGAAGGATCATGTTCTACAAAGTAGAAGGAGCTGCCGCCGATGCCGCGCTCTACCGCCTCGCCACTGCTGATGTCGCTGCAATGTTGGATCTCTCTCTCTCTCTCTCTCTCTCTCTCTCTCTCTCTCTCTCTCTCTCTCTCTCTCTCTCTCTCTCTCTTTAGCATACACACGCACCTACACAAAGGAGATGGAGCAAGAGCACTTCTTAGCTTACACCTCTAAGAATGAGGATTTTTAGGTCAAATAGACCTTTTATAAGAGTTTGGCCCATTCAAACATAGGTACCCATAGTGGTCTATCGTTGTACAAATATTGTAAAAATAAGATAAGTGGTGCGCCTCTCATGGGCGATTACATACACACCTATTGGGCAGACAAGCCCGGTCCATTACTCAATCAAATAAATAATATGCATCTGTTGAAGGTGATAGGGTGTCTGTGAGAGTTAACACTGCCCCCCTTCCTAATGTAGATTTTGTCCTCGGAAGCTATTGAAATGAAGTACGTTCGTCGAGGTGGAAGAGCATCCGAGATTGAATGTTCTTAGCCTTATCCAATCACTACAAAATCAACCAAAATTGGCACAGTAACCGTCTTATCATATACCATTAAAAAGCATATGCAGTTGTAGGCAGACAAGCTGATTGGTAATAGAATATTAAACTATTAGTCAGCAATAAACATTAAACTGTAATATAATCAAACGCATAAACAACTGTAAAGGTCAAAAACTAAATAAGTCTGGGTTTGATAACTTAACGGTCAAAAGGTACTAGAGGTCAACTATTAATACCATGGGCAAGCTTCTCAATTTTCCCTGGTCAATTAAGTGGTTTAGTCGCAAGAGCCAAGTATTTTGTGTCCAAAGGCTGCCTAGAGGCTATACCTAGAATACCTTGTAGTTAAGATACGATAAAAGGGATTTCTCATGACATCATCACTTGACTTATTTCCTTTTCTTTGACCCCTCAAAGTCTTTTCACATTGATTCAATTTTGATGTGTGTGCTTATTTTGTATGCCTTGGGTTTGTTTCTTTTCAAGGAAAAGCGCCCACACCGGGAACCTCTAGGGCTCTAGTACCATATGCGATACATGTGAGTGAAGTACCAAATCAAGCTTGGATTTCTCTTCTAGCTCAAGATTTTGCATTGTGGCATTTTTGAAAAAAAAATTGTTTGCTCGTTTTTTAGCATTTTAATTTTGTAACTTTGGGGGGTCATATAACAAAATTTCCCTCCTCGGGCTCATCAAACTAGTAAACTCCCTTTATAATACTTAAGTTAAAGGTCAATAGGGACTAAAGTCCGAAGGCGATTCTTGGTTAAGTTCAAGAACTATCCTACATTGGATGCGAAGTGGATGGAGGAGGAGGACCTGGCAGATACTCCTCAGATTTTGAAACTTTACCTCGAGGCTTTTGGTTTAGGCTTTAGCATAGTCTACTCCAAATGGAACCCAAAATTCAGCTTGGCTGGAGATCTGGTGCAGTGGGATGCACAAGAGGGGAGTTACTCCGCTCCTTTGTCAACAGATGCCTTGATTTTGATACTAGAGTCACTGATGTCTCTTTGAGCTTCAAGGATGTTGACAGCTGAAAGTATTTTGCTGTATGACTTTATGAAATGGAATTCCTGAATATAATAGTGATTTGTTCTTGACTTCTTTTTAAGTGCAGGAACTGATACACTAGAAAGCCCTAGTACATTGCACACAATGCTGCATAAATTGGATTAAGAACCTAAAGTAACCATTGATTATTAGGAAGGCATTCCCCATGGTATTAGTAGAAGATCTCTAACTCCTAACTTGGTCAAACTAGCTTAATTAGACTGCTTGATTTTGAAACCTAAACAAGGGATTATGACATAAAATTATATAAAATCTAATGTTTAATCTAAGAAAATGTGCGGAATATTGTGCTACCAATCACACTTTAAGCAGACAATCATGGATTCAAAAACAAAGAAAAGGGACAATGCTAATGGTCAAGAAACACCTGTTTGTGTTGATGATCATGCTTGATTTGAAGAGTGAACAAGAGATAGATTCCATGAAGGTCCAAATTCTAACAACATCAATATGTTCCTGTACACATTAGGAAACACAAAGAATACCTCTAGGAGTCACATCAATGGGAAGAGGCACAACCCTTATTGAACACAATCAAACAACATAAGAAACCCTAACCTAATTATTTGCACTCCCCCTAGAGAGTCAAGGAAATAAGATATTGTAGATATTGGGGGGAAACCCCAAGGCTAAACCCCTATCCTCATCATTGTCAAGAAAACAAAGTCATCATCCGTGAGACCATATGTGTCATCCGTGTAATCATGTAACTCTTCCTCATCATTAGAGGCACAAATGTTCACTAAGAACATCACTAGACGTCTTTAGTCATCTTGGTCAAGAGGGTAAGTTTTTGTAATCGGAGAGACATCCTCTACTAAGTATGGATCAGTCGTGGTCAAGAGACGTATCAGCCATTCTAACTCCTCAAAATTCCTCTCACACGCTAGCGTATCTACCAAATCCCATTCACATGCAAGCACCGGGTAGACTATGTGAAACACTTGTGCAAAGTAAATAGGGTACCTCTCACCCAAGGTAGGAGTCGATGAATCTATCATACTAGCCATATCTCTACACACAAATAGATGATGGTTAAAGTGCAAATATTATAAGGGCCGTGTCAAAAGGTCGTGCCTTTGTGCATAATGTGTTTTTATGCTTTTGTGTTATGTATAGAACTCGTAGGTTTCCATTTTTTTGTTTGGTGGCTCTTGTTCTTTTACTTTTTTATTTTTGTTTTTTGTGAGTATAAGGCTTTATATATACATTACCTAAGATTGGGAGATTGAGAGGTCAGGGAGGAAGGTTGAGAGGGGAGTATGGGACGGTAGTCTAACCTCACTATCCTATCTTATTGCAGTTTTAGCGATAACCACAATTAAGTTGTCAATCCATGGGATGAGGATGACTTGACTAGTGCATAAAGGCTACAAGAGGTTGTCAATCTCTTGGAAAACAACAAACAACTCAAACCTAACTCAAGCTACACTCAAGTGACTGAAATCACCAAAAGCCAATCGCTCATCGGCAAATAAATCACATCCGTTACATCATCAAATGACATCCAAGCATAATGAAACTTCTAGAGCAAGTCTATTAGACCTAAGCACACATGCTTATGGTCTCAAACCCCCACTTTAGTTCAAGTGCCAAAATCGCAAATATTAACAGCAGTGGATTTTTTACCTAGTCGTTTTCAACCCAAAATGCGTTTTCAACCCAAAATGCACCTAAATGCTTAGCAATGATTCCCCAATACCTTAGCTATTCTTAGTTTTTTAACGTCAATGCATAGAGCTCTTACATGCGGTTGCAATGCAACAAAAACAATTGCAATGTGACAAGGAGTAGGAAGCACGAGAAGGAGAGAAGTGAGCGCCGTTAGCTCATGATGTATTTCATTATCCAAAACTTTCAGATAACTTACAAAAATTGGCTTTTATACCTTAGACAAGGTTTTTGGTGGTCAAAACTAATAATTTGGGAGCTCTAACTAAAGAAAGGTAATGACAGGTTGATACAGTCTG
The DNA here is from genome assembly GCF_014529385.1 of Adiantum capillus-veneris. Classification (NCBI taxonomy): domain Eukaryota; kingdom Viridiplantae; phylum Streptophyta; class Polypodiopsida; order Polypodiales; family Pteridaceae; genus Adiantum; species Adiantum capillus-veneris. The sequence continues at coordinate 49,605,289 of NC_140960.1, forward strand.
GAAGCTTGTAGCCCCGGCTCATCAATTACAAGGTTTATCCAAAAAATAGCAGTTACATTATTCTCGATTTATCAAGAATATAAGTGTTTTACAATGAGAGCTCCAAAAAATGGTATTCGTGGTATTTGTGTTAGCTTGCTGCTAACATTCTCCCCCTCCTCACCTGTGTCACCCCTTGACACAGCTTTATGGGCTGAAGTAGTCTTCGGGTTGATGGCTAGCAAGGTGGTCATTAAGCACATTGAGTGCCTTTTGGTCTTTGATCTTTCTCTCTTTATCTGGAACTTGTGCGAACTGCATGGTGACTTTGTTCTTCAGCTCCCCTCCTGAGTAGCCTACAAAGCGTGATGTTAGGTTGTTGATCACTGGCCCAAATATTTTTGTTCGCCAAGTGAAGAACCCTGTGTAGAACGCTTTCTCGAATGCCAGCATATTGTGAGAAGGTAAAAACATGCATCTGGCGTAGAAGCCATACAGGAATTCTTCGGAAGGTTGCCCACTGAGATCATAGCACAACCCTTTGTTACTATCAAGGAATGACATCCACGCGGTGTCTAATTGCTCTGGCTCATGGAATACTTCGATGCAGGCGAGTAGCATTCAATAGATTTTGTATAACATTACACATGATAAATCTGGTAGACTTCTGAAGAAGTACATGGTGCCTGTTAGGGTTTTCACCATGTACTCCTCCGTCGGTGGTCCCTTGTCTGGAGCAGGCAATCTGGGGTAATTCAACCAAGTTGGTCGCTTCTTTACTAGTGCCTCGTGTGCTTGCCAAGACATTACTCTTGATATAGGATAGAAATTTGGATCCTTTTGCAGGGCCGCATGTTCTCTTGTGAACAAAATCAAGTACCTTGGATTATTGTTCAACCAACTCGGCCTCCACTTTGGTTGGTCTTGATCTGCGCCTTCGACTTGCATGTCTGTATAAATCCTTTCTTTCACTTATAGCAGTTCCACTTTAATTAGAGGATAGGGTAGGGATTTTTGGTGCCATTGCACGTTGATTTGATTGGAAGTGAGTTGTGTAACATTGAAGGAGTGAAGAACTCTCAGCTCCCAATCCATTGCTACTTTCCACTGCTCATCTACCTCTTGTGTAATTTTTTTCTTCAGTGCATCTTCTTCAGCCTTTGAGATTTGGACCATTGGCACTGTGTCTGATTCAGTTATGTGTATTTAAAACTCTTCTATGCCACTTAGCTCTTCGACTGGCTGCGTCTCCATCTCAGCAAATAAAATAGAGGGGATCTCTACATGGGGCTGCTCTGAAGTGCCTCCCTCTTCTTGGGTTTCCGGCCGTCCCTCTCTCAATAGCTGGTTGGTTCTTTTAAGTTTTGCTATTTCTTTCAACAGCTCGTCTTCTCTTTGGACCCACATCAAAGCCAGGTCTCTGTGCTGAGAGTGCTCCAACTTAAGCTCCAGCTGGAGGTCTTTATTTTTCTTCTCTAATGCCTTGTAGAACTCATTTGTGCCTTTGATCGAGGCCACTGCAGGATTTTATCTGATTTGTCCCCAAAAAAAATGCATCATCATTTATTCTTTGTTCCAAGTACTGTAGGGAGGCATTGGCTACATCCAACTAAACCTGAATCTTTTGAGATGAAAACGTCGTGGTTAGAAGTTCGTTTGTGACTTCTGTCAAACAACTGCTCATCTTTTGCTTTGCATGCATCTAACAGTTTTGTAAGAAAATCTCCAAGCTCCTCCATCTCTTTCTGTTGCTTATCTCTAGGGAGCTAATGTTGTTCAACTTCCGCTTGCAACTCTTGCACTTGCCTTTGTAGATCGGTGATGACGTTGAGTCAATCGTCTAACTCCCCTTGGAGTGAGTCAATCAGCATCTCTAATTCCTTGGCCCTTGTGCTACGACTTAGTGATGCTGAGCGAAGTCGTTCAGTCATGTCTTGCATTTGCTTAGCATATTCATTCACTTGCAAGACCACTTCATCGTTTGATTGACAGTCTTTGTTTCATGCTAGCTGACTTGATGTTTCTATAGCTTCTTGTGTGTCCTTCGGCGACGTCATGGCGGATGTTTGTTGTTGCCCTTGTGGCTATGGTTGATCTTCTGGTTTGTCATCCTGAGGCTTCATGGATGCCTTGGCCTTCTCTTGCTATGTTGAGGTAGAGGGAATTTCCTCAGCCTCCTGTTCTCTGGGTTGCGCAAACTTCTTGTTGTCCTCTGATGGTGCAGGACTGACTGCCCTTTATGGCTCTTCATCATGCTCTTTTTGTTGCTCTTCTGTAGACTCAGCTGCCTGTTTTGCAGTTTCAGCAACCTCACTTTGTTCATGCTCTGTCTCCTTGCTAGGTTCAAGTTCTTTGGCTTCATTATTTGATGAAGGTGGTGGACTCGGCATAGGGTGATCATGCTCTAAAATGGGTGAAGAAGGGCGAGGAGACACATCACCGTGATCATGTTGTGTTGCTCCTTGTTCAGTTTCTTCCTCTTCTTGCTTTTGTTGTTCTGCCGCCTCTTTCACTTTTTGTGCCGCTTCTTGGGTTTCCCTTAGCTTCAAAGCTTCTGCTCCTTGATACATCTTTTCTAGGGATTATGTGGGATCTTCAGCCTGCTTCCTGGTATGGTGCTTGGTTCTTGGTCCTTTAAGCTCAATGGACACCCACTTTGCCGGGTCTTTACCTTGTGCTTGGCGACTACATCCGTAGGAGTGCTTATCTCTTTCAAATTTGGTTTGCTTTTGCATAGGTACCTCTTGGTGTGCTGCCACGGATTTTCTCTTCATTTCTTCAATTCTAGCTCTCCTTTCTTCGTTATCCAAGCTTTCACTGTTGTGCTGTTCTGGAGAGCTCTCAGCAGACTCTTCATCCGACTTGTATGATCTCTTGGCAGAACTTGTATCTTGAGGAGAAGGTTATGTTGGCACTATCCAAGTGTTCTGATCTGGGGTAGACGGCAAGTTGTCGTCCATGTCGATGGCATGGTAGGCAATCCTGGTCAAAACCTCTGGTGCACCCAGATAAGTGATTTTCCCTTCTTTTTTTTGTCCCTTTCAATGTGGACAAAACATATTATGTGTGGTCAATTGATTGCCTAGTTGTGGATTTAATAACTTGCGTAAAGGTTGTGGCAACCGCACGATTTGGTGTTGTACACCTTGGCGGTCTTTTTGCAAGGAAGTGGAAGTGCTGGTGGTACAACCTTGCGGGCTCTTCCACCTGCTTGTGGCTGAGGTTGGAAAATGTTGCAGTGACGGTTTCCTTGGTTAAAGTACCTGCCGTATTTCTATCTCTTGCCCTCGTTGTCATTCCTTATGTTGGCAGTTTGAGTGTCTCTACCACTATTTCCTTGGTAATCACCACTTCAACCTTGTTTCCTTGTGGGTCTGAGATCTGAGCGGTTCCATCTTCTTTGATCGTGGAGAAAAGCTCGTAAGCCTTCTAGAAGTCCACTCCACACGGATCTTGTTCGTAAAATTCCCTGAGACCAAGCCTTCTGTTGGCTTCTTTGGTCTAGGGCTTTGCGGTGACATCATATACTTCTTTGTGTAGAAGTTGCAATTCTACCTGGTGTCCCTCTTTGCTCTTGAATCTGCCAGTGAACACTGTGGTGTTATGCTCTTCTAGTTGTTCTCTTGAAAGATAGGTTTCTTTGGCGGTTTTGATTGACTTGGGGTCTAGTTGGTATGCTGGTAGCTCTTGCAACTTTTCTTCTTGGTTGAGCTTCTTCTTGGTCTTCTCTGCTGCTTGCGTGGCTCTTGTTCAGTGAATAGAGTGTCAAAGCTAGCAGATTTGATTGATTTTTCTCTGAAAGGTCCTTCAGTCTAAAATGCTGACAAATTTGATCCAATTTTTGTTAAAACAATTTTTGAACATGCATAGATGCATAAAAACATGTAAGGAACAAAATTATAAAGTCCAAACAAAAAATTGCAACAAAAGTATATAATCGCGATTATTTACAGCTGAGTAATTTTTTCAACTTTTTGCAAACTTGGTATTACAAGCTTGAAATATATACCAAATAGATACTCTGAGTGGAATATGGGCTCATTTGGATGCATAGGATGAAAATGGTGCCAAATTTAGGCTTTAGGTCTTTGAAACAGTAGATGTAAAGAGATTTTGAGATTCTGAGCTCCAAATTTGTTCAAACTTGTCTAGTGGGCTTAGCACATCATGTACTTGGATGTATGATGGAAAAATTGAAAATTTCTCCAATTTTGGCCACAAAGTAAATAATTGCGATTATTAACTTTTCTACCAAAATTGACATGTTTTGGTACAATTTGGTTCTACGCATTGTGTAGACCTTGTGTATGTGATAAAAGGTGATTTGGATCAAAAAATGTGGCTTATAACTCACAATTTAGCTTGCAAAGACTTCTTTGCGTGTTTTGGCAATTCTCCAAGTTAAATGTGATCATTTTGGCTCATACTTGAATTTTGGCATGCATTAGGTGTGTCCAAGTGATAGATAATGTGATGATGCAACTTTCAAGCAGAAATAGTGCAAAAATAAATAGTCGCAATTATTTACAGCACTCACATTTTTCTTGCAAAACTTAAAATTTTTGACACAAACACATTCTATACACCTAAAACAAGTCCTAAATTGAATTTGGTAAAGTTTGGTCTTGCCGGCATCACTTTGTGCTTTGTTGACTCTGAAATTTTTTATTTTTGTGACTACACTACCTGTTGAGTTGGTTAGTCACTTTTAAGGCTATTGACTTGTCCGCAACATAGTCATGAAGCAACTCATCCAATTTTAGCCTATTTGGAGTCAGTTTGACCTCATATGTTGAATTTGATGCTTTGTAGCCTTCGAGCCGTTTTCTTCTTTTCGAGTCTTTACCAATCGTATACATTGTGTATAGACCTCGTAGGTAAGTTGTTCGTGGAGTCAGAACCCAATTCTGGCATCTGCCAAAAACCTAGCCTAAACTTACATGAAAGTATATGGTTAAACATTCCGAACCGTATAGGCAAATATGAATAAAGTGACTTTCTTTGGGGGTTATCGTTTGTTGAGTGAGTATTATATGGTCAAAGTGACGTGATGGAGTCAGATTCTAAATTATAGATCTGAACTTGATGCATTGGTTTGAGGTCAAACACTTTCATTTGCATGTTTTGCATGCTCCTGAAAATGTCAAAAAAGTTGTTTTTGCACATGTGTGAAGTTATGGTTTATGGTTGACCTAAAGTTCGGAGTTGTTTTGCATCATGATTATGGAGTTGGGATGTTATCATATAATGTATGGGAACTCATGGATTGATGTGGATGCCTCATGTGCATGGTTATGATTGCTTTCCAGCTTTCTAAGTTAAAACTAGCACTATGTGCTAGAGAAGTGAAGTGCGGATGTGATGCATCAACTTTGCATGGTTGGATGTTGTCAAAATTGGATTTTTATATCATGATTAGTCACTGGTTGGACTCGTTTTATGCATGAAAGAATCACATCTTAAGGGTCACATGTGTGTAGACTCCGACTGATTACAGGGGATATATCAAACTCCAAGTGTGGGAGTTGGTTCAATGTGATTATGATTTATGGTTAAGGACTGAGATTCCCTCATGGATTATGGTTGATATTTAATGGTGGAAGCCGGTGTGGCTTATGATTTTTTTTCTGGATTGAGTTATGCTGCCGAAATGCTACCATAATTTTTGCAGCCATGTTATGTTCTAAAGTGGTTATGCAGGATTGGTCATGCCTCACCCAAGTAGGGTGGAGAGCTCACCCGTGTGATGTGATTGGATTATGGTTTTTGGATTGGATCATGAAGTGATCCAGATGGTTTATGGTAGACGTATAAGGGTAGAGACCCTGTACAATCTAACTGTTTGGAAAAGGAATTGTTTGTGCATCTGGGAAGTGCTACTGTGATTGGACTCATGTGTTATGTTTCTCATGGGAGAGTCGCTACAAGACTAGGATCACGTACATCACTAAGCCTCAGACTAAAGGGTCGCTGACCTAGGGGTTTGCTGGATTGGGGGTGTTGCCTAGGTCTTCTTCTTTTTGTTACGCTCAACTACACGATTAGTGCGTCGGGGTTGAATGACCTACATGGCTAATGCATTGGGGATCTTGCATTGGCTTGGCCTAAACACCCGATGCTACGTGGCACCTAAACTAGTATGGTTGGTGTTGATACCCTACCAACTACTGGTATTGGGGATCCTTGCAGAGCTCGGGTTCATGGAGGGACGCGAAGCAGCCTTGCCTATGTCTGGCTCAGATAGGATGGAGGTGTTCTGGCTTGCTCCCGGCGAAGTGAAATTCTCTCTGTCCGTAGTATAGCGGAAGTGGATGGGTGGACCGGTCGATCCCTACACAGAGTCCGGTGCTCTGCTAGTTATTTTGTCATAAATTTTTTGATGTTATGATATACCCAGATTTTGTCATTGCATTAATACATGGGTTGCCTGTTCCATTTAGATGGGCATTTAAAGATTCTCTGTTGTCAATTTCTCATGTCTCTATGCACTCTATTTCACCCTCCACTATATTTTCTCTCTCTCTCTCTCTCTCTCTCTCTCTCTCTCTCTCTTCCCACAACATGGTGTACACATATATTCACCCTCCACAATGTTATATTTTTTCTTGAGTATGCTTTCATTCATAACACCCATTCAGGGGTAGCACTAGTTGCTAGGTACCTCTGGATGCAGTCCAGCTCATGGCCTAAACTCCATGCTTGGTCGGGCACTAAGAACTCCTCCCCTATACAAATGCTTCCGCAACTCTGATGTATATTGAAAATTGTGTAAAAGTGTAAACTGTATATTATGTGCATAGACCCCTAGGGAGGGGTATCTCTCACTCACCTTGTGACCTTGTAAACAAAATTGTGCTTGTTGAAGGGCCTCAAAACCCATAATAACCATGTGTTCTCACACATTACTTAGAGTCTAATGCTTGTTCACTTGGACTGCCTCCAAAGCATTCTTGGGCATCTTCACTGCAATGTCAAATCTTGCAATAGCACCATCTACACTATGTAAGGGAGTCCACACTCCAAGCTTGCACATCCAACAACATAGTGGAATCGTATGTACAAGGAGGTGCGAAATTCAAATAGCGTATTCCAATACCTGAAGCTCCAACCTTACAACGGTACCGGTCCCCATTGTGCATGCCGTCCACAAAACCCTAGTCCTCTTCTAAAAGCCTTCCTAATTCCTCATAATGCACATCTTTACATACAAGCATTGTGGTAGTCTCCAGAAATCCAAACTCTTTAAAAATGTGCACAAAACAGTGAAAAGGCAAACACCAACTCAAGCCCACAGACCTAGAAGCTTTAGAGTATTTCAAAGAGTTTTGGACATCTATTATCATCTTTTGCTTGAAAGATGCTACCGACCACAAATCTGGCACCGGGCACACCATACTTAATAAGGAAGCTAATTTGATGGGTTCAAGCGTTCCAAACTCTTGTGTAGAAGTAGGCACAATATAGGAGTGAGAATAGAAGAAAAAACTTCTTTGAACCAATTTGGTTGGGCAAAGATGTGCGAACATTGTTGCTCCAATATCCGTATGTATAGCATTGAATGTGCCGGAGAGACTATGTAGTGGCTGCTCCTCCACCAACGTGGATGAAAATGTGACTATAAATGCATGGCAAATCTTAAGTATGAATCCATAATAACATTACACTGTGATTTCACACCTAGCTTTGTATTCTCAAAACATGTACTTACAATGTGTTGAAAATCGAGGTGGTTGTTGAAATTGCATGCTTGACATTGAGAAAACATGATGCACAATGGCTACGGTCCCCTTGTCTTTGCGGTTCTTGAAGTCAAGGAGATTTTCTTTCCAATGATGATCCAAGTTTACACAATTGTGCACACGATGAGGGCCAATAGCAGATGGTTGCATGTATACCCAAGCACCTTCGGTGCACTCTTGTGGCACCTACTCATCATCTATACCTCTAGTTTTGTGGCATGCAAGTGTTGTGACCTCATCCTTTGGCCACCTTTGCGAAGTAGAGTTGGCCATGTTGAACAAAAGAAAATTAGGAGGAGGAGCAGGACCTTGCTTGTGGCTACAATGTAGGTGGGATAAAGTGATAGGAGAAGGTGGTTAACCCTTGCTTGGTGTGGCAATGGAATGAGAAGGTGGATAACCCTTGCTTCGTGTGGCAATGGAAGGTGGTAGGGGAGGAGAGAGGAGCTTCCTTACTACATCAATGGAGATGGTGTAGAGAGAGAGTGTTGGAGTAGAGGATGAGTGTGATGGTTGCAACCAAGGAGGGGTTGAAAAAGGGGTTCTAGAGAGAGAAAATCACTTTTTGCCTAAGGACTACTTTTGGGGGGTTCTACATAGTAAAAAAAGTTTTTTCAAAAGCTCTTAGAAAAATTTAGATTTTAGGGTTTTTGTGTACATGTTTTGACTTTTCGAGATCAAAAAATGCTTTTTTTACCATAAAATAGATTTAGGGAGGTTTTAAGAAGATAAAATTTGAGTTTTGAAAATTTTGAAAAATTTCAAAATTTTGGGATTTTTTCAAAACCGGATAAAAAAGGAGGGAAGTTGGAGGTTCCATATGGCCCACTCCCCCCCCCCACCCCTTCTCACTAGGTAAGAGCCCATTAAGAAGTGTAAGACTACTTTGTCCCCCTACATTTTTGAGGGCATACAGTGTGTCCACCAACCTCTTCTCATTGGTTAGCCTCTAATTAATCTTAATCTCGAAGGGCCCCTAGAGGGTTCATATTTTTCCTAATACATTCTGACTGGAACAAACCAAGATATCAATGGCGAGTAAAAGCTCAACAACAGTCATTATTGGTAACAAAAGCTCAGGAAATCAGCGTGCTAAAGCATCCTGATGGTACAATCAAGCAAAGAGCACGCAAGCTACAAGAGTTTCTCTTTGGAAGACAGCAACAACAAGCCTCGACATCAGAAACCCTTGAGTTAATCACTCAAGACCCACCTCTTGCACAACATAATGGTTCGAACTTCATTGATCTTCAAAGCATGGTAGAGCCAACTACGCATACACACAATCATCCCGGAGTACACCATCTAGGAGGGGTGGAAGAGTATTGATTAATTAAGGGCAATGTTTGAAGAGGGAGGAAAAAAGTTTAATGTTAGCGCGCGATTTTTTGCAAAATTAACTAATAATGCCCTTATATATCATCAACAGTGAAATTTAACCGCCGATAATATCTCCCCGATGAGTGTAAATAGTGTATATACTATCAAAAAATTATCAAAAAATAGTCCTTTTTGTTTATTTTTTATCATTTTTCTTAATATTGAGACTTAAAAATGGAGAAATCCAACAAAAAACAATGAAGCTGTGTTTTTCAATGGATTTTCTTAATTATTGGATTTTCACTTTGCTTTTTTAGTGCATTTTGTTATTTTCTTTGATTTTTCTAATAAACATGTCAAAAATTAATAATAAATAGCAACGGAGCTCAGATGAAAAAAATGAAGACATGGTGGTGATAAACAAGACAAGGTAGACAAGCACAAAAAATTTCAATCAAATTGGCAGATGGAAGCGGGAAGCTTAAATTGGGCGGTCAGACCTACTTTTGCAGAATTCTTGCAGAATGAGCTACAGGGATCCGATTGGGGAAAGTTTTGAGTCTAACATAGATTTCACAGCCTAGTAGGACTAACAGGGGAATTTGGAAGAAATTGGTTCAGGAAGTCCGAATACAAATACCCAAGGTAGGCTAAATTTCTATTTGTTGCCTTTGGAGAGAGAGCATTTGACTTCTTCGCGGGTACTTTCCGGAGTCTACAGTTGTCCGTTTTCAGCATCGTCTCACAAGAGACATGAGGGTAAGTTCTTTACTCATCAATGATCCATTTTGTACGGCCGGTAGCTAGTCTAAATGATCCATTTTGTACGGCCGGTAGCTAGTCTAAACCCTAGAAAAAACCCTAGACTCCGAGCAGTGCACGGAGACCTACAACCAAAAATCGACCATAGTGGCCTGTCAGCTCAACCAAATCGGGTGAGATTCTAACTGTAGCATGCCCCAACATATTAGAACACTTCTATATTCACAGTTGACCATTCGGAAAAAATCGAGGGGGACCCCAAGTAAACAAACCATAGAACATATCAAAACAGTTCGGTTAACTCAAGACGTTGTCAGGAGTTTTTTGGAGCAAGGGATTGCGCATATGTACATATACATGCATGGTGCATCAAATAAAGAATTGCCCATTTTTCAGAGCCAGGTGGTTACGTGGGGCCCACATGTGTACAGGTAGGACAGGGTGTACATAGTGCATCGATTTTCACTATTACCAGTACCACTGTATTTTTTCTACAATAAGGAGGAGTTGGTAGCGCGTAAAAATTTTCGAGGAAGCTATCCGCGGGCCGATGACATGAGGTAAGCAGGTGCGTCACATGGCATCTAATGGCGTCAAGAGGGCGAACGGGGTCAATATTTGCACGCGGATGAGGACGGACACAACGTGGGTGTTTACTTGTGAGAGTTATGCAGAAAGGTCATCATTATGACCACTTTTTGGGGCCACTTCACGTGGTTGCGAGACGCATTATTGAAAAGAAATGAGTGCCAGGTGTGCGGATGATGCAAAAAGGTGACAACTATGCACTGCGAGGTCAGTTTTTGGCCTGTTCGGGGTCCGTTTGAGGTCATCTAAAAGGCCAAGGGTGCCCTACTAATAAAGCTAAGTGTGGGAGCTGAAAAAACGGAGAGAAGACCAGAAAAAACGTGGAGAAGAGAAGAGGAACAGCCGCAGGTGTGTTTTTGGTGTTTTTGGAGCCTGTTTTGGCCGTAAACTGCTCATCCGAGGTCGGATTTGAGCACTTTGACATTGTAGAATGGGGTTTTGGGCCGTTCCGGACACGATGACGCTGTCCATTTTGCCAAATTCCTCACTCTTTTTTTGTTGTTTTTGCTGTGTAAGTTTCTCCTATGAGCGAAGCTTCCGCTCCAATTTGTGATTGTATCTGGTATATTTTACACATTTTGTGTGAGCTATTTGCCCATTCGTGTTGGCCCAAGATCATTTGTATCATTTGTTCTCCTCTTTTGAGCTGAGTTTTTTGGGTGTGTGTGTATGTGTGTGTGTGTGTCTGTGTGGAGTGGGCAAGTTGGATAGTTTCTCTCCTCTCACTCCATAGGTGTGTTTCCTGTCTCAGCCAGGTGTGTTGTGTAAGCCGAGTGGTGCCCCCTAGTCTGTGTGTGTATCTTCCCAAGAGTGTGTGTCGGGTCGTTATAGAGGCGTTTTGTGTTTTTCCATCCCGCTCACATTCTTTTGGTGCCCCCACGGAGGATCTTCTTCGAGTACCTTCTGCTTCGAGCTTCAAGCTTCGAGATTCGGGATTACAGGTTGTAGGTTGCAGGTTACAGGTTATAGGTTACAGGGATAGGTACAGGTACAGGTACAGGTGATTCACACAGGTACAGGTAGCTGGAGTACAATGATATACTAGCATTGGTGTCACTTGCAGTTGTTGTGGGTATGCATCACTTGGCGCTTGTTTGAGCGCATTGTCTGCTGGATTGTACGTTACTTGTGGAAACTGCCATTGTACGCATTTGTGGAGCCATACTTGGTTGTATTTGGCAGTCCCAGCCATTTCTGAGACTTGGTCTAGAAGATAGTCATTTCTGAGACTTGACTATACGCGATTTGCATTAGCCTTCGTGTGAGGGTCGATAGCGTGAGGTTTTTATTGAGCTGGGGGATTCTCAAATGTGGAGATCCTTTCAGTGATATAGGTAGCTGGAGCACCCCTTTTTGTGACCTCGCCATAGGCTATGTACTAGTGAGTCCTACTTGATGCTCGGGTTCTATTGTTGACAGTTTATGCATACTTGTCAGGCTCTGGGCATTTGTTGACACCATCAGATTGTAAAGCATTTAAAGTGGAAAAATTACATCTTTGCTCTAAAATTGATTTTGACACCATCAGATTGTAGGCGAGGCTGAGGGGAGGTGTTTTGCATGTTCTATCCCCATTTTTGTTAGTGAGGTACACCGATCGTGATCGGTGTACCACCACCAAATTGTGATTTGACCATATGGCTTTGTTCCTGACCTTGTGGGGAGCACATTGATGCGTTCTGTGCCTGAAAAAAGTTTTGTTTGGATGCCTCTAAGGGCCCTTGACCTCTTTGACCCGATCTGACTTTGATTTGATCCCTTCGCCCGTTTGTGCAATGATTCGCGCTTGCATGAGTAATAGACTTGATCTTTACTTGATAAGGAACATACCTGTGAAATCTGGTGTGAAATGCTGGCTCCGACCGTCCGTACGGGGTAGAAACGTGGGAGCTCGCTCTAGGGCAAAAAGCTCTCTCCTTCTCTCTCAAAAGGTGAAAATGAACAATGAGCTAGAGTTTGGTCTACCTGGCCTATATCTTCCGGAGATTTTCGTGAAACAGGGCTGATTTTCCTCACATTTGATCCCGATATAATCTGCATACCACTTGTGGGTCGAACCGCTTGTCGTTCCGGCGTCGTATGACCATTTGATGCGATTTTGGCGAAATGTAGTCATGATTATAAGGCTGAAATTTGACATCTTCAGATTAGCTTCATATCTTCCATGCTTGATAACCTTATCATGATACTTCGGCGTTTGCTTCCAGAACTTGATTCCGACACTTGTGAGCAAGATTTTTAAATTTTTGATGTTTTATTAACAAAAATCAAACAAAATAAATTGAAAATACTTATTAACTGGCAAAAATTAGCCAAAATTGTTGTACTCACCCCTAAGCATATATTTTCTCTAGAAGCATCCCAATGCTCCGGATTTTGTCATTACAGCTCATTATTATGCTAGTCGGATGATACAAAAACGCTAAAATTGCCAGGTTTTGATCGAATATGTTCGAAATTGAACTCTAAATAATGAAAAAACACACACATTATGTACATATATACACGCTGGATCCCTTAATGGCCCTGATTGTTGCTAGATTCATCAATTACTCCCCCCTTCCTTGTCTGAGTTGTCCCGGACGAAGGTTGGGTGCATGTGCATAGGTTTGGAATTTTTGTCTATGCATGGCCGTGTAATGTGGCCCTATTCTAATGTTTGAGACAATGCGTTGGGTAACAAGGTGCTGTGCAAGATACGGGGACTGAATGTAGTTTTTAGTGGTTTTTGATGGCGAGGGGAGCTGTTTATGGAACAGAAGAGCTTGCAGTCGAATTGCTCTTTGCTTGATTGTTGGTGTTGTGATGGAAACTTTTTTTGGAACCCATTTGTATGCAGTTTGTTGCATCTTTACAGATTCTACTTTAGTTTTCACAGGTTTCCAATGCCATTTTGGAGGTTCAGGCTTCTTGTTTTGAGTTTTGGGTTTCCTTTCGAGCTCGGTTGCCGAATCTTTAGTTTTATCCAGTTTTGGCTGCCATTTCCACTTTGAAGGAACTTCTGAAGGTCTTTGAGATGATGTTGCTTCCGTCTGGAGTTTGTCCTTAGGTAGCCATATCTTGCTCGGTTTATTGGTCAGCAATCTTTTCTTTATCCGTACTTTCCGAATAGCCTTTTGTGGTGTTTTTGGCTGATTAGCCTGTTGCTTTTTGTCGATGGGGATACTTGGCCACGAGTGATTTGTTTTGGCAAATGGAGTCATGTACACGTTAGAGTCGTGTGTGTACCTTAACGCATGTTCTGACCATTCATTGATTGCATTGTACGTTCTCATCCATGGAACTCCCAAGCATATTGATTCTCTGATTTCTCCGTCTTTCATTACGAAAAATTGATGAGGACAACTATTTCCATCAAGATTGATTGGTAAGTTTACTATCCCCAATGTTGGCATTGTTGCACCGTTTGCTGCTTGTAGATCACGTGTAAATTGCACGAGGGATTCATTTGTAAGCATCCTGTAAGTGGAGAAGTTGACCGCATTGACTCTTGCTCCAGTGTCAATCAATGCTCGTTGATATCTGTCATGCGGGAGTCCGACATTGATGCGAACATCAATTTGGGTGATAGGGAGCGGATCTCCTATGAATTACCATGAATTCATCCAATAGGAATTCGATCACCTCATTGATGAAGTGAGTTCATCTATCGCTCACTAGCTCAATTGGTAAGCCATATCTGGTGAAAATGTTCTTATACAAAAACTGTGTTGTCGTTTTTGCATCATTTCTGGTTGTCGCTTTAGCTTCCACCCATTTTGTTAGATATTCTTTTGCCACAATAATGTATTGAGCATGCGTTTTATATCCCGGAGGCGCTATCGGTCCTACAAAATCTATTCCCCATTTCGCAAACGCTCTTGCCCCCATCATTGGCCTTAAGAGCATATCATCTCGTGCTCTAGGAATTTTTGTTTTCTGGCAATCATCACATCGTTTCACAAACTCTTCAGCGTCCATGAATAGTGTAGGCCACCATATGCCTGCAGTAAGAATTGCTTTGGCCATTTTGTCAGCTGAAAAATGTCCACCATCTTGTCCACCGTGTGCTTGCTCTAAGATAGGAATGTATTCCTCTTCAGTCGTGCACATTCTCAATTGATTGTCTTTTCCCCTCTTGTAAAGAGTGTCCTCAATCAGTACATAGTTTTTTGCCTCTTTCATGATTGTTTTGATACGTGATCTACTCATCCCTTCAGGAAGTATCCTAGTGGTGAGGTATTAAACAATGTAGTTACTCCATCGAGGTGCTACAGATAATCTGAATAGAGCTGCGTGCTCTATTGGCCTGTGAAGTGTGCATTTAACAAAAGATTTGACATGCATATGAACATTATGTCACATTTTTTGCCAATACACACCCATTCTCATCAATCTCTGATACATCTGTGCATGCCCATTGTGAATCCCCGTTGTTTGTACATGAGCTTGGTTTAGGTACAATTCCCGTTCACTCAATTCAACACAAAGCCTAAGGATTTGATCCGATCCCTGTTTGTATAGCCTGCCCGCCAACATTACCAATGATCTGGATGTTGCAATGGTAGATGGTTGTCTTGTCACATTCAATGACCCGATAGTCAGCAAAGGAATTACATCCTCGCTCCATCTTGGTACCATTTCTATGCTGAAAAGATATGCATCTGGCAAATCATCATCAACTCCTACAGGGTTTTCCCCATGCATCATTCTAGATAA
The DNA here is from genome assembly GCF_014529385.1 of Adiantum capillus-veneris. Taxonomy (NCBI): domain Eukaryota; kingdom Viridiplantae; phylum Streptophyta; class Polypodiopsida; order Polypodiales; family Pteridaceae; genus Adiantum; species Adiantum capillus-veneris. The sequence goes on from NC_140960.1 coordinate 49,620,375, forward strand.
ATGATCTGCTCTTTGGTGTGTAGTTCCTTTCTTGACTACTACCGTGAAGTCAAACTCAATCAGTATGATGAACCATCGAACAATTCTCCCCGTACTGCAAGGTTTGTTTACTAAGTACAACAGTGCTTGTGATCAACGAAGAATACAAATTTATTGGAAAGTAAGTAGTGTCTAAACTTTTTCACCGCATAGACCATACCCAATCCTTCCCTCTCAATTGTTGTGTAATTCTTCTCTGCATTGTTCAGTTGTCTACTGGAGTAACTTATTGGAAAATCCACGTTGTTCTCCCCAGGTTGTGCAAGTATGCATCCTATTGCATACGCTGATGCATCTACGTGGATGTGAAATATCTTCTCCCAATCCGGAGCCTTCAAAATTGGAGCGGAAATTAATCTCTGCTTCAAAGTTTGAAAAGCTTTCTCGCACTCATCCATCCACTCAAATTTAGTTATCAGCGCATAAAGTGGTTTTACAATTATAGCGTATGAGTAGATAAATCTGCGATAATATCCACAATGGCCCATAAATTCCTGTACCTCTTTCACCTTTACTGGTTGTGGTAGATCAACAATGACGTTGATCTTCTCCATGTCTGTCGAAATACCGTTTTTGGACACTATATGTCCCAATATTTTTCCATGTCTTACCATGAAGACATATTTCTCTGGATTCAGGCAAATCCGATACACTCTGCATTTTTCGAACACCTTGGTCAAGTGCTCTATGTAATCCAATCTTACAAGAGAGTGAACGCACAGGTCATCCATGTAAATTTCTAAGAACTGTCTTAGATATTCTTTAAAAGCATGACCCATCATCCTCTAAAATGTGACTGGTGCATTTGTTAAGCCAAAAGCCATTACCCGAAATGCAAAAATACCCCATTCAGTTGCGAAAGCTGTTTTGTGCTGATCCTCTGGCTTTATTGCGAGTTGGTTGTAACCCGAACATCCATCTAAGAAGCTATAAGCCTCTTTGCCTGCCACCCTTTCTATTACATGATCAGTAATGGGTAGGGGATAGTTGTCCCGAATTGTAGCAGCGTTTACTTTCTTGAGATTGACGCACGCTCTTAACTTTCCATTTTTCTTTGGGACCACCACAATCGGTGAAACCCAATCGGTGTGCTCAATTTCATAAATAAACTCTGCCTCCTTAAGTTTATCTATCTCCTCCTTGATCTTTTTCGCAAACGTTTCATTGTAAGTATAGGGACATTGTCTGTTGGGTTTAGTGTCATTCTTAAGAGGTATTTTGTGTTGACAGATACTTGGATCCACCCCCTTAAGATCTTTGTATGACCATGCAAACACATCTCTATACTGTTTAAGAGTAGCTAACAAAAGATTTTCCTCATCTTCACTATGATCCGTGGCAATAATGCAGGTTTGGATCTTCTCCTGGCTCCGCTAGATCTATTCGTTTGGATTTTTCAGGACCGTCGTATGATGTACCCAGTTCCTTCAATTCCCTCATAGGTTGTTGCACTATGATTTTCCTATCTTGTATGGTATACTTCTTATAATGGGAAGGTGCATCCATCTTGTCAGAACTCGTGTCCTCATTTGTTTCAAAGTCAGTCGTCCATATGTCTCTGAGGGTTCTCTTGAGCTTATTGTACTCTGTTTTCCTCTCTGTTTTGGTCATTCTAGACCCTGTTTTCCCCCCTTCTTGCGACTTAGCTGTTTGCTTTCGTGTTTGTTCTTCTTGTTGTTTTTCCACGGTTTAGTTTCGATAAACCGGCCTGTGACCTCGTCCTTAACACAATCATCAGCTTTGACAAGTTTTAGATATCCCGTTCTGTCATTGACAAGAGGCATCGGATTATGCTTATTTGCCCTTGATTTCCTCATTCTCTTGGATTTATACTGCTCTTTTCGATTAGATTTTTGGTTAGGAAACTCGTAAAACCTGTCCTGCCTCGATGTGTATTTCCTATTCGTCTCTAATGCACTTGATCTCTCATCATTAGCCTCTATCAGTTGGATTTCATCGTCCAGTGATGGAAGATCACAGCTTAGTGACCGCAAATTCCTCCTCCGTTCGATTCTTGTCGTTCACTATAGATATCTCATCAATTATTCTTTTACACTCGGTCTCACGTGATGGTTCTTCTTGTTCCTCGCTCTCCGATCCTGACTCGAGGATGACGCTAGCCATTTGCAACGTTACTAGGTCGTATCCTTCTTTGTCACAAAAATTTGTAGGTGTGCATTCGTTACACATACGTCCAAGGTTGACAATATTTGAGTCCACCCGAATGGCTCAAATAAATGTTCCGGGAAAGGTTCTGGGAAATAAGCCTCGTCTTCTACGGATCTTTCCAAAACGCATTCCTCTTTGATTATGTCGCCACAATCAGATGCTCCACACATCCAGACATGCGCTTTCGTTTGCATCCATGCAGGTATTTCTTTTTCATTTAGAGTGGTTGAATTAAATTCTTGCACTGGTGTTTTTGCAACGTCTCTATAGCTATGATCCTTCATGTTGATTTTCGTTATTAGCTCTTCGTGCCTTAGGTAGATTTGGTCGTAACCCCAATCTTGTATCATTTTGAGTTGACGCATAAATGGTCGTCCCAAAATAATGTCAAAGTTGTTCGTTTTTCCGAAATCCACCACAGCAAAGGTGTGCTCATAGTTAATTCCACACGAAGTTACAACTATTTGGTCCAGGATTCCCAATGGTCTCTCTACATACCCATCTACGAGTTGCAGTTTCATTCTCGTTTTCCTGAGAGCTGGACGGCCCCATTTCTCCCAGATTTGCTTTGTAGTTATCGCCACTCCCGCTCCACTGTCTAGGATAGCTATCATTTTAATATCCTGATATTCAACAGGTAAGGTTGTATTACCCTCCTCGAATTCACAATAATCTCCGACCTTGTTTATGGGCACTGGTTAGGCTTTGGGCTGACTTTTCTGTTTGTTTTCTTCTCCCGTAGGGTTTGTCAGAAGAGGAATCTTTACTCCTTTGTGCTCCATATGTTTCCCCATGTCTTCCCATAAGTGTGGCCTGACTCTCAAGAGTTCAGACAGCGTGATTGTGCATGTTATAGGTGTCGATAGCATCTCTTGAAGACTTTTTGAGTCAACCATATGTGGAATAGTTCTCATCTGGGATGGAACTAACCTTATCTCCGATTGTGACTTATGTTCACCTATAAATGAAGGCAGGGTTTTCAAGGATTGGGCTTTGTTTTCCACCGAAATCTCCGTTCCTGCATCCCCATACAGCGATTGTATATTGGCTGGATAAAATCCGTTATCCAGGTTAATTTCAGGAATTGGAGCAGACTGTAACGTCGCGCTTCTGTTCTTTCTGTTTCTAATTGTTTCCCATAAGTGTTGTGGCCATTGTTCTTCAACTTCTGGAATTGGCATTATTGTCATTGACTTAGCGTCATCAGTTGTGCTCGGCACCACTCGATGATCCAGTGATAATATCGTTTCAGGCCTGGGTTCGTTTGCTTGTTTTGGTTCATCGATTTTTAGTTTTTCTCGCTCTTTGTGAATCAACACTTCTTGTTCTGGGGTTCTAGCCATCTTAGGTTCTATCAATGCCTGGGCTGTTTCAATGAGGTGTTTACACATTTTCAAACGCTTCAATTCCACTATGGTTGAGGATAAGTTAACCATCTCTGCTCTAAAGTTTGGTTTGTTTTTAGCCTTGCTTCGTACGCTTGTAATAGAGCATCTAACGGCTCTAGCACTTTCTCAACCAAGACTAATCCCCCTGAGGACGCTTTCCTCGGCTTGTTGTTAACCTCAGCAGTTTTACTCTCTCTCTCTCTTGTTTCAGTTGCTCCTTTGTTTCATGCAATTCATTTTGCATGGCAATTTGGCTGTTCACCCTTCTTGTTTTCATCCTGTCTCGTTTCGCCTTCCAGGATTTTCGCTGGGTTCTCACGGATAAACTCTCATTTTTTGTGGGTATAGGCAACTCTACCCTTTCCTCCACAGACTCGTTTTTCCTTAAGTCCTTGGCTTGGGCTCTGGTTATCGCATTGATTTGGATCATGGGATTGGTTTCTGATCCGCTGCTTGCACTTGGTATCACCCCCACAATATTCATAGTCGCTTTTCCCTTATTGTCCGGATTCTTTGAGCAATCTAGAAATATGTGATTCACACCACATTTGTCACAAAACCCAAAAATTTTCACTCTTTCGCCTTTGAAAGGACATTTACGCTCCCAATGATCCGTACTTCCACAGCTATAGCACTGTCCAATTGGTGTTTGATTTTGAGGACGTGGTCCCATAACTTGTCTTGCTCTATTAGGATATCCTCTTGGTTTGTAATTCTGGTTCGCAATGAACATTAACGTTCTTTCGTCTACCAAATATTGATCTCTCGAAGGTTGTGCTACATACGTTGGTGGTGCCATACCCTCGCTATTTTCCCACGGTTGATAGGCTTTGTCTGCATACATTTGTGATTCAGGTTCCGTTGCGTAAGGCTCATTCGGTTCCTCAAAATAAGGAACTTGAAGTGTACTATTTGTTCCTGGTGATGCTTCACAAGGTTGAGTATACCTAATCATGGCCCTATTTTCCTCTGGTAATGGAGGTTGTTGACCCAACACAGGTTGAGGTCTGTCTGCTCCTGCTACCAGATTCATATTTGGTTCAACTTGATATCTTGGAGGAGGTGGTTGGGATGGTCCAGCTGGAGGTCCATATGGTCTTTCCCTCACATAGTTCTTGTTATAAAAACACTCTTCTGTGCTATGATTTGTCCATTTTTGTTCTATGGCGCACCATTTCAGTACTCCTCCATTCACAACTGGTGCTTTCGGCTATTGTGGGCACCACAGCGTCGGATGATCCCCCCCACATATGTCACACTTCCTCGTCTGAGACTGTCTCATCACCGGATTTGATCTCATATGTTGCTGCATTCTCTTCGTTACCTCCTCTAGCAATTGATCAGCTGTTAGCATCAAGGACGCCTGGGCATCTTTCTTGGTAGAGGGTTTGCTTTTAATCGATGAAGAGCCACTGGTTACTGAATCAGTATCCTCTGACACTTCCCCATATGCTTTGGAGTTATCGACAAGATATAACGCTTCCCTTGTAACCTGTTGAAATGTGCTACATGATTTCAAGTGAAGGTCCTTTTTCAAGGTTTCATTCCTAAGTCCTTCAACGAAGAGCATAGACAATCTCTCATCCTATGGTAATTCTCTCCTCGGGCACCTCTCAATGTATTGCTTGAATCTCAAGGTTGCTTCCTTCACTTTTTCATTCTCCCTTTGTTTAAAAGCGTATATCTGCGATACAATATTATGCTTTATACCCCGTTTTGAGAATTCTTCCATGAACTCGCGCAATACATGTTCAATATTCGGACAAGTTTCAGGGTTTAAAGGTTGAAACCATGTTAAGGCCGTCCCTTCCAAGGTCAGTCCGAATCCTTCATATTGAGTATGGAAATCAGTGATCTATTCTTCTCTTAAGACTTGCTTGAAGAGCGATACATGTGCATATGGATCCCCCGATCCGCTATACTTCTTCGACATGCACTTCCCTACTTGGGATGGCCAGATTCGTCTACGGTCTGCGTAATCAATCTCATTGCTCCCGTGTCTCGACTTAATCATTCTCGTGCATCATGGAGGTCGTAGGTTGCTCTCGTTGGCTCCCCCGTCCCAAATCTACTACTAGGAGGCAAATGTGATGGGGTGGCTGTAAATGTCGGACCTACAGCCGTATGTGTAGAGATAGGAACTGCACTACCTCGATTCGTAGCCATTGATCCTTTGGAATTTAATGTTCCCATGGGGCTTGGCATCGAATAATGAGGTCGGCTGAAAGAATCAGCTACATGAGTCCTCCCTCCACCTGTGGTCAACAGTTCTGGCATGATAGTTGTAGGTGCTGGTCTTAGTGGGCTTGGAGTGACATAATACTGATGAAGTGGTCCCCAAAGTAAGTATATACTTCCAATTATTTTTTATCGATTGCCGCATATCGTCTTCCATACTTATCGTATGCTGCAATTTTCGTTTCCGCTCCCTCTGTGTAGGTGAAGACATAAGGTCTTTTCCACTCAGTTATCTCCCCGACGTAGGGTTCCTCGCATCTATAATAGAGATCTTGCTCTTCATTATTATACTTGTATAACCCCAAGTAGACATTATCCGTGTTGATTCTCAACATTTCGTTTTCTCGCCTTAATCTTGCATTAGGTAAGCTCATTGTTGGTGCCTTTTCCTCATGTTCCTCGTCTATTTGGTTTTTGTGCCCATCAATCCCCACTTGTCTACAATGTTAGGATTCAGGACTACCAAGTACATGATACCCTCGTCGTCTAGGTACCTGTCTCCGCTATAGCTCACAGGCACTAAGTCCTTGAACTCACTTGGTCTATCTTCTATTTTCACACAGTAGCGGTCCATACCATCTTTGTATATCTTGGCACCTTGCTTGTTGTCATATTGATACTTGATGAACAATAGCTTTAGTGTGACCGAGGGGTCTGACGGTCCTGCTGCCATGTTTTCTCTTCCATTTAGTTTTGAGTGTCCCAAGTGTTCTGTGAAATACTCGGAAGATCTCTCTGAAGAAGTATCGGAGACGCCTTCTTCAAGGATCGTCTCTAACGGTCGTACTATCCCTTGGTTTACACTCTCCTCTGTTGATGCAACACTTGTTTGATCCACTAAATTCAGGTGTCTGGTGTTGATTTGTTTTCCCGATCTCAAAAACATGAAGAAAGTGGGATTTACTGACTGAATCCAAACCTCTTACCTGGAGATCGGTCTAATCTTCCAATTCCTGCGACTGCATGGACTGTTACTTGATCGGTCTCTGCAAATGAATACACTGGATGGCTATGAGATCACTGTATCATTCCAACTGTCAGCAGATTCAACACTTCAAAATGATCTCAACACAATTTTGCTTGCAGATTATTGACAGTATGTCCAATTTGAGTTTTGACAACTCCTGGTATCTTATATAGTCTAGTTCTATGAACATGTCAGAAATGAACTCGATCTGGGCCAGAGGTGTTGAGATGTCGAGCTCTACATCTTGAGCTGGCATCCACTACGGGTCTTGGCCGCTTACGACATTTACTGACTGGCGCGTTAGGTGACCGACACGGAGGATCTATGCCAGTGATTCTACAGCTGGACTACACTTATAGTGCCAGCCTAGTACGCTTCTAGCGAGTTCACACTTAGTGACCGCATGTACATATGTGCTACTTTTTAGTTTTATCACTTAGTCATTTTGTACTCTCTTTTCTGTGAGAAAAAGAAGAAGCTTTCCATCTCTGTGTGCTTTGTGCTTGTCTTGTGTAGCTCTCTTGCATCCTCTTTCTTTACAAGAGGTACACCGATCGCGATCGTACTTCTGAGCCCAAATAATATGAAACTTCACCAACTTGTTTACAAGGCTATTTTAAGACTACCTGCCAGACACTTGTATTTGGACTCAAAAAAGTCAATTTTTTACCATTTCTTGGTTGGAAGTGTCTGTTTTCCCAAATTTATCATTTTGACTGGATTTTGATGTTTGATTTGGGATTTGAGAGATACCTGGGGTTGTCCTGTGTACAAGCTATCCCTCTGTATGGTTCCTTCCCAGTTTTGATGTGTTTTGGTCTACTGAAAGTCAATTTCTAAGCCAGTTTAGTAATTTTTGACTTGGATCTGTATTCAGATGGTTTGACAGGTATTTTGAGGTTTCTCGCTCTAGGTCCTTTAGACTTTTATGTTTGTATACACATGGGGATCCCACAGATAAAATATGGTCAAAATCTAGCACTTAGGTACACCGATCGCGATCGTACTTCTGAGCCCAAATCAGACCAAATTTGGTATGCTTGTAGACACTGATGTTTTAAGGCTATCCCCAAAGTCTTTTTGCATTTGGATCACCAAAAGCCAAGATTTTGCACTTTCTGGGTCTGTCAGGCTAGTTTTATGGATGATAGTAGACAGGTTCAGTAAACAAGCTCATTTTATACCTGTCAAAAAGACTATCAAAGCCCATCAAATGGCAACCCTCTTCATTTCACAAATTTTCAAGTACCATGGCTTGCCAATGTCTATAGTGTCTGATAGAGATCCTAGAATGACCAGTAATTTTTGGAAGGGTCTCTTTGAGAATCTAGGAACAAGGCTAAACTTCTCTTCGGCCTATCATCCACAAACGGATGACCAAAGTGAAATAGCTAACCTAACAATTCTCGATCTACTAAAAGCATATGTAAAGGAATTAGATCAAAGATCCCAATGGGGGAAGTACTTACCCTTAGTGGAGTATGCTTACAATAACACTGTACATACTTCCACGGGAAAAGCACCTTTCGAGGTAATTGAGGGAAGATCAAAAAGTCCCTTGCTACTTAAGGTACATGGGAAGATCTTCGCTTCAGATGAGTATAGCCGAGACCTACAAGAATCTTTTCAAAAGATTAAGGATGCTATCTCTATCTCACAGCAAAGGCAAAAGGCTGATGCTGACAAGCAGAGAAGAGCCCAAGCCTTTAAAGAAAATGATTGGGTCTTGTTAAAGTTTCCCAAGGCTCGATTAAGGTACACGACGGGCAAGAATCCTACGGACCACCAAAAGTACTATGCTAAACTAGCAAAAAGGTACTATGGTCCCTTCCAGATTCTTAGGCCAATCAATCAGATGGCCTATCAACTCAAGTTTCCCAATCATTGGCTCATACACAATGCTTTCCATGTGAGCCTATTAAAGCCTTACAAAGGAGAGCCACCTCAAGAACCAACTATTGAAGACTCACCGGAGATCGGGGACCAAGAGGAGGTGTTGCAGCCCGAGTCCATTCTCCGACATGAAGACAAAGTATTAAGAGGTGGTAAGACTATCCGATGATATCTTATTAAGTTTAAGAATTATCCTTTTGAAGATGCTAGATGGATGTAAGGCATACAATTAAAGGATAACCTAAACCTTGTCAATGCTTACAATGCTTCCCAAGAGTAAGCAAATGTACAAAATGTTAAAAATAAACAAAGTTTTTTTTTTGTCGTATAAGACTCTCCTTTTCTTTATTGTGCACAAAACTGAAGTAGTATGCATGCTTAGATCAAGTTTGCGGAGACGACGTCTCCCAAACACCAAGTAGAGCTTGTCACTCTACTATGGAAGATTGATAGGACTAATGTGCATACATGCTTGCGGCAGCCTCAGGCTCTCAAGCCAAATGGACTAGTCATCCATTGTGGAATGATGTCGTAGGGTAACATAGGGATCCTCTACCCGCTAAGAAAAGGACTCATGAATATGCTTTATCTTCTCTACACCATAGTCGAGGACGACTATAATTTCAAGAGAGAGGTAATGTCATAATAATCAATATCTAATTCTCCTAAATGATTTTCTCATATTAAACTGATCATTTAATGTGGGGAAGTGCCAGGGGAGAAAACGCTAGAATATTGGTTAAGCTAGCAAACCGGCCATAGTAGGGATCCAAAGGGGGGGCCATCTGCAAAAGAGCCATGTGCAACAATGGGCTAAAAAGACCTTAAGGTTCAGCCCATTAAGACTTCCAAAATGCTAAGGTTCCAAAATTCAAAGGTTGTGTCCAAAGGTCAACCCTAGGGGAAATTGGATGCTTTGTGTGTAACTAAAAAGTCTTTGCATATCCCTACATGGGAGGGGGCGAGCCCTTCTTCTAGGGGATGAGAGATAAAGTCACACACACACACACACAGGCTCCCTTTACACAAAGGGAATTAGGGACACATGTCAGCTCCCTAGCCCAGATGCCCACAAGGTGTGCCCAATTCCTATTGGATGGCCTTGGAGGTGGACCAATGAGAATTAGGCTAGAGTAAATCTAGTTTAATTAATTTAAAAACACTTAATAAAAGAACCAATGAGAATTAAGTCTCCTAGAAGACTATTGGACAGTCTCCCAAGGGGTCCAATGAGCATTCAGGAGCCCAATGGCTTGCCTGATTCCTATTGGCCAGGAGGCAAAGGGGTCTAATGAGAGTTTAGTTTAATTATTAAATTACCTAAAGCTCTCACAAAAGGGGAAAGGGGGACACATGTTAGAAGTCTATCACTTATGCTGCTTAATAGCCATTGGCTTGACTTGGGGAGGTCCAATGGGGAGCCTGCAAGAGCAAATAGCAAGAGGGCTGGCCCAAGAGAGAGAGAGGGGGCTGATTTCTACAAGGCATTATCACACACACACTCACACAATCTCATGTGTGAAGAAAGAGAAGACTATCTCTTCCCAAGCTTTAATGGAGAGCTCATCACCTACTCCAAGCTTGTGAGATAGAAGCCTACATCGACACACTCTTGGCTTGTGGATGCAAATCCAACCAAGAGTGTGTCGATGTAGCCTTCTATCTCACAAGCTTGGAGTAGGTGACGAGATCTCCATTAAGTCTTGGGAAGAGATAGTCTTCTCTTTCTTCACACATGAGATTGTGTGAGTGTGTGTGTGATAATGCCTTCCAAAAATCAGCCCCCTCTCTCTCTCTTGGGTGAGCCCTCTTGCTATTTGCTCTTGCAGGCTCCCCATTGGACCTCCCCAAGTCAAGCCAATGGCTATTAAGCAGCATAAGTGATAGCCTTATGACATGTGTCCCCCTTTCCTCTTTTGTGAGAGCTTTAGGTAATTTAATAATCAAACTAAACTCTCATTGGACCCCTTTGCCTCCTGGCCAATAGGAATCAGTCAAGCCATTGGGCTCCTCAATGCTCATTGGACCCCTTGGGAGACTGTCCATAAGTCTTCTAGGAGACTTAATTCTCATTGGTTCTTTCAAGAGCCAAGCTTCAATGCCTACTCATATCCTCTATCAAGCTAATTACTAAGCTAAATCTATGCTAATATGAGTGATTATGTGAGGAGATGTACATCTTTCTCGTGCGATACTCCTTCTTCCTCTCAATCTACTCTCATACCTTGCTAGCTCTCACCATCTTCGAAGGTGTGTGAGGTCTTGGGTCTGAGAACGGGGATAATTAAAGTTGTGTTTACTAAGTGTTTTGCTTAGTGCATGAAGCTTTCATCTTCATTGCACTAGCTAGTCTTGAAGGAACACAAAGAATTGTATTGTACAATGTCTCTCTTGATGGGAGAAACCATAATACAAAGCCTTTTGGAGGGGGGACCGGCTCCATGCAAATCCGGTCCTCAACTGTTGTCAATAGCTTAATTTCTCTCTCTTTTGAAAGTATTGTTGATGCTATTTAACTAGCTGTTATGCTTTTTGTTGCTCTCTCCACCCAAGCACTCTTGTAATTCTCATTAGGAATCTATTCTAATGAAATGCCCACTATGTTCATGCTAATTTCCGCTACACATAAGTTTTTAGACCATTAAAGGTTACAAATGCTCTCAAATATAATCAGTTAAGTACATCAAACTGAAACATATACATCATTCATATCCTCATGAGCCTCAGCGGCACCAATTATAACATAATGGCCCTCAATGAATTCTAATTGTATCCAAGCATCAATTTAGAGTATTTAAATCCTTTTAAACTAATTGTTAACTGAGTCAACGTTAGTTAACATGAGCTGCTAAAGATTGAAGACATATGGATGCACATCGAAGATCAACATGAAGAAGCAGTAAATATTGGAGCTACATATTTTTCACGTTTTCCCAAAATGGTCATGTTGTAAATTCTCGATTTATCTCAAGCCATTGTAATATTTTAATGTGTTACGGGCTCAAGGGAGTTCCAAGATGCAAAGAACAAGTCACTTAGTGTGCCTAGGTAGCAGATTCAGTAAGTGGTGGAGCCCTAAAGGCCTTGGGTGCTCGGACATTGCATATTTTTACCCTAGGTATATAAGGCAGTGTGTAGAAGAAATCATTTGTTGAGAGTACTCTTTGGTGAGAGCTCTTGAAGTGTGTGGCTATGGAGTCCTTGAGATTCTCCTTGCTCATGTGACTTGGTTAACACTAATCAATGCTTAATTATCTCTCACTATTTTTCTCTCATGCTTCTTATGATTGCCTATGCTTAGATTAAGTAGATTGTAACTAATTAGTGGTTTATCCCTCTCTAATCTTGTGTGATTGCCCTCTTTTGCTTGTGTGTGCATGTATGTTTAATTAAAGTGTGGTGCTTGATAGATCTATGTGTATGTGCTTGCAATTAGTGTGTTGCATGATAGGATTAGTGTTGTGTGCATCTTGCAATCGTTAGTGTGTGTGATTGGTTTGATTGGAGGTGAAGGGAAGTGGATATTGAGATTGCCCATCATTGTGGCTTAGCTCCTCCATAGGCCAAGAAGCTCACCTCATAGAGTTAACCATTCATATTACCATGATTAGCTCACTAATCGTGTGAGTGTTTCCATACCCTAGCCAGGTAGCTCATCCCTCCGGATTGATAATTTTTTTGGTCATTGGAGCTATTGCAACGATAAAACGCCCAACATTTGGTGCCGTTTTTGGGGACGATGCCCTATGCTAGTGTAATTTTGGCATAATCAGATGTGCTTCGTCACTAATTTCACTTGTGTGTTCATGGTTTTGTGGATTTTGGATGTGTGTGCATGAAGCAATGTGCTCATTATTCCCTAATTTGTCACCATATCTTGCTCATTGTGTGTTTACATACTCTACACTAACCCCTTGCTAATTTCACTAATTTTTGCTAGCTTACATACTAATTTCGTATGAATGATTGGAGCTTTCAACCATTCAATCGATCTTCAATGGAAAGGTAATCAAGGTGGTATTCTCAACTTCCCTAGAATCTAAAGATGTGTAGAATTGTGTAGAGACTCCACCATGATGCAATGTAATGTTGATGCTATGTTATTGCAATGCAGTGTTGATGATATGATGCTATGAAATTTTTGGATTGTTTGTTTTCATGCCGTCGTAATGCCAAAATTTTCAGATTTGATGGCGTATGAAATTGACAAGTTCAATTGTTAATTGGTGAATATGCGTTGCTAATTGTGTGCCTAATTGATCTAATTGCATGCTTGAATGGTCAATTGCAAGTGTGTGTGTACTAAAATCAAGTGTATGTGCATTTAATTGAGTGTGTGTATGCTTAATTTTAGGTGTGTATACATTATTTTGCCTTGTTTGTGCACCTAAAAATCAATGTGTGCTTAATGATTTTTCAATTGTGATGATTGATTTGTGTTTTGCTCATGCCCAACTAAAGATTTGTGAAATCGCATTGCAATTTTGACAAGATTTACCCTTTTGTGTGCGTACCTGAAGATTGGTTAAAACTGCCAATTTATTAGTGTGTGCCTAAAAGGTACTTAATATGCATTATTAATTCAATGTTTTGATTGCATGTTTTATGTGTGTAATGGTCAATTGCTACGTCTTTTGAGCTTAAAACAAGGATTTACACACTCTAAATGCGTCAAATTTTGACCTAGTTTTGTCGATTTAATTGCCTACTTTGGATTTTATTGATCAAATTATTTGACAATTGAATTGATTTGCTTTTATATGGCTGCACTAATCCCATATGTGTGGAGAATTGTTTTAAAAAATGGTATTTTTTGGATAATTTTTTCAATCTTTTGGTAATTTTGCTAATTTTTTATTTATTCCATAAAAAATTGATATCTTCCAATCTTTACAAGTTGTCTTAATTGTGTGTTTACGGCTTGATTTTGAGCGCATTTGGGCTTTCATTCATCAATTTTTGAGCGTTTTACTATTTTCGGAGACTAGGTTGTTGATTTTGTCGAATTTGACATTTTTGGTAAAAAGTACTATTTTCTAGTGTGATTTTGCGCGTTGAAAGTGTTCAATTGTGATTGCCAATGATTTTCTAAGATTTTTAGAAATTTTTGGTAATTTTTTGGATTTGCGAGTGATTTTTAGCGTTTCGGTTAATTTTCAAACTAAACTCGGTTTCTTTCGGTTCCCGAACGTGCCTTTCGGCGGATGGACTTACCTCGTTGGATAGATCTTTATGGTCTCTTAGGATAGTTTCCTATGACGTTAAAATAAATTTCTTCATCTTCTTCTTCTGTTGTCGCAGCGCTTTCTTTGACTCCCTCTATGTGAACACACTCCACACACACTCCAACTCTCCCTCTAACCTTCTCTCTCTCTCCTTTAGTTGAACTTTATCTACATTTTCTTTTCTTTGACCACCTGCTTCAATCAATGTTGACTCCACTGGCTGTAATATTGCACTTTTTGTTTGCAATTGATGAGCATTGTGTACGTGCTTTTGAGTAACCTTTGATCTTAAAAGGTCCACTATACTTTTTGGTAGAATCTATCTCTTCTATGGAGATTTTGGTGGTGAACTTTGTGTAGCTTTTTGAACTTTAGGTTCTTTTGACTTTGACTTTTCTGTCACCTGTTCTTGGAGCTTGAGGCTTTGCATCATCTTCAGATAGTCTTTGACATCCGTATGGATTTGTACAAGGTCATGATCTTGTTGATATTCGTTCCCATGTACATCTTGATATGCATATGTGAGCTTGATCACATATAGTTGTTTGAACATTGTTGGATTCGTTGCCTTTTGACTTTGATTTCTAGAGATCAACTGAATTCTCTAAATCTGGCTTTACTCTGATCAATAGGATCTTGGCTCCTGTGTTGCTTTTGCTACTCATCAAGTATCTATGGCCTTTTGAATCTGCATATAAGACTTTATCTCCATTGTAGCCATATAGCTGTAAAATCTACTTTGTTGCAGTTGTGTATGTGTTGCCGGTGCTACTAACTTGTTCTGGTGTACTTGAACTCACATCTCGATATGAGTCCATGTTGGCTTGTTCTATAAAAATTGTCTCCTAGCAGATTTTGATATTAATTAGCAGAATTTTTGCTACTCAGTTTTGATTAAACTGCTTGTGACAAAGCAATTTGCAATTGATTTCTCTTCAGATTCACAAGAGTTGATTGACTCTAGCTCGACAGTAGTCAGAATTGATCTGGGCCTTTGAAATGATGAAAATTAGGCTCTCAATAGCCTAATCTGTAATCCACCGTGATTTGTGCTTTGTTCCTCTGATTAGAAGCTAATTTGCAATGCAATTGATTGCACTTTCCAATTTCTAGCGTGCCAAATTTTGAAGTTTGTTTGTCGCTCTACTGCTTCGAGTTGGTCTTTTTGCTTGTTTTTTTTGGGCCGCTTTTTTCTAATTTGGGTCGCTTTGCGCGGTGTAATTTTCTCGGCTTCACTTTTTTTTACTTGTTTGCTTTTGCTCGGTTTGCGGCTCTTCTGGCTTTTTTCACAGTTTGTTCTGTGTGAGGTACACTCCCCGACGTTGCTTTTTGCTTTTTTGGATCTTTTTTATTTTCTCTAGCACTTTTTGGCTTTATCTGATACTTTTTGCAATTTTCTTTTTTATTTTATTTTTTTTGTAAAATTTTAAATTTTTTTTAGCATTTTTATTATTTTTTCTATAAATTTTAATTTTAATATTTTTTTGTGAATTTTCTATTTTTTGGATTTTTTAGGGTTTTATGAATTTCTTTTATTTATTATGATTTTTTCTGGTCAATTTTTGAATTTTTATGAATTTTCTGCGAGTTTTTGTGCATTTTCATAGTTTTTGTGAAATTTTTGTGCATTTTTATTTATTTTTTTAATTTGTTTTATGAATTTTTGGTGAGTTTTTCTTTTTTTGGTGATTTTTCGATCCTTTTTCTGATTTTTTATTGGATTTTGGAAAAATTTTATTCTTTTTTGTGATATCTGAAGACTTTTTTGTGATTTTTAAAATTATTTGCTTTCTGTTTGTTTGTCTTTTTTATTACTAATATACAAATAAATAAAATGAAAGTGAGAGAAAAGAAAGTGAAATTGAATTGAAATGAAATGAAATTTAGAGGGAATTAAAACGAAATGAAATGAAATTAAAATGAAATTGAAAAGAAACAAATGAAATGAATACAATAAAAAAAGTCAATGACACAAAAAAGGAAAAAGACAAAGCTCCAGCAGGCAAGCAGGTAGCCGTTCAAGAAAGAGAGAAAGAGAGGTCCCCTTATTTTTTCTTTGTCTTCTTGTAGCTTAATGAATTGTGTGTGTAGGGCACGTTCACGCATGTGTGTATGTGTGTGTTGGTTGACGATGTTCACGCGTACAGAGGAGGGAGACGAGAGACATAAAGTTAGAGAGAGAGTGAGGAAGGATGAGAGGGAACGTTAATAATCGTTAGTTTTTTGAGAGAGAGAAAGAGAGAGTGAGAGTGGGAGTGTATTGTGTGTGTGTGTGATCGGTGGTGTTCACGCGCCACGAAGCAAGAAAGCAGCGACAACAAAGGAAGAAGGAAGAAATTTATTGTATTTCAACGTTGTAGGAAACTATCCCAAAAGACCGTAAAGATCTATCCGACGAGCAGAGTTTATGCGCCAAAAGGCATGCTCAGAATTGAAACAAGACGAATTTAATCCGAAAATTAGTCGAAACGCTAAAAATCACCAGAAAATCCCAAAAATTCACTAGAAGGATCCAAAAAAATTTCTAGAAATATTAGAAAATCATCAACAATCATCAACAATCACAACGAATTACTTTTGACACACATAAGCACACAAAAACTAGCAATTTTTATCGAAAATACCAAATTCGACAAAATCATCAACCCGGCCTCTAGAAATAGCAAAACACTCAGAATTTGACGAACGAAAGCCTAAATGCGCTCGAAATCAAGCCCTAAACACACATTAAAAACATCTTGTAAAGTCCACAAAATATCAATTTTATATGGAATTAAGCAAAAATTAATGCAAAAATTAGAAAAAAATTACCATAAATTTACAAAAAATTATCCAAAAATACCCTTTGTTTTAAAAAAAATTATCCACAGATTGGAGATTAGTGCAGCCAAATAAACTCACAAAAATCACATTAATTCAATTGCCAAACAATTTCATCAATAAAATCAAGACTAGGCAATTAAACTGACAAAATTAGCGACAAAATTAGGTCAAAATTTGATACAATTGAAGTGTGTAAATTCTTGTTTTGAGCTCAAAAATGCAGCAATTAACCATTACATACATCAAACATGCAATCAAAACATTGAATTAATCATGCACTTTTTAGTCATACACACACGCTAATAATTGACAGTTTTTGCCAATCTCTAGGTGCACACACAAAAGGGTAAATTTTGTGGAAATTGCTATGTGAATTCACTAATTATTAGTTGGGTATGATCACAACACAAATCAATCATCACAATTGAAAAATCATTAAGCACACATTGATTTTTAGGTGTACAAACAAGGCAAAATAGTGCACACACACCTAAAATTAGGCAAACACACACTCAATTAGAATGCACACACACTTGCAATTGACCATTCAAACATGAAATTAGATCAATTAGGCACCCAATTAGCCATGTACAATCACCAATTAACAATTGAACTTGTCAAATTCATACGCCACTAAATCTTAAAAATTTCGATATTACGACGGAATGAAAACAAACAATCCAAAATTTTTCAAAGCAACATAGCATCAACATTGCATTGCAATAACATAGCATACATTGCATCATGGTGGGATCTCTACACAATTTTACACATCTTTAGATTCTAGGGAGGTTGAGAATACCACATTGATTACCTTTCCAATGAAGATCGATTGACAGTTGAATGCTCCAATCCTTCGTAGAAAATTAGTGTGTAAGTTAGAAAAATTAATCAAATTAGCAAGGAGTTAGTGTAAAATTAGAGTGTGTAAACACACACCTCGCAAGATACGGTGATAAATTAGGGAGTTATGAACATATTGCTTCATGCACACACATCCAAAATCCACCAAAACATAAACACATAAGTAAAATTAGTAGTGAAATTAGTGAGGAAACACATCTGATTATGCCACAATTACACTAGCGTAGGCCATCATCTCCGGCAATGGCGCCAAATTTTGGGGGTCCCATTGTTGCATAGCTCCAATGACCAACAAAATTATCAATCCGGAGGGATGAGCTACCCGCTGGCTAGGGCATGGAACCACACGATTAGTGAGCTAATCATGGCAACACGAATGGTTGACTCTATGAGGTGAGCTTCTCGGCCTATGGAGGAGCTAAGCCTCACAATGAAAGGAAATCTCCACATCCACTTCTCCTCACCTCTAATCAACCCAATCACACACACGAACGATTGCAAGATGCACACAACACTAATCCTATCACGCAACACACTAATCGCAAGCAATCACACATAGATCTATCGAGCACTACACTCCAATCAAACCTACATGCACACACAAGCAAGAGAGGGCAATCACACAAGATTAGAGAGTGATTAACCACTAATTAGTTACGATCTAGCTAATCTAAGCATCATAGGCAATCATACGAAGCATGAGAGAGGCATAGTGAAAGAGATTTAAGAATTGATCAGTGTTAACCAAGTCACATTAGGTAGGATAAGATCAAGGATTCCATAGTCACACACCTCAAGAGCTCTCACCAAAGAGTGCTCTCAACAAATGAGCTTGAGAATCCTAATTTCTTTTACACACTACCTTACATACCTAGGGTAAAAATATGCAATGTCCGAGCACCCAAGGCCTTTAGGGCTCCACCATTTATTGAATCTGCTACCTAGACACACTAATTGACCTATTTTTTACAGATTGGACCTGGCATTGAGCCCATAGCACATTAAAATATTACAATGGATTGAAACAAATCGGGAATTTACAATACGTGACCATTTTGGGAAAATGTGTAACTCCAATCTTTACTGCTTCTTATTCATCTTTGATGTGCATCCGTAAGGCTTGGGCCTTTAGCAGCTTTTGTTCACTGACATTGACTCAATTAACACACACTATGTAGACCAAAAAGGGCAGTTGTACAAAAAGGATCAACTAGTGTTTGAACGGTCCACATATCAACTCATACAAGTGCATCGAGTGATAAATCAGCAAGGATGGTTCATATTAGAGGAAAGAATCTATTATAGCCCATCCTCTCTAGAGCTGAAGGATATTACCTGAGTGAACCCAAAAATCTGTTCAGAGCCAAACTCTCCTCCGTTGGAAATCAGACTTCGATGTTGTAAACAAACGAGCATATACTTTGACCAAAACAGTCGTAGATATACATGAGAGTCTACCATCTATGATGCGTTGGGTCCTAAAACCATAGAAGCTCATATCATAGGAGACCCATGCGATAAACAATATCAAGGAAAAGATAATTCTATCTATAGCTTGACTTGGGGAATAATTTGTCATGTTTCAAGGAGATACATAGGAAACTATGCTAAAGGTTTACTGATGCCAAACATCAACAATGCTACCCAAAGTGTACCTTCATAGTCCCAAAAGGTGAGACTAAAGCAGACCCAACCAATTTTGAACTCTTACAATGAAGCAGGCTATAGTGATCACCCTAGGAAGTGGGGAGTTGTAAATCCATCAAGTTCAGCTTATGTACCAGGAAGTGCTACACCATTTAGAAGCCCTAGAGCCTCTAGCAAGAGACCTCTTCAAAGCAGAGACCATTGAAAGATCATATGGTTGTTGGAAGTTTCCAATTGACACAGATTCCATCAGAGTCTATAGAAAAATTCTTATATGAAGATCATCAAGGATAAAAGTTTCAACTGATCTCCACAAATCAAAGACAAAAGCCGATAAATCCAATAATGTTCAAATAGTTACATGTGACCAAGCTCACATATGCATATCAAGATACACATGGTAACGAATATCACCAAGATCAAGACCTTGTACAAACCCTTATGGATGGCCCGGCTGAAGTCAAAGACTATCTGAAGATAATGCAAAGCCTCAAGTTTCCAGAATAGGTGACAAAAAAGTCAACGTCAATGAAAGCTAAAGTCTTGAAAGCTGCACCAAGGTCACCACCAAAATCTCCTCCAAAGAGACAGATTCTGCGAGAAAGTACAGTGGATCTATTAAGGTCAAAGGTTACTCAGATGCAGGTGGAAATGCTCAACAATTACAAAAAGGTGCAATATTACAGCCAATGGATTCAACATCAATTGAAGCAGGTGATCAAACCAAAGAAAATACAAATAAAGCTCAACCAAAGGACTGTTAGTGCCTGATATGTTAGGGTACTTACCTTTTGGACTTTTAACTAAGGTCCTAGCTTTAAACCTTAGGAGCATGTTCACACAAGGTCTTTATGCCTAGGTAGTTGGAACTACCCGAATGGCCACATGGCGAGTAGCAATTTTTGGATGTAACCGCCATGCAGTTTTTGCAGTTCTCTACAGTTGTACTGTTGTTCTTGCTGTGTAGTTCAATGGTGATGGTGAATATACAGTGAATGCAGTACTTTCTTATCCTTATTATGGTGTTTATTCTTCATCTACTATGCAGTTTTGTGATTAAATGTGTAGTCTCCTGCCTCGTTTTCCTTCATACTGCATGTTTCTTGCACTTAACACCTGTTAGGGCTGTGAGCCCCTAACACTTTGGTGATCTTGATGTGTGTGTCTTAATGGACATGGGAGCGAATTACAGTAATATCAAAGAAATGGTGATTTGGTTATGCTGCAATGTTTCTCACGCTTTAACCACCGTTGTCTCAATCTTGTTGGTGTCTCTTTATGAAGATGGGAACGAGTTTTTGAAATCTTGGGAGTATTGGTGAAGCGGTTCCTGCAATTGGTTCAAATTCAGCCTAAACCATATGGTACTGAGGAATTCAATAGGCACTTGACGTGTTAGTCGACCTCAACCACTTGAGGGAATTCTTAAACTGGGTAACCCCACAGGAAGAGTTTGAGGAACATACATCAAAGTTATTGGAGGATTTATTCAGAATCTGCCAAGGGAAATCAAAATTACAATGTTGACAAGTTGCAGGTGTTTACAGGGGTTCTTGGCAGTTTTTGTGTAGGCAGTTTTTGTGCACTCTATAGTTTGCATTTTGTAGTTTGTAGTTCAATTGTTTACAAGTTGCAGATTACAGTATTTTAGTTTGCAGAATGCACTTTCAAATTTTTAGTTTACATAATGCAGTTTCAAGTATTTCAGTTTGCAATGCAGCTTAAGTAGTTTCAGAGTTTAAAGAGGTACAAATTCTCTCTATTCTTTTGATGTGTGACTAATGGAAAAGAAGAAGAAGAAGAAAAAGTGTGTTATTTGTCAAAAATATGGATACTCTACAAAGCAATGTCCTTACATGTGTAATCCTTGTCAAAAAGAGGATGTTTGTGTCAAGTATTGCATGCCAAAGTTGTGCAGGGACTTGTAGTTTCAAAACTTGAAGTTTCAAAGCCTGAATCTGATTTTTCAGTACCTGAAGTTTTTCGACCTGATTTTGATGTTTTTGAATATGGGATCAAAGTTGTAGATACTCAAAAAATTGAAGAGAAAATTTTAATGCAAGAAGGAGATGATGTTCAATGTAAGGGAGATGTAGTCCAAAAGATGATGAAGGAAGAAGGAGGAAGCCAGGAGCAGCTCATGAGCCAAAGGAGCTAAGAGGGCTGCCAGTTATCCCCAAACCTCACATCGAAGAGACTCACCTCTTTGAAAGAAGAGAATACAAATTACCCAAAAGAAGAATTGGTGATTGAGAAGAAGGGAATATAAGTGGGTGTGAGCCAAAGAAGCCACCGATATCCCATACAAACCCATATACCAACCTTGGAAATCAATCTTGAAGAGGTTGAAATTCAGGAAGAGATCAGATTACAGTGTACTGAATGGGAAGAGACGAATATAGTTGAAGAAATAATGTGTTTTGGTGATGAGGATGATGTGATGAATCAATTTTTGATGTATCTTGATGAGGAGTATCCTACAAGTGTCTATCAAAAGGGTGTTTATGTTGATGGAGAAGTGTATTTTGGAGTTTTGAGGACTGAAATCCAATTTCCAGGAGTGGATATGATTTATTTAGCTTGTGAAGACAAGGAGCTTGAATTTGAGGTCCCTGAATTGCAAGTTTCAATGTTGAAGGTCCCTGATTTATAAAATTACATAATGCAGATCCTTGAACAAAAACATACTGATTTGCAAAGAGATTTTGTTGCTGAATTTCATGAATTTCAAAGTCTTATTGTTGCTCAAGCAATGATCATCAACAATCTCTCATTAGATTTGAAGAATGAGAGATATTCAAATCAGGTGGCAATAAATCAAGCCATTTTTATGATCGATCGACTTCAAGAAGAGAAGAAATCATTAATCAAGAAGTGTTCACAGGATCAGTATTTTGTCAAAGATATTCAATAAGCAGTTTTTGACAAAGAAGAAGAAAACTACAGGTTCTCAAAGTCCAACATGGGGTGTTTGCAACAAATTTCTACTTGTGTTCAATGGTGTGGAAGTCTTTCTTGGAATTTGCTGATTATTTTCTTTTGGATCAAGTGGAAAAAGGCTTTGGATGAAATAAGCATGAAGGATGTTGTGGAAGAATATGAAATCAAAAAATTTCAAATTCAGGTTCAGGTGCAGGAGATTTTTGAAGTGCTGGAAGCTTCATCTTTGCAATATACTGAATACTTGCAAGAGGCAACTGAACAATTATAGAATACTATTTATTTGCAGGAGACTAAGTGTGTGTTGAAGTATGAATATTTACAGGGGACTACACTATACTTGCAAGGAAAGAGCACTACAATGTACTTACAGGGAATTGAACATATGCAAGAGACTGAATATTTGCAGGAGATTGTATACATGAATCAGGAAGTGAACTTTTTTCTTGAATGCTTGCAGTGGATTAAATGCATAAAGTGGAAGCAAAGTAGGATAATTTTGTTTAAATTGAAACTATATGAAGACTTGAAGTCTCAATTTGTGATGGTGAAGGGCCAAAAGATTCAGGTACTGCAATTAAGACAGAATGAATGATATGCAAAGATGGATGTTTGGGAACAAGGAGATCAGAGGAACCTGAAGAAGAAGTATGATGACTTAGAACAAGAATATGATCAAATGAATCAGCAGGTGCAACTTAGCTCAAATCAAGTACAAGTGCAGATGGGTACTATTATGGAAGAACAGGTACAAGATGAAGTTCAAAAGAATCAAGTTCAAGATGTATTGCAAGATGCAGTTGCAGTGATAGATCCTGAGGAAGCAGGAACAAAACAGTCAACTTCAAATCCAATTTTTATCATTGAAGATGATATATCACCTGCTAGTAATGTCAAAAGTACAAATGAAGCTGTTCAAGTTTCATAAGATATGAAGGTTGCAGAGACAATTGAAATTCCAAAAGAAGTTGAAGTTGCAGGGGAAATAAGCAAGCAGATTGATACTGATCTTGATGATACCGATTTTCAAAGAAGTTCTGTATCTGAATTTGCTGAACTACAAAGTTTTATTATTTCTCAAGAAGAGATGATCCATAATCTTTCTTTGGAATTGGAGAATGAGAGGTATTCAAATATGGTTGCAGCAAATGAAGTAGTTTCTAAAATTAGTCAGCTTCAAGAAGAGAAGGCATCATTGATGGTGGAGATTTCTTAGGTTCAAGCTAAATTTGACTTGCATATTTCTTACTGTTATGAGGATCATGATGCTCTTCAGAAATTTTTTTGGACAAAAATAGTGAGATTGAGGATTTGAATCTTCAACAATATGAGTCTTCTTCATACATTGATGTTATGGAAGGTGTTTTGAATGATGATGCTGTCATCAATGATCTTTATGATGTCGGTGCTTTTGCAAATTCAGTCAAGGAGATTGAAAGTCCATCTTTTTTCAATCAATTTCAGTTTACTGATGAAATTCTTGAAGATTTGTACTCCTTATGTGGTCATGTTCCTGATTTCAATGGTGTTTACGATGCTGAGGAGATGGTTTTGGCTGATGATTATGCAAGCATTTTGCAAGTTCTTGATGACAATGAAGTGGGTTTCCTGAAGATGGTTCTATATTTCTATGTGATGTTACTGATGGAGGAGATGATGTTGATATTCTTATATCTCATTGGTTTTATGTCTTCATGCTTGGTGACATAAGGGAAGTTGTTCAGAGAGCCGAAGTCAAAAATTTCAGTTTCAGGGAGATATCACTGATTCGACAGTTTTGCAGCTATAAAGTGGATTTCTTTATGTTTTTGAGAGGGGATGTGAGAAAGCCATCTTGGTGGTGTTTTTTATGTGTGAAGGAGAGCTCAAATTGTTATTTTCAAGCCTTGAACCAAATTAGTTTGATGAATAAGCAGATCCATTTTGGTGTTTCTTGAATCAAAATTTTTAGGATAATTAGTTGTATTGGCATATGAAGTCTAAATCAGGTTTCCCAATGTTTCATCTACATGCAGAGTTATTGGATATGTTCAAAAGGCAGTGTCTAATGGTTGCAAAATTTTCATCCTACCTTGAATCTTTCTTCAATATTTTTGAAGAGAAACCTAAACCTGACCCTAAACATGAACTTGATAATGTGTTTAGTAAGCCATACCAGGCCTTTGCTGAAGAAGAGGCTAAGGAAGAAAATATGTTGTTGCAGAAGAAGTTCACTAAATTGAAGGATCATTTTATATAGATGAAGTATAAGGGGGAACAAAAGGTTCATGAACAACTTGAACCAGAGGGTGTTGAATGTGAAGTGATATTTATGGATATTGCAAATCACGAAGTTTAAGAGTAGCTAATTGAAGATACAATTCCATTCACAAGACAGGAGAATGAGGTAGAGCATTTTCATCGTGGGGAGGCATTATTGAACACCGTTGAGGAGGTGTTGAGTAAGAACAACATACAATGGATGAGGTTGCAGTTTAGATAGAAGTAAGTATTGACGCAGAGGAAGAAGCAAAGGAGGAGAATTGGTTATTGCAGAGGAAGTATGATGAACTGAAACATCAGTATCAGGAATTGAAGAAGCAGTTGGAGCAACAGGACAACATCAACCTAAACAATTGCATGCTTAGAGTGATACTGTAATGATTGGATAAAACTAAAATTGAAGTTCAGGTGTAGTCTACTAAAGATGCAGGTATAGTTAAAGCTGAAGGTGAAGAGGAAAGTGGATGCAATATTTGGTGAAGATGGTAAGGAAGTTGCAATTGAAGGGGAAAGTTCAAAGCAGATTGAAGATAAAGATCATCTTGATGTTGAAGTTTTTGATCAAGGGATGGGTTCTCACAATGTTTGAGAAACATTGCCCACCTGGTGCGCCAGGTGTTAGTGCCCGATGTGTCAAGGTACTTATCTTTTTGGACTTTTAACTAAGGTCTTATCTTTAAACCTTAAGAGCATGTTTACACAAGGTCTTTATGTCTAGCTAGTTGGAAATACCTGAATGGTCACATGGCGAGTAGCAATTTTTGGATGTAACCACCATGCAGTTTCTGCAGTTCCTTATAGTCGTACTATTGTTCATGTTCTTTAGTTCAATGGTGATGGTGAATATACAGTGAATGTAGTACTGTATTATCCTTATTATGGTGTTTATCATTCTTCTACTTTGCAGTTTCGTGATTAAATGGCAGTCTTCTGCCTCATTTTCCTTCACACTATGTGTTTCTTGCACTTAAAACTTGTTAGGGTTGTGAGCCCCTAACAAGAACATTGTCACAACAAAAGGATCAATACAAAAAGAACTCTTGAGACGATCAAGTGCAACATTGTTGGTGAAAATCAAGAAAATCTATCAAGTGAAGTAAAGCTACATTTTCAACTAGACAAGAACCTCGTGTATTTTTGCACTTAGAAAAGATGTGGCAACCACAGCTAGAAGATGCTTCTGAATTTGTGAGCATATCAGGAAACAAACGAGCAGAATGCTGGGGAATCATCTCCACCACCATTGAAGTAAGTTCACAAATCATCAAAGCTCAATTCCACGTGATCATATCAAAGGATATGCGAGACGATTTCATAATGGGAATGCCAATGGCCCAGAAGATATTAGAGGTACAAAATTGCAACATGAACGAATCATCACAGACAGCAAAGAATGAAGACCAAGATTGGTCACCCGCGGATGACATCACAAAGTCCTCAAGCATAATTAACATGTAGATTGATATCAAAGCAGATCTTATTGAAGATGATTCATCTCCATCTAATAGAACTTTAGAAGCAATAGCTACTGCAGATCAAACAGAATAAAAAGCAACCACGGAAGCTATTGAGCAGAGAATGCCACCAAAGCCAAAAGTTTAGAAGAATGAGGTTGCAAAAAGTCAAGAAGCAATAGGAAGTCCAAAGATCAATCACTCATTGCCAGTTAAATCAGGTGATGTAAGTCAGAGTGGAAGACAGAGTGTCAAGTCACCCACCATAGAGACACAACTAGATCAAGATGAGACCATGACAAAAGCAGGAGAGAAATCTTCAATAGAGCCTCCAACGAGAATAACTATAGCCCTCAATAGTACAAATGGAGAAAGTGTTAGATGCAATGCTCTACTGGATAACAAAGCAAAGTACAGTATGGTTGCAGACAACATCCAAAGCATTATAGAGATTACTCAGGTCAAGCCAGATAACAAAGAAATCATGGGTAAGGCTACAAGTCAAGAAGAAATGGTTGCTACCCTTAGCATCCAAAATCATGAAGAGTAGGTAAAGTTTTAGGTGAAGCCTTCAAAGGAAATGCTTGTAGATGTAATCCATGGGCATCAGTGGTGAGATCAACACAAGGCCTACACAATGCTTTCTTTTCCAAGAGGTAGCAAGCAACAGTTACAAGTACCGTTAATGCTAGATTCAGAGTTGTAGAACTCACAAGAATCAAAGACAAATATTGCAGACAAAGGTAAAGCTAAAGCGGACCTTCCATCAATTAGCACGAAAGGTGTGACAGCATATGCCTCCACATTAAAGAACCCTCATGGATTAGCTTCTTCAAGCAAGTTAGGCTTTCAAAACTTCAAGTCAATTGCTGACCCAGCTGAAACCTCTAAGGAGACACCCAAAAAAGCAAATATTTTTCAGCCAAAGTACTCAAGAAAGTAAAAGATAGTCAAGCAAGTGTTTGTTCCAAGCAATTTAGTCAAAGTCAATGATCCAGTTTGATTTAAAGATGGGAAATCAACACAAAAAGACAAACAAATGGGATGGATAGCATCACAATGGAGCTTAAAGGAACAAGAGTACTATGGAGGTAATAGATAGATATGGGTACCAAAACCGTAGGTTAGAGCATATGAAGTAACTTCAAAGTCCCTCCCAAGAAAGAAGGCCCGCAAGGTATCAACCTCGAAAATCCTAGGATACCTAAGAAGCAGGTATACAACAAAACAACATTGAAAGATGCTGAAGTCTACCACAACCCTCAAGAGGATATAGAAAAAAGACGGATCTCAAAGAATCTTCCTCTTGGACAAGGATTCTACACAGGTTATACAAAGATTTTTCTACCAATCAACCACAAGCCAACTGCAACTACACCAAACCTGCATGAATATCTCAAGAGCTCAACAAGACCTACAACTCAACAAAGTCAACAAAGGAGATACAAAGGTCATCAACAGATTTGGATTCCTAAGTCTTCCAATGCTCCAAGTCAAAATCCAAATGCCGATAGCCAACAGAGGAATACAACAACATCAAAGACTCCTATCAACAACAGGCTCGATTGGAGTATCAAACAGATAATGGAGTGTTCACAGTCAAAGAAGGACAAGCCAACCAACACGAATGCATATTCAAAGATGATAAAATAGGTATGGAAAAAGAAACCTTCAATGCCAACTTGGTCCTTCACTTATCCTCTTTTTGAGGATTCAAGCTTACTTTTACCTGAAGAAATATTTGTAGTAAGCACAAGATGTAAAAGTTCAAGTCTCCAGGGTGCAAAAAACACTCTTTGGCATAGGCGGAGTCGGACTATTGAGCCATAAAATGAGCACGTCGTAGTTATTAGGCTTACACTCAAGCTAGAAGAGTTTTGCATATCTAAATCAAGTCGGTCATGCTGGATGAGATGAGCATAAGAGTCGAAGTCTATTAACTTAGAATTGGTGGAATGTCATAGAGTCCAACACTCACACATAGTGAACAATAAGATGAGATCACATATCCTCGTCAACAAAAACCTTTCTTAAAGGGATTCCAGATTGCAAATCCATGCCGAATGATTTTATAGCTACACCATCTTTCTGAAGGACCCCTCAAAATCCTTCCTACATAGCATATTGTTTTCCATGCATTTTTGTGTATGTATAAACAGGATGTCCCATCATTGGACCTATGCATTAGACACTCTTTTTGCTACCACATATGCACCTTCAGTGGACTACAAAATGCTCCATCATCCTACCCTCTCATATTTGTTGCCTTTTTAATTCCATATCTATCAGCAAATAATCTCTTGAGTACTTTATTATTATCTACAATGCTAATAAGTACTCCAATAATGCGCGTATCCCAAAGGAACTTTTTTCCCACTGGGTTTTTCCCCTTTGGTCATCCAGGTATTAGACCCTAATTTAGAACTTCATCATTCTTCTTCCCTTGTTCATACTTTTCATAAATAAATAGCAACCTCATCATATTACAATGGACAAATGCAACATCATCTCTCACATTGGGCATATTCGGACCAATGAAGATGCTGTAACAAATTGAACCTCATCAACAAACTCAATGACAAATGAAGACAATCAACCCATCAACAACCAATCAAAAACTTTCCACAGCCTCCATGGATAGTTTTCAACAGTGCCCGAGGACGGGCACTAAAATTGGAAGGGGGGAATGTTAACTGAGGCAATGTCAATTAAGAGGAGTTGCTAAAGATCGAAGACGTACGGATGCACATCGAATATCAACATGAAGAAGCAGTAAATTTGGAGTTACACATTTTTCATGTTTTCCCAAAATGGTAATGTATTGTAAATTCCCAATTTATTTCAAGCCATTGTAATATTTTAATGTGTTACGGGCTCAATGGGAGTTCCAAGCTGTAAAGAACAGGTCAACTAGTATGCCTAGGTAGAAGATTCAGTAAGTGGTGGAGCCCTAAAGGCCTTGGGCGCCCGAACATTGCATATTTTTACCCTAGGTACATAAGGCAGTGTGTAAAAAAAAAAGGGTTCTCAAGCTCATTTGTTGAGAGCACTCTTTGGTGAGAGCTCTTTAGGTGTGTGGCTATGGAGTCTTTGAGATTCTCCTTGCTCATGTGACTTGGTTAACACTAATCAATGCTTAATTCTCTTTCACTATGCCTCTCATGCTTCTTATAATTGCCTATGATGCTTAGATTATTTAGATCATAACTAATTAGTGATTAATCCCTCTCTAATCTTGTGTGATTGCCCTCTTTTGCTTGTGTGTTCATGTAGGTTTGATTGGAGTGTGGTGCTTGATAGATCTATGTGTGTGTGCTTGCAAACTAGTGTGTTGCATGATAGGATTAGCATTGTGTGCATCTTGCAATTGTTAGTGTGTGTGATTGGGTTGGTTGGAGGTGAAGGGAAGTGAATGTGGAGATTGCCCATCATTGTGGCTTAGCTCCTCCATAGGCAGAGAAGCTTATTTCATACAGTTAACCGTTCATGTTGACATGATTAGCTCACTAATCGTGTGAGTGTTTCCATGCCCTAGCCGAGTAGCTCATCCCCCCGGATTGATAAGTTTGTTGGTCATTGGAGCTATTGCAACGATGGAACCCCCAACACTAACCTATTAGGATTTACTACACACACCTACATCTACTTAGGTTTTTACTATACCAAATGTCATAATAATCAATATCTAATTCTCCTAAATGATTTTCTCATGTTAAACTGATCATTTAATATGGGGAAGTGCCAGGGGAGAAAAAGCTAGAATATTGGTTAAGCTAGCAGACCGGCCACAACAAAGGAAGAAAAATACAGATCCAAAGGGGGGGGGGGTATTCGTAAAAGAGCCATGTGCAAAATTTGGCTTAAAAGACCCTAAGGTTCAGCCCATTAAGACTTCCAAAATGCTAAGGTTCCAAAATTCAAAGGTTGTAAGACCATATTAGGTATTTTGGTAAAAATCTCACATTATGGGAATCTCCAAATCGACTAAATTCATGTAATTTGGGAATTTTCCACTTAAAGTGGGAAAAATTGAGGTGTGTGGTTAGTAAATAAAGTGAAAATCTCATAGGATTGTGGTGTTGATAAACACCAAAAGTCAAGAGGATGTACAACACATGGATTTGAATAATAACTATAAATTACATAAAACAAAGGAAGATACAAAGAAGATTTTGTTTACAAACTGACTAGTACAGTCGCAATAGAAGCTCCACATAATTCTGCTCCACATTTGATACCATATCTGAACTTTGATCCAAGTGTGGTTGATATGAACGAGTGAGGCCTTCTTTGGCTTTTATAGCATGCCTTTCTGGAATCTTTATTCTAGAAAATGGTCCTTCTTTGTTGGGTCTCCAGGACTAAACAATTGCATCTACAGTTTCCCACACTTGTGGGTCCTTATAGTTGACAGCCCAATAACCCTTCCAACAATTACTATAAGCTTGAGTATCTGTCATCCCACTTTTTCTCGCGCAAGGAGCCCAATATTGAATCAAGAGTTTTCTGTAGTTTGGTGATGTAGGCTCATTATCAATGTCAGATAAAGCCATTGCAAGCCACACTGGATAGATTTCTGTGTCACTCGAAACAAGCATAAGAAAGTCACCTTGGTGCACATCAGACATAGGGTCAAACTCTTCCCTTGGCCTATCTCATTGAGGCCCACAAAAATGATCGTTCAACTCTTCAAGGCCTAGGAATCTTTTTGCTCCTTGTTGCAAATTCATTGTAGTGCTTTGTAGGTGAGAATATTCTTGAGTTTTTGGCCAAAACATTTCAGACAAGACTCCCTCTGATATGATTGCTTTTCCAATCTCTTCAATTACCTTACTCCAATAATCTATCACGGGTCTATAATATCGCGGAATACTTGAACCATTCCCTAAATTTTTCAAAATTTTATATAGTTCTTTATCCCAAAATGACTTCTTCTGGGCCTTGACATACTCCGCCATTTGTACTAGAGGTGGATCTCCATGTGGTAACATTGGCTTGCCTTCTGTGTTTGTTTTCCAAAGGCGAATACTTCCACTCCAACTTGATACACCTACATGTGCCTTATATTGCATCATTGGTGTCTCATCCTGCATAAAGAACCTGAACTGAAGCGGTTTGGAATGTCCAACAAGTATGTCTTGTCCATCACAAAGATAGCCATCACAATATTGCTTGAAATCGGGGATCTTTGTGAGAAAAAATGGAGCTGGAGATGAAGATGAGCTGTTTCGTAATGTATCCATCAAATGTGGCAAAGTATAGGTTTGTGTAACTCTGAGCTTCTCTGAAAACCTACTAAACATGGAGTCTATGTCCTCATGTGTATGCCCAACCATTAAAAATCCCAGCTGGATGGTTTTGAAAACACCCCTTGCAACAAGCATTGACAAATAGGCAAATAAGTATCGATTTTTGTTTTCCCCTACACAATTATCCAATTGTAGCAACAAGTTCTCTGGCAATCTGCGAAATGTTGACCCCAATTCCTCTTCTGCAATTTCTGACGACTGCACAATGGGCTCTTTTCCATCACTCAAGTTATGGTAATCCAAAGCATCCCTTGAGTTCAAAGCATGTAGTAGTGAAATATTGCTCCTTGGAAGTCCATTTGTTACTAGATCACCAAGAGGATGCTTATCTATCCTCTCTAGGTTATGTAAACAATTAGCAATTGAGCCAATTGTAAGATTTGGATCAACTGGCCACAAACCATTCAAGACAAAGTGTCTGTAATGACCTTCTCCATGTCCATGAGTGATCATGCCAATCAATGCCACCTGGATTATATCTTGAATCCACACCCTTGGGAACAATGTGTAATCTAGGAATGGCAGTCTTCTTTTGATCCATCTTATCATGGATTATGCATACATATTTTTGTGGTTGAGTTTCTGAATACGTGCGCCATGCATAATATAGGCTTCTGCAACTCTTTTTTTGTGCCATGTGAACTTCTCTCTCCCTCAAGAGAAGAGCTCTCTCTTCAAGAGAAGGTTTAGCTTCTAACCTTGCCTTGAGTGAGCTACAAATATTGCACTTAGAGAACTCACTCGTCTTTGTTAAAGTGACATGTGGGTACTCTTTGTTCCAAATTCTACCAAAAGAAGATTGGGATAGCTTCTTCTCATAAGCCATTTGGTCAAGTGTCGTGTTGATTTCACATAAAATATCCACTTGTTTGTATGTTGATGGAATCACCAATTGAGTCTCTCTTGAGCCATCTAGCAGTGTTCTACTTCTATGTGGCATCTTCTCAGAGTTGTTTTCCACAAACTCATTTAGTAGTGCTCTTGCTAAACTAGTATGTTGAAGTCCCCTTCTCAATGTACATGTGTTCCCATGTACATATTGGCGCACACCATTTTCAAAGTTCTCCTTGTATCGATAAAATGATGTCTTTGGTATTCCATGTAGCTCTAACCATGCTCTACAACAAACAATAGAGCCATTTAGCCTGAATTGGTATCGTGACTTCTCATCTTTCTGATAACATATAGAAAGAACATCATAAACATAATTAGTGCGTGATTTTTGAGACTCTCCCCAAAACTGTTGTCGTAACCTTGTCACCATATCACGATCTGCAAACTGGCAACATTTTTGTGCACAACAATCAATGCATGATACCCTTTGAATTGATTTGTTTGAAAGGTAAAAAGTCGAAGCTGATGCTGCTTTTGATTTTTGAGTCCTGTTCATGAAAGTGTATCGTCTCTTCCTTGACAACTGGACAACATTACTTCCATCAAGTTTTTTTCCAACATTGTCATCGTTGGATACATCCTCATATGTAGCATGCATGCCATCAACAGGAACAAATCGTTGTAATGGGCTCCCATTCAACATTGTTGTCTGCTTGATGGGCCACTTTAGCAAAGTGATGCTACCCACTTCAGTCCACATCATCAATGCTTGCATTTTTCTCTTTCAGATACCCACACCCACACAATCAGGACCAAGTTCCTGAAAGTTGACATAATCATGTGGAAATACATATAAGATGGTCCCTTCATTCATGGTTTGCATCATTGTGTCATCTTTTAAAAGGACCCTCTGATTTCTCCAAGACTCTCGAATCATTGCTTCAAATTCTGGGCTTGTCATAGGTATTGCATCTGTAACTAGAGGATAAGAATGATCATGTTCTTCATCACCATTGTAGCTTTCCTGTGGATCAATTAAGTTCCCATTTAATACAAAAGATTGCAAAAGAAGCTTTGACCATCGAACAACACTCCATAATGAGCCTTGGAGAGATGAAGTATCCATCGTAGGAAAAGGTAGGACCACATCCTTCAAGCATTCCTCCACTAGTATGGAGACATTTCCTTGCCCTATCTTTGTACCACCGCAAGTGGAATCTGGATCTGTTCTACACACACAGCCAATACCAACAATTTCATTGTCAAGTATCATATGTACTTTCTCCCCAGATTCAAAGTCCATCCTGTAAGTGAAAAAGATTACATTGTTAAATCCATTGTTATAGAAAAATACTCTTCAAACAAAAAATCATGCTACAACATAGAAAAGGTTTGCATAGGTTGGACAAGTGGTGAACCTTGAGACCAAATCCTCCTTGCTATATTAATGGAAGCAAGGTTGGAAATTATGGTGGATCTTGAAACCAAAGCATCCTTGCTATATTAGAGCATAGGTTGGACAAGTGGTGGACCTAGTTGTAATACCCACTGCCACCTATCAACTACTATAGGACTATGCTTTCCAATGTCCAAGTATCCCTTGAGGCTTTCAAGGTTGAACACGTGGTGGACCTTGAAACAAAAATCCCCTTTCTATATCAGAGCATAGCTTGGACAAGTGGTGGACCTAGTTATAATGACCAATATCCAAGGTGAAATACCTTAGGACCTTGCTACCTTGCTTGCCAATGTTTACGTAGCCCCTCATTTCTTTAATCGAAGCAAGGTTGGACAAGTGGTGGACCTTGAAACCAAAGCCTCTTTGCTATATGAGAGCATAGGTTGGACCTAGTTGTAATACCCACTGCCACCTATCAACTACTATAGGACTATGCTTTCCAATGTCCAAGTATCCCTTGAGTCTTGCAAGGTTGAACACGTGGTGGACCTTGAAACGAAAATGCCCTTTCTATATCAGAGCATAGCTTTGACAAGTGGTGGACCTAGTTATAATGCCCAATATCCAAGGTGAAATACCTTAGGACCTTTCTACCTTGCTTGCCAATGTTTACGTAGCCCCTCATTTCTTTAATGGAAGCAAGGTTGGACAAGTGGTAGACCTTGAAACCAAAGCCTCTTTGCTATATGAGAGCATAGGTTGGACCTAGTTGTTATACCCACTGCCACCTATCAACTACTATAGGACTATGCTTTTCAATGTCCAAGTATCCCTTGAGTCTTGCAAGGTTGAACACGTGGTGGACCTTGAAACGAAAATGCCCTTTCTATATCAGAGCATAGCTTTGACAAGTGGTGGACCTAGTTATAATGCCCAATATCCAAGGTGAAATACCTTAGGACCTTTCTACCTATTGCTTGCCAATGTTTACGTAGCCCCTCATTTCTTTAATGGAAGCAAGGTTGGACAAGTGGTGGACCTTGAAACCAAAGCCTCTTTGCTATATGAGAGCATAGGTTGGACCTAGTTGTTATACCCACTGCCACCTATCAACTACTATAGGACTATGCTTTCCAATGTCCAAGTATCCCTTGAGTCTTGCAAGGTTGAACACGTGGTGGATTACTGAAACCAAAATCCCCTTTCTATATCAGAGCATATCTTGGAAAATTGGTGGACCTAGTTATAATGCCCCTCCTTTCTTTAATGGAAGAAAGGTTGGAAAAGTGGTGAATCTTGAAACCCAAACCCTTTGGCTATATATAGAGGATAGCTTGGACAAGTGGTGGGCTTAGTTGTAGTATCCAATGTCCAAGGTCCAAGGTGAACTATGTAAAGAACTTACTTCCAAAAACAAAGTCGTACAAGTGGTTCTCCTTCAAATCAAAACCTCCTTAGTGTATCAGAACATAGCTTGGAGAAGTGGTGGACTTAGTTGTAATGGTGAATGTCCAAAGAAAACTATTATAGGACCTTGCTTCCCAAATCAAGTTTGGACAAGTGGTGGATCTTGAAACCAAGTGGTGGATCTTGAAACCAAAACCCCCTTACTGTATTAGAGCATAGCTTAGATAAGTGGTGGACCTAGCTACCATGGAAAATGTTCAATGTGAACTGCTACAGGACCTTGCTATTAAATGTCTAAGTAGAGCTAGCTTCTGTAATGGAATCAAGGTTGGGAAAGTGGTGCATCTTGAAACCAAAAGCCCTTTATTGTATTAGAGCATAGCTTAGACAAGTGAGGGACCTAGTTTTCATGTGTGATGTCCAAAGAAAAGTATTACAAGACCTTGCTTTCCAATATTTGAATTGGTCAAGTGGTTAAAAAAAAGTATAAAACTTTGACCATTTTCTTCTCGAATTGCCAAAAAGCTAGTTTTAGACACCCCTAAATGAAAATGGTTTAGGGTGGCCTTAAACAACGTTTTTTCAAAGACTTGAACAAAAGGCTTGCCGAAGAGTAATGAAAATTTATTATGGCTTGAAGTGCCTGAGTATGTGAAAACAAGCCTAGGTTTTCCACGAGGCAAAAGGTGACATAATAAGAACATTGGAAACTTAGGATTGACCATGTGGCCTAAACTTTGGCAAGTGAAGTGGTGGCCAAGTTTTGTGGCACAGTGTGCACTTGGTCCTATATGTGTTGACCACTTGGCTAAATCTAGGACCATAAGGCCAAACCTTTGGCACCTTAAATATAGTATGGGACATAATCTAGAACTACTATAGTAAATTAGTAGTATAGTTAATATGTTAATATTTGTATTATATTTAAGTATATGCTAAATATAATTTATGTTCAAAATTTCACTAATGAAGAATGTTCCCATTTAGCACTCCAGATGCGGGGTCTTAGGGCAATGCCACAATGGGGTGACAAGGCAGCGCTTCCACATGAGGTTTGGGGGTAGCGCTCCTGATGGGGATGTGGAATATAGCGCTCTCGATGGCGGGGCTTGGGAGGCTGATTTTGGGATATTGTTCCGGGCGGGGTCCGGGGCAGCGCCCAAAGATTTTTTTTAAAAAAAGTGAATTCATAGTATAGAGTTACGCATGTTTTGCATATTTTCAACCATGATTTCTTTAATTTTGATTGTGTGAATTGGTTAATGTTTTATATTGCTTTTGTTTTTTTTAATCCTATGATAAAACATGGACTTGTAGCATACGTGGCATTCTAATAAACCCTATCAAGATTAGGCACAGAGAGAGCGCACGAGCAACGCACACAGAGAAAGCAGGCGAGCAGCAAACACACAGAAAGCGCACACGGATCGCACACAGTTGGAGTATACGCGCACGTAGAGGAGCAAGCCCGGCATCGTACACAACACACAGGTGGAGCGCACAAGATTGAAAGTTCGCGCACAAGATAAAGAAACAGCAGCGTACGCAACGCTTTCTAGAAGGGCAGGATCGGGCATAGCTTCTTCTCAGGAGACATTGCACACCTCACGAATAGAGAAAAAATAGGTATTTCTCTCTCTCTCACTCTCTGTCTTTCTCCATATAGAGAAGATGGTTCTCTGTAACTCTTCTTGCACACACACTCTCTCGTCAAAAGACAGAGATACGTAGTTTAAAAATATCCCCGCACACATACACATATTCCCACACATCGTCTTCCTCTCTTCCACATACATAACCATAGTGAAATCTGTTATCTTGTTGTCTCTCTCTTGAAAATACATGCACATATTCCCACACATCGTCTTCCTCACTTCCACATACATAACCACAGTGAAATCTGTTATCTTGTTGTCTTTCTCTTGAAAATACGTGCACATATTCCCATACATCGTCTTCCTCTCTTCCACATACATAAACACAGTGAAATCTGTTATCTTTCTCTCTCTCCTCTCTCTAGAAAACAGGTATTTCTCTCTCTCTCTCTCTCTATCTATCTATCTCTGTATCTTGCTATCTCTCTCTTGAAAATACATGCTCATGTATGTGTGCGTCTGTGTTATCTATGTGTATGTATGTATATTTGTGTTATTTCATTGTAATACTCATACATAATGCAGATACACAATTACACTTAATTACGATATGCACACATAGTATATATACATACATAAATATCACAAATAACTAACACATTGTAATACTAGGAAACTTGAATGGAAGACTTACTTGCATGATCTGTTAAAGTCAATTCTTGTAGCGAGTTCTGGATGTATGCTGAGCTGATTTTCCTCTAATTTATTTGTAGATATGATTGTAACTTATGTTTCTAAAAAATAGTAGTGTTGTTTAGTGATGCACCTAATGGACATAAATGGTTGAAACTAGGACATGTAGACCAAAAATACGTGTATTTCTTTGGATGAATATATACACTTTTTGGTGACCCTTACCACAAGTGGTGGACCTTGAGACCAGTGGACTATAAGGACCTCCAAACAATACCTTGTACACTCAATCCTTCTTGGTATCTAGGTTGGACAAGTGGTGGACTTTTTTTCAAATTCTCTAACCACTCTCTCTAACATGGTGACATAATTTAGGTGTGATAAATTCATATCTATGCAAACTAATATCACTTTAGGCTTGTTAATTTGAATTTGTTTGAATTTATGTACAATATAATGATTTGAGGTTTGCATATTTGAATTTAGGTGGTATAATGATATCTTTTTGTGGTAAACTTGAATTTAAAATCAATTTCGCGTGGAATATTTTAAATTTAAGTGGTAAAATTTAAATTTTTATAAAAAAGTTTGAATTTTAAAATTTGGGCGGGATATTTTAAAATTTAGGCGGGATGTTTAAAATTTGGGAGGGATATTTTAAATTTAGGCGATCAGATTTTGAATTTAAAATTTAGGCGGGAAGGTTTTGAATTTATAGCGAGATCTCTCTTACATAAGAGAGTATAGGTTGGACAAGTGGTGGACCTTAAAGCTAGAGCATCCATGCTACTGGACATGATAGGTAGGGAATCTAGTTGAATATTGTATGTATAATATATATGTAATAGATCTAGCTTGTACAAGTGGTGGACCTTGGAACAAAACCCCATGTAAAACAAATCATGCACATTCCAAGTGGTGAGAAAAAATATCATTTAAGATATAGCCTTATAGGTTGGACAAGTGGTGGACCTTAACACCAAGATATTCTTAATGTAATGACATAGAGTGGAAAACTGGTGAATCTTGAGACCAAACCATGCTACTAGCGATAATAGCTTGGACAAGTGGTGGACCTTGAAAGTAATCCCCCCATCTACGAAATATCGTGGGTTTAAGGTATTTTGATGGAGCCTAGCATCTTGGAGACATGGTGCAGCTTGCTTCTCTTCATGTTTCATTGGAGCCTATCTTGGTAAAATGGTGGAGCATCCTTCTCTCCATGTTTCAATGGAGCCTAGCTTGGACAAGTGGTGGAACTTTGCTTCTCTCTATGATTCAAGTGGTGGACCTTTGAACCAAACCCCCATGTAAAACCTATCATGGTCACTCCAAGTGGTGAGAAAGAATAATCTTTAAGATATAGCCTTATAGTTTGGACAAGTGGTGGACTTTAACACCCAAATATTCTTAATATAATGACCCAAAAGGCTACTAGCGATAATAGCTTGGACAACTGGTGGACCTTGAACGTAAACCCCCCATGTTTCAATAGACTGAACTTCGACAAATGGTGGAGCATCGTTCTCTCCATGTTTCAATGGATCCTAGCTTGGACAAGTGGTGGACCTTTGTTTCTCTCTATGTTTCAATAGAGTTAGCTTGGACAAGTGGTGGACCGTGGAACCAAACCCCATGTAAAACCTATCATGGTCACTCCAAGTGGTGAGAAAGAATAACCTTAATGATATATCCTTATAGGTTGGACAAGTGGTGGACCTTAACACCCAGATATTCTTAATATAATGGCATAGAGTGGAAAAGTGGTGAATCTTGAGATCAAACAACTCAGGCTACTACCAATAATAGCTTGGACAAGTGTTGGACCTTGAATGTAAACCCCTCATCTACGACATATCGTGGGTTTAATGTTTTTCGATGGAGCTTAGCATCTTGGAGACATGGTGCAGCTTGCTTCTCGTCATGTTTCAATGGAGTCTATCTTGGACAAATGGTGGAGCATCCTTCTCTCCATGTTTCAATGGAGCCTAGCTTGGACAAGTGGTGGACCTTTGCTTCTCTCTCTGTTTCAATAGAGTTAGCTTGGACAAGTGGTGGACCTTGGAACCAAACCCCGATGTAAAACCTATCATGGTCACTCCAAGTGGTAAGAAAGAATAACCTTTAAGATATAGACTTATAAGTTGGACAAGTGGTGGACCTTAACACCCACATATTCTTAATATAATGACATAGAGTGGAAAAGTGGTGAATCTTGAGACAAAACCACTCATGCTACTAGCGATAATAGCTTGGACAAGTGGTGGCCCTTGAATGTAAACCCCCCATGTACAAAATATCGTGGGTTTAAGGTATTTCGATAAAGCCTAGCATCTTGTAGACATGGTGCAGCTTGCTTCTCTTCATGTTTCAATGGAGTCTATCTTAGACAAATGGTGGAGCATCCTTCTCTCCATGTTTCAATGGACCCTAGCTTGGACAAGTGGTGGACCTTTGCTGATCTCTATGATTCAATAGAGTTTGCTTGGACAAGTGGTGGACCTTGGAACCAAACCCCCATGTAAAACCTATCATGGTCACTCCAAGTGGTGAGAAAGAATAACCTTTAAGATATAGCCTTATAGGTTGGACAAGTGGTGGACCTTAACACCCAAATATTCTTAATATAATGACATACAGTGAAAAAGTGGTGAATCTTGAGACAAAACCACTCATGCTACTAGCGATAATAGCTTGGACAAGTGGTGGACCTTGAACGTAAACCCCCCATGTTTCAATAGACTTAGCTTCGACAAATGGTGGAGCATCGTTCTCTCCATGTTTCAATGGAGCCTAGCTTGGACAAGTGGTGGACCTTTGTTTCTCTCTATGTTTCAATAGAGTTAGCTTGGACAAGTGGTGGACCTTGGAACCAAACCCCCATGTAAAACCTATCATGGTCACTCCAAGTGGGAAGAAAGAATAACCTTTAAGATGTAACCTTATAGGTTGGACAAGTGGTGGACCTTAACACCCACATATTCTTAATATAATGACATAGAGTGGAAAAGTGGTGAATCTTGAGACCAAACCACTCAGGCTACTAGCAATAATAGTTTGGACAAGTGGTGTACATTGAATGTAAACCCCTCATCTACGAAATATCGTGGGTTTAATGTATTTCGATGAGGCATAGCATCTTGGAGACATGGTGCATCTTGCTTCTAGTCATGTTTCAATGGAGCCTATCTTGGACAAATGGTGGAGCATCCTTCTCTCCATGTTTCAATGGAGCCTAGCTTGGACAAGTGGTGGACCTTTGTTTCTCTCTATGTTTCAATAGAGTTAGCTTGGACAAGTGGTGGACCTTGGAACCAAACCCCCATGTAAAACCTATCATGGTCACTCCAACTGGTAAGAAAGAATAACCTTGAAGATGTAGCCTTATAGGTTGGACAAGTGGTGGACCTTAACACCCACATATTCTTAATATAATGACATAGAGTGGAAAAGTGGTGAATCTTGAGACCAAACCACTCAGGCTACTACCAATTATAGCTTGGACAACTGTTGGACCTTGAATGTAAACCCCTCATCTACGACATATCGTGGGTTTAATGTTTTTCGATGGAGCCTAGCATCTTGGAGACATGGTGCAGCTTGCTTCTCGTCTTGTTTCAATGGAGCCTATCTTTGACAAATGGTGGATCATCCTTCTCTCCATGTTTCAATGGAGCCTAGCTTGGACAAGTGGTGGACCTTTGCTTCTCTCTATGTTTCAATAGAGTTAGCTTGGACAAGTGGTGGACCTTGGAACCAAACCCCCATGTAAAACCTATCATGGTCACTCCAAGTGGTAAGAAAGAATAACCTTTAAGATATAGACTTATAGGTTGGACAATTGGTGGACCTTAACACCCACATATTCTTAATATAATGACATAGAGTGGAATAGTGATGAATCTTGAGACAAAGCCACTTATGCTACTAGCGATAATAGCTTGGACAAGTATTGGCCCTTGAATGTAAACCCCCCATGTACAAAATATCCTGGGTTTAAGGTATTCGATGAATCCTAGCATCTTGGAGACATGGTGCAGCTTGATTCTCTTCATTTTTCGATGGAGCCTATCTTGGACAAATGGTGGAGCATCCTTCTCTAAATATCTCAATGGAGCCTAGCTTGGACAAGTTGTGGACCTTTGCTTTTCTCTATGTTTCCATAGAGTTACCTTGAACATGTGGTGGACCTTGGAACCAAACCCCCATGTAAAACTTATCATGGTCACTCCAAGTGGTGAGAAAGAATAAAGTTTAAGATATATCTTTATAGGTTGGACAAGTGGTGGACCTTAGCACCCCGATATTCTTAATATAATGACATAGAGTGGAAAAGTGGTGAATCTTGAGACCAAACGACTCAGGCTACTACCAATAATAGCTTGGACAAGTGTTGGACCATGAATGTAAATCCCTCATCTACGGCATATGATGGGTTTAATGTTTTTCGATGGAGCC
Source organism: Adiantum capillus-veneris (assembly GCF_014529385.1). NCBI lineage: Eukaryota > Viridiplantae > Streptophyta > Polypodiopsida > Polypodiales > Pteridaceae > Adiantum > Adiantum capillus-veneris. The sequence continues at coordinate 49,661,979 of NC_140960.1, forward strand.
TAGCATCTTGGAGACATGGTGCAACTTGCTTCTCGTCATGTTTGAATGGATCCTATCTTGGACAAATGGTGGAGCATCCTTCTCTCCATGTTTCAATGGAGCCTAGCTTGAACAAGTGGTGGACCTTTGCTTCTCTCTCTGTTTCAATAGAGTTAGCTTGGACAAGTGGTGTAGCTTGGAACCAAACCCCCATATAAAACCTATCATGGTCACTCCAAGTGGTAAGAAAGAATAACCTTTAAGATATAGACTTATAAGTTGGACAAGTGGTGGACCTTAACACCCACATATTCTTGATATAATGACATAGAGTGGAAAAGTGGTGAATCTTGAGACAAAACCACTCATGCTACTAGCGATAATAGCTTGGACAAGTGGTGGACCTTGAATGTAAACCCCCCATGTACAAAATATCATGGGTTTAAGGTATTTCGATGAAGCCTAGCATCTTGGAGACATGGTGCAGCTTGCTTCTCTTCATGTTTCGATGGAGCCTATCTTCCACCAATGGGGATCATCCTTCTCTAAATGTTTCAATGGAGCCTAGCTTGGACAAGTGGTGGACCTTTGCTTTTCTCTATGTTCCATAGAGTTAGCTTGGACAAGTGGTGGACCTTGGAACCAAACCCCCATGTAAAACATATCATGGTCATTCCAAGTGGTGAGAAATAATACCCTTTAAGATCTAGCTTTATAGGTTGGACAAGTGGTCGACCTTAAAACCTAGATCTTCTTAATATAATGACATAGAGTGGAAAAGTGGTGAATCTTGAGACCAAACCACTCATGCTACTAAGGATAATAGATTGGACAAGTGGTGGACCTTGAATGTATACCCCCCATGTACGTAATATCGTGGGTTTAAGGTATTTCAATGGAGCCTAGCATCTTGGAGACATGGTGCAGCTTGCTTCTCTTCATGTTTCAATGGAGCCTATCCTTGACAAATGGTGGAGCATCCTTCTCTCCATGTTTCAATGGAGCCTAGCTTGGACAAGTGGTGGACCTTTGCTTTTCTCTATGTTTCCATAGAGTTACCTTGAACATGTGGTGGACCTTGGAACCAAACCCCCATGTAAAACATATCATGGTCATTCCAAGTGGTGAGAAATAATACCCTTTAAGATCTAGCTTTATAGGTTGGACAAGTGGTCGACCTTAAAACCTAGATCTTCTTAATATAATGACATAGAGTGGAAAAGTGGTGAATCTTGAGACCAAACCACTCAGGCTACTACCAATAATAGCTTGGACAAGTGTTGGTCCTTGAATGTAAACCCCTCATCTACGACATATCGTGGGTTTAATGTTTTTCGATGGAGCCTAGCTTCTTGGAGCATGGTGCAGCTTGCTTCTCGTCATGTTTCAATGGAGCCTATCTTTGACAAATGGTGGCGCATCCTTCTCTCCATGTTTCAATGGACCCTAGCTTGGACAAGTGGTGGACCTTTGCTTCTCTCTATGTTTCAATAGAGTTATCTTGGACAAGTGGTGGACCTTGGAACCAAACCCCCATGTAAAACCTATCATGGTCACTCCAAGTCGTGAGAAAGAATAACCCTTAAGATATAGCCTTATAGGTTGGACAAGTGGTGGACCTTAACACCCAGATATTCTTAATATAATGACATAGAGTGAAAAAGTGGTGAATCTTGAGACCAAACCACTCATGCTACTAGCGTTAATAGGTTGGACAAGTGGTGGACCTTGAATGTAAACCCCCCATGTTTCAATAGAGTTAGCTTCGACAAATGGTAAAGCATCCTTCTCTCCATGTTTCAATGGAGCCTAGCTTGTACAAGTGGTGGACCTTTGTTTCTCTCTATGTTTTAATAGAGTTAGCTTGGACAAGTGGTGGACCTTGGAATCAAACCCCCATATAAAATATATCATGGACATTTCAAGTGGTGAGAAATAATACCCTTTAAGATATACCCTTATAGGTTGGACAAGTGGTCGACCTTAGCACCCAGATCTTCTTAACGTAATGACATAGAGTGGAAAAGTGGTGAATCTTGAGACCAAACCACCCATGCTACAGGAGATAATAAGTTGGACAAGTGGTGGACCTTGAATGTAAACTCCCCATGTACAAAATATCGTGGGTTTAAGGTATTTCAATGGATCTTAGCATCTTGGAGACATGGTGCAACTTGCTTCTCTTCATGTTTCAATAGAGTTAGCTTCGACAAATGGTGGAGCATTCTCTCTCCATGTTTCAATGGAGCCTAGCTTGGACAAGTGGTGGACCTTTGCTTCTCTCTATGTTTCAATAGAGTTATCTTGGACAAGTGGTGGACCTTAGAACCAAACCCCCATGTAAAACCTATCATGGTCATTCCAAGTGGTCAGAAAGAATACCCTTTAAGATATAGCCTTATAGGTTGGACAAGTGGTGGACCTTAACACCCAGATCTTCTTAATATAATGACATAGAGTGGAAAAGTGGTGAATCTTGAGACCAAACCACTCATGCTACTAGTGATAATAGGTTGGACAAGTGGTGGACCTTGAATGTTAACCCCCCCTGTACGAAATATCATGGGTTTAAGATATTTCAATGGAGCCTAGCATTTTGGAGACATGGTGCAGCTTGCTTCTCTTCATGTTTCAATCGAACCTGGCTTGGACAAATGGTGGAGCATCCTTCTCTCCATGTTTCAATGGAGCCTAGCTTGGACAAGGGTGGACCTTTGATTCTCTCTATGTTTCAATAGAGTTAGCTTGGACAAGTGGTGGACCTTGGAACCAAACCCCTATGTAAAAGCTATCATGGTCATTCCAAGTGGTGGTAAAGAATACCATTTAAGATATAGCCTTATAGGTTGGACAAGTGGTGGACCTTAACACCCAGATCTTCTTAATATAATGACATAGAGTGGAAAAGTGGTGAATCTTGAGACCAAACCACTCATGCTACTAGGGAGAATAGGTTGGACAAGTGGTGGACCTTGAATTTAAACCCCGCATATACAAAAGATCGTGGGTTTAAGGTATTTCAATGGAGCGTAGCATCTCAAAGACATGGTGCATATTGCTTCTCTTCATGTTTCAATGGAGCCTATTTTGGACAAATGGTGGAGCATCCTTCTCTCCATGTTTCAATGGAGCCTAGCTTGGACAAGGTGTGGACCTTTGATTCTCTCTATGTTTCAATAGAGTTAGCTTGGACAAGTGGTGGACCTTGGAACCAGACCTCTATGTAAAAGCTATCATGTGCATTCCAAGTGGTGGTAAATAATACCATTTTAGATATAGCCTTATAGGTTGGACAAGTGGTGGACCTTAACACCCATATCTTCTTAATATAATGACATAGAGTGGAAAAGTGGTGAATCTTGAGACCAAACCACTCATGCTACTAGGGAGAATAGGTTGGACAAGTGGTGGACCTTGAATTTAAACCCCGCATATACAAAAGATCGTGGGTTTAAGGTATTTCAATGGAGCGTAGCATCTCAAAGACATGGTGCATATTGCTTCTCTTCATGTTTCAATGGAGCCTATTTTGGACAAATGGTGGAGCATCCTTCTCTCCATGTTTCAATGGACCCTAGATTGGACAAGTGGTGGACCTTTGCTTCTCTCTATGTTTCAATATAGTTAGCCTATATTAGACAATTAGTAGACCTCGAATCTCTCCATGTTGTCTAGAGCTGAGCTTGGACAAGTGGTGGACCTTACTTCTCCCTTCCCTTAGTTTACTAGCTTAAAAGATTACTATGTATACTTGCTTAGATCTAACTTGAACAAGTGGTGGACTTTGTATTCACACAAACTTAATTCATTACAAAAAGGTATATGCTAAAATAACATTTGGTTTTTTTTGTTTCAGGAAAGATGGCTCCAAAAAAACAGGTTGCAAGGGTTGCTGTCTCAGTTGACTATACTTGGAATGATCTTAGGAAATGGTATTTGGATATACATGGTATAGAGGGTGCACAATTTCATAAGGTGCATCTATTTATTGCCAAAAAGGAGAATGACAACTTGTTTGAAGATGTTGGACAAGTTGTGGAAGCATCTATCTCTGTAGTTGATAGTCATCCGGAGGTGGAATGCATTGACATTCTAGTTCCAATGAATCTAGAATTTCAACTATCTCCAGGAGCATATGCATTGGAGCGCATGTCTAGAAACAAAGAATAGACAATGTTTTCTCGAGGATGGAAGTTTGTAGAATCAAATCCAAACATCACAGCAGATCAACTTCAAAGCTCCATCATTGCCACACTACAACGAAAAAAGGTGAAAGCTTCACGACCACCATCCACAAAGAAGCAAGCAAAAGTGCAAAAAGTAGCAGCTAAGCGAACTAGTTCCATTTTGGATGTAGACAAGGCATCTTTGGCATCCTCATCAACAAAGGGTTCAATGTCAAAGATGAGAATTGTGGATCCAGATGTTTTAGAAGCTGAGGCCATGAAAGGACAAGAAAAAGATACAGGTGGAATGAATAAGTACATAAATTATTTTCCTTTCCAATATAGGAATTTGATATCCCTATTCAAAATTGTTGGCTTGCTCCTGATCACTATAATGCACGTATTATGGATAAAAAACACGCTGAAAGTGTGTTATTTGGATTTTCACGGAGTACGACCAAGCCTGCAGCATGTGCATATTTGATGCCTGTTCGAAATGCAAAATCAAAGAAGGGGACTCCTTTGGCAGTAGAAGAGGTAGAGGAGCAAAAAATTAAAGATTATCATTATTGGATTCTTGATGGGCAGCATTCAATCTATGCTGCAAAAGTTTTGCTTCACAATGAACAAAACAACAAAGAGATATTTGAAAGACTGATTAGCGTGTATAAATTTAGAAAGGCTCGCATTGTTGTGAATGCTCCTCCATTTGTTGCAACTGCTATATCTGCCATTGCAAATGAGGAGGCTCAGGCATTGTATGTCAAGCAACCTTACAGCCAAATATTGAGACATTTACGGAGTCAATGGATCTTCTCAGGACGACCACCAAAGGCAGCAAGTGGAATTGCAGAGGGACATGCATCTCGTGCCGGATGGGATGTAAGTTATTTTCTTTGTCTTTTTGATAGTGTTTAATTAACAAATCTTGCTCAATAGTTTAATTATTTCTCTATTTATTTTTAGGCTTTTCTTCGATTGGCAAGAATGAGTGCAGCAGCAAGTTGGATTGCTAAACAGGCACACATGGTCACGTACTCTGATTTAGTTTATGATTGCTGGATAGAAATCATTGAAAAGCTAGAAGAGGAGAATAAGAAACCCCCAACAACTGTATTTAGATACCTTTGTGGCCTTGAGGAATCAGAGGTAAAGACTATTCAAGAAGAGATTAGAGATGAGAAGATTTTACTGTCAAAGAGTGCAAAGGATGGTGATGCAACTGACATGTATGATCGAATCAAGCAGTTGAAGCAAGACAAATTGATTCAAGATGCACTTCTTGAAGGCTTCAACAATTTGAATGAGTCTTCACCATGTAAAGACTGGGAGGAGGTGGTCAAAATGTATAACATCAATGATGTTGTTTATAAAACAATTTTAATGCTATGCGAGGAATGGATCAAATCTAGTTTGACGCGTGGAACAAAGAAAATGGCTTTTCCAGATGGAGCAATAAAATACATGCAATGGGCAATTCACCTTCAAAAGGAGAAAACTGAGCCTAGAGATTTGCCATGGTCAATCTATGTGGTGAGCCTACAAATGGAAGGCAATCTCTACTTGATGCGCCACTTCAATAATAAAGTGCCTATTGGCTTATGTGTTTTAGATATGACAAAAAACGTTGGAGGCAATTTGAAGTGGAGTGAGGAGACATTTAACAATGCTTTGGATGGGATCTTGGCTATTGCTGGAGGGTCAACAGATCCTGGATTTGTCTTTCTTGCATTTGTGGATTTCACTAACTTCACAAAATTGCAATGTGCCTTTCACGCCATGGGAGATAATCTGAGCTACCATTGTTGTGGTGCATTGCATCACTTTCCATCAGCTCCTTGCAAAGGAGCAATTCAATTCCTAACAGTTATTGCCTTCTTGGGACAAGGCAATGCATTTGAAGACCTGAGAAGAAGATCAGAGGAACATCCCATGCCAATTGATTGTTCTCTTCTTCAAGTAGCAGATAACGATATGTCAGATTTGCAATATTTGGAGGCCAAAAAAAGAGCTTTGGTCAAGCACTACATTCGTACATATTGTTTTGAAGACCGCAAGCTTGTTGATGTTTTTGGTGATGGCTCCTTGGTTGCACAAGAAGGAATACAACAGAAAAAAGAAGTTATATGCTTAATTGATAGTGTGGAGGAGGCAAAAAACGTGGAGACCATGCTGCTAGACTTTGCTAAGTCTCATGAAGATATAGAAAAATGGGCTGGACTTCAACAATCCACTTCGCAATCAGATGACATTGTGCCTGTTACAGAGGAGTGCTCTCCACAAAGAGAAGAAGAAGAACAACAACAACATCCTCTGTCAATGGAGGACTTTTTGGAAATGGAGACACGTATGTTTTGAGTTTCTTGTGCATGTTAGTGTTTCTTGTTACTGATTTGATACTCTTAATGTTAGATTTTGCTTTATATAGTATTGATTGAGTTTGTATTTTTATCTCAAGCATTCAAGGTTTGAATGTAAATAATAAAATACTTGAGTTTTTGAATGGTGGATCTTTAGACTAAAACTATAACATTTAATACTCACAAAGACTTAATTACTTAAGAGCTTGAACTCAATAAGTTTTGGACCTTTTATCAATACCCCCTTGATATGATACATTAGATCGTAGCATGGTTAAATGGTGATGCTTCATAAATTTAACCTAGCTTAGACAGGTGCTGGAGCCTAAATTTAAACTAACCTTGCTAGAAGGGAGCTTATGTTTGGACTTTGAGAACTAGCATAAGTAATCAATTAGAGCATAGATTAGACATGTGGTGGTGGCCTTAGAGACCAAAATCTTAATGAGCTTGGAAAGGTATTTAAGTACTGCAATTTACTTAGTTTTAGTACTCACTAAAGGCATAGCTTGACAAAAGGTGGACCTTACATGGATCCTAATTTCAAGAGGTGTGGTAGACCTTCAAACCAAGATCATATAGCTTGGACATGTGGTGACCTTGCATGGAGACTAGTTTAGACAAGTGTGGTACACCTTGTAACCAACACCCATTTGTTATATTAGCTTGGACAAGTGGTGGACCTTGCTTTTATGTTTCAATGGAGCATATTTTGGACAGGTGGTAGACCTTGTTTCTCTCCATGCTTCAATGGAGAGAAACATTAGCTTGGACAAGTGGTGGACCTTGCTTTTATGTTTTAAAGGAGCATATTTCGGACAAGTGGTAGACATTGTTTCTCTCCATGGTTCAATGGAACCCACCTTAGACAAGTGAAGTACCTTGAAACCAAACCCCCATAATACAACCTACTAAATAGGTTGGAAAATTGGTGGTATATGAAACCATCCATGATAGAGCATAGTATAGGTGAAAACGTAGTGGTCCTTATATCAATTACCCATGCATAGCTTGGACAAGTGGTGGACCTTGATTCTCTCTATGTTTCAATGGATCCTATCTTGGACTATAGATATATCTTACTTATTTCCATGCTTCAATGGATTGTAGCTTGGATAAGGAGTGGACCTTCAAACAAAACTCCACAGCATAGCATATATTAACAATTCATGGGTTTTATAGAGATTTTCTTGCCTATTTTGGAGAGTTGGTACACCTTTATTCTCCATTCTTCAATGGATCTGAGGTTGGACAAGCGGAGCTGGAGAAGTGGTCAACCTTAAAATGAAACCTCCCATGCTACAACCCATCATAGATCGTATATGTAGTGGACCTTGAAACTCTTTTATGTCCCTAGCTTAGAGAAGCATTGCACTCTTTATTATCTCCATACATGAAGGCAAGGTTGGACAAGTGGTGGACCTTCAAACCAGAATCTCTATGCAATAATAGGCAAGTGGTGGAGCTTGTTTTCTCCATGTTCCAATGGAGCCTAGCTTAGACAAACAATGGAGCTTGCTTCTCTCCATGTTTCAATGGATCCTAGCTTAGAAAAGTGGTGAGCTTTGATTCTCTCCATGTTCCAATGGACCATAGCTTAGACAAGTGGTAGACCGTGAAAAAACCCCCCGTATACAACATATTATGGGGTTTTCATGTTTCAATGGCACCTAGCTTGGACAAATGGTAGAGCTTGCTTCTCTTTATGTTTCAATGGATCCAATCTTAGCCAAGTGGTGGACCTTGAAACAAGAATCCCCCCCCCCCATGTACAACGTATTATGGGTTTTGAAAGCACTGGGAGAAAATAATAGCTTTGATAAGTGGTGGACCTTGCTTCTCTCCATGCTTCAATGGAGCCGAGGTTGGACACATGTTGGAGAGAAGATGGTTGCCCATGAAATAAGACCATGCATGCTATAATCAATCATATGTTGTACACATGGTGGACCTTGCAATTGTTTTATATGCCTAACTTGGACAAGTGGAGGACCCTTGATTACCTCCAGATATCAACAACAAGCCAAGTTTGGACAAGTGTAGTACCACCAAACCAGAATCTCTATGCTACAATAGAGTATAGGTAGGACACGCAGTGAACCTTGATATCAAACCATCCATGCTACTAGAGATGATAGGTTTCACATGTGGTGGAACCTTGTATCAATGTTCTATGTGTAGTTTTTGACTAGTGATAGACCTTGAAACTAATCCCTCTAGGCTACAAGAAAAAAGAGATGGATGAGGAGGCTAGACTACTTTTGTTGCATCAATGCATCCCATGTTACCACATATACTATAGGGTTCTTGGATAAGTGTTGGATCTTGTGTCAATGCTCCATGTCTAGCTTGGACAAGTGGTGGACCTTGGTTCTCTCTATGCTTCAAATGGGCAATAGATTGGAGACACAGTGGCCTTTTTTTTCCAATGATTTTATTTTTGGAAACCTTGGAGGCACCATGTAAGAGGCACTCTAAGTCTTCCATACAATGGACCTATTGGACTATAAAATAATGATATCTTTCTTTGATATTGTCATTATTTTATGCATAATATTTTCTTCTTTTTGCAGACACAAAGGAGTTAAGTGATATAAAAACTAGATGTATTTCACACTATGATTGGCATGAAGATCCTTTTGGGACACCAACTTTTCCTATTCCCAAAGATGTAATTTTCCATATTAACGGTGTGGATTTTGAAGTGCGACTTTCATGTATTGAAGGAGCTGGTTATGGGCTATTTGTGCATACTACCCTGGAAAGTGGTTTGACTATTCTAAACTATGGAGGGCATAAGTATAGATTTCAAGACTGGAAAAAGATATGCAAATATTTCCAAGAGCTTATAAATATTCTCTTCTAGAGGATCCAAACATAGAAGAAGAGGAAGATCAATCATACATTATTGGTTGTGTAGAAGAAGGAAACGTGTCGGGCTATATAAATAGTTCTCACAGTACAAATGTCTGTCCCAACGTACGCTATACATTTGATCCAAATTTGCCACCTTGGCATAAATGCACCTCTTCACACATCAAGTCAGAAGAATATGGCCATGTATGCATTGAGACTATTTGTCAAGTTGAAGCAGGAGAAGAGTTGTTTGCTGACTATAACTTTACTTGACATTGTAAAGTATTGTACATGGATGGAAATCTCAAGTACATGCATCATTTTCATTTTTCATGGATGAAATCTCAAGTGAATATAACATTTGATTATTGTTTAGTTTATGCTCAACGAGAATCTAGAGTGCTCTTATGCTTTGTGTGTTGTCTAACTTATTTGACTACCTTGGCCATAGAATCTTGATTCTACTCTAGATTTGTGATAAATCTTACCAAAATTTAATCAATGTCTAGGTTGGACAAGTGGTGGGGCTTCAAACATTACTGTCTTAAACAAGTGGAGTTATCTTACTTGAATAAGTGGTGGCCTTTGAATCCAAATCTAAGCCAAATCTCTAATTATTTTCTTGTAGTCTAGGTTGGACATTTGGTGGACCTTGTATCCATGTTTCCTCAACAAGGGTGGCTTTTAGTTTTCACTTTAAGTACTCATCTTTAATAAAGTGTAGGATGGAAAATGTTGAGTTAGTAGATTGTATTTTAGACAAGTGGTGTTTGGTGTACGAATGCTGAAAATGGTTGCAAGGATTCTAACAACGACTTTACCTTAAATAAATTTCTTACTAGGAGTTCTACATATAAATATGGTGAATAAAATTCTAGTGGTTTTGAGATACCATTTGTGTGTGTGTTTTCTAGATTCACAAACTGGGATGGATAATGCTCCTATGGTTCAGTCAACAACTATAGAATCCATAGATTCTATGGTTTCTAAAGTGCCCAAGATGGATGATATTTCTATACTAGAGTCTAGTGTTGTGCAACTTGAGCAAGCTTCCAATAATGAGAACCAAGAAATCGATGCTTCAAAAATGCAACATACATCAAAAGAGACTGAAAAGTCCACTCACGAGCTATTGCCAATTGGTACTACGTCATGTAGCGTAGATGTTGAGAAATCCATGCTTACAATTATATTGGATTTAAATGGTCTATTGTTGAAACGTTCCCCTCAACCATCCTCACACCACAACTCAGTGCAAATGGATTCAAAAAGATATATTATACTCAGGCCAGGTTGCATCCAATTCTTGAAGACTATTTTACAGAGGTTTAATGTTGCAATTTGGTCGACAGCTACTAGGAATAATGTGTATCAAATCCTTGCAGCACTAAACAACTTAGCTGAGGATACATTGCCTTTCTTTGCAATTTGGTCGCAAGATGTTTGCTACACCGCTCAAACTCAAAAATTGTTTAGACCCGACAATCCAAACGTTGAGGCAATGTTCAAGCCTCTAGCCAAAATTGCCATGGGGTTTGAATGTGATCCACAAAGAACAGTGCTTATTGATGACTCTCCTTACAAGGGATGTATTTCACCAGCAAACAATTGCATTTTTCCACCACAATTTGATGATGAGAAGATGGTTGACAATATGCTCTTGGAGGAGCTACTGCCATACTTGATTCAGCTTGATGAGAGAAGGGATGTGCGTGATTTAATTGCTTCTAATCGTTATGGACAACCTATAGTGACAAATGATAGTGAATACAAACAAATCATGGAGTATTGGAAGAAACAAAATGATATTTGGTCAGCTAAGGTGTTCTTTACAAGAAGAATACCACCTGCAAAAGGTGACAGGGATGAAACTATGATTGAAAATGCAAGTGACACAAGCCACCGCAATGAAATGAGAAGAGCCCAAATACAAGAGATCTTAGCAAAGGAGCGTACACCCATTGAAAGCATGAAGGCGTCACAATTGACCACTTTAGCTAGGCAATTGGGTTGTAACACAAAAGGAGTTTTGAAGGCTGAGAACAATCTTCTAAGGTTGGATAGAAAGCAACCCTAAGGTACTAGTGACATGTCATATATTCTTGATACACATACTTGAACACTCATGTGCATGGTATCTAACAAATCTTTCTTTTTATTCCTTCCTGCAGGATCTTACAAAGGATACTACTAGATGGAGCTCAATGAATAGAGATTTTGATATGTTTGCTCAAAATAATGAAGCAGTCACCTACATTTTTTGTTTATCAATTTCTTGAAGACTTTCTTTTAGTTTGTAATCATCAAATGAAATGAAAAGTATCCTTCTTATAAGATTGTTGATCTTTTTCTCGTTCAAAAATTTCAATTGTGATTTATAGTTTTGTTAGCATGAGATTGTGCTTTTTTAGTTTGAAGAAAATTGTCAAAGATCCAAGTCTTTTTGGCTTTACTTAAGTTATTAATTGTGAAAGATCCAAGTCTTTTTGCTTTACTTAAGTTATTGATTGTCTATGTAATAGTCCTTGAAACAATATCGGATGGCTTTCTTGCTCCCATGTCTCACATTGGTCTTTAGGTAAGACAAGTGGTGACCTTGAAAGTATGGTCTCATATCTCGATCAAGTGAAGAGACATGAAGCTTAAATATCACTACTATGTATCTAGTGTTAAACTCCATCAAGAAAAAGATACTAGAGTGCCAAATTGCAGTCTAGTTTAAGTGAAAATCCATTTGAGCTAAGGTAAAACTTATAGTGCCTCATTTTTCTAGGATTCTACCCCATCAAGGAAGTTAGAATCTAGCACAAACCAATTAAGACTCTTTTGGAGCCTAGATAGGACAATTCGTGGAACTTAAGAGACTTATTATTGAGTTAGAGTCTAGTTTAGATAAGCAAAAGATCTTCAAACCAGCACTTGACTTTCTTACTATTCAATATTCAAAGTCCCTTGAGGCTAACAAATTACATACTACTATTGTAACCTAACTAATGAGTAATTATATAGATCTAAGCAAGTATATATAATGAGTCTTCAAACTAATAAACCAAGGGAAGAGAGTAGCAAGGTCCACTACTTGTCCAAGCTCAGCTCTAGACAACATAGAAAGATGCTAGTTCTACTAATTGTCTAATTATAGGCATGGAGAAATGATAGAAGGTTGACCACTTGTCCAACCTATCATCTCTAGTAAGATGGGAGGTTTGGCCTTAAGATTCACCATGTAACCAACCTATACATCATTGTATTATGAAGAGTAGAAAAGCAAAGCTCCACCACTTGTCCAAGCTAGTTCTAAAATCCACATGGAGATAAGCAAGCTCCACCATTTGTCAAATCTCTCTTCCATTAAAACATGAAAAAACTCAGCTATGTTGTACAGGGGGGACTTTTTTCCAAGGTCCACCACTTGTCCAAGCTAGGATCCATTAAAACATGGAAATAAACAAAGCTCCACCACTCGTCCAACCTTTAGAGTTGCAAAGTGTATGGGTTGTCTAAACTAGGTATGGGAAAATAATTGAAGGTCCACCACTTGAAACATGGAGCGAAGCAAGCTCCACCATGTCTCCAATATGCTAGACTCCATTGAAACACCCCTAACCCATGATATTTTGTACATAGGGGATGTACATTCAAGATCCACCACTTGTCCAACCTAGTATCCCTAGTAGCTTGATAGCTTTGGTCTCAAGATTCACCACTTGTCCACTCTATGTCATTGTATTAATAAGGATTGGGTGTTAAGGTCCACCACTTGTCCAACCTATAAGGTTATATTTAAATGGTTTTTTTTCTCACAACTTGAACTACCCATGATATGTTTTACATGGGAGTTTTGTTTCAATGTCCCCACTTGTCCAAGCTAACTCTATTGAAACATAGAGAGAACAAGAAGCCACCACTTGTCCAAGCTAAGCTATATTGAAACATGGAGAGAAGGATGCTCCACCATTTCTCCAAGATAGGCTTCATTGAAACATGGAGAGAAGAAAGCTCCACCATGTCTCCAAGCCAGGATCCATTTAAATGCCCTAAACCCATTTTATTTTGTACATGGGGGGTTTTATTTCAAGGCCCACCACTTGTCTAACCTATTATCCCTAGTAGCACAAGTTGTTTGGTCTCAAGATACACCACTTGTACACTCTATGTCATTATATTAGGAAGAACTATGTATTAAAGTCCACCACTTGTCCAAGATAACTCTATTCAAACATAGAGAGAAGCAAAGGTCCACCACTTGTCCAAGCGAACTCTATTCAAACATAGAGAGAAGTAAAGGTTCACCACTTGTCAAAGCTAGGCTCCATTGAAGCATGGAGAGAAGTAACCTCCATCATTTTTCCAAGATAGGTGCCATTCAAACATGGAAAGAATCAAGATCTACCATGTCTCCAAGATTCTAGGCTCCATTGAACACCCAAAACCATGATATTTTGTACATGGGGTGTTTACATTCAAGGTCTACCACTTCTCTAACGTATTATACCTAGTAGAATGAGTGGTTTGGTCTTAAGATTCACCACTTATCCACTCTATGTCATTATATTAAGAATAACTGGGTGTTAAGGTCCACCACTTGTCCAACCTATAAGGGTATATCTTAAATGGTATCCTTCACCACTTGTCAAGGTCCATCACCACTTTCCAACCTGTAAGGTTATATCTTGAATGATATTTTTCCTCATCACTTGTAATGTCCATGCTATGTTTTACAAAGGGGTTTTGTTCCAAGACCCACCACTTGTCCAAGCTAACTCTATTGAAACATAGAGAGAAGCAAAGGTCCACCACTTGTCCAAGGTAGGCTCCATGAAACATGGAGAGAAGGATGATCCACCATTTCTCCAAGATAGGTTCCATTGAAACATTGAGAGAAGCAATCTCCACCATGTCTCCAAGCTAGGCTCCATTGAAATACCCTAAACCCATAATTTTGTACATGAGGGGTTTACATTCAAGGTCCACCACTTGTCCAACCTATTATCCCTAGTAGCACGAGTGGTTTGGTCTCAAGATTCACCACTTGTACACTCTATGTCATTATATTAAGAAGAACTATGTGTTAAGGTCCACCACTTGTCCAACCTATAAGGTTATATATTTTAAATGGTATCCTTTCTCACCACTTGAAATGCCCATGATATGTTTTACATGGGGGTTTCATTCCAAGGTCCACCACTTGTCCAAGCTAACTCTATTAAAACATATAGAGAAAGAAAGGTCCACCACTTGTCCAAGCTAGGCTCATTGAAACATGGAGAGAAGGAACCTCCAATGTTTCTCCTAGATAGGCTCCATTGAAACATGGAGAGAAATAAGCTCCACCATGTCTCCAAGTTGCTAGGCTCCATTGAAATACCCAATACCCATAATATTTTGTACATGGGGGGTTTACATTCAAGGTTCACCACTTGTCCAACCTATTATCCCTAGTAGGTTTGGTCTCATGATTCACCACTTGTCCACTCTATGTCATTATATTAAGAGGAATTGGGTGTTAAGGTCCACCACTTGTCCAACCTATAATGTTATAGCTTGAATGGTATTTTTTCTCACCACTTGTAATGCCCATGACATGATTTACATGGGGTTTTGTTCCAAGGTCCAACACTTGTCCAAGCTAAATCTATTGAAACATAGAGAGAAACAAAGGCCCACCACTTTCCAACTAGGTTGCATTGAAACATGGACCTTAATACCAAATTATTTCTAGTAGCATGAGTGATATTTTGTACATGGGGGTTTACATTCAAGGTCCACCACTTGTCGAACCTATTTCCCTAGTAGGTTTGGTCCCAAGTTTCACCACTTATCCACTCTATGTCATTATATTAAGAATAATTGGGTGTTAAGGTCCACCACTTGTCCAACCTATAAGGTTATATATTAAATGGTATTTTTTCTCACCACTTGTAATGCCCATGATATGTTTTACATGGGGTTTTTGTTCCAAGGTCCACCACTTTTCCAAGATAACTCTATTCAAACATAGAGAAAATAAAGGTCCACCACTTGTCCAAGCTAGGCTCCATTGAAACATGGAGAGAATGATGCTCCACCATTTATCCAAGATAGGCTGCATTGAAACATGGAGAGAAGCAAGCTTTACCATGTTTCCAAGCTAGGCTCCATTGAAACACTCTAGGGGGTTTTATTTCAAGGCCCACCACTTGTTTAACCTATTATCCCTAGTAGCATGAGTGGTTTGGTTTCAAGATTCACCACTTGTACACTCTATGTCATTATATTGTGTTAAGCTCCACCACTTGTCCAACCTATAAGGTTAAATCTTAAATGGTATCCTTTCTCGCCACTTGAAATGCCCATGATATGTTTTACATGGGAGTTTCATTCCAAGATCCACCACTTGTCCAAGCTAACCATATTTAAACATAGAGAGAAACAAAGGTCCACGACTTGTCCAAGCTAGGCTCCATTGAAACATGGAGAGAAGGAACCTTCACCATTTCTCCTAGATAGGCTCCATTAAAACATGGACATAAGTAAGTTCCACTGTATCCTAGATGCTAGGCTCCATTGAAATACGCAAACCCATGATATTTTGTACATGGGTGATTACATTCAAGGTCAACCATTTGTCCACCCTATTATCCCTAGTAGGTTTGGTCTCACAATTCACCACCACTTTTCCACTCTATGTCATTATAATAAGAGGAATTGGGTGCTAAGGTCCACCACTTGTCCAGCCTATAAGGTTATACCTTGAATGGTATTTTTTCTCACCACTTGTAATGCCCATGACATGCTTTACATGGGGGTTTTGTTCCAAGGTTCACCACTTGTCCAAGCTAATTCTATTGAAACATAGAGAGAAACAAAGGTCCACCACTTTCCAAGCTAGGCTCCATTGAAACATGGACCTTAATACCAAATTATTCCTAGTAGCATGAGTGATATTTTGTACATGGGGGTTTGCATTCAAGGTCCACCACTTGTCCAACCTACTTTTCCTAGTAGGTTTGGTCGCAAGATTCACCACTTGTCCACTCTATGTCATTATATTAATAATAATTGGGTGTTAAGGTCCACCACTTGTCCAACCTATAAGGTTATATATTGAATGGTATTTTTTCTCACCACTTGTAATGTCCATGATATGTTTTACATGGGGATTTTGTTCCAAGGTCCACCACTTGTCCAAGCTAAATCTGTTCAAACATAGAGAGAAAACAAACGTCCCCCACTTGTCCAAGCTAGGCTCCATTGAAACATGGTGAGAATGATGCTCCACCATTTATTCCAAGATAGACTCCATTGAAACATGGAGAGAAGTAAGCTCCACCATGTTTCGAAGATGCTAGAGTCGATTGAATACCCAAAACCCTGATACTTTGTACATGGGGTTTTACATTCAAGGTCCACCACTTGTCCAACCTATTATCCCTAGTAGCATGAGTGTTTGGTCTCAGGATTCACCACTTGTCCACTCTATATCATTATATTAAGAAAAATTGGGTTTTCCATATCTATATGGATCTTTGCTTGGATAAGTGGTAGACCTTGAGACCTAAATACCCATTCTACACTAGAGCATTGGTTAAGCCTTATGCACTTCAAGCATACCTTTAACAACAAGTAGTAGTTATTAGTTGACTTAAGTCTAGTTGAACTCCATGGTATTGAGACTAAGAGAGAGTGGTAGCATAAAAAAGAGTCAGGATTTTAATTTGACTTTCTTTCTATTAATGAGTAGATCATAGATGGATTTTGGTATCTAATAAAACCTTAGGGTAGACAATGTAAAACTCATGGTCTATTGTTGTGTTTGCATTAAGTGTTCTTTGTTCTTTAATTTCAGAACCATTACAGAAAAATGGATTGGCTATATGCTGGCATAAATTGAAGAAAACTATTGAATTACCCATCCAACCTCCTCCAATATCCTTGTCCAAGGAGAATGAATCACCCGTCCTTATCACCTACCACTTTCTTCAAGGAAATCAAAAGATAACTTATCTTGGATCCAGAGGTGTTTACTTCTCAAGGGGTGTAGTGAAATCACAATGCCTTGCTAGTAGGTTTGGTCGCAAGATTCACCACTTGTCCACTCTATGTCATTATATTAATAATAATTGGGTGTTAAGGTCCACCACTTGTCCAACCTATAAGGTTATATATTGAATGGTATTTTTTCTCACCACTTGTAATGTCCATGATATGTTTTACATGGGGATTTTGTTCCAAGGTCCACCACTTGTCCAAGCTAAATCTGTTCAAACATAGAGAGAAACAAACGTCCCCCACTTGTCCAAGCTAGGCTCCATTGAAACATGGAGAGAATGATGCTCCACCATTTATCCAAGATAGACTCCATTGAAACATGGAGAGAAGTAAGATCCACCATGTCTCGAAGATGCTAGAGTCGATTGAAATACCCAAAACACGTGATACTTTGTACATGGGGGGTTTACATTCAAGGTCCACCACTTGTCCAACCTATTATCCCTAGTAGCATGAGTGGTTTGGTCTCAGGATTCACCACTTGTCCACTCTATATCATTATATTAAGAAAAATTGGGTTTCCATATCTAAATGGATCTTTGCTTGGATAAGTGGTAGACCTTGAGACCTAAATACCCATTCTACACTAGAGCATTGGTTAAGCCTTATGCACTTCAAGCATACCTTTAACAACAAGTAGTAGTTATTAGTTGACTTAAGTCTAGTTGAACTCCATGGTATTGAGACTAAGAGAGAGTGTAGCATAAAAAGAGTCAGGATTTTAATTTGACTTTCTTTCTACTAATGAGTAGATCATAGATAGATTTTGGTATCTAATAAAACCTTAGGGTAGACAATGTAAAACTCATGTCTAATGTTGTGTTTGCATTAAGTGTTCTTGTTCTTTAATTTCAGAACCATTATAGAAAATGGATTGGCTATATGCTAGCATAAATTGAAGAAAACTATTGAATTACCCATCCAACCTCCTCCAAGACCTTGTCCAAGGAATGAATCACCTCCTTATCACCTACCACTTGCTTTCAAGGAAATCAAAAGAGTACTTATCTTGGATCTAGAGGGGTTACTTCTCAAGACAATTGAAATGAAACATGGAGGTTCTATGCCATCTTGGGCTCAACACATGCGACTTGTGGAGGATAAAGATGAAGTTTATCATGTGGTGCGACCAGACGCACAAAGTTTTTTGGATTTTTGTGATGATTACTTTGAGCTATGGACATGGAGCTGCTATAACTTAACAAGGGTGCAACGCATCACACAAAAATGTTTTCCTGAGCAGTATACCAAGTTCAAGGTGTTTATGAGTAACAAAGATATTTGGAAGATATTTGAGGATTTGGATGCAAACAATACCTTAATTTTTGATGACACTCCATATAGGGTGATGTGAAACATGCCAGGGACATATCTTATATTTTCAAAGATGTGGAGGCAAACTTCCGAGCAACTTCAAAACTTCTTCCAGAGAACCATAATTCCATGGTTGGTAGGATGGTTGTATGCAAGAGATAAGAGAGTCTATACATACAACACAATTGTAAATTAGTATAGTGATTCTGAGACAAATTATGTCCTTGGTGTGTCCTTGTCAACACGAAAGCATTGAATAAATATGGCCATAAGATGCTTTTTTTATTCTAGTGTGTATCTTTAAACATTTGTATAATTTGATATAGTATTTTTTATAAAAAAACAAAGGTGTGTCAATTTTATGAACACTTGAATGGAGTGCACCCTACTCTAAGGGGACTTCAATGTACTATTGGAGTGCATCCTATTGTAAGGGGACTCTGATGTATTGCTAGAGTGCACCCAAATTTTTGGGGACTCATTTTTTATTTGATTGGGGCCTATGTTGGGTCATATAGTAAAAGAAATTCATTTTTTGTCAATTCATATCGAGGTTGAATTTATTTGTAACTATGAGAGAATTGATGTTTGATGTCAAAATAAAACTTGTAAGTATGGATCAGAGAATTCATGGACTTTAAATATGTGAGGGGGATCTTTTTCTTGGGCACAAATGTTTGCTTCAAGAATTTTGTCATTACATACTTTATGTGAAAGAGTTTTAGAACCTAAAAGACTTTGAAAACAAAACTATGGAATCTAAGTGCATGTATTCTTGAATGGCTTGAAAGTTGATGTATACATGCATGTCGCCTTGATGAAGATTTAGATCTGACAAGATGCAAAGCTAGAATTCTTGGACGTTACCTTTGTCAATTTGGTAATAACATATTTAACTTTCTTTTATTATGGGTGGAAAATATATTATTATGTGCATTTGAAACCTAATTGCTTGACCTTCAAACCAAGATTCCTATGTTATTTTTTCATATACTTTTTTGTAGTGAATTAAGATTATGGATACAAGGTCCACCACTTTTTCAAGCTAGATCTAAGAAAGTATATATACTGAGTCTTCAAACTAGTAAACCAAGGGAAGAGAGAAGCAGGGTCCATCACTTGTCCAAGCTTATCTCTAGACAACATAGAGAGATGTTAGGTCTACTAATTGTCCAATATAGTCATGGAGAAATGATAGAAGGTTGATCCACTTGTCCAACCTATCATCTCTAGTAAAATGGGAGGTTTGGCCTTAAGATTCACCATGTAACCAACTATACTTCATTGTATTATGAAGAGTAGAAAGAAAAGCTCCACCACTTGTCTAAGGTAGTTCCAAAATCAACATGGAGAGAAGCAAGCTTCACCATTTGTCCAAGATAGGTTCCATTAAAACATGGAAAACCTCATATATGTTGTACATGGAATCTTTTTTCCAAGGTCCACCACTTGTCCAAGCTAGGATCCATTAAAACATGGATAGAAACAAGGCTCCACAACTCGTCCAACCTTTATAGCTGCAAAGTGTACCGGTAGTCTAAACTAGGCATGGAAAAATAATAGAAGGTCCACCACTTATCCAATATATTATCTCTAATAGCATGGGAGGTTTGGTCTCAAGATTTAGGAATTGGCTAACCTGTATTTCATTGTATTATGATGAATTTGGTTTTAAAGTCAACTACTTATCCAAGCTATAAGTTTATATCTTGAATGGTATTCCTTCCCATCACTTAGAAAACCAATGATATGCTGTACATGGGGGGGTTTGTTACAAGTTCCACCACTTGTCCAAGCTAGTCTCATTGAAACATGGATGAAGACAAGCTCCACCATTTGTTAAATCTAGACTCCATTGAAATCTAGAAAATCCATTCTATGTTGTACATGGGGTTTTTGTTTTAAGGTCCAACACTTGTCCAAGCTAAGATCCATTGAAACATGGAGTAGAGAAACACTCCACCACTTGTCCAAGCTAGGAAACATTGATATTAGTTGGCTTAGTTTGAAGATCCACCACGTGTCTAAGGTAACTCTATTGAAACATAGAGAGAAGCAAAGGTCACCAACTGTTCAAGCTAGGCTCCATTGAAACATGGACAGAAGCAAGCTCCACCATTTCTCCAAGATAGGCTCCATTGAAACATGGAGAGAATCAAAGGTCCACCATTTCTCCAAGCCAAGCTCCATTTGTCCAACCTATAAGGTTATATCTTAAATGGTATCTTTCTAATCACTTGGAATACCCATGATATGTTTTACATGGGGGTTTTGTTCCAAGATCACCACTTGTCCAAGCTAACTCTATTGAAACATAGAGAGAAGCAAAGGTCCACCACTTGTCCAAGCTAGTCTCCATTGAAACAAGGAGAGAAGCAAGCTCCATCATTTCTCCAAGATAGGCTAGCATGGATAAGTGCACCTTGAAACCAACCTTCCTATGAGGCAATAGAGCATATGCTACATATTTTATGTATGCCCCATGCCTCAAATTAAAGAAGTTATAGATTAGAAGTGGACCTTGCTTGAATGTCACATGCAATAAATTAAGAAAAAATAGCCAAGTGGATTGTATTCCTCAATGGATCCTTGCTTTCACAAGTTGTGAACCTTGAGTCACTTTTACATTAACTTGGACAAGTGGTGGACCTAGAAACCAAGCTCTCCATGTTGAGATAAGTTGTAGGTAGGACAGTAGAACATAGACAACGATAATGGATGCAATATACTCGTCTCCTAATAATCCAATTGATTGAAACCATGGTATTTTAGTTGTTTTCATTGTGTATTGTATGTGCATAAAGTGGAATGAGACCTTAAGAAAACTCAAATTTTTGACAAAATCTCTATATTTTATACATGATATATTGAAAGTTGTCCAACCTGGGAATTGGGATTTTCCCACTTTACCTAATATGGTCTTTGTGTCCAAAGGTCAAATATACGGGAATTTGGATGCTTTGTGTGTGTCCCAAAAGTCTTTGGCAATCCCTACATAGGAGGGGGCGAGCCATTGCAAGTAGGGGATGAGAGAGAAACTCACACACACACACACATCACACACACACAAGCTCCCTTTTAACCACAAGGGAATGAGGGACACATAATCAGCTCCCAAGTCCAGATGCCCACAAGGTGAACCCAATTCCTATTGGATGTGGCCTTGGAGGTGGACCAATGAGAAATTAGGCTAGAGTAAAATCTAGTTTTAATTAATTAAAAACAGATTAATAAAATAGCCAATAAGAATAATCTCTCTAAAGACTAATGGATAGTCTCCCAAGGGGACCAATGAGCATTCAACAGCCCAATGACTTGCCTGTATTCCTATTGAGCCACGAGGAAAAGGGGTCCAATGAGAGTTAGTTGAATTAAATAATTACCTAAAGAATCACAAAAAAGGTTGAAATGGTGACACGTTGCAAAGGCTATCACTTATGCTGCTTAATTACCATTGGCTAAGCCTGGGGAGGTCCAATAGGATGCAGCAAGAGCAATAGTCAAGAGGGGTCGAACCAAGAGAGATAGGGGTTGATTTTTCAAATGCATTATCACCTACACACCACACTAGATCATGTGTAATGTAAAAGATACACTCTCTCCTTCCAAAATTCAATGGAAAGCTTATCACCTACTCCAAGCTTTGATAAGGGAGGCCTACACCACAACATCTTGGCTTTGTGATGCAAATCCAACCAAATCCCCAAGCTTCAATGCATGCTCATCTCCTCTACCATGCTAATTACTAAGCTAAGCTATGCTAAATGAGTGATTATGTGAGGAGATGTACATCTTCTCATAAGAATACTCCATCTTCCTCCAATCTACTCTCATACCCCGCTAGCTCCACCATCTTCGAAGGTGTGTGAGTCTTGGGTCTGAGACTGTGAGGGATTTGATGTTGTGTTTATAGTATTTTGCTAGTGCATGAAGTTTCCATATTTATTGCCAGCTAGTATTGAAGGAACACAAGAAATTGTATGTAAAATGTCTCTCTTGATGGGAGAAACCATAATACAAGCCTTTTGAGGGACCGTCTCCATGCAATCCGGTCCCCAACTTTTGTCAATTGCAATTTCTCTCTCTTTTGAAGTATTTTCATGCTATCTAACAGTGTTGTGCTTTTTGTTGCTCTCCCACCAAGCATTCTTGTTAATCTCATTAGAAATCTATTCTATGAAATGCTCGCTATGTTCATGCATTTTCCGATCACCAAGTTACTAGGCCATTAAATGTTACATTGGCATCAAGCACAAGGTTTCTCTTTCTGCTCAAGAAGGGAGGTCCTCAAGCTAGCTATAAATGGTTGGTACTATTAATTGCATTGAGTAAAGAATAGGGATTTTTCAGCCTTGCAGTGCGCCTGCCTTTGTGCAGTTAACGGGGCATCACCCTCGAGAGATATGGTCTTAATAGTGGAGTCCTATGGGGCTTGCCTACAACTTAGCCACTATTGGCTATTAGAAGCTTGACACGAGCCGGTGTTGTTTGGTGTTGAACGACCTCTTTCTATTCCTTGCAATTAATGGTATTTGAGCCACGGGTACAGTAGACTGAGTGCTTTTTCTAAAGGGGTAAAGAGGAGTAGCAACTAGGTCTGAAGTTCCAAAGTACACCTAAAAAGTTTACACCCAAAAGTTGTTAGAATGGCTGACAATATTTAAGAGAGTGAAATTAACATTGATAACTTTGATTTTGCTAATGAGCAAGCTACTAATGATGCCCCAATGCTTGTTAACTATCTTCTTTCTAGGCTTCAACAAGCCATGGGCAATCCATCCCTCCAAAGTGAAGTGCAATGGTAGCTTCGTGCTCATGGGATTCTCCAAGATCCCCACCATGGCGAGAGAACACCTAGGAAGCCTCCTTGTGAGACTTTCAAAAGAGGTCTCTCTTTGATTTGGGAAGAAGAAGAGGATCCCTATGAAGAGCTCAGAAATTTTCTCCTTGATGACGCATCTCCTTCTCAAAGGAGAATTCAAGAGCCTCCACCGAAGGAACGAGAAAGAAGTGAGTCTCCGGCCACCTCGACGGAGATGGCTCCACAAAGACGGCGAGCTAAACGCTCTCCATCACCTCCAAAACGGAGAAGACCATCGCATACTTCTCCACACCATACTTCAAAGAGGGATGACAAAAAGCAAGAGAAGAAAAAGGCGAGAAAGAGGACACCCTCTTCTCCATCTTCTTCATCCTCTTCCTCTTATGAAAGTTATGGTCAAGACAACAAAGATGAAGGCAAGAAAAAGGCGAGAAATAGGTCACCCTCTTCTCCATCTTCCTCAAATTCTTCATCTTCTAAAGAAAGTGATGGTGCAACCTTTGAACAATCCAAAAGAAGAGGCCATTGGAAATCCTATGCCGCGTGGAAGAGGTCATCCAAGCTCAAGAAGTTCAAAGAGGGAGGGAAGAGCATCTCTTTCCTTACCTACGATGGCACTTTTGGTGCTACAGACAAAGTCTTGGCCTTTATCCAACAATTTGATGCAACATTTGGAGATGAGGGCTTCACGGAGTCCTCTAAACTACGTCACGTAGCTATGCACTTTCAAAAGTCTGCCAAACAATGGTGGTCTAGCCTACGGGCCAAGGGCAAAGGGTGAAGCTCCAGGAAACATGGAAATCTTTAAGAGCTTCTATTATGAAGCAGTTTTTGGCCACCGATGCCAAAGACAAAGTACTCACCGAATGGAGAAGCTTAAAGCTCTCTCCCTATGAATCTATCCACAAATATGTAGACAAGTTTTGGGAACTACAACTCAAAGCCACTGTCTTCAAAAAGTTGGATTTTGGAGAGCAAAAGTAGCAATTTTGTGCGGGTTTAACCGAAGAAATGGTGGAGTATGTCAACTCCCAAAGGCCACGCACCATATCGGCGGTAATACATCATACTATGGTGGCCTCTCGAATCAATTTCCAAACAAGGGCTAAGAGGAATTCTAAGCCCCCTGAAAACAAGGGTGCCAATGAGCCTAAGGGGAAGGACAATGTCCAAAAGTCTCCTAAGGGCAACTCCAACAAAGCTAAAGAGAAGGGAGTTTATAAAGGCAAAAATAAACTCTCTCTTGAAGAGCTTGAGCGTTATCACAAGGATAACCGGTGTTACAAGTGCGACAAACAAGGGCATGTGTACCACGCTTATCCCCAAAAGAACAACCGCCATGATCCTCCTAGAGCTACCTTGGTCAAAATCCAAGAGGAGGAAACTCACCACAAAGGATCTCCTCTATGCCATGCTTGGGGAAAGGTAAGAGAAAATGATGCTTTAATTCTGTTTGACCCCGGTTCTACTCACAATTCTATATCTATAGAGTTGGCCACCAAGCTAGGCATACAAACCTACAAGATGGGAGATGTCCTACCCGCAGACGGTGCTTTCAAGGGGCAAGAAGCTCTAGTCACTCCCTTAATCGAGAAATTGAGGCTCCATGTCCAAAGCTATGTGGACAAAGAGGACTTCTTTATCTCTCCTCTCAAGCATGAGGATGTAATCCTAGGAGCCCCATGGTTTGATTGCATGGCGTCCAATGTTAAATTCCTCGCAGTTCTACATGCCTTAGACTCATGGAAGCACTATTTGTTGGGGACTCCTTTCATCACACAGACCAAGCTCTCCAACAAAAAAATGAAGTGGACAAATTTTCTTTCGCAATTTCATTTTCAAATTTCTCACATTGCTGGCAAGCATAATCAAGTAGCCGATGCACTCTCAAGACGGCCGAGAGTGAATGCGGTTTCCACAACAACTCACAATGATCTATCTTCTATGATATATGAGTATGCTATTGATCCCGATTTTAGATATGTGATTTCACCCCTTGCACTAGGGAAGAAAGAGGAACCATTTAATTTACAAGATGGTTATCCTCTCTATGGCAATGGAATATGCGTTACTAGCTCACTACGTGAGAATGTAATGTATGAATCTCATGCTCCTCCTTATGCAAGGCATAGAGGGATTCAGTCTACCCTAAAGGGCATTGAAACATATTTCTATTGGCCTACCATGAAAGCAAACATACAAGAGTATGTTTCTAAATGTGTGGTATCCAAAAGACGAAGTTTGATAGATGGAAGAAACTTGGATTGCTTCAACCTTTACCAATCCCTAATTCACCATGGGAGAGCATATCCATGGATTTTATCTTTGGATTGCCTAAGTCTATCCATGGAAATATGGGAATATGGACGATAGTAGAGAGGTTCAATAAACAAGCTCAGTTTATACCTATCAAAAATACTATCAAAGCCCATCAAATGGAAACCCTCTTCATTTCACAAATCTTCAAGTACAATGGCTTGCCAATGTCCATAGTGTCGGATAGAGATCCTAGAATGACCCGGTAATTTTTGGAAGGGTCTCTTTGAGAATTTAGGAACAAGTCTAAACTTCTCTTCGGCCTATCACTCGCAAACGGATGGCCAAAGTGAAATATCTAACCTAACAATTCTGGATCTACTAAAAGCCTATGTAACGGAAGTAGATCAAAGATCCCAATGGGAGAAGTACTTACCCTTAGTGGAGTATGCCTACAATAACATTGTACATACTTCCACGAGAAAAACACCTTTTGAGGTAATTGAGGGAAGATCAAAAAGTCCCTTGCTACTTAAGGTACACGGGAAGATCTTTGTTGCAGATGAGTATAGCCAACACCGACAAGAATCTTTCCAAAAGATTAAGAATGCTATCTCTATCTCATAGCAAAGGCAAAAGGTTGTTGCTGAAACGCACAGAAGAGCCCAAGCCTTCAAATAAAATGATTGGGTCTTACTCAAATTTCCCAAGGCTCAATTAAGGCACACAACGGGCAAGAATCCTACGGGACACCAAAAGCACTATGCTAAGTTAGCAAAAAGGTACTATGGTCCCTTCCAGATTCTTAGGCCAATCAATAAGATGGCCTAGCAACTCAAGTTGCCCAACCATTGGCCCATACACAATGCTTTCCATGTGAACCTCCTAAAACCTTACAAAGGAGAGCCACCTCAAGAACCAACTATTGAAGACCCACCGGAGATCGAGGACCAAGAAGAGGTGCTGCAGCCCGAGTCCATTCTCTGACATGAAGACAAGGTACTAAGAGGCGGTAACATTATCCGATGATATCTTATTAAGTTTAGGAATTATCCTTTTGAAGATGCTAGATGGATGCAAGGCATATAATTAAAGGATAACCTAAACCTTGTCAATGCTTACAATGCTTCCCAAGAGTAAACAAATGTACAAATGTTAAAAATGAACAAAAATTTTTGTTGGAATTAGGGTTGCAGAGAAACACACACAGCTTGGAGAAGACGAAGGAAGCTCAAGGCACACAATAGAGAGTGTGTTACTTAGTGTGCAATGGAAAGATAGATAGCCCTAGAGTGATGGGCGTATATACAATGCACGGGGGAAAAAACCTCCTAAAGAGGGAAAAAATGCCCCGGCGGTCCTAGTGTGTTCACACACATCACTACCACATGTATATGGTAACAAATCCCCCCTGGAGTGATGCGGTGAACGAGAGCTGGCACATGAGTAAAGGGAAGTGCCATGCCCTGAGGACAAGATCAGTCCACAAAGGGGAGTAAGCCCAAAGCTTTGCGGAAAGCTTCAAGCTTCTCACGAGACAATGCCTTTGTGAAAAGATCTGCAAGGTTGTCCTGTGTTGGCACATAAGCCAAGCTGATCTCTCCTGCTGAGAGCCTCTCCCTGACATAGTGGTAATGCACCTCAATGTGCTTTGTGCGAGCATGAAAAACTGGGTTCCTCGCAACTGCCAATGCGCTCTGACTGTCAGTGTAGATAGTGTTGGCAGTGTCCTGTCCAACACCCAAGTCAGCCATAAGGCGTCTGAGCCATACACACTCAACCGTAGCTGTGAAGACTGCCCTGTACTCAACCTCACAACTCGAAGTGGCCACAGTAGGTTGCTTCTTGCTCAACCATGATATACATGAACTGCCAAGCATGAAACAAAAACCACTTGTGGACACTCGCGTGTCAAAACAACCAGCCCAATCTGAGTCCGAAAAAGCATGTAAGTCTGGCGGCAATGATCCCCCCTTGGGATAAAACAAGCCAAGATGTAAAGTGCCACTAAGGTAGCGGAAAATCCTCTTGACAGCCTGCCAATGCTTAGACCCTGGGCTATGCATAAATCTGTTGACCTGCGAGACTGCAAACTGAATATCTGGCCTCGTGTTGCATACATAAATGAGGCAGCCAACAGCAGTTTGGTAAAGAGTGACATCAGCAGGATCGCCAGCATCATGTAGACTCAACTTTAAACCTGTTTCCATGGGAGTGGCAATAGGTTTGCAATCCTCAAGTCCAAACTTACATAGCAATGTCTCTATGTAACTTTTCTGACACAAGGCAATACCACCATCACACTGCTTAAACTGTATACCCAAGTAATGATGCAACAGCCCCAAATCTTTCATCTTGAAAGTAGCATTCAAATCAGCCTTAAATTCAGCAATATGTCTCTCATTTGGTCCAGTGATCAGCAAATCATCAACATAAAGAACCACAATGAGAAATACATCATCCTCACGCTTTACATACAATGTGATTTCTGTTGGACTGTTACGAAAGCCTCGTTTAACCAAATGAGTGTCAGCTTTCTCATACCAAGCACGAGGAGATTGCTTCAACCCATACAAAGCCTTCTTACATTTGCACACTTTGTCCTCTTGTCCTTTTATGACAAAACCGCGAGGCTGCGTTACATAAACTTCCTCAAATATGTCACCATTCAAGAAAGCAGTAACAATGTCTGATTGATGTACATCCCAACCAAAATGAGCTGCCAATGCACATAGAAAACGCACAGTAGTCATACGACAAGTGGGAGCAAAAGTCTCTTCATAATCTATGCCTTTTTGTTGTGCATAACCCTTTGCAACAAGTCGAGCCTTATGGCGATCGATCTCACCATCCGGCTTGCGTTTCAACTTGTAAACCCACTTCGTACCAATGGCCTTTTTGCCAGGAGGCAAATCACATAAAGTCCATGTGTCATTCTCTATAAGTGCATCATATTCTGATTTCATGGCAGCAATCCAATTTTCTGAATTCTGTGCTTCATCAAAAGACAGAGGCTCCTCAACATCATGTAAACTAGACACAGCCAAAGCATAACAATCTGATGCATAAGATGCATGGCGAGAGCCTGAACGAGTACGACTAGATAAAGGTGCATCCAATTTACTGTCACGCAAAGTGTGCACCAGCCATTTTGGCATACCTCTAGCCTGCTCATTTTCAGCCCTTTCCTCATCAAGTACATCATGTACATCTGCATCAGTAATAGGCTATTCTAAAACGTTTTCAGAAACCCCCATAGGCTGTACATTTGCCTCATTGGAACTTACATTCGTATTTCCACCACTGAAAAGAGGCAACAAAGTGTCATAAATGTCTTGTGAGCTTACATTACTGTCTCTAGTACATGACAGCAAGGGTTGAACAGAATCTTCCACAAACACTACATCCCGTGAAACCAAAATACGTTTTGTTTGCGGATGATACAACCTGTAACCTTTGCTTTCAGCACTATAACCAACAAAAATACATTTGACAGCCTTATCATCCAATTTTCTGCGCTGCACTTGTGGCACCAAAGCATATGCCAAACAGCCAAAAACACGCATGTGCTCAATAGAAGGTTTTCTATCATGCCATGCTTCATATGGAGTAATAGACTGCAAAGCTTTCGTAGGACACCTGTAAGTACATAAGTGGCACACATGATGGCCTCAAGCCAAAAAGAATGCGGCAAAGCTTGACTTTTGACCATACATCGTGCCATTTCCGTTAGTGACCTGTTTTTCCTCTCAGCAACACCATTTTGCTGAGGTGTATAAGGCACTGTACATTGGTGTTTTATCCCACGACTAGCCAGAAATGCATTAAATTCATGAGACATATACTCCCCCCCTCGATCGGAACGGAGGGTGCCCATAGTACATTTTGAGACATTTTCAGCCATAGCCAAAAATTGTTTGAAGCACATAAAAACTTCGGACTTTGCTTTAAGCGGAAATACCCATGCATGCCTGGAGTAATCATCAATGAAAGTCACGAAGTACAGGTAATTGCCCAAGGACGGAGTTTGCATGGGCCCACAAACATCACTATGCACAAGCTGCAACCTGCATGTGGCCCTAACTGAACCATCCTTTGGAAACTTAGAACGCTGCATTTTACCCAGAATACAGCCTTCACAAACATGTTTGATAGGTGCTTCAAGAGGCGGCAAAGAAGCAACCATATCAGATTTCTGCAAACGCAGCAAACTGGCAAAATTCAGATGACCAAAACGTGCATGCCAAAGTTTTGCATCTGAAATAGCCCTTGAATCTGCAACAGCATTTGCAAAATTTTGTCCACACTTGTCATACAAAGTGAGCTTATACAGCCCACGGCACAAAAGCCCAGATGCAACAATTTCATCACCAAAACTGAGATCATGAACTGTACATCTGTCATCCACAAATTTGACTACAAGTCCAAGTCTAGCAAGTGCGGATACAGACAATAGATTCTTCTTGATCCCAGGTACATAAAGTGCATCAACAAGTGTGAAGGAACTGCCATTAGCAGCAGTGAGCACAATCTTTCCAACTCCTTGAACTGGATAAGAGGCGTTGTTGGCACAAGTGACTGAATTGCCATGAGGGACAGACTCGAGAGAGGTAAACAATTCACGATGTGAGGTAATGTGCTTTGTAGCACCACTGTCGAAATACCACACATGTGAATCTGCAGCAACTGACAAGCATGCATCATGGACAGCAGGATTGTAAGTGCACTCTGCGCTAAAAGCCCATTCTGCATCAACATCAGCATCACAATCTCCTTTCACAGAAGACTCAACAATGGCTGCATTTGTAGTGGAACCAGCATTTGCAGTGGAACCACCCTCTTTCTTCTTAGCCTCTTTGGCCTTCAACTTAGGACACGACTTGATCAAGTGATCATTGGCTTTACAATAATGGCAACGCATCTTCTTTTTGCCCTTATCACCAGAATTGCCAGACGAAGTGCTGCCAGCAGAAGCATTAGGAACAGAATTTTTGCCACTCGCAGCAGAACCATAAGAAGTGGCTGCATTACTGTTACCACCCTTTCTTTGAGAAGCAATAAAAGCCTGTTCAACTGCACGCTGCCTAGTCCTGTTTTTTCTAGAAAGTGACTCTTGCAACAGCAATGTGCATAATGCATCAAACTTGACAACTTCAGGATTTCCTTGGGTCATCAGTCTCCAAGTACTAGCAAAAGTCTGGTAGGAATCTGGTAAGGCATCAAGAACAGTCTGCACAAGGGAACTGTCAGAAATGACTTCACCTGCAGAAATGAGTTGCTCATTGATATCCTTGACACTAGCAAGGAAAGTGTCCATATCATCTTCCTCATGCATAATCTTCGACTCTAGCTCTTTACGCAGCAAAGCAATTTTAGCCTCATTGCGGCTTGCATAAAGACCTGCTAGAATATCCCAAGCCTGTTTTGCAGATTTTGCTGAACGGATGTGAGGAATAATGGTGCGCTTCACAGACAACGCAATCAATGCATGAGCCTGCGCATCCTTAACATCCCAACGAGCTTGTTCTGCTGTAGGCAAAACAACTCTAACAGCTGCAATCCTTGCAGCAAGACCTGCAACATCCTCAATATCGCCTACATCTTCAGAACCAGGACGTACATCAATGCCCTGCACAATGTTCCAGACACCTTTTGACACAAGAACATGTTGCATCATATAAGCCCACATAGGGTAGTTGTCCCCATCCAACCTGTCCTCAGCAGCAAACATCTTGAACACATCTGTGTTGTTGTTGTCAGCCATGGTAAATGCTGCACCTGATGTGAAAACTGCCCGAAAATAGGAGAAATGGAGCGGGAACAACTTGTGCTATATAGCACAAACCGTAGAAGACTATAAGGCACCTGTTATGCAGAAAACGGCACTGACAGAAAATTTGCACAAAATGATGAAATAGCCTATGCAGTACTGCCCGTAATGGAAACGGAGGCCGAAATGAGCCCAAATCAAAATTCTGAGCAGACCGAGCTCTTTGAGCTCGCCCAAAATATTTGTCGACCTGCGAACGCTTGCCAAAGCTCACTGAAATCAGAGAAAGTGAGCAGGCGTGTGCTGGAGCAGCTGGCGACTAAGCCCGGGAGGACGTGACCTGCTCTGATACCAATTGTTGGAATTAGGGTTGCAGAGAAACACACACAGCTTGGAGAAGACGAAGGAAGCTCAAGGCACACAATAGAGAGTGTGTTACTTAGTGTGCAATGGAAAGATAGATAGCCCTAGAGTGATGGGCGTATATACATTGCACGGGGGAAAAAACCTCCTAAAGAGGGAAAAAATGCCCCGGCGGTCCTAGTGTGTTCACACACATCACTACCACATGTATATGGTAACAATTTTGTCTTATAAGACTCTCTTTTTCTTTATTGTGCACAAAAATGAAGTAGTATGCATGCTTAGATTAATTTTGCGGAGACGACGTCTCCTGAACACCAAAAAGAGCTTGTCACTCTACTATGGAAGATGATAAGACTAATGTGCAGACATGCTTGTGGTAGCCTCAGGCTCTCAAGTGCCAAATGGACTAGACATCCATTGTGGAATGATGTTGTAGGGTAACATAGGGATCCTCTACCCGCTAAGAAAAGGACTAATGAATATGCCTTATCTTCTCTATCCTATAGTTGAGGACAACTATGATTTCAAGAGAGAGGTAATGTCATAATAATCAATATCTAATTCTCCTAAATGATTTTCTCATGTTAAAGTGATCATTTAATATGGGGAAGTGCCAGGGGAGAAAAATCTAGAATATTGGTTAAGCTAGCAGACCGGCCGCAATAGGGATCCAAAGGAGTGAAAATAGGGATCCAAAGGGGGGGCCATCTGTAAAAGAGCCATGTGCAACAATGGGCTTAAAACACCCTAAGGTTTAGCCCATTAAGACTTCCAAAATGCTAAGGTTCCAAAATTCATTGTTGTGTCCAAAGGTCAAACATCAAGGGAATTGGATGCTTTGTATGTGTCCTCAAACATCGAGGGAATTGGATGCTTTGTATGTGTCCAAAAAGTCTTTGGCAATCCCTACATAGGAGGGGGCGAGCCTTTCAAGTAGGGGATGAGAGACAAACTCACACACACGCACACACAAGTTCCCTTTACACAAAGGGAATGAGGGACACATATCAGCTCCCTAGCCCAGATGCCCACAAGGTGTACCCAATTCCTATTGGATGGCCTTGGAGGTGGACCAATGAGAATTAGGCTAGAGTAAATCTAGTTTAATTAATTTAGAAAAACTTAATAAAACAACCAATAAGAATTAAGCTCTCTAGAAGGCTATTGGACAGTCTACCAAGGGGACCAATGAGCATTCAGCAGCCCAATGGCTTGCCTGATTCTTATTGGCCAGGAGGCAAAGGGGTCCAATGACAGTTTAGTTGAATTAAATAATTACCTAAAGCTCTCACAAAAGGGGAAAGGGGGACACATGTCATAAGGATATCACTTATGCTGCTTAATTACCATTGGCTAAGCTTGGGGAGGTCCAATAGGATGCTAGCAAGAGCAAATAGCAAGAGGGGTCGACCAAGAGAGAGAGGGGGCTGATTTTTCAAAGGCATTATCACCTACACACTCACACTAGCTCATGTGTGAAGTAAAGAAGACTCTCTCTCCTTCTCAAGCTTCAATGGAAAGCTTATCACCTACTCCAAGCTTGTGATAAGGGAGGCCTACACCAACAACTCTTGTCTTTGTGATGCAAATCCAACCAAGAGCCAATCTTCAATGCATGCTCATCTCCTCTACCATGCTAAGCTATGCTAATATGAGTGATTATGTGAGGAGATGTACATCTTTCTCATAAGAATACTCCATCTTCCTCTCAATCTACTCTCATACCCCGCTAGCTCTCACCATCTACGAAGGTGTGTGAGGTCTTGGGTCTGAGACCGTGAGGGAAATTTCAGGGATTTTAATTACGCCATGATGCATTTTGTTAAATGTTAATTATTGTTGTTATTATCACTATTCTTTTCATGTTAATAACATATCTAATGTCATGACCTACGAAAACCAATAGAAAACATAGAACCGACGGGACAACCAACAATCCCGGCAGGCCCGGTGGGATTAATATGAAACCCGGGCCCGTCGTGTACCCCCTCTATATTTGGCGGCTCTATATAACCCTTTTATAGACATCACATCACATCACCTCTTCCTCTAAATTTGGTCATCCTTTAAAATTTAGAAGAAAAACTAAAGGTAAAAAAATGAATAGTCTTTTAAAAAAAAAAAAAGTTAATGTAACTCTGATCATGGATCATGAATTCTTTTTTGGACTGAACTGATTCTTGAAAGGAGGTAGAAAGGTGAATCTTTGGGTCGGTATCTCTACATTTGGGATGGACTGATCTCATGTTTGGTTCACCATTATATTTGCTAAATTGATTGCTATATTGATTATAACTTCTATCATGGGTCATTAGTTCTTTTTTGGACTGAACTAATTCTTGAAAAGAGATAGAAAGGTGAATCTTTGGGTCGATATCTCTACTTTTGGGATGGACTGATCACATGTTTGATTCACCGCTGTATTTGCTTGCTATTCCGATTAGAGATCCAATCATGGGTCATTAGTTCTTTTTTGGACTGGGCTGATTCATGAAAGGAGGTAGAAAGGTGAATCTTTGGGTCGATATCTCTACTTTTGGGATGGACTGATCACATGTTTGATTCACCGCTGTATTTTCTTGCTATTCCGATTAGAGATCCAATCATGGGTCATTAGTTCTTTTTTGGACTGAATTGATTCATTAAAGGAGGTAGGAAGGTGAATCTTTTGATCGATATCTCTACTTTTGGGATGGACTGATCACATGTTTGATTCACCACTGTATTTGCTTGCTATTTCGATTAGAGCTCCAATCATGGGTTATTAGTTCTTTTTTGGACTGGACTGATTCATGAAAGGAGGTAGGAAGGTGAATCTTTGGGTCGATATCTCTACTTTTGGGATGGACTGATCACATATTTGATTCACCGTTGTATTTGCTTGCTCATGTTCCAGTAGATTGAGGTTTCTTCCCTTCATGCTTCACTACTACGCTTGTGTGTGATATTGATTATAACACTAATGTTTGGTTTGAATAATACTTGAAAGAAGAGATAGAATACTGAGCTATGTTTATTGGTATTGCAGGCATCCAATAAGTATGTCTTCCACCGGGAATGTGAGCGGTGATGTTGGTGTCTCAAGCCTGGCTTCCTTGAGGAGACCTCCTACCTCGATGACAGGTCCTGCTTCACAGGGCAAGCGAAAGGCAGGTGGAAAAAGTCCTGGACCCGAGTGGAATTTTTCCACAAATTTAAATAAGTATCAAGATTGGAAATGTAACTTTTGTGGCGAAGGGAAATCTGGAGGAGCACCAAGAATAAGGGATCATTTTTCTAGGTGGCAATACGAGAATCCAAGGAGGAAAGTGCAAGGGCTTAGGTGCAGAAGAAGCAGCTATGCGCTTAAAAGATTTAATTGGTAAGCTAATTTCCACTAGCAAAAGATCAAAAGTCTCTACTTTCGACCATCACACCCCGGTATCGATAAGATCAAACTAGGACGAGGGATCATTGGGTGTAACGCCCACCAATGGAAGCACTCAAAGCAGGGAACCAACTTCTCATATCGATGGAACTACACCTCCAAACCATGGATCTCTTGACTTTCAGGTAGGATCGTAAAAAAGGAGATAGGTTAGCTTACAGATGAGCTTCAAAACGCTTGCCTTAGAAGAAGCACAACTTGCACTAGCTAAAGCCGTCTATTTCATTGGCCATTGTCACCCGTGATGCATGGAAGTCAGCTTGGAAACGCATTGGGGAGTATGGTGCTGGATTTACCCCTCCAACATATCAACATATGAGAAACCAATTGTTGGATAAATGTTACACAAGCACACAACAGGATATTCAAAGGGTAATATTAAATGCAACAGAACAATCTGGATACACCATAGTTAGTGATGGTTGGTCCAACGTTCAAAGGCGGCCATTGATCAACATCATGCTTGTATGTCCTCATGGTGAATGTTTTATCAAAGCTGTGGATAGTTCTGGTGAAATAAAGTCTGGCAGTTTTATAGCTGACATCATTGGCGATGGAGTTGAGGAACTTGGAAAAGAAAATGTTGTCCAAGTAATCATGGACAATGCCAAAAATTGCAGGGCTGCAGGTAGGATACTTGAAAGTCTCTTCTCTCACCTATATAGTGTTGGTTGCAGTACACACATCTTGAACTTGGTATTGCAAGATTGGTACAAGAGTAATGACACAGAGTGGTTCAAATGGATAGTAGACAATTCTCGCTTAATAGTCAAGTTTGTTTTGAAACGTCAGAGGGTTCTTGACATGTACTATCAAAGGATGTCTACTATGTTAAAACTGCCGTGCAAAACTAGATTTTGCACCAACTACTATACGATAGAATCACTAATAAAAAATAAGAATGCTGTGATGGAGACATTTGTTTGTGCCACTTTTTTAGAATGGAAGGCCGGTCAAAGGGAGAAGATAAAAAGCAAAATAGGGGTGATCAGAGATCTACTAGCTGATCGCCACTTCTGGGATGATGTGGTGGATGTGCACAATGTCATGATGCCAATTATGCTCACATTACACAAAATGGATTCTGCCTTGCCTAACATAGGTAAGGTGTGGATGGCTTGGTGGAGTGTTCAAGAAAGCCTTGCAAATCCAAAGGAGCCCCAGGAGCCAATTGTGAAGCCTTGGAAGACATCATTCACTCAAAAGAGGAGAGAAATTTTGAGAAAGTATGTGCATGGTTGATGGGTTGGAGCACATAATCCACTACACAGCGTAGCTTTCTTATTGGACCCAGAGTATTGGGCAATGGAAATAGACAAACTTGATGAGGAGGTGCTGGAAGTGGTGGATGATGAATGGTGGTAGTGCACCCACCCTTAAACGCCTAGTTGTTAGAATCCTAGCCCAATGTGCATCCAATTCAAGTTCTGAGAGAAACTGGAGTACATATAAATATGTACATTCCACCATCAGAAACTGCCTTCTAAATTCAAGAGCTGAAAACTTGGTGTATATGTACTGCAACCATCGGCTATTGGCAAGAGTGCAAGCTGAGAACTACAAAGAGGAGATGCTGCGCTAGACTTATGATGTAACCAATGATGAGGTGGACGAAGACAGTGAGCTGCAAGGGGAATCTCATGAAGTAGAAACTACATGTACTTTAGAAGAGATTGAAGAGAATTTGGAAATTGAACCAACTTTGACCCGTCGACGGTGGTTTAATTAATAGATTATCGAATCCATTGAGTGACTTATGTTTAAGTTCAGAAACTATTTATCTTATAAGCTTTTTTTAATATTTAGTTTAAGGTTTATACATTTTCTTAATAATAAACGAAGCCCTTAAAAACCTTTACAAGGCCACAAATCACTATTAAAGCTTGGTATTGTTTCCATTGTCTGCATTAATGCATTGTGATAGCTTGCGTTGGCCTTTCTTGATGTTTTCATCTGCAACGCCTGGCCATATGGATTTGACCATTTCTCGGTTAATCCTAGAGTTCACCTCTTTCCATTGTGTACCCACTAGGTTGGCCCACTGGGAGCAACGAGCTGCAATCGAGCTGCAATTCGAGCGGTGTCATTCACTCCACTACCTTGACACATGGATCTGAGACGCTCAAAAGCGCGCTTAGCCCTTTGATTATCATTATCCATATCCTAATTAAACACTATACTTCAGTTACGACATACAAACTTAATGATAATCAATTGCTATAAGAGTAACCACCATTTTACGACATTCAATTGATATAAGAGTAACCACCATTTTATGACAATCAATTAATATAAGAATAACCACAATCTTACGACAATCAATTGATATAAGAGTAACCACCATTTTTTAAATCAATGAATGACAATCAGTGATTCCACATGGCTTATTGCTTGAAACTTAAGAGAAAAAACAAAACTCATAGAAAATTTGTTGTCTATTGAGATATAACAAAGTGTTTTTATTACTCATACATCATCCATGGCGTATAAAACCCAAATTTTAAAAGTGCTTTTATAAGTCAAAAGTCTCAGAAAACCCTGCTTCATAAAGTACATCATATATCCATCAAAAAACGGCTACACTCATTTCAGAGGGAGGGCGTAAGCATCGTTCTGGTTGGGCTTCAAATCTTTCTAATCCTTCGTCCAAAAGGGCCAAGGTCTTTCTCTCTGTAGATTTCTTCCTCACCCAACCTTCCACAACAATCCTAGATATGGCTTGTACCTCCACTAAAACCTTATGTTTGAACCAATCTGTGCTGTAGTAGTCAGAGAACTCTCCACAAAACTTACAAAATTGCCATATCACCCATCCTATGGCGTACACATCTGTGGCCTTGGTCCATGGGCACGGGTGATTGCCATCTAGTAACTCACGAGCTCGCCAAGGATGAAGCTTTTGCCAGTTTTCATCGGTATTGTTGGTCTTTTGTGTCTCTAAGCCAACACGCAGAGACAATCCCCAATCAATTATTCCAATACGGGGAGTGAGATCCTTGGTAAAGTCCAACATGATGTTCCATGGATGGAGATCATTGTGGATCACTCCCTCGTCATGTGCGAATCGGAATGCCTTCACCAAGGCATGGATCAATGAGGGAGCATGATTGCACAGGCTCTTGATACGTGTTTTCTGGTCTTCAAAGGGCTGCTCCCATTTAAAATCTTCAGGGATCTTTCCTTTCCCCTCTGGATGCGCTACAAGCGTCGTGAAAGAGCCATGTGGATGGGGCACTGTCTCCATAAGATCACATAAAGTTCCCCCATTGAAGTAGGGGAATATCAGAAACCATGGCAACGTTACAGAGTGGGCAATACTCCTCACAATCCCTCTATGGTTGAGATCTACCCCACTTTCTGATGCAAAGCTTTCCACTGATGCTTGGCCTGTCCTTTGAACTCCTTGGCACAATAAGTATTCGTTGTAGGAAGGAAACTGATCCCTTTGATTTGAACTTGCCACCCTGTGCCATAAGCCCCTGACCCAAGTTTCTTGATCTTCTTAATGGACTTATTTGGAATGCCCAGAGTCATACTACATTCAGAATTGTATATACTGCTCTCCAGGTGACTGGCAGAAGCAGTAGAACCCGATGTTCCCTCAATGGTAGCCTCCTCAATAAACGGTTCTCCAACTTGGCTACTCCCGACAACTCTAGTGACAGCCATTCACATTTTCTTGCTTAGGACAAACTGTGTGTCTATGTGGGATGCTTGCCTTGACCTCTCCTTTTCAGCTCTCCATCTAGTGTTCCAATGCTCTAGCTTTCCCTTGTCTACTTCTTGAGGGAATTCCTCTTTCAAATGAGAGGCCACCTTGGGCAAATTGCCCACCCAGCTGCTCAGTAATGAGTTTATTGATTTGGTTTTTTTGTCTGGATATAAAAACAACATTTTGCGGGCAATCTCGCTGTATAATGATTGCAATCTAGACTCATCTCCAACAATCTGCGCTATATCGTCGGGATCTAGTGCACTGACGATCGTAATAAAAAATTGTCTAATTTTCTTTTTGAACTCTATCATTGAAGTAGCAGAAGGATCCATTTTGCCTGCAATGGTATTATTGCAAACAACACATTGTGAAATATAACTATGTGCCACTGCATTTGGATCTTTTCTACATGAAAGAAAAAGTGCAATATAGACCATAGATCTCGTACGCTTTTGCAGTGACACACCTAATTGCAATTGCAACCATGTGCCAATGCCTCACCGTACGACAACTTACAAACAGATGCTCCTGTCATTATAGCAGCAACACACCTAGTCGCAATTGCAATTATGTGGCCGAAGCATGAATGACTGGGAGCAACCTTCTAGCAGCAACACACCTAGTCGCAATTGCAACCATGTGCCGAAGCATGAATGACTGGGAGCAACCTTCTAGCAGCAACACACCTAGTCGCAATTGCAACCATGTGCCGAAGCATGAATGACTGGGAGCAACATAAAACATAATCACCCTACGCTTTTGCAATGACACACCTAGCCGCAATTGCAACCATATGCCAGTGCATTCAAGCACGGTTACTTCTTTCAAACAAATGCTCATGTCATTCTAGCAGCAACACACCTAGTCGCAATTGCAACCATGTACCGAAGCATGAATGACTGGGAGCAATATAAAACATAATCATCGTACGCTTTTGCAATGACACACCTAGCCACAATTGCAACCATGCGCCAGTGCATCCACGTACGATGATTTGATAAAAGAAATTTTAAACCTTTAAGTTAACGCAAAAAACTCAAAAAAACATCAATAAAATAAGGAAGGGTTTAAAAAATTACTGCTACACTGCTTTGAGAATGTGGAAAGCTACCAGAAAGTTTGGTGAAGACTTTTCAATGTACCTCTTTTGTGAAAAGACAAGCACCGGCATCACCTTTATATAGCCACGGCGGGCCCGGCGGGCAAATAGCTTTACCCGGTGTGACCGCCGGGAAGATTCACTAGCCCGACGGGCTCGGCGGGCTACAAGCCGGTCTCCAGGTCTCCCTGGAGGTCACAAAAGATGAATGTCAATTAACAAAATATTTGTTATTTTGCATTTCTATTGTTATTAACATGAAATTATAGTGTGATCACGTCATTTTGAAATTATAGTGTGATCATGTTGTGTTTGATAAGTGTTTTGCGTAGTGCATGAAGTTTCCATCTTCATTGCACTAGCTAGTATTGAAGGAACACAAGAAATTGTATTTTAAAATGTCTCTCTTGATGGGAGAAACCATAATACAAAGCCTTTTGGAGGGGGGACCGGCTCCATGAAAATCGAGTCCTCAAATGTTGTCAATTGCTTAATTTCTCTCTCTTTTGAAGTATTGTTCATGCTATCTAACTAGGTGTGATGCTTTTTGTTGCTCTCTCCACCCAAGCACTCTTGTTAATCTCATTAGGAATCTATTCTAATGAAATGCTCGCTATGCTCATTCTATTTTCCACTACACACAAGTTACTAGGCCATTAAATGTTACACCAAAACCAAGTCAAGTAGATCCAATGCCACTTACTTTGACACCTTTGAACTCATACCAATCTTTGTTGGTCAGAATCATTTCATAGAATGAAACTTCATTTCACAATGGATCCACTCATCTTCAATGAAGTCAAATATGAACAAAATCATACATACAAACAATCAAAATATTAAGGCCATGTACCTATTTCTATTGGTTAGAATCATTTCAATAGAATGAAACTTGATTTCACACTAGATCCAAAGTGAAGGCCTCTTTCTAAATGCAGAATGATGTGCTTGGTGGTTCTCTAGTCAATTCTTTGCATGAATGATAAGAGACATTCAATTTAGATAGCTTCAAGCCCCTTTGCCTGCCTACTTTTGTGCAATGTTGGCACTACATTAATTAGTGTTTCTTTAATTATTGAAATTGAATCCACATCATTGTTGTACTTATATGCTAACAAAGTAATGAGACTATGATTTTTTTTTTTACAGCACACCAGAGGCCCACAGGGGGAGGTGCTTATCCCTTCTAAATATTATCTATGAAACATGATCAGGCAAGGGCTGCGTACCATTGGCGGGAAAGAGCCATGTATAGGCATCACCATGGCCACCTAATTGATGCACCACATGTATTTGGAATATCGGAGAGAAGTTGTAGCACCAAGCTAGGAACCTCCTCCTTGGGTGACCCAACCTGGGAGGAGGATGCACTTGAGTTCTCAAGGGCAAGAGCCCTAGCAACATGAACACCACGTGAGCACAAGGGGTCCCTATACAGGGGACCCAACCAAGCATGACTAGCTACTGACAAATTCTACCAATGCTTGAAATTGAAATTTTTCAAAATTGAAGGTGACAAAATCGTCAAAGTTTGGAGAAATTTAGTGTAAAAACCTCCAAATATAGTCAATTTACCTTTAAATTTTCTATCCATAGGTTTTCTAACTTTTAGAAAAACATTTATTTCAAGATGTGGTTTCTACACTATGTTTTTCCAAATGTTGTAGGTTTCTCCTCTAATTTTTTGGTGGATTTTTTAAGAGTCCTAAGACTCTTGTCCACGGCCACTTTGAACATGATGAAGAAGGATTTATGTTTTTGTTGTTTGTCTAAAGACCGTGCAGCCCTCTTTTGGACATGTTTGTAGATCGATCATCCCCTATTTTTGAGACAGCTTTGAGGATGAAGCACCTGATTTATAGCATGCAAAAGACCCTCCATCTTGGCCCTGCTTGCAAACATGCGGAGGATGTCGAGGATGAAAATGCAAGAGATCGCCCGTCACGGGCCATGTCTGCGAACATGATGGAAATGAAGAGTACGAGGATGCAAGAGATACACCGCCTCAGGCCTTGCTTGTGAACACCACCGGGATGAAAAGTAACTCGTAGGCCTTCAATCCTACGTATAGTAGAGAATTGTTTTTTTGTCTTTAAATGTGACATGCAAGAGACTCGGGCCTTGCCTGCAAACACACCGAGAATGAAGTAGGCCTCAATCATTAGTATAGTAAAGAATGGTTTTTTGGCTTCTTGATATTGTATAAAATTTCAATTCTTGGTCATGGAATAAGCTAGCCGGTTTAATTAGTAGCATCAATACAAGGTGATTGTAGTCACAACCAAGAAATAGTGATCATCAGTATGCATCTTGTTTATAAGGTCTTTGCCACCCTTGTAAATGAATACATATATGATATTAGGCCATCCTAATAATTGGAGAGGAGATTCCCATGTAAATGAATACATATATGATATTAGGCCATCCTAGTCATAAACAAAAAATTACTATTTCTGGTAGTTTTTCCACCTTTGATGAGCTAACGATAAATACATTGTTGTAAGATTTTCAAAAATAAAATTTTTACTTTTTTATCATTTTTGTCCAAATATAGAAAGTTTTGAGGTGCTTACACCCACCTAGACGCGACCGTCTTGTCAAAATCTACCCCGTCATGAATTTCCATAAAAGTAGCTACCTGTTTCAAATATTACTAAATATAGTAGGTGTGTCCATCTGACACCTTAGATTGTCATCCTCAAGATTTTCTTTTAATAGCAACTTTCAAAATTAAATTCTGATAAGCCAAGCTCACTCTAGACAATTAATTCTCATCCTAGTATCAACAAATTAATCCCTAAGTCTAAGGTATGCATATGTATGCATGTGCATGGGCATGTATGTGCATGTGTATGTATGTTTATGTATGCCCATAAATGACCCATATCCATGGACCCATTGCTTATAGACTAATTGACTATGAGCATGGGGGAACTACATGAGGTGTATCACACAAAAGGGTAAAGAGGGACACCTCTAATGGCTAATTAGGAGCTTGTGACACCTCTATTCATTATTTTAGCAAGAGGGGCGAGCTAGGGAGGTATGGGGATGATTTTGTCACCAAGGAACCTCCAAACCCTATAGAAAGGGCATTCACACTCAATTTTAGGCACACTCGAACACACATTGGAGATAGGGAGACTTTGCTGCTGTGGCTACTCATTGGTGAAGCTTCAACAAGGCTTTGAGAGATCAATAACTCCAAAGCACCTTTGGGTAATGTAAATCTCTTAATTAATCAAGGTTATTATCAATATCTTCTCAATTGGAATCCTTTTTAATTTTTGCCATATTACAATTGGAATCCTTTCCAATTACTACCATATTATTATCTAGTTGGAATCCTTTCGAATTGCTACTCTATTATCAAATTCTATACTCTTATTTACCTATCCTCAATTGGAAATCAACCATCATTATACCTATTTTATGGTAGTTTCTCTACATTGCAAAGTAATGAAGGTCTCACTGCTAGAAAGCATAATTAATTGTGGTGATTTCATGCACAATTCTTCACATCAATGTAACATTGATGCTTGTATAATCAAATGTGATGATTGCATGCACAGTTCTTCATCAATATAACAAAGATTATTGTATAATCCATTGTGGTGATTGCATGGATAATTCTTCATCAATGTAACATAGATGCTTGCATGAATTATTGTTGGACGGATACGCTGCGACGGACGTCAGCACAGCTAGAAATCACCTAAAATATAATGTCAGCTAAGGATGAAGCTCGACCCGCAGGCACGTGGAAGCAAGAATACGGCATCAACCTACACTCGACCGACTCCTAACTAATTCCTACAGAGCTCTCTACCAATTGTCTAAGTCACAGTCTTCAAGAGTGCATAAGAGGAAACTTCCTACAACACTATCTAGAG
Source organism: Adiantum capillus-veneris (assembly GCF_014529385.1). Taxonomy (NCBI): domain Eukaryota; kingdom Viridiplantae; phylum Streptophyta; class Polypodiopsida; order Polypodiales; family Pteridaceae; genus Adiantum; species Adiantum capillus-veneris. The sequence goes on from NC_140960.1 coordinate 49,706,033, forward strand.
CCGAACACCCATCAAACAATCTCGAAACACCATAGAACTTGAAGGAGACCCTACTAATACCAATAGTTCACTCTCCCTAAGGTCTATGAACCAAAACCCCAACCCAAAACACCCGGTGCAAAATCACGTAGGATGTCTGGCCGAAATTTGTAGGTCTTCGTTTCCAAAATCTATAGTGCCTAATGTGTAGTTCTACTCAATGTGAATGCGTGGATATGCTGCAATGCAAAACCGAACAACGTATGCTCACCCAATCACCAGATGAAGCTCGTAGAAGGAGCTCGCAAAACCGGACCGTACGCGCGCAATGTAGGTATCGCCGCGTAGCTCTTGTCGGGGGAAATACGCTGCACTTCTCCGCACTCGATTCCGACCACCGGTGCACATGTGGTGTCAAGATGAAGCTCACACTCTCTCTCGTACACAGTACGCTCACTCACAGACTTCAAAACTTTTTTTTTTTTAAATGACAAAAGGTTTTTTCATTAAGGTCAAAAAGTGGTATATATACCTTACGATTCTCAAACCCTAAAGTTCCAAATCAACCATCTACTCAATCTAACTATCAAAACTGGGATACAATCTGGAAACTTCTATAAGCCCAAATATTTACAACGTGAAAAATCGGGTTTCCTCAATAAATGAATAATTACAAAAAATGATAATCTTCCGAGTAGTTAGTTTCCGTGGGGTGTGTCCAGCTTCTAACACTCCCCCCCTCCTTGCTCATGTCGTCCCCGACATGGCCGCTGATCTGCTTCTTCATCGTATGGTTTCGCGCATCTTGATCAATGATTCGTATCTTGCATGTAGATTCATCATTGTTGGGCCTAAAATATCAATATTTATTGTGAAGTCGCCTGTGTAGAACGCTTCTTCAAAGGCTTGGAGGTGATAGGATGGTAGAAACATTATCCTTTGATACAATGCATGTATCACCTCCTTGGAAGGCTGACCGGACAGATCATAGGCACATCTGTAAGTATCTTGGAAGAAGAAGATATTGTCTGTCACCTGGCCTGGCTTGAATGTCTCAAATACTGCTAAGAGGGTGTTGCAGATTTTCTTCATCATGATGCACGTAAGGTCAGGTGAGCCAGTGAACAATTTGATGGCGCCCGTTAGGGTTTTCACCATGTATTGGACACTTATTCTCTCACCTGCTTTCAAGCCCGACAACTTAGGATAATTCAGCCAAGTGGGTTGGCTCCTTTGTAATATCTCCTGGGCCTTCCACGTCCTGATCCTTGGTAGAGGGAAAAAGTTGAGGTTGTCTCTGATGTTTTTCGGTGCCTCTACCAAATGGATTAGGTATTGTGGGTACTTTGTGAGCCAAGCCTTCCTCCATTTGGGCTGAGAGTCAACTATTAGCCTGACCCCCTCTGGTTGGGAGATATCTGCGTTGTAGAGTGGCACGGCTGGCTCTTCTCTAATCCTCTTATTGATGGTGGCGGCTTCATATTTCAGCAAAGGATATGGCAGAGAGGGTTGAAGCCATTCTTGCCTGAGGTTGCTGGTATCAATCTTCTGGATGGTCATGTACTTGAAAACCCTCTGCTCCCACTCCAAGGCTTCCTTTGTTTTCTCTCTGATCTCCACCTCTATTGCCTTACGCAGCTTTTCTTCCTCCTCCTGTGTCAAATCTTGTGGCTCTTGAGAGGATCCTTCTAGGATTTCCTCTTGCATAGGTGTGTCCACAGGATCTACTACATTTTCTAAATCTATGCCTTCATTGGCTGCTGGCCCTGTGTCCTCTTGCTCTACTGCTTGTTGTTGTCCTCTCAGCTCCTCAATCTACCTTAGGAGTTTCTGTTTTCTTGTTTCAGCTTCTTCGCCCATATTCACGAGGAGGTCGTTCAACTCGGCGTTTATCTTCTCCGCCTCCTCGAGCTTTCTTTTGATAGTTTTCAACTCCTCTTGCATGGATTTTTTTTCTTCTTCCATTCGTGTTTGCATGACAATAGACCCTTCTGTCATCATCAATCTTTGCTTTTTCTCTAGACTCATCTCCTTTTGAAGTTCTTGCATCTGCTCTTCATAAAGTTGACTTTCCGTAGTGATGTGAGTCGAGCTAGTAGCTCTGACTCTGGCAGGAGATGCCCGCAGCCTCTGGATGGTTTGATCTTTCACTTTTAGCTAGTCCTTGAGCTCAAGGACCTCATCCTGGCTGGCTTCTTGATCTATCTCCGCCTTTTCTTTGGCGTTTTGCATGGCTTCAACTTCTTTAGATTCCTCAGCCAGTTGTAGGGTCATGTTATCCCTTTCCCTCTTGGCATCTATCAGTGATTTGCTGAGCTGCTGACATTCCTCTCAACTCCTTGCATTCTTTGGGCTGCTGTCTGAGTTTCCTTGTCCATTTCCTGGCATCTTTGCAATGCCCTTGCTAGGCTGGCCTGTAGCTCCGCTTCTCTCTCTTTCTGCCTTTTACTTTGTCCTTTTAGAGAGTCTACTTCTAGCTTTATCTTTACTTCCATGGCCTTGAGAGCTGCCATCTCACTTTCTGAGGCCATGGATTGCACTCTTAACCCAGTTAACTTTGTCATCACCACATCCCAATCGTTGGAGGGCAGGTGTCCACTGTATCTGTTGCCATCTCTTTTAGTTCTACTAACCTGATGCTTTGCATTTGTTCCTTAGGCCCTGTGCTTGCCAAGTCGAATGCGAGTGTGGCAGCCTCTTCTTTTGTGTATCCTATTTCTAGCAGGTCCAAAAATGTGTTATATGAATCATTTGGCTCTTGTTGCCCACTTCGAGGCTTAGCCTCTTCCTTTGGTTCTGGCCCCTGGCTCTGGTCTTGCTTGGCCTCTTCTTGTTCTTCTGGTTTCTCGTCTTCTTTGTCTTCTTTGAGCCTCAGCAAGTCGTTCTGAGACGGGGATTCAGGCCATCTTACTTTTGTGTGCAATGCCCCATAAATCACCTTAGTGATTAGTTCTCCTGGCACAATATACGTTGGCTTCTTGTTACCCATCTTCACTAGGTTGTCATGTATATATGCTGCATAATTGATTATCTTTGGAGTGCTCTTCATCATTGCCCAAGTAAATGTTGTGCAATTGCACCTGGCAGCATTCTGTACTTTTGTGGCCGCTTTGTGCACATATGGAAGTATTGGTTGTACAACTGACTCATGATTGCCACTCTTGGGTTGGCAATATCTTCAAAGGTGTAGTTTCCTTTCTTCTCATTGTACACCTTGACATCATCCCTTCTTTTAGTTACACTATCCCCTTTGTTGGAGAGGTCTAGTGCATCTGCTACAACTTGCTCGGTGATGACTATTTCTGTTTCTGGCCTGCCTTGCAGATCGGTTACTCTGGCCACTCCATCTTCCTTTATTGTTGTCACAAACTCTCATACTCTCTTTATGTCAACCCCTACCGGCACTGCTTCAAAGTAGTTGTGGAGATCAATCTTCTCCAAGTACCCGGCCATCTTTCTTCTTACGAACTCATTGAGCTCTCGCGGTAGCATTGGTAGCTCGATCACATTCCCTTCAGTGTCTTTGAACACTCCTTGGTATATCTTTAGGTCGTTCGACTCTAGCAGATCTTCTTGGATCCATGTGCTGGTGGGCTGTAGTGTTCCTTCTGATATGACGAAGGGATCCACTTCTTCTAGGTAGTCCTTAATGGTCATTCTTTTCTTCTTTGCCGGTGACTTCGCGGCTGCCATAGATCCTGTTGCACTCAGTAGTCTGAAGTTAGCGTTTTTTCCATATTAGTTGAGAAACTGAGTTTTAACTATCCAAATGACTTGAAATTGAAAATAAAGCTTAAAAGGAACTTGTGAAACTGTGCATGTGCTCACAGTGCAAATCTGGCCAAAATTTTCCATTTAGACATCCTACGCGTAGGATGTCTTTTTCATCAGAATTGGTTGATGCTTGACATGTTGGTAGTGCATGGCTTATGGAACATGGCTATGTGCTTGGATATGGATTTGGGCATCAAAAGGTGGATTTTTTGGGCTGATTCAGTCTTTAGGTCACAAATTGGTTAGAAAGTCCATGACAGGTAGCAAGTGATGTCCAAATGGGTTGAAAATTGGTTTATGGGCTCAGTGCACCATGGTATTGGCTCCCATGATGTCGCTCTTTGCACAGAAGGTCTAAATTATGTTGGAGACATCCTACGCGTAGGATGTCTATTTCATCAAAATTACATGGGATTTGTTCTGTGGGTAGTCCTTGGCCTATGGAACATGGCTATGCTCTTGGATTTGGATTTGGACAAGGATTGATGCTTGTAAGAGGCTGTGTAGTGTTTTTGGGCTCTAAAAAGTGTATCTTGAAGGTGTTGGGGTTCAAAAATGATTAGAATGGCTTCAAAATTGATATATGAGCTCTTGATGATGAGGTGATTGGATCTGGAATGGACAAACATCCTCTGTAGGCCAAAAATGTCAGATAGACATCCTATGCGTAGGATGTCTACTTCACCAATTTTTGCTTCCGACCACACAGATTGGTTGGTGATGTGCTTGTGAATGTGTTGTGCAAGTTTTATGTGATTTGGACAAGATTTGGTAGGTCCATGGCCCATTTTTGTATCTATGCCCTAACTTTGCATTTTTTCATGCATATGAGGTCAATTTTGGTCCAAATGTGATGAAACTTGGTGGATAGCATGTAAAGGTCATTCAGAAAATGTGTATGATGAAAAATGTTGGGATCTGTGTCCAAAACTTCCCTTGAGACATCCTACGCGTAGGATGTCTCCTGATGATTTTTTCATGGAGTGTGCCACTAGTGCCTGCCCTTAGTCCCCCCGAGTCCCTTTTAAGCCTAATTTCAACAAAAAAGTCAAATGGATAGAAAGTAACTCCCTGTGTGGACTTCAGAGCCTCCGAGCCGTTTTCTGACTCTTGGAGTGCTTTCTGGTGATGAAATTTCTTGATGTTGGTCTCCATAGCTTCCCAATATCTTGGGGATTCTTGCCATATGGTTTTTGTCGACTTTGGCTTCAGTGGAGCTTCATTTGGAAATTTGTCGCTCTAGAAGCACCCGTGGTTGTGTTTACATGTCTTCGATGATTTGTGGTGGTCTACGACCATAGGACTTGGTTTTTGATGATCTAGGAAAGCCGCTCGTGATGGTCTCCTATGCTAGGGTAAGATGCCGCCGATGAAGTCTCGTTGCTTCTGGGTTACCAGTTAGGTCGCCGCCTCTACTTGTAGGTCTCTACCGCCCACTTTGTGTGTAAACCCTACGCTAGTTTTCGCAACAAAACGACAAACATGCGGAAAAGCTCAAGGTGGTGAGCCTACCTCTCATGTCTAAAGCTCATTGGGTAGTCGTGCATGTCGTAGAAGCTACTAGAAGGTCTGTCCGCTCTAGGTGGCAGAAGCTCTCTCCAAAAGGTCAATAGTGAGAATGAGCTAAAAATGAGGTGAAAATTTCTTATAATGGAGGTCCCCGAACCACTTTTCATGAAATTTGACATGTGATCCCAACTTCTTGCGAGATGCGGTTTAGGCTCAAAAATTTCTTGATTTGGACTCCATTTGGCCTGTTTACCCAAAATTTGGCATTTCGATCAAAACCTGACCAAAACACGCTTTCCGCTCCAGTCTCATAATTGCATCCCCATTGTACCATAGGTTGTTCTATAGTCACTGATCATCCCCATATTTTTTGTTTTTCATTACGATAGTTTTTCACCTGCTTTGTGTATTTTTAAAGTTTTTCTGCCGAAAATTAGAAAAATTAAAAGGAAAATAGCAAATCAAACCCATAAAATCCCCAAAAATCATAATAAATCACAAACATCACCACAAAACATTATATACACTCACATGTACTTTTTATCGCTGGATTTCTTTGTTTTACCAATATTTTTTCCAAAAAATGGCTATTTCTATTTATATACGCATACCTAGGGGCTTGATTTGGCGTTTGGCCCGATATACCTATAGATACATGTTGTATAAGGGCATATATACTTGGATTAGTCCAAAAAAATTTGTAATCAAACAACAACCCTCAAAATAGGCGAAAAGCATGCCCTTTTTGCTCTTTCTGCTATTGGTTCTGCATTTGAGAATGCCTCCCCCCCTCCTAGCCGGAGTCCTCCCGGATGACAAGGTATCGCCTGGGAGTATGTGTCGTGCATAGGTTGAAAAATTTGTGCTAATGCTTCGTCGATTTTTGGCCCTAATTTATGCATACTCAGTCAATGCATGGGAAAATTAATGATGTGCAAGAGAAGGGAATAAGCAAGATGCTTATTGGCATTCGCCGTTAAGGTTTCCTGTTTTCTTTGCAAGTAACAGCTGTAAATCTACTGCTCTCTATTTAATTGTCTTTTTTGTAAAAGGCAATCGCTCTACCGCTACTGTTGATATAGCCGTACTTGTTTCTATGGAGAGGATTGGCTTGGCCAGAATGGCCATGGACCGTATTTCCTTTGCTTTCCATTGGTAGCTTGTTTTTGCCGGTTTTTGTAGGTGTTTTGCTACTTCCTTGGTTGCCACTGTTTTGTTGCTGATTGGCATCCACATAAGTCTGTTGTCCTTGTGCAAATGCAGTTGTCTGCCTTCCGTTGTTTCTTGTACTGAAGGGAGTTCCTTTTGCTTTTGTTTTGGTATCCAAATGCTAGTAACCTTTGGGTTATTGCTGAGCAGTTTCTTTGGGATCCATATCTGTTTTATGCCCTTGGTTTTTGGTTGAATTATCTGCTTCGGTTGAATTCTTTCGTTGCATTGTTGTTTGTCTGCCATGTCATTTCTATCCTTCTGCATCCATACTTGTTTCCCTTGTTTTGGTAATCTAGATCTTTGCACTGCGGTCGGGAACTTCGTATGTATGTAGTTAGCATGGCTGGCTTTTACCTGTCTGTTGGCCTTGGGTATCATGTTGTTCTTTGGTGTCATTCTTGCTTTTGGCTCTTTTTCCAGTGATTGCATTGCTTACAGCTGATTATTCCGGTATTGCTGAGCAAAGACTATCACCTGTTGTTCTTTTGCATGCTGAATTTTGACTGCATTTTCATTCCAATCTATCTGCACATTGTACTCTTTTTTGCCAAGGTTGTCCCAACATCATTGGGTGTTGTGTGCTTTCATCCTCGACTACATAAAATTTGTGTGGGTAAATATACTGATGTATTTGAACATGCAATATAGTCCATCCCAATGTTTTCAACGAGTGTGATGTACTACTTTCCAGCACTTGAGGAGTAGGATGAAATTGGCCTGTGGTTTTGAGCTGTTGGTATAATCTGTAAGAGATCAAATTTGCTTGAGCTCCAGAATCAAGCAATGCCGTCGATTCAAATTGATTGCTACCCACTTTGACTGCAATTATTGGCTCCTCTATGTCTTCATCCAACTTCGTCAGTCGAATGGTGCATTGATTCGCAATGGTGCTCCACTTTGTTGTTGTTGTCACAGAAGTCTTCGTTTTGCAATGCATTCTTGTGCTTCTGCTTGAGCTTCCTCTCGTACTCTCTATTTTTCCTTCATTCGTTGTTTTCCTTGATGAATTTGTTGGAGCATATCCTGTGTGAGTGGTAGATGGTATTTCTTTAGTTGACATCCACTAATCCAGTTCGCATTTCTTCACTTGCTAATGTAGCAAGCTTGACAGCTCCGCTTTGTGATAGATCACTAATCACAAATGGTCCCATCCCTCTCTTTTTAAGTTTCTTGGCATGTTGCTTCAAAGTATAAACAAGTACATAATCACCTGTTTTGAACTCCTTGGTGCGCACATGCTTGTCAAAAAACTCTTTTTGTCTTCTCTTTTTAGCATAGATTGAAGCTACAGCTCTCAAGAAGAGTTCATCTAGCTTTTCAAGATCATCTATTCTTGAAGAGAGCTCATGCCCTGTCCATTCTAAGCGTTTAGCTACTCGTAGAGTTGGAATTAAAAACTCTATGGGTAGTATAGCATTTAGGCCAAACACCATGTTGTACGGTGTTGTTCCTATTGATTTTTTGTAAGCTACCCTGTATGCCCATAGTGTTGAGTGTAGCTGCTGATCCCAATCTGTTCTTGACTCTAACACTATTTTAGTAAGAACCGTGCATAGTGTTTTATTTGTAGCCTTGGCTTGTCTATTGGCCTGTGGATGGTATGGAGCAGATTTCCTATGTATGACCATGAATTCCTCTAGCAGATATTCCATGACTTCATTAAGAAAATGTGTCCCACGATCACTGACAATTTCTATTGGTAAACCATATCGTACAAAAACATTCTCATACAAAAGTTGTAAAGTAGTTCGTGCATCTGCTTTTTGTGTTGCCTTGGCTTCGACCCATTTTGTGAGATAGTCCGTAGCCACAATGATATATTGGGTATGGGTGCGATATGCAGGGGGTGAGATAGGTCCCACAAAATCAATGCCCCATTTTGCAAATGCTCTTGCTCCCAGCATTGGCCGTAGTGGCATCTCATCTCTCTTTATCGGCACCTTGGTGCGCTGACATGTGTCACAACGCTTTACAAACTCCTCAGCATCCATGTGCAATGTAGGCCACCATATACCTACGGTTAAGATAATTTTTGCCATCTTATTGCCCGAAAAATGGCCTCCACTTATTCCGCTATGTGCATGTTCTAGAATCAACAGGTATTCACTTTCACTTGTGCAGATTCTAAGTTGATTGTCCTTTCCTTGCTTATAGAGTTGATTCCCAATCAACTGAAAGTCACGAGCTTCCAGCCCTATATCTTTTTTCCGTGCTCTTGTTATGTTCTCAGGAAACGTCCTGGTGGTTAAGAAATCAATGATATATTGACTCCATGCAGGTGCAATGTTTACCTGAAACAATATCACGTGATCTACTGGTCATTTGGCACTACATATAATACAATTGGTAACATAATTATGTGTGTCCGCATACATAGTTGGCCAATAAACCCCTAACTGTTTTAGTCTCTGGTGTGTTTTCACTGTTGAACAATGAAATGCACAATCCTGGATATGTGCTTCTTCAAGGTAGCACTACAATTCTTCTGGTTATACATAATCATAGGATTTGGTCCGATCCTAGATGATACAGCCGTCCTGCTATCAACTGGAAGTTTTTTGTTTGTTGTTTGGATCTGTACTCCGTATTATCAAACCTACTTCCAAAGGAAAGAATGCTAACAATTTCCTGTGACCATTTGGGTATCATTTCAACATTGAAAAGACAAGCATCTGGTATGTCATCATCTACTCTTTCAGGAGCTTCCCCATTGTGTATCCTTGAAAGATGATCCGCTCATAGATCGGTTTTATCCTTTTTGACCACCACTGTGAAATCAAACTCTAGCAATATAATAAACCAGCGTACAATTCTCCCTGTATTGCATGGTTTACTTACTAGATACAAAAGAGCTTGATGATCTGTAAAGAACACAAATTTGTTTGCGAGAAAATAATGCCGGAATTCTTTACAGCATAAATCATTCCTAACCCTTCTCGTTCGGTGGTTGTGTAGTTCTTTTCCGCACTGTTTAACTGTTGGCTTGCATAACAAACTGGAAAATCCATTGTTCCGTCTCTAGGTTGAGCCAGAATACTCCCGATTGCAGAAGCATCAATGTGAACATGGAATATCTTTTCCCAATCTGGTGCTTTAAGTACAGGTGTTGATATAAGGTTTTCCTTCAGCTTTTCGAATGAAGCTTTACACTCCTCGGTCCAATCGAAATTGACTAGCAAACAATACAAAAGTTGTGCGATGACCGCATACATGTATATGAATCTTCGATAATATCCATAGTGTCCCATGAAGGATTGCACTTGTTTTGCATTAGTAGGCTTGGGTAAGTCTGTTATTACTTTGACTTTGTTTAGGTCAGTGGTTATGCCATTTCTTGAGACAATGTGTTCTAAGATGCGGCATGGCTTAACCATAAATATACACTTTTTCGGGTTAAGACAGATTTGATATGTCCTGCATTTTTCAAATACCTTTTGTAAATGGTCAATATGTTCCTCTCATAGAAGAGAGTGTACACAAAGATCATCCATGTATATTTCTAAGAGTATTCTCAGGTATTCTTTAAACGCGTGCGTCATTAACCTTTGGAAGGTGGCTGGGGCATTAGTTAAGCCAAACGGCATAACTCGATACGCATAAATTTCCCATTCTGTGGCAAACGCTGTTTTGTGTTGATCCTCCCTTGCAATTGCCAGTTGGGTGTATCCTAAAAACCCATCCAGAAAGGAATAAGCCCGTTTTCCAGCCACCCGCTTAAGTACATGTTGTGTGATTGGCAAGGGATAATTATCCCTTATGCCATGGCTGCATTTACCTTTTTCAGGTTTACACACACTCGTAGTTTTCCGTTCTTTTTGGGAACTACCACAATGGGTGACACCCAATCTGTATGCTCAATTTCATAGATGAATTCAGCTTCCATCAGCTTATCAATATCCTCTTTGATTCGTTTAGCAAATGTGTCATTATAAGTATAAAGACATTGTTTGCTAGGTTTCGCATCTGATTTCAAAGGAATTGTATGTTGGCATATCGATGGATCAACTCCTTTGAGGTCTTTATAGGACCATGCAAACACATATTTATACTTATTGAGAAGTTGTGTTAGCCGTTCTTCTTCTTCAGACTCTAAATCGTTTGCTATATAGACCGACTGAGGCTTTTCACCTGGTTCCGCTAGGCCTATTCTTTTTTCATTTTCTGGCCCATCGTAAGATTCTTGGTTGGTTCTTTCCCTGACTGGTGGCGTCATGATGATTTTTATGTCTTGTATGGTAAATTTCCGATAGTGTGATGGTACATTCATGTTTCCTTTCTCTGACTCCCCTTTACCATCACTATCTTCTTCAGTAGTCCATATCTCACGTGAAGACCATTTCAGTTCTTGGTATTTCTGTTTATGCTCCAGTTTGGTCCACTCTTGGTCTTTTGTTGTTTCTTTTTTTTATTTTTGCGATTTTTGTGATTTTGTTTCGGTTTTAGCTTTTCGTTCCTGTTTTATTTCCTCTCGTGTTCTTTCCCTTCGATCTTTTACACAATCCTCTGCTTTTACAAGCATCGAATAGTGAGTTTTACCTTTTGTCCTAGGCATCAGGTTTTGTCTCACTTTGTTTCGTGCTCGTTTCCTCCTATAGCGTTCCTGGCGTCTAGGGTGCTGATTAGCAAAATCATAAAACTTGATATTCTCGGTTTCCCTTCCATGCTCACTTGAGGTGTCTGAACACTCATTATCTGCATCATCATTTACTTCTAGATGTTCAGAGGAGTTATAAAACTCTTCTTGTCCTAGTGGTTCTATTGTCTCATCTTCTCCTCGTATAATGCTTACCATGTAGTAGGGTAGAACATCATAGCCATCCTTATCGCAAAATTTTGTTGTTGGACTATCTATAATGGTAGAGACATCCAATGTTTCTAGTATGTGTTCCCATTCTAGAGGTTCCAAGGCATCTTCACGGAAAGGTTCGGGAATGTACTCCTTGTCCTCTATCGCTCTTTCTAGGACGTATTCCTCTCTTCTTAAGCTTCCACAATGTGAAGCTCCGCACATCCATAGCTCTTTTTGTTTCCCTAACCATGCTGGGAGTTTCGATCCTGCTACTGTAGCTGAATCAAAATCTTCCACAGGTGTTTGTTTCACATATTTGTAACTATGGTCTTTCAGGTGTATTTTGGTTGTTGTCTTTCCATGTCTGAGGTATATGTGGTCATAACCCCAATCTTGGACCATTTTCAATTGTCGCATGAATGGTCGTCCCAAGATGATCTCATAATTGTTCTTTTTGTTGAAATCGACTATTGCAAATGTATGCTCATACTTGATTCCACACGAAGTGACAATCACTTTTTCTAAGAGTCCTAGAGGCTTCTCCATGAACCCATCTGCCAATTGCAATTTCATTCTGGCAGCTCTTAAAGCTGGTTTTCCCCATTTTTTCCAGATTTCCTTGGTGGCAATAGCAACTCCCGCTCCAATGTCAAGAATAGCTTTGGAAACTACTCCTTGGAATTCTACTCGTAGAGTGGTGTTTCCATCTTCTCCCTCGCAATACTCTCCAACCTTGTTTAATGGTACTGGCCTAGTGTTTAGTTGAGGCCCTGTCCAACTGTCTGATCCCTTCCTGTAGTCTCAAGGTGGGGTCTCTTACTCCAAATTTTTCTAGGCATTTACCTACTGTGGTCCACATGTTTGGCCGTAACCTGAGGAGTTCTGCTAATGTGATTGTGCATGCCACCGGGGTGGACAATAACTCAATCAATCCTTGCGAATCCATCACTTTGTTAGAAGAAAGTCTTTGAGATGGGATTGCTCTCACTTCCGACTTGGCTTCATACTCTCCTAGGTAAGAGGGTAAAGTTTTCAGAGAGTCTGGTTGGCTATGTCCCGAACTAATTGATCCTTGGTCTCCCCCTTGTGAATATATCTCAAAATTCATTTGTGACCTTGACTCAAATTCTTCAATAGGAGGTAAGGTTACATTGTTTTCTTTTATGTGCTATTCATGTGGTTACTCATCCTGTTAGCCTCGTTGGCCTCACGGATTTTCTTCCACAGATCGTCTAGACCGTTACAGTGCTTACCCATTTATGTCAATGTTTTAGGCTAGAACCCGTCTCTTGCCTCATCTGTTGTATTTGGCACTATGATAGGCTCTCCTCTGGACTCATAGGCATTAGTGAGTCTTTCCTTTGTTTCTACTTGTTCCTCTAAAGTTGGTTGGATAAGGGTTGGAGCTGGTGCCTCATGCCAATTTGTAGGTTTACCCAGCAGGTCTTCCATCAATGATTGAGCTGTTTCGATCATCTTTTTACACATTTCCAACCTTTGTTTTTCTATTTCCGCATATGGATAAGTCATCCACCTTTGCTTCTGGGTTTGGTTCTTTTTGAGTCTGGCTTCATAGGCTTCTAGAAGCGCATCCAACTGCTCATTTACCTTGTCTGCCAGTATAGATCCTCCTGATCCTGAACTTTTGGGCTCTGCTATTTCCTTGGGTGCTATGGTTGCCGTGGTGTGTGAGCTTAAGCTAGCTAGATCCACTGGAAGGTACTGTTTCTAGCATGTTCAAGGTGGTTTTTGCTCCTTTTCTTGGGTTTTTAGGGCAATCGGAAATCAAATGAGTAACTCCACATTCGGTGCAATATGCGTTGACTTTAATGATTTCATCATGAGGACAGTCTCTTAGTCAATGGTCTCCACCACACTTGTAGTAGGGTACCTTGAGTTGTTGAGGTGCTCCTTGAGCTCCTCTTTGTTGGTATGCATGTCTCTATCCGCTCATGCCTCCGTTGGCTATGAACAACAATGTTCGTTCATCTAAGCTATATCTTCCTTCTCCTACTGCCTGTGCAGCTATTGGTGGGCATGTACTTCCTATCATGCTCCATGGTTCTGGTGTCGAGGGTTCATCTGGTGGATAATAGACAGAGTTTTCCGCATATCCATTGGGATCTTCATAATATGCATGCATAGGCACCAAAGCCTTATCCTATGATTCGGTTATGGTTGGTGTGTATCTTATACCGACTGGTCATAATCCTTGTAGGGGTGGTTGTTGCCCCAACACCGGTTGTGGTCTTTCTACACCTACAGGTCCTGGTAGGTTGCTTGCTTGATACCTAGGCATCGGTGGAGCTTGAGGAGAAGCTACCGGAGCTTGGGGAGCGTAAGGTCTCTCTCTCACATATCCCTTGTTATAATAACATTCTTCGGTCCCATGGTTTGTCCATTTTTTTTCAATAGCACACCACTTGGGCTATTTAGCCTGGGGTTTGGCGTACAAGTTAATCTTTTTTAGCACTTCATCTACAAGCTGCTCTTGGTTTACAGCTACTTCTATTTTCGGTGTTGTCTTAGAAGACTCGCTTCCCCTCTTTTGTCAAGATGAATCATCGTGAAGGTCCTTGAACTCCCCCTCTTTGTAGACCGCACAATTGTCCACAAGGTAAAGAGCCTCCTTGGTCAACTCATTCAACGCCGTGCTCCTCTTCATATGTAAGTCTTTTTGGAGATCCGCATTCCTTAGTCCTTGGATAAATATAAGCGTAAGTCTGGACTGAGTTGGCAGTTCTTCCACAGGACAGAACTTAACATATCTTTTTAGTCTTAGGACTACCTTTCGTACAGATTCCCCATCTTTCTGTTTGAATTTATGGATTTGTGAGACGGTATTATGAGCTATCCCCCTTTGTGAGAATTCCTGAATAAATTCGTCAAACACTTCCTCCATAGACTCAAAGTCTCAACGCTCTACAGAGTCAAACCAAGTGGCAGCGTCATCCTCTAGGGTTAGTCCAAACCCTGCAAATTGGGTAGGAAAGTCTAACACCTCTTCAGCCCTAATTACACGCACAAAGACTACTACATGGTCTCTTGGGTCTCTGCTTCCTATGTATTTCTTGTTTAACCATTTTTGCACTTGAGAAGGTCTAATTCTACGATGGTCTATAAACCTCATCATTGGATCTCCACGTCCTAATTGATATACCTCCTCAGGTCTTCTGTAGTAAGCTGGTTCCTCTCCCAATGGTGCTTCTAAGCCATAATTTTTAACAGTTCTCGCCAGAGATGGTTCATCTCTTCAAACTCGCTCTATTGACCCTTGAGTCTTTGTCTTACTCTCTCCTTGATACCTTGAATAGACTGGTGGTTCTTGCAGATCCCTTAGCCCTCGTGCGGCTTGATAACCATCTTGGTTTCGGTCTTGCTCCATTGTTGTCGACTGTCGAAGACATGCCTACAATGATGGCTGGTTTGCTGGTTGGTTTTGGTTGTTGATTGCCTGCGGCGGTAGGGTGGAATGTGAGGTAGCGTCATACTCTTCAAAAAAGGGATTTGTCGACTTGCTTGGGGTGTAGGTGGCTCTTGGCACTTCCTAGGGGCATATGCTGATGCTCCTGGACCTGTTGCCCTTTCTACCTCCTCTGCAAGAATACGTTGGTATTCTCGCCTGTATCTATCCACAAAAATTATACCCTTCCCCATAGCAGTTTCATAAGAGAATAAGTAAAGAACCTTGTCTTTGCTCAATTCGTTTAAGTACGGTTCTTTGCTGCAAAAGTAAGTGACTATACCCTCACTCTAATGCTTGTAGATTCCCACGTTCTCATTATAAGTTGGAACCCTGGTTGTTTTCTTGTCATACATAAAAATAGCTCCGGGCGGATCAATGTCTGGTGGCAGTTCTTGAGCTTCTGAAACCATTTTACCTTTCGCCACATTATCTCCATATCTGTTGTAATCTTCAGAGTTAATGACTATTAGATAGTGGTTTCCCTTTTCGTCTGGGAATCTATCTCCATCATCATAGACTAGGGTTATCTCCAATCTCTGTGCTGGCCTCTCTTCGATACAAATGCACTTGTGTCCTCGATAGTCAGAATAGACTAGGGATCCCCTCGAGTTTGTTCCCTCTAAAAAGATCACATTGAGTTTGGAATCATTCAAAGGATTTAGGGAGGTGCTTCCTCCTGGCATTGGTCCGTCATAGGTGAAACCTCCTGACTGTTGACTACCCATCATGAAGAAAGATTTGTGTGATGAAATGTCAGTATCACTACCTTCCTCAATAATCGGTGCTAGCGGATCTAGCCTTGCCTGAGTTACACTCTCCTCTGTGGACACTAATCTACCTTGGTCACCTGCCACCTTCTGGTCTCTAAAATGTATCTTCCTGATCTTAAATTCATCAAACTTATCAATGCAATTTATCACAAATCCAACCACTCACCTGGCAAAGGATCAGTCTCCACACAACTTCTTGCTGAATATACCTGTACACAAGCGTTTAATTTCGGTAATCGAATCAAAGCATTTATCTGCTAGAGGTTATCTTAGTAATTATTGGTATAACTGGAGAGTTAATCTCAACCACTACTGTATTTTATATACTGCTGATGTTCTGGATGAGGCCTGCTATTCTGGAACTGTACTTCCCTCGGATGTTGGTCAATTTACATGAAAAAGTTCGAATTCAGTCTTTGCTCCGTTAAATGGACAAACGAGGTCCAAATTTACTTATGAAAGAAGTGTTGGAACCCTTGAGCCAAATGGAATCTCACTGTCTAAGCCTAGTCAATTTTTCTCTTCAGTAGGCCCCAATAGACATCCTACACGTAGGATGTCTCCTGCTTTGTTTTGCGTGGATTTTTGCACTACGGATTCCCCTTGATGTGAAGAGTCTACAACTGTTTTTACTTTTTGATTTGGACACCTATAAGCTGGTCAATGAGTCAGAGATCTGTTCCAACAGCCTTTTGTTGCTGATCTTGATCAATCTAACCAACTCCAATTTGAACCAAAATTGACTAGGGGGCTTGCCTCAGGCTATACAACACCTTGCTATGCCCATTGTCAGTATTTGGCTTCAATTTCTTGCTTTAGACATCCTACACGTAGGATGTCCTTTTTCATCAGAATGGCTTCAAATTCAAAACACAGGCTCCCCTTGAGTTGCTGATCACTTTGGTATGCTCAAAATTTGGTTTGGAGTGCAAAATCACACAGAAGACATCCTATGCGTAGGATGTCTTTTTGGCCTATTTGATCCCATACTTGACCCACAGCTTCCCCTTGATGTCAGAAACCTAGTGGTATGCTTAGATTTTGGTTTGGATTTCAAAAGTCCCCAATTTTAGCTGTTCTTGCCTTTTTCAGTCAAAAGTGCTAAAGTCTGCTTTGAACCCAATTTTCTCACCCAAATGAGGTGAAACCCCTCTCAGTCACTCAATATATCATGCAAATCATGCTCATGCAGCCATCTTATGGTTTTGGTCTTAAAATAATGCTTTGGCACAATTTGGGTAGGATGTCTGGCAATTTCAATCTATCTGGCCTTATCCTGTCAAGATATGGTCAAATTTCCACTTTCCAATTGAAAATAAGGTAAACCCCACCTTCTGAACACACTGGTCAACTCAAAATCCCAAAATTCCCACCAGATTAGCCTGTAGACATCCTACGCGTAGGATGTCTCTTGGCTTGAAATTACTTTTTTTCCTGACAGAAATGCTCCTGATGCTCTATAGCTCTATCGGAAACACTCACAGTAACTTTTAGACTTCACTTAGGCTTTCAAACACACTTTTGCGTCTTTTACAAACTTGTGATGGATTTACCAAGCAAGTATACATGCATGAAGTGCTTTAGATCCTGAATCATAATGTCCTACTTACTCTACTCCTACTCATCATGTGAAATGGTGATAATGGTGTTTTGGTTGCTTTCTGGCCTCTCCGGACTCTCAAGATCTCCTCTCACCGCTTCTACCACTCCAGCTCCTACTCAAGAACTCAACTAATACCTAAAACTATCTTAGTCTACCTAAATCTACCTAAGTCGAAGGATCTAGGCCAGACACACGCTTCCTAGACTCCCTCTAAGACCTAGAGAGTCCTCCACCCTCTGATCCTATCTAAATGTAAAACAAGACTCTTGGCAAGCCAAAAATCCCTATCCTCAAGGACTACTCTCGGTCACCTACCTAAGGTTTTCGTCCCCGGCAACGGCGCCAATGTTGGACGGATACGTTGCGACGAACGTCAGCACAGCGAGAACTCACTTAACATATAATGTCAGCTAAGGACGAAGCTCGACCCCCGCAGGCGCATGGAAGCAAGCATAAGGTGTCAACCTACACTCGACCGACTCCTAACTAATTCCTACAAAAGTCTCTACCAATTGTCTAAGTCACAGTCTTCAAGAGTGCATAAGAGGAAACTTCCTACAAGACTGTCTAGAGCCGAACACCCATCAAACAGTCTCGAAACACCATAGAACTTGTAAGGTCTCTGACCCCGATCAAAAAGAGCACCATTGTACCTTGAAATGAACATAATGGAAAAAGTTACTATTTTTAGCAGTTTTTCAAATTCTGTCAGTGCCATGATGTTTAGAATATTTTAAAGCTTCGAAATGTGAATTAAAATAATTTTTGTAAAAAAATTCCAAAAATAGTAAGTTTTTGGTCACCCGACCCGTCCAATTATGACCATCTCGAAAAACTGCACTCGTACCCGAAATTTGAAAAAAATGCATTTTCGGACCTAGGGGGCTTCTAAATATGGCAGGTACTCGGGGCAGTACGCCTTAGATAGAGCTTGCTATAGCAATTTTCGGCATCAAAATCCGACTCGTATGACCCGTTTTAGCCTAAAACCAAATTTCCCAAAAATTGTCCTGGAGGGTACCGGGGGCCCGAGGCTGTGTGGAAGCAGGTTTCAGCCCAGCTTTAGCAGCGAGGGGGCACCCTTTTGCCTCGTGGGAGTCTTGGGGGAGTTTCCAAGCTTGCTACTAAGTGTGAGAGTCAATTAACCAAGCCAACTGGACACTTGGTGGGTAGGCAATTGGACTTGCCATGCTTAACTGAAGTAGCTCCCAGATGCAAATAGCAGCCAAGATCAATTTTCAGCTTGAGGAGGCCTATTTAAAGGTGTTCTCTCTCTCTCACACACACACACACACACATGCTCACACACACACCCAGTACACACACACACACACACCTACACACACCTTGAGGAGGTGCTGCCGGCACACACACAGTTTTTGAAGGAGGAGCAAGGAGGGAGGTGCTGCCGAAATTCTCATCTTGAGGATCCATTTGGATCAGAAAATCAAGAGGATTCTCAGCCCCTAATCACGGTAATTATGGTTTAATTCCGGATCTTCTTAATGCTCATCATTATTCTCCCAAATTCTTCGTCTACTATGCCTACTTTTAGCTATAATTCCCAATAGCTTCTCTCTAAGTTTACATAGCCATACTCCATTACATAATCATCATTCAATTAGTTAATTTATGCAGCCATTCATTATTTTTAATTAAGGATTAATACATGATTAAGAGAGATTTCTCTCTCTAGGCAGCATAGTTAATAAATTGTCAGCCGGTAATAATGTAGATTTGATGAAATTCACCCTTTTACCATTCAATAGTAATGTAATTAATTAGATTCAAAAACTTCTCTCACATTAAGATGTGATTAAGGTTAAAATTAATCCGTCATTAGGCCAATAAGAAGAAAGTTTTCTTTCACATATGCATGCGGTAATTCTGCATCTTCAAATTACACTAGGAAAGTGATTGAGCTGCTTAATTCATCTCTCTTGTAGATTAATTAGTAAAATTATGAAATTCTTAATCATCTAAGCCAAGTAATTAACTTTAGAGCCGGTTCCCGTAGGGCAAGTAAAGTATTAACCATAAAATTTCTAGGTCTCGAAGGAGAAATCTAATCCCTCTTGCATAAAGAGGACTCTTTAATGATTCTAATCTGCCATTTGGTTTGTTATGATGCTTCCGGACTTTAGCTCTTTTCTTCAAGTTTATCATTTAAAGTAGTGAGTATAAAATGGCCCCGGTTAAGAGAACTCGCTTGGGTGGTGCCCACGACCGCGAGGCGGAAACGAGCAATGTGAACGGAAAGGGAAAAGCTCCCATGGACGAACAAGCACCGGCCATCTCACGATCCATTGACGAAGAAATGGAAGAGGTAGGTCACAATTTTATTCAGTTGTTTAATTAACATTGCACACGTTTAGCTAGGAAAGAACATATCCCCAAACATGTTGGAGAAATCCGACGGAAATCTGGGCATTTGAATTCATTGTACCTTTAAGTCAAAGGTAGGAAAGAAATGATTGATGGATATACTATTTGCAATAGGAAAGAATGTCTGCTAGGGAAAATTTAGCTCGACATGTTCATTCTATTTCCAATGTTGAATTAGTCCTGACCCCCCTACTGATCACAGGGGGCAGATTTCCTCGTTAAGGGCTCTTGAATCCACGACTTGATTTCTATGCGGTGGATACCCACGACTTGCTTTCTATGCGGTGGGAACCGACGTCTTGCTTTCTATGCGGTGGGAGTGTCCATGTCGTGCTTTCTATGCGGTGGACATACCTAGTTGTATGGACAGCTAGGCGACAACGGGAGGAGTAAACTCTCGTTGGAGGGGGGATGTTGTACCTCCAGAACATTGGAATTTTAATGAATAAGTTTGAGTAGAATTTTTACTAGAATACTGTCTTGGTGCCGCTTTGCAATACTGATTGAAGGGCTGTCTTAATGAACATTGTGATTAGGAATTTAATCAAGGAATGTTTATGTTGAAGAATCATTGTGGTAGTAATTAGGACACACAAGGAAGTGTGAGTGTGGGGGTGGAAAGTGGGGGCTTGGATCAAGTTGCCAATGCCTATGATAAGGGTGGTCCCGATTGGTCGGGAACTCTCTGTCCCCATAGTGTTTATATCGATACTAGTAATACTCATTGCCCCTAGAGCGGCGAAGTCTCAAGTGTACGTGCCTCTAAAACATGGGGAAAAAGGCACTCGAGGTTTTCTATCCTCTTGGAAGGTGGGTCTTAGGATCGCTAGATAGAATAAGTACACTTCCCCTGCGAGGTGGAGCTAGATCTCTTGCTAGTAGGCTCGAACTCGACTCACTTTCTGATGAGAGATCGTCCGCTAGTTGAACCCTGAACCACTTTGTTTACTTCCGCTATAGATCTAGTGGCCACCAGGTTCACCATCAGATCTGCCGTCTTGATATGGCGGGGTGGGGACCTCACACTTGGTATCAGAGCCTAGGTTAGGCTAGGAAATAAAGTCGTATTGTTTGAACATTTAAAAGGAACTGAAAGTATATAGGTAGCTGATCCAAATTCCTTGCATTGGTGTTGCAGGAAGACCCCGTTCTAGAATATCGAAAGTTCCAAGTGTTTGAGCTTATTTATGAGCAAGCTCGACGATCCCCAGTTTACCAATTTAGGCGAGATGTCATGGAGATACTGATGAAGGCTCATACGCCACACTCCGCTCGCATCGATAGAGGATGGGGACTTGATTGGACACTTGCAGGAGGGGTTTACTACATCAACGCTGGGAAGCTAGGATGCCTGGCTACCGATTTGAAGAAGATACGTTGGGGAGAAGAGTTGAGGGTGGTGGAGTTATTCTACCTGCTGTCTACCCGATTGGACTTGACTATCTTAGGCGACTCCAATCAAACCATCAACGACTGGCTCTTGGAAAAGGTCACCGAGGTGATCCCAGTGAACAGAGTCATAACTTTTGGAGTACCAAAAGAAGAATCCCGACTTGATATCTTAGTTTATTATCCACTCAAGGATGAGTACAGGAACTACTTCACGAACAAAGTAGTGCATCATGTGAACACAATCTCCTAGGCGTATCTTATACTGCACATTACTTGCGGGTTGGTGCCAAGAATGCAAGATAGTACTTGCGGGTTGGTGCCCAGGTTGAAAGTTAGTCACTGCGGGTTTGTTCTCAGGTTGCAGGACAATTTAGTTGTATGGGCAACTAAAGACACTGAGAGCTATAAACTCTCACCAAGAGGAGTGAAATCTTGGGGTTTTGATATTTTAATGAAGAAGAGTCGTATGTTGTTTTTCTTCTAGGAAAGATTGTTTTGGTGTCAATTTGATAATGGTTGAAGGGATGTCTTAACGAGCTTGTGATGGAATCTTAAAAAGGAACTTTGTGTATGAACAATCATGTTGTAGTAATTGGAAAACAAGAAAAACAAAGTCTGAGTGTGGGGGTGGAAAGTGGCGACTCGCTCAGGTTGCCGATCAAGGATGGGTGGTCTTGATTAGTCAAGAAACTCTCCGCTCCTCATTGATAGAAAAAGCAAAACTAGAGACTCGTTGTGCCAAGAGTGGATAGGTCCCAATTGTGCGTGCCTCTGAAAATTATGGGAAAAAAGGCATTTGTGGTTTCTCTCTTTTGGAAGGTGAGAATTAGGAACGTTAGAATATTGTGTTAGTTCATGCTTTCCCTGCGAGACAAGGCTCGGACCCCTTTTCACTGGCTCGAACTCAAGTTTCCTAGTGATGAGAGTCTGTCCATTAGAAATCTTGTCTATCTGACTATGCTTTTCTCAATCGATTAGGGCCTAGCAATCTGTCAAGTACCCTCCTTTTGCCAAATGGGTATGGTAACGGGGTGGGGACCTCACACGTGGTATCAAAGCCTAGGTTAGGAAACTGGAAAAATTGTTACTGTTTGTAAATTTCAAAAAATTAATTGAATACTTAAATTCGAGAACTTACTAGCATCGATGTTTCAGGAAGATGCCAACACTGAGTATCGCAGGTTCAAGGCCTTTGAGATAATTTATAATGAGGATTCTCGTTCTTCAAATTTTGCTTTTCGATGCAACATGATGAATATTTTGATGAAGTCTTTCTCTCCTCCATCAACAAGACTCCAAAGGGGATGGGAACTTGCATGGAATTGCGAAGGTGGAATCTTCTACATCAATGTGAGGAATCTTGGATGCCTCTCCTCTGATCTAAAGAAGCTTTTGTGGAGGAAAGAGATGCGAGTTATCCAACTTTACTACTTAGTTGGTACTACTAGGGATGACTACATTGTTATCTCTGAAGATGGCCTTGACATGACCTTAATGGAATCGGTTTTCAATCAAGTGGTGAAAATGATCTCAACTTATAGGGTCAAACCTATTTCTGTCCCTGATATCTTTCCTCAAAATAAGAGTCTTGTATTCTACGAACCCCGAAAAGATGTGTATAAAAGCTACTACACAGATGAAATAGTGGATTGTAAAAACTTATCCACAAATACTTATCGATTGTACCACTATGTCCCTAGAAATACAGCTCTAAGAATCATATATCTTTTTAGCAGAGCTAACTTTTGTATACATCATAATAGAATAAAAAGATGCCCATCTAGCTTCTTCATGAGATCTCAACTGATTTCCAAATTTTGTCTAAAGTTGTGGAGCTTTAATGCACCTGGTATTGCGTTAAGTTTTAATCAAACCATCAACAAGCGTACTATTGTGTAGATACCGTCAAATTCTTTATACACAGCCGTACAGGAGAAAAAACTTCTCCTTAAACAAGCACAACCACCCACATTCAAAGGCGAGGGAACCCATGTCGAGCGCGATGATGAAGTCTAGATTGAGGCAATGGAAGACTATTTTGAAGCTGCAGGGACCAACCTATAAAGCAAACTATGCTTGCAATGTTTCATCTTATTGGTGATGCAAAAATATGGTGTAAAGTTGATATGGTTACTAAGGTATCTCAATTGATGCTTGTAAAAACTACCTTCACTACCTTTGAGATTAGTTGAATCTTCGTAAAGGAAATATTTAGACTTCATGGTCTAGCTAAGAGAATTGTTAGCGACAGGGATGCAAAATTTGCCTCAAAGTTTTGAAATTCATTCTTTTAAGCCATTGGAACACAACTGTGTTTTAGCACAGCATATCATCCTCAGACAGATGGTCAGACTAAAAGAGTAAACCAGGTGATTAAGGACATTCTTAGAGCATATTGTTCACAGGAACCAAAGAAATGGATCCAATATCTTCCTTTGGTTGAATATGCCTATAATTCCTCTGACCATAGAAGCATAGGCATGTCATCCATGGACCCATCTCTTATAGAATAATTGATTATGAGCACGGGGGCACTACATGAGGTGTATCACCCAAATGGGTAAAGAGTGACACTTCTAATGGCTAAGTAGGAGCTTGTGACACCTCTACTCATAATTTTAGCAAGAGGGGGCGAGCTAGAGAGGTATGTGGCTGATTTGGGCAACAAGGAACCTCCAAACCCTATATAAAGGGCATTCACACTCAATTTTAGACACGCTTGAACACACATTGGAGATAGGGAGACTCTGTTGCTGTGGCTACTCATTGGTGAAGTTTCAACAAGACTTTGAGAGATCAATAACTCCAAAACACATTTGGGTAATGTAAATCACTTAATTAATCAAGGCTATTATCAATATCTTCTCTCAATTGGAATCCTTTTTAATTTTTGCCATATTACAATTAGAATCCTTTCCATTTACTACCATATTATTATCCAGTTGGAATCCTTTCCAATTGCTACTCTATTATCAAATGATATACTCTTATTTACCTATCCTCAATTGGAAATCAACCATCATTATACCTATTTTATGGTAGTTTCTCTACATTGCAAAGTAATGAAGGTCTCACTACTCGATTGCATAATCAATTGTGGTGATTGCATTCACAATTCTTCACATCAATGTAACATAGATGCTTGTATAAACAATTGTGGTGATTGCATGCACAATTCTTAATCAATGTAAAAAAAATGCTTGTATAATCAATTATGGTGATTGCATGCATAATTCTTCATCAATGTAACCTAGATACTTGCATGAATTAGCTATCATATTCAAGAATTTTGTCCAACTAAAATGATGGATTGTTCTTGAAAGTAGATATATGTGATTGATCATGTGATTAGTGTATGGGTTATAACGCATGTTATCATAAGACTATGGCAATATTAAGCAAGCATATGATTTTGGGTTGATGTGTGGAATAACCCTATATGTTTTTGAATGAAAACACTTATAATCATTTACCCTACTTCCCTTGGATTCTTATACTTTAACTTACAACTTCGCGAGTTAAGTTAAGTATCTAGTAGTGGGGATGGCACCTAAGAGAACTCGCTATGGTGGATCACACGATCAGGAAGCTGGAACCAGTGATGGTAAAGGCAAAGGAAAGGCCCCGATGAATGAGGATGTGCCACTTATCCCACAAAGTGACGTTATTACTCAACAACCTGTAGGAATTTTCTTTTTGTTCCTTGTATCACGAATAAATAGGAAGGGGAAAACTACCTAAACATTGGGTCATTCCAAATTTTAAACCGCACCAGTTAAATTTGTTTATGTTCTTCAGTTGTATTGATAGGAAAAGATTGTTTGGAAAGTAGTCTGTTTGCTGATAGGAAATAAATGTTTGCCTAGTAGAAGAACTCTTGAATCTTCTTCATTCAAAAATTCTATGCTGATATAGCCATAACTCCCTTTGATATCCAGGGAGGAGAGGTTAGTGGAGTGAACGCTAAAGCAGTGCACATGGTTGCACACATCTTGGGGTTGGTGCCCAGAATGCAAGATAATACTTGTTGGTTGGTGCCCAGGGTGCAAGTTAGTCACTGTGGGTTTGTACCCAGGTTGTAGGACAATTTAGTTGTATGGGTAACTAAAGACAACAAGAACTATAAACTCTCGCCAAGAGGAGTAAAATCTTGGGGTTTGGATATTTTAATGAATAAGAGTTGTATGTTGTTTTTCTTCTAGGAAAGATTGTCTTGGTGCCGATTTAATAATGGTTGAAGGGATGTCTTAACGAACTTGTGATGGGAATATTAAAAAGGAACTTTGTGTATGATGTAGTAATTAGAAAACAAGAAGAACAAAGTGTGGGGTGGGGGTGGAAAGTGGGGACTGGCTCATGTTACCAATCAAGGATGGGTGGTCTCGATTAGTCGCAAAACTCTTTGCTCCTCATTGATAGAAGAAGCAAAACTAGAGATTCATTGTCCCAAGAGTGGAGGTCCCAATTGTACGTGCCTCTGCAAATTATGGAAAAAAGGCACTTGGGGCTTCTGTCTTTTGGAAGGTGAGAATTAGGAACGTTATTCCATGATTTCCCTGCAAGACAAGGCTAGGACCCCTTCTCAATGGCTCGGACTCAAGTTACTTGGTAACAAGAGTCTGTCCATTAGAAATCTTGTCTATCTAACTACGCTTTTCTCAATCAAGTGGGAACTACCGCTCTGTCAGGTACCCTCCTTTGCCAAATCAGTATGGTAACGGGGTGGGGACCTCACACGTGGTATCAAAGCTTAGGTTAGGAAACTGAAAAAATCAATATTGTTTGTAAATTCCAAAAAAATAAATTGGAGACTTAAGTTTGAGAACTTACCAGCAATGATGTTTCAGGAAGATGCAGATGCCGAGTATTGCAAGTTCAAGACCTTTGAGATAATGTATTATGAGGCTTGTCATTCTTCAAATTTTGCTTTTTGATGCAACATGATGAAGATTTTGATGAAGGCTTTCTCTCCTCCATCAACAAGAACCCAAAGGGATGGGAACTTGCGTGGGATTGTGAAGGTGGAATATTCTATATCAATGTGAGGAAGCTCGGATGCCTCTCCTTTGATCTAAAGAATCTTATGTGGGGGGAAGAGCTATGAGTTATCTAGCTTTACTACTTTGTTGGTACTACTAGGGATAACTACACTATTATCTCTGAAGATGACCTTGACATGACCTTAATGGATTGGGTTTTCAATCAAGTGGTGAAAGTGATCCCTACTTATAGGATCAAACCCATTTCTGTCCCTCCCTGATATCTTTCCTCAAAATAAGAGTCTTGTATTCTATGAACCCCGCAAAGATGTGTATAAAAGCTACTAGATGAAATAGTGGACTGTAAAAACTTATCCACAAATACCTATCAATTGTACCACTATGTCCTTGGAAATCATATAGCTTTTTAGTAGAGATAACTTTTGTATACATTGTAATAGAACAAAAAGATGCCCATCGAGCTTCTTGATGAGACCTAAGCTTTGTACATATCTTGATATAAATAAAGTTATGACATCTTGAATTTAATACGTTATCTGATTTCCAAATTTTGTCTTAAGCTGTGGAACTTTAATGCACTTGGTATTGCGTTACGTTTTAATTAAACCATCGACAAGCGCACTATTGCGTAGGTACCATCAAATTCTTTATACGTGGCCATACAGGAGAAAAAAATCCTCTTGAAACAAGCCCAACCACCCACATTCAAAGGCAAGGGAACTCATACCGAGCACGATGAAGCCTGGATTGAGGCAATGGAAGACTATTTCGAAGCTGCAGGGACACAACCTGTAAACCAAACTATGCTTGCAATGTTTTGTCTTACTGGCGATGCACAAATATGGTGGAAACAACATATTGCAAGGACTTGGGTGTTTCAAGATCTTCTCAGTCTTGGGAGGATATAAAAGAAGCGCTTACAACATGATATCTTCCACTCACTCATCGAGACGCCAAAATGAATGAGTTCTTTGCTCTAAAACAGCTATCCTTATCGGTGGGAGAGTACTACTCCAAATTTGTAACCTTGCAAAGATATGCCCCAAAAATGTCCATTGAGCACAACAAGTAGCACGATTTTGTCAAGGATTGAATCATCCCTTGGATACCCGTCTTGAAGCAATGAGACCCACTTCACTTCAAGATGCTCTCCTAAGGGCAACACCTCTGGCTAAAGAGACGACTAGGAATCATGGAAGAGGAAACTTTAGAAACCAAAGGGCTAGGCAAAATAATTAGAGCCCTAGACCTTCTAATCAATCTTGTCAACCTCTCCTTGTTGTAGCATCAACTACAATAACTCAACCATAGCATCCAAATGTTTGTTGCTTTGAGTGTAATGAGTTGGGTCATTACAGGAGTCACTATCTTAAAAGGAATGTAGCAAGAACTGCAAATGCCATTCCTGTAGCTCCAAATGGTATAGGCCAACATGTTTGTCATGGAGGAAGGAACAAAGGAAGAGGTTTTGGAAGAGGAGCAATGGCTTAAACTCATGCCATTATAATGGAAGAGCCAATAGTAGGAGACCAAGCTAAAGACAGAGCAACTTTACAACCCTAATGCTCGCTAGCAATATGCAGTCATTCAAGAACCGGGTTGTGGAAGCATACACTCATTTTTCTCTCCTAAATGCATGAGGAATGAACGCTTTGCCATACATGTCAAAGGCTGGGAACTTGCCTCTGCACTGTGTGCGAGCCTTGAAAGGTTGCAAACACATAGTTAGAGAGTCCTAGAAAGCTCAAAGAACAATGGTGTGTCACTCACCTCTGAATTCTTTCGTAGTGAAGGATCATGTTCTACAAAGTAGAAGGAGCTGCCGCCGATGCCGCGCTCTACCGCATCGCCACTGCTGATGTCGCTGCAATGTTGGATCTCTCTCTCTCTCTCTCTCTCTCTCTCTCTCTCTCTCTCTCTCTCTCTCTCTCTCTCTCTCTCTCTCTTTAGCATACACACGCACCTACACAAAGGAGATGGAGCAAGAGCACTTCTTAGCTTACACCTCTAAGAATGAGGATTTTTAGGTCAAATAGACCTTTTATAAGAGTTTGGCCCATTCAAACATAGGTACCCATAGTGGTCTATCGTTGTACAAATATTGTAAAAATAAGATAAGTGGTGCGCCTCTCATGGGCGATTACATACACACCTATTGGGCAGACAAGCCCGGTCCATTACTCAATCAAATAAATAATATGCATCTGTTGAAGGTGATAGGGTGTCTGTGAGAGTTAACACTGCCCCCCTTCCTAATGTAGATTTTGTCCTCGGAAGCTATTGAAATGAAGTACGTTCGTCGAGGTGGAAGAGCATCCGAGATTGAATGTTCTTAGCCTTATCCAATCACTACAAAATCAACCAAAATTGGCACAGTAACCGTCTTATCATATACCATTAAAAAGCATATGCAGTTGTAGGCAGACAAGCTGATTGGTAATAGAATATTAAACTATTAGTCAGCAATAAACATTAAACTGTAATATAATCAAACGCATAAACAACTGTAAAGGTCAAAAACTAAATAAGTCTGGGTTTGATAACTTAACGGTCAAAAGGTACTAGAGGTCAACTATTAATACCATGGGCAAGCTTCTCAATTTTCCCTGGTCAATTAAGTGGTTTAGTCGCAAGAGCCAAGTATTTTGTGTCCAAAGGCTGCCTAGAGGCTATACCTAGAATACCTTGTAGTTAAGATACGATAAAAGGGATTTCTCATGACATCATCACTTGACTTATTTCCTTTTCTTTGACCCCTCAAAGTCTTTTCACATTGATTCAATTTTGATGTGTGTGCTTATTTTGTATGCCTTGGGTTTGTTTCTTTTCAAGGAAAAGCGCCCACACCGGGAACCTCTAGGGCTCTAGTACCATATGCGATACATGTGAGTGAAGTACCAAATCAAGCTTGGATTTCTCTTCTAGCTCAAGATTTTGCATTGTGGCATTTTTGAAAAAAAAATTGTTTGCTCGTTTTTTAGCATTTTAATTTTGTAACTTTGGGGGGTCATATAACAAAATTTCCCTCCTCGGGCTCATCAAACTAGTAAACTCCCTTTATAATACTTAAGTTAAAGGTCAATAGGGACTAAAGTCCGAAGGCGATTCTTGGTTAAGTTCAAGAACTATCCTGCATTGGATGCGAAGTGGATGGAGGAGGAGGACCTGGCAGATACTCCTCAGATTTTGAAACTTTACCTCGAGGCTTTTGGTTTAGGCTTTAGCATAGTCTACTCCAAATGGAACCCAAAATTCAGCTTGGCTGGAGATCTGGTGCAGTGGGATGCACAAGAGGGGAGTTACTCCGCTCCTTTGTCAACAGATGCCTTGATTTTGATACTAGAGTCACTGATGTCTCTTTGAGCTTCAAGGATGTTGACAGCTGAAAGTATTTTGCTGTATGACTTTATGAAATGGAATTCCTGAATATAATAGTGATTTGTTCTTGACTTCTTTTTAAGTGCAGGAACTGATACACTAGAAAGCCCTAGTACATTGCACACAATGCTGCATAAATTGGATTAAGAACCTAAAGTAACCATTGATTATTAGGAAGGCATTCCCCATGGTATTAGTAGAAGATCTCTAACTCCTAACTTGGTCAAACTAGCTTAATTAGACTGCTTGATTTTGAAACCTAAACAAGGGATTATGACATAAAATTATATAAAATCTAATGTTTAATCTAAGAAAATGTGCGGAATATTGTGCTACCAATCACACTTTAAGCAGACAATCATGGATTCAAAAACAAAGAAAAGGGACAATGCTAATGGTCAAGAAACACCTGTTTGTGTTGATGATCATGCTTGATTTGAAGAGTGAACAAGAGATAGATTCCATGAAGGTCCAAATTCTAACAACATCAATATGTTCCTGTACACATTAGGAAACACAAAGAATACCTCTAGGAGTCACATCAATGGGAAGAGGCACAACCCTTATTGAACACAATCAAACAACATAAGAAACCCTAACCTAATTATTTGCACTCCCCCTAGAGAGTCAAGGAAATAAGATATTGTAGATATTGGGGGGAAACCCCAAGGCTAAACCCCTATCCTCATCATTGTCAAGAAAACAAAGTCATCATCCGTGAGACCATATGTGTCATCCGTGTAATCATGTAACTCTTCCTCATCATTAGAGGCACAAATGTTCACTAAGAACATCACTAGACGTCTTTAGTCATCTTGGTCAAGAGGGTAAGTTTTTGTAATCGGAGAGACATCCTCTACTAAGTATGGATCAGTCGTGGTCAAGAGACGTATCAGCCATTCTAACTCCTCAAAATTCCTCTCACACGCTAGCGTATCTACCAAATCCCATTCACATGCAAGCACCGGGTAGACTATGTGAAACACTTGTGCAAAGTAAATAGGGTACCTCTCACCCAAGGTAGGAGTCGATGAATCTATCATACTAGCCATATCTCTACACACAAATAGATGATGGTTAAAGTGCAAATATTATAAGGGCCGTGTCAAAAGGTCGTGCCTTTGTGCATAATGTGTTTTTATGCTTTTGTGTTATGTATAGAACTCGTAGGTTTCCATTTTTTTGTTTGGTGGCTCTTGTTCTTTTACTTTTTTATTTTTGTTTTTTGTGAGTATAAGGCTTTATATATACATTACCTAAGATTGGGAGATTGAGAGGTCAGGGAGGAAGGTTGAGAGGGGAGTATGGGACGGTAGTCTAACCTCACTATCCTATCTTATTGCAGTTTTAGCGATAACCACAATTAAGTTGTCAATCCATGGGATGAGGATGACTTGACTAGTGCATAAAGGCTACAAGAGGTTGTCAATCTCTTGGAAAACAACAAACAACTCAAACCTAACTCAAGCTACACTCAAGTGACTGAAATCACCAAAAGCCAATCGCTCATCGGCAAATAAATCACATCCGTTACATCATCAAATGACATCCAAGCATAATGAAACTTCTAGAGCAAGTCTATTAGACCTAAGCACACATGCTTATGGTCTCAAACCCCCACTTTAGTTCAAGTGCCAAAATCGCAAATATTAACAGCAGTGGATTTTTTACCTAGTCGTTTTCAACCCAAAATGCGTTTTCAACCCAAAATGCACCTAAATGCTTAGCAATGATTCCCCAATACCTTAGCTATTCTTAGTTTTTTAACGTCAATGCATAGAGCTCTTACATGCGGTTGCAATGCAACAAAAACAATTGCAATGTGACAAGGAGTAGGAAGCACGAGAAGGAGAGAAGTGAGCGCCGTTAGCTCATGATGTATTTCATTATCCAAAACTTTCAGATAACTTACAAAAATTGGCTTTTATACCTTAGACAAGGTTTTTGGTGGTCAAAACTAATAATTTGGGAGCTCTAACTAAAGAAAGGTAATGACAGGTTGATATAGTCTGGAAGCTTGTAGCCCCGGCTCATCAATTACAAGGTTTATCCAAAAAATAGCAGTTACATTATTCTCAATTTATCAAGAATATAAGTGTTTTACAATGAGAGCTCCAAAAAATGGTATTCGTGGTATTTGTGTTAGCTTGCTGCTAACATTCTTCCCCTCCTCGCCTGTGTCACCCCTTGACACAGCTTTATGGGCTGAAGTAGTCTTCGGGTTGATGGCTAGCAAGGTGGTCATTAAGCAGATTGAGTGCCTTTTGGTCTTTCATCTTTCTCTCTTTATCTGGCACTTGTGCGAACTGCATGGTGACTTTGTTCTTCAGCTCCCCTGCTGAGTAGCCTACAAAGCGTGATGTTAGGTTGTTGATCACTGGCCCAAATATTTTTGTTCGCCAAGTGAAGAACCCTGTGTAGAACGCTTTCTCGAATGCCAGCATATTGTGAGAAGGTAAAAACATGCATCTGGCGTAGAAGCCATACAGGAATTCTTCGGAAGGTTGCCCACTGAGATCATAGCACAACCCTTTGTTACTATCAAGGAATGACATCCACGCGGTGTCTAATTGCTCTGGCTCATGGAATACTTCGATGCAGGCGAGTAGCATTCAATAGATTTTGTATAACATTACACATGATAAATCTGGTAGACTTCTGAAGAAGTACATGGTGCCTGTTAGGGTTTTCACCATGTACTCCTCCGTCGGTGGTCCCTTGTCTGGAGCAGGCAATCTGGGGTAATTCAACCAAGTTGGTCGCTTCTTTACTAGTGCCTCGTGTGCTTGCCAAGACATTACTCTTGATATAGGATAGAAATTTGGATCCTTTTGCAGGGCCGCATGTTCTCTTGTGAACAAAATCAAGTACCTTGGATTATTGTTCAACCAACTCGGCCTCCACTTTGGTTGGTCTTGATCTGCGCCTTCGACTTGCATGTCTGTATAAATCCTTTCTTTCACTTATAGCAGTTCCACTTTAATTAGAGGATAGGGTAGGGATTTTTGGTGCCATTGCACGTTGATTTGATTGGAAGTGAGTTGTGTAACATTGAAGGAGTGAAGAACTCTCAGCTCCCAATCCATTGCTACTTTCCACTGCTCATCTACCTCTTGTGTAATTTTTTTCTTCAGTGCATCTTCTTCAGCCTTTGAGATTTGGACCATTGGCACTGTGTCTGATTCAGTTATGTGTATTTAAAACTCTTCTATGCCACTTAGCTCTTCGACTGGCTGCGTCTCCATCTCAGCAAATAAAATAGAGGGGATCTCTACATGGGGCTGCTCTGAAGTGCCTCCCTCTTCTTGGGTTTCCGGCCGTCCCTCTCTCAATAGCTGGTTGGTTCTTTTAAGTTTTGCTATTTCTTTCAACAGCTCGTCTTCTCTTTGGACCCACATCAAAGCCAGGTCTCTGTGCTGAGAGTGCTCCAACTTAAGCTCCAGCTGGAGGTCTTTATTTTTCTTCTCTAATGCCTTGTAGAACTCATTTGTGCCTTTGATCGAGGCCACTGCAGGATTTTATCTGATTTGTCCCCAAAAAAAATGCATCATCATTTATTCTTTGTTCCAAGTACTGTAGGGAGGCATTGGCTACATCCAACTAAACCTGAATCTTTTGAGATGAAAACGTCGTGGTTAGAAGTTCGTTTGTGACTTCTGTCAAACAACTGCTCATCTTTTGCTTTGCATGCATCTACAGTTTTGTAAGAAAATCTCCAAGCTCCTCCATCTCTTTCTGTTGCTTATCTCTAGGGAGCTAATGTTGTTCAACTTCCGCTTGCAACTCTTGCACTTGCCTTTGTAGATCGGTGATGACGTTGAGTCAATCGTCTAACTCCCCTTGGAGTGAGTCAATCAGCATCTCTAATTCCTTGGCCCTTGTGCTACGACTTAGTGATGCTGAGCGAAGTCGTTCAGTCATGTCTTGCATTTGCTTAGCATATTCATTCACTTGCAGGACCACTTCATCGTTTGATTGCCAGTCTTTGTTTCATGCCAGCTACCTTGATGTTTCTACAGCTTCTTGTGTGTCCTTCGGCGACGTCATGGCGGATGTTTGTTGTTGCCCTTGTGGCTATGGTTGATCTTCTGGTTTGTCATCCTGAGGCTTCATGGATGCCTTGGTCTTCTCTTGCTATGTTGAGGTAGAGGGCATTTCCTCAGCCTCCTGTTCTCTGGGTTGCGCAAACTTCTTGTTGTCCTCTGATGGTGCAGGACTGACTGCCCTTTATGGCTCTTTATCGTGCTCTTTTTGTTGCTCTTCTGTAGACTCAGCTGCCTGTTTTGCAGTTTCAGCAACCTCACTTTGTTCACGCTCTGTCTCCTTGCTAGGTTCAAGTTCTTTGGCTTCATTTTTTGGTGAAGGTGGTGGACTCGGCATAGGGTGATCATGCTCTAAAATGGGTGAAGAAGGGCGAGGAGACACATCACCCTGATCATGTTGTGTTGCTCCTTGTTCAGTTTCTTCCTCTTCTTGCTTTTGTTGTTCTGCCGCCCCTTTCACTTTTTGTGCCGCTTCTTGGGTTTCCCTTAGCTTCAAAGCTTCTGCTCCTTGATACATCTTTTCTAGGGATTATGTGGGATCTTTAGCCTGCTTCCTGGTATGGTGCTTGGTTCTTGGTCCTTTAAGCTCAATGGACACCCACTTTGCCGGGTCTTTACCTTGTGCTTGGAGACTACATCCGTAGGAGTGCATATCTCTTTCAAATTTGGTTTGCTTTTGCATAGGTACCTCTTGGTGTGCTGCCACGGCTTTTCTCTTCATTTCTTCAATTCTAGCTCTCCTTTCTTCGTTATCCAAGCTTTCACTGTTGTGCTGTTCTGGAGAGCTCTCAGCAGACTCTTCATCCGACTTGTATGATCTCTTGGCAGAACTTGTATCTTGAGGAGAAGGTTATGTTGGCACTATCCAAGTGTTCTGATCTAGGGTAGACGGCAAGTTGTCGTCCATGTCGATGGCATGGTAGGCAATCCTGGTCAAAATCTATGGTACACCCAGATAAGTGATTTTCCCTTCTTTTTTTGTCCCTTTCAATGTGGACAAAACATATTATGTGTGGTCAATTGATTGCCTAGTTGTGGATTTAATAACTTGCGTAAAGGTTGTGGCAACCGCACGATTTGGTGTTGTATACCTTGGCGGTCTTTTTGCAAGGAAGTGGAAGTGCTGGTGGTACAACCTTGCGGGCTCTTCCACTTGCTTGTGGCTGAGGTTGGCAAATGTTGCAGTGACGGTTTCCTTGGTTAAAGTACCTGCCGTATTTCTATCTCTTGCCCTCGTTGTCATTCCTTATGTTGGCAGTTTGAGTGTCTCTACCACTATTTCCTTGGTAATCACCACTTCAACCTTGTTTCCTTGTGGGTCTGAGATCTGAGCGGTTCCATCTTCTTTGATCGTGGAGAAAAGCTCGTAAGCCTTCTAGAAGTCCACTCCACACGGATCTTGTTCGTAAAATTCCCTGAGACCAAGCCTTTTGTTGGCTTCTTTGGTCTAGGGCTTTGCGGCGACATCATATACTTCTTTGTGTAGAAGTTGCAATTCTACGTGGTGTCCCTCTTTGCTCTTGAATCTGCCAGTGAACACTATGGTGTTATGCTCTTCTAGTTGTTCTCTTGAAAGATAGGTTTCTTTGGCGGTTTTGATTGACTTGGGGTCTAGTTGGTATGCTGGTAGCTCTTGCAACTTTTCTTCTTGGTTGAGCTTCTTCTTGGTCTTCTCTGCTGCTTGCGTGGCTCTTGTTCAGTGAATAGAGTGTCAAAAGCTAGCAAATTTGATTGATTTTTCTCTGAAAGGTCCTTCAGTCTAAAACGCTGACAAATTTGATCCAATTTTTGTTAAAACAATTTTTGAACATGCATAGATGCATAAAAACATGTAAGGAACAAAATTATAAAGTCCAAACAAAAAATTGCAACAAAAGTAAATAATCGCGATTATTTACAGCTGAGTAATTTTTTCAACTTTTTGCAAACTTGGTATTACAAGCTTGAAATATATACCAAACAGATACTCTGAGTGGAATATGGGCTCATTTGGATGCATAGGATGAAAATGGTGCCAAATTTAGGCTTTAGGTCTTTGAAACAGTAGATGTAAAGAGATTTTGAGATTCTGAGCTCCAAATTTGTTCAAACTTGGCTAGTGGGCTTAGCACATCATGTACTTGGATGTATGATGAAAAAATTGAAAATTTCTCCAATTTTGGCCACAAAGTAAACAATTGCGATTATTAACTTTTCTACCAAAATTGACATGTTTTGGTACAATTTGGTTCTACGCATTGTGTAGACCTTGTGTATGTGATAAAAGGTGATTTGGATCAAAAAATGTGGCTTATAACTCACAATTTAGCTTGCAAAGACTTCTTTGCGTGTTTTGGCAATTCTCCAAGTTAAATGTGATCATTTTGGCTCATACTTGAATTTTGGCATGCATTAGGTGTGTCCAAGTGATAGATAATGTGATGATGCAACTTTCAAGAAGAAATAGTACAAAAATAAATAGTCGCAATTATTTACAGCACTCACATTTTTCTTGCAAAACTTAAAATTTTTGACACAAACACATTCTATACACCTAAAACAAGTCCTAAATTGAATTTGGTAAAGTTTGGTCTTGCCGGCATCACTTTGTGCTTTGTTGACTCTGAAATTTTTTATTTTTGTGACTACACTACCTGTTGAGTTGGTTAGTCACTTTTAAGGCTATGGACTTGTCCGCAACATAGTCATGAAGCAACTCATCCAATTTTAGCCCATTTGAAATCAGTTTGACCTCATATGTTGAATTTGATGCTTTGTAGCCTTCGAGCCGTTTTCTTCTTTTCGAGTCTTTACCAATCGTATACATTGTGTATAGACCTCGTAGGTAAGTTGTCCGTGGAGTCAGAACCCAATTCTGGCATCTGCCAAAAACCTAGCCTAAACTTACATGAAAGTATATGGTTAAACATTCCGAACCGTATAGGCAAATATGAATAAAGTGACTTTCTTTGGGGGTTATCGTTTGTTGAGTGAGTATTATATGGTCAAAGTGACGTGATGGAGTCAGAGTCTAAATTATAGATCTGAACTTGATGCATTGGTTTGAGGTCAAACACTTTCATTTGCATGTTTTGCATGCTCCTGAAAATGTCAAAAAAGTTGCTTTTGCATATGTGTGAAGTTATGGTTTATGGTTGACCTAAAGGTCGGAGTTGTTTTGCATCATGATTATGGAGTTGGGATGTTATCATATAATGTATGGGAACTCATGGATTGATGTGGATGCCTCATGTGCATGGTTATGATTGCTTTCTAGCTTTCTAAGTTAAAACTAGCACTATGTGCTAGAGAAGTGAAGTGCGGATGTGATGCATCAACTTTGCATGGTTGGATGTTGTCAAAATTGGATTTTTATATCATGATTAGTCACTGGTTGGACTCGTTTTATGCATGAAAGAATCACATCTTAAGGGTCACATGTGTGTAGACTCCGACTGATTATAGGGGATATATCAAACTCCAAGTGTGGGAGTTGGTTCAATGTGATTATGATTTATGGTTAAGGACTGAGATTCCCTCATGGATTATGGTTGATATTTTATGGTGGAAGCCGGTGTGGCTTATGATTTTTTTTCTGGATTGAGTTATGCTGCCCAAATGCTACCATAATTTTTGCAACCATGTTATGTTCTAAAGTGGTTATGCAGGATTGGTCATGCCTCACCCAAGTAGGGTGGAGAGCTCACCCGTGTGATGTGATTGGATTATGGGTTTTGGATTGGATCATGAAGTGATCAAGATGGTTTATGGTAGACGTATAAGGGTAGAGACCCTGTACAATCTAACTGTTTGGAAAAGGAATTGTTTGTGCATCTGGGAAGTGCTACTGTGATTGGACTCATGTGTTATGTTTCTCATGGGAGCATCGCTACAAGACTAGGATCACGTACATCACTAAGCCTTAGACTAAAGGGTCGCTGACCTGGGGGTTTGCTGGATTGGGAGTGTTGCCTAGGTCTTCTTCTTTTTGTTAGGCTCAACTACACGATTAGTGTGTCGGGGTTGAATGACGTACACGGCTAATGCATTGGGGATCTTGCATTGGCTTGGCCTAAACACCCGATGCTACGTGGCACCTAAACTAGTATGGTTGGTGTTGATACCCTACCAACTACTGGTATTGGGGATCCTTGCAGAGCTCGGGTTCATGGAGGGAGGCGAAGCAGCCTCGCCTATGTCTGGCTCAGATAGGATGGAGGTGTTCTGGCTTGCTCCCGGCGAAGTGAAATTCTCTCTGTTCGTAGTATAGCAGAAGTGGATGGGTGGACCAGTCGATCCCTACACAGAGTCCGGTGCTCAGCTAGTTATTTTGTCATAAATTTTTTGATGTTATGATATACCCAGATTTTGTCATTGCATTAATACATGGGTTGCCTGTTCCATTTAGATGGGCATTTAAAGATTCTCTGTTGTCGATTTCTCATGTCTCTGTGCACTCTATTTCACCCTCCACTATATTTTCTCTCTCTCTCTCTCTCTCTCTCTCTCTCTCTCTCTCTCTCTCTCTCTCTCTCTCTCTCTCTCTCTCTCTCTCTCTCTCTCTCTCTCTCTTCCCGCAACGTGGTGTACACATATATTCACCCTCCACAATGTTATATTTTTTCTTGAGTATGCTTTCATTCATAACACCCATTCAGGGGTAGCACTAGTCGCTAGGTACCTCTGGATGCAGTCCGGCTCATGGCCTAAACTCCATGCTTGGTCGGGCACTAAGAACTCCTCCCCTATACAAATGCTTCCGCAACTCTGATGTATATTGAAAATTGTGTAAAAGTGTAAACTGTATATTATGTGCATAGACCCCTAGGGAGGGGTATCTCTCACTCACCTTGTGACCTTGTAAACAAAATTGTGCTTGTTGAAGGGCCTCAAAACCCATAATAACCATGTTTTCTCACACATTAGTTAGATTCTAATGCTTGTTCACTTGGACTGCCTCCAAAGCATTCTTGGGCATCTTCACTGCAATGTCAAATCTTGCAATAGCACCATCTACACTCTGTAAGGGAGTCCACACTCCAAGCTTGCACATCCAACAACATAGTGGAATCGTATGTACAAGGAGGTGCGAAATTCAAAAAGCGTATTCCAATACCTGAAGCTCCAACCTTACAACGGTACCGGTCCCCATTGTGCATGCCCTCCACAAAACCCTAGTCCTCTTCTAAAAGCCTTCCTAGTTTCTCATAATGCACATCTTTACATACAAGCATTGTGGTAGTCTCCATAAATCCAAACTCTTTAAAAATGTGCACAAAACAGTGAAAAGGCAAACACCAACTCAAGCCCACAGACCTAGAAGCTTTAGAGTATTTCAAAGAGTTTTGGACATCTATTATCATCTTTTGCTTGAAAGATGCTACCGACCACAAATCTGGCACCGGGCACACCATACTTAATAAGGAAGCTAATTTGATGGGTTCAAGCGTTCCAAACTCTTGTGTAGAAGTAGGCACAATATAGGAGTGAGAATAGAAGAAAAAACTTCTTTGAACCAATTTGGTTGGGCAAAGATGTGCGAACATTGTTGCTCCAATATCCGTATGTATAGCATTGAATGTGCCGGAGAGACTATGTAGTGGCTGCTCCTCCACCAACGTGGATGAAAATGTGACTATAAATGCATGGCAAATCTTAAGTATGAATCCATAATAACATTACACTGTGATTTCACACCTAGCTTTGTATTCTCAAAACATGTACTTACAATGTGTTGGAAATCGAGGTGGTTGTTGAAATTGCATGCTTGACATTGAGAAAACATGATGCACAATGGCTACGGTCCCCTTGTCTTTGCGGTTCTTGAAGTCAAGGAGATTTTCTTTCCAATGATGATCCAAGTTTACACAATTGTGCACACGATGAGGGCCAATAGAAGATGGTTGCATGTATACCCAAGCACCTTCGGTGAACTCTTGTGGCACCTACTCATCATCTATACCTCTAGTTTTGTGGCATGCAAGTGCTGTGACGTCATCCTTTGGCCACCTTTGCGAAGTAGAGCTGGCCATGTTGAACGAAAGAAAATTAGGAGGAGTAGCAGGACC
Organism: Adiantum capillus-veneris; assembly: GCF_014529385.1. NCBI lineage: Eukaryota > Viridiplantae > Streptophyta > Polypodiopsida > Polypodiales > Pteridaceae > Adiantum > Adiantum capillus-veneris. The sequence continues at coordinate 49,745,380 of NC_140960.1, forward strand.
TTGCTTGTGGCTACAATGTAGGTGGGATAAAGTGATAGGAGAAGGTGGTTAACCCTTGCTTGGTGTGGCAATGGAATGAGAAGGTGGATAACCCTTGCTTCGTGTGGCAATGGAAGGTGGTAGGGGAGGAGAGAGGAGCTTCCTTGCTACATCAATGGAGATGGTGTAGAGAGAGAGTGTTGGAGTAGAGGATGAGTGTGATGGTTGCAACCAAGGAGGGGTTGAAAAAGGGGTTCTAGAGAGAGAAAATCACTTTTTGCCTAAGGACTACTTTTGGGGAGTTCTACATAGTAAAAAAAGTTTTTTCAAAAGCTCTTAGAAAAATTTAGATTTTAGGGTTTTTGTGTACATGTTTTGACTTTTCGAGATCAAAAAATGCTTTTTTTACTATAAAATAGATTTAGGGAGGTTTTAAGAAGATAAAATTTGAGTTTTGAAAATTTTGAAAAATTTCAAAATTTTGGGATTTTTTCAAAACCGGATAAAAAAGGAGGGAAGTTGGAGGTTCCATATGGCCCACTCCCCCCCCCCTTCTCACTAGGTAAGAGCCCATTAAGAAGTGTAAGACTACTTTGTCCCCCTACATTTTTGAGGGCATACAGTGTGTCCACCAACCTCTTCTCATTGGTTAGCCTCTAATTAACCTTAATCTCGAAGGGCCCCTAGAGGGTTCATATTTTTCCTAATGCATTCTGACTGGAACAAACCAAGATATCAATGGCGAGTAAAAGATCAACAACAGTCATTATTGGTAACAAAAGCTCAGGAAATCAGCGTGCTAAAGCATCTTGATGGTACAATCAAGCAAAGAGCACGCAAGCTACAAGAGTTTCTCTTTGGAAGATAGCAACAACAAGCCTCGACATCAGAAACCCTTGAGTTAATCACTCAAGACCCACCTCTTGCACAACATAATGGTTCGAACTTCATTGATCTTCAAAGCATGGTAGAGCCAACTACGGCTATGCATAGACATGATTGTTCAACCCATACACACAGTCATCCCGGAGTACGCCATCTAGGAGGGGTGGAAGAGTATTGATTAATTAAGGGCAATGTTTGAAGAGGGAGGAAAAAAGTTTAATGTTAGCGCGCGATTTTTTGCAAAATTAACTAATAATGCCCTTATATATCATCAACAGTGAAATTTAACCGCCGATAATATCTCCCCGATGAGTGTAAATAGTGTATATACTATAAAAAAATTATCAAAAAATCATCAAAAAATAGTCCTTTTTGGTTATTTTTTATCATTTTTTTTAATATTGAGACTTAAAAATGGAGAAATCCAACAAAAAACAATGAAGCTGTGTTTTTCAATGGATTTTCTTAATTATTGGATTTTCACTTTGCTTTTTTAGTGCATTTTGTTATTTTCTTTGATTTTTCTAATAAACATGTCAAAAATTAATAATAAATAGCAACGGAGCTCAGATGAAAAAAATGAAGACACGGTGGTGATAAACAAGACAAGGTAGACAAGCACAAAAAATTTCAATCAAATTGGCAGATGGAAGCGGGAAGCTTAAATTGGGTGGGCATACCTACTTTTGCAAAATTCTTGCAGAATGAGCTACAGGGATCCGATTGGGGAAAGTTTTGAGTCTAACATAGATTTCATAGCCTAGTAGGACTAACAGGGGAATTTGAAAAAAATTGGTTTAGGAAGTCCGAGTACAGATACCCAAGGTAGGCTAAAGTTCTATTTGTTGCCTTTGGAGAGAGAGCATTTGACTTCTTCGCGCGTACTTTCCGGAGTCTATAGTTGTCCGTTTTCAGCGCCGTCTCACAAGAGACATGAGGGTAAGTTCTTTACTCATCAATGATCCATTTTGTACGGCCGGTAGCTATTCTAGGTAGCTAGTCTAAAGGATCCATTTTGTACGGCCGGTAGCTAGTCTAAACCCTAGAAAAAATCCTAGACTCCGAGCAGTGCACGGAGACCTACAACCAAAAATCGACCATAGTGGCCTGTCAGCTCAACCAAATCGGGTGAGATTCTAACTGTAGCATGCCCCAACATATTAGAACACTTCTATATTCACAGTTGACCATTCGGCAAAGATCGAGGGGGACCCCAAGTAAACAAACCATAGAACATATCAAAACAATTCGGTTAACTCAAGACGTTGTCAGGAGTTTTTTGGAGCAAGGGATTGCGCATATGTACATATACATGCATGGTGCATCAAATAAAGAATTGCCCATTTTTCAGAGCTAGGTGGTTACGTGGGGCCCACATGTGTACAGGTAGGACAGGGTGTACATAGTGCATCGATTTTCACTATTACCAGTACCACTGTATTTTTTCTACAATAAGGAGGAGTTGGTAGCACGTAAAAATTTTCGAGGAAGCTATCCGCGGGCTGATGACATGAGGTAAGCAGGTGCGTCAGATGGCATCTAATGGCGTCAAGAGGGCGAACGGGGTCAATATTTGCACGCGGATGAGGACGGACACAACGTGGGTGTTTTCTTGTGAGAGTTATGCAGAAAGGTCATCATTAGGACCACTTTTTGGGGCCACTTCACGTGGTTGCGAGACACATTATTGAAAAGAAATGAGTGCCAGGTGTGCGGATGATGCAAAAAGGTGACAACTATGCACTGCGAGGTCAGTTTTTGGCCTGTTCGGGGTCCGTTTGAGGTCATCTAAAAGGCCAAGGGTGCCCTACTGATAAAGCTAAGTGTGGGAGCTGAAAAAACTGAGAGAAGACCAGAAAAAACGTGGAGAAGAGAGGAGGAACAGCCGCAGGTGTGTTTTTGGTGTTTTTAGAGCCTGTTTTGGCCGTAAACTGCTCATCCGAGGTCGGGGATTTGAGCACTTTGACATTGTAGACTGGGGTTTTGGGCCGTTCCGGACGCGATGACGCTGTCCATTTTGCCAAATTCCTCACTCTTTTTTTGTTGTTTTTGCTGTGTAAGTTTCTCCTATGAGCGAAGCTTCCGCTCCAATTTGTGATTGTATCTGGTATATTTTACACATTTTGTGTGAGCTATTTGCCCATTCGTGTTGGCCCAAGCTCATTTGTATCTAAACATCAGAAGTTCTCCTCTTTTGAACTGAGTTTTTTGGGTGTGTGTGTGTGTGTGTGTGTGTGTCTCTGTGTGGAGTGGACAAGTTGGATAGTTTCTCTCCTCTCACTCCATAGGTGTGTTTCTTGTCTCAGCCAGGTGTGTTGTGGAAGCCGAGTGGTGCCCCCTAGTCTGTGTGTGTGTATCTTCCCAAGAGTGTGTGTCGGGTCGTTATAGAGGCGTTCTGTGTTTTTCCATCCCGCTCACATTCTTTTGGTGCCCCCACGGAGGATCTTCTTCGAGTACCTTCTGCTTCGAGCTTCAAGCTTCGAGATTCGGGATTACAGGTTGCAGGTTGCAGATTACAGGTTACAGGTTATAGGTTACAGGGATAGGTACAGGTACAGGCACAGGTACAGGTGATTCACACAGGTACAGGTAGCTGGAGTACAATGATATACTAGCATTGGTGTCACTTGCAGTTGTTGTGGGTATGCATCACTTGGCGCTTGTTTGAGCGCATTGTCTGCTGGATTGTACGTTACTGGTGGAAACTGCCATTGTACGCATTTGTGGAGCCATACTTGGTTGTATTTGGCAGTCCCAGCCATTTCTGAGACTTGGTCTAGAAGATAGTCATTTCTGAGACTTGACTATACGCGATTTGCATTAGCCTTCGTGTGAGGGTCGATAGCGTGAGGTTTCTATTGAGCTGGGGGATTCTCAAATGTGGAGATCCTTTGAGTGATACAGGTAGCTGGAGCACCCCTTTTTGTGACCTCGCCATAGGCTATGTACTAGTGAGTCCTACTTGATGCTCGGGTTCTATTGTTGACAGTTTATGCATACATATATAGTCTATATTTTGGGTTCCTACTGCTCTATTTCTGGGGAAACTCTGCCAAAATTTTCCCAAGTTATGATGGCTGATTTTTTGGTCTTTTGAGCCATTTATGTTGTTATGCTACTGAAATTTTGGCAAAATCAGAGGTTAAGTCAGGTGTGCCTTCTTGGGATCCTTATGGTTGGCTTTAATGGATGATCAAAATGGCCCTCAATTCACTCCATTTCATTTAACTTAAAGAATCCAGATAAATGTTCATGTGTCCAGGAAGATTTTTTTCCAGCAGCGCATAGTCTTTATGTTCGGGCCACGAAGATTACGAGAGATCTTGGAATGTCCTTTGCTTGTTGTCATTCCGATGATTAACTATGAAAACTCATTTGATGTGCATGTGTTTGTCCTTATCTAAAGCTGAGCTCCATTGAAGTTTCTGGGGATTGGGTAATCAAAAGTTTTGGGTTCTTGCACGTGTGTTCAAAGGGGTTATCAAAGCATTGTAACTTGGGTAGCCATGGCTTTCTCTTATCCGGAGTTTCATGGAAGAAGTGATGAAGATGTGGAAGATTTTTTGGAAAAGATGGAGGTTGCCTGCATTAGCAACCAGATTCATGACCCTGCGCAGATGTTACGTCTTCTCCAAATTTGTTTGAAGAGTGATGCACGAGTTTGGTCCAAAACATTTGAAGAGGAGTTGCGTGCAGCGGATCCACCTGTAAGATTGAGTTGGGACAATCTAAGGCATGGGTTGGAAGTGGAGTTTGTGAAGATAGAAGATCCTGACAAAGTGTGGCAAGAAGTACAAGGTTTGGTGCAAAAGGAAGGTGAGCCAGTAGATGCGTACATACGTAAGTTCTCATTGGCATGGGAGCGGATGTGCAAGGCCTTAGCACCACAGGTACCCCCGCCTGACATGATGAAGAAGGACAGGTTCTTGGCTGGTCTTTGGGAGAATATACGTTGGAGAGTGGAGCTAAAGAAGCCTAGGACATATGAAGCTGCACTAGAGGTAGCAAGGAACAAAGAGTGGAAGCTGAGGAAAATGAGCCAGTTAGGGGTGGAGTCTTTGCCAATGAGGTCTGAATTTCAGCCATAGAGTCTTTACAAGGTCGCATGTCAGGGGTTCATCATGAACCAGTGGTTCCTGTTACTACTCAGGTTATGCCAGCAATGGTCACTACATCGATGCAAGATGATGGGCTAAGGAAAGACATGAGGCAAGTGGTAGATTTGATGAAGAATCTCAGCCTAAACATGCTAGGTCAAGTGGGAAATAATCGAGGTCGAGGGAGTTTTGCAAATCAGCCAGGAGGTGAAGAAAGGCCTAGGAATGGTGTTGGACAAAGCAATGGTAGGTTTTGGAGGCAGACGCCCACATGTTATAATTGTGGAGAGTTGGGTCACATCAGCCCGCAATGTGATAAGCCACCAAGGATGGGGGGAGACATGTATCCATTGCCAAGACAGGTGCTAACTAGGTCAAATGATTATGGCATCGAAATTAAGGGAGACGAAGGAACCAGTGGACTGACCCAGGAGGAAAAGGGAAAGACAAAAGTTCTAAGTGTAGTCACCTTGGAGAAGGCATCAAAGCTAGAGGATACATTAGTGATACCTATTGGGAAGAGGACCACAGAGGATAAGGAAGGAAGAACTGCCCCAGGTCCTAGTAAGAAGAAAGGAAAGAGCCATGAAGGCTAGGATGTCAAGGCCAAGAGGAAAAGGAGAGCTCGTCGAAAGTTTCATGTTTCAGATTTTCCACTAGGGGATGGGCAATTAAGCTATGACTTGAAGGAGGATCTGACGAGCAGGAAGGCAGATGTTACTTTTGGGTAGCTTATAGAGATGGTGCCTAAGCTAAAGCGACAGTGGAAGAGGATGGTTAACCCAATGGAGAAAGAGCCAGAGAGAGGTTCAGTAAAGGTGTTGGCAATGGATGAGCTACCAGACATTTGTCCAATAGTAGATGTGTGGCATAAAAGGAAAAATTTGGGACAAGGTTATGTGGATGGCGGAGCCCAAATATGCATCATAACACACTCATGCGTTGAGAAGATGGGTCTCACAATGGCTGGGGTGTCAGGTTTTTGGATCAGATTGGCAAACCATCAAAAACTAAAATGCTTGGGTGTTGTAAAGAGCTTAGAAGTGGAGGCATATGATGCAAAGGCAGTGGTTGATTTTCATGTGATGCCAGCAGGGTTGGGAGCATCTCCTATTATATTGGGCAGACCATGGTTACATGCAGTGGCAGCTATTCAAGATTGGCGACATGGTACGATTAGCCTTTATGGAAAGACAAGTACCAAGAAGCTTTATAATATGGACACAAGGAAACGATTAGAGGAGCTTTATGAAGATGAGGATGAGTCTAGTGATGAAGACTCTTCCACGGTGACAGATGAGGACAGTGATAGCACTACCAGCAGTGATGAGGATGCTGATGTTGCATTTCTTTTGATGGACAAAGAAATCCAAGAGTTTGGTTTAGTTGCATTTGAGAATGAGGTTGAAGATGAAAGTGAAGGGCCTTATGAAGTGATTGAAGGGCTGATGCAAACCAAGGTTGAGTTGTCAAAGAAGTAGGAATTGATGACACAAATGATCAATGGAGACCTCTCAGCTATGGAGAAGGATATATATTTGCACATGCTGGCTAGTTTTCCTGATTTGTTCATTACTTCATATGAAGAGATCAGAGGGTTCAAGGGCGAAGAGATGCATATAGAGCTGAAAGAAGGTGCTAAGCCAGTGCGGCAAACGCTAAGAAGGATGGGTCAAGAGCAAATGGAAGCCTTGCGAGAAGAGGTGGACAAGTTATTGAAGGCAGGGTTCATAGTCCCTGTGGAGACCACAGAATGGGTGAGTCCAGTTGTAGTCAGTCCAAAGAAGGATGGGAAGTGGAGAATTTGTGTAGATTTTAAACCCTTAAACGCAACCACTAAGAAGAACCCATATCCTCTTCCATTCATCGATCAGATCTTGGATTCAGTGGCAGGTTATGAGAGGTACAGTGTGTGTGATGGTTTTTCAGGCTATTTTCAATTGAAGATTGCTCTTAAAGACCGCACAAAGACCACTTTTATTACGCCATGGGGCTGCTATTGCTACACAGTATTGCCATTTGGGTTGTCAAATGGACCTTCCTTCTATCAAGAGAGAGCAAATTGGGTGTTGGAACCATTCATTGGTAGTTGTGTTAAAGCTTTTATGGATGACTTCTGTGTTTATAGCAATAGGGTTGAACACCATGAGAAGTTGCAGATGGTATTGGCTCGATATGGTGAATGTGGAGGACAACTAAATCCAAAGAAATGTCATCTAGCACAGCCAAGGGTGAAGTTATTGGGCCACATGGTGTCAAAAAATGGCATTGAGGCTGATCCAGACAAGGTTAAGTCTATTATTCTTCTTCCATCACCTACGAGTACGAAGCAATTGGCAACCTTTATACACAAAGTGAAGTACATGGCAAGGTTTATTCCATTGTCTTCTCAGATTCTTTATCCATTACAACAAGTGGCAAAGCATGATCCATTGCAATGGAATGACAAGTGTGAAGAAGTGTTTCAAGAGGTGAAAGAGGTGTTAGGGGGGTTGTCAGCCATGCAGGCTCTGATTGGGAGAAAGTTTTTTATGTAAATCCCTCAGTATGGGATGATGCCATTGGAGCCATGCTATTGCAAAAGGGGAAGGGCAGCCATTATATGAGGCCAGTGTATTGTGCAAGCCGAGTGAAGTTGGTAGCAGAGAGAAAGTTCTCGGAAGTAGAGCTAGTGATGGCCAGTGTAATATTTGCTTGTCGATGATTTCGTCATTACTTGCTACCACGGCCTTTTGTTTTCTTGACGAGTTATGCCTTTTTGCCACAGTTAATTAATGGCACTAACATGTCAAATGTGGTGAAGAAATGGGTAATTGAGCTGCAAGAGTTTGAGTTCTCTTTTCTAGTGGAAGATAGTACAAGGGCTACCTTAGATGATTTGTTGACCTACAAGGAGAATCCCCTTATTGTTAAGGAAGAGGTGGTGAGAAAGGTAGTTGAAGAAGTGCCACAGATCAGCAATGCACATGTGTTGTTCTTTGATGGTTCATACAGAAAGAGCCATGATGCAGCTTCAGGGGGTATAGCACTTTATGATCCAGAGGGGAAGCTAGTATGCAAGAAAGGGTTCAAATTGGATGCTCATAGTAACAATGAGGCTGAATATGCTACTCTGGAAGCCGGATTACACATTTGTTTGAAGCATGGGGTTCTAAGGTTGAGCATAAAAGGTGATGCCTTGTTAGTGGTGAAGCAAGTGCTGGGTGTGTGGAAGAGCAAGAACACCTCATTGAAGGAAATGTGCTTCAGAATTAAAGGCCTGTTAAAAAAGTTCCAAGCATGGATCATCAGACACATTGAACGTGCTCTAAATGGAGAGGCACATGAAGCAGCTCAAGGCATGATTGGGGAGCTATTTGTGTTGAGGACCACCTTACCTCTTTATCATGGCCGGGAAAGTTTGGCTCAAGAAGAGGAGTTTTTGCTAACAGGAATCATTCCAAAGGAGATTTAGAAGTCTAAGAAGTATGGCTTTGTGCGTAGAGCATACAGGTACAAATTGATTGGTGATGTCTTATACATGAAAGGGGTTGATCTCGTGTTGAGACGTGTACCTTGGCGGGAGGAGCTTTACAGAGTGTTGGAAGAGAATCATGAAGGCGCATGTGGTGTCCATTTTGCTCTAAAGATCACCTTGCATAAGATATTGCAAGAGGGGTATGTATGGCCTAGTTTGCACAAGGATGTTCACCATTGGTGTAGGTCTTGCAATAGGTGTCAAGCATTTGGGAAGAGAGTATTGAAGCCAGAGCTACGAAAAACCATTATGGCGTTTGATGTGTTTGAAAAGTGGGGGATTGATGCAATAGGCCCGTTACCTATCACAAGCAGGGGCAAAAGCTATATCTTGACAGCAGTGGACTATCTCTCTAGATGGGCAGAGGCTATAGCAGTAAAATAGATCACTACAAAGGATGTGGCAAAATTTGTGTATGATGAAATATGTTGCAAGTTTGGGGTGCCATTAGAGCTACTTTCAAATAAAGGGCCAGGATTTAGAGCTAAACTGCTAGACTTCTTATGCACAAAGATGAAGATTAGGCACCAGCATACCACTCCTTATTACCCGCAGTGTAATGGCTTAAATGAAAGATTCAATGGTGATTTGGTACAAATTCTTTCTAAAGTGACAGAGAACCAAGGAAAGAATTGGGATTTGGAATTGCCTAGTGCATTATGGGCTTACCATACTTCAGTGAAGACAAGTACAGGGTTTACTCCATTTCATTTGGTGTATGGAAAGGAAGCACTATTGCCTATGGAGGTAGAGTTGCCTGCGGTCAAGATGTTAGAGAAGTTGCTTGGGCCGCCTAGTGATGCATTCAAAGAGAGGCTCTTGCAGTTACAAGATGTCCAGTTGGATAGGATGAGCGCATTGGAGCATTATGGGCAGATGCAGGATAAGGCTTTGGCAAAGATAAATGAAAAGGTCAAAAGTAAGGGTATCAAGAAACATGACTTGGTTTTGCGCTACAACACTAAGCTAGACAACACCTTCCAAAAGAAGTTTCAAATTAAGTGGGAAGGCCCTTTCAAGGTAGTGGAGTGTTTTCCAAATGGCACATATCAGTTGGCTAACCTGGATGGTGTTCTACATAAGTCAAGGGTAAATGGATTGCGTCTTAAATTGTATCATGCTAGATTGATGATGGTGGAGCAAGATGAGTTGTCTGTGGATCAAGCAGTGTTGGTGAGGGATGAGGAGACCTATGATGCTGCGAGTCTCATATCTCTCTTTGTTGCTGCTGATCATGAATGATCTAGTGGCCTAGGGGATGGGCAAATTATGTCAGGATTTTTTTAGAGCAAGGAATTGTGCATATGTACATATACATGCATGGTGCATCAAATAAAGAATTGCCCATTTTTCAGAGCCAGGTGGTTACGTGGGGCCCACATGTGTACAAGTAGGACAGGGTGTACATAGTGCATCGATTTTCACTATTACCAGTACCACTGTGTTTTTTCTACAATAAGGAGGAGTTGGTAGCGCGTAAAACTTCTCGAGGAAGCTATCCGTGGGCCGACGACATGAGGTTAGCAGGTGTGTCAGATGGCATCTAATGGCGTCAAGAGGGCGAACGGGGTCAATATTTGCACGCGGATGAGGACGGACACAACGTGGGTGTTTTCTTGTGAGAGTTATGCAGAAAGGTCATCATTAGGACCACTTTTTGGGGCCACTTCACGTGGTTTCGAGATGAATTATTGAAAAGAAATGAGTGCCAGGTGTGCGGATGATGCAAAAAAGTGACAACTATGCACTGCGAGGTCAGTTTTTGGCCTGTTCGGGGTCCGTTTGAGGTCATCTAAAAGGCCAAGGGTGCCCAAATAATAAAGCTAAATGTGGGAACTGAAAAAACTGAGAGAAGACCAGAAAAAACGTGGAGAAGAGAGGAGGAAAAGCCGCAGGTGTGTTTTTGGTGTTTTTGGAGCCTGTTTTGGCCGTAAACTGCTCATCCGAGGTCGGATTTGAGCACTTTGACATTGTAGACTGGGGTTTTGGGCCGTTCTGGACGTGATGGCACTGTCCATTTTGCCAAATTCCTCACTCTTTTTTTGTTGTTTTTGCTGTGTAAGTTTCTCCTATGAGCGAAGCTTCCGCTCCAATTTGTGATTGTATCTAGCATATTTTACCCATTTTGTGTGAGCTATTTGCCCATTCGTGTTGGCCCAAGCTCATTTGTATATAAACATCAGAAGTTCTCCTCTTTTGAGCTGAGTTTTTTGGGTGTGTGTGTGTGTGTGTGTGTGTCTCTGTGTGGAGTGGGCAAGTTGGACAGTTTCTCTCCTCTCACTCCATAGGTGTGTTTCCTGTTTCAGCCAGGTGTGTTGTGTAAGCCGAGTGGTGCCCCCTAGTGTGTGTGTGTATCTTCCCAAGAGTGTGTGTCGGGTCGTTATAGAGGCGTTCTATGTTTTTCCATCCCGCTGACAACGTCATATGGTATCCCCCTTTGATAGCACTCCTATGCGTGTAGATAAAACTGATAATAGAGTGATTGATAACGCGCATTCCCAAAATGATAACGGAGACCTAAATTCATTTATCATCAAGTTTTATCAAGCTTTTGAATTCATTAAGTGGGTTTGCCCATCCGGTGAATCTATATAGTAGTTCTCCAAGGAGCATGGAGTCAAAAATTTTGGTTGTGTAGTGGGGCAACAATCTGTTTTTTGACCATATCTCTTAACTCCTGCGTGCTTTTCACATGACACGTAAGAGAGAAAATGTTCTAAATAATATGTTTTATCTATGGTACAAAGGGTTTGGGCTGATTCATAATAGTTTGTGATTTATGACCAAAACAGTATTCCTACTACTTCTTTGACGTGAAACAAAAAGCGCTTCTTTATCCACGTGCGTGACTATAACGCATCATGTGCATAAATCAACTTGTAAAACAGGATGAAACAAACATGAGGCAATCTTGTATGTACTTGGTTAATTCGTACATGCACTCGTATACAAAAAAACCAATCACCGAGAGGGTGACTACATAGAAAATCGACATAGAGAGAGAATGATGATGACTATTGAGTTTATGGTTTCTCACCGATGGTTTATGACCGTGCTGTCAAATTGATTTGCGGTTGTCGAAACGCTTCTTGCTTTGCCGCAAGAGAGCGGTGATGAGAGCTACATAGAGATATCCGTCACAAAAACTTCCGGAGAGCATGTACACCGTGAAATGAGAGAGAAGATAATAAGCAAATAAAGAGAGAGAGATTATCCTTCTTCTTCTTCTTCACGAGAGAGAAGAGTTTATGGAGATGGTGATGAAGAGCTTGCACCACTCCGTATAATAGATAAGTAATTCTGACGTCAAAGCAAGAGAGCTTCCGCATCTGAGAGTGTATCCATCCTCCTCAAAGTGAAAGAAGAGAGGTCTTTATATAGTCTCTCAAGGCCAAAAGCACTAGCTAAGAAAAGAGGTCTTTATATAGGCTCTCAAGGCCAAAAGCACTAGCTAAGAATAGAGTGATGCAAGGAGAGACAAGTTCGCGCACGTTCGTAGCTTTTCTTTTTTTTCTTTTTTTTTCTTGAGGACACGGATTTCGACGCGTGATTTAGAGACTCTAAAAAGAAGCTTGGCTCCCAAGAAAAAGAGTTCTAAACTAAGCTCCTCCTCCCTTTTTTAAAAAGAAAGACTCTTTCTTTCTTAAAAACAAGCCTTTGCTTTTTTTTGTGGTCAACTCTCCCACTTACCATTCAATTTTTACATTAAACTTGACCATCCAAACAATATCTAACCAACTAATGAAAACTGTAGCTAAACTACGCCACATCGTAACATCCCGACATAATTATGACTTTCCGATACTGTCAACCAGAATTCAACGAAATAGATATTGAAAGTTATTTTTCTTATTTTTAAAGGAGACCCAAAAATTGGGGATCTTACATCCTCCACACTTGAAAAATTTGAGGCGTCCTCACCTCAACATGAAGTCAGGATAATTTAGTCTCATTACATCGTCACGTTCCCAAGTGGCATCTTCCTGAGGATACGTTGACCATTTAACAAGGCGTTCAATAATGGTCCGATTACGTAGAGGCTTGATTATTCTATGAAGTATCTCTTCGGGATATACTTCAAAAGTCCGTCGGTGGATGTAGATAATAGAGAGTCATCAAGAATATGTTGTGGATCAGGTACATAATTCTTGAGTAAGCTGATGTGAAAAACATCATGTACCTTTAGTGTGGTGGTAACAAGAGTTTGTAATCTTGTTCATTAATTTGTTATGTGATTACAAAAGGTCCACAATATCTTGCACTTAGCTTCTTACACTTACCCATTGATAAAGAACTACGTTTGGGTTTCACTCTCAAGAATACCATATCTCCTTCTTCAAAAAGTCTGGTAGATCGTTTTGGATGAGCGTAACTCTTTAGTCTATCTTGAGCATTCTTAATATCTTGCCGTATAAGATCGGTTTGTAGTTGCATTTCATCCAACATTTCTTTGGATGCTTGAACTCGTATGAGAGGGTCTGTCCATTTGAGTGGAGTGAGACACTCTTGCCCATACAATGCTTGAAAAGGAGATCACATTCCAATTGAGCGTTGGAATGATGAGTTATATGCAAATTCCACCAAATACAAATACCTGGTCCATTTACTCTATTCATGCATACAATAAGCTCTCAACATGTCTTCTTCAATTTGATTTGTTCTCTTTGTCTGCCCATCAGTTTGAGGATGATAAGTGGTACTAAAGGCTAAACGGGTCCCTGTAGCTGAGAATAATGCTTTCCAAAAATTAGAGGTGAGCTTCGCATCATGATCATATATTATCGTTTGAGGTAGACCATGATATATAAAAACGCCTTTCATGAAGACTTGAGCTATGTCCTTAGCGGTAGATGTTGTCTTGACTAGAAATAAATGGGTCATTTTTGTAAGCATATCAACAACCATAAAAATAGAATCATATCCCAGATATGTAGGAAGTCCTGTAATAAAATCCATAGATATGCATTCCCACTTCATTTGTGGAGCATCAATAGCTTGAAGCTTACGGAGATATTGAATTCGTTCAGCTTTAATATGTTGACATGTTAAACAACTTGTAACATAGTTCAACACATCGCGCTTTAGTCCTGGCTAGAAACTCTTTCTTACAGTAGATTAAGTCTTAATGTATGATGGATGTCCTGCTATAGGTATATCATGAGCTTCTTGTAATATCTAAAGTTTGATTTCAGCTTGATTTGAAATACAAAGACGATTACCAAAGTAAAGGTCATCATCTTCAACATAAAAGCCTTTGATTTGCCTTTCCTGCTTCTCTATGTGATTATTTAGGTTTATCAAGTATTGAATTCTTAAGTAATACGAGTCATTAGTCATACCTTCTCGAATAAGGTCAATTAGAGAAGTAGTAGAGGTTGTGACAGCTGCTACCATACTCTTCCTGCTCAAGGCATCAGCCACCAGATTTTCCTTTCCAGGTTTATAATCGATTCCAAAATCATATTTGCATAAAAACTCCATCCATCTTCTCTGTCGCATATTAAGGTCAGGTTGGATAATATCTCCTTCTAAGAAGATAATGTCGCCATACTTTATGAGCATGCACAACGGTCAATAATTCCAAGTCATGTGTAGGATAATTCAACTCATGTATACATAACTTACGAGATTCATAAGCTAATGGTTTTCCTTCTTGAGACAGAACGCCACCAATTGCTTGTCCACTTGTATCAGTGAGTACAGTGAATGCCTTTGAGAAGTCTCAAAGCTGTAGTATTGGAGCATTCACCAAAGCTTCTTTGAGTTTTTCAAAACTAGCTTGAGTCCGTTCATTCCAAGTAAACATTTTTGCTTTCTTAAACGTATTAGTCAATGGAGATTCAATCGTAGCGTAACCTTCAATAAATGTGCGATACCATCCTGTCAAACCAAGAAAGCCACGTACTTCTTGTAATGATTTCGGTGTAGGCCAAGCTTTGACAGCTTCGATCTTACTTGGGTCAGTAGAAACACCATCTTTGGATACAATAAATCCCAGATATTCCACCTTGTCAGTGAAGAAGGTACATTTGCTACGTTTGGCATAAAATTGATTTTGGCGAAGAAGTTGAAGCACTTTCCGCACATGTTGTTCGTGTTCTTCTTTGTTTCTTGAGTAAACTAGGATATCATCAAAGAAGACAAGAACAAAATCATCAAGATGTTCTCGAAACACGTCGGTCATAATACAATTAAAAGTTGCAAGAGCATTAGTAAGTCCAAAAGGCATAAAGGTAAATTCACAATGTCGAAAACGAGTATTAAATCTGGTCTTTGGTATGTCCTCCTCCTTGATTTGAATTTGGTAATACCCTGACCTAAGAACAATCTTTGTGAAGATAGAAGATCCATGTAATCGATCAAGAAATTCGTTAATCCTTGGTATTGCATACTTATTCTTGGCTGTTACCTGGTTCAATCCACGATAATCAATATAGAGACGTAAAGTACCATCCTTCTTCCTATTAAAGAGAACAGGAGTACTCCATGGAGAAACACTAGGTCGAATGAAGCACGTTCAAGAAGTTGTGTTAATTGCTCCTTGAGTTCCACCGATTCGGGTACTTACATGTTGTAAGGTCTATGAGCACTGGTTCAGCTCCTGGAGTAACATTAGGGAAATTTTGGACTCTCAAATGGGCCCTATAAGGACTTTGACTTTCTCCCTCTTGTCCAAAACGGGTGCTCGGTAAAATTTTTACAAATGAAATCAAAACTTATTGGACCTTTTGGATTTAGAATGTCATCAAATCTATCCATTGATATATAGCATGCCATCAAATCCTTATATTCTAGAAGATTCCATTTTTTGATGGGACAACTCCGTCATATAAATGGAATCTCTCCCCGCATTTCAGCTTCAGTGGGGAGGCCATAACTTCTGAAAATCCACTCCAAATTTGTTGGAGTTTGGGGATTTAAAACCTACTTTCTAAGATCTTTCCAATGATAGGTTGGTTGATAGGGTTTTGACAAAGTGTTTATGCACTTCACCGGGTTGCCCACTTTGGACAAGAGAGGCAAAGTCAAACCTCCTTATAGGGCCCCTTTGAGAGCCCAAATTTTCCCTAATGGCTCTATTGTATGATCAACATCACGCCTGGGTGTTAGATGAGAAATTTCTTTGGGAAATACATTATCAAACTTTGTTATCCATTCGGGTTCAGGTGAATCTATCTTCTTCTCACTAGGGTTAAGCTTTACTGCGTAAATCCTCTCATTCTTCCTATGACTCTTCATAAGTTTGGTAAAGTTCACTAGTTTGAGCTTAAGCTTTCCCATTTTTCCAATAACCATAACTCTAGCATGTTGATCATTTTGAAAAGTCAATGAGTGTCTTTACAATGTATGTGAGCATCGTTGGTTTTAAGCCAATCCATCCCTAGGATTCCATCGTAAACTCCGATGGGTAAGACTCTGAAGCTTGCAAAAGTATTATGACCATCCAAGGCAAAACTCAAATTATCCACTGAAGTAGAAGATCTAACCTTCCTACCCGTAGCTAATTCTATTGTAAGGTCTATATCAGGGTGTTCAGTCAGAATGAGGTTTCTGATGCACTTCGGAGATATGAAAGAATGGGTACTTCTTGAATCAATCAATTAGGGTAAAATGGTTACCTTGATACTCCATTGGGGTTTGAATAACTGAAAATTTTTCATTCACTCCCTGATGTTCAATTGCAGCATGAACATACGCATTTGCTTGATTTCCTTCACCTCTAGCCCCTTGAGCTCTGTTAGCTTGAGGTCTTTGATTTCCCACTCCTCCTATACGAAGTTGACGATTAACATTCCCATTGTTGTTATTGCTGACAGGTGGTCCGTTCCAAACAAAAGGCGGATTGCCTGGTCTAAAATTCCCCTGGTTTTGAGGTGGACTTTCGTTTTGATTAAAGTTCTGCTGATTGAAGTTCCTCTGAACTGCCGATGGCCTGGGTCTAAAGTTTCCATAATTCTGATTCAGATTGAAATTTCTATGTTCATAATTGTCCACCAATCCTTTGAAGCTTGAGTTGTTAAAGGGATAATCCCTGGATTGATGACCAGTATCAAAACAAGTGTAGCATAAATGATCCTGTCTAGCTTTTATACATAATAAGCTCTCTCTTCTTTGTTGTGGAGTTCCAGATCTTTGTTCCTCCTTTGGACGAGGTCTTTTGATTTCACGAACAGAAACAGGTTCTAGTTTCCTCTTTCCGGTAGTAGATAACTCTATTTCAATGGGTTTTCTTGCATAAGTACATCTGCAAAATTGGTAAGGCGAAGACTTTGGATCCTAGTCTTCATAGGATTATGTAGTCCTGACACAAATCGAGCTACCTTAACCTCTTGAGTCATCCCTGCTGGAGCATACTTGACAAGGGTTAAGAAATGCTGGTAGTATGATTCCAGATCTCTGGTCCCCTGAGTACAATCAAGAAACTCATTCATACGGTCTGAATGATAAACTTTGTTTTGATAGTTCTTCTTAAGTTGAGTCTTAAGATAATCCCAAGTTGCGGCATTAGGATCAACATTGTTCTCTATGCAATGGTCTCTCCACCAATCCTTGGCTTTTTTTTCCAGTTTGAATTTAGCAATGATAGCTTTTTTCACTATCGATGAGTGAGCCAAATCAAAGTAGTCATCCATGCGCTCAATCCAATCTTCAAGAATCTTGCCTACATCTTTGCCTTCCTTGCTAAAATTTCCAGGTTGAGACTTGCGAAGCATAGCATCGATATCTCTATTGATGATGGTGTATTGAGGAACAATAGGTGCATTTTCGTTAACAGCAGTTGCATTTCCTCTAGGAGGCATGGTAACTTACTGCACCATATCAACCAAGGTCACACTTAGCAAAATATTCTGTTTCACTAAAAGTCCTTAAATCAATTTGAATAGATGTTTAAGATAAGATGAGAAGCAATTAGGAGAAGGAATAATAAATCAATCAAATTTTGATATCACAAAACTTCGGGTTTTCAAAAGTCTACAAGGTTTTTTGGAAGTTTCTAATAAATCCTTGTGGATCTAACATAATGTACTCGGTAATATCCATTGTGACATCCTTCCATCAATGGAGCATAGTTGCCCCATTCCTTCAGTATGTCTGATGGTTGATTCCAATAGTCCTTTACGATCTTCGGCTCCAACATCTCTTCGTTGACATGTGATTCATACCATTCTTGAGTAAGAGATTTGTTTGTTACAGGAATCCCCATTTCAGTGTGGATAATCGCCTTCCTGTACCCGAAGTAATCATCAAAGAAAGCAGATTCCTTTGGAAGCACATCCACTGTGTCCCATCCAACTGAGTTGTGAATATTTGCACAATCCGCAAGGCAGTGAGGTCTACTGTAGGCATTGTATAAAATCTTTACATTGCGAGGGTTGTAGATTAGTAACCTTCCAAATAAGTCAAAGAATAACTTCCTAGGGATTGGACTATAGGAATGTCGATCATTGTTCTCGCACTGTCGCCCCCATACATTAAACATAACAATGTTGAAACACCCCGTAGCCATTACTAAGGATAATATGTTTTTAGCTATCCACATTTCCTTTGTTGGTCTTAATGTAATCTCATACGCATTTATATACAAGATTTGGTTTATGACAACAATTTCCTTTGCCAGCTTAGAATGTATCCACTCGATACACCCAACACGCGAAGGTTTATGTTGAGGTGGTCTAAACTCGGGATTCCCTGCAGCATAGTGATACCAAGCTCTGAAAGTATTTGTACAATGATATCCGTAGACATCAACCTTTTTCTTTCTTCCCCGTTATGCATGGTAGTGACAAGTCTTTGTACTTCCACTCTAGTTTGGAAATGCTCTTCCACCATAAGGCGAGAGAGTATATCCACCCATAACCCTGAAGGTAAGATGTCAATTATCTACACACACACCCTATCACTTATGTCAGTTAGAAGGATAAAACCCAAGATTCAAACTCAAGTATTATATCCTCAAAATAATATGTGTTATATAAAAACCAAAAAAACATTTATAACTATAGAAGATCAAGAAGGTACATAGTGTTTCTTGGGAGATACATAAATACGAAAGGGTCCAATGAACCAATTCTTGGTTCCTACAACTGGGGTCCTACCCCTATATTTGTTCACATCACGGGTGTCAAAGTTTAGCACTTCAACTTGTGCACTAAAAGTCATGTCTTTCTCTTTATACCATTCTTCCCCCCGTGACACATCCTTGGGTGGTAATCCATTAAAACAGTTCATGGGCAAGTCGTTCATTTACAAAATTTGTGTAGAAATATCTACTTGAGTTCACTGCTATTGGTTATGCTCGAGAAAAGTCACTAATGCACCTTGGTTTCTAGTAGTCATCAAAAGTAATGGTAACATTGTGAGGGTTGTACTTGAGAATGGGTCCATAGACTCTTGAACCAATCCTTGGGTACATAATAGAATTGGTTGCCGCCATTTGACTTCTTCCATACTCTGATTATGACCTTCTTACAAAAGCCGTATCTTTGGTTTAGCATAAGGACCTTTTTACTAAGTATGAGTTCACGACTCGGTATGTCCAAAGGAGAGCATAAGTTAATGTAAAGAAAAAATCCTTGCACTTTAACATCGCCTTCTTGGATCTTTTCCTTCACCCAAAGCTATGGGTTGGTCACGAATCTATCAGGTACTTGTGTTCGATGTTCGGATTGAGCTTCAACATATAACTCCCATTCTACGTAAGTGTTGGGTATAAGGAAATCCCTAGTCCCCTTTGAAACTCGAGTCACTTCAATTCCCCAATGGAGACTGAATCCAACCACGTAATTGAAAAAGATTCTTTGTGCAAAATCACTCGGGAGTTCATCAAGACAATTAAGAAGATCCATCTATAATAAGAGAAAGAGAGAAAACTTAGTACATATGTGAATCAAAACTAAGTTTATGCTTCTTCTATTCATCAAAATTTGATCTTTATGATTTCATTACAATATTATGGGTGCCTTGGAGCTGATTCTCTAAATATCCTTTTAACTCCCATAACAGGGTATTCTCTTAGACCTCTCACGCGACAACGTGGTCTGTAGTTATCCTCTAACTTTTCTTTTCCTATGGCAGCTACAAGAGCTTCAAACTTCTTGGTAACTTCAGCAATCCTTAACATTTGGGAACGCATTGCCAAGTAGTAGAACATGTCTTCTAGGCCTAGCCATATTCTGAGTTGAAGTAGTCTGAGATTCGCAAACCAATCCCTTGGACTGTCGTCAATATAGATGAAGAATTGACGGAAAGGTTCCTGGTGACAAGTAAGGTAACTACGGTCAACACTCTTCCAACAATTTGTGCTTCCTGGTATGCCAAAGACTTTGGTCTCAACTTCTAAGTAAAAGATTTCTCGTTCATCCCTGGACAATCGTGTTGCCATGTTGTTGAGCACTATGGCCAAAACCTCATTCCCTTGGCTAAAGCACTCAGATGTCACTCAGGGAGCCATTGGTTACTACAAAACAAACATTCAAATAAAATTACATTGTCGTTGTTGAACACTTTAATCACTTATCATAACTCAAACCAAACACTTCCACTCAAGAAGACAAGTCAAACAAGTACCATCAACCAATGTCACTTATAGATGCATCATGAATACAATATCCTTTGTCAAATAGCATGCATGAATGCATGCATGATGTATAGCTAACCCGACTAGTATCAGGATTTAGGCTATCCCTATAAGCTTAAGCATTGGCTCTGATACCAGGTGAGAGATACCCCTCCCTAGGGGTCTATGCACAGAATATACAATTTATACTTTTACACAATTTTCAATATACATCAGAGTTGCGAAAGCATTTTTATAAGGGAGGAGTTCTCAACGCCCGACCAAGCATGGATTTTAGGCCATGAGCCGGACTGCATCCAGAGGTACCTAGCGACTAGTGCTACCCCTGAATGGGTGTTATGAATGAAAGCATGCTCAAGAAAAAATATAACAGTGTCGAGGGTGAATATATGTGTGCACCGCGTTGCGGGGAGGGAGAGAGAGAGAGAGAGAGAGAGAGAGAGAGAGAGAGAGAGAGAGAGAGAGAGAGAGAGAGAGAGAGAGAGAATATAGTGGAGGGTGAAATAGAGTGCATAGAGACATGAGAAATTAACAGAGAATCTTTAAATGCCCATCTAAATGGAACAGGTAACCATGTATTAATGCAATGACAAAATCTGGGTATACCATAATATCAAAAAAATTATGACAAAATAACTAGCAGAGCACCGAACCCTGTGTAGGGATTGACCGATCCACCCATCCACTTCCGCTCTACTACGGACAGAGAGAATTTCACTTCGCCGGGAGCAAGCCAGAACACCTCCATCCTACCTAAGCCAAAAATAGGTGAGGCCGCTTCGCCTCCCTCCATGAACCCGAGCTCTGAAAGGATCCCAAATACCACCAAGTGGTAGGTTATCAACACCAACCATACCAGTTTAGGCGCCATGCCACTTCGATGCCTAGCGTCTGGCGTTTAGGACAAGCTAAGGCAAGATCCCCGACGTGTTAGCCGTGTAGGTCATTCAACCCCCGATGCACTAATTGTGTAGATGAGCCTAACAAAAAGAAGAAGACCTAGGCAACACTCCTGATCCAGCAAAGCCCCAGGTCAGCGACCCTTTAGTCTAAGGCTAAGCGATGTAGGTGATCCTAGTCTTGTAGAAACACTGCCATGAGAAACATATCACATGAGTCCAATCACAATAGCACTTCTCAGATGAACAAACAATTCATTTTCCTAACAGTTAGACTGTACAGAGTCTCTACCCTTATAGGTCTACCATAAACCATCTTGATCACTTCATGATCCAATCCAAATCCCATAAACCATAAACCATAATCCAATCACATCACACGGGTGAGCTCTCTACCCTACTTGGGTATGGCACGACCAATCCTGCATAACCACTTTAGAACATAACATGGCTGTAAAAATTTCGGTAGCATTTCGGCAGCATAACTCAATCCAGAAAAAAAACCATAAGCCACACTGACTTCCACCATAAAATATCAACCATAATCCATGAGGGAACCTCAGCCCTTAACCATAAATCATAATCACACTGAACCAACTACCACACTTGGAGTTTGACATATCTCCTGTAATCAATCGGAGTGTACACACATGTGACCCTTAATATGTGATTCTTTCATGCATAAAACAAGTCCAACCAGCGACTAATCATGATATAAAAATCCAATTTTGACAAAATTCAACCATGCAAAGTTGATGCATCACATCCGCACGTCACCACTCTAGCACATAGAGCTAGTTTTAACCTAGAAAGGTGGGAAGCAATCATAACCATGCATATGAGGAATCAACATCAATCCATGAGTTCGCATACATCATATGATAACATTCCAATGCCAGAATCATGATGCAAAACAACTCCGACCTTTAGGTCAACCATAAACCATAACTTCACACATATGCAAAAACAACTTTTTTGACATTTTTGGGAGCATGCAAAACATGCAAATGAAAGTGTTTGACCTCAAACCAATGCATCATGTTCAGGTCTATAATGTATACTATCACTCCATCATGTCACTTTGACCATATGATACTCACTCAACAAACGATAACCCCTAAAGGAACTCACTTTGTTCATATCTGCCTATGCGGTTCGGAATGTTTTTCTATATACTTTCATGTAAGTTTAGGACCATCTAATAATTGAAATCAAATCATTAAAACAAACCATAGAACATATCAAAATGTCTCGGTTAACTCACGACGTCATATGGTATCCCCCTTTGATAGCACTCCTACGCATGTAGATAAAACTGATAATAGAGTGATTAATAACTCGCATTCCCGAAATGATAACGGACACCTAAATTCATTTATCATCAAGTTTTATCAAGATTTTCAATTGGTTAAGTGGGTTTGCCCATCCGGTGAATCTATATAGTAGTTCTCCAAGGAGCATGGAGTCAACATTTTTGGTTGTGTAGTGGGCAACAATTCGTTTTTTGACCATATCTCTTAACTCGTGCATTTTTTTCAGATTACACACAAGAGAGAAAATGTTCTAAATGATGTGTTTTATCTATGGTTTAAAGGGTTCGGGCTGATTCATAACAATTTGTGATTTATGACCAAAACAGTATTCCTACCGCTTCTTTGACGTGAAACGAAAAGCGCTTCTTTATGCACGTGCGTGACTATAACACATCATGTGCATAAATCAACATGTAAAACATGATGAAACAAACATGAGGCAATCTCGTATGTACTTAGGTAATCCGTACATGCACTCGTACAAAAAAAAAACAATCACCGAGAGGGTGACTACGCAGAAAAACGACATAGAGAGAGAGATGAAGACTATTGAGTTTATGGTTTCTCACCGTGCCGTCGAATTGATTTGGGTTTGCGGAAAGGATTCTTGCTTTTGTGCAAGAGAGCGGTGATGAGAGCTACGTAGAGGTATCCGTCACGAAAACTTCCGGAGAGCGTGTACACCGTGAAACGAGAGAGAAGATAATAAGCAAATAGAGAGAGAGAATTATCCTTCTTCTTCTTCTTCACGAGAGAGAAGAGTTTATGGAGATGGTGATGAAGAGCTTGCACCACTCTGTATAATAGATAAGTAATTCTGACGTCAAAGCAAGAGAGCTTCCGCGTCTGAGAGTGTATCCATCCTCCTCAAAGTGAAAGAAGAGAGGTCTTTATATAGGCTCTCAAGGCCAAAAGCACTAGCTAAGAATAGAGTGATGCAAGGAAAGACAGATTTCGACGCGGGATTTAGAGACTCTAAAACGAAGCTTGGCTCCCATAAAAAGAGTTCTAAACTAAGCTTCTCCTCCCTTTTTTTAAAGAAAGACTCTTTCTTTCCTAAAAATAAGCCTTTGCTTTTTTGGTGGTCAACTCTCCCACTTACCATTCAATTTTTACATTAAACTTGACCATCCAAGTAGTATCTAACCAACTAATGAAAACTATAGCTAAACTACGCCACACCGTAACATCCCGACATAATTATGACTTTCCGATACTGTCAAAAAATTCAACAAAATAGATATTGAAAGTTATTTTTCTTATTTATAAAAGAGACCTAAAAATTGGGGATCTTATAGTGAGAATCCTTCTACCACATTTTCAATACATCATAGTTTGTCAATCATTAGATGCTTATTATAATGAATGTCCGCAGATTGGGAAGAGAATGGAAGACAAATTGAAGGTCGAGGAGGAGTGGGGGATGGATGGAACTATGTTATCGCTCTTATAACTTTGTAACTCTTGCAATTTTGAAAATGATCCCCGATGTAATCAACATGATTTGCTTCGGCAAATCATGTCTTTGAATATAGTTTTTTTCATTGAGATGAGAGATCATTTTTTGGTGAAAGTGCCTCTTTTTTTTATGTCTTTAAAAAGGGACCATTATAAAAGGGGGGCCGCATAACTCACATTTTTTTCACTTTTACAACTCTTGAGATCCTCCACTCTCTATCTACACCCAAGGCTAGACATGGACGCTTCCACAGCCTCTGTATCTGCACCCACATCCACCCCTTTGTCACGCTCCATCCTCTTCCTCAAGGACACCAGATAAAAAGGGAAGTTGGACCTCCACACCTTTTTTACTCGTCTCCCTAACCTTGACTCCACAATTTCCCTTCACATGGATGCATTTGCCGTGGTTTTAGCATTCATGGAGGAGCACATCATAAAATATTCCGTATCTATCTCCCCACATGTAGGGATCTGGGTGCCTTGCAATCTTTTGTACTACATACACAAAGGTGAGCGCCCATTCTCCAAGCAGTTGTGACAATTCCAAGAAATTCACCGACGTAGGCCATTTCTTGGACAAGCAAGCCTCAGGGGTGTCAGCGCTCAAGAAGCGCAAGTTGGGGGTGGAGTAGTTACCTTTCTCAGCTAGCAACATTTATCTTCTTGGTGAGCGAGGAACCTAATTTGGAGGAGCTCCGCTTACCACACCTTCAGGTTGAATCCTTTATCAAGGACACCAAGGAGCAGGAGGTTATCCCCATGAACCTTGTAGATGAAGGAAAGACACTTTGGCTCGAGTACCCCAGGGGGCTCGAGGAAGTGGTTGAGAAATCCATCGTTGTGGCTGGCCCTAGTGACACTCCAGTGCCACTACCATTGACGAATGTGGCTATCCCAAAGGTAGAAATCAACCGCTTCTCCTCAGTGGTAGTGGATGGGGAGGAGTATGTGTTTATGCATGATTTGGAGAAATCATTTGGCCTGCGCATGGATGAATGCTCGAGCGTGCTATGCAACAGCACCAAATGTCCCTTAGACAATACGCCAGATGCCCTAGAAAGCAAGCTCTTGCCACTTGCAGACTTTGTTGTTGAAATTATTGCAATTGTATGTGCGGAGGTCCTGGCAACAGAGCAGTTGCACGTGGATGGGGAAGAATTCCAAGCCATGCAAGCCAAGGTTGAGGCCGCTAGGATGCCTATGCCACTATGCAACCCCCCATCTGATGATCCAAAGCTAGTTGTGATGCATGGGAGAATTGACTTGGATGGAAAGGGCAACTGGGAGGAGGACGACAAGGAGCAAGAGGTAAACTCTATCCTAATTTTCATGTTATTTTTTTATCCTTCATTGTCTTTTTTCGCAACCTTCATTGGTTTATGACATGATGTCGTGGAGGTTGATGATTTTTTTGCAAGGACGGGTGGCAAGCGGACGGGCTTTGGACCTCAATCTTCCCTTGCGCATTACATAGGACAACTCCCCCCTGGCAATGTGGCCATTATCCATAATGAATTTACTCCCCAATCCCATTTTATGACTTGGTCGTTGAAAGCTTTAAGCAAGTTTTTGTGTTTGAGCACCATTGCTCAAATTGCGCATCTTGTGTTCCTAGTGCGTAGACCCCTTGTATGCACAGCATTTGGCACTGGCTTCCGTGGTAAAGTGCTTGCCCAGATAGGGATACATGCTTCCATTGGCTCAACTTACCCAAAGGCCATAGTGCAGTCCCTCTTGACTGGGGAGTTGCCTTACGCGCAAGAGAGGCGCTAGGAAATGGTCAAGAAAATTATGAACTCCTCAGATACATGATATAAAATCACCTTTTTGGAAGTTTTAAAAGATATTCCAAATTTTCTTTCCATCTTGTACATTCTTCTAAATGTGATTTGAAAATTTTGGTAATTGGTGATATGTTTCAATAAGCTGTCTTTTTTTCTTGAAGTAACAACACAGTCGAAGTTGGATGCACATGATACTTCTTTCAACTTACCTTAATTGTGGGGAAAGTATAAAACACATCTGAGTGAAAAGAAGTGGTTTCTCTAAAGTAATGATTCAAAACCAATTGCTTTCAGTTAATTTATGTTTTTAAAGTATCCTCGGGGGGTAGAGAAGCCTACCAGGTGCCAAAAAAAGGGTGGCCACAAGGACGCGCAAATGGCCCATGCATCAGTTTTGGATGGCCAATTTGCGCACCCTTGTGGCCACCCTTTTTTTGGCATATGGAGTATATGTTTGCACTCAAGGACACTAGAAAAGGTGAAATCAACTCTAAATTTAAGTTTTCAAGGACACTATCACTTGCTTCAACTCTACCTAATACATCCCTGCACCAAAAGGCCCAATTACATTGGACATTTGAAAAATCTAATTTAATGTTGCATAGACACCTAGTTTCACAATATGCTAACTTTTTTGATATCCTATGGAGTAAACAAAGCTTGAAATTGAAAAAAAAAAGGGTAGCCACAAGGGCACGCAAATTGGCCATCCAAAACTGATGGATGGGCCATTTGTGCGCCCTTGCGGCCACCCTTTTTTTGCACCTGCTAGGCTTCTCTACCACATATGATACCCAAAAAATTAATGTTTCATTTATATTTAACTCTTCATGTTCAAAAACAATAAATTCAAAACACATGGATAATAGAAAGAGTAGACACAACTATTGATCATATTGTCATTGCAAAGTCATCTCATTACAAAGATAAGGGTGTGCAATACAACAAGAGGGGTAACTTTGGCTAATGCTCAAAGTTTTGTCACAATCGACGTGCAAGATGCGTATCTTTTGGCTGTATTGTCACTTGCTTTGCATGAATGGTGCATAGGTTGGTATCTTCCAACACCAAAATGATGTGGGCCTCTGCAGCTTCTTCAATAGCCTCTAGCGCTATTGCTTGCATTCTATTCTAATTTCCATAGCTTTGAAGCACCTCCTTCACTGTGTGAGCAAAGGGGGCGCGCCAAATTAAAAGCTTTGTAGTCTTCTGGTAGTGGCAGATTTCTGCGAATGCCCTTGCTATTTTTTGGCGCCGCTGCGGTTGTCTTGGGGGCACTTCCACATTTGCCGGCTGGCGGCGTTTAGGCTTCTTAGAAAACTTTGACTTGCACCTGTTTACATGCTTAGGGACTGGATCTACAGCCTATTCTGATTCATCCTCTTCCCTTAGCTCCTGATCTTGTGCTGTGGGGAGAGCTCCCTAGCCTCGAGGCAGTGTCTTCCTCCTAACGGGCACCCGGTGTGTGTGCAGTATATCAGCTCACTGCCATGGTGGCTCTGTCTCTGATTTAGTGTCTGTATGGACCACCGAGTCTTGGATGGTCCTGCTTGTGATTGGTGGCACGGCGGCTCCTCCCTATCAGACTCTAGTGTTTACTGGGCCTCTTCTTCTCTCCAACGCTGGGCCCGTTGCTTCATTCTTTTTCTAGGTGTTTGTTCTTGTGGACGTGAAGATTTTACAGCCCGTGATTACTCTGGTGACCTACTACCATGCCCGCTGCTAGAAGAGTTCCTAGAACGGCCAGGTGTTCGTGGTCATTTTATTGTGCCTTTAAGCCATGCCGGCTTCTCACATCTTTGGAGGGTGTTTTTGTTGGCAGGCAGATGCTCTTTCGCGGTTTGTTTGCTACATGCCATTTGGTATGGTAAGAGCTCACCTGTTCTTAAGAAATGAGTGGTTTATGAGAGCATGCAATACTTATAAGGGCCCATTTAAAAGGGGCCCTATTCACACCAATTTTGAAAAAAAAACTATTATTTTTTAAATGAACATGTCGTTAAGAGTTGGACCCTGCGTTCACGTGTAGTGACTCGCGCAGAATCCACTTTGACCCTTGTCGCACTCTGCATTGCCACCATGCAGCATGCTTGGCGGGACCTTGCGACATTTGCCATTTGTTGCTATGCTCTTGATGACTCCATTTCCGCACTTTAATAGCAATCTTGGATTGTCGCGCATGCTCCATTGTGAGCTTACGAGCAAATGTTGTGCAAAAAGACCAGTTGAAAATCTCCTCCAAATAATTGGATGGCACCATTCCACCACCATGTCGAGTATTTTTGAAGTACACTCCCCTTGTTTGATAATGGGACTTCTCCTTGCCTTGAGTGCTAAAAATTTCAAGTGATCCATACTTGTGCATAAAAAATGCACCATGCGCAAACAAGATATGTTGTTCACATGAGTAAACGATCCACATTATTTAATGACAACAATCCCTTGTAAAAACTTCACCACGTAACATGGCTTACCATGTAATGTGTGATGTTATTTTCACCCCAAGAAAGGGTGAATACCTTGGTAAAATCCGCTAAGGCTTCTTGAAATGATTGACGTTGTTCTTCTGTTGTGCTGTTAAGGCCCATAAGCTTGACCATTTTATCAAAATGTGCCCAAACTTGCTTGCCCTTGTTTGCAAGCTCTCCATTTGAATCATTGTTAGTAGTAGCTTTGCATAACTCTTTCCAAAGCTCCCAAAGGTTACCTACCTGCTGGTTGGAGCTATTTTGAGCAGCATATCGACTTGGCTTTTCTTGAGAAACTTTCTTCAAAAAGTGTCTGGCTTTTTGTCCACTCATTGACACTTGTTGAGCGATTTCATGGGCCTCCCCTGTGTTCTTTATAGCAACAATAGAAAAACTTCCACCGTGACAACCAATGGAATTCAAGAGTACCTCCTCTCTTTCGATCGCTTCCTGGGACTTTTCCAATGGTTTCATTGTGAAAGCATAGTCAATGTTGAGCTTCAATAGCCTATCAAAAATGCACATGAATGCGTGTAATGTACAAAAATGTACATTCGATAGAGGAAATGGAGAGATTGGATTCCAAGCGTGGTCCTGTTGATCACGGTCTGGGGCATTGAGCATGGGACATCTCAGAATAGACACTTCCCATTCTCTACCTTCATCTCCGACATCATGACAATCCAACTCTTGTTCTCCATGCCCTTGCCATGGAAGCATGGAACCAACCTTTGCAGTGCTCTTGTGTGATTTTTGTTCGTTAGGTTTGTATCCTCAAGTGAAAAATGGACAAGGCATGAGAGAAGAAGCCCCTTGTTTGTAGCCAAGCAAACACTTTATGGTCTTCAAGCCCCACCTAAGTGCCACTCCACATCATAGCTACCAAATCCCTCAACCTCCAACTTCTGACCTGCAATTTAAGAGTGTATACTTCTGTGATCCTGGAGTTCTCTCAAAATTCCATGAAAGTACTCCATTGGTCTCTTTGGGCACCTCAATAGCACCCAACCACCTATGTCTTTTTCTGATTGCACGCTAAAAGAGGGGGTGGGACTGAATCCCTTCACTTGGTTTGCAAAATGGCCTCATTTATTAGAGTGACACTTAGCTCTCTAACCTTCGACCTTTCACTATTTGACACTCATCGAGTTTCAACACAAAAGTGACCTTTGTGCCAAGCACTACAAAATAAATAGTGCCAAGACCTTAAACTTCAAAGTCTACGATAAGAACAAAACCAAAAGAAAAAAGTATAGTTTGTCACCTTCTTTAGGTAACTCGTAAAATCTAAGCATGGCTTGTTGAAGTCTTCTAAGGTCCTCAAAAATATTGTTCCACATTGTGTAAGGGAAGCCCTTCTTCGATGGTCTTATGGATTGTTTCTTACCTTTTCTCCTTGTCTTTGTTGCACACGAAGCATAAAGGGAAGTTGGCATTGTGTCCTCAATGTGTAGGTATGTCCCAATGCGGGAGAACACATCTTTGTTTGTGGCCTTCTTTGTGAGGTTGACCTTGTGACGAATGGAAAATAGGTTTTCTACAATGCCATGCTCTTTGAGGGCATCCTTTAGGAGTTGGAAAATAGACTAACAAGCTTTGGTGCTGATTCCAGCCTCATCACAAGCTTGTTGCACGTCATCATCACTAACCACATTTCTCAATTTACGCATAAGGTCCTTGGTGACTGCATCCTTAATGTGCTTACCTCCAAGTGATTGTAAGATAGTAATCACATCCTGCGATATTGAGACAACTAGTGAGAAGGTTGACTCGATCATTTTGGCTTGTTCCACCACATGCCTCCTCGATGAAGTTTCTAGCAACCAATAAAAATAAATGTTAGCAAATAGTGTGAAGTAAGAATGCATCATGCAAGTAAAGACCAAATGACCTTGTGGCTGTCACTCGTTTTTTGCATGCTCCTCCCGAATGTGCAAGAGTTTCAATGGATGAATATGTGCGCTTGCGTTCCCTTGCACCAAGGGGTCTTTCTTTCAAGTATGTGATGGTGTTGGCAAGATTCTTAATGTGGGATTTCTTTTCTTGCATTTGTTGTTGAAGAGTTTCAACCACCCTCTCCTAAGAGGCAACACTCTCTTGTAATGCCGTCATCTTGAGGTGTAGACCTTGACATTTGTGTATCCACATATGCAAAGAAGCACGTGCACCCATACACAACCGCTTGCAATAGCCTAACAAGCCTGCTTCTCCCCTCTCAAGAAATTGAAGAAATGTCAAAAGGCTATTAAAGGATGGATGGAAGTGGCTTATAGGATTGTAAGGGTACAAATGGCCATCCACCCAAATGTCAACATTGGTCTCACAAGAGGTGCGACGTTCCTGTGATAACCTTTGATCACCCTCAACAGCGGTCTTCGGTGCAAACATCGTGGGTAACCAAACATGTAAGCTTTTGGTGTACGCAGTACGTGGTGGTGGAAGCAAACCATTTGTGATGTCCGTGAGCACCATGGAAGCTGTTGCATGAGGAAGCAAAGGATGAAAAGATAGACGGGGAGGGGTAGGGAGATTGAGGAAGATGGGAGGAGAGAAGGAGGGAGGGGTGGGAGGGAGAGATTGGGGAGGAGGAGGAAGGTAGGGGTAGGGAGGGAGAGGAGAGGCAGGGAGGAGGGAGGAGGGAGGAGGAGGAGAGAACAAAGTGTTTTTTACTTTTTTAGGGAAAAGATTTTTGAAAAAATGGACTTACTAAGCTTGTGGGTCAAAAAATGGGTCAAAAAATGATTTTGGGATATGTATATATGTTGGGAGGGAGTTTTAAGTACAAAATAAGTAAATAATCAACTTTTCTAAAAAAAAGTCAAATTTTGACTCTTAGTGACCCTGTCATAATAATCAATATCTAATTCTCCTAAATGATTTTCTCATATTAAACTAATCATTTAATGTGGGGAAGTGCCACGGGAGAAAAAGCTAGAATATTGGTTAAGCTAGCAGACTGGCCACAGTAGAGATCCAAAGGAGGGAAAATAGGGATCCAAAGGGGGGGGCCATCTGCAAAAGAGCCATGTGCAACAATGTGCTAAAAAGACCCTAAGGTTCATCCCATTAAGACTTCCAAAATGCTAAGGTTCCAAAATTCAAAGGTTGTGTCCAAACGTCAACCCTAGGGGAAATTGGATGCTTTATGTGTAACTAAAAAGTCTTTGCATATCCCTACATGGGAGGGGGCAAGCCCTTCTTCTGGGGGATGAGAGAGAAACTCACACACACAGGCTCCCTTTACACAAAGGGAATTAGGGACACATGTCAGCTCCCTAGCCTAGATGCCCACAAGGTGTGCCAATCCTATTGGATGGCCTTGGAGGTGGATCAATGAGAATTAGTCTAGAGTAAATCTAGTTTAATTAATTTAAAAAACACTTAATAAAAGAACCAATGAGAATTAGGTCTCCTAGAAGACTATTGGACAGTCTCCCAAGGGGTCCAATGAGCATTCAGGAGCCCAATGGCTTCCTTGATTCCTATTGGCCAGGAGGAAAAGGGGTCCAATGAGAGTTTAGTTTAATTATAAAAATACCTAAAGCTCTCACAAAAGGGGAAAGGGGGACACATGTCAGAAGGCTGTCACTTATGCTGCTTAATAGCCATTGGCTTGACTTGGGGAGGTCCAATGGGGAGCCTGCAAGAGCAAATAGCAAGAGGGCTCACCCAAGAGAGAGAGGGGGCTGATTTTTGCAAGGATTATCACACACACACTCACACAATCTCATGTGTGAAGAAAGAGAAAACTATCTCTTCCCAAGCTTTAATGGAGAGCTCATCATCTACTCCAAGCTTGTGAGATGGAAGCCTAAATCGACACACTCTTGGCTTGTGGATGCAAATCCAACCAAGAGCCAAGCTTCAATGCATGCTCATCTCCTCTACCAAGCTAATTACTAAGATAAATCTATGCTAATATGAGTGATTTTGTGAGGATATGTACATCTTTCTCGTAAGATACTCCTTCTTCCTCTCAATCTACTCTCATACCCTGCTAGCTCTCACCATCTTCGAAGGTGTGTGAGGTCTTGGGTGTGAGAACGGGGATAATTAAAGTTGTGTTTACTAAGTGTTTTGCTTAGTGCATGAAGCTTTCATCTTCATTGCAGTAGCTAATCTTGAAGGAACACAAAGAATTGTATTGTACAATGTCACTCTTGATGGGAGAAACCATAATACAAAGCCTTTTGGAGGGGGGACCGGCTCCATGCAAATCCGGTCCTCAATTGTTGTCAATAGCTTAATTTCTCTCTCTTTTGAAAGTATTGTTGATGCTATCTAGCTAGGTGTTATGCTTTATGCTGCTCTCTCCACCCAAGCACTCTTGTAATTCTCACTAGGAATCTATTCTAATGAAATGCCCACTATGTTCATGCTAATTTCCGCTACACATAAGTTTTTAGACCATTAAAAGTTACATTGGTATCAGAGCACAAGGTTTCTCTTTTCTTGCTCAAGAAGGAAGGTCCTCAAGCTAGCTATAAATGGTTGGTATTATTAATTGCCTGTGAGTAAGTAGAATAGGGATTTTTCAGCCTTGCAATGCGCCTGCCTTTGTGCAGTTAACGGGGCACCACCGTCGAGAGCTATGGTCTTAATAGTGGAGTCCTATGGGGCTTGCCTACGGCTTAACCCCACTATTGAGCTATTAGAAGCTTGAGAGGAGCCGGTGCTGTTTTGGTGTCGAAAGACCCTCTCTTCTATTCCTTGCAATTAATGGTATTTGAGCCGTAGGTATAGTAGCTTGAGTGATTTTTCTAAAGGGGTAAAGAGGAGTAGCAACTAGGGCTTGAAGTGCCAAAGTACACCTAAAAAGTTTACACCTAAAAGTTGTTAGAATGGCTGACAATAGTAAAGAGAGTGAAATTAATGTTGATAACTTTGATTTTGCTCATGAGCAAGCTATTAATGATGCTGCAATGATTGTTAACTATCTTGTTTCTAGGCTTCAACAAGACATGGGCAATCCATCTCTCCAAAGTGAAGTGCAGCGGCAGCTCCGTGCTCACGGGATTCTCCAAGCTCATGACCAAATGAGAGAACACCTAGGAAGCCTCCTTGTGAGACTCCCAAAAGAGGTCTCTCTCCGATTTGGGAAGAAGAAGAGAATCCGTACGAAGGGCTCAAGAATTTACTTCTTGATGATGCATCTCCTTCCGAAAGGAGAACTCAAGAGCCTCCACCGAAGGAACGAGAAAGAAGTGAGTCTCCCGCCACCTCGACGGAGATGGCTCCACGAAGACGGCGGGCTAAACGCTCTCCATCACCACCAAAGCGGAGAAGACCATCACACTCTTCTCCACGCCATAATTCAAAGAGGGATGATAAAAATCAAGAGAATAAAAAGGTGAGAAAGAGGACACCCTCTTCTCCATCTTCTTCATCCTCTTCTTCTTATGAAAGTGATGGTGAAGACAACGAAGATCAAGACAAGAAAAAGGTGAGAAAGAGGTCACCCTCTTCTCCACCTTATTCAAATTCTTCACCTTCTGAAGAAAGTGATGGTGCAACCTTTGAACCATCAAAATGAAGAGGCCATAGGAAATCCTATGCCGCATGGAAGAGGTCATCCAAGCTGAAGAAATTCAAAGAGGGAGGGAAGAGCATCTCTTTCCTTACCTATGATGGTACCTTTGGTTCTACGGACAAAGTCTTGGCCTTTATGCAGCAATTTGATGCGGCTTTTGGAGATGAGGGCTTCACGGAGTCCTCTAAGCTACGCCATGGAACTATGCACTTTCAAATGTCCGCCAGGCAATGGTGGTCTAGCCTACAAGCCAACGGTGAAGCTCCACAAACATGGAAAGCTTTAAGAGCTTCCATTATGAAGCAGTTTTTGGCCACCGATGCCAAAGACAAAGTACTCACCGAATGGCGAAGCTTAAAGCTCTCTCCCAATGAATCCATCCACAAATATGTAGACAAGTTTTGGGACCTACAACTCAAAGCCACTGTCTTTACAAAGTTGGATTTTGGAGAGCAAAAGCAACAATCTTGTGCGGGTTTAACCGAACAAATGGCGGAGTATGTCAACTCCCAAAGGCCACGTACCATATCGGCGGTAATACACCATACTATGGTGGCCTCACGAATCAATTTCCAAACGGGGGCTAAAAGAAATAATAAGCCCCAGGAAAACAAGGGTTCGAATGAGCCTAAGGGGAAGGACAATGTCCAAAAGTCTCCTAAGGGAAACTCCAACAAAGATAAAGAGAAGGGAGTTTACAAAGGTAAGAACAAACTCTCTCCCTGAAGAGCTTGAGCGTTATCGCAAGGATAACCGGTGTTTCAAGTGTGGCAAACAAGGGCATGAGTACCGCGCTTGTCCCCAAAAGAACAACCGTCAAGATCCTCCTAGAGCTTCCTTGGTTGAAATCCAAGAGGAGGAGACTCACCAAACTCATCACAAAGGATCTCCTCTATGCCATGCTTGGGGAAAGGTAAGAGAACATGATGCTTTTATTCTCTTTGACCCTGGTTCTACTCACAATTTTATATCTATAGAGTTGGCCACCAAGATAGGCATACAATCCTACGAGATGGGAGATGTCCTACCCCCGCAGACAGTGCCTTCAAGGGGCAAGAAGCTTCAATCACTCCCCTAATTGGGAAATTCAGGCTTCATGTCCAAGGCTATGTGGACAAAGAAGAATTCTTTATCTCTCCTCTCAAGCATGAGGATGTAATCCTAGGGGCACCATGGTTTGACCGCCTAAAGGAGAATCTCCTTTAAGTTCATGGAAAAAGACATGTATATAGATTCTAAGGAAATGGGTAACACTATCCCCATTGTACATACACCAGCTTTCAACAAGTCAATAAAGAATTCTATTTCTATGTACATGATTTTTGTTAAAGATTCTCAAAATGAACCTAATGCTTTAGCAAAAGAAAATAAAAGCAACCAAAAGGAATTAGAGTTATCCAATTTCTCAAGGGGTTTCAAGATGTTTTTATTGACGACATCCCTTGTGAGCTACCTCCTAAACGAGGTAATGATGACCATGCAATTGAAATTCTTCCAGGAAGTTCACCGCCTAACAAACCTCCTTATAGAGTTTCTCAAGCTCAACAAGAGGAGATTATGCGGCAAGTGCATGAGTTAGTTGAGAAGGGCATGGTTAGGCCTAGCTCATCTCCATTTTGCTCACCGGTGCTATTAGTGCAAAAGAAATATGGCACATATCGTATGTGTGTCGACTATAGAGCACTAAATAGGATCACTATCAAGAATAGGTTTCCCGTTCCACGGGTAGAAGACCTATTTGATAAGCTACAAGGATCGACCTACTTCAGTAGGATTGACTGGCTATCATCAGATAAGGATAGTTGATCAAGATATTGTAAAGACCGCATTTCACACCACATTTGGTCTTTACGAATACATTGTCATGCCTTTTGGCTTGACCAATGCACCAGCCACATTCAACTGCTTGATGGAGAAGCTGTTCCAGCCTCATCGAACCTTCACTGGAGTGTTCTTTGATGATATTATCATCTACTCTAATTCATTAGACGAACACAAGCAACACCTCCAGGTAATATTTCAAGTTTTGAGAGAGAATAAACTTTATGTTAATCGAAAGAAAAGTGAATTTTTCTTGCAAGAGATTCAGTATTTAGGTCACATTATCAAGATGGCATCCAAATGGATCCATCAAAGTTAGAGGTAATAAAAGGATGGCCTAAACCAAGAAATCTTCATGAACTAAGAAGCTATTTGGTATGTGTGCATACTAGAGACCCTTCATAGAAAAGTTCTCACAAATTGCGGGACCATTACATGACCTAACAAAGAAAAGCGTTAGGTACACATGGTCTGCTAAGGAGAACAATGCTTTCGAAAAGCTTAAAGAAAAGCTTATCTCTCAGCCTGTGCTTACACTACCGGATCTCTCAAAACCATTTGAGGTCCAATGTGATGCTTGTGGTGATTGCCTTGGAGCTGTTTTACTCCAAGAAGGGCACGCCATAGGCTATGAGAGTCGAAGGCTCGACCCTGTTGAGCAAGCTCTAGGCATATATGAAAGGGAACTCCTTGAAGTTCTACATGCCTTAGACTCATGGAAGCACTATTTATTGGGGACTCCTTTCATTCTGCGAACGGATCACCAAAGTCTTAAGTACTTCATGACGCAGACCAAGCTCTCCGACAAACAAATGAGGTGGGAAAATTTCCTTTCGCAATTTCATTTTCATATTGCTCACATTGCTGGCAAGCATAATCAAGTAGCTGATGCACTCTCAAGACGGTCAAGAGTGAATGCGGTTTCCATAGCAACTCACAATGATCTATCTTCAATGATAGATGAGTACGCTATTGATCCCGATTTTAGAGATGTGATTTCAGCCCTTGCATTAGGGAAGAAAGAAGAACCATTTACTTTACAAGATGGTTATCTTCTCTATGGCAATAGACTATGCGTTACTAACTCACTACGTGAGAAAGTAATGTATGAATCTCATGCTCCACCGTATGCGGGGCATAGAGGGATTCAGTTTACCTTAAATGGAATTGAAATAGATTTCTATTGGCCTACCATGAAAGTGAACATACAAGAGTATGTTTCTAAATGTGTGGTTTGCCAAAAGACAAAATTTGATTGCTTCAACCCTTGCCAATCCCTAATTCACCATGGGAGAGCATATCCATGGATTTTATCTTTGGATTGCTTAAGTCTATCCATGGGAATACGGGAATATGGACGATAATAGACAGGTTTAGTAAACAACCTCATTTTATACCTGTAAAAAAGACTATCAAAGCCCATCAAATGGCAACCCTCTTCATTTCACAAATTTTCAAGTACCATGGCTTGCCAATGTCTGTAGTGTCGGATAGAGATCCTAGAATGACCAGTAATTTCTGGAAGAGTCTCTTTGAGAATTTAGTAACAAGGTTAAACTTCTCTTCGGCCTATCATCTACAAACGGATGGCCAAAGTGAAATAGCTAACCTAACAATTCTCGATCTACTAAAAGCCTATGTAACGGAAGTAGATCAAAGATCCCAAAAGGAGAAGTACTTACCCTTAGTGGAGTATGCTTACAATAACACTGTACATACTTTGACGAGGAAAGCACCTTTCGAGGTAATTGAGGGAAGATCAAAAATTCCCTTGCTACTTAAGGTACATGGGAAGATCTTCGCTACAGATGAGTATAGCCGAGACCTACAAGAATCTTTTCAAAAGATTAAGGATGCTATCTCTATCTCACAGCAAAGGCAAAAGGCTGCTGCTGACAAGCACAAAAGAGCCCAAGCCTTTAAAAAAAACGATTGGGTCTTGTTAAAGTTTCCCAAGGCTCGATTAAGGCACACGACGGGCAAGAATCCTACGGGCCACCAAAAGTACTATGCTAAACTAGCAAAAAGGTACTATAGTCCCTTCCAAATTCTTAGGCCAATCAATGAGATGGCCTATCAACTCAAGTTTCCCAATCATTGGCTCATACACAATGCTTTCCATGTAAGCCTATTAAAGCCTTACAAAGGAGAGCCACCTCAAGAACCAACTATTGAAGACCCACCGGAGATCGAGGACGAAGAGGAGGTGCTGCAGCCCGAGTCCATTCTCCGACATGAAGACAAGGTATTAAGAGGTGGTAAGACTATCCGACGATATCTTATTAAGTTTAAGAATTATCCTTTTGAAGATGCTAGATGGATGCAAGGCATACAATTAAAGGATAACCTAAACCTTGTCAATGCTTACAATGCTTCCCAAGAGTAAACAATGCACAAAATGTTAAAAATGAACAAAGTTTTTTTTGTCTTATAAGACTCTCTTTTTATTTATTGTGCACAAAAATGAAGTAGTATGCATGCTTAGATCAAGTTTGCGGAGACGACGTCTCCCAAACACCAAGTCGAGCTTGTCACTCTACTATGGAAGACTGATAGGACTAATGTGCAGACATGCTTACGACAGCCTCAGGCTCTCAAGTGCCAAATGGACTAGTCATCCATTGTGGAATGATGTCGTAGGGTAACATAGGGATCCTCTACCCGCTAAGAAAAGGACTCATGAATATGCTTTATCTTCTCTACACCATAGTCGAGGATGACTATGATTTCAAGAGCGAGGTAATGTCATAATAATAAATATCTAATTCTCCTAAACGATTTTCTCATATTAAACTGATCATTTAATGTGGGGAAGTGCCAGGGGAGAAAAAGCTAGAATATTGGTTAAGCTAGTAGACCGGCCACACTAGGGATCCAAAGGAGGGAAAATAGGAATCCAAAGAGGGGGGCATTTGCAAAAGAGGAATGTGCAACAATGGGCTAAAAATACCCTAAGGTTCAGCCCATTAAGACTTCCAAAATGCTAAGGTTCCAAAATTCAAAGGTTGTGTCCAAAGGTCAACCCTACGGAAAATTGGATGCTTTATGTGTAACTAAAAAGTCTTTGCATATCCCTACATGGGAGGGGGCGAGCCCTTCTTCTAGGGGATGAGAGAGAAAGTCACACACACACACACACAGGCTCCCTTTACACAAAGGGAATTAGGGACACATGTCAGCTCCCTAGCCCAGATGCCCACAAGGTGTGCCAATTCCTATTGGATGGCCTTGGAGGTGGACCAATGAGAATTAGGCTAGAGTAAATATATTTTAATTAATTTAAAAAACACTTAATAAAAGAACCAATGAGAATTAAGTCTCCTAGAAGACTATTGGACAGTCTCCCAAGGGGTCCAATGAGCATTCAGGAGCCCAATGGCTTGCCTGATTCCTATTGGCCAAGAGGCAAAGGGGTCCAATGAGAGTTTAGTTTAATTATTAAATTACCCAAAGCTCTCACAAAAGGGGAAATGGGGACACATGTCAGAAGGATATCACTTATGCTGCTTAATAGCCATTGTCTTGACTTGGGGAGGTCCAATGGGGAGCCTGCAAGAGCAAATAGCAAGAGGACTCGCCCAAGAGAGAGAGGGGGCTGATTTTTGCAAGGATTATCACACACACACTCACACAATCTCATGTGTGAAGAAAGAGAAGACTATCTCTTCCCAAGCTTTAATGGAGAGCTCATCACCTACTCCAAGCTTGTGAGATAGAAGCCTATATCGACACACTCTTGGCTTGTGGATGCAAATCCAACCAAGAGCCAAGCTTCAATGCATGCTCATCTCCTCTACCAATCTAATTACTAAGCTAAATCTATGCTAGTATGAGTGATTATGTGAGGAGATGTACATCTTTCTCATAAGATACTCCTTCTTCCTCTCAATCTACTCTCATACCCTACTAGCTCTCACCATCTTCGAAGGTGTGTGAGGTCTTGGGTGTGAGAACGGGGATAATTAAAGTTGTGTTTACTAAGTGTTTTGCTTAGTGCATGAAGCTTTCATCTTCATTGCACTAGCTAGTCGTGAAGGAACACAAAGAATTGTATTGTACAATGTCTCTCTTGATGGAAGAAACCATAATACAAAGCCTTTTGGAGGGGGGACCGTCTCCATACAAATCCGGTCCTCAACTGTTGTCAATATCTTAATTTCTCTCTCTTTTGAAAGTATTGTTGATGCTATCTAGCTAGGTGTTATGCTTTATGTTGCTCTCTCCACCCAAGCACTCTTGTAATTCTCATTAGGAATCTATTCTAATGAAATGCCCACTATGTTCATGCTAATTTCCGCTACACATAAATTTTTAGACCATTAAAAGTTACAGACCCACGTTTTTGCTGATGTGGTCACACCCCTATGCTTCCTTCACTTTAAAAAAGCTAGAGAGAGAAAGTAACCCCTTAGGTCCACATCCTACATTTGTCTTAAAAAAGGCTAAAAAAGCCTAGTCAAAACTACCTTCTTCAATGCCCTTGCCCCCTTAACCCCACACAACATTAACCTTAATCGCTAAAAATTAGGATTCCTTACAAGGCCCATGCAAGGTCCATATTTCTCCTAATGGGTGTGGTTAAGGTTTCTGAGGCGTAACTCTCCATTGCTTGATTGGTTTTGCAGTTTGCGCAGAAGATAAGTTCTCTTTTTTCTTCCAGACCCATTTCATGTTTGGTTCCCTTCTCTGAGAAGTGCGTCTCTGTGTTTTGACTCGAGGAACCGTCCTTGGTTTTGTCGATGATGTTTTGGGCACCTAGATTTGAATTGAATTGTCCTTAAGTTGTGCTTTTTGTACCCAAATTTGCTTGACTTCTTGCATGCTACTTGTAGCATTTTCTTGTCGAGAGGATCGAGAAGATTGATTGCTTTGTGGTTGGCTTTGCTGATAATTGCCTTTCCATTCCTCCTTGCTTGGTGCAATTGGAACAATGAGTTGCCCACCTTTAGGTGATAGCTTGAGCTGATTTGTATCCCAATTTGGTACTGCCTTCTATGTCTGCATCCAGGAAATTCCAAGAATCATCATCTCATTCATGTGTTCATATGGTAAGCATACAAATTGATGAGGACATGAACATCCATATACTATCACGTTCAAGTTGACTACTCCCAATGTTGGCCTTGGGTTCTTGTTGCATGGCTTGATAGTCGTTATTCCTGTTGTCAATGACTGAGTTATTGCTTTCTTGTACAGGAATAATTGACTACATTTACTTTAGCTCATGTATCGACCAAAGCATTTGTGCTATGATTTTTGAGTTGTACTTTGATGCGAAGGTCCATTCCATCTAGCCATTCATCATCTATTGACACTGCATCTTTCGGAAATTCCCATTGTCGGTCATCTTTTTCCAGTGTGTTAAAGGGAATAGGTATTTGTTGATTCTTGAGAGCAGTTTTTCTTTTAAGTACCCAAAGCCGAGCTTCTTCTTGGGCTTCATTAATAACCTGCTGTCGTTTTATCCTCCTTTTCTTGGCTCAATTCATTGGTTAGCGGAAAATTGTATTTCTTTAAACGACACCCGCTAATCCAATTAGCCATTTGTTCACCATCTAGGGTGGACAACTTAACTGCTCCACTTGGAGATACATCTTCAATGATAAACGGTCCATTTCCCTTTTTCTTAAAAAGTTAGGAATGTATTGCTTAAGGGAATAGATTAAAACTAAGTCCCCTTTATTGAAGATTTTTGTAATGAGATGGGAATCAAAAAAAAAATTGTTTTCGCTTTTGTGTATAGATGTGAGCTACAGCAGTTAGCCTTTGCTCATGTAGCTTGTCTAAATCTTCGAGTCTTTCTAAAAATTCATGTCTAGTCCACTCAAGATTATTTGCTACCCTTAGTGTCGGCAATAGAAATTCTATTGGTAGATGGCATCAAGACCATAACCGAGGTTAAAGGGTGTAGCATTTAAAGTTGTTTTGAATGAGACTCGATAAGCCCATAGAGCAACATGGAGCTTCATTTCCTAGTGTGTCCTTCCTGAACTAACCACTTTAGTCCATACCGAGCTAAGAATATTATTTGTATGCTCAGCTTGCCTGTTTGCTTGTGGGTGGTAGGGGGATGACTTGTTATGGATGACCATAAATTCATTAAGAAGATAGTCGATTACCTCATTGAGGAAATGAGTTCCCCTGTCACTTACAATTTCTATTGGCAGTCCATATCTTGTAAACACATACTCATATAAGAATGCGGCAATGGTTCTAGCATCATTCTTCTGAGTTGCTTTAGCCTCGGTCCACTAAGTCAAAGAATCCGTAGCTACAATAATAGATTGAGCTTGAGTTCTATAAGTAGGTGGTTGTATTGGCCCAACAAAGTCTATACCCCATTTTGCGAAAGCTCTAGCTCCCATCATTGGTCTTACGGGCATGCTATCTACTCGCATTGGCATTTTTTCTCGTTTTGACAAGTATCACATCTTTGAACATATTCTTTGGCATCTGCAAAAAGTGTTGGCCATCATATGCCTGCCAGCAAAATTGCTCTTGCAGTGGTCTCACTAGAAAAGTGATCTATAGTTAATCCGACATGTGCTTGTTCTATAATCATAATATATTCGTCTTCATTTGCACAAAGACATAGATGTTGATCCTTACCTCTCCAATACAATTGGTTCCCAATAAGAGCATAGTCTCTTGCTTCAGTTTCAATTGTTGTTTGACGACGTTTACTCATATCCTCAAGAAATGTTCGACTTGATAAGTAACTAACTAGATAGTTACTCCACTTAGGAACAGGTGACATTTGAAACAATGTTACGTGAGGTATGGGTGTTTGTTTTTTACGTTGAGGACAATCCTTTACATAAGAGCAAACATCACTCCTCATAGTCGGCCAAAATACTCCAAGTCTCAAGATCCTTTGCATAGTTTGGTCTTCCGCAAAGTGAAGTCCCATTATGGTAATATGTGCTTGACTTAGATATTGGTCTTTCTCTTCAGGGTTAATGCATAAGAGCCATAATCCATCTCGGTTTCTTTTGTATAGCCTACCAGATAGTAACTGATACATAGCCAATTGCTCAATTAATCCTATTGTAATAGGAAGTGGTATTTGCGAATCCACTTGAGCTATGGTCATCAATGATACCATATTTTCCGACCATCGAGGTATCATTTCCATGGAGAATAGGTATGCATCTGGTGAATCATCATCTACTGCTGTAGGAGGTTCTCCAAAAACAATCCTAGACAAATGATCTAATCCTTGATGAGTAGTGCCCTTTTTTACAACTACAGTGAAATCAAACTCTAGAAGAATGATGAACCATCTCACTATTCTTCCTATACTGCATGGCTTGTTGACCAGATACAATAAGGCTTGGTGGTCCACAAAGAACACAATTTTTTTTGCTAATAGGTAATGTCTATACTTTTTTACAATATAGATCATTCATAATCCTTCCCTTTCAGTGGTGGTATAATTCTTTTCTGCCATGTACAATTGGAGGCTAGCATAAGAAATAGGTAAATCAATTTTTCCGTATCTTGGTTGAGCTAGTATACACCCTATGGCAAAATTGGAAGCATCTACATGTATATGGAATATCTTATTCCAATCTGGTGCTTTCAATATTGGAGGTGAGGTGAGAGCTTGCTTAAGCTTCATGAAGGATTCTTCACACTCATCAGTCCATTCAAAGTGTGTAATCAAGTTATACATGGGTTTTGCAATTATAGCGTACATGTAAATGAACCATCTATAATATCCACAATGTCCATGAAGGCTTGAACCCCTTGACTGTTGTTAGTTTAGGCAAATCAGCAATAACATGAATTTTATCCATATCAATAGCTATGCCATTTTTAGACACTATATGTCCAAGAATTTTTCCTTGTCTACCATGAATGTGCACTTTTTAAGATTTAAGCAAATCCTATAAAGTCTACATTTTTCAAATACCTTCTTGAAATGTTCAAATTGATCAACGTGGATTGATGAATATACGAAAAGATCATCCATGTATACTTCCAAGAATTTCCTTAGATGTTCTTTAAAATCATGACTCATCAATCTTTGAAATGCGGCAGGAGTATTAGTTAACCCAAAGGGCATAACTCGATAGGCAAACATACCCCATTCTATTGCAAAAGTAGTTTTATGCTGATCTTTTGGGTCAACCAAAAGTTGATTGTATTCCCAAAAGCCATCTAAGAAGTTGTAAGGTTCTTTTCCTGCAACTCGTTCTAACACATGCTTAGTGATTGGAAGAGGAAAGTTGTCTCTAATGGTAGCTGCATTCACTTTCTTGAGGTTGACACACACTCATAATTTTCCATTCTTCTTGGGTACGATCACAATTGGAGACACCCAATCTGTGCGTTCAATCTCATAAATGAATCCAGCTTCCTTTAGTTTCTCAATCTCTTCTTTGATCTTCTTGGCAAATGTTTCATTGTATGTGTATGGCCTTTGTGTACTTGGTTTTGCATCATCTCTCA
The DNA here is from genome assembly GCF_014529385.1 of Adiantum capillus-veneris. Classification (NCBI taxonomy): domain Eukaryota; kingdom Viridiplantae; phylum Streptophyta; class Polypodiopsida; order Polypodiales; family Pteridaceae; genus Adiantum; species Adiantum capillus-veneris. The sequence continues at coordinate 49,789,166 of NC_140960.1, forward strand.
TGGGTATGGTATGTTGACAGATTTCTGGATCGACACCCTTGAGATCCTTGTAAGACCAAGCAAAGATATCTCGGTATTATTTTAGTAAGCTTAGTAAAATCTCTTCTTCTTCTTTTGTTAGGTCATTTGCAATGTAGGCAGGCCTAGGTTCTTCCTTTGGTTCAACCAAATCTATCTTTTTTGCATTTTCAAGCCCTTCGTAGGACTCGCCCTGTTTTGTAGTTCTCCAACAGGTTGTTCTACTATGATTTTTCTATCTTGGAGAGTATAATTTTTGTAATGGGATGGAACACTCATTACATCTTTACCATCCGCTTCTGTGGTTTTCATTTTGGTTTTTCTTTAGAGCTTTTATCAACTCTTGATATTTCTTTTTCCACTCAACTCGTGTCATGGTTGGCTCCTTGTCCTGTTTGTTTGGCTTTGCTTGAGTATCCTTCCTTGTCTTTCTCAATGTTTTTGACATTTCTAGATTTTTGTTTGTAGGATATCTGCCAATGATTTTATCGTTGACACAATCATGTGCATCTATCTGCATCAAGACCTGTGATCTACTGGAGACTGATGGCATAGGTCTTGTTTTCACATTTTTGGCGTCTCTTTTCGCCTATACCATTTTTGTCTTCTCGATTTTTGGTTAGAAAAGTCAAAAAACTTTTCCTCCCCTCCCGTCAAGAGTAGCTTAGCTCTCAAATGTTCTTTTTTTGACCTCGAATCTTCTTATAAGGTAGCCGAGTGTTCTTCTAACTCATCTGTTGCTTCGTAGTAGACGTCTGAAAAGACTTGTTGAGCTTTCATCACGTCCTTGTGTTCCTCAATTTCATCTTCAAAGTGGAGGGTTGAAATCATGTGGATAGGAATTATGTTGTAGCCATCCTCATTGCAAAATTTAGTAGACATAGACGTATTCACACATACATCCATTGTCGTAGGACTCGCCCTATTTTCGTAGTTCTCTAACAGGTTGTTCTACTATGATTTTTCTATCTTGGAGAGTATAATTTTTGTAATGGGATGGAACACTCATTACATCTTTACCATCCGCTTCTGTGGTTTCCATTTTGGTTGTATATATCTCCTTTAGAGCTTTTTTCAACTCTTGATATTTCTTTTTCCACTCAACTCGTGTCATGGTTGGCTCCTTGTCCTGTTTGTTTGGCTTTGCTTGAGTATCCTTTCTTGTCTTTCTCAATGTTTTTGATATTTTTGGATTTTTGTTTGTAGGATATCTGCCAATGATTTTATCGTTGACACAATCATGTGCATCTATCTGTTAGGAAATAAGAGGTAGCTAAATAGATAATTGAGTAGATTACTTAATGGAGAGAGACATATTTACATACACGAGATTATAGATTAGAGAGAAAGAGAGAGAGAGAGAGAGAGAGAGAGAGAGAGAGTACACACGATATACGTGGTTCACCCAATGTGGGCTACGTCCACGGGAAAGCAGCCACTCAATGGCTTTAGTACTTCAAAACAAGAAGTAGTTTACAAAGGGATTATACCCTTAATGGTGCTCCCGCCTTGCTTCACTCTCACCATCTCACACTCACCTTGTTGCATCAACTTCACACAATAAAATGTGTGTAGAAATGGCCTCCTTTATAGGCCAAAAGGGCTGCCCTCTCTCATGAGAGGCAGCCATGTGTAGCCGCCCTTGTGTAGATTATTCCAAATCGGACCCTCCAATCCGCCCATGCGTGGCCGCCCTTGAGAAGACAAGTCCGCTTTTGAATTCGGCCACTGGCCCACCGGCCATTGACTTCCGACCACCGGCCACCGGCCATTGACTACCGGCCAACCGGCCAATCGACGGTTTTTTTCTGACCACTTTCCGATCGCCGTCTGGCCATAATATTCTGGCGAAAAGGAATATTCTGGCGAGGGAAAAAAAAGTCTCAGGGGCTTCCACCCCCGAGGCCCCTAAAGTTGCCCCTGATTTTTGGCCGTGAAAATTTTGGTTTCCGACGAGTGATTTTCCTTCACGCACGATGGTCATAATGGGGGCCTTGCAAATGTGAACTTTTACCACAGAAAATTACAAGGCTAAATCAAGATCCATACTTAACACTATCTGCATCAAGACCTGTGATCTACTGGAGACTGATGGCATAGATCTTGTTTTCATGTTTTTGGTGTCTCTTTTTTGCCTATACCATTTTTGTCTTCTCGATTTTTGGTTAGAAAAGTCAAAAACCTTTTCCTCCCCTCCCGTCAAGAGTAGCTTAGCTCTCACATGTTCTTTTTTTGACCCCGAATCTTCTTATAAGGTAGTCGGGTGTTCTTCTAACTCATCTGTTGCTTCGTAGTAGACGTCTGAAAAGACTTATTAAGCTTTCATCAAGTCCTTGGGTTCCTCAATTTCATCTTCAATGTGGAGGGTTGAAATCATGTGGATAGGAATTATGTCCTAGCCATCCTCATTGCAAAACTGGGTAGACATAGACGTATTCACACATACATCCATTGTCGTAGGACTCGCCCTATTTTCGTAGTTCTCTAACAGGTTGTTCTACTATGATTTTTCTATCTTGGAGAGTATAATTTTTGTAATGGGATGGAACACTCATTACATATTTACCATCCGCTTTTGTGGTTTCCATTTTGGTTGTCCTTTAGAGCTTTTATCAACTCTTGTTATTTCTTTTTCCACTCAACTCGTGTCATGGTTGGCTCCTTGTCCTATTTGTTTGGCTTTGCTTGAGTATCCTTCCTTGTCTTTCTCAATGTTTTTGACATTTTTGTATTTTTGTTTGTAGGATATCTGCCAATGATTTTATCGTTGACACAATCATGTGCATCTATCTGCATCAAGACCTGTGATCTACTGGAGACTGATGGTATAGGTCTTGTTTTCACGTTTTTGGTGTCTCTTTTCGCCTATACCATTTTTGTCTTCTCGATTTTTGGTTAGAAAAGTCAGAAAACTTTTCCTCCCCTCCCGTCAAGAGTAGCTTAGCTCTCACATGTTCTTTTTTTGACTCCGAATCTTCTTATAAGGTAGCCGAGTGTTCTTCTAACTCATCTGTTTCTTCCTAGTAGACGTATGAAAAGGCTTATTGAGCTTTCATCAAGTCCTTGGATTCCTCAATTTCATCTTCAATGTGGAGGGTTGAAATCATGTGGATAGGAATTATGTCGTAGCCATCCTCATTGCAAAATTGAGTAGACATAGACGTATTCACACATACATCCATTGTCGCTAAAATTTGAGTCCACTCAAATGTCTCGAACAAATGCTCTGGAAAGGGTCAGGTACATAAGCCTCGTCTGTGCAATCCCTTTCTAAGGTACATTCTTCTCTTTTTAAGCTCCCGTTTTTTGAAGCTCCGCACATCCAAAGAGGAGTGTCTTTGTTTAAGCAAGAAGGAAGCTTAGTTTCAGTCGAAGAGGTTGAATCGAACTCTTGTATGGGCGTTTTCAAGACATATTTATAAGTGTGATCTTTTAAATTAACCCTTGTTATAGATCCCACTTGGTTCAAGTACAGATAGTTGTTTCCCCAATCTTAGATAAATTGAACCTGTTGCATGAAATGTCTTTCCAATTTGATTTCGTAATTAAGTTTATTCCCAAAGTCTACTATGGCAAAAGCGTGTTGATATTCAATCCCACAGGAATTAACTATCACTTTTTCTAGCAGTCCTAAGGGTCTTTCAATATGTCCATGAGCCAATTGCAATTTCATTTGAGTTTGTCTAATGGTTGGTTGTCCCCAAGATTCCCATACTGCTTTCCTGGCTATGGCTATGCCTACCCCGCTATCTAGTATTACCAAGGTTTCAATGTCATTATATTTCACCGAAAGGGTGGTGTTTCCTTCTTTCCCTTCGTAATATTCTCCAACTTTGTTCATTGGAACATATCTAATCTCTTTGTTATCCATTTCGAGTTTCAATCTTTCCAAATTTTTTACGATGACCCCGTTATCCCCACCTTCTCTAGGGTTTTTTGTAGGTCATTCCATAAATATGGTCTGATTTTTAACAGTTCTCCCAAAGTAAGAGTGCATTGGATGGGTGTAGACATGATTGAATGAATATTGTCTACTTCTAGGGTCTGTTCTTCTCTTTTTACTCGAGTGGTCTTACACACTATGGATTCATCTTCGTTATCTCCCAAGTAAGAGGGTAATGTTTTCAAGGTCAATGGTTTAGACAATCATGAAGCTTCAGATCCGCAATCCCCATATAGGGATTGTACATCCATGTCTATATTAGGAGGTAGGTTGTCTAACCAAACTTTCTCTATAGGAGCTGACTTTAGAGTTAGGCTCCCATCATTGATCTCTCGAACTTTTTTCCATAAGTGTCCTGGCCAGTCTTCCTCAATGAATGGAATTTTTTCTAAGGAATATTTGTTGTCCGGCACTATAAGTTCTGGCTCTTTTGGTTCTAAGTGGGGTTCTACCACCACTTTTGGATTTTTCTTGATTGTCTTTTACCACAAGGTCCTTAGGTTTTTCCATACTTAGGAGCTTGGGTTTTTGTTTTTCCATCATCTCTTGTGTGATTCTTACCAAATTTTGATAAGCTTCAAGCTTAGCTGCTTCCATGTCTGGAGAAGGATAGTTTTTCCATTTGTTTTCCATGTTTTGGCTGCTTTAAGTCCTGCTTGGTTAGCTTCCAAGGCTACATTAATAGGCTCAAAAATTTTATCAACCAAAATTGGTCCTCCAGATTTCACGGTTGTTTCTTTGATTTCTCTTCCGGGTTCTTTTACCTTTTCTTGGAATAGCTGTTTTGCTTTCTCCTTGATTTCACCTCGTTGTTTCTATTTTCTCAACTCGTACCTTTTGCTTCTGCTTCTTTTGATCTTTTGAGAGGCAACTTTTGTATTTTTTGAATCATCAGAGGAGTTATGTTTCTTTTTCTTAGCATGTGCTCTAGTGATTACCTTGATTGGAACAATCGGTTCACTCTCAAATGAGCTACCAAATATCACTTGGACTACATTTACTACTGTTTTCCCCTTATTTAAAGGATTTTTAGGACAATCTTTTGGGAAGTGTCCTCCCTTTTTGCAGCATTGTATGAAATAAGCTTCAACCGGCTTGAGGTTTTTGTCAGGCTCTGGGCATTCATTTTTCCAATGATCATCTGCACCACAGTTGTGACAATTTCCCATTCTTGGCTTAATCATGGGTCTTACCATAGGAGGTTTGACACCTTGATTAGCTACATAATACATTGGTGCGAGCTCTGGTGGAGCATAAGTCACAGGTTCTTCCATTGGTGGTGGATGTGAATTATACCAATCTCCCTCTACCATTATTGTAGATGGACTAGGCTCAGCATAGGGTGTAACAGGCACAAGTGCTTGATCATCTATGACTCCTCCTAAATGCATGTACTTTATAGGCACTGCATTGGATACAGAGGTTGTTGACCCAACACGGGTTGAGGTCTTTCCATACACATTGGTGTTCTTAGAGCTGGTGCCATATTAGGCTGGTATTTGTACATGGGTTGTCCTTGTGGCCTCATGGGCATGTACTGAACATTACCATCATACTTTGGCCGGTAGTAGCACTCATTGGTCTCATGGTTTGTCTATTTTCCCTCGATTGCACACCATTTTTGTGGTCTAATAGGTTGGCCCTATTGACGTATCCCTTGCCATGGTCCCCTCATAGGTTCTTTCTGCATGTTATTCATCATGTCATTCATCCTTTGAAGCATGTCTTCTATGGCTGAAAGTGGTGATGCAGCAGCCATTCCCACTTGTGCTGGTTTAGTCAATGTTGTTTTCTCACTTTGGTTATCCTTAGGGACATCTTCTTCATTGAAATTGTCTCCTAAGTCAATTGCATCAAACACACATGCTTCTAGGGTTGTGTGCTTCTTACTATACAATATAGCATGAAGTTCTTTGTTTAGCAGTCCCTCTAGAAACAATGATACTAGTCGTTCTTTTGCAGGTATCTCTAGCTATGGGCATCTGGCAATGTATTGTTTTATTTGAGTTGCACAATCCCTAACAGACTCACCTTGTTTCTATTTAAAGATGTAGATTTGAGCTATAGTACTGTGTTTGATCCCCATTTTGGAACAAGCAGCTACAAATCCTTGAGTTAATTTGTTCAAGTCTATGATTGACCTTGGTGAAATGTTTTGGAACCATGTCCATGTGTTTCCTTCTAATTTCATTCCAAACACCTCGAATTGAGTATAGAAATCGAGCATTCTGCTCTTACCACTTGCTTAAAGCTTGCTAAGTGGTCATATGGATCCCCAGATCCACTGTACTTTTTGACCCATAAATCAGCTGGTCTGACGCGTCTATTTGGTTCAACTCCTGGTCTTCTGGCAGTTGGTCTTGTTCCAAGTCCTTCAAACAAGCCTATTGGAAATAGCGACTCATGTAGCCCTGGACTGGCCTTAGTGTCACCCGATTTTCTGCGTGATGAGGTGGTTTCTGGTTTCTTAACATTACTCTCAGAAGATCTCTCACGATGTTCATCTCCTGGAGTATCTGGTCCTTGAACCAAGATCCAATCCCTTATGGAATATCCTTGATATTTGGTTTGTTCCACCTCCTCAGGAGTCATCATAATAAAGTTGTTGTTATAACAATCCCTAAACAGGTAGGCTGGTAGATCTCTGGTCCTTTTTCTTTGATCTTGAAGATATAGATGATCTTCATGGACATTAGTTGTCCTGATTTGGCATGGGAAGTCCATAGAAGATCTTTTACGTTTCCCAACAATAGACTTCGATCCTAGGATTATCAGTGCTAAGCCGTTTCAAAGGCTTCAAATCAACTTGATCGTATCTATCGAATTCTAAGGTTTGTGGTCCTTCTTTTGCGGCCATATCTGGAATTATGGTATTTACTTCTAACCCCCTTTGTCAGCATTTTTGTCTTGTAATACTGAGTTCCGTTTCGATCTATGTACATTTTTCCTTGTTTATTTGGCATGATTTCCTCTTCAAACTCAATACCATGGTCATCAATGCAAATAGTGTACTCTTCATTAGGATCCAGGTAAACCTGAGCTCCATGGAAATTAGTCTTATAAAAAGAGAGTATATGCTTATAACGCATTGTCGTTCCGCTTTCTGAGTGAGTCGAATAAGAAGACATTTTGGACGTAGAATCAAAAAAAGTTTCTGAGACTTCTTCAGGGATCATGTGCAAGGAATTGCCTTGATTCACGCTTTCTTCGGTGGATACTCTACTTGAGGTTTCTCCAAATATGCCCTGATTTCCTACAAGGAGGAAAAAGCAAGAACACCATTATAGAATCTGACTCTGAACCTGACCATACACATTCCACTGAATTTATCATGCTCAATAAGTCCCTGAGGAAGCAAAATCATCTCCAAATTTAGAGGTATCCATATGATGAAACAAGCACCTTAAATCTAGAGAGGTTTTAGATGCTATATGTGGGGGCTAGTCGGATGACACAAGCTTGAAAAACCATGAGCTATCATATCAAGCAATAAACTACCTCCACATCCAAGTTGTGTGCAAGTACAAGATAGGGTGCTTGAGTGGTGTGTTACTATTGATGATGTGGCAGTAAATCCCCTTCTAAAGAGCTTAGCCACTAATAATTTAAAATCATTAGGCTTACAACTAGAAATGCTACTTTGCACTAAACACACATATTAGTGCATGAAAGATATCAAAGGGCAAATCAAAGATATGCTCATTCAGATGCAAAGTTCTAGGGGGAAATTGGACCAGAAAATAAAGTCTTTACTTGAGAATAATGCCACTAGCAGTGGAGGGCCTAAAACATGGATGACATTTAAGGAGCAAGAACTCCATCTCAAGAATTTTCTTCATACAATTTGGATCACCAGAAATATTATGTAGAAAAAAAATCAAATAGTGATGATTTTTTTGGAGTTTGTTCCAAATTCCCTAGTGCTGCTCTACACCATTCCTGCAAAGGAAGTACATCTTCCTCTCTTCTTTCCAGCACTCTATCACCCACACACTGAGCCAATGGATCATCAATGCTACATCAAGATATGGCCTCGGATAATGGTTTGAGGAAGACATCACTCAATGGCTTGCCTGAAACCAAGTTTTGCAAAAGGCTTTGAAGAAGAATCGGGTCAATGAGCTAATTGCAGACCTACAAAATTTTCATCTAGTGATGGGCCAATGGAAAGTGCAATTAAGGCGGCTAATCAAAATAAAAAACCAGCTTCTTTGATTAATAGTGGAGGCCATGAAGATACCCAAGAAAGATCTAGCTAACAAAGAATCCTCTGAACCCTAGTTCAAAGAGATGGTTGAAATATTGTTCAAAGATCTGATTAAATGCAATGAGGGAGTGCCTCAAGGGTGGATGCACACTACATCCTATTGTCATAAGTTGGCTAGGGCCAAGCTTACTAGGGAAAACACACATTGTATGACCCTAATACCAAAACTTGGAATTCCCTCACACTGTACAGAGTTGAGATGAAGACGATCAGGAAAGACCAATTGGAGCAAGAAGCCATATACAAGTTAATTCAAAAGGATATTGTTGGTTCCAGCACTCAATAAGCTTTCAAGGTACCGCACAAACCCCCTAAGAAGATGACACTAGATAGCAAGAAGGTCAGATAGACAGACACTGGATGAAATCAGCTAACTTCTAGAAATTTTGGTTCATAACAAAATTCAAGAAAAGGGAGGAGGAATCTAGATGTTCGGGATGGCCCTTAGCAAGAGGATGACGGATGGCTGGACCGGAGGCTTCTAGAAGCAATAACCATGGATAGTTACCATGATAATTGATATAGTGCACAGCCAGTTATAACTCAATTAGGAAGACTATAAATAGGACCCATTACTTTATTTTGAGGGTGTGTTGGATTCTATTCCATTTACACTTTATCATTTTGGATCCCAAACTCTTGCACTTAGAGTTGTTGTACTTTCATAATCCATCTCTCATTGAGTTTACCCTCATTATACTAGATTATTGTTCTTAATATACAATTGCACTTCCAGTCTCTAATTTCAACTTCAGTTTCCAGTTTCACTGGCTTTTCCTTCTCCTTGTGCCTCTCCTCCTCGACTTATCTTCAACCATAGCCTCTCATTTGCCTTTCTTAAACAACATTCCATGCTTTCCACCATTTTCATAAACTCCTCTTGTCTACTAGTCCCACACACTCCTCACACACTCAAGGTATTCCAAGACATCTCTCCACTCCATTTTCTCTCTACCCTACAAAAAATACAGGTCAAAATTTGCAAAAAGAAGGGGGCCCCAAACCTCCCCAATCATTTGTGCACATGTTGATGGTCATTTTCCTTGTTGTGAAAGATAAAAGATGCTTAATGGGTTATGAAAAGTTTGGTCATTTGAATTTTGGGAATGTTATTGTTCAAGCATTGCTATAATTAGAGAAAAATCATGTTGCTATAATATGCTTGGAAATTTGATTTCAAGAAAATGTTGATGGTCATTTGAATGCTCAATGCATTTGTAGATGTCATTTGTGAAAAAAACTCATCCTTAAAGACTGATTGTGTTACTTGATGGTAGACTCTCAAAGATCCTTAAAGACTGATTGTGTTACTTGATGGTAGACTTTGAAAGAAAGATGCTTCATAAGTTAAACGTGTTTCTCTCAAAAAAAATTGAGAATTTTCTTGTATCGCAGGATAGCTCCTCTTTGCAATGTTGATTGTATTGCTTTTTTTGGAAGATTTTTTCTTAACATAGTTAAAAAATAGGGGGTTCTATAGCTTTTCAATCATCCACATACACGCAGATAATCAAGGAGCTATGACTCTCCCTATTCTTTCATGAGATTAAGAGAAATTGAGGGACTTTTTAATTTAAATAATCAAAAAAGGAGGAAGCTAGAGCTCCTCGATCATTTGCATGCACACAGATGATCACTGAGATCTAACACTCCTTATTTTTAAAGTGTGTGAAGAGAAAATGTAAGATCCCCAATTTTTGGGTCTCTTTTCATTATAGGAAAAATAGATTTCTAGTGTACACTACTTTTTTTTTTTGTCTATAATGCTTGTTGTGCAAGATTTAAAGTGGAAAATAAGGTCATTTTCATGTTCTAGTAGGCTAGACAAACACTTAGTTTAGTTTGAAATTTTTTCTTTTCCTTGCTTTTTGTGCTTTTCAATGGTTTTTTGTGAAAAATAAAGGCCAAATCCTTAATCTACAAGGTCTAAGAAATCTAAGATTCAATTTAGTAAAAATTTCCTTTTTTCATGCTTTTCCTGTGTTGCAAGTTTTTTGGTAAGAAAACAAGTCATTTCCTAGTTTAGTTAGTCTAAGTGAAGCCATAGTTCAATCTTAGAAAAAAAAAATGCTTGTTTAGCTTTTTGGTTTTTTTTTTTGCTTTTTCTTCTTTTAGCATCCTCAAAAAGTAAAGTGATTTTCAGTATTGTCTAATCCCAATAATATTATTTTTAGTCATTGCATATAAGTGAAAAACAGATATACGATAGAGAAACAAGATTAATTGGAATTTTTACGATAATTATTTTATAAAAAACAACACGTAAATGCATTGGGACAATATGATGAGTCTAGCTCAGGTAAGTTGGAGATGTTCTTGCTTGCTCCTCACAAAGTAAAATTCTCTCTATCCATAGTATGAGTGGATATGTCGATTCCACACATGGTTTGATGATTTTACGTCGCCAATTATGGTTCTAAAGTTACGTTATACCCAGTTTTTTATAGCATAAATTTATCATTTTCCTACTTCATTTACATGGGGCATTTAAAGATTCTCTTTTGTGATTTTTCTACATCATCTATGCAATCTATTTCACCCTCCACTTCTCTCTCTCTCTCTCTCTCTCTTCCTACAAAGCATTGTACACATATATTCATTCTTTCCTTGCTCATTTTCTTAATTAGCTTTCTTGAGTACGCTTTCATTCATACACATTCAAGGATAGCACTAGTCACTAGGTATGTCAGCTCATGGTTTAAACTCCATGCTAGGTCAAGCACTGAGAACTTCTTCCCTATGTTATCACTTTTGCAACTCTGATGTATATTGAAATTGTATAAAAGTATAAATTGTATAATTCTCACATAGATCCTTGCAAAGGGGTATCTCTCACCTTGTATCAAAGCCTAATATTATAGGGTAGGTTGAAGCTTGATACTAGTTGGGTTAGTTATACATCATGCATGCATTCATGAATGCTATACTCATGAATATCAATTAATGAAATTTATTGGTGATAATGCTTGCTTCGGTTGTCTTTTTGTGCAAACTTCCAGTGGGATTGGTTTACAATGGGCTAATTAGATTGCTAATAATTGTATTAAGGACTTTTTATTGCTTTTATGAGTTAACAATGATTGCTAAGGTGACTTCTGAGTACTTTAGTGAGGAAAGTGCAATTTTGGACATAGTGTTTGACAACATGGCAATGAGATTTCTAGGAGATGCAACAGAACTCTTCTACCTTGATAACGCAACCAAGGTCTTGTCTGTACCGTGGACCACGGCTTGTTGAAAGAGTGTTGACTGTAGCTACCTCACTCATCATCAAGAATCTTCTAGTCACTCCTTTATCTACATTGATGACAGCTCAAAGGATTTGTTTTCAAACCTAAGGCTACTCTAACTTAGGATGTGGCTAGGTCTAGGAGATATGTATTACTATCTAGCAATGCAGAGAGATGTGCTTAGGATATCTAAAGTTACCAAGAAGGTCAAGGAACTTGCTAGCATTATAGAGAAGGAAAGCTAAAGGATTATTATGGACCCAAGTTTTGGATAACACATCTGAGCAAAGTTCTAGTTATGAAAGTAAAAAGAATATAAAAAGAACTAGCTCCATGACATGTGTAGTGATGTGAACCCGCATAAAAATAAAATTTGATGAATAAAGAGCATAGGCTCAATTTTGTCCATGTTTACTAAGTTCTTTTGGCTAGATGGACCATGTGTTTAGGTGGACCTACTGAATCATCTACATCAATAGTCTTTGTAAAGTACAAATAGAAGAAGTAACTAACCTTCAATGTCATTTGGGTAGTTGAAGTGGTTTGAACTTCAAAAGGGACTAGATATTAGCATGTCCAAACTCCTATATAGCATGGAAATTATATCCTAACACCCAACCCAAACATTGAACAAAAATACCTAATATTTTCATGATGTTTCAAGAGGGAGGGTTCCAAGTGCAAAGGTATGTCCTTAAAGTCAACCTTTTTCCACCTTTGAAAGTACCAAATTGAGATATCATTCTCACTAAGAAGGCCCTTATGCTCAACCAAAGGTATGGATTTTGTGAGAATTTCATATTCAAGTTTTGGAAGAAGTCAAACATTGGTACTATGTACATCAAGACTGGTTTAGCATGGTTTATGGCACTGAGTTGCCTCCCCAAGACTTATTACCGTGCTTTTGAAATCAATAGGCTTATAGCTTCTCCCTACCTTTTGCATCAACATTGCTCCAATAGCCACCATACCTATCATCATGGAAATATAGAAATCATTCTCTCGGTTTGGAGGACACACCGTTGGCACTTGACATAAAGGCCTCCTGAGCTTATTCATCCCATTGAAACCCATGAACCTACTGAGCCCTCTTTTGTAGAGGATACACATACTATGATAGCATCCAAAAAAATCACAATAAATATTTGAACTTATGCACAAACGAGGCCAAACCTTGACCACTAGAAGGAGGCTCCATCAAGACTAGATCCTTGAATTTCTCCAGATTAGCTTCAAACCCGTTTTGTGACACCACATAGCCCAATAATTGTGCTCGTGGTTGTGCTAGCTTGCACTTCTTAGGGTTTAGTTGACATCCTTCTTCATCAAGACTCTAAAAACATAAATGTAGCTTCAACGGGTGCTCCATCCTTGAGCTATAGCGACAAATATCGTATATAAACACCCGGATGAACTTGCCAAGACACGGCCCAAACACCATGTTCATCCAATCCTGAAAGGTAACATAGGCATCTACCAACCCAAAAGGCATCCTATAGTAGGAAAAACATCCCCTGGATAGATAATAGTATTCAGCTGGTCTTCAAGGTCTTCAAGCGCAATCCTGTTTGGAGGTGATAACTACATACAAGCGCCCACCTAGCCAAGGCGCCGTTGAGTCAGCCGGCCAAAGTTTTTATGTGGTCACATTTTTTTTTCGATGTTTAATACATCAAACCCTGTAAAAGTCTAATGACAATCGCCTATGTCAAGTCTGAGTCAAAGATGTAATTTTTCCAATGATGTATGTAAAGGTCCATGAGAAGTTGGCCGCCAGCCACTTTAGAAAGCCCTAGGTATATAATACACTAAGGTTATTGGGAAAGGGAGATCATTTTTTTGTGAAGATAAGGGACTACTGCGTTACCTATAGAGAGCTACCTCTTTGCTCCAACTTGTAATCATCGCTTCTGTGGCTACGGTAATCCAAATTCAGTTTTGTTTCTTGCATTGTGGTCCTCTTACTCTGCTCCTTCATTCAAGAGTAAGCATTCAACATTCGGTGAAGGTTTCAAACGCGTCCGTTTAGGCCTTAAATCGTTGTTTTGAGTGTTTATATGCGTATTTTTTGTTGTTTTGACCCTAGGAGAGGCTTTAGGGACCTAAAAACGACCCTTTAGGATCATTCGTTTACTGTTTTTGCGTACTGTGGGACGAACGATCGCAATCGTGTACCTCTCCAGAATGCTGTGACAGTGATAGGATATGTTCCTGATAGTCCCCAGTAGCTTCCCTTCAAGTTTCGTGCGATTTCGATATGATTTGCATGGTGAACGGGCGTGATGACTGTAGAGTTGTGTAGAAGGACATAGGCAGATTACTTGGCTTTCGTGCGTTTGATTTGCGTGTAGAGTTAGTAGTTGCATCTCTTTGAGTTCACTTCATTAGGATTGACACCCTAGTGAGTTTCCATGCCTCATCCGAGTCGCTTCCCCTGTATCGATAATTTTATGTTGATGCTTGAGAGCTATGCTATGGACGTCCGTCGCGGCGACCCGTAAACATTGGCGCCGCTGCCGGGAAATGAATCTTAGGTGATGAGTGACCGAGTGCGTATTCAGAGTTTTCTTATTGTTCGAAAAGATAATTTCCATTCCATTTACATTTCAGTGAAGCATCTAGACAAGGGTTTAGTACTTAGTGGATTCTAGGGTCGGGGGACTGGCTAGATCTACTCTTGAGAGATATAGGGAGTTGTGAGTGAGGTTGCTTTAAGCATGTTTGCTCTTCAAATTTCTTTGTATCGATTGAGTATGATCCATCATCCGTTTTTTATCCTGTTGGTTTTGTTTAATTCATTTTCTTATGCTCTTTCATTTCTGTACTTAGGAGTAGAATAAGTAAATCACATTCCAGTCAGATTTGGGGTAAAAGATAGAGTCAAAAACACCAGAAAACCATAACTTTGGCAAAAAGGCCATAAGACTCTGAAATTTAGAAAATCTGACCAAACAGAGCTGAAATTGATTCAAATTACAAAGTGGTAGCACCAAACACTAGGAAACACTTGTCAGAGGGAGCAGACAAAATTTCATCAAATTTAGCCCAGGTACTACGATCGCGATCGGTGTACCTCAGTGTCAGAATTGTACAAGATTTGACATGTGCCTTCATAATAAGATTCTAAACAAGTTTGTCTAAAGCAACTGACGGGAGCAAAGCGAACCCCGAACCCCCGACGGCCTCTAAAACACCGGGGACCGAATGGCGCGCCTCGAGCCTGTCATGGTAAAGCAAACAGGGGGCACCACCTAGCTTCAGCGGCTAGGACGCAAACAACACACCACCATAACAAAGTTTTCATCCAAGAGAGATGGATGCTTGGGAGTAATGATGAAGAGGAAAGGGAATGAGATCAAGTGAGAGAGAGAGAGAGAGAGAGAGAGAGAGAGAGAGAGAGAGTGAGGGAGGGGGTATAGCGGCTTAGTACTTAGGCACCACAAAAGGATGGCGAATCCGCACACCCTTCACACATACACAAGCTCACTCCAAAACACAAGACTAGGTGGCGATTCTGCACACCTCACATGGGCAAAACATTGCAAGAAAACATACTCACAAAACCTCAAGCTTTATTTAGAGAATAATGCGATGAAATGGGGAGCATAGGGTAGGGGAATGAGAAGGGAGAGAGTGGTAGAGCACATGGCGGATAGGTGGGAGTTGATGGCGAAGACTCGCACGACGATTATGGCCATCATCCTTCATTTAGTTGCCCTTCATCTTCCATAGCCAAGGGTGTAGAGGTCATGCTCAAGACAAGCATGGTGATTGTGGTGATGGTGATGGTGTGTGTGTGTGTGTGTGTGTGTGTGTGTGTGTGTGCACTAGGCACACACAATGCATAGTGTGTTCTTTGGTGATGTTGTGTGTTTTTGTGTGATGGTGACCCCTCTTTATATAGGGGAGGAGGGGGGAAGAAATTCTAGAATTTAGAAATGAAGAAATCATTATCTACATATGCCATGTGACTGTGGGCCCCACTTGTCTGGCTGTGTGTATATGTGCCAGAACAGTAGTCTCATGAGAGAGAGACTAAGAGAGAGAGATGGGTTGATGAAAAAAAAAGTGACACGTGACATGGAGAATAAAGTAATTACAAGAGGGGAGAGAGGGGAGTGTGCTCAGAGTTGAATCTGTGTGCAGATGTGTGTGAACACAAGAAAAATCAGGTAACCACCGGGTGGGGATGGGTCTGTGGGCACCTTTTTTAGTGAAACTGAGTGTGTGTGAGTGTGGGGGAGGTTATTTAGCTACAAGACAAGAGACATGGCGCCCTTTAGAGAGAGAGGGGGGTATTTGGGTCATGGGATATGATAGGAGAGAGAAAGAGGGGGTGGGGTATACTATTTTGGAAGATAGGGTAAGTTGCATGTGAGTTAGGGTGCATTAGTGGTGAGTTATAATGCATTATTGGTGAGAGGTGGGGTAGCTTGAGGGGAGAGAGAAAGGACAAAGGACAAAGGGAAGAGAGAGGGGGTTGACCTTTTGAGTGGAGGAGAGGAAAAGGGACACCCGGCGGGGCAACAGTGAAGAAAAAGGAGGCAAGGTGGGGATGGGCTACCCCGCAGGCATGAGGTGGCCTGTTTTACCTTTCTTATATATTTACATAATCATACTTTATTTTTTTCTTACTTTTTCCAATGCACTCCCTCCATAAGAGGGGGTTTTCATGGGGTGGGGACGAGAGAAGAGGGGTATGGGATCTTGGCTTGTGAAAAGCCCCGATCATTAACCCTCCCCTTTTGGCTAGAGGCATTCATGTCTCTAGCTCATCTGTTTGATCATTATCGTCGGAGGTGGTGGCTGATGGTGTGTCCTCATCTGGAATGTCAATTGGTGGAGCCTGGTCAAATCGAAGAAAATAAGGTTTAAGTCGCCAACCATTTACCCTGGTTTTATGAAGTTTTCCATCAGCCTCCATAAGCTGGTAGCTTCCATTGGCATACTTTTTCCTGATGATAAAAGGGCCTTCCCATCGGAGCAGGAGTTTCTTATCCTTGCGCGTGTCGAAGCGATTGTCGTAGCGGAGCACCAACATTCCTTTCTTCAATTTTTTTTTTCGGAGATGCTCGTTAAAGCTAAGCCGTCTATGCTCTGCTTGTGCTGCATAATAATTTATTGCTTCTTCTCTGTCCAGCTGCAGTCTTTCCAAGTTGATGATGTGATCTCTCAAATGCATGTTGGGTTGTTGAAGTTGGCTTGCCATTACTCTGAGACTTTGTAGTTGCACTTCAATGGGCAAGATTGCTTCCTTACCAAATACTAGATGATACGGTGTGAATCCCAAGGATGTACGAAATGAAGTTCTGTAGGCCCATAAAGCTGGTAGTAGATACTTATCCCAGTCTCCAGGATGATTGTTTACCTGCTTGGTAATAATTTTAGAAACCATTCCATTTACCTTTTCAACTAGGCCATTACATTGAGGGTAATATGGTGAAGAGTGCCTCATTGTAATGCCCAGTTTCTGCATTAATTCTCCTACCAAGTCTGCTCTGAAACCTGGCCTTCTATCAGAGATGATCTCTAAAGGTGTGCCAAACCTACAACATATGTGCTCGTAGATAAATTTAGCTACCTCTACCGCTGTGATTCTAGTGGTGGTTGTAGCCTCTGCCCATCTAGTCATGTAGTCGACCCCCATGATAATGTAGAATTTTCCTGAGTTGGCCCTAGGTAATGGCCCAATGGCATCGATACCCCATTTTTCAAATGGGCCATATGAGAGAATAGGTGTCTGTGGTTCAGGCATAAGTGACCTAGTGCCAGCCTTTTGACACAACTTACATGTTTTGCACCAGTGGTGTACATCACGGTTGAGGCTAGGCCATATGAAGCCTGCTTGCAAGATTTTCCTACTTGTTATGTCTAGGGCAAAGTGACCACCACAAACCCCGTCGTGACAGCTAGCAATTACTCCCGTGATTTCCTGAGAGAGAGGGACCTTCCTGAGTATTTGGTCCTTACCCTTACAGTACAAACCATCATTGATGAGTCGATACCTTGTGGCCTTCCGCGTCAGCCATCGCTTCTGTCCCTTTGTTAAATCTGATGGGCATTCCCCTATTTCCAAAAAATGCATGATGTCAGGCAAGGCATCACTTCCTTGAAATAGAGGGAGCTTTAGTTTTATTGCTCCAACCACCACTTCCTGTAGTCTTTCACTTGCTAGGGCATCTGCTTCTTGGTTTTGAGCCCTTGGGATATGGTGTATTTGAACTTCTTCAAACTTACCCAACAAGGTTTTTACACCACTTAAGTGAGTCCTTAAACTAGGATTCTTGCATGTCCATGCTCCATTTACTTGCCTTACCAGAAGTAGAGCATCCCCAAATACATTAAGGCGTTGTACACCTTGCGAGACGCACCATTGTAGACCCTTGGTTAGTGCTGCATACTCAGCTTCATTGTTAGAATGTGAATCTAACAATTGGCCCAACGAAAATACCTTTGTCCCTTTGTCATCAAAGACCACTATGCCTGCAGCTGCTTTGTCGGAAGCTCGCTTGTAGGCTCCATCAAAGTAGAGAGAGTATGGTCCTTCTACCATAGGTGGTACTGGAGGTAATCGGACTTCTCCTTCCTTAGATTGCTTCTCCTTCCTTTCAAAGACTTGGTAGGTCATAAGTCCCCCCAAACTTGCCCTTGTCGTGCTTTCTACCTGTACCGTGTAGTCAAACTCTTGCAGACGAACTAGCCATTTAGTAATTCTAGCAGACACATCCATGTGTTGTACAACATAGGAAAATAGTTCATCCATGGTTAGAATCACAAATTGCTTAGGCAAAAAATATGACCTAAACTTTGTAGTTGCAAATCTAAGAGCTAGGACTAAGTGTTCCACATGGGTGAAACCTTTCTCTCCTGCTGTCATCATTCAACTAGAGAAGTAGATTGGCCTCATGAAAGATGTCGTCGTATCCTTTTGGAGTAGCACAACCCCCAATGAGTCATCACCAACACTTGAGGTGACATAGAATTTTTCATCCCACTTAGGTGATGAGATAGTTGGCAGAGTGGCTAAGACCTCCTTTACCTTGTTGTAGTGATGTTCACTTTCCTCGTCCCAAGTGAAAGTTGATCTTTGAGCGAGTTGTTGCAGTGGTAGAACAAGTTGTGATAGTAGATGTATGAATCTACTTAAGTACCTCACCTTCTGTAGAAAAGAGACCAGTTGACGTGCGGTCGTTGGTGAAGGGCTATGAGTGCGGACACCTTACTTGGGTCGGCGTTGATACCTTTTGCTGAAATTTCATGGCCTAGTAGAATGAATTTACTCTCCCCAATGTGGCATTTGTCCACATTTAATTGCCCACCTAGGCTCTGCAACCTGGCCAAACCTTCATTTACCTTTTCTAAATGTGAAATACGGGAGCTATATATACAAAAATCATCAATGAACACTCTTATGGATGTTCCAAAGAACGGTTGAAAAACATATGTGACATATCTTTGGAATGTGGCAGGTGCATTTGTGAGACCAAATGGCATAACCCTGTATGCAAAACACCCCCATGGCGTGATAAAAGTGGTTTTTAGCTGATCTTCCAAGGCTATGCGTATTTGAAAGTATCCAAAATAACCATCACAGACGGTATAGCATTCAAAACCCGCTACTTCATTCAGAATTTCATCCAAGAAAGGGGAGGAAAGTGGTCTCTCTTTGTAGCTGCATTTAGTGGTTTGTAGTCAACACAGATCCTCCACTTACCATTCTTTTTAGGCGTCACCACTACGGGTGACACCCATTCTGAGTTTTCTACAGGATAGATGAATCCCACCTCCAGCAGTTTCCTTACCTCGGCCAAGAGTGCCTTTTCTTGTATGACCCCCAGTCGTCGTAGCTTTTGCACAACTGGTTTTACCCCTTCCTTCAGCTTAATATGATGTTCCACCACTGTAATGCCTGTGATTCTTTCATAGTTGTCAATGAACAGGTTAGGAAATCCCATCAACATTTGCAAAAAACTATCTTTCTCCTCAAGTGTTAATTCCGTAGACAACATACCCTTCAACCTACTTCCTCCTAGGCCAGGTGATTTGCTCTCCTCTTCATTGGGTTGCCCTTTTGGTGATGGATCACCAGTTGTGCTTACCCTTTGTGGATCCTTCATAATGATACCCATCACATCAATGGAACTGTCACTTTCGTCGGTGGATGTGGTCTCCTCCTCAGAACTGGAAGATTCGCTAGTGGTTTCATTTGCCGATGTTTCCAGATTCATTTGCTTCTGCTTGCCAATCCTCATGTCGTAGTAGATTGTCTCCCCTTTCTTACCGGTCATGCGTAGAAGGCCAGTACCCCAGTCCTGTTTTGCCTTCATGGCCATCAACCATGGCCTTCCCAAAATTAGTGGATAGCCCTCCCCCTTAGTAGGCATTACAAAAACATCTACCTCTACCTCAGTGTTGAAAGCTTTGATTTTCACGGCACTTACCACACCCACACACTTTACTTTTGCATTGTTTGCCATCTTTGCCTTGCATGGAGAAGGCCTGTCAACCTCGAGCCCTAATTGAAGCATCATAGCTTCGCTCATTACACAGATTTGTGCACCTCCATCAATGTAGGTGTTTCCAACCCTCTTTCCTTTTATGTTTACGTCGACAATTGGAAGGATGTCATCCATGTTGCATCCCGAAATTGCTCCGGCTACCTTTGTTTTGGAGCGTCTTGTACTTACCATTTTAGACCATTGTTGCCTTACTTTTGGTGCAAGATGTAGCAGCTGTGGCCATGTAATCTTCGGTCCTTGCTCTGCCACATCCAATGTTAGATCATAGGGCTTAGAACTTTATCCTAGCTGGAAGTCGGTGATGCCCAATTTCCATCGTGGCCTGGATGGCCTCTTGCTTGTTTCTCCTCTCATGCTTCTCTCATCATCTGATTGTGTAGCTTTCTCCCTCCTAGCTCTTTTCACAGTCATGGCTTCAAGTGGTTCTAAAAAGGTTACCTTCTCCTTACCCTTGTCCCTCTCCTTTGCTCTGGGTGGATCCACTACTATGGCTTTTCCTTTCTCTTCTAGCCTTATGATGTTTACAGGGCGATCAGGTGGTGGGGCTGGTGGAAGAGGTGGGATGGATGCTTGTAGTGGTGTCTGGGGTGGACGTAGAATTTGTATTGGTGGGGGTGGTGCTCGGGGTGGGGGTGTTCTTTCTCTAGGGGGTGACAATTGGTTCCTCCTACCTCCTCTATTATAGTTTTGTCGTGGTTTGGGACAGTAGTACATACCATGACCGTCTTCTCCGCAGTTGTAGCAATGATACTCCCTGTTTTGTCGTCGTGCTCTTCCAGGGTCTTGATCTCTTTCTTGACTCCTCCCTTGTTGTATTAAGTGGACATACAAATTCTGCAGTTGGTCAGTAATATGGGCCAACATATCTTGTTGGTCATCTCTTACCCCAAGAGCCGGTGGTGGTGGTGGAATGGTGGTTGTCGTAGTTGTTGGTCGACGCGATGTTCCTGATTCTGTTGACTCGGTTTCTTTGGCTTTCATTCGCAGCTTCTTGTCTTTAAGGCGAGCAATCTCAATGGCTAACTCGTACGTAGCCGGGAATCTACCTTTCACCTTCTCCTTGAGAAGCGGCCATAAGCCATGCGTGAACTAATCTTTTTTTAGGAAATCGGGTGCGGCTTCCCCCCTTGCCAGTGACTCAACCCACCGTTCCCACAAATCCACAAATTTGGACTCATAGGTGGCATATTCTAAAAGACCCTCCTGCTTCAAGTCTCTCAACTTGTCCCACAACTTTTCTGAAGTGGTACCTCCCCCAAAGCGCCTCTTAAAAGAGGTTTTTAAGGGTTCCCAGTCATCTTTGGTTGCTTGTGGAAGTGCATTGTACCATGATCTAGCTTCTAGCTTCATGAGATGCTTAAAGATTCTAACTCGGGATTCATCTGTATCTTTGTTGCTCACTACACATGCTACTTCAAAGTCATCTAGGAAGTTTGTTACCAAATCCTCCCCCTTCTTTCCTTTAAATGTTGGAAATGCTACACTTGCCATGATTACTGAGAGAGAGCTAGAAAGACACACTGCTTAACTTGCAAAAGTTTTTTTCTTCTTTACAAGGAGGCGTGTATACCCTCTTATACTAGGACATAGATTTAAACTTCAAACGGTACATTGCCTTGTACAAAAGGTAAGACAAATGGTTGATCTGATGCCAGAACCTCCAAAAATCGCTCCCCACCCGGCATGGTGTCAATGACGTGCTGGTAGTGAGCCTTCAAATCCAGTATTACCTTGATTGAGCGTACACATGTTGGTATGTGTGATCTGTCTTGAGGTAGGTTGTACTGATTCATGTGAAGCTTAGAGGTGCTTAGTCACTGTCCAAGCTTGTGGGAGAGGGTGGTGTTTTTTCCTGAAACAAACTCAGTAGATCCCTAGTTTCTCTAGTGAGAGTGTGAGCCAATGCTTACATTATCTGTGCTGCAGCATCAGGTGCGACTTGAAAACTGACTGTGATAATTATCTCAGTGACTTGAGTTACCCGATTCTCAAAGTAGAATAGTGTTGATTCTCTATTGTGTAGAGCTCCTTCCATTTTGTTGTTGTGGGTTGGTTGTAGGTTGCGGACATGGTTTCGACCTTCTCCTTCTTCTTCTTGGCACTTGGCCTATGTATATCCACTGGGTTTGGCGTGTTGGTTGCCTCTCCCACTGCAAATCGATTACCGTTACACCTGGCACTCGAGCTTCGATGGAGATGCGGAGTTCGTCTAGTTGTGCTTGGAGCTCTTCTTCTTCTGTCGTCCAATTAGCAAATCCTGCTAGCCATTCATCCATTCACAATAGTTTAAGGGTTTCACTCTTGTAAACTGAAGGGTTTCATGAAAAGATCCTAAGTGGGGGCACCAAATGACGGGAGCAAAGCGAACCCCGAACCCCCGACGGCCTCTAAAACACCGGGGACCGAATGGCGCGCCTTGAGCCTGTCATGGTAAAGCAAACAGGGGGCACCACCTAGCTTCAGCGGCTAGGACGCAAACAACACACCACCATAACAAAGTTTTCATCCAAGAGAGATGGATGCTTGGGAGTAATGATGAAGAGGAAAGGGAATGAGATCAAGTGAGAGAGAGAGAGAGAGAGAGAGAGAGAGAGAGAGAGAGAGTGAGGGAGGGGGTATAGCGGCTTAGTACTTAGGCACCACAAAAGGATAGCGAATCCGCACACCCTTCACACATACACAAGCTCACTCCAAAACACAAGACTAGGTGGCGATTCCGCACACCTCACATGGGCAAAACATTGCAAGAAAACATACTCACAAAACCTCAAGCTTTATTTAGAGAATAAGGCGATGAAATGGGGAGCATAGGGTAGGGGAATGAGAAGGGAGAGAGTGGTAGAGCACATGGCGGATAGGTGGGAGTTGATGGCGAAGACTCGCACGACGATTATGGCCATCATCCTTCATTTAGTTGCCCTTCATCTTCCATAGCCAAGGGTGTAGAGGTCATGCTCAAGACAAGCATGGTGATTGCGGTGATGGTGATGGTGTGTGTGTGTGTGTGTGTGTGTGTGTGTGCACTAGGCACACACAGTGCATAGTGTGTTCTTTGGTGATGTTGTGTGTTTTTGTGTGATGGTGACCCCTCTTTATATAGGGGAGGAGGGGGGGAGAAATTCTAGAATTTAGAAATGAAGAAATCATTATCTACATAGGCCATGTGACTGTGGGCCCCACTTGTCTGGCTGTGTGTATATGTGCCAGAACAGCAGTCTCATGAGAGAGAGACTAAGAGAGAGAGATGGGTTGATGAAAAAAAAGTGAGAGGTGACATGGAGAATAAATTAATTACAAGAGGGGAGAGAGGGGAGTGTGCTCAGAGGTGAATTTGTGTGCAGATGTGTGTGAACACAAGAAAAATCAGGTAACCACCGGGTGGGGATGGGTCTGTGGGCACCTTTTTCAGTGAAACTAAGTGTGTGTGAGTATGGGGGAGGTTATTTAGCTACAATACAAGAGACATGGTGCCCTTTAGAGAGAGAGGGGGGTATTTGGGTCATGGGATATAATAGGAGAGAGAAAGAGGGGGTGGGGTATACTATTTTGGAAGATAGGGTAAGTTGCATGTGAGTTAGGGTGCATTATTGGTGAGAGATGGGGTAGCTTGAGGGGAGAGAGAAAGGAGAAAGGATAAAGGGAAGAGAGAGGGGGTTGACCTTTTGAGTGGAGGAGAGGAAAAGGGACACCCGGCGGGGCAACAGTGAAGAAAAAGGAGGCAAGGTGGGGATGGGCTACCCCGCAGGCATGAGGTGGCCTATTTTACCTTTCTTATATATTTACATAATCATACTTTATTTTTTTCTTACTTTTTCCAATGCACTCCCTCCATAAGAGGGGGTTTTCATGGGGTGGGGACGAGAGAAGAGGGGTATGGGAGCTTGGCTTGTGAAAAGCCCCCATCACAACCACACCCAAAAACATCAAAAATCAAGGAAATCAGGCCTCTTGGGTAAAACTAGCCTTACAGACCCAAAAACTGTAAAATCTTGACTTTTGGTGATCCAAATGCAAAAAGACTTGGGGGATAGCTCTAAAACATCAGTGTCTACAAGCATGCCAAATTTGGTTTAATTTGGGCTCCAAACTACGATCGTGATCGGTGTACCTTAGTGCCAGATTTTGACCAGACTTTACCTGTGGGCTCCCCAAGTGTATACAAACATAAAAGTCTAAAGGACCCAGGGTCAAAAACCACAAAAAATAGGTCAAAACCACTAAATAAAGATCCGAGTAAAAAACTGCTAAACTGGCATAGAAATTGACTTTCAGTAGACCAAAACACATCAAAACTGAGAAGAAAGCATACAGAGGGATAGCCTGTACACAGGACAATCCCAAATAGCTTTCATTTCCCAAAACAAACATCAAGATCAAGTCAAACTGATAAAATTCGAAAAACAGGCACTTCCAACCAAGAAATGGTAGAAACTTGACTTTTTTGAGTCCAAATACAAAAGTGTTTGGCAGGTAGTCTTATAATAGCCTAGCGAACAAGCTGGTGAAGTTTCATCCAATTTGGGCTCCAAAGTACGATCGCGATCGGTGTACTTCAATGCCAGACTTTGACCAGACTTTACCTACACATACTAGGAGTTTTCAAAATTCAAAAAAAATCACCAAAATAGCCAAAAACAGCAGACACTCAGGAAACCACTGCAGCAAACCAAGATCTGGTGAAAACATGACTTTTTCTTGTCCAAATTCAAAATGATTTGGGGAGTAGATTTTACACATCATTGTCTACCATATCCACAAGTTTCATCCAATTTGGGCTCAAAAGTACGATCGCGATCGGTGTACCATACTGACATTTTGAGTTGAGACTTGGTGAGTAGGTAGTTGATAACTAGACAAACAACTTTCTCAAAAGAACCAGGGTCAAAAAACCAAAAGACAGTTGTGAAATAGGGCAAACACTGATCACTGATCCTTCATACCAAAATTTTGAGAAAATTCAAGTTTTTGTGATCCAAATGTAAAGTGGGTTTGGGAATAGACTATTCATACCCATGTCTATCAACTCCTAAAATTTCATGCAAAAAGGAGCTGGAACTACGATCGCGATCGGTGTACCCCAGTGACATTTTGGACTAAAATTTTTTGAGTAGGTAGCTGACATCTAGTGCAACATATTTTCCAAAAGGAGCAAGGTCAAAAAAGAAAAAGAAAGTGGTCAAAAGTCCCATTTACACAATCAAGCCAATAACCGCAGAACCACCTGGGATTTGGGTTTTCATTGGTCAAAACATCTCCAAATTCAAAAATACAGAGACACTTGGTATCAGGAGATCAAGGGCTAGCTACTGTGCAAAAATCTTCAAAATCTGTGACATAGGGTCAACGATCGCGATCGGTGTACCTCTACACAGTGGGGGGATCTGACTTCATAAGTTTGTAGACCTACTTGAGTACATCCCAAATCTCAAGTTTGAGTGAAAAATACCCTCTGGAAGCCAAGATACAAGCCAAAGTTCCTGTGTCCTGATTCTGAAACTGTTTTGAATGCTGTTTCAAGTGCAGTTCACCAAAAGTGCTCTAACTTTTGATAGACAACTCCAAACTGAGTCAGGTATAGCTAGGAAGAAAGCTTGTGGGCAATAGCACACACCTAGACCAAACTGAATTTTACTAGGTTTCCTAAATCCAAACTTTTAGGGTACCCAGAACCAATTTCCAGAGACCAAAAAGTCACAAATTCCTGACTTTTTAGAGACTTGACCAGGGGCAAAAAGGGATTGTGTGCACTAAGCCAAGGTGTTCTTATCAAGGACCATCTTGAATCAGCCGGCCAAAGTTTTTGATTTTCATACACAGTATGAGGGATTTGGCTTAACCTTGGAAGGGATAGCATTGAATTGGTTCCAACCGTTGGACAAAAATGCCTTCTCACGCGTTGAACAATTGTTGCAAGAATTTGTTGTGGAGTTCTCTAAAAGGGGAATCAAGCATAACACAGTGTCCCAAATCTATGTATTCAAGAAAAAAGAAGATGAGAGAGTGAAGGAAGCATCGCTACGCTTCAAACAATATATAGAGAGATGTCCGAAACGTGAGCTACCACAGGATGAAAGATTATCAATTCTCTTCATAGAGGGTTTGATAAATGAAACTCTCAAGAAAGATTTGCACTTAAAAGGATGTATTTCCTTTGAACAAGTCACGAGAGAAGCGTTATACCTAGTTGACAATTGTAAAGCCTATGGCGATGAAATTGGTGATACAAAGATCACTATGGATAATGCTCCTTTAGCATCTAGTGAAACCAACACAAGACAATTGGTTATGTCTCAATTAATGACCAACCTAGATGAGCTAGCAGCGCAAGTAGCACAACGAATAAAATGGTGTGCAATTGAGAAAAAATGGACCAATCATGAGATGAGTGAGTTCTACTATAATCAAACCTACACGAGGGGGAACACTATTTGGACATCAAATAGAAAAACAAATGCCTTTACCAAATCATCCATTATTTCAAAATAGGGTTGTATCAAGGGCTTTACAAAGAGCTGAGGTATCACAACCTAAGCTAGGGAAAGAACCTATGAGAAAACTCTATTCATTGAATGAGGACACTCTGATGTTCATAGCCAATCAAGACCGTAGACCAGAGACCATTATGGCTAAGCAAGGACAACCATTGATTGTGCCACCAGTGACTCAACAAGATGGACCATGCTACAAGTGTGGAGGTAATCATTGGGCCAAGAATTGTTCTCTTGTAGAGATAATTGGATATTGTTTGGAGTATGCCATTACACACGTTGTTCCTAATTGTCCAAAACACCCAAACAAACAGGGGAAAACAACAATGAATGTTGTGGGAGTGTTACCTTCTCCAAGTGGATCAGAGGCAGAACCCAAAATTCCTGTGAAGGTAGTGACTAGAGCCCAAGCAAAAGAAAATGCTGAGGACCAAGCTAATGAGGAGAAAGATCAACAACCCAAACAAGGGGAAACAACTAGTGTGTCAGTGAGGACTGGGAGAAAATCTTGGAAAGCCAAAAGAGACAGAATTAAAACAAAAACAATTACAAATCAAACTGCACTACAAACAGAATTACAAGAGACAAAGGAGCAGTTAAAACAAGAACGGGAAAACAAAACGGTGGTGAGCGATAAGAAACCAAGGAAGGCGTCTTCTGGAGGATCTGTGTTGGTAGACAAAGTCCTAGAGCCATTAGATGCTGCACTGGAAGCATATGAGGCTAGATTGAAACCCAACCAAACCCTAGAGCAACGAGGGATGAAATATCCTCATGCTGAGGTAGAGACTGAGAGGTTGAAAATGTGTAAGGAATTGGTAAAAACTGCACAGGCAATGATGGAGCCTGAACCACCAATTCCACCTCCAGAAACAAAACCAAAAAGTGTTGGATTTGAAATGCCTAAGGCAAAGGTTGTTGAAACATTAACTCAAAGAAACATTGAGCTAGAATCACAAAAGGATATCCAAGCAAAGACTGCAACACAAGAAACCAACAACCTAGAAATTCAACTAGATGATCAAGTAGTGGCCAACACCACTAATGATGCAAGGTCAAGATCACAATTTATGGCACCTATCCCAGAGATAGATGAGCCATGGCCAAATGAATTGTGGGAAGAAATTAGAAGTGCAAAAGATGAAAGTGCGACTTTCCAATCTGCACCCATAATTGAGGTCAATACAGGGAATGAAGTCTATCAGGGAGACATTCAATCTCTAAACGGAGATGCAGGGACGGAAGTTTCAATTGAAAGCAAACCAGAGTCCTTGAAGACCTTACCCTCATACATAGGAGAACATGAGGCAGACTCAAAGACCAAAGTGGTGCCATCTCAGAGGAGAGCCATATCCAAGATGATGGATACAAAGAGTATGCAAGAGTTGATGTCAGCTCCAATATAGTGCACCATTACTCTATCTGAACTGCTTAAGATTAGACCACATGTATGGGATGAAGTAGGCAACAATTTGGGGAAGATGGGATTAAAGATACCTCTTCAAGATCTACCCTCAAATGAACAATCAAACAAAACTCAACAAGAAAGTGCAAACGCTAAACCTGTGCCAATAAACAAGGTGGGGGAATATTGCGAAGCAGAAGAAGGAAACACAGTCATACCTGTGGAATACAAAGGAGTTTAAACATTGGCTATACTTCATAGTGGGGCTGGAGTAGCCATAGCCACCACTACAAGAGGCTATTCATATTAGCGACGCTCAAAAAAAATTTCCCGGCGTCGCTATGAGCATCGCAAATTTACAAGTAAATTTGCGACGCTTATAGCAACGCCGGCTGGGCTAAAAAAATAACAGAGAGCGCCCAAAAACCCAGATCTCAGACCTGAGTTTTTCGGCGCCCTCAAGCAAGAGCAAGTAACGCTCTCCCTCTCTCTCTCTCTCTCTCTCTCTTTCTTCTCCACACACACGCACATACACACACACACACACACGAGGAGAGGAAGGAGAGCCAGGTATGCTCCTTTCCTCTCCTCACTCTCATGTTCCCTTCCCCTCTTTCTCTCTCCCTCTCTCTCTCTCTCTCTCTCTCTCACACACACACACACACACACACACACACACATAGTGTTTTTGAGAGAGAGAGAGAGAGAGAGAGAGAGAGAGAGAGAGAGAGAGAGAAAGAGTACAAATATAAACAAAAACGCACACACACATACATAAACAAAGAATGCACACACACATTGAGAGAGGAAAAGAGAGAGAGAGCATGCATAAACAAAAAACGCACACATTGAGAGAGGAAAAGAGAGAGAGAACATGCATAAACAAAAAACGCACACATTGAGAGAGGAAAAGAGAGAGAAAACATGCATAAACAAAAAAACGCACACACATTGAGAGAGAAAGAGAGAGAAACTAACTTAACGTCGTAGGAAACCAATTAAAATTAAAAGACCTAAAGATCTAGCCGACGAGGAGTTGAACTCAAGACCTATTATTCAAGAGGGAAATGGCATAACCAATCTATCATACTTGGCATGGGTGATAGAAAGGTTATACCATTTATCTCTTTTTATTGGCACACACATCCACACACGCGCACACACACAAGAAGAAGAGAGTTATAACGTCGTAGGAAACTATCCTAAAAGACGTTAAAGATTAGGTTAGATGTAGACTTACGTTAAATTAGATTTAGGTTTATTTAAGCTAAATTAGATTAGATTTAGGTTTATTTTTAGTTAGATTTACGTTTATTTACGCTAGATTTAGATTTACGTTATATTAGATTAGATTTAGGTCTCCATAGACTGCGATGCCTGCATGAAGCGGGTGAAGAAAGCCCTCAATGGAATATAGGGTATTTCTGCCTTCACTCATGGTGGGCTCCGTCGATCCAAAAGTACTGATGAAATGTCTTCAGAAGATAGGGAAGAAGGTGGATCTTCAGGGCGGCAAGAGTCACTACATCCCCGACAATGACCATCTAGACAACCTCTAGTCATTCAACAACAACTTCAAAGTTAGTAACAAGAGCAAGAACGGTCCAAAGGGCCAATTGCTGTCGTCAGATGTGGATGGAGATGAGGCAGCGTCACCGCCGGAAGTTAACTCTCACATCTTTAGTGATGAGAATGCCAACTCTTGCCGAGTTATGTGAAAAATAAGTTTTAAGGTTCTTATAATCCCTGTTAGTTTAGTTCTTTGTTTTTAATATAACATAATTTACGTTAGATTTAGATTTATGTTATATTAGATTAGACTTAGGTTTATTTAGGTTTACCCACACACACACACACACACACACAAGAAGAAGAGAGTTTTAACGTCATAGGAAACTATCCCAAAAGACGTTAAAGATTAGGTTAGATGTAGACTTACGTTAAATTAGATTTAGGTTTATTTTTAGTTAGATTTACGTTTATTTAGATTTACGCTTATTTACGTTAGATCGAGTCCACGCAAGAATTACTTACGGTTTAGGGTTTAGAGTTAGACGAACAGTGAAAAGATCTACTGTGAAAAGATGTTAAGATGTTGTGAAGTGCTACAGCTAGAGAAGAGGCAAAGGGGTTTTGTCCACTACATGCAGTATCATGTAGACGTGGGTCTGTAGATTTCTTGTACCCACAAATATAGGTATTGACCAATAAAGACGAGATTATAACCCGGTGGTTCTGATCTCCGTGCACCTCTAGACCGAGGTGTGCGGGGATTGGACATGACTAGAGAATGTGAGGTAGAGAGAGAGAGAGAGAGAGAGAGAGAGAGAGAGAGAGAGAGAGAGAAGACGAAGAATGCCAATAGAATATTAAATTTTTTGTCCAAGCTATAAGATTTTTATCCTCATTATGAGTAGTGACGAGGATGTGGGACCGTCCAACCGAAACACCTATCTCTCAACGAGGGTCTTATGTCCTTGTAATCAATGCAACCATGCTGTGCGACGGACAAGACGTGTTTCTTTGCAGCACGTTCGCGAATTCGGTGAGTTCGATCCATCTATTATAGATCGAGTTGTTGCCAATTATAACTCGTCGGACTCTGACGCTGGCCAACAAGCAGCAATCTTGCAACCCAATAGATGTGTTCGCAGGCGCTTTGGTCAAGCAACATATGTGAGGCCACAAGATGTAGCCTCTGACAGCTCGGGGGATGATCATGCAGAGCACATTCCCAACAAGGCAATGTTTGAGCCCGAGATTGATGAAATGATCGAGACGATCATGGATTCAGAAAGGCTTATCTATGATGATATGAAAAGTGAAGCCGATACGCCATTGTATAATGGAGCACGTATGTCTAGATTGAAAGCACTCCTGGTGATGGGGGCTTTTCACAAGCCAGGCTCCCATACCCCTCTTCTCTCTTCCCCACCCCATGGAAACCCCCTCTTAGGGAGGGAGTGATAAAAGGCATTTGAAAAAAGTAAGAAAAAAATAAAGTATGATTATGTAAATATATGAGAAAGGTAAAATTGGCCACCTCATGCCTGCGGGGCAGCCCATCCCCACCCTGCCTCCTTTTTCTTCACTGTTGCCCCACCGTGTGTCCCTTTTCCTCTCCTCCACTCAAAAGGTCAACCTCCTCTCTCTTTCCCTTGTCCTTTCTCCTTTCTCTCTCCCCTGAAGCTACCCCACCCCCTGTCCTTACCAATAATGCACCCTAACTCACATGCCACCTCTCCTATCTTCCAAAACAGTATACCCCACCCCCCCTTTTCTCTCTCCTACACTCTCCCATGATCCAAATACCCACCTCTCTCTCTAAAATTCGAAATCTCTCTTCTCTTGTAGCCAGATGGCCTCCCCCACACTCACACACACTCAATTTCACTAAAAGAGGTGCCCACAGACCCATCCCCACCCGGTGGTTACCTGATTTTTCTTGTGTTCACACACATCTGCACACAGATTCACCTCTGAACACACTCCTCTCTCTCCCCTCTTGTAATTACTTTATTCTCCATGTCACCTCTCACTTTTTTTCATCAACCCATCTCTCTCTCTTAGTCTCTCTCTCATGAGACTGCTGTTCTGGCACATATACACACAACCAGACAAGTGGGGCCCACAGTCACATGGCCTGTGTAGATAATGATTTCTTCATTTCTAAATTCTAGAATTTCTCCCCCCTCCTACCCTATATAAAGAGGGTTCACCATCACACTAAACACACACACACCATCACCAAAGAGTACACTATGCACTGTGTGAGCCTAGTGCACACACACACACCCACACCATCACCATCACCATCACCATCACCGCAATCACCATGCTAGTCTTGAGCATGACCTCTACACCCTTAGGCTATTGAAGATGAAGGGAAACTAAATGAAGGATGATGGCCATAACCCTCGTGCGAGTCTTCGCCATCAACTCCCACCTATCCACCATGTGCTCTACCACTCTCTCCCTTCTCATTCACCTACCCTATGCTCCCCATTTCATCGCCTTATTCTCTAAATAAAGCTTGAGGTTTTGTGAGTATGTTTTCTTGCAATGTTTTGCCCATGTGAGGTGTGCGGAATCGCCACCTAGTCTTGTGTTTGGAGTGAGCTTGTGTATGTGTGAAGGGTGTGCGGATTCGCCATCCTTTTGTGGTGCCTAAGTACTAAGCCGCTATATCCCCTCCCTCACTCTCTCTCTCTCTCTCACTCTCTCTCACTTGATCTCATTCCCTTTCCTCTTCATCATTACTCCGAAGCATCCATCTCTCTTGGATGAAAACTTTGTTATGGTGGTGTGTTGTTTGCGTCCTAGCCGCTGAAGCTAGGTGGTGCCCCTTGTTTGCTTTACCATGACAGGCTCGAGGCGCGCCATTCGGTCCCCGGTGTTTTAGAGGCCGTCGGGGGTTCGGGGTTCGCTTTGCTCCCGTCATTTGGTGCTACTGCCAGGCTGCAGTGTCGTCAGGATTCAAGAGGTAAATTCTCCATCTCGTGTTGCTCGTTCTAACTATAAATTGAGAGCATCAGGTGGGAGGTCGGTGAAGTGCCATCAGTGTTGTCAACCAAGGCACACTGTCAATGAGTGCCAGCAACGAAGGCAGCGAAAGGGCTGAAGTCATCTACATCGACATTCATCGCAAAGAAGTCATTCACATCAAGGAAGGGAAGCAAACGGTGAGACCTCTTTTCCCTAAAGAAACTACAGTCAAAGTTATAACTCCAAAGTGGCCTAAAGGGGCTGCTCGAGCCAAAGGCAAGGAGAGGATAAGCCAGTCTGGAAACACATGACCCCAAAGGTAGAAGCATCTGGCCAAGCAAGTGCTTCAAGCTCAGAAAGCTGGGTTGTACCCAGTTTGCCAAAGAGGAAGTCATCCGAAGCTAAGCGGCGAAAGGTCGCCTACCAATTTTCACGACGCATGCGAGTGCTACCAATCCACTTCGACAATCCGGAAGAAGAAGTGGTAAGAAGATTCCCATGTCCTAGAGAAGAGTGGTTCGGCTACTGCTCTCGCTGTTTTGGAAAGAGAGTGGAGGATCTTCCTCCTCTCCCTGTACAACTTATCCTGAAGAAGCTCTCTACCACGGGAGAAACCCAGTGGGCTGGGGACAAGTTGCAACTGAATGGAGTAGAATTCATGCAACACGCCGACTAAGGAAATTACCTGCAATTGTTGTTAGCCAAGAGGTTGGGAGTGGTCAGACGCGTCGCCATCACCCCGTACGTGCTAAGCAACGAAGGAAAGGTAGAGCCCATGAAAGGCGACGACCTCTTGTGGATGTGCCAACTCATCAACACTGGCACGATAAGAGTATAAGTAAGTATTTCATCCTTTGTGCATGATGGAAAACGGGCCAACGGCATTCCCGTTCAGATTCTTGCAGCATATGCATGTGAATATCTATGTAGATAGGAAAGTCTTCTACCAACAGAAGATCGTACACCTATTCGGTGCGGAGGTACTAGGAGAAATCCTCAATTCTCCGAACCCTATCATTCTCCCCATATTAGATTACCATCATTCCTTTAATGTTTCTATCTTTATCTTGTTTTAACCTATCCACAACCCTTGTAAAAAGGCTGCTATGAGCCGCACTGTTAATGTAATGTAAAAAAAAAAGAAAAAAAGAAAAAAAGAGGTTTGTAATTTCCTGAGTCACTACCATGGCAAGTATTTCTTTCCCCACGTTCAGTGGAAAGAAGGGAGAGGATCTCACCACCGACTTTTTGGATGATTTCGACATTTCTTGTATCGTCTCCAACAAAGATGACGATGCTTCACGACTTAGAATTTTTCCTCTACTGATGAAAGTAGAGGCCAAGTCCTGGTATAATGCATTTCCCCAGGCCACCAAGAATGCATGGGATGTGTTAATGGCTACTTTTGTAAAGAGGTTTGGTGGAGGCACAACCTCGGAGAGGCTATGGCAGTTATTGACAGAATTAAAGCAGGGAGGCCTACTGGAGTATGCCACCTACGAGTCCAAATTTGTGGACTTATGGGAGAGATGGGTTGCCTCGCTGGAGGAAGGTGAAGGAGCGCCTAATTTCCTAAAGAAGGACCGTTTCATTGATGGTCTATGGTCGTTGCTTAGAGAGAAGGTGAAGGGAAGGTTTCTTGCAACATATGAGTTGGCAGTCAAAGTAGCCCGTCTTAAAGACAAGAAGCTACGCATGCAAGCAAGAGTAAACGAGTCAGAGGAAACAAGCTCGATACAACCAACCCCAGTGACTGAAACAGCCAATCATAGAGTCCAACCACAGGAGGCATCAGAAGAGAAAGACCTGCTGAGTCGCATCACCACCCAACTAGAGAGTTTATCTGTGCATCTGGTGCAGCAAGGGCATACACCTGGAAGGAACCCAGAACAAGGAAGAGGACAACGAAGGCAGAACCCAGAGTACCATTGTTACAAATACGGGGAAGATGGCCGTGGAATGTACTACTGCCCACACTCGAGGAGGCAAAATTTCAATAGAGGGGGGAGACAGAATCAGATCTCTCCACCAAGAGCAAGACCACCGCCACTCGGGCAACCAATCCCACCTGTTCAAATCACACCACCAGCGGTGCAACCACAGCTGGCCACACCAATTCGACGCCAGTCACCAATGCAACCACCACCACAATCACCACTTACAATCATCCTACGCTCACCATCAATTGGTACCCGCACACCAAGTATCATTGGTCTTGCAGAAGAGGTCAAGATGAAGGTAACCGAAGAAGGATCAAGCGAGAAGTTTATTCAAAGAACTGAAGCAGTGGAACAAGAGGTTAAAGAATCAAAAGATGCTACCCAGGTGGGGGAGGTAAGTCAAGAAAATTGTGTTACAAATGTGAGTACATCTTGAACCTTGAATGAAATAGGCACCAAAGCGATCAATCAACAACATTGGGCAGTAAGGGTAAGAAGGTGTAAAGTCTTGATTAGTCCTCGTCAGAGTAAGAGGAATGCAAAGGGCATGAAAGATACAAGAGAAGAGGAAGACCAGCCTGCTAGCAAGGCTTTGCAGAAGGTGGACAACATATCAAGCAAAGGGGAGGGCTTTGAAAACGGAAGCCTGTGCACCACCATGGACCCAGGACAATGTAGCAAGCTAAAGGAATCTTGCATCAAGGCAGTTTCACTTAAGGACCATAACAAAGAGGTAAGTATGAATGAAGGTTTGGAGTTGGCTATTGCTCCAGAGGCTTGGCAGCCGAGAAAGACTTTATTGTGTAGTGTTATAGACTTAGAGATGGGTAATGCCTCTAGTCTACTGAAGGGTGTTATAAACTTGGAGATGGGTAATGCCTCCAGTTTATGTGAGGATGTTCATAGTAAGTTTGATGATCAATATGTTGCCAACCTTTTAAGGATGTTCCAAACTCCTCCACAACACAGCATTGTGTTTGCATGGGATGCATCAGACCTATGGCTATGGCTAGCCGCTATAACATATAGAGAGAAGATCAGCATGGAGATAAGAGCAAAGGAGCCATGGATAGACAAAAGCCTGATAGAATGCAAGAATGAAGACCTCATTCGCAATTTGGTACAATTTTTTACAAATAGTGCATCCTCTCTTTGGAGAAAGGTAAGTGGATTACGCTTGAATTTAAGCCGCAAGGTAGGTGGCTTGCTATTAGCATCAGTAAAGGAAGCTGACATGTTTGAGCACACCCAAAAGAAGCATGATATGCTCGCAGTTTTTTCTAGTCATGACAGTAATCAGGATTCTGAAGAAAACTTGAGCTCACCACACCAACAAGGCGGCCATATGTGGTGGATTCTTGGTACACTCTTGGGAATCATAATTTTCAGTTCTGTCTTTACAGGAGCCAAGATGCTCATTTCCCCTCTCGCTACTGGTGGTTACAAATTTGGTCCAATTTGGCATGCAAATTTTATTATTCGGACACTGCAAACAATGATCCTATTTTTCACTTGGGATCTAGGAGGACACTGGCACAAAGTTCTGGAAGCCATGGGCTTCCCGTTTAATCAACCGACACTATTCCAAGGAACAGCCTATCACCCGGACCTGTTACAGATTCATGAATATCCCAGAAATCTCACCAATGGTCAAATGGAATGGCTAGTTCAAAAGGCAACTCGATATTGGCTCCTACAGCTAAGCGGAAGAAGAATCATAGTCAGCGCTAGAAGCATGAATGCGTCTAGCCAAAAGGGGAGGGCTAATGATGGGGGATTTTCACAAGCCAGGCTCCCATACCCCTCTTCTCTCTTCCCCACCCCATGGAAACCCCCTCTTAGGGAGGGAGTGATAAAAGGCATTTGAAAAAAGTAAGAAAAAAATAAAGTATGATTATGTAAATATATGAGAAAGGTAAAATTGGCCACCTCATGCCTGCGGGGCAGCCCATCCCCACCCTGCCTCCTTTTTCTTCACTGTTGCCCCACCGTGTGTCCCTTTTCCTCTCCTCCACTCAAAAGGTCAACCCCCTCTCTCTTTCCCTTGTCCTTTCTCCTTTCTCTCTCCCCTGAAGCTACCCCACCCCTTGTCCTTACCAATAATGCACCCTAACTCACATGCCACCTCTCCTATCTTCCAAAACAGTATACCCCACCCCCCCTTTTCTCTCTCCTACACTCTCCCATGATCCAAATACCCCCCCTCTCTCTAAAATTCGAAATCTCTCTTGTCTTGTAGCCAGATGGCCTCCCCCACACTCACACACACTCAGTTTCACTAAAAAAGGTGCCCACAGACCCATCCCCACCCGGTGGTTACCTGATTTTTCTTGTGTTCACACACATCTGCACACAGATTCACCTCTGAACACACTCCTCTCTCTCCCCTCTTGTAATTACTTTATTCTCCATGTCACCTCTCACTTTTTTTCATCAACCCATCTCTCTCTCTTAGTCTCTCTCTCATGAGACTGCTGTTCTGGCACATATACACACAGCCAGACAAGTGGGGCCCACAGTCACATGGCCTGTGTAGATAATGATTTCTTCATTTCTAAATTCTAGAATTTCTCCCCCCTCCTACCCTATATAAAGAGGGTTCACCATCACACTAAACACACACACACACCATCACCAAAGAGTACACTATGCACTGTGTGAGCCTAGTGCACACACACACACACACACCCACACCATCACCATCACCATCACCGCAATCACCATGCTAGTCTTGAGCATGACCTCTACACCCTTGGGCTATTGAAGATGAAGGGAAACTAAATGAAGGATGATGGCCATAACCCTCGTGCGAGTCTTCGCCATCAACTCCCACCTATCCACCATGTGCTCTACCACTCTCTCCCTTCTCATTCCCCTACCCTATGCTCCCCATTTCATCGCCTTATTCTCTAAATAAAGCTTGAGGTTTTGTGAGTATGTTTTCTTGCAATGTTTTGCCCATGTGAGGTGTGCGGAATCGCCACCTAGTCTTGTGTTTGGAGTGAGCTTGTGTATGTGTGAAGGGTGTGCGGATTCGCCATCCTTTTGTGGTGCCTAAGTACTAAGCCGCTATATCCCCTCCCTCACTCTCTCTCTCTCTCTCACTCTCTCTCACTTGATCTCATTCCCTTTCCTCTTCATCATTACTCCGAAGCATCCATCTCTCTTGGATGAAAACTTTGTTATGGTGGTGTGTTGTTTGCGTCCTAGCCGCTGAAGCTAGGTGGTGCCCCTTGTTTGCTTTACCATGACAGGCTCGAGGCGCGCCATTCGGTCCCCGGTGTTTTAGAGGCCGTCGGGGGTTCGGGGTTTGCTTTGCTCCCGTCACTGGTTCTTCTCAACATGCAGGCAAAGTTTGGATGGAGTGACACTAGCGTCACAGCGCTTTTCAGGTGATCTATTACAATTAGTTTACTTTAATAGAACTCTAAATGTATAATGATCTGATAGATTTTCACACGACTGTATCGTATTTTTATGTTGTGTAGATTGCTTAAAGAGCACATACTACCAGCTGACAATGTGATGCCAGAGTCCCGAGATGAAGCAAGAAAGATTTTGCAAAACTTGGGGATGGATTACAATTCTATCCACGCTTGTCCTAATGACTGCATTCTTTTCAGAGGGGAATACATAGACATGGAGAAGTGTCCGAAATGTGATTCCGAAAGATATCGAGTAGATCTCCACGAGACAAAAATTCCACAAAAGGTTTTGCGACATTTTCCTCTCCTTCCTCGCATCAAGCATTTCTTCGAATGTAAGTCCATGGCCGCCCTAGCATCATGGCATGAGGAGAGTAAATCTTCGGATGGTGTGCTACGAATTCCTACAGATTGCGCAGCCTGGAAACATATAGATGGAACATGGTCGGAGGGAAGCTCGAAATTTGCGCTTAGGCCTGTCTATGGATGGCGTAAATCCATTTGGTCAAAGATCAACATCTTACAGTGTATGGCCCGTTGTCATCGTCAACTACAACATTCCCCCGTGGTTGACTACGAAGAAGGGGCACCTATGGCTAAGCTTGATTGTGCCAGGGCGATATAAAGTGGAGAATATGGATGTGTATCTTCGTCCACTATTGGAAGAGCTACAACAATTGTGGATTGGCATAGAGGTGGTGGATATGAGCCGACACACAGGACGACGGAATTCTTTGATCAGAGGCATTCTAATGTGGACCATGCATAACTATCCCAGGCTAACAGAATGCTCAGGTGATCTATTGACACTCCTCACTCAGACACTGTAAATCTTGTTTTTTCCCATAGTTGATCTATTATCATGTGTATACATGCAGGGCTTCAAACAAGCGGATACAGAGCATGTGTCACATGTGGACCTAGACTGAATGCACGTAGGGCGCCCTCACTGAAGAAGAAAATCTACGAAGGTCATCAAGCGTATCTTCCAGAGAATCATGTGTTACACGATGGCTTTTTGGGAAGAGAGCCACCAAGGATGTCTACACAAGCATGGTTAGAGCAGAAGGAGATGTGCGATGACGGATTGCCTCCAGGGATGAAGAGACTATCTCTATGGTACGAGTTACCATACTGGCCCCGACTCATGATCAATCACTTGCTCGATCCAATGCACATATTCAAGAATGTGGGTAATCTACTATGGGACCATCTGACCGGCAAGAAAGATACTTTGGGAGCCAGAGTTGACCTTAGAAATGTGGATCGTATGGAGAAATATTGGCCGCATACACCGTCTGATGGATCGATAAAACTTCCTTAAGCACCATGGATTTTCACAGGAGCCCAAGAACGCAAAGTAAAAGAGACCATTCGATCTTTGCGGACCCCCACTGGCATAATGCACTCGCTCCGAACGTGTTTTACTAAAGAAGGAAAGCTTACCGGTTTGAAGTCACACGATTGGTATAAAATGTGTCAGGTACGTTCATAGTGGACTTTAATATCATTGCATAAAATGTGGACTTTAATATCATTGCTGCACATACTTTACAGTTTATTTTACCGGTTGCCATTGAGGGATGTTTGTCTCTCGACATCCGTAACACAATCTACAAACTTGCAAAGCTGGTGCAATGGATCTCACAAAAGGAGATCAACGTAGACTCCATACCATTCGCCAAACTCAATGCTACGGAGCTTGTGTGCATGTTTGAGAAACATTTTCCTACTACCATGCTAACCATTCATGTGCATCTTCTTGTTCACATAGTTGATGAGGTGGAAATAGCTGGCACAGTTCATTCCAAATGGATGTTCTTCTTAGAACGTTTCATGAAAACGCTTAAGGGATATGTGCGTCAAAAGGCACGTCCGGAGGGTAGCATGACAGAAGGTTGGTTGGTATCAGAGTCCCTAGTGTACATTGGAGAGTGGCTAGACGAATTTGATAAAGCTCGGGACACGCTATGGCGAACCATAGATGATGAGCGCATATCTGGGATTGTCATGTGCAATCTCGGTGTTGAGAAGAAGATGACGGAAGATCTAGAGGCTAAAATCAACCGATTTTGCATGCTTCACAATCCAGTGATGCAAAAGTGGATTTCACAATATGAGGATGCAAAGCAAGAGCGACAAAGGGCACGAATCGAGTGGAGACAGGGAAGACGACCACCGATGCACTATCCGACGGTTCTGGAGAGCCTACCAACATTCATGAGCTTAAGATGGTTGCACAACCAATTGAAAAGCGCACAACAATGCGGTGACGAAGTGACTGAGGAAGAGTGGGAGTACTCTCGGGGTTGCGCGACCAAGGTAAGTTTGCAATGTATGACTAGCTAGTGACTTTATTTCTAAACGTTTGAACGGACACTCATAATCTTTGTTCGTTGTAGTATAAGTCATACACAGCAGTATGGTGTAAAGGTCGACATTTTAGGGTGGAACGGATCGACAAAAAGCGTTTTACTCAAGATTGTGGAATCATGGCAAAATTTGAACAGTCTAGTCGACGACGTTCCTCTGATGCAGATCCTGTGGTGGCGGAACTCACTTACTTCGGCACGCTACAAGAGATTTTGAGGATCGATTACAGAGGATTTTTTGTCGACTTGTTCGACGTGCAATGGTTCAAGATAATCATGGAGGGTCGCAACGCTACTGTGCGTAGAGGAGAGTCTGGTTTTCTTGAGGTGGATTCTACTAAGAAATGGAATGACCTAAGAGACACTTTCGTACTACCCGAGCATTTCGAACAAGTAAGTATGTAAATAGTTAACATCCTCCTTTTACAAGTTATGTGCTTGAAAGCTCTCATGTAAGTTATGTGGCTCTGGCAGGTAATATTTCATCCTACAAAGTCTACATCAAACTGGTGGTACGTCATAGAGGTAGCCCCTCGTAGTGCAAGGACGTATGAAGGCTACCATGTGCCAATCACAACAGCATCAATGGAGGAGATCAGAGAAGATGCTCAATCAGAAGCCGCTGCGGTGGTGCCAGATGAGCATCAAGATGCTACTACTCTATATGGGGTGCATGCAGAGGAGCTACAAAATGAAACAGAAGATATGTGTTTAAACGAAGAGCTCTATATAGATATAGGAAGTTATGCTGAGTTATGCGAGGATGAGAGAGAGATCTCTTAAAGCCACAAATATTGTATTTGAACAATTTTGCTCCGTGTTGTAAAAGCTCTGGCTCTCTAAGTACCTTCCATGGTGTATAACGCTCTTTTCTACTCGCGCTCACATCTTTTGATTGAAAATTTTGAGTTTTCGACTTGCCTCTTCTATCACTCAATTCATTGCGTCATTGTATTTATATGCGTCATTACGTCATTGTATTTAATGATCTTTGCGTCATTGTCTATTCATTTCATTCAATATTAAGTTTAAATATTCGTGTGTTTAATGCAGGTATGGATGATGAGGAGTTTCTTTCTTCTTTGTCACCGCAACAGAGACAGTGGTATGTGGAGCGTCATCGCTCTGGCGCATCATCGCGCGTTCCTACTCCATTCGCATCTCCCTCTCTTTCGGAGCTTCGAAGCTTCGGCGTCGACGAAACGAGCTTCACACTCGTCTAGACACCAGCGCTCTAGTGGTGGCGGTGGCGGTTGTTGTGGGGATTCCGCCGCTGATGCCTCCACACCGCCTCGTGTTCGACGAGGCTCTTTACCCTCCCCTTCTTTGCCCGCCCCCACACCAGCCACAGCATCGCCATCTACGCCAGGTTTTGCGCGGCTGGTTGTTCCTAGCAGCTACACACCTCTACCTACTCCGCCAGGAGCCACCCCACTCGACACTCCTCGCTTCGGGGCCCAGACGCCAGTGGAGACACCTGACGTCCATACCCCCATCGACACGCCGCTAGAGACCCCTACCGGGACACCCAGGTTCACGCGTCACCGGCCAGAGGGGTTGCCTTACTCCGTCGACTTCAGCGGCGGCATCATCATGGATGATGACGGCAAGAAGGTGATCTCGCGCATGCGTGGTCTTTGCTCTCAGCCGTTTAGACACTACATACTAAAAAAATGGAGTGAAGTACCAAGTGATTTAATAAACAGAGTCATCAGCATACTTCATGATGAGTTTCCCGTTCCAACACAGGATCAGCGCTTCAATGAAGACCTGATGAAGATTCGAATGCGTGAATACTGCAAACACAAGCGTTTCGAAGTGCAATAAGCAATCAAGCATGGGTGGAACAGGCCAGATTGGCTGGCCAAAGAAGATTGGAAGAATGCGAAGAAAGCAGCGCGCGAGAATCCCGACAAGTGGAAGCAACAAAAGGATGCAGCCAGAGCGCAAGTAGAGGCAGGGAGCTCGCACCACTTGGGGAGCGATGGATAGGCATCATTTGAGGCCGATTTTGTAAGTGTTTTCGCATTGCTCTTTATGTTTGATAGTTTAGGGTTTATGAGTTTTTTAATTCTAACATAATGAAATCTTTGTATGTTTTGACAGTGGTCGATGATAGGACGTGATCCAACACCGTACGAGCGCGAGTACGCAGGCACGAAGGGCTTAAACTCCCTGATGGACATTCTCAGTTCTCGCGGCGGCATGGTTAGTATTAGGGTTTACTCTTTTCTATTTTTTGTATTGTTTTATAAATGTTGTTATATGTTTATACTTACTGAAAGCTGTCTTATTGTCTTTTTTTGTAGAATCCGACAGATACGCCGCTTGGACGCGATGAGACGTTTGACTAGACGACGTCAGTTTAGTCGTAGCTAGATAGCATTAGTTTAGGGTTTCTCATAGCTTATGTATCATGAGACGGATTTTATACGTCTTTTTGAACCATGTATATTATTACATTTGTCACCGCAGTTCATTTTGCCAATCAATTC
The DNA here is from genome assembly GCF_014529385.1 of Adiantum capillus-veneris. Classification (NCBI taxonomy): domain Eukaryota; kingdom Viridiplantae; phylum Streptophyta; class Polypodiopsida; order Polypodiales; family Pteridaceae; genus Adiantum; species Adiantum capillus-veneris. The sequence continues at coordinate 49,831,753 of NC_140960.1, forward strand.
TTTATGCCTATGATGTTGTACAATTGTCATTATTACATTTGCCAATCAATTCATTTTGCCTATGATGTGTACAATTGTCAATTTTACGCTTGTCAATTTTGCAAACAATGCGTCTTGTGGGTGACTATTTTGGGTCTATTATCTACCCTTGCACTTTTTTAAAAAAGTGAATCAAGTACAATATGGTTGATGGGTGGCAGGGCATTCAATGCCCTGTCACCAAAAAAAAATTCTCTCGGGCGTCGCTATAACCATCGCTATTTATGGCTTTGTAGCGTCGCTATGAGCGTCGCTATAGACTTCTCTTTAAACGTCGCTATAACCGTCGCTATAGGCGTCGCTATGAGCGTCTCTATATAGCGACGCTTATAGCGACGCATATAGCAACGCTCTCGTAGCGACGCTATTAGCGACGGTTTTAGCGACGCCGAGGGTTATAAAAACCCAGTGTATTTCCGTCGCTAACAACGTCACAAGAGCACACAACCTCTTGTAGTGCACAAAAGACATTTGGGAAAAATGGGGTAGACCAGCGCTTAGAAAAACTAGAATGAAGCTGCAACTTGCAGATGGATACACGGAAAAAGCTTTGGGTATCTTAGAGCAAATTATTGTGACTTCTTGTGGAATTGAATATAAACATACATTTGCAATAGTAGATTTTGGAAAAGGGAACAATTTTGATATCATTTTAGGAAGGCCTTTCATGCGTCAACTTAAGATGGTTCAAGATTGGGGCTATGACTATATCTACTTGAGACATAAAAAGAACACCACAAAAATAAGTGTAAAAGACCATAGCTATAGAGATGTGAATAGAACTCCGTTAGAAGAAATTGACCCTTCTATAGTCAATGGGAAAGAGATACCTGCGTGGCTACAAACCAAACAAGAACTTTGGATGTGTGGTGCTTCGAAGTGTGGAAGCTCAGTGAAGGAGGATTGCATCCTAGAAAGATCAATGGACGATGAAGCTTACATACCGGAACCCTTTCCAAAGGAGTTATTTGAGCCATTTGGATGGACTCAAATATTGGCAACCTTGGATGTGTGTGTGAATGAGGTGACCCCGAATAAATTTTGTGATGAGGAAGGGTATGATATAACTCCCGTATTTACGATAAAGGTGTTTAAGGAAGCTAACGAGATTTGTGAGTGTGAAGGCAAAAAAGGTGAAACAGATAGCTACGTCATGGAGCATGATGCCAAAGTGCACATGAAGAAAGCAGAGCAACAACGAGAATATGTCATCATGGATATACCTGAAGAATCAACAAAAGCTATTTCAAAGAAGCCGACTCCATAAAAAGTGCAAATGAAAGTAGATGAAGGAGAAAAGCTTCCAAGTTCAATGACAAATCTTCAACAAACGCAAGATCAAAAGAAGAACAAGGACAAGGAAGAAGATGGACTATCTCCTACGATGATCAAATTCAATTTATGCGGACAAACAGGGCTCAAGGTTACATGTTCGGCGGCAATAGATCCAGAAGCAACAAAGAATCTAATGACTTATGGAACATGGATCATGATGGGAAAGCCACCAATCAATGAGCTAGAAGAAACAGTTTACACAAGTTCAAAAATGCCGATTCCTAGCTTTGGAGTTGCAGAAGCTGTACTCAAATTGAGTACCGGGGAGTATAAAGATACTTTCCACATAATCAACTCCCATCATATCAAAGAGAGCCTGGTCCTAACAGAAAGCTGGAGGAACATCTTCTTTCGACAACAATCAAAAGCTTCAACAACAACAACGGTAAGACTCCATGAAGCTTCTCAAATCCATGCAGAGAAGAAATCGCCAACCATCGTGGAAAAAGGTAAATCAAAGGTAAACATTGAAGTATATCAACCTCGCCAGACTACTTTACCTTCAACGAGCTTCCATCAAATTTCCCACGAAGCCTCTACATCAAGAGCCACACCATCAACAATGCAATGGAAACCAAAGCAAAAAGTCTATCAACCAAAGTTTCCATCACAAAAAAGCATCCAAAAGAAGCTGAAGAATGTCAACCAAGTGTTGGTATCCAAAGAGCACATCCAAGTCAAAGACCCAGTTTGGATACATGAAACATGGGTTCAACCACAACAACAAAAGGTGACAGGGTGGATAGCATCAAATGAGTCAATCACTGCTCAAGGATACTTCCAAGGAAACACTAATGTTTGGGCCAAAAAGCCTAAAGTAACAGTCTGGACCTACCCACCTCAACCAATGAGTTCTACAAGGAACAAGACGTGCTATCAACGGAATACAAAATACTCAGGGAAGCAAAAGAACACCAACAAAAGGCAAACAAAAGACTTTCCAAGCGGGCAACGCGAAAAGTTTGGGTACCAAAATCAGACTTCAACAAAGATACCCAACACAAACAGGTGAATCAGCGGGTGATTCCAGTGAAGCTACTCGAAGCACAAGGATTCTATGAAGGTAACACCCAAATATGGTTACCCAAAGTAGTTGCTCAACCTAGAGCCACTAAGACCAACCAAGTAGCAAATGACCCCACACAAAGACAATCAACAACAATAAAAAGCCAACAGAAGCCAATTACAACCAAGGCTACTACAATCTACAGACGGATACCTTGTCATCAATTACAAAAGCAAGGCTTTTACAACGGAAATCATCACATTTGGATACCAAATCCTAGTGTCCATCAAATTATAGAAGAAGATAAAATGCCAAAGATGGTCACACAAGGACCAAAAACAAGATGGGTTCCAAAATTGCTAGTGGAAACTCAATCACAGAGAACCCACACATCTCGACAATTGCTTCTCATGGAAATTAATGCAAAGGCTACATCAATCCCTATCAGAGCTGAAGGACTTGTTTTACAAAGAAGTATCAACATACAACAAGCAAGTCAAGAGGAGCCAAAATATGCCAACCTACTCTACAAAATGGTGGCATCCAAAGACCAACACAATGATAGAGGCCTTAATCTCAAGAACTTATGGCATTGGGTTTCAGGCCATGAACAGGTAAGTCCAAGTCGCCATTAAAAATACATGGCATAAAAGTCAAGAGTCGGGCAGCTGAGCCACTAAATGAGCAAGGCATTAGTCCCAAAGCTTCAAGTAATATTCTCTGTGGTCTAAGAGTCTTAGCTATTCTAGGTACTGCTCAAGGTGGAGGAGTTGAGCATATTTATGTTGTGTCGCTCATGCTGGTATAGGTGAGCATAAGAGTCCAAGTCTATGTATTTTAAGTTTGGTAAAGTGAAGAAGAGAGTCCAAAAGACACTCACGCACTATGCATAGTGAGGAATGAGTGGAGAAGCTTCTACATCGAAAACCCTTCTTGGAAACGTGCAAGCTAGTGAGACGTCCTTTGATGTCACATGTGCTTCATTTGTTCCTTGAAGCACCCATCAACTCCATCTTTTACACTACATGATTTTGTTTGAAAACTTCTCATAAGCATATAGAGTGTCCCATAATTGGCACTTACATTAGGCACTCTTCCTTTGTTTCTCCCAAGCACTCACCTTGCATGACAGGTACTTCCAGTCCAAATGCTCAACTCCAATAAGAGCGTATACCAAAGGCACTTTTTTCCCACCGGGTTTTTTCCCTTTGGTCATCCAGATTTTAAGACCCTAATATAGACCTCATCATCAACTTCTTGTATATATTCCTTCTACATCAACAATAAGGAAAGGGCTATCCAAATCAATCAACAACAACTTGGAGTAAAAATAGCAGGTCTCCATATTCTTATCAAGAGCATCAAGGGTGACAACAAAGCTCCATCCAACAATGGCAAGTCAAAGAATGGACTACAACATCAAGCAATGAGAAATTTAGCAAGCGAGCTATCCACAACAATCAAAAATAGCTCACACAGTGCTTCAACATTGGTGACCTATTGCAAACAACTCAAATTGCAGTGGACCTTGAAAGAATATCCATCATAAAGTCCATGCCACAAGGAAAATCAGTTCTACATTATCAAACACTTGAACATCCATCTTTACGGTAGCTAAGATTGACAACCAAGAGGCGAATGCACAACAAGAAGAAACGTTGCCTCGATAATCAAAGCTCAAATCATGTATCAACAACATGACAGCTATGCAGCACTCAAGGAAGGGGGGAGCGTCATCAACGACAACGGGCTTCCCAAGATGAAGACCAACCCTGAAGACAAAGCTAAAGACAACCCTATGACAAGATTGCACAAGGTCGTGTCAAGGGACGACACGAGCTAGGAAGGGGGGAGTGTTTGGAGGTGATAACAACATACAAGCGCCCACCTAGCCAAGGCGCCGTTGAGTCAGCCGGCCAAAGTTTTGATGTGGTCACATTATTTTTCTGATGTTTAATACATCAAACCCTGTAAAAGTCTAATGACAATCGCCTATGTCAAGTCTGAGTCAAAGATGTAATTTTTCCAATGATGTATGTAAAGGTCCATGAGAAGTTGGCCGCCGACCACTTTAGAGAGTCCTAGGTATATAATACACTAAGGTTAGTCGGAAAGGGAGATCATTTTTTGTGAAGATAAGGGACTACTGCGTTACGTATAGAGAGCTACCTCTTTGCTCCAACTTGTAATCATCGCTTCTGTGGCTACGGTAATCCAAATTCAGTTTTGTTTCTTGCATTGTGTTCCTCTTACTCTTCTCTTTCATTCAAGTGTAAGCATTCAAGATTCGGTGAAGGTTTCAAACACGTCCGTTTAGGCCTTAAATCGTTGTTTTGAGTGTTTATATGCGTATTTTATGTTGTTTTGACCCTAGGAGAGGCTTTAGGGACCTAAAAACGACCCTTTAGGATCATTCGTTTATTGTTTTTGCGGACTGTGGGACGAACGATCGCGATCGTGTACCTCTCCAGAATGCTGTGACAATGATAGGATATGTTCCTGATAGTCCCCTGTAGCTTCCCTTCAAGTTTCGTGCGATTTCGATATGATTTGCATGGTGAACGGGTGTGATAACTGTAGAGCTGTGTAGAAGGACATAGGCAGATTACTTGGCTTTCGTGCGTTTGATTTGCTTGTAGAGTTAGTAGTTGCATCTCTTCGAGTTCACTTCATTAGGATTGACACCCTAGTGAGTTTCCATGCTTCATCTGAGTCACTTCCCCTGTATCGATAATTTTATGTTGATGCTTGAGAGCTATGCTATGGACGTCCGTCGCGGCGACCCGCAAACAAATCCCTATCTAGAAGTACCCTAAAAACCCATCCATTATGGAGTACCTTTCATGGCCAGCTACCTGATTTACCATCTCATCCTGGAATGGCAATGGGTAGTGATTTTTCTTGGTAGCCGTATTGAAGGGCTTGTTGTCAACACAAACTCTCCATTTTCCTTTATTCCTTGGAGTGACGACCACTGGAGAAACCCACTCCAACTCGTTCATAGGGTAGAAAATACCTACATCTAACAGCTTGTTTATCTTCTGCCAAAGGGCTTTCTTCTAAATCTCACTTAGTCTCCTTACTGCTCTACACCTCTCGTACCTCTTAAATATTTGTACTCCATTGCAAAAGGTTTGAATAGGACACACACATTTGGACATAACTCTCCATCTCTTGCTTGGTCAAATCCTCACGGAACATACTAGCTACCTCTTCTGCACCTATTCCATGAACATGGGGTTGGACCTCTTCTTTTGCATGAGAATATTCTATAGTGACACCAAACAAATCAGCATGTACCTTCAGCATGTTTTATTTGCTCCCTTCCACCTTGGTATAAGTGTATCCCTCATTGTAATCTGTCTTGATCTCGTAGTCCTACCTCGTTGTGTCATCTCTATCATCTTGCACGGCCATAGGATGGAAACAGCTCTCATTGGTCTTCAAATCTAGCACACCTTGTCTCACTTTTCCCTTATCAGACAAGGTGAACACCCTGCTCTCCCAATCCTATTTAGCCCCAATTGTTAAAATTCATGGCCTCCCCAAGATGATAGGGTAAGCTTTATGACTTGATTTCATCACAAAAGTTGATTAGGCACTCAATGCACATTACTTTCACTCTTTTATCTTGAGCCACACCCAAACACCAAAATTTGGCATGGTTGGCCATCCTCATATGCACATTTGATTTGGCTATCAATTTGACACTCATCCCTTTTCAATATTGATGATCAGGGTGGCATGCTATTGCATGTAACCCCCTTTGATGATTAGTGAGGCTCCACTCCTCTCCTTTGTGGCATTGACATTTCTTTCATGTTTTTTTCTTCCTGCTTTTGTGATGTGTTTATATTGAGGCAGTCCGGGGCGGGCAACAAGAAGAGCGGCCTCTAAACACACTTCAAGGCTCCCGTGCTGCTCAATTGGGGTTGGGGCAAGCACAATCAGAGACACAACAGCCCACAGCCATAAACCAAACAAGAAAAGGGGCACCACCTAGTTGTAGATGCGAACTAGGACGCACGTGAAATCTCCTGGTACTCAAATGCACAAAGAGAGGGGAATGCAAGATATCCACACACACCAAACACAAACATTCACCACGCCAGAGAGAGGTAAAGCGCACAAATCAACCTGAGCAACTCAGTCTTAGCCTTAACACTAGAATGGTAACATGACACTTTTATGTCCTTGGACACTTTTGTGTCCTGTTAAGTGACCATTTTGCTTGAATTATTTGAAGAGTATGAAAATGAATTTCTAGGTGCTATATATCCACAAAGTTGCCTTATGAGCTGAAAAAAACTTAGCATTTTTTTTGGAGTATCGATCTCACCATTAACCTTACTCTTGCACAACATTTTTGAACCTAAACTGTGTGAAAAAGCGGGTCCTAATTTTGGCTTTTTTTCAAATTTTGCCAACTATACCACTCTAAACTTCATGTTTGTGAGGTTTAGATGGCTATAGGTTAGGCCTTCATAGTTCTCAACATGTTTTGATACTTGTAGGGAGAGCTAAGTGTTAAAATTGAAAGTTATGACCAATTTACAAGAATTGCATAATCCTATTTTTTGGCCAAAATTAGCACTTTTATGATTTTTTTGGTGGCTTTCTTGATATCCAAATTCAATTTTGATTATGTAAGTGTAATGTATGACATAAATCTAATCTTCCTTGAGTTTTGGGGGACCTAATATGCTATATAGCATAGTATATGATGATGGTTGAGTTTTTTGATTGCTGAAGAATACGATACATTTTAGAGTAGCAAGTATAACTTTCTCAATATTGCTAGTTTCTTAGGCCAATTGTGTGTATTTTGTAGGTAGTAACCATATCTAATCATAGAGTACAAACTTGGCTAGATATTGAGTAGTTTCTATGGGTTTCTAGAGGTCATAATGCTAAACCCAGTTTTTTTATGTTTGCTGTATTTAGCACTTTATCATTGCCCCCAAGGTTCCAATCGTAAGAGATCCATTATCCTTTTGACATGCTCCATGACTCCTTATGAGTCCAAAGGCCCAAAGGGAACTAAGAAAACGTGTATATAGTATCTGTATTGAGCGTGACTATAGAAACTTTGATGATAGGTCCGCAGAATGGCAAAAATGCAACTTTTTTGTACCTTTTTTTTTGCCCAAAAAAAAATTAGTGAGGTTAAAACAACCATATGTTTTGGTCACCAACCCATTGAAGTTAACGGGGCATTTTATCTCATGTCCAACAAAAATCCCCACTCTTATTTATATGCAATCAATCGTAAGAAATTGCTGTTTTGGGAAAAATGCATTGGTCCATCAACTTTGGAGACTTGTCATGACCAAGGGATGAGAAAAATTACAAGTTTCTCATTTTTTCCATATGTAGTAGTTATTGAACTATAAGCTCATGAAAGGATTTTTCAAAATGAGTGGATCTACTATGGTTTTGAAATTTTTTCCCAAAACCCTGAAAGGACACTTTTATGTCCTTTTAGGTTACCATTCTAGTGTTAAAGACTAGATGCACACAAAGCTTGATGAGAAATAGAGAGACAACACAAAACTTGACCTTGTTGCCAATACACAAATTGTCTTAGAGTCACGGGAGCCCTCTCGCCGAGCACCCTCTTACAATTGAAAGTTTTGGCAAACAATTCAACAAGCCCTCAAACCACCAAGCATGAAATGGCACAACAAACTTCAAGGACAATATACCTTCAACCACCTGATGAGCCAACTTATCAAGTCAATTCGGAGAGAAGAGTCGTAGTTGCAGTATACAATTGCACCTAAAACTATGAATCTTATTTATGGACAAGAGTAGGCTACAAGTGTGATTGCAAAGTATAGTATCACTCCACTCCTCTAGATGGCATAACTAACTTCAAGCTTCTCCATGCACCTATGTGTAGTGATGGAATAGAGCACTCACGATGCACACACTCTACACAACTAGGCTTGAACAGTGGTGTGTTATGTGTTGAGAATGGTGTGGTGTAGTGTGATCATGTGATCATTTACAAGGGAGAGAAGGGCTCTATTTATAGGTTTTAGATGCCCCGATTAGGATTAGGCCTAATCAAGTTAATTCGAAGTAATAAAAGATTATGCATATTTTTATTTATTTTTAATGAGGGTGGGTCTCTCTTGTCCTTTGAGTCACATGGATGTGGGCTCAAGGGAAGAGAATTATTGAGGATGAAAGGAGAGAGGATTGAGTGAATAATTTGGGAGTGCCTACTCTAGTAGAGGGTGCATTTTACAATAAGGTTAGTGGTTAGTAGTTAGTAATTATCACTACAAAATATTTACAAAATCATTCACCAAATGGTGAGATATATGATGAGAAAAGTTAGAGAAGGGATAATCTTGTAAGGCAAGGTTGAAGCTTGGAGACGTTGACATTCGCCTCTTTACAGCACCGGTAAAAGAAGCGGTCAGCATGGCGAAGTAACGCGTGTCGATGAAGCTATGTTATCTTTAAACCTTGGAAAATTCATGATAAAGCCTTCATTTGCAGAGGTTAACCTTGAATTTTTGCTGATTTTTTGAAGTTCTTTACAAAGCTAAAGAGAGTATGGTAATATGGACATATATGTAGAGAGAAAGGGGGACACCTAGGGTGGAGAAATGGAGGATGAAGGCTATGGAGGTGTGAGAGATGTGGCAATGGTGAAGAGGGTGAATTAGGACATGGGAGTTGCAGGTTTGGGAGTGGGAAGGAGAGGGAGGAGTGTGTGTGAAAGAGGAAAATGATAAAGTGGAAGAGGGAGTGTGGCTGCATAGCATGGGCAAACTGGGGTCCACCAATAAAATCATAGCTCACAGCTAGTAGCTCAAAAAAATATGAAAACATTTGAGGTGAAATTTCAGCTCACGAGCTACAAATTTTGTTTGTATCACCTTTTCAAATTCGGGGAGCATGTGATCTTTAAAAATTCAACAAAACCGACTTTTTTTTCCACTGCACAAGGTCCTTGTGAGGTCCTTCTTTGGATGATTCTTTTGAATACCTCCAAGAGTGAGCTCCCCATGGTGCATGCATGCATGCCACATACCCTTGACCTTATTGTTAGGTCTATAATTGAAGATATTGTTGAGATCATGATATAAGTGAATAGTACAACTAAGAAAATCAAATATTGAGGGGTCTAAAAAAATATGTATACGTCAAATATAAATAATATAGGTGGAAAAAATATAAAGGAGTCAAAATAAATCTCTCTCATTATAATTCTACCATAAAAAGATGAATATTTTTGGTGTTCTAATTTATGAGAGTAAAAGAGAATAGATGTAGGAAGGAAAAATCACAATAGTGAAAAAATATACACATAAATAAAACTAGTTTTTTTGGATTTTTATTGGGATGGAGTTACACCAAAAATAAGATAAGCTTGCATGAAATTATTTTTACATGGAATAATGAGTATGCAAAATGGTAAGAAAAAATATGGTAATGGTGAGTCAATGTACATAGCATAAATAACACACCATAGGTAGAAATATTTAAATAAATACAAAAATAATTATGAAAATTCCTTTTATTTAGGCCTTATATAAAATGAAATATTTACACACAAATGGGCCATAATATACTTATAATTTTTATTTTTTAAATTTTTTGGCTCAACTAGCCCAGTGACTAGCTCATTAAGGGTTTTGAGAAAATATAGAGAAAGTCCCCTAACTCACACACGCCTATGTACAGTGAAATGGTAGGGATAACCAAAATGTTTGAGTGATTTGATAGGGTGAGGTAGCTTACTATGGAAATTATGGAAAGCCGAAGAACGGCTATCAATATATATGTGTATCAAGGATGCTTCTTATATCCATTCTAGTTCAAGAGGTTCTTGGTCATTTAGAGTTGTGGATGGAATTAATTTGTTGTGTGTATTGAGTGGCTTCACTTTTGCTTGTTTTTTGAAAGTGCATTATTAGTTTCTTCGGAGGAGATGGTTCAAAGGGTAGATGATTGGATATGATCCTTTTCCAACCACTTAAGAAAAGTGTTTATGTCAATTCATGTGCAGATTCATACATAAATCCATGTGCTCTCTGAATTGTTTCCTCGAGTTTGTATTTGCTTGAAAATATTGTATTCGCTCAAAAATATTGCTCGGGCTATGGTAAGACTCAAAAATATCATGAATCTTGAGTTTGTCTATTTTACATTGTCTTACCCTCCTCCTAGCATGAAGCGTAAAGGTATCAAATGAAGTCCTCCTAGGTCCCTTTCTCACCTCATTCAGGAAAATTGTCTCTGAGGCCATGATTAATGGACAAATGGAGAAATAGATTGGCTCCAGTGGGGATTTTTGAGTGTAAGATATCAGAGACAAATGTAAAGGGGGGAACTCTTATGGCTTGAACGATGTGATATGATGGGGAGGGATATTGTTACTACCCCTATTTTTTTCTTTGTGTGTACTACAGGATAGAAAGCTTTGGATGGATCACAGGGCACGATAAGGGGGGGGAGAGAGTGTCACTATGTGGATATGAAGCTCTGGATGGCTCACATGGCAATATAAGGGGGGAGGGAGTGTGTCACTACCCCAGATTCCACTTCGTGCAGGCTTTGAGAGAGAAATCAAGGAAGGTTGATGGAGAGGGAAAGGAAGATTAAGGGAACAAGAGAATGGAGGTCGCATGGGTCCACAAACATCACTATGCATGGGCCCACAAGCATTACTATGCACAAGATACAACCTGCATGTGTCCCTAACTGAACCATCTTTTGGAAACTTAGAACGCTGCATCTTACCCAAAATACAGCCTTCACAAACGTGTTTGACTGGTGCTTCAAGAGGCGGAAAAGCAGCAACCATTTAGATTTTTGCAAACACAGCAAACTGGAAAAATTCAAATGACCAAAACGTGCATGCCAAACTTTTGCATCTAAGATAGCGGTTGAATCAAAAATTGCATTTGCAAAATTCTGCCCGCACTTGTGATACAAAGTAAGCTTATACATCCCATGGCATAAAATGCCAGATGCAACAATTTCATCACCAAAACTGAGATCATGTCATTAGGGAAAATATGAATCCCAAAAGACCCTTAGCTTAAGGAGTAATTAAGCATGGACCAATAGGAAGAGGGTGGTGGCCACAGCTATAGCCTCAAAAAAGTAGGGTAGGAGGGGGCATGGGGTTTATTTGTTCCCCTCATTATAGCTTTGTCCCCTAGAAAGAGAGAAGAAAGGGAGGGGGGGGGGGGGGGGGGGGGGGGGGGGGGGGGGGGGGGGGGTTCCCTCCATTCTCATGGGCAGCCATAAAGTAACCCTAAAATTTCAAAAAACTTCAAAAATCTCTAAATCTCACTTTTCACTTCCCAAAAGCTCCCCTAACCAAATACATGGTCATAAATCTATTTTGTTTCACCAAAATCTGCATTTCTCAGCCATTACCCTCCATTTTACCTCCTTCTCCTTCTCCTCTCTCTCTCTCTCTCTCTCTCTCTCTCTCTCTCTCCCTCCCTCTCTCTCTCTCTCTCTCTCTCTCTCTCTCTCTCTCTCTCTCTCTCTCTCTCTCTCCTCTCCTCTCCAAGATTTCCATAACTACAAGGATCTCTCTCTCTCTCTCTCTCTCTCTCTCTCTCTCTCTCTTTCTCTCTCTCTCTCTCTCTCTCTCTCTCTCTCTCTCCCTCCAAGATTTCCATAACTACAAGGATTTCATTAATGTAATCACGATTGGGTGATTACGTAAATAACTCTAGTATTTACACAAAAAATCACGTGATCACATTATTTGTTAACGTGACTTTGATTTTGATTTGCAAAAACCTATAGAGTTGGTTAGCCCTCCAGGATTTTTCATTTTCCCTGTGGGGCTCGTCGGGCTTTTTCATTTTTCCAGCGGGCCCGCCAGGTATATGCAGTAGCCCGACGGGCCCGTCGAGAAAATGAAAAATCCCAATGGGAGTAATTATATATAGTAAATAGTGTGCTAACCCCGGTCTTTTAGCTAGGCAAATCCTTCTGGAGTGTATCCGAGTGCCGGGTATAGTCATCTCCTTGTGAATTGACCCAAGGTTATTGACTCACAGGACCTTTTTTGGGGCCAAACGTGATTCTTAATTCGGTAACCACTTCTAAAAATTTTAATTTGCATGCTCATTGTGAAGAAGCCATTGATCCAAATGAGGGCTGTAATTGATTTTAGAAGATGAGCATATGTAAATGAAGAGTCGATAGTCAAGGGTCGTATGTCCTCTACTAATGTACCGAGCATATAAAGATCCTTGAAGTCTTACATTTGAGTTGATTTACAATATAAGAGCTATAATCCTTGATTGGGTTAAAATAGATTTTATAAATTGAATTGGTTACATGGGTGGGCTACAATCCTTCACTGGGTACAAGTAGTCCTCAATTGAGTGATTATATTGAAGATTTATTTGTGTTAGTTCATGCATTGGTTTATACAGAGAGTGCATTATGTATTTCAATAGATTCTTAGTGCATGAAATGACCAATCATATATTTTATTGCTTTCATTTGTTTTTTTGTAGCAAATGAAATTAGATGTGTCTTATTGTTTGCAAATCAAAGTGGACATATAAATAATCATTATAATAATAATTGCATAGAGAGATTCATAGCATTGTTATAGTTATTATATCATGCATAAACTACATTGCAATGTGTATGGTTGCTCACAATATAGGTGATCGATATGTGGATTGACTAGCATGCATTGAAAATCTCATATTGTGCATCGCGGTTACTTTCATATTGAATGGTTTTTAAATTATAATGTATATTGAAAATAAGAAAATGTTTTAAAAATTGAACATCTTGTTCTTTTCTCTTCAGTTTTAATTTAAAAGCAATGGATCAAAATGTGGGCACAAGTGGTACGAAGAAGCCAAAGAATAAAAAAGCTCCTGGCAAAGAGTGGGATTATGCTCACAACATATGCAGCCGATATATGGAGTGGCAATGTAAATTTTGTCACACAACAAAATCAGGCTGTGCACCACGTATTAGGGATCATTTTCTGGATAGCACTAAAAACAGTTGTAAGAAATGTGAACATTCTCAGGCACCTCCAGTTGCAAAGCGTTTGAGAGAAGAGCTCGCCAAAAAAGGTGGCAAGAGACAACAGATATATAGCTCTGTGCCTTCAAGTCAAGAGTTCCAAGAGCCAAATATTAACTCCGTAGATCCTATAATGACGCCAACTAACCTTGGAGAACAACGTGCGCAAGGAGAGGAAATTCCAGGCAGTGTTCCTTTTAAACGTCACAATGAAGGTGGACTTTGTCAAATGCGTCAAAAATCATTACATCAAAGCTTTCGAGTGCAGTCTCTAGAAGAAGCTCAAACAGCACTCACCAAAGCAATATTCTTTACTGAAAGTGCTTTGTTCATGGTAGACAACACTCATTGGAAGGATGCTTGGAAGAAAATTGATGAGTTTGGTCCAGGATTTTCAGCTCCTTCTTATCACACGATAAGAAATGTTTTCTTAGACAAATGTTACATCGAAGTCAAAGAGCGCGTTGGCAAAATAATACTTAAGAATATTTCGCTTTCAGGATGTACGATTGTGAGTGATGGCTGGTCAAATGTTCAAAGAAGACCGTTGATCAATGTAATGCTGGTTTGTCTAAGGGGAGAAATGTTTATAAAGGCGATTGATAGTTCTGGTGCAATTAAAAGTGGCAAATACATTTCTAAGGTCTTGATTAATGTAATTAAAGAAATTGGTGCTGAACATGTCGTTCAAGTAGTCATGGACAACGCAAAGAATTGTAAAAATGCCAGTAAATTAATAAAGAAGTTCTTTCCATACATTTTTTCCAATGGTTGTAATACGCACATCTTGAACTTGGTGTTGAAAGATTAGTATACTAGCAAAGAAACCACATGTTCACCAAAATAATTGATACAGCACGTCAGGTTGTGAAATTTATCTTGAAATGACAAACAGTGCTCGATTTGTATAGGATGCGCATGTCAGTGATGCTGAAACTTCCTGTTGAAACTCGGTTTTGCACACACTTTTATACCTTGGAATCACTTCTCCATAATAAATGTGTTGTGATTGACACATTCAATTGCGCGGCCTTTGATGAATGGCAGCTTGAGCCAAAAGAAAAAGTGAAAGATAAAATTACATGTCTACGTTGCAATGTAAACAAGGTTGCTTGGTAGAGGAGTGTAATGGATGCATACCATGTAATGATGCCCGTTATGTTTGTGATCCGCAATCTTGATCAAAGGCCGCCAAACTTGGGTAAGGTGTGGATGACATGGTGGTCAGTCCAACAGAGTCTTGAAAATCCTGAAGAGCTGAAAGAGCCTGTAGTAGAGAAGGAGTGGCGATTACCATTCTCTGGCAAACAACAAAAAAATTTGGCTAAGTATTTTCATGCAAGGTGGAAGAGCGCTCATAGTCCACTCCATAGCGTGGCTTACATGCTCGATCTAGAGTATTGGAATTTAGACCTGATGTCCAATACAAAGGTGGTAGGCAATTTCTATCACGTGGTCAACAAGTTCTACTCCAACGTTCAGGACAAGAATTGATTGCATCAAAGAAATGAGTGCATTTAGATTAAAAGAAGATCCTTTTGTGAATGATTTTGTACAAGTAATGGCAAAAGAGCAACCTGCATGGAAGTGGTGGATGATGAATGGTGGAGAGCATTACTCTACCTTACGTCCCCTTGCAATGAAATTACTTGCACAATGTGTAGCAAACTCAAGTTCAGAGAGAAACTGGAGTATGTACAAGTATGCTCACAGCAATATTCACAACAGACTAATAGCAGATAGAGCACAAAAATTAGTGTATATATATTGCAACAAAAAGATACTGAATCACATCGAAAGTGCTGGCTACAAGGAGGAAATGCCAACCTGGTTGTATGATTGTCAAAATGAATATGAAGAAGAGTTCAATGTTGGTGTATCTCAATTGACTGTAGACGAAATAGAAAAGAATTTGATAATAGATGTAGAGGTTGAATTACAAGGAGAACTACAACACTCAGACTTAGAACCAGATAACAACTCAACTGATTCAATATAGCTTGAGAGTAGAATGAGTAAATGTCAAAAACCATTGTAAAAGACCTTGTATTCAAATGTGTTTTCAGTAATTACAATGCTTCATATTCGCGATAGTACATAGTTTGTTACGATATTAAATAGTTTATCGATCTCAATTGTGTTGCCCTGAAGCAGCATCTTGCTCATCAAATAGATTTCTAATTGTGCTAGGGATATCTGGGCGTGCTTGCTTGAATTTATATTTCTTTTCGATGCCAAACATAATATATATTCCTTGTGGAATATCTTGTGAAGAGATTGCGCATCGACTACTATTTTGCATCAAACGAATAAGACAAACTAAATGATAATAATGACCACATGTCAATGTATAGTATCCACTCCATCCCCCATCAAAATTCTTATAGCAAACTGGACATTGGGAAGATGAGGATGCATCTGAAGTAGACGAGGGGACCAACTCCGGATACAAGACAAGTTGGCTAATGTGTGTCCCTTGTACAAGTGTTGGATTCACTCGCTGTGTCAGATTCTGAACGTCCTAACTTAAGCGGTGAATGCTTTTCTCCATCCGGACTTGTGAGGGTTGCGGTGTCTGGATGGCTATAGAAAGTCGTGTTATTTCTGCATCTTTCTCTGCCAATTGTGTCATGTAAATATCCTTCTCTCTTTTTAACTGTAGGTTGGTGCCTTGTACTATCAATGCCAGCTCATCTCAGGTGAAAGTGAATCAACTATCCCTTAAATCATGAGTGGCAACAGGCACAACGTGAACATGTAATATTTTTGCAAAATATAGCGCACAATCTGCATTGTGCAGGGAATGGCCATAAACCTCCAAATAAATCCTCTCAGCATTATCATTGATCGCATCATGGTTGCACTTTGAAACCTTCCATCTTCCTTTCTTGATCTCTGCGTCCTCACATGTCCATATTGTCTTGATCATGTCCTTTGTCACTTCTTATTGATCTCTTTCCATTGCATATGGTTTAGATTTGCCCACTTTGAGGATCGGCGAGCAGTACGCGTCGCTTGTTGTGCCGACATGCCGTGTGCTAGAGACTTCATGCGTTGAAATGCATTAAAAGCCGCTTGTTGTTGATCATCGGGCAGTGATTGGGTGCCAATATCTTGTTCTTCATCGGCCATTTTATCTTAGAGCTGCAGTCAACAAATAGACAAATATTCAATATCATTGGCAAATATATATTCTCACTCATTGGGACACTACACGAAATCCATCAAATCAAACCACAACAAATGCGACTAATTGAACCACAAGGCAAATTTGAAATACTGACAGTTAAATGACAAATTTGAAATGACTAAAGATAATTGACTCAATTAGGTGAACCACTTCAAACCAGATAATACACTTCAAAAAAAAAAGAATACACTGGACAAGATATATGTATATCATAGAAATGTTTAAATCGGATAAAATGATGGTTCAAGTTCAACAAGTGGATGTTGGATAGGGTTAGGGTCTGTCTTTAAACGTTCTTTGAAAAATATCAACATGTAAGAAGCATTCCTTCTTTGGTCCCACTGTGCGCGTCTGTCGCACTTGTCAATGCAAGGAACTTGCGGATACACTGTGTGCGAGCCATTTGACACTATGTGTGAGCCACAAATGGCTCCAAGTACGCAACTAGCCTAAACTAGTAAGCTCAAAGATGGCGATGGTATGTCACTCACCGCTCTACGCTTGCTCTCGTGGAGGATTCCTCTCCGCAAAGAAGAAGGAGAAGCCGCTACCTCTCTCTCTCTCTCTCTCTCTCTCTCTCTCTCTCTCTCTCTCTCTCTCTCTCTCTCTCTCTCTCTCTCTCTCTCACGCATACACACACACACAAGGAGATGAAGAAGAAGATGGAGATGGAGCAAGAGCACTCTTCAATTGCACAAATGAGAGAATGAGTGAATTTTAGGTTTAATTGACTTTTATATGAGCTTGCCCCATTCACACTTGGGCGCCCATGCTTAGCCAACTAATCCCTTGAATGTTCCAGTTAGAGTGCGCCTCTCATCGGCGATCACTCTTACCCTTTTTCTATTGGACCGCCAAGCCCGGTACCTAACTCTACCAAATAAATAATACAACGTCCGTCGTAGGTGATAGGAATGTGCGTGAGGGTTAACATGTCCCCCTTCCTCATGTAGATTCTATCCTTGGAAGCTATTGAGTTGAAGCTCGTTCGTTGAGGTGGAGAGCATTTGAGATTAATGTCCTTAGCCTTCTTCAGTCACTACAAAATCAAACAACATTGGCACAGTAATTGCATTCTCATATATATTTGTCAGCAATAAACATTAAATTGCAATATAATCAAATGCATAAATAGTTGGGAAGCTAAAAAACTAAACAAGTTCGTGGTCGCTAATTCAACGGTCGAAAGGCACTAAAGATTGACTATTAATACCATGGGTAAGCTTCTTAATTTTCTTTGGTCAATTAAGTTGTTTAATCGCGAGAGCCAAGTATTTCATGTTCGAGGGCTGACTAGAGGCTATACCTAGAAGACCTTGTAGTTAAGCTACGATAAATGGAATTTCTCATGAAATCATCGCCTAACTGATTACCTTTTCTTTGCCCCACAAAGTCTTTTCACGGTGATTCAATTTTGATGTGTGTGCTTATTTTGTATGCCTTGGGTTTTTTGCTTTTCAAGGAAAAGCGCCCACACTGGGAACCTCTAGGGCTCTAGTACCATAGGCGATACATGTGAGTGGAGTACCAAATCAAGATAAGGTTTCTCTTCCAGCTTAATATTTTACATTGTGGCACTTTGATTTTTTTGTTTGTTCTTTTTCAACATTTTAATTTTGTAACTTTGGGGGGTCATATAACACTGTTACCCTCCCCAGGCTCATCACACTAGTAAACTCCCTTTATAATACTTACGCTAAAGGTCAATAGGGACTAAGCCCACTAGAAAGCCCTAGTACATTTCACACAATGCTGCCTAAATCGGATTAAGAACCTAAGTAACCACTAATTATTAAGAAGGCATTCCCCATGGTATTAAGAGAAAATCTCTAACGCCTAGCTTGGTCAAACTAGCTTAGTCGGACTGCTTGATTTTTAAACCTAGACAAGTGATTATGACAAAAAATTACACTGAATTCAATATTTGATACTAAGAAAATACGTTGAATATTATGCTACCAATCACAATTAAAGCAGGCAAACATGGATGCAAAATAGATAAGGGGCAATGCTAATGGACAAGAAACACCTATTTGTGTTGATGGTCGCACTTGATTTGAAGTGTGAACGAGAGAAACATTCCATGAAGGTCCAAATCCTAACAACAGCAACACGTTCCTGTACACACTAGGAAACACAAAGAATACCTCTAGGAGGCACATCAGTGAGAAAAAGAAACTTTGCTAATCACTCAACTCTAAAATAGAAACACTCCTATCATACTAATTCTACCTACCCTCCATCACTCGTATGATGAGGATCAAAGGTGTTTTATGGCATAGGTTTCTCTTTCACTGTACCGGATGCGAATGTTTCATAATAATCAATATCTAATTCTCCTAAATGATTCTCTCATATTAAACTGATCATTTAATGTGGGGAAGTGCCAAGGGAGAAAAGGCTAGAATATTGGTTAAGCTAGCATACCGGACACAGTAGGGATCCAAAGGAGGGAAAATAGGGATCCAAAGGGGGGGCCATCTGCAAAAGAGCCATGTGCAACAATGGGCTAAAAAGACCCTAAGGTTCAGCCCATTAAGACTTCCAAAATGCTAAGGTTCCAAAATTCAAAGGTTGTGTCCAAAGGGTTAAAGCTTAGGGGGAATTGGATGCTTTGTGTGCTCTCCAAAGTCAATGCACATCCCTACATGGGAGGGGGCGAGCCCTTCTTCTAGGGGATGAGAGAGAAAGCCACACACACACACACACAAGCCCCTTTACACAAAGGGAATTAGGGACACATGTCAGCTCCCTAGCCCAGATGCCCACAAGGTGTGCCCAATTCCTATTGGATGACCCTTGAAGTGGACCAATGAGAATTAAGCTAGAGTAAATCTAGTTTAATTAATTTAAAAACATTTAATAAAAGAAACCAATAAGAATTAAGTCTCCTAGAAGACTATTGGGCAGTCTCCCAAAGGGTCCAATGAGCATTCAGGAGCCCCATGGCTTGCCTGATTCCTATTGGCCAGGAGGCAAAGGGGTCTAATGAGAGTTTAGTTTAATTATTTAATTACCTCAAGCTCTCACAAAAGGGGAAAGGGGGACACATGTCAGAAGGCTATCACTTATGTTGCTTAAATGTAATTGGGTTGACTTGGGGAGGGCCAATGAGGCTGCAAGAAGAGCAAATAGCAAGGGGGCTCGCCCAAGAGAGAGAGAGAGAGAGGGGGCTGATTTTTGCTTGGCATTATCACACACACACTAACAGAATCTCATGTGTGAAGGAAGAGAAGACTATCTCTTCCCAAGCTTTAATGGAGAACTCATCACCTACTCCAAGCTTGTGAGATAGAAGCCTACATCAACATTCTCTTGGCATGTGGATGCAAACCCAACCAAGAGCCAAGCTTCAATGCATGCTCATCTCCTCTACCAAGCTAATTACTAAGTTAATCTATGCTAATATGAGTGATTATGTGAGGAGATGTACATCTTTCTCGTAAGATACTCCTTCTTCCTCTCAATCTACTCTCATACCCTGCTAGCTCTCACCATGTTCGAAGGTGTGTGAGGTCTTGGGTCTGAGAACGGGGATAATTCAAGTTGTGTTTGTTAAGTGTTTTTCTTAGTGCATGAAGCTTCCATCTTCATTGCACTAGCTAGTCTTGAAGGAACACAAAGAATTGTATTGTACAATGTCTCTCTTGATGGGAGAAACCATAATACAAAGCCTTTTGGAGGGGGGACCGGCTCCATGCAAATCCGGTCCTCAACTGTTGTCAATAGCTTAATTTCTCTCTCTTTTGAAAGTATTGTTGATGCTATCTAACTAGGTGTTATGCTTTTTGTTGCTCTCTCTACCCAAGCACTCTTGTAATTCTCATTAGGAATCTATTCTAATGAAATGCCCACTATGTTCATGCTAATTTCCGCTACACATAAGTTATTAGGCCATTAAATGTTACATTGGTATCAGAGCACAAGGTTTCTCTTTTCTTGCTCAAGAAGGGAGGTCCTCAAGCTAGCTACAAATGGTTGGTATTATTAATTGCCTGTGAGTAGGTAGAATAGGGATTTTCAAGCCTTGCAGTGCGCCTGCCTTTGTGTAGTTAACGGGGCATCACCGTCGAGAGCTATGGTCTTAATAGTGGAGTCCTACGGGGATTGCCTACGGCTTAACCACTATTGAGCTATTAGAAGCTTGACAGGAGCCGGTGTTGTTTTGGTGTTGAAGGACCCTCTCTTCTATTCCTTGCAATTAATGGTATTCAAGCCGCAGGTACAGTAGCTTGAGTGCTTTTTCTAAAGGGGTAAAGAGGAGTAGCAACTAGGGCTTGAAGTGACAAAGTACACCTAAAAAGCTTACACCTAAAAGTTGTTAGAATGGCTGACAATAGTAAAGAGAGTGAAATTAATGTTGATAACTTTGATTTTGCTCATGAGCAAGCTACTAATGATGCTTCAATGCTTGTTAACTATCTTGTTTCTAGGCTTCAACAAGCCATGGGCAATCCACCTTTGCAAAGTGAAGTGCAACGGCAGCTCCATGCTCACGAGATTCTCCAAGATCATCACCATGACGAGAGAACACCTAGGAAGCCTCCTTGTGAGACTACCAAAAGAGGTCTCTCTCCGATTTGGGAAGAACAAGAGAATCCATATGAAGGGCTCAAGAATTTACTTCTTGATGATGCATCTCCTTCCCAAAGGAGAACTCAAGAGCCTCCACCGAAGGAACGAGAAATAAGCGAGTCTCCCGCCACCTCAGCGGAGATGGCTCCACGAAGACGGCGGGCTAAACGCTCTCCATCACCACCAAAGCGGAGAAGACCATCGTATCCTTCTCCTCACCACAATTCAAAGAGGGATGATAAAAAGCAAGAGAAGAAAAAGGCGAGAAAGAGGACACCCTCTTCTCCATCTTCTTCAACCTCTTCCTCTTATGAAAGCGATGGTGAAGGCGACAAAGATCAAGACAAGAAAAAGGCGAGAAAGAGGTCACCCTCTTCTCCACCTTCTTCAAATTATTCACCTTCTGAAGAAAGTGATGGTGCAACCTTTGAACCATAAAAAAGAAGAGGCCATAGGAAATCCTATGCCGCATGGAAGAGGTCGTCCAAGCTGAAGAAATTCAAAGAGAGAGGGAAGAGAATCTCTTTCCTTACCTATGATGGTACCTTTGGTGCTACGGACAAAGTCTTGGCCTTTATCCAACAATTCGATGCGGCGTTTGGAGATGAGGGCTTCACGGAGTCCTCTAAGCTATGCCATGTAGCTATGCACTTTCAAAAGTCCGCCAGACAATGGTGGTCTAGCCTACGAGCCAACGGTGAAGCTCCACGAACATGGAAGGCTTTAAGGGCTTCCATTATGAAGCAGTTTTTGGCCACCGATGCCAAAGACAAAGTACCTACCGAATGGCAAAGCTTAAAGCTCTCTCCCAATGAATCCATCCACAAATATGTAGACACGTTTTGGGACTTACAACTCAAAGCCACTGTCTTCAAAAAGTTGGATTTTGGAGAGAAAAAGCAACAACTTTGTGCGGGCTTAACCGAAGAAATGGCGGAGTATGTCAACTCCCAAAGGCCACGTACCATATCGACGGTAATACACCAAACTATGGTGGCCTCTAGAATCAATTTCCAAACGGGGGTTAAAAGAAATAATACGCCCCCGAAAAACAAGGGTTCCAATGAGCCTAAGGGGAAGGACAATGTCCAAAAGTCTCCTAAGGGCAACTCCAACAAAGCTAAAGAGAAGGGAGTTTACAAAGGTAAGAACAAACTCTCTCCTGAAGAGCTTGAGTGTTATCACAAGGATAACCGGTGTTTCAAGTGCGGCGAACAAGGGCATGCGTACCGCGCTTGTCCCCAAAAGAACAACCGCCAAGATCCTCCTAGAGCTTCCTTGGTTGAAATCCAAGAGGAGGAGACTCACCAAACAACTCACAAAGGATCTCCTCTATGCCATGCTTGGGGAAAGGTAAGAGAACATGATGCTTTTATTCTCTTTGACCCTGGTTCTACTCACATTTTGATATCTATAGAGTTGGCCACCAAGCTAGGCATACAATCCTACGAGATGGGAGATATCCTACCCACAGACAGTGCCTTCAAGGGGCAAGAAGCTTCAGTCACTCCCTTAATCGGGAAATTGAGGCTTCATGTCCAAGGCTATGTGGACAAAGAGGACTTCTTTATCTCTCCTCTCAAGCATGAGGATGTAATCCTAGGGGCACCATGGTTTGACCGCCTTGCTGCCGATGTTAAATTTCCTGAAAGGAGAATCTCCTTTAAGTTCAGGGAAAAAGACATGTATATAGATTCTAAGGAAATGGGTAACACCATCCCCATTGTACATACACCGGCTTTCAACAAGTCAATAAAGAGCTCTATTTCCGTGTACATGATTTTTGTTAAAGATTCTAAAAATGAACCTAATGTTTTAGCAAAAGAAAATAAAAGCAACCAAAAGGAATTAGAGTATCCAATTTTCTCAAGGGGTTTAAAGATGTTTTTATTGACGACATCCCTTGTGAGCTACCTCCTAAACCAGGTAATGATGACCATGCAATTGAACTTCTTCCAGGAAGTTCACCGCCTAACAAACCTCCTTATAGAGTTTCTCAAGCTCAACAAGAGGAGATTATGCGGCAAGTGCATGAGTTAGTTGAGAAGGGCATGGTTAGGCCTAGCTCATCTCCATTTTGCTCACCTGTGCTATTAGTGCAAAATAAAGACGGCACATATCGTATGTGTGTCGACTATAGAGCACTAAATAGGATCACTATCAAGAATAGGTTTCCCGTTCCACAGGTAGAAGACCTATTTGATAAGCTACAAGGATCGACCTACTTCAGTAGGATCACTATCAAGAATAGGTTTCCCGTTCCACAGGTAGAAGACCTATTTGATAAGCTACAAGGATCGACCTACTTCAGTAGGATTGACCTAAAAAGTGTCTATCATCAAATAAGGATAGTTGATCAAGACATTGTAAAGACCGCATTTCATACTACATTTGGTCTTTACGAATACATTGTCATGCCTTTTGGCCTGACCAATGCACCAGCCACATTCAACCGCTTGATGGAGAAGCTGTTCAGGCCTCATCGAACCTTCACTTGAGTGTTCTTTGATGATATTATCATCTACTCTAATTCATTGGAGGAACAGAAGCAACATCTCCAGGTAATATTTCATGTTTTAAGAGAGAATAAACTTTATGTTAATCGAAAGAAAAGTGAATTTTTCTTGCAAGAGATTCAGTATTTAGGTCACATTATCTCTCAAGATGGCATCTAAATGGATCCATCCAAGTTAGAGGTAATAAAAGGATGGCCTAAACCAAGGAATCTTCATGAACTAAGAAGCTTTATAGGTATGTGTGCATACTATAGACGCTTCATAGAAAAGTTCTCACAAATTGTGGGACCATTACATGACCTAACAAAGAAAAGTGTTAGGTATACATGGTCTGCTAAGGAGAACAATGCTTTCGTAAAGCTTAAAGAAAAGCTTATCTCTCAACCTGTGCTTACACTACCGGATCTCTCAAAACCATTTGAGGTCCAATGTGATGCTTGTGGTGATTGCCTTGGAGCTGTTTTGCTCCAAGAAGGGCACGCCATAGGCTATGAGAGTCGAAGGCTCGACCCTGTTGAGCAAGCTCTAGGCATATACGAAAAGGAACTCCTTGCAGTTCTACATGCCTTAGACTCATGGAAGCACTATTTATTGGGGACTCCTTTCATTCTGCGAACGGATCACCAAAGTCTTAAGTACTTCATGACGCAGACCAAGCTCTCTGACAAACAAATGAGGTGGGAAAATTTCCTTTCGCAATTTCATTTTCATATTGCTCACATTGCTGGCAAGCACAATCAAGTAGCCGATGCACTCTCAAGACGGCCGAGTGAATGCGGTTTCCATAGCAACTCACAATGATCTATCTTCAATGATAGATGAGTACGCTATTGATCCCGACTTTAGAGATGTGATTTCAGCCCTGGCATTAGGGAAGAAAGAAGAACCATTCACTTTACAAAATGGTTATCTTCTCTATGGGAATAGACTATGCGTTACTAACTCACTACATGAGAAAGTAATGTATGAATCTCATGATCCACCTTATGCGGGGCATAGAGGCATTCAGTCTACCTTAAAGGGAATAGAAACATATTTCTATTGGCCTACCGTGAAAGTGAACATACAAGAGTATGTTTCCAAATGTGTGGTATGCCAAAAGACAAAATTTGATAAAGGGAAGCAACTTGGATTGCTTCAACCCTTGCCAATCCCTAATTCACCATGAGAGAGCATATCCATAGATTTTATCTTTGGATTGCCTAAGTCTATCCATGGGAATACGGGAATATGGACGATAGTAGACAGGTTCAGTAAACAAGCTCATTTTATACCTGTCAAAAAGACTATAAAAGCCCATCAAATGGAAACCCTCTTCATTTCACAAATTTTCAAGTACCATGGCTTGCCAATGTCCATAGTGTCGGATAGAGATCCTAGAATGACCAGTAATTTCTGGAAGGGTCTCTTTGAGAATTTAGGTACAAGGCTAAACTTCTCTTCGGCCTATCATCCACAAACGGATGGCCAAAGTGAAATAGCTAACCTAACAATTCTCGATCTACTAAAAGCCTATGTAACAGAAGTAGATCAAAGATCCCAATGGGAGAAGTACTTACCCTTAGTGGAGTATGCTTACAATAACACTGGACATACTTCCACGGGAAAAGCACCTTTCGAGGTAATTGAGGGAAGATCAAAAAGTCCCTTGCTACTTAAGGTACATGGGAAGATCTTCGCTGCAGATGAGTATAGCCGAGACCTACAAGAATCTTTTCAAAAGATTAAGGATGCTATCTCTATCTCACACAAAAGGCAAAAGGCTGCTGCTGACAAGCACAGAAGAGCCCAAGCCTTTAAAGAAAACGATTGGGTCTTGTTAAAGTTTCCAAAGGCTCGATTAAGGCACACGACGGGCAAGAATCCTACGGGCCACCAAAAGTACTATGCTAAACTAGCAAAAAGGTACTATGGTCCCTTTCAGATTCTTAGGCCAATCAATGAGATGGCCTATCAACTCAAGTTCCCAATCATTGGCTCATACACAATGCTTTCCATGTGAGCCTATTAAAGCCTTACAAAGGAGAGCCACCTCAAGAACCAACTATTGAAGACCCACCGGAGATCGAGGACCAAGAGGAGGTGCTGCATCCCGAGTCCATCCTCCGACATGAAGACAAGGTACTAAGAGGCGGTAAGACTATCCGATGATATCTTATTAAGTTTAAGAATTATCCTTTTGAAGATGCTAGATGGATGCAAGGCATACAATTAAAGGATAACGTAAACCTTGTCAATGCTTACAATGCTTCCCAAGAGTAATCAAATGTACAAAATGTTAAAAATGAACAAAGTTTTTGTCTTATAAGACTCTCTTTTTCTTTATTTGTGCACAAAAATGAAGTAGTATGCATGCTTAGATCAAGTTTGTGGAGACGACGTCTCCCAAACACCAAGTAGATCTTGTCACTCTACTACGGAAGACTGATAGGACTGATGTGCAGACATCCTTGCGGCAGCCTCAGGCTCTCAAGCGCCAAATGGACTAGTCATCCATTATGGAATGATGTCGTAGGGTAACATAGGGATCCTCTACCCGCTAAGAAAAGGACTCATGAATATGCTTTATCTTCTCTACACCATAGTCGAGGACAACTATGATTTCAAGAGAGAGGTAATGTCATAATAATCAATATCTAATTCTCCTAAATGATTTTCTCATATTAAACTGATCATTTAATGTTGGGAAGTGCGAGGGGAGAAAAAGCTAGAATATTGGTTAAGCTAGCAGACCGGCCATAGTAGGGATCCAAAGGAGGGAAAATAGGGATCCAAAGGGGGGCCATCTGCAAAAGAGCCATGTGCAACAATGGGCTAAAAAGACCCTAAGGTTCATCCCATTAGAACTTCCAAAATGCTAAGGTTCCAAAATTCAAAGGTTCCAAAATTCAAAGGTTGTGTCCAAATGGTTAAAGCTTAGGGGGAATTGGATGCTTTGTGTGCTCTCAAAAGTCAATGCACATCCCTACATGGGAGGGGGCGAGCCCTTCTTCTAGGGTATGAGAGAGAAATCCACACACACACACACACAATCCCCTTTACACAAAGGGAATTAGGGACACATGTCAGCTCCCTAGCCCAGATGCCCACAAGGTGTGCCCAATTCATTGCAGCAGCAGCAGCTCACTAAACACACTACATTGACATGGAGTGAGGAGGGTGAAAGGTGCTTTCAAGAAGTTAAAACCATTTTGAGCTCATTGCCTGTCGTCCTACAACCCACATGGGGTGAATTATTCTATGTAAATCCTAGTGTAGGTCCAGAAGCTCTAGGAGCTGTCTTGATGCAAAAAGACCCAAAGACATCTCTCATGAGACCAGTCTACTTCTCTAGTAGAGTGATGACAGCTGTTGAAAAGGGTTTCAGCGCAACTGAGCAATTGGTGCTAGCTCTTAAGATTTCAGTGGAGAAGTTTCGGGCTTACTTACTTCCAAGACAATTTGTGGTGATCACAACTGAGGAGGTTTTTCCATATGCCCTACAACACATGGAATTGTCTCAAAGAATAGCAAAGTGGGTGGTGCAGCTTCAAGAGTTTGACTACACACTACAAGTAGAGGATTCCACCCGTGCTTGTTTGGCAGATGTCCTCACACAAAGGTGTTATGAGAAGGCCAAGAAAGAGGCACCTAGTAAGGTACCGCCTATCCCGGAGCCTGAAGTTCTACTGGGAGCACACAGTCTCTATTTTGATGGGGCTTACAAGAGGACCAAAGACAAGGCATCAGCAGGCATCGTAATATTAGGTCCAGATAAGGAGAAGATCTTTGCAAAAGG
This sequence comes from Adiantum capillus-veneris, assembly GCF_014529385.1. NCBI lineage: Eukaryota > Viridiplantae > Streptophyta > Polypodiopsida > Polypodiales > Pteridaceae > Adiantum > Adiantum capillus-veneris. The sequence continues at coordinate 49,859,229 of NC_140960.1, forward strand.
GTTTCATCTAAAAGAGGTTCATTCTAACAATGAGGCAGAGTACCATGCCCTTGTTTTAGGGTTGCAATGTTGTCTTTCTCAAAGCATCACAAAGCTAAATGTTTTTGGTGACTCCATGTTGATTGTTAAGCAAATGGTTGGTGTATGGGCCTGTAAAAATGACAAATTGTCTGTTAAGATGAGGGAAGCAAAGGCCTTGTTGAAGGGTTTTAAAGAAGTTCGAGTGCACTTTGTACCTAGAGATCAAAATCGAGAAGCAGATGCCTTAGCAGGTGAAGAACTACAAACTCTCATAGTAGGTGCTATCCTTGTGAAAAGTCCTTTATAGCAGGGAAAGGAGGAGCTGCATGATTTACTTTACTTTCTTGAGCATTGTGAAGCACCCTCTGGTATGAGTAAAAGTGAATGTAGGTGGTTGGCAAAAAAGGCTACCAGCTATAGCTTAGTGAATGAGGACTTGTATTGTAGAGGGAAAGATGCTGTCTTAAGGAGAGTTCCTGCATCCCAAGAGATAAAGGATATTTTGTTTAGTTGTCATGAAGGTGTGTGTGGTGGCCACTTTGCACAAGAGATTACTAGCAGAAAGATTTTACAAGCAGGGTTCACGTGGCCAAGCCTCCATCGAGATGTACAACATTGGTGCCGCACATGTGAGGTTTGCCAAAAAGCTGGACCAAGGCGTCTTACCCATGAAAATCAGCATCCAATCAAAACCTATGGGCCATTTGAAAAATGGGGGATAGATGCAATAGGGCCACTACCTTGCACTCAATCAGGGAAGGAATACATCATTATGGGGGTGGAGTACATGACCAGATGGGCAGAAGCTCGTCCCACAAAGCGCATCACAGCCAAGGACGTGAGTGATTTCACTTTTGAATGCCTTTGTTGCCGTTTTGGCACACCTTTGGAGATTCTCTCGGATATGGGACCGGGATTTCGAGCTGATTTAGTCGGGCAATTGATGAGCAAGTTAAAAATCAAGCGCAGGTACTCTACACCATACTACCCTCAGTGCAATGGTCTTGTGGAAAAGGTAAATGGTCTTATATGTAAAATCATCACTAAGCAAGTGCATTTACATCCTAAGGCATGGGACAAACACCTAGATGTAGCACTTTGGGCCTACAGAACATCCTTTAAAACATCCTTGGGGTATACACCTTTTCACTTGGTTTACGGGCAAGAGGCACTATTGCCTATGGAAGTGGAGCTAGCGAGCCTCCGAGTTCTAAAAGCACATCAAGAGGATAGTTAAGAGAAGCAGGTGGAAGGAAGAATCATCGATTTGGAGAGGTTAGGGCTAGATCGAGAGTCAGCAGTGAAGTACTATGCAGCCCAGGCAGAGAAGAAACGAAAGAAGTTCAATCGCAGCCTTGTCAAGAAAGGTATCAAGGAAGGTTCTTTAGTGCTCAGATACGACAATCGCTTTGATCGCAGGAAGGATGGTAAGTTCTTGCTTAAGTGGGAAGGCCCTTTTGTAGTGATACAAAGGTTCTCAAATGGTAGTTACCAACTAGGTGACCTAGATGGTAAGGTACATCAGACCCCGCTAAATGGTTGGCGATTGAAGGCCTACCAATGTCGTCTTTCACAGCCATATGCTGGTGAAATCAATGCTAAGGATGGTTCAGAGGAGAGCTCATCATATTCGAGCTCCAACTAAGGTAACAATCATGTACATAGTCGTTTCAAAAAAAAAAAAAAAAAGACAAAAAAAAGGAAAAAAAGAGAAGAAAAAAAGAGAATGCTACCAGTGAAAGCGGATATTGACAATGGATGGGGTATGGCTTTCAAGGGTCTAGGAGACCAGTTGTTAGTCATGGATGGATACAATTATTCATCAGAAAGGACTAAACAGGGTGCATCAGCCAAGAAAGCAGTAACATGGCAAATTCAATTGGTACCAGGTGGGTAAGTATTCAAGAGAACCCTATTGTAGCACAACCTACAGCTAGAGGCATCAAATACCTCTAGCTTAAGGGGGAGGGCTATATGATGCATGGTTTTTAGGACCCCTTCTGAAGATACCCCTTTTAATGGCGTGATCTTCGGTGCATTTGGATTATTTGGACATTGTGCAATCAAATGATCTATGCCACATCGATTACACATGAGTATCAGCATTGTAGACATGCTCGCTTGACTGGTTTGCATTAGTGTGGCGTTCTTTTGTAGCCTAATAGGACACTCGGCTACACGATGTGGACCTCCACACTCATAGCATTGAAGAGGTGGTCTCTTAGCATTTTAATTGATATTTTGGCCTCTTGCAGCAAGAGCAGTGATGCATGGTTTTTAGGACCCCTTCTGAAGATGCAATAAAGGCACAGTCAGTTGTTGGGGAGATGAGGATACTCTAGTCCAAGGGATCTCGAAAGAGAAGAAAAATCTACTTCACAAGCACCAAAGAGTAAAAAGTGCCATGGACAGAAGATACGTGGGAACGAGCTCTTATGCATGCCTACAACCTATATCTTACAGAATAGCCCATTCTAGGTGTGAATTTCTAGTGAAATTTACACGAGGATGTTCGTGTGGACTCACAGCACAGCATACTCTGTTTTCACTTTTTTACCGACAGTAAATATTTTTTACCTACAGTAAATATTTTTCACCTACATGGTAAATACAAATCACTTTTTACCTACAGTAACTTTTTTTACCCATGGTAAATATTTTTTACTGCACCATAAGTATTTGGTAGGTAGCAGTTCACTGTTACTAGAAGCAGTGATTGGGCATCAACAATGCAGTTACAGGAGGAGAAAAGGGGAAAATCTTATGGTAAAGGTGAGTCAACAGGGATAAAGACTTTTGAGTTGAAAAGAGACATGCTGATTTTTTCAAAGAACACATGTCAAAAGAAGCCATGGTTGAGGATTTTTTGAGAATTTGATATTCAGGAGGACCCAGTTGCCACCTCCTCCCCGCAGGTCCCCCCCTGACATGTGCAGAACCTCCAGTTTCAACAGCCACCTTACCTGCTCTTAAATGCTGGTCAAGGCCTTATCCCCATGTGTCACAATAAAAAAAATCAGCATTTACCCTCCCCTCTCACATCACTCTAGAGAATATCTTGATGGTGACATATCAGGTGACCTCAATCTGTTGACCACCCTAAGCAAAAAGTAACCCCAATCAGTGGATTTAAGCATGTTTATTCCTAATCCTAAACCCTCTCAGAAACCTATATAAGGAGGCCTTCTCTCACTCAAAACCAACACTTCACCCACTTCACCAAGCAACGAAGCTATGACGACATTGCTCACAACGAGGAGCTATGGATGGAGCTCTACTCTCTCTCACTCTCTCTCTCTCCCTCTAGTATGCTACATTACTAGCCCTAAAACCTAAATAAGGAGTCTTCTCTCATGCTCCATGGCCACCATCCTCGCCATCATTCTCTAAGGTATTGATGTGTTGCTAGTAGGATCATACCTACTTGCTGGGTTGATTGTTTTTGACAAGGGATTATGCCATCCTTGGCTTGCTGCTCTATATCCTTGTTATGTATGATCAGATGCCGTTGTATTGTTAAGCTGATGTCTTGTGTATATATATGCTACATAAGGTCCCTAAGCTTCCTTTCTATGTGTTTTGCCATATGTTTTGATGCCATCATAATGCCAGAAGTCTCACTTGCCTATGTGCACTATGTGTGAGGTCCCTAAACCTCTTAATTTAGGGTGGTGCCCCCTTTGTTTTGTTCTTTGCTTGTTTGCATGAGGCGTGGTTTGTGGAGTGTGCATGAGTACAGAGGCCACCCAATTGCACTGCTCTTTTTCCTGCTATCAAGCAGCTACTTGATTTACAGGTTTGACTTGTCCCCAATAGTCCTCGATGTAGTATTGTGGACTTTCTTCAAGCACATCCATCCCATAGGCAATATTAGGGTCCATATCTTCCTCACAACCTTCCAAACAAGCAATAGATGACTCACAACCCACTTGATTCACTGAAGTGATTCTCGGATGTGGTGGTTGCAGTCCTAGCACTAGAGGTGGTAAGGGTGTTGTTTGAACAACATTTTGGGCCCTAGGGACCATGTGTTGTGCTGTTTGTTAAATAGATGGGTCCGGCATCAATGCAGGCACTCGAGGTGTGTCTGTCCATGCTAAGGTTGGTCTATTGGCCATTGCACGCTTAAATACTATGCAATCCTTAGCTTGATGACCATACCTCCCACAGGCATTGCTGTGCCCATTGAATTTTACTCTAAAAGTAGGGCATTCACTGGTACTATGCAGTCCATAGCATATTGAGCACCATTGCTGCTCCCTTCTTGGATACATATGATTGTTTTACGGAGCACGATTGTCTCTAAGACTCTCTTGAATAGCCTTGGTGAGATCTGCTAAAGTCATCTCAGATATCTTTGGCTCCTTAGAAATAGGCTTTGGGGTCATTTGTTGATGCCCTGATGCTTTCGAGCTAATAGATTTAGGCTCAACAGACACTCTTTCTCCTTTAATCATTAAATTATCCTCCAATTGGATCGCATTGGTGGTGACTGCTTCCCAAGTGGCGATACCTCTAATGACTAGGCCATTGTAGATATCCTCGTGTCCTAATCCCCTAATGAATCTATCAAGCAATTGATTATTATTGAAGCGCTCATTTGGATTATGACGACAATTCAAATTCTTCAAGCGACTAATAAAGTCTCTCACCGACTCTCCTTCCTCTCGTTGGGCTTTTTGGAGCTGAGAGGCTACACCCCAAAGTACTCCCTCTCGTATGTATTTTTTCAAGAACAGTCTCTTAAGAGTAGGGTAAATCATTTTTTCTTCCACCCTTAGGGTTCTATACCAATCCCCTGCCTTCCCACTTAAGGTTAGGCTTAAAGCATTACTCTTATGCAGGTCATTGTGTTCTCCTAGAAAATCGCATATTTGTTCAAACACTTCGATATGCTTTCTCACATCCCCGTCTCCACCAAATTTTTGTGTGAGCTTGGCTATTTGTACTGCCTTACTTCTAGGATCTCTATCAAGTGTGTTACGCATATTCTCAGCAATATATCGACCAATAGCTTGAGAAAATGTTGCTAAGTCACCTAAGTGAGCAGGCACCGTGGGTGAAGGCGGTCCAGAGACTACATGAGGAGTAGGTATTACTGGTGATTTACTAACAAATGAGGTCCAAGGCGTGTTTCTCGGCATGCCCATCATTGGGGTAGGCGTGGTAGCCGTGGTGTCATCAAGGGAAAGATGAGCTAGACCTGGAAAGGTAAAGCTATCACTTGTGGGCTCAGATTGCACTGGGACCCCTGGAGAAACAACATATGGAGGATCCATCGGACTTACTGAGGGAGTCTCCATTTGCAATAAGGTCGGTTGTTTAGCCTTTCCTGTATCCAAGAACCTCATGAGACCCGTTCAAGGCATGTCTTGGCTTGACCTATCGAGATTAGGCATTGGGAAACCCTCCATGACATCGTACTCAGAGGAAGAGTCACTAGCCGCTATGTTCGGGTCTTGGTTTGTACTTCCTTGGGTCCCCGCCGAGGGCCCGGAACCTAAGGTAGGTGGATAATGAGAACTCACGTAAGTCGAAATTCTCTCTAGTTGCTCCGTCTCTAGTACACGACCAGAGCGCAGATGCATGTGCCTTTGGTACCCTACAAGCGTCAGCGAATAACCTTGAAGGTTAACCGCTTACTTTTTTAGGCGTTCGTTTTTACTCGTTTTTTATATTTTTTAATGATCAATTTTTTGATTAAAGTGTGTGATAGCTCAAAACGAGCGTATCACGCAGAGGGTCATGGTGTGCTCTACAGCACAACGTTCTGTCACTTGAAGCTCCGTTGGTCCTCAAAAAAGTCGATTTTTAGCTACGTGTGAAGCTAAAATTCGTAATTTTAAAGGGCGACTGAGGCCTAAGCCTGAGCATGAGCTTGGGATCGGATCTGGGCTTGGGTCTGGGAGAAATTTCCGATCCCGGTCCATCTTTAAAATTTTTAATTTTTTTAAAAAATTTAAGAAAAAAAATATTTTTTTTTTTTTGGGATAAGATCGCGGAGGCCTGCGCGCGAGCACACACACACTCGACCTACCTACTTACAACTAATACACCTACTGTTACACACTAACACACTTCATTAGCTCTCACATATCTACTTCCTACTTATTGTACTTTACATTACACAGAACTAACAACCTTAATACTAATACCTTAGCACAGAGTAACCTTTCAAAACTTCATTAACAAAGAAATACACAATAGAACCACAAAATCCTTCTTCTCAACATACACACCTTCATTCCCTACCTTTCCTACAATTGAAATTGCACCACAAAAGAAGCACAGAGTGCCATTCAAGATGAGTGTATGGCATTCCCCGGCAACGGCGTCTAAAATGTGCGCGTCTATCGCACTTGTCAATGCAAGGAACTTCCCGATACACTGTGTGCAAGCCACAAATGGCTCCAAGCACTCAACTAGCATAAACTAGTAAGCTTAAAGATGGTGATGGTGTGTCACTCACTGCTCTACGCTTGCTGTCGTGGAGGATTCCTCGCCGCAAAGAAGAAGGAGACGCCGCTACACTGCGCTCAACCACCTCACGGCCGTCGTGACGCCGTCGCAATGCTCTCTCTCTCTCTCTCTCTCTCTCTCTCTCTCTCTCTCTCTCTCTCTCTCTCTCTCTCTCTCTCTCTCTCTCGCATACACACACACACAAGGAGATGAAGCAGAAGAAGATGGAGATGGAGCAAGAGCACTCTTCAATTGCACAAATGACAGAATGAGTGAATTTTAGGTTTAGTTGACTTTTATATGAGCTCGCCCCATTCACACCTGGGCGCCCATGCTTAGCCAACTAATCCCTTGAATGTTCCAGATAGAGTGCGCCTCTCATCGGCGATCACTCTTACCCTTTTCCTATTGGACCGACAAGATCGGTACCTGACTCTACCAAATAAATAATACAGCGTCCGTCGTAGGTGATAGGAGTGTGCATGAGGGTTAGCACCCACTCTTTTAACTTCATTCAAAAATCTACTTTAATTCGAATAGCCCTCATAACATCTTTGTCCGGGTGGTGAAAAACTTCTTCTGGAAAATAAACTTTTCTGACTGCACTCGAAAACCTGCCAGCATGTCGAATAGGTAGCCCAATGCATAAATATCGCTCACTTTTGTGTATGCATCTGCGCACCGTGGATCGTATAATTCGAGAGAAATCCACGGTCGCTTAGCCATCTCGGAATTCCCTGCTCTCTATGCATTCAAAACTACTTCGTTCGACTGTGCGCTTGGATGCAGATAATTATTTTCTTCGCGCTTAGTTGGTGTTCTCAGCATCATACCCCAATCAATGATGCTAACACAGGGTTTATTGGCATGAGTAAATTCCAACATTACGTTGAACGGGTGCAGGTCACTGTGCACTATACCGTCCGAGTGGGCAGCCGCAACGTCGTCGATTAAGGCATGACAAATTGCTGGCATCTGCTCGATCATTTCTTTGATCCACACTGTGTCTATCTCGCTTACAGAAAGATTTGCTACAGGCAATGACCTCCAGCCATGTTATAGCATGTGCATGTGTCGTTTGAACAATCCATGAGCGAACTGTAAGCAACACATCATGTCGCCCACGGTACCCCCATTGTAGTATGGGAATACCGTGATTCAAGGAGCTTCTGTAGTAAACCCAATGCACCTTACAATGGAGGGGTGAAGGTGTTGATTCCATTTCTATTTGATTGCTAGTTCATCTGTATGTAAATTCTGGTCTAGAATGCTCCAATCCTCATACCTTCTACCAAGGCTTCGTGAGGGATGCCGACAAGATGAGCGCACTTTGTATTCAAAGCAGTGAGCATGATTGTGCCTCGGATCAACCTCCCAAAGCTGCTTGCACATCTTGGGCCATCTTCAATCTCCTGGGTAAGGCTGCTTGGTCCTGCTCTTTCACACGCTTCATCTTTACCTTCTGTTCTTCCCACAATTTATCCCAGAGCTCTAATTTTGACATGTCTCAAGCAGGTGGGATATCTTCCTTTAAGTCTTTGCAACATACTTTCATATTGCCCAACACTGTCCTGACCTTCTGGTGGGGGTCAAATTCTCGTATCCCAGCTAGACGCAACAACTCTTATTGGCCTTCAAAACGCAACCTGCGCTCTGTGTTCTCCCATATAGCGCTAGTGATGTCTTTGTTGTAGACATTGCTTTCACTAATCTACTGTATGCGATCAGTTGCACATGATGAGATTGCTAAAATACATTCTTTATGAATGGAATGCATTCTCGTATCCCAGCTAGACGCAACAACTCTTATTGGCCTTCAAAACGCAACCTGCGCTCTGTGTTCTCCCATATAGCGCTAGTGATGTCTTTGTTGTAGACATTGCTTTCACTAATCTACTGTATGCGATCAGTTGCACATGATGAGATTGCTAAAATACATTCTTTATGAATGGAATGCATAATACATTGCTTTTTATCTGGCGTTATATTTGCATGGGACAATAAAAAAACAGCATATCAAATACAAATTCATGGTTGCAAATGACACTAACACTCTCACACTATCTAAGGCAAACTCTTAACCACCACTTGAAGACTTTAACAAATGCGCAAGGAAATATTGATAAATATTAAAAATAATCTTCACTTAAAAATGCAATCTCCTACACGTGTAAAAAGCAGTTCAAATAAGTGGTTTATAAGAACTTAATTCAGATCAAACAATACATGTTAATAGTCTGGCACATTTCAGTATATATTGAATTTTTAATTTATATTTTTCTCCGTGCGCACATACTAGTTCAAACAAAGCACACCGACTTAAAAACTTCAAAAACAGTTAAAACATTGGAAGTATACAAATTGAACTAGCAAATTGTGTTCACACACTTTTTTACATAGAATTTATGTAAATGTAGCAATCAAAAAGCGATGATAATTGATGCTCTTTAAAAAGATACAACAGAATATTTAACATGCAAATTGTGTGCATTTAGATTTTTTACGGAGAATTTATGTAAATGAAGCATTAAAAATAGCGATAATGCTTGAGAGTCCTTTAAAAGATTAAAAGAGAATATTAAACATGCAATTTTGCTTTTGAATATGATTAGCTAGTATATAATTTCAAATGGACAGTTAAAAACAACAAAATCAAACAATTCATACATTTTGTATATGAAATACTCTTCACAGCCGCGTTACCGACCAAATATTTCATATACTTAATACTTAAAAAATTAAATGCACATGCACATACAAATTATATGACGTTTGTATGGCCAGGTTAATGACCTGAACGCCACATTTATGCAAAAACATATGCTTCTAACAAACGACACTCTATTAGCCGCGTTACCGATCGAGTGCTGCCTGAATCTAAGGAAAAACAATGGCCTGCATACGAACATCATATAGTGTCGTTACCGATCGATGCCCATATGTCTTTTGGGAAAGGGGAAGGGAAGTTGACTTACCATAAGGATACTAGATTTGCCGCGTTATCGACGTAGAACCCAGACAGCAAACCAATACTTACCACAAGGACACCATCTTCCCCACGTCACCGAGGTGATGCCCCCGTGATAAGCACTGTTCCGTAGAACAGCTTACACACACACTCCCATTGTGTGGTAAGGTACCTTATTACTGTCGCGCACTAAAACAAAAGGCACGCTACCACACAATGTATACACACACACACACAACACATACCCGGATTGTGTGGTCAGGTACTCTGCTGTTGCTGCCGTGCACTGTGACGTAGAGCACGCTCCCACACAACCCCCTCTCTCCTCTCTCCTCTCGATGTACCTGAAAAGGTGGTCGCAAGTGTCCTCTCTCTCTCTCTCTCTCTCTCTCTCTCTCTCTCTCTCTCTCTCTCTCTCTCTCTCTCTCTCTCTCTCTCTCTCTCTCTCTCTCTCTCTCTCTCTCTCTGAAGATGAAAGCAAGACAAAAATACACCCAACAGGCCCGATCGGGCCCGCGTATATATAGCATTGACAACCCACCGGGCTTTTCAGTATCCTCAGTGGGCCCGCAGAGAAAATGATGAACCCCGACGGGCCCACCGAGGATACTAAAAAGCCCGGCGAGAATTTTGTGGGTTTGCAGGTCACCATTAACTGGGTTCTATGTGATTATGTTTACTGTGATCATGTAAATGTGTCAACAAGACCTTGTGATCACACAAAATTTGATATAATTACGTAAATATTAAATCCTTGCATAGCTACAACAGATATGGAAGCTTTCCATAGTTGCAACACATATGGAAGCTTTACATAACTTCTCACGATCTAAACACACACACTCTCTATCTCTACGTGCTTTCCCATTTTCATCTACACCTCCAGTGTCCTCTCTCCCTCAGATCTCCATGGCTGCAGCACTTGTGGAGACTTTACCAAGCACCTCTTTTACCTTTTCTTCTAACACTTCATAGCCCATCATTTACAAGCTATCCATGGCTATGGTTGTAGCACATATGGAAGCTTTCCATAGTTGCTCACAATCTAAAAAATCTTTCTCTCTCTCTCTCTCTCTCTCTCTCTCTCTCTCTCTCTCTCTCTCTCTCTCTCCCCCTCTCTCTCTCTCTCTCTACGTGCTTTCCCATTTTCATCTACACCTCCACTGTCCTCTCCCCAAGATCTCCATGGTTGCAGCACTTGTGGAGACTTTACCAAGCACCTCTTGTCCTCTTTCTTCTACCGCTTCATAGCCCATCATCTACAAGCTATCCATGGCTATGGCTACAGCATTGGGGTAAACTTCTCTAACCCTCTTTTACCCTTTCAAGTACAGCTTCTTAGCTCATCATTTCCAAGATTCCCATGGCTGGAGCAGCTACAAAAACTCTATCAACCACCTCTTGTCTCCTTGCCATGGCTGCAGTATTGCACTCCAAGGTTCTCCATTGAATGTTTAATCCTGTGTATCTCCCTCCGTCCAAAAACATTTAGTTCTTCCTTCATTTCTAGCTCATACAAAACCACCATCAAACCCTCTTATTGTAGCCCCTTCCTCTTTATAGCAATGTCAAGCTCTACTACTCAAAGAAAGCCAAAAGATGAGGTAGAAAGGGTTGTCTTGTACAACACCAGAGATTCTAATTGGGAGTGGGTGCCTCAAGTGTTCCGCAAAGGCGCTTGGGACTTCATGCAACCTGTAACCACCGGGACTCATCGTGTTTGAGATTGTGACAACTTGGATCAACATTGGAAAGGGAGGCTGCTTGGGTTCAAAGACCATAGGATCAATGGGATGGTGGTTGCTATTCAACATGTGTATTCAATGCCTAATATGCATTTGAGGCACACTAATTCAAGACTTTTTCCACCTAATTGTAAGTTGCTTCTCTTTGTTGTTGCAATAGACATATACATTAAGTTGACCTATGTGTTCAAGTATGCTAGTATTTTTTTGGGGGGCCGATGTCTATGTAGATATCTTTCCATAAAACTTGGTGAGCAACAACAATTAAGAATTCTCTCTAGAACCTTTCAAGATTTTCATGTTGACATTGGTGCCATGATGCTTCCCAGTGTGCAACCATCGATGCTATTGCAAAGAAAAATCTTCTTCTACACACACACAATAGTGCCCATCTCTGAGCATTATTATGGTAAGATCAATCATCAGTAGTCTTTCAATACCATTGAGGTGAAACTAGGTAGAAAATTGGTCTCTTTCTTTCACATTCTTGTTAAGGTTTTCCCAAAAAATGGGATGGTTGTCAAAGTCCATTGTTATTGACATTTCTGGAAATTTCTCTCCAAAATGTGCTCAATAAATTGCTTCGTTCTTTAGAGAGCCAAGGGGAACAATGTGTTATGGAATTTAGGAAATATCTGGTTCTCTCTCTCCATTCAAAGGCCTCTGTTGCTCTCGTACACTGACCTACCAACTCACCCATTGTGCCACTTAATCTCAAGTTGGACCACCGAGGGGCTAACAATTTGTCGTGCATCCCTACCCTTTTCCATTGAGGCCACTGGAAGCTGTGGGCTTGGGAGAGCTGTCCACTGGCACAAGTGTAGTGGGATCCTGGAGAGTGGTTTTGAAGAGACCCTTTCTCCTCAACCGACCATCCAGGTGTCCCTTTCTTTCAGTACACTATTCGACTGGGATGTCACATACTGGCATCACGGAGAGAGGCTCGTCCTGTTGCAACACCTCATTGGCAGGAGAAGGATCTCACAGTAGATTTCTTGATAGCTTTTTGGGCGAGGTTGTGGGATGCCAGACAGCCATGGTGAGTCACATTGTTCCAGTTGGTTGGTTGCACATAGAGCTACAACAGTGGGCTTGTACATAGTGGCCTCTCGGCAACATGTGCAGCTTGTGACCATCTATCATTCAAGACTTAGGAGTGGAAGACCCACAAGCCATAGTGGCCTCAATCCTAACTTCCATTCTACCTAATGCTGAAGCAAGACGCAAGGAAGTTGCACAGTGCCTCCTAACAGAAAAACTGTAATGAGCCCCTTTTGTAATTCCATATATCAATATAATATCAGTTCCACATGTACTTTCCTATCTTGGCTTACAATTTGGTGTAAATACATAGGCTTTTGTGAAATTTAATTTTCTAGTTCTGAATGGGCAAGTTTATTTGTGAGTTTTATTAGTTGTCTTGAATCTTTATTTGGTAGACACATGGTGTTCATTAGATCAATTAAAACACTATGATTGTGCAAGTGCTTTGTGGGCCAATCTCTATCTCTGCGACCATGTCGAGGGTCCCAACTTGCCAGACGGAGGGGTCAGTGTAAAGTCAAGTAATTGTCTGTGGATGTGTCATTGGATTTCAAATGGAATTCTTAATGCTAACATTGTGCTAGATTTGTCCCAGAAATTGCAAAAAACCCCTACCCACAAGGCACCAATTTTGGACGAGTGTAACTTTTCAACGAGCTTTGGTTTTCGTGATTTTTAAACAATGCACAATTTTTCGAGCTTTTTAGAGTCTTTTTTTGGAGCAAATATACATGTTCTAAACAATGTCCAAAACCACCCGGTAATTTTATACACAAAAGAACAAATATATTATCAACACAATAACTGTCACAAACAAAAAATACATATATATATATATAAATTGTTGCATCATTAAACATAAAAAGCATTACCATGCCAACATCGTGTGATCAAAAACTGAGAGCATACTGCTTCACTAAATAGAGGGAGGGGCAAAATGGGGTTACCTATTTTTTATGTAGAAAGTAAAGGGTTCATAGCACGGGGATTGCAATACGGGGTTGACTAAGTACGAAGGCAACATCCATCGCGGTCAGTGTAGGTTGATGTATTACCATGTGCTCCTTAGGTTGCATACCCAAGACATGCACATACACATAATACATGTGCTTACAAGCAATGAATGACTTTTGAGGTATCATCCTTTTCTGGAAATCTAGACATGTACCGCTTGGCTCCCCTTTGATATGAGCATCATAGCAGCTTTCAATAAGTATACAAAACACAACATGTTTCCTTTGAATCATAGAGACTTCCTCTAAGAAGGTTCCAGCCATCACTGCAGGCTTCAATCCTTTTTTGTGCTTCTTTTGAAATACCATGCCTCCACTTTCATCGCCTACTACTTGAACCTCCTTCTCCACATAGCAAGGAAACCCTATTTTCCTTGCAATTTGGTGTGCTAATACCAGCCACTTTAAAACCGGCCATTGTAAGACTAGCAAGCTCTTCTCTTGAGACTTTTATCCCCCTTGCAATGGGCTAGATCATAGGGGCTATTGGTACCTCCTTCACCTGCCTTTTAACTACCTTTGTGTTCTCCACATCATGATTACAAAACCATAGCCATTGCTCTATGGTTTTGTCTTTGTAGCATCTTTTTGCCCAAAATCATGGTGCAACCAAACCTGTACCATGACTATTAAGAGCGTTACCACAATTTTTCCTACCCACAACACCAAAGCACTTCCTATTACAATGAATGGGCATTTTGCAAAAGGCCCATTGTTCACGTGGAACATCATGTTCCTCTGCATAGATTGATTGCTTTGTGCTACATGTCAAAGGTTCATTTTCAAGCATGTAGTCTTTTTCAATCTCTTCTTCTTCACTATTGCTTGACTCCATGGTTTCAAATCTGATATGTCGTGGACGACCACGAACTTTATGTTGTTTTTGACTCCATTACATATTCTGGACGATGAGAACTAATAGCTTTTCTTGTCTCTCTCTTCTTTCGTTGCATGATTTCCTTGTCACGATGTAGTGTGGGCTCTTCATACATTGGGGTGCCTGTGACAACTCCTTCCACCACCCTTGCAATGACAGCTGGACTTGGAGTTTGTTGTCTCTCGACTCTTGAGAGCATAGATCCAAGTGTGGGACCCGTACCTATATAACGACCTGTCAAGAATCCCAAACGCTTTGCACTTTGTATATACAAGTTTAAGACATCACTAACACATGCATCATATAGTGAAATCTTTCTTCTTCCCCCTTCAGCAGCCAACCAGCTAGCATGAATGCTCTCAGACAGTTTTATACTTAGAATTTGTGCCTGCTCCCATGGACTTTTATTAGCCTATCCACAAAATTGTAGTTGAGTAATTGGACATGGTTTTTCTTGGATCGCAAAGGAATAAAATATAAACTCACATTCTTGTTGATGTTTCCCCAATGCTCAATTCATTGTTCCCATCATTTAAACCATCATTGAAGCGCCTGTAAGTTCTCTTTTGGGACATGAATCTTCCACCAATCTTTGGTATGCCTTGATTGAATTGTAGCCTTTTCTACAATTGTGGAGAGTTTCCATGCTTCACACATTCTAATGCGCTCAATTTGCTTTGGTGCAGGCACAAATTTTCTTGTGTACTTTTGCAAGCTCTGCTCCCAATGTAAAAGGCAAGAGCGCTCTCTACCTTCCATAATATTACGCGGGCCCCGTTGTACACTGTCCTTATTGCAAACCAGTTTTCCCCTACCTCATCTGACATGAACCCTGCAAAATCAGGTGGTTCTTTCCCACATTGAGCCATGGTAGCATTCAGAATTTCCCAAAATAATACTTGAGACTCCTCGTCCTCCTCTTTTGCTTCACAAATTGCGATAACCTGCAACGCTCGCATGCTGGCCAAATATGATGCAAATGTTAGGACAAACCTTATGAAGGATAAATTTCATATTTCCAATTAGAAACAAACTTACCCCGGATCATACACGGAACACAACATTGTTGCCCATCCGTCTATCCTATGCGTATGATCAAAGTGAACGCAAGCATTCCTCAAGTCACCTTGCCGAGTTTGTCTCATTTGATCTACTAGGTCCACACCTGATGCAGGACCTTTTGTAGACATCTTGAAAAGGCAACATTTTTCTCTTGCATTGCCTTGTCCTGAGAATCTACTACCATGGAAAAATGGAAACATACAATGTGGTTGCAGTTGCAAAATATTGTCATATCCTTCACCCATCTGAACAGATTGCTTCGCCTTTTCTTTGGTTATTAGACCTTTAAATCTACATGAAATATCTGTATTAGTGTGAATGACATAGCATACCAAAAAAAACATAAGATGCATGAATCCATGCATACCCATTGTTTTGCACTAGTGGCATCATCTCCTCCAGAAAACCAAGTAAATCTCGATCAGTTGTGACTTCCTCACCTTCTCTTGTTAAAGACTCAAACAAAATTTGTCGAGCTACCAACATTTGTATTTTTTGTGGTCCACCTTTCTCTATTTTAAGCTTATTGTGCTAACCAAGTTCTGCACTTTTGCTATATTGGCTCTTGAAGTGCTTGGTTGAACACTATGCTCATGATTTCCAATGTGAAGTACCAATCAAGTCATACTCTCATCCAAAGGGAAAACGTAATAGATCATAGCTTTACATACATCAATGCATGTCACTGTTTTTTGGCAATAGTGACAATAAATTTTTGATTTACCTTCACCGGCAGGATATCCCTTGCTTACCTGACTATCCAAATGACCATGAAAATAGCTGTCGTTGAACTTCTTCTCATACATGTGAAATGGACAAGAGAGGTGGTGACATTGTAGATTCCCAAGGCAATAGCTTAGCCTCACTATATGAGCTATTGTCATGTTTGTTTGGGATGGTCGTGTCCAAAGATAACTATCGTGTTTTTGCTCCATCCCTTCCATTCTCTTCATTTTCCAAAAAGTTGCAAGAAACTCGAAACTCAAACAATCATTGTAGGTAGGGGGAAGTTCAGTTACCTGTAGAGGATTGCCGCACATCTTGAACAGCTTCTTAAGTCGAGATGCCCCTTCTCCATTTTGTATTCATTGAGCAATTCACATAGATGGCCTACCTTCTATTTCTTCAGATTCACCATCAAGCTCCAATACTTCCCCACACGCTTCTCCATCTGCACGTCTCATATCATCTAGCTTTGTTGTAATGTCCTTGTCACAGTTTATCTCCAAGCTATCGCTATTAGATACATAAACAGACTCTGTGGTCTATAATAATAGATATTTGGTTGACAAAGAACCATCAATCAGGCAGTGTTCGTTGCCTTCATGGTCACAAATGAGAAGTCATAGAAAGCTCAAATGAACGTTCTTCTTCTTGAATAATTTCATGTAGTCCGTGAAAAACAAATGAAGGAGGTAACAAACTTTGAAGATAGTAAGAGCTTAGCAATACCTTACCATTGAGAAATGGAATATCAAGTGTGGACGCATGTCTAACCTCACCATCCTATCTTATTGAGGTATTAGTGAGAACCACAATTAATTTGTCAAACCATGGGACGAAGTTGACTCTACTAGTGCATAGAGGCTACAAGAGGTTGTCAATCTCTCAAAAAACAACTAACAACTCGCATCTAACTCTAGCTACACTCAAGATACTAAAATCACCAAAAGCCAATCGCTCATCTTGGTAGCAAGCAAATCACATCCGTTACAGCATCAAATGACATCCAAACGTAACGAGACTTCTAAGACAAGTTTATAAGACCTAAGCACACATGCATATGGTCTCAAACCCCACTTTAGGTCAAGTTCCAAAATCGCGATTATTAACAGCATTGGATTTTTGACCTAGTCGTTTTCGACACAGAATGCATCTAAATGCTTAGCAATGATGTCCCAATACTTGCATATGCTTAGTTTTTTATTTAAAAGTATAAATTCCTAGTTATGATGCAATTAGGCCACGGGTCGGCGATGCCAAAA
Organism: Adiantum capillus-veneris; assembly: GCF_014529385.1. Classification (NCBI taxonomy): domain Eukaryota; kingdom Viridiplantae; phylum Streptophyta; class Polypodiopsida; order Polypodiales; family Pteridaceae; genus Adiantum; species Adiantum capillus-veneris. Next base: position 49,876,403 of record NC_140960.1, read on the forward strand.
GCTATGAAATAATGTGAATGGCTTACGTCAATGCGTAGAGCTCTTACCTGCAATTGCAATGCAACAAATGCAATTGCAATGTGACAACCGGAGAGGGAGTAGAAAGCACGAGAAGGAGAGAAGTGAGTGCCGTTAGCTCACGATGTGTATTTCTTATCCAAAAACTTATGAAAAACTTACAAAAATTAGCTTTTATACCTTAGCCAAGGTTTTTGGGTGGTCAAAACTAATAATCTGGAGTTCTACCAAAGTTGGGAAATGACTGGCTGATACAATCTGGAAGCTTGTAGCCCCGACTCATTAATTATAGAGTTTATCCGAGAAAGTAGGAATTACAATATTCTCGATTCATCAAAATAATAAATATTTTACAAAGAGAAATCCAAAAAATGGTGTCCGTGTTAGCTTGTTGCTAACATTTCCCCCTCCTCGCCTGTGTCCTCCCTTGACACAGATTTATGGGCTGAAATAGTCTTCGGGTTGGTCTTCGGGTTGACGGCTGGCAAGGCGGTCTTTAAGCGCGTATAGTGCGTTTTGGTATCTAATTCTTCGTTCTTTGTTGCGTACTTGTAAAAATTGCATTGTGACTTGATTCGTCAGCTCATCCGAGTAGCCTACAAACCTCGATGTTAGGTTGTTGATCACCGGTGCAAATATCTTCGTTCGCAAGGTAAAGAATCCAGTGTAGAAAGATTCTTCAAAGGCCAGTATTTTATTCGACGGCAATTGCATCTGGCATAGAATCCGTAAAGGACCTCCTATGAAGGTTGCCCACGCAGATCATAGCATAAGCCTTTGTTTCCTTCCAAGAATGATAGCCATGGGGCTCCTGTTTGCTCATGCTCATAAAACTTGTATACATGTGAGCAGCATTCTGCAGATCTTACATAACATGGCACAGGAGAGATCTGGCAGACTCTTGAAGAAAGACATGGCGCCCGTTAGCGTTTTCACCATGTATTCCTATGTCGCTTGGCCTCTCTCTGGAGCTGGCATCCTTGGGAAGTTGAGCCAAGTTGGCGTTTTCTTTTGCAGTGCTTCATGCGCTTGCCATGTCCTTACTCTGGGTACATGACAAAAGGTTGGATATCTTTGTAGGGCTGCAAGTGCTCTTATGAACAGAATCAGGTATCTCGGATTTTTGTTCAGCCACCTTAACCTCCACTTTGGGTGGTCTTTATCTGTGCCATCTTCTTGCATATCCTTGTACAGCCTTTCTTTCACCTCTAATAGTTCTACTTTGATGAGAGGGTACGGCAGGGACTGTTGGTGCCATTGAGTGTTGATCTGATTGGGAGTGAGTTGAGTGACGTTGACAGAGTGTAAAACTCTCAACTCCCAATCCATAGCGTCTTTCCACTACTCATCCACCTCTAGGGTGATCTTCTTCTTCAATGCATCTTCCTCAACTTTTGACAACTGGACCATTGGCACTGAGTCTTCATCCGTGATGTTAATATGAAAATCTTCATTACCACTTGGTTCTGTTGTTGACTGTGTCTCAAACTCAGCAAAAGAGACCGAGGGTATGTCTATCTGTGGCGGCTCTAAAGTGCCTACCTATTCCTGTGTGTCTGGTTTTCCATCTCTGAGGAGTTGATTCATCCGCTTGAGTTTTGCTATCTCCTTTAGGAGCTCCTCCTCTCTTTGAACCTGCATCAGTGCCAGGTCCCTACGTTGTGATTGTTCTAACTTTAATTCCAATTCTAGGTCTTTGTTTTTCTTTTCAAGTGCCTTATACACTTTGTTAGTTTCTTTGATCGAGGCCAGGGCTGAATTTTCTCTGATTTGCGGTAAGAAAATGGCATGATCATTGATCCTCTGTTCAGAATATTGTAGAGAAGCATTGGCAACATCTAGTTGAACCTGAATTTTCTGAGCTGACAGAGAGATCGTAAGAAGTTCATTTGTAACTTCTGTCAACTGCTCATCTTTTGCTTTGCAGGCATCAGATAATTTGGTGAGTAGATCACCTAACTCCTCTATTTCTTTTTGTTGTTTGTCTCTGTCCAACTGATGTTGTTCCGCTTCTGCCTTCATATCTTGTACCTGCCTTTGGAGATCATTGATGACAGTCATCCTGTCTTCTAGCTCTCCTTGGAGAGCTTCGATCACCATTTCAAGTTCCTTGGCCTTTGTGTTGTGGTTTAAAGCTGCTGAATGGAGTCTCTCCATCATTCCTGCATCTGACGTGCATATTCATTGACTTGTATTATTACTTCATCGTTTGATGGCAACTCCTCCTGTCTTGCCAACTAGGATGTGCATGCAGCCTCGTGTGTGGCTTCTTGCTGCTTCGTAACTGCTGGTGGTTCTTGTGTAGAAGTAGATGGTCAGTCTTCTTCTTGGCCATCCTGAGGCTTTGATGCCTTGGCAATTTCTAGCTCAGTAGAAGTGAAGGGTGTTGTCTCAACCCTTGTTGTCTCTTCAGGTGCCGGCCTTTCTTCCTTTTCTGGCTCGGGCTCCGTCTCATGTGTAGTGGTAGGTGCTTTTTCCACACCTACTTCCTTATCAATCTCTTTTTTAGATCTACTTGCCCTTTTCGCTTCTGGCTTTTGAGTATCTTCTACTGCCTTCTCCTGTTCCGGCTCGGCTTCTTTTTCTTTTTGTCTGTCGAGGTGTTCATCTTCTTGTGCAGATTCTATTTGTTGGATGGACTCAGAATCTTTCTCTTTCTTAGGCTCTGCTTCTTCATTGGTGTCTTTGCCTGCAGGTAATGGTGGTGGGCTAGTCATGGGATGGTCTTGTTGTTCTGTATGCGGTGAGATGGGTCGGGGAGATCCATGACTTTGCTCTTGGCTAGCCATTTCCTCGGCTTGCCTTTGGTCTTCCGCTTCCTTGGATTTCTTTCCAGCTTCTTCTACCTCCTTCAGCTTTAGAGCTTCAGCCTCTTGGTACATTCTTTCTAACTGCTTTGTTGGGTCATCCGCCTCTTTTCTTGTATGATGCTTTGTTCGAGGGCCTTTAAGTCTTGCAGGTACCCATTTTTCTGGGTCCTTCCCTTGTGCTTGCCTACTGTGCTGGTACGCCTGTTTTTCTATTTCAAAGCACGCTTGTTTTCGAGCTGGCTCTTCTTGGTGTGCGGCCAACAGCTTTTCTTTTCATCTCTTCTCTCCGAGATCTCTTTTCTTTGTTGTCAGATCTCTCGCTGTTGTGCTGTTTTGGCGAGCTATCAGCTGACTCATCATCAGATTTATGTGATCTTTTACCTGACCTTGTAGCTCGTGGAGAGGGTTGTGCTGCCAAGATCCATGTATTCTGATCAGGGACAGGTAGTAGATTGTCGGCCATGCCGATGGCATGATATGCTATTCTAGTCAACACCTCTGGCGCACCCAAGTACGTGATTTTGCCTTCCTTCTTGGTCCCCTTCAAGGTTATCAAGACATACTGCACGTGGTCCACGTGCTATTTTGTTGTCAACTTAAGAACCTGAGTGAATGTGGTGGCCACGGCGTGATTTGGTGTAGTGTTCCTTGGTGGCCTTTTTGCCAGAAAGTGGAAATGTTGATGGTACAAACGGGCTGGTTCTTCTACCTGTTTGTGGATAAGATTGGCAAATGTAGCCGTGACTATCTCTTTGGTAAATGTGCATGCGGTTTTCCTATCTCTTGTCTGCATGGTCATTCCTTCAGTGGGGACAGTCTGAGTGCCTCTGCCACTATCTCTTTTGTGATCACTACTTTGACCCTGTTCCCTTGGGTGTCTGATATCTGTGTGGTTCTGTCTTCTTTGATGGTGGATAGAAGCTCGTAAGCTTTCTGAAAGTCCACTCTGCAAGGTTCTTGTTCGTACAAATGCCTGAGCCCAAACCTACGGTTAGCCTCTTTTGTCTCTGGCTTGGCAGCTACATTATAGATTTCTTTGGGCAGGAGTTGCAACTCCACCTGATGCCCCTCTTCATTCTTGAACCTGCCAATGAGGACCATAGTGTGGTGCTCTTCCATTTGTTCTCTGGAAAGGTAGGATTCCTTTGCTGCTTTGAATGACTCGGGGTCTAGTTGATACGATGGAAATTCTTATAGTTTCCCTTTTTGGTTTAGCTTCTTCTTGGCCCTCTCCGCTGCTTGCATTGCTCCTATTCAGTGAATAGAGTGCAAGTTAGCAGATTTGTCAAAATTTTCTCTCGAATGTCCTTTTGGACTGAAATGCTGACAATTTGGTCCAATTTGCTTCAAATTAATTTTTGAACAAGCAAAGATGCATAAAGACATGCAAGGAACAAAACTGCATGGTCAAAACAAAAATTTGCAACCAAAGTAAATAATCATGATTATTTACCAGCTGAGGAAAACTTTTTGCAAAGTGGCTTTATAGACTTGAAGTATATACCAAATACATGCTCTGAGTGAAATATGGGCTCATTTGGATGCACAGGGTGAAAATGTGTACCAGATTTTGGCTTTAGGTATCTGAAACAGTAGATATAAAGGAAATTTGAGATTTTGAACTCCAAATTGATTCAAAATTGGCTAGTGGGCTTATCACAACATGTACTTGGGATGTATGATGACAAAATATCCAAATTCCCCAATTTAGACCAAAAAGTAAATCATCGCGATTATTAACTTTTCTTCCAAAATTGACATTTTTTTGTACAAATTGGTTATAGGCATTGTATGGACCTTGGGTATGAGATATGAAGTGATTTGGATCAAGAAAAGTGGTCCATAACCCAAATTTTTGTTACCATATACATGTGGTAGTGATGTGAGTGAACACACTAGGACCGCCGGGGCATTTTTTCCCTCTTTAGGAGGTTTTTTCCCCCGTGCATTGTATATACGCCCATCACTCTAGGGCTATCTATCTTTCCATTGCACACTAAGTAATACACTCTCTATTGTGTGCCTTGAGCTTCCTTCGTCTTCTCCAAGCTGTGTGTGTTTCTCTGCAACCCTAATTCCAACAATTGGTATCAGAGCAGGTCACGTCCTCCCGGGCTTAGTTGCCAGCTGCTCCAGCACACGCCTGCTCACTTTCTCCGATTTCAGTGAGCTTTGGCAAGCGTTCGCAGGTCGACAAATATTTTGGGCAAGCTCGAAGAGCTTGGTCTGCTCAGAATTTTGATTTGGGCTCATTTCGGCCTCCGTTTCCACTACGGGCAGTACTGCACAGGTTATTTCGTCATTTTGTGCAGATTTTCTGTCAGTGCCGTTTTCTGCATAACAGGTGCCTTATAGTCTTCTACGGTTTGTGCTATATAGCACAAGTTGTTCCCGCTCCATTTCTCCTATTTTCGGGCAGTTTTCACATCAGGTGCAGCATTTACCATGGCTGACAACAACAACACAGATGTGTTCAAGATGTTTGCTGCTGAGGACAGGTTGGATGGGGACAACTACCCTATGTGGGCTTATATGATGCAACACGTTCTTGTGTCAAAAGGTGTCTGGAACATTGTGCAGGGCATTGATGTACGTCCTGGTTCTGAAGATGTAGGCGATATTGAGGATGTTGCAGGTCTTGCTGCAAGGATTGCAGCTGTTAGAGTTGTTTTGCCTACAGCAGAACAAGCTCGTTGGGATGTTAAGGATGCGCAGGCTCATGCATTGATTGCGTTGTCTGTGAAGCGCACCATTATTCCTCACATCCGTTCAGCAAAATCTGCAAAACAGGCTTGGGATATTCTAGCAGGTCTTTATGCAAGCCGCAATGAGGCTAAAATTGCTTTGCTGCGTAAAGAGCTAGAGTCGAAGATTATGCATGAGGAAGATGATATGGACACTTTCCTTGCTAGTGTCAAGGATATCAATGAGCAACTCATTTCTGCAGGTGAAGTCATTTCTGACAGTTCCCTTGTGTAGACTGTTCTTGATGCCTTACCAGATTCCTACCAGACTTTTGCTAGTACTTGGAGACTGATGACCCAAGGAAATCCTGAAGTTGTCAAGTTTGATGCATTATGCACATTGCTGTTGCAAGAGTCACTTTCTAGAAAAAACAGGACTAGGCAGCGTGCAGTTGAACAGGCTTTTATTGCTTCTCAAAGAAAGGGTGGTAACAGTAATGCAGCCACTTCTTATGGTTCTGCTGCGAGTGGCAAAATTTCTGTTCCTAATGCTTCTGCTGGCAGCACTTCGTCTGGCAATTCTGGTGATAAGGGCAAAAAGAAGATGCGTTGCCATTATTGTAAAGCCAATGATCACTTGATCAAGTCGTGTCCTAAGTTGAAGGCCAAAGAGGCTAAGAAGAAAGAGGGTGGTTCCACTGCAAATGCTGGTTCCACTACAAATGCAGCCATTGTTGAGTCTTCTGTGAAAGGAGATTGTGATGCTGATGTTGATGCAGAATGGGCTTTTAGCGCAGAGTGCACTTACAATCCTGCTGTCCATGATGCATGCTTGTCAGTTGCTGCAGATTCACATGTGTGGTATTTTGACAGTGGTGCTACAAAGCACATTACCTCACATCGTGAATTGTTTACCTCTCTCGAGTCTGCCCCTCATGGGAATTCAGTCACTTGTGCCAACAACGCCTCTTATCCAGTTCAGGGAGTTGGAAAGATTGTGCTCACTGCTGCTAATGGCAGTTCCTTCACACTTGTTGATGCACTTTATGTACCTGGGATCAAGAAGAATCTCTTGTCTGTATCCGCACTTGCTAGACTTGGACTTGTAGTCAAATTTGTGGATGACAGATGTACAGTTCATGATCTCAGTTTTGGTGATGAAATTGTTGCATCTGGGCTTTTGTGCCGTGGGCTGTATAAGCTCACTTTGTATGACAAGTGTGGACAAAATTTTGCAAATGCTGTTCTAGATTCAAGGGCTATTTCAGATGCAAAACTTTGGCATGCACGTTTTGGTCATCTGAATTTTGCCAGTTTGCTGCGTTTGCAGAAATCTGATATGGTTGCTTCTTTGCCGCCTCTTGAAGCACCTATCAAACATGTTTGTGAAGGCTGTATTCTGGGTAAAATGCAGCGTTCTAAGTTTCCAAAGGATGGTTCAGTTAGGGCCACATGCAGGTTGCAGCTTGTGCATAGTGACGTTTGTGGGCCCATGCAAACTCCGTCCTTGGGCAATTACCTGTACTTCGTGACTTTCATTGATGATTACTCCAGGCATGCGTGGGTATTTCCGCTTAAAGCGAAGAGGTCCGAAGTTTTTATGTGCTTCAAACAATTTTTGGCTATGGCTGAAAATGTCTCAAAATGTACTATGGGCACCCTCCGTTCCGATCGAGGGGGGGAGTATATGTCTCATGAATTTAATGCATTTCTGGCTAGTCGTGGGATAAAACACCAATGTACAGTGCCTTATACACCTCAGCAAAATGGTGTTGCTGAGAGGAAAAACAGGTCACTAACGGAAATGGCACGATGTATGGTCAAAAGTCAAGCTTTGCCGCATTCTTTTTGGCTTGAGGCCATCATGTGTGCCACTTATGTACTTAACAGGTGTCCTACGAAAGCTTTGCAGTCTATTACTCCATATGAAGCATGGCATGATAGAAAACCTTCTATTGAGCACATGCGTGTTTTTGGCTGTTTGGCATATGCTTTGGTGCCACAAGTGCAGCGCACAAAATTGGATGATAAGGCTGTCAAATGTATTTTTGTTGGTTATAGTGTTGAAAGCAAAGGTTACAGGTTGTATCATCCGCAAACAAAACGTATTCTGGTTTCACGGGATGTAGTGTTTGTGGAAGATTCTGTTCAACCCTTGCTGTCATGTACTAGAGACAGTAATGTAAGCTCACAGGACATTTATGACACTTTGTTGCCTCTTTTCAGTGGTGGAAATACGAATGTAAGTTCCAATGAGGCAAATGTACAGCCTATGGGGGTTTCTGAAAATGTTTTAGAACAGCCTATTACTGATGCAGATGTACATGATGTACTTGATGAGGAAAGGGCTGAAAATGAGCAGGCTAGAGGTATGCCAAAATGGCTGGTGCACACTTTGCGTGACAGTAAATTGGATGCACCTTTATCTAGTCGTACTCGTTCAGGCTCTCGCCATGCATCTTATGCATCAGATTGTTATGCTTTGGCTGTGTCTAGTTTACATGATGTTGAGGAGCCTCTGTCTTTTGATGAAGCACAGAATTCAGAAAATTGGATTGCTGCCATGAAATCAGAATATGATGCACTTATAGAGAATGACACATGGACTTTATGTGATTTGCCTCCTGGCAAAAAGGCCATTGGTACCAAGTGGGTTTACAAGTTGAAACGCAAGCCGGATGGTGAGATCGATCGCCATAAGGCTCGACTTGTTGCAAAGGGTTATGCACAACAAAAAGGCATAGATTATGAAGAGACTTTTGCTCCCACTTGTCGTATGACTACTGTGCGTTTTCTATGTGCATTGGCAGCTCATTTTGGTTGGGATGTACATCAATCAGACACTGTTACTGCTTTCTTGAATGGTGACATATTTGAGGAAGTTTATGTAACGCAGCCTCGCGGTTTTGTCATAAAAGGACAAGAGGACAAAGTGTGCAAATGTAAGAAGGCTTTGTATGGGTTGAAGCAATCTCCTCGTGCTTGGTATGAGAAAGCTGACACTCATTTGGTTAAACGAGGCTTTCGTAACAGTCCAACAGAAAGCACATTGTATGTAAAGCGTGAGGATGATGTATTTCTCATTGTGGTTCTTTATGTTGATGATTTGCTGATCACTGGACCAAATGAGAGACATATTGCTGAATTTAAGGCTGATTTGAATGCTACTTTCAAGATGAAAGATTTGGGGCTGTTGCATCATTACTTGGGTATACAGTTTAAGCAGTGTGATGGTGGTATTGCCTTGTGTCAGAAAAGTTACATAGAGACATTGCTATGTAAGTTTGGACTTGAGGATTGCAAACCTATTGCCACTCCCATGGAAACAGGCTTGAAGTTGAGTCTACATGATGCTGGCGATCCTGCTGATGTCACTCTTTACCAAACTGCTGTTGGCTGCCTCATTTATGTATGCAACACGAGGCCAGATATTCAGTTTGCAGTCTCGCAGGTCAGCAGATTTATGCATAGCCCAGGGTCTAAGCATTGGCAGGCTGTCAAGAGGATTTTCCGCTACCTTCGTGGCACTTTACATCTTGGCTTGTTTTATCCCAAGGGGGGATCATTGCCGCCAGACTTACATTCTTTTTCGGACTCAGATTGGGCTGGTTGTTTTGACACGCGAGTGTCCACAAGTGGTTTTTGTTTCATGCTTGGCAGTTCATGTATATCATGGTTGAGCAAGAAGCAACCTACTGTGGCCACTTCGAGTTGTGAGGCTGAGTACAGGGCAGTCTTCACAGCTACGATTGAGTGTGTATGGCTCAGACGCCTTATGGCTGACTTGGGTGTTGGACAGGACACTGCCAACACTATCTACACTGACAGTCAGAGCGCATTGGCAGTTGCGAGGAACCCAGTTTTTCATGCTCGCACAAAGCACATTGAGGTGCATTACCACTATGTCAGGGAGAGGCTCTCAGCAGGAGAGATCAGCTTGGCTTATGTGCCAACACAGGACAACCTTGCAGATCTTTTCACAAAGGCATTGTCTCGTGAGAAGCTTGAAGCTTTCCGCAAAGCTTTGGGCTTACTCCCCTTTGTGGACTGATCCTGTCCTCAGGGCATGGCACTTCCCTTTACTCATGTGCCAGCTCTCGTTCACCGCATCACTCCAGGGGGGATTTGTTACCATATACATGTGGTAGTGATGTGTGTGAACACACTAGGACCGCCGGGGCATTTTTTCCCTCTTTAGGAGGTTTTTTCCCCCGTGCATTGTATATACGCCCATCACTCTAGGGCTATCTATCTTTCCATTGCACACTAAGTAATACACTCTCTATTGTGTGCCTTGAGCTTCCTTCGTCTTCTCCAAGCTGTGTGTGTTTCTCTGCAACCCTAATTCCAACAATTTTGGCTTCAAAGGCTTCTTTGCATTTTTTGGCAATTTTACAAGTAATGGGTGGTCATTTTGGCTCATACTTGATTTTTGGCATGTAATAGGTGTGTACATAGGATAGGTGAGGTTTAACAATTTCCAAGAAAAACTGATGCAAAAGTAAATAATCGCGATTATTTACAACAGTGACAAAAACTTTGCAAAACCTACAAATTTTGACCTAGACATGTTTCATACACCTAATACAAGTCCTAAATTGAATTTGGTCAAGTTTGGTCATGCCGGCATCGCTTTCTGCTCTGTCAACTCTGAAATCATCATTTTTTGTGACTACTCTGTCTGTTGGGTTGGTCGGTCAACTTCGAGGCTTTGGACTTGTCCGTAACATAGTCGTTAGGCAACCTGTCCAATTCTGGCTCATTTGGAGTCAGTTTGACCTCGTATGTCGAATTCGACGCTTTGTAACCTTCGAGCCATTTTCTGCTTTTTGAGGGCTTCACTTGATGGATTTCACCAAACCAATCATATACATTGTATATGGACCTCATTAGCAAGCCATCTATGGAGCAAGGTCGGAATTCTTGCATTTGCCAAAAACCTAACTTTTCTACTGGGGATTCCCCTGACCCCAGTCGAATGGTCATCTAATGGTATAGAAAGGTTCTATTATGTTAGGGCATGCTATGGTTCAAATCTCATCCAATTTGGTCAAGTTGGCAGGTCGCTATGGTCAGTTTCATTAGGAAAATTTTGGACTCAAAAAAAGGACTTTTTGGCGTTAGGTAGAGAGAGAATGTTGTTTGACCAATAGAGTTTGAGTCACCACAATGGTAGCTCCAATTTATTTGATTTTTGTCTCAATTTTTTGCGTTTTCAGAAAAGAGTTTTTTTATGTTAAAAAGATCTAAATAAGAAGATACGACGTGATTTGTGCAAATTATTCCCCTGCCATGGCCGACGAACGCCGAATGTGCCATAACTCACATTCAATGAGGCACACCTTTTGATGAACACTTTTCAAGCTACTACTTCTTGTGTAAACTAGTGAGCCTCTTTTCTTCTATCGTTTTTGCGTAGTGTCACTTCACAGCTCATAGAAGCAGAGATGGAAGGAAGACGACCACGACGACCATCCGCCTCTGTTAAATGTGTGGAACTATTCAACAGCTTTGACTTAGACCATGGTCGTTGGATGTCTGCCACAGTCACCATTGGTAGTTGGGTTTTGCTTCAAACAAGAAGAAGAAAACGGATTGAAAATGAATTCATCAACAGCTACAAAGGACGTGTGAAAGATTTTCGCTTGTCTCAAACGAAAAAGACAGTGAAAGAGGTGCTCATTGAGCATGCATATACAACAGTCACCTTTGGGTTTCCTGCTCATAGACCAAACTGTGTGACTACTATATTGCTAAAAAGTCTTTAAAGATCCTTCAAGTTATTTTGTTGACTATTTCTTGTGACCATTCTCTTATCTTTTGTTTTTGTAGATATTTATCCTTCTAACAAAGAAGACTGGCAACCATTTGAGTGCATAATTGGTATTTTTTATGCTTTTCATGCTTCAGTGGGAGAACTTATGTACAGAACTAGTGCGAGAAGAGCTCTCGCAGAGAGGGGAGTTTTCTTTTACGACTACTTTTACAACGCCCCTTGCTCTGTGTTGGGGTATAAAGCCCAATGTGGTCGCCCAGGTAAGTGGGCGGGCCGCCAGGTATGTACACATATTCTTTTGTAAAAACCTAATAAGAACTCACTATGCTCTACACATTACAGTAGAGCGAGTTCACCATATCGTCGTTCTCTTCTTCTCGCACTCTCTCTCTCGTCGCACTTCCGCTCGTACTCCTTTAACTGGTATCAAAGCTCAGATCGAGGCTCGGGGCAGCACTGCAGGAGGCTAGAGTCACCAGCTCAGATTGGAGTGAAATTCGACAGGCAAAGACACGGCCCCAAATCCTCTGGGGTCATTCTCAGAATTTCATTCTGAGGTCATCTTGGCCACCGTTCAGCTTCGACAAAGTTCTGCGCAGGCCATTTTTGACTACGTGGTCTCAGCGGGTGTAGATCGGACTCTGCAATTGGGGTTTTCGGCCTACGACTGCAGGTGCTGAGGATATCGACACTCCCAGAGTGTTGATTTGTGGCTGTCTACACATTGAAGGATGGCTCACAGTTCTTGGAGGCGTGTCACATACGACACGGACGCATCTACACACAGACTGTAGGCGACATCCACTAGTTCATCAGGTAGCTTGTGTTTGCTGCTTGATATTCCAGATTTCATCCTGACATTGCAGGTACTTCCACATGGGATGTATTGTGAGAGATGATGTATGTCTGTTGAGGGTTTGCTGGCTATGAGTCACACAGCAAACAACCGCCGCAGCGGTTACAGCATACAGTGGGAAATTTGTGGATGTATGACTTTGTGGGAAGTCCATGTATTGTCAGATTTACTGCAACCTTTGTTGAGGGTCGAGTGAGGTTTTATGGAGCTGGGGGATTCTCGAATGTTGAGATCCTTTCGGTGATACAGGTCTTGGAGCGATCCCTCGAGCACCCTCAGATAGGCAGCTAGGATGTATTGACTGTGAGTTAGACAGTTGGGATTGATTCTTTGCTTTACTGCCGTTGAGGCATTGTCGCAGTCTATGCTTACAGGACAGTGACACGACAGTGAGAGACAGTACAGGTGCAGGACAGGTTTACCCACAGCTTACAGTGTTAGAGAGACAGTGGTTTTTTGAGCTGTTTTTGGTCTATTTTTTAGTACACCAGAGCCATTTTACAAAGGAGACTCTGCCAAAATTTCTGCAGAATCTGAAGCTTTCTTGGTTCATTTGACAGGTTGATATTGGTTCAGAGGTCAGTTTACAGGGGAAACTCTGCCGAATTTTTCCCGGGAAAGTAAACTACTGTGAAGCGTAGCTATGGCTGGATCACATGACACTGCTCTTTACAATATCAAGAAGCTGGATGGAACCAATTTCCCATTGTGGAAGAAGCAGATTTGGCACGTGTTGGTACAAAAGAAGTGGATAAAACCTATAAAGCTCAAGGGGATAAAACCAAAAGATATGGACGAAGATGAATGGAGCGAAATGGATGAATTGGCACTTTCTACCATTATGCTGACTTTGGCAGAAAGCGTTTACTTCAATGTAGCAGACGAGATGTCGGCTTATCAAGCATGGTCAAATCTGAGTGATCTTCATGAGAAGCAGAGTGCAGCTTCACAGGTATACTGGCTTAAGAAGCTTGTTGACCTGAAGATGAAAGAAGGGACACCTATGTCCAATCATCTGAATGAATTCAACACAATCTATAGTCAGTTGTTAGCTCAAGGTGTCAAGTTTGATGAACCTGTTAGAGCTATGTTCCTGTTGATCACATTGCCGGAAAGTTGGGACACTTTTCGCACAGCTTTGAGTAATTCTGCACCTCCAAATGTTTGAACATAGCAGGTGTAGAAGGAAGTCTGCTTACTGAAGAAACCAATAGAAAGACAATGGACAAAGGCAAAGGAACAGCCTTAGTTGTCAGGGGAAGGACCAAAGAAAAGTACAAAGGTAGAAAGAGGAATCAGTCTCGTAGCAAGTCCCGCAGTGCTAAAGGCAAGAGTGACATAGAATGCTACCATTGTGGCAAGAAGGGTCACATGAAAAGAGACTGCAGAGAATGGAAAGCAGAAAAAGGCAAAGAGAAAGCTGAAGACCATGGTGAGAAGAAAAAGTCCTCAGTGAAGATTCAAGAAATAAATGTGACAAACACTGTTGCAGAGGATGACAATTTAGTGTCAGGAGACATCTACTTCTTGAAGAATACAATGGACTCAGCTCTTCTTACAGCATCTGATGGAAATGCACTGAGTGACTGGATTATAGACTCAGGGGCATCACTTCATGTGTCTCCAAACAAGGAGTGGTTTACCTCTTATGTGACCACTAAAGATCATGTTCGGCTAGGCAATGGGCAGACATGTGAGATCTTAGGTGTTGGAGATGTTCAATTGAAGTTTCAGAATGGCTCTTCTTTCACACTGAAGAATGTAAGACATGTTCCCGCAATTACAAACAGCTTGATCAGGATAGGTTTACTTGATGATGCTGGCTACGTCACCACTTTTGGACAGAACATGTGGAAGATATCCAAGAAGGGAATGGCAATCGTGTCTCGTTTTGGTTATTTGCCTGGCTTTTCATTTAATGATTTTGAATTCTGTGAACATTGTCTATATGGTAAGCAAACACAGCATCCACATAAGCATAGAAGCAGTAGAAGAGATACATAGTTGGCACTTGTTCATAGTGATTTGTGTGGACCTATGCCTAACCTATCTCTAGGGGGAGCTTCTTACTTTATGACATTTATAGATGATTACTCGAGGAAAGTATGTGTTTACTTTCTCAAGCACAAGGATGAAGTGTTTAGTGTTTTCAAAACGTTTGTGACACTTGTGGAGAATCAGAGTGGCAAGAAGCTTAAATGATTACGCACTGACAATGGTGGAGAGTATGTTTCAAAGGCCTTTCAGAACTTTTGTGAGTCAAAAGGTATAAAACGGGAACTTACTGCTCCTTACAATCCTCCTCAAAATGGTGTTGCTGAGAGGATGAATAGGACCATACAAGAGAAGTTCAGAAGTATGTTGTCTAATGCACAGCTGCCAAATGGGTGGTTTTGGACTGAAGCTGTATCAACAGCTGTTCATCTTATAAATAGATCTCCTAGCAAGGTTTTGCAGAAGGATTTAGTGGCAGAGATGGTATGGTCGGGCAAGGTGCCCTCATACAAGCATCTCAGAGTCTTTGGCTGTGAGGCATATACTCACGTTGCAAAGGAATTTAGGAGCAAACTTGAGCCAAAGAGTAGAAAGTGCATCTTTCTAGGCTATGGTAATTCTGGTGAGATGGGGTACAGACTTTGGGATCCCGAATCCAGAAAGGTTATCCGCAGCAATGATGTTCACTTTAATGAAGCCAAATATCATTCTAAACCAGAGAGGGTTGAGGAGATTAGAAGAGTTGTCTTCCAAGAAGATGGACTTGCACGTGCAAGACAAAAGGTCAGGGCTCAAGAAGGAGCAAGGACAGGATAGAGTGGAACCACAAGTTGTGGCTGAGCCTGAGCCACCTATTGTGCGTAGATCTAGACGTGTCCTGCGACCTCCTGATAGGTTTGTTCCATCTATGAACTATGTCATGTTGACTGATTGCAATGAGCCTTCATGTTACAAGGAAGCAGTGCAAATGAAGGACTCCGGGAATTGGCAATTGGCCATGCATTCAGAGATGACATCTCTGCATAAAAACAAGACATGGAAGCTAGTTAAATTACCACAGGGCAAAAAGGCTCTACCTTGTAAATGGGTTTACAGGTATAAGATCACCGCTCATGATAGTCAGCCAAAGTACAAAGCAAGGCTTGTTGCCAAGGGCTTTAAGCAAGAACAAGGCATTGACTTTGATGAAGTCTTCTCTCCAGTGGTCGAGATGACTACATTGAGATTATTTCTTGCATTGGTTGCCATATTAGATTTGGTGTTGCACCAAATGGATGTCAAGACAGCGTTCTTGCATGGTGATTTAGATGTGGAAATTTACATGCAGCAGCCAAAAGGGTTCGTTGAGAAAGGCAAGGAAGATTGGGTATGCCAGTTGTTAAAGAGTCTTTATGGCTTAAAACAATCACCGAGGGCATGGTACCATAAATTCCACAAGTTTATGATTTCTCAAGGCTACAAACGTAGTGAGTTCGATCACTGTCTATATACAAAGAAGGCTAAGGATGGTACTTGGCTGATCCTTATTTTGTATGTGGATGACATGTTGATTGCTGGCAAGCACTTGGAAGAAATTTCAGCTTTGAAGTCAAAGATGGCAAAATCGTTTGACATGAAAGACATGGGTGAGGCAAGTCATATACTTGGTATGCGCATTGAGAGAGACAGATCAAAGAAGTTGATTTGGTTATCTCAAACAGAGTATATTGACAAGGTTTTGCAATGTTTCAATATGGAGAAGGGAAAGGAATTGAGTGTTCCATTGCCACCATATGTGAAACTTAGCAAACAAGATTGTCCTGTGTCTGAGGAAGAACGGGCTGAAATGGATAAGATTCCATATGCGTCTGCAGTGGGTAGTTTGATGTATGCAATGATTTCTACTCGCCCAGACATTGCATTTGCAGTGGGACTAGTAAGTCAATACATGTCAAACCCAGGCAAGAAACATTGGGAGGCAGTGAAAGGAATATTGAGATACCTGAAAGCTACAGAGCATGTGCATATGCTATGGGAGTCAGGAGCTAAGTGTAAAGGGTTTTACAGACTCAGATTATCCAGGTGACTTAGACAACCAAAGGTCTACATCAGGGTATGTCTTTACATTGGCTGGTGGAGCAGCATCATGGCGTTCTAGATTACAAGATCGTGTTACTCAGTCTACTACAGAGGCTGAATATGTTGCAGCATCAGAGGCATGCAAATAATCAATTTGGCTTAATCGACTAGTAACAGATTTGGGAATCAAAGAAGAGATGCATGTGTTATATTGTGATAGTCAAAGTGCTATACAATTGGCTCGCAATCCAGTTTATCACTCAAAGACAAAGCATATGGATGTGAAGTATCATTTCATCAGGGAAATGCTCGAGGATAAGCAACTTCATCTTGTCAAAGTTCACACCACAGAAAATCCTGCTGATCTACTTACAAAAGGACTTCCCTCAGAGAGCTTTGCACATTTTCGCAAGCAGTTAGGTGTAGGGTAGTACATCACTTCTCTACATCTCTTGTATATTAGCTTGTATAGTAGCTTCTCTCACACTTAAAGTACCACATTGGACTTTAAGTGGGAGGTTGTTGGGGTATAAAGCCCAATGTGGTCGCCCAGGTAAGTGGGCGGGCCGCCAGGTATGTACACATATTCTTTTGTAAAAACCTAATAAGAACTCACTATGCTCTACACATTACAATAGAGCGAGTTCACCATATCGTCATGCTCTTCTTCTCGCACTCTCTCTCGCGTCGCACTTCCGCTCGTACTCCTTCACTCTTTCCATGGATGTGGCACTTTAAAACCTTTCCCTCTGCCCCAACAAGATTCCCCAAAGTGGCCAGTTCCAACTTCAGAAACCTCTAAGTGTTTTAGACTCAAGCTTCATCAGAAAATTTTGAAGTGTTTGCGACCAAACATTGCAAGCAGGCAAGTACGAGTTAGTCTATTTATGTCATTACATGTCTTTATAGATTTCTTCCACAATGAGGAGGTTAGAAAAACAGAAACCATGTTCATCTGCAAATCCCAAACTTGCCTTGATTTTTTGGATGATAATTGGGATGTCAGTGATTCTAAAGGCATTTTGTGCAAAGTTGACAAGCACTCGGTTGTGTGCAAGTGTATGATAGCATCACAGAATTTTATAGTTTCTTTCTACTACATGAGGTGGCATCGAGTGAATGGTCAATTGGTAGCTATGGATCAAGATTTAAGTGACAATGCTTTTAATACCTTGATGTCCGTCGAGATATGGTTTTCAAATTATTTGCTTACAGTTATTGTGGTTCGATCAAATGTCACTTTAAGACAGGTTCGAGAGGATCTGTTAAATGAGATCGATCTCAATTTGCCTTCAAAATTTGTTTTCAAGTGTAACATGCGAAAGGTACTAAGCTACATGTATTACGTTTATACGTTAATGTTTCTATCGTGCTCATGTATCCCAATGTCTTATCGCGTACGTTGCATTGCAGGTACCTCACAGACAAGAAAATACGACTCTTTGTGCACAGATTACCAGCGACAGACTTGAAATAGTGAACTAACTGTACACAATGATTCAAATACTATTCTCAAAGATTACTCGACAAAGGCAGCTCTCTACATTACCAAACACCATTGGATCCTCACTCTCCCATTTTTCTGGAAAGCTGTACACAACATTTTGTAAACTTTGAACCATAATCAAAACAAAAGTCAAAATTCGATCCACTGCTTGTAATCAATTTGTCAAAAGTACATTTCATAATCTCTTTCTAATCTTGTGCGTGCGGTGATGTGGGGGCTATTGGTTGAGGTTGAGGAGAGGTGGTGGCTTGGGGGTTTGGGGGCTCTAGAGCTGCTTCATGAGTAGGAGAGGTGTTGGGTGGGGGGTTTGGGGGCTCTGGAGCTGCTTCATGAGCAGGAGAGGTGTTGGGTGGGGGGTTTGAGGGTTCTAGAGCTGTTTCTTGAGGACGAGAGTTGGTGGGAGCTTGGGTAGGGGAGGCATCTGAGGAGATATTGATATGTGCTTGTGTTGGTATGGCAAACAAGGGGTATCTTGTCGGCGGAGGCCTAGGCGTGGGCCTTGGTGCTGGCGGAATAAAAGCATCACGTGCTCCGTCTGGACGCATGGTCGCGAAATTGATCAAGTTTTCAATCATTCTGTTTCTAAACGAAGAAACATCACCCTTTGAATAACCTGCGTTACGAACATCGTGTTTATTAACATAGCTACTAACTTATTAAGATAAAAATCTGTAAACGAGTGTCAAATGCTTACACTTCTACGACTTCCATCAAGCATGACCCCTAACAAAATTTCTGCATTGATTAAAACCCTCCATCCACAAGAGTAGGCATCGTCCTGCTTAGGGACTTTGCAACTAATAATCATAAGATTATCATATATCTGCTCTTGCGTTAAAGCTTCAAGAGTAGACACAAGCTTCCGAACAGATCTGCGCAAAATACAATTAAATTTCATAAGCAACTTTTAACAAAATTCTATGCGATGTCGAACAAAATACAAAAACTCTTACCTACGTACTTCACCATGAAATCCATGGGATGAATTAGCAAGGTAGCACAGGTTTCGTTCAAGGTGTAAGAGAACAAGACTCCAATGAGCACTGTTACAAATAAACATAAGCAAAACATATGTCATCACAACAAATTAGATCTCAAGATAAAATAATTTTACTATTGAAAACATTGCGTACCCTTCATGATAAGCCAAAACAAAAAAAATTGCCGTCTCCATGTTCACTGACTGGAACCAGTCTACTACTTTCACTAAAGATGTATTCTCGGCCGTCAAAACGACCGAGAGGTTCGAGTCAAGGACGGCGACATCATTTTTCATATTCCAAGGCAAATTTGAAACTACAAAACTATAAAGAAATTTGTGTCATACAAAATTCAATATATAAAAAGAATTTATTATGAAAAAAAGAATAGCACGCACCAAAGCAAGCAATTGATGATTGAGTCTGTGAGTTCACTTATCCGGTTCTGTAAAATTGCAATCTTTTGGTCTTCCATTCGTCCTTCTCCAATGACAACGTGGAGCTACCCTTGATGACATTGAAGACACTTTCAAGATATTTAGGAGGGGCCGTCATTAGGTGGAACACAGATAATATAATTCTTTTAGAAAAAAAGGCCGCATTGTATATGTTTGGCCAAGGGCCAGGAATTTATGGTTTGCGTAGTCGCTATTTTTTTACCCAAGCAGCATATGGTTTGGCATGCGGAATCACTGACCCTACGTAATTACTAGAGTATGATAAGCATGCTATGTTTCGCAATATAAACAACCAATTGCGCATCTGCCTACTGAAGAAATGTCTCTTGTGGCTGTGGAGGTGGAGACAAATGTATTGTCGACAAACAAACCTGCAGGACTAGGTTGCAAAGACCAAGGCAAGAAGAAGACGATAACACACAGCAGGCAAAAAGGCCAGAATATTTTGAAACTTTTCCTGACGAAGATGAATAATAGAGAAGCTCCAATGTATATTGTCAATGCCAAAAAATAGTACATTTTCTATCAAAACAATGAGTACATTATGTTTCTCACTTTTGTGAATGCTTGTCTTCTCTTGGCACAAAAAATTATATTGTGTTACAATGTGCTATCTTTAGGAAGTCTCAAACAACTTGGGTGGGAGTTGTCCAAGTTTTTCCAATGCATTCTTTTTGAAGTCGCCACTCTGCATGTCGCGATGCCGCAGAAGATGCCTCCCATATTTCCTTCTTTCGTCGTTTGCTTGCTAATCTCATTGCTTGGCCAATCTGACTGTATTTGACACATTCCTTTTGGTGTGTTCAATGCATAAGTTTTTGATAAGTCCATTGTTGTAGTTCCTCCAAACTATTGGCTTTGTTTGCACCACCTCCGTGATGAGTGTGGTTGAAATAGCCAGAACGGGCTTGGTAGTGAGTTTTCTCCATACCTTGTGTAGACCATATAGCCAAGCTACCATACTGCCTAGCAAACCAAGGCATGTGGTTGCATATGATATGCTGCAAAAAAGACCAGCCTATTGTTTATATGTAAATATATAATCACAATTTTATCAAATAAAGTAATATACCATGTAATGAGTTATGTGTTGATTTGTCCATGCAGCTATGAAAGACCTGTGGAAGGTCTCCAGAGCATCTTGAAACAATGTATAGTCAGTATCTCTCCAAGTATTGAGCTCACAAAACTTGAATATGGAATCCAAACTTTTCCACACGTTCGCTTTGCGAGTCCTTGCTGCACCATTGTCTGCGTGGTCAACCACTGCATTGTGCAGGTTTCTCCACCGGTTGTATCTCAATGTCAACCTTTCCTGAGCACTTTGGCTTTTGCGTTGTCTGCCACTTGTTGGCATTGACAAGAAGAGACGGGCTTTCACACCACCAATAGACAACTTCTTTGGCACATCTCGACCATTCTTAGACCTCTTGTCGTCCTGCTCTATTTTCACATGTCCTCCATGCAAGCCCATATCTGAGAAAATTGTTTCCAATGATAATATAGCCCTTTGTTTTGTTGATGCTGGCTGAGTGGTCCAAGCAAAACAAATGTAGAGAAACATAAGTTTCTCAATGATTCTGCAGAGTGCATGCATCGTGCAAATATGTACTCTGGATACTGGAATATCCAACACTGGGCAGAAGTTAAGTTCCTATAAGTGCCTGTCCGGTGCTCTCCTCCAATTTCTTTTGTCAAGACCAATGACTCCTCCCATGCAATACAAACAAGGGCTTTTACTTGTTGCTCCTTTTGAGATGTTGTACATACACTTTAGGGTTTTGAGATCCCCAGCCATATGCCACTCTACTGTGTATGAACCCATGCCTAATACATCGAGTGTCTTTCCATTTCTGTGTTCACTTATGACTTCAGGAATACTTGTTTGATGGAAAACCCAGTTAAGAATATCGAAATTCTTTGTAAGCACTTGAAATGGGAAAACCAAACCAATCAAATGAAACATGTCTAACCATTTTTTAAAGAAAAAACTTGTTGATATCAAACCTTGAATGTGGCTAATAAGAAAATATTGTTTTTGGATTGCACGCTAAATTTTCTAGGGTCGTCTGAAGCAATGCTTTCATCTAATACTCTATTCATAAGTGTTATTGTGACACGCTCAACCTTTGTCTCTTTCACTAGCTCACACTCATCCAGTTTAAGCACAAACTTCAAAACTCCATTGCATTCCTCTTGAGAAACCTCAAACAATTGAACAATATATGTCTGAAAAGCTACTAAATCATAAAATATATTATTGTATTTGTCATAGACCACTTCCTCTGCTGATGGCGATTTGTACATTGCTTCAATGGAGTGCCCAATGTCCGAAGCACTTCTTGGTTGACCTCCAGTCTTGTCTTTCGAATGGAGAAAGGATTTGGCAGCAACGTCTGCTTGAGATTGAACTTCTTACTTTGTTGCTGCATAGTTCGGTAAACAGAAAATTAAGTAAATGGACTATTTCCAAGTTTTCAAATGCTACACATACCCAATGTACCTAAAAATTACATACATTTGATTTAACAGGTGAAGACAATTGATTCAAACACCAAACATACCTAAAAATTGCAGAATAACCTTTGTTGGATATTCCGGCTTCATCCAGAATTGATTGAACATCACGTGCTTGCAGTTGATTCTGTTTCAAAAGAGTGTCAAGTTGCTTAGCAACAATCTTGCAGTAGCGCTTATCATCCAAAAGTCCGGCTACATCTTTGCGTTTTAGTATGAGACCATAAGGAATTGAAGAATTTGGTGTGTTGCTGTCAATATTTGACTGAGGATGTAGCAACGATCTAAGAATAAATATGAAAATTAAGATATAAAACTACAAATGTAAAGATGAATTAAACCTGCTTGAATGATAATCTTACTTGATTGCTTTAACCCTCTTCTTCAAACCCCCAGAACCAACCTTCGGCTGTTCAATGTCTCGTAAGCGTTGTTCTCTTAACGGAGGACCCAAGACATTATTTTTTTCTCTAAGATCCTGCTTGAGTTGCTTGATGCTTTTGTCCTTGCCTTTCAGTTGTTGAGTGTACTCTGTCTCACAGTTTTCTTCAAGCAAAATTTTTCTTTGTGTGCAAGGTCTCTCTCAAGCTTAAGAATATCATTTCTGGCCGTCAAATGCTTCGTGTAGCCATATAAACCAGAATAACCGTCTCCTACGTAGTTCAGCAATGACGTTATGTTTTTGAACGGTGGAGTTGAGTTGGTGACAGGATGCTCAGGATACATCCTGCCATCCACCCAAAGATCGACGCTTTTTTTACCTTGAAGTCTGAAGTTCTCTTTTGAAGCTTCGGAAAGGATGCCTCGCTTATTCTTCTTCTAGAGGGGCTTGTATTCTCTGTACAGTTCGATATGCATATGATACACATCGTTTTGACTCCTCGTCTGAGTTCTGTGTGAAGATGATGATGACATTGAGACGACTTGGTGAATGAGAAAGGTCAAAACAGAGGAGAGCGCAAGAGTGGAGCAAATGGAAGAGAGCTCAAGGGAAGAGACTGCGCGCAGGCGGAAAGCAAGAGAGACGTGACCATGAGGAGAAGAATAACATTCAATGCACCTTGTTGAGCGCCAAATCTTAGTTTTGAAAAATCCAAAAGATTGAGATAATCGGCATTCAATTCGGAGCCGTCGTATGTTATCATTGTCTGAGCACTTTTTGAGAGTTTTAATAAACGTACCCCCCAAATCTGATATCCGAGTTTTTTTGAAAGTGAATATCAAAAATGAAATTAGGGACTTTTTATTATCTCTCTCTAAGCTAACCTGGCATTTCTTACAAGGCCCATTTTTTAGTCCAAACTTTTCCTAATGTAGGTCATAGGTCTTTGTGCACTGCTCGATTTCTAGGGTTTTTTCTAGGGCTTTAGACTAGCTACCGGCAATACAAAATGGATCATTCTCGAGTAAAGAACTTACCCCTCATGTCTCGTGCGGCGCTGAAAATAGTCAACTATGGGCTCCGAAAAAGTCGCGCGAAAGAGGCCGAAATCTCTTTCTGCAAAGGCTCCAAGTGGAAATGAGGTGGTTTTAGCTTACCTTGGATATCTATACCCGGACTTTCCGAACCAATTTTCCCCAGATTTCCCCATTAGTCTTACTAGGCCGTGAAATCTATGTTATACTTAAAAATTTCCTTGATCGGAGTTCCGTAGCTCGAATTTTGTAAAAGTAGGCCAGGCCGCCTAATTTAGGCTTCCCGCTTTCATCTTCTGATTTTATTGAAAATTTTTGTGCTTGTTTGCCTTGTCTTTCTAATCACCGTCATGTATTTCATTTGTCCATCTGAGCTTCCCTGCTATTTATTATTAATTTTTTACCTGTTTATTTAAAAAAATCAAAGAGAATAGCAAAATGCTCTAAAAAAATAAAGTAAAACTCCAATAATTAAGAAAATCCCTTGAAAAACAAACCTATATCGTTTTTTGTTGGATTTCTTCATTTTTAAGCCTCATTATCAACAAAAATGATAAAAATACCCAAAAAAGAACTATTTTTGATGATTTTTCGATAGTATATCCACTATTTACACTCATCAGGAAGATATTATCAGTGAATTTTTCCTTGATGATGAATTATAAGGGCATTATTAGGTAATTTTGCAAGAAAATCACACGTTAACATAGAACTTTTTTCTCCCTCTTCAAACATTGTCCTTAATTACTTAGTACTTAGTGCCCTTCCACCCCTCCTAGATGGCATACTCCGGGACGACTGTGTGCATGGGTTGAACAATAGTGCCTATGCACAGCCCTGGTTGGATCTACCATGATATGAAGATCAATGCAATTCAAACCAATATGATTTGCAAGAGTTGGGTCTTGAGTAGTTGACTCAAGGGTTTCCTATGTCGAGGTTTGTTTGCTGATGTCTTCCAAAGAGCAAATCTTGTAGCTTGTGTGCTCTCTATTTGATTGTAGACTTCTTGAGGTGTTGGTAGCACTTTTGACTGCTGTTGAGCTTTTTCTCGCCATTGGTAATTTGGTCTGCATGGTGTTGCATGGTGTGGTGGAGTCTGTTGAAACTTAACTCGCCATTGCTTGATTGGTTTCATGGGTTGTAGAGAAGATAAGTGCTCCTTTTTCTTCCAAACCATTTTCATGTTAGTTTCCTTGCTTGGAGATGCTCGTCTCTGTGTTTGAAACCCTTGGAGCCTTCTTTTGTTTCGTTGGTGAAGTTTTAGGCACCCAGATCTGAATCGGTTTATCCTTAAGTTGTGCGTTTGGTACCCAAATTTGCTTGACTCCTTACATGCTATATGTAGCATTTGGTGTTATCGAGGG
Organism: Adiantum capillus-veneris; assembly: GCF_014529385.1. NCBI lineage: Eukaryota > Viridiplantae > Streptophyta > Polypodiopsida > Polypodiales > Pteridaceae > Adiantum > Adiantum capillus-veneris. The sequence goes on from NC_140960.1 coordinate 49,900,845, forward strand.
GATGGAGAAAATTGGCTTTGTGGATTGGTCTGCTAATTGCTTCTTTTCCATTTTCCTTGCTTGATGCAATTGGAACAATGAGTTTCCCTCCTTTAGGTGATAGCTTTAGTTGATTCGTATCCCAATGTGGTACTGCTTTGTATGTACGCATCCAGGAATTCCAAGAATCATCGTTTCATTCACGTGTTCATCTGGTAAGCATACAAAGTGATGAGGAAATGAACATCCATGTACTATCACGTTCAAGTTGACTACTCCCAATGTTCGAGTTGGATTCTTGTTGCATCCTTTGATTGCCTCTATTCCTGCCGTCAATGCTTGACTTGTTGCCTTTTTGTATGTGGAATAACTGACTGCATTTACTCTAGCTCCTGTGTCCACCAAAGCATTGGTGCTATGATTGTTGAGTTGTACTTTGATGCGTGGATCCATTCCATCTAACCAGTCATCATCTATTGAAACTACGTCTTTAGGTAATTTCCATTGTCGATCATCTATTTCCAAAGTGTTGATGGGAATTGGTATCTATTGATTCTTGAGAGTAGCTTTCCGCTTGAGTACCCGAAGCCTAGCTTTCTCTTGGGCTTCATCAATAACCTGCTATCGTTTGATCTTCCTTTATTTGGTTGCATGCATTCTCTCTAGCAATTCATTGGTTAGTAGAAAATTGTATTTCTTTAAACGACATCCACGAATCCAATTAGCCATTGGTTCACCATCTAGAGAGATATATCTTCAATGATAAACGGTCTGTTTTCCTTTTTCTTAAACTTGGGAATGTGTTGCTTAAGGGAATAGACTAGAACTAAGTTCCCTTTCTTGAAGATCTTTATGATTAAGTGGGAATCAAAAAATTGTTTTTGTTTTCAGTTTTGTGCTACAATAGATATGAGCTACAATAGTTAGCCTTCGCTTGTCTAGCTTTTCCAAATCTTCGAGTCTTTCTGAAAATTCATGTCCAATTCACTCAAGATTCTGTGCTACCCTTAATGTCGGCAATAGAAATTCTATTGGAAGTATGGAATCAAGGCCATAAACAAGGTTAAAGGGTGTAGCATTTAGAGATGGTTTGAATAAAACTCAATAAGCCCATAGAGAAGCATGGAGATTCATTTCCCAGTTTGTCCTTCCTGAACTGACCACTTTAGTCAGCACCAAGCTAAGAATTGTATTCGTATGCTCAGCTTGTCCGTTTGCTTGTGGGTTATAGGGAGCTGATTTGTTATGGGGGATGACCATAAACTAATTAAGCAAATACTCTATTATCTCATTGAAGAAATGAGTTCCCTGATCACTGACAATCTCTATTGGCAGTCCATATCTCGTGAATATATACTCATATAAGAATGCAGTAGTGGTTTTGGCATCATTCTTTTGAGTTGCTTTAGCCTCGGCCTACTTGGTCAAATAGTCTGTAGCTACAATGATATATTGAGCTTGGGTTCTATAAGCAAGTGGCTATATTGGTCCAACAAAATCTATACCCCATTTTGTGAAAGCTCTAGCACCCATCATTGGTCTTAAGGGCATGCTATCTACTCATGTTGGCATTTTTGCTCGTTGACAAGCATCACATCTTCGAACATATTCTTTGGCATCTGCAAAAAGTGTTTGGCCACCATATGCCTGCCATCAAGATTGCTCTTGTGGTGGTCTAAATAGAAAAGTGACCTCCAGCTAATCCAGCATGTGCTTGTTCTATAATTAGAATATACTCGTTTTCATTTTCACAAAGACGCAAATGTTGATCTGTACCTCTCCGATACAATTGGTTCTCAATAAGAGCATATTCTCTTGCTTCAGTTTCAATTTCTCTTTGACGGCCTTTACTCATATCCTTAGGAAATGTTCGGCTCAATAAGTAAGTAACCAGATAATTACTCCACTTAGAAACAGGTGACATTTGAAACAATGTTACATGAGGTATGGGTGTTTGTTTTTTACATTGAGGGCAATCCTTTACAAAAGATCTAACATCTCTCCTCATAGTCGGCCAAAATACTCCAAGTCTCAAGATTCGTTGCATAGTTTGGTCTTCTGCAAAGTGAAGTCCTACTATGGTAACATGTGATTGACTTAGGTACTTTTCTTTTTCTTCAGGTTCAATGCATAAAAGCAATATCTCGTCCCGATTTCTTTTGTATAGCCTTCCAGCTATTAATTGATACATAGCCAATTGCTTGATTAATCCGATTGTGATAGGAAGTGGTATTTTTTAATCCACTTGAGCTATGGTCATTAATGACACAATGTTTTCTGACCATCTAGGTATCATTTCTATGGAGAACAAATAGGCATCTGGTAGATCATCGTCTACCCTTTTAGGTGATTCCCCTGAAACAATCCTTGACAAATGATCTGTTCATTGATGTGTAGTGCCTTTTTTACAACCACAGTGAAATCAAATTCAAGAAGAATGATGAACCATCTCACTATTCTCCCTGTGTTGCACGGCTTGTTGATCAAATACAACAAAGCTTGGTGGTCCACAAAGAACACAAACTTGTTGGCTAATAGGTAATGTCTATACTTTTTAACGGCATAGATCATTCCTAGTCCTTCTGTTTTGGTGGTGGTGTAATTCTTTTCTGCCATGTTCAATTTTCGGCTAGTATAAGAAATAGGAAAGTCAATTTTTCCATCTCTTGGTTGAGCTAGTATACAACCAATAGCAAAATTAGAATCATCTACATTAACGTGGAATACATTATCCCAATCTAGTGCTTTCAATATTGGAGCTGAGGTGAAAGCTTGCTTAAGCTTCATGAAGGATTCTTCACATGCCTCGGTCCATTCAAAGTGCGTAAGTAAGCTATACATGGGTTTTGCAATTATAGGGTACATGTAGATGAACCGTCGGTAATATCCACAATGTCCCATGAAGGCTTATACCCCCTTGACTGTTGTTGGTCTAGGCAAATCAGCAATGACATGAATCTTCTCAATATCAGTAGCTATGCCATTTTTAGACACTATATGTCCAAGAATTTTTCCTTGTCTTCCCATGAATGTGCACTTTTCAGGATTTAAGCAACTCCTATAAAGTCTACATTTTTTGAAACCTTTTTGAGTTGTTCAAAATGATCAGCCTGGATTGATGAATGTACGTATAGATCATCCATATATACTTCTAAGAATTTCCTAAGATATTCTTTGAAATCATGGCTCATCAACCTTTAAAACGTGGCTGGAGCATTAGTTAACCCAAACGGCATAACCCAATAGGCAAATATACCCCATTCTCTTGCAAAAGCAGTTTTATGCTGATCTTTTGGGCCAACCAAAAGTTGATTGTATCCCAAAAAGCTGTCTAAGAAGCTGTAAGCTTCTTTTTCCGCAACTCGTTCTAAAACATGCTCAGTAATCGAAAGAGAAAAGTTGTCTCTAATAATAGTGAGAGCGGATTTTTTGAGATGGGGCTCAACTCAAGGCTCCCACCAGACAACCACTCCGTGGGACCCTACACACGCATATTTCTTAGGGGCACCACCCTCTTTTATGGAGAAAGAAGGAAACCAAAACAAACCATATACAACACACACACACACACACTCACACCTTCCGTATGTGCTTCAACACAAAATGCCCTTCAACCATTCAACACACACTCCTTAAGCAATCCCTTTGAACACTACACAAACTTACATGCAAAGATTGACCTTCAACATATTAGTGCTCATATACTTCTAAGAAAATCAAGCACAAAACCTCAAAACTCAAAACACCATAATGCACAAATACTTGACAACTCCTTTCCTTTCCCAAAAGAAGAGACTACTTACACACATAAGGCGGCATGCATAGAGAGCTCTTCTCCATCTATGCAGCCCCAAGACTTAGTTACACACAACATAAGGAGAGAATCCAAGCAAATAGACGCCATGGTGCACAAAAAACTTTCTCAACAAACAAGCAACCCAATGAGCACAAAATATGAGAAGCTGCCAAGATATGCTTACCAATTTTACATGCGTTTAGAGCAAAAGTGTGACGACGACACCCCAATTGCAACAATTTGTTGATCAAACCATGAGATAGATCATTGAACTTGATATCCTTGCTCTCATATAGAATCTAAAATCCTTATTTAGGGATGAGTATGGTAAGAGAAATGTTTGCAAGAGAATGGTAGCAATAGCATATTGATGCTCTCTCTATGTGCCGCTTATGATAGCGAGCTTAGGAAATAGATAGGGAGACAAGAGGAGAGAGAGATTAGGGCTTCCCTAACCTTAGAGGAGCTTATTTGCAGCAATGGAGTAGGTGTGTGTATTTTTGTGCTTGCCAAAGGGCCTTTTTATAGTTGTACAAGACCTTGGGTTAGGTTAAACTTGACTAGGGTAGGTAATTAACCATAGTTAGGTTCCCTTTTGACCATTCCTTCAATTATGCAAATAAGGGACTTATGTTTTCATTAAAAATAGCCTTTTAAGTCGTGGAGGCTCCATAAGGGTTGATAATGTATGTGGCCCCCACCATGATGTCCCTCCAGTGGCTCCTGCAGAGTGTCCCCATCCTGTTTGTTGTGTCTCTGGAAGCATCTTGAGCCGACCCCTCCACATGCAAGTGGTTTTTAACTCCCCATTGGTATTTTCGAATGTTGGAGAAGTCAAGAAAACTTTTCACCTTTGTGGTTTACCTGATTGTAACTTTGACCTGCAGTAACAATGTCCGCAGCACCTTGTTTTCACCATAACTTTCAGCCTGTAACTCAAAATTGGGTGCTGTAAAAGGCAAAGTTGACCTTCTCAAAGTGTTTAAGCTGATTTTGGAGTGCTCCTCAAGTATACCCACGAGCTAAGGCATTCAAGATGCATCCAAAACACCTTTTGAACCAAGTCTCCTTGTAGGGGGCCCTTTAGCATGCATCCAAGGTGTAGCATGCTTTTTTCAAAAGAGAATCCACCTTAAACAAATGAGGTAGGCTCCAATAAAGTTTGATTTATTGGGGATATACATTATATTTAAGATTTGTTGACCAACACAAGTAAATTATCCAAGAGTTGGGTCACATAGTGGTGGGGAAGGGAAGGCCTACAAGGTTAACCCTACCCTTGAGAGAAGATGGGTAAGATAAGTGCCCATAAATTATTTATTTACAAATTATGGGATGTAGATAGCTATTTAAATTAGTAAAGGTAATTAGTTAAAAGAATATGCAATAAAAAAACTAGGAGAGTAGAATTAAGTTTACTATTTACATTTAGCATGAAGAGAGAAATATGATGTAAATGCATAAAGATCTAAGAAGGGTAAGGTGTTTGTATGGAAAAAGGCTATTACGGAAAGAGAGAATGAACACTAGGTTAAAACTTTGATAAAAAATATATACATTTGAGTAGAAATGTAGTTCAAATGCAAGGTTACCATTTAATGCTACGCATATTAGCCCTCCCCCTTCATCCAGGATCATTCATGCTCCTAGATGAAACAAAAGAATTTTTTCCTTTTTCTTTTCTTTATTTTTTTTTCTTCATTTTTTTTCTTTTTTTCTTATTTTTCTAAGAAAAGGAGGAGTGATATACACTCTTTTACTCCATTAGACCTGCTTTTCATTACCTCAATCCCATAAATCGGAGATGGGAGGGTTGCCTTGAGTATGTTGAGATTCCAAGGCTGGTTCTTCTTTGCACATCAAAGATTTAAAAATAGGTGGAGCATTTGCCAAGCCGAAGGGAGCCATGCCAATTTGGAGCTTAGACGATGTAGGTAGATGACTTCCTATCAACGGATTGATACGTTGAAAGTAGGGCTTTAATCTCCATCCATTGACTCTGGTCTTGTGGAGTTTTCCTGATAAATCTACTAATCTGTAACTACCATTCCCAAACTTTGTTTTTATAATGAAAGGTCCCTCCCATCTTTGCAAAAACTTTTTTGCGAGTCGAGTATCAAGTCGGTTATCATAGCGAAGAACCAACATACCTTCCTTCAATCCTTTCCCCTTGAGCTTCTTGTTGATTTTGTCCCTTTGGCTTGTGGCTTGGGCAATGTAATAGTCGATGGACTCTTCTCTATCAAGATCAAGTCGTTGAAGATCTAAAATTCTTTCCTGCAAAGCTTCTTTTGGCCTCTTTGCTCCCCGTGAGAGAATGCATAGGCTTGCAATCTCCACCTCAATAGGAAGGAGTGCCTCCTGTCCATATACCAAATGAAAAGGAGTGAATTGAGTGGATGCCTTGAAAGATGTTCTGTATGCCCATAGAGCTGCGGTCAAATGACGATCCCAGTCATTTGGTCGATCTGCAACTTGCTTAGAAATGATCTTACATATCATTCCATTCACCTTTTCAACCAACCCATTGCACTGAGGGTAGTAAGGTGTAGAATGCAAATGTTTGACTTTTAACTTTGTCAAAAGATTATCTAGGAGCTCTGCTCTAAACCCTGGACCACGATCTGACAAAATCTCTAATGGTGTGCCGAATCTACTGCATATGTGATCAAAGATAAATTTTGATACCTCCTCGGCTGTAATTCGTGTTGTACTTGCTACCTCCGCCCATCGTGTCATGTAATCTACTCCCACAATGATGAAGACCTTCCCGTTAGATGTGCAAGGTAAGGGGCCTATTGCATCCACACCCCACTTCTCAAAAGGACCATACGAAATTATTGGAACTCGAGGTTCGTAAGTTAGTCGTCGATTTCCAGCAATCTGACAACCTTTGCATGACTTACATCAATACTAGACATCACGGTGTAGACTTGGCCAAACAAACCCTGCTTGCAAAATCTTCCTGTTTGTAATATCATGAGAAAAGTGACCCCCACAGACATCATCATGGCATGAAAAGAGGATTCTCTCTATTTCTTGAACAGAGGGCACCCTTCTTAGCACCAAATCTTTCCCTTTATGATACAGATCATCTCCTATGAGTTGGTAAGGAGTTGCCTTTTTTACCAACCTATGCCTTTGCACTTTATCCAAGTGTTTAGGGCACTCACCAGTTTGGAGGAAAAATATGATATCTGTTAACCCTCACGGCACACGGACACCCTATGATCTATCAACGTTGTATTATTTAGAGTCGGCACCGGGCTTGTCGGACCAATAGGGAAAGGTAGAGTGATCGCCGATGAGAGGCGCACTCTAACTGGGACATTCAAGGGATTAGTTGGCTAAGCATGGGCGCCCAAGTGTGAATGGGGTGAGCTCCTATAAAAGCCAACTAAACCTAATTTTTACTCATTCTCTCATTTGTGCAATAGAAGAGTGCTCTTGCTCCATGTCCATCTTCTTCTTCTTCTTCACCTCCTTGTGTGTGTGTGTGTGAGAGAGAGAGAGAGAGGGAGAGTGTGTGTGCGATCGAGCATTACGAAGGCACGACGGCGGCAAAGCGGTTGAGCACGGCACGACTACAGCTTCTTCTTCATCGCGGCGAGGAATCCACCACGAAGGCGAGCGTAGAGCGGTGAGTGACACACCCTTTGCTCTCTTGAGCTTGCTAGTTTAGGCTTGTTGTGTGCTTGGAGCCTTTTGTGGCTCGCACACGGTGTATTGGCAAGTCCCTTGCTTCGACAGTGCGGCAAGGAGCGCACATTTTTGGCGCCGCTTCCGGGGATATGCCCTACACTAAGCTCGGTTAGCACTTTACGCTTTTTTGTGGTGCAATCTCTATCATAGGAAAGGCAGGGAATGAGGGTGTGTAGTTGTGTGGAGATTTCTGTTTTTTGCGTTTTCTACGTTTTCTGGTTTGCACTGCACAGTTAGCATTTCTTGCGTTTTTGCATTTCTGCATTTTCTGTCAAGTTTCAATTTCTGCAATTTTCTGTATTTTCTGTGTTAAATTTTCTATCAAGTTCCAATTTCTGCATTTTTTGTGTTTTTTCAATTTTCTGCATTTCTTGCGTTTTTTCAATTTCTGCAATTTCTGTGCGTTTTCAATTTTCTGCATTTCTTGCATTTCAATTTCTGCAATTTCTGCGTTTTCTGCATTTCAATTTCTGCAATTTCTGTGCGTTTTCAATTTTCTGCAATTTCTGTGTTTTCTGCATTTCTGCATTATATTTTTTTTTTTTTTTTTTTAAATGAAAAAAAAATCTGAAAAAAAAAAAGGAAAATAAAAACGCGAGTGAGCGGGCGGTGAAATTTTTCGAAAATAAAAAACGTGACTCTTAAAACGGACAGGCTGGTTTGTATAAAAGATAGATCGGGATCATTTCCCCAAGCCGAAGCCCAAGCCCAAGCCTCAGTCCTCAATCTTATGATGTATACTAGACTCACTCTTATATATATACCCTACTCCCTCAAGAGGGAATGAGAGGATGTGGTACAAGTCCTCCACTCTCCTCCTTTCTCTTCCCACTTGCACCCTTAGACTTTCTAGTTTGGGCCTAGTTCCCTACTGGAAATTGACAGTTTTAGGGATTCCGAGGGCATAGAGTGACCAAACGGAGGGCTGTAAAGCACGGCACGACCCTCTGACCGATACGCTCGTTTCGACCTATCACACGGCCCATTCCACGACACGCTCTAAAAAATCTAGCAAAAAAACAAACAAAAAACACGCTAAAAACTAGTCACAAGGCCTCCTAGAGCAGTTTTTTGACACCTTAGGGTATCAAAAGCACATGCACTTACGCTCTGGGCGGGTGCTAGAACACGAGCATATTGAGGGTGCCTCTGTTCATACGAACACCCATTACCCATCCACGATAAGCTCTAGACCCTCAGCGGGGACACAAGGTAGCACCACCCAAGACCCTAAAATAGCCGCTAGTGATTCCTCCTCCGACTCAGAAATCATGGAAGCATACCCTACCCAAAACACTGAGAGAGAAGGCCATGCACCTCCTGAAGCTCCACAGCCTAGTACTAGTATGTTTAGCCGTTTCATGGAAACATTAGGTAGAGCTACTCGCTCGGAACCTGATGCAAATGAAGCACACGAAGGGGGTGGGGAAGTGGACTCTCCTTTCACATCGCACGTGGACCCCACACCCCCAAAGAGTGTCCATGTGGATATCCTGCCAACTTCTTACCAAGAAGGCCCTGTTGAGCTGCCTCCTTCAGAAGTTCCCTCTAGAGTACCATTGGTGACAAGTAAAACCATGGGGAGCAACATTGCTTCTACCTCACAAGAAACCGTTAACACGTCGACTCTAGAAGGATTGTTCATTAATGATCATTGGACATACGACCTCCACACTGAGGTGTTGATGGATCTACACTCTGGCCACGCCTACCATGTAGGATGGATAGAGATTGTACAATCCACCTCTAGTGCCACGAGCATCGAAGATCAACAGAAAATGATATGTAATGTTATCCATGGCATTATTCAATCAGAAAGGCAAAACCGAGGGGTAAATATACTCTCAACTGGCCCCATGAGATTTCTGGATACGAGCAAGGCTCAACAGCCCACTCTATCACAAATGGAGACTCCTCTAATGAGCCCCATGGACCCATCCTACGTCATTTCACCGGGGGTCTCTATGCAATCTGAGCCTCCGAGCGACAACTTTAGCTTCCCTAACTTGGCTCAACCCTCTATTAAGGAAAACACAGTGCTCACTCCAGGGATAAGCCTGACAGAGAATGTACCGATGACATCTACGGTTAGCGCAGTGCCACTACCTAGTGTCGTAGTACCTAATATGGGGCCTCGACCGTATGTGCCTCTAGCCCCTTATGCACACATGGCCCCCACACCTCCAATTGTACCACTTGTTCATGCTCCTCGAGTGCCGCTCCCTAGCCCTTATCCGAGTGGACCTATGCCCTGTTATGTTCCATATCCTGCATCATCCACACATATGCCAAGACCGGTACCCGTTCCTCTCCCACATATGATTCCAAGAGTACCTCCACCGGCCCTGCCTCCTCACATAGGTGACTTGGCAACGTTTGCTCAAACCATAGATCGATCTATCGCGGAAAATATGCGTCATGCATCTGATAGAGAGCCTAGAAGTAAGGCAGTACAAATTGCCAAACTCACGCAAAAATTCAATGGGGACGAAGATGCTAGAAAACACATTGAAGTGTTTGAACAAGTATGTGATTCCTTAGGGGAACGCAACGAACTACATAAGTGCAATGCCTTAAGCTTGACATTAAGTGGGAAGGCTGGAGATTGGTATAGGACCCTAAGGGTGGACGAGAAAACAATCTACCCTACCCTTCGAAGGTTGTTTCTAAAGGAGTACATACGAGAAGGTGTGCTTTGGGGTGTAGCATCTCAGCTACAGAAGGCCGAACGTAAGGAAGGAGAGTCAGTAAGGGACTTCATTAGTCGTCTAAAGCACTTAAACTCTCGTTGCCCTGTAAATGAGCGCTTCAACAATAACCAACTGCTTGATCGATTCATTCGAGGGTTGAGGAATGAAGGAATCTATAATGGACTAGTGATTAGAGGTATCACAACCTGGGAAGATGTCACTGCCAATGCAATCCAATTAGAGGACAACTTGATGATAGCAGGCATGAGGGTGTCTACTGACACGAGATCCACTAGCTCACAAGCCATTGAGTATGAACCCATGACTGCAAAGCCCATTGCCAATGAGCCAAAGGTATTTGAGACATTCTTGACAGACCTCACCAAGGCAATCCAAGAGTCTCTTAAGGATAATCGACCCCCTCAAAATAGTCACATGTATCCAAGAAGGGAGCAACAATGGTGTTCCATTTGCTTAGGTCCACATAGCACTAGTGAGTGCCCTACGTTTAGAGTAAAATTTAATGGAACTTGCAACGCATGTGGTAGGTATGGTCACCAAGCTAAGGATTGTTTAATGATCAAACGTATGATGGCAAATAGACCACCTGTAGCCTGGACGGATGCACCTCGAGCTCCTGTATTGATGCCTGCTCCACCTGTTGAGCAACTACCGCAACACATGGTCCCTAGACCTCAAAATGTTGTACAAGCTACACCGCTACCACCTCCTGTGCTAGGACCGCAGCCCCCGCATCCAAGAGTCGCCCCTATGAACCAAGTGGGTTGCGAGCCATCAAATGCTTATCCAGATGGCTGTGAGGAGGAAATAGACACTAGTATTTCCTACGGACTTGATACATTGGAAGAGTGTCCTATATACTACATGGAAGATTGTTGGGGGCAAGTCAAGCTGGTTTATCAAGCTGCTGCTCTCGCATCCAGAGGTCAAAATATCAACACCCAGGCTAGGAGGCCACCTCTTCAATGCTACGAGTGTGGTGGACCACATCGAGTAGCGGAGTGCCCTATTAGGCTGCAAAAGAATGCTGCACAGATGCAAGTGAATCAAGGGAGCACGTTTGCAATGCCAATACTCACATGTAATCGTTGTGGCATAGATCACTTGATTGCCCAATGCCCCTATAACCCAAATGCGCCTAAAATCACACCCTTGAATTTGGTCGAAATTGCTAGTGTGACATCGCCAATACCACCCGTTGCACCCGCTTATGCGATTACACGGTCCATGCTTCAAGGGCCAGGCCATATCCTCGAAGAGAGAGATACCGCGTCAATTATCCAAGCAAAGAAAAAGAAGACACGAAGGAAGAAGTCGCAGAATACGGAAAATTCAAAGCCAAGTTCCAAAACAAACATAGGAACAGGAGATGACCCCGTGTATATGAATGACCTCGAGGATGATTCAGATTCAATCGAGACAATGGAGACTAGAACCAATACCACAAGGGGAAAGACCGACACAGAAAACCGTAACATGGAACCAAATGAAAACCGAATAAGAGAAAATCATAAAGAGCCTATGAAAACACCACAAGTGTTTCCAAATCCAATCCAAGACCCCCAAGATAAACCGCAGGGGAAAAAAGGGAAGAATCGTAAAAAGAAGATTGGGACGTACCCAAACCCAGTAGACGAGATTAAGCAGGTGAAACATCTAAGAGGTTTAGTGGAGGAGACTCAAAGGAAACTAGAACCAGAACCCATGCATGTCAAAATTCATGACACAGTGTTTCCCACGCAAGTTCATCCACCCCACATGAACCATAGACCGTTAGCCATATCTAGTATCATCCAAGAAGGGAGTGAGGACGGGACATCAGAAAGTGAGCATACACCTTTCTTGTTGGAAAGGATGTTTAACGAAGGAATACCTGATCCCATTGAGGAATATGAGATTCCATCCTCACCAGTTCCTAGTCAAGGACCTACACCCTGCAAAACGCCAATGAATGTTGCCAAACTAGTGGACTTCGTGTCTTCTGAGGTCTGAACCACGATCATAGCAAAGCTGTATGGAGATCCTGAGTTATTCCTTGCACTTCGAGCATTCCTTAACGGAGAGCTACGAACGGGATTACCGCAGTTTGCGCAACCAAATAGGCCTGACTCGATTATGATTGATGAGGAAAATCATGTGCAATCACTTGACTTAGATGGACACGAGTCTGTGATTGAGGTACCCATTAACGAATTAGGGCAGTATTTTGAAGGCGACGAGTCTAATGCGACCCTACCCATCACTACCAAGGGATTAACTATAAAGGGAATTCTTGATGGTGGTGCGGGAGTTAGCATCGTTACAAAAGATTGTTGGGAATCCATGGGAAAACCCCGCCTCAGTGTTACTAACATTGTGGTAAAGATGGAAAATGGTACCATAGCCAAACCTATGGGGATGCTCAAGGATCTTAAGATCAAAGTTCTAGGACACAAGGTACGACATACGTTCATTGTAATGGATTTCTCTAAACACCTTATGTCATATGAAATGATTTTAGGACGACCATTCATGAGGGAAGCACAAATGGTTCATGATTGGTCTAAAAATCATGTCTATTTGCAATTCCAAGACTCTGTCCTTAGAGTGGATTTGGTGACTGGTAAGGTACACTCCTTAGGGAGTAAAACCATTATTGATCATCGCTCTGACACCACAGTTCACTCGGCCCCACTACAATATTGTTACACTTGTAAGAAGGATATAGACATTGGCCAAGATTCTCCTTATATGGATATCCTACCTGGGATGACTGAGTCGGACAACGTAGACTGGGTACACCTAGCTGCAACCATAGATACCTGGGGAAATAGAGGAACCACTTGGGTCACACCTGAGGGGGATGAAATTCGTGTACCCTTAAATATGCTACAAGCAATGCATATCGCTTCCGACAAGACTCATCCTAATGTAACGAAGAAAACATACAAGTGGGTCCCTAAAGCTTCTTTAGTGACCATAGCTAGTGCTAAAAAACATAAGCCTTGTAAGAAACGTACCACTCGCTCCAAGAAAAGTAAGAAAATGTTGCGATGGATCCCTAAACGACTATTGGAAGCCCAAGGCTACTATCAAGGAAATGATCAAATCTGGGTGCCAAAACGTAGATTGTGCTCTTACCTATCACCTGACCCAAGTGAGCCCAATCCCGTAGCTCCAAAACGAATCAAGGATCGTGGAAAGAAAAAAATCACAGAATGCTACACACCCGCTCCCGAGCTAGTTTGGGTACCAAAGAAAGAACGATTTGTTCCACCTAGCTCAGGAAGGGGGGAGTCCCATGAAGATTCTAGCTCCTCATGTAATACATCCATAGAGGTAAAAGCTTCTACACAGCCTCCATCTATAGTAGTGGACCTCCATGAAGCTACAAAAGAATCCACACCTCCCAGTGTTCAAGAATCACCTGATGAACCACTTCAAGTTCGATCCTGGGAGAGTACCTTACCACCCTTGCAACTTGACGAGGCACCTAGGGTAATAGAAAACTACTGGCAAAAATCCTCACCTATTACCAACTAGAACAATTGGTTTCAAAGGGTGACAAGCTCATTTCAAACAGTATGATCTACCCAAGGAAGGGGGGAGTGTTTGTGGACATCCATCATTCACTTGTTTCCCTCTCAACCTTTTTCCCTGACCTCTCAATCTCCGATCTTAGGGAATGTACATATAAAGCTTTATACTCACAAAAAACAAAAAAATAAAGAGCAAGAGCAATTAGCAAACGAGTATGCACATTAAAGTCAAAACATTGACTCAGACCTACACATGTCACATCTGGTACAGTGAAACAGAAACCTATGCCATGAAACACCTTTGATCCTCATCACTTGAGTGATGGAGGGTAGGTAAGATTAGTACGATAGGAGTGTTTCTGTTTTAGAGTTGAGAGATTAGCGAAGTTCTCTTTTCCCACTGATGTGCCTCCTAGAGGTATTGTTTGTGTTTCATAGTGTGTACAGGAACGTGTTGCTGTGGTTAGGATTTGGACCTTCATGGAACCTTCAGATCAAGCGCGACCATCAACACAAACAGGTGTTTCTTGTCCATTAGCATTGCCCTTATCTTTTTGCATCCATGTTTGTCTGCTTTGATTGTGATTGGTAGCATAATATTCAGCGCATTGGCTTAGTATCAAACATTTAATTCAATGTAGTGTTTTGTCATAGTCACTTGTCTAGGTTTAAAAATCAAGCAGTTCGACTAAGCTAGTTTGACCAAGCTAGGTATTAGAAATCTTCTCTTAATACCATGGGGAATGCCTTCCTAATAAACAATGGTTACTTAGGTTCTTAATCCGATTTAGGCAGCATTGTATGAAATGTACTAGGGCTTTCTAGTGGGCTTAACCCTAGTGACCTTTAGCTTAAGTATTATAAAGGGAGTTTACTAATGTGATGAGCCTGGGGAGGGTAACAGTGTTATATGACCCCCCAAAGTTACAAAATTAAAATGCTGAAAATGAACAAACAAAAAATCAAAGTGCCACATTGTAAAATCTTAAGCTGGAAGAGAAATCTCTGCTTGATTTGGTACTTCACTCACATGTATTGCCTATGGTACTAGAGCCCTAGAGGTTCCCAGCGTGGGCGTTTTTCCTTGAAAAGCAAAAAACCCAAGGCATACAAAATAAGCACACACATCATAATTGAATCAATGTGAAAAGACTTTGGGGAGTCAAAGAAAAAGTAATCAATCAGGCGATGATTTCATGAGAAATTCCTTTTATGGTAGCTTAACTACAAGGTTTTCTAGATATAGCCTCTAGTCAGCCCTCGAACATCAATACTTGGCTCTCGCGATTAAACAACTTAATTGACCACAGAAAATTAAGAAGCTTACCCATGGTATTAATATTCGATCTCTAGTGCCTTTCGACCGTCAAATTAGCGACCCCAGACTTGTGTAATTTTCTACCTTTACATCTGTTTATGCATTTGATTAGATTGCAATTTAATGTTCATTGCTACCAAATTGTTTGAAATTCTTTGACCAATCAATTTCTCTACCTAAAACTGCATATGCTTTTTAAGAGAATGCAATTACTGTGCCAATGTTGTTTGATTTTGCAGTGACTAAAGAAGGCTAAGGACATTCATCTCAAATGCTCTTCCACCTCGACGAACCAGCTTCAACTCAATAGCTTCGGAGGACGGAATCTACATCAGGAAGGGGGGCATGTTAACCCTCACGGCACACGGACACCCTATGATCTATAAACGTTGTATTATTTAGAGTCAGGCATCGGGCTTGTCGGACCAATAGGGAAAGGTAGAGTGATCGCCGATGAGAGGCGCACTCTAACTGGGACATTCAAGGGATTAGTTGGCTAAGCATGGGCGCCCAAGTGTGAATGGGGTGAGCTCCTATAAAAGCCAACTAAACCTAATTTTTACTCATTCTCTCATTTGTGCAATAGAAGACTGCTCTTGCTCCATCTCCATCTTCTTCTTCTTCACCTCCTTGTGTGTGTGTGTGTGTGAGAGATCGAGAGAGAGGGAGAGTGTGTGTGCGATCGAGCATTACGAAGGCACGACGGCGGCGAAGCGGTTGAGCGCGGCACGACTGCAGCTTCTTCTTCATCGCGGCGAGGAATCCACCACGAAGGCGAGCGTAGAGCGGTGAGTGACACACCCTTTGCTCTCTTGAGCTTGCTAGTTTAGGCTTGTTGTGTGCTTGGAGCCTTTTGTGGCTCGCACACGGTGTATTGGCAAGTCCCTTGCTTTGACAATGCGGCAAGGAGCGCACGATATCCTTCAATTCCTCTTGGCCTTGGTACTTTGGTTCGTAGAGCTTCACACCTCCCACCATGATCTGAAGTTTCTCATTGGCGAGATAATCTGCTTCCTTGTTGAGGGTTCTCACAACATGTTGTACCTGTGTAGCTTCAAAGTTCTTTATCAAAGCCTTCACCTGTCTAAGCCACTCCACTAGATTAGGGTTCTTGCACTTCCATATCCCTTGGATTTGCCTAATAACTAGTAAGGAATCACCTCTTATTATAAGTCTTTCGATGCCAAGTTTTCTGCATTCTTCAAGCCCCAACTTTAAGGTGACATACTCAGCCTTATTATTAGAATGAACATTTTCCAAGGTGATACCTTTCTTAACAAGAACTTCCCTTTGTGGACTTAGAATAAGAACCCCCCCTGCTGCCTGATCGTGTTGTCGTCGGTAAGCTCCATCAAAGCACAAAATGTGTGCATTGTCCATCTCCTCCTCATTATTTTGTGGTGTAGCTTTGTTTCCTGCCTTTGGTAACTCTTTCCTTTCTCTCACTTTGTATGTGAGAATGTCTGCAAGACCTGCCCTTGTGCTATCTTCCACAAGAAAAGTGTATTCGAACTCTTGAAGTTCTAGAACCCATTTGGCTATCCTAGATGAGAGGCTCATGTGTTGCACAACATATGGTAAATTGTTTTCCATGGTGAGAATGACAAATGGTGCAGGTAAGAGATATGATCGGAACTTTCTTACCGCAAACATAATTGTGAATACCACCTTCTCCATATCGGTGTAGCTCTTCTCTTCAGCGGTCATGACTTTGCTTGCAAAGTATACTGGCCTCATGTAGCATGTTTTTGGGTCTTTTCGCATGAGAACTACACCGATGGCCTCCATTCCTACACTTGGCGTGATGTAATATGTATCCTTTGGATTTGGTGGCATTATTGTTGGAAGAGAGTTGAGAATACCCTTTACTTCAGTAAAGCATAATTCGTGTTCCTCTCTCCATTCAAATGTGGGTTTGTTTGCTAGCTTGTGCAAAGGTGCAATAGCTTCCGCTAGAAGGTGAATGAAACGAGACATGTACCTTACTTTGTGGTTGAAAGTCATGAGCTCCTTGGTTGTCGTAGGTGGTTGTAGTGACAAGAGAGCATTTACTTTTGATGGATCCACTTGAATTCCTTGCAAAGAAACCACATGACCTAGCAATACCACTTGTGACTCTGCAATGTGACACTTCTCAGGATTAAGCTGTCCCCCAAATTGATGAAGCCTCCTAAGCCCCTCCTCAACTTTTTGGCAATGAAGTCTTTGGCTACTATAGATACAGAAGTCATCCATAAAAACCCTAATTGACTTTCCAAAGAAGGGCTGAAAGACAAGAGTTGTAAACCTTATAAAGGTACTAGGAGCATTTGTGAGCCCAAATGGCATCACTCTATAGGCAAAGCAACCCCAAGGTGTGATGAAAGTGGTTTTTAATTGATCTTCTTCTGCTATTCTGATTTGAAAATACCCTGAATACCCATCACACACTGTGTAACATTCATAGCCGGCTACTTCGTTTAAGATTTCATCTTGGAAAGGAAGAGGAAAATGATCCCTCTTTGTTGCAGCATTGAGCGGTTTGTAGTCAACACAGACCCTCCATTTTCCGTTCTTTTTAGGGGTTACTACAATTGGGGACACCCACTCAGAGTTAGACACAGGGTAAATGAAACCAGCTTTGAGGAGTCGGTTAACCTCTGTCAAAAGTGCCTCTTGTTGTATTTTTCCTAGGCGCCTTAGCTTTTGAGCCACAGGTTTAGTACCTGGTTTTAATTCTATGCCATGCTCTATAACATCCACACCTCTAATTTGTGAGTAATCAGTGATAAACAAATTGGGATACCTCTTGAGCATATCGATGTAGGACCGCTTCTCCTCAGGGGTAAGATCTTTTGCAAGCATCCTCTCAAAGTCTTCAAAGTGCTTGTGGTCACCTTTGTCATCCTTTGTTTGCTCCTTTGTTGGGTCAACCTCTATTAATGGAGTTTTTGATGTGTTGAAGATGATTCCCATTACCTCCAAAGATGATTCTTCTTCACTATTGGATGTAGTGGTTGAACTTTCCTCGTCGCTTGAGCCAAAACTCTCTTCACTTTCTTCATCAGCCGTGGTCTCATAGTTGATGTCGAGCTGCTTTCCTTCATGCCAATCGTATACTACATGTTGCCCCTTTTTGAGAATCAATTGTCCTCGTCCCCATTTTTGATCTGCATTCACAGCAATGAGCCAAGGCCTCCCTAGGATGATGGGATAGCCCTCCCCCTTGGCTGGCATAACATACATGTCCACACGTGCATCTATATTACATACAGAAACTTTTACATTCTCGATGATCCCTAGGCACTTCACACTTGCATTGTTGGCCAGCCTAGCTTGACAATTAGAGGATTTAGTGATTTCAAGCCCTAGTCTATTCATGGCTCTTTCCGTGATCACACACATTTGTGCTCCACCATCAACATACACATTGGATACCTTCCTACCCCTTACATAAGCATCTACAATAGGTTCCACATCTTGTTGTGGCTTTGAAGTCAATGCCTTTACTGTCACCTTTTCTTTCTTTCTTGGCAGTCTTGTGCTTACAAGTTTGGACCAGTGCTTTCTCACCTTGGGTGATAGATGTAGGAGTTGAGGCCAAGAAATATTGGGCTTTTGAGTTTGCAAATCTTCTAAGATGTTGTAGCGTTCCATATTCTTTCCTAATGGAAAATCGTTGATGCCGATCTCCCTTCGCCTTGACCTCTGCTTCTTGCTTCCTTGCTCCTTCTTTGACTTTTTCTTCCTCTCCTTCCTTGCAAGTTCTGACTCTTCATTCCTTGTGTCCTCATCCTTGTTGTGTGCTCTTGTGCGCTTTTCTGCTGGCATAACATCAAAATGTATAGGGCTCACCTCTATCTCCTCTTCTAGCTTTATGACGTTTACTCCTCTCTCTTCCTCCACTGGTGGGACAGGAGGGATGTTTGCCACCGGAGGTGGTGGTGGTCGACGAAGAATTTTCGGGGCTTGAGCATGCTCTTGCTGCGCCATGAGCGGAGGGGGTCTAGGAGGGTATATGTCCCCTGGAAGCCTCCGAGGGTGAGGGCAATTATACATGCCATGACCAACTTCATTGCAATTCCAACATCTCAACTCTTGTGCTTGACGTCGTTGATTGCGATTCCCTTCTCTTGGTTGTCGTTGTTGGGGTAGGCCCTGCACTAGATTCAAGGTGAGACTCTCTAGTTGTTGAGTTAATCTTTGCAAGATCTCTTGTTGTGATCCTTCCCCTATTTGTGAAGTTTGGGCAAGAGAGCCCCTAACTTGTGCTCCCATGCTTGGTGAAGAATCCCTCTCAATGAATTCATTTAGGTCCCTTGTTCTATGTGCTTGAAAATTTAACTTCTTGAATTTGACCATGGCCACCTTATGTGCTTCCTCAAATGTTGATGGGAATTTTAACTCTACCTTGGTCTTCAAAATTGGATACAAGCCAGCCATGAACCTATCTTTCTTTAGAAAGTTTGGTGCACCACCTTGGTTTTGTAAGGTAGCCTCCCATCTATCCCATAGGTTAAGGAAAACGGCCTCATAAGATGGGTAGTCTTCAAGGAATACCTGTTTATGTTGAAGTAGACACTTCCAAAGACCCTCTGGAGTATCTCCTTGCCCAAATTTGGCAAGAAAAATTGCACGTAACCTCTCCCAATTGGTTTTGTTTTGAGGTTGCAAGGCCTCGTACCATACCTTAGCCTCCCCTTTGAGAACGAGTGGAAAAGCACGCAGCTTTACCTCTTCTTGATCTCTCCCAGAGATGAGGTGTGCCATCTCCAAATTATCCAGAAATTCTTGTGCATCCTCACCATTTTTAGAATGAAAGGTAGGAAAAGTGCTTGACATTTTTACAATACAAGGAGGCTTGTGTACCACAAAGTTTTGACTACGATGAGTGATCACATCAAAATGAAAATATATACATCAAGTGTTAGTTCATAATTTATCATAGGCAAAATAAAAGGGTTGATTGAGGCATTAATTTCATTAAGGCAAGTGGGTCCAAAAATTCTCCTAATAGTTGCTTGAAATCTAAATTTTGTAGCAATTATGATGTGCACAGATTGACGAGCTATGGGTGTAAAAGGAGAAGCAGGTCCATGTTGGTTCATGTGACAATGTGTTCTCCTTTTTCTTTCTCTTGAAGAAAGTTTCCTTTGAGTGGATCGCTATCTAAGCGCCTCTTGTCCCTGCCTCAAAACAAAATAAAAACATGGACATCAAATGAATCATCATAATTAATGAATGGAAGAATGATGGGATTTGGAGATGCCAAGATTTCACCAAGTTTTTCTGCTCCAAACATAAAAACAATGCGTTGTTGGTAAAAAAAAATTGCGATCTACACAAATGTTAATTCTGATGCATTGTGAAAAATGAAAAGCATATGGTGCAACTCTATTGTTCATGAGGAGAATAGAAGGCAATTAGGAAAGTTCCTCAGTGGGGGCACCACTTTTATGAGAGCGGATTTTTTGAGATGGGGCTCAACTCAAGGCTCCCACCAGACAACCACTCCGTGAGACCCTACACACGCATATTTCTTAGGGGCACCACCCTCTTTTATGGAGAAAGAAGGAAACCAAAACAAACCATATACAACACACACACACACACACACACACACACACACACACATACACACACACACTCACACCTTCCGTATGTGCTTCAACACAAAATGCCCTTCAACCATTCAACACACACTCCTTAAGCAATCCCTTTGAACACTACACAAACTCACATGCAAAGATTGACCTTCACCATATTAGTGCTCATATACTTCTAAGAAAAGCAAGCACAAAACCTCAAAACTCAAAACACCATAATGCACAAATACTTGACAACTCCTTTCCTTTTCCAAAAGAAGAGACTACTTACACACATAAGGCGGCATGCATAGAGAGCTCTTCTCCATCTATGCAGCCCCAAGACTTAGTTACACACAACATAAGGAGAGAATCCAAGCAAATAGACGCCATGGTGCACAAAAAACTTTCTCAACAAACAAGCAACCCAATGAGCACAAAATATGAGAAGCTGCCAAGATATGCTTACCAATTTTACATGCGTTTAGAGCAAAAGTGTGACGACGACACCCCAATTGCAACAATTTTTTGATCAAACCATGAGATAGATCATTGAACTTGATATCCTTGCTCTCATATAGAATCTACAATCCTTATTTAGGGATGAGTATGGTAAGAGAAATGTTTGCAAGAGAATGGTAGCAATAGCATATTGATGCTCTCTCTATGGTGCCGCTTATGATAGCGAGCTTAGGAAATGGATAAGGAGACAAGAGGAGAGAGAGATTAGGGCTTCCCTAACCTTAGAGGAGCTTATTTGCAGAAATGTAGTAGGTGTGTGTATTTTTGTGCTTGCCAAAGGGCCTCTTTATAGCTGTACAAGACCTTGAGTTAGGTTAAACTTGACTAGGGTAGGTAATTAACCATAGTTAGGTTCCCTTTTGACCATTCCTTCAATTATGCAAATAAGGGACTTATTTTTTCATTAAAAATATCCTTTTAAGTCGTGGAGGCTCCATAAGGGTTGATAATGTATGTGGGCCCCACCATGATGTCCCTCCAGTGGCTCCTGCAGAGTGTCCCCATCCTGTTTGTTGTGTCTCTGGAAGCATCTTGAGCCGACCCCTCCACATGCAAGTGGTTT
This sequence comes from Adiantum capillus-veneris, assembly GCF_014529385.1. Lineage (NCBI taxonomy): Eukaryota > Viridiplantae > Streptophyta > Polypodiopsida > Polypodiales > Pteridaceae > Adiantum > Adiantum capillus-veneris. Next base: position 49,922,517 of record NC_140960.1, read on the forward strand.
TTAACTCCCCTTTGGTATTTTAGAATGTTGGAGAAGTCAAGAAAACTTTTCACCTTTGTGGTTTACTTGATTGTAACTTTGACCTGCAGTAACAGTGTCCGCAGCACCTTGTTTTCACCATAACTTTCAGCCTATAACTCAAAATTGGGTGTTGTAAAAGGCAAAGTTGACCTTCCCAAAGTGTTTAAGCTGAATTTGGAGTGTTCCTCAAGTATACGCACGAGATAAGGCGTTCAAGGTGCATCCAAAACACCTTTTGAACCAAGTCTCCTTGTAGGGGGCCCTTTAACATGCATCCAAGGTGTAGCATGCTTTTTTCAAAAGAGAATCCACCTTAAACAAATGAGGTAGGCTCCAATAAAGTTTGATTTATTGGGGATATACATTATATTTAAGATTTGTTGACCAACACAAGTAAATGATCCAAGAGTTGGGTCACATAGTGGTGGGGAAGGGAAGGCCTACAAGGTTAACCCTACCCTTGAGAGAAGATGGGTAAGATAAGTGCCCATAAATTATTTATTTACAAATTATGGGATGTAGATAGCTATTTAAATTAGTAAAGGTAATTAGTTAAAAGAATATGCAATAAAAAAACTAGGAGAGTAGAATTAAGTTTACTATTTACATTTAGCATGAAGAGAGAAATATGATGTAAATGCATAAAGATCTAAGAAGGGTAAGGTGTTTGTATGGAAAAAGGCTATTACGGAAAGAGAGAATGAACACTAGGTTAAAACTTTGATAAAAAATATATACATTTGAGTAGAAATGTAGTTCAAATGCAAGGTTGCCATTTAACGCTACGCATATTAGCCCTCCCCCTTCATCTATGATCATTCATGCTCCTAGATGAAACAAAAGAGTTTTTTCCTTTGTTTTTTCTTTATTTTTTTTTCTTCTTTTTTTTTTCTTATTTTTCTAAGAAAAAGAGGAGTGATATACACTCTTTTACTCCATTAGACCTGCTTTTCATTACTTCAATCCCATAAATCGGAGATGGGAGGGTTGCCTTGAGTATGTTGAGATTCCAAGGCTGGTTCTTCTTTGCACATCAAAGATTTAAAAATAGGTGGAGCATTTGCCAAGCCGAAGGGAGACATTCCAATTTGGAGCTTAGACGATGTAGGTAGATGACTTCCTATCAACGGATTGATACGTTGAAAGTAGGGCTTTAATCTCCATCCATTGACTCTAGTCTTGTGGAGTTTTCCTGATAAATCTGCTAATCTGTAACTACCATTCCCAAACGTAGTTTTTATCATGAAAGGTCCCTCCCATCTTTGCAAAAAAAAAATTTCAAGTCGAGTATCAAGTCGGTTATCATAGCGAAGAACCAACATACCTTCCTTCAATCCTTTCCCCTTGAGCTTCTTATTGATTTTGTCCCTTTGGCTTGTGGCTTGGGCAATGTAATAGTCGATGGACTCTTCTCTATCAAGCTCAAGTCATTGAAGATCTAAAATTCTTTCCTGCAAAGCTTCTTTTGGCCTCTTTGCTCCCCGTGAGAGAATGCATAGGCTTGCAATCTCCACCTCAATAGGAAGGAGTGCCTCCTATCCTTATACCAAATGAAAAGGAGTGAATTGAGTGGATACCTTGAAAGATGTTCTATATGCCCATAGAGCTGCGGTCAAATGATGATCCCAGGCATTTGGTCGATCTGCAACTTGCTTAGAAATGATCTTACATATCATTCCATTCACCTTTTCAACCAACCCATTGCACTGAGGGTAGTAAGGTGTAGAATGCAAATGTTTGACTTTTAACTTTGTCAAAAGATTATCTAGGAGCTCTGCTCTAAACCCTGGACCACGATCTGACAAAATCTCTAATGGTGTGCCGAATCTACTGCATATGTGATCAAAGATAAATTTTGATACCTCCTCGGCTGTAATTCGTATTGTACTTGCTACCTCCGCCCATCGTGTCATGTAATCTACTCGCACAATGATGAACACCTTACCGGTAGATGTGCGAGGTAAGGGGCCTATTGCATCCACACCCCACTTCTCAAAAGGACCATACGAAATTATTGGAACTCGAGGTTCGTAAGTTAGTCGTCGATTTCCAGCAATCTGACAACCTTTGCATGACTTACACCAATACTGGACATCATGGTGTAGACTTGGCCAAACAAACCCTGCTTGCAAAATCTTCCTGTTTGTAATATCATGAGAAAAATGACCCCCACAGACATCATCATGGCATGAAAAGAGGATTCTCTCTATTTCTTGAACAGAGGGCACCCTTCTTAGCACCAAATCTTTCCCTTTATGATACAGATCATCTCCTATGAGTTGGTAAGGAGTTGCCTTTTTTACCAACCTATGCCTTTGCACTTTATCCAAGTGTTTAGGGCACTCACCAGTTTGGAGGAAAAATATGATATCCTTCAATTCCTCTTGGCCTTGGTACTTTGGTTCGTAGAGCTTCACACCTCCCACCATGATCTGAAGTTTCTCATTGGCGAGATAATCTGCTTCCTTGTTGAGGGTTCTCACAACATGCTGTACCTGTGTAGCTTCAAAGTTCTTTATCAAAGCCTTCACCTCTCTAAGCCACTCCACTAGATTAGGGTTCTTGCACTTCCATATCCCTTGGATTTGCCTAATAACTAGTAAGGAATCACCTCTTATTATAAGTCTTTCGATGCCAAGTTTTCTGCATTCTTCAAACCCCAACTTTAAGGTGACATACTCAGCCTTATTATTAGAATGAACATTTTCCAAGGTGATACCTTTCTTAACAAGAACTTCCCTTTGTGGACTTAGAATAAGAACCCCCCCTGCTGCCTGATCGTGTTGTCGTCGGTAAGCTCCATCAAAGCACAAAATGTGTGCATTGTCCATCTCCTCCTCATTATTTTGTGGTGTAGCTTTGTCTCCTGCCTTTCGTAACTCTTTCCTTTCTCTCACTTTGTATGTGAGAATGTCTGCAAGACCTGCCCTTGTGCTATCTTCCACAAGAAAAGTGTATTCGAACTCTTGAAGTTCTAGACCCCATTTGGCTATCCTAGATGAGAGGCTCATGTGTTGCACAACATATGGTAAATTGTTTTCCATGGTGAGAATGACAAATGGTGCAGGTAAGAGATATGATCGGAACTTTCTTACCGCAAACATAATTGTGAATACCACCTTCTCCATATCGGTGTAGCTCTTCTCTTCAGTGGTCATGACTTTGCTTGCAAAGTATACTGGCCTCATGTAGCATGTTTTTGGGTCTTTTTGCATGAGAACTACACCGATGGCCTCCATTCCTACACTTTGCGTGATGTAATATGTATCCTTTGGATTTGGTGGCATTATTGTTGGAAGAGAGTTGAGAATACCCTTTACTTCAGTAAAGCATAATTCGTGTTCCTCTCTCCATTCAAATGTGGGTTTGTTTGCTAGCTTGTGCAAAGGTGCAATAGCTTCCGCTAGAAGGTGAATGAAACGAGACATGTACCTTACTTTGTGGTTGAAATTCATGAGCTCCTTGGTTGTCGTAGGTGGTTGTAGTGACAAGAGAGCATTTACTTTTGATGGATCCACTTGAATTCCTTGCAAAGAAACCACATGACCTAGCAATACCACTTGTGACTCTGCAATGTGACACTTCTCAGGATTAAGCTGTCCCCCAAATTGATGAAGCCTCCTAAGCCCCTCCTCAACTTTTTGGCAATGAAGTCTTTGGCTACTATAGATACAGAAGTCATCCATAAAAACCCTAATTGACTTTCCAAAGAAGGGCTGAAAGACAAGAGTTGTAAACCTTATAAAGGTACTAGGAGCATTTGTGAGCCCAAATGGCATCACTCTATAGGCAAAGCAACCCCAAGGTGTGATGAAAGTGGTTTTTAATTGATCTTCTTCTGCTATTCTGATTTGAAAATACCCTGAATACCCATCACACACTGTGTAACATTCATAGCCGGCTACTTCGTTTAAGATTTCATCTTGGAAAGGAAGAGGAAAATGATCCCTCTTTGTTGCAGCATTGAGCGGTTTGTAGTCAACACAGACCCTCCATTTTCCGTTCTTTTTAGGGGTTACTACAATTGGGGACACCCACTCAGAGTTAGACACAGGGTAAATGAAACCAGCTTTGAGGAGTCGGTTAACCTCTGTCAAAAGTGCCTCTTGTTGTATTTTTCCTAGGCGCCTTAGCTTTTGAGCCACAGGTTTAGTACCTGGTTTTAATTCTATGCCATGCTCTATAACATCCACACCTCTAATTTGTGAGTAATCAGTGATAAACAAATTGGGATACCTCTTGAGCATATCGATGTAGGACCGCTTCTCCTCAGGGGTAAGATCTTTTGCAAGCATCCTCTCAAAGTCTTCAAAGTGCTTGTGGTCACCTTTGTCATCCTTTGTTTGCTCCTTTGTTGGGTCAACCTCTATTAATGGAGTTTTTGATGTGTTGAAGATGATTCCCATTACCTCCAAAGATGATTCTTCTTCACTATTGGATGTAGTGGTTGAACTTTCCTCGTCGCTTGAGCCAAAACTCTCTTCACTTTCTTCATCAGCCGTGGTCTCATAGTTGATGTCGAGCTGCTTTCCTTCATGCCAATCGTATACTACATGTTGCCCCTTTTTGAGAATCAATTGTCCTCGTCCCCATTTTTGATCTGCATTCACAGCAATGAGCCAAGGCCTCCCTAGGATGATGGGATAGCCCTCCCCCTTGGCTGGCATAACATACATGTCCACACGTGCATCTATATTACATACAGAAACTTTTACATTCTCGATGATCCCTAGGCACTTCACACTTGCATTGTTGGCCAGCCTAGCTTGACAATTAGAGGATTTAGTGATTTCAAGCCCTAGTCTATTCATGGCTCTTTCCGTGATCACACACATTTGTGCTCCACCATCAACATACACATTGGATACCTTCCTACCCCTTACATAAGCATCTACAATAGGTTCCACATCTTGTTGTGGCTTTGAAGTCAATGCCTTTACTGTCACCTTTTCTTTCTTTCTTGGCAGTCTTGTGCTTACAAGTTTGGACCAGTGCTTTCTCACCTTGGGTGATAGATGTAGGAGTTGAGGCCAAGAAATATTGGGCTTTTGAGTTTGCAAATCTTCTAAGATGTTGTAGGGTTCCATATTCTTTCCTAATGGAAAATCGTTGATGCCGATCTCCCTTCGCCTTGACCTCTGCTTCTTGCTTCCTTGCTCCTTCTTTGACTTTTTCTTCCTCTCCTTCCTTGCAAGTTCTGACTCTTCATTCCTTGTGTCTTCATCCTTGTTGTGTGCTCTTGTGCGCTTTTCTGCTGGCATAACATCAAAATGTATAGGGCTCACCTCTATCTCCTCTTCTAGCTTTATGACGTTTACTCCTCTCTCTTCCTCCACTGGTGGGACAGGAGGGATGTTTGCCACCGGAGGTGGTGGTGGTCGACGAAGAATTTTCGGGGCTTGAGCATGCTCTTGCTGCGCCATGAGCGGAGGGGGTCTAGGAGGGTATATGTCCCCTGGAAGCCTCCGAGGGTGAGGGAAATTATACATGCCATGACCAACTTCATTGCAATTCCAGCATCTCAACTCTTGTGCTTGACGTCGTTGATTGCAATTCATGGCTCTTTCCGTGATCACACACATTTGTGCTCCACCATCAACATACACATTGGATACCTTCCTACCCCTTACATAAGCATCTACAATAGGTTCCACATCTTGTTGTGGCTTTGAAGTCAATGCCTTTACTGTCACCTTTTCTTTCTTTCTTGGCAGTCTTGTGCTTGCAAGTTTGGACCAGTGCTTTCTCACCTTGGGTGATAGATGTAGGAGTTGAGGCCAAGAAATATTGGGCTTTTGAGTTTGCAAATCTTCTAAGATGTTGTAGAGTTCCATATTCTTTCCTAATGGAAAATCGTTGATGCCGATCTCCCTTCGCCTTGACCTCTGCTTCTTGCTTCCTTGCTCCTTCTTTGACTTTTTCTTCCTCTCCTTCCTTGCAAGTTCTGACTCTTCATTCCTTGTGTCTTCATCCTTGTTGTGTGCTCTTGTGCGCTTTTCTGCTGGCATAACATCAAAATGTATAGGGCTCACCTCTATCTCCTCTTCTAGCTTTATGACGTTTACTCCTCTCTCTTCCTCCACTGGTGGGACAGGAGGGATGTTTGCCACCGGAGGTGGTGGTGGTCGACGAAGAATTTTCGGGGCTTGAGCATGCTCTTGCTGCGCCATGAGCGGAGGGGGTCTAGGAGGGTATATGTCCCCTGGAAGCCTCCGAGGGTGAGGGCAATTATACATGCCATGGCCAACTTCATTGCAATTCCAACATCTCAACTCTTGTGCTTGACGTCGTTGATTGCGATTCCCTTCTCTTGGTTGTCGTTGTTGGGGTAGGCCCTGCACTAGATTCAAGGTGAGACTCTCTAGTTGTTGAGTTAATCTTTGCAAGATCTCTTGTTGTGATCCTTCCCCTATTTGTGAAGTTTGGGCAAGAGAGCCCCTAACTTGTGCTCCCATGCTTGGTGAAGAATCCCTCTCAATGAATTCATTTAGGTCCCTTGTTCTATGTGCTTGAAAATTTAACTTCTTGAATTTGACCATGGCCACCTTACGTGCTTCCTCAAATGTTGATGGGAATTTTAACTCTACCTTGGTCTTCAAAATTGGATACAAGCCAGCCATGAACCTATCTTTCTTTAGAAAGTTTGGTGCACCACCTTGGTTTTGTAAGGTAGCCTCCCATCTATCCCATAGGTTAAGGAAAACGGCCTCATAAGATGGGTAGTCTTCAAGGAATACCTGTTTATGTTGAAGTAGACACTTCCAAAGACCCTCTGGAGTATCTCCTTGCCCAAATTTGGCAAGAAAAATTGCACGTAGCCTCTCCCAATTGGTTTTGTTTTGAGGTTGCAAGGCCTCGTACCATGCCTTAGCCTCCCCTTTGAGAACGAGTGGAAAAGCACGCAGCTTTACCTCTTCTTGATCTCTCCCAGAGATGAGGTGTGCCATCTCCAAATTATCCAGAAATTCTTGTGCATCCTCACCATTTTTAGAATGAAAGGTAGGAAAAGTGCTTGACATTTTTACAATACAAGGAGGCTTGTGTACCACAAAGTTTTGACTACGATGAGTGATCACATCAAAATGAAAATATATACATCAAGTGTTAGTTCATAATTTATCATAGGCAAAATAAAAGGGTTGATTGAGGCATTAATTTCATTAAGGCGAGTGGGTCCAAAAATTCTCCTAATAGTTGCTTGAAATCTAAATTTTGTAGCAATTATGATGTGCACAGATTGACGAGCTATGGGTGTAAAAGGAGAAGCAGGTCCAGGTTGGTTCATGTGACAATGTGTTCTCCTTTTTCTTTCTCTTGAAGAAAGTTTCCTTTGAGTGGATCGCTATCTAAGCGCCTCTTGTCCCTGCCTCAAAACAAAATAAAAACATGGACATCAAATGAATCATCATAATTAATGAATGGAAGAATGATGGGATTTGGAGATGCCAAGATTTCACCAAGTCTTTCTGCTCCAAACATAAAAACAATGCGTTGTTGGTAAAAAAAATTGCGATCTACACAAATGTTAATTCTGATGCGTTGTGAAAAATGAAAAGCATATGGTGCAACTCTATTGTTCATGAAGAGAATAGAAGGCAATTAGGAAAGTTCCTCAGTGGGGGCACCACTTTTATGAGAGCGGATTTTTTGAGATGGGGCTCAACTCAAGGCTCCCACCAGACAACCACTCCGTGAGACCCTACACACGCATATTTCTTAGGGGCACCACCCTCTTTTATGGAGAAAGAAGGAAACCAAAACAAACCATATACAACACACACACACACACACACACACACACTCACACCTTCCGTATGTGCTTCAACACAAAATGCCCTTCAACCATTCAACACACACTCCTTAAGCAATCCCTTTGAACACTACACAAACTCACATGCAAAGATTGACCTTCACCATATTAGTGCTCATATACTTCTAAGAAAAGCAAGCACAAAACCTCAAAACTCAAAACACCATAATGCACAAATACTTGACAACTCCTTTCCTTTTCCAAAAGAAGAGACTACTTACACACATAAGGCGGCATGCATAGAGAGCTCTTCTCCATCTATGCAGCCCCAAGACTTAGTTACACACAACATAAGGAGAGAATCCAAGCAAATAGACGCCATGGTGCACAAAAAACTTTCTCAACAAACAAGCAACCCAATGAGCACAAAATATGAGAAGCTGCCAAGATATGCTTACCAATTTTACATGCGTTTAGAGCAAAAGTGTGACGACGACACCCCAATTGCAACAATTTGTTGATCAAACCATGAGATAGATCATTGAACTTGATATCCTTGCTCTCATATAGAATCTACAATCCTTATTTAGGGATGAGTATGGTAAGAGAAATGTTTGCAAGAGAATGGTAGCAATAGCATATTGATGCTCTCTCTATGGTGCCGCTTATGATAGCGAGCTTAGGAAATGGATAGGGAGACAAGAGGAGAGAGAGATTAGGGCTTCCCTAACCTTAGAGGAGCTTATTTGCAGAAATGTAGTAGGTGTGTGTATTTTTGTGCTTGCCAAAGGGCCTTTTTATAGCTGTACAAGACCTTGAGTTAGGTTAAACTTGACTAGGGTAGGTAATTAACCATAGTTAGGTTCCCTTTTGACCATTCCTTCAATTATGCAAATAAGGGACTTATTTTTTCATTAAAAATATCCTTTTTAGTCGTGGAGGCTCCATAAGGGTTGATAATGTATGTGGGCCCCACCATGATGTCCCTCCAGTGGCTCCTACATTTGAGTAGAAATGTAGTTCAAATGCAAGGTTACCATTTAACGGTACTCAATAGATGCATTCACCTTTTTGAGATTAAGACACACTCGTGATTTTCCATTCTTCTTGGGTACTACCACAATTTGATACACCCAATCTGTATGTTCAATTTCATAAATGAATTTGGCTTCCTTTAGTTTTTCAATCTCTTCTTTTATCTTCCTGGAAAATGTTTTGTTATACGTGTATGGTCTCTGTCAACTTGGTTTCGCATCATCTCTCATGGGTATGGTATGTTGACAGATTTCTAGATCAACACCCTTGAGATCCTTGTAAGACCAAGCAAAGATCTCTCGGTATCTCCTTCCATGGTTTCCATTTCAGTTGTGTATATCTCCTTTAGAGATTTTTTCAACTCTTGATATTTCTTTTTTCGCTCGACTTTGGTCATGAGTGGTTTCTTATCGTGTGATGTAACCTTTCTTGTTTTTCTCGATGTCTGAGACATTTCTGAGTTTTTGTTTGAAGGATATCTGCCAGTGATTTTGTCCTTAACACAATCATTAGCATCTATCTGCATCAAGAATTATGTTTTACTGGAGATTGATGGCATAGGTCGTGTTTTCACAATTTTGGTGTCTCTCTTTTGTCTATACCATTTTTGTCTTCTTGATTTCTGGTTTGGAAAGTCAAAAAACTTTTCCTCCCCTCCCTTTAAGAGTAACTTATCTCTCGTATGCTCTTTTTCTAACCCCGAATCTCCTGAGGTAGATGAGTGTTTATCTAACTCATCAGTTGCATCGTAATAGAGGTCTGAAAAGACTTGTTGATCTTTCATTAAGTCCTTGGGTTCCTCATCTTTGTTTTCAACATTGAGGATTGAAATCATTTGGATGGGAAGTATGTCGTAGCCATCCTCTTTGCAAAATTGAGTAGGCATAGACGTATTCACACATACATCCATTGTTGCTAAAATTTGAGTCCACTCAAATGGCTCAAATAAATACTTTGGAAAGGGTTCAGGTATGTAGACCTCGTCTGTGCATCCCCTTTCCAGGATATATTCTTCTCGTCTTAAGCTTTCGCTTTTTGAAGCTCCGCACATCCAAATAGGAGTGTCTTTGGTTAACCAGGATGAGAGTTTAGTTTCAGCTGATGAGACTGAATCAAACTCTTGGATGGGTGTCTTCAAGATATCTATATAAGTGTCATCTTTTAGATTGACTCTTGTTATAGATCCCACTTGATTCAAGTACAGATATTTGTTTCCCCAATCTTGGATAAGTTGTACATGTCACATGAAAGGTCTTCCCAATATGATTTCATAGTTGAGTTTTTTCCCAAAGTCTACTATGGAAAAAGTGTGTTGATATTCAATTCCACAGGAATTGACTATCACTTTTTCAAGAAACCCTAATGGTCTCTCAATGTGTCCGTCAGCCAACTGCAATTTCATTTGAGTTTGTCTACTGGCTGGCTGTCCCCAGGATTCCCATACGGCTTTAGTGGCTATGGCTATGCCAGCTCCACTATCCAGTATCTTCATGGTTTCAATGTCATTATATTTCACTGGGAGGGTGGTGTTTCCTTCTTCCCCTTCATAATATTCTCCGACCTTGTTCATGGGAACTGATCCAATCTCTTTGTTTTCCATTTCATTTTTCAATTTTCCCAAATTTTTCGAGATTATCCCCGTTATCCCCACCTTCTCTAGGGTTTTTTGTAAATTATTCCATAAGTATGGTATGAGTTTTAATAGTTCTCCCAAAGTAAAAGTGCATTGGATGGGTGTAGACATGATTGAATGAATGTTTTCTACTTCTAGGGTATGTTCAACTCTTTTACGTGAGTGGTCTTGCACACGATGGATTCATCTTCGTTATCTCCCAAGTAAGAAGGTAATTTTTTTAATGTCAATGGTTTCGACATTCGTGAAGCTTTCGATCCGCAATCCCCGTACAAGGATTGTAAACTCATGTTCATATCAGAAGGTAAGTTATCCAACCAGACTTCCTCTATAGGAGTTGACTTTAAAGTTAGGCTCCCATCATTGATCTCTCTTACTTTTTTCCATAAGTGTCCTGGCCTGTCCTCCTCTACAAATGAAATTCCGTCTAAATCATCTTCACTGTCAGGCACTATAAGCTCTGGTTCGTTTTCTTGAAGGTGGGGTTCTACCACCACATCAGATTTTGCTTTCGTTTCTTCTACCACAAGCTCTTCAGGTTTTGTAATACTTTCAAGCTTGGATTTTTGTTTTTCCAGCATTTCTTGCGTGATTCTTACCAAGTTTTGATAAGCTTCCAGCTTAGCTGCTTCCATGTCTGGAGATGGATAGTTTTTCCACTTGTTTTCCATGTTTTGGTCTGCTTTAAGTCCTGCTTGGTAGGCTTCCAAGGCGGCATTAATAGGCTCAAAAATTTGATCAACCAGAATGGATCCTCCAGATTTCACGGTTGTTTCCTTGAATTCATTGCCAGTTTCTTTCAACTTGTCCTGGGCTAGCTTCTGTGCTTTCTTTTCGTTGATTTCAACCCGTTGGTTTTGTTTTCTCATTTCATATCTTTTGCTTCTGCTCCTTTTGATTCTTTGAGAAGAAACTTTCGTGTTCTCCAAATCATCAGTGGAGTTGTGTTTCTTTTTCTTTGCCTGGGCTCTAGTGATTACCTTGATTGGAACAATCGGTTCACTCTCTGATAAGCTACTAGGCATCACTTAGACTACATTTACTACGGTTTTACCCTTGTTCAAAAAATTGTTAGGAAAATCTTTCGGAAAGTGTCCTCCCTTTTTGCAACATTATATGCAATAGGCTTCAATTGGTTTGAGGTTTTTGCCAGGCCCTGGACATTCGTTTTTCCAATGGTCATCAGCACCACAGTTATGACAGTTTCCTGTTCTAGGCTTCATCACGGTTCTTCCCATGGGAGGTCTCACACTTTCATTAGCTATGTAATACATTGGTGTGAGCTCTGGTGGAGCATATGTCACGGTTTCTTCCATTGGTGGTGGATGTGGATTATACCAATCTCCTTCTACCATTATTGTAGATGGACTAGGCTCTGCATAGGGTGTAACAGGCACTAATGCTTGTCCATCTATGACTCCTTCAGAGTGCATGTACTGTACAGGCACTGCATTATGTCCTAGATACGGAGGTTGTTGTCCCAACACAAGTTGAGGTCTTTCCATACCCATTGGTGGTCTTTGAGCTTGGGCCATATTAGGCTAATATTTGTACATGGGTTGTTCTTGTGGCCTCATGGGTACGTACTAAACATTCCCATCATACTTTGGTCTATACTAGCACTCGTGGGTCTCATGGTTGGTCCATTTACCCTTGATTGCACACCATTTTTGTGGCCTAATTGGTTGTCCTTGCGGAGGTATCCCTTGTCCTGGTCCTCTCATAGGTGCTTTTTGCATATTGTTCATCATGTCGTTCATCCTTTTTAGCATATCTTCTATGGCTGAGAGTGGTTCCGCAGCAGCCGTTCCCACTTGTGCTAGTTTTGTGGATGTTGTCTTCTCGCTTTGGTTATCCTTAGGAACATCTTCTTCGTTGAAAATCTCACAAGTGTCTCCTAGGCCAATAGCATCAGACACCCACGCTTCTAGGGTTGTATGCTTTTTACTATAGAGTATAGCATGAAGTTCTTTGTCTAGCAGTCCCTCAAGAAACAACGATACAAGTCATTCTTGTGTAGGTATCTCCATCTCTGGGCATCTGGCAATGTATTGTTTCATTTGAGTTGCACAATTCATAACAGACTCACCATATTTCTGTTTAAAGCCGTAGATTTGAGCTACCGTATTATGTTTGATCCCCGTTTTGGAACAAGCAGCTACAAATCCTTGAGCTAATGCGTTCAAGTCCATGATTGACCTTGGTGGAATGTTTTGGAACCATGTCAATGATTTTCCTCCTAATGTCATTCCAACCCCTCGAATTGAGTATGGAAATCGAATATACGCTTTGCTCTTAGCACTTTCTTAAAGCTTGCTAAGGGATCATATGGATCCCCTGATCCACTGTATTTTCTGACCCATTTCTGAAAATCAGCTGGTCTCACGCGTCTGTTTGGTTCAATTCCAGGTCTTCTGGGAGTTGGTCCTGTTACGAGTCCTTCGAACTAGTCTGTTGGAAATAGTGACTCATGTAGCCCTGGACTGGCCTTAGTGTCACCCGCTTTTCTACGTGATGAGGTGGTTTCTAGTTTTTTCACATTACTCTCAGATGATCTCTCACGGTATTCATCTCTTGGAATTGTTTCTGGTCCTTGCCCCAATATCCAATCACGGATGGAATACCCTTGGTATTTGGTTTGTTCTACCTCCTCAAGAGTCATCATAACAAAGTTGTTGTTATAACAATCCCTAAACAGGTAGGTTGGTAGGTCTGTTGATCCCTTATCTTTGATCTTGAAGATATAGATGATCTTCATGGCCGTTAATTGTCCTGTTTGGCATGAGAAGTCCACAGAAGATATTTTATGTTTCTATCTTCCCAACAATAGACTCCGATCCCACGATTATCCGTACTAAGCCGTTTCAAAGGCTTCAAGTCTACTTGATCATATCCCTCGAATTCTAAAGTTGGTGGTCTTCTTTTGTTGACATATCTGGGATTATGGTGTTTACTTCTAACCCCCACTTGTCTATCACGTCAGCGTTTTTGACCTGTAAATATTGAGTTCCATTTAGATCCATGTACATTTTTCCTTGTTTGTTTGCCCTAACCTCTTCTTCGAACTCAATACCATGGTCATCAATGCGAATAGCGTACTCCTCGTTAGGGTCCAAGTAAACCTGGGCTCCATGACGATTAGTCCTATAAAAAGATAGTATATACTTATAGCGCATTGTCGTTCCGGTTTCCGAGTGAGTCGAGTAAGAAGACATTTTGGATGTTGAATATGAAAAAGTGTCTAAGACTTCTTCAAGAATTGTGTGCAAGGAATTTCCTTAATTCACGCTTTCTTCGGTAGACACTCTACTGGAGGTTTCTCCGAGTATGCCCTGATTTCCTAGTACACGACTAGATCTAAGGTTCATATAGACTTATGAAGCCCTGGATAGAGTACTCACCTTTGGATTGACTTGTCATCAATTTCCACTCGACTCAATTGCAACTTTCTGTCAAGCGACGGATTCCTCGTCTGCAACTTGATTCCTGTACAAACTTTACCAAGTTAGCTATTCTTCTATAAAGACAATAGAGTTTTTGCTATTCTCGTGATTGGTCTCTGTGTATCACTTCAAATCAAGGTATGAGAGTCAAAATTGACCAAGTTAGCTATTCTTCTATAAAGACAATAGAGTCTTTGCTATTCTCGTGATTGGTCTCTATGTATCACTTCAAATCGAGGTATGAGAGTCAAAATTTGACTTTCAAATTCGACTTTGGCAAAAATCAAAGGTTTGATTTGCAACCTATAAACTGAGTGTACATGTATCAATTTTGATCCAATTGAACCCAAAATTGCCCTGTGCATTTATATTATATTGGTCTATCATTGTATAAGTTCAAAAGTCAAATTTGATGTCTCTGGACAGCAGAAGCAAATAATCGTGATTATTTACTTTTGACAATTTTTTGCACTTTTTTGATAGATTTGGCAAGTATACAACTTGTTAGAGTCCCTGGGCAAGTTTCAACAAGTTTGGACAAAATCTGATCAAGTTTATCAACTGTTTGGTGTCCGCAGACTCTGATTTCGAGAATCTGGTTGAAGTCTCACTTTGGGATCCAAATTTCACCAAAATTGATTTGTGATGTCTACTTGATGTGCTTGACCTTGTGGTATACTCAAATTTGCAAAATCATCAAGTTTTGAAGCAGATGTAAATAATCGCGATTATTTACTCCAGCTATATTTTTGCAAGGTTTTGCCCAACTTTGACACAGATCTGTTAAGCACCTTAAGTTAAGATCACTGGACAATTTTCATCAAGTTTGGACAAATTTTGGTCAAATGGTCATCAATTATCTGTCCACAAACTAACTTTGCGAATTTAGTCACAATTTTCACTCCAGTGGTCCAAATCTTACCAAATTTGGTTTGTGGGCTTATTACAACATGGTGAAGCTAGTGGTATGCAGACTTGGTCAAAAAAGTTGAAAAATAGCGTAGATGTAAATAATCGTGATTATTTACTTCTGATAATTTTTTGCAAATTGTTTATCAACTGAACATATACACATGTTTATCACATCAACGTACGCTTATGAATCAAATTTCAACAAGTTTGGATAAATTTTCTCCCAATTTATACTCAAGATTCAAAAAGTCAGTACAAACTTTAGTTTTTACCAGTTTTTTGCCAGATTAGTGATCCAAATCTCTTGGGCCTTTACAAAAGTTGTTTGTACACGTACAATGAGTCAATGATATGAACCTTGGCCAATTTAGATCAGAAAGTTCATAATTGCAATTATTAACTTTAGGCTTGAAATGAGCACTTTTTTGCAATTTTCTCAAAGACAGTCTTTGTATGATGTATTTAAGCCTTTAAATCAAGTCAAAACTTAATTTGGCCTAAAATATCAAGAAAAAGGAAATAATCTTTGTTTTGACTAACTCTTGAAATTTTTACCTCGAAGTGTCTTTGAGCTTACCAACTGGTTCAAACAACTCTTAGGCTTACTCTCCAGTCGGATTGAGTGGATTCGAGTCTTTTTGAGCTATTTCTAGCCATAGACCTGAAATTTTGCAACCTCCAATAACAACTCACACTTGATTCTTTCAGATAGACCAATTTTTTGAAATCCACCTTGGATCCTACTGAGGCGGTCCGGGGTGGGCAACAAGAAGAGCAACCTCTAGACACCCTTCAAGGCTCCCGTGCTGCTCAATAGGGCTGGGGCACAGCACAACACAAACCAAAACAACAAACCCACAGCCAAATCCCAACTACACAAGGGGCACCACCTAGTTTAAGAGCGAACTAGGACGCAAAAGAGGAGAATCGTTAGAGCAAACCACAAACAAGCAAGGAATTTACACTAACCCTAACACCAATGGAACACTCTCACACACTAAAACACGAAATAGAGAGAGAGAGAGAGAGAGAGAGAGAGAGAGAGAGAGAGAGATAGTGCTCGGACTGCTTTGAAACGTATCGGCAATGATCAAGCAAACACAACTATATATTTAAGAAAGAGAGAGAAAGGGGGAGGGGGTGCTTGTTGCATTAATACCTTCTTACAAATCTGTCATGACAAATCAAAGTGAAATTAGTATTTGTTCAACATAGCTTGCGTAAATTTCACCACAACACATCACAAGAAAATCCACCCCAATCACTGTCTTAAAGCCAGGGGAGTCCTCTCCACCCTGTCGCCCTCTTACAGTATGTGGGATTTATGGCTAGATTGATGACAACACCAGAGACAAGCTATCAAGAACTTAACAAAAAACACCGAGACACTTACGCATCATTGTTGTCCATTACTTCACGTTGGAAGGGAGACAAAATATCCAAGCTTAGTCCAAATCCACCCTCCTTGATTCAGCAAATGTTGGGGCTTACACTAGTAGGAGAAATGATAGATTTCCTACTCTCAATTGAATGATCACTCTCTCTCTTACAATGGCATAGAGTTCCCTTGCTAATCCCCTATTACAACACATGCACATGCATAAGACAATGAGCTTCCACTCAAGAGCTCCTTCTAGAGAGGTTGAGCTTGGCTTCTCAAGCTATAGCATAGTGCTCTTGCTTACGGTTCCCCCCTTTTGTGCTAGCTACACCCTCCTTTTATAGCAATTTTGAAGGCTAGGGTTACTCCTCTAACCATGGTTGGGTTAGATTTTCAGCAATTTATCTAATTTCTTTTGCTTGGAATTATCAAGAAGTTGGTGGGGAAAGAGAGAGGAGAGAAATGGAGGTGATAGGACTTTTCATAGTGGGTTAGTGTTAGTAGAGTTAGTATTAATTTACAAATGGAATTGGATATTTACAATGGGAGTATCCATGTAGGATACAAATAAGGAAGAAAAATTCTTAAGAGGTAAGAAAAGGTGGATTTCTTACAAGGTTGATGCTCCAAGTGTCTTGAGTAGGGCCAATTTTGACGCTTGTTGACGGTCCACTAGCTTTGACGGTACATTTTTTCTCCACTCTTGACCTTCCTTGAGAGACAAGGTAATTGAAGCTGAGTAATCAACCACCATGATGCTGTCTTTTAAGAGAAGAGGCTGACTTTTGTGGTTTTTTTGATAGATATGGGTAAATTGGAGGAGGAAAAATGAGACTAGGTGGTCAATTTTGGAATGGAATTGTGTGTGGGAGGTATGAGTTCACCATGGTTTCTCTTATTCTTCAAGGTTGAGGAGAAGGTGAGTAGGGTGCAGAGAGGAGTGGTGAGAGAGGTGGGGATGATGAGTGGAGAAGTGTGTGTGAAAGAGGAAAATGATAAAGTGGAAGAGAGAGTGTGGCTGCATAGCATGGGAAAACTGGGGTCCACTAATAAAATCATAGCTCACAGCTCGTAGCTCAAAAAAATATGAAAAAATTTGAGGCAAAAGTTCAGCCCACGAGCTACAACTTTTGTTTGTATCACCTTTTCAAATTCGGAGAGCAAGTGAACTTTAAAAATTCAGCAAAACCGATCGTTTTTTTCCATTGCACAAGGTCCTTGTGGGGTCCTTCTTTGGATGATTCTTTTGAATACCTCCAAGAGTGAGCCCTCCATAGTGCATGTATGCATGCCACCTACCCTTGACCTTATTTGGTAGGTCTATAATTGAAGATATTGTTGAGATTATGATATAAGTGAATAGTACAACTAAGAAAATCAAATATTGAGGGGTCTAAAAAATATGTACATGTCAAATATAAATAATATAAGTGGAAAAAATATAAAGGGGTCAAAAGAAATCTCTCTCATTATGAGGCTACCATAAAAAGATAAATATTTTTGGTGTTCAAAAAAAAAACAAAATAGATGTAGGAAGGGAAAAATCACAATAGTGAAAAATATACACATAAATAAAACTAGTTTTTTTGGATTTTTGTTGGGGTGGAGTTACACCAAATATAAGAGAAGCTTACATGAAAATATTTCTATATGGAATAAAGAATATGAAAAATGGTAAGAAAAATTGTGGTAATGGTGAGGCAATGTACAGAGCATAAATAACACACACATAGGTAGAAATATTTAAATAAATACCAAAATAATTATGAAAAAATCTTTTATTTAGGCCCTATATACAAAGAAATATTTACATACGCATGGGCCATAATATACTTATATTTTTTATTTTTTTTTTATTTTTTTGGCTTAACTAGCCCAATGACTAGCTAATTGAGGGTTTTTTAAGAAGATATGGGAAAAGTCCCGTGACTCACGCACGCCTATGTACAGTGAAATGGTAGGGATAGCCACAGTGTTTGGGTGATTTTGGTAGGGTGAGGTAACTCACTGTGACAATTACAAAGAGCCGAAAAACGGCTATCACTACTTACCCTGCTCCTAGATTCTCATGCAATGCGCTTGTGAAAAGTGTCCACAAACACTCGTTTTCTTGTGTTTTTTATGTTTTTCAGAGCCTTGATCTTAAAACTTGTCTCGTCTACCAATCATTCTACAAATCCTAATCTAAATTCACAATCCTACAATCCCAAAGGTACTAAGCAAGTACGATTACCTCCAGGCTACCTCTACACAGCAAAAGACAATCTTAAGCTATGCGGTTTCTAAAAGAAAGTTTTGAACTCTAGGCAAACCTACAGGAAGTTAAAGGACAACTACACAAGACGCTCATGTTTTTCCCTAGTTTAGGTCTCTTCTCCCCAGCAGCAGTGTCAAATGCGGGACACATGTCTAACCTCACCATCCTATCTTATTGCGATATTAGCGAGAATCACGATTAATTTGTCAAACCATAGGACGAAGCTGACTTGACTAGTGCATAGAGGCTACAAGAGGTTTTCAATCTCTCGAAAAACAACTAACAACTTGCATCTAACTCAAGCTACACTAGAGTGACTGAAATCACCAAAAGCCAATCGCTCATCGGCAAGCAAATCACATCCGTTACAGCATCAGATGATATCCAAACGTAACGAAACTTCTAGGACAAGTTTATAAGACCTAAGAACACATACCTATGGTCTCAAACCCCAATTTAGATCAAGTTCCAAAATTGTGATTATTAACAGCATTGGATTTTTGACCTAGTCGTTTTCGATCCAAAATGCATCTAAATGCTTAGCAATGATGCCCCAATATTGACACTTTTAACATTGACAGGTTTCGAAGGTCAGTATCTATTTTACGTAGAGGGGTTGACAAAGAATCTTTTGGCATTGATGCACTCCTAAAACTGAAGCGAGACTGCACATATGAGTTTTTCCATGGAAGCCGGTTTCCTGGTCAAGGTATGGAGGGGGGCATATGTTATGTCTTCAAAATGTCCACAATTGGTCCAGAATCCGGTGTGGACCTAGTGAACCAAATGAGACAAGATCGGGATGGCGATCTTTGACGTGTGTGGATCCAGTTTGATCACACCAGACGTGTTAACGAATGGGTGACTATGGCCTATCATGTCTATGATCCAAGGTACATGGCGCACCTTAAGAGATTTGTGGCTTGCCTTTTACTCTCTCTAAAACAATTTGTTTGCAGCATGCAGGACCTTTTGACTATTGCAACTTGTGAAATGAAACAAGAAGACATGGAAACACAATGTTTGTTTTGGGAGTGCCTCAATGATGTAATGATATCGTGTGGGTGTGACAAAGCTAATTTCTTTGGCTACATGGCGGATGAAGCTCATGCAAATTGGAATACAGTTTTAATTGTTTTCAATGGTGGTGACAAGACCAATACAATGAGCGGTCGAGAGCGTTCTTGTCTTTTCCATTGGAAGCAAAGCTTGAATCAACACAGAATGAAGTATGTGGTGCAAGCTTCTCAACACACACACAAAGAAATGTGTGAGAAGTGGAGGCAAGCACCAACAAAAGAGGCTACAGCATCAGAGGCTCGTCTGATATGCCAATGGTGGTGTAACGGTCTTTGCATAGACCGTAACATTCCATACATGGATTCATGGCTTAGTTGGTGGGAAATTTGTATTGCACATTGGGGTGGCATTATGACATGCGTACAAAGTAGCTCTGTTGGACCAAATACTCCACGCACTAACCTTGCAGAGAGCAAGCATGGCAGCTGGCTAGCAGGGGAGGGTTTTCAAAAACGCATTTCATTATATGATGCATGTACAACTGACCTTGCGAATTCCATCTTACAAAGCACAAAGGCCATTTCATACAGCCATGGAAAACACATTGGGAAGGGTCCACCAATACAAAAGCTTACGGAACGCCATGAAAAACGTCCTAGCTAAGTGATAAGAGCAGTGAATGTGGCTATTGATGGCACTCCAATTTATAAACAACCAACTCCATTAGCAGGAGATAAGGAGACATGAAGGCAAAAACGCAAGCCAAATGAGGTTATCAATGTGGAAGATGATACATCACATAGGCCTGATTACAACTCGGTCACCAAAGATCGCAAGAAGTGTGGAAGACCACGTAAGATCAACTTTGCAGAAGAAGGGATATCACAAACCCCAAAACGAAGTATAGGTTCTGGTGGGCAGTATGTAGTTGAGCGCAAGGTCAATGAGGCAATGTGGGCTATACGCCGAACTCCACAAGGTAGTAGGGTCACATGTAGTGGCACGCCAAGAGGAGGACTCATGTGTGGATGCAGTACAGCAGGTTCTAGCCTTGGTATACCAGCCCCATCGTTTGAAGGATATCAAGAACATCCAAATGGTGTGGTGCGTCAATGGTTTTGGTTTTGTTCGGATCATGTCTTGCATTGCCATATAGTAGACCAGAACATTGAGCCGTAGCCTCAGCATCCACCACACACTTGGCCCGTGCATGTGGGCACCAACCTATCGGAGGATGAGGTGCAAATATTACATGAGGGGGGGTATCAAGTGGAGCTAAGCAAAGAAGGAGTATCTAATGTAACACCAGTTTCTCAAGAACAAAATATGACAAACTCTCCTTTCAAGTCAAAAGATACATCCACTCCTGAAGGCAGTGCAAGAGCCACATTGCGAGATGGTCTGCGTGTACGGTATGGGACTTCCATTTCCGAGGATGTTGGTCGCAAGATCAGTTTAGCACTAGCCCTGAGAGCGAAGGTTGTAGAAGAGATATGTGCAGTAGATGGTGTTAATGAGGTATTCAAAGTAGAGACCAAAAGTGAAGATGGTCATGTCGGGATGTACAAAGTTTGTATTAGCAACCAGCCATCGTGCACATGTCCAGACTTCATGGAACGGGTGTCAAAGCAAAAACCATATCTTGCATGTAAACATTTGTATTTTATTTATCTGCGTGTGTTAGGGCTAAGACAAAATGAGAACATGTTTATCCATCAACCAATCCTAGCAGATGTTGATATCTTTAGGGCACTGAGCCGAAGTCGGACTTATCCAAGCATGGATGCATAGCATTTGTCAATTCTCACTTCTTCTTAGTATGCTTTACCTAGACAATTGTACTACTTTCTAATTTTATCTTATGATGGCCACATTTGGATACATTCATTTGCAGCCATTTTTCATATTTGAGTAAAAAGTAATATAATTATTACCACATTGCTGATTAAAAGGTAATATAATTATTACCACAATGCTGATTAAAAAGTAAAGAGTAATATAAAAAGTACTGGTTGTTTATGTGTCAAATCGTGTAAAAAGTAACATAATTATTACCACAGTGGCTATAAATTGTCATAGCTTGAGTTATTTTTCAGAAAGCGTCCACTAGCTTCCTAGCACACCTCTCTTTCTTTTCACGATGTCCGACGATCTTGAGAGTAAAATCAAGTCTGCGTGGGATGCCATGGAAGCCATTCCCAATGGAGAGGCATTGTATGGAGCTAACTAGATTAGGGAGGCTCTAAAGGCAACCATCAATGTGTATCGCCTCTATCGATGCCGCAAGGAACTCAATATGCGGAGCCTAATCAATTTGAACGAGACGGGAATATTTGCTTTCTCTTGCTGGAAGAAGATTGGGCTCATCATAGAGGAGGATGAGGAGGAAATGACGCAGCAGCTAGGGAACATGGTGAATCTTAATTTGCCACTCGAAGGGAGCACATCAACTCCTAAAACTGGGCCTTCCAGAAGATGAACACTTCTTGCCTATGTAATGCAAGTTTAATAAAATGTAACTTTTTTATTATTAATGGGTGTTCTTGTTTTAAGTACCCTTGTCTCTATTGTTTTTGAAAAAATTTGTTTAGCTTCCATATCTTTGACTATGTCTCAACTCTCTCTCTCTCTCTCTCTCTCTCTCTCTCTCTCTCTCTCTCTCTCTCTCACAGAGAGAGAGAGAGAGAGATATGAAAAAGACGAAAGAGTAGACAAGGAGGAAGAGAGAATCTTTTTAGGAATCTACTCACCTGATTCCTAAAAAGCGCTCACCAAAAACTGCTTGCCTGAAAATATCCCCCCGCCATAGAGAATTTGAAATGATTGCACCTCTCTTTCTCTATCTCGCTCTCGGTGTGCATGTACACGCTTATGTGTGTGCTTGCAATGTTTCTATGTGAGCTGCAACAAATAGTAAGATCATATAGCATACCCCAACACTCTTTCTGTCATTAAACCTAACGCATGGTAGAGTATGCATAAGTTGGGGAGAGTGCAAAAAAAAGGGAGATGTGGAGTTTACCATTTTTTGTCCTAGGCAGAGGACCCATAGCATCAATGCCCCACTTTTCAAAGGGTCCATTTGCAAGCACGATTTGCCTTGGACCATAAACCAATATTCTATTCCCATTTACCTGAGAATTGTGACAACTTTTACACCAATGTTGGACATCCACATGCAGACTTGGCCAAACATACCCCGCAAGCAAAATCTTCTTCACAGTTAATTCTTGGGCAAAATGACCACCACATGCTTCTTCATGCAAAGCTTTTAGAATGGCTGGAATTTCCTCAATAGTTGGTACTCTTCTGCACACTTGATCCCTCCCTCTTTGATAGAGGGAGCCTTCTAGGAAGAGATATGCGCTTGCCTTCTTCATGAGTCTCCTCTTCTGAGCCTTCGTGAAGTCTTGTGGAAACTCGCCCTCCAAAATGTAGCTAATAATGGGTGGGAGTCAATGACTCCAATCCTTGGTATCTCGGTTGCTTGACAGTTGCTGCCACCATGATGACCTGCACTTCTTTCTCAACACATGTAACTACTTGTTGTGCAAGTAAATCGGCATCTTCATTCTGTTTCCTAGGAATATGATATAGTTGCACTTCTTCAAATTGATTAAACAATCTACGAATGGCATGAACTTTTGTCCGTAAGCTTTCATTCTTGCATGCCCAAATACCTAAAATCTGTTTAACAATGAGAAGTGCATCTCCCTTTACCATGAGGCATTGTATCCCTTGGCCAATGCACATCTTCAAACCATGAATTAGTGTGTCGTATTCTACTTCATTGTTGCTAGCTGAACTTGGTATATTGAACTTCTCTTTCATGACCACCTCTCCACTTGGGTCGAGCAACACTAGCCCTCCCCCTGCTTTTCCTGTGGCTCGACGAAAAGCTCCATCAAAGAACAAGGTAAAAGCATTAGGAATACTTTTTGGTGGTGGCAATGGTAGGGTCTTTACTTCAGGCACCTTAATCTCCTTTTCATGCACCCTATAAGTGAGAATCCCTGCCAATTGTGCACGCACACTATCTTCTACCTTGAAAGAGTATTGAAACTCTTGCAACTCCATAATCCACTTTGAGATCCTAGTACTAAGATTCATTTGAGATGACACCCAAGGGAGCAAATTTTCTGCAGTGAGAATTACAAAAGGTTTTGGTAGCAGGTAGGATCTAAACTTTCTCACCGCAAACATGAGAGAAAGCATCATGAGTTCTGCCTCCGTGTAGCCTCTCTCTAAAGCATTCATGACCCTACTAGCAAAGTAGATGGGCCGCATCCTGGTACTATAGGGATCTTGTTGTAACAAAACTGCACCAATTGTTTTTTTCCCAGCACTAAAGCTAACAAAGAATGTGTACTCCCAACAAGGAGTCATGAGTGTTGGTAGCTCTGACAAAATGACTTTAATGTTACAAAAATACTCTTCAAGCTCATCACACCATGCAAATTCTACTTGTTGTGTCAACTTTTGCAAAGGATGAAGCAACTCCGAGGCTAAGTGAATGAAGCGTGACATATACTTCACCTTTTGAATGAATGAGATGACCTCCTTAAGACTCTTGGGTGATGGTAGCTCAATAAGAGCCTTTGCCTTTGAAGGATCCACCTCAATGCCTTTATAGGAAACCTTGTGACCGAGCGAGATCACTTCATCCTCACCTATGTGGCACTTGTCGGGGTTGAGTTGACCTCCCATGTCGTAGAGCTTCTTTAAACCTTCTTCTACCCTTTGTAGATGCAATGATTTTGAGCTATAAATGCAGAAATCATCAATGAACACCCTAATTGACTTTCCAAAGAATGCTTGAAACACCATGTTCATGAAACGTTGGAATGTTGCAGGAGCATTTGTCAGGCCAAATGGCATCACTCTAAAAGCATAACAACCCCAAGGAGTGATAAAGGTTGTTTTCAATTGATCTTCCAATGCGATACCTATTTGAAAGTAACCTGAGTAGCCATCACACACAGTGTACTTCTCATGACCAGCTACTTCATTTAGTATCTCATCCTGAAATGGGAGGGGAAAGTGATCTCTTTTTGTTGCCTCATTAAGTGGACGATAATCCACACACACCCTCCACTTGCCGTTTTTCTTAGGAGTGACAACAACGGGAGAGACCCACTCTGAATTCTCCACTGGATAAATGAAACCTGCTGCTAGAAGCTTTCTTACCTCCTTGAGTAAAGCCTGCTCCTTGATGACTCCTAGCCTTCGTAGCTTCTGAGCCTTAGGTGTGGCCTCTGGCTTCAACTCAATTTTGTGTTGAGCAGCATCTACTCCACGCACATCGGTGTAGTCTTTAGCAAAAAGCCTAGGAAATTTCCTTAGCACACATTTGAACTCCTCTCTTTCATCCTTTGTAAGTGTTGTTGATAGCATACCTTCCAGCATCCCTTCATCTTGAACACCTTCGTTCTCTTGAGGACCTACCTCCTCCAAGCCTTGACAAGAGGTCTCTTGGTTGCTTGGCTTAAACCTTACCCCCATAACTTCGATGGAAGACTCCTCTTCAGTAATGCTGCCGCTACTTTCTTCTTCTGAAGTGCTATCGGTCCAACCTTCTTCCGTCTCACTTTGAGATGATTCTTCATGGAGCTCCTCTTGGCGTTGCTCCTTCATGTCAAAGACAACCTTCTTATGATTGTCATTCCTGCAAATTAATTAGCCATGGTCTTCCTAGGATAAATGGATAACCACTTCCCTTGGTCGACATAACATAAAAATCCATTGCCTTCTTAATGCCAAAGGCCTCCACAAAACCATTTTTACAAATGCCTACGCACCTAGCCTTGCTATTGTTTGCCATTTTCACTTTGATTTCAGGTGTCTCATGGATGTGCATGCCTAGTCTTTGCATGAGCCCTTCTGTCATGATGCAAATTTGTGCACCCCCATCCACTAGACCTTTCCTAACCAATCTTCCTTTTATGTAACAATCTAGCACAGGTGTAATATCCTCGTTCATTTCAGCATGTGCAATTTTTACAACAGGAAAACTCTCTTTTACCTTTCTCCTAGTGCTAACTACCTTTGTTAAATCCCTCCTAACTTGTGGGCATAATGCAAGAAATTGAGGCCATGAAATATCAGGACCCTTACCTCTCATGTCTTCCAACAAGTTGTACGGAGCCATACCATGTCCAAGAGGGAAGTCTTGGAGGTTGATACGACGTGGAGTCCTCTTAGCTTCCTTGGTCTCCTTTGCCTTCTTGCCTTGTCCATGGTCACTCTGTGATGGGACACCCTCTTTCTCTTTACCTTTTCCTCGACCACGCTTAATGCCATTTGCTTCCATGTCAACCTCATTTGAGTTTGTCACCTCTACCACATGCACATTTGGATCTGGCAAAGGTGGAACTCCTTCTACTCCTTGTGGAGGTGGTCTTGCTCCGTTTGGCCTTTGTAGAAGCCTTGGTTGTTGACCAGCTCCTTCACCTGCATTCATCACTGGGTAATTCAAGTTAGGTCTCCCTGGCTCCCCACGGGGCCAAGGACAATTATACATCCCATGTCCAGACTCTTCGCAATTCCAACATTGCAAGACTCTCCTAGGTCGTGGATCTCACTCTTCGGACTTCTTTGCTTGTCCCTTTGGACCTACAGCTTGTGCAAGGTGAATTGACAGGCTGCTTAAAGATTCATTTAACTTCTCAATTACTTCCGCCGTTACCTCAGGAAGCTCCCTCGATGTTGATGCTTGTGACTTACCTTTGGGTCTAAGACCTTCTATTGGAACCTCTCCCCTTAAGCACTTGAGTTTCCTATATTTCTCAGCAGCCCTAGTTTCAGCTGCATCAAAGGTAGCAGGTGCACCCGCCTCAACTTTTACCTTAAGGTCAGGAAAGAGTCCGGCTATGAACCTCTCCTTCTTTAGAAATTCTGCACCATCACCAGGGTTAGCAACATTTCGTATCCATAGAGCCCAAAGACGTAGAAACTCTTGCTTGTACAAGTAGTAGTCATCTAAGTCTTTTTGCTTATGAGAAACAATGTCTTGCCATAATTTTTGAGTGTTTTGGGGATCAAAGAAGTATTTCTTGAAACGATTCAAAACTTCTGTGTAATTCTCCTTAACTTCCTCAGGCAAGGAGTCAAACCAAGTGCTAGCATCCTTCCTAAGGACCACCTCAAACATTTCTACACGTTCTTGATCAGTTATTATCCTCTTGATACGGCAAGACATCTTGAAATTCGCTAAAAATAATTCTGCATCCTCTCCAGGCTCTCCAAAGAAAAGAGGATACCCAGACATTTGGCGTTGGCTTTCCATTGAATTGATTTCAAAGTGACACCCGTTTTTGTTTTTCTTTCTTAAAAAGATTTACACAATAATGTTTTCTAGCTTGCAATCTATTCTACAACAAAATAAAGATATTCACATCAAACGACCTATGATAATCAATAAGAGGTAGGATGACAGGGTTTGGTGATACAAGAATTTCTCCTACTCTTTGGGCACCAAACATGAACACCATACATTGTTGAAAATGGATTTTCCTACTAATTGCAATGTTTATTCTAATGTGTGGAGTGAAATGGAAGGGGAAAACCTCTATTCCTGGGCCATTATCCATGGTTTATGCATGACCTAATGCTTAAAACAAAACAAAAATATAGACGTCCAAACTAAGGTCGTACCTAATGAGAGGCAAAATAAAAGGATTTACTGAAGAGTTTATCTCGGCCAACCTAAGAGGACCTAAAATTCTACGAATGACACGTTGAAATTGCAACTTAGTACTAACAATTATGTGTACCTTTTGCCTTGCAATGGGAATGAAGGGATCATACAAATTTTCGTGATTCATGCAAACTACTTGACTATGCTAAAGGTTGATTCTACACAAAAATACACAAGCCAACCTCAGTGGGGGCACCAATTTGAGGCGGTCCGGGGCGGGCAACAAGAAGAGCAACCTCTACACA
Source organism: Adiantum capillus-veneris (assembly GCF_014529385.1). NCBI lineage: Eukaryota > Viridiplantae > Streptophyta > Polypodiopsida > Polypodiales > Pteridaceae > Adiantum > Adiantum capillus-veneris. The sequence goes on from NC_140960.1 coordinate 49,949,910, forward strand.
CCCTTCAAGGCTCCCATGCTGCTCAATGGGGCTGGGGCACAGCACAACACAAACCAAAACAACAAACCCACAGCCAAATCCCAACTACACAAGGGGCACAACCTAGTTTAAGAGCGAACTAGGACGCAAAAGAGAAGAATCGTTAGAGCAACCCACAAACAAGCAAGGAATTTACACTAACCCTAACACCAATGGAACACTCTCACACACTAAAACACGAGAGAGAGAGAGAGAGAGAGAGAGAGAGAGAGAGATAGTGCTCGGGCTGCTTTGAAACGTATCGGCAATGATCAAGCAAACACAACTATATATTTAAGAAAGAGAGAGAAAGGGGGAGGGGGTGCTTGTTGCATTAATACCTTCTTACAAATCTGTCATGACAAATCAAAGTGAAATTAGTATTTGTTCAACATAGCTTGCGTAAATTTCACCACAACACATCACAAGAAAATCCACCCCAATCACTGTCTTAAAGCCAGGGGAGTCCTCTCCACCCTGTCGCCCTCTTACAGTATGTGGGATTTATGGCTAGATTGATGACAACACCAGAGACAAGCTATCAAGAACTTAACAAAAAACACCGAGACACTTACGCATCATTGTTGTCCATTACTTCACGTTGGAAGGGAGACAAAATATCCAAGCTTAGTCCAAATCCACCCTCCTTGATTCAGCAAATGTTGGGGCTTACACTAGTAGGAGAAATGATAGATTTCCTACTCTCAATTGAATGATCACTCTCTCTCTTACAATGGCATAGAGTTCCCTTGCTAATCCCCTATTACAACACATGCACATGCATAAGACAATGAGCTTCCACTCAAGAGCTCCTTCTAGAGAGGTTGAGCTTGGCTTCTCAAGCTATAGCATAGTGCTCTTGCTTACGGTTCCCCCCTTTTGTGCTAGCTACACCCTCCTTTTATAGCAATTTTGAAGGCTAGGGTTACTCCTCTAACCATGGTTGGGTTAGATTTTCAGCAATTTATCTAATTTCTTTTGCTTGGAATTATCAAGAAGTTGGTGGGGAAAGAGAGAGGAGAGAAATGGAGGTGATAGGACTTTTCATAGTGGGTTAGTGTTAGTAGAGTTAGTATTAATTTACAAATGGAATTGGATATTTACAATGGGAGTATCCATGTAGGATACAAATAAGGAAGAAAAATTCTTAAGAGGTAAGAAAAGGTGGATTTCTTACAAGGTTGATGCTCCAAGTGTCTTGAGTAGGGCCAATTTTGACGCTTGTTGACGGTCCACTAGCTTTGACGGTACATTTTTTCTCCACTCTTGACCTTCCTTGAGAGACAAGGTAATTGAAGCTGAGTAATCAACCACCATGATGCTGTCTTTTAAGAGAAGAGGCTGACTTTTGTGGTTTTTTTGATAGATATGGGTAAATTGGAGAAGGAAAAATGAGACTAGGTGGTCAATTTTGGAATGGAATTGTGTGTGGGAGGTATGAGTTCACCATGGTTTCTCTTATTCTTCAAGGTTGAGGAGAAGGTGAGTAGGGTGCAGAGAGGAGTGGTGAGAGAGGTGGGGATGATGAGTGGAGAAGTGTGTGTGAAAGAGGAAAATGATAAAGTGGAAGAGAGAGTGTGGCTGCATAGCATGGGAAAACTGGGGTCCACTAATAAAATCATAGCTCACAGCTCGTAGCTCAAAAAAATATGAAAAAATTTGAGGCAAAAGTTCAGCCCACGAGCTACAACTTTTGTTTGTATCACCTTTTCAAATTCGGAGAGCAAGTGAACTTTAAAAATTCAGCAAAACCGATCGTTTTTTTCCATTGCACAAGGTCCTTGTGGGGTCCTTCTTTGGATGATTCTTTTGAATACCTCCAAGAGTGAGCCCTCCATAGTGCATGTATGCATGCCACCTACCCTTGACCTTATTTGGTAGGTCTATAATTGAAGATATTGTTGAGATTATGATATAAGTGAATAGTACAACTAAGAAAATCAAATATTGAGGGGTCTAAAAAATATGTACATGTCAAATATAAATAATATAAGTGGAAAAAATATAAAGGGGTCAAAAGAAATCTCTCTCATTATGAGGCTACCATAAAAAGATAAATATTTTTGGTGTTCAAAAAAAAAAACAAAATAGATGTAGGAAGGGAAAAATCACAATAGTGAAAAATATACACATAAATAAAACTAGTTTTTTTGGATTTTTGTTGGGGTGGAGTTACACCAAATATAAGAGAAGCTTACATGAAAATATTTCTATATGGAATAAAGAATATGAAAAATGGTAAGAAAAATTGTGGTAATGGTGAGGCAATGTACAGAGCATAAATAACACACACCTAGGTAGAAATATTTAAATAAATACCAAAATAATTATGAAAAAATCTTTTATTTAGGCCCTATATACAAAGAAATATTTACATACGCATGGGCCATAATATACTTATATTTTTTTTTTATTTTTTTTTTTTGGCTTAATTAGCCCAATGACTAGCTAATTGAGGGTTTTTTAAGAAGATATGGGAAAAGTCCCGTGACTCACGCACGCCTATGTACAGTGAAATGGTAGGGATAGCCACAGTGTTTGGGTGATTTTGGTAGGGTGAGGTAACTCACTGTGACAATTACAAAGAGCCAAAAAACGGCTATCACTACTTACCCTGCTCCTAGATTCTCATGCAATGCGCTTGTGAAAAGTGTCCACAAACACTCGTTTTCTTGTGTTTTTTATGTTTTTCAGAGCCTTGATCTTAAAACTTGTCTCGTCTACCAATCATTCTACAAATCCTAATCTAGATTCACAATCCTACAATCCGAAAGGTACTAAGCAAGTACGATTACCTCCAGGCTACCTCTACACAGCAAAAGACAATCTTAAGCTATGCGGTTTCTAAAAGAAAGTTTTGAACTCTAGGCAAACCTACAGGAAGTTAAAGGACAACTACACAAGACGCTCATGTTTTTCCCTAGTTTAGGTCTCTTCTCCCCAGCAGCAGTGTCAAATGCGGGACACATGTCTAACCTCACCATCCTATCTTATTGCGATATTAGCGAGAACCACGATTAATTTGTCAAACCATAGGACGAAGCTGACTTGACTAGTGCATAGAGGCTACAAGAGGTTTTCAATCTCTCGAAAACAACTAACAACTTGCATCTAACTCAAGCTACACTAGAGTGACTGAAATCACCAAAAGCCAATCGCTCATCGGCAAGCAAATCACATCCGTTACAGCATCAGATGATATCCAAACGTAACGAAACTTCTAGGACAAGTTTATAATACCTAAGCACACATACCTATAATCTCAAACCCCAATTTAGATCAAGTTCCAAAATTGTGATTATTAACAGCATTGGATTTTTGACCTAGTCGTTTTCGATCCAAAATGCATCTAAATGCTTAGCAATGATGCCCCAATATTGACACTTTTAACATTGACAGGTTTCGAAGGTCAGTATCTATTTTACGTAGAGGGGTTGACAAAGAATCTTTTGGCATTGATGCACTCCTAAAACTGAAGCGAGACTGCACATATGAGTTTTTCCATGGAAGCCGGTTTCCTGGTCAAGGTATGGAGGGGGACATATGTTATGTCTTCAAAATGTCCACAATTGTTCTAGAATCCGGTGTGGACCTAGTGAACCAAATGAGACAAGATCGAGATGGCGATCTTTGACGTGTGTGGATCCAGTTTGATCACACCAGACGTGTTAACGAATGGGTGACTATGGCCTGTCATGTCTATGATCCAAGGTACATGGCGCACCTTAAGAGATTTGTGGCTTGCCTTTTACTCTCTCTAAAACAATTTGTTTGCAGCATGCAGGACCTTTTGACTATTGCAACTTGTGAAATGAAACAGGAAGACATGGAAACGCAATGTTTGTTTTGGGAGTGCCTCAATGATGTAATGATATCGTGTGGGTGTGACAAAGCTAATTTCTTTGGCTAAATGGCGGATGAATCTCATGCAAATTGGAATACAGTTTTAATTGTTTTCAATGGTGGTGACAAGACCAATACAATGAGCGGTCGAGAGCGTTCTTGTCTTTTCCATTGGAAGCAAAGCTTGAATCAACACAGAATGAAGTATGTGGTGCAAGCTTCTCAACACACACACAAAGAAATGTGTGAGAAGTGGAGGCAAGCACCAACAAAAGAGGCTACAGCAGCAGAGGCTCGTCTGATATGCCAATGGTGGTGTAACAGTCATTGCATAGACCGTAACATTCCATACATGGATTCATGGCTTAGTTGGTGGGAAATTTGTATTGCACATTGGGGTGGCATTATGACATGCGTATAAAGTAGCTCTGTTGGACCAAATACTCCACGCACTAACCTTGCAGAGAGCAAGCATGGCAGCTGGCTAGCAGGGGAGGGTTTTCAAAAACGCATTTCATTATATGATGCATGTACAACTGACCTTGCGAATTCCAACTTACAAAGCACAAAGGCCATTTCATACAGCCATGGAAAACACATTGGGAAGGGTCCACCAATACAAAAGCTTACGGAACGCCATGAAAAATGTCCTAGCTAAGTGATAAGAGCAGTGAATGCGGCTATTGATGGCACTCCAATTTATAAACAACCAACTCCATTAGCAGGAGATAAGGAGACATGAAGGCAAAAACGCAAGCCAAATGAGGTTATCAATGTGGAAGATGATACATCACATAGGCCTGAGTACAACTCGGTCACCAAAGATCGCAAGAAGTGCGGAAGACCACATAAGATCAACTTTGCAGAAGAAGGGATATCACAAACCCCAAAACGAAGTATAGGTTCTGGTGGGCAGTATGTAGTTGAGCGCAAGGTCAATGAGGCAATGTGGGCTATACGCCGAACTCCACAAGGTAGTAGGGTCACATGTAGTGGCACGCCAAGAGGAGGACTCATGTGTGGATGCAGTACAGCAGGTTCTAGCCTTGGTATACCAGCCCCATCGTTTGAAGGATATCAAGAACATCCAAATGGTGTGGTGCGTCAATGGTTTTGGTTTTGTTTGGATCATGTCTTGCATTGCCATATAGTAGACCAGAACATTGAGCCGTAGCCTCAGCATCCACCACACACTTGGCCCGTGCATGTGGGCACCAACCTATCGGAGGATGAGGTGCAAATATTACATGAGGGGGGGTATCAAGTGGAGCTAAGCAAAGAAGGAGTATCTAATGTAACACCAGTTTCTCAAGAACAAAATATGACAAACTCTCCTTTCAAGTCAAAAGATACATCCACTCCTGAAGGCAGTGCAAGAGCCACATTGCGAGATGGTCTGCGTGTACGGTATGGGACTTCCATTTCCGAGGATGTTGGTCGCAAGATCAGTTTAGCACTAGCCCTGAGAGCGAAGGTCGTAGAAGAGATATGTGCAGTAGATGGTGTTAATGAGGTATTCAAAGTAGAGACCAAAAGTGAAGATGGTCATGTCGGGATGTACAAAGTTTGTATTAGCAACCAGCCATCGTGCACATGTCCAGACTTCATGGAACGGGTGTCAAAGCAAAAACCATATCTTGCATGTAAACATTTGTATTTTATTTATCTGCGTGTGCTAGGGCTAAGACAAAATGAGAACATGTTTATCCATCAACCAATCCTAGCAGATGTTGATATCTTTAGGGCACTGAGCCGAAGTCGGACTTATCCAAGCATGGATGCATAGCATTTGTCAATTCTCACTTCTTCTTAGTATGCTTTACCTAGACAATTGTACTACTTTCTAATTTTATCTTATGATGGCCACATTTGGATACATTCATTTGCAGCCATTTTTCATATTTGAGTAAAAAGTAATATAATTATTACCACATTGCTGATTAAAAGGTAATATAATTATTACCACAATGCTGATTAAAAAGTAAAGAGTAATATAAAAAGTACTGGTTGTTTATGTGTCAAATCGTGTAAAAAGTAACATAATTATTACCACAGTGGCTATAAATTGTCATAGCTTGAGTTATTTTTCAGAAAGCGTCCACTAGCTTCCTAGCACACCTCTCTTTCTTTTCACGATGTCCTACGATCTTGAGAGTAAAATCAAGTCTGCGTGGGATGCCATGGAAGCCATTCCCAATGGAGAGGCATTGTATGGAGCTAACTAGATTAGGGAGGCTCTAAAGGCAACCATCAATGTGTATCGCCTCTATCGATGCCGCAAGGAACTCAATATGCGAAGCTTAATCAATTTGAACGAGACGGGAATATTTTCTTTCTCTTGCTAGAAGAAGATTGGGCTCATCATAGAGGAGGATGAGGAGGAAATGACGCAGCAGCTAGGGAACATGGTGAATCTTAATTTGCCACTCGAAGGGAGCACATCAACTCCTAAAACTGGGCCTTCCAGAAGATGAACACTTCTTGCCTATGTAATGCAAGTTTAATAAAATGTAACTTTTTTATTATTAATGGGTGTTCTTGTTTTAAGTACCCTTGTCTCTATTGTTTTTGAAAAAATTTGTTTAGCTTCCATATCTTTTACTATGTCTCAACTCTCTCTCTCTCTCTCTCTCTCTCTCCCTCCAACTGTCCAGCTGAGTTACAGGTAGTGGATTAGCTTTTTGTGCATACTAGCTTACAGGTAGTCGATTAGCTTTTTATGTGTTTCCCTCATCCGGACCCGGTATAAGGAAGGTATGTCTTCTGACTTTACTAACTTTACTTTTAGGTCCTCTTGGATTTGTAATATAAGAGATTTTGAGCTTGATCAAAGAGCTTTTATATCTACATTGAATTACATAAACAATTGATTGGTGCTTTAAAGAATATATGTGATTTTGATAAAGCTCTGAGTTTTGAATACAATTTCTATAGTGTATTTAATTGCATCTTCAAAAATAGATTAATTTTGTTGCTAATTCTTAGCTATTGAGTCAAAATTACAAAAAACATTGGACTTGTTAAGCTCTCCAATCATCCACTTGCAAGCGGATGATTAGAGAGCTCAAACACCTACTACGGTTTAAGTACTAATAGGAAATTTTTCCTTGAAATTGTGATTTATCTTTGATAAAGAGGTTAGTTTAATGGATATTTTAAAACATTGCATCAAAATTACATTAAAAAAAGGAGTTGTTGATCTCTCTTATCATCCGCTTGCAAGCGGATGATTAGAGAGCTCAAACACCTACTCTGGTTTAACTACTTATAGGAAAGAGGTTAGTTTCAAGTATCATCATAGGAAAGAGGTTACTTAACACTAGGTTGGTAATGAGACACTTTTATGTTCTGGGACACTTTTATGTCCTATTAAGTGACCATTTTCCTTGAATTATGTCAAGAGTTTCAAAATGGATTTTGAGGTGCTATCTGTCTAGAAATTTGTCTCATGAGCTGAAAAAAACTCGACATTTTTTTGGAATATCAATTCCATCTTTAACCTTGTCCTTGCACAACATTTCACAACCTAAATTGTGTGAAAAAACGGGTCCTGTTTTTGGCTTTTTTCAACTTTTTGCAACTATATCACTCTAGAATTCATGTTTGTGAGGTCTATAATGCTAGATAACTATCTTTAGTAGTCCTCAACATGTCCTAATGCTTCTAGGGAGAAATAAATGTTGAAGTTGTAAGTTATAACCAAATTACAAAAATTGTCAAATCCTGTTTTTTTAGCCAATTTTAGTTCTTCTATGATTTTTTTGGTGGCTTTCATGATATCCAAATGCAGTTTTGATTTTCTATGTCGCATATTGTAACATAAAGCTAATATTCCTTGAGTTTTGGGGCACCTAATACCCTTTTTGCATAGTAGACAACGATGGTTGATTTTTTCAATTATAGAAGAAAACGAAACATTCTAGTATATCAAGTATAGCTTTTTCAATATTGTTATTTTCTTGTGACAACTACATGCATTTTGTAGGTAGTAACCATATCTAGTCATAAGGATCAAATTTGGCTAGATATTGAATAGTTTCTATGGGATTCTACAACTCATAATGTTGAACCCTGTTGTTTCATGTTTGCTGTATTTAGTACTTCATCTTTGTCCCCAAGATTCCCCTTGGTAAGAGATGTATTATTCTTTTGACATGCTCCATGGCTCCTTATGAACCTAAAGGACAAAAAGGAACTAATAAAACATGCTCCATGGCTCCTTATGAACCTAAAGGACAATAAGGAACTAAGAAAACATGCACATATTATTTGTATTGAGCGTGGCTATAGAAACTTTGATGATAGGTTTGCAGAATGGTAAAAATTCAACTTTTTTGTACCTATTTCTTTTGGCAAAACAAAAAATAGTGAGTGAGAAGCAATCATATGTTCTGATCACCAACCCATTGAAGTTAACTAGGGAATTTATCTCAAGTCTAGAAGAACATTTTGTAAGCCTCCTTTGCAAATCTGAGAAGAAGATTCCTTTTGCTCTTCCTACTCCTAACCAGATGCAATTTTGAGCAAAGAGATGGACCCTGCAGACAAATTTAGAAACAGAGCCAGCAAACACATTAAAAAGTTAGCAATATCATGTGGATGCATGAACCCTCCATTCCTGTGGATGTCTTGCTAGGTCCTTATCCCTACTTGGTAGCACTTATGTGCCCTTATGTTGAGCTTGGCTCCTTGGCTAGAGGGTAGGTTTCCACACTAGATGGAGTCATGAAGCAAAAAGTCTGATTGAGCATACAGGTATTTGGGCACTTTCCACTTAGGTCTAAGTTCAAACCAGTTGGACCACATTATAGAAGCAACGGTTTTTCTTGAAGCTTTGATCTTCTTTGGTGAAGTGATAAGGTCCCATTGGGATAGATTTTTCCAAGCTTTGTATTCTTGCAGGTGAAACAGGTTAGTGTCCCTTCTCAAGAGATAAGTCCAATAGTTAGTGAAATTAATGGATCTTAGGATCCATTTAATAGCTAGCTTAGTGGCTAAGTTCTCTATATTGAGGATGCCCACCTCTGGATTTTTACAAACAACATTTAAGCTAAGCTACTTTTGGAATCCTGGTACAAGTCACATTTCCTCGCCATAAAACCCTCCTTGTCAATTGTATTGCTTGCTTAACATGGTATTTGAAAGGTTTCCAACGAGACAAGAAGTAAATTAGTGAAGGAATCAAGTAATGATTAAGAAAAATAGATATGGCCACCATTGTAGGTTGCACATTCATCCAATTTGTGTTGTGCACCTTCTACCTAAATGTACATTACCCAATTCCACCTTTGTTCAAGACTCACCTTGAAAACCATAGGATACCCAAGAGCCTGAAAATCGGCCCATCTTATGTAATCTGACAACCTACTTGAAAAGTGTTGTGTGGAATAACACCATTAGAAGACTTGGAAAACTCAAAACTTGTTTTACTATGGTTAATGACAAAGCCACTGGCAAGATAGAAAAGTGTTGTGTGGAATAACACCATTAGAATACTTAAAACTTGTTTTACTATGGTTAATGACAGAGCCACTAACAAGATAGAAAGATTGTAAAGCGTCCAAGAAAGCATATGTTGTTGCATTGTCTACACACATAATTGCATTAGTATCATCTGCAAATTGTTTGCAAGCACAATGTGTCCTTATCGCATCTAGAATTTTAGTACCTTCAATCCTCCCTATCTGCATAGTCCTTAATCAACCAGCCTAATGCATGTGAGGCGATGGGAAAAAGCAGAGGAGCTAAGGGGCAGCCTTGTTCAATTGATCTTTGGAGGATAATAGCATTGAAAATATCTCTCTCCATTAATAGAAATTTGTGCTACACCATTACCAAAAGAGATGTGGACAAAACTGATGAATATTTTTCCCAAACCCATGTCATAAAGGGATTGCATCAAAAATTCCCATTCTATCCTATCATAAGCCTTGTCAAAGTCAACTTTGAAAAAGAAGAAATATTGCCTCGACTCAATAGCATTCTCTATGCCTTTCCATAAAGAGAAGATTGCGTGAAGAATGTATTTGTCTTTGACAAAACCATTCTATTCCTTCAAAATAACATTTTACATCACGGGACTATGCCTTCTAGCTAGAGTAAGAGCATAAATTTTGTATATATAAGTCGGACAGGTAATAGGTCTCCAATTGTCTAGATCCTCCTTGCTACCATTCTTGTGAATGAGTTTGATCACACTAGACTTGACCTTAACAGGAAGAGTCCTCTCCTAGTAGCTTCTTGTCACACTAGAATTAAATAGGGAGCAACAACATCTTTGTACTTTTTTTATTAAAGAAATTGAAAATGCCATCAATTCCAAGGGACTTACGAGTCTTGAGCTTACAGATAGTTTCCTTTAGTTCCATCACAAAGAAAGGAGCATCCAGCATTTTCGCCATAGTAGAGCTCATAGTTTTCTTCCTGCATGGGGAAATTTTAGCCCTCGCCTCTTGGATGTCCTTGTTTTTTTAGGGGAACCGAAGAAGATCTCTGAAAAGTATTTATGTGCTATACTTAGATTCTCTTTGTGATTTGAGGCTAGAGTGTCATCTTCCCTTTTGAGAAGAGGAATGAAGTTTTTGGATTTTTTCCTTTGGGCAAGTCAAACATATTTTTGGTGGGTTTGTCTATCTTTCCATCCCAAAACTCCCTAGTAAATACAAGGGCACTACTTGCTTCAAGGAGCTCTTCCTGTTTGAGGTTCTCTCTGAGCTCTATAAGCTCCTTAGAAGGAGGATCTATGATGGACATTTCTTCTTTTAATTGAAGAATTTTGTGTGAGACCATCATTCTTCTCTTAGCTCTTAGCTCTTTAGATAGTATCTTGTAGTTGATTATTTTTATTTTTTATTTTTTGAAAAGCAAATTTACATGCCTTGAAAGGAGAATGAGTTCTGAATGCATCTTTCAAAATAGCTTCAGCTCTTTTTCTAATAAACTTGATCTTAAACAAAGATTGATCTAGATGCACTTAGCCCGCTTTAAAATTATTTGCACCTCTACACATAGTAAACATAACAGATTTATGATCTGATAAAAGAAGAAGGGAGGAGTCTAACTTACAACTCACTTGCTAGTGTTGTAGAAGATCAACAGACATGTAGATTCTATCCAATCTAGAAACATTGTAGCATTGATCATACTCCTTATTGCTCCATGTGTATTCAATATCCGCAAAAGTGTCCATCAAGTTCTAACTTTCTAACAAATTATTCCACATAGATTTCTTTGAACTTGAAATCACCTGTCCTTTATTAGACCACCTATCATTAAAAAAACCAACCATGTTGAAGTCACATGTTATAAGAATAGGGTTAGATAGATTAGCAAGTTCTTGCCAACAGAAGGCTACTTTTGTATTTGAATTGGGAGCATACAAATTGACTAGAGCGTTATTAAAGGGGTTGCTGAGGGTAACAGCTATCCAGTAACCTTTTTGGGACTTTTGTACTTAAGTAACCATATTGTTGTACTTCTAAGTGATTCCTATAGTGGCTCCTCCTTGACCTACACAATGGTCATTAGAGAACCACTTGTGATGGAACTAAACCTTTTGAGATTGAAGTCAAGAGAGTCTCTGAAAGCTTTCAATTCCTCCAAGCAAGTGTAATCTGGCTAAAGGCTTAGATCATTGAACCACTTTTTAATGCAGAGAGATTTGAAGGGATTAGTTAATCCCTTGCAATTAAGTGAGGACCCTTCAAGATTGGGATATGTCATTTTTTATTGGCTTTAGGGGGTTTAGTGGGGGACACATAAGCTCTATTAGAATGAGTATTGTTATCCTTTTTCCACTTTGAGGATCCTTGTTTGGGGAGGGTCTGCTCCTCAACCTGTGTCATTGATATGTCCATAGAAGCTTCAGGAGAGACCACCAATTGCTGCTTGATTAGCTAGTTGTGCTCTTCTAGTTCTTCTTCTAAGTCTTTGTCTCCTTGACTCTGAGGGTTTTAATGATCTCTTCTTCAACATGAGTGTGTGCTCAATTTGAGGAGAGACCTTTTGCCCTATCCATTAGACTATTGGGAGGAGAGGACAAAGGAACTTCTTTAGGAGATTGAGGTGGAATGTCTTCCACCTTCTCTTTTCCTTTGTTTGAGGCCTGAGTGGTATGGTCAAGTATATCAGGTCCCTATTTTTTCTCTTTGTCTTCCAATATGATGTCATAGTTGAATGGGTCAAATACATCCTCTAAAAAGGCTTGAAATGAATTACCCTTTGGAATAGAGTATTTGTCCTGTTTGGGATTCTTCACATAGTTTTCTTATAATCAACTTGTTGGAATGGTGGATCACTATCAGCCTAATTTTCTTTTGGGAGAGCCTTAGGGGCCAAATTAGGGTAATCTTTAACTACATATCCCTGTTTTATACAATGAAAATATGAATTTGGTAGTTTCTATATAGAAATCTTCGAGTGTGGAGCCATCTACGAGAGGAGTCTCTAATAAAAATTTCATATTTGAGCTCCTGAATAAGGTCTATTTCAACAAGCAATTGGGGGAGTAATGGAAATGAAGAAAATTGTATTTATTGCAGCTAACATGTGGCAAAAGCTAAGGACTATGCAAAGGGATAGCAAGAATATCCAGACATTTTATCATTAAAGTGTTGTTTATGAGCTACTTTCACTTTATGTCCGAACAGACAATTTGTAATCACTTTGAGCATTCAAGAAATCTATAAATAAACACGTGCAAGAGGAAACTATATGTATTTATTGACCAAGCATTGCCCCTAAGTGATTTTCTATATCTTTCAAACAGGGATAGAATTCCATTGGGGGGTCACGGAAGTCTCCCATCATATGGAGACTTTGGAACGCTCCCCTTCATACAATTTAAACACCAAAAGAGGGGTAATCTTTATGATCCATTGTCCTTGACTTTATGACTTGAAGAGCATCAGAGGGTTTACCAAAAAAGAAAGAATAATAGTTGTTAGGTAAATATTGCACATGATTAGGTTTGATGTTTTTGAAACTCCAATGCTGATTAATCCAAGATTCTAAAGCTTCACATGACGACCAAATCCCATGACACAATCCAACTTGACCACTCGTTCATGTAGCTGAGTGTACCTGTTACCATCTTCATGTGGTAGTGATGTGTGTGAACACACTAGGACCATCGGGGCATTTTTCCCCTCTTTAGGAGGTTTTTTCCCCCGTGCATTGTATATACGCCCATCACTCTAGGGCTATCTATCTTTCCATTGCACACTAAGTAATACACACTCTCTTGTGTGCCTTGAGCTTCCTTCAACTTCTCCAAGCTCTCTGTGTTTTCCTCCAACCCAATTCCAACAATTAATATCAGCGCAGGTTGCGTCCTCCCGGGCTTAGTCGCCAGCAGCTCAAGCACACACCTACTCACTTTCTTCGATTTAAATAAGCTTTGGAAAGCATTCGTAGTTTGACAAAAAATTTGGGCTAGCTCGTAGAGCTTAGTCTGCTCGGTTTTTTGATTCGGCTCATTTGGGCCTCCGTTTTCCACTACAAGCAGTACTGCACATGCTATTTCGTCATTTTGTGCAAAATTTTTGTCAGTTCCGTTCTTTGCATAGCAAGTCCCTTACAGTCTTCTATGGTTTTTGTTATATATCACGTGTTGTCCCGCTTCATTTCTCCTCTTTTCTGGGAATTTTTACATCAGGTGAAACATTTACCATTGCTGACAACAACACAGATGTGTTCAAGATGTTTGTTGTTGAGGACATATTGGATGAGGACAATTTCCCTAGGTGGGCTTACATGATGCAACATGTTCTTGTGTCAAAGGGCGTTTGGCATATTGTATAGGGCATTGATATACGTCTTGGTTCTGATGATGTAGGTGATGTTGAGGATGTTGCAGGTCTTACTGCATGGATTGTTGTTGTTAGAGTTGTTTTTCCTACAGCAGAACAAGCTCGTTGGGATGTAAAGGATGCACAGGCCCATGCATTGATTGCGTTTTCTGTGAAGCGCACCATTACTCCTCACGTTCGTTTAGCAAAATATGCAAAACATGCTTGGGATATTCTGGCCGGTCTTTATGCAAGCCGCAATGAGTCAAAAAAAGCATCATTGCGTAAAGAGCTAGAATCGAAGATTATGCATGAGGAAGATGATATGGACACTTTCCTTGCTGGTATCAAGGATAACAATGAGCAACTTATTTTTGTAGGTGGTCATTTCACATAGTTCCCTTGTGTAGACTGTTCTTGATGCCTTGCCAAACTCTTACCAGACTTTTGCTAATACTTGGAGACTTATGACCCAAGGAAATCCTGAATTTTCCAAGTTTGATGCATTGTGCACATTGTTGTTTCAAGAGTCACTTTCCAAAAAAAACAAGACTAGATAGCGTGAGTTGAGCAGGGTTTTATTGTTGCTCAAAGAAAGGGTGATAACAGCAATGTAGCCACTTCTTATGGTTCTTTTGCGAGTGGAAAATCACATGTTCCTAATGCTTTTGCTGGCAGAAATTCGTATGGAAATTTTAATGATAAGGGCAAAATAAAGATGTGTTGCTATTATATAAAGCTAATGATCACTTGATCAAGCAGTGCCCTAAGTTGAAGGCCAAAGAGGCTAAGAAGAAAGAGGGTGGTTCCACTGCAAATGCTGGTTCCACTACAAATGCAGCTTTGTTGAGTCTTCTATGAAAGGAGACTGTGATGCTGATGTTGATGCAGAATGGGATTTTAGTGCAGAGTGTACCTATAATCCTGATGTTCATGATGCATGCATGTCAGTTGCTACAGATTCACATGTGTGGTATTTTAGCAGTGGTGCTACAAAGCACATTACCTCACATCGTGATTTGTTCACCTCTCTTGAGTGTGTCTCTCATGGGAATTCAGCTACTTGTGCCAACAATGCCTCTTATCCGATTCAGGGAGTTGGAAAGATTGTGCTATTGCTGCAAATGGCAGTTCTTTCACACTTGTTGATGCACTTTATGTACCTAGGATCAAGAAGAATCTTTTGTCTGTATCTGCACTTGCTAGACTTGGTCTTGTAGTCAAATTTGTGGATGCCATTTGTACAGTACATGATCTCAACTTTGGTGATGAAACTGTTGCATCTGGCATTTTATGCCGTCGGCTGTATAAGCTCATTTTGTGTGACAAGTGTGGGAAAATTTTTGCAAATGCAATTTTGGATTCAAAGCCTATTTCAGATGCAAAACTTTGGCATGCACATTTTGGTCATCTGAATTTTGCCAGTTTGCTGCGTTTGCAAAAAATCTGATATGGTTGCTTCTTTGCCGCCTCTTGAAGCACCAGTCAAACACGTTTGTGAAGGATGTGTTTTGGGTAAGATGCAACGTTCTAAGTTTCAAAAGGATGGTTCAGCTAGGGCCACATGCAGGTTGCAGCTTGTGCATAGTGATGTTTGTGGGCCCATACAAACTCCATCCTTGGGCAATTACCTTTACTTTGTGACTTTCATTGATGATTACTCCAAGCATGCATGGGTATTTCCACTTAAAGCGAAGTCCGAAGTATTTATGTGCTTCAAATAATTTTTGGCTATGGCTGAAAATGTCTCAACATGTACTATGGGCACCCTTCGTTCCGATCGAGGGGGGGAGTATATGTCTCATGAATTTAATGCATTTGTGGCTAATCTTGGGATAAAACACGAATGTACAGTGCCTTATACGCCTCAGCAAAATGGTGTTGCTAAGAGGAAAAACAACTCACTTACAGAAATGGCACGATGTATGCTCAAAATTCAAGCTTTGCCACATTCGTTTTGGCTTGAGGCCATCATGTGTGCCACTTATGTACTAAACAGGTGTCCTACAAAAGATTTGCACTCTATTACTCTATATGAAGCATGGCATGATAGAAAGCCTTCTATTGAGCACATGCGTAATTTTGGCTGTTTGGCATATGCTTTGGTGCCACAAACACAGTGCAAAAAATTGAATGATAAGGATGTCAAATGTATTTTTGTTGGTTATAGTGTTGAAAGAAAAGGTTACAGGTTGTATCATCCACAAACAAAGCGTATTTTGGTTTCACGCGATGCTGTGTTTGTGAAAGATTTTGTTTAGCCCTTTCTATCATGTACTAGAGACATTAATGTAAGCTCACATGACATTTATGACACTTTGTTGCCTCTTTTTAGTGGTGGAAGTTCGAACGTAAATTCTAATGAGGCAAATGTACAGCCTATGGGGGTTTCTGAAAATGTTACAGATCAACCTATTACTGATGCAGATGTACATGATGTACTTGATGAGGAAACGGCTGAAAATGAGCAGAGTAGAGGTATGCCAAAATGGCTCGTGCATACATTGCGTGATAGTAAATTGGATGCACATTTGTCCAGTCGTACTTGTTCAGGTTCTCGCCATGCATCTTATGCATCAGATTGTTATGCTTTGGTGGTGTCTAGCTTACATCATGTTGAGGAATCTCTATCTCTTGATGAAGCACAGATTTCAAAAAATTGGATGGCTGCCATGCAATCAGAATATGATGCACTTATAGAAAATGACACATGGACTTTATGTGATTTGCCTCCTGGTAAAAAGGCCATTGGTACAAAGTGGGTTTACGAGTTGAAACGCAAGCCGAATCGTGAGATTGATCGTTGTAAGGCTCGACTTGTTGCAAAGGGTTATGCATAGCAAAAATCCATAGATTATGAAGAGACTTTTGATCCCACTCATTGTATGACTACTGTGCATTTTCTATGTGCATTGGCAGCTCATTTTGGTTGGGTTGTACATCAACCAGACATTGTTACTGATTTCTTGAATGGTGACATATTTGAGGAAGTTTATGTAAGGCAGCCTCGCGGTTTTGTCAAGAAAGGACAAGAGGATAAGGTGTGCAATTGTAACAAAGCTTTGTATGGGTTGAATCAATCTCCTCGTGCTTGGTATGAGAAGGTTGACACTCATTTGGTCAACACAAGGCTTTTGTAACAATCCAATAGAAAGCACATTGTATGTAAAGCGTGAGGGTGATGTACTTCTCATTGTGGTTCTTTATGTACATGATTTGTTGATCACTGGACCAAATGAGAGACATATTGTTGAATTTAAGGATGATTGTAATGCTACTTTCAAGATGAAAGATTTGGGGTTGTTGCATCATTACTTGGGTATACAGTTTAAGCAGTGTGATGGTGGTATTGCCTTGTGTTAGAAAAGTTACATAGAGACATTGCTATGTAATTTTGGACTTGAGGATTGCAAACCTATTGCCACTCCCATGGAAAGAGATTTGAAGTTGAGTCTACATGATGATGGTGATCCTGCTGATGTCACTCTTTACCAAACTGTTGTTGGCTGCCTCATTTATGTATGCAACACAAGGCCGGATATTTAGCTTGCAATCTCACAGGCCAGCAGATTTATGCATAGCCCAGGGTCTAAGCATTGGCAAGCAGTCAAGAGGATTTTTCGCTACTTGAGTGGCACTTTCTATCTTGGCTTGTTTTATCCCAAGGGGGGATCATTGCCGCCAGATTTACATGCTTTTTGAGCCTCATATTGGGCTGGTTGTTATGACACACGAGTGTCCACAAGTGGTTTTTGTTTCATGCTTGGCAGTGCATGTATTTCATGGTTAAGCAAGAAGCAACCTACTGTGGCCACTTCCAATTGTGACGCTGAGTACATGGCAGTCTTCACAGCTACGGTTGAGTGTGTATGGCTCAGACGCCTTTTGGCTAATTTGGGTGTTGGACAAGACATTGCCAACATCATCTACACTGACCGTTAGAGCTCATTGGCAGTTGCGTGGAACCTAGTTTTTCATGCTCGCACAAAGCACATTGAGGTGCATTACTGCTATGTCAGGGAGAGGCTCTCAGCAGGAGAGATCAGCTTGGCTGATGTGCCAACACAGGAAAACCTTGCAGATCTTTTCACAAAGGCATTGTCTCGTGAGAAGTTCGAAGCTTTCCGCAAAGCTTTGGGCTTGCTCCCCTTTGTGGACTGATCCTGTCCTCAGGGCATGGCACTTCCCTTTACTCTTCGTGCCAGCCCTCGTTCACCGCATCACTCCCAAGGGGGATTTGTTACCATGTTCATGTGGTAGTGATGTGTGTGAACGTGTACCCTAGGACCGTCGGGGCATTTTTTCCCTCTATAGGAGGTTTTTTCCCCCGTGCATTGTATATCCTCCAATCACTCTAGGGCTATCTATCTTTCCATTGCACACTAAGTAATACACTCTCTCTTGTGTGCCTTGAGCTTCCTTCGTCTTCTCCAAGCTATGTGTGTTTTCCTGCAACCCTAATTCCAACAGTACCAAGTCTGGAGTTCATTAACTTCAATAATCACGATATATTTGCCATTAGCAAACTGCTCAGAAGCAAATGTAGGTCTGCAGCCGTTGGATGGGCAACACGTCAACATGCTGAACATTAAGCCATGCGAGCCTATAGTTTTTCACCAACTCAGCAAACGAAACCTGCGCCACCTCAGCACACGGAATCTGCGTTGCTTTCCTGTTGCAGTGCTATAGTCCACACTCAGGTTGCTGGCCTACTGCAGTGCTCTAGTGCCTACTGTACCGCCTGTTCAGAGCTCCTCGACCCCACTGCAACTATGATGGCCCCCCTCCGCCCGACTCTTGACGGCCGGGAACGGTCCTTCGGTGACCATTCCCATGAAATAATTGCTCCCGCCCTGGCTCGCAGCCTCCCCGCCGCTCGCCATGCGGTCACAATTATTTCGGGGAATGGTCATTCGGTGACCATTCCCTCCTCCTCCTCCTCCTCCTCCTCCTCTCTCTCTCTCTCTCTCTCACACACACACACACACACACACTAGAAGACTCTCTCTCCGCTCAGAGCTTCTGAAAAAGCTCTACTCATAGTGCTGTGGTACTGGCCCACTCATGCCTAAGAAAGGAGAGGGGCTTCTAAATTGAGAAAATGGGGTCTGGCCCTTTGAGCCATAGGATTTCTCTTCTTCTCCTCCTCCTCCTCGTGTCTCTCTCTCTCTCTCTCTCTCTCTCTCTCTCACACACACACACACACACACACAGCTCAGAGCTGTGACCTGGTTGTAAAGCTTACCGTTCACATCGAGCCTGCCACGTAGATTCAAGGAGTTACTGGCAGCGAGCACTAGTAACCCCCGACAACAAGCCGACCGCGAGGGCGAGCTGAATGCGACGGCCAGAAAAAGGCCTGGCTGGGCACGTCTTTATTTCGTTTTATATAAAATCCAGAAATCATGCATATCCGTGAAATGGTAGAAAAGGAGATTCGTTGAAAGCGACCACTTGGATTATTCCGTTGCGTTATTTTACAAGGTGAAGTCAAAAAGAGCTGTAAGGTTTAATATACCTACTCTACATTATATTCTTTAAGACGTAAGGCCTAAGGTTATAAAAGGCTCGAGCTCCAAGGGTTTAATATACCCATAATTTATATTATCTTCGTCTAAGGTTAAGATTTGCCACTATAGCAAAAAAATCACACAAAAAAAAAAGATGTGCCACTATGTATGTCATAATCAAATGCTCTACATGTGAGTTCTAACCTTTCCATACACACGTACGGTTGGCCACCTTCGACGGCCTCTCTCTTAGCTTGCGCACATGCAATGGTCTTCGGTGGTTGGCCGGTTAAGACCCTAACTTCACTACCTATCGGCACCTTGAGCACATGCTGCAGCACTACCGTCGATTGGCCATTCAGTCAAAGGTCAACCCGCTCATGTCACACTGTCCCTGCATCACAGCCAATGAGACTCGCTCCCTCCACACGAACGGCTCTCATCGGAGGTTACCGTTTACGCACAGCATGTGAAGTTTCATTGTTGCCGATACACTACCGGTGAGTCTCTCGGTGCATAGCTACAGGGGCGTGGCAGGCCTTTGGTGGGCTCTCAACGCTTTTTCGTCGGAGCAACAACTGCGGTGATGCATGTGTGCAGGTTCTCTCTCTCTCTCTCTCTCTCTCTCTCTCTCTCTCTCTCTCTCTCTCTCTCGCACAGGGGCTTCTCTCTGTTTTGGAGTTAGTTTAGCTATACCCTTGTATATTCCCTATGTTATTCTTAGTTTACAACCTCCAAGTACTCTATGAATGGTGGGCGCACAACAACATATGTACATGCACAACACCCAACTCAATCTTTCTCATGAGATCTTTAAGGCCCCACAAAAATCGTCTTTGGACTATCTATATGAGCTGTAATGGTTTTTCCTACTATTCTTTCACTTTCATGTCATGCGTTTGAGTCCCTTAATCCTTCTCCACACTACCCTGCTCACCATGCGACTTTGCCCATGTACTAACAAAAGAATGGTATCTGGCTTGGTGTATTAGAGAGGGCCCACATGGGGAGGGTGTAATTGTAATTAGATTACCCCCCCCCCCCCCCCCCCCCCCAACAAAAGAAATGATCGAAAAGACGATGTTGTTGTGAGGTCATGAAGTTGAAAGCTCAATTGCAAGATTGGTTACGCCTTCACAATATTCAATTTTTTTAATTTTGAGACCTGCTTTGTCTTTTGAGAGCCAGAGAGAGAGAGAGAGAGAGCGAGCCAGAGAGAGAGAGAGAGAGAGAGAGAGAGAGAGAGAGAGGGTAGAGAGATAAAGAAGCCCTACTTTTGAGGAAGGTTGCCCCTTGATTTAGAATGTAGAAAATCTTGATTGAGAAAAACTAAAAAATGAGAGCAAATTTGGAAGGATATTGAGGTAGAAAATGGAAGAGTTTGAGGGACTATAGGTGACAAGTCTCTTTTATGGCATCTAGGGTGCACAAATGAGGCGTGAAAAGCGAAGGGATCTCGATCGTCCACGTGGCAAGGGAGCTTTCGATGCCGGGGATGGCCCGTTGCCAAACGTAAACCTGGGCAAGTTACGAATCGAGGGCAAGCCACATGGCAGCGCCACGAGTGATGACGAGGTAGTCCATGCTGGGCTTAATAGATAATTAATGGGGTAAATGGGTCAAAGAGGCGGGCCATTTTGATTTTTGAATCCCCTGCGTCAGTGGTGATGGCTTCTCCCTCCTTTCTCAAGAACTCCCTCCTCACCATGGATATGGTAGCTCCATCTCTGAAGCTTCTCCCTCTTCTCCATGGCTGCTCCCTACTCTCTCAAGCTCCTCCCTCCGTGGTGTGGTTGGATCCCTCCCTCCTCCCTCTTCTCCCAGGTCCTCCCTCCTCTCCATGCTTCCAACCTCTCTATTGGACTCGACTTCACCTTTGGCCTCCTCTCTTTAGCTTTCTCGCACATCTCATTGGTAATCCGAAGACTAGATACTTGTGTGTGTGTGTGTGTGTGTGTGTGTGTGTGTGTGTGTGTGTGTGTGTGTGTTCCACTAACAATTATAACATAAACACCAAAGAATCCTTTCAAATTACAAAAGACACTAGAAACTATGTCAACGAAAAGGTGGTATAACCCCCATTCATAGTACAGAACAGACTTTATACACAAGTCTAAGAGAATTAAGAGCCTAAAGAAATATAAGACCGCCATCTTCAAGCCAGGGAACTTTGAAAACCATAGTTGAGAAGGTAACCCTCACCTGCACCCATGGAAACAACACGACTTTCAGTTTAGCATTGGCACCGTATGCAGGTGATACATGGGTATCCCACATGTTACAGATGTCACCCAACTAAATTGCTTTCAAAGATAATAATAAAAAATGTGAAGCTACTCAATTATTCAGATATGGTTTCATTTACAAGGGAAAACCCATTTGGAGCTCCTTTTACTTTGCAAGCTCTCATAAGATAAGGACGGAGACGAGTTTTATGAGGCAATTCAGCCCCGAAGCGTGCCACATATCCCTGTTTCTTGACTTTACAGAGTTTGACATTAATTGCCGCTATTTTTCCAAGGTCAGTGACAGTGCTCATAAGTGCAGTCAATCTATACTTTTGAGTCGCTTGTAACATAAAAGAATGTTAGTAAGTAAGTTCTACTCCTCCCTAGACAGAGTTGAAACACATATAAGGAAGAAGGTATAAATGCTACTTTCCTAAACACATGCAACATATAACAGGGATATTTGGTGGGATCAAATATCATCCACAAACTAGGAAAATGAGCCAACATGGCCCATACCCTTGATGTAGTAAAAGTAACCACTTATAGTTCCATCGGTAGATGATTGCAACTTTATCTACCATAATCACACCTTTATACAACCATACTCTCAACCATATTCGGCCAGAGTTAATATAACCCAGTCCCCCAACCAAACATTTAACCATGTACGTCCAAGTAGAGCAGTAATACACGGGGTCACAAACCTAAGCTAGCCTAGACCTTAATTGAGCAAGAATAGTAAGCTCAAAACCCAATAGCTCAAACTATGTATGGCCAAATTGAGCATATTTTCAAGGGAACACAATCCTCAGACATCAAAGTCCTAATTGAGCAAGAATAGTAAGCTCACTACCAGCCACGTGTGTGTGTGTGTGTGTGTGTGTGTGTGTGTGTGTGTGTGTGTGTGTGTGTGTGTGTGTGTGTGTGTGTGTGTGTGTGTGTGTGAGAGAGAGAGAGAGAGAGTTCTTTTGGATTTTTGCAGACGATTTTGAAGCGGTTGGAAGAGCACAACAGGGGGAGAAGAAGTGGCTTAAGGATGTTAATGTCCTTGGTGCCCGGGTTTACACTGATTTTTTAAGAGGACAAGAAGGTGAATGACGTTTAGGGCAGCAAAGTTTAATGTCCACTTTTTTGCAAAGGGCATGGGTGATGAGGACTCACATCCATGAGCTGGGACCTACTAGGAAGTTCAATGCTCTTGGTGCCCGTGTTTACACTATTCTTTTTTGCAAAGGACAAAGGGAATAAGGGTTTTAGAGTGCTAGTGTTTAATCTCTACTTTTTTGCAAAGGGCATGGGTGATGAGGATTCACACCCATGAACTGGGACCTAGGGAGGCCAATGCCCTTGGTGCCCTACTCTGTGTTTTTAATGGAGAATGGTGTGCATTAGGGTTTAGAATGCCAGTGTTTGATCTCTACTTTTTTGCAAAAGGCATGGGTGATGAAGACTCCCATCCATGAAGAACTGGGATTTATGAAGGTCAATACTCTTGGTGCTTGAGTTACACTTTGCTTTTTTGCAAAGGTCAAGATGAATCAGGGTTTGAAGTGTCAATGTTTAATTTCTACTTCATTGCAAAGGGCATGGGTGATGAGGATTCACACCCATGAACAGGGACCTAGGGAGGCCAACACTCTTGGTGCCTAGGTTCTTTTGGCCTTCAACGACTTTATGCTAGAATCAGACTTTGGTTTTCTTACCCTTCATTGGTGCGTACATCCTCCATTCATATTAAACCGAGATAAAACATCACAAAAAAAGGAGCACAACATAAACGTTTTGTGCTTTCCAATTATACAATTTTGGCATTCATATCAAATAATATCTAGAAAGTACATGCCATTTTCAACGGCCATTACTGACTAATAACCTCATGATGAGGTTTCGATGTAAGACAGAGGTGAGACAGACCTTCGAATAACCACCCAAATGTCCTATATATAGGCCTCTGGCCCTTTGGCTCTTAGCTATATATAGACCCCTATATTGCAAATGTGTCTGGCACTTTGCCAGACCTTGCCCTCCTAGTCCTACCCTTGGCATGACATTACTCCCCCCTTGGAGAAGCGTTTTCGTCCTCCAAAACAAAAGTGGTAAGATCTTTTGAAGAACCCTAATGTTTTCCATAGTGGCACCTCTTAGTGGTCCAACAGTTGTTTATCTGAGCAATACACAGCTCAATAGGAGGTTCAATGAAATCAAGAGACACATCTTGATTTTCCACATTGTTGTCCTTGTGCAACTGTTGGTGTAACCGACTTAAATCCAATATATTGTGTAAAATCTATTTATAAGTCACTTGAGCATTGTAAACGAGTTACCACAATTAAGAGATGTTTAAGTGAATGACTAAGAGTCAGACTTTCTGAAGATACTGGAACATTTGGGAATACCTCTTCTCAACTTTCCATACAAGTAACCTGCTGGCATAACTCAGCATCCTATATCAAGTCCTTGACTTGCTGTCATTTCTATCAATAGACAACCCCACCAAAACTAATGATCAAGGTTAAAAACCTGATATAAATATGCAGGGACTAAACCTAGTCGTAACATGCTTTGCATCATGATAAACAAACTCCAAAGTAGAAAGATAATATTTCCATTTGGGTTGCTTATTGTTAATGTATGCTCATAGTGTATAAGCACTAGATTAATACTTACCAGTAGCCCATTCATCTTTTGAAGAGTGGCAGTACTGTAGTGACCCAACCATTTACATACAGTCTTCCGAAATGACTGGGAAACGGGGGTTACAATGATTCACAACCAACTTGGTTAACTTTAGAGATTGAATAAGGAACTGAACAAAGTCCAATCAACGTATCTACAAGCACCCATATCGAGCCCTCAACTCGTATGGTGGTTGGTAGATTCACAATAAATATCATAGAGATATTGCATTTGTGGTGAAAAATGCTTTGTAAGCTATCAACTTTATGAATTTGCATGCCGCATTAAGTAAGCCTTTGCTAAACACTATGGCCCATATCACCTAGTGTGCATTCCTTTAGCAAAAACATACTCGAACCTGCATTTTCATGATAATAATTTCCAATGCATATAGTGAATTTATTCTTATAGCACTCTCATAACATGAGGAAAAACAGTGGGTAAATAACCCATTGTAATCACTTGAA
This sequence comes from Adiantum capillus-veneris, assembly GCF_014529385.1. Taxonomy (NCBI): domain Eukaryota; kingdom Viridiplantae; phylum Streptophyta; class Polypodiopsida; order Polypodiales; family Pteridaceae; genus Adiantum; species Adiantum capillus-veneris. Next base: position 49,974,443 of record NC_140960.1, read on the forward strand.
ATCCTTGCTAAACCATTGGACCATAATAGACTGTGAAAAATAATCATACCTAGGTACCAACCATGAAACATTTTTATTAACAACCATCCTTCAATGTTGTTTACAGTACTTGTAACCTCATAGTCTGTACTTAATAACCCGATAATTTTTTGCCACTAAAATTGTTCTTGCTATTGTGTGCTCAAAATGGTCAAACAAATGGATGTGACCAGTATCTATAATCTGTCATGACACATCATTAGGATATAGGTGCCAGTATCAATCCCAAAGACTCATATTCTCCACATGTTGAATATGTCTCAAAAAATGATGTCAGGAAAAGTGACATCTATCAAGTGCAAGATGTACTTGTGTATGGAGGTAGTTGTACACACTTTGCGACATGATTGAGAGGGACGCTCTTTATCATTGCTCCACACTAGCTAAATCGAACTCCATGAGTTCCTAGACCATGTTTCTCCTCTTGTGAAAACTTGTGCCAAACAAAACTCTACCATGTAGGTCCTTAACTACATAATTCATAAATGTATCTAGGACACTACATCCCAAAATTCTTTGCTCCTACATGACCTTATCATGTCTCTGAAGAGCAAAGTGAATGAAAGTATTGAAGCTGATACATAGTACTTGGAAAAATCAATGCAAATCATATTCAAAAATGAAAATAAATCAAGTTAAATGTGTACTTGGAGGATGAACATAATGTTCCCTTACCCGTAGTCAGATGCACATGACCAAATCTACCACTTGAAAGGCCGATGCACGCTAATTGAAAGATTAGTGAAAATTGAATAGTATTGCACTGGTAACCTTGGGTATTGCTTTTGTAATTCAAACCTCTTGGTTAAAATCTGGAATGTCAAACCGCCTTGGTCAGACTCTATATGAGAACTGCTCAAACTAGCAGGCAATGGTGCCCAACATAGTCTATTGTGTCTAATAATGATTGAATCAACTTTGGAAGTTGAACTTGTCCACTACCCCTTGGTAGATTGTAGACTTCTTTCTATGAAAGTACAAGTGTGAAAGACCACTCCTATAGCCACAATGAGTGCTATATATTCAACAAAAGATCTTTGTAAGTTGGGATCATATTTGCAACTAGAGCCTGAAAGAATCATATCTCTTCAGGAAGAGAAGAGAAAGATTCTCAACACCCCGAACAAGAAATCACCTTTTTTTAAGCTCTCTGAATCTACTTATGTTGTCTCGTGAATTATTAGATAGCAAGGTCATGCCTACTTACTATCCACAAAAAAACATCATCTGTATTGTTAGCACCTTGTGCATGGAAATTGCACACCGTTGTAGTCATATGCAACAATCACAATAAAATATTGTTGGAATTAGGGTTACAGGAAAACACACACACCTTGAGGAAGACGAAGGAAGCTCAAGGAACACAACCGAGAGTGTATTACTTAGTGTGCAATGGAAAGATAGATAGCCCTAGAATGATGGGTGTATATACAATGCACGGGGGGGGAAACCTCCTAAAGAGGGGAAAAATGCCTCGGCGGTCCTAAGTGTGATCACACACATCACTACCACATGTATATGGTAACAAATCCCCCCTGGAGTGATGCAGTGTGAACGAGAGCTGGCATATAGAGTAAAGGGAAGTGCCATGCCTTGAGGACATGATCAGTCCACAAAGGGAAGTGCCATGCCTTTGAGGACATGATCGGTCCACAAAGGGGAGTAAGCCCAAAGCTTTGCGAAAAGCTTCAAACTTCTCACGAGACAATGCCTTTGTGAAAAGATCTGCAAGGTTGTCCTGTGTTGGCACATAAGCCAAGCTGATCTCTCCTACTGAGAGCCTCTCCCTAACATAGTGGTCATGCACCTCAATGTTCTTTGTGCGAGCATGAAAAACTGGGTTCCTTGCAACTGCCAATGCGCTCTGACTGTCAGTGTAGATAGAGTTGGCAGTGTCCTGTCCAACATCCAAATCAGCCATAAGGCATGCCATACACAATCAACCATAGATGTGAAGATTGCCATGTACTCAACCTCAGAACTGGAAGTGGCCATAGTAGGTTGCTTCTTGCTCAACCATGATAAGCATGAGCTGCCAAACATGAAACAAAAACCACTTGTGGACACTCGTGTGTCAAAACAACCAGCCCACTCTGAGTCCAAAAAAGCATGTAAGTCTGGTGGCAATGATCCCCCCTCAGGATAAAACAAGCCAAGATGTAAAGTGCCATTCAAGTAGCGGAAAATCCTCTTGATAGCCTACCAATGCGTAGACCTTGGGCTACGCATAAATCTGATGGCCTGTGAGACTGCAAATTGAATATCAGGCCTCGTGTTGCAAACATAAGTGAGGCATCCAACAGCAGTTTGGTAAAGAGTGACATCTGCAGGATCACTAGCATCATGAAAACTCAATTTTAAACTTGTTTCCATGGGTATCTAGGGTATGGTGTCTTTGAAATCTAGTTTGGCATTGGCTCATATGGATTTGTTCAAAAAGAAAGTTGGCTTTGTTTAAAGAGAAAGTTGTGGTTTTATACTTCATTGATACATCTCCTCAATATTTGTGAAATATCTAGGAGTATAGATTATGGGTTTCCAATTGTGGATAAGAATCCTAGACATGGGCTCTTTGAGGTGCTATTAAAAAGAAACATAGATGAGCTGGATTTTCTATCTTCCCCTAACAGCCGTCCTCTTCAAAAGAAGGAGAAGAGAACGGATATGAAGAATTGGTTGCACTTAAAACCTCCCCTCATTGTGAAGAGACTCAAGCCAAGGTCATTAAATTAAGAACTGGACTCGGAGCTGAAGAACTCTCTGTAAGAACACCCAATAGTTTTTTTAAGAGTAATGGATGAGGAAAATCCCCAAAGGAAATGTTCAAAATGCGCAAGAGGAAAAACACCAAAGAAGGTATCCCTCTATTTCACTCTCCTAACCATTTCATCAAAAACAAGGAGATGTGGAATATGCTAGAGGTCATTTTGAGAAAATTCACACCTCTTAAAGTTCTTTCAAAAGAAAAGGTGGCTAGCAAGGAGCCCATTTGGAGAACCAGAGAAAATGTCATCCCTCCTCCTATGTCAAATTCGTTAGAGCTACCTCTATCCCTCACTAGGATACAAGTAGTATTATAGGGGCTTAAACCCAATAAGAACCCTGGTTTGGATGCAGAGTTCTTTCCAATATTCAAAACTCTCGTGTCCCTTTATTGTAGGAGTATGGGAGGACTCTCTGAGGCATCAAGGCCTACCCTTCTCAATCAACATAGGAGTCATCAATTTACTACATAAAATAGGGCCTAAGGAAGATCTTGCCAATTTGTGATCTTTGATTATGCTCAATGTTATTACAAAATCTTTTCCCGAACTCTACCCAAGAGAATTTCAAGCAACTTGATGAGATGGATATGTATAGAACAAAAAGGTTTTATAAGGGTCGTAGACTTGTTGGAGCAATCATATCCCTCTAGGTATGCATAGAACATGCACAAGACTCTTCCTAGGAGTTTTTTTTCTTCAAGTGGTACCTTGAGACATATTGAACTTGATTGTCTCACATTACTATTATTAAAAATGAAGAAAATATTCTAAATAAGGGAATTTAACCAATGAGATTGATCTAATGCTAATGATGGGTTAAGGATTAGGATACATTTATATGCCTTAGGACATGGCTCCATTACCAGTTATTGAAGTTGAAGGGGAGTATATTAGTGCTCCATTCATGGTAAGATACCCCTACTGATTGCTTGATTTTATATGTAGTAGAAAACTAATAAACAAGTGGTCTCCCAAAAAACATGAAAACATAAACTAAAGATTTTATTTACTAAACATGTAATAAGGGTAAGCATGCACATCCGCGGAGAACCATGGAGTGATTTTGATTGGTTGATACATTCTGAAGCCTCTTCTCTTAACTCAAGGAAGGTTTGCCTTGTATCCTTTAAGCCTTCCCTACTCAATGACTTGGTTGATATAGCCCAACGCTTTCCTCCTCCACCACTGATCCCACTTGAAGCTCCTTATGTGATATAGTGATGAGGGTTGCCCATGACGCAAGGGAGTAACCGGTCAAGGCAAAATGTACTTTCAGGTGAGTACTTGTGGGGTTGATTCGACCAATGAATGTTAAGAAGTTACTTGTGTAACCATGCAATTATATTACAATTATGAGGCTGCCACATTAACATGGCCACTAAAGAGAGTGCACTACAAGGGTACAAGGCAATGCATACCTCACTTGCAACATCTCCCAACTCTGTTGATAGCACACTTGAACTAGCATGTAGGGGTGCATCAAGTTGTACAAAGAGGATCTTGTGTTTAAGCTCTCTCTCTCTCTCTCTCTCTCTCTCTCTCTCTCTCTCTATACATTTATGTTTGTTTTCATCTCTCGCAAGGAAAGTGGAGAAGATGATGGAGAAGCTCGAACACATCTGTCGACAAGGTCTTCACCAAGCTATGTGAAAGGAGAGAAAATAACCACCAAAACAAATTGATTTGACTTGGGAAAGGAAGTTTGGCTCGAGGAATGGTTTGCAACAAGAAGCCTCTGAGGCTAAGTATTGAGGATGGAGTATCGACTTTCCCTATTTATTTGTAGGGTTGTGCCGCCACATGGAACTACTCTATGGTTCACAAGCAATCAACAAGAATTAGAAACGAGGTTATCAGGGTAATGTGAGGGGAAGGCTCGCATACATAGCCCCAACCCATAAACCAACTCCTGGCACACCCTCGACATAAAAGAATTTGGCCTTACCGTTTGAAGAGCCAGAGCCTTAAGCTTCCAAGTAGAGGCTACATTCATAGCACACATTTTTCATATAGCCTCCAGATAGATTTGCTGTCTTAACAGACAATTGCATGCAAAAAGCTTTCTTTATTATCTTATAACAGGTGGAAGATCAACCAATTGCTTTTCAAAGAGCTAATAAGCCAGTAAAAATATGTGACGCCCTCGTTCGGGACGTCGCTGAAACGGGAACACGCCGGCTCACCTACGTTGCAAACGGGACCTGCAAGCAAGCAAACGCGCACACAAGAAACGCAATTTGAAACTGAACGCAAGAGGGACACGAGATTGAGGGACGCGAACGAATGATCAATATAGCAAGAAAGTGCCGAATGCAAGGGACGTGAAGAATCACAAGAAAACGGGGCTCGCAACTTGGGGGAAGTGGCACAGACCCATCTAGCACATTACAATCTCTACTTACCACACTCTAGAGGGCAAACGGTTCATCTAAGCTTCTATTGTTCTTTCAACTTCAGCAATTGTGTGATCATCCTAGACAAACAAAGCAAGAGATCTTCAATGCCATCCTTTATCATCTTGTAAGCCCACTTAATCACAAGCACCACCAGATTTGAATGATATATTGCTTCAAAATAGGTGCCTTAGCAAATGCAGCTTTGAGTTTGTCGAAGGCTATATCGCACGCAAAATCTCACTCTAATGATACCACTGGCAAATACTAAGGCAAGCTCTTTTTGCGTACGTCCTAGACATTCACAATGACCCATAAAGACTTGCACAATATGTGGGCTTTTGGGCCCTGACGGTATTTAAGAATGCAGACACAATACTTAAAAGAATCTTTAACTTTCCAACATACCAAGAGCAACACCCAACAATAAAGAGCTTTGGGGAGCTGGAAAACACACCCATATACAACCAAGGGAGATCATCAAAAACCACTTACAAACCAATCATCATGGACTAGCATGTGAATGCTTGCGGTGGCAAGGTCCAATCTAAAACCCTAAAACTTGGGCTAATAACCTGAGCATCACAAAAGAAGGGACATACTGAATAAGCAACAAAACAAAAAGATCTGCCGGCAATTCTGTAACACATCACACGTTAGCTGTGAAAAAACACCATTAGGGCTAGGCCACCATAATTAGATGAGAGACCCAAAAATACTAATAGCAACAAAAGTACAGCAAAAGACACCAATCCAAATGACAAACCTGGAGACCTAGTATAATACAAAAAACTTTCCCCCCTGCAAAAGTTTGACCTCCATCCCTGACCACTGCTAGCCATTCAGAATCTGAAGGTAGATTGCCAGGGTCCTATAGGGACAGCCAGATTTTCCTTATGCACTTCGAGAGAAGAATTTCCCTTCGACATGAAGGCCACCCAAATCAGCACCCAATTAAATCAGATTTGAACATTTGTTCTTAGTCCAGCGTCTTCCAACAATAGCAAACAACTCACCAAAATAATTCTTCACACCAGAGATTAGCAAGCAGGTATTCTGATATCCAGAGTTTGGCCTCCTTAGTTAGGGAAGGGACCTCATGTAGGTAGCACTGTGGAGTTAATTACCAACCCCCGTCCGCCTCCTTGGCCACATTAGTCATTCTAGTCTACTACTGTACAAGACTGCGGCATCTTCTCTCAACACTTGCCACCTTGAGTGCAGAGTTGCCTACGAGGCATGCATGCCCCTTTAAACTTGTAGAAGAAACACACAACTTAGTTTGCTCTGCTTGATTCAATGTCCATGTGAAAGGCGTCCGCATCCACTCACAAGTAGCTATGGTCGATCAAATCCATATCAGCGTCCAACCACAAAGAGTATAACCAAGTCATCCCTGAATCCTAATATAATCATGCCACTGTTACACTGCCTAATCGCAGCCCTCTCTCAGGGCTCTGCACTTGAAATTCATCTGAGTTGAATTTTCTCTTCTTACAAAGCAAGTTGTGCTGCTCCACAGCATTCTCTCGCCGCGGAAATACATAAGATCTGAGACGTTTCATATCAGCCACTCGCACTGGTTTTATCAAGAACTCCTCTGCACCATCCTCCAAGCATCTGAAAAGATGATTCACAAAAATGTGGGGATAACATAAAAAATGGATCAAATTCTAATGTGCTAGTCTGTGTGAGCTATGAAAATGAGTGTATAGGCCATAGATACCTAAAACGCAAGACGGGAACAAGACTCTCAACCCCATCTAAGACAGAAAGAGCTCTCTCTTTCAAAAGGACGGTAGAGAAACTGCTCTATACAGTTACATTTTTGTATGCAACCTTTGGGGCATGCACAAAGGAAACGACACATGGAGGACTTTGGAAGAGATTTCCAATCGATAGGCTCAAAACCAAAGTTTCTTGTGACTATGCTACAGGCCCATCCCAAGAATGTGCACACACAAGGGCGTGCACTTTGAACATATACTTCTTTATTATGCAAGCGATGTACCTTTGAATGCGATTTGGCACATTTTCAGACGACATGATCACAACTGGGATATCCTTCAATGTAGGTGATTCCTGTCAATGTACAACTGAATGTCTTAAAAGACAAAATTTGAATCTGTTGTCAATGATGATCGCAACCGGTATGAATTTACCTTCACATGTTTGAGTAAATCATAACCAGACATCTCCGGCATACAATAATCAGTAAGTATAAGATTGATCTGCATGCACACATAGGAAACTATTAAGCAAAGGTAGTGCATCACTTGGACAAATCGTAAGTAATAAGGCTATGCAAGCCGCTGTCTACGGAATCAAAACATCAGTAACAACACAAGATTAAAGTTGGGGCAAAAAGCCACAATTTACATGGTTGTTCGAAGACAGGACTTCCAAGGCCTTGGCACCACTATCCACAGTTGTGACTGAAAATTCCCACCAAAAACATCATGTTAGGAAAAACCCATCAAGGACTCCGCGGTCATTGAAGAGTAAGATTTCATTCACTCTGTCATTACGCATCATAGTCATCACCATAACACATCATCAAAGAAGCAAAGATTACATTCATTTTGCTCATTGCCCATCAAAATCCATAACAATACATCATCAAAATGGTAAGACCATTCTGGTCGACATAAATCGCCACCCAATGATGAGAATAAAGCACGACTAGAAGTTGAAAATAAGATAAGAGTAGGCAGAAAGGACATACCAGTGAAGGAGGCACTTTTCGCTAGCCTTTCAACGATTTTCCTGTCAACAAAATTGTCATCAACTGCCAGCACGTGGACCTGCGGCAGATGGCCATCGTCTGGCTCCAGACCCTTTGCATCTCTCTCATATTTGAGTTCCACCTCACACAACAGCCCTACTTCCTTCGCATCCTGTTCAGGAGTTAATTTCACATTCTGCTCGCAAACTACCTTGGCATCCTTGCAATTCCGTTGAGAGGCAACAACCTGACTACTCTCTTTTACCATTGCAAGCAGAAGAGCTAACTCAAAAGCTAATTGCTGTTCTCACTCAAGGGGAGTAGCATGAGATTTTGAACGTCATCTAAACGTGTAAGACCAAACCAAATTCTACCCCTCTCTGATAGGAGAATAGGGTTCCTTAAGCTCATCACCAACCTCATTGCAAAGAAGCAAGAGTCATCTTATATTTGTGAGGAGTTTAGGGTTTCCTGAGCTCATCGCCAAATCCTTGCAGAGATCCCTCGAAGCTTCTGTGTGTGAATGGAGAAGCAAGTAGCATTTATGGTCGACCCTGCTTCAAAAACTGTAGCAGGGTCCTCTCCCGACTATGAAGTTGAAAGCACCCTTTTTCAGTAATGGCCAAAAGGTAGAAGGTAGCACTTATTTAAAGGCGCACCTCCTTCAAGAGGAAGAGCAGAGAATCTCTGTTAGAAGGAAGCACAGAAAGCTTTAATCAGAAGCTGGGCGCAGAGGAGATAAGGGTTTCACAGAAGATCCAGACAAGCTGTGCAAAGAAACACTTGGACTTCAACGAAAGCTACGACCAGGTGACCACGAATCAGTTCCAGGATGTACTCTCTCTCTCTCTCTCTCTCTCTCTCTCTCTCTCTCACACACACACACACACACACGACTCACAAGTCTATTTTCTCCCCTCACTGCTCATCAGTCTCTCTGGCAACCCTAATGTTCTTTTCTTGCTTCCCCTTCTCACGCGTGGATTGTTATGCCTGTATGTGTGTTCCGAATGTGTGGGTGTGTGTTTGTGTGTGTGTGTGTGTGAGAGAGAGAGAGAGAGCGCGCGATGAGAGACTCACAGAGACCTTTCCCTGTTGTCAGAGTATTATAAAGCTTTCAGTGAAGTTGCCATTTCTGTTCTGTAAAACTACACTTCACTTTCCCAAACAACAGATTTGGTGATTCATGGAGCCCACTCCCACCTTGCAAGCTTTTCTTTTAACAAGGTCACAAAACATGATGAATACAAGGCCCCTCACCAAGTTTCAATCATCATGCCAAAATAACGACCAAAGTTCAAACCCCACACCTTGGAGTGGCTTCAGCACATGGCCATCGACACCACGTCTCTATATGGCACAGGGTTATGCGATGCGACACACGGTCTTTGACTGGGGATCTATGGTTGAGAGTAGGCGTCCCGAAGTCCTCACCCCCTAGTTCAACAACTTGATCAGATAATCTAGATAGCCGTTTCAACATCCTCATCCCCCATTAAAAACCCCAGATGCCAAAAATGGGAAGAGGCCCACCACAAATGTTAGGCTACAACCAAGAGGTAGAAAAGTTAGTGCTCCCATTGCTCACAATGGAGGCATAAAAGGCATGAGAAGTAGTCCAGTGTTATTTCGCACACCATAAGTGTTGTACTACAACCAAGAGTTAGCGTAGTTACTACTCACAACTGAGCTATTTGTACTCTATTCGGTGACACTCGCATTGTAGCTCGATACCTTGAAACCTTAAAGTGTGAAGCAGCATCTAGGGGAGTTTACCCACACTAAAGTTGGAAGAGATGCAATGTGCTCAATCCACCACCATGTGTGCATGGCTTTAGCCAAGATTGTAGAGAAAAGTTGGATTGTCAAGGTGCTTGTTCCTTACCTTGTAAAATTTTTGCACGCACCTAAAGCATGGCCACTAGTTTCACAACCAAGTGCCACCACATGTCTATACTCGCTCATTGACTCAACTTGTGGGCCATAGCAGTTTAAGAGAGTCAATTGACGTTCACCACCTAGCAAGTGAATATGTGTGAAACTCGTGGCATATTCCAAGTCAAGATGTGAAGTTTTGCACACCTGAGAGTTAAAAACGTTTGCATGTGCAAAACAAGGAGATCATAAAACTAGCCCATAAGCCAAACATAGTGACGAGCTCTCAAACCTTAATGCTCTTAGTGGTGTTTTTGTTCCCTTTCTACTAGTAACTATGGCATGATGTACATGCTTGAGTCTTTATAAGACGCTTTCCAAGATAAAATGGTGAGACCTCTATTGGATATTCGTTAGCCATGTTAAGCATCATATAGAGTAATTGACTACAACACTTAACTATATACGTTGAGACCCACACATGATAGAAGTAATCATCATTAAACGTCATGACATCCAATAAAACTCCCAAAGATATGGTATGCATCGAATCAGAACCGTCACTATGGACAAGCTATAATTTGTGAGTAGCCTACCCCAAACCTTCCTTAAGAAACTTCAAACTCTACATTTTGTCCCAAAAGATAGTCTTCAGTATATCTTTTTAGGGGTGCTCAAGAGGAGGTAACAAAGCAACCATAGAGGAGGTAACGAAGCAACCATATCGTATTTTTTGTATGATTTAAACTGGCAAGATTTCACATGAGAAAAATGTACGTGCCAAAGTTTTGCATCAAAAACAGCCGTAAAATTGAAAAAATGTGTGTGGAATCTTTCATATTTTCCTTGCAAACATTGAGCGCATGCATCCTACAAAACAAAGTGCCCGATGTGACAATAGTATCACTAAAACTTAGACCATGAGCAATGCATCTATCATCCTTGAACATGACTACAAGCCCAAGTTTTGCAAGTGCAGATAGAGACAAAAGATTTCTCTTAATCCTTAGCACATGTAAAGCATTGGCAAGTATGAAATAACTATCACCTACATCAATACGCAAATATTTCCAACTCCCTAAGGTATTATTGGCACATGTGACAACATTTTCCATTTGGGACAAATATCGAAAGAAGTGAATAAATCATGACAAGGCATAATGTGCTTGGCTGCACCATTGCCAAAGTACTATACATGAGATCCACATACTCTATAATGCATGCATCATAAACAAATGTGTGATATTGACGTTGCATTGTAGACCATGGGTAGGGCACGCAGATCTCCTCCGATCCAACTCTCTTAAGTAAAGCTCCCTGATTCAACTAATGGGACCCCTTATTGTTAGCTTATGTAATCTTTTGCCTATGATGTATGCCTCTTCATGTACCACTTATGGTCTACTTGGATCACAGTCAGCATGGAGTCATGTGCTTAGTCCTAGGTACAATAAAGGACAAGTGATCTGTATGAAAACCAAAATTTATCCCACTCTTCTAGGGTCAACCCTACATTCTTGGGGATGATTTGAGAGGTTACTTAGGGGTGTTATCATGTAGAGTTTCATCTCGTTCAATAATCAAACTTTACTTTGTGTTTACTCTCCCTCTTAGTGCATGTGTTGATTAAGTGTATTAATTCTATAATCTCCATTATGCTCAAGTGATGAATGCCACTTTGGTCTTCCCACCATAGCCAATAAGTGGTATTAGAGCTTAAAGGGGATTTCAATCTTCTTAGTTAAAGAGTAATCGATCTTTTCCCTAATTAATGGGAATATTAGTCAAGTGTGTTTTTGTTCTTGAGCTATAGTCCCTAGTGTCACTAGTTGTCTTAGATCATTGAACATTGATTAGGAGAAAGCTTAGGCTTATTAGCTTGTGTGTGTTGCATTTGATGCTTTAATAAGCACCATGTGTTGTTACATTGTCTCTCTCTCTAACTGGGTTGATTGGATTCATCAATATTCAATCAATAGTTTGGGTATGAGGATGGATTAAGTCTTTGGAGCAATTAGACTTCTCAATTGCTAATTTTGTCTCACCAATTTCTTTGCATAATCATTTCTCTCAATATTAGATTTCCTTGGTGCCATTTTCATGGATTGAAATCAACCACCTCAAGCTTTGATTTGAGCCCCTAAGCACTTGATTTGGTTTTGATTATATTCCCCTAATTACTTACCAAGTGTAGGTGTTTGTGCATTGGCTGGAAATGTCAAACATAAGATTCACCTTTTTGGGCTTCCTCTCACAACAAGGAGTCTATTTGGGGCTAGTGATCTTGTCATAAAATATAATATCTAACTTTACCAAATGATTTTCTCATATTAAACTAATCACTTAATATGGGAAGATAAAAGGGGAACAAGAGTTAAGATATAGATATGTGCTTCTAGACCTATCTCAATAGGGGACCAAAAGGAGAAATGGTTGCATCTCAATAGGGGTCCAAAAGGAGATGGTCTACCAAAGAGCAATGTGCAATAAGTGCTTCTAGATTTACCTCAACAAGGGACCAAGAGGAGAGATGGTTACATTTCAATATGGAACCAAAAGGAGGGAGTCTATCAAAGAGCAACGTGCATCTAATGGAGCTTAAAAGACCTTAGGGTTAGCTTCATTAAAGACCTCTAAAACTTGGTGTTAAAAAGTCATTTGACCTTAGGCAAGCTAGGGCTGACCTTGAGGTGGGAATCCCACCCAACCGGTGCTTGTCGACTTGCTAACTAAACTGCTTAAAGTGTTTGTGGGAACCTTTCCCAAGCTTGAGGTGATTATCATGCTTAAAATGTTTGTGGGAACCTTGCCCAAAGCTTGAGGTGATTTTTATGCCTAAAACAACTAAGGTTCTTGAAGTGTTCAATACAAAGATAAACTCTCAAGAGGCATAAAGAGTTTCCATGCTTGATTGACTAACGCTTGAAGTATCTCATGATGTGCTTGAATCCTATTGGATTTACAGAGGTCCAATGAGAATTTAGATACATAAAAATAAATAATTAAGTTCTTTCTCTCAAACAGGAAAAAGAGGACACATGTCCAAATGAAATGATTAAATAATACACGCACGCGCACGCGAGAGAGAGAGAGAGAGAGAGAGAGAGAGAGAGAGAGAGAGGTGTGGACCAAGCATGAGAGGGGGGTATACTCTCCTACACACACACTCTCTCTCTCTCTCTCTCATTGTGTGGAGTGCAAAGTGCAAGAGCTCCATCTCCTTCTCCAAGCTTGTTGAGAAGTGGAGAGCCTACACCAACACTCTTGGCTATGGAATGCAAATCCAACCAAGAGCCATGCTTCAATGCTTAAGCTTGCCATCTTCTTCATCTTCATTACTATGCTATTATGCTATGCTAAGCAAGAAGAGTGATGATAAGTCAAGAACTATTTCTTTTTCCTATGAATGATTCTTCTTCCTCTTTCCTACCCTCATTCCCCGCTAGCTCTCTCAACCGTCGAAGGTGTTTGAGGCCTTGGGATAGTTTTCTATGACGTTAAAACTCTCTTCTTCTCAGGTATGTGGATGGGTGTGTGTTTGGGACTGAGGCTTGGGAGATAGTTAATGCTTTTTGCAAAGTTTATGTTATGCTCGTGATGCATGAAGCTTTCCATCTTCATAGCATCACCAAGGTCACAAGAAACACAAACATTGTATTGTACCAAGTCTCTCTTGATTGGAGAATCTATAATACAAACGCTTTTGGAGAGGGGACCGGCTCCAAGTAAATCCGGTCCTCAACCATTGTCACATTCTCTAATACTCTCTCTCTTGCAAAAGTATTGTTCATGCCAAGTTAATTAAGTACTATGCTCATGTTGCTACCATCATTTAAGTTCACCCTCTACGTTCTCAAAGTGATCTCACAAAAATTCTCTTAATTCCGTTATTCTCAAAGTTCATAGGCCATTTCCATTACATTGGTATCAGAGCATTTGGTTTCTCTTTTCTTGCTTAAGAAGAGAGGTCCTTAAGTAGCATATTAATGGTTGGTTTTGTTAATTATATTAGGGTAAGTGGGATTGGAATCTATCATCGGTTTTGTTGAGCCCACTATGTGGGATATGATGCACACCTTGGGAGCTTTGGTCTTAATAATGGGGTCTTTTTAGACTTGCTTACGGCTTTACCATTATTGAGCCATAAGAAGTCCGAAAGCAGCTATCCCTCGGCAATTCTGCTACGTTAGACCCACCTCACTACTCTCTATAATTAACCAATTCGAGCCGTGGGTGTAGATACTTAAGTGCTTATTTTCAAAGGCTAAGAGGAGTAGCAACTAAGGTTTTGAATTGCTAAAGGATACACTAAGTAAACACATAAGTATAATTAGCATGGCTGACAATAACCAAGAGAGTAGAATGAACATTGATAACTTTGATTTTGTACATGAAGGTGCTAATGATGATGCCCCCATGTTTATCAATTATCTTGTTACTAGGTTGCATCAAGCTATGGGCAACCCTACTTTGCAAGCCGAAGTTACTCAACAACTTCGTGCTTATGGGATTTCCCTTCCTCTCCAAGAGGAGAGAGAGATTTTAGGAGGCCTCTTGATGAGATTCCCAAAACAAGACTCTCTCCCATAAGAGAGGAGGAATCCAAAGAACGAGAAAGAAGTGAATCCCTAAGTTCCTCTAAAGATGTGGCTCCATGAAGACGGCGGTCTAGACTATCGCCAACTCCTTCCAATAGGAAACAATCAACCCATAGTCCTTCTCCTTGTCACTCCGAAAGGGAAGAGAAGAAACAAAGGAAGAAAAAGGCAAGAAAGAGGTCTCCTTCTTCTTCACCTTCCTCCTCTTTTGACAAAAGCAATAGTTATTCTCCTAGAGAATACAAGAGGAGAGGACATTGCCAAACTTACCCTGCATGGTGAAGGTCCCAAAAGCTCAAGAAATTCAAAGAGGGAGGAAAGAGTATTTCTTTTCTCACCTATGATAGCACCTTTGGTTCCACCAACAAAGTATTGGCCTTCATCCAATAATTTGATGTGGCCTTTGGAGATGAGGGCTTCACGGAATTCTCCAAGATACACCATGTAGCTATGCACTTCCAAAAATCTACTCGTCAATGGTGGGCTAGCCTTCGTGGCAATGGCGAGGCCCCAAAGACATGGAAAACTCTACGAGTTTCCATCATGAAGCAATTCCTTGCAAACGATGCAAAGGACAAAGTGCTTACTGAATGGTGGAGCTTGAAGCTACTCTTCAACGAGTCTATCCACACATATGTAGAAAAGTTTTGGGATTTACATCTCAAAGCTACAGTCTTTCAAAGGATAGACTTCGCCAAACAAAAGCAACAATTTTGTGTGGTATTACCTGAAGAAATGGCTGAGTATGTCAACTCACAACGGCCTAGCTCTATCACCGAAGTCATCCACCACACTATGGTTGCTTCAAGGATCAATTTCCAACAAGGGGCTGTTAAGTATGGAGCCTGATTTACCCTTGTAATTTTCTGTGGTCAAAGCGCACATTTGTAAGGTCCCCATTATGAGGAGAAGCCATCGTGCGTGAAGGAAAATCACTCACCGGAAACCAAAATTTTCACGGACAAGAATCAGGGACAACTTTAAAGGCCTCGGGGCTCCGCCCCCGAGACTTTTTTTTTACCGGAATATTCTTTTTCGCCGGAATATTATGGCCGGACGGCGGCCGGAAAGTGGTCGGAAAACAACCGGTCGGTTGGTCGGTGGCTGGTAGTCAATGGCCGATGGCCGGTGGTCGGAAGTCAATGGCCGGTGGCCGAATTCAAAAGCGGACTTGTCTTCTCAAGGGCGGCCACACATGGGCGGATTGGAGGGTCCGATTTGGACTTATTCGCACAAGGGCGGCTACACATGGCTGTCTCTCATAAGAGAGGGCAGCCCTTTTGGCCTATAAAAGGAGGCCATTTCTACACACATTTCATAGTGTGAAGTTGATGCAACAAGGTGAGTGTGAGGTGGTGAGAGTGAAGCAAGGCGGGAGCAATTAAGGGTATAATCCCTTTGTAAACTACTTCTTGTTTTGAAGTACTAAAGCCATTGAGTGGCTGCTTTCCTGTGGACGTAGCCCACATTGGGTGAACCACGTATATCGTGTGTACTCTCTCTCTCTCTCTACTCTATAATTTCGTGTATATAAATCTGTCTCTCTCCATTAAGTAATCTACTCAATTATCTATTTAGCTACGTCTTATTTCCTAACAGGGGCGAGAAGAAATTTCAGGCCCATGGAAAACAAGGATCAAAATGAAGCTAAAGGGAAGAGCAATGTTCAAAACTCTTCCCAAGGCAACACCAACACCAACACCAACAAGTCCAAGGAGAAAGGAGCTTACAAAGGTAAAAATAAGCTCTCTCCCAAAGAATTAGAGGCATTTCGTAAAGACCATAAATGCTTTAAGTGTGGGGAGTAAGGACATGGTCATCGTTCTTGCCCCAAAAAAATGTACTCAACAATAGTCCTAGAGCTTCCATGGTTGAAGCTCCAAAAGAGGATACTCATTGCAAAGGCTCCTCACTCTCTTATGCTTGGGAAAAAGTAAGGGAGCATGATGCCTTCATCTTGTTTGACACTGGCTCTACTCACAACTTCATATCAACGAAGTTGGGCATTCAAGCTTTCGAGATGGGAGATACTGTAACTGCTGATGGAGCTTTCAAGGGACAGCAAGTCTCTGTTACTCCCTTGATTGGAAAGTTGAGGCTTCATGTCCAAAGCTACATCGACAAAGAATATTTTTTTATCTCTCCTCTCCAACATCAGGATGTTATCCTAGGGGAACCATGGTTCAACCGCATAGCTGCCAACATGAAGTTCCCTGAAAGGGAATCTATTTCACCTGTAGGGAAAACAGCATGTACATAGATGCTAATGAGTCGAGGAACACCATATCCCAAGTAAATACGCTTGCTTTTGATGAGTCAATGAAAAGCTCTATTTTTGCATATATGACTTTTGTTAGAGAATCTCTAGACGATTCTAATGTTTTGACAAGTAGCAATAAAGGAATTAAGAGGAATTAGAGTTTTCTAATTTTCTAAACGGATTCCAAGATGTTTTCTTTGATGACATCCCTAGGGACCTACCTCCAAAACGAGGGAATGATGACCATGCAATAGAGCTTCTACTAGGAAGCTCACCGCCTAATAAACCTCCTTATTGAGTTTCACAAGCTCAACAAGAGGAGATCATGAGGCAAGTGCATGAATTGGTGGAAAAAGGGATGGTGAGGCTTAGCTCCTCTACATTCTGTTCACTAGTACTTTTAGTGCAAAAGAAAGATGGCACATATCACATGTGTGTCGACTATAGAGCACTAAATAAAATCACTATAAAAAAAGAATTTTCCTCGCACAGGTAGAAGGTCTATTTGATAAGTTACAAGTTTTGGCCTGGCAAATGCTCCAGCCGCATTCAAACTCACGATGGACAAAAATCTTCATGCCACTCCAATTCTCTTGAGGAGTACAAGTGACACCTCCAAGGAATCTTTCCAGTTGTGAGAGAGAGTAAGCTTTTCATTAATCGAAAGAAAAGTGATTTTTTTTTTCTACAAGAGATTCAATATTTAGGTCACATTATCTCTCAAGATGGTATCCATATGGATCCATCAAAGTTGGAGGTAATAAAATCATGGCTTAATCTAAGGAGTCTACATGAGCTAAGAAGCTATATTGGTATGTGCGCATACTATAGACGCTTCATAGCAAAATTCTTTTAAATAGCAAGACCATTGCATGACTTAACAAAGAAGAACATTAAGTATTCATGGACTGCTGAAGAACAAAATGCTTTTGACAAGCTCAAAGAGAAGCTTACCTCCCAACCAGTCCTTATGCTTCCGGATCTCTCAAAGCAATTTGAGGTCCAATGTGATGCTTGTGATGATTGCATTGGAGCAGTTTTGCTTCAAGAAGGGCATTCCATAGCATATGAGAGCCGAAGGTTCAATGTCGATGAACGGGTCTTGGGCATATACAAAAAAGAGCTTTTAGCTATTCTACATGCCCTAGACACATGGAAGCACTATCGCTTGGGGGATCCATTCCTACAAATGGATCACAAAGCCTCAAGAAATTCATGACGCAAATTAAGCTCTCCGGCATACAAATGAGGTGGGAAAATTTTCTTTCGCAATTTAAATTTCATATTGCTCACACGGCTGGCAAGAACAATCAAGTGGTCGATGCATTTTCACAATGGCCAAGGGTAAATGTGGTGTCTATAGCAACTCACAATGATCTATCTTTTATGATAGATGAGTATGCTATTGACCAAAACTTTAAGTAGGTCATTACAGCCTTTGCATTAGGGAAGAAAAAAAGAACCATTCACTTTGAAGGATGGTTATCTTCCAAACGGCAATAGGCTATATGTTACTCACTAATACAATAAGAAAGTGTTACTTATTGTATTGTGTTACTCACCAATACAATAAGAAAGTCATGTATGAATCCCATGCTTCTCCTTATGTGGGGCAAAGAGGGATTCCATAATCTACTCTTTAAGGAGTTGAAATGTATTTCTGCTGGTCTACCATGAAAAGTAAACATACAAGAGTATGTTTCAAAATGCGTAGTATACCAAAAATTAAAATTTGATTGAAGGAATAAACTTGGATTTTTTCAATCGATAGGCTTAGCAAGAAAACACACTCTATACTTGTCAAAAAGACTATTAAGGCACATCAAATGGCAACCCTCTTTAGATCTCAAATTTTCAAGTATCATGGCTTTACAACATCCATAGTGTCGGACAAAGATCCTAGAATGATCAGTAATTTCTAGAAGGGTCTCGTTGAGAATCTAGGAAGTAGATTAAATTTCTCTTTTGGCCTATCATCCACAAACGGATGACCAAAGTGAAACAATTAATCTAATGATTCTTGAATCGACTATATCATGGAAGTAGATCAACGTTCTCAATGAGAGAAGTACCTCCATCTTATAGAGTATGCGTACAATGACATTGTACATACTTCTATGGGGAAAGCACCTTTCGAGGTTGAAGAGGGAAGATCCAAAAGTCCCTTACTACTTAAAGTATATGGGAAGATCTTCACTGCTGATGAATATAGCCGAGACTTACAAGAATCTTTTCCAAAGATTAAAAGGTTATATTCATCTCACAGCAAAGGCAAAAAGGGATGCTGCTAATAAGCACAGAAGATCCTTAACCTTTAAGAAAAATGATTGGGTCTTGCTAAAGTTTCTCAAGGCTCATCTAAGGCATACTACGGGCAAGAATCCTACGAGCCACCAAGAGTATTATGCTAAACTAGCAAAAAGATATTATGGTCCTTTCTTTTAAAATTATTAAGCAAATCAATGAGATGGCTTATTAGTTAAAGTTGCCCAGCCATCGGCTCATTCACAATGCTAACCATGTGAACCTACTCAAGCCTTACAAAGGAGAGCCACCAAAAGAACCAATAATGGAGGACCCTCTAGAGATTGAAGATCAAGAAGAGGTGTTGCAGCTCGAATCGATTCTTCGACACGAAAACAAGGTACTAAGAAACAGTAAGATTATCCAAACATATCTTGTTAAGTTTAAGAATTATCCTTTTAAAGATGCTAGATGGATGCAAGGAACCTAGCTTATGGATTTGGTAATGTCATAAAATATAATATCTAGCTTTACCAAATGATTTTCTCATATTAAATTGATCACTTAATATAGGAAGATAAAAGGGGAACAAGAGTTAGGATATAGACATGTGCTTCTAGACCTATCTCAATAGGGGACCAAAAGGAGAAATGGTTATATCTCAATAGGGGTTCAAAAGGAGATGGTCTACCAAAGAGCAATGTGCAGTAAGTGCTTCTAGATTTATCTCAGCAAGGGACCAAGAGGAGAGATGGTTAAATCTCAATAATATGGGTCCAAAAGAAGGTAGTCTATCAAAGAGCAACGTGCATCTAATGGAGCTTAAAAAAGACCTTAGGGTTAGCTTCATTAAAGACCTCCAAAAGTTGGTGTTAAAAAGTCCTTTGACCTTAAGCAAGCTAGGGCTGACCTTGAGGTGGGAATCCCACCCAACCATGAGGTGTTTGTCGGCTAGCTAACTAAACTGCTTAAAGTGTTTGTGGGAACCTTTCCCAAATGTTAGCGGGTCGTCGCGACGGATGTCTACAACATAGCTTTTTGTAATAACATAATGTCAATATGCAAGGAAGCGACTCGGGATGGGGCATGGAGACTTAATGAGAGTATTAATCTCACCAAAGTGAACTCAGAGGGCTACTCATTCTACGACAAAAGCAAATCAACCACTTCCTAGTTAGAAAATCAGTATGCATCCAATCTCACCGCTCTAGGTCATCACACCTTTTCGGCATCCAAACGAATTCAGAATGCAACGAAACTTAAGGAGAAGTGTTACAACACCCAGGGGCACAATCTTACCAAGTTTTGCAACCATCTGGGAAGGTACATAAATCATGATCCATCACAAAAAATGTGCAAAAAACTGACATAACTACTCGGAAAGGTCCCCCTTTAGTATAAAAACACTTATCCATGGTCAAAACATAAAAAAACAACCATTTTAACCTTCAAATCAATGCATTTAATTCACAAGCAATGCGTCGCGAACCACAACAAAATTGAGAATGGTTATACTTAGATTGTAGAGCAAGAGACAAGGAACACAATGTGCTATTCGAAAATGAATTCTGATTACCAGTCCAGGAGAAAAGAGGATTACAATTTGTAGCAGCAAGAGGCTCTCACACCGAACATTCAAAAAACTTCTTCAAGCTAATGACGTCTCATTTTTCTAAAACTAAGGGTTTTGACTTAAAGGCTAAGGGAGCTTTCCCACGGCCATTTGGCCACTTACAAGAGGTATAGACTCAGAGAGGCTGAGACGGCATGCCAATATATATTACAATTACAAATCTTCATGGGCTGAATTACACCGCTTCGTGCAAAAAATGAGCGAGTATTATAGGGTTTAGTGTACATTTGTCAGTCCGTGGTGTTCACCAAACATTCCCCCCTTCCTATTCATTGCACGTCCTCTTGCAATCTGTCTCTGAGTGTAGTCTACTGTCTTTTCTTAAGCGTTGCAGTGAGGTGCCTGAACTTCTATGCTCTTGCCTCAATCTCTACTTTGGTGGCCATCTCTCTAAAAGGGTTGTTGCTGAGAGTACTTTGATATGCTATATGGCGTGCTGGCAGATCTTTTGTCATGGGATTGAATATGGAGGAGTCCACTTCGAAGAAGCCGGTCATGAATGCCTCCTTGAAAGTCTGCATGTAGTGAGAGGGCAGGAACATGACTCTTGCATACAATCCCATGATGACATTCTTGCTTGGGATTTCTATCTCCATATTCCAGCAAAGCCCTCTTGTGCCTTCCACAAAACCTGCTAGGGATGCTCTGTTGCCTCTATATCATTGAACGTTGTTGTGCAGGTGATTAACATCTTGGCAATTTTCACAATCATCTGGCATGAGATATCTAGGATCTCCTTTATCATAATAATGACCCCTTTGAGAGTCTGAACCATGTACTTCTCAGACGGTGGGTTGTTATTGATTGGCTTTGTGATAACTGGGTAGTTCAGCACCACCGGCCTTTGCTTTGAGTAAGAGTAAAAGCTATCCCAGGATCGCCATCTATTAACGGGACAGTAAGTTGGGTCGATCTTGAGATGCTGTGGAGCGTTCTTGTAGTAGGTTTCATCAGTTGGTCTTTGCTCAAACCACTTCTTTTTCCAGAGGGGTTGATTGTCAATGATGGTTTGAATCTGAATTGTAGTGACACGAACATCCCTGTAATCCCCTCGGCTGTTGGGTTCAAGTTTTGAAAGCATTTTTTGCTACCATAATCTAGCCTCCCGTCGCATCAGTGGTGGCAGGGCGATCATCTCATGCCCGAGATTTTTTACCACTTTAACTGGAGTGAGCATAAGGAGGGCAGTCGATTCTAGCACTTTTAATTCATAATGGAGATATGCTTTGTGCGAGGGATCCTTGACTTTTGAGATCCAACACTAAATTTCGTTCTTGGCCGAATCCAAAATGGATGTTGTGGCACTGGATTTGCAGATTCCTGTGTTGCTTTCCAGTGCTTGTAGTTGGCACATCTGTTTGGTGAGCTTCGAATGTGGAGTGCTCTAACCCTTCTTCTTGCTCAAAGTCTACCGGGGCTGTTTGGTGAGGCTTTGCTTGATTGGTCCTTAGAGTCTCCAAGTCCCCCCATGCCTTAGCCAACTTCTTCCTCAGTTCTTCAATTTCCTCGTCTTTGGCTCGTTGCAGGACCTTGTGTCCTGCTGTCATGATTTGTCTATCATACTTTTCCTGAGCCAAGGTCTCTTTTAGATCTTTAACCTCTTGGTTCAGGGACGTTGATCTTGCAGTCAACAGTTGAGGAGGTGGGAGTCTCTTGTATGGCTAAGAGCTAAGTCAGAGTCCTGCTGACCACAATGTATGCTCCTTGCAGCTTTTCATTATGTTCCCTTTCTTTGGTTAGTTCCTCTTTGAGGCGTTGCTGCTCGACTTGCAGTGTGGAGTTTGCCTCGTTAAATTGTTGCACCTTCTTAACACTCGGTCATAAAAAATTACAATAGACCATGAGGTGTAGTTTTGATTGCCACAAAAAAACCCAATAATAGCCCAAAAGCGCAAAAAATGAGCATTTAAGCTCGCAAGATTTTTCAAAAAAATTATGGCTAAAAAATCTTAAAATTTCTATGTCATGCTTCATTTAACAATGAAGGATCTTGAAACAATGGAGAATTGACGAATTTACAATCACATGTTTAACGCAAAAAAGTTACATTCCCATAATCACATCAATTTTTGACCAATTAATAAAACATAAATTTTGTGATTTCACTATTGTGATGAAAAATGCAAATAAAACACACGCTTATAATTTACAAACTCCAAATTTTGCATCTAATATTTTAAAAAGTTAAGTTACAACATTATCTCTACTTTTGCAACAAAGCCTCATAAACAAAACTAAAAACTAAAATTATGAAGCAAGTTTGAAAGCATATTTCTTCTCTTTGTCATCCACAATTTGTTTTTCTTTCCCTTCTAGAAGACAATATAAGATATTGTGTGAGGTATTTTCTCTGACATTAACAAGATAACCTACCACTTTGAAAATGCTTTTCTCATTGTTGGGACCTTTATCATCAATGGCATAAAGAAATAAGAGGTTCAATAGTTGTTTGATTGTGCCTGGAAACACTTACTCGAATTGACCAAGCATGACCTTCAGGATTCTTGTGTCGTGCATGCTCCCAAAGGATTTGAATATCATGAGTGGATGCTTTTTTTTGTTTATGAGATGTAGCAAGCATACCTCTAGGGGGAACAATGACTCTCTGTAAAGGTATTTTCTCTGACATCAACAAGATAACCTACCACTTTGAAAACGCTTTCCTCATTGTTGGGACCTTTATCATCAACGACATAAATAAATAAGAGGTTCAATAATTATTTGATTGTGCCCAAAAACACTTACTCGAATTGATCAAGCATGACCTTCAGGATTCTTGTGTCGTGCATGCTCCCAAAGCATTTGAACATCATGAGTTGATGTTTTTTTTTGTTTATGAGAGGTAGCAAGCATACCTCTAGGGGGAACAATGACTCTCTGTAAAGGTACCATTGGTAAAGTCTCGTCAATACCTTGAGCTTGTTCTAGAATTGATGAGCAGCTAATGAATATCATCGAGGAGCACCACTTTCAAAAGTGAAAGGAGGTGGAAGTAGTTGTCTTCTAGAATCTACTCCATCTATGGACACATGCATCCTAAGTGCTTGAAAGTGAGGACTGATGGGAGCAAGTTTACTACGTGAGGGAGTCAGTGAACTTGTACGACCTAAACCAATTATAGCAGATGAAGATTGATTAGCGAGATTAGATTGTTGACCTCTTCTTTGCTTCTTAAAAATATGAGCATTACCAAAAGGAGAAGGCTTTACAAAGAAGAAGCTGCAAATATAAAAAAAAGAACCATAAATTCTTGCTATCAAGCATGGCAAATCCAAAATATATACTTAAAAACAACAAGACGGATATAAAATTTGCAAAAAAAAAAACCAAAGAAGATTAAAAAATACCTCATATTTTAAGGCTTTCTTAAGTAGAAAATTAAGAATTTATGTGTATTTAAACCAAAAAATCAAAGTATGTCTTTAGTTATGGCACAATAGATCTTTTATATGTTAACAAAATGATACCAAAAGCAAGTGTATTATGTTGGTTCCATCTCTCTTGCTCTAGTGTCTCAACAACAATAGGTGCTACAATAGTACTCATACTATCTCTTTGCGGAGTGGCTAGAGCAACCCTCAACGGTTCAATCTCCAAGCCAACCACATAGTCTCACAAATTTCTTACAACAAGTACTTGTATGACCAAGGAAGACCAAAGAGAGTAGTTTATACCATCCATCCTATTCTCATTGAAAAGTACATCAAGAATAGAAGAATCACACTTGCTTTCTTGTTGTGTCCGTATGCATATAACAATAAATCCGCACTATGTGTACAAAGATCTACACAACCAATGTATCAAACAACCACTGGAAGCTTTCTCTGCACAAGATTGCCAAAACATAGCTCTCTTTGTATCTACAATCCATCATGCATGTGTAATTCTAACCTCCACACCAATGCATGTTTTCTGTAAGATACACAGGAAGTTTTTTTGTATGGTTGAAAACTATCTTTTGCTGTGATGCTCAAAAAAAAAATTGAGGGCATAAGCAGCTCTGAAAGGGGGGTAAAACCCTCGGACACCTCCTCGAGAATTTCTCGGAATGTTGACTATGTTTATCCAAGTTCTGGACCTGGGAATTGGCTTTAAACTTCGCACACGTACGCGAAAATGCAAAAACGATTTGCAGACAACCATGCAAAGTACACACGTGAAGATAAAGCAAACTCACACAGAGAACAAGGAGATGGAGAACATGAAGATGGAAAAGACATACCTAGAAACGACCTCTGGAGAGAGCAAACCTTCTCGTTGTGTTTTGGGAAACAAGATTGCAACAAAGTTGTATTCTAGAATAAACCTATGCTACAAACTTGTATTCCAGAATACACTTGTGCTACAAACTTGTATTCCAGAATACACTTGTACTTCAAACTTGTATTCCAGAATATACTTGTGCTACAAACTTGTATTCCAGAACACACATGGGTTACAAACTTGTATTCTAGGATACACTTGTGTTACAATTTTGTATTTTAAAATACAAAATTGTTACAATCTTGTGTTCTAAACTAGAGAAGTGCTAAAACTTGTATTCCAAAATACAAGATTGAAGTTCTCTTTTCTTCTAGAATTGAAAAAACTTGAATTCTAAAATACTTGTATACAACAAATGAAAAAAAATCTTCATACTCGTGTATTCTACAATACAAGTGTATTGCAAATTTGTATTCAATTGATGTTCATTGATACAAAGCAGTTTGAGAAGACGCAAATACAAGTAAGTACTACTTGAGGTGATCAAGGTGACTAAGAACAAAAAAACAAAAAATTAACGAACTACATAAAAATAAATTAAACTTGGAGGATATGAAAATTCTTGTTTATGGTCTCACTTTGAAGAAGTTTGGTCATCTTTGTCAACAAACCATAAAATTTTTGATGGAAAATTTTAAGGATTGTAATTGAAAGCCTTGAGTCTTCAATTGTAAGCTTTCGAGGATGTAATTGTATTTTTAGTGGAATGTTATGTAATTTTTAAAGGAATATTTGCACTTTTTTGTCTTACAAAACTTTCTATATTGACTTTAGTTCAAAAAATTGAAGTCTTTTTGACAATGTTCACTGTTATTTTTTTAAGTTGCTCCAAAAATTGATGTTTTTTAAGTTTTTTGAGAACTTTTGGCCAAATTCAAGGTGAGGTGTATTTTTCGCGATTTAGGTGTACTTTTTGATGACCAAGTGTTCCTTGTAATAGTAGGCTGCATTTTCCCGTTCTCTTTGCGACTCAGATTGGGCTTGTAGCTATGCCTTCTCCAATTCTTCTACTCTTTGTTTTAGCTGCAAGGTGTTTTCAGCTGCCCTAGACACCTCTCTTTTAGTATCTTCCAGTTCAAGCCTGCGCAGGTCATAAAGAGCCCTTTGGCATTGAAACTAGAGCTTGATCTGCTCTAAGTGAGCATCAATGTCAAATGACTTGACCATCTCTGCTTCTTCCTCCATTATAGCTTGTGTTCTTGGTTTGTGGTGGCTTTGTTGACCTTGATCTGATGTTGCCTCATTAGTCAATTTTTCTTTCAGTTTCAAATATTCTATAGGTGCTGAAGTTATGGTAGGCTTTGGTTGTGTTGCCTTTGTTTCTTGATATGTCTTTTGTTCCAATTGCATCTTCTCCGCTCCTTGCTCTGGGAGGTCTTCAACTTTTTCTTTCTCTTTTATTGCAGTCTCTGAAGGTACCTCAGTGTCCTTGGGAGAATCAAACTCTTGACCCTGTTGGTCAAGTGTGTCTTGTTCTTCCTTCCCTTGTGAGTTATCTTCCTCTTTTCTACTTTGAGTGGATTTGTCAGATGATTCTAGATCATCGACGCGTGGTTTATTTGCTTCTTCTTTTTCCCTTAGCTCCATCTTTTGCTTGACCTCGTTATGGATCCGTTGCCGCATGGCGTTGGCAATCTCTCGTTTTTCCTTGGCTTCCTATCTTTTCTGCTTCTTGATCCGTTCCAGAGCCGTTGTCTGTCTGTGTAGCAATGGAATGTTTCTTCTTCTTCTTCTTCTTTTTCATCATCAGCTTCTGTTCCTTGGGTTCTTTTTTATTCGTGCTTCTGTTGGCAGATCCTTTCCCTCAACACTTGCGCTTCTTCCATTGTCTTCCTGGCATGAGTAATTGGGATGATTTCTACCACGCGGGCAGTTTTCTTCCTCAATCTTGTATATCCCAGAGAGTATTGGCTGTCATGCTCCTCGTTTGAAGATTGGTACTCCGAAGGAGTGTCTCTTTGTTGGGACCCAGCTTCCTAGCTACTCCGAGCATCCGATTCTGTCTTTTCGCTGTCAGAGTCCCTTATGGTTGCGCTTTACCTTGTTTGCTTAGCTTCTGGTTTTGGCCTGGTGGAAGGTTCGGCCAGAGGTCTTACTGCTCTTTTAGACTTGCGAATCAGATCTATTTGCGCCTCTGTGGATGGTAGATCATCGATCTTCCCTAATGCTTGGTAGGCGATCCGCGTCAGCATTGGTCCCTCATTCATGTAGGCCTTGCTTTTTTGGCTCCCCTTTAGGTTTTCTTCGACAATGTTGTCAAGGAGGTAATTTTTGAAGTCGCAGCAACTGACCACTCTTCTCTCTGCCAAGCCTATTACCATTACTATTGCCATGTGCAACACCGGTTCTGTATATCTGGGTGGCTTCTGCACTTTGAAGTGTTGTGATATAAGGCGCAACGGCAATTCAATTTCTGAGTAGATCAAATCCTGATATGTCAACTTGTGGCCTCTCTGCTTAAGGAAAGCTTTGTCGTTGTCTATTGCCTTTGTCTTTTGCAATAGATTGTGCGTCCCTTGCTACAAGTGGAGGGCTTCATTGATTATTCTTGCTGTGATCTTAACCTTGACTACTACCCCATCTTTGTCAGTCAGAGTGGCTTCCTCATTATACTGAATTGAACTTATGAGCTCATGAGCTCGTCCGAAGTCGGTTCCCCAGGGAGGTAATCGTAGGAAGCTGTCTAACTGTAGGCATATGTCCCCTGCTTGCACTTCTGGCTTTTGGTGCAGTGTCCACATTTCCCATGGGAAGATAGTGGCCTTCACTATTTCTCCATCTACGGCTTGAAACCTTCCAATGAAGATGTTAGCCGGTATTGCTTCGAGTACCTGTTCGGTAATATGAGCCTTCTCATTTGAGGAGATATCTGTTATCTTGTAAGGTGCAACATTCAACTCCCTTTGTGCTTTCCTTAGAGGCATCCTGCGGTCAATTTTAGCATTGAAAATAGGTTGTAGCCATTGATCATAATTGTCAAAAAGTTGCAAACTTAACCATAAAATGAAAAATGAGCATAACTTTGTCAAAACTACCCCAAATTTGACCAAATTTCACCAGTGCATCTAGGATTACTATAGGCACAAGGATATAGTGTAACATATGAATTCTGGCAAAAAGAAACATGGATTGCGATCCATGTTGGGAGGAATTTTGAAATTCCAACTAGGGGAAGATGTTCCTGGGCATATGGAGATGCCACTATGCAATTTTCTCTGGATTTAGGGTTTGAGGTATGGATATCGATCCATGTTGGACAACATTTTGAAATTCTGATGATACCATCTGGTAGGGTTCATCAAGATGGTGCCTTGGTCCAAATTTTTTGGGATTTGGATCAATGGTTTGACACTTGGCTAATTTTTGAAAATCTTTTGCAGACTTAAAGAATTTTGGCATTTTGAAGTGGATTTTGGAATTCAAATGGCTTAAAACTTCATGGCTTGACTTTCTTCAACATATTGGACCAAATGGCATGGGTTTTTCTTTGATTAGGCAAATTGGTACATGGATCACGATCCATGTTTAGATGAATTTTGATACAGTTTCTTTGCACATATGTTCCTATAGATCTTCCTAGTACATTTTTTTTTAGATTTGAACATGTTTTTCCTTAGTTTGCCCCATTTTCTAGTTTATGGCCATGTTTTTTCCGTCTTGACCATATCTTTTTCTTGGAACCATTTTGGGCACATGCTTTGCCTGATATCTGCCATTGCTTCGATCCCCAATGATTTGGGCCTGTAGTTCACAGCTTTGCCTGGCTTCCTATCAAAATCCATTAGAATTTGAATCCATTTGAGGAGACAAATTGATTTCGGCAAATTTCACCATTTTGCAAGTAATCTTTTGCTTGGTTTTTGTAACAATTAATGGCATAGAAATTTGTGTGTAGCGGAAAATAGCATGAACATAGTGAGCATTTCATTAGAATAGATTCCTAATGAGTATAACAAGAGTGCTTGGGTGGCGAGAGCAACAAAAAGCATAACACCTAGTTAGATAAGCATGAACAATACTTCAAAAGAAAGATAAATTAAGCTATTGACAATAGCTGAGTACTGGATTTACATGGAGCCGGTCCCCCCTCCAAAAGGCTTCGTGTTATAGATTTCCCCCATCAAAAGAGGCATTTTACAATACAATTCTTTGTGTTCCTTCAATAACTAGCTCGTGCAATGAAGATGGAAGCTTCAAGCACTAAGCAAAACACTTATAAAACATAACATCAATTCCATCATGGTCTCAGACCCAAGACCTCACACATCTTCGAAGATGGTGAGAGCTAGCGGGGTATGAGAGTAGATTGAGAGGAATAAGGAGTAGTCTTACAAGAAAGATGTACATCTCCTCATGTAATGGAAAAGGCTTATGAACTTTGAGAGTAGCGGAATTAGGAAATTAAATAAAGCACTTTTGTGAGATTACTTTGTGAGCATAGAAGGTGAACTTAATTGATGGTAGCAACATAAACATGGTACTTAGTTAACTTGGCATGAACAATACTTTTGCAAGAGAGAGAGAGAGAGAGTTTAGAGAACATGACAATAGTTGAGGACCGGATTCATATAGAGCCGTTCCCCCCTCCAATAGGCATTTGTATTATAGTTTCTCCCATCAACAGAGACTTGGTACAATACAATCTTTGTGTTCCTTGTGACCTAGGTGATGCAATGAAGATGGAAAGCTTCATGCATCACAAACATAACATAAACTTTGTAGAAAGCAGTAACTATCCCAAGCCTCAGTCCCAAGGCCTCAAACACCTTCGAAGGTGGAGAGAGCTAGCGGGGAATGAGGATAGGGAAGAGGAAGAAGAAATATTCCATAGGAGAAAGAAATGGTTCCTCACTTATCATCACTCCTCTTGATAGCATACATAATAGTATAGTAATGAAGATGGAGAAGATGGCAAGCTTAAGAATTGAAGCATGGCTCTTGGTTGGATTTGCATTCCATAGCCAAGAGTGTTGGTGTAGGCTCTCACTTCTCACAAGCTTGGAGAAGGAGGTGGAGTTCTTCAACTTTCACCAAGTGAGAATGAATCCACAAAATGAGTGTGTGTGTGTGTGTGTGTGTGTGTGTGTGTGTGTGTGTGTGTGTGTGTGTGTGTGTGTGGTGTATATCCCCCCAACACCCCCCTTGCTTGCTTGGGGTGAGTTGTAGCTTTTACACATGTTTCAAGCTCATTGGACCCCTCACCCCCTAGCCAATCACATGCAGCATGCATTCAAGTACATAGGTAGTCTTTGGACAAGTGTCCTCCTTATCCCTGAGAGAGAGAGAGAGAGTTTGAAAATATCTAGATATTTGTTGGATGGAACTAGAAGCTCATTGGACCCCTATTTATCCCAACCAATAGCATTCAAGCACACCATGTGGTTAAGCATAGGGAGAGTCTGACATGTGTCCCATGTGCCCTTTGAGAAAAGGGGTGCCCTTTGGGTGAGTGGAAGGTTAAGTCAAAGATTCCCCTAACTTTGGGAGTTTCATGCATAGGAAGCTTCTCAAGAACCTTCCTGATTAAGTTTGTAGGGTCTCTCTTTGACTCAAGCACCTTACCCCCCATGCATGGGAAGCTTCTCAAGCACCTCGTCATTGAGTTTGTAGGGTCTCTTTTTGACTCAAGCACCTTACCCCCCATGCATGGGAGCACCTTTCTCATTAAGTATGACAAGTACCTCAATTACCTTAGTCATCAAGCACGTCAAGCACCTTAGTCATCAAGCACGACAAGCACCTCAAGCTTAGGTCAGGTTCCCACCTCAAGCTCAACCCTAGATTGCCTAAGATCAAAGGACTTTTAACACTAACCATTGGAGGTTTTTAATGAAGCTAACCCTTAGGTCTTTTAAGCTCCATTAGATGCACGTTGCTCTTTGATAGACTACCTCCTTTTGGACCCCTGTTGAGATGTAACCATCTCTCCTTTTGGTCCCCTTTTGAGGTAAGTTTAGAAGCATGTATTGCACATTGCTCTTTGATAGACCATCTGCTTTTGAACCCCTATTGAGATACAACCATCTCTCCTTTTAGTCCCCTGTTGAGATAGGCCTAGAAGCACATGTCTCTATTCTAACTCTTGATCCCATTTATTCTCCCACATTAAATGATCAGTTTAATATGAGAAAATCATTTGTTAAAGTTAGATATTAGAGTTTATGACATTACCTCTCTCTTGAAATCATAGTCGTCCTCGACTATGAGGTAAAAGAGATAAAGCCATAGTCATTAATCAATTTGTCTTAGCGGGTAGAGGATCCCTTTTTACCCTACGACATCATTCCAAGATGGATGACTAATCCAGTTTTGGTGCTTGGGAGACATAGCTACCACAAGTATGTCTACTCTTTAGTCCATTTCATCCTCCCAAGTAGAGTGACAAATTCTACATGGTGTTTGAGAGACGTCGTCATCACAAACATGATTCTTAGTATGCATACTACTTAAATTTGTGCAAATAAAAAGAGAACTAGTCTTATAAGACAAAAACATTTTTCATTTAAAATGCATTTTCATACGCTTACTCTAGTGAAGCATTGTAAGCATTTACAAGGTTCATATTATCCTTAAGCTAAGTTCCTTGCGTTCATTTAGCATCTTTAAAAGGATAATTCTTTAACTTAATAAGATATTGTCAGATAATCTTACCGTTTCTTAAGACCTTGTCTTCATGTTATAGGATGGACTCAGATTGAAGTACTTCTTCTTGATCTTTGATTTTTGGAGGGTCTGCAACTATTGCTTCTTTTGGTGGCGCTCCTTTGTAAGGCTTATGTAGGCTCTCATGGAAAACATTGTGCAGCATGAGCCAATGGTTGGGCAACTTTAATTGATAAGCCATCTCATTGATTGGCTTAAGAATTTAAAAAGGACCATAGTATCTTTTTGCTAGTTTAGCATAATACTCTTGATGGCCCGAAGGATTCTTGCCCGTAGTATGCCTTAGATGAGCCTTGAGAAACTTTAGCAAGACCCAACCATTTTTCTTAAAGGCTAAGGCTCTTCTATGCTTATAAGCAGTAGCCTTTTTACCTTTGCTTTGAGATGGATATAACCTCTTTAATCTTTGGAAAAGATTCTTGTGAGTCTCGGCTATATTCATCAGCAATGAAGATCTTCCCATGTACTTTAAGTAGTAAGGGGCTTTTGGATATTCCCTCTTTAATCTCGAAAGGTGCTTTCCCCATAGAAGTATGTACAATGTCTTTGTACGCATACTCCGTAAGAGGTAAGTACTTCTCTCATTGAGAATGTTGATTCACTTCCATGACATAGGATTTTAGTAGATCAAGAATAGTTAGATTAGTTATTTCACTTTGGTCATCCATTTGTGGATGATAAACGGAAAGAGAAATTTAATCTACTTCCTAGATCTCAAAGAGACCCTTCTAGAAATTAATGGTCATTCTAGGATCTTTGTCCGACACTAGGATGTTGGAAAGCCATGATAGTTGAAAATTTGAGATCTAAGGAGGGTTGCCATTTGATGTGCCTTAATTTCCTTTTTGACAGGCATAGAGTGTGTTTTCTTGCTAAGCCTGTCGACTGAAACAATCCAAGTTGCTTCCCTTGATCAAATTTCAACTTTTGGTATACCACGCATTTTAAAACATACTCTTGTATGTTTATTTTTCATGGTAGACCAACTGAAATACATTTCTAGTCCTTGAAGAGTAGATTATGGATTCCCTTTTTGCCCCGCATAAGGAGAAGTATAGGATTCATACATGACTTTCTTATTGTATGGGTGAGTAACACATAGCCTATTGCCGTTTGGAAGATAACCATCCTTCAAGGTGAATGGTTTTTTTTTTCTTCCCTATTGCAAAGGCTGTGATTACGTATTTAAAGTCTTGGTCAGTAGCAAACTCATCTATCATAAAGATAGATCATTGTGAGTAGCTATAGACACCACATTTACCCTCGGTCGTTGTGAAAGTGCATCGACCACTTGATTGTGCTTGCTAGCAATGTGAGCAATATAATATTTAAGTTGCAAAAGAAAATTTTCCCACCTTATTTGTTTGTCGGAGAGCTTGGTTTGCGTCATGAAGTTCTTGAGGATTTGTGATCCATTCATAGGATAAATGGAGTCCCCAAGAGATAGTGTTTCCACGTTCTAGGACATATAGAACAACTAGTAGCTCTTTTTCATATTTCCCCAATACTCGCTTATCAAAGTTGAGTCTTTGACTCTCATATGCTATGGAATACCCTTCTTGAAGCAAAATAGCTCCAAGGCAATCACTACAAGCATCACATTGGACCTCAAATGGCTTTGAGAGATCTAGTAGTGTGAGCATAAATTGAGAGATAAGCTTCTCAAAAGCTTCTTGCACCTTTGCAGTCCATAATTACTCAACGTTCTTTTTCATTAAGTCATATAATGGGCCTACTATTAGCGAGAATTTTTCTATAGAGCATCTATAGTATGCACACATGCCTATAAAGCTTTGTACCTCCTGTAGATTCTTTGGATTAGCCCATCCTTTTATTACCTCTAACTTTGTTGGATCCATACGAGTGCCATCTTTAGAGATAATGTGACCTAAATATTGAATCTCTTATAGGAAAAATTCAATTTTCTTTTGATTAATGAAAAGCTTATTCTCTCTCACAACTTGAAAGATTACCTGGTGGTGTTGCTTGTACTCCTCAAGAGAATTTGAGTGGCCTGAAGAGTTTTATCCATCATGATTTTGAATGCGTCTAGAGCATTTGTCAGGCCAAAACTTGTAAATTATCAAATCGATCTTCTACCTCATGATCTCCTCTTGTTGAGCTTGTGAAACTCAATAAGAAGGCTTCTTAGGTAGTCAGCTTCCTGGTAGGAGCTCAATTCATGGTCATCATCCCTCATTTTAGAGGAAGCTCACTAGGGATGTCATCAATGAAAACATCTTGGGGATCCATTTAGGAAATTAGACAACTCTAATTCCTCTTGATTCCCTTTATTGCAAGGATATGGTGTTCCCCGACTCATTAGCATCTATGTACATGCTCTCTTCCCTGCAGGTGAAGTAGATTCTTCTTTCAGGGAACTTCATGTTGAAAGCCATGTGGTTAAACCATGGTGCTCCAACGATAACATTCTCATGTTTGAGAGGGGAAATGAAGAAATCCTTTTTGTCCACATAGCTTTGGACATGAAGCCTTAATTTTCCAATTAAGGAAGTAATTGAGACGTCTTGTCCCTTGATAGCTCCATTGGCTTTCAATGCATCTCCCATCTCGTGGGCTTGTACGTCTAGCTTAGTGGTCAAATCCGTGGATATGAAGTTGTGAGTTGAATGAGGGTCAAACAAAATAAAGGCATCATGCTCTTGCATCTTTCCCCAAGTATAGGAAAGGAGAAATCCTTGACAATGAGCATCCTCTTTTGGAGCTTCAAACATAGGAGGCTCTAGGAGTCTCATTGCGGGCAATTCTCTTAGGGCAAGGATGATAACCATGGCCTTGCTCCCCACACTTAAAACATTTGTGGTCCTTACAAAAAGCTTCTAGCTCTTTAGGAGAGAGTTTATACTTACCTTTGTAAACTCCCTTCTCCTTGGACCGATTGTTGTTGTTGGAATAGCCTTGGTAAGAATTTTGGACATTGGTTTTCCCCTTGGCATCACTTTTCTCTTTATTTTCCATGGGTTTGACATTCCGTCTAGCCCGTTGTTGAAAATTGATGCACAAAGCAACCATGGTGTGGTGGATTACTTTGGTGATAGAAACAGGCCGTTGAGAGTTGACATACTCGGCCATCTCTTTGGGTAATCCCGCACAGAATTGTTACTTTTGCTCGACAAATTCTATCTTTTGAAAGATAGTAGCCTTGAGATGTAAATCCCAAAACTTGTCCACATGTTTGTGGATAGACTCTTGAGAAAGAAGCTTCTAACACGCCATTCGGTAAGCACTTTGTCATTTGCATCATTGCTTCATGATGGAAACGTATAGAGTTTTCCATATCTTTGGGACTTCATCGTTGCCACGAAGGCTAGCCCACCATTGACGAGACAATTTTTGGAAGTGCATAGCTACATGGCATAGCTTGGAGGACTCCATGAAGCCCTCGTTTCCAAAGGCCGCATCAAATGGTTGGATGAAGGACAATACATTGTCGGTAACACCAAAGGTGCCATCATAGGTAAGGAAAGAGATACTCTTTCCTCCCTCTTTGACCTTCTTGAGCTTTTGGGACCTTCGCCATGTAGGGTAAGATTTGTGATGTCCTCACCTCTTGTATTCTCTAGGAGAATAACCATAGCTTTCATCGGTAGAGGAGGAAGGTGAAGAAGAAGGAGAAGAGGGTGACCTCTTTCTTGCACTTTTCTTTCTTTGTTTCCTCTCTTCCTTTTTGAAGTGACGAGGAGAAGGACTATGGGTTAACCATTTCCTCTTGGGAGGAGTTGGCGATCGTTTAGTCTGTCGTCTTCGTGGAGCCACATCTTCGGAGGAACTTAGGGATTCATTACTTTCTTGATCTTTGGATTCCTCCTCTCGTATGGGAGAGAGTCTTCTTTTGGGGCTCTCATTAAGAGGCCTCCTAAGCTCTCTCTTGTGCGCGTCTGTCGCACGTGTCAATGCAAGGGACTTGCCGATACACTGTGTGCGAGCCACAAATGGCTGTAAGCACACAACCAGACTAATCTAGCAAGCTCAAGAGAGCAAGGGTCCGTCACTCACCGCGCTAGCTTGCCTTTGTGAAGGATTCCTTTCCGCGAAGAAGAAGGAGCTACCGCCGTGCCATGCTCAACCGCCTCGCCGCCACCGTGCCATCGTCGCAATGCTCGACCGCACACTCTCTCTCTCTCTCTCTCTCTCTCTCTCACACACACACACACACACACACACACACACACACACACACACACACACATACACACACACATAAGGAGATGAAGAAGAAGAAGATGGAGATGGAGCAAGAGCACTCTTCAATTGCACAAATGAGAGAATGAATGATTTTTAGGTTTAGGTGACTTTTATATTGGACCGACAAGCCTGATACCTGACTCTACCAAATAAATAATACGGCGTCTATCGTATGTGATAGGAATGTGCATGAGGGTTAACATGCCCCCTTTCTGATGTAGATTCTTCCCTCGGAAGCTATTGAGTTGAAGCTCGTTCATCGAGGTGGAAGAGTCTTTGAGATGAGTGTCCTTAGCCTTTTCCAGTCACTGCAAAATCAGACAAAATTGGCACAATGATTGATTCTTATATACAATTAAAAAGCATATGCAGTTGTAGGTAGACAATTTGATTGGTAACAGAATTTTAAACCATTCGTTAGCAATAAACATTAAATTGCAATATATCAAATGCATAAACAACTATAAAGATAAAAAACTAAACAAATCTAGGGTCGCTAATTTAACGGTTGAAAGGCACTAGAGATCAACTATTAATACCATGGGCAAGCTTCTCAATTTTCTCTGGTCAATTAAGTTGTTTAATCACGAGAGCCAAGTATTTCATGTCCGAGGGCTGACTAGAGGCTATACCTAGAAGACCTTGTAGTTAAGCTACGATAAAAGGAATTGCTCATGAAATCATCACCTGACTTATTTCCTTTTCTTTGACCCCCCAAAGTCTTTTCACAGTGATTCCGTTTTGATGTGTGTGCTTATTTTGTATGCCTTGGGTTTTTTGCTTTTCAAGGAAAAGCGCCCACATTGGTAACCTCTAGGGCTCTAGTACCATAGGCAATACATGTGAGTGGAGTACCAAATCAAGCTGAGATTTCTCTTTTAGCTTAAGATTTTACATTATGGAACTTTGATTTTTTTGTTTGTTTGTTCGTTTCTAGCATTTTAATTTTGTAACTTTGGGGGGTCATATAACACTGTTACCCTCCCCAAGCTCATCACATTAGTAAACTCCCTTTATAATACTTAAGCTAAAGGTCAATACGGACTAAGCCTACTAGAAATTCCTAGTACATTTCACACAATGCTGCCTAAATCTGATTAAGAACCTAAGTAACCATTGATTATTAGGAAGGCATTCCCCATGGTATTAAGAGAAAATCTATAGCGCCTAGCTTGGTCAAACTAGCTTAGTTGGATTGCTTGATGTTTAAACCTAAACAAGTGATTATGACAAAAAACTACATTGAATTTAATGTTTGATACTAAGAAAATGCGCTAAAGATTATGCTATGAATCACAATTAAAGCAGACAAACATGGATGCAAAAAAGATAAGAGGCAATGTTAATGGATAAGAAACACCTATTTGTGTTGATGATCGCGCTTGATTTGAAGAGTGACCGAGAGAAAGATCCCATGAAGGTCCAAATCCTAACAACAGCAACACGTTCTGTACACACTAGGAAACACA
Organism: Adiantum capillus-veneris; assembly: GCF_014529385.1. NCBI lineage: Eukaryota > Viridiplantae > Streptophyta > Polypodiopsida > Polypodiales > Pteridaceae > Adiantum > Adiantum capillus-veneris. The sequence continues at coordinate 50,011,576 of NC_140960.1, forward strand.
AAGAATACCTCTAGGAGGCACTTTAGTGGGAAGAAAGAACTTTGCTAATCACTAAACTTTAAAACAGAAACACTCCTATCGTACTAATCCTACCTACCCTCCATCACTCGAGTGATGAGAATCAAAGGTGTTTGATGACATAAGTTTCTGTTTCAGTGTACCGGATGTGAATGTGTAGGTCTGGGTCAATGTTTTGACTTTTATTGTGCATACTCGTTTGCTAATTGCTCTTGCTCTTTACTATTTTTGTTTTTTGTGAGTATAAGGCTTTATATATACATTCCCTAAGATTGGTGATTGAGAGGTCAGAGAAAGAAGGGTAAGAGGGAAATAATTCAATATGCTGACGTGAATGAAGACTTCCCCCCTTCCTTGGGTAAGTCATACTGTTTAAAATGTGATCGTCACCCTTTGAAACCAATTGTTCCAGTTGATAATAGGTGAGGATTTTTGCAATTAGTTTTATATTACCTTAGGTGCCTCGTCGAGTTGCAAGGGTGGTAAGGTACTCTCTCAGGATCGAACTTGAAGTGGTCCATGAGGTGATTCTTGAACACTGAGAGGTATGGATTCCTTTGTAGATTCATGGAGGTCCACTATTGTAGGTGGAGGCTATGGAGAAGCTTTTACCTCTATGGATGCATTACATGAGGGGATAGAAGCTTCATGGGACTCCCCCCTTCCTGAGCTAGGTGGAACAAATCGTTCTTTCTTCAGTACCCAAACTAGCTCTGGAGTGGGTGTGTAGCATTCTGTGATTTTTTTCTTTCCGCAATTGTCAATTCGTTTTGGAGCTACAGGATTGGTCTCACATGGGTCAAGTGACAAGTAAGAGCACAATTTACGTTTTGGTACCCAGATTTGATCATTTCCTTCATAGTAGCCTTGGGCTTCCAATAGTTTTCTAGGAATCCATCGTAACATTTTCTTACTTTTCTTGGAGCGAGTGGTACGTTTCTTACAAGGCTTCTGTTTTTTAGCATCAGTCATGGTCGCTAAAGAAGATTTAGGGACCCACTTGTATGTTTTCTTTGTTATATTGGGATGGGTCTTGTGTGTCTCAAGATTTATATCAACTACATCAGTTGAAGCTCTAGAGAGTTGGGCTATGGGGACATATGGTTCAATCTCTTGGACATGCAATGTTTTGGTTTTTATTTCCTTAAGAGGTAATATCTCAGGAACTATGACTTAAGTGGTAGAGCTTAGAGTTGGTTTCTGCGTTGTGACACCCCCTGTCCCCCAATCAATAATGCATTTGGTGGCTATTATCTACGTGCGTCCTAAGTTTATATTACCCTCCATAGTTCCCACACGCATGACCAAAAAGTCTTGAGCTACAACCCCATTGTCATAATTGACAAAAGTGTGCCAGATTCCATAAACCGCAGTTTTTTTCTTGTTGACACCCTTGACTTGGATAATACTTTCAGATAGAGGCGGCTTCCCTAACTGACACCACACCCCTTTTGATAACAGATTATATTTAGCACCCGTGTTCAATAAGGCATTATATAGCACTTTTGATAGATGTTGTTTAGCTCAATAGGGTATCGTAGAGGTGTGTCAGAGTCCAACCAATCTTGTCGGCTTCAATGTGGAATGCATGTGTAACTCCAAGGTTAGCCTCTCGTTGGTGTCTTATGCGTTGTTGTCGCTCCTTAGCCTCAGCTTTTTGAGCTTGTATCTTCTTCAATTCTATTTGTGTCTTGGCTGCCTTTTTTTTATGGATGGCACGTAGCTCCTCTTGGCTTAAAGGATCATAGTATCTTTTAAATTTGCATCCAGCGAGGAATCCAATGGTTTCAACTCCATCAAGAGTCTCCACACGAATGGTTCCTTGCGGGGTGATCTCACATAATCTATATGGTCCTTTTCCCGCATATTTCAATTTTTTCTTTTCCTTACGCACTCCATACATAAGAACTTTATCACCAACATTGATATCTTTGTTCTTTAGATGACGGTCAAACCATTTCTTCCTCCTATCTTTCTCCACAAGTGCATTTTGCACAGCTAATTGCCTCTCTTCATCTAGCCTTTCAAGGATATAAGATCGCTCAACTAAGGAGTTACCATCCCAACCTTGTTGAGAAGCTACTCGAAGACTAGGAACGACAAACTCCCATGGCATAACTGCTTCTTGGCCATAGACCATCTTAAACGGTGTGCAGTTAATGGCAACTTTGTACGCAGTACGATAAGCCCATAAACCTGAAGTCAGCTTTAAATCCCAATCTGTGCGATGAGCTTCCACCATTTTGGTCAAGATAGAGATTAAGGTCTTGTTGGTGCTCTCAGCTTGGCCATTTGCTTGTGGATAATAAGGTGTGGACTTATGGTGAGCTATCATAAAGTTGGTAGTGAGTTCTTTTATTACTCCATTTATAAAATGAGTACCATTGTCACTCACAATCTCAAAGGGACAACCAAATCTTGTAATAATATTCTCAAAGAGAAACTTGGCAGTTGACCTCGCATCAGCCTTACGTGTTGCCCTGGCTTCCGTCCACTTTGTCACATAGTCAGTGGCAACGATAATATATCGAGATTGAGTGCTACAAGCTACCGGACTAATTGGGCCTACAAAGTCCAAACCCCATTTTTCAATTGGTTGAGTCACTTTAACAGGATGTAAGGGCATCCTATCCTTTCGTTGCGTGATCTTGTAACGTTGGCATTCATCACATCCTTTTGCAAAAAGTGATGCATTTTTGAATAAGGTAGGCCACCAATAGCCTGATTGCAACACCTTTCTAGCTGTTAGTTCCCCTAAGAAATATCCTCCGGCTATACCCATGTGGGCTTCTTGCAGTATGTATAAATACTCATCCTCACGGGCACAACTTCTAAGAATATCATCCTTCCCTAGCCTGTAGAGAGTTCCTGCAATGAGAGAGTAAGGTTCACATTCTTTTAACAGTTTTTGAGCTATGTCCTTACGAAGCTCTTTGGGTGGAAAACTATTAACTAGAAAGTTCACAATCTTCTCACTCCATTCAAGTATGGTTTCGACTAGGAATAGAGAAGTATCGGGCAACTCATAATCGACTCCAATAGGGGCTTCACCATTGGGTATGCGAGACAAATGATCCACCATGACATGTCTTTTACCAGGTCTCACCACAACGGTAAAATCAAACTCAAGGAGAATTAACAACCATCGTGTAATTCTTCCCGTGGAACAAAGTTTATTTACTAGATACAACAAGGCTTGATGATCAACATAGAAAACAAACTTGTTGGCCAGAAGGTAGTAGCGAAATTTCTTCATTGCATAAATCATACCTAAAACTTCTCGCTCTTTAGTGGTGTAGTTTCTCTCGGCATCATTCAATTGACAACTTGCAAAGCTAATGGGATAGTCCAGTTTATGTTCTCCTGGTTGGGCTAGAACACACCCAATAGCAAAGTTCGATACATCAATATGCACATGGAAAATTACATTCCAATCAGGCACTCATAGAATAGGAGCGCTAGTCAAGGTATTTTTCTATGACTCATAAGCATGGTCACACTCCGTGGTCCAGTGGAACTCAATAAGAAGCTTGTACAAAGGACGAGCTATCTCGACAAAGTTTAAAATAAACCATCGATAATAACCAACATGGCCCATGAACCTTTGAACTCCTTTATAGTTTGTAGGTGGTGGCAATTCAGCAATGGCTTTAATTTTGCTCTCATCTGTGGAAATCCCATTTTTGGACACTATATGTCCTAAAATGACTCCATGTTTAACCCAAAATTGGCATTTGAAAGGGTTTAAGGAGATGTGATACAATCTGCACTTCTCAAACACTTTACGAAAGCATGATAGATGTTCTTTCCAAGAGGAATAAACACAAAGGTCATCTAAGAAAGCTTCACAAAACTCCCTCAAATATTCTCTAAAAGCAGTGTTTATTAATCTTTGAAAGGTAGCAGGGGCATTGGTTAAACCAAAAGCCATAACACAAAATGCGAACTCTCCAAATTCGGTTATAAAGGCTATTTTAGCTTGGTCCTCCAGCGCAATTGTGATTTGATTGTAGCCAAAGTACCCATCTAAAAGCTATAAGCTTCCTTCCCTGCAACTCTTTCAAGCACATGTTCTGAATATGGCAAGGGGTAATGGTCCCTCCTAGTGGCGGCATTGACCTTCTTGAGATCCACGCACACTTTGAGTTTCCCATTATTTTTCGGCACAATCACTATTGAAGACACCCATTCTGAGTGCTCAATAGGGTATATGAATCCGCATTTCACAAGCTTTTCAATCTCTTCTTGAACGATTTTTGCATATTTAGGATTCATTGGGTAGGGTCGTTGTTGAACTGGTTTAGCCATGCTATTTATGGGGATTGTGTGTTGCACCACGGAAGGTGGAACACCTTTCATATCATGATATGTCCAGGCAAATATATCCCTGGATTCCTTGAGAAGTTATTTAAGTACACACTCCTTAGTCTCTGTCAGATCTTGAACAATGAAAATAGGTTTGGACTCTTCTCCTGGGTCTGCTAACTCTATTTCCTTAACTATCGCTGGATCGTCATAGACTCCATTGCTCCCATCGATAGGTTTTCTTTGAGCCTTTGTATACACAACCTTACATTCCTCTGTGGTATAGGATTTAAAATGTTTAGGTGCAAGCTGTAAGTCTGTGGGGTCCTGTTGTTTAGTGGCCTGTGATTTCACTTCCGATTCCTTTTGTTGTTGAGCTAACTCTTGATTTTGCCGTCTCCTTACGTACGACTAAACTTTGTCTTCTCTATAGCCTCTAGTTGTGCGATGTCAATGGGTTGTAAACTACATCACATAACGCTTTGAAGGTATTCACCCCAGTTATCTACCACCTTCCGATGAGCATCACATGTCCCTATATAATTAAGCCATTCCACGATAGATTTCTTTTAATTTATTCTAGCATGCACATTTGCTCGATATTGTCGCCTCTTATATCTCTTACTCTTCTTGTCTAATTTTTGATTACGGACGATCTTTAGTGAAGAGTCACTAGATGAATCGCTACTTGTGTCTTCTGCTCCCTTGGATAGATTGTCATCTACGGTACCATTGGGCCCTGAATGGTTTGCCCCCACTGTTGGTGGATACGCCGCGACGGACGTAAGCACAGCGAGAACTCACCTAACAAGATTTGTCAGCTCACGACGAAGCTCGACCCGCAGGCGCGTGGAAGCAAGCATAGGATGTCAATCTATACTCGACTGACTCTTGACTAATTCCTACAGAGGTCTCTACCCAATGTCTAAGTTACAGCCTTCAGGAGGGCATAAGAGGAGATTTTCTACAACACTTCCAAGAGCCAAATGCCCATCAACGGTCTCGAAACGCCATAGAACTTGAAGGAGATCCTATTAACACCAATAGGTCGCTCTCCCTAAGGTCTATGAACCAAAATCCCAATCCTAAACACCTGGTGCAAAATCATGTAGGATGTCTGGCCGAAATTTGCAGGTCGTCGTTTCCAAAATCTAAAGTGCCTAATGTGTAGCTCTACTCAATGCGAACGCGTGGATATGCTGAATTGTGAAAACAGATAACGTATGCTCACCGAATCACCAGATGAAGCTCGTAGGTCGAGCTCACAAAACCGGACCGTACGCCCGCAATGTAAGTATTAGCATGTAGCTCTCGTCGGGGGCAACACACTGCACTTCTTCGCACTCGATTTTGACCACCGATGCGCGCGTAGCATCAAGATGAAGCTCTCACTCTCTCTCGTACATAGTACGCTCACTCATAGACAGTACTTTTTAAAAATGACAAAGGTTTTTTCATTAAGGTCAAAAAGTGGTATAAATACCTTACAATCTCAAACCCTAATGTTCCAATTTAACCATCTACTCAATCTAAATGTCAAAACTGGGATACAATCTGGAAACTTTTGTAAGCCCCAATATTTACAAAGGTGAAGTTTTCTCAATAAATGAATAATTACAAAAAATAATAATCCACCGAGCAGTCATTTTCTGTAGGGTGTGTCCAGCCGCTAACAATCCCCCCCTCCTTGTTCATGTCGTCCCCGACATGGCTGTTGAGATGCTTCTTTAGCGTAGGCTTTCTCTCATCTTGAGAAGTGACTCATATCTCGCATGTTGAGCTAGTAGCGTTGGGCCGAATATATCTGTGCTGATTGTGAAGAAGGCGGTGTAGAAGGCTTCTTCAAAGGCCTAGAGGTGATAAGATGGCAAAAACATTATCCTTTGATACAATGCATGTATCACCTCGTGAGAAGGCTGACCAGACAAATCGTATGCACATCTGTATGTATCTTGAAAAAAGAAGATATTGTCTGTCGCCTGGCCTAGTTTGAATGTCTCGAAGACTGCCAAAAGTGTTTTGCATATCTTTCTCATCATGATGCAAGATAGTTCAGGCGAGCCAGTGAACAATTCGATGGCACCCGTTAGGGTTTTCACCATGTATTGCTCACTTATTCTCTTGCCTGCCTTCGAACCTGGCAGCTTCAAGTAATTTAGCCAAGTGGGTTGGCTTCTCTGCAACAACTCATGGGCTTTCCATGTCCTCATCCTTGGTAGGGGGTAGAAACTAAGGTTATCTCTGATCACTTTGGGTGCCTCTACTAGATGGATTAGATATTGAGGATACTTTGTCAACCATGCCTTTCTCCACCTGGGCTGAAAGTCTACTATCAGCTTGACCCCTTCAGGTTTGGAGATGTCTGCTTTGTACATTGGCACTGTTGGCTCCTCTCTGATCCGCTTGTTGATCGTGGCAGCTTCATATTTCAGCAAAGGATATGGGAGAGAGGGCTGTAGCCATTCACGCTGAAGGTTACTGGCATCTACCTTCTGAATAGTCATTGATTTAAACACCCTCTGCTCCCATTCCAAGGCTTCTTTGGCCGTGTCTCTAACTGCCGCTTCTATGGCCTTTGGCAACTTCTCTTCTTCTTCTTGTGTGAGATCTTGTGGCTCTTGTGAGGGTCCTACAAGGATTTCCTCTTGCATGGTGGTGTCCACGGGATCTGACACATTCTCTAGGTCGATCCCCTCCATGGCTGCCGGCCCGGTGCTAAACTGCTGCTCTTCTATTTGCTGCTGGCCTCTCAGCTCTTCTATAGTCTTTTGAAGTGTCTTCTTTTCTTCTTCCGCTTGCTCTCCCATATTCACAAGGAGGTCGTTCAGATCGGCATTTATCTTTTCCGCCTCCTCAAGCTTTCTCTTGATGGCTTCTAGCTCATTTTGCATGGCCTTGTGCTCTTCTTCCAGTCAGTTCTGCATTACCATAGAGCCCTCAGCTAACATCAGCCTTTGTAGTTTCTCTAATGTCAACTCCTTTTGGAGCTCCTTCATTTGTTCTTCATATAAATCAGTCTCTGAAGTTGTGTGAGTCGAGCTAGTAGCTCTAACTCTGGCAAGAGACGCTCGTAGCCTTTGGATGGTTTGATCTTTGACTTTAATCTGATCTTACCTCATCCTGGCTTGCTTCATGCTCTATCTCTACCTTCTCTTTGGCATTCCTCAGGGCTTCCACCTCCTTGGATTCTTCAACAAGTTGCAGGGTTAGGTTATCCCTTTCCCTCTCTACATCTGTCAATGACTTGCTGATTTTCCTGTATTCTTCTTCAGCTCTTTGAAGTCTTTGGTCTGCTACCTGATTTTCTCGTTCCATCTCCTGGAATCTTTGTAATGCCGTGTCCAGACTAGCTTGCAGCTCTGTTTGTTTCTCTATATGCTCTTGGCTTTGTTTTTGTAGTGTGTCGACTTCAGATTTGATAAGAACTTCATTGGCTTTGAGATTGTCAATCTCACTTTCCGTTGCCAATGATTTTGTCCTGAGCCCGGTTAGCTTGTGCATCACCACATCCCAGTCATTGGTAGGTGGCTGTAGGTCCATTGTATCAGTGGCCATCTCTTTCAGCTCTACTAACCGCAGGCTCTGCATCGGTTCCTTGGGCCTTGTGCTTGCCAGCTCAAATGCCACAGTGGCTGCCTCTTCTCTTGAGTAACCCGCAGCTAGTAGATCAAGAAATGTGCTAAACTTTGTTTCCTCTGGCTCTGGCTGCTCATCTTTGGGCTTAGCTTCTTCTTTCTGCTCTTCCCCTTTGGTCTTCTCTTGCTTTGAGTCTTCTTGATCATCAGATGTGTCCAGCTCCTCCTTTTGTTGGGTTTGTGGAGGGCTAAGAGGAGGTGGTGATGGCGGTGGGCTAGATTCCCTGCTTGATGGTGGAGTTGGTGGCTTTTTCTTGAAATCCCTGTCCACCTTGGTTTTTCTCTCAAGTTTCTTTGCCTTCCTGCTCTTTTAGCAGTTGCCGTTGTACTTCGTCCACTTCTTCTTCTGTGAAAGGGACATTTGGGATATTTTCTGTTGTAGCATCCAAGATCTCGAAGTTTTTAATGTAGTCTTCAAACCTATCTCTGTGCACCCTTCAGGATGATCCGGACATGGCTTCTAGTGAGGGCTTCCACAACTTGCTCAAATCTCCTTTCAGTGCTCTCTCGGCTCTGAAGCTTTCCATTAATCTTTCTAGGCGTGCCGCTTTCTGTGACTTGGTCTCTTTGATCGGCACTTGTAAACTCTCTTTCTTTCCTTTCTTCGGCTCTGGCGGCTCTTCTAGCACGGTCTCTAGCCGGTGCTTCAACCTTGTGGCTACTCTGGGTGCCTTGGGCGGTTCTTCTTCTTTATCTTCTTTGAGCTTTAGCCAGTCATTCTGTGATGGAGGGTCAGGCCAATTTCCCTTGGCATGTAGTGCTCCATAGACCACTTTCGTTATCAGCTCACCCGGCACAATGTAGGTGGGATTTTTGTTGCCCATCTTCACCAGGTTGTCATGGATATAAGCATCATAATTTATCACCTTTGGCTTGCTCTTCTGCATTTCCCAGGTGAAGGTGGTAGCAATGGCTATAGGCGGCATTCTGTACTTCTGCGGCCACTTTGTACACATGTGGAAGTACTGGTTGGTAGAGCTGGCTCATGATAGCCACTTTAGGGTTTGCAATGTCTTCAAAGGTGTAGTTGTTTTTCTTTTCTGAGTACACCTTGACTTCATCTCTTCTCTTGGTCACACTATCTCCTTTGTTGGAGATGTCTAGTGCAACTGCCACCATTCTCTGTATGATTACAATCATAGTATCTGGCTTGCCCTGCAGATCAGTGACTCTGGCCACTCCATCTTATTTGATAGTAGTTACAAACTCCCATACTCTTTTGATGTCGATCCCCGCTGGAAGAGCTTCAAAGTAGTTATGGAGAACTATCTTCTCTAGGTAATCTCCCATCTTGCTTCGGACAAACTCATTGAGCTCCAGAGGTATCATGGGTAGCTCTATTGCATTTCCTTCAGTATCTTTGAATACGCCTTTGTAGATCTTCAAATCATTGGACTCTAACAAATCATCCTAAATCCATGTGCTGGTTGGCTTCAGGGTTCCTTCTGGGATGACAAACGGCTCCACTTTTTCTAAATAGTCTTTTATTGTCATTCTCTTCTTCTTTGCTGGTGATTTTGTAGCTGCCATAGATCCTGTTGCACTCAATAGTCCGAAGTTAGAGTTTTTTCCATATAGCTGAGAAATTGAGTTCTAACTATCCAAATGACTTGCAAAATGAAAATAAAACTTGAAAGGAACTAGGGAAACTGTGCATGTGCTCACAGTGGCTTTTTGGCTAAAATTTATCATTTAGACATCCTACGTGTAGGATGTCTATTTTATCAGTTTTTGGTGAAACATGGCATGCTGGTGGTCCTTGACCTGTTGAACATGGCTATATGATTGGAATTGGGTTTGGGCATCAAAAAGTGCATTTTTGGGCAGATCCAGGCTTTAGGCTCACTATTTGGGTAGGATGCCCTCGACAGGTGGAAAATGATATTCAAATATGAGCTTCTTGCACCATGGTAATGGCTCCCATGAGGTCATTTCTTGCACAGTAAGTCAAAATAATGCTGGAGACATCCTACGCGTAGGATGTCTTTTTCATCAAAATTACTTGAGATTTGTTCTGTGGATAGCCCTTGGCATGTGGAACATGGCTCTGCTCTTGGATTTTGGGTTGGACAAGAATTGATGTTGGTAAGAGCATATGTAGTGTTTTTGGGCTCAAAAATTGCATCTTGGAGGTGTTGGGGGCCAAATATGATGGGAATGGCTTGAAACTTGATATATGAGCTCATGAAGGGGTAATAAAGAGATCTGGAGTTGAAAAATACCATATGGGGGCCAAAAATGTCATTTAGACATCCTATGCGTAGGATGTCTATTTCATCATTTTTTCATCTGACCACACAGATAGCTTGGCAATGTGCTCATGAATGTGTTTGTGCAAGTTTCATGTGATTTGGACAAGTTTTGGTAGGTCTATGGCCCATTATTGCCTCTATGCCCTGACTTTGCATTTTTTTCATGCATATGAGGTCAATTTTTGTCCAAATGTGATGAAACTTGGTGGCTAGCTTGTACAGGCTATTCAGAAGCAGTGTGTGATGAGAGATGTTAGGTTTGGTGCCCAGATTTGGCCTTGAGACATCCTACGCGTAGGATGTCTCCTGATGAAATTTTTGTTGGAGGTGCTAGTGGTGCCTGCCCTGAGCCCCCTGAGTCCCTTTTAAGAATTATTTCAACAAAAAAGTCAAATTGATAGAAAGAAACTCCCTGTGTGGATTTTAGAGCCTCCGAGCCGTTTTCTAACTTTTGGAGTGCTTTTCGGCGATGAAATTTCTCGATGTTGGTCTCCATAGCTTCACGGTGCCTTGGGGATCCTTGCCATATGGTTTTTGTCGACTTTGGCTTCACCGGAGCTCCATTTGGCAATTTGTCACTCTAGAAGCGCCTGTGGTTGCGTTTTCATGTCTTCGATGACTTGTGGTGGTCTACCACCATAGGACTTGGTTGTTGATGGTCTAGGAAAGCCGCTCGTGAAGTTTGGTGGCAAACAAACATGCGGTTTGGCCGCGAGAGCTATTTGACGCTTTGTGTGTCTGATGTCGTTTCTGAAGTTTAGTGCCGCTTTGGGTCACGGTATGGCCATGTGGGCTATATAAACTTGTCGAGCATGTCGAGATGCTCCTACCTGTGAGTTTTGGTAGCATTTGGGCGCCTTTCTGCCGATTTCCCATTTGGTGGCCTCTTGCGGGGCTCTAGGAATTAGGGTTTTTCCCGATGGTTTTCTATTGCCTTTGGTCATCCAAAAGTGGTCTCCTATGCTAGGGTAAGCTGCCGATGAAGTCTCATTGCTTTTGGGTTAGCCATTAGGTGGTCACTTCTACCTATAGGTCTCTACAGCTCGCTTTCTGTGTGAACCCTACGCTAGTTTTCACGACAAAACAACAAACACGCACGAAAAGCTCAAGGTGGTGAGCCTACCTCTCATGTCTGGAGCCTGTCGGGTAGTCGTGCGCATCGTAGAAGCTGCTGGAAGTCCCATTCGCTCTAGGTGGCAGGAGCTCTCTCTCAAAAGTCAATAGTAGAAATGAGCTTAAAATGAAGTGAAAATTTCTTATAATGGGGGTCCCCGAACCACTTTCCATGAAATTTGACATTTGCTCCCAACTTCTTGCGAGATGCGGTTTAGGCTCAAAAATTTCCTCATTTGGACTCCATTTGCCCAGTTTCCGAGAAATTTGACGTTTTGGTCAAAATTTGGCCAAAACACGCTTTCCGCTCCATTCACATAATTGCACCCCCATCGTACCATAGGTTGTCCTATAGTCACTGATCATCTCCATATATTTTTTTTCATTACAACCGTTTTTCACCTGCTTTTTGTATTTTTGAAGTTTTTCTGCCGAAAATTAGTAAAATTAAAAGGAAAATAGAAAATCAAACCCAAAAAATCCTCAAAAATCATAATAAATCAGAAACATCACCGCAAAACACTATATACAATCTCATGCAATTTTTATGGCCGGATTTTTCTGTTTTACCAATATTTTCCCCAAAAAAATGGCTATTTTTACCTATATACACACACACACCTAGGGGCTTGATTTGGCATTTGGCCCCATATACTTGTAGATTCATGCTGTATAAGGGCATATGTACTTGGGTTAGTCCAGAAAATTTCACAATCAAACAAAAACCCTTTAAAATAGTCGAAAAACATGCCCTTTTTTGCTCTTTCTACCATTGGGTCTGCATTTGAGAATGTCTCCCCCCCTCCTAGCCGGAGTCCTCCTAGATGACAAGGTATCGCCTCGGTGTATGTGCCGTGCATGGGTTAAAAAATTGTGCTAATGCTTGGCCGTGTAATGTGGCCCTACGTGATGCATACTCGGTCAATGCATGGAAAAATTAATGTTGTGCCAGAGGAGGGTATAAGCAATATGCTTATTGGCATTCGCCGTTGAGGTTTCCTGTTTTTTGTTGATTTGGTCGGCAGATTTTCTTTGCAAGTAAAATTTGTAACTCCACCTCCCTCTGTTTGATCGTCTTTCGTGCAAAAGTCGCTTGATTTGCCGCTACTGTCAAAATGGCCATGGTTGTCTCCTTGGAGGTAATTGTCGTGGCGGGATTGGCCATAGACTTTGTCTCTTTTGCTTTCCATTTGTAACTTTGCTTTGGAGGTTTTTGAAGTTTTTTTGCTACTTCCGCGGTTGTCATTGTTTTGCTGCTGATTTGCACCCACATAGATCAGTTTGTCAGTTTCATATGTTGTGTTTGCCTGCATGCCGATGTTGCTTGTACTGAAGGGAGTTCCTGTTGCTTCGGTTTTGGGATCCAAATGCGAGTCGCACTTAAGTTGTTGCTGAGCATTTTCTTTGGGATCCATATCTGTTTTATTCCCTTGGTTTTTGGTTGAAATTTTTTCTCCTTTTGACTCATGCTATTGTATTGTGGTTTGTCTGCCATGTCACCTCTATCCTTCCGCACCCATTCTTGTTTTTCTCGTGTTGCTAGCCTTGAGCTTGGCACTGTGGTCTGTTTGGTTGGATGTTTGTAGTGAACATGGTTGGCAGTTCCCTGTTTGTTCGCCTTGTGAATCGTGTTGCTCTTTAGTGGCACCCATCCTTTTGGCTCTTTCGCCCTTGATTGTGTTGCTCCCAGCTGGTTCTTCTGGGGTTGCTGAGGAAAGGCTACCACCTGTTGTGCTTGTGCATGCCGAATTTTGACTGCATCTACATTCCAATCTATCTGTACATTATACTCTTTTTGCCAAGGTTGTCCCAACAACATGGGGTGTTGTGTGCTCTCATCCTCAACCACATAAAACTTGTGTGGGTAAATATATTGATGTACTTGTACATGCAATATAATCCAGCCCAATGTTTTCAGCGAATGTGATGTACTACTTTCCAGCACTTGTGGAGTAGGATGTAGTTGACCTGTGGACTTGAGCTGTTTGTATAATCTGTAAGAGATTAGATTTGCTTGAGCTCTAGAATCAAGCAATGCCGTCGATTCAACTTGATTGCTACCCACTTTGACTGCAATTATTAGCTCCACTATGTCTTTATCAAAATTCGTTAGTCGAATGGCATTGATTCTCAACGGTGATCCACATTGTTGTTGTTGTTGTAGAAGCCGTCTTTTTGCAATGCGTTCTTTTGCTTCTGCTTGAGCTTCTTCTCGTACCCTTTGCTTCTCCTTCATCCGTTGTTTTTCTTGATGAATTTGTTGAAGCATATCCTGTGTTAGTGGTAAATGATATTTCTTTAATCGACACCCACTAATCCAATTTGGCATTTCTTCACCTGCTAATGTAGCAAGCTTGACAGCTCCACTTTGTGATAAGTCACTAATCACAAAGGGTCCCATCCCTCGATTTTTAAGTTTCTTGGCATGTTGCTTCAAGGTATAAACAAGTACATAATCACCTGTTTTGAACTCTTTCGTGTACACATGCTTGTCAAAAAATTCTTTTTGTCTTCTCTTTTTAGAATAGATCGAAGCTACAGCTCATAAGCGAAGTTCATCTAGCTTTTCAAGATCATTTATTCTTGAAAAGAGCTCATGCCCTGTCCATTCTAAACGTTTCGCTACTCGTAGAGTTGGAATTAAAAACTCTATGGGTAATATAGCATTAAGACCAAACACCATGTTGTATGGTGTCGTTCCTATTGATGTTTTGTATGCTACCCTGTATGCCCATAGTGTTGAGTGTAGCTGCTGATCCCAGTATGTCCTTGACTTTGATACAATTTTAGTCAAAACAATGCATAGTGTTTTATTTGTGGCCTCAACTTGTCCATTTGCGTGTGGATTATATGGAGCAGATTTTCTATGTATGACCATGAATTCCTCTAGCAGATATTCCGTGACTTCATTAAGAAAATGTGTCCCTCGATCACTGACAATTTCTATTGGTAATCCGTATCGTACAAAGACATTCTCATACAAAAATTGTGCAGTGGTTCTTGCGTCTGCTTTTTGTGTTGCCTTGGCTTCCGCCCATTTTGTGAGATAGTCCGTAGCCACAATGATATATTGGGTATGGGTGCAATATGCAGGGGATGAAATAGGCCCCACAAAATCAATGCCCCATTTTGCAAATGCCCTTGCTCCCATCATTGGCCGTAGTGGCATCTCATCTCTCTTTATCGGCACCTTGGTGCGCTGACATGCGTCACAACGCTTTACAAACTCCTCAGCATCCATATGCAATGTAGGCCACCATATTCCTGCGGGGTTAAGACAATTTTTGTCGTCTTATCGCCTGAAAAATGGCCTCCACTTATGCCTCCATGTGCGTGTTCTAGAATTAGTAGGTATTCACTTTCACTTGCATAGATTCTAAGTTGATTGTCCTTTCCTCGCTCATAGATTTGGTTTCCAATTAAATTATAGTCGTGAGCCTCCAGCTCTATAGCCCTTTTTTGTGTTGTTGTTATGTTTTCAGGAAATGTTCTTGTGGTCAAGAAATCAATGATATATTGACTCCATGCAGGTGCAATGTTTACCTGAAACAATGTCGCGTGATCCACTGGTCGTTTGGCACTACATATAGTACAATTGTTAACATAAGCATGTGTGTCAGCATACATAGTTGGCCAATAAAACCCTAATTGTTTCAGTCTTTGGTGTGTTTTCATTGTTGAACAATGAAATGCACAATCTTGGACATGTGCTTCTTCGAGATAACACTCGAATTCCTCCGGACTTATACACAATCGTAGAATTTGGTCCGAGCCTAGGTGATACAGTCGTCCTACAATCAACTGGAAGTTTTTTATTTGTCGAATTGTTTGTTGTTTGGATCTGTCTTCCTTGTTATCAAATCTACCTCCGAAGGAAAGAATGCTAAAAATTTCTTGAGACCATTTGGGTATCATTTCAATATTGAAAAGATACGCATCAGGTATGTCATCATCTACTCCTTCAGGAGCTTCCCCATTTTGCAGTCTTGAAAGATGATCTGCCCGTAGATGAGTTTTACCCTTTTGACTACCACTGTGAAGTCAAACTCTAGCAATATAATAAACCAGTGTAAAATTCTCCCGATATTGCATGGTTTATTTACAAGATACAAAAGAGCTTGATGATCTGTGAAGAACACAAATTTATTTGCGAGCAAATAATACCGAAATTTCTTTACAGCAAAAATCATTCCTAACCCCTCTCTTTCAGTGGTTGTGTAGTTCCAGGTTGAGCCAGAATACTCCCGATTGCATATGCGGAAGCATCAATGTGAACATGGAATATCTTTTCCCAACAATACAGAGGTTGTGCAATGACTGCATACATATATATGAATCTCCGATAATATCCGCAGTGTCCCATGAAGGATTACACTTGTTTCACATTAGTAGGTTTGGGCAAGTCTACTATGACTTTGATTTTGTCTAGGTTAGTGGTTATGCCATTTCTTGAGACAATATGTCCTAAGATGCGGCCTTGCCTAACCATAAAAATGCACTTTTCCGGGTTAAGACAGATTCGATATGTTTTGCACTTCTCAAATACCTTTTGTAAATGGTCAATATGTTCCTCTCGTAGAAGAGAGTGTACACAAAGATCATCCATATATATTTCTAAGAATATTCTCAGGTATTCTTTGAACGAATGCGTCATTAACCTTTGAAAGGTAGCTGGGGCATTAGTTAAGCCAAAAGGCATAACTCTATACACATAGATTCCCCATTCTGTGGCAAACGCTGTTTTGTGTTGATCCTCGATTGCAATTGCCAGTTAGTTATACCCTGAAAACCCATCTAGAAAGGAATAGGCCCGTTTCTCGACCACCCTCTCAAGTACATGTTCTGTGATCGACAAGGGATAATTATCCCTTATGGTGGCTGAATTTACCTTTTTGAGGTTTACACACACTCGCAGCTTTCCGTTCTTTTTGGGGACAACCACAATGGGTGACACCCAATCTGTATGCTCGATTTCATAGATGAATTCGGCATCCATCAACTTGTCAATCTCCTCTTTGATTTGTTTAGCAAATGTGTCATTATATGTATAAGGACACTGTTTGCTAGGTTTGGCATCTGATTTCAAAGGAATTGTATGTTGAATCAACTCCTTTCAGGTCTTTGTAGGACCATGCAAACACATCTTTATACTTCTTGAGAAGTTGTGTTAGCTGTTTTTCTTCTTCAGGATCTAAATCAGTTGCGATATAGACTGACTGAGGCTTTTCACCTGGTTCAGCGAGGTCTATCCGTTTTGCATTTTTCGGCCCATCGTAAGATTCCTGGTTTATTCTTTCCTTGACTGGTGGTGTCATTATGATTTTTCTGTCTTGGATGGTGAATTTCCGATAGTGTGATGGTACATTCATGTTTCCTTTTTCTGACTCCTCCTTACCATCACTTTCTCCCTCAGTAGTCCATACCTCTCGTAATGACCGTTTTAGTTCTTGGTATTTCTTTTTACGCTCCAATTTGGTCCACTCTGGGTCTTTTGCTTTTTCTTGTTTTGATTTTTGAGATTTTTTTAAATTTTGTTTCTGTTCTAGCTTTTCGTACCTGTTTTATTTCCTCTGGCGTTACTTCCCTTCGCACTCTCGAGAATCTTCTTGATATTTGGTCTTTTACACAATCCTCTGCTTTGACAAGCATTAGATAGTGAGTTTTATCTTTTATCCTGGGCATCAAGTCCTCTCTTATTTTGTTTTCTTCTCGTTTTCTCCTATAGCGTTCCTGGCATCTAGGGTGCTGATTGGCAAAATCATAAAACTTGATAATCTCTATTTTCTCCCCACGCTCGCTTGAGCTGTCTGAACACTCATTATCTGCATCGTTATTTACCTCCAGATGCTTAGAGGAGTTATAAAACTCTTCTTGTTCTGGTGGTTCTACAATCTCATCTCCTCCTGGTATAAGGCTTACCATGTAATAGGGTAGCACATCATAGCCATCCTTATCGCAGAATTTTGTCGTTGGGCTATCTGTAATGATACAGACATCCAATGTTGCTAGTATGTGTTCCCATTCTAGAGGTTCCAAGGCATCTTCAGGAAAAGGTTTCGGAATATAATACTTGTCCTCAATCGCTCTTTCTAAGACGCATTCCTCTCTTTTTAATCTCCCACAATGTGAAGCTCCGCACATCCATAGTTCTTTTTGTTGCCCTAACCATGCTGGGAGTTCTGATCCTGCCAATGTAGCTGAATCAAACTCTTCCACTGGTGTCTGGTTCACATCTTTGTAACTATGGTCTTTTAGGTGTATTTTGGTTGTAGTCTTGCCATGTCTGAGGTATATGTGGTCGTAACCCCAATCCTGGACCATCTTTAATTGTCTCATGAATGGTCTTCCCAAGATGATCTCGTAATTGTTCTTTTTGTCGAAATCGACTATTGCAAATGTATGCTCATACTCGATTCCACACGAGGTGACAATTACTTTTTCTAAGAGTCCTAGAGGCTTTTCCATGAACCCATCTACCAATTGCAATTTCATTCTGGTAGCTCTCAAAGCCGATTTTCCCCATTTTTTCCAGATTTTTTTGGTGGCAATAGCGACTCCTGCTCCACTGTCAAGAATAGCTTTGGAAAATAGTCCTTGGAATTCCACTGGTAGCGTGGTGTTTCCATCTTCTCCCTCGCAATACTCTCCAACCTTGTTTAAAGGTACTGGCTTAGTGTTCAATTGAGGCTTGTCCAATTCTCTGATCCCTTCTTGAAGCTTTGAGGTGGAGTCTTTTACTCCAAATTTTTCTAAGCATTTGCCTACGGTGGTCCACATGTTTGGCCTTAGTCTTAGGAGTTCGGCTAATGTGATTGTGCATGCCACAGGGGTGGACAATAACTCAATTAACCCTTGTGAATCCATCACTCTATTAGAAGAAAGTCTTTGGGATGGGATTGCTCTCACCTTAGACTTGGCTTCATACTCCCCTAGGTAAGAGGGTAGAGTTTTTAGTGAGTCTGGTTGGCTGTTCCCCGAACTAATTGATCCCTGGTCTCCACCCCCTTGCGAATGTATATCAAAGTTCATTTGTGATCTTGCCTCAAATTCTTCAATAGGAGGTAAGATCTCATTTTTCTCTGCTCTCGTGCTGTTTATGTGGTAACTCACCCTGTTAGCTTCATTGGCATCACGGATTTTCTTCCACAGATCATACCCATTTCTACCAATGTTTTAGGTTGAAAACCATCACTTGTCTCATCTGTTGTATTTGGCACTATGATAGGCTCTCCCCTAGACTCAGAGGCATTCGTGAGTCTCTCCTTCGTTTCTACTTGTTTCTCTAAAGTTGGTTTGATAGGGGTTGGAGCTGGTACTTCATGCCAACTTGCAGGTTTACCAAGCGGGTTTTCTATCAAGGATTGAGCTATTTCAATCATCTTTCGACACATTTCCAACCTCTGTTTTTCTATTTCAGCATATAGATAAGTCATCCATCTTTGCTCTTGGGTTTGATTGTTTTTGAGTTTGGATTCATATGCTTTTAAAAGTGTGTCTAACTGTTCATTTACCTTTTCTGCCACCAGCACTGATCCTCCTGATCGTGCACTTTTGGGTTCTGCTATTTCCTTGGGTGCTATGGTTGCCGCAGTGTGTGAGCTTAGACTAGCTAGATCCTCTAACCGCTCTAATCTATCCTTTGTGTGTTTTAACTCCTCGGATAGAGCTGCTTGCTCTCGTTCTCTCCTGGCTTTCATACGCGCCTTTCTAGCTTTCCAAGTGTTTCTCTGATTTTTATTTCTGAACTTGGGGCATCGGTTTTTGGCTCTTCAATTATGGGTTCGTTCGTCATTCTTTGAGCTTGGGCTCGTGTCACTGCCTGAATAGGTATTATTGTCTCGTGTCACTTCCAGCATGTTCAAGGTAGTTTTTTCTCCTTTGCTTGGGTTCTCAGGGCAATCAGGAATCAAATGAGTAACTCCGCACTCGGTGCAATATGCGTTGACTCTAATGATTTCATCATGAGGACAATCTCTTAGCCAATGGTCTCCACCACACTTGTAGCAGGGTCCCTTAGGTTGTTGAGGTGCTCCTTGAGCTCCTCTTTGTTGGTATGCATGCCTCTGCCCGCCCATGCCTCCATTGGCTACGAACAACAATGTTTCGTTCATCCAAGCTATATCTTCCTTCTCCTGCTGCCTGTGCAGCTATTGGTGGTCCTGCACTTCCTATCATGCTCCATGGTTCTGGCATTGAGGGTTCTTCCGGTGGATAATAGACAGGATTTGCAGCATATCCATTGGGATCTTCGTAATATGCATGCATAGGCACCAAAGCCTTCTCTTCTGGTTCGGTTACGGTTGGTGTGTATCTTATGCCGACTGGTCGTAATCCTGGTAGGGGTGGTTGTTGCCCCAACACTGGTTGTGGTCTTTCTACACCTACAAGTCCTGGTAGGTTGCCTGCTTGATATCTAGGCATTGGTGGAAGTTGAGGAGATGCTACCTTCGCCTGGGGAGCATAAGGTCGTTCTCTCACATACCCCTTGTTATAATAACATTCCTCCGTCCCATGGTTTGTCCATTTTTTTTCAATAGAACACCACTTTGGGTGTTTAGCCTGAAGTTTGGCATACAAGTTAATCTTTTTTAGCACTTCGTCTACAAGCTGCTCCTGGCTTACATCTACTTCTTCTTTCAGTGTTGTCTTAGCGGACTTGCTTCTACTTTGTTGTGAGGATGAATCGTCGTCAAGATCTTTGAATTCACCCTCTTTGTAGACCGCACAATTATCTACAAAGTAAAGAGCCTCTTTAGTTAACTCATTTAACGTCGTGCTCCTCTTCATATGTAAGTCCTTCTGGAGATCTGCATTCCTTAGTCCTTGGATAATTATAAGCATAAGTCTGGACTGAGTTGGCAGTTCTTCTTCCACATGGTAGAACTTAACATATCCTTTTAGTCGTAGAACTGCCTTTCGCACAGATTCCCCGTCTTTCTGTTTGAATTTATGAACTTGTGAGACTGTATTATGAGCTATCCCCCTTTGTGAGAATTCCTCAATAAACTCGTCAAACACCTCCTCCATAGACTCAAAGTCTCTACGCTCCACAGAGTCAAACCAAGTAGTAGCATCCTCCTCTAGCGTGAGTCCAAACCCTGCAAATTGGGTAGGGAAGTCTAATACCTCTTCGGCTCTAATTACACGTACAAAGGCTGCTACATGATCTCTAGGATCTCTGTTTCCCGTGTATTTCTTGTTTAGCCATTTTTGCACTTGAGAAGGTCTAATTCTACGATGGTCTACAAATCTCATCATTGGATCTCCTCGTCCCAATCTATATACCTCCTCTGGCCTTCGGTAGTGGGTTGGTTCCTCTCCTAGTGGTGCTCCTAAGCCATAATTTCTAACGGTTCTTGCAAGAGATGGTTCATCTCTTCGAACTCGTTCTATGGGTGGTCTTCCAGGCTCTGTTGACCCTTGAGTTTTTGGCTTACTCTCACCCTGATACCCTGAATAGAGTGGTGGTTCTTGTAAATCCCTTAGCCCTCTTGCGGCTTGATAACCATCTTGATTTCCGTCTTGTTCTAATGTTGCACTCTGTCGAAGCCATGCCTGCAATGATGGCTGGGTTGCTGGTTGGTTTTGGTAGTTGAACGTCTGTTGGGTAGAATGTGAGGTCGCGTTGTACTCTTTTGAAAATGGATTTGTCGATTTGCTAGGGGTGTAGGTGGCTCTTGGAATTTCTTCTGGGGCATATGTTGATGCTTCTGGAACTGTTGCCTTTTCTACCTCCTCTGGGAAAATACGTTTGTATTCTCGCCCGTACCTATCAACAAAAACGATATCCTTACCCATAGAAATTTCATAAGAGAATAAGTAAAGAACCTTTGCTTAATTCGTTTGGGTAGGGTTCTTTGCATCGAAAGTAAGAGACTACTCCCTCGCTCTCATGCTTGTAAATCCCCACATTCTCGTTATAGGTTGACACCTTGGTTGTTTTCTTATCATACATAAAAAGCGCTCCAGGTCGATCAATGTTTGGAGGCGGTTCTTGAGTTTCTGAAACCATTTTTTTCTTTTGCCACGTTATCTCCATATCTATTGTAATCCTTAGGGTTACTAACTATCAGATAGTGGTTCCCCTTTTCGTCTCGGAATCTATCTCCATCATCATAGACTCGAATTATCTCTAGTCTCTGAGTCGGTCTTTCTTCAATACAAATACACTTACGTCCTCGCCAGTCAGAATAAACTAGAGCTCCCCTAGAGTTTGTTCCTTCTAAGAAGATCACAGTGAACTTGGAATCATTCAAAGGATTTAGGGGGGTGCTTCCTCCTGGCATTGGTCCGTCATAGGTGAAACCTCCTGGCTATTGACTACCCATCATGAAGAAGGATTTATCGGATGAAGTGTCAGTATCACTACCCTCCTCAATAATCGATGCTAGTGGATCTAGCCTTGCCTGAGTTAAACTCTCCTCGGTGGACACTAAGCTACCCTGATCACCTGCCACCTTTTGGTCTCTAAGAATGTGTCTTCCTGATCTTAAATTCATCAAACTTAGCAATGCAACTTAACACAATCCAACCACTCACCTAGCAAAAGATCAGTTTCTGCACAACTTCTTGCTTTGCCGCTGAATATACCTGTACACAAGCGTTTAATTTCGGTAATCGAATCAAAGCATTTATCCACTAGAGGTGGTTTTAGTAATGATTGGTATAACTGGAGAGCTAACCTCAACCACTACTATATTTTATACACTTCTGATGTTCTGGATTAGGTATGCTAATCTGGAATTGTACTTCCCTCAGATGTTGGTCAATTTACCTGAAAAGTCTTAATTTCGTCTTTGCTACGTCAATAGGTTAAACAAGGTCCAAATTTACTTCTGAAAGAAGTTATGGAACTCTTCAGTCAATTGGAACATCTCTGTATGTCCTCAGTCAAATTTTCACTTCACTAAGCCCCAATAGACATCCTACGCGTAGGATGTCCCCTGCTCTGTTTTGCCTGGATTTTTGCACTATAGACTCCCCTTGATGTGCTGAGTCCACAACTGTTTTTCCTTTTTGGTTTGGACACCTATAAGCTGGTCAATGGATCAAAAATTTGTTAACGCAGCCTGATGTTGGTATGACCAGTCAAATCAACTCCAATTTGGACCAAAATTGACTAGGAGGCTTGCCTCAGGCTATACAACTCCCTCCTATGCCTACAGTTAGTTTTTGGCTCCTAATTCATGCATTAGACATTCTACACATAGCATGTCTAACTGCTCAATATGGCTTCAAATGCAAAGCACAGACTCCTCTCGAGGTGCTGATTACTTTGGTTGCTCAAGGCTCGAATTGGAGTGCCAGATCACTCAAAACACATCCTATGTGTAGGATGTCTATTTGGCCTGTTTGACCCCAGACTTGGGCCACAGCTTCCCCTTGATGTCAGCAAACCGAGTGCTATGCTCAGATTTTGGTTTGGATTTCAAAACACCCCAATTTTAGCTATTCTAGGCTTTTTCAATCAAAAGTGCTAAAGTCTGCTTAAAACCCAATTTTCTCACCCAATTGAGATGAAACCTTTCTCAAACACCCAATAAATCATGCAGATCATGATCATGCAGCCACCTATGGTTTTGGTCTTAAAATAATGCCTTGGCACAATTTGGGTAGGATGTCTGGCAATTTCTGTCTATCTGACCTTATCCTGTCAAGATATGGTCAAATTTCCACTTTCCAGGTGAAAATAGGGTAAAACCTACCTTCTGAACACACTTGTCAACTCAAAATTTCAAAATTTCCACTAGATCAGCCTGTAGACATTCTACGTGTAGGATGTCTCCTGGCTTAAAATTTTTTTTTTTCATGACAAAAATGCTCCTGATGCTTTGCAGCTCTATAAGAAACACTCACAGCAACTTTTGAACTTCACTTCAACTTTCAAACACTCTTTTGCGTCTTTTACAACCTTGTGATGAACCTAACAGCAAGTATAACATGCATGAAGTGCTTCAGATCATAAATCATGATGTCCTACTTACCCTACTCCTACTCATCATGTGAAATGGTGATAATGGTGTTTTGGTTGCTTCCTGGCCTCTCCGGACTCTCAAGCTCTCCTTTCACCGCTTCTACCACTCCAACTCCTACTCTCTACAACTCAACTAATACCCAAAACTATCTAAGTCTATCTAAGTCTACCTAAGTCTACCTAAGTCGAAGGATCTAGGCCAGACACACACTCCCTAAACTCCTCCTAAGACCTAGAGAGTCCTCCACCCTCTGATCTTATCTAAATGTAAAACGAGACTCTGGCAAGTCAGAGAATCCATATCCTCAAGGACTAGTCTCGGTCACCTACCTAGGGTTTTCATCCCCGATAGCGGCGCCAATGTTGGCGGATACACCGCGACGGACGTCAGCACAACGAGAACTCACCTAACAAGATTTGTTAGCTAAGGACGAAGCTCGATCCACATGTGTGTGGAAGCAAGCATAGGATGTCAATCTACACTCGACCGACTCTCGACTAATTCCTATAGAGGTCTCTACCCAATGTCTAAGCTACAGCCTTCAGGAGTGCATAAGAGGAGATTTCCTACAACGCTTCCAAAAGCCAAATGCCCATCAAATGGTCTCGAAACGCGATAGAACTTGAAGGAGATCCTATTAACACTAATAGGTCGCTCTCCCTAAGGTCTATGAACCAAAATCCCAACCCTAAACACCTGGTGCAAAATCACGTAGGATGTCTGGCTGAAATTTGCAGGTCGTCGTTTCCAAAATCTAAAGTACCTAATGTGTAGCTCTACTCAAGGCGAACGCGTGGATATGCTGAAATGCAAAAACGGATAACGTATGCTCACCGAATCACCAGATGAAGCTCATAGGTCGAGCTCGCAAAACCGGACCGTACGCCCGTAATGTAGGTATTGGCGCGTAGCTCTCGTCGGGGACAATACGCTGCACTTCTCCGCACTCGATTTCGACCACTGGTGCGGGCGTAGCATCAAGATGAAGCTCTCACTCTCTCTCTCGTACACAGTACGCTCACTCACAGTCAATACTTTTTAAAAATGACAAAGGTTTTTTCATTAAGGTCAAAAAGTGGTATAAATACCTTACAATCTCAAACCCTAATGTTCCAATTTAACCATCTACTCAATCTAAATATCA
Organism: Adiantum capillus-veneris; assembly: GCF_014529385.1. Lineage (NCBI taxonomy): Eukaryota > Viridiplantae > Streptophyta > Polypodiopsida > Polypodiales > Pteridaceae > Adiantum > Adiantum capillus-veneris. The sequence goes on from NC_140960.1 coordinate 50,036,018, forward strand.
AACTGGGATACAATCTGAAAACTTCTGTAAGCCCCAATATTTACAAAGGTGAAATGTCAGGTTTTCTCAATAAAGGAATAATTACAAAAAATAATAATCCGTCGAGTAGTCATTTTTTGTAGGGTGTGTCCAACCGCTAACACCCACATTTGCACTAAGATTTAACTAAGATTCTTCATCCTCAGAGTCAATTTCAATTGATGATTCTGACCCCAAATCGTGTGGGCTATAGTCTTGTGAGGGGCTACTGGCTCCAATGCCAGTCAAATCTTCATCTTGTAGGTCATCAAAAGCTATATGCATTGCTTCTAGCATATTTAAGGGTACGAGTGGTGGCATTTCATCCCCCTCAGGTGTTATCCCCTATTTCCCCAAGTATCTATGGTTGCTGCTAGGTGGACCCAATCCACATTGTCCGACTCAGTCATCCCAGGTAGTACATCCATATAAGGAGAATCTTCCCCAACATCAGTGTCCGCTTTACACGTGTAACAATACTGCAATGGGGCCAAGTGAACTCTGGTGTCAGATCTATGATCAAATTATAAACCTGTTTCCTAGGGGATGTGCTCGACCAGTTACAAGATCCACTCAAATGACAGAATCTTGGAACTGCAAGTAGACATGGTTTGTAGACCAGTCATGCACCATTTTTGCTTCCCTCATGAAAGGACGTCCTAAGATCATCTCAGATGCCATAGTGTGTTTGATGAAATCTATAACAATGAAGGTAATTCTTATTTTATGTCCAAAGACCTTGATCTTGAGATCTTCTAGCATCCCGATAGGTTTAACAATAGACCCATTGGCTTAAGTCTCACTTTTGTGATCCAAATCTCATCCAAATTTGATTTGTGTGGTCTACTTGATATGCTTGACCTTGTGGTATACTCAAATGTGCAAAAATGTCCAATTTTGTAGCAGATGTAAATAATCGCGATTATTTACTCTTGATATTTATATGCATTTTTTTGCCACAATCTTGACACAGAATGGTTAAGAAGCTCAACTTAAGCTCCCTAGCCCAGTTTCATAAAGTTTGAATAATTCCTGTTCAAATGGTCTATAATTTTGTGTATGTAGACCTGACTTTACAAATTTGGCCACAATTTTCACTCCAATGATCCAAATCTTACCAAATTTGATTTGTGGGCTTAATATGACATGCCAAAACTAGTGGTATGCTGGGTTGGTAAAAAAAGTTAAAAAATTGGACAAAAGTAAATAATCGTGATTATTTACTACTGATAAATTTTTGCATCTTTTTGGTCATCTAAGCATGTATACTTGTTTAACACTTCAATATAAGCCTATGATTCAAGTTTCACTGAGTTTTGAACACTGAGTTTTCACTATGCGTCGTTAAGCTTACCCACTGGTTCATACAACTTTTAAAGCATAATCTCCAGTCGGACTCAATGGTGGACAGTCTTCTAGTGCTATTTCTAGCCGTAGACCTGAAATTCTGCAACTTTACATAAACAACTCACAATTTATTCTTTTGGATAGAGCAATGTTCTGAGATTCCACCTCGGGTTCAACCTACCCTACTCCTTGGTTCTACTGCAATGGGGTTGTGGAAAGTGTTCACAAACACTCGTTTCCTTGTTTTTTATGGTTTTCTGAGCCTTGATCTCAAGACTTGTCTCGTCCATCAATCATCTCAAAATCCTAATCTAATCCTACAATCCTACAGTCCTAAGAGGTACTTAGCAAGTACAACCTACTTCCAAGCTACCTCTACACAGCAAAAGATGACCTATGCGGTTTCAAAAAGAAAGTTTTGACTCTAGGTGATCCTAGAGGAAGTTAAAGGATAACTTCACAAGACACTCATATTTTTCCTAGTTTAGGTCTCTTCGTTTCCCGACAACGGCGCCAAATGTGGGACGGGTGTCTAACCTCACTTCTATCTTATTGCAGACATAGCGAGAACCACGAATATAATTGTCAATCCATGAGACGAAGCTGACTCGACTAGTGTATAGAGGCTCCAAGAGGTTGTAAATCTCTTGGAAAATAACAAACAACTCACATCTAACTCAAGCTACACTCAAATGACAGAAATCACCAAAAGTTAGTCGCTAATCGACAAACAAATCACAACCGTTACAACATCAAATGACATCCAAATGTTACAAAACTTCTAGGACATGGTTATATGACCTAAGCGCACATGCTTATGGTCTCAAATCTCACTTTAGGTCAAGTGAAAAAATCACGATTGTTAACAGCAGTGAGTTTTTGACCTAGTTGTTTTCGACCCAGAATGCATCCAAATGCTTAGCAATGATATCCCAATATCCTGCCTATACTTATTTTATGATTTTGAAGCTTAAATTCCTACTTATAATGAAATTAGGCCGCGGGTCGACGATGCCAAAAACTACAGATTACCATGGAATGCTTACGTCAATGCATAGAGCTCTTACCTGCGGTTGCAACACAATAGACGGTACTGCAATGTGACAATCGAGAAGGGAGTAGGAAGTGTGAGAAGGAGAGAAGTGAGCACCATTAGTTCACGCTGTGTTTCTATTATCGAAAAACTTATAAAATACTTACAAAAATTGGCTTTTATACCTTAGCCAAGGTTGGTCAAAACTAATAATCTGGGTCTCTAACTAAAGACAGGTTGATACAATCTGAAAGCTTGTATCCCTGGCTCATTAATTACACTATTTATCTGGAAAATAGGAGTTACAACATTCCCAAATCATCAAAATAATAAGTGTTTTTACAATAAAAGCTCCAAAAAATGTTATTCGAGTTAGCTTGCTGCTAACATCACACATGAGAGTTTATGGACTATACTAGTAGTGCTTGCAGATCCCTACGTGCCTATCTTTACGGCTTGCCAATTGAAGCTACGATGAGGAAGTTATGGCAACTTGAATCTAGGATGGTTTGCAGATCTGTACTGGATTGGGAAGCTATTGTTGAAGGTTCAAAGTTGATATGAATGCATGGGCCTAAAGTGCTCACTTTGTGGAGCGCATTGGTCTTTTTAGATCAGCAATCGGAGTTTTAATTGTTGAGATATTGCCAGTTAAAGTTTCATTGAGGGCTAGTCCCGTACCACTTTGGTCGCCTCAATTAGTTCGTCATCTGGGAGTTTTTGAGCTTCAACAAGGTTCTGGAATATGGTAGAATAAGTGATTGAAGAGTATCTTGTTCAAAATGTCATCTCTTGCAGTGCTTTGATAGTTGAGTATGCTCAGTTGGTAATAATTCAACTCGGCACTGTATCCGAGCCAAATGTGGTGCTTGGATAATGATTTAGCTTATAAGTATGCCTAATACGGTGTTTTAGAATTGGCTTAGCTGATATGTAATTAAATGTGGTGATCTTATGCACATAAAGTTCTTGACGAGCTTTTAGTTAGAAAGATTGACTTGTGGAGAGCATTGATTATGTGGCAAGGAGGTTTTGGGAACTTTTAATCGAATGTGAAGGGAAGGACTTTCGTTAAATGCAATCACCTACACTTGCATCTTGAGGGCATGTGGCACTATTAAAGACACTAAAATGGGTAACAAAATTCACGATGATATTGTCAGCCAAAAATTCGGGGCTCTACTGAAAATGACAATGTGGTACGAGGTAATGCTTTGGTGGATGTATAAGCTAAATGTGGTGTCCATGAGGATGCATGGTCGCCCAATGAGGGGCCCAAAGGTTTTTATGTGGACAAGGGGGGGGGGGATAAGGAGGTAGCACGTAGGCAGCAAGGACAGTGCAGGAGGAGGAAGATGCACTTGTAGCCGCCAAGGCAAGCAAGCTCGGGCATGAAGGGAAAAAGGATGTGCAAGTTGTGGCGCCTGCTGCACACGGGAGCGCAGAGAGCCCTACAAAATACACAAAATAGCACAATACATACCATTAAAACATAAATCGGCATACTTGAATCGTAGCACACGCACATAATTGAGATCAACACGAAAAGAGAGAGATAGAGCGAGGGAGAACGTGTAGGCACACGTCCTAGAGCGGATTGCTACGCCAGCATGGTGAGAGAGAAGAGAGGAGAAGAGAGAAGAATAAGATGACGCTAGGTGCAATCTCCCCCTATGCAAGAGTCACCATTTCCCTCTTGCACGTATTTGATCTATAGATTTCTTGAATGGTCAAAGTGAGTACAAACTGGCCGTCAAGTCATAAATGGCCAAAGCTCATAAAGAGCACTTGAATAATAAAAGATACATAAAAACATATATCCGCTCAGATAGGCCTAGCTCGATCAAGGCTTTTCCACTTGTGAGCTGCAATAAATACCAAAATATCAATTCCATTACAACGCCCTTCATGCACCAATTTATGCTTGAAAAACACACCTAGTGTCCACAGCCTCAGTCCCAAGACCTCACACACCTTCAAAAATGGTGAGAGCTAGTAGGGAATGACGATAGATTGAGAGGAAGAAGAGGTATCTTATGAGAAAGAAGTATTCTTCTCACATAATCACTCTAGTAGCATAACTTAACTTAGTAATTAGCATGGTAGAGGAGATGAGCATGCCATTGAAGCTTGGCTCTTGGTTGGATTCGCATTCCATAGCCAAGAGTTGTTGGTGTAGGCCTCTACTTCTCAATGCTTGGAGAAGGAGATCGAGTTCTTCTTGCACACATGAGTTGTGTGTGTGTGTGTGTGTGTGTGTGTGTGTGTGTATAGCATTGAGTGAGCATAAAATGTAGCCTTCTCTCTCATCTTGGACGACCCCTCTTGCTAATTGCTCATGCGGACATCCTATTGGCTCCTGCAAAGCTTAGCCAATGACAATTTAGAAGCATAACTGCTAGCCTTGTGACATGTGTCCCCCTTTCCCCTTTTGTGAGAGCTTTAGGGTAAATAATTAATTCAATTAAACTCTCATTGGATCTCTTAGTCTTCTGGCCAATAGGAATCAGGAAAGCCATTGGGCTGTTGAATGCTCATTGGACCCCTTGGTAGACTGTCCAATAGTCATCTAAGGAGCTTAATTACTATTGGTTCTTTTATCAAGCATTTTTTAATTGATTAAACTAAATTTACTCTAGCCTAATTCTCATTGGTCCACCTCTATGGCCATCCAATAGGATTTGAGGGGAGGTTGGGAGCGAGGTTGGGAGCAATTGGTCTAGGAGTTTGACATGTGTCCAGTATTCCCTTTGTGTAAAGGGGGAGCCTTGGAGTATGTGTGTGTGTTTCTCTCTCATCCCCTACAATAAGGGCTCCTCCCCTCCTTCCTAGGGATGTGGGAAGACTTTTTAGTCTTCCCATGACCATCCAATTTCCCTTTGCTTTGGCCATTGGATAAAATATTTAATTTTTTGGAACCTTAGCCTTCTAAGGAAGTCTTAATGGAGCTGAACCTTAAGTCTTTCAAGCCCCATTGAAGCACATTGCTCTTTTACAGGCTGTCCCCCTTTGGATCCCTTATTTCCCTCCTTTGGATCCTTGACAGAGACCGGTCTGGCAGCCTTACCAATATTCTAGCTTTTACTCCCATGGTACTTCCCCATCAGTTTAACATGAGAAAATCATTTGGGAATATTAGATATTAGTTTTTATGACATTACCTCTCTCTTGAAATCATAGTAGTCCTCGACTATGAGGTAGAGAAGATAAAGCCTAGTCATTAGTCCGTTTGCTAGCGGGTAGAGGATCCCTATTTTACCCTACGACATCGTCCCAGAATGGATGACTAGTCCATGTGGTGCTTGAGAGCATTAGCTGCCGCAAGCATGTCGGCACATTAGTCCGTATCAATCTTCCATAGTAGAGTGACAAGCTCTACTTGATGTTCAGGAGACATCGTCTCCACAAACATGATCCTAAGCATGCAAACTCACTAACATGTGCCCACAATAAAGAAAAAGAGAGTCTTATAAGACAAAAACTTTGTTCATTTATATATTTTTATATTTGCTTACTCTAACGAATCATTGTAAGCATTGACAAGGTTTAGGTTATCCTTTGATTGTACGCCTTGCATCCATTTAGCATCTTCAAAAGGATATTTTTTAAACTGGACAAGATATCGTCGGATAGTCTTACCGCCTTGTTAACTGCCCGCTTAATCTTGTAAAGGGAGCTTAAACTCCTAGTTATCAGTTAACCCAATTGACGATGTCGTTAATGACCTGCCTTGGCTAATGATGAAGTTGTACTTAAGGCTTTACTCAATTTATTGATAATTACGGTGATTGTTGTAGCTATCAGTGTCTACTATTTTCTCTCTCACACACCTCTCATAGCCAAAGGCCCCACGCCTTCTCGGCTCACATTTCGAACACATATTCCCCGAAAACAGGGAGCCACCAGTACAAAACCCTGGCAAATGACCATGCAACATACGAGCCAAAACAAGGGACGCCCACCCTAACCGCATAAAGATGGAATATAACCATATTGTCGAGAAGAGGACGGGGCCGGGGCCCGACGTCCCCATCACCAAGAACATCTCCTAGGTTTCCACCATGGATGTGTCACTACCACCAAAGCACACCATGCCCCGAAAGAATCACCCCGAGAAATCGTTGCATGCAGAAAAGGCCATCGCAGAAGCTCCATTGAAAGCTAAACCAACCAACAGCTTTGCATGCCCCAAACGGATGAGCACTGTCTCCGCAGAAGATCCGAAACGCATGACCAGACCACCACGCAAGACGCACACCAGCATCCCTTGAAGCAGAACCAGATCAAGAAAATGGCAGGGTTGCCACCACGGGCCCCTTGTTGCCACCAGTTGACCACGTGCCCCCAACCTCCACGAACCCACCGCATGAAAATCCCTTCCCGACTTGGCGATCATAGTTCCCTTTCAGAAGAAGGGAGGGCCATCGCCCAACCCCTCAACCATAAATTTATAGGGAGCCGACCCACCTGCAAGGCCAGGCAAAAGCCGGTAGGATCCCCCCTCCTGGGACCACCTCTAGCTTATCTGTGATGTAGATCCGAGCCGTGCAGATAAAAATCTGCCACGCCCGGCATCTCCCTAGTCGTCACCTACAGATCCAACCCCTGGATGACCCCGCTTAGAGCCTTCTCTGCTCACGTGATGTACTTTAGAGCTGAAGGGGAGCGGGGCGACGCTAGGGTTCGGCTCAGCTCTATTGGTTAAAACTTTGTGACAATAACGCTTGTGAGGTGTAAAGCGCATAGACTCTTACTTAAGGGGCAATTCAGCTCTTGGATATGATATCTTGTTGCTGTTTGGTTATGTATTTGTACATACAAGACCCCGTTTGAAAACGATGCTCCTTCAAGGCACATGGAGTGCTTGAGGTTGACTATATATTCTTTTTTGAGTCAATAAAACATTTCCAATCAAAAGTATATGGCAAAAAAACATTTGTTTGATTAAAGCATAATATGCGTTCAAGGGCCTATCCACTCGTGAGTTAACAAAAGATCAAGGTCCTATTCTAGGGACATTTCCATTCTCAAAGTCATTAATTAATTAATCCTAAAGATTCCTTCCCTACTCCCAATCTCGAAGTGAAAGTCCTCCCTCACTGTTGTTCCCATGCACAGTGATGTCCTCTGCCTCGCAACATCATCCATGCTTATTCTTCCTGTTGCATCTTCTTGTTGGATCCCTCTCATGAATACTAACATGGAGGGCAGGGCAGCATGGCGCAGATTGAGAGAGGGAGAAACTCTGCCTTCTTGCAACTTCTTTTGTTGGTGGAGGTCATGTCTTGTGTATCATGCAGGGCAGCATGGCGTAGAGAGAGAGAGAGAGAGAGAGAGAGAGAGAGAGAGAGAGAGACTCAATCCACCTATTGTTTTTGTGCAGCTGCCCCTCCCCCCTTGCTCTTCGATGCTCTCGTAGGCTTGAGTCCACCACCCCTGCCCCTTCCTCCCTTTTCCCCCTGGCTACGATCCACCACCCTCGACATTGCCACCAAAGTTGTAATGGCTCTGCATCCCTTTATTCCTTGCCCATATGCATCCCCCAACTCTCAGCTCTCAACAATGTGCGCATCCCCCAAATTTGCTCATCCTCAACCCGACACTCGTTGAAGGTGTTGTCATCAACCTAACTTGTCCAGCACACGCCTCTGCGGTTGCACGCAGAGAGAGAGAGAGAGAGAGAGAGAGAGAGAGAGAGAGAGAGAGAGAGAGAGAGAGAGAGAGAGAGAGAGAGAGAGAGAGAGAGAGAGGCGCCATCTCCTCTTGTCTGACTGTCTCCACCATCACTGGCCATCTCCCTTAGTCGCACGTCACTTGCATACAAACAGGGAGGGAGAGAGAGAGAGAGAGAGTATCCAGGCTGCACGCTTGCAACTATCAACATACAAAGAGAAAGAGAGAGAGACGTACTGCTCTTCGTCCTCTTCCCCTCGGCCCAAAGATCATCGCCCCTCTCGTTGCTCCACGCACCATTCCTTGCCTTTTTGCCTTCAGAATAGAGATAAACATATCCCAGGCTTTTAACTTAAGATAGAGGCAAAACCTAACTTTTTGTTTTTCCCTTTGCTAATGTGCAAAGTATCTCTCTAGGTTCTATATAAAAGAAATGAAGAAAACGTTGGGCACTTACTCCACTCTTGAGTTAACAAAAGAATCCACCAACTTTTTTTTTTTTTTTCAAAACTCACAATTGTGAGTGAATTATATTTATCAACCCAAGTAATCACAAGGTCTTGTCATGCTTGTGTTGAGCCATGACATCATCCAAGGATTGTAATTACATGGCTATCAAGTTGTCATGCTCGTGTTGAGCCATGACATCATCCAAGGATCGTAATTACATCGGCTATCAGAACAGCTTGATTTCAAAATAAATAATTATTATCGTTTTATGTTGCTTTAAAGCAACTGCTTTCAATATACACTTTACATAAGAATTATTTATTTCGAAATCAGGGAAATCATAATTGGAAACCTAAAAGTAGAGAGTTTTACAAAATAAGACCTTCAGCTCAGTTGGAAATTGCTTCTCTCATAAAAGAGGTAGTCTAAGGCCAAGTGATAATGTTTCTTCTATAAAATGTGTTATATATCTAAACTAACATAATATGACGAAAGAGGTAGCATTTTACACATGTCGAACTCTGAGATATGAAGGCTAAACTCCAAAACAAAGAGAAGCCTTTGTGCACACAATAAAGAGGGAGAGAGAAAGAGAGAAAGAGAAGCCACCGAAGACGACCGGTCGTACTAGTGTGTGTGTGTGTGTGTGTATATATATATATATATATATATATATATGTGTGTGTGTGTGTGTGTGTGTGTGTGTGTGTGTGTGTGTGTGTGTATATTGCAATACTCGTACAATGAGTTAGATATATTAAAGCACCATGCTCACATCGAACCATGCATTCAACAAGCTCATAATTTTTGGCTTTACAAGGAGCCATTCGATACATAAAGATCAAATGAAAACCATACAATCAAAAGGACCTGCCACCTCGCCCATGGGGAATGCAAAGCCACCACACATGGGGACCTGCCACCTCGCCCATGCTTCGATTTCGAGAGATTGATGGTCTCTTTCATGGTGGCCATAGCTTCTTCTAAAATCACATAACTTTGTAAGATTCATGGGGATGACATCTAAGGACTTGAAATATGACTACTTGGGTGCTATTATTCTATCATGGTGATTGCCATACTCTAATTCATCAAGGCACACGTGACACAATCATCCACTCCCACAGGAAGACAAAAGATGGTTTTGTCCTTTGTGCATGGTGGACTTATCTAAAGTTGTAATTATTATGACTAGTATGGTCGGCCGCCTTCGGCGCCCTCTTTCTCTCCCCCTCTCTCCTTCTTTATCGCATGCAAAGGGGCTTGTTTTTGTTTTGGACTTTAGTCTTCAGGTCGCAGATTGCGACACGTGTAAAGAGCTCCCCCTTCCGTCATATTATGTTAGTAGATGCACAATCAAGTTTTGCTTTCATCAAAAAGCACTTAACAGCTAGCAATGGTGGACAATTAAAACCCTTCTCGAATGTCATATTTTACTTCACATAGTACGGATCTAAATAGACACGGTTTGTGGTGTAAATTTTCCAATTGAAACTGGAAGTCTCAATTATAATTATATGGACCTTAATTTTCAAGGGAAAATTTTGGACATCGTAGCTATCAACCGTGGCAAATACGTTAATTTTTGGATATTTTGGTTGTTTGAGTAGGTTGGCCTAAAAATTAAAGGTAAAGAGATTGACTTTTTTTTAGCAATGGTCATTATAGCAAAAGGCGTTTCTAATGTTTAACGCCAAGAACTGTAGGGTGTTTGAGTATGCTCTTGTAACTGCTACACCAAAATAGTACTAAAAAAAAAGAAATTGATTGTCTCCCTTGGTATAAGAAAGGCCTCGGACGATTGGGATCAGACCATCAATGCCATTTGAATAAGACAAACTGACCTGTTGAGGAGCTATTTGTTGCCTCTTTGGGAAGCACAAGTGTTCTCCAATGTAATCTGTAGCCCTCAAGGCTCGTCACATGCTTGAGGCATCTTTGTACATTATTTTGGTGAGTGCAAACCATATACTCACTGTTGTGAGATTTTGTTTTTTTGTTGTGGGGGCAGAAGTCTTTTTGATATTTAAGGGATCTAGTGTTTGCAAAGGAAGGACGTTCACGATGGGTAGGTTGTGGTCAATTATCTAACTTTTTTTTGTTCTTCCGACATTATTTGAAGTTATAGGAAATCGTCTAACTTGAATTTCCACATCTAATGGTATATTTATCTTTCCACCTCACGGTCAAGGCATCATTAAGCTTTACCAATCAAGCTTGTATACAAGCCTTCTAAATAGCTGCATTTCCATTCTATGAAAGAATCCATATGCAATCCGCGTGTTGTTTGTTCCTTTGGTCATTTACGAAATTCCCTTACAGGCTCTAATGTTTTTATATTGGCTCGCAGAAAGTTCTAATGGAATAAAAAAATTAAAAGGTATTCTTAATGGCTTCAAAAAAATAAAAGGTGCTCTTAATTCAAAGATTCCACTAAAAAAAAAAACCATGCGTTAATCTATAGTACGTAACGACAGGCAATGACAAAGCACATAGATTTGCAACAATATTGCCCAAGAAAGATGAATACAACATTGAGAGAGAGAGAGAGAGAGTATGCATTGCTGGTATAAAAAAGGACCTTTTTTGTTTCTATCTACTTGCTGCTTCTACATATGTCCATGTTGTTTTGGAGGGAACCTTTTTTGTCCTTTAATTTAATCACTCTAGAAGGGAATGTATTAAATATTGAAATACCACTCCTTTGAAAGAAAACGTGGGTAGGGCAATCATGGATGGTAATTGTGTACGTTTGACTTCGTGTGGATTGAAACTATCATCACTGTCTGTCCCGCGTCAGTGGCTTCATATCGCTCTCATAGATAGCACCTACCCTCCCTTGTGCTCGCCATCATTGGTCCTCACTGCCTGCACCTTCCCTTCACTCCACCATCCCTCGCACATGTTGCGCAAGCAGCAAAGCTTTGCACCACCAGCTAGCGAGGTCTCCGATTGTGCACTTTCCCCACAATGAGGACGCCTACGAGAAAGGCTGTTGCAAGGGCGTCACCTGACAAGGGGAAGAAGCATAGGACCATGGATGCAAGGCCCCCCCTAATAGGTACAAAATCTGCTCGGAGCATCAACACCCCAAACACGAGAGCTAGCAAAGGGAGCTTCTCTGTAGATAAATCAGCTAAGCTTGAAGATGTTTTTGCCGAAGATGAGACTCGATCATCTACAAAATCCAGAGGTTGGTGTTTCTCCTTTGCATGTGGACACTGTTACGTTGTGTCACTGGCAGATGATTTTCTTTCAGGAAAAGTAGCTATTGTCATTTGAAGGTTTTAAGGTTTTGAGCCAATTCATGTATTCTTCTTAAATTGCATGCATGCATGTAAGTGCATGTCTGGTATCTTGAGAGCTCTACCTTTTTTAATTTTTGCATTGCATGCAACACAAATTTAAAGCTTTGTCCTACAGTGAAGGTTAACATGTAAAATGAGGCACTTTTTAGTACCAAATTTGGTGTATTGCACAGTACCAAATTTTGCACATTGGCAAGGTCATCCATGTGATTAAGAGCAGTTCAGAATTTATGTGTTGAGTTTTACATTACTAAAATGTCTCCAAAATAAAGGCATATAAGAAGCATGCTTAGGTGTTTCGTTTGGTAGAATGAGGGGATGTCTAATGAGCTTCGTGTTTCCACATTGCAAGAAAGAACAAAATGGAGGAATGTCCTCTTTTGACCAAGTTGTGCTATACAGCTGAAGAGCTTCATGAGGAGTATGGTCTGAGCATGGAGGGTGTGCTTCCAAAGGATCTTACGAAAGAAGACCTCCTTGATGACCAGTGGATGACTGTTTTCAAGCAACGCTATTAAAAAAAAGTGAAGATTTACTTGAATCATGTGCAGCCAAGTATGGTTGACGATTGCAGGTTCATGCTCCACAAGGTATACCAAGCCCCTCCATCTTATGGGGAGATCACTTCAAAGTTTGTGTACTGCTTTTCTTTTGAGAAATACCATGCGGCAACAAAGGACCATGCACGCCATAAGGTCGCATGGGCGAGGTTTGTAGAGAGTATACTCAATATGTGTGTCAGTCCCCCAGGAGGGTGGGAGCGGAAGGTCGATATGTGGCAAAGGGCAAACGATGCCTCCCACAGAGGCCACCCATCATCTATTAAGAAGCCCCACCTTATGCAAAGTGGTAGTAATCTTTGTACAAAGGTAGCCTCCCTACAACCTCATGTGTGGACACTTGACTATGTTACATACCCGGAAAGTATTGTTGAGAGAGTGCCTTAGACATGTGCAAGTGCATTTGATAGGCTGAAAGAGGAGAGAGCAGCTCTGCATCAGAACATGAAAACTTTATTGAGAAAAGAGTGTTCCAATGTTGTTGTGAAGTGGATAAAAGATGACATAGAGAACTATGAAGTGCAGCTTACAACACTAAAGCAGGAAAACCCTCCAATGATGAGGACACCAAAGAGGTGGAGGCTGATTTGGGAGCGTGTCAGTGCATGCTTTGCCAATTAAAAAATAGTGAGTACATGAAGAAGCTTGAGAAGGATTTTGATTTGCAACAAGTAATTCTTGACATCCATCCTTTGAGAAAGTGGTTTTGGTATTTTTGGCAGCTTTTGGTAGTGTTAATAACTCCTATTTGTTGCTACATTGGTAATTCTAATACATTTGGTGGTTTATGGTAGTTTCTGGTACATCATTTAATTTCTTAGTATTGGTAGATTTTGGCAAGTCTAGTAGTTTTGAAAATTTTTGGTGATTTGTCATATTTGTGAAAGATCTTGGTAGTTTTTTCAGTATCTGTAAATCTTGCTTTGGTAGTTTTGTCAATGATTAATGGTCCTCTTGCTTTTGTATGGTAGTTGCATATTTTAGGTAGATTCGTAGCTTCAGGTAGATTTTTTGAATTTTGTATATGCTATTTTGGTAGTTTTTTGTTCATACTGGTATTTTTTGGGTCATTTTGGCTTTACTTTCTTGTTTTGGTATCTTCTATCATGTTGTTTTTAGAAATTTGGTAGTCTGGTAATTTTTCTGTTGTGGTAGTTTTGGCAGTCTTTGTAGTTTTGAAAGTTTTGGAGGCAATGGTAGTTTTGGTAGTTTCGCTTCTGTTGCTAGTGCCTCTAAACCCTTACTGAAAGCTTTTGGTAGTTTTTGGTCATGGTTTGGTGCGTGGACCTAATAAGGTTATTTTGGTAGTTTTGGTTATGTCTGAGTAGTTTATTTTTGTCTTGGGTGTATTTATAATGCTTTTGGTACTAACTGGTATCTTTTGGTACTATTCTGGTTTCCCCTTTGGTGGTTTATGGTTTGTTTCTATCAATAGTGTTTTGGTGGTATTAGTAGTTTTATGTAGTTATGGTACCTTCTGACAATGCTCTTTTGGTGGTTGTTACGGTTTTTGGTTTCTCTTCTGATGTTTCTGCTACTAATTGGTAGCTCATGGTTCATGGTTGTCTTGTGTCCTTGATGACTTGGTAGTTTTTTGTAGTTTTGGTAGTTTTTGGTACTACTTGGTAGTATGATGCCTTTAGTACTACCTGCTAGCTTTGGGTACTAATTTGGGATTTCTTGAATTGCTACTGGTTGGCAATACGCTGAGTTTGATATGCTGGAGGCAACATGAAAGGAAGCACAAGGTCACACCCACTTTGTGAAGTAAATGATTGCTGATGTTAGGCTTGGGAAGAGATTCATGCTATATCCTAGGCCCCAGGTTGTTGATTCGGTGGTATGATCCACGTGTTTGTTGTGTGTGTTGCATGTGGTGAGCTACAGGAGTCTGCACAGGTTTTTGAACCTTAATACTCGAGTGCCGACATTAGTATCACCCCCTTTGCTTCAATACTTTGTTACAAAGTAGGGATCATTGTGCCAAACGTGGTTGTACTATGGTGATCTCCGAGGTGGCAAAATCGTGGGTCAGTGGGCATCATGTTCTGAAGAGTAAGTATGTGCATGTTTTGTAAATCATATGCTTACCTGCACTGAAACACAGTTGTTTGTAAGTGTGTGCTATCTTTCTATTTTTGCAAAGGAAGATGATGCTGCAACGGTTGGGCCCAGTGGTTTTTACAGTTACATCTTCATGTCTCAAAAATTCATTTGAGTATACAAAGCACTTAATAGGGTCAGAGTATTTCCAGCCAAAAACCATATCATCAATCAACATAGAATGATCACCATATACTAAATCAAAACTTTCAACAAAAATTGATTTAGGTGAAAAGAACTAAAAAATTCTGTTGGTGAAATGATAATGAATGAAGTTAGTACTACAATCCTCAGCTTTGCTTGGTAGACAATGCCTCCCAATCTCATTGACCGCTACCTACACAGTCACATTTCCAAAAGATGTTTAACACGCAGCCCTCGACCCCTTCCTCGGGTAAGAAAGGAAGTAAACGTGGAATTTGGAGTTAGCAGTGTGTTGGGTCTTTTTTGAGAGGGGGATTCATCATCTTCAAAGTTAGGCTTCAACAGACCCAGAATAGTTTTTATCCCTTTGTAAGAACCGTAAGTAGTAACGAGCATTCCCGGTTCATTTGCCCCAAGCTCTTTGAGCATCTCAACCATCAAAGTATGAAATTGTATGAAGGCAATTTGTGCCAGAACTAACTCCTTGTCTTGTCCACCTAACCAAGAATAGATGAGAGTAAGATGAAAGGATGTAAGCTTTTTCAGGAATATAGATTCCAGATTGTTGATGACATACCAAACTACATGATCGAATCATATTATGCTAGACTCACATGACGCTTTAGGGTCAAAAAATCTGCAAGCGCACTTGAGATAAGGTCTGTAAATATTCCAGACTGATTCTGCATAATACTCAGTATTGTTTTTACTGAATTCCATGAGTCCTTTGGTTCTCACATAAAGCCATGCATTAAAACTACACTTCTTGGATGAGAGCACCATTCGCAAATATGTGGTGATCATTTGTCGCATATTGAGTAGTACTGACTTCTTCCACAGGGTCGGCATTAGAGTGCCATGTGGAGACCGTCTTGAGCAGATAATGGCAGGATTTGAGGCTAGCCGCATATCGCTGGGACACTTGATGGGACTCACATCCGTCTACAAAGAAAGCCAGCACGAGAGTTCTATCCAGCACAAACATGCATGGTTTTCCGAGCATCCTCCTACAAGGTATTGTCGACTCCAACAAACTTTTTTAGAGTGCAATTTGCAGGGTTGCAGGAGGGGTGCATGATTCTTCTCACTTCAAAGGATGCGACTTGTATGGTCAACTCAAACGACGAGAAGCACTCGATTGGCCACGATTGCACATTCAAGGAGAGATGGTACAACCTTATTTGATTGCAGACTCAGCCTACAAAGCGAGGACATTTTTGGTAAAGCCATATCGAATGAAGGCAGGACGATTTTACGTGAAAAGCGAGACTTTGACAGGAAAATCTCAAAGGGGAGAGTGAAAGTGGAAAATGCCTTTGGTCTCTTGAAGAATAGGTGGCGGATTTTGCGAGATCTCAATGTCGATCTTGCACAACTTCGTGCAAATCCAAGGCGAGACAGAGCCTCATGATCAGCGAGATCCACATCCTAACTCCCAAGAGACACTTTCCTAATGATGGCAGGAATCCTGCTCATCGCGAGATGGCCTTGCAGATAAGGGCAACCTTATTTTGCCATAGCAGCTTGAGGGTTAAGAAGGCAACAGTTCCAGATGTAGCAGGTTGTGGATTTAGTAATTGTTCTTATTTTTCAAAGTGATCCTGCCTTTTGTTTCAACTAAGGTTTTACATATGTATCCATAAAGCTTGTTATTAATTTCTTGAAGTTGTGTTTTGCAGGGCTTGATGATGATTCGAAGTCTGAGGATTGAGTCGTGTTCTACATCGTTGTAGTTTTTTGTCATGTGGCTTGCTTTATGGCTGCAATGAGAAGCACCTCTATTTATGAAGCAGAGCACCTCTGTTTATGTACTACTACAGGGTTTTCATTATGGTTCTCAAGTGTTTTTGTTTGGCTTCCAATGAGCAGCAATGCCGCGTGCTTCTGTATCATAGTAAATGGTTCATTTTGATGTACTTAAAACAGCTCAGTTTATGGGTGTGAGTCTCTTGTTTATGTGGTTGTCGGATATGGAAATCTTTTTTTGTCATGCGTTTTTTCATGCATTCTGTGCAATGTTATTATGCATTTTTTGTTGGAAAAGGTTATCTTTGTGATGTTGGCGATGGGTGGTTTGTTGGTTCGCACGTCAACTCCAACAACGAACGTATGTGAACGGACGAACACATGTGCGGACAGGACGTGGATTGGACGGAACATGTGGGTTTTATTACCGAACGGATGCATGTGCACGAAATGGTAAAAAGTTAGCATCCGTTTGTTGCACTTTTCAGAGAACGAATGGCCGAACGAATGGCCTCATGTGCGCTTTACATCTGACAGAAGGTATCTCTTCCTTTAGTCTTTGAATTCTGAATCCAACACTGGAAATATAGCTGTCTGAAGAAGACCAGCTCATTCCAGTCTGCGATCGGAGGTTGACCATTGCTGAAGGCAGTGCATGAGCGTGAGTTGAGCAGATCGGAGCCTTCAACTGCCTGCGAGCTCTACCCGTGCATGTGCGCTCTGTATCAAAATGTTAAGATGTAAACTTTCTGTCTCGAGGTTGAATCAGAGAGATCAGAGTTAGATGTGTCTTATGTTAAATCAGACAGTTTAACTACAGATGAGCTTGGCTTGGAACCATGTATAAATATACTCTATGCTGCTGACTCCTGAGACGAGGCTTGTCATGCAGAAAAATTGGGTGCTGCGAAAGAGAGAGAGAGAGAGAGAGAGAGAGAGAGAGAGAGAGAGAGAGAGAGAGAGAGAGAGAGAGAGAGAGAGAGAGAGAGAGAGAGAGAGAGAGAGAGAGAGAGAGAGAGAGAGAGAGAGAGAGAGAGAAAGATGGGGCGGGCACATGCACCATTGCCGTTCGAACAGCGTTCAGAAACGAACGTCCTCCATCGAACCTCTTCTGCAGAGGACTTTCTCGATTGCTGCAGTTGATTCAGAGCGGAGTCCGGACAAAGCAAACTACAGCCTTTGTAGGCTATTGCAGGATCATCTACACCAGTGACTCTCTTTCCCACCACGTGAACGGCACTTCCACCGTTGTCGGGGGATAATTGTGCGGAAGGTGAGCTGGGCAGGCATCGGGCCCCTAGCTGTGAGAGGTGTGGGGAAAAGAGATGCAACAAGCACAATTAACAAGACAGAGCTCAAAACAAACGGTACTCTTAATTCCAGTTAATCAACCGTTATCAGCATTAATCAATCATTAATGGAGGCTTAATGCTCCTTACAAGATGAATCCTGGCTTAAACCAGGTGCAAATGAAGAAAATTATCAAGACCTGATTTGTCCCGCCTTCTGTTTCTTCCCGTTAAGGCACAGGAGATTCTTCTTCCAATAGCCGTATGATTTGGCTTTTGCTTCCCAATTTGAATGGTTAATGGTGGATTAAAAGCTTTGACCTGGTTTAGGGAATTGGCTTAGAGAATTCTAATTAATCGATTGGTTAAGCTTGGCTTGCTTTAGAGAGATTTTAATAATCCGGATTAAGGTTTTGTTGGCTTATCAGTGTCGAGGATTATGGCTTAGAAAGCGAGGTTAGAGTCCAAGCTCGGCTTATGAATTCGAGAGAGATTAGGCTTAAGATGGCTTGGAGATTCGAGAAGCTTTTTCTTAAGTAGGTTATGCAAGCTTGGTTTAGAGCTTATGATAATCCGGGTTAAGGAGATTGCTTAGGCTTGGCTAATGCTTAAGATCGATGGCTAACGAGTTTGAGAGCAGCTTGATTTAAGGAGATAAGAGATTATGTTCATCAAGGGTAAAGCTTGGAGATTATGGTTGATTTTTGAGAGCTTGGCTTAGAGAGCTTCGAAATCAAAAGCTTGGCTTCGAGTAGGTTAATCATGGCTTATGTGGTTAAGAGTAAGTTAAGAGAGCCTATGAGCCTTGGCTTCCTCTTTCGGAGAGAGGAACTCCACAATAAGATGATGATCCCTAAGTCCCTAGAGCCGTCCCCTTTTGTTTGCATGGGCTTCCTATTTTTAGCCATCCCATTAGCGATATCGCTAATGGGAATGGCTGCATGATGATGTGGCAGTCTGCATGCCAACCGTCACGAAAAACCACGCGGGTGGTGCCGAATGGGATCGCGCAGGCATGCTGATCATTTTACCTTTCTTGGTCAGCGGCATCCGAGCACTGTAGCGCGCGCTACGAGCATTGCTTCCATCCTCTGCGCTCTCGCCAGATTCCCTCGCCATTTCCTCCTTGGCTTCACACCCTTATCTTATTTAGGGTCTCCATTGATTTTATGGGCGGCCATTTCTAATGGCCCTTGGGCGGCTTTGCTTTGGGTTGGCACCCCATTAAGCATACATATTGGCAAGGCATTGCCAGGCACTGCATTGCCTAGCACGACAACTTTCTCCAGTCAGCCCTTGACTAACAATACTATCAAAAATTGTACTTCCCTTATCAGATTGTTAGTGAAATTATGCTTTCAAGATGAAAGCTTAATTAATTATATTCGCGGAAAGGCATCTCCTTTGCAATCGGAAAAAACCAGCTCTTTGCCGAGCCGTGTCTGCCTTCCCTGCAATCATTGCATTCCAAAAGACGTTATTTCGGACATGATACTCCTCAAGCACTTACTGCTCCTGCATCGGCCCACATTTGGCATACACATCGGCACCGCACTGCATTAAGCCAGATGAACGTGATTGATCAGGGCGACCAGGGCGGTTCGAACCCGGCCCCCTGACGATACTTAAATTGGCCATATCTTGCCACCCGAAATCTTGATCACCGATGTGAAATGACCGAATCGCTCCAGAAATTGAGCACTTCAGCCTGATGCATTCATTCCAGTTTTGTCCCCTCAGGTGCAGTTGCCCAATCCGGTACGGATCTGCTACTGACTCAAGTTAAAATTGTCATAAATTTGTATCCGTAGCTCCGATTGACGAGCCGTAATGACAGGCACGTAGAGCCCTTCAAGTACTTTGATTCTGATTAATCAAATCCCATCTATGACCACTTCAATCATACTCAGTGTTTAGCATTACCAAGACATGTTCTGACCCTTAGAGCCGCATCTGGCACACTTTCAGCTTAAAAATTGGCTTGTTAGCAAGCCTTTATAACTGCTGAATAATCATGCTGGATTCAAATACTCTTGATCAGCATTCCTTTGCTCATTTTCTTGTCATGGGAGCAGAGCGGCACGACATTCACCCCCTCTGAACCTACACAGCCTCCGGTCTGCTGTGACAACCGGTCTTCAAGCTGCATCTTCCGTAATTTCCTTAAGCTACTTGTCATCAAGCTCACGTAGTTGATAAAGGTATGTAAAACAAAAATAAGGTGTAAATCATAACATCAATAGTCTAGCTCAATTATCTGATAGTTGTCCCATCACAAATCTTTGAACCGTAGTGGTCGTATCTCCAAAGCATGCAATTACGAAAATCTGTTTAGTGAACCCCACCAGACTCAAGTGCTCCAGCTACTTATGCACACGGCTTGACCATCGGCTCTCTTTAAGGAAACCTATCAAACTCAAGTATGCCTTACTCTGTCTGCACATGGAATGGTCGTCAAGTCCTTTACTTTAAGTTCTGGTAGCAGAACCATCTCAAAAGATGTGAAGATACTATAACAATTGTCCAAGATTTCAACTGGAAGCTAGCCATGTAAGCTTATTGATCATATAACCAAAAACAATCTATCTTAGCATACATCCAAAAACAAATCTACTGCCAAGTAACCTGCTATATGAAAATAAATGAAATCTCTGAATTTGCAAGTTGCTCTTCAATAGCTCCCAGGATCAAATAGAATAATATGGAATTGCCCCAATAGTGGAGCAGCATAATATCCACATAGGCACACACATTCTGAATCATTCAACTTCAAGAATTTCTGCTCCAAATATGCTATGCCAGGATTTAGCAGAAAGAGACCACAATGTAGACCCAAAAATACCCATCGATAATGAACCTGCTTTTGATGATCTTTCGAATCACCTGGATCAAATACCATTAAAATCACATAGCATTGATGGCCTCCGCAATATACTAGAGCTTCACCTAAATCATAATGAAGCAGCCACATCTGATAAACTTTTGGTAACTTAAGGTCGTTACCAGCAAGAATTAAAGAATTCTGACTCCCTTTTACTGGTAGCCAGGACATTACTGACATAAGAATTAGGAATAATTTCCAAATCCAGCCACATTTGGCACATTGTCCAAGGAAAAAGAAAATCCTGTGCACTTTATGCAGTATCCAGGATGATTTAGCATCATCACCCCCTCTAGCTTCATAGCCATTACGAAAAATCTTAGGACTTTCTGGACTTGTATCATCAGAGAGATTTTTACCTGGCTCTTGAGGTTGGTAATGAATAATAGCTTTGTCCTAAAAATCTTCACCCATAACATCCTTGGGAAAATCACCCTTGGAAGTCTCATCATTCAACAAAGCTATAGGAGTTGGCTCTTCTTGCAGCCCGTATATAAGCATAGATGTAAAATCCATGTCAATATCCTGCACACAATCAGCATGATATAGGCAATCTTCAATATCGCCCTTTTCTTCCTCATCTGCATCCATGCTACTTAGCAAGCCATTATTACTTTGAAAAGGTTCATCAGGCATCCCCTCTGAAGGGGTACATGCATCACAAAGTTGCGTTATACTGCTATAACCTTCTCCTTCAGATTGGGTCAAAAAATCTTCAATTATGGAATCTGCTTCTGTGATAAGAGATTCAGCAAACATATTGCCAGAAGCAACCATAGGCTCATTGGCATTATCAGGTACATGCTCTGTTAGGTTCATAGTCTCGGCCACTTCATCA
Organism: Adiantum capillus-veneris; assembly: GCF_014529385.1. Lineage (NCBI taxonomy): Eukaryota > Viridiplantae > Streptophyta > Polypodiopsida > Polypodiales > Pteridaceae > Adiantum > Adiantum capillus-veneris. The sequence goes on from NC_140960.1 coordinate 50,057,408, forward strand.
TCTATTGCATGCATAGTAGATTTGCTTCTGCAATCATCTATAATAGCTCTGCTGCCCTGCTAAGCTATAGTGCCGATAGAACCATTAGAAGCCTGTAGTGGCTCATCTTCTTGATATACTTGTTGAGAGAATCCCATGCCAAGGTCAGTAGCTTGTAAAATTTTTGTTGTTGTACAGTCTGGCTCTTCACTAGAACCATTATTCGAGGTAACTTCCATGTGAGAAATCTTCGAAAAAAATTCATACATTTGTGTTTCAGCACTAAATTCATTATGTACCTTTGCTTGGTTGCTCAAAATATAGTCCTTTGTTGTTGAATCTGCTACTTCCAAAGCTGTATTTGCCTTGGCTTGACTTCTTGCAGAAATATGGTCCCAAAATTGATCATAATTAAGGAACTGCATATGATCCCCTTCTTCTTTATAGAAAATAATCTGGCCTCGTTCATTAATTTCCTTCATTGTTAACTCGATAATTCTTGAGCTTTCATAAAAAAAACCATCTGCAAAATAGTCCCACTGCGTGGGATATGTTTCGGCTAGTTCTCGTACCTTTTCTTTAAACTCGGAGGTTACAACTTCTTCAAAGGTTGAAATCATCCGATCTTCTGGAATTCCTCGGCTCTTCATCTCCGCTTGATAGCATGCAAGGAGTCTATCTGGATCATGACCTTGAAAAATCCCATATTGTTCATGTACAGCATCAAGGGCCATCTCCACTGCATCATCAAGCTGCTTTTTCATCTTCATAGCTTTTACTTCTTGCAAACATCTCTGAACTAAGCCCAACATTTTGGATTGATCTGCTGTTGCTAGATTTTTATCAAATCTATTCAGGTCGCAATCTTCAATAAACTGCTTCAATTCTGCTGGAATGTCCATCCTGATCTCCCACCCCAGCTCGTTTCGCGTCGGGTTCACCAAGAATGTCAGGGGATAACTGTGCGGAAGGTGAGCCGGGCAAGCATCGGGCCCCTGGCTGTGAGAGGTGTGGGAAAAGAGATGCAGTAGGCACAATTAACAAGACAGAGCTCAAAACAAGGAAGAGCTCAAAACAAACGGTACTCTTAATTCCGTTTAATCAACCGTAATCAGCATTAATCAATCATTAATGGAGGCTTAATGCTCCTTACAAGATGAATCCTGGCTTAAACCAGGTGCAAATGAAGAAAAATATCAAGACCTAATTTGTCCCGCCTTCTGTTTCTTCCCGTTAAGGCACAAGAGATTCTTCTTCCAATGGCCGTATGATTTGGCTTTTGCTTCCCGATTCGAATGGTTAATGGTGGATTAGAAGCTTTGACCTGGTTTAGGGAATTGGCTTAGAGAATTCCGATTAATCGATTGGTTAAGCTTGGCTTGCTTTAGAGAGATTTTAATAATCCGGGTTAAGGTTTTGTTGGCTTATGAGTGTCGAGGATTATGGCTTAGAAAGCGAGGTTAGAGTCCAAGCTCGGATTATGAATTCAAGAGAGATTAGGCTTAAGATGGCTTGGAGATTCGAGAAGCTTTTTCTTAAGTAGGTTATGCAAGCTTGGTTTAGAGCTTATGATAATCCGGGTTAACGAGATTGTTTAGGCTTGGCTAATGCTTAAGATTGATGGCTAACGAGTTTGAGAGCAGCTTGATTTAAGGAGATAAGAGATTATGGTCATCAAGGCTAAAGCTTGGATTAATGAGATTGGAGATTATGGTTGATTTTCGAGAGCTTGACTTAGAGAGATTCGAAATCAAAAGCTTGGCTTCGAGTAGGTTAATCATGGCTTATGTGGTTAAGAGTAGGTTAAGAGAGCCTATGAGCCTTGGCTTCCTCTTTCGGAGAGAGGAACTCCACAACAAGATGATGATCCCTGAGTCCCTAGAGCCGTCCCCTTTTGTTTGCATGGGCTTCCTATTTTTAGCCATCCCATTAGCGATATCGCTAATGGGAAGGGCTGCTTGATGATGTGGCAGGTTGCATGCCAACCTTCATGAAAAACACGCAGGTGGTGCCGAATGGGATCGCGCAGGCATGTTGGTCATTTTACGTTTCTTGGTCAGCGGCATCCGAGCACTGTAGCGCACGCTACGAGCATTGCTTCCATCCTCTGCGCTCTCGCTAGCTGCCCTCACCATTTCCTTCTTGGCTTCACGCCCTTATCTTAGTTAGGGTCTCCATTGAGTTTATGGGCGGCCATTTCTAATGGCCCTTGGGCGGCTTTGCTTAGTGGCATGGCCTTTGTAAGGGCCTCACCACATTTAGTATACATGTCGGCTAAAGAATTGCCAAGCACGATCATTGGGCGGCTTTGCTTTGGGTTGGCACCCCATTAAGCATACATATTGGCAAAGCATTGCCAGGCACCGCATTGCCTAGCACGACAACTTTTCTCCAGTCAGCCCTTGACTAACAATACTATCGAAAATTGTAATTCCCTTATCAGCTTCTTAGTGAAATTATGCCTTCAAGATGCAAGCTTAATTAATTATATTCGCGGAAAGGCATCTTTTTTGCAATCGGAAAAAACCAGCTCTTTGCCGAGCCGTGTTGGCATTCCCTGCAATCATTGCATTCCAAAAGACGTCATTTCGGACATGATACTCCTCAAGCACTTACTGCTCCTGCATCGGCCCACATTTGGCATACACATCGGCACCGCATTGCATTAAGCCAGATGAATGTGATTGATCAGGGCGACCAGGGCGGTTTGAAGCCGGCCCCCGGCGATACTTAAATTGGCCATATCTTGCCACCCGAAATCCCGATCATCGATCTGAAAAGACCGACTCGATCCAGAAATTGAGCACTTCAGCCTGATGCATTCATTCTAGTTTTGTCCCCTCCACTGCAGTTGCCCAATCCGGTACGGATTTGCTACTAACTCAACTTAAAATTGTCATAACTTCTTATCCGTAGCTCCGATTGTCGAGCCGTAATGATAGGCACGTAGAGCCCTTCAAGTACTTCGATTCTGATTAATCAAATCCTAGCTATGACCACTTCAAGCATACTCACTGTTTAGCATTACCAAGACATCTCTTGACCCTTAGACCCGCATTTGTCACACTTTCAGCTTAAAAATTGGCTTGTTAGCAAGCCCTTATAACTGCTGATTAACCATGCAGGATTCAAATACTCTTGATCAGCATTCCTTTGCTCATTTTCTTGTCATGGGAGTGGAGCGGCATGACACCGTTTCGAACGTGGTGAAAACCCTCGTTATGAAAGCTGCCAAGGATTGACTTTTTGAGTGGTAGGGACACCCTCGTCACTATATGGCACGGCTATGGGTCAGAGGGGATCTAGGGCCCAAATTTGGGGAGCGAGGAGGCTTTAATCTCCGCCATCGGATTACAAAGTGAACTAGGGGTGAACTAGGGGTGAACTTGTTACCATATACATGTGGTAGTGATGTGTCTGAACACACTAGGACCGCCGGGGCATTTTTTCCCTCTTTAGGAGGTTTTTTCCCCCGTGCATTGTATATACGCCCATCACTCTAGGGCTATCTATCTTTCCATTGCACACTAAGGAATACACTCTCTATTGTGTACCTTGAGCTTCCTTCGTCTTCTCCAAGCTGTGTGTGTTTCTCTGCAACCCTAATTCCAACAATTGGTATCAGAGCAGGTCACGTCCTCCCGGGCTTAGTCGCCAGCTGCTCCAGCACACGCCTGCTCACTTTCTCCGATTTCAGTGAGCTTTGGCGAGCGTTCGCAGGTCGACAAATATTTTGGGAGATCTCGAAGAGCTCGGTCTGCTCAGAATTTTGATTTGGGCTCATTTCGGCCTCCGTTTCCACTACGGGCAGTACTGCACAGGTTATTTCGTCATTTTGTGCAGATTTTCTGTCAGTGCCGTTTTCTGCATAACAGGTGCCTTATAGTCTTCTACGGTTTGTGCTATATAGCACAAGTTGTTCCCGCTCCATTTCTCCTATTTTCGGGCAGTTTTCACATCAGGTGCAGCATTTACCATGGCTGACAACAACAACACAGATGTGTTCAAGATGTTTGCTGCTGAGGACAGGTTGGATGGGGACAACTACCCTATGTGGGCTTATATGATGCAACACGTTCTTGTGTCAAAAGGTGTCTGGAACATTGTGCAGGGCATTGATGTACGTCCTGGTTCTGAAGATGTAGGCGATGTTGAGGATGTTGCAGGTCTTGCTGCAAGGATTGCAGCTGTTAGAGTTGTTTTGCCTACAGCAGAACAAGCTCGTTGGGATGTTAAGGATGCGCAGGCTCATGCATTGATTGCGTTGTCTGTGAAGCGCACCATTATTCCTCACATCCGTTCAGCAAAATCTGCAAAACAGGCTTGGGATATTCTAGCAGGTCTTTATGCAAGCCGCAATGAGGCTAAAATTGCTTTGCTGCGTAAAGAGCTAGAGTCGAAGATTATGCATGAGGAAGATGATATGGACACTTTCCTTGCTAGTGTCAAGGATATCAATGAGCAACTCATTTCTGCAGGTGAAGTCATTTCTGACAGTTCCCTTGTGCAGACTGTTCTTGATGCCTTACCAGATTCCTACCAGACTTTTGCTAGTACTTGGAGACTGATGACCCAAGGAAATCCTGAAGTTGTCAAGTTTGATGCATTATGCACATTGCTGTTGCAAGAGTCACTTTCTAGAAAAAACAGGACTAGGCAGCGTGCAGTTGAACAGGCTTTTATTGCTTCTCAAAGAAAGGGTGGTAACAGTAATGCAGCCACTTCTTATGGTTCTGCTGCGAGTGGCAAAAATTCTGTTCCTAATGCTTCTGCTGGCAGCACTTCGTCTGGCAATTCTGGTGATAAGGGCAAAAAGAAGATGCGTTGCCATTATTGTAAAGCCAATGATCACTTGATCAAGTCGTGTCCTAAGTTGAAGGCCAAAGAGGCTAAGAAGAAAGAGGGTGGTTCCACTGCAAATGCTGGTTCCACTACAAATGCAGCCATTGTTGAGTCTTCTGTGAAAGGAGATTGTGATGCTGATGTTGATGCAGAATGGGCTTTTAGCGCAGAGTGCACTTACAATCCTGCTGTCCATGATGCATGCTTGTCAGTTGCTGCAGATTCACATGTGTGGTATTTCGACAGTGGTGCTACAAAGCACATTACCTCACATCGTGAATTGTTTACCTCTCTCGAGTCTGTCCCTCATGGGAATTCAGTCACTTGTGCCAACAACGCCTCTTATCCAATTCAGGGAGTTGGAAAGATTGTGCTCACTGCTGCTAATGGCAGTTCCTTCACACTTGTTGATGCACTTTATGTACCTGGGATCAAGAAGAATCTATTGTCTGTATCCGCACTTGCTAGACTTGGACTTGTAGTCAAATTTGTGGATGACAGATGTACAGTTCATGATCTCAGTTTTGGTGATGAAATTGTTGCATCTGGGCTTTTGTGCCGTGGGCTGTATAAGCTCACTTTGTATGACAAGTGTGGACAAAATTTTGCAAATGCTGTTGCAGATTCAAGGGCTATTTCAGATGCAAAACTTTGGCATGCACGTTTTGGTCATCTGAATTTTGCCAGTTTGCTGCGTTTGCAGAAATCTGATATGGTTGCTTCTTTGCCGCCTCTTGAAGCACCTATCAAACATGTTTGTGAAGGCTGTATTCTGGGTAAAATGCAGCGTTCTAAGTTTCCAAAGGATGGTTCAGTTAGGGCCACATGCAGGTTGCAGCTTGTGCATAGTGACGTTTGTGGGCCCATGCAAACTCCGTCCTTGGGCAATTACCTGTACTTCGTGACTTTCATTGATGATTACTCCAGGCATGCATGGGTATTTCCGCTTAAAGCAAAGTCCGAAGTTTTTATGTGCTTCAAACAATTTTTGGCTATGGCTGAAAATGTCTCAAAATGTACTATGGGCACCCTCCGTTCCGATCGAGGGGGGGAGTATATGTCTCATGAATTTAATGCATTTCTGGCTAGTTGTGGGATAAAACACCAATGTACAGTGCCTTATACACCTCAGCAAAATGGTGTTGCTGAGAGGAAAAACAGGTCACTAACGGAAATGGCACGATGTATGGTCAAAAGTCAAGCTTTGCCGCATTCTTTTTGGCTTGAGGCCATCATGTGTGCCACTTATGTACTTAACAGGTGTCCTACGAAAGCTTTGCAGTCTATTACTCCATATGAAGCATGGCATGATAGAAAACCTTCTATTGAGCACATGCGTGTTTTTGGCTGTTTGGCATATGCTTTGGTGCCACAAGTGCAGCGCAGAAAATTGGATGATAAGGCTGTCAAATGTATTTTTGTTGGTTATAGTGCTGAAAGCAAAGGTTACAGGTTGTATCATCCGCAAACAAAACGTATTTTGGTTTCACGGGATGTAGTGTTTGTGGAAGATTCTGTTCAACCCTTGCTGTCATGTACTAGAGACAGTAATGTAAGCTCACAGGACATTTATGACACTTTGTTGCCTCTTTTCAGTGGTGGAAATACGAATGTAAGTTCCAATGAGGCAAATGTACAGCCTATGGGGGTTTCTGAAAATGTTTTAGAACAGCCTATTACTGATGCAGATGTACATGATGTACTTGATGAGGAAAGGGCTGAAAATGAGCAGGCTAGAGGTATGCCAAAATGGCTGGTGCACACTTTGCGTGACAGTAAATTGGATGCACCTTTATCTAGTCGTACTCGTTCAGGCTCTCGCCATGCATCTTATGCATCAGATTGTTATGCTTTGGCTGTGTCTAGTTTACATGATGTTGAGGAGCCTCTGTCTTTTGATGAAGCACAGAATTCAGAAAATTGGATTGCTGCCATGAAATCAGAATATGATGCACTTATAGAGAATGACACATGGACTTTATGTGATTTGCCTCCTGGCAAAAAGGCCATTGGTACAAAGTGGGTTTACAAGTTGAAACGCAAGCCGGATGGTGAGATCGATCGCCATAAGGCTCGACTTGTTGCAAAGGGTTATGCACAACAAAAAGGCATAGATTATGAAGAGACTTTTGCTCCCACTTGTCGTATGACTACTGTGCGTTTTCTATGTGCATTGGCAGCTCATTTTGGTTGGGATGTACATCAATCAGACATTGTTACTGCTTTCTTGAATGGTGACATATTTGAGGAAGTTTATGTAACGCAGCCTCGCGGTTTTGTCATAAAAGGACAAGAGGACAAAGTGTGCAAATGTAAGAAGGCTTTGTATGGGTTGAAGCAATCTCCTCGTGCTTGGTATGAGAAAGCTGACACTCATTTGGTTAAACGAGGCTTTCGTAACAGTCCAACAGAAAGCACATTGTATGTAAAGCGTGAGGATGATGTATTTCTCATTGTGGTTCTTTATGTTGATGATTTGCTGATCACTGGACCAAATGAGAGACATATTGCTGAATTTAAGGCTGATTTGAATGCTACTTTCAAGATGAAAGATTTGGGGCTGTTGCATCATTACTTGGGTATACAGTTTAAGCAGTGTGATGGTGGTATTGCCTTGTGTCAGAAAAGTTACATAGAGACATTGCTATGTAAGTTTGGACTTGAGGATTGCAAACCTATTGCCACTCCCATGGAAACAGGTTTGAAGTTGAGTCTACATGATGCTGGCGATCCTGCTGATGTCACTCTTTACCAAACTGCTGTTGGCTGCCTCATTTATGTATGCAACACGAGGCCAGATATTCAGTTTGCAGTCTCGCAGGTCAGCAGATTTATGCATAGCCCAGGGTCTAAGCATTGGCAGGCTGTCAAGAGGATTTTCCGCTACCTTAGTGGCACTTTACATCTTGGCTTGTTTTATCCCAAGGGGGGATCATTGCCGCCAGACTTACATGCTTTTTCGGACTCAGATTGGGCTGGTTGTTTTGACACGCGAGTGTCCACAAGTGGTTTTTGTTTCATGCTTGGCAGTTCATGTATATCATGGTTGAGCAAGAAGCAACCTACTGTGGCCACTTCGAGTTGTGAGGCTGAGTACAGGGCAGTCTTCACAGCTACGGTTGAGTGTGTATGGCTCAGACGCCTTATGGCTGACTTGGGTGTTGGACAGGACACTGCCAACACTATCTACACTGACAGTCAGAGCGCATTGGCAGTTGCGAGGAACCCAGTTTTTCATGCTCGCACAAAGCACATTGAGGTGCATTACCACTATGTCAGGGAGAGGCTCTCAGCAGGAGAGATCAGCTTGGCTTATGTGCCAACACAGGACAACCTTGCAGATCTTTTCACAAAGGCATTGTCTCGTGAGAAGCTTGAAGCTTTCCGCAAAGCTTTGGGCTTACTCCCCTTTGTGGACTGATCCTGTCCTCAGGGCATGGCACTTCCCTTTACTCATGTGCCAGCTCTCGTTCACCGCATCACTCCAGGGGGGATTTGTTACCATATACATGTGGTAGTGATGTGTGTGAACACACTAGGACCGCCGGGGCATTTTTTCCCTCTTTAGGAGGTTTTTTCCCCCGTGCATTGTATATACGCCCATCACTCTAGAGCTATCTATCTTTCCATTGCACACTAAGGAATACACTCTCTATTGTGTACCTTGAGCTTCCTTCGTCTTCTCCAAGCTGTGTGTGTTTCTCTGCAACCCTAATTCCAACAGAACTAACCGTGAACTAGGGGCGGGGGGGTGAACTAGGGGCGCATAAACTAGGGTATGATCATGTGCCATGACAACATAGATAGCGACGCGCGCTAGCGTGGTGGTAGGGCATTTGTGTGGCAACCGAGACGTCCCAGGTTCGACCCACACCCCGCGAGGCGGGTGAACTAGGGGGGTGAACTAGAAGTGAACGTGGGGCGCCATTTTTGCCTCGAGTTCACCCCTATTTCACCCCTAGTTCACTCGCAGTTTACTGCATGATCCGACGGCCGAGATTAAAGCTGCATCGCGCCCCCAAATTTGGGCCCTAGATCCCCCTTGGCCAGAGCCGTGCCATATAGTGACGAAGTAGGGCCTCCCCACTTTTTGAGTGGTAGGGACACCCAAATTGTGGACAAAAAACCTCCATTCGTGAGTGCCTGTACCACGGTTCACCCTCCTGACTCATTGACACCACTTCTGTCAGGTGGGATCTACGGTCCCTATTGATTGGGGACGGCGGGATCGGTTTTGCATCATCTGATGGCGGTTTAATCCCCAAATGATCACCATGTGAACCCCAAGTAAATTTCATGTGAACATCAAGTGACTGCCAAGTGATCCCTGGGTGAATCCCAATCAACATGTGATCACCTTGTGACCCCACCCATTACCAAGTGATTACAGTGTGACCCCGACTATCCCAAAGTGATTGCAGTGTGACCTCGTCCATCCCAAAGTGATCTCCAAGTGAACACCATGTGCTCCCCACCCCGTCATTTTTTCTATATGATTGTATGTTCACACCACCATTTCAAGTGGCGCGCGATAGCTTAATGGGAGAGTCATGGCCTCCGGTTGTGTAGGTGGTGGGTTTGAGTCGCAGGGGCTTAACGGACCGGAATCTTTTTATTCTTGATAATAAATGGACGATCCACATCGTTCAAAGATGGTGGACCGTAGATCCCACCTGACAAGGGGGGTGTCAAATAGTCACGAGGACGGTTCACCCCTACCATTAGTCCTATAATTGGACACTCAAGTGTCCTGAGACACTAAGGTGTCGTGTTTTTCCACCATATCCTTAGACTTATTTTGTGTAGATAGAAACAAAATTTGAAGGTTCTATTCATTGTGTAGGTAGGTCATGGCATGAAGAAAGTTGAAAAGATATGGGATAAGGTCATTCACCCTAAGAAATCAATGTTGCTTTGGCTTTGCTTGCACACTATTTGGACAGGGGAAAGTTATCACTTACCACGCTCCTAGCCTGACATATTTGTTTATTGATTTAATCTGCAGGTCTGCAAGCTGCACATCAAAGACATCAATATCTACTTGCTACGGAGCAGGATCTTCAAAGATGCTGCTGACTTTCAGATTGGGCTATCGACTGAAGACAAAGAGTTGGATCGTCACCAAGGGAAATTGCAAGAGATTGACAGGATGAGGAAGCCAACAATGAAGCCAAACTAATTGCTCAGGGGGCTGTGGCTAAAGTAAGTGATTTCATGGACAAGCTGCAAGATATGATTAACTCCCTGCATGATTTCGGCATCCCTTACCCGTGGGCATAATGATGTATATGTATCAGGTTTTGGTTAGAAGATATGTGGGGGGTGTATTGCTACTTAATCCTCTCAAATGTCTGTTGTGGTTGTAATTTTGTCCTCTTTTCTTTCACCGCTTTGATGGAAAGAAAAAAAGTTAAAGTTGAGGATTTTTTTCTATGTCAAAATGAGTCCTATATTAAGAGATTCATGACAAGATCTTAGTTGAAAAGTTAACCAAAATTTTAGGCTGATTTCTCAAAAAATCAATTAAAAGCCCATAATTTCGTAGAAACTTGTATTTTTTTAATGTATAAGAATCATTTCTAATTGGCAATAACACTTAAAAAAGAAAAAAATATTGTGTAGGGTACAAATTTTATGACTGTTATAAATAAAATCCAAAAAATGAAAATTTTGAAAATGCTGTTTGGGAGGTATTTTTTGGTCTTACAAAGCTCATAAATTTAGATTCGATATTGTTTTGTTGTAGAACTATGATTTGATGTAGTTATTTAGGTTATAACCAATCAAATACATTTTTTAAAAAGACTCAAGCTTGCATAAATCATACAAATTGAGCACCACATTTTGAAATTTTGTCTGATGTAATTTGATAAAAATATCAACTTGTGACTAAACAAGCATGTAAAGGAAATATTATAAGATTACATATTGTTTTTTTATAACAACTTTATATGAATAAATTCTTCAAAAAATAACACTATTGTTACAAGACTAGTCCAGAGAGAGAGAGAGAGAGAGAGAGAGAGAGAGAGAGAGAGAGAGAGAGAGAGAGAGAGAGAGAGAGAGAGAGAGAGAGAGAGAGAGAGAGTGCTCTTCACTTCGTTACACAGAATCAATTTGTTGCGTGTTGAGAGAGAGAGAGAGAGAGAGAGAGCCTGTGTGCTCTTCACTTTGTTTCACAGAATCAATTTGTTGCGTGTTAAGAAAGAAAGAGAGAGAGAGAGAGAGAGAGAGAGAGAGAGAGAGAGAGAGAAGGAAGAAGAAACCCGATACATAGAAAGAAGGCTTCTTGTGGGTTGTAAAGAGAACCATCAGCTACTTCACAATTAAAGTGAACCCCAAGTAAATTTCATATGAACATCAAGTGACTGCCAAATGATCCCTGTGTGAATCCCAATCAACATGTGATCACCTTGTGACCCCACCCATTACCAAGTGTTTACAGTGTGACCCCGACTATCCCAAAGTGATTGCAGTGTGACCTCATCCATCCCAAAGTGATCTCCAAGTGAACACCATGTGCTTCCCACCCCGTCATTTTTTCTATATGATTGTATGTTCACACCACCATTTCAAGTGGCGCGCGATAGCTTAATGGGAGAGTCATGGCCTCTGGTTGTGTAGGTGGTGGGTTTGAGTCGCAGGGGCTTAACGGACCGGAATCTTTTTATTCTTAATAATAAATGGACGATCCACATCGTTCAAAGATGGTGGACCGTAGATCCCACCTGACAAGGGCGGTGTCAAATAGTCACGAGGACGGTTAACCCCTACCATTAGTCCTATAATTGGACACTCAAGTGTCCTGAGACACCTTATGAGACACTAAGGTGTCCTGTTTTTCCACCATATCCTTAGATTTATTTTGTGTAGATAGAAACAAAATTTGAAGGTTCTATTCATTGTGTAGGTAGGTCATGGCATGAAGAAAGTTGAAAAGATATGTGATAAGGTCATTAAACCTAAGAAATCAATGTTGCTTTGGCTTTGCTTGCACACTATTTGGACAAGGGAAAGTTATCACTTACCACGCTCCAAGCCTGACATATTTGTTTATTGATTTAATATGCAGGTCTGCAAGTTGCACATCAAAGACATCAATATCTACTTGTTGCGGAGCAGGATCTTCAAAGATGCTGCTGACTTTCAGATTGGGCTATCGGCTGAAGACAAAGAGTTGGATCGTCACCGGGGGAAATTGCAAGAGATTGACAGGATGAGGAAGCCAACAATGAAGCCAAACTAATTGCTCAGGGGACTGTGGTTAAAGCAAGTGATTTCATGGACAAGTTGCAAGATATGATTAACTCCATGCATGATTTCGGCATCCCTTAGCCGTGGGCATAATGATGTATATGTATAGTCACGTTTTGGTTAGAAGATATGTGGGGGGTGTATTGCTACTTAATCCTCTCAAATGTCTGTTGTGGTTGTAATTTTGTCCTCTTTTCTTTCACCGCTTTGATGGAAAGAAAAAAAGTTAAAGTTGAGGATTTTTTTCTATGTCAAAATGAGTCCTATATTAAGAGATTCATGACAAGATCTTAGTTGTAAAGTTAACCAAAATTTTAGGCTGTTTTCTCAAAAAATCAATTAAAAGCCCATAATTTCTTAGAAACTTGTATTTTTTTATGTATAAGAATCATTTCTAATTGGCAATAACACTTAAAAAAGAAAAAAATATTGTGTAGGGTACAGATTTTATGCCTGTTATAAATAAAATCCAAAAACTGAAAATTTTGAAAATGCTGTTTGGGAGGTATTTTTTAGTCTTACAAAGCTCATAAATTTAGATTCGATATTGTTTTGTTGTAGAACTATGATTTGATGTAGTTATTTAGGTTATAACCAATCAAATACATTTTTTTAAAAGACTCAAGCTTGCATAAATCATACAAATTGAGCACCACATTTTGAAATTTTGTCTGATGTAATTTGATAAAAATATCAACTTGTGACTAAACAAGTATGTAAAGGAAATATTATAAGATTATATATTGTTTTTTTTATAACAACTTTATATGAATAAATTCTTCAAAAAATAACACTATTGTTACAAGACTAGTGCTAAGAGAGAGAGAGAGAGAGAGAGAGAGAGAGAGCGAGCCTGTGTGCTCTTCACTTTGTTACACAGAATCAATTTGTAGCGTGTTGAGAGAGAGAGGGAGAGAGAGAGAGAGAGAGAGAGAGAGAGAAAAGGAAGAAGAAACCCTTTACATAGAAAGAAGGCTTCTTGTGGGCTGTAAAGAGAACCATCAGCTTCTTCACCGGGTAATTAACATATTAACCTGCATCATGGAAACTTTGCTTGAAAGCATGCAAATTCGTCAGCAGCGCTACGAGAGATTGGCTCTGCGAGCCATGAAAGAAAGGGGTGCTCGATTTAGAGCCGAATTCGTAAGAAATTTGAGCACCATGGGGCTGCCTCAACAGTTTCGAGTGATCGATTGCAAATCCACTTTAATGGCGCAAGGGAAACAACTGGTGCTGAGATCAGATTGGCATGGTGATTACACCGCAGTGTCTCATACTTTTGGGATGGAAGTTTACAGTGTCTTCAACTGTGAATGCACATCGTCATGTCTTGGAGCGGGACCTGCGCCACGGTATTCGACACATCCTTGCCCTGGCGTGCACGATCAGAAACACTGGCAAATTGTTGAGGATATCTTGAAGATGTGTCACATTTTGATGGCTGCAGGAGCAGAATATGTTTGGCATGACGGCGTGTGCATTGCACAGCATGACGAGGCTGAAGTTGTGGATAGCATCAAGCATATGGGATACATTTATGCCAATGCAAAGGAGACTGTCATTTTTATGCATTATGTGGGGAGCCCTATGGCACCAATTAGACACGACCCACATCCAGTGACCGGAGATTTTGGGTCTCGTTGGCACACAAGGGTGTGGACAATCCAAGAGGCAGCAGTATCAACTCGCAGGCGATACTGTGTACGGGTGGGCGACAGGGGCAATTTGGGACAGTGCAAGAGCTGGCAAGAGCTGGAGGGTGAGATAGCTGACTGGTATAAAGATGAGTCCAGCATTGCAGTGATCGACGAGGATGAGTACTGGTCACTGTTGGTGAAATTAAATGGTGTATCGGGGTCTTTGCTTGAAGATGCATACAAACAGGGTGAGCCGATCCATCATGCAAAGGCAAAGCAATGGCTGACCTGCCTCAGTCGCTGCATTGAAACTATGCTTAACATATGCGTCCTTTTCCCGACCATAGATCTAGTCTTGTCGGCGTGTTCCCAACGCGATAGCAAGCACGAGGGTGATCGCATCAACAGCATCCTTGCGCTGGCAGGATTGAGAGATTTTGTAGTTCCAAAAGACCCGGGTCATGACATGGAAAGCTGGACCATGGAGTTTTTCAAGAGGCAGGGGCAGCAAGGTCTGGCAATGGCCGTGTTTTCAGTAAATTATCTGATCCCAAATCGCGAGCTTTCCCAGCTTTCTAGCTTGTTCGCCTGCAGGCGTTTGAGGTCATTGAGGAAGCTACGGGCAGGCAAGAGCTATTCATGGGTGCCTGACTTGTCCAAAACATTGATTTCAAGCAGCCATGGATCTCCTGTCGAGGAGCAATGTGCAATGCGAATCACCGACTTTATTGAGTATAGCGTGCTGTGTGATGGAAGGCTGCAGCTGACAGGAAACCTAACCACAGTACCTGTGCGCTTCACCCTCGGTACCCGAGCCCACCGACGCCCTGCCTGTAAATTTCATAGGCCTAGCAGAAAGGCCCTGCAGGTGTGAGAAACATTAAGAGAAAGTCATTATAGCAAAACCCATTAATTATATTGACATTTTGAAGATTTTGTTTAAGGATAGCAGGTTTGCTTGAATTCTCATTTTAATTATCACTAATGGAAGATACTAATGAAACACACTATCACAAAACATTTTGGGTGTTTCCCCTTGTGGGAGAGAGGTCCCTTTTCCCTCATGTTCCCCTCAGCAAGTGTTCAACGTCATGAGCTTCTTCACGAGAGGCGTACCATACCTAGCTAGGTGTGGTGGGGGACAGAGGGCTGCTGGCCCCGGGAGAAGAGGCCCCCTTTCCCTCGTGTTTCCCTATAGTGTTCAATGTCATGAGCTTCTGGAGATAAAGCTCCATATACCTACATAGGTGTGGACCGTGGTGGCGGGCAAGGGGCTGAACGGTAGGGGCAAGGGGCTGCCGGGCCCGCCGTCGCCCCCTGGCCCCCACCATGCCTAGCTAAGTATGCTACCCTCACACACACACACACACACACACACATGCAGCAGCTCGTGAGGGTGTCATAAACCACAAAGTGGTTATAGCGGGAGAATTATTAAAGCTTCTTGTGCATTTTGTGCAGATAAATCTCAGGTTTGCATCCGGCAGTTTTACATCGTATACTTCTAGCAGGCCAGACATGCCAATAGGCAAGGCAGATGTTCCTTACATCAGTGAGCTTAATCACCGGTTTCCGGTCATCGACGGTCGTGGAGTCATTAAGGCTGGAAAGAGCTTCCATGCCAATTTGGTGTTTGCTGCCGCAGGGCTAGCACTGCTTCCAGACCCACAACATTTCATGGGTCGCAATCCAGCTCGGTCCAAACTCCAGGAGTATTGGAGCATCCCTGCTCTCCTAGTTACAGGTGACCTGCAATCACAAGTTATTAAGCTCGGGTTCTTTCACATGTTCCAAGAACTAAGAGAGATTTTGGTAGAAAATCACATTCTACTCACCATGTTCGACAAGCTGGTTATTTTGTAAGAATTGTCATCAATTGCACTTACATTTTCTTGAAGCCTTTCATGATCTATGATGAGCAACATGCTTTTCCTTGTGGCTAATTCTTTGATAAGTTTATTCAGAGCAGAGTTGATGTGCATCATGCAATGGAATCAAGTTTTGTCTATGAATTGGCTATGCAACGAGAGAAGCAGCTTCATTCTATCATCTTGCTGAGAACTCTATTTACACACAGACACATTTTTTATCATTCTATCATCTTGCTGAGAACTCTATTTGCACACAGACACATTTTTTATAACCGTGGGTATTGAACCTCAGCAGCTGTGCTCAAAGGCCCTCACCTTACCCCTAGGCCAAATCCCTTTGGTTAAACTCGAATTGAGTCTTAAATTGGATATATACCGAGCATGGTGTCTATAGCCAATTAGGAGCCACGAGTCACCACCACTTAGAGCACCTTCTCAAAAACAGCATCTCAATGGGAGTGAGATCGGTTTTTGAATTTCGTGAATACACATGCTCCCTTAATTCAACTTAAAGAAGACCGGAGTAATTCTTTGACATCTACATTTGCACTTTTCGCAAAACCTTGACCATTACTTAGCAACCCTTAGGGTTGGATTCAACATTTTTCCTTGGAATATTTCAAGCAAAAATGAATAGATGAATTTGATATACATGAGCTCACGCGACCCGCCTCCCGGCGGGTCTCGTTTGCTCTTACCAAGCCGTCAATCCTATTTAGTTTGTATGTATTCATGTCTTTGATAGATCTTGCTCACTTTTACCAATAGGCATCACATTCTCTCTTTTTCTCCCTTGTTGGCACATGAAGGAGCAAGCGACTCAGCCACACCACCTCTCTCTCTCTCTCTCTCTCTCTCTCTCTCTCAGTGGTGGAGAGAGAGAGAGAGAGAGAGAGAGACTATAGAAGACCAAAGTAATGAAAGCTCTTTGCTATCATTTAGAGCAGTGGTGTGTATGAGAGAGAGTTTCATTTGAGCCATCAAGAGTATACTAAGGTTCACTCGTAAAAAAAGAACTCAATGAAGTCAAACTCTACAACATCTTTCACCATAACATCATCGTCACCGAAATTAAACCATGATTAATAGTAGAGAGGGAGAGGGAGAGAGAGAGAGAGATAGAGGAGTACATTCTAAGATGTGTGTCAAGCTACATACATTCCAATACAAAAAAGAGGAGTACATTTTAAGATGTGTGTCAAGCTACATACATTCCAATCACCATCAATAAAATAAGGTCCTAGAAGCATCAGTTTGTGTCCGCACTATCCAAGGCCCAATCCGATGCACACTTCGCCCAAGGCGTCGAGGAGGGCGACCCAACACATACATTTCTATCCTCCAACCGGGACAACTGTCACCATATGAATAACGTATATTAAGTGGGAGTTGATCCCCCACCTCCTGAATGCTCACATAGGCATGGCCATTATCATGGTCGATATTAACTTTGATGTGATAATATCCTTGCAAACCATCAATATGATGGTAAACACCCAACAAAATATACCGACGATAATAATGGTTCCTGTTTTCAAAAACACACTTAATCTTAAATCATAAACTACGTAACAAAAAATTATTTAAAAAATTCAATAAGTCTCATTTCACCATACCGAACAACTTCAAAGTCTTCAATGATGCAAACAACATCATCAGCATGTAAAGGCCCTCTCCAAAATCATGGATCTATAACAAAATTGTCTCTCTCATGTGGACATTTTTGTAAAATAGTTGATTATTATAGACAAAATAGTTAATTACCATAGACAAATGATGGTGGTTGCATGTGCATCCATGGCACTGTAAAGTGGTAGGCCATCTCTAACCAAACAAAGACAAATAGGTTAATCGCATGTCACTTTATCAAGCTCTCTTAAAAGTAAACTTACCATAAACTTCTTGACACACCACAACGCCCAAAATTCCCATTGTTTCATTTTGATATGTAAGGGGTAAACTCGTGAATATTTCAAAATCAAAATCATGAAATAGAGAGTTAAAAGGGCTAGGGCCACACTTATTTACCAAAAACCAATCCCATTTAACAAAAACCCTTTCAAATTCCACAATCCTTCCAAATTTCCATTGTTTCATTTTGATGTGCAAGTGGTAAACTCATGAATATTTTAAAAGTAAAATAAACAATTAAAAGGGCTAGGGCCACACTTATTTACCAAGAACAATCTCATTCAATGAAAATAATTTGTTGATTAAAAAAAGTAAGAGAGGAGTCATGTCACCCTACCTACCTACAATTACCTTGTCTTTGATGGATGTCGGTCCAAAAAACATAGTGTTGAAGTGGATTTTGTAGAGAAAAGAGACCATGTATCTTATTGAGAGCAAATATAGCTCAAGGTCAATCCCCTTAAGCAATTAATGAAGACATCACATATAACCATGTATTCTTACCTCTACTCATTTGCAATCTGTTATAGATAAGAATCCAATAGAAGCATTTTTTCACCTCAAGGCATGGATGATAACCCAATGACTTACATTGCAATTTCTTAGAGTCGATGCAACAAAATATTGCACTCCCACTTTGAGAAAAGTTGTAGCTTGGAACCTTACATCATTTTGAGCAGAAATGATGTAAAAGAGGATGTCTTGCATATACAATTACAACATTCCATTTGTGCATGCTTTAACCCACTGCGTTTGTAGCTTGCAATACTTCTTTGAATACAACATTTGGAGTTTGAGTCAACTCTGCTTTATTATCATCCTTGACCACAACCTTTATAGAAGCTGAGGTTCGCACACGTGACATTGCCACATATAATTGACCATGTGAAAAAACGGGTGCTGCCAAATATAATCCCAAGAGGCCCAATGTTTGTCCTTGTGCTTTATTTATGGTCATCCCAAATGCCAGCCTTATAGGAAACTGTCTGCGCCTCATTTAGCAGGGTAGTCCTTGAGAATTTCTAGCAATGAAATCTATCCTTGGAAGAAATACTCGGTCTCCAAAGTTGGAACCAGTGAGTATCTCTGCCTCTATGACTCTACGATGAAAATGTCTACATATTAACCTTGTGCCATTACAAAGCCCCCTTCTTGGATCCAAATTGCGCAATAGCATGATAGGAGCATTTTCTTTCAGACACAACACATGTGGTGGATATCCTCCACCTAAATCCAAGCTATTCAACAATTCAATTGTATACAAAGCACCGTTCTCTTCTGATTCGCATAGTGAATCTGCACTCAAATACTCTCTATAATGTCCACACATCTCGCCTAGAGCATAATCATTGACCACATCTACATCCTTGTTGCAAGGTGCAAGAACTCCCCTATCTTTAAAGAATCGTGCATAATCCTCGACTCTCTGAATATCTCCATAGATGCTCTCAATAAGATCTGACAATTGGTTTCTTTGAAGTAGCATGCTCGTAGGCAAAGCGACATTGTCAACAACTCCCCCATCATGTATATTCCCATTACCGATATCCAGAACCCAATGTGAAAATTGTTTTTCAGCTGCATCTGTCATACAACTTTGCACAGGCATATTCTGAGTGAGCCTTAATATTCTTGTATGTCTCCAAATGTATGAATGACACAATGTCGCATTCACAATATTTGCTCGGCTACCTTTACGTACAACTGGTAGAATTTGCCTAAAGTCACCTCCAAGCAAAACTACCTTTCCACCAAACAGACTGTCTGTTTGTAAAACATCTCTGAGTGTCCTATCTACTGCCTCAAAAGCATGGCGATGAGTCATGGGTGCTTCATCCCATATAATCAAAAGCTTCTCTCCTCAACAATTCAGCAAGTTGGCTATTCACTTTTATATTGCATGTTGACCCAGAATTTAATTCTAGAGGAATCTTAAACCTCGAATGTGCAGTTCTTCCATTGTTAAGGAGCAAAGCTGCAATACCAGATGATGCACATGCCAATGCTACCTTACATTCACCTCGAAGCCGTGCAAGCAATGCATTATAAACATACGTTTTTCCAGACCCCCCTGGACCATCTAGAAAGAAGACACCCCCTCCATTTTTCTCAACTGCTTGTAGCACACAATTGTAAGCATCACGTTGGCCATTGTTTAGAGACCTTTCCATTTGTTTTGCCATACTACATTGTTCGGTAGTATCATACATGGTCTCTTCTGCTAATACACTACTCCTACTTAAAGACATAAAACTTTCATCAATTGGAGGCATCCCGGGATAGCCAGAGAGCCTCTTACCATATTGTTGTAGCAAAGAATGCAGATTACAAAGTGCCCGACTTTTAGCAACTTCTTGTCGAACTCTTGCATCAAGTACACGCATGTTTAAAGCATATGCATAGTCTTCAGAAAGCTCAACAGAAAACCTATCCCACAATGTCCCTGGACATAATGGTTCACAATATACCAATATAATAGCAAACAATTGGCGCAATTGCAATCCAATTTGAAAAGAAGAGGCTTCTTCCAAGCATGTGATCCACTCCTCATCACTTTGCAATAACCCTCTAGCATTGCAAGCCTCTTTGAAAGTAGCATAAATCTGTCCTTCATATGTTCGCAAGTCATCATAACACTTGCATCCCTTACATATGGTTAGCAAAATCCGTAAATAGTAAACATCTCTGGCAGTGGGGACAATGTTGTACATTCTTCCAATGGTATCTCCCAACTGCCTCTGTATCCATTGTTTTTTAGTCTTGTTCCAAACCCACATAGCAGGAAAGTCAGCATATGTTAGCATATGGGCCTCATGATGATTTTGGTTTACAACAAACCACTCAGTGAGTGTTGTCTTCTTAACTTCGTTGTTATTTACTAACTCTGCCAAATCATCTGAATCTCGAAAATTTACAGTATTTTGATTGGGAAGATGAACTTGCAATCTTTGGATATTAGGCTTCTCTTCATACATGTCAAAACCATAAATCCGCCAAATAGCTTCAGATGCAGAAACATATCGTGCATCAAGATAGCTCTTAATTTTGTCAAAAACACCTTCATGATCACGGAGCACCACAGTGGCTCGATCATGGCCCTTATATACATACTTGTACAAATACTTTACAACAAAAATGGTTGAGCAAATCTCAACATTGATGTGTGCTTTATATCTCAACGATAAAAATGGGTTGTATGGAACAACCCATCTATTGTCTAGCTTGCAATATCTTAATTGAAAAAAACTTACATTATCTCGTCTCATATACGTAGGATATCCACTTTCATCCACATTTGTAGATAGTGCAAATTTGCGTGGATATTTAAACCTACATTTTCCATCAACCATACATGGAGCATTTGAATTCAAGGGACCACATGGTCCGTGAATATTGCATCGACTAATCACACTATGCAACTTTGGAAATAGCTCTTTGTCTGGGAGCTCAGCGCACACCAACTTATCATAGTGGGACGCTTCCATTGGTTTGTACTCAGATGCTAAAATCAACAATATATGTGCATGTGGAAAACCTCTCTTTTGAAACTCGATCACGCATACATGACCTACAACATCTCCAAAGATAGCCTTTTTTATAAGCAAATGCATCATGTCTTTAAACTTTTGATAGAATACACGTGCCGTTAGATCCGGACGATCTACAGCACTTGGTCCTGGCAGCAATGCTTCTTCTATTTCTCTCCATCGTGGATTACATGTAAAGGTTATGAAGAGATCAGGCTTTCCCCTCTTACGAACAATTGCCATGGCATCTTGGTACAATTGGCACATGTATCTTGGACCTCCAGTGAAAGCAGAAGGTAAGACAATTCTACGCCCAGTAGTTTGTCCCAAAATAGCATCGACACCATCCCTAGCCTAGACCATATCAGCCAAGCCCTGATAGACCTCAGCACGGAGTGTCCTCTGATTATTTCTTAGCCACAACAAACATGAGTCCTCCATGGAATTATATGCATCCACAATATATTGTTGGAGCAATCTACCACCCCGTAAGAGACACTCAGTGGTGTCATTTCTTATTTGTATTCGAAAACTATAGTATTGTTTTTGTGTAATTTTCTGTCCGGATCCGCTTTGTAGTGAAGGATACCATCCATCTCCTCCCATTGGAAACAAAAGAACATACATAAGAGGCATGTATGATCGATGTAAATTAGAAATTATTTTTAACCCCCCTTCTCGAAGATTTAATACTATGTCACGATGCCCTATAGTTCTCTCATCGCCTTGCCCAGGCAATATAGCAGAAATTTCACCACCACGGGGAGCAAGATATTGCCACCCATTAGAGCGAGATTCAGTTATCACCATCTTGATCTCTGAAACAACAGATCCATTAACCATAGCACCTGCAGTGCCAAGTGCATGAGCATAAGGATTAACCCTATGCATCATTTCTTGTAAAGTTTGTAATACTTCAATGTCCAAGTGTGGAACATGATGCAGTCTATTTTGTAGTTCATGCTCCGTGTCAAAAAAATACAACTGTGCAAATCGAGGAACTTCACTAGGTCCTTCAATTGGCATTAAAGGACTAATATTGTGATATATACAACCATGTGCCTTGAATGTGTAAACTCCTCTTCCTCGGGACATGTTTTCATCAACGTGAGCACCCAAAGAGGAAAATGCAAGTACATTATTGTAACCACGAACATTCTTTAAGAAATTCTTGCCTCTTCGTGTACAGGATTGCATCAAATATTTCAGTTTTGGGGGTGGCTCGCTCAAAGGCAGCAAATGAATCTTGCCATCCAAACAACAATACTTTCCTACAAAATTACGAATACTTCTTCCCTCAGCCTTCCATGCTACAGCTCCACAATTGGAGCATTCAAAGTCTAAGCAGCCTAAGTTGTGTATCAAAAACTTTCCAAATAGAATTGGTGCCATGGAAGGATTTTTTAAGATGGGAGTAGATGCATAGTGAGAGAAAATTGACAAACAATGTCTTGCCACCTTTGTATAGTCTCCCTCTTCAAACATGACTGGGGGCTCTATGCACATTTCCTCTAAATTACTTTAATGGTCTTCAACATGAATATTCATGCACTCATAATCTGGACCTTGGCCAACAATGGGTGGCTCCGGTCTCTCATAACACTCTTTCATATCTTTCATAAGAAATGTGTGGATGTAACCCTAAGCCCCTAAATGCCTTGTTGTACAAAGAGTTCCTAGCTCTATTCCTTGCTATTTCACGCCTAGCTCTTCGAGATTGATCAAGACGTCTAATACGCCTTGCATGCCCTGGGGACAACATTCGCGGTCCTGACACCATATGTTATGAAACTTCAATTATTAATGTGTGTGTGTGTGTGTGTGTATGAGAGAGAGAGAGAGAGAGAGAGAGAGAGAGAGAGAGAGAGAGAGATTCACCATAATCCTAGTTTACATACATGCATGTGGTATCACGTGTGTAGAGGTCAATACACCATAACGTGTCTTTGGTGTTTGACATGTGTATAAGTAAGTATGTATCAGTTATATAAAGCATAGTTCCCATTTTCTCATCACATAGCAATGTTTTACATATATCATAAGCGATTTTCACTTTATTCACGTGCATATTGCAACCAACATGATAATAATTGAATTTTCATAGCAGATGGAGAGAGAGAGAGAGAGAGAGAGAGAGAGAGAGAGAGAGAGAGAGAGAAATACACCATAATCCTAGTTTACATACATGCATGTGCTATCACGTGTGCAGAGGAAAATACACCATAATGTGTCTTTGATGTTTGACATTTCAGATACCTTTTTTAAATTGAAACCTCTAAAAACTTAAATAAAGCAAAGTTCCCATTTTCTCATTACATAGCAATGTTTTACATATATCATAAGCGATTTGCACTTTATTCATGTGCATATTGTAACCAACGTGATAATAATTGAAGTTTCATAGCAGAGAGAGAGAGAGAGAGAGAGAGAGAGAGAGAGAGAGAGAGAGAGAGAGAGAGAGAGAAATACACCATAATCCTAGTTTACATACATGCATGTGCTATCACGTGTGTAGAGGAAAATACACCATAATGTGTCTTTGATGTTTGACATTTCAGATATCTTTTTTAAATTGAAAAACTCTAAAAACTTACATAAAGCAAAGTTCCCATTTTCTCATTACATAACAATGTTTTACATATATCATAAGCGATTTGCACTTTATTCACGTGCATATTGTAACCAACATGATAATAATTGAAGTTTCATAGCAGATGAAGAGAGAGAGAGAGAGAGAGAGAGAGAGAGAGAGAGAGAGAGAGAGAGAGAGAGAGAGAGAGAAATACACCATAATCCTAGTTTACATACATGCATGTGCTATCACGTGTGTAGAGGAAAATACACCATAATGTGTCTTTGATGTTTGACATTTCAGATTTGTTTTTTAAATTGAAAAACTCTAAAAACTTACATAAAGTAAAGTTCCCATTTTCTCATTGCATAGCAATGTTTTACATATGTCATAAGCGATTTGCACTTCGCTCACGTGCATTGTAACCAACACGATTGTTTGGTTTTGGAAAATTGTGTCTAACCATTGCATTCAGTTTATTTGAAGTCGCTTGAATCTCTGAAACTCCAGAACCTTGTAGCTTTGTCAAGGCACCCAATTTACTTGAAGCAGCTCGAATCTTTGAAACTCCAGAACCCTGTAAGTGTGTCAAGGCACCCAATTTATTTGAAGCGGTTCGAATCTCTGAAACTCCAGAACCTTGTAGCTTTGTTAAGGCACCCAATTTGTTCACAGTACTCCTTAAAGTGGGCACAATTTCACGCAGGGCATGATCTTGGTCATTGCGCTAGCCCCTATAACTCCCAAGAGCACTGTGTGAAAATTCCCAAGAAACTCCAAGGCTTGTTGTAATTGGCTCGCCTCAATTCAAGCTATGGCTGTCTGTAAGTGCAATTGATTTTCCAAGATCTTTGACTGGGTCTCTTTTATTTCATCATGCAGCTTCCATGCAAGTCCACCCTTAAGATGAGCACTGGAGCTAAGTGTTTGGAGCATCTCCACAGTGCTCAGCTGATTTGTCTCCACCCGATCGCACGCAGACTTGCAGATTTCTCCAAGAGATTCAAGAACTTGTCTCTTGGTTAGCCCACCCATTGTTCGGGCTAGCCTCTTTGCACCGCGCACACTATGAATAGGAAGAGGTGTCACAATCTCTTCATCATCATTGGTTGAAGTATATACTTCTATGAGGGAGGAGCTTGCACCATTGGTTGCAGTTGCAAGAGGTACAGGTGTAGTGCAAGTTAGGTCCATTTTACTGCACATAGATACACATGGAAGAAAAAATAAAATAAATATACATATTTATTGAGAAGCCATTGTCTCGATCGTCTCTAGAGAGAGAGAGAGAGAGAGAGAGAGAGAGAGAGAGAGAGAGTAGGAAGATGTGTTGGTTTATTGGCTGAAGTTTCTCAACTTGCATGCATAGGAGACAATGATAATTTGTATTGTGGTCCTCTTTAGCAATCACTCTCAAGCTCTCACCAATCTCTTCAATTGGAGACCCTATGATTGGCAACAAAGCGCTTTCAGCTTCTATTCAAAAGGGGGCTCATCTATATTATTATTATTCACTCTCTATATATGGCTCCTTGGTCTTTGTGGGGGGGGGGGGGAGAGAGAGAGAGAGAGAGAGAGAGAGAGATGTACAAATGACCTATCAAACACTAATTGGGCCTAAGGTCGAACACATGCGCTTATCCTTCTAGAGAGAGAGATAGATAGATAGATAGAGAGAGAGAGAGAGAGAGGAACTCCATTTCAAAAATCTTGTAACTGAAATTATAAAGTTGCATAAATAAGAGAAACCCAAAGACTCCAAGTGTCTTCTTGTCTCTCCACATTTCACTCTCACCTGCTCGTTGCTTGCAGTCCCTGCCTTCTCGCATTCCACACCAAGCTCCCCACCATCCTTGCCTTTTCATCTCCCATCTCCGAGGTCCCGAACGGCTTCCTCGCAGCTCACGTTGCTACGCTCTTGAATAATGATCACCATGTAGCCACGTGTAAGGGCCTTTTCATCTCCCATCTCCGGGGTCCCGAACGGCTTCCTCGCGGCTCACGTTGCTACACTCGAATAATGATCACCATGTAGCCACGTGTAAGGACGGAGTATAGATAGTATAGATGCCGTTTTCAATTTCAAAAATGTCGGTTGAAGGCAAGGGGGAAAGGAGAAATTCCACCCCAAAATAGAGAAAATTAGTGTAATTTTCCAAGATTTCCTCTTGGAAAATTCGAAAAAGGGAATTTTGAATGTTCAGAAAAATGATTTTTCCCAAACACTGATTGGGCTTGGCCGTTCTCCATGCAGCCGGCTCTCTCTCTCTCTCTCTCTCTCTCTCTCTTTCGAGCTCACTAGAGTCTTTGCTCTACTAATTTTGTTGTCTTGAACCTCCAATAACGACTTAGGTTTTTTTATTAATTTGTACGCTAACATTGCACTCTTATTGTACTTCCAAGCTAGAGCACGCCTTCAGGAGGAGGACAAATGGTACACAATCGGGTAGGATTTCTTCCAGTTTCATGGTCTGAAAGAGCTGAAAGGCAAGAATCGCACTGCCATTTTTTAGGCAGCCGGAGATGAGGCCTTAGTGTGGGTGCAACTCGGAGTAACTACAGACAACCCAAGTATTTAACTATTTAACTACCTAACTAAAGGCATGGCGGCACCCTAGGTGGAAGCGATAGCTGTCACACCCGCAGGTATACAGAGAGAGAGAGAGAGAGAGAAAGAGAGAGAGATAGAGAGGTGGAGCTACCTGGGTCGGTTAGCAGGTTTGCAGCTGCGCCTAGGACACCAACTCGTTCTCGGACAGCAGCTCGTTTGCAGCAGTGCCTAGGACAACAGCGCCTCGGACAACACTTCTCTCTCTCTCTCTCTCTCTCTCTCTCTCTCTCTCTCTCTCTCTTTGAGTTTAGCAACGCGGTTTAGGGTGGGCGACTGCAGCCATGCCGATAGCAGCTCTCTCTCTCTCTCTCTCTCTCTCTCTCTCTCTCTCTGAGTTTAGCAACGCGGAAACGGCTGCCTCCACTCCCTGCCTTGCGTCACGACCCATCAGCTCCCTCCGAGCGGCTCGTGCGACCCATCATCTCCCTACGCCCCTCCCCCCCCCCCCCGCGACGGCTCTCCATGAAGCTCCGGCAAGCCCGCCTTCTCTGTGCTCCTGAAGTCTTCCTTGGTGTGCCACGTGGAGAGCCTAAAAAAGGCTCCCCATAATAGAGTAGTATAGATGCTTGGTGGCAGGACAAGAAAGGAAATGTTATTTTTGGCATGCGCATTGGCAAGAACTACCTATTTGGTATGTTTTTTTTTTTTTTTGCTCGGGATAACTTTAGAGGCACTTTAAAGGGAGAGGTAGCCATGGTCACTGAGTGCACCTTTCAGTGGATCCAATTGGTGGATTTGGTTGGTCGCCAATGGCAACTTGACGCTGATCTTGAGGAGGTTACAAGAGGCAGTTGGCGGTTATGGGCTTTTGAAGCTCAACCTCTGGCACAACTTCAGTGAGACCAGGTGAGTAAGGTGCGTCAGACTATGCGGCGGAAGAAAAATGCAAAGGGGCGTCGATCCTTCATGGCGAAATTTGACAACATAGTGATATCCACATGGTTTGACTGAGTGTCCCACAGTGTAAATGGTAACGCCGAACTCATTTCCAAATGTCTTTGGGGATCCAAGGTATAAGCTAGCCTCACTGTTTTGCTAGCTATCACATAAGGTTCCATGCCATCAACCATTTGCTTCTTAATGACTTGGACAAAATTGGCCTTATGTGCAAAGGAGTCTCCTAATCCAAAAAACTTTTTGTTCACCCATTTTGCGACCTGTGATGGTCTCACACATCGTTCCGTAAACAACCTGCCCAAAGCCACATCTCTCAAATCATATGCTCTAGGAGCTCTTCTAAGTGGTTCTCTGGGTGGTTCATCTCTGTCCACGTGCAATTTAAGAAATCATCTTGGCAATCACACTCCCGATACTCTTGCAACATCTACTTGTGAATGTGGATGCTCTAGCCCTAAATTGGTTGAATGTCCACCCCTCTGCTCTGACATTTTCATAATCGTGCTTGAAGCTCGCGTCCTTATCCTAGGTCCTCGCATTATCATTCCAGCTATCACAACTTTATTCTTCTGGCCACTCCTTCCAAGATTCAAGGCCAATCTTTCCATCTGAGATGCCGCCATCCGTTCAATATCAACTCTTTGAGAAGTAATAGCATTTGTAGGATTCACATAGGTGCCCCACCTATGTGAACCTATTGAGATCCACTCAATTCGCTCAGCAATACTAATGCTCATACTTATCCACGATAAGACTAGGTGCTCCAGCTTGCATTTGGTCAGCAAAAACATACAAATACTTTGCATCCGGAAATTCCCTGACTCTCGAGTCGAAGCACTAATAAAAATTACCTCCTGCTTCTATGCTTACACGATATATGTAGAGGCTCATGCTCTACATGTTTACACACAAAGGTAGTGAAGGAGAAGGTTGTGAGAGAGAAACACACTGAGAGACACATCTGATAACTCCGGCATTGTTCATTCAATTATTGAATTACAAGCATCAAGAAACTGTTCAGGCCTGATTCAAGAACTGCTTGACTAAATGGAAGAATGCATCAAAAGCGCCCAAAAACTTCATCTCTTCTCCTTGTCTAGACCATTCTCTGCCTCATACACGAGATTCCCAATAGTTGATGCTCTTCCCATGAAGATACGACTTTCAAGTGCCAAAAAATTGCATATATCTTGAAAACACGAATTAAGGTATAGACTTTAGTATTCACATTAAAGTAATGTCCATGGCCTAAGAAGTTACACCCAAAACACCGTTTAACACCTAGCACAGCTTGATGGTAAGAATTCTTGTCAAAATTCTGACTCAATGGAATCTTCCCATAAGAATCCTTCCAAGATGAAAAAATCAATCCCACATCGCAGCAAAATATGATCCATATAAAGTAACAAATCATCCTTTTTCAACTGAAAAATTTCAAATAAAGTCAATTCAAACTTAATTGTTTTTTGAAATTCAGGAATTCCACCCATAAAATGTTGCATATTTAAGCCGAAAAACATCCAAAAACTCTCCTCTTCTTCAAGTAATTTCAGGCCTTGAGGTGCACTTTCAAATTCAAGTACATAGTGAAGTAGAAATTCAGTTTTTGTCTCAGGTTTGGGTTCGGGTTCAGGTTCAGGTTCAGATTCAGGTTCAAGTAGAAATTCAATTTCAGGTTCAGGTTCCTCCTTTTGTAATCCAAAAATCTGACTCTGTAACCGCACCTTTTTTCTGTTCAGAACATTGAAAATCAACTGGCTCTCACCAATAAAGTTCTTAACTAACTTCAATGCCTTGTAAGCATCTGCCACATCCACCTGGGTATGAAACTTACTAATTAATTTTTGTGTACGGACACTCACAAGTGTTGACTCTTTGAAGGGTTCAGGTTCTTGCAAATCAAACTTCTTTCTTTTCTCAGGGGTCACTATATAATTCTTTTCTGCAGGTGTGAGGATTCTTCTAGCATAATAGATTGGTTTAAACCATCCCTTTTTTGGTTCTTGCATTAAGACTGCTCCTACTACTACATGGGATGCATCTACAATAAAGGGAATGGTAACTCCCATTCTGGAGGAATCAATATTGGTGCATTTTTTAAATCAAAATCCATGACTATTGAAGTATACACACCCCATTCAATAACAAATGTAGTTTTATCTCTATCTTCAAAAGCCATACTGGTTTGATTACATCCACTAAATCCATCAAGGAAACTGTATCTCTTTGCACCAGTTACTACACCCAGCACTGTCTTTCTTGATATCTTTTTGTCTTTTCCTAACCCAATTTAGGTGACTGCTTCTGAATTTCAACTACATCTGCAGTTTTTTCCATATCCACTTCAAAGATTGGAACTACTGTTGAATTTATTTTGAGGAACTCGTCATGTTCACCCTCTTCAAAAAGACTGAAGAAAGATTCAAAGTAGGATGCAAACTTTGCAACCATTAGAGAGTGAAAGCATGGATTGTTGGTACAGAAAAAGGACCTATGTTACTTTTACCAATGAAAAAGTGGGAACTAGTAAAATATTTGTAGTTTAGGTCAAGAAAATTTGGACCTTGTGTTTTTAGATTCTTCTTTTGAAGATCTATCCAATGATATATATTATGATAGGTAGTTTTTCATGTGACTTATAGAAATTGTAACTCAAAGATTTGTTAAAGGTGCTGTCAAGGACTGTCCTTTTTGTACCACCAAAGCATGCTTTTAGCCTAGACATGACCAGTTGAGCATCTCCAACATCTCTACATGCAAATGAACCACTTGGAGACTTGATTTAGACTCAATATGCCAAAACAATTGATTTTCTTGAAAATCTTGATTTAGGAAACATCTAAACTAATCTGCTTCTTCATCAAACTGATCTAATTCAAGGCTTGAAAATAATTGGTTGAAATCTCCTTCACACATTAAAAACACCACCAAGATGGCTTGCACATGCCCTCAAAAATATCAAGAAATCCATTTTTTGGCTGCAAATCTCTCCAGTCACACTGATGTCTTCCTGATAACATCTTTGCCTCCAATCCACCAAACTTGGCTTCCAATTGGATAAAAAAGTTATTTTGCATTGCATCATACAAAAAACTCCCAACCAAAATGCAGTTATGGATGTAAGAATACTCAAGAAAACATATTGAACTCCAATGCGAATCACTTCACTTTCTACTTTCACTTGAAAACCTCTAGAGAATTGCTCCTCATAGATATTAGATAATTGCACTTAACAATATTGCAAAAATTGAGTTGACTTCAATTGAATGAACCTGAAATTTTTGGACTCGTGTTCCTTGAATTTCCTTCCACTTCTTTTCTTCTTGCATAAAGCATGTATAGGATCTTTCGACATAGAAAACAGATAAAATCAAGAAACCCATCATTGATGTCGTTCAACATGAAAACATAGAACCATTGAGAGATAATAAGATCATCCTAATCTCCTTCATCCACAAAATCACATAAAAGATAGAAGCATCTTTAGGAGAAATTACTTGATTATCATCAAAAACTTACGAAAGACTTGCATAATCATCAATCAGAACTCTCTCCTATGCATCAACAAAACCATTGACATCAAAAATTTGGTACAAATCCTTAAGAGTATCATCAATAAACTGAACTTCCTTGGAAAAAGATCCACTTCCATTCTCCTTGATTGAGTTTGTAAAAGCATCGACATCATAACGATAATTTAAGACATAATAATCATCCAAAATATCATGCATAATATCAACGTTTGAAGAAGACTCCAGATTCTTGATTCGAGTAAGTTGAAGATTCAAATCCTTAATTTGATTATCCTTGTCCAAAACAACTTTCTTAAGCGCATCATGAACTTCACAACTATTAGAAAATTGCAAATCAACTTCAGCTTGAACGTGAGAAAACTCCACCATCAATGATGCCTTCTCTTCTTGAAGTCAACTAATCTTGGAAACTACTTCATTTGTCGCAACCATACTAAAATACCTCTCATTCTCCATCTCCAAAGAAAGTTTATGGATCATCTCAACTGTTTACACATAAAGTTACTGAAGAAGAAGGTTGTCAGAGAGAAACACACACAGAGACACATCTGATAACTCCATTCTTCATTCAATTATTGAATTACAAGCATCAAGCAATTGTTTAGGCTTGATTCATGAAACTGCTTGACTAAATGGAAGAACACATCAAAAACGCCCAAGAACTTCATCTCTTCTCCTTTTGTAGAACATTCTCTCCCTCATACATGAGATTCCAACCGTACTAAAATACCTCTCATTCTCCATCTCCAAAGAAAGTTTATGGATCATCTCAACTGTTTATACATAAAGGTACTGAAGAAGAAGGTTGTCAGAGAGAAACACACACAAAGACACATCTGATAACTCCATTCTTCATTCAATTATTGAATTACAAGCATCAAGCAACTGTTCAGGCTTGATTCATGAAACTGCTTGACTAAATGGAAGAACACATCAAAAACGCCCAAGAACTTCACCTCTTCTCCTTTTGTAGAACATTC
Organism: Adiantum capillus-veneris; assembly: GCF_014529385.1. Classification (NCBI taxonomy): domain Eukaryota; kingdom Viridiplantae; phylum Streptophyta; class Polypodiopsida; order Polypodiales; family Pteridaceae; genus Adiantum; species Adiantum capillus-veneris. The sequence continues at coordinate 50,089,022 of NC_140960.1, forward strand.
TCTCCCTCATAGATGAGATTCCCAGAAGTCGACGCTCTTCCCATGAATATACGAGTGGTTACGACTTTCAAGTTCCCAAAAAATTGCATATATCCTGAAAACGTGAATTAAGGTACTCCATGCCCTAAACCCTAAAAATTGTTAAGCTTGTCACTAGATACTAAACACATTTTCCAAAAGCTGTGTAATGAGCACTGTCATGCTCATTACCCAAATTTTGGACCCATAACAATATGTCTCACTTCAACATGGAAACAAAGAGTTAAAACATGTAATATATATGACCATGTAGTGTTGTGTAATATGCCGATGTAGTGTGAGAAGATTGGATAGAGCCACTCTTCTCTACCACAACACATTTTGATTATGGTCTAACATGCAACCTATGACTTAGATGCGATATGTATGACGATGAGGTGCTCCAAGTTGATGGTTTAGGGTTTGACTAAAGATAGTGAATATGTGTTGTAATATGCTAGTTTAAGGCTTAAAAGATTGTGTGGTCCTCGCAAAAGCAAACCTTCCAAAAATTCTATAAGGCCTGTAGAGGCAAGTTGAGAGAGGGAATTCAAAATAGTTTTCAACTAGCACTTGACGTGGCTTGCAAAGTTCTCACTTACAACATCATTTCCTTGGGCACAAAGATAAGGGACATGTTGCCTTTAGGCTCTTTATATACACCCTATCTTTTCATGATCACCATTTGGGATAAAACATTTATCAATATATACCCACAAGGAGCTCCCATAATTTTTCTTGCATTGAGGTTTTCCAACATAGTTAACCACATACCCAATCATGTGCTCTTAAGTGCTAAAGACCATCGGCTAGTTGACCACCCTTGACCTAGCCTCAAACCGTGCCTAGCTAGGTTTGCAATACCTCCCAAGCATAAGTGCATAATGTCAAGCTCTATATGGAAAACAATGAGAAAGAACTCCAATTTTCTCTATGAGAAAATGTCTAAGACCTTTTATGACACATCAGCCATTCACCTCAGTGTAGAAGAAATTCAAATGGAAGAAGCTCAATCTTGTGCTATGATTGCTAGAATCAAATAGAAAACTTGGTAGAACATAGCCCGTATCTAGATCTTGTGCCACCAAGGGAACCCCATCATCAATCTAAAGGATTAGCAATATATTTGGTTGAAGTTTGCCTTCGAATTGGACCTCAGCCCCCTATTGGCTCTTACATGTATGTAAGTAACAAGGCCGTTTTTATTTGAAATCTTGCCTTATAATTGGACCTTATCCCATTTTTGACTCCTCTACTATAAGCTTATGTCCTAGGAGCTTTTTTTTTAATAACACTCCTATACTAAAAAATGATGGCACTTCTTTAACCTAAGATCGTCTCTAATCTTCTTATGCCACATCCATATCTCATTGAATTGTGGTGGACATAGAAGAGTACACATTCTTCCTTATTTTGGATACTAAATTTTCTATCTTTCTTTCACATAACATATCTCTCCATAATCAAGATGTCCCTTTTAGGCATGTGTAAGGTTATATGTTTTGAATGATTTTGAGTGGTGCGATTTGTGCATTGTTGGATTGTTTTAACCCGATTACTCCATGCCAAATTTTGTTGTGCCAATATTGGACGTTTTCAGTAAATTGAATGCAACTTTCATAATGAATCATAAATGGGAGGACCCATCTCTCTCTGGATTTGATCTTAAGAAGGAGGGATAGTGTTGTAGTTCTTGATCTTTCAGCAAGGCAAAGAGAGATTTATCGAGGAACAAATACACAATACTAGCCTCTTGCCCTATTCATGAAAGATTGATTCTAGTTTGAGAAAAAAGGTGTTTGCACTAAGAGTTTGCCATTCTTCATGAATCCCAAGTTTTTTGCTCCAATAAGTAGTTGTGAGTTGCTCGACTGATCTCTATCTCAAGATGATGCATGTATACTTTGAGCTGACCGATTGCCACTTCAATGTTGTGTGATAAGAAGGCATGAAGAAAAATGGGGATGCCAACAAATATGAGGATTCCTTCTTCCCTTGAGAGATAAAGAGGGGGAGAGAGATGTGATGAGAAGGTGTAGGTGAGTGAGAGGGAGATATAGAGAGAGACTAAACACTGCAACGAGGTCCCAATCACCCCGGCTACTCTTCAAAGAGCTTGCAGAGTAGGGAACCTTATTGCTAATTTATTTATATTCTTTTCCTTCAAATGGTTTTAATTAATAAGAGTTTCTAGTGGATTGCAAGAAGATCAAATAGATCGATGTTTGATACACAACAAGTATTTTGATCCATTTCTAAGAACGACACTATTAATCTATTTTTTTTTAGCTCTCATTTGTATTCGGTGGCTAATTTTGTGGTGATATTCATGGTTAGAGTTGTTGCTTTTGTCTTTGGAATAGGGTTGCAACCTCAGATGTCGCAACATAGATTGTCTTTATAAATAAATCGCATCTCTCTCTCTACCTCGTATATCCTAAGTATGATATAGTATGGAGCCAAACTAGATATCCTGCTTGTATGCTCGTTTCACACGGCATTGCATCACATCTTGCAGTGATTGTGTCATAGTCGATAGCGATAGCATCTCTCTCTCTCTCTCTCTCTCTCTCTCTCTCTCTCTCTCTCTCTCTCTCTCTCTCTCTTTGATGGGCCTTCTCCACTAGTTCATTTTAGAGAGATGTCCCTTGCCCCCCATCATTGATAATATCTTATACTCTTGATCCATCTTTATTGATTCTTCTTATAGCCTTCCTATGCTTAAGATTCTTTCATTGTAGGGGACTGCTACAAGCAGCAAATAAAGAATAGATAGTTAGACTAACATTTTTGAGAGCAATACACATATATAATTACATATTGTAAACTATACCGTGTCTCATGGTCTTGGTATGTGATATCACCATCGCCTGGCAACTGTGTAGGCTCTAGCTAAAAAAGTGACTTTTTTCAAAAAATATTCAAATGGACACCTTTTTCACTTAAAACTTCCCCCCAATCCACATATACCATAATAGCATTTCTCTTGGTCACTTTCTCACAACAAGACCTGGAAAATGTCACTTTTCTCTCTTTTTTGTTTTCCCTCCAATGATCCATCTCATCTCTCTCCTTCTATCCCCTATTGTATATTTAAGTGAGGTAATCTTGGACTTTCTCTTTTCCCATTCCATCATTGTTGGTAGTGTTAAATATCCATCATCCTTGAGGATTAATAGGAACTCACCTCCATGGATTGAGAGAATATGGGTCAGCAAACTGACCAATGCTAGATGGCTCTTACCTCATTGTGGCTTTGGTCCCCTTGTACTTAACATAGACCAATCAACTTCAATAAAATTTATTAACATAAGATTCTAGTAGCTTCTTTATTACGAATGTCAAACATGTTGACAGAACTATAAGTTCTTATTAGCTGCTTGCAAACATGGTAGTATAGTTTACAAATACTGGCTATGGTTTCCACATAGCCAAGCTCGTCCTCAATGAGATTTTTTTCTTTTGTTTTTGCATGTGATTGCTGCCTAAAAGACAAGACAATGCAAGAATCTTGAGTGTGGTGCTATTTATCAATTCTTTTAACTCAAGATATTGTTCGTAGGCCCACATAATGTTGTATATACTTTCCTAAAAGTGAAAAAATCAAATACACAAACATTAAGTAGCAAAAATAGAATCTCATACAATTTAGTAAACATATATGTGGAAGGGCAGTGGTAATCCGTGTGCTAGTCTCCACCCAACTGTGCTATCTTATAGCCTCCCCCTAGCGTACACATTGTCCGGCCGTGCCAGTGGACTTGCCCATAGGACCCATGTCCTTACATTACCCCCCCTTGGAGAATCGTTTTCATCCTCGAAAACGAACGTAAGAAAACGTTTCTTAAGTGCGGAGACATTCTCCCATGTAGAACCTTCTTCAGGTCTATCTAGCCATTTTACCAACACCTGTCATCTGACATGATGTCTGGTGCGAAGCTCATGAGAATCCAAAATCTTTTTGGGCTCATGAGGAATGATTGGCGGTGCGATAAGGTCAACCAACACACCTGTGTCAATGACATTATCATTGTGTCCTAGTTGTTTTCGTAAACGGCTAACATGAAAAACGGGATGAACTCGTGAGTGCTGTGGAAGAGCTAACTTATAGGCCACTTGACCTATACGTTTGAGAATGGTAAACGGTCCACAATAGCGTAGTGAAAGTTTAGCAACTTTTCCCGTCTTCAGACTTTCTGAATGCTCCAGAACTTTGAGGAAAACCTTGTCTCCTTCTTCGAAGTAGCAAGACGATGATGCTCATCTGCGTACTTCTTATATCGATCTTGAGCTTGATTAACATTTTGTCGAGAAACTCGAAGCATGTCAAAATGGTCTTGGAGAAAATCCTTCACTTGCTGTATCTTCTCCTTAGCCAACCCCACCGTAACGGGTGATCTAGGTTGAAATCCATACAAAAGCATAAATGGACTAAAGCCTGTAGTCACATACTCTGAACTACTATAAGCAGATTCCAATATAGGTAAGTAGTCTTCCCAATTGGTTTGCTTCTTGCTAACGTACGCTCATAGCATATCCTCTAGCACTTGATTAACTCTTTCTGTTTGACCATCCGTTTTTGGATGATCAGCCGTACTTAGATTAAGTTTAGTTTCCAACTTTTGGAACACAACTCTCTAGAAGTGATTATCAAACTTTTGATCTCTGTCAAAATGATACTAGCTGGAAGACCATAGAGTTTATATGTATGCTCTACAAATAGCCATGCTAATTTTGGTATCTTAACCGTAGTCTTAGTGGGAATGAATCGACCCATCTTTGTGAGACGGTCTACAATTACCCAAATGGCATCATTGCCAGGATTTGTAGTAGGTAGTCCTACTACAAAATCCATAGAGATACTTTCCCACTTACCTTGTGGAATCTCTAAAGGATCTAAAAGACCACCTACCTTGAGGCGCTCTGCCTTATTAACTTGGCATTGATGGCAGTTTAGTACGTACTCTTGAACATCATGATGTAAGCCCTGTAAGCCCGACCAATAAAATTTCCGTCGACTAAGGCATACGTCTTACGAATACCTGGATGACCAACACTTGGACGATCGTGACACTCAAATAAGATTTGGCGCCTAGTGTCTTAGTCCTTTGGCACACATACTCTACCTTTGTGGAGTAAGTAGCCATCATTAATGGAAAAATTCTTCCATCGAGTAAGCTCTTCCTGAGTAGGGGTAGAGCTCTGTGTATTGCGCGTGCATAGACATGTTGATCTAGCTGTTCAGAGACATGTGAGTGTGAGGGATCCCTTTTTAAAATTGCACTCGACACTTTAGCATATGATTGATCGTGTGCACACTTGCCACGTAATGACTCTAAAAATCCACTCTTTAGTTCTGTGAAAGCAAGTGAATTAATCTAAGGCATCCAACTTAGTAAACCATTCGATACTCTCATGGTCAAAAACTACTTCAAACTTGGCACCATATAAATATTGTCGCCACTTTCGTAACGCGTGAATTATGGCATAGAGCTCTCGCTCATAAACAAAATAATTCTGCTGAGCTCTATCTAACTTTTTACTTTCAAAGGCTATAGGTCTTCCCTCCTAGAGAAGTACCACACCAATGGCTTTATCACTAGCATCAGTCTCTACCACAAACGGCTTAAGTGGGTCGACGATTGCAAGGATGGGAGCAGTGGCTATAGCTACCTTGAGCTGTTCAAAACTACGTTTTTGGGCTTCTTCCCAAGAAAAGGTCTTACCTTTTGCTTTAAGTTGATCTGTCACATAGGAACATTGATTTTGGCATAGTCACGGCTATACTGTCGATAAAATCTAGCCATGCCTAAAAATATTTTGAAGCTCCTCAACCGTGTTGGGATGTGGCCATCGAAGAATGGTAGCGACCTTGTCAATGTCCATCTTGATGCCAGAATAAGAGATCACATGACCAAGATAATATATCTTTGTTTTAAAGAAATCGCATTGCTTTGCTTAGCATACAGCACGTGAGCTCATAGCTGTTCAAACACTAATCGTAAGTCTTTTATGTGTTCATCTTCAGTCTTACTGTAAATGAGAATGTTATCAAGGAAAACCACAACAAATTTTCCAAGATAGGGACGTAAGACACTATCCATGAGTGTCCTAAATGTAGTTGGAGCATTGGTTAGACCAAAAGGCCTTAGCAAAAATTCAAAATGCCCAAACTGTATTCTAAAGGTAGTTTTGGAGATATCTTGCAGTAGGATACATACCTGGTGGTATCTTGAACGAAGATCTATCTTTGTATAGTATCTTGCCCCATGGAGTTGATCAAACAACTCATCCACTCGAGGTAGAGGATACTTGTTCTTGATGGTTATCGTATTTAATCCGCGATAATCTACGCACATGTGCATAGTACCATCTTTCTTTTTTACCAATAGAATTGCTGATGCCCAAGGCAAAGTGCTAGGTCTAATGAAACCACGAGCGAGGTAGTCAGCCAACTGACTCTCAACCTCCTTGGCTTCTTTAGCACTTATACGATAAGGTGGTTTACTCACTGGTTTAGTGCCTAGCAAGACATCTATGCCATGTTGCACATCACGTGTAGGGGGTAAACCCGGTGGTAAATCACTTGAGAACACATCACTATACTCCATGAGTAAGTGAGTCGGCTTTTGCCGTGCAAAAGGAGAAAGTAAACTAGAGTTATGCTGGGATGGAGAATCTTGTAATTCCTATAATGTTTGTTTTACAACAGTTGCACGTTGCTCTATAGAATTAAAATTGAGAGCACTTTGTGAATTCATTACACTTTTCATACCATTGGAATTCATTGCACTTTGCATACCATTACTAAAATTCACCACACTTTGCTCTTGAGAATTCACAAGACTTGGAGACAAGCAGTAACACAAAAAACTTCATCTATTAAATCTGCTTTCTACAAAATAGAAAGCTCGGCTATACATATAAGAGGTTCAAATGGTATACTTTTCTCACCAAGAAAAAGCACATGTTTACCATTGGCCATAAAGGATGAGGAGTTGTGTTCATAACTAGTGTGCAATGTGTTTCGTAAACCATGCAGCCACTCCCATCCTAAAACTATATCAACACGGTCCATGTTCATAACTTGGAAGTCAAGGGTCATCGTATGATCTTGAACAATAAGCTCAACCCCTTGAACTACCATGTCCCATACTTCTTTATCATTCCCAGACATCCGCTCCACCACATACTTGTGAGAGCAGGGAGTCTGTGTAAGCTTCAATTTCTTGACTAGCTTATAGTTCAAGAAGTTATGAGTTGCACCATCATCCACTAAAATACGAACATGTTGTCTGTTAATAGTGCCATGCATGCGAATCAAATCATGGGGGCCAAAGGTGGGCTGCCACATTGAAGCAGGCACACGACACTTGTGCTTTTCTTCCATATGAAGAACCTCTACAACACAATATTTAGGAGATGAATATAATATGAGGTGTTGCACCCTGTGCATGGCAAGATTTGGGTGATGCACATCACTTTCTTGGTATGTGTATCAAGAGAGATCACAAAAGCAATGGGTTGATTAGAATAGGTTCTTACCTTGATCGAATAGTTGATTTTCTCCTCAATACACATGATTCAAGCTTCATCCATGATGTGTTGTTTCTTGATCTAGCATACTTTTTCTACATGCATTTTTTCAAGAAGATCATTGGTTAGTGGTGGATTATATTTGTGTCATTTATTCAATTTTTCATGACTTCCCCATTGAGAGTCTCTAAGTTGATAGCCCCACTGGATGAAATACTTTCAATCACAAATGGACCATGTCCTTTTTTATTGAAATTGGGAATATGCTACTTTAAGGAGTACACCAACACAAGTTCTCTTTGTTTGAAGATTTTGTTCATTAGGTGTGAGTAAAAGAATTTTTTATTGTTTCCTTTTTTGAGCATAGATGTTATGGTTGGACGGCGGCCGAAAAGTGGTCGGAAAACGACCGGTCGGTTGGCCGATGGGCCGGTGGTCAGAAGTCAATGGCCGGTGGCTGAATTCAAAAGCGGACTTGTCTTCTCAAGAGGACAGCCACACATGGGCGGATTGGAGGGTCCGATTTGGACTTATTTACACAAGGGTGGCTACACATGGTTGCCTCTCATGAGAGAGGGCAACCATTTTGGCCTATAAAAGGAGGCCATTTCTACACACATTTTATAGTGTGAAGTTGATGCAACAAGGTGGGTGTGAGGTGGTGAGAGTGAAGCAACGCGGGAGCTCTATTAAGGGTATAATCCCTTTGTAAACTACTTCCTGTTTTGAAGTACTAAAGCGATTGAGTGGCTGCTTTCCCATGGACATAGCCCACATTGGGTAAACCATGTATATCGTGTATACTCTCTCTCTCTCTCTCTCTCTCTCTCTACTCTATAATCTCTTGTGTATGAAATCTATCTCTCTCCATTAAGTAATCTACTCAAATATCTATTTAGCTACATCATATTTCCTAACAGATCTTCGGTCTTCTTCATCTTCTTTTCTTCACTTCATTGCCATAGTTGAACATCCCCAAGAATATAAGGGTTTTTTGGTAATTAAAAACCCCCATTTTGCAGATTTCTAAGCATGGTTAGGTTGATAAATTTTTATGCACTTCTAAAACAATGAATTAAAATTGTAATATGGAGTAATAAAGAGGGATATGGAGATAAGGTATGTAGGTAGACCTTAAAGAAAGAGATATGGGTATGAGAGGAGAGGGTAATGGTGAGGAGGGTGAGAGAAACCATGAAAGGTGCAGGTTTGAGTGAGGGATGGAGAAGAATGAGTGTGTGTGTGTGTGTGTGTGAAAATAAGTGAGAGAAGACTAGGGGTGACTTGTGAGGAAAAGTAGTCAAAATGGGATCCACCATAAAATTTATATCACATCGATAGTAACTGCAAAAATAATTCAAAAAATTGAGATGATTATTCAGCTTGTGGGCTACATTTTTTTTTGTTGGCCACTTCTTCAAATTTCAAGTGGAGATAGGTACCAAAAATCTCACCAAAAAGCTTGTTTTTTATGCCTGCAAGAGTCTTCTAGTGGCCCCTCCTTGGTTGAGTTTGCACAATGCATCCAAGAGTGAGCCCCTACATGATACAAAGCATCCAAGTTATCTTTACACATGCATAGAGGAGGATCATTGGTGAATAAAGAAATATATACATGGTGGGACTAGTGTGTAGACTATTCATGGATTTTAGCTCAATGAGCATATGGTGTTAAAATAATGAGTACATAATTAAAAAAATATGAAAGAATTATGGATATGAGAAAAGCTATTGGAATCATATAATATGGTCCCTCTTTTGTATTATTTTGGGTGAAAGAGGAAAAGGTATGCAAGTAAATGAAAATTATATAAGGTGACTAAGGGAGTAGAAACCGATTTTTTGTTTCACAAGAGTGAGGGTGAGAATGTGGGGGTGATTTGTATAAAAGAAAAATATGAGATTAGAGGATGTACACATTGGCAAAAAATATACTTATGATGCAAAGAGGATGAAAGAAGGCGTACATAGGTCTAATAAAAAACACACATAGGTATAAATATTTAAATAAAATATCAAAATAATTATAATAAAATCCCTATATTTAGGCCCCATATACAATAAATATTTACACACAAAAACTCAATAATATACTTTTCTTATTTATTTTATTTATTTATTTGGATCAACTAGCCTAGTGACTAGCTAATTGATGGTTTTTAAGGAGATATGGGAAAAGTCCCCTAACTCACACACGTCTATGTACAGTGAAAGGGTGAGGATAGCCACAATGTTTGACTTATTTTGATAGGGTGAGGTAGCTCACTATGGCAATTTTGGATACCCTAAAAACGGCTATCATTAGTCCCCCCACACCACCCCTAAGATGATGGTATATTCATGTACCATCATAAAGCATATTTTCCAAAGAGAGTGCTTCTGAGTCCTTGACAAGATTTTCATTGTGTAGTTCCTTATCACTTTGGCTTGAGTTATACACATGCATCGTGCAACAAAACTTAAACAAGATAATAGCTCTTTGACAATTCTTTGGCAAATCCTTTAGTATAAGGTGACTCAAGTAAGGCTTTAGCCGATATCCATTTACCTTTTTAGAGTGCTCTTTACCATTCAAGTCCAGTAACTTGAATTGAAAGCCTTCTTGACTATGTATGGCCCCTGCCATCTAGTTTCAAACTTGGCATCAAAACGATTATCGAGTCGATTGTCATACCTTAGCAAAAGATCTCCTTCATTGATGCCTTTGTCCTTCAATTTCTTGTCAAGCTTCTCCCTTGCTTCTGTAGCTTTCCTCTTGTAGCAGCCATAGGCCGCTTCTCTTTTCCACTCAAGCTCCACTAATGTAAGAAGTCAATCCATCCTTACCTCTTGATTGTCTTGTGCACCTCTGCTATGAAGCCGTATTGTTGGGATGTTGAGCTCGATAGGCTGTAAAGCCTCTTGACCATAGACCAAGTGAACCGGTGTGAACCCTGTGGATTCTTGTACATGGTTCGATATGCCCACAATGCTCCATCCAAGAATTCATCCCATAACTTTGTCTTGTTTTTCACCATCTTTCTGATGATGCCTGCAATGACACCATTAGCTTTTTCTACCAAACCATTTGATTGGGGATAGTAGGGTGTACTGTGAGGATGTAGAATGTGAAGTTATCCTCAGCCTTATATGGGAAAACCCTGGACCATTATCAAAAACAATCTTCAAAGGTGTGCCAAATCTACAACAAATGTGATTATAGAAGAATTTTCTCACTATCCTCTCATTTACCTTTGCCACATTTAGTGTTTCTACCCACCTAGTCATATAGTCCACAACCACTAGAATGTAGAGCTTACCATTTTTTGTACCCATAGCATCAATGCCCCATTTTTCAAAGGGTCCATTTGTAAGCACTATTTGCCTTGGACTATGCACCAACCTTCTATTTCCATTTACCTGACAGTTGTGACCACTCTTACACCAGTGTTGGACATCCACATGTAGGCTTGGCCAAACATACCCCGCAAGAAAAATCTTCTTCACAGTTAGCTCTTGGGCAAAATGACCACCACATGCCTCTTCATGCAAACCTTTTAGAATGGCTAGAATTTCCTCGATAGTTGGTACTCTTCTGCACACTTGATCCTTCCCTGTTTGATAAAGGAAGCCTTCTAGGAAGAGATAGGAACTTGCCTTCTTCATGAGCCTCCTCTTCTAAGCTTTTGTGAAGTCATCTTGTGCAAAATCACCCTCCAAAATGTAGCCAATAATAGGAGCCAATGACTTTAATCCCTGGTATCTTGGTTGCTTGACAATTGCTACCACCATGATAATCTGGACTTCTTTCTCAACACATGTAAATGTTTGTTGTGCAAGTAAATCATTTTGTTTCCTAGAAATATGATATAGTTGCACTTCTTCAAATAGATTAAACAACCTACAAATGGTATGAACTGCTATCCTTAAGCTTTCATTCTTGCATTCTCAAATGCCTAAAATCTGCTTCACAAATGAGAAGTGCATTTCCCCTTTACCATGAGACGTTATATACCTTGGCCAATGCACATCTTCAAACCATGAGCTAAAATGTCGTACTCTGCGCTTGTTGAACTTGGTAAAATCACCTTTTCTTTCATAAACACCTCTCCACTTGGGTTGAGTAACACTAGACCTCTCCCTGCTTTTCATGTGGCTCATCAAAAATCTCCATCAAAGAACAAGGTAAGAGCATTAGGAATAGTTTTAGGTGGTGGCAATGGTAGGTTCTTTACTTATGGCACCTTAATCTCCTTCTCATGTACCCTATAAGTGCTAACTATATTTGTTAAATCCCACCTAACTTGTGGACATAATGCAAGAAATTGAGGCCATGAGATATCAAGACCCTTACCTCTCATGTCCTCCAACAAGTTGTATGGAGCCATACCATATCCAAGAGAGAAGTCTTGGAGGTTGATATGACATCGAGTCCTCTTGGCTTCCTTGGTCTCCTTTGCCTTGTTGACTCATCCATGGTCACTCTGTGATGTGACTCCTTCTTTTTCCTTATCTTTTCCATGGCTACTCTTAATACCATTTGCTTCCATGTCAACCTCACTTGAATTCGTCACCTCTACCACATGCACATTTGAATCTGGCAAAGATGGAACTCCTTCTATACCTTGTGGAGGTGGTCTTGCTCCATATGGCCTTTGTAGAAGCCTTGGTTGTTGACCGGTTCCTTCACCTGCATTCATCACTGGGTAATTCAAGTTAGGTCTCCCTGGCTCCCCACGGGGCCAAGGACAATTATACATCCCATGTCTAGACTCTCCGCAGTTCCAACATTGCAAAAGTCACCTAGGTCTTGGATCTTGCTCCTTGGCCTTCTTTGTTTGTCCCTTGGGACCTACAACTTGTGCAAGGTGAATAGATAAGTTGCTCAAGGACTCATTTAGCTTCTCAATCACCTCGGCTATTACCTCAGGAACCTCTCTAGATGTCGATGCTTGCAATTTTCCCTTGGGTCTAGGACCCTCTATTGGACCTCTCCTCTTAGGCACTTGAGCTTTCTATAATTCTAAATAACCCTAGTTTTAGCTGCATCAAAGGTAGCAGGTGCGCCCGCCTCAACTTTTATCTTGAGTGTGGAAAACAGACCGTCTATGAATCTCTCCTTCTTTAGGAACTCTTCACCATTACCAGGGTTGGGAACATTTCTCACCCATAAAACCCGAAGACGTAGAAACTCTTGTTTGTACATATAGTAGTCATCTAAGTCTTTTTGCTTGTGAGAAACAATGTCTTGCCACAGCTTTTGAGTGTTTTGGGGGTCAAATAAGTATTGCTTGAAATGATCAATGACTTCCTTTTATTTTTTCTTAACTTCCTGAGATAGAGAGTCAAACCAAGTGCTAGCATCTTTCCTAAGGACCGTTTCAAACATTTCTAAGCATTCATCATCTCTTATCACTCTCTTTATATAGCAAGCCATTTTGAAATTTGCTAGAAATAGCTCGGCATCCTCGCCAGGCTCTCCAAAGAAGAGAGGATAACCTGACATTGGCATTGGGCCTCCATTGAATCAATTTCAAAGTGACAACACTTTTCTTTTTTTCTTTCTTTCTTAAAATGATTTACACAATAATTTTTCTAAATTGTAATCTATTCTACAACAAAATAAAAATATGCACATCATCTCATAATAATCAAATATTTAATTCTCCTAAATGATTTTCTCATGTTAAACTGATCATTTGATATGGGGAAGTGCCAGGGGAGAAAAAGCTAGAATATTGGTTAAGCTAGAAGACCGGCCACAGTAGGGATCCAAAGGAGGGAAAATAGGGATCCAAAGGGGGGGGGCATCTGTAAAATATCCATGTGCAACAATAGTCTTAAAAGACCCTAAGGTTCAGCCTATTAAGACTTCCAAAATTCAAAGGTTGTGTCCAAAGGTCAAACATTGTGGGAATTGGATTCTTTGTGTGTGTCCCAAAAGTCTTTAGCAATCCCTACATAGGAAGGGGCGAGCCTTGCAAGTAGGGGATGAGAGAGAAACTCTCTCTCTCTCTCTCTCTCTCTCTCTCTCTCTCTCTCTCACACACACACACACACACACACACACACAAGCTGCCTTTACACAAAGGGAATCAGGGACTCATGTCAACTCCCTAGCCCAGATGCCCACAAGGTGTACCCGATTCCTATTGGATGGCCTTGGAGGTGGACAAATGAGAATTAGGCTAGAGTAAATCTAGTTTGATTAATTGATAAACACTTAATAAAAGAACCAATAAGAATTAAGCTCTCTAGAAGACTATTCGACAGTCTCCCAAGGGGACCAATGAGCATTCAGCAGCCCAATGGCTTGCCTGATTCCTATTGGCCAGGAGGCAAAGGGGTCCGTCCAATGAGAGTTTAGTTGAATTGAATAATTACCTAAATCTCTCACAAAAGGGGAAAGGGGGACACATGTCAGAAGGCTATCACTTATGCTGCTTAATTACCATTGGCTAGGCCTGGGGAGGTCCAATAGGATGCTAGCAAGAGCAAATAGCAAGAGGGGTCGACAGAGAGAGAGAGAGAGAGAGAGAGAGAGAGAGAGAGAGAGAGAGAGAGAGAGAGAGAGGGCTCATTTTTGCAAGGCATTATCACACACACACTCACACGATCTCATGTGTGAAGTAAAGAAGACTCTCTCTCCTTCTCAAGCTTTAATGGAAAGCTTACCACCTACTCCAAGCTTGTGAGAAGGGATGCCTACACCAACAACTCTTGGATTTGTGATGCAAATCCAACCAAGAGACAAGCTTCAATCCATGCTCATCTCCTCTACCATGCTAATTACTAAGCTAAGCTATGCTAATATGAGTGATTATGTGAGGAAATGTACATCTTTCTCGTAAGAATACTCCTTCTTCCTCTCAATCTACTCTCATATCCCGGTAGCTCTCACCATCTTCGAAGGTGTGTGAGGTCTTGGGTCTGAGACCGTGAGGGAATTGATGCTGTGTTTGATAATTGTTTTTTGTGGTGCATGAAGTTTCCATCTTCATTGCACTAGCTATTACTGAAGGAACACAAGAAATTGTATTATAAAATGTCTCTCTTGATGGGATAAACCATAATACAAAGCCTTTTGGAGGGGGGACCGGCTCCATGCAAATCCGGTCCTCAACTATTGTCAATTGTTTAATTTCTCTCTCTTTTGAAGTATTCTTCATGCTATCTAACTAGGTGTTATGCTTTTTGTTGCTCTCTCCACCCAAGCACTCTTGTTAATCTCAGTAGGAATCTATTCTAATGAAATGCTCACTATGTTCATGCTATTTTCCGCTACACACAAGTTACTAGCCCATTAAATGTTACACATCAAATAATCTATGATAGTCAATAAGAGGCAGGATGGCAGGGTTTGGTGATGCGGGAATTTCTCCTACTCTTTGAGCACCAAACATGAACACCATACGTTGCTGAAAATGAATCTTTCTACTAATTGCAATGTTTATTTTTATGTGTGGAGTGAAATGGAAGGGAAAAGCCTATATTCATAGGCCATTATCCATGGTTTATGCATGACCTAATGCTTAAAACAAAACAAAATATAGACGTCCAAACTAAGGTCGTCCCTAATGAAGGCAAAATAAAAGGATTTACCGAAGCGTTTATTTCGGCCAACCTAAGAGGACCTAAAATTCTACGAATTGCACGTTGAAATTACAACTTAGTACTAATAATTATGTGTATATTTTGCCTTGCAATGGTAATGAAAGGATCATACAAATTCTCATGATTCATGCAAACTACTTGACTATGCTAAAGGTTGAACTTACACAAAAACATATACAAGCCGTCCTCAGTGGGGCCACCAAAACTGAGGTGGTTCGGGACGGGCAACAAGAGAGGCAACCTCTAAACACCTATGAAGGCTCCCGTTTTTGCTCAATTGGGGATGGGGCAACCACAAGCAGAAACAACAATAACAAACCCATAGACAAAAAGTGAAAGGGAACCACCTAGTTATAGAGCGAAATAGGATTCAAAAGAGGAGAATCCCTAAGCAATACAAGCAAGAAGGAAGGGTATACTATCACTAATATCCATGCTACAAATACACACACCAAACACACACACACACACATACACACAGAGTTTTGTGCAAGAATTAAGCTTCAATTTAAATGATTGATGCGGGTGTATAAACAGCTTGCAGGAGAGTGAAGAGACACAATTAAGTTTGATGATGTTGCAATCTATACATTATCTTAGGGTTATCGGAACCCTCTCACCATACAACCCTCTTATAATTTTTTCCCAAGCAACAAAAACAGACACAAAAGCTCTTGAGTCACATACAAGCAAATACTACAAAGAAAATCTTAAAATGAAAATGCGTCACCTTAACCTAAAGAATGAGGTTGCCAAGCATCAATTGTAGAGACTCAAGAGAGTTTTGAACCGTGGTTTCACCCAACTTATTGATTCAATTGATGCACAAGAGTAGATACAACTTTGATTGGAAGTTATGAATCACTCACTCCCTCGCAATGCTACAACTAGCTCAAAAAAACTTTCCACCACAAATAATGGTGTATAGAGAGCTCACTCTCTCTCCCTACAACTAAGATGATGAGTGGTACGCTCAAAGTAGTAAGCAATATTGTAGAGATCATGGCCTTTGCAAAGAGAAAAGGGCTCTACTTATAGGTGAGAAGAGCCCTTATTAGGATTATTTATTGAACAACATTTACATAGAAAACCATGTTTATGAAATTTTTATATGTTTTTATGGGAGTGGGGCTCTCTTATCTCTTGAGTCACATGGATGTAGGCTCAAGAGGAGAGAATTATTGAGGTGAAATAGAGAAGATTTTAAAGAGGTGAGTGATTTTTGTGTGAGGTTGCGTACTGCAAGGTAGAGTAGAGTGGGTGCAATTTACAAGAAAGGGTTAGCCATTAGTGTCAGTAAAATTACTAAAAAAGTTAGTAACACAATTACAATGGGTAGAATCACTTAAAGGGCTGAGGAAAGAGGGGTGAATGATATGGATGAACCGTTGAGACATCTTGGACTCACCCGTGCGTAGATTGTCGAAAGTGATTTTCGGTCTTCTTCATCTTCTTTTCTTCACGCCACCGCCATAGTTGAACACCTCCAATAATATGAGGCTTTTTTTATGATAAAAAATTCCCATTTTGCAAAGTTCTAAGCATGGTTAGGTTGCTGAATTTTTATGCACTTCTAAAACGATAAAAAAAAATTGTAATATTGGAGTAATAGAGAGGAATATGGAGATAAGGTATGTAGGTAGAGCTTAAAGAAAGAGATATAGGTGTGAGAGGAGAGGATCATGGTGAGGAGGGTGAGAGAAACAATGAAAGTGCAGGTTTGAGTGAGGGATGGAGAAGAATGTGTGTGTGTGTGTGTGGAAGTGTGAAAAGAAGTGAGAGAAGACTAGGGGTGACTTGTGAGAAAAAGTGGGCAGAATGGGATCCACCATAAAATTCATACCGCATCGATAGTAGCTCCAAACTTAATGCAAAAAATTGAGGCGATTATTCAGCTTGTGGGCTACGTTTTTCTTTGGTTGGCCACTTCTTCAAATTTCGAGTGGAGATAGGTGCCAAAAATCTCACCAAAAAGCGTGTATTTTATGCCTGCAAGAGTCTTCTAGTGGTCCCCTCCTTTGTTGAATTTGCACAATGCATCCAAGAGTGAGCCCCTCCATGAGTCATATCATGATACAAAGCATCCAAGCATGGAAGAGGATCATTGGTGAATAAAGAAATATATACATGGTGGGACTAGTGTGAGGACTATTCATGGATTTTAGCTCAATGAGCACACGATGTTAGAATAATGAGTACATAATAAAAAATATGGAAGAATTATGTATATGAAAAAAGATATTGGAATCATATGATATGGTCTTTCTTTTGTATTATTTTGGGTGAAAGAGGAAAAGGTATGCAAGTAAATGAAAATTATATAATAAACGTGACTAAGGGAGTAGAAACCGATTTTTTTGTTTTCACAAAAGGGAGGGTGAGAATGTGGAGGTGAGTTGTATAAAAGAAAAATATGAGATTAGAGGATGTACACATTGGTAAAAAATATATTTATGGTGCAAAGAGGATGAAAGAAGTCATACATAGGTTTAATAAAACACACACCTAGGTATAAATATTTAAATAGAGTACAAAAATAATTATAATAAAAATCCCTATATTTAGGCCCTATATACAATGAAATATTTACACACAAAAAAACCATAATATACTCTTTTGTTTTTTTGCTAAACTAGCACAGTGACTAGCTAATTGAGGGTTTTTAAGGAGATATGGGAAAAGTCCCCTAACTCACACACGCCTATGTACAATGAAAGGGTGAGGATAGCCACCGTGTTTGAGTGATTTTAATAGGGTGAGGTAGCTCACTATGACAATTTTGGACAGCTTAAAAGTGGCTATCATTACCTAGAGGTCAAGTGCACTTTTCAAACTTAAAAGGTACATTACCCAAAGTCCAACCTCAAAAGGACCAGTATTTCTATTAAACACTAAAAAAGAGATTAGTGAAAATAAACCAATATTTAACTGATAACCTTGGTTGTTTCATTGGAAATTCAAACCCCTGGGTTAAATTGTGCATAGAAACTACTTAAACTATTAGTTCACTATGACTAGCATGGTCTATTGAGTCACCAATAGCGATTGTAAGAAACTTGGAAAGGTGAACTTATGTACAATCATTTGGTACATTGAGGACTTCTTTCCTTGACATTACAACTATGAAGAGGCCACTATGATGACCCTCAACACTTATGATCTTTCATTAGCAAGGTCAAACCCCTGACCTAAGTATACCACTCCGATAGACACAATCAGTGCTATAAAGTAAATAGCAGATCCTATCAAGGTGGAATCTTATTCTCCACTGGATTTTGAAACAACCATATCTCCTCATGAAAAGAAGAAAAAGGTTCCCAACACCAAAAGGAAGGCCCAAGGAAGGTACTCATACTAGTTTTTCTTTGGTTGCCTAAAAACAAGAGATTACCTACCTTGAGATTGTCTTGGAAAGTTCAAGATATCCCATGAATTAATTGCTTGACAGTGGAATTTGTTGCTTGATAGTGAGGTCATACCTCCTTGTTATAGATGGAAACCATCATCTGTAGTGCATGCACCTTGTGCATGATATACATTGCATGTTGCTGCAGTCATATGCAACAAGCATAAACAAATATAGCATCCTCAATTGTTATTAAATAGAAGGTTATAGTTATAGGGTAATTGTTGCAACAACATCAATAGAAGAATCGTCAATAAAAATCATTTGAAACAAAAGAGATCTTACCTCATCCTTAATTGCATAGCTAGTGTTATAGTCAAAGCATAAACAATGATGGGGTGGAATGAATTCCACCTGCCTGACACTCCATGCATGCCAATCTAAAAAATAAAGTGATAGGTCCATGGCTACAATGACGGGCTCAACAATTTGAGCCAATACCATGCATGCTTTGTATAATTTGTACTGGCAAGGATACATCACACGTCAACTTTATCATATGTAAAATGTGAGCTTATATCCTCTTATTGCCAATGTCCAAAATTATCTACCATTGCCCTTGATCCCAAGTCAATGAGCAGTACCTTGGCATAGTTTAGAAGCCTTGATTTTTGTTAAGTCTTTCAAAGCACTTTGCCTTTCACAATAGGAAATCATATCCAAATTAAAGGTTAAAACATAGAAAAACAAGAAGAACTTGAAATTTGTCTAACCCTGTCACCCCTCTGTGGTCAATTGTCTTTATATTCAAAAGTAAAGGATTGCTTTTGAGTGAATCTTAGTATAAGTTTGTTGTTTGTGCTTGAATCTGGCTCATATCCATGTATGCTAATAGGTTGAGAGTTGTCGTATGTACCACGTATGCCCGCTTAGCTTGGTTCATAGTAACACCTAGTAAAACACCATCTAGACATGTTGCAAATTTCCCCTAATTTTGAATGCTTATAAGAAATTTGAAACTTTGGAATCTTCTATGCAATATGCCTAAAATTGAAGGCATGCTTCACATAAGTACATCGGAAGGATAAAACATGATGAAGCCTTTATGCTCATAGACAACAGCTAGCCCTGTCGATATACAAATATCATGGCAAAATAAAACCAACCTTGTCAATCTTAATTGAACTTGTCAAATTGTACGTGGTATTGAGAATCATAAAAGTACCTCGAATTGCCCAACTCATATTGTAAATGTTTTTGCAAAATTCAATAAGTCTAAAAGCATAAACTTTAAATTTAACTTGTTTATCGACTTACTTAAATTACCACCCTGTACAAGCCATTCTTGTATCAGAATTTAATAGCAATATTTATTGCACAAGCCTTGCTTGATTAATGCATGAAATCGCGTTCTTGCTGACTGATTTTTCTGAAACATTGGTGTAGCTAAAGTGAGTCCGTGCTATGTAGAGGGAAAAATAGGGCCATGGGTATGTATAGGTGCATGAGAGGTTGGTAAAATAGGTATGAAGGTTGAGGGCACAAAGGTGGTTCTAGACGTGTATGCATTATGTGGTTGTTAGGGCCAACGTGCTATGCTATGGTGCCTATCATAGATAGCTAGTCAAAGGGTTCAAAGTGCACAAAATGGACACAAGAGGTGATCTTTGAAGTGCTCTAATCGCTAGTCCAAACGGCCTATCAAACAAAGGTATACAACTCAAGTTATGGCCATTTGAAGAAAAGAGTGTTTCATAGATTTTCACCAAATTGGACGGGTGCTGGAGTGAGTTGAGATATCTAAGGTACTCAATTTATGGATCATGTTGTTCTTTTTTGATCGGCTATCAGAGTTCCAATGGCCAAGCTATGAGCAATTGAAATTTTGTCGGAGGCCAATTCTACACCACTTTGATCGTCTTGGAAAGTATGCCATCATGAGTTTTCTTGGGCTTGCCAAGGTTTGCAAAGGTGATGTGCAACTTATGAGGCCAGTCAAAAGTGAGGGCTCCTTAATGGGGGTCTCAAGCATTGAGATATAGCTGTTCCAACTTAGATGGAAAATCTGGTGTTTTTTTTTTCGTTTTGTTGCTCACCATTTGAGGGCACAAGAAGGTCAACATGTGAGGCAAATAGGAGTTTGAGATACAAGTTTTCAAACAACTTTAATGCTTGCTCATGGGATGACAGAGCAGAGAGGAAGAGAATTTCCAAAGTGGCAAAAAACAAGATTTTTTTGGAGTGGTTGGCGACTTTTTGAAAACTCACAAGGGGATGCATGGAATGCAAGACCACCATGTGGTGTTCAATAATCCTACATGTAATGGGACCGCAAGAAAAATTGGACTATATATATGGAAAGAAAACATATCATTTGGTTCCAAGAGGGAGAGAGAGGGGCCATGGTGCTCCTCTTCTCCCCCCTCATGCACGCGCTACAGGCAATGGCCTGCGGTGGAGCATTGTCATGTGATGGCAGCTCTGTGAAGTGCATCACCCGTTGTTGGCACTGGATGTTAAAGCGATGGCAATTGTGGTTGCTATTTGGCACCCCACTAGAGCTTAATCACACAGAGGGCCATAAGGGCCTCCCCTTTTATTGGATAAAGATGGGTTTTCCTAATAGCTCCGGGTGCTAGTGCTAAAGAATGGAGGGCCTTCTCATGGGCAAGGGGGAGAGAGAGAGAGAGAGAGAGAGAGAGAGAGAGAGAGAGAGAGAGAGAGAGAGAGAGAGAGAGAGAGAGAAGGATGAGGTTTTGGCTAAGGGCAGTTCCCATGCAAGTATGCTAAAAAGAGCTCAGACACCCGATGGTACCAAGAGTTTCTAAGAATGTAAATCACTCTCCTATAAAGGATTTTTGGGCTCACTTTGTAGGCGCTTTTAAATAGGCAACAAGTGGATTGCTTGGGACCCAGGAGAGGGAGATTTTGCCCCTATTTTTGGAAGAGGAAGCCATGGTGTGGCATCAAAATGTTGTATAAGTTGTCCTTGAACGAGATCAAAGCTGTCACTGTCGATTTTTGTGTTGCCATCTTCCCCCTTCTGCCCTTGTATTCTATGCTTGTCTCTTGAGTGTGTGGTGTTGCTTGAGTGCATGTGGGTGCCTCTCGAGCCATGGTGTGTGTGTGTGTGTGTGTGTGTGTGTGTGTGAGAGAGAGAGAGAGAGAGAGAGAGGTGTTGTGTGTTTTGAAAGTGTTGGAACAGACTATATTGGGGTGTGTGTTGATTGGTGATCTTGTAGATTGTGTGTGCATTGGTATGTATGCAAACATTATTTTGCTAGTGGAAATATGTTGTTTTGAAGGTGTTTTTGAAAGGACTGGAGTGTTGTGAGTACCCTGGGCTATAGAGAGGAAATTTGGTGTGTTTTTGGGTGTGTTCCCATTCCCTTCCAATTGAAGGTTAGAGCAGGATTTGGTGATGCTTTATACACGGATTTTGAAGAGCAAGTATCATTGAAAAGATGTGGTCAAATTTCCAATTTACACCGGTGTTGAAGATGCAAAAACATGGCTAAAGGATTATGGGTTGTTTCTGCTAGAGAGCATATTGTCACAAAAAGAAAGCGTGGTTCAAGTTTTTCCCCTCTTGATTTGTGGCAAAGCAAAGGCATGGTGTGACGGGCTGTGCGATGAAGAGAAGACAAATTGGAGGCTTTGAAGGTGGTTTTTTGATGCAAATATGTGTTGGGTATGCAGCCAGATGAAGTTAAGCAAAATCTAGAAGGTTTGAAGCAATGCTTAGATTTTTGAGAATTGGAGTGGGAGTTTGAAGCCCATTGGGGACAACTTATCAAGATAATTGCTGCAAAAAATGATGATTTTTTAAAGCTGAGCAAGTTTATGGATTGCCTGCATGAGGATATTTAGACAAGGTTGAAGTGGATGGGCATGTGTCATATGCGGAAGTGATGGCTTTTGCAAGAGGCCATACCAAGAAGATTTTGAAGAAATGTCATATGAAACAGGGATTGTCCAGTTCGATAGTGCCTATTCAAATTGGTGTGGTGGAAGGAAAGACAAGGATGATGAAAGAGAGTCTACCTATGCCAGAAGAGCCAAGAGTTCTTTGGTTGCAAAGAGATGGAGTTGTGCCTATGCCTAGGATGCCGGTTAGAAAGGTTTCGGTGGTTGAAGAGGTGCCAGTGATGCCAAACAAGATAGATGATGTGTTGTTGGGCTCGGGTATAGTTAATCAAGTTCCTTTGATTTGTGTTCATGATCAACAAGTAATATTTGCAGACTAGAGATAGATAAGATTTGGGATCTTGAGACGGAAGTGGAGTGTGAGACCAACTATAGTAGCTCTCTAGATATGGATACGGCCTGGGAGACAGATTCTTCCTCAAGGTATGAGGAATATGACCTCATGCAACTTGGTAAAGATGTGGTAGATATATGTGGGGAACGGGAACTGTGCAAGTGGTTATGTTGTATGTAGACCAAGTGGAGGCATCCAGGCCTACAAATGAAGATATGCAGGTGAAGGTGGTGCATGGTAACATGCTAATGGCTATGCTTGTGAAATTAGAGTTGGAATATGCTAGGATGATGCATGAGGTGCAAAGATTTTCTAGGAGGTGCGAAGCTGCTTTGGTTATGGACAAAGAGAAGGTGGAAAAAGTGGTGCTAGTTGGTCCTTATGACCCAGTTTTTATGGGAGGGTTTGATTATGTTGGAATCGAGGATGCTACATGTATGGAGGCAAGCACAAATCTCTTCATGGTGGAGGAGCCGATGGAAAACGTGTTTCCACGGTAGCAAGTATGTCGTTTTGTGCATGGATGAGAAACCAAGGAGATGGCTTTAGCTAAGCTTCCTAAAGAGGTATGTGCTTCACGGGTGATGGGTATCTTTAGCTATGTATTGGGTCATCTATTAATTATAGGGTTGTATTTAGAAATTTCTACTTTACATGGTTGGGAGGGAGGGTCAGGTGTGAGCTGTGAGTATGATGATGTGCACTATGGTGTTTTGTTTGAAGCAAGTCAGATGCAAGGGGATACTTGTAGTGGTAAAGGTATGCTAGGTGCAATTTATATGCATGGGTGGCCATGTGCTTGGGTGCAACACCACATGAAGTTGTTGCACACGAATATGATACACGAATGGATACACTCGAAGTTGTTGCACACGAATGGATACACTCAATGCCAAGTGTTTGATCAAGGTGGTTTGCCTATGAAGGGGGTTGGGCAGCCTGTTTGAGAAGATGCGGCAAGAGTCATTATTAAGACTTTGTAAAAATGATATTCCTTTTTGTGTTTGATCAAAGTGTTCTCTAGTTTTGTAGCTTCAAGTTCAATAAGCATCTCTTATGGTTGAACATAAATGTTCAACAAGAAGGTTGGAAAATGATGGTATAGCTAAAGTAAGTATGTGATATGAAGAGGGTGAAGCATCTTTTGTGGTTGAACATAAATGTTCAACAAGGGGGTTGGAAAATGATGGTATAGCTAAAGTGAGTTCGTGCTATGAAGAGGGTGAAGTAGGGCCATGGCTGTTTATAGGTGCATGACAAGGTGGTAAAACAAGTATGAAGGTCGAGGGCACAAAGGTGGTTCCAGATGTGTATTCATTATGTGGTTGTTAGGGGCAAGGCGCTTTGCTATGGTGGCTATCAAAGGTAGATGGTCAAAGGGTGTGAAAGTGCAAGAGGTGGTCTTTGAAGTGCTCTACAAGTTGGTCCAAACGGCCTGTCAAACGGAGGTCACAACTCAAGTTATGGCAGTTTGAAGGAAAAGGGTGCTTTGCAAATTCTCACCGGATTTGGTGGGTGCAAGTGGACAGTTGGAGATGGAATGAGTTGATAGATCTAAATTACTCGGTTTATGGATCATGTCGGTCTTTTTGGATAGGCAATCGGAGTTTCAATGGCCAAGTTAAGAGCAATTGAAGTTTTACAGGGGGTGAGTTCTCTACCACTTTGGTTGTCTCAAAATAGGTTCCATTAAGAGTCTTTCTGGGCTACCTATGGTTTGTGGAGGTGTTGTGCAGCATATGAAGCTAGTTGAAAGTGACGGCTCCTCAATCTGGGTCTTGAGCATTAGGATATAGCCGATTGAAGTTGGAGGATTAAAACAATGATGAAAAATCTGGTGTTTTTTTTTCATTTTGTGGCTCGCCGTTCGAGGGAACGATGTTGTGTTGTGGCATGTGCACAATGTGAAATAACAACATTCACCTCACTTTTGACAGTTTTTGATGCATGGGAATAAAAGCAATAATCATGTAAATATTGTGATCTATGCTATAGCGGCTACTGTGATTGCGTTGTGATGTACATACCTATCTGGGGAGTTGTGGCCCTGGATGTGGCACCGTTGCAGGTTTTCCTGCTTGATAAATGATGTACATATTCCAAGTGTCTCATTGTGGCACACTCACCTCGCCTACAAAGAGTGATGTAGGCAAAAACTGCCAAAAATAGCAATTATTGAGCGTTGTTGCAAAATTGCATGGAAAGCAACCCAAACTGAAATATCAATGAAAAATGATGCGTATGTATGCTTTTATGATTATGCAAGTGACCCCACAAGTTTAGGGATTTTTTTGAGTCTGTTTGGATTTTTCACATAAAAAATGGCTTTTTTGGGTCAAAAATGACCTAGTTTTGGTCCAAAGTGGAAAAAATGGCCTAAAAATTGACACATAATCTCATCTTTCCCTGGGGAAGAGAGAGAGCGCTGATTTTTAGTGAAAAAATAAACAATTTTCCCCTTCTGTGCAATTCCATGTTGCTCAATCTATGTGTAGTGCAATCCCGCCTCATCGCAATCTTGTATCTGAGCTTGTGAGGGAGTGAATTATCGTTTCCCTTTATTAAAATTGTGTGTGTGCTTCAATTTATAAGCTCTTAAATCTCTACAAAATCAAAAAATGTTCATGGTGAAGGTGGAACCTCGTGTATTTCTTTCAATTGTTTGAAGTCACGACTATGTAATTGGTGCGAGGCTACATGATTGAACCATGAAAGAGGCTTGGGTTTTGAATGGGATTTATGCTTGTATGAGAGTTGAGGTTTCATGGATGAAATTTTGATATTTTTAATTGCTCTTTTTAAGAATGATTTGTTGTGAATTGGTGATCCTTTCATCACGAACTCGCTTCCAAAAACAAGCAAATTCCAAGCATAATAGGTGAGAGGGAACACACCCACACCCACACGCCATCGGTGTGGGTGTGTTCCCATTCCCCCTCTCCAACATTTTTCTTATGGTGATTTTCACAAGCCTTCCTTGTGCATTGATGTCTTGAATTTCACAAGTATGGAAAAACTTCCATGGCATCACACACTTAGCAAGGTTTTGTTAAGCAAAATCAAAATCTAATGGTACCTTATTAATTACTCACCTCGACTTGCCTTTTCGGTCGCATGATCTGTGTGTTTGAGCTTTGCAAGCTTCACATTTCTTGTGGCTATTATGGGCCCTCCCAGACCAAGAAGTGAGAACTCCCTTGAGCCATCCTTCTTGGGTTGCCCATCATTTTCCATTGCAGCTAATTAACTATAAACTCTTGTCAAGCTTTAACGATGTTTTCAAGCATCTACATGTTGAGTGATTGGCGTTCTTTGACCCTTGTTGGTGGAGATTCATCTTGACGGCCATTGCCATTTCCAACTCCATATTTGCACCTTGTCCTCGGCCATGCCTTCACCTAGTAAACGACATGTGCTCCCTCTACGTGATGGAATTTTTCTAGCCATCAAGAGTGGTCAATTAGACCATCTTGTAGAGAAACGAGCTTTTTCTTTACCATCACCAACATCAATATGCATGCAGGTAGTCGCATCACGGATGTATGCAGGTAGTTGCATTACGAATTTATGAAAGAAAGACTTTTATGAGCAAGCAACCAATCCTTCATTGAGCATGCCCTTTTGAGCCTTCCCTCATTTCTTAGCATATGCATGATTTTTCATATGCGTGTTTCCCCTGCTACCTTCTGCCATGCAAAAAACCCCTCATATAATTTTTTGCACGGCCCCGGGGGGGGGGGGGGGGGGGCACAAAATAGGGCTCCCAAGTAAAACTTAATATGAACTTGGAGTTTCCATGGTGCTTAGACATGCAGAGCTATAGAAGAGCATTTGAGCTACACCGAAGACACCTTTACATGGTTGGTGCCTGCATAAAAAAAAGTTCCTCATGGCAAGGTGCACACTTTCGGTGTTGCTTCTCCTTGATTCCATGTAGGGCAGCCATGGATGATGGGAATGGGATCATGCTAACTAGGGTGGATGAAAGAGAAACATCATGCACACAAGAGTTAGTGAGTGTTGGCTAGATTATCACTCGAACGAATTACGTTCCAAGATTAATTAAATTTGGACTTATAAACACAATCTTGATTATTTGTTAAGCCATCACAAGCTCACCATAAAAAAGAGAGATGTAATGCAAAATAGAATTGGTTTGTTCATTCATGAAATGAGCTTTAAGTAGCTTTACAACCTTGCACCAATACATGTGGGATAATTTCACCTTTTCTCTCCTTGACTCATACTCTAGGACTCTAGGACAAAGCTCACACCTTACAATCCTCCACTTGAGGTTTGGACTAGGAAGAATAGAATGAAGGTTCTTTATCCAATAAGGATGACACATGGTATCCAACATGATGACAATAAAAGACGAATCCTCCCCTTGAACTTTGGGCTACAACTTGATGAAGAAAGACAACACTCAATCCAGGAGCAAAAAACAACACTCTAATCCAAGAGCAAAATCTTGAAAAATGTTTGCTTGGCTCTAATCTAAGAGCACCTTCGCCTTCTTCAAAGCTTTGTCTTCAATTTCTTAATGGTGTTTGTCTTCGTATCCTCCCGGGAACGAGTGTTTGTTTCCCCCTTTTGTTGTGCAATCAGGCTTTATTGAAAAAACAAGTACAATGCAAAAATACTTATGTAAAAGAACTACTAATGCAGATGCTAATGATGTTGTTGTCGATTTTCCCTTCCCTCAAAGTGAACCTTTGCATTTGCCCATGGTGCCTTGGAGCGTCTTTGCACTTGGAGACTCTCCAAGGCCAGTGTCTGATCTTCGTGTGACATTATCCTTGTTAATGATGGATGTAGTGACATACGTTGCAAAAATAGCTATTGTGCTTGGCTGCAAAATTTGGGGTTTAATGTGTGTGTGTGTGTGTGTGTGTGTGTGTGTGTGTGTGTGTGTGTGTGTAGCACTTCTAAATATATATATATATATATATACGCAAACGAACACTAACTATTCACAGACTAACAATTCTAGAAAAGTACAGTGGCTTTGCACAATAATTTATTGTCAGTTGAAAAAAAAATTTATACAAGGTAATGAAAATAACAAAATACAGCTCAAGAATCCTTAAACCCAAAGTCTGGGAAATTTTGTGTCACACTAAGAGATCCACCATTTGTTAAGAACTGGACGTTTTAATCAAGGAAAGTAGCCCTCACCTGCACCCATAGCCACAAGAAAACAGTTCGTTAGCACGTGACTGTACGCAGGTGATGTTGGGCATCCCAGTTGTTATCCATGTCACCATAAAAAAAACATAGTTCTTAACTTGTAATTTGTTCTTTTTGATTAAAAAAAAGGTTTTTTTTTAGACAACGAAGATCCTTGGCTTTTCTGCCAATCTGATAAAGACGGTACCCAACCCCATAGAACAACCATAAATTCTGATTTATTTTTTCTCAAAAAGCATTTTTTTACCAATCTTAAGGTTTTAAAGGAGTTTTTTTTAAAAAAATTACCAGAACTTCATCCTTAACTAGATAGGAGTGACTTATATTCCATTTGAAGTAGTCTCAAGCCAGATCAAAACTACCCGCTTCCTTGTATAACAATAACATTTGTAATAGAACCTTTTATTCGGAACTTGTTTTATAATCGGGCTGGGATATCCCCAAAAAAAACTTTTAGAATTTACCACTTATTACCTAACTGAGATACCCCTTTCTTAGAGAAAATTCATAACCATGCATTATTCCCAAAAATCCTGACTATTATGTTATGTCACTCCTACTGCTTCCGTATGCCAGCAAACAAATGTATACTACAATATATTGGACTACTTAGTCACAGTGAGCCAACTTAGACTCAGTTTAAAAAAAAAAATTTAAAAAAAAACCTCCGGTCATGCCCATATAGAGGGAACTGTATACCATACTCATCTACCCTATAATGCATTCATTACTATCAAATATCAGAAACTAGGGCAATAACTCCGAAGTAATCTGTAAATTCAGAGTATCATTTTAGTTAAATCAGTAAAATAAAAACGTATGTTATTTAAAAACATCAGATTTAACCAGCCAGGATCCACTTAAGGTCACTATATGATTTACCCTATAGTATCGAGATCAAACCTACTAGCAAGATGGTAGGTAAGGACAAGTGCCTATATATTTTAAATGAGAAAAAGAAGCCAGCAGAAGAAGGTAAGCAAAAAGAATTGAGTAGCCAAGGTTCGACCTAACCTCAACCATCAGAAATCTGTCACCACATTGAACTAGTGGTAGGTTAATCAGAACCTACCGCTATTCTTTCTAGCATATGATGATGATGAAAAAAACCAGTAAATTAGAAACTTGCTTTTATTCAACCTCAGTCCGGTATGTGCAGTCAAAAGAAGCCAGTACTCAGTATATACAAAATAATCTTTTTAGCCGATTCAGTACAATAGGCAACTGGTAAAAAAGATCAATCTTACTTGTAAAAAATGGTCGAGTTAAGTTGAAAAAACATTATTTACTCCTACAATCGGGTATGCGAAACCTTACATAACCTACTGTAATATCAGATGCTTGGCCACTATTTCCAAAAAAACCAGTTTTGAATGACCACTGAATAATCTTAAGTAGTTTTTAATAAAATAGGCACCAGAATTTGTAACAGATTAAATTCCGGGTAAGTCCTTTTACCGAAATTACCTCAGCAAAGTAACCAAACTTATCCAACCACTCACATACATCTCATTTTTTTGAAGGACGGGTTATTTTCAGATCTGCAGTGCACCGTTCATGAGTACATTACCCATTTGAGTAACAATATTACCAGAGTCAACCTTATATATCCTCCATGTCTTTTTAATACCCCACCATCCTCATTTTCATGCAGTCAAAAGATAAGACATACACCTGGAAATCTGCCTTTTTTTCAAAAAATTATAAAGGAGAATTTTTACTCAAAAAAACAAGTTAAATAGTCCCCTTTTTTTCATTTATTTATTTCCATCAAACATTACTCAGTAGTTATTGGTTTTTTATGCACTTTTTTCATAACCAGGAAGAGCCATGTTCCCGAGCCAGTCTACCAATACTTTAAATAGCAAAATACATCTTTAGTCGAAGCAAAACCCCCAATCCAATCTGTCAAAAGTTACCATACTTTACCACATACTTTTCTCCTCATAAACCTTTTAAGAACAGTCTCCGGAGCAAGAGAAAACAGTCTATTTAACTGGTTTTTTCGTTAAGAGAAAAAAAATTCCCATTTAAGTATACAGGAATCAAAAAAAAAAAAATTTGTTAACCTGAAGATTAGGAGACGATGACGCCTCCACAATGGCTTCCTCCGATTGTTTCGGCATGTTGATGAGCCACAGCAACCAGTAGATAAAATACGCACAATTTTGAACTAACACACACAGAGATATGATAACAGAGCACGCAGCTATGTGAGTATCATAACTCACCTTAGAAGTCTTATTTATATAGTTGGTGCTCCTCTGTAGCAGACGCGACCATTGAGTTGGACAGGTTAAGCCCACAAACGAGGAAGTCAGTACAGGCACGTACACCAGGATCCCTCACAGCCCAAGATCCGGAGGGTAACAGGTAAGATTCCACCATATCAGCACCTTATGCTGAAGGAAAAAGGGCGGGGAAGACAGTCATCGCAGACCATACCCCAAAAACCTAAGCGGTGGCGTGTAGTAGATGCAAGAAGGACCGCATGCCACGCTTACAAAAATTAAAGATTAGTAATGTGACCAAAATATGTGAAGCCAAGTTGGACCATTTACACTAGTGGAATGCTAAAACTTAAAGTCAGGCTAGGATAGCAGATAAAAATACCTACTGGGTTTTAAATATCCAATGCTGAATATAGTGTACTCGCTTCTAGTGGAAAAAACTGGGCTTTGACTATGGGAATTAATGCTATCTTAAGTTACCATAGGTTGATGTGGACTGTGAGTATATGATACATTTTGGGTAAACCTTCCAAATCACAATAAGTCTTAAGAGTCAATAAACTGGTTTTATTCTAAATGGTTGGTTAAATAAAAAAACCAAATCTCGAGTATCATTTCCAGAGTAAGTGGTCTTCAACTATTTTGTTTAAGTTAAATGTAGAGCCCGGTCAGACAATCTACATCTCCCCAAGGTAAAATTAAATAGCAATAATTCCCATTTTCACACCCAGGTCTATAGACTCATAGCTAGTAAGCTGTATCAGGTCTCGGGTTTATATACATAGTAGGTATTTATACCTGCTATCCATGCCCTATACTAAGCTTCAGCACTCACATTAGTGTGAAAAAAAGAATCACCATTTACAGTGTGAGAGAAAACACAATTTTAGGCACGCTTTCCTATTTCCAATTTGGTTTAGGAGTTTTTTTTTATAAATGGTTTTATTAAAGATGGTTGGTCAAATATAAAACCCCAAGTACAGAGTATCATTTCCAGAGTTTGGCATTCTTCATCTATTTTGCATCCTTGGTGTATTATGGCCTACAGTCATGACCAGGTTTTTTTCATAGCAACTGCACATCTCTTTATGTCAAATGAATCTATACGTTGAGCAACATTACTCCGTTATGAACTTCATCTATTCCCGCAGTGAGGAACTTGTGTTTCCCAAACAAAGTGGTGGACATATCAGGACCGAGTGACCCGAGTGACACTTTGGGGTCGTGAACATTTCAAGAATAATATCCGATTGGCGATGCTTACTGAAGCAGTGGGTCTAGGGCCAAAGTATTATTATATCGAGCATTCAATAAAGCCTGGTTTTTCAAATCAGCTATATCTGCTAGCCCAGTTTCTACCTCCTCGGAAGATTATCCTATACCGTAGTTATGGTCATCAGCTACGAGGATATTTTAACTGTACTCACCACACTCGGGAGTATGGGGTAGCCTTGGCGACTCGTATCGTGCCTTTGGCAGAGAGGCCAAATACTTGCTTCTACTGTGATAGCTATTTGTGTGATCATGTAATGGGCGGCATAATAGAGATGTAGATGCAAGGATCCTGAAATAATCATCAGCTAAGCTTTTTTGTCCCGTGACAGCTTTTTTTTTTGTGTGTGTGTGTGTGTGTGTGTGTGTGTGTGTGTGTGTGTGTGTGTGTGTGTGTGTGTGTGTGTGCCCACCCATTTCCAGGCACCTTATCCTATGAGGTAGTAGACCCCATAGATAGGGGCCTACCACCTCAAGAAGTGTTTGTATTAGTTTGCAACGAGCTATGTTGAGGTTAGATTCATTCTCCTTTAAGTAGACTTATCAGATTTTGTAAGTCAAACTTAAGGTAGGTCCAGTTGTGTTTTTCTAAGGAGTTGCAGATGCATGCAACAAGGTCTTTTTTTGTAAACCCGTTCTTGATGAACTTGGTAATCAAAGTTTCGATCTCTTCATATGCTCTAAAACAGTCAGAAGAGGCATACATTATAAGAAAAAGCATTCCTAGACAAGTGTTTAGAGAATTTTTGTACGGTTTATTGCTTTTTTTCTTCGTAAATTCAGAGGACACAAGCTTAAGCTTTTCTCTTTTCCAAAAAACGAGTATAAAAGTTTCCCAAAAATGGGGAAGTTAAAGTAAACTCAATATTTAGGAAGTGTGTTCTAGAAATGATCCATTTATCCTGCCATAGTACTCTCTCAGAGAATGTAGGTTCAATACTTAAGCAATATCTTTAAGAGTAATCTCAAATATGGGGTTGTTGATGCTACATAGGTCATCCATAAATCTGAATGAATGTGCAAAGTGTGAGAGTAATGAATTACTTGCTGCGTTATTTAATATTTTTAGGAGCCATTGATATTCGAAGTAACAGAGATAAAGATTACACATAATCGGAGAGCATGCAAAACCCATTGGGATCCCTAGAGTTTGTTTGTAGCAGGTATTACCTAATTGGATACAACTGTTATTCAGTAGCCAAAAGATATACTTATATAGATCTTCCTCTTTAAAGATGAAAGGTGCAGATTTATTCGA
Source organism: Adiantum capillus-veneris (assembly GCF_014529385.1). Classification (NCBI taxonomy): domain Eukaryota; kingdom Viridiplantae; phylum Streptophyta; class Polypodiopsida; order Polypodiales; family Pteridaceae; genus Adiantum; species Adiantum capillus-veneris. The sequence goes on from NC_140960.1 coordinate 50,121,727, forward strand.
TTTTTTTACCCATCCTTTATTCCCTTTTTGTGAGATGCATGTATACCCAAGTTCCTTTCTGTGGGCAAAGGCAATCTTTATAAGACACGATAAGGTATAAATAAGCCCAAATGGCCCATCTAAAGCGATATTTTCATAGCGTTGAGTTCAGTCTGCCGTGAAGATAGAGTAAACGCTTTTTGGGAGGTTGATAAACACCTCAGCTGCATTTTTTATGACCCAAAAAGGGCAATAATCTACATTTCTGAATCTCTTTATATCTCTGTGTTTGATGGCACATATATTTTCGATTTCTAGTAGGATAAATTGAAGCAGTGGGTGATATCATTCGTAACACAAGAGAACGGGCTTTTTGAAGCGTCAGAAATCCATCTGAATTTATGCTTATGATTCTTATATGTTGGGAAGAGTACAAGAATTTTCAGAGATTCGGGACTATAACTGAGTCCTGATAATTCATTGTTCAATGTTGTAGCTATGCAAAGCGGAGAGTAATAAAGTTTAAGAAAGTCATTACTATTAAGTCTTGAACTGGCAGCCTCAAATGCCAATTTTTTACATATAAAGGATGCAGTGTTTGAGGCGTTATCTAGGCCATTAATGAGCCATTTCTTTTTAATATCATAGATAGAGGTCTTTATTTTTTGCGTAAGCCAGGTAGTATCAGTGCTTAGCCATACTTATGGCAAAAGACTGATCTTTTTCCAAAAACTTCTTTTGAGTGTTGATGTAAGTTGGAAGTGAACTTCCTCCTCCAGTTGGAGTTTTAAGGCCAAGTCGGCCAGGCATTCAAGTAGTGCTGATAAGGCACTTTGAGGATTTAGTGGAAAAGGAGGAATATGATTCAAGCCATTACTCAAGAGACACCTTACTTGAGGATCCGAAATGATTTCTAAGTTAGATGTACAAACGTGTAAACCAAAGTCAGTGAAGTTTTTACAGAATTTTTGAAATAGATGACAAGAGCAGATAGGTATCTCATTATTATGGAAAAACTCATTGGAATAAAAAAGATTCTTAATAGGCGGCGAGTATTTCCAACCAATCATCACATCCTTTAGTAATAAATTCAACCCAAAAATATGTCCAAAACATTCTGCAAAGACAGCTTGGGGAGTAAAGAAATCCAAAATTTTGCTTGTAAACAAGCAATGTGAGAAAATCTTGTTACACACTTCTTCCTTTGGAGGTAGGTAACGTCTTCCGCAAGAAATCCTTCGATCCTGCATATTACATATCCAAAAGGTTTCTGACTGGTAGGTTTCTTTCACTACCTCTCACATAACTTCTACCTCTCCCTCTTCCAAACACAGATTCACTCGAGGAGGGAGTTAAGAAAGAGGTGTAAGACGCCGCCGGAGAGACAAGAGTATTAGGACGTTTGGAAACTTGAGATTCATCCTCTTCAATATTCGGTTTAATTTGGCCAACTATACTTTTGATACCTTTAAAGCCGCCATAAGTGGTTAGCAGAGTCCCACATCCATCAGATCCAAGCTCTTCAAGTGTGTCACGCATAATTGATCTATACTGAATAAAGGCAATTTGAGCTAAGACCAGATCCTTCGCTTGTCCACCAAGCCAAGAGCAAAAGAGGGAAAGGTGAAATTCTTCTGCTTTATCAGGAAAGATACTAGGCAGATTGTTGAGGGCATACCAAATAGCATGGTCAAACCAAATTATACTTGACTCGCAAGAAGCTTTGGGGTATAAGAATCTGCAAGCACACTTAAGGTAAGGCCTGAACACATTCCACACTGTAATCAGCATTGCTTTTACTAAATGTCATCACTCCTTTAGTTCTTGCATATAACCCTATATTCAAACTACATTTTTTATCATCAAGGAAACTCATATTGAAAGGAGCTTTAATCAGATCCGCTTTGTCCAGGAGCTGGATCCCTTTCAAAACTTTAAGTTTGCATTCCTCAATAGTAGCAGGGGCCAAGTTGGCAAGGAAGACCCAGGTTTCCATGGATATGGGTGCAAGAAATCCTTTATTCGGAAACATCCAAAGCCTGTGCTCTACTCCCAAGGATTCTTGTCGTGACGGTAAAAAAGGAAAGGCCCTAGAGACTTTCGGTACCATGTCCAAAAGCGAAGCTTCACTGAGTGAACAAAGGTCTTTTTGAAATTCCTTTACTGCTTCTAAAGCAGCTGCATCTCTACAGAAGAGGCTATTCGGTGGAGGGACAATAGGCGTAGAGGGAGCGAGCAGTAACAAAGATCGGACTAAGCCCACAAAATTTTCTAAGAAGATTGGACAGTTCAGAACCTTTGGAAGAAAAAGACGTTAAGTCTTGAATATGTGCTTTGGAAAGTTCGGCCAGATTCGAAGCAAATTCCATCAAAAGGTTGATACCATCATATTTATTTTTACAAGGAGAGCTAGTACTTTAACCCATAGGTCAAATGAAATCAGCTCGACAAGAGATAGACTAGACTCCTTCGAAGCATCATAAATTAGGGCAGAAGATTCTCTATCTTGTATACATTTTAGTACAAGAAGAGAGGCAAGGGAAAGGGGTTCCACAGGAAGAGCCAGTCCTTGGGAAAGGGAAACAATTTGCAAAATTATCACTAGTTAGAATTCCATAGTTAGGAAGAGGAGTATAGACCTGAAGATCTAATACAAAGAGTTACATCTTTTTGAATTTTACAGCCCTATGAAGATAAGGCCTAGTCCTATGTGAGATACAAGGGAAGGTCTTTTCTATTTCTTTAGCTAGACGTAATTTCTCTGAAATCAGAGCTCTTTTTTCTGGGGCAGAGTAGACTTTCATTCTTGCAGTGAGCTTCCCCACGACTTGGTTAACAGAAGTAATAGATTATGTAAATGATAGTATTTAAAGTAAGTGAGAAACATGAATATAAAGTGGAATGGTAGTGCTAGCAACCTTTTCACCAGTCAAGTTAAAAAAACCACAGAGACTGTGTGATAACACCCCAGCCTATTAGAGTATACACATTATACTATCATAGTAGAAAGTTTCTAGAGTCGTTGTCTGAGAGAGAAAAACTGTCAAGTCAATCTCTCTTTTGCGTTTATTGTGTGTGTAGCATTTCTAAATCTATATATATATATATATATATATATATATATATATACGCAACGAACACTAACTGTTCACAGACTAACAATTCTAGAAAAGTACAGTGGCTTTGCACAATAATTTATTTGCAATTGAAAATAAATTGTGTACAAGGTAATGAAGATAACAAAACACAGCTCAAGAATCCTTAAACCCAAAGTTTGGGAAATTTTGTGTCACACTAAGAGATCCACCATTTGTTAAGAACTGGACGTTTTAATCAAGGAAGGTAGCCCTCACCTGCACCCATAGCCACAAGAAAACAGTTCGTTAGCACGTGACTATACGTAGGTGATGCTGGGCATCCCAATTGTTATCCATGTCACCATAAAAAAAAACGTAGTTCTTAACTTGTAATTTGTTCTTTTTGATAAAAAATGTTTTTTTTAAAAACAACGAAGATCCTTGGCTTTTCTGCCAATCTGATAAAGACGGTACCCAACCCCATAGAGTAGCCATAAATTCTGATTTATTTTTTCTCAAAAAGCATTTTTTTACCAATCTTAAGGTTTTAAAGGAGTTTTTTTTTTAAATTACCAGAACATCATCCTTAACTAGATAAGAGTGACTTATATTCCATTTGAAGAAGTCTCAAGCCAGATCAAAACTACCCACTTCCTTGTATAACAACAACATTTGTAATAGAACCTTATATTCGAAACTTGTTTTATAATCGGGCTGGGATATCCCCAAAAAAAACTTTTAGAATTTACCACTTATTACCTAACTGAGATACCCCTTTCTTAGAGAAAATCCATAACCATTATTCCCAAAAATCCTTACTATTATGTTATGTCACTCCTACTGTTGCCGTATGCCAGCAAACAAATGTATACTACAATATATTGGACTACTTAGTCACAGTGAGCCAACTTAGACTCAATCCAAAATAAAAAATAAAAAAAAACCTGCGGTCATGCCTAGATAGAGGGAACTATATACCATACTCATCTACCATATAATGCATTCATTCCTATCAAATATCAGAAACTAGGGCAATAACTCCGAAGTAATCTGTAAATTCAGAGTATCATTTTAGTTAAACCAGTAAAATAAAAACATCTGTTATTTAAAAACATCAGATTTAACCAGCCAGGATCCACTTAAGGTCACTATATGATTTACCCTATAGTATCGAGATCAAACCTACTAGCAAGATGGTAGGTAAGGACAAGTGCCTATATATTTTGAATGAGAAAAAGAAGCCAGCAGAAGAAGGTATGCAAAAAGAATTGAGTAGCCAAGGTTCGACCTAACCTCAGCCATCAAAAATCTGTCACCACATTGAACTAGTGATAGGTTAATCAGAACCTACCGCTATTCTTCCTAGCATATGATGATGATGAAAAAAACCAGTAAATTAGAAACTTGCTTTTATTCAACCTCAGCCCGGTATGTGCAGTCGTCATATAGGGCACCATACCAGAAGCCAGTACTCAGTATATACAAAATAATCTTTTTAGCCGATTCAGTACAATAGGCAACTGGTAAAAAATGTCAATCTTACTTGTAAAAAATGGTCGAGTTAAGTTTAAAAAACATTATTTACTCCTACAATTGGGTATGTGAAACCTTACATAACCTACTGTAATATCATATGCCTCGCCACTATTTCCCAAAAAAACCAGTTTTGAATGACCACTGAATAATCTTAAGTAGTTTTTACTAAAATAGGCACCAGAATTAGTAACAGATTAAATTCCGGGTAAGTCCTTTTACCGAAATTACCTCAGCAAAGTAACCAAACTTATCCAACCACTCACATACATCTCATTTTTTGAAGGACGGGTTATTTTCAGATCTACAGTACACCGTTCATGAGTACATTACCCATTTGAGTAACAATATTACCAAAGTGTTATTTATATAGTTGATGCTCCTCTGTAGCAGACACGACCATTGAGTTGGATAGGTTAAGCCCACAAACGAGGAAGTCAGTACAGGCACGTACACCAGGATCCCTCACAGCCCAAGATCCGGAGGGTAACAGGTAAGATTCCACCATATCAGCACCTTATGCTCAAGGAAAAAGGGCGGGGAAGACACTCATCGCAGACCATACCCCAAAAACCTAAGCGGTGGCGTGTAGTAGATGCAAGAAGGACCCCATGCCACGCTTACAAAAATTAAAGATTAGTAATGTGACCAAAATATGTGAAGCCAAGTCGGACAATCCACATCAACCTATGGTAGCTTAACATAGCATTAATTCCCATAGTCAAAGCCCGGTTTTTTCCACTAGAAGCGAGTACACTATATTCAGCATTGGATATTTAAAACCCAGTAGGTATTTTTATCTGCTATCCTAGCCTGACTTTAAGTTTTAGCATTCCACTAGTGTAAAAAACCATTCTACACTGTGAGTATATGATACATTTTGGGTAAACCTTCCAAATCACAATAAGTCTTAAGAGTCAATAAACTGGTTTTATTCTAAATGGTTGGTTAAATAAAAAAACCAAATCTCGAGTATCATTTCCAGAGTAAGTGGTCTTCAACTATTTTGTTTAAGTTAAATGTAGAGCCCGGTCAGACAATCTACATCTCCCCAAGGTAAAATTAAATAGCAATAATTCCCATATTCACACCCAAGTCTATAGACTCATAGCTAGTAAGCTGTATCAGGTCTCGGGTATATATACGTAGTAGGTATTTATACCTGCTATCCATGCCCTATACTAAGCTTCAACACTCACAATAGTGTGAAAAAAAGAATCACCATTTACAGTGTGAGAGAAAACACAATTTTAGGCACGCTTTCCTATTTCCAATTTGGTTTAGGAGTTTTTTTTTATAAATGGTTTTATTAAAGATGGTTGGTCAAATATAAAACCCCAAGTACAGAGTATCATTTCCAGAGTTTGGCATTCTTCATCTATTTTGCATCCTTGGTGTATTATGGCCTACAGTCATGACTAGGTTTTTTTCATAGCAACGGCACATCTCTTTATGTCAAATGAATCTATACGTCGAGCAACATTACTCCGTTATGAACTTCATCTATTCCCGCAGTTAGGAACCTTTGTTTCCCAAACAAAGTGGTGGACATATCAAGACCGAGTGACCCGAGTGACACTTTGGGGTCGTGAACATTTCAAGAATAATATCCGATTGGCGATGCTTACTGAAGTAGTGGGTCTAGGGCCAAAGTATTATCATATCGAGCATTCAATAAAGCCTGGTTTTTCAGATCGGCTATATCTGCTAGCCCAATTTCTACCTCCTCGGAAGATTATCCTATACCGTAGTTATGGTCATCAGCTACGAGGATATTTTAATTGTACTCACCACACTCGGGAGTATGGGGTAGCCTTGGCGACTCGTATCGTGCCTTTGGCAGAGAGGCCAAATACTTGCTTCTACTGTGATAGCTGTTTGTGTGATCATGTAATGGGCGGCATAATAGAGATGTAGATGCAAGGATCCTGAAATAATCATCAGCTAAGCTTTTTTGTCCCGTGACAGCTTTTTGTGTGTGTGTGTGTGTGTGTGTGTGTGTGTGTGTGTGTGTGTGTGTGTGTGTGAGAGAGAGAGAGAGAGAGAGAGAGAGAGAGAGAGAGAGAGAGAGTGGTAGTGTTTGCAATGGCAGGCAGGTACAGGCAGCCAAGGGACCAAGGGGAGCAGGTCAACGATGCACTGAGGTAGTAGTTAGGATAGGTCACCACAAGTTGGTGGGGTCGGTAGCCATCGAGTAGCTTTGATCATCTGTAGGTTGAGGTCAAGGTGAGGGCAAGAACGACAATGAGATTCAGGCCTTTTATTTTATTTATTAATTTGTTTCTTTAGCCCAATGACATTGTCCTCATTAATGATGGATGTAGTGACATATGTTGCAAAAATAGCTATTGTGCTTGGCTGCAAATTTGGGGTTTAATGTGCGAGAGAGAGAGAGAGAGAGAGAGAGAGAGAGAGAGAGAGAGAGAGAGAGAGAGAGAGAGAGAGAGAGAGAGAGAGAGAGAGAGAGAGAGAGGAGAGAGAGAGGGGGGGGGGGGGGGGGGGGGGGGGGGGGGGGTAGTGTTTGCAATGGTAGGCAGGTACAGGCAGCCAAGGGACCAAGGGTAGCAAGTCGGCGTTGCACTGAGGTAGTAGGTAGGATAGGTCACCACAAGTTGGTGGGGTAGGTAGCCATCGAGTAGCTTTGATTGTTTGTAGGTTGAGGTCAAGGTCAAGAAGAGAGCGAAACTGAGGGCGAGGCCTTTTATTTTATTTAGTAATTTGTTTGTTTCTAAGATCCAGGGCCTTTATCCTTTCTCCAAAGTCAAAGAATTCCTTTAAAACGGGGTGCCTTCACACCTTTTGAAGTTTTTGAAAACCTTTGGATCCTGACTTCCACCTAATACTACCTTGGGCATTAAATGCTCAAAAAACCACACACACACACACACTTGAGATGTTGTAGGTATGCAAAGAATTCCAAAAACTAAAAAACAGTAATGATGCGAGATTAATCGATCAATTAATTGAATATATATGGCCCGATTGAAGAAAATAGATATTGGACCGATTGCTCTCGGCAATAGCTTCACACACACACACTAGTTGCACAAGTCAAACATGATTATGGTGGGAGTAATAGCACGGTAAAGCAAGATAGAAACGAACACAAAAGCACATCAAAATTACACACATGCACAATGCTAGATGTGAATTCCTCCTCACCTAATCACCAAAGGGTAGTCGAGCATGCTCATGCCCAAATGGTGATTGGGGATTGGGATTATTAAGCTAAATGAAAATAAGATTAGTGAGTACTAATTGAGAAATGCTAATCAATAACACAAAAGCATAACAACGAATCTAGCTAGCATAACCTGATACCACATGATGGGAATGGGATCGTGCTAGCTAGGTGGATGAAAGAGAAACATCGTGAGCGTGTGTTGGCTAGATTATCACTCAAGAGAATTAGGTTCCAAGATTAACTATCCCATGGTACCTCTTTCTTCTTCGTCCCTGTATAGAGGTCACTTTTCCGCGGCTTTTCTCTGCCAAACTTCCTCCACCATCCCTTTGGATGCATGCACCTTGCATGCTTAAGCACATGCTGCTCCTTTTTCATTGCACCACGCATGGTTTCTTGGGTTGCCATTCCATTTTCGAATCTCCAGCCTCTTGCCCATGCCTCTCCCCATCTCCATCTTCCCTCCTTTGTTGAAAATCATAGATCTTGAAGAGCTATGGTGGATGAAGCCTAATCATGAGGCATAAGTGTGAGAGAGTGTATGCACACAAAATGTGACTCGGGCAAATTAGGCTCCAAGATAGATTAGCTTGGACTCATAAACACAATCTTGAGTTAAGTGCAAGCGATCACAAGTTCATAAAAGAAGCACTGCACTTCATGCACACAAACTTGGATGATTTCCACTGAACTAAAGGCCTCCTTTTATACTTGGCCCTTCACCAAGACATTGCATGTGGGATAATTGCCCTTTGCTCTCCTTCACTCTACCAAACTTGACCACACACTTCAACAGCCCCCCTTCCTCAAAAATACAATCTTTGCACTTCCATGTCCTATATGCCTACTTTCCTAGTAGCATAGCCCGCACATGGTGCCCCAGATTCCTTCAGCCCAACAATGGCTAGCCCGAATCTTGACATGTGCATAAAATACAACTGGGGTAAACTAGAATAAATGGCTATTATTTTCTTCTTCTTCTTGTACAAATGCTACATTTTCTTGTTGATCCCAACAATCCCCTGCAAAGTGTTCACTTCCGCCACATCAATGACAAATGATGTCACCCCTTCCTTTGCCTTCTCCTCGTCCACGAAATGTGTTGTTTCGGCCTCCTTTGAAGCCTCCTCTATTGAACAATACTCTCTCTCTCTCTCTCTCTCTCTCTCTCTCTCTCTCTCTCTCTCTCTCTCTCTCTCTCAGGTGCTTCTTCTGGCTCTGGTCGATGCTTTGAATTAAACTCTAGGAGTGCTGCTTCAACTTCTTCCAGTTTCTTGTCTAGATTATGTAATGTGGATACCAAAGTGTTGAATGGTGGCGTGTCCACATTGTTGAGAAAGATTGCAACTGCTTTATCATCAGGTATGTTTTTCTAGACTCCTCACAGTTGTTGCTTGAGTGCTTTGAACCTATTAAGATGAGCCACGAGCGTCTCATCATTATTCATCTTTAATTTGTAGAATTGCAATAACAATTGGTCTTCAAGCTTTTTGATGCGGTACCAAATTCTTTGTTCAGAACATCCCAAGCTTCTTTACCATCCTTTTTGATGATAGTAATGTATGAAATAACATGGTCGCTAAGTGACTGTGCAATAAGTCCCAATGATTTTTTCTTTGCATTAGCCACAGTGATGACTGCTGCAAACGCATCCTCATGCAGCTCTATTAAATGCCAAAGCCCTTTGTGCATCAATAAATACATTGTTTTTCTCTACCATGTGGAAAAATTATCTCCAATAAAGGTGGTGATGATGGTGATTTTTTTGCTCCATGAGGTGGTATTACTTGCCGACTCCCACAAGTAGTGTTTGACCTTTACAATGAGTGTGTGTGCGCTTTAAAAGTACTTGAAAACTTTAAATGTTGACAATTTTATCTTTTGCTTATTGAGCAACAATTCCTGTGTTTTAAATTGTTCTTTTCACCATTGGGCTTAATGGAAAATGATTGTGCTAATGAGGTTTGGTACAATTCTCCTCCTCCTCGTTTAAAACAAAAAATAAAAAATGTAAGCAATGCAAAAAATTCTTGCCCTTGGCAAGAGAGCACAATTTTACTCAAGCTTGACTAGTTCAGAGACACAACAAGATTGTAAATGATAAGTGTACAAGAAGCACTAAAAGTTTACCCATGCACTCTCTGAACAACCCCTTAGTGCACAAATAAGACTTTCTTTCATTTTTTAAATTTTTTTATTTAGTGTCACTGATGTGCCCAGATAAAGCCAATTGCAATTAATGTCGCGTTGTGCTGTAGTTGTTACGCTGAGCTGGGGCCTCGAAGCAGGTTGCAAACATGCAAATCACAAGCAATCTGGCGCTATGCAATTTTCCTTTCAAGGGACCCGCATCAACAACTTGCAAGTTGTCGTGTAGTTAGGGGTTTCTCGGATGCCGAGGTATTGCAGATTTGTAGATTCGACCTTAGGCTTGGTCAAGCCTTAGGCAAGTAAGAAAAACACCTTTTGGTGCAACCTGTGCCAATACGAACCAAGCAAGATGAGGCGTTGACACATGCGGTAGCGTTAGGGTTGTGGAGGGCATTGACAGGGCGGAGCCACCAGGAGGGCCACATGTAACGCCTTGAAGCATTGGTTATATCTTGCTTTTGCCCGACTGATTTGCAGTAATTTAGCATTGAGGAGATCTTGCTGAAGCACTTCTTCTTGGCCTCCTGGCACTATCAGTAGATTTCTCACTTCTTTGCATAAAGTTTCTATATGCTCATTGCTTTTATGGGCTTTATAAGCTTCTCCTTTCCTTTCCAAGTTACTCCCCTTAATCTTTACAATGTTTCACATAGAGCTGAAGCATGATGCACCAAGATACTCAGACTTCACTGCATAGAGTTAATGACCTCCTACTAATGCATTTTCGAGCTCCAATAAAGGTTCTTGGAGAGATTGTCCTCCACACACAATGTCGAATAAGCACACAAATTTTGAAGATTGATGATGGCTTCCAATCCTCTTCTAATCACTAAATTAAATATCAAGAGAAGGACACGCTCACATACTTAGACTCGTGATTGACAAGGAATTCTCAATAAACATGTCTAGCGGCTAGTCTCTAATCATCCTAATGAAGCAAGTGGCTCAAAATAAGAACATAACCTTAATTAAGATATCTAGGACTACTTTGCTAGACCCTAAGCTAACCCTAGCTCAACTCCTTAGCTCTAATTTTTTACCGTGTTGCAAATTATAGGAGCTAAGGTGGATGAAGCCAAATCATGATGCATATGTGAGAGAGTGTGTGCACATGAAATGTGACTCAAGTGAATTAGGTTTCAAGATAGATTATGTCATAAAAACTAATATCTAACCCACCCAAATGATTTTCTCATATTAAACTGATCACTTAATGTGGGAGAATAAACGGAAACAAGGGTTAAGATATAGACATGTGCTTATAGATCTATCTCAACACGGGGCCAATGGTAAAGGAGCCCAAATGAGAGATGTTCTATCAAAGAGCAAGGTTAAACAATGGAGCATAAGACCTTAGGGTTAGCTTCATTGAAGACCTCCAATAATGTGTGTAAAAGTCCTTAGATCTAGGACCATAGTCAAGCTAGGTCTGAACTTGAGGTGGGAACCCGGCCCAAGCTCAAGGTGCTTGTCCTGCTTGAAGTGCTTGTCGTGCTTGATTAAAGTGCTTGAGGTACTTGACCTATTGCATGATTAAGGTGCTTGAGGTGCTTTGACATGCTTGCCTGAGATGCTTGTGGGAACACCCCTAGTCCAAGTGCTTAGTCATGCTTGATGAATAAGGTGCTTGAGCACCAAAGGTCAAAAAGATCCCTACAAAGAGGGGGGCGAGCCCTTTTCTTAGGGGTTAGAGAGAGAACACACACACACACACACACACACTCAAGGAAATCCCAAGTTTAAAGAGGCAGCAGGGACACATGGCAAGCCCCTACCCATGTTACCTCCATGAGGTGCTTGAACCCTATTGGCTAGGATTAAAAGGGGTCCAATGATAATTTACAACAATTATCTAATTGTTTTTGCATTTATCAAGTCCTCTCTCTCTAAGGGGAAAGGGGGACATTTGTCCCAAGACTACACCTATTGCTAGAAATGGTCCAAGCTTGTGATTGGCTAGGCTTGGCATGAGCCAATGAGCTTCAATGATGAGCTAGAAGAGGGGGTCGACCTAGCAAGGAGGGGGGTTGCTTGCAAGATATACTCACCCACACACACTCAGAAACACTCTCATTGTGTGCTATGCAAAGTGGAAGAGCTCCCTCTCCTTCTCCAAGCAAGTAGAGGTTGAGAGCCTACACCAACACTCTTGGATATGGAGTGCAAATCAAACCAAGAGCCTTGCTTCAATTCTTAAGCTTGCCATCTCCTTCTTCTTCATTACTATGCTATTATGTATGCTAGCAACAAGAGTTATGATAAGTGAGGAACTAATTCTTTCTCCTACGAAATGTTTCTTCTTCCTCTTCCCTACCCTCATTCCCTGCTAGCTCTCTCCACCTTTGAAGGTGTTTGAGGTCTTGGGACTGAGGCTTGGGATAGTTAAAGCTTTCTTCAAGTTTATGTTATGTTTGTGATGCATGAAGCTTTCCATCTTCATTGCATCACCTAGGTCACAAGGAACACAAAGATTGTATTGTAACAAGTCTCTCTTAATGAGAGAAATCATAATACAAATGCCTATTGGAGGGGGGACCGGTTCCACATAAATCCGGTCCTCAACTGTTGTCATGTTCTCTAAATTCTCTCTCTTGCAAAAGTATTGTTCATGCCAAGTTAACTAATTGCTATGATTATGTTGCTATCTTCAATTATGTTCACCCGCTATGCTCACAAAGTCATTTTTCAAAAGTACTCTCATTAATTTTCGCTACTCTCAAAATAAATAGGCTAATTCCATTACAGATTAGCTTGGATTCATAATCACGATCTCGAGTTAAGTGCAAGTGATCACAAGCTCATAAGAAGCATTGCATTTCATGTACACAAAACTTGGATGATTTCCATTGAACTAAAGACCTCCTTTTATACTTGACCCTTCACCAATACATTGCATGTGGGATTAATGCCCTTTGCTCTCCTTCACTCTACCAAACTTGACCACAAACTTCAACATCCTCAAGGTGCGACATAGAGAGAATCTAGCTTTGATACCAATATAAGAGACTGGGAACTAACACGTGCTCTTCTCCACCCAATCGTCCTATATACAGGCCCTTGGCATGCTACATGTAGACACCTTAACAGCATGTGCATCCGAGCCTTGGGCCCGACAATCGCTCACCATTTCCATCTTCCCTCCTCAAGGTGTGATAGAGAGAGAATCTGGCTCTGATACCAATATAAGAGACTGGAAACTAACACATGCTCTTCTCCACCCAACCGTTCTATATATAGGCCCTTAGCTTGCTATATATAGACTGCTTAACCGCATGTGCAGGCCGTGACTTCCTCTCAAAGATGACATTTTCTCACACATGTCTTCCATTTGTACTTGGTGAAAGCTCGCTCTCTCTCTCTCTCTCTCTGTGTGCCATAGAGAGAGAGAGAGAGAGAGAGAGAGAGAGAGAGAGAGAGAGAGAGAGAGAGAGAGAGAGAGCATCCTAGCCCTCGGCATGACAACATAGGCCGTGACTTCCCTCTCACAGATGACCTTTTCTCTCACATGCCTTCCACTTGTACTCGGTGAAAGCTCTCTCTCTCTCTCTTTGTTTGTGTGCCATGGGGGGGGGAGAGAGAGAGAGAGAGAGAGAGAGAGAGAGAGAGAGAGAGAGAGAGAGAGAGAGAGAGAGAGAGAAAGAGAGAAAGGGATGAGAAATGCAAAACTTCAATTTATAGTTCTCAAAATTGGTACTGAAAAAGCCATACTACTATTGGCAAAATTAGGGTGGATTTAGACTGCGCACACGTAGTGAGGGTTGAGCGGTCTCTTCTCCATCACTCATTCACATTGTGTAGAAAATTTTCTTTCTACAACGCTCAGAACAAGAAGCACGAGGGGCCCACTGTCTATAACCAAGGCTTGCAGATTATGAGGTCCGATGATGAAGCCTTGCCGATGATGCGCGCTGCAAAGGTGAGTTGTGCTTCGTCCGAGGTGAGACGCATGGATGGCGGGTTCGAAAACGTTCGGACTTTTTTTCAACAAATCATCTTTTGCCACTTCATCACGAGGACCCTCTTGCTTGTGCTTGGGTGTGCAGTCTCAACCCAGCCTTATGCTCACTAGTTTGGCCGGCTGCCTTTGACCGCGCCCCTCTCTCTCTTAGCACGAGCACAACCAGAGCAGCCGGCCAGCCAAAGAGAATCTTGCAGGGGCGAGTGCATACGTGTCGAGTGCTCTTTTTGGCCGGCAAGTGGCTGGCTGGCCGTTGTAGCCCACGTCTCACCTCCCCCGGCAACGTCTCCAGCCTCCTGCCATCCAATCAAAAGTCAGCAAGCCTCTTCCACTCGCTGGCCGAGCTGCTGCCGGAGAGGTTGTGCTCAATATCGCCAGCCAACAAGGGAAGATTCCCCAGCATCAACTGTTGGCTGCCGAGCTGCCGTCCGGCTCGTTGTGCTAGAGCTATCTCTCTCTCTCTCTCTCTCACACACACACACACACAATGTAGCTTTGTGGCCGGGAGTTGTAGGGCGCGTGTCAATTTGGGGGGGGGGGGGGGGGGGGGGGGGGGGGGAATAGAATAGATATAGTCTTATAGATATAGATGAGTCACGTCTATTTAATATGTTTCATTCCCGCAGCAAGAATCTTTCTTAATGCACACTTAATAGTTTCTTGGGCTCGTTGAGCTCGTACAGAGAGCACGTGAGAGATTACACATGCATCCACACGCACATTCTCTCTCTCTCTCTCTCTCTCTCTCTCTCACACACACACACACACACACACACACACACACACACGCACAGAGTCACAGACCATAATCACCATACTAATTAGCCTAATACACTATCGCACAGCGCCGCCCACATCACGTAAGCGTTCGTTTTGCGGACCCAACAAAGTGGAAATGCGGAGCATTTTCCGTTCTCGCATGAAGCGCAGCAAGAAAGCCACATCGACTTTGGCTGCTCTTCAACAAGCAGCAGAGCAAGTAAGTAAGCATGCGTCATGTCTGTGTGTATTGATTGAGAGAGAGAGAGAGAGAGAGAGAGAGAGAGAGAGAGAGAGAGAGATTTTTTCTTGGCAAAGAAATGCGCTGTGCGCCTTTAAAGATGAGTGAATTCTCGGCAAACGTAACTCTGCGTGTGTGTGTGTGTAGAGAGAGAGATGGTAGAGGGGTGATTTCTTGAAGAGCTTATTGTGTATGCTATGAGCATGGAGAGGTAATGCTTTGAGTTTCGGTAATCAAGCATTTGACAGCCTGAGTATACCCTAATTAGTGTTAATGCATATAGAGCAAGCTCCCGGAAACATGTACATGCATGCTGCTAGTGTGAAAATCCATGGCTCTCTAGCTATGCTGTCTCGACTATGCGGACCAGTGGCCGGGGAAAATCATATTCCTGACTTCTTAACTTTTCCAAAGAGGAAAATCAGAAGTCTGTGCTTATTTTTTCCACTGTTTTTCTCAAAATTTGAAGGGCATGGCACATTGCCATGGAAAAGATCTCTAGTTAATGCATGTGAAATCGATGTATGATCTTTCTTTAAAGTTAATCAAGACATTTCCATTTCTGTAACCTACTGCATTTCCATCGGTGTTTATGCGTTCCGCTTTTAAGCATTATAGGAGTGTCAGAATTTGGCATTATCACTTCTCAATGTTGGGATTCTCCTTTGTGAGTGTAGATAAGCCAAAGGGGTGATTTTATAGAGAAGAAGATTAGAAAACTGGATGCCGAGCTCTTGAATCTAGGCGAGCAAATGAAGAAGACACGACCAGGCCCAACACATGATGCTCTCAAAGCACATGCTCTTTCCGTGCTCAAGCAAAAGAGGAGGTTCATACTGCAAAAGCCTGTATTTGGTCTGTATCTTTGCCCCATAAACCCAAGCAAAACTTCTTCTTTCAATTTTCTCCATTGTGCAGATATGAAGCTCAGAAGCTCATGTTACAAAGCCAAATGAATAAGCTGGAGCGTGTGTCTTCGGCAGCAGAGGGATTGTGTCAGAAGAGGAAGACGGTAAAGACCGAATCCAAATTTGATTGTGCGGATTTGCGTCCTTTTTGACATGAATTCAAAGTGTTTATTGCTGTGTTTTGCAGGTGCTGGAACGGCTTTTGTCCTTCGCTTCATGGAATTTCTGTAAATAGGACAACCTGCTGCCTCAAGTTTTGGTAGACTATAGGCATGTGAGATGCCTCAAACGAGTATCAGCTTGATGTGATGCCAAGAGCTATGTTGTAAACAGATAGGCAGCCATAGCCCTGCCTCACATGAAGGTGGAGGATTAGTCTGGCACATTGTTTTGCTATGGCTAGGTATATACATCATATTGCTGAAAGTTCGTGTACATTTGACATGATGAGGACCTACTTTTCACATAAATATGGAGATAACCTTCATGTCTGCGGGAGGGTTTATAAGCACGATGTACAAGACGAGAGGCATGTGAGGACTAAATGTTATTTAAGTACAAAGCCGGCCACATAGAGATGAAATGAGCACATGCTTTTTATGTGTGGAGAAATGAAATTTTGGATTAGTTTTTCAAAGGGGCGGGCGAGTGACATTGCTGAGGAGATTGGATTATGCAATGGCCACAATTTTCCTTTTTTTGTGGTCTTACCATATCCTTGTGGTTCATGCCAATTGAGATATAATTTGGGCTATCTAGGTGGAACCTCATGTATAAGGACACGGTTTGACATGCACTAGCTATCACTAGTATGTTACTAGTGAAACTATGAGCAGTACAGTACTAGTTTAACTATGTTATGATTGGCTACTCACAATCGGTATTGTTGTCAAAAGACTTGCATGGCTGTATATCAAAAAATGTCGACAGACTTGTATGGTTTTATATAAAAAAATAAGTAGGGCATGTCTAGCCATGCATGAGGCATAACTATTTTCGAAAGGAAATTGATGATTGTGCTTTCTGTGACCACAACAAAGTGCTTTATGATCAAGCTTGTGACTAGTTCGATATTGTTGGAATTAGGGTTGCAAGAAAACACTACTTGGAGAAGACGAAGGAAACTCCGGGCACACAATAGAATGTATTAGTTTGTGTAATGGAAATATAAGATAGCCTTAGTGATGGACGTACATATAATGCATGGGAAAAAAACCTAGTGAGGGAAAAAATGTGTTCACACACGACCACCACATTGTATATGGCAACAAATCTCCCCTGGGAGTGAAGTGTGAAATGGAAAGATAAGACAGCTTTAGAGTGATGGGCATACATATGATGCATGAGGAAAAAAACCTAGTGGGGAAAAATGTCTCGGCATTCTTAAGTGTGTTCATACACATGACATGTATATGGAAACAAATCTCCCTTGGGAGTGATGCGATGAATGAGACCAGCGTATATGGAAGTGCCATGCCGTGTGGACATGATCACTCCACAAAGGGGAGCAAGTCCAAAGCTTTGAATTTTTTTCACGAGACATGGCTTTTGTGAAAAGATTTGCAAGCTTGTCTTGTGGTCACATAAGTTAAGACGATCTCTCTTGCTAAGAGCTTCTCCTCGACATAGTGGTAATGTATCTCAATGTACTTTGTGCGAGTACGAAAAATTGGGTTTCTCGCAATTATCAATGTGCTTTGATTGTTAGTGTAGATAGCAAGTAGCAGTTTTTGAAAGATACATCAATAGGATCACCAACATTATGAAGACTCAATTTCAAACATTGTTTCCATGGGAGGCAATAGATTTGCGATCAAGTTCAAAGTTACATAGCAATGTTTATGTAACTTGCTTGACACAAGGCAATACTACCATTGTACACCCAAATAATGATGCAATAGTCCTAAATCTTTCATCTTGAAAGTAGCATTCAAATCGGTTTTAAATTCAATAATTCTCATTTGGTCCAATGCTCAATAAATCATCCACATAGAGAACCACAACAAGAAGTAATATCGCTCTCGTACTTACATACAATGTGCTTTTTGTTGGATTGTCACGAAAGCCTTGTTTGATCAAATGAGTGTTAACTTTCTCATATCAAGCATGAAAAGATTGCTTCAACCCATATAAAGCTTTCTTACATTTGTACACTATCTTCCTTCCCTCTAATGAGAATTGCGATGTTGTGTGACAAAACTTATTCAAATATGTTGCCATTCAAGAAAGCAGTAATAGTGTTTGATTGATGTACATTCCAACCAAAATGAGTTGTCAATGTATATAGAAAACGCACAGTAGTCAAACGACAAGTGGGAGCAAAAGTCTCTTTATAATCTATGCTTTTTTGTTGTGTATAACCCTTTGCAACAAGTCAAGCTTTGTAGCGATTAATCTCACCAGTTTGCTTGCATTTCAACTTGTGAATCCACTTCGTACCGATAGCTTTTTGTTAAGAGGCAAATCACAAAGTTTGTCATTTTCTACAAGTGTATCATATTTTGATTGTATGGTAGCCATCCAATTTTTTGAATTTTGTGCTTTATTAAAAGATAGATTTCTCAACATCACATAAGTTGGATCACATAAGCTAGACACAGTTAAAGTATAACAATCTAATGCATAAGATGCATATCGAGAACTTGAACGAGTACGACTAGACAAAGGTAGGAGCATTCAATTTATCGTCACACAAAGTATGCACTAGTCATTTTGGTATGCCACTTATCCTGCTCATTCTCAGTCTCTTTCTCATCAAGTACATTTGCATATGCAATAGACTGAATGTAACATTTTCAAAAATCCCCATAGGATATGTATGTTTGTTTCATTGGAATTTACATTCAAACTTTCACCATTGAAAAAAGGCAACGAAGTGTCCTAAATGTTTTGTGAGCTTACATTATTGTCTTTAGTACATGATAGCAAGCGTTGAAAAGAATCTTTTACAAACACAATATTGTGTGAGACCAAGATACGTTTTGTTTGCGGATTGCGGATGATACAACTTGCGACTTTTGCTTTCAATACTATAACTAACAAAAATATATTTGACAACTTTATCATCCAATTTTTTCCATTGCATTTGTGGCACCGAAGTATGTCTCAAATAGCCAAAAACATGTATGTGCTCAATAGAAGGCTTTCTATCATGCCATGCTTCAAATGAAGTCATAGATTGCAAAGGTTCGGAGGACATGTTAACTATGTAAGTGATACACATAATAGCCTCAAGCCAAATGGGTAAAGCTTTACTTTTGACTATACATCTTGCCATTTTTTCGTAAGATTTTTTCTCTCAACAATACCATTTTGTTGAGGTGTACAATGTACATTGGTGTTTTATTCCACGACCAACCAGAAATGCATTAAATTTATGAGATATTCTCTCCTTCGATCAGAACAAAGGGGTGTCCATAGTACATTCCGAGACATTTTTAGCCATAGCAAAAAATTGTTTGAAGCACAAACATTCGGAACTTTGCTTTAAGCAGATGTATCTATGCATGCTTGGAGTAACTATCAATTAATGTCACAAAATAAAGGTAATTGCCCAAGGCCGGAGTTTGTATGGGTCCACAAACATCACTATGCACAAGTTGTAACTTGCATGTGGCCCTAAATGAACCATCCTTTGGAAACTTCAATTGCTGCAACTTATCCAAAATATAGCCTTCACAAACATGTTTGATAGGTGCTTCAAGAGATTGCAAAAAAATAGCCATATTAGATTTCTGTAAACATTGCAAATTGACAAAATGAATATGTCCAAAACGTGCATGTCAAAGTTTTGCATATGAAATAGTCTTTGAATCTACAATAGCATTTGAAAATTCTGTCCACGCTTGTCATACAGTGAGCTTATACAATCACGACATCAAATGCCAAATGCAACAATTTCATCATTAAAATTGAGATCATGTACTGTACAATTGTAATCCACAAATTTGACTACAAGACCAAGTCTAGTAGGTGCAGATACAACCAAAAAATTATTCTTGATCCCAAGTATATACAATGCATCAACAAGTGTGAAAGAATTTCCATTTGCAACAGTAAGCACATTCTTTCGAACTCTTTGAATCAAATAAGAGGCATTGTTGGCACAAGTGATTGAATTCCTATGAGGAACAGACTCAAAAGATATAAACAAATCACAATGTGAGGTAATGTACTTTCTAGCACCACTGTCAAAATACCACACGTGAATTTGCAGTAGTTGACATGCATGCATCATGGACATCAAGATCATAAGTACACTGTACTAAAAGCTCACTTTGCAGGAAAGATAAGATAGCCTTGGAGCGATAAGACATATATACAATGCATGGAGGAGAAAACCTCCTAGTGAGGGGAAAAATGCCCTGACGGCCCTAAATGTGTTCACACAATCACTACCACATGTATATGGTAGCAGGTGTGTCTTGATCCTACCAAAGTGACGTAGGTGTCCTATTGGTGTGGGCATAATTGTTCATGGTATGACATATCATATTTTATCCAATTTTGAATAGGAAGTAGATTCCCCTTAATCCTAGTATTTAATAAATTTGTCACTTTTGCACGAAGAAAAAGCTCTCTAGTATGGTATTTAACTTTTTTAAATCGTCGGATTAGGCTTCATGAATTGTGATAGTTATGAATTTAGTATTTCCTCCCCTCTAAAAGTCCTAGCTCACTAAGGCGGGTTTTCTTTTGCCCTTCTTGTAGAAATGAATGTCAAAGTCTATGTGAACATCAAGGCTCAAGTTCTAATCCTCCACAAGCAAGGTTGCATATGTGAGCTCGAGTGCTATAGCTAAGTTGTTTAAAGATAACTTATGGACAATCGCGCATAAAAGACAATGGGTATGTGCAAGTTGGTACGAGTGCTATAAGTAAGTTGCTAAGAGGCTACTTGGGAAAATGGTTGTGTTCCAATTGGGAACATGTGTGCCCTCCTTCAACAAGAACAAAAGAATTACTAAGAGCATCTACACACTTTGGGTTTCAAAGCGTGGATCTCTATTTAAAGGGTAAATGAGAGAATAAAGGAGTGAAGGATGTGTTGCATAAACTTTTGCAAATGTGCAAAAGTTTGCATAGTTTGATAAAGTAAAGGCTTTTTCATAGCGCACAATAGAAAACTAACAATCTGTCTACTTATAGCATGCATGAGAATGCAATATCACGAAGTTTTGGTGAGTTTATTAACTCATTGTGTGCAAGCACTATAAGGTCATTGAAACATTCCCAAGGGATCCCAAAGGTCTATCCAACAAGTCTTGAATTCCAGGAACTCTTACTTGAGCGGACAATCAACCTATCACTCACATAACTTGGACATACTTAATATTATGCAAAGAGTTGCTTCTTTTGTGTTGGCAATTCGACTTTGGCCCACATAATTAGATGGTATGGTGCAAGTGTTGAAGCTTGTAAATCCTTGCTGCAAGTGTTGATGGTCAAATCCTTGCTCGAAATTTATTGTTGAAACTATAGCAGTGCATGAATAGAGACCCGTTCAAACCCTTGTTTTGCATTTACAAAAAAAAAGGCCATTTGCTCGTCATACATGCAATCAATGAACTCCAAGAGACTATTCAAAGGGTCACTTTCAAATTCATTGAAAGTGACCCTTTTCTATTTGGCCCTTCCTTTGCTCCTCATACATGCAATCAATGCACTCCAAGAGACTATTCAAAAAATAAAAGCCCATTAAACAATTTTTGTGCCTTCAAAACTACACCACATTTTGCTTGCATGCCAACCAAATATGTGTTATGCAAAAAAATCTTTTAGCAACAGACCATACCAACCAAGTTGTGTATAAAGAAACATGTTCATACACGTGGACAACATCCTTGTGTCTTAGCGACGAATGCATGCATAGAAGTTTTCATTCGAAGAGGAACCCACCCCAACTCCGTAGTTGCCAGAACTTCCTCTCTTGCCCTTGTTGGTTATATTTTCTTCAATCAATGCACACATGGAAATATAAAAAAGACCTCACTCTGCACGTGTTTCTAACAACCCACAGCTTCCTGAATCTACTAAAAACAGTTGCGAGTTGGAGTTAGAGCTTCTTAACTTTGCTCCTCTCCGTTATCATCGTGATTACGCTCATAGCCTTTTTGAAAAGCCTTGGATATTCAAAAAGATAAACCATACAGATGTAGTTCTTACTTCGACACAATGCCCTACCTTTTTCTCAAGTCATTAAAATGATTGCACACTTATTCCCTTATACTATGATCATAACATCCGCCATGATCATTAGCAACTACAAATCATTAGTCATGGAAATGCAGACTCGGATACATTTTTGCTAAATGCATGCACACTAGGTGTTATGGGCCCTAGTGTTTAGCAAAGGCATTTTTATAGCAGCATGCGACTTTATGAATATGATAGGCTATAGCTTATAAAGATTTTCAACACCACAAGTAGAGTACCTCTATGGGATTTATTTTGGGTCTACCAACCACCATACATGGTCAAGGCTTGATATGGTTGCTTGTAGATAGATTGGGTAAACTTTGTAAGTTTATTCCAATCAAGTCCACTCTTTAACCAAGTTGGTTGTTAATAATATGTATCGATAGATTATCCCAAAATTTTGTGAGTAATGGTGAACCCATGTTTCCTAGTCATTATTTTTTGGAGTGTTGTTTGTAAACGGTTGGGAATACAACTCAATATCAATACCGTCGATCATCCAACGATGGATGGGTAGCTTGCAATTGTTAATCAAGTGCTAGAGGATATGCTAAGACTAGCGAGAAGCAATCCAATTGGGAAGATTACCTCTCTAGTTTGGAGTTTACTTATCATGATGCAAAGCATGTTATGCCTAAGCCTGTTCATGCTTATGAATGGTTTTCAACCTCTATCACTAGTTATGGTGGGGTTGACTAATGATGACGCTTGTCAACAAATCAAGGACTTCGTCCATGATCATATGGATATGCCGAATGTTGCTCGTCGATAAGATAGACACAAGAACTATGCCGATGAGAGATGTTGGCAAGTCACTTTCACGAAAAGTTAAGAAGCAGCATTCTTAAGTGTTCCAACACCTTTAAAAAGTATGAAAAGTGGTCATTTATTTAGTTACCTCTTAATTGTGGTAACTCATTTAAATAAATCAAGTCCACATACTATTGCGTTCATTTGGTTTTGGATATAAGCCATTTCGAAAAATGCTTACAAAGGGACAACAATATAGATGACCTTGTTGGTTTCATTGAGTAGGAAACTATCGGGAAAAACCCTAATTCCCAGAAACCCGCAAGAGACCACCAAATGGAAAATCAGCGAAACGGCGACCAAATGCTACCAAAATTCATGGGTAGGAGCATCTCGACATGCTCGACAAGTCTATATGACCCGCATGACCAAAAAGTGACCCGAAGCGGCACTAAACTTCAGAAACGGAATCAGACACACAAAGCGTCAAATTGCACTTGCGGCCAAACCGCAAGTCCGTTTGCCACCAAACTTCACGAGCGCCTTTCCTAGACCATCAACAACCATGTCCTATGGTGGTAGACCACCAAAAATCATCAAAGGATCTATGGCAGCCTCGAAGTCACCGACAAAGAAGAAAAGAATGACCATCAAAGATTATCTGGACGAAGTGGAACCTTTTGTCATTCCAGAAGGAACACTAAAGCCCACCAACACCTGGATACAAGAGGATCTGTTAGAGTCCAATGACCTAAAGATCTACCAGGGAGTGTTCAAAGACAATGAAGGCAATGTCATAGAGCTACCAATGCTGCCGAGAGAGCTCAATGAGTTTGTACGAAGCAAAATGGCCGGCTCTTGGAGAAAATTGACCTCCACAACTATGTTAACCCTCACGGCACACGGACACCCTATGATCTATAAACATTGAATTATTTAGAGTCAGGTACCGGGCTTGTCGGACCAATAGGAACAGGGTAAGGGTGATCGCCGATGACAGGCGCACTCTAACTGGAATATTCAAGGAGTTAGTTGGCTAAGTATGGGCGCCCAAGTGTGAATGGGGTGAGCTCATATAAAAGCCACTAAACCTAATTTTTACTCATTCTCTCATTGTGCAATAGAAGCCGCTCTTGCTCCATCTCCACCTTCTCCTTCACCATCTCCTTGTGTGTGTGTGTGTGTGTGTGTACGTGTGTGAGAGAGTGTGAGAGTGTGTGTGTGATCGAGCGTTGCGGCGGCATGACGGCGGCGAGGCGGTTGAGCGCGGCGTAGCGGCGTCTCCCTCTTCTTCGCGGCACGGGAATCCTTCATTCGCAACTACGCAGGAAGGTGAGTGACACACCATTCTTCCTTGTGAGCTTGTCTGTTGTATGACTGTGTGCTAGGAGCCTTTGTGGCTCGCACACGGCGCGTAGCAAGTCCCTAGCCTTGACATTTTTGGCGCCGTTGTCGGGGAGCTGCTGTGCGTGAAGCTCCAATGGCGACCTGTAAATTGTATTGAAGCTATTTTTTATGTAGGAAAGGCGCGGCTTAAGTTTGATTATTGTTGTTATGCAAAAGCAGTAGAGAAAGACACAATGTTGTTGACTGCATTCAAGTTTTCTATGTTCTGTTAAGCTCTGATTTCAGCTTACACAGTTAGCATTTCTTGCGTTTCTGCGTTTTTTGCATTTTCTGGTTTGCACTGCACAGTTCTGTCAAGTTTCAATTTTCTGCATTTTCTGTGTTTTCTTGTTTGTGCACAGTTAGGTGCACAGTTAGTTAATTAAGTAGGTCAGTAATTAGGTGAACCACTGATTAGCAGGTCAGTAGGTAGGTGAGACAGTAAATAGTTAGGTGAGGTCAACGCGCACCAAAACGCGTATCAAATAATATCCAAAAAAATAACGTGAGAGAGGGGGAGGTTATAAAAACGGACGGGTTGGTTTGTATAAAAGTGAGATCGGGATCATTTGACCCAATCCCAATCCCAATCCCAATCCCAGGCTCAGGCTCTGTCTCTGTCTTATGATATAGGATAGTGTCACTCCTATATATATATATGCTAGACTCACAAGGAGGGAGTGAGGAATGTGGGATAAGTCCTACACTCTCCTCTCCTTCATTGCACACTAGGACTTGCTATTTGGAGCCTAGTTCCCCAGCTAGGAAAAGACTGTTTCGGGATTTTCTGGAGCAAAATAGAACCAAACGGTGGGCTGTAAAGCACACCGCGTCCCTCCTAGCGATACGCTTGTTTCGAGCTATCACACGGCCCATTCCACGACACACTCTAAAAAATCTAGCAAAAAAACAAACAAAAAACACGCAAAAAACTAATCACAAGGCCTCCTAGAGTAGCTTTTTGACACCTTAGGGTATCAAAAACACATGCACTTACGCTCTGGGCGGGTGCTAGAACACGAGCATATTGAGGGTGCCTTTGTTCATACGGACACCCATTACCCATCCACGATAGGCTCTAGACCCTCAGCAGGGACACAAGGTAGCACCACCCAAGACCCTAAAATAGCCGCTAGTGATTCCTCCTCCGACTCAGAAATCATGGAAGCATACCCTACCCAAAACACTGAGAGAGAAGGCCATGCACCTCCTGAAGCTCCACAGCCTAGTACTAGTATGTTTAGCCGTTTCATGGAAACATTAGGTAGAGCTACTCGCTCGGAACCTGATGCAAATGAAGCACACGAAGGGGGTGGGGAAGTGGAATCTCCTTTCACATTGCACGTGGACCCCACACCACCAAAGAGTGTCCATGTGGATATCCTGCCAACTTCTTACCAAGAAGGCCCTATTGAGCTGCCTCCTTCAGAAGTTCCCTCTAGAGTACCGTTGGTGACAAGTAAAACCACGGGGAGCAACATTGCTTCTACCTCACAAGAAACCGTTAACACGTCGACTCTAGAAGGATTGTTCATTAATGATCATTGGACATACGACCTCCACACTGAGGTGTTGACGGATCTACACTCTGGCCACGCCTACCATGTAGGATGGATAGAGATTGTACAATCCACCTCTAGTGCCACGAGCATCGAAGATCAACAGAAAATGATCTGTAATGTTATCCATGGCATTATTCAATCAGAAAGGCAAAACCGAGGGGCAAATATACTCTCAACTGGCCCCATGAGATTTCTGGATACAAGCAAGGCTCAACAGCCTACTCTATCACAAATGGAGACTCCTCTAATGAGTCCCATGGACCCATCTTACGTCATTTCACCTGGGGTCTCTATGCAATCTAAACCTCCGAGCGACAACTTTAGCTTCCCTAACTTGGCTCAACCCTCTATTAAGGAAAACACAGTGCTCACTCCAGGGATAGGCCTGACAGAGAATGTACCGATGACATCTACGATTAGCGCAGTGCCACTACCTAGTGTCGTAGTACCTAATATGGGGCCTCGATCGTATGTGCCTCTAGCCCCTTATGCACCCATGGCCCCCACACCTCCAATTGTACCACTTGTTTATGCTCCTCGAGTGCCGCTCCCTAGCCCTTATCCGAGTGGACCTATGCCCGGTTATGTTCCATATCCTGCATCATCCACACATATGCCAAGACCGGTACCCGTCCCTCTCCCACATATGATTCCAAGAGTACCTCCACCGGCCCTGCCTCCTCACATAGGTGACTTGGCAGCGTTTGCTCAAACCATAGGTCGATCTATCGCGGAAAATATGCGTCATGCATCTGATAGAGAGCCTAGAAGTAAGGCAGTACAAATTGCCAAACTCACGCAAAAATTCAATGGGGACGAAGATGCTAGAAAACACATTGAAGTGTTTGAACAAGTATGTGATTCCTTAGGGGAACGCAACGAACTACATAAGTGCAATGCCTTAAGCTTGAAATTAAGTGGGAAGGCTGGAGATTGGTATAGAACCCTAAGGGTGGACGAGAAAACAATCTACCCTACCCTTCGAAGGTTGTTTCTAAAGAAGTACATACGAGAAGGTGTGCTTTGGGGTGTAGCATCTCAGCTACAGAAAGCCGAACGTAAGGAAGGAGAGTCAGTAAGGGACTTCATTAGTCGTCTAAAGCACTTAAACTCTCGCTGCCCTGTAAATGAGCGCTTCAACAATAACCAACTGCTTGATCGATTCATTCGAGGGTTGAGGAATGAAGGAATCTATAATGGACTAGTGATTAGAGGTATCACAACCTGGGAAGATGTCACTGCCAATGCAATCCAATTAGAGGACAACTTGATGATAGCAGGCATGAGGGTGTCTACTGACACGAGATCCACTAGCTCACAAGCCATTGAGTATGAACCCATGACTGCAAAGCCCATTGCCAATGAACCAAAGGTATTTGAAACATTCTTGATAGACCTCACCAAGGCAATCCAAGAGTCTCTTAAGGATAATCGACCCCCTCAAAATAGTCACATGTATCCAAGAAGGGAGCAACAATGGTGTTCCATTTGCTTAGGTCCACATAGCACTAGTGAGTGCCCTACGTTTAGAGTAAAATTTAATGGAACTTGCAACGCATGTGGTAGGTATGGTCACCAAGCTAAGGATTGTTTAATGATCAAACGTATGATGGCAAATAGACCACCTGTAGCCTGGACGGATGCGCCTCGAGCTCCTGTATTGATGCCTGCTCTACCTGTTGAGCAACTACCGCAACACATGGTCCCTAGATCTCAAAATGTTGTACAAGCTACACCGCTACCACCTCCTATGCTAGGACCGTAGCCCCCGCATCCAAGAGTCGCCCCTATGAACCAAGTGGGTTGTGAGCCATCTAATGCTTATGCAGATGGCTGTGAGGAGGAAATAGACACTAGTATTGCCTACGGACTTGATACATTGGAAGAGTGTCCTATATACTACATGGAAGATTGTTGGGGGCAAGTCAAGCCGCTTTATCAAGCTGCTGCTCTCGCATCCAGAGGTCAAAATATCAACACCCAGGCTAGGAGGCCACCTCTTCAATTCTACGAGTGTGGTGGACCACATCGGGCAGCGGAGTGCCCTATTAGGCTGCAAAAGAATGCTGCACAGATGCAAATGAATCAAGGGAGCACGTCTGCAATGCCAATACTCACATGTAATCGTTGTGGCATAGATCACTTGATTGCCCAATGCCCCTATAACCCAAATGCGCCTAAAATCACACCCCTAAATTTGGTCGAAATTGCTAGTGTGACATCGCCAATACCACCCGTCGCACCCGCTTATGCGATTACACGGTCCATGCTTCAAGGGCCAGGCCATATCCTCGAAGAGAGAGATACCGCGTCAGTTATCCAAGCAAAGAAAAAGAAGACACGAAGGAAGAGGTCGCAGAATACGAGAAATTCAAACCAAGTTCCAAAACAAACATAGGAACAGGAGATGACCCCGTGTATATGAATGACCTCGAGGATGATTCAGATTCAATCGAGACAATGGAGACTAGAACCAATACCACAAAGGGAAAGACCGACAAAGAAAACCGTAACATGGAACCAAATGAAAACCGAATAAGAGAAAACAATAAAGAGCCTCTGAAAACACCACAAGTGTTTCCAAATCCAATCCAAGACCCCCAAGATAAACCGCAGGGGCAAAAAGGGAAGAATCGTAAAAAGAAGATTGGGACGTACCCAAACCCAGTAGACGAGATTGAGCAGGTGAAACATCTAAGAGGTTTAGTGGAGGAGACTCAAAGGAAACTAGAACCAGAACCCATGCATGTCAAAATTCATGACACAGTGTTTCCCACGCAAGTTCATCCACCCCACATGAACCATAGACCGTTAGCCATATCTAGTATCATCCAAGAAGGGAGTGAGGACGGGACATCAGAAAGTGAGCATACACCTTTCTTGTTGGAAAGGATGTTTAACGAAGGAATACCTGATCCCATTGAGGAATATGAGATTCCATCCTCACCAGTTCCTAGTCAAGGACCTACACCCTGCAAAATGCCAATGAATGTTGCCAAACTAGTGGACTTCATGTCTTCTGAGGTCCGAACCACGATCATAGCAAAGCTGTATGGAGATCCTGAGTTATTCTTTGCACTTCGAGCATTCCTTAACGGAGAGCTACAAACGGGATTACCGCAGTTTGCGCAACCAAATAGGCCTGACTCGATTATGATTGATGAGGAAAATCATGTGCAATCACTTGACTTAGATGGACACGAGTCTGTGATCGAGGTACCCATTAACAATTAGGGCAGTATTTTGAAGGCGACGAGTCTAATGCGACCCTACCCATCACTACCAAGGGATTAACTATAAAGGGAATTCTTGATGGTGGTGCGGGAGTTAGCATCGTTACAAAAGATTGTTGGGAATCCATGGGAAAACCCCGCCTCAGTGTTACTAACATTGTGGTAAAGATGGCAAATGGTACCATAGCCAAACCTATGGGGATGCTCAAGGATCTTAAGATCAAAGTTCTAGGACACAAGGTACGACATACGTTCATTGTAATGGATTTCTCTAAACACCTTATGTCATATGAAATGATTTTAGGACGCCCATTCATGAGGGCAGCACAAATGGTTCATGATTGGTCTAAAAATCATGTCTATTTGCAATTCCAAGACTCTGTCCTTAGAGTGGATTTGGTGACTGGTAAGGTACACCCCTTAGGGAGTAAAACCATTATTGATCATCGCTCTGACACCACAGTTCACTCGGCCCCACTACAATATTGTTACACTTGTAAGAAGGATACAGACATTGGCCAAGATTCTTCTTACATGGATGTGTTACCGGGTATGACGGAATCAGACAACGTGGACTGGGTACACCTAGCTGCAACCATAGATACCTGGGGAAATAGAGGAACCACTTGGGTCACACCAGAGGGGGAAGAGGTACCACAAATTGCACCTCTGAACATGATAAGTGCCATACATGCATCTTCTAAGGGCAAGGCAATTGTAGACCAACCTGACAGTGACACAGATAGCTCAATAGAAGACTTTGACCAACACGACTCAGACACGGACTCCCAGAGTGAAACGGATTCTGAATCTCATGAATTAGAGAGTGGAGAAAGTTCAGAGTCAAAACATTCGGAAGGACTGAGCACATCAACCGATGATAGCTCCTCCGAGAGTGAAGAGGACACCAACGAGGACTCCTTTAGTGAGCCAGATCTAAATGCAAATCAAAAGCAGGTCTCAAATAAGAAAAAGAAAAACTTTAAGAGGCGTCGATATCGAGCTAATGTACGTGCTAGGATAAAAAAGAAGAGATCCTCAGCAGAATGGCTCAGTTATATAGGAGCATGTGATGCTCATCGAAAATTGGTAGACGATTGGGGTGAATATCTCCAAAATGTTATGTGGTGTAGACCACGACCCCATGACATAGCCCAATTAGAGATCATAGACAAGCCAAAGTTGAGCCGCACTGCAAGGAGGCATCAAAACCAAGAGTTAGCTCGACAACACAAGAAAGCAGAAATAGAAGCATAGACCAAAGCACAACCAGAATCCACAGACTTGCATCCTGCACCAGAACATTTCAAATCTTACACCATAGGGGAAGCAAAGGTTGTGTACACAAAAGCCCAAAGAATACCTATCGATGGGAATAATGGAATCTATGATGGTCCCGCAATAGTTAAAGAAATAGAATTAGCCGACCCCGGTGAAGAATCAAAACCTGTTTTTATTGCCCAAGACCTCACAAAAGTTGAAGAGGCGGTCCTCAAAGAGCTTCTCAAGGAATTCAAGGACATATTCGCTTGGACATACCATGATATGAAAGGTGTTCCACCTTCTGTGGTCCAACATACGATCCCTATGATTAGCACTGTGAAGCCCGTACAACAAAGACCCTACCCGATGAATCCTAAGTACGCAAAGATCATTCAAGAAGAACTAGAAAAGCTTATCAAATGTGGGTTCATATATCCTATTGAACACTCTGAATGGGTGTCTCCAATAGTTATCGTGCCAAAAAAGAATGGGAAACTCAGGGTGTGCGTGGACCTCAAAAAAGTTAATGCAGCTACTAGAAGAGACCATTAACCCCTACCATATTCCGAACATGTACTCGAAAGAGTTGCAGGCAAGGAAGCTTATAGCTTTCTAGATGGGTACTCAGGCTACAACCAAATCACGATAGCGCTAGAGGACCAAGCTAAAACTGCCTTCATCACAGAATTTGGCGTGTTTGCATTTCGTGTGATGGCTTTTGGCTTAACAAATGCCCCTGCTACATTCCAACGATTAATAAACACTGCTTTTAAAGAATATTTGAGAGAGTTTTGTGAAGCTTTCTTAGACGACCTTTGTGTTTACTCTTCTTGGAAAGAACATCTATCATGTTTGCGGAAGGTGTTTGAAAAGTGTAGGTTATATCGTATCTCATTCAACCCGTTCAAATGCCAATTTTGGGTCAAGCATGGAGTTATTTTAGGGCATATAGTATCTAAGAATGGTATCTCAACCGATGAGAGCAAAATTAAAGTGACTCTAGAGTTACCACCACCAACCAATTACAAGGGAGTTCAAAGGTTCATGGGACACGTGGGTTATTATCGACGGTTTATTTTATTTTTCACTGAGATAGCACGTCCTTTGTACAAGCTTCTCATTGAATTTAAATGGACTGAAGAGTGTGACCAAGCCTATGAACAATTGAAGAAAACACTAGCAAGTGCTCCGATTTTAAGGACACCTAACTGGGATGTCATTTTCCATGTGCATATTGATGCATCAAACTTTGCTATTGGGTGTGTTCTCACTCAACCAGGAGAACATAAATTGGACTATCCCATTAGCTTTGCAAGCCGTCAATTGAACGATGCTGAAAGGAACTACACCACTACAGAGCGAGAAGGTTTAGCAATGGTTTATGCAGTAAAGAAATTTCGCTACTACATTCTGGCAAACAAGTTTGTATTTTATGTGGATCATCAAGCGTTGCTGTATCTGGTAAACAAGCCACGCTCCACAGGAAGAATCACACGATGGTTGTTAATTCTTCTGGAGTTTGATTTCACGATTGTAGTGAGACCCGATAAAAGGCACGCCATGGCTGATCATTTGTCTCACATACCCAATGGTGAAGCCCTTACAGGAGTTGATGATGAATTACTCGATACTTCCCTATTCATAGTTGAGACTATGCCTGAATGGAGTGAGAACATTGTTAACTTTTTAGTTAATGGTTTTCCACCCAAGGAACTTCGTAAGGATATCGCTCGAAGGCTAGTAAAAGAATGTGAACCCTATTGTTTGATTGCCGGAACTCTGTATAGACTAGGCAAGGACGATATTCTTAGGCGTTGTGCCCGCGAGGATGAATATTTGTATATCTTGCAAGAAGCACATATGGGCATAGCAGGAGGACATTTTTCAGGAGACCTGACTGCTAGAAAGGAGTTGCAATCAGGCTATTGGTGGCCAACTTTATTTAAGTATGCATCACTTTTTACAAAAGGGTGTGATGAGTGCCAACGTTACAAGACCACACAACGCAAAGACAGAATGCCCTTACATCCTATTAAAGTAACCCAACCATTTGAAAAATGGGGCTTAGACTTTGTAGGTCCAATTAGTCCCGCAGCTAGCAACACTCAATCTCGATATATTCTAGTTGCTACGGACTATGTAACAAAGTGGGCTGAAGCTAAGGCTTCACAAAAAGCTGACACGAGGACAACAGCTAAGTTTCTACTTGAGAACATTATCACAAGATTTGGTTGCCCTTTTGAAATTGTTAGTGATAATGGTACCCATTTTATAAATGAGGTAATAAGAGAGCTTACCACGACCTTTATGATATCCCACCATAAGTCTACACCTTATTACCCGCAAGCTAATGGACAAGCCGAGAGCACCAACAAAACTCTAATCTCTATTTTAACCAAGACGGTAGAAGCTCATCGCACTGATTGGGATTTGAAGTTGACATCTGCTCTATGGCTTATCGTACTGCTTATAAAGTGGCTATTAATTGTACGCCATTCAAAATGGTATACGGCCAAGAAGCGGTTATGCCTTGCGAGTTTGTCATTCCTAGTCTTAGGGTAGCTTCGCAAGAAGGATGGAATGGTAACCCCTTAACCGAGCGTTTGTATATCTTAGAAAAACTAGACGAAGAGAGACAGTTGGCTGTGCAAAATGCTCTTGTGGAAAAGGATAGGAGAAAGAAGTGGTTTGATCGCCATGTGAAGGACAAGGACATCAAAGTTGGTGATAAAGTCCTTATGTATGGAGTACGTAAAGAGAAGAAAAAGTTGAAATATGCTGGTAAAGGACCATATAGAGTATGTGAAATTACCCCACAAGGTACCCTTCGTGTGGAAACTCTTGATGGAGTTGAAACCATTGGATTCCTCAATGGGAGTAAATTCAAAAGATATTATGATCCTTTAAGCCAAGAAGAACTATGGGCCATTCATCAAAAGAAGGCCGCCAAAGCACAAACCGAGTTAAAGAAGATACAAGCTCAAGCTGAGGCTAAGGAGCGACAACAACGTATAAGACAAAAACGAGAGGCTAACCTTGGAGTCACAAATGCATTCCACGTGGAAATCGAAGAGGATTGGTTGGAATCTGACACACCTCTACGATACCCTATTGAGTTAAATAGTGCCTATGGAAAAGTGCTATATAACGCCTTATTGGACACGGGTGCTAAATATAATCTGCTATCCTATGGGGTGTGGTGTCAGTTAGGGAAGCCACCTCTATCTGAGAGTATTATCCAAGTCAAGGGTGTCAACAAGAAAAAAAACTACGGTTTTTGGAATCTGGCACACTTCTGTCAGTTATGACAATGGAATTGTAGCTCAAGACTTTTTGGTCATGCCTATTGGAACTATGGAGGGTAATATAAACCTAGGACGCACGTGGATGATAGCCACCAAATGCACTATTGATTGGGGGACTGGGGGTGTCACAACGCAAAAACCAACTCTTATCCCTACCACTCAAGCCATAGTCCCTGAGATATTGCCTAACGAAATAAAACCCAAGACATTGCATGTCCAGGAGGTTGAACCATACGTTCCCATAGCCCAACTCTCTAGATCTTCAACTGATGTAGTTGAAAGAAATCTTGAGAGACACAAGAACCATCCTAATATAACAAAGGAAGCATACAAGTGGGTCCCTAAAGCTTCTTTAGTAACCATGGCTGATGCTAAAAAACGGAAGCCTCGTAAGAAACGACCCACTCGCTCCAAGAAATGTAAGAAAACGTGGCGCTGGATTCCTAAACGACTATTAAAAGCCCAAGGATACTATAAAGGAAATGATCAAATCTGGGTGCCCAAACGTAAATTGTACTCTTACCTGTCACCTGACCCAAGTAAACCAAATCCTGTGGCTCCAAAACAAATTGAAAATCGTGGAAAGGAAAAAATCACGGAATGCGACACACCTGCTCGAGAGCTAGTTTGGGTACCAAAGAAAGAACAATTTGTTCCACCTAGCTCAGGAACAGGAAAAGCAAATGAAGCTTCTTGCTGTTCATGTAGTTCCTATACGGAAATAGAAGCTTCGACACAACCTCCACCTACCATTGTACATATCCATACAAGCAAGAAAGAGTTTGCACCTCCCGTTGTAGATTCACCACCTCCAACAATGTTGCAAATAAAATCATGGGAGAGTACCTTACCACCCTTGCAACTAGATGAAACACATAGGGTGATCGAAAACTATTGGTTAAAGCCTTTACCCATAACAACTTGGAAAAATTGGTTTCAAAAGGTGACGACATCATTCCAAAAGGTATGATCTACCCAAGGAAGGGGGGAGTGTTTGCTGACATCCGTCATTCACTTGCTTCCCTCTCAACCTCCAATCTTAGGGAATGTATATATAAAGCCTTATACTCACAAAAACAAGATAAAAAAGTAAAAGAGCAAGAGCCATAACACAAAATAATAAAAACAACTTATGCACAAGAACAAGACCCTTGTAATATTTGCACTCTAACCATCATCTATTTGCATGTACAGATATGGCTAGTACGCTAGAGTCATCCACTCCTGCCTTGGGTGAGAGGTACCCTCGTTACTTTTCACAAATATTTCACATGGTCTTTCCAGTGCTTGCATGTGAATGGGATTTGATAGGTACGCTAGCATGTGAGAGGAATTTTGAGGAGTTAGAATGGCTGATACGTCTCTTGACCACGTCTGATCCATACTTAGTAGAGAGCGTTTCTCCCATTGCACAAGCCTACCCTTTTGACCAAGATGACTATAGGCGTCTAGTGACCTTCTTAGTAAACATGGGCACCTATGATGAAGAAGAAAATTTACATGACTACACGGATGGCACATATGGTCTCATGGATGATGACTTTGTTTATCTTGACGACGAGGATAGGGGTTTAGCCTTAGGGTTTCCCCCCAACCTCTACAATATCCTATTCCCTTGACTCTTTAGGGGGAGTGCAAATAATTAGGTTAGGGTTTCTTATGTTTTTTGTTGTGTTCAATAAGTGTTGGTACCTTTTCCCACTAATGTGCCTCCTGGAGGTATTCCTTTTGTTTTCTAGTGTGTACAGGAGCGTGTTGCTATTGATAGGATTTGGACCTTCATGGAACCTTTCTCTCGTTCACACTTCAAATCAAGTGCGACCATCAACACAAACAGGTGTTTTATGTCCATTAAGCATTGCCCTTATCTTTTTGCATCCATGTTTGTCTGCTTTGATTGTGATTGGTAGCATAATATTCAGCGCATTTGCTTAGTATCATGAAACATTTAATTCAATGTAATGTTTTGTCATAATCACTTGTCTAGGTTTAAAAATCAAGCAGTCCGACTAAGCTAGTTTGACCAAGCTAGGTATTAGAAATCTTCTCTTAATACCATGGGGAATGCCTTCCTAATAAGCAATGGTTACTTAGGTTCTTAATCCGATTTAGGCAGCATTGTGTGAAATGTACTAGGGCTTTCTAGTGGGCTTAACGCTATTGACCTTTAGCTTAAGTATTATAAAGGGAGTTTACTAATGTGATGAGCCTGGGGAGGGTAACAGTGTTATATGACCCCCCAAAGTTACAAAATTAAAATGCTGAAAATGAACAAACAAAAAATCAAAGTTCCACAATGTAAAATTTTAAGCTGGAAGAGAAATCCCTGCTTAAATTGGTACTTCACTCACATGTATCGCCTATGGTACTAGAGCCCTAGAGGCTCCCAGTGTGGGCGCTTTTCCTTGATTAGCAAAAAACCCAAGGCATACAAAATAAGCACACACATCAAAATTGAATCAATGTGAAAAGACTTTGGGGGGTCAAAGAAAAGGTAATCAGTCAGGCGATGATTTCATGAGAAATTCCTTTTATCGTAGCTTAACTACAAGGTCTTCTAGGTACAGCCTCTAGTCAGCCCTCGAACATCAAATACTTGGCTCTCGCGATTAAAAAACTTAATTGACTAGAGAAAATTGAGAAGTTACCCATGGTATTAATAGTCGAGCTCTAGTGCCTTTTGACCGTTAAATTAGCGACCCCGGACTTGTTTAATTTTTTACCTTTACATCTGTTTATGCATTTGATTATATTGCAATTTAATGTTTATTGGTGACAAATTGTGTAAAATTCTGTTACCAATCAATTTGTCTGTCTAAAATTGCATATGATTTTTAATTGTATATGAGAATGCAATTACTGTGGCAATGTTGTTTGATTTTGCAGTGATTGAAGAAGGCTACACACATCCATGTCGACTGCTCTTCCATCTCGACGAACGAGCTTCAACTGGATAGCTTCCGAGGACGGAATCTACATCAGGAAGGGGGGCATGTTAACCCTCACGGCACACAGACACCCTATGATCTATAAACGTTGTATTATTTAGAGTCAGGTACCGGGCTTGTCGGACCAATAGGAACAGGGTAAGGGTGATCGCCGATGACAGGCGCACTCTAACTGGAATATTCAAGGAGTTAGTTGGCTAAGTATGGGCGCCCAAGTGTGAATGGGGTGAGCTCATATAAAAGCCACTAAACCTAATTTTTACTCATTCTCTCATTGTGCAATAGAAGCCGCTCTTGCTCCATCTCCACCTTCTCCTTCACCATCTCCTTGTGTGTGTGTGTGTGTGTACGTGTGTGAGAGAGTGTGAGAGTGTGTGTGTGATCGAGCGTTGTGGCGGCATGACGGCGGCGAGGCGGTTGAGCGCGGCGTAGCGGCGTCTCCCTCTTCTTCGCGGCATGGGAATCCTTCATTCGCAACTATGCAGGAAGGTGAGTGACACACCATTCTTCCTTGTGAGCTTGTCTGTTGTATGACTGTGTGCTAGGAGCCTTTGTGGCTCGCACACGGCGCGTAGCAAGTCCCTAGCCTTGACAAACTACTTCGAAGCAATACCAGCAGGGGTGGACATCAAAAGAGTATGGGAGTTTGTAACAAGCATCAAAGAGGATGGAGTGGCCAAGGTAACAGATTTACAAGGCAGACCAAATACAGAGATCATAATCACGGAGCGGGTTATAGCCCATGCACTAGACCTCTCCAATGAGGGAGACAGTGTAACAAAAATAAGGGATGAAGTCAAGGTGTACAAAGAGAAAAAGGTAAATTACACCTTTGAAGACATTGCCAACCCAAAGGTGGCAATCATGAGCCAGTTGTACAACCAATACTTCCACATGTGCACGAAGAGGCCACAAAAGTACAGGATGCCACCAGGTGCAATTGCCACAACGTTTACTTGGGCAATGACAAAAGGCATCCCAAAGATAATCAACTATGCGGCATACATACATGACAGCTTAATAAAGATGGGCAACAAAAAGCCAACCTACATAGTGCCAGGAGAACTGATCACCAAGGTGGTATATGGGGCACTACACGCTAAAGGAAGGTGGCCTGACCCCCCATCGCAGAATGATTGTCTAAGAGTAAAAGAAGACAAGGAAGATGAGCCGCAAAGGGCACCAAGGGTGGCTACGAGGTTGAAAAGACGGCTAGAGCCAGTTGAAGAGGAGCAACCCGAGCAGAAGAAAGGAAAGAAAGAGTTTGCTCAAGTACCGGCCAAGAGACAAGGTCACAAAAAGCGGCAAGACTAGAGAGGCTGATGGAGAGTTTCCGAGCAGAGAGAGCCCTTAAGGGTGATTTAAACGAACTCTGGAAGCCATCTCTCGAGTCTATGTCCGGATCATCCAGAAGAATGCAAAGGGACCGCTTTGAAGATTACATCAAAAATTTTGAGATTCTTGATGCTGCAGCAGAAAACATCCTCCATGTCCCTTTCACCGAGGAGGAAGTGGAGCAGATAAGGCAGAAACTGCTAGATGAACAAGAAAGCCAAGAAAGAGAAAGAAAAACAAAAGTAGACAGGGACTTAAAGGGCAAAGCTGCAGCTTTACCAGATAGCCCTAAACCCAACCCACAACCATCAACACCGCCCTCACCACCTCCTAGCAGCCCTCCACCAGAAGTTAAGAGAAAGCACGAAGGAAGCCTTAGAATGGGAGAAGAGGGTCTTCAAATCTATGACAATTCAGAAGATCGACACCAGCAATCTCAGGCGTGAGTGGCTTCAACCCTCTCTCCCATATCCATTGCTGAAATATGAGGCAGCTACAATAAACAAGCAGATCAGAGAAGAGCCAACGGTACCTCTCTACAATGCAGACACCTCGAAGCCAGAAGGAGTTAAGCTTATAGTGGATTCTCAGCCAAATTGGAGGAAGGCTTGGCTTACAAAGTACCCACAATACCTAATCCACCTGGTAGAGGCACCTAAAGATATCAGAGACAATCTTAGCTTCTGTCCTCTACCAAGGGTTAGGACGTGGAAGGCACATGAAATTTTGCAAAGAAGCCAACCCACTTGGCTGAACTACCCAAAGCTGCCGGGCGTGAAGGCAAGTGAGAGAATAAGTGTCCAATACATGGTGAAAACCCTAACGGGCGCCATAAAGTTGTTCATTGGCTCACCTGACCTTACATGCATTATGATGACAAAAATTTGCAGAACCATCTTAGAAGTATTCGAGACCTTCAAGCCAGGCCAGGTGACCGACAACATATTCTTCTTCCAGGATACATACAGATGCGCCTATGATATGTCAGGTCAGCCTTCCAAGGAGGTGATACATGCGTTGTATCAAAGAATCATGTTTCTACCATCCTATCACCTCCAGGCTTTTGAAGAAGCATTTTATACAGGGTTCTTCACCATGAATACAGACATCTTTGGCCCAACAATGCTGAACCTACATGCCAGGTACGAATCACTGCTAAAGATGCGAGAAACGATAAGATGAAGCAGTTGATCAAGGCCATGTCGGGGACGGCATGAGCAAGGAGGGGGGGGGGGGGGGGGGGGGGGATGTTAGAAGTTGGACACACCCCACGGCATCTAACTACTCGGAGGACTATTATTTCTGTAATTATTCATTCATTGAGGAAAACCCGATTTTTCACCTTGTAAATATTGGGACTTACAGAAGTTTCCAGATTGTATCCCAGTTTTGATAGTTAGATTGAGTAGATGTTTGATTTTGGAACTTTAGGGTTTGAGATACCACTTTTTGACCTTAATGAAAAACCCTTTTGTCATTTTTAAAAACAAGTTTTGAAGTCTGTGAGTGAGCGTACTGTGTACGAGAGAGAGAGAGAGAGTGTGTGAGCTTCATCTTGATGCTACGTGTGCTCCGGTGGTCGGAACCGAGTGCGGAGAAGTGCAACGTGTTGCCCCCAACGAGAGCTATGCGCCGATACCTACATTGCGCGCGTACGGTCCGGTTTTGCGAGCTCCTTCTACGAGCTTCATCGGTTGTTTGGGTGAGCATACGTTTTCCAATTTTGCATTGCAGCATTTCCACGCGTTCACATTGAGTAGAACTACACATTAGGCACTTTAGATTTTGAAAACGAAGACTTGCAGATTTCTGCCAGACATCCTACGTGTTTTTGCACCGGGTGTTTTGGGTCGGGATTTTGGTTCATAGACCTTAGGGAGAGTGACCTATTGGTATTAGTAGGGTCTCCCTCAAGTTCTATGGTGTTTCGAGATTGTTTGATGGGTGTTCGGCTCTAGAAAGCGTTGGAGGAAGTTTCCTCTTATGCACTCTTGAAGGCTGTGACTTAGACAATTGGTAGAGACCTCTGTAGGAATTAGTTAGGAGTCGGTCAAGTGTAGGTTGACACCTTATGCTTTCTTCCACGTGCCTGCGGGTCGAGCTTCGTCCTTAGCTGACATTACATGTTAGGTGAGTTCTCGCTGTGCTCATGTCCATCGCGGCGTATCCGTCCAACAGAGGTAGTATATCAAAGAGCAACGTGCATCTAATAGAGCTTAAAAGACCTTAGGGTTAACTTCATCAAAGACTTCCAAAAGATAGTATTAAAAAGTCCTTTGACCTTACGTAAGCTAGGGCTAACCTCGAGGTGGGAATCATACCCAAGCATGAGGTGCCAAGACGCTGAAAGTGGTTGTGGGAACCTTGTCGGAAGCTTGAGGTGATTTTATGCTTAAACGACTAAGGTTTTTGAAATGTTAAATTCAAAGATAAATTCTCAAGAGGCATAAAAGTCCATCCTTGATT
Organism: Adiantum capillus-veneris; assembly: GCF_014529385.1. Lineage (NCBI taxonomy): Eukaryota > Viridiplantae > Streptophyta > Polypodiopsida > Polypodiales > Pteridaceae > Adiantum > Adiantum capillus-veneris. The sequence continues at coordinate 50,161,963 of NC_140960.1, forward strand.
GACTAAGGCTTGAAGTATTCAATTCAAAACAAATGACTTAAGAAGCATAAAAGACACATGCTTGCTTGATTGATTAAGTCCTTCAAGTATTCCATTCAATTAAATGACTTAATAAGCACAAAAGACACATGTTCAAATGATCCTCCACATGTGGCCCTCATGATGTGTTTGAATGCTATTGGATAGGTTTTAAAGGGGTCCAATGAGAATTTAGATATATAAAAATAAATAATTAAGTTCTTTCTCTCAAAAGAAAAAAGAGAACACATGTCCAAATGAAATAATAAAATAATACGAGAGAGAGAGAGAGAGAGAGAGAGAGAGAGAGAGAGAGGTGGAACAAGCATGAGAGGGGGGGTATACTCTCCCACGGGTCAAAGCATGGTTTGGTGGTACAAAAAGTAGTGTCCTTGACACAACATATGCTTGGTGATTCTTGTGTGTAAAAACCATGGGCATTTTTTTGGAATTGGGGAGGGCAAATAAACTTCTTTTTTAAGTGGACGTTTTTTAAACTTTAGAAGCATGCAATCCTAAGAAGAGGTGGGGGTGACGGCGGGGCCGGGGGGTGGGGTTACGGTTGGGAGCTTTCACTCCAGCACCTCTCTCTCTCTCTCTCTCTCTCTCTCTCTCTCTCTCTCTCTCTCTCTCTCTCTCTCGCACGTCCCTCTCCCTGTGTGTCTCTCTCAGTTTTGAACCCTCTCGCCTTCCTTGCCGCCTCCATAGCCACCGAACTGCCGTGTTCGAGCTCTCTCTCTCTCTCTCTCTCTGTGCAAATGGATAGTAGCGCAGGAGATTACTGTCTTGGTGATGCTCAAAACCTTTCTTTCGATGACATAGAAGGTGATGCTCAGGACCTCTCTTTCAACGAGGTAGAAGGTGATGCACAACTCCTCTCTATCAACGAGATGGAAGGTGACGCACAGTTCCTCTCTTTTGACGAGGTACAAGGTGGCCCAAGCAATGTTCAGTAGGTGCGCATCAATTCCATTAGCACTAGTATTCCAGCCGGTAATCAGGCTTTTCTTCGTGATTATTGGGCTGCAAAGAAACGCGCACAGAGAAGCAAGGAAAGACATCCTACGTCTGCTCTTGGATTACGGGAAGCCAGGTCAAGAAAGAACATTTGTGCAGCGGTGGCTCGATGTTGGCGCAAGCAAACAGTAGGGATTGCAAAGAATGAGCAGAAGGAAATATTCCGGCAACTCCTGGACCACCAAACATTTTCCTTGCTGCAACCATCAAATTTCAGCAAAGTCGAAGACACTGTTGTATCGGGTGTGCGCAACACTTTGACTCAAATCAAGGTCCCTCATTCAGCAAGTGAACTTTTTGTAAAGAGAAGCTCTTTGGAAATGATTCTGAACAATAGTACAAACTCACAATCAGTAAACCAATCCAGAATGGCTAGTATCTTGGGGATCCATCAAAGGAATATAGCTGCAGCAAGCTCACGGCTAGAGAATAAAGATGAAGATGAAGTGTTGCCATTGAGTGCTTGTGAGAGACAATTGCCACGAGGAACCGTTATTACCAATGAAACAAGAGATTTGGTATATGCCTTTTGGACATCAGAGAGTAGAGTTTCACCCAACAAGAAAGACATATGCAAGATGAGAATTGGAATGAAAAGTGTCGTCAAACATCCTATACATCTACTCGACGAATCTCAGGTACTAACAACTTCTAGTAATTTTACATCTTGTTTGGTGCTACTTAAGTCTTATTTGGTCCAGACAGTACCAAATTTGGTAGTCTGCTGTACGACAGAGGGTGTTTACAGTACCAAAGAATATCCATAAAGTACCAAATCCTAGCTATCGACTGCCAAAGCCTATCCATAGAGTTTAAAACCCTCTCTATAGAGTACCAAAACCTAATTATCCAGTACCAATGCCTATGTATAGAGAACCAAAAGTCTATTTACAGAGTACCAAACTCAACGGATACCACCAAAGCCTCTCTGTAGAGTACCAAATCCTATCACTATAGGACCATGATCTATTTACAGGGTACCCCACACTTCTGATAGTACAAAAGCCTATATGTAGAGCACCAAATCATGTCTATCAAGTACCAAAGGCTATCTATGGAGTAACAAAGCACATCTGTAGAGTACCAAATCCGGTGTATCTAGTACCAAAGCATATGTATGGTGTATCTAGTACCAAATCCGGTGTATCTAGTACCAAAGCATATGTATGGAGTACCAAAGTAGATCTGTAGAGTACAAAATCCTGTATATCGAGTACAAAATCCTAGCTATCGAGTGCCAAAGCCTATCCATAGAGTTTCAAACCCTCTCGATAGAGTACCAATACCTATTTATCCACTACCAATGCCTATGTATAGAGAACCAAAAACTATTTACAAAGTACCAAACTCATCGGATACCACCAAAGACTATCTGTAGAGTACCAAATATTCTCCGTAGAGTACCAAATTCTATCTGTAGAATACCAAAGCCTATCACTATAGGACCAAAGTCTATTTACAGGGTACCCCACTTTTCTGATAGTACCAAAGCCTATATGTAGAGTACCAAATACTGTCTATCGAGTACCAAAGGCTATCCATAAAGTACCAAAGCACATATGTAGGGTACCAAATCCGGTATATCGAGTACCAACTCAGATTTGTAGAGTACCAAATCCGGTATATCGAGTACCAAATCCTAGCGATCGAGTGCCAAAGCCTATCCATAGAGTTTCAAATCCTCTCGACAGAGTACCAAAACCTATTTATCTAATACCAATGCCTATGTATAGAGAACCAAAGTCTATTTACAGAGTACCAAACTCATCGGATACCACCAAAGACTATTTGTAGAGTACCAAATCCGCTCTGAAGAGTACCAGATCCTATCTGTAGAGTACCAAAGACTACCACTATAGGACCAAAGTCTATTTACAGGGTACCCCACACTTCTGATAGTACCAAAGCCTATATGTAGAGTACCAAACTCATCGGATACCACCAAAGACTATCTGTAGAGTACCAAATCCTCTGTGAAGAGTAACAGATCCTATCTGTAGAGTACCAAAGCCTACCACTATAGGACCAAAGTATATTTACAGGGTACCCCACATTTCTGATAGTACCAGAGCCTATATGTAGAGTACCAAATAATATCTATAGAGTACCTACCGACAATACCAAATCTACGGTACCATATTTGGAACTTTTTGGTACTGTTGAACTTGGGTGCACGTCTGTCCACTATTACAGTACCAAATTTGGTACTTTTGGGTACTGTTGAACTTGGGTGCACGTTTGTCCACTATTATAGTACCATATTTGGAACTGTCGAAAGCCAGTTTTGGCACTAATGCAGTAGTGAAATTTTACCAGTACATTGATGTTGGTTTTTTTCTGAATCGTTTTGTTTTTGTGCCATAGGTTGAGCTGTACCAAAGATTCAAGAAGGCTCACCCAACAGTGGTAGTGTCTCTTAGATGCTTCGAGGCATTGAAGCCATACTTTGTACGGAAGTTGAAGGATAGAAATACTTTCTGTTGTGTGGTTCATGTGCAGATGCTCTATTTCAAAGAGGCCCTTAATCAAATGCGGCAGAACAAGTTCGAGCACCACGGGAAAGGTCACCTTTGCACTTGCTCCGTTTGTTGCAGAGGTGATGAGAGAGGAACATGTTTTGCAAACCAAGCAGTGTGTCAGCACATCACCGTTATGTGGGAATCCATCATGTGCCCAATGCCTCCAAATTGTGAATACCATGCAAAGAAATGCTTGATGGGGGACTGCTCACAATGTGGAGTACGGAGGTTGACATTTTGTCCCGATGAGATAGCAGAGGATAGCAAGGAGGTGTCTGTGAAGGTTTTCATGGAGATTGGAACAGGACAGGTTCACGAAGGTGGGAGTGAGAAGAAGAGAAAGGACTTGATTGTGCAACGGATGAAAAGTGGGACTTTTCTTAGCCTATTTTCAGCCATCTGATAGGCTTCATCAGGCACAACTTTGTCTTCCGCTGGCAAGCCCAACATTTCAAGGACTGTTTGCAGAATTTTCCTAGCAACGTTGTAGTATCTGTTATTGACTTTGCGGAGAATTATTCCTTTAAATTTCATAATGAAATTCAGTCAATGCATTGGTGGTCTACCCAAGTCACAATACTTGTGCACATCACTTATTTAAGAAATGCAGCAGGTGGTACACAGAAGACGCTACACTTCTACATATCGGATGAGAAGCAGCATGACACATTGTTTGTACAACATTGTTTCTTGCTGCATGACAAGTGGCTGAAAGAGCGAGGACATTCTCTGCAACAACATTGGGTTTGGTCAGATGGTGCTACTTCACAATTCAAGGCCCGTAGACCTTACTATTTTGTGGCCAGGTACTATCAAATGACAGGCTTGCACATGATGCATAACTTCTCTGCATCCGGCCATGGAAAAGGTGAACATGATGGGGTAGGGGCAGTCATCAAGAGAACTTTGACGCATGAGGAATTGAAACCAGATGGCTGGCGTATGAAGTGTGCAGCCGATGTTGTCAACTTTTTGAAAGAAACTTTTCAGCCAAGAGAATAGTCTCAGAGGTGTAATACACAAAGAGTCTTTTGGCTTATTGGCGCGAATGAAGTGCAACGCAATCTGCAATGGGACTGTGAGCGCATCGTTGGCTCCCGCTCATTTCATTGTGCTGATGGCTATTCACAGGACAACCGCACCGCCATACGCTTTCGATCACTTTCATGCTTTTGTGATCCGTGTATGCGTGGGTTGTGGAGAAGATGCAGGAACAGAATGCACATTGAAGAATGGAAATATGTTTGCATCAAACCCTTGCCAGAGTCTGCGGATACAATTAGGGATGACGAATCAGATGACGAGGAGGAGGGTGGAGATTCAACATCGATTCCGATGAGCCAAGTGTCCAACCTGCCACTATATGAAGGATGCCCTGAAATGTTAAGTGGCATGCTGTCCATAGGGGATAATTTTGCAGTAAAAGAATCCGAGGCAAACGAAGAATTCTACATTATCAAATGCACAGAAGTGTTGTACCAAACGGTGAAAGCACAAAAGGATAAGTGGCATAACAAAATTGTTAGAGGAGGGAAGGTTGTTGAAGGGTTTTTTTATGGCCAAGTTGAAGGAAAAGCTGATACATACCGGCTATTGGATCACACATCTCCGGTAATGATCTACTCACATCTTGTTAGGGCCATACGTTTCCCGATGGAGCCTATTGCAGGATCCCTAGGTCAAATTTTACAATACAAGTTGTCTACTGAAGTATATGAGAGGATATACAATAGCATGCCATATCATGATGATGAGAGTGATGAAGGTGCGTCCATGTTACTTGAGGGCAATGAGAAGCTCTGATTGAACATCTGAATCCGGTAGTCAATAGTACCAAATCTGGTAGTCAACAGTACCAAGTGTATTCCGCACTATGTGCTTTTTAGTGACTGAGTCAACTTGATTTTTTGGACCTGAGCTTTATCTATTCTCTCTATCTAGTTTTGTGTTGGTATGTTACCTTTCATTACATTACTGTTCCAGTTGTCCTCACTATATGTGCATTTGCTACATTTTGGTACTGTTGAACTTGGGTGCTTCTCTGTCCACTATTACAGTACCAAATTTGGTATTGTTTGGTACTGTTGAACTTGGGTGCACGTCTGTCCACTATTACAGTACCAAATTGGAATTGCTTGAACTTGCTGTATCACTTATGGTTTACTTTATTGGTCTATCTGGTTTTGTGTTGGTATGTTACCTTTCATTACATTACTGTTTCAGTTGCCCTCACTATATCTCTACTTTTTGGTACTGTTGAACTTGGGTGCACGTCGGTCCACTATTACAGTACCAAATTTGGTACTTTTTGGTACTGTGTTGAACTTGGGTGCACTCCTGTCCACTATTACAGTACCAAATTTGGTACAATTTGGTACTCCTTGAACTTGCTGTATCACTTATGGTTTACTTTATTTCTTGGTATTTTTCAATTTGTCTATTCGTATTTGATACGACCACCTTGAGCAATGTCTAGAACTACGTTGATAACATGAAAGGTATGCCAAACATAGATGCTATCTGCCTCAAAAATTAAAATGTTGGTCAACCTAGTTAGATCCAAGAGGTTTCAACAGAATTAGTAAGGGGTTTCAATAGTAGAGATCAAGATACCAAGACAGTCTGAACAAGAGAAGTGGTTTTCCATTATGTATAGTATCGGGTTACAAAATTCCACTATTTACATGATTATGGCAATCTGCTACCTCGGGGGATCAAATTTATAGGAGTACCCCTCCATCTGTATGAAGTAATCAGTAATGTACCGAGAAATATTGTCTTTAGTGTCAAAGACTGGGTTTTTGCGAGTGTACGCTGTTGGGTACCGATCCCTTATCCACCCGAGCAACCAAGGCAAAACAAAATCCAGCAAGTAAAACGGGTAATCGGTTCCTACTACCATGGGATCGTATGATCGGATTGCCATACAGTTTTCATAGTCATTTTTAAGAGACTTGTATCTACAATCATCTACAAGAATAGTGTTGCTGGCATCGTACTTCGGGTGCCTTGCCCACAGCGTCCGTAGCTTCTTCAGGAAAATGGGCTTATCGCCCATGTGTTTGGGCACAACCGGCACCTCCGACATACGGGCCCGCCATATTTCACAGTCCTCTTGGGAGAGAATATCTGCTAATGCCAAAAAACGAGGTTAAGAGGTATGCGTAACTTATGTCCTGCAACATTCAAAGCGGGCATGCTTTACCTGCAAAATGTTTTTGCCTTCTATGGTTGGGAAGCACGCGTTCACCATGTGTAACAGTTTTTCCCTTCTACAATAGGACCACAACACTAGGCTGGATTTCTGTTTAAGCCATAGGATGAACTGCTCCGCATCCGGCCTTACAAGACAAATTACATTCCCTCCGAGATGGACTACCCGTGGCGTGTGCTCCTTTGGCAGGCACTCAAGTTCCTCAGGGATTTCGCTGCAGCTGGTTAGTAGCACGCCATTAAGATCAAGCACAATCATCCGCCCGCGTCTAGCAGCCACATCAGGCTGCAACAATGTGCTTGCCGGTGTCTCGTCTAGCCACCAACTTACTATAGCACCAACAAACATAATGAGTGGGGACAAATACACAGTGCAAACATCATATCTAAAACATAAAACTGGTCCAAAAACTACCAAATTTGGTACTGCATTGCACAAGTGATAAGGACTATCCGAAATCGCAAGTTCAAGAAGTACCAAATTGGTACTGTAATAGTGGACAGACGTGCACCCAAGTTCAACAGTACCAAAAAGTACCAAATTTGGTACTGTAATGCACATATAGTGAGGACAACTGAAACAGTAATGTAACGAAAGGTAACATACCAACACAGAACTAGATAGAGAGAAAAGATAAAGCTCAGGGCCAAAAAATCAAGTTGACTCAGTCACTAAAACGCACAGTGCGGAATACAATAGATTCTCACTGGCTACAGTTTGCATGCACGAGATAATTGATCACGGGCGCGATTGCGCTTCTTTCTCTGCAAACAGAAAAGTTCCTGCAGGGTCACAGAATCAGGGGAATCACCTCTCTGCTTCGAAACAACATCGGCAGCAGTAGAGTCAACGCCCCCGTCGGTGCTGTCCACAACAGTATCGTTTGCAAGTACTTCTTCCTGCTCATCCTTGGCCTCCCTCCGATCTTTGTTGCCTTCCGACCCCTCTTTGACCTCCCCTTCACTCCCCTTTGTGGTTTCCACCCCCTCCCCAACACCCCCCTTTGTGGGTTCTTCCTCTCCCTTCTTGGCCGTTGCTTCATCGAGCTTTGTGTTGGCAGCATCCTGGCTTTCCTCCGCATCCAGCTCCACAACAACAGGGACTTTACCTTCCTCCTTGTCCTTGGTCTTATTACCATCTCTGGCCTCCTCCTCAATTTTCCTTTCGCTGTCACCTGTCTTTTTATCATCTCTGGCCTCCTCCTCACTTTTACTTTCGCTGTCACCTGTTGCCTCACATCTTTGTCCCGCCACATTGTCTTTCCCTACAGAATTACCTTGCTTCAGATTGTGGAGAACATTTGATATCTCCCTTGTCACCTCATCCACGTCCCATATTCGACTTGCAGCCGACTTTGTGGCGTGCTGGTCGGCAAGTGCAGCATCCTGCTCCTCTGCAAACACAAAGAAAGACAGCACATACTAACTTGTATGAAAACCTCATTGAGTTGCAAGTGCGTATATGTATTCAAAAATGCACACATACTTACTCTTGAAAACTTGAAGCCCACTAGCCCAAGACTTTGCCAAATCAGAGATTACCATATTACAACCCGGCTTGACACACTGATCCCTGCTTTGTAATAGAGCACTGAAGCACAAGGGATGATACTGGTGTCGGCACTCTAGCATGAAGGTTCCAATTACATGTGCGCATTTCAAGGGCTCACCGCATGCAACACACATACCAAACACCGGGATCACATTTACCGAATCATTAACCTGGGGCCTAGGATATAGTAGGAACCTCTTCCCAAGCCTGATATCAGACAACATCTCCTTCACAAATAAGGTATGCTCTTGACCTTCCTTCCATTTTTTCTCCAGAGTGTCATACTCAGCCTGTTGACAACCAGCGGTCCCAATTAGTTTCAAAAACTACCAAGAAGTCATACCGAGACTGATACTTCTAAGTACTGTACTACGAAAGAGAACCCAAACTACCAAAACCACCAAAACTACCAAACTCGGGAATCATATAGTACCAAAAACATATAAATACCCTCAATGCAGAACTAAACTACCCAAACCTTATCAAAACTACCAAAAGCCACTTTTTGCAGCACTTTCAAATAGTACCTAAAAGTACCAAAACTACCAAAAGCCACTTTTTGAAGCACTTTCAAATAGTACCTAAAAGTACCAAAGCTACCAAAATCAAACTACCAAACAAGCTTTTTGCATCACTCTCAAATAGTACCTAAAAGTACCCAAAACTACCAAAGAAGATTTTTGCAGCACTTTCAAATAGTACCTAAAAGTACCCAAAACTACCAAACAAGCTTTTTGCAGCACTTTCAAATAGTACCTAAAATTACCAAAACTACCAAAACTACCAAAATTGAACTACCAAACCCACTTTTTGCAGCACTTTCAAATAGTACCTAAAAGTACCAAAACTACCAAATCAAACTACAGAAGACACTTTTTGCAGCACTTTCAAATAGTACCTAAAAGTACCAAAACTCCCAAAATCAAACTTTCAAATAGTACCAAAACAACCAAAACTACCTCTATGTTGCCGAGTTGTTGTCTACTGGGTTGTGGCATAGCCGGCTAGGACACATTAACCAAAAGGGAATGAGAAAACTTCATCATTTTGGCTATTTACATGTGTTAGATTACATGGACTTTCCATTGTGTGAGCATTGTCTATACGGAAAACATACTAGATTGACATCTTCGCCATTGAACAAGAAACTAGGCGAACCCCTAGACTTAGTCCACAATGATTTATGTGGTCCAATTCCGCATATAACTCTAGGGGGGCAAACTACTTTCTCACATTCATAGATGATTCTACCAGAAAGGTGTGGGTGTATCTCCTTAAGCGTAAGGAAGAGGTCTTTTCTACATTCCAAAAATTCCTTGCCATGGTTGAGAACCAAACAAGAAAAAGCTCAAAGCATTTTGAACAGACAATGGTGGAGAGTATGTCTCCACGGAGTTCAAGGATTTTTGCAATTGAAGAGGCATTCGTTGGTAGTTTACTGCACTCTATACACACTTGCACAAAATGGGATAGCTAAAAGAATGAATTGCACGATTCAAGAAAGAGTTATCTCTATGATGTCTATGGCGAAGTTTACTCCAGAGTTTTGGGGGGAAGTTATTCTAACAGCAGTGCACATCATCAATAGGTCACCTAGTTCTCCTTTAAATTTCAAAATTATAGAGGAATTATGCACTGGAAAACACCAAGCTATGAGCATTTACGTGTATTTGGATGTGAGGCATATGCACATCTGCCCAAAGAACTTCATCGCAAGTTAGATCCCAGGTTACACAAATGTATTTTTTTTTTGCTATGGGCAAATGGAGAGATGGGCTATTGTCTCTGCACCCAGAATCCAACAAAGTCATTTGTAGCTCACACGTGATTTTCAATGAATAAAAAATGCACAAGAAGCCCATTAAAGAAATTGAGTACAGACGTGTTTGTTTTGAGGATGTAGGCTCCGAACCAACTCAATTTAGTAGTGTTGCACCTAATCCTCAAGTGCAAGATACTACCATTGCTCCAGAGAGATTAAAGTCCAGCAGTCAGGCATTGAGAAACTTTGGAAGAGTATCACATGCGCTCGAGCGGTTTGAGCCGGGCATACACCACATTTTGGTCACTGACAGTGGAGAGACAACCTGCTACAAAGAAGCTATACAAATGGACGATATCTTTAAGTGGGAACAGGCTATGCAATTAGAATAGAATTCGATTGTGGCTAATGAGACATGGAATTTGGTTGAATTACCAAAAGGCAACAATGCTTTACCTTGCATGTGAGTATACAAAAAGAAGTATACAGCAGAAGACCCCAAGCCTAGGTACAAGGCTCATCTAGTTGCCAAGGGTTTCAAGAAGCAAAAAGGTGTGGATTTTGATGAGATTTTCTCACCAGCAGTCAAGATGACTACACTTTGCACTATGCTTGGCTTGGTAGCTATCCAAAACATGGAACTCATCCAAATGGACGTGAACACAACATTTTTTCACGAGGATCTAGATGAAGATGTCTACATGAAACAACCAGAGGGTTTCGTATGTGAAACCCAAAACCCAAAAAGGGAAAAATTGGTTTGTAGACTTAAAAATACACTCTATGGCCTCAAGCAAGGTTCAAGGCATTGGTATCAAAAATTCAACAAATTCATGCAGTCTCAGGGTTACATAAGAAGTCAAGAGGATCATTACTTATACACAAAGAGGTTGAACGATGGTTCTTTAATCATCTTGATCTTGTATGTAGATGATATGCTTATCGCACGAAAATCAATTGATGAGATCAATCAGTTGAAAAAGATGCTAAGCACTTAGTTTTTCATGAAAGATATGGGAAATACAGTCATTTTCTTGGTATGCAAATCAAGAGAGACAGGCAACATGGAATTCTTGAATTATCTAAAAAAAATTACATCCACAAAGTCTTGCAACGTTTTAGTATGCAGGGGGGAAGTCACCGAGTACCCCAATGCAAGCATACTCCAAACTTAGCAAGGAAGATTCTCCCAAAACAGTTCTGCTGAGAAAGAGGAAATGGAAAAAGTGCCATATTCTTCAGCAGTTGATAGTTTGATGACGCTATGGTAGCCACAAGACCAGACATTGCACATGCAGTGGGAGTGGTTAGTAGGTACATGGCAAACCATGGCAAGAAGCATTGGGAATCAGTGAAGAATATCCTCAGATACTTATGGGTACAGCTAGCATGTATTAACGCTTCGGAAACAACAATGCATCTATTGTAGGTTACATGGATGCGGATTATGTGGGTTGTGTGAATCATAGAAGATCCACATCTGGCTATGTGTTCATGTTTGCTAGAGCAGCTATCTCTTGGGAGATTGTGTCTCCAAGACTGGACATATTCATCTACCACTGAGGCAAAATATGTTGTTGCGTCTAACGCAAGCAAGGAAGCCATATGGTTAGCTCGTCTAGTGGGAGATTTGGGCATTGACACGAGGTTCCATTACTACATTGTGATAGTCAGAGTGCCATTGCTTTGGCAAAAAATCCGATGTTTCACTCAAAGTCAAAACACATAGAGGTCAGATACCATGTCATACGAGATGCATTGGCTGGCAAGCGCAGTGAGCTTGTCAAGGTTCATACTGTCGACAACCCCGCAGATGCTCTCACGAAGAGCCTAGCCTTGGAGCGATTTACATATTGCATAGAACTTATGGGTGTAGGATGAAGCCTAAGTGATGCTTTATCAACTTTGTATAGACTAACTATATTGATGCCACTATTGGCCACCATGACCTTCAAGTGGGAGGTTGTTGGGATGTAGGCCAGGTGGTCGTGGGAAACCATACTCATTTTCTTTCCTAATCAATATAGGGAGAGAAAGTGAGAGATTTGGTTACTCTCTCACTTTTTGCTCCACTAACCCAAACAGACTGTGATTCATCCCCTTCCCCAATTCTCTTCTCCCCTCTCTTTCACACTCCGCATAAGTGTCCCATCATCAAGAACATGAAGCACCAAAATCATTACTCATGGCATACATGGGCAAAAATGAACTCAATATTGGAGGTACTACCATACACTCGAATATGTATCTACCACTAGTTGAAGGGTGCTTGAGTGCGGTGTTGCATGTTTGAGAGAGAGAGAGAGAGAGAGAGAGAGAGAGAGAGAGAGAGAGAGAGAGAGAGAGAGAACACATAGAGTGGGTGGGTCATCTCTAACTATGAGATACTCCCTTTTTCTTTGTGTATATGAATAGAGATAGGGTTAGTGTGATGGGTGTGTTGATGTGTATCGGCCATGTTGGCCTTTACCCCAACAATCTTCCACTTAAAGGCCATAGTGGTTGTAAGTGGCTATGACTAAAGCTAGTCTATACATTAAGTGTATACAACCATGAAGCATCCAAAATCTTTACCCTATACCCATCAACTCAATGCAATGCGGAAACTACTTGATAGCTAGGCTCTTTGTAAGAGCATCCATGGGGTTGTCATATGTATATGGTCCTTGACAAGATGTAGTTTCTTATTTGTAAAAGCTGTCCTTAGCTCGAAACAATAAAGGAAGGTGGTAAATTGTCAATAACAAGTTTCTTCTTTAACTTCTCCATTATGCTAATTTATTCTTCCTAGTTTGTTCATCTATATAAGGTGCAATCTATTACAGTATTCTTCATCTCTTCTTTTCATCTTCTTGCCAAGAGTTTCTTAGGATTACCTCTTTTAACACTTTCCATTGTCTCTTTGCTCATTACCTTACTTTATAGATACATGGCAAGAGCTAGTTTTATATGTTGCCATGCCTCATCTACAGCAGCAGCAAACAAGTGAATCTATCAAGAGAGATTTTGTGAAATAGTATGAGCTCATGCTCTTCCCTCACTTGGGAACTTCTGTAGCTCAAACCAAATGGTGGACGTTCCGAGACATAACAAGGGTGACACTTTGGGGTCGGGATCACTTTATGAAACAACATCATATTAGTGAATTTGGGAGTTTTCCAATTTTCACTTTCAACAAAAGCTTAAGATTTGATAACATGGTCAAATTTTAGCCGAATTTTTGAGAGCATGGCTTGGAAGATCTTTTCAACTACTACCTTGTGGAAGGCTTTGGTTTAAAAAAATAGTTTGATCTTTGTCCATATGGCCAAATCTTCAAGACATTGGTGATTCCCAATTTTTGTCTCTAAAGTTTCAAACTCTCTAATTTTGTGTTCAACAATGTCCGCTTGGCTATGGTAATTGAAGCAATGGGGTTGGATCCTCGATACTACTGTATGATAAGGTCGATGTATCATGGGTTCTCCAAGCGAGCCTTTTTGCTTGCACAACTTCTTCCTCATCAAAAGATATATCTTTATGTCTATCTCTTAGAGGGTCCTTTAACTTCTCACCTCATACTCAAGAGATCAGTGATCAGTGCATCAATTTCACAACAAATTCTTCATATGGATGAAAGGCCTAATATGTGTCCAGCTTGTGATAGTTGCTTTTGTGATCATGTGATGGATGAGCTTATTGACTTGTAAAAAATCCATCTTCGTTGTATCTCTTAACAAGTTCGTCGTTTATTAAAATCTTGGTTCTTGTCTTAAATTCTTCTTTCTCTGATTTCTTTGAAAAATACAATTAAATTTTTTCTTAGTTTCTTGTATTTAGTATTTTGTAAAATCCCTTGAGAGAAATAAAAATCTAGCTAGCTTAGTTACAAAGGATAACACTAACCTTGTTATTATGTAGCAAAAAAAGTCATATTACAAAAGGTGGTATTACATGAGTGACACAAAAATGTAACAAGACGGAGCTTGTTTTCACCGATTACATCGGCTAGAGAAGATTAATATGATCACAAAAGGAGAAATATCATTACAAAAAGATGAGGAAACTGAGAAATAGATGTTCATGGCCTTCTTAGGAAGTACCTTTAGTGGGATAGCCCTCCCATTGGACCAAAACCTCCTAAACTATTCTCTATGTAGCAGCTTCGTTTCCTTCATGTCTAGAATTTTCTCTAACTCCATCTTCATACTCTTCTTCAATCTCGAGAATGGGAAATTGTCGATTTCGGTTATTAGTATCCAAGGTAGCATAAACATTGGCTTGTTCATCTATCTCATCCTTTATTGAGACAAAGTTTACTATTGTTGATCTAGGTGGATTGACGGTTGGCCTTTGAGAATGAAAGTGAGTGGTAGGGAGAGTTTTTGCTTTGGTTGAATTTCTTCCTCTTGCTCCAAGGTTTTTGATTTGTCCTCCTTGATTGGGTGGATTTTGAAGGTTAAAATGGAGGCTTGAATTACTAGGGTCATTTCCTTTAGGGCACTGGGCCTTCTTATGACCAAATTCCAGGCATTCATAGCACTGAATTTGCCATCCACTTTGAGTGACTGGAAGAGGATTCACATGAACAAAGCACGAAGGTGATTGGGGTTGGATAGATGGCTTTGGTATAAATGGTACTTTGGTTGCTTGACAGGGCTGACTGGGGTACGAAGGAAATTCTCATTTCCTATTGGTTGTAGTGCCTCTCTAAAAAAGACTCTTATGCTTTGACTTGGCCCGGATTAGAGTGTTTGCAAGTGGCGCAGGTCAAAGGGATTCTACTTTGGGAGCCAAATTTTCTCCAACTCCAAGGATGAAGCGACTTTGATTTTGTTCTTCTGTCATGAGAGGGGCATATTGTGAAAGTCGGACAAACTCCTCATAGTAAGCTTCAATAGACCTATTCCCTAACTATCAAGAAAGAAACTCATTCATCCTAGTGGCGAAATAGTATAGGGGAAGATATCTCTCCTTGAGATGATGCTATAACTCTTCCCAGCTTTGGGTCACCTCTGTTACTTGGCAAGATTGTCAATTGAGCTTCCACCATGTTTTTACTGGTCCTTCTAACTTAGCTCTCCCCATTATTCTCTGAGCAACTGCATTATAGCTGGCAAGAGAAAAGTAATCATCCATTTGAATTATCCATTCTTCTAATTGGGTAGGCACCGAATCTGAAGTGTTACCTACAGGCGAGTCCCAAGCAGCCCTATCTCTTGGGAGTTTACATGCATATTTTATGGATGTGGAAAACAAAACCACTTTCTCTGCGATAGGTTCACAAATACTAAAGGGTCTCTTAAAAAAAAGTCAAACATTCGAAAAGATGGATTCTCTTTATCACGTCCAAGACTACATTTGGGGCAATAATTAACGATCAATAGAAACACTTCTTTAGCATTTAGTAAATGCTAAGTTCTCCCATTTCATGCTTTTGAGAGGACTGCCCTTAAAACCCTATGGCTAACAATCATGAAAAATACAATATTATAGACTTGAATAAAATTTATCAAGAGTTTTTTTTTTTTTTGGGGGATTATATCTTGACATCTTTTTGGATCTTAAGCTTGGTGATTCCTTCTTGGGTTTATTTAAGCTGACAAAATACTTAAATAGATGTTTCTTAAGTCTCTTGGCCGATTCATTAACTTTAACTACTCTTATGCCTTGTACTTGTATCTTGTTCCCTTTAATTGTAGGCAAATGGTTCCATTCCCTTGCAATAACTTGATTTTTTTGCTCAACCACTCCATCCTTAGAATTTCTTAATATATCTATAATGTTTCCATCTTGCGTACACAAAGTTGAATGAGAACTTAAATGACCTTTTAAGTTGTAATGAAAATCTATGCCTTCCTTGTCTGTGAAAATAGTGGACCTATTAGCCCAATGATTCTCTCAACTCCTTATCCATGGCCTGAGCCTCGAGTCAGTGTAGTTTCTCAGTGATCAAATTAGATTTGAACTTATCTTGAACAATCTTTTTTTTTTCTTTTTGTGTTTCTTTGTTCCTTAAAAATCTTATTTTCAAAACGGTCTTATTAACTTTGATTTTTGTTACAAAAACTCAGTCTTCAGGGGAGCTTCCCTTGCTCTACCTATCACTAAAACTTACTCACCATTTGCGTTTTGAAAACAAACAACTCATTTTGCAAGAAAGATGAGGTGGACAAAATATTCTAGCATCATTTTCATTTTCTTTCTAGAGAAGCTACTTCCATTTCCTCTTTTTACAATTCCAAGAACTTCTCCTTCTCAAGAGTTCCTAGACATTTTCTACTTTTGTTTTCTCTTACACAATGTTTTTTAGAACTTCTCATTCTTGAGAGTTCTATGTCATTTTCTATCCATACCTCACTCTCTTCCTACAAAAGCTCTACTAAAATCTTTATCTAGCCAAGGATAGAAACTACGCTTTGATACCACTTGAGAGGGCCATGCGAGGGACCATTAGCTGCACCTTCTCCAAATGGATACACCACAATTCTAGACATCCCTCCCACTTGAGACCAAAACCAAGACAAGACTCCTCATGCTCTTTGATTGCAACTCCAGGGGGTGATAACATTCAATTTCTCTCATATGGATCCCTTAGCTTCGAAATATCTTTCCTTATTACTTCAAACTTTCCAGTCAAAGTCATCAGACTAACCTTCCAGGGTCAATTGGTGGGTGTTCTCTAGTTCACCCTTGGCTCAAGGTCACTAATGCTTTTTTCTCGGTTATAGCCGAGCACAACCGTTAGAGTGTTCCCCTAAGATGAGTGTATCTAATAGCTACACAAACTCCTTGTTCCCAAGGTTCATTCCTGCTCCATAGATTGGAATCCCTTATCCCATTTTTGACTTAAATAATTGGACAACATAAAATTGGGTTCAAATTTTTGGCCAACAAATTAACCCTTCGGAATCTACCCACCCACCAAATCATTTGATAAATGCACCTTCACAAAGTAGTACGATTATACTAGAAAACAATATTCCAATCATGTCAAACCAAGAATACAATTCAAGCATTTGAAAGCAGCATGGAAACTGTTGTATACTCTTGCAAGTGTGCATTTATCAAGTCGTTCCCACCTTTTTCCTTTTTAAAATATTTTACTTCCTTTTTTCTTTAGTATTATCAAAGTTATCTATTTGTCTCTCAAGCAATCACGTATACTTTTCCAAGAATATCCCTATTCTGTCCCAGAACTCGAGTATCCTGTCTTCTTTGCCACGTGTGGAGGTGACGCCTTGATAGAATTTCCAATTCTTATTTTTCTTTATCTTGTGTGGGAAAGGCTTACAAAAATAATATACTCTAGATTCTTTTTAAATCAATAATCTGAGATGCAGAGCAAAGGTCCGGGTGATGAGAACAATTGCGGAATAGCTCATTTAGGTTCCTAGCCTTAGGTTCCTTTTTACCAAACAATTAGAATATTTTCTTAATTAATTCATATCCTCCTCTTTTATCCAGATCCCTTCATGGATCCATTTTCCTTTCTCTTTTTCCCATCGGCGTCAGGCCTACCCAGACTAGGCCAATTTCCAAATGCATACGTGGGTCTCACCACCCGGCCGAGACACACTCCCATTCAATCCCATTTCTAGGGCAATGTGTCATAATAATCAATATCTAATTCTCCTAAATGATTTTCTCATGTTAAACTGATCATTTAATATGGGGAAGTGCCAAGGGAGAAAAAGCTAGAATATTGGTTAAGCTAGCAGACCGGCCACAGTAGGGATCCAAAGGGGGGGCCATCTGCAAAAGAGCCATGTGAAACAATGGGCTAAAAAGACCCCAAGGTTCAGTCCATTAAGACTTCCAAAATGCTAAGGTTCCAAAATTCAAAGGTTGTGTCCAAAGGTCAACCCTAGGGGAAATTGGATGCTTTGTGTGTGAACAAAAAGTCTTTGCATATCCCTACATGGGAGGGGGCGAGCCTTTCTTCTAGGGGATGAGAGAGAAAGCCACACACACACACACACACAAGCTCCCTTTACACAAAGAGAATGAGGGACACATGTCAGCTCCCTAGGCCAGATGCCCACAAGGTGTACCCAATTCCTATTGGATGGCCTTGGAGGTGGACCAATGAGAATTAGGCTAGAGTAAATCTAGTTTAATTAATTTAAAAAAACGTAATAAAAGAACCAATGAGAATTAAGTCCTCTAGAAGACTATTGGACAGTCTCCCAAGGGGTCCAATGAGCATTCAGTAGCCCAATGGCTTGCCTGATTCTTATTGGCTAGGAGGCAAAGGGGTCCAATGAGAGTTTAATTGAATTATTAATTAACCTAAATCTCTCACAAAAGGGGAAAGGGGGACACATGTCAAAAGGCTATCACTTATGCTGCTTAATAGCCATTGGCTTGACTTGGGGAGGTCCAATGGGGAGCCTGCAAGAGTAAATAGAAAGAGGGCTCACCCAAGAGAGAGAGGGGGCTGATTTTTGCAAGGCATTATCACACACACACTCACACAATCTCATGTGTGAAGAAAGAGAAGACTATCTCTTCCCAAGCTTTAATAGAGAGCTCATCACCTACTCCAAGCTTGTAAGATAGAAGCCTACATCAACACACTCTTGGCATGTGGATGCAAATCCAACCAAGAGCCAAGCTTCAATGCATGCTCATCTCCTCTACCAAGCTAATTACTAAGCTAAGCTATGCATATATGAGTGATTATGTGAGGAGATGTACATCTTTCTTGTAAGATACTCCTTCTTCCTCTCAATCTACTCTCATACCCTGCTAGCTCTCACCATCTTCGAAGGTGTGTGAGGTCTTGGGTCTGAGAACGGGGATAACTAAAGTTGTGTTTGCTAAGTGTTTTGCTTAGTGCATGAACCTTTCATCTTCATTGCACTAGCTAGTCTTGAAGGAACACAAAGAATTGTATTGTACAATGTCTCTCTTGATGGGAGAAACCATAATACAAAGCCTTTTGGAGGGGGAACCGGCTCCATGCAAATCCGGTCCTCAACTGTTGTCAATGGCTTAATTTCTCTCTCTTTTGAAAGTATTGTTGATGCTATCTAACTAGGTGTTATGATTTTTGTTGCTCTCTCCACCCAAGCACTCTTGTAATTCTCATTAGGAATCTATTCTGATGAAATACCACTATGTTCATGCTAATTTCCGCTACACATAAGTTTTTAGACCATTGAATGTTACATTGGTATCAGAGCACAAGGTTTCTCTTTTCTTGCTTAAGAAGGGAGGTCCTCAAGCTAGCTATAAATGGTTGGTATTATTAATTTCTTGTGAGTAAGTAGAATAGGGATTTTTCAGCCTTGCAGTGCGCCTGCCTTCGTGCAGTTAACGGGCCATTACCGTCGAGAGCTATGGTCTTGATAGTGGAGTCCTACGGGCTTGCCTACGGCTTAACCACTATTGAGCTATTAGAAGCTTGGCAGGAGCCGGTGTTGTTTTGGTGTCGAAAGACCCTCTCTTCTATTCCTTGCAATTAATGGTATTCGAGCCGTGGGTATAGTAGCTTGAGTGCTTTTTCTAAAGGGGTTAAGAGGAGTAGCAACTAGGGCTTGAAGTGCCAAAGTACACCTAAAAAGTTTACACCTAAAAGTTTTTAGAATGGCTAACAATAGTAAAGAGAGTGAAATTAATGTTGATAACTTTGATTTTTCTCATGAGAAAGCTACTAATGATGCTTCAATGCTTGTTAACTATCTTGTTTCTAGGCTTCAACAAGCCATGGGCAATCCATCTCTCCAAAGCAAAGTGCAACGGCAGCTCCGTGCTCACGGGATTCTTGAATCTCATCACCATGACGAGAGAACACCTAGGAAGACTTCTTGTGAGACTACCAAAAGAGGTATCTCTCCGATTCGGGAAGAAGAAGAGAATCCGTACGAAGGGCTCCAGAATTTACTTCTTGATGATGCATCTCCTTCCCAAAGGAGAACTCAAGAGCCTCCACCAAAGGAACGAGAAAGAAGTGAGTCTCCCGCCACCTCGGCGGAGATGGCTCCACGAAGACGGCGGGCTAAACGCTCTCCATCCCCACCAAAGCGGAGAAGACCATCACACTCTTCTCCACGCCATAATTCAAAGAGGGATGATAAAAAACAAGAGAAGAAAAAGGCGAGAAAGAGGACACCCTCTTCTCCATCTTCTTCATCCTCTTCCTCTTATGAAAGTGATGGTAAAGACGACAAAGATCAAGACAAGAAAAAGGCAAGAAAGAAGTCACCCTCTTCTCCACCTTCTTCAAATTCTTCACCTTCTGAAGAAAGTGATGGTGCAACCTTTGAACCATCAAAAAGAAGAGGCCATAGGAAATCCTATGCCTCATGGAAGAGGTCATCCAAGCTGAAGAAGTTCAAAGAGGGAGGGAAGAGCATCTCTTTCCTTACCTATGATGGCACCTTTGGTGCTACGGACAAAGTCTTGGCTTTTATCCAACAGTTCGATGCGGCGTTTGGAGATGAGGGATTCACAGAGTCCTCTAAGCTACGTCATGTAGCTATGCACTTTCAAAAGTCCGCCAGGCAATGGTGGTCTAGCCTACGAGCCAACGGTGAAGCTCCACTAACATGGAAAGCTTTAAGAGCTTCCATTATGAAGCAGTTTTTGGCCACCGATGCCAAAGACAAAGTACTCACCGAATGGTGAAACTTAAAGCTCTCTCCCTATGAATCCATCCACAAATATGTAGACAAGTTTTGGGACCTACAACTCAAAGCCACTGTCTTCAAAAAGTTGGATTTTGGAGGGCAAAAGCAACAATTTTGTGCGGGCTTAACCAAAGAAATGGCGGAGTATGTCAACTCCCAAAGGCCACGTACCATATCGGCAGTAATACACCATACTATGGTGGCGTCTTGAATCATTTTCCAAACGGGGGCTAAAAGAATTAATAAGCTCACGGAAAACAAGGGTTCCAATGAGCCTAAGGGGAAGGACAATGTCCAAGAGTCTCCTAAGGGCAACTCCAACAAAGCTAAAGAGAAGGCAGTTTACAAAGGTAAGAACAAAATCTCTCCTGAAGATCTTGAGCATTATTGCAAGGATAACCGGTGTTTCAAGTGCGGCGAACAAGGGCATGCGTACCACGCTTGTCCCCAAAAGAACAACCGCCAAGATCCTCCTAGAGCTTCCTTGGTTGAAATCCAAGAGGAGGAGACTCATCAAACTCACCACAAAGGATCTCCTCTATGCCATGCTTGGGGAAAGGTAACAGAACATGATGCTTTTATTCTCTTTGACCCTGGTTCTACTCACAATTTTATATCTATAGAGTTGGCTACCAAGCTAGGCATACAATCCGACGAGATGGGAGATGTCCTACCCACAGACAGTGTCTTCAAGGGGCAAGAAGCTTCAGTCACTCCCTTAGTCGGGAAATTGAGGCTTCATGTCCAAGGCTATGTGGACAAAGAGGACTTCTTTATTTCTCCTCTCAAGCGTGAGGATGTAATCCTAGGGGCACCATGGTTTGACCGCCTGGCTGCCAATGTTAAATTTCCTGAAAGGAGAATCTCCTTTAAGTTCAGGGAAAAAGACATGTATATAGATGCTAAGGAAATGGGTAACACTATTCTCATTGTACATACACCAGCTTTCAACAAGTCAATAAAGAGCTCTATTTCCGTGTACATGGTTTTTGTTAAATATTCTCAAAATGAACCTAATGCTTTAGCAAAAAAAAATAAAAGCAACCAAAAGGAATTAGAGTTATCCAATTTCCTCAAGGGGTTTCAAGATGTTTTTATTGACAACATCCCTTGTGAGCTACCTCCTAAACGAGGTAATGATGACCATGCAATTGAACTTCTTCCAGGAAGTTCACTGCCTAACAAACCTCCTTATAGAGTTTCTCAAGCTCAACAAGAGGAGATTATGCGGCAAGTGCATGAGTTAGTTGAGAAGGGCATGGTTAGGCCTAGCTCATCTCCATTTTGCTCACCTGTGCTATTAGTGCAAAAGAAAGACGGCACATATCATATGTGTGTTGACTATAGAGCACTAAATAGGATCACTGTAGAAGACCTATTTGATAAGCTACAAGGATCGACCTACTTCAGTAGGATTGACCTAAAAAGTGGCTATCATCAAATAAGGATAGTTGATCAAGACATTGTAAAGACCGCATTTCGCACCACATTTGGTCTTTACGAATACATTGTCATGCCTTTTGGCTTGACCAATGCACCAGCCACATTCAACCGCTTGATGGAGAAGCTGTTCAGGCCTCATCGAACCTTCATTGGAGTGTTCTTTGATGATATTATCATCTACTCTAATTCATTAGACGAACACAAGCAACACCTCCAGGTAATATTTCAAAATTTACGAGAGAATAAACTTTATGTTAATCGAAAGAAAAGTGATTTTTTCTTGCAAGAGATTCAGTATTTAGGTCACATTATCTCTCAAGATGGCATCCAAATGGATCCATCAAAGTTAGAGGTAATAAAAGGATGGCCTAAACCAAGGAATCTTCATGAACTAAGAAGCTTTATAGGTATGTGTGCATACTATAGACGCTTCATAGAAAAGTTCTCACAAATTACGGGACCATTACATGACCTAACAAAGAAAAGTGTTAGGTACACATGGTCCGCTAAGGAGAACAATGCTTTCGAAAAGCTTAAAGAAAAGCTTATCTCTCAACCTGTGCTTACACTGCCGGATCTCTCAAAACCATTTGAGGTCCAATGTGATGCTTGTGGTGATTGCCTTGGAGCTGTTTTACTCCAAGAAAGGCACGCCATAGGCTATGAGAGTCGAAGGCTCGACCCTATTGAGCAAGCTCTAGGCATATATGAAAAGGAACTCCTTGCAGTTCTACATGCCTTAGACTCATGGAAGCACTATTTATTGGGGACTCCTTTCATTCTGCGAACGGATCACCAAAGTCTTAAGTACTTCATGACACAGACCAAGCTCTCCGACAAACAAATGAGGTGGGTAAATTTCCTTTCGCAATTTCATTTTCATATTGCTCACATTGCTGGAAAGCATAATCAAGTAGCTGATGCACTCTCAAGACGATCGAGAGTGAATGCGGTTTCCATAGCCACTCACAATGATCTATCTTCAATGATAGATGAATACGCTATTGATCCCAATTTTAGAGATGTGATTTCAGCCCTTGCATTAGGGAAGAAAGAAGAACCATTTACTTTACAAGATGGTTATCTTCTCTATGGCAATAGACTATGTGTTACTAACTCACTACGTGAGAAAGTAATGTATGAATCTCATGCTCCACCTTATGCGGGGCATAGGGGGATTCAATCTACCTTAAAGGGAATTGAAACATATTTCTATTGGCCTACCATGAAAGTGAACATACAAGAGTATGTTTCTAAATGTGTGGTATGCCAAAAGACAAAATTTGATAGAGGGAAGCAACTTGGATTGCTTCAACCCTTTCCAATCCCTAATTCACCATGGGAGAGCATATCCATGGATTTTATCTTTGGATTGCCTAAGTCTATCCATGGGAATACGGGAATATGGACGATAGTAGACAGGTTCAGTAAACAAGCTCATTTTATACCTGTCAAAAAGACTATCAAAGCCCATCAAATGGCAACCCTCTTCATTTCACAAATTTTCAAGTACCATGGCTTGCCAATGTCTATAGTGTCGGATAGAGATCTTAGAATGACCAGTAATTTCTGGAAGGGTCTCTTTGAGAATTTAGGGACAAGGCTAAACTTCTCTTCGGCCTATCATCCACAAACGGATGGCCAAAGTGAAATAGCTAACCTAACAATTCTCCATCTACTAAAAGCCTATGTAACGGAAGTAGATCAAAGATCCCAATGGGATAAGTACTTACCCTTAGTGGAGTATGCTTACAATAACACTGTACATACTTCCACGGAAAAAGAACCTTTCGAGGTAATTGAGGGAAGATCAAAAAGTCCCTTGCTACTTAAGGTACATGGGAAGATCTTTGCTGCAGATGAGTATAGCCGAGACCTACAACAATCTTTTCAAAAGATTAAGGATGCTATCTCTATCTCACAGCAAAGGCAAAACTGACAAGCACAGAAGATCCCAAGCCTTTAAAGAAAATGATTGGGTCTTGTTAAAGTTTCCCAAGGCTCGATTAAGGCACACGACGGGCAAGAATCCTACGGGACACCAAAAGTACTATGCTAAACTAGCAAAAAGGTACTATGGTCCCTTCCAGATTCTTAGGCCAATCAATGAGATGGCCTATCAACTCAAGTTTCCCAATCATTGGGTCATACACAATGCTTTCCATGTGAGCCTATTAAAGCCTTACAAAGGAGAGCCACCTCAAGAACCAACTATTGAAGACCCACCGGAGATCGAGGACCAAGAGGAGGTGCTGCAGCCCGAGTCCATTCTCCGACATGAAGACAAGGTATTAAGAGGCAGTAAGACTATCCGATGATATCTTATTAAGTTTAAGAATTATCCTTTTGAAGATGCTAGATGGATACAAGGCATACAATTAAAGGATAACCTAAACCTTGTCAATGCTTACAATGCTTCCCAAGAGTAAGCAAATGTACAAAATGTTAAAAATGAACAAAGTTCTTGTCTTATAAGACTCTCTTTTTCTTTATTGTGCACAAAAACTAAGTAGTATGCATGCTTAGATCAAGTTTGTGGAGATGACGTCTCCCAAACACCAAGTAGAGCTTGTCACTCTACTATGGAAGATTGATAGGACTAATGTGCAAACATGCTTGCACAAGCCTCAGGCTCTCAAGCGCCAAATGGACTAGTCATCCATTGTGGAATGATGTCGTAGGGTAACATAGGGATCCTCTACCCGCTAAGAAAAGGACTCATGAATATGCTTTATCTTCTCTACACCATAGTCGAGGACGACTATGATTTCAAGAGAGAGGTAATGTCATAATAATCAATATCTAATTCTCCTAAATGATTTTCTCATATTAAACTGATCATTTAATGTGGGGAAGTGGAAGGGGAGAAAAAGCTAGAATATTGGTTAAGCTAGCAGACCGGCCACAATAGGGATCCAAAGGAGGGAAAATAGGGATCCAAAGGGGGGGCCATCTGCAAAGATCCATGTGCAACAATGGGCTAAAAAGACCCTAAGGTTCAGCCCATTAAGACTTCCAAAATGCTAAGGTTCCAAAATTCAAAGGTTGTGTCCAAAGGTCAACCTTAAGGGAATTGGATGCTTTGTGTGTGTACCAAAAAAGTCTTTGCAATCCCTACTTGGGAGGGGGCGAGCCTTTCTTCTAGGGGATGAGAGAGAAAGCCACACACACACACAAGCTCCCTTTACACAAAGGGAATGAGGGACACATGTCAGCTCCCTAGGCCAGATGCCCACAAGGTGTACCCAATTCCTATTGGATGGCCTTGGAGGTGGACCAATGAGAATTAGGCTAGAGTAAATCTAGTTTAATTAATTTAAAAACACTTAATAAAAGAAACAATGAGAATTAAGTCCTCTAGAAGACTATTGGACAGTCTCCCAAGTGGTCCAATGAGCATTCAGCAGCCCAATGGCTTGCCTGATTCCTATTGGCCAGGAGGCAAAGGGGTCTAATGAGAGTTTAGATGAATTATTAAATTACCTTAAGCTCTCACAAAAGGGGAAAGGGGAACACATGTCAGAAGGCTATCACTTATGCTGCTTAATTATCATTGGCTTGAAAGGGGGACACATGTTAGAAGGCTATCACTTATGCTGCTTAATTGTCATTGGCTTGACTTGGGGAGGTCCAATGAGGGTAGAGCAAGAGAAAATAGCAAGAGGGCTCGCCCAAGAGAGAGAGGGGGCTGATTTTTGGAAGGCATTATCACACACACACACACACACTCACACACAGTCTATGTGTGAAGCAAAGAAGACTATCTCTTCCCAAGATTTAATGGAGAGCTCATCACCTACTCCAAGCTTGTGAGATAGAAGCCTACATCGACACACTTTTGGCATGTGGATGCAAATCCAACCAAGAGCCAAGCTTCAATGCATGCTCATCTCCTCTACCAAGCTAATTACTAAGCTAAGCTATGCTAATATGAGTGATTATGTGAGGAGATGTACATCTTTCTCGTAAGATACTCCTTCTTCCTCTCAATCTACTCTCATACCCTGCTAGCTCTCACCATCTTCGAAGGTGTGTGAGGTCTTGGGTCTGAGAATGGGGATAATTAATGTTGTGTTTGCTAAGTGTTTTGCTTAGTGCATGAAGCTTTCATCTTCATTGCACTAACTAGTCTTGAAGGAACACAAAGAATTGTATTGTACAATGTCTCTCTTGATGGGAGAAACCATAATACAAAGCCTTTTGGAGGGGGGACCGGCTCCATGCAAATTCGGTCCTCAACTGTTGTCAATGGCTTAATTTCTCTCTCTTTTGAAAGTATTGTTGATGCTATCTAACTAGGTGTTATGCTTTTTGTTGCTCTCTCCACCCAAGCACTCTTGTAATTCTCATTAGGAATCTATTCTGATGAAATACCACTATGTTCATGCTAATTTCCGCTACACACAAGTTTTTAGGCCATTAAATGTTACAACAATGAATGAACCCGAGCTCAAAACATAGACCAATGGTTATCAATACTAGCCAAAAAGGACTATCCCCAAATGCATCCCACAGGTAAACACGTGCACCGGCCTTTTCCCAAACATGTAAGACAAAGTTCATACTTAAATTTCTTCGATGTTATGCTAGGGCTACCTGCGGCAAAGCTTCTTGGTAAATTTTTAATCCTAGTTTAAATTTAGGTTACGTTTCTTGAGTTATAATCTCTTAATACCTAGTTCATTTTAATCTTTAATCAAACAAGACCTTAAGAAATACAACGAGTTTCTTGACAGTTGAAGGTTTTGTCTCGACGTAAGTTTCAAGTTAACCCCGTATTTAGCGATTCCCATTTGTTTTCTTTGCACCATTTGCCATCCATGGGGCATCTCCATGGAAGCAATGGGAGTTTAGGCTCAAGCAACATGGTCATAACTTCCGCAAATCTATTTTCTTACTCCACTCATATAGCAATTGCAAAACAAATTTGAAAGAATACACTTGAAAAGAACAATGCATATGCTCTTCATAATGGTTTTTGCTCTAGTGTGGACTATGAATTGCAAGCATAGAACTTTAGAGTCCACCAACTTACAATCGTAACTTCTTTTGAGTGATTATGCAAGAGTCGATGCTTAATTGTGTAAGAGTAGAACTTGTCAAGTGAGAATGCGACATTCCTAAGAGTGGACATGTTAGTGTAGTGAGAAATGCACATGCAATGAAGTACGAGTGATTAAAAAGTTCTCTTTGAAATGGAATTTAGGCATACCTCGCTAATGTGGAGAGGATAATTTTTGTAGTAGCTAGGAGAGTTTAAGGATTTGGGGTGTTCCAATTGACAAGAGGGAAGGGAGGACAGCCTTACTTGGAAGTGAAATCCTCTTTCAAAGAAAACTCCTTTGGTTATGAATAAATTACCCTTAAAAACTCTACTCCTTCTTGGAAGAATTAGATACTAATCTTAAGTAGGTCACTAAAATTTTACACACATAATTAATGCAAAATCAAGAAAAAGTTGTGAGTCTTTCATGAGAACATTTGTTTTAGAGAAATTATAACTCCTCTTTTGGAAACTAAGGTTAGTTCCAAAAACAATTCCATTACTTAGTTGCCGTTGATTTATGGCGATACTTTTACAAGAGTAACTTAGGTAAGAGTATAAAAGTAACTTAAAAATCAATAAAAGCGGTTTATGTGAGAGATTACGGGATAATTTAAGATATTAGTCACGATTCTTCATACATACTATCTAAATAATTATGACCTGCAGCAGTCACCCATGGTTAAAGAGAGTGCTTTCTACTCTCTCTATGCCATATTAGTTTGGTAGTCTAAGCAACTTGAAATAGTGGAACTTGAAATAACATTGTGGTTAGTTGTTAGTAAGGTGGTTAGTTATGATTAGTAATGAACCATAATTAGAAGGAAACAACAAAATCAAGAAGTTATTTCTTCTTCCCAAGCAAAAGGCTTGCTTATGAAAAATGTGAGAGCTTAAGCATGAACTTAGGTAAGCATGAAAGTAAATCACTTTCATGAAAGTGAAATAGCATAAAGAGAACAAGAAAACATTGCCTTGTGCGCATTGGAGAGTCTTATCCTCAATTTGGGAGAGTATGGAAGAAGTATGTTGATGTAGGTGACTCTTTTCCTCTTTACTTTGCTTGGAGACCACCACTTAGACCACTTGGAATGAGAGAATGGCAAGAGGCAAAAGGAATTCAAGCTATGGAAAGCTTGAGGATTAGGAGAGAGGAGAGGGGGAGGGTAATGTGAAGAAGAAGATCAAGTTTTGACAAACTTGATTAGGGTTTTGGCCATGATTTCTCTTGGAGAGGTGTGTGTGTGTGTAGAAAGTTGTGTGTGAAAGAGTTTTGGATATGGCTTTCCCAAGCTTACTCTTAAGCTTGCACTTCTAAAAATGAGAAGGAAAGTGTAAAATGAGAAGAGAAGTCCTCTTTTTATGCACTTCTTTTATAATTGCTTTCACTTATCTTGATAGCTTATCTTCCTTATCTTGATAACTTATCTTTCTTTGATAACTTATCTTACTTATCAAAATTTCTCATCAAGCTACTTACTCACCTCTTCTATATCCTTATCTTCTCTTTCTTTTCCCTTTTTTTTTTTGTTTACGTTAACTTTCTTAAAATGAAAGCTAATTTTTCATGCATTGGTTATGCCTCTATTCCCATGGCGTAAGCCGGAAGTGGCTTGTGAGTATAC
Source organism: Adiantum capillus-veneris (assembly GCF_014529385.1). Classification (NCBI taxonomy): domain Eukaryota; kingdom Viridiplantae; phylum Streptophyta; class Polypodiopsida; order Polypodiales; family Pteridaceae; genus Adiantum; species Adiantum capillus-veneris. Next base: position 50,190,769 of record NC_140960.1, read on the forward strand.
CTTGGTGCTTGAATTGGACCCAAACTTTACTCGAACATTTTTTTCTTTTTTTTTTCTTTTTCATATTTTTAAGTCGATGGCTTAGATGTATTGGCCTTACAAGGTTATTTAGGCAGATAGCACACATATCCTTAAATATATTATTAGAAATTCTATAGTGTATCTAAAAATGGAGTCATAGCATTTGTTCCCATGATACCCGTGCCACAACATGACAATGGAGAGGGGCTTGTCCTATCACAACGACTCACTGATAGGAGAATGGTCTCACATCTGACTTCTTGGTAGGGTTCTGGGAGTGCTTGTGGGATAAAAAATAGTTGAGGAGAGTCACCATGTTCAATGGTTAATTGCACATCAAGATAATGCAGTTGGGAGTTGGGTGATACACAATGGATTTTTGTTAGCCGCAGGTGGCTTGTGACCACCCACTTGGGACTCAACATCACTATCTGTGGGACTGCCCCATGGCACAACAAGTTTGAATGTGGATTCTTTAGCTGATGGCTTTCTACAACTAATTTGTATAGTTGGGGAGTTGCAGCCTAGTCCACTCTCATGGGCCCAATGCTTCATTTTGAGATGGATTCATTCAGCAAGATGGTAGTGATCCAAGAGGGACTGGCCTACAATTCAACACACCACAAATCTTGTTGACATGAGTGGAGTAGTGATGGAGAGTGGTGTTTGGGGATTATCTATGGCCTAGAATTATGGTCCATCTGACAATCTCAATGCTTTTGCATTTTCAAGTCTTGACCTGCTCTATCAATGAAGATTGTTTGCAACATCTGGCTAGAGCTAGTCCATATATTCAAGGCCAATTTAAGAGACTTTATGGTAGCTCCAACCACATATAGGAGCACTGCAAGGACTTCTTGCAATTGTGGCGTCCAAGACCCTTCTTGCCCGTTTTGTGATTTACATACCTTGTTTTTTGGGAGAGTCTCCCTACCTGTTGATGTAGCCCTCTTTAGCAGGGGTAGATTGTAGCACATTTTTTAACTAATTGAAGGATATTTTCTTGCAAAAAAATAGTTTTTTGATCATGTGATTTTGTAGTAATTGAGCAAAAATTATAATTAGATGGCCATACTTTGCTCTGGTCAAATCAAGGACACTTGCTCCTATAAATTGTTGTTTACATAGACTCTACAAGAACTCTTCATGGCAAGACATGTGAGTTTGGACTCATACTGAATAGGATTTTATGCACATTACCCTTAGTATAGCATGATATAGATTGCTAATTGGGTCCAAATATGTTTTGTGTGTGTGTGTGTGTGTGTGTGTGTGTGTGTGTGTGTGTGTGTGTGTGTGGATGGTGGAACCTTTAGAGGTGGCTGGCAGACAATTGAGATGGAAGCTTCTAGAGGTGATAATTATGGACATTTATTATAGTAAATGAGACAGTGTGCAGTTTACCCTCAGAGCCCAGTCAGAGGCCTATAAATAGGGGCCAGTACTTCATTTTGAGGGTCTGCCTAGTCTTGTGCGGGTCTTGTATTAGTTTACCTTGTACCATTCATGGAGCCCAAACCTTTGTAATTTGGAGTTGTTATGCTCATGTAATCTAAATTACACTGAGCTCAACCTGAAGTAGCTGTATGAAAGTGTCAACCCTGAAGTAGATGTCTGAAAGTGTCTAGATCATTCCATTTTGGCAATCATAGTGGCTTGAGCTAATTTTCTCTTGAGAGTTGGACTATCTCCCCATTAGTGCTACAACCATCATAAGTAGTCATGCCACCCAGAGGAACATCACGAGACAGAAGGCCAACTACGAGGTTCATAAAGAATCTGGACCACATCAGCCCAACATGAGAAGAGTTAGAGCGAGGCTCTGAGATGGAGAGAGAACTTGGGAAGGAGACTGATCTTCCTCCAAGACCAGGAACAACTAATGAATCAAGGGATTCTCTGCATTCATCTCATTCCAGGCGTAGACATGTTGAGAGAGCAAAACAATGCAACCGATCCCATGGATCCCAGTGTAGCCAACAACATGTTGCAGAAAGTGAGGGTAGCAAGAGAAGAACTCATTCATTAGGACACAAGTCAGTGAAAAAAAGCTGAAAATAAAGTGACAAAAACAAAAACAGATAATGATTGGGCAGCTGATACCGATCATTACAACAAGCAAAAATCTAAGGACAAGAAACTAGTTTCTAGAACTAGAGCCAATAGTCACGATCACGCCATTAATCTAAAAATATCATTTCTAGTATTCAAAGGGGGCAAAAAGGACGATCCTGATGTTCACATCCAATCATTTGAGCAGTATGTTGAGCTTAAGGATATTAATGAAGATGAATTAGGAGAGTAATTTCTCCAAACACTCAAGGAGTCAGCAAGGAAATGGTAATACCATTACCTAGCCTGCTAAATCAGATCATAAAATAAGCTTATCAAGGATTTTATATTGGATTATTTAGATAACAGAGGGGATAAATACATTTTATGTGAGATTGACAAGATCAAGTAGGGAAAGATGTCGGTCAGAAGTTATGTTGAGAAAATCAAGAATTGACCAAACAGTTACAAGAACCTCCTTCTAAAAAGAGGATGAGAGCTTGGTTTCTGAATGGGTTCAAAAGTAAAAATCTCAAAGAATAGGAAGTGCCAGCACCAACCAAGAAGTTTAATGATCTAGTACAAAGGGCACTAAAACTTGAGCAACATGCCAAGAAGGAGAAAGGGCATAAGAAGAAATATTCTAGTGATAGTGAATCTTCCACTGAAGAATCACACTCCAATACTAGTTGCAATACATTTGAAAGTGAATTAGATGGCAAGGGAAAAGGAGAAGAAAGGATCATGGACCAAAAAATTGGAGAATATGTCCAAGGAAAGGATTTGTCAATGATAGCACTAAAAAATCCTGAAGCATTCAAGGCAGATGGAGCAAGTGGATCCAAGGAAAATGAAGCCAACACAAGTACTGGAGGTACGAGCACCGCTAGAGGGAGGTACCAGGGGGGCATTGGTAGAGGAAATTTTGAGAAGCAAAGCCTCAATTGATATACATGTCATAAATATGGACATTTTGCATGCCAGAGCTTCTGGTGGGTAGAGGTAGAGGAAATTTTGAGAAGCAAAGCCTCCATTTCTATACAAAAAATATGGACATTTTGCAGCCTAGTGCTCTGAAGCTCCAAAACCAGAACCAACCAAAAAGCATTAGAACCAGTGATGGTCCGTATAGTAATCAGAAGCAAGGGGGGTCATCATTGAGAAGATCTTAGATGGAAATGAGGGAAATCATACTATGGAAACCAGAAAGTGGGAATAGTAGAGAGAAGTCTGGAAGGCTAAGGGCAAGGAAAAGGTAGTGGATGAATGGCAGCAACAGTGTGAGCTGGCATCAAAAATCAATGAGAATTTGGCCAAGAAGCTACCAAAACAACCATAATGTTTTGAGGCTCGTATGATTTAGAAGTTACACCCCATTCTTCAGAAGGGTAGAAACATTAGAATGAGAAGGCATCATCTGGACAAAGTGAGTCCATGCTAGCTGTTATACAGAGTCTTACAAATGAGGTACGTCAAGTCAAATCAGAGTTATCCAAGGATGAATCCGCTGGTGTGATGAGGGACCTAATTAGAGGATCCATCCCAAAGTTATCCAATAGCCAGATAAGAGGAATGAGTGGAATGGAACTGTGAAGATAGTCCGGAGGAAAAATCTTCTAGTTCAAACAATAGCTCTAGTAATAAACAAGATGAGATATGTGTCAATGTCAGCAAGAGGATAAATAAGTTAATAGTTGGACTCAATGATATTAGGTGGACATTACTATAAGTTGAAAAATTCATTAGGTAGAAGAGAAAAATTGAGGCTGAACCTAGAGCAATGGACCTGGCAGCTATCCAAGATGATGAGGTTCTAGTTGTCCAAGTGGATTACAAGCTGAGAAATCAATGGGAGCCATTGTCAGGAGTCATACTATATGGTGGTGCTGGTGTAAATTCTTCAAGAACCTCTCAGGATAAAGCTGGGAATCACGAACTTAAAACCAACACATTTCAGAGTAAGGATGGTTGACCACATGGTGGTTCAAGCTAATGGGCTAGTTGAAAATATGCAAATAAGAGTGGGAAAGGAGAAATTTAGGACCAAATTCTTAATGTTGGATGTGCAAGGAGCATATGGGATGATTTTAGGTAGACATTGGCTCAAAAATGCTGGTGCAATCCATGATTATGCAAACCACACATTGACCATTTAGGGGTCCAAAATAAGGACTCAGATTAGTGACAACACCAAAAGCTCGAAGAAATCTTTGAAGCTAAACTAGTCAGATTACACAGGTACAAGATGGACCCCAATTATGCAAAGAAATTCAAGGAGGAGATAGATAATCTTAAGCAGGGTTCATTATTGAAGTAGCAAGTAGTGGCTGGTTGTTTTTGATAGTGGTAGTCCCCAAAAATAATGGGACTCAGAGTTTGTGTGGACTACAGGAAGCTAAATGCTCAAAAAATTAAGGATCTTTTTTCATTACCTCTTATAGAAATGATGCTAGATGAAATTGCAGGCCACAAAATGTATAGCTTCATTGATGGATAAAGTGGCTACAATCATATGAAGATTGCATTTGAAACTTGGGCCAAGCCTACATTTTTCTCTTAATGGCAAGCATTTATGTATTAGGTAATGCCATTTGGATTGTGTAATGTTCTTACAACCTTGCAAAGATGTATGATGGAAATTTTCAATGAGTTTCTGCATAAGTTCTTGGCCATATTTGTAGATAAATTTACTATCTTCTCCACTGAAGAGATGCATATATCATTTTTGGAGATGGTCTTCAAGAGGTACAAAGAAAAGAGGATCTGTCTAAATCCCTTCAAGTCAATGTTTATGGTCTAGAAGGGATAGATTCTGGGACACTTAGTGTCCAAAATTGGGATTGAAATGGCTAATGACAAAGTCAAGTGTGTTCAGAAGGCCATAGCACCCACAATAGTATCCAAGTTGAGTTCCTTTTTGGGCTATATCAACTTTTATAGGAGGTTTTTCAAATGTTTGTAGCTAAGGCATTTCCTTTATATGAACTGAGCAAGAAAGGAAACAAGTATATCTAGACTAAAGAATGTGAGCAGAGTTTCTAGTGCTTAAAAAATGCGATCACTAGGAAGCCAATCCTTCACCAACTGAACTGTGATGTGATTTTCCATGTACATGTAGATGCTTCTAGCATGGAGATGGGAGCTATACTAGCCCATCCTAATGGGAAGATGGACTACTCAGTCTACTTCACCACTTGCACATTCATTTTAGCCAAACAAGGATAATCTACCACTGAGAGAGAAGCAGTGGCGATGGTATTCAATGATACCAAGTTCAAGCACTATCTACTAGGAAAACTATTTCATTTTTATGTGGATCACCAAGCTCTATTATTTCTTATCAATAAAGTTAATATACAAGGAAGGTTAATCAGGTGGATGATGTTTCTAATATAGGTTAAATTTAAGATCTTCCACAAACTAGGGAAAACACATTGTGGTGCAGACTTCCTTTCCAAAAGCATAGAGGGTTGTTAAAAAACATTGTGAAGAGATAGAACAGTAGATGCTGAGTTATTTTAGAATACAATTGACAAGGAGCCAGACCCAGAGTAGTAGGATGTTTATGATTTCCTTCGGCTGGGACCAAACGATTGGTCCCTGAATAAGAAGAAGGCACTAATCACAAGAAGTCTGAAGTTTATCATCATTGTTGGAGCACTCTACAAATTAGGCATAGATGGTGTACTTCACAGATGTGTTCCAATGAAAGGAGGAATGCAAGTTATCACTGAAGCTAACAATGGAGATGTAGGGAGACACTTCTTGGTTGATATTACATATAATAAGATCCTCCAGGAAAGGATTTGATGGTAGAAAATTTGATGGTATACAATGATGGCCGATGTTAGAGCTTTTTGTAAGACTTGTGATATTTGCCAAAGGTAGTAACAGTATGTAGAACTTAAAATGTATTATTTCAATTTTCAATGTCCATTAAAGAGTTCAATTTTCCACTAAATATTGCGGACTATGTATACAATGTATATTGAATTTTTTCTAAACAATGACTTAGTCTACCTTAGTACTTTGATGATGATTTCTACAAGTGGCCACCTCACAAGTTGCAGATCTATTCCGTGTCGATATGTAAAGGCAACACCACAAGTAGTACTAGCATGTGCACTTTACTTATGTTACTATTTTGATGTTGATAATGTGAATGAGGGTCACACTAATGACACGAGTTTTTGATGTGTTCGACACATAGAAGAGTGCATGTGTGATTCATGATCTAGTTTGTTAGGGCTCCTCAAATGGGTTCCAGCAGAGACAGATCGATAGGTAGTTCAAAGCAACAGGTAGAAGTCATAAACCATTGAAAGAGTGGAAAATTATTGGAGGTCTTTCACCTGCCCCAAAACTCATCGTGGTTTTGCAAAGGCAAGGTTTTGTTCCAGATGCAGTTCCGTTCAATGCAGTCCTCTATACGTTTGCAAAGACTGGAAGGGTAAACGACTTTGACGAAGTCAGGAGATAGATGCGGGATGTTGGGTGCAACGCTGATGAGGTCACATATAATATAAAGGTATCTATGTATGGGAGGCTTTCTCTACATAAAGAAGCCCTCTCAGCTTATCATAAGATGAAAGATGAGGGATGTTGACTTGATGCCGTGACTGTTACAGTGTTGATTGATGTTATGGGTAAAGCGGGAATGGTGAAAGAAGCATAGCAAGTTTTCCAAGAAATGTGAGACTTGTAGGTTTTTCCTAAACTGCAAATTTTTAGTGCAATGATGCATGCTTATGAAAAAGCTAGAAAGTACACTAAAGCTCAGTCTACTTATGATTGTATGTTTCAAACAGGGATTGTCGCATATCATAGAGCATTTTGTCCCTTGCTAGACATATTGCAAGACATTTTGTCCCTTGCTAGACATATTGCAAAAGATCAACCTGCCCCAAAACGCTATGATAGTCTACCAAAAGGCGAGAAGGCGGGCACAAAAGGTCGCACAGAATTCGGTGCAAGTACCGACAAAATAGCGCTAAATTTTAAACTTAAAAGCGCTAAAATAAGGTTCGGAGAGGCACCGATATCGTAGCGTCGGTATAACTATCGGTGTGGCGGGCGTTGGAATAGGCCTATAAACAAGCATCGAAATAATCACAGTATAAGCCTTGGTATTGATAAAGTAAATTTCGACGCCTATTCCATGACCCATACCGACGGTGATACCGTCACCTGTACCGACGACTAAAACCTACAAATTTTTTTGGGGAGAGAGGGCTGGGAACTAATGTTGCATGTACTGCAACAAAAGAAAACATCCCTCTCTGCCTAAAGGAAGAGTGCACAAGCAACCGCACTCCACCTACAAGCTGACGCTAAAGAGCGAGAATATGGCAATTAGCAAAATTGTAAGAGTAACATAACTTGTTAAAATGATTAAAACGAGTCAAAAACTGTAAAACCATAAACATAACCTGTGTGCCATACCATAACCAAAACCATCACACAATTGCTATACCATCATAGCAAAACCATAACCATAACTTTGCACAACCATAACCATAGCACGATTGCTATACCATCATAGCAAAACCATAACCATCACCTGAACCAAAACCAAAACCATAACCTTGCACAACCATAACCATAACCATAAACCATAAACATAAGTTGACTGTCAAACCTTAACCATACCATAAACATAACCATAAGTACTACAAAAATGTACATATGCAAGAGGTCACTGAGTGAGAAGCCCTCATGGTAATGCCCTCCAATCGACGCCCTCTCCCTCCTCCTCCAGCTGGGTCAAAAGGGCCACAAGTCCATGTTTGTATCCATACTTCTCCTCTTGGCATGTCGGAAGGCGCTTCACGGCAACTTCTTGCAAAATTATGGTTTAGTCATTAGATAAATCTTCAAATAACATATATACTATCAATAATTTAAAGCATACGTATAATACTTACAAACTCATGTCAAAGCATATCGTAGCCTCCACTCCCAAGATGTGACACTCCAACAGACTCCAAACGTGCTCTGGCTGCATCTCTCTGCTGTTGAAATCTATTGGGATTGTCTTGTGTCTCTCGTGCAATCCCAATCCACTCCTCTGCGTCCAACCATGCTGGCTTGGGATCGCTGTCGTTGAATCTGTCTCTAGCCTCTGACCGGTGGTGTGACATTGTGGACCTCGCCACACTCAAAATCCAGGCGTTCGAGACCTTGTCATACTTCTCTGCCGGTCTATACTCTCTCTGAATGGTATTGACAATGTAATTCTTTCTCTCAAGATTGAGATTTTCCTAAATCTCCATCACAGTATGACCAAATTGAATCATACAGAGCTGTCGAATCCTCTATTGCATTTCCTTTCCCACCCTATCTGCCACAACAGCCCCATCTCTGCTCCTGTACACCTTGCTAGGATCATGCTCGTGTGATCCCCAAGGTGTACGTGGTGTGCCCATCGGTGAACTATCTATTGAAGAGAGTGGTGGACGCTCTCTCGATGGTGTGGATGCATCGGTAGAACTGCTACCACAACAACCACTACCTCCAGAATGACGGCGACGTCGTCTCGAGGATGAACCACCCGTCAGTGTAGAGGGCACACAAGTCCTAGGTGTAGGAGGCACACTAAACTGAGGTGTGGGGCCGCTCTGTGTAGGGACCACACTAGTCCTGGGCGTAGAGTCAGTCGTAGTAGGTCTAGAGGTACCTGCACCTGCACCTGCACCCCAAAGGTGTTGTGCCATGGCAATCTGCTCAGGTGTGAACTGAGACAAAAATGAACCCATCTTCTTGGGTGACATGCCGGCCGGAGTGACTGGAAAACTAAAACTAGGAGAGTAGGGATCATCGTCATCGGCCATGGCTAATCATACACAAACAAAACACACAAAATACGTTAGTTTACATAAGAAATGCTTAATCAATACAAACAACAAATCAACGAAACTGCTACACAAATGAAACAAATCAACAAAACTGCTACATAAATGACCAAAATCTAAAGTGTATTGTAGACTAATAAAAAGAGCCATACAAAAGGTTTCCTAGCAAAAGTCATTAGTTAATCTCTCATCCTCTATGAGATCTGATGCACCAAAGATGTCTATCTCAATCTGTACTTCTGCATCTTCATCGTCGAAATCTACTTCTTCGTCGCTCTCCGCATCAGCTTCATTATTTGACACCTCATCTCTAGGTTCAAACAATTTCTCAATGCTGACATCCACCTCAAAATCTAAATCCTCGTAATCTATCTTTCTCAAATGCTCAAAGCGGTAGAAGGCAAGTCGAGGACCACATTTTAAACATGCATGATTGCCCGAGTAACTCAAGCCTAAAACATCACATATTAATATTTAAAAGCGTTGACATAGCCATGAATCACATGCGTGTGAGGGTTTTAAAGGCACTTACCTGAGCACTCATCGAACCCTGGCCAATCGTGCATGGTCCATATGAGAATGCCTTGCACATGTACATTTCATTGTCTGATTGGTTGGGACATATCAACCACATCGATTCCTGTCCACAAGATTTGGAGCTCTTCTATAAGTGGTGCGAGATAGACGTCCATGTTCTTTGGTTTGTACTTTCCGGGGACTGAGGCGTCAGACCAACCATAGACATACTGCAAATTAAGCATTGCCAATGCGGTACAGAGAACTGAGATTTTTGCACCAGTGTAGAGCGGCATGCGTGCAAGACTTTGCATCATCTCGCCCTCCTCATCGTTGCTATCATGCCGTCGATATGAACGGGATGGCTGAGGTTGGTCCACAGTACTGCGTTCAATGTTGTCGCCTTCTATGTTGGAATCCATGTCAAAGAATGCGTCCAACATCTGCTCCATCTCTACTTCTTGAAATGCAGCTTCAGGTATTGGTTGGGAGGACTCAGTCGATGGCTGCTAGTTTGAAAATCGTCTTCTCTGGGATGAAGTTGGAGTAATATCTACTTGCGGACTTTGACCTTCAATCCCTAGACCATGAGATCGATAATGCAGGTCTTGTACTTGCTCTATCAGAAAGAGACCATGATTGCGTATGTGTTGGTCGCATATTTTTTATTTTTGAAAGATCTGATGCTTGCAATGCGCACAAGACACGCCATCCTATTGTCCATACTTTATCTACCAATGATGCAACAAATAATTAAAACACTCTAGTTGTTATAACTACAAGCTTTAACAACCTCACATTCTCTAGCCAGGTCCGATCTCCACACACCTCGGTCTAGAGGTGCACGGAGATTAGGATCACAGGGTAATAATCTCGTCTTTATTGGTCAATGACTATATATTAAAGTTCTTGAAGTCTATGTGCACTTTTGAAGTCCGATTGCATTTTTTCAACTATTTTCTACTAGCTCTAACAACCTCACATTCTCTAGCCAGGCCCGATTCTCGCACACCTCGGTCTAGAGGTGCACGGAGATTAGTACCACAAGGTAATAATCTCGTCTTTATTGGTCAATGACTATATATTAAGGTTCTTTCAGTCTGCGTACACTTTTGAAGTCCGATTGTGTTTTTTCTACTATTAATTTGACGCTTGCTCTAACCTAACCTATAATCTAACCTAACCTATAACATAACCCTAACCTAACTTAATGGAACCTAACTTATAACCTAAACCTAACCTAACCGAAGTCCGTTTGCATTTTTAGAAGTACACGAGTCATCTTCGAAGTTCGATTGCATTTTTTCTACTATTAATTTGACGATAGCTCTAAGCTAACCTATAATCATTATGCCTAACCTATAATCTATACCTAACTTAACTTAATGTATATAACTTAACTTATAACATTTAGCTAATCTATAACTAACCTAACCGAAGTCCGTTTGTGTTTTTAGAAGTACACGAGTCATCCTTAAAGTTCGATTGCGTTTTTACTACTATTAATTTGACGCTAGCTCTAACCTAACCTATAATCATTATGCCTAACCTATAATATAATCTAACCTAATCATTATAATCATTACTATTAATTTGACGCTAGCTCTAACCTAACCTATAATCATTATGCCTAACCTATAATATAATCTAACCTAACGTAAAACCTATACCTAACTTAACTTAATGTAACCTATCTTATAACATCTACCTAACCTATAACCTAACCTAACCGAAGTCTGTTTGCATTTTTAGAAGTACACGACTCACTTCGAAGTCCGATTGCGTTTTTTGAAGTACACGCGTCATATTCAAAGTCCGTTTGTATTTTCTCGACTATTATGCCGTCGATAGCTCTAACTTAACCTAACATATAACCTAAACCTAACATAAAAACAACACAATGGTGAGGCGTTTAGCAAAACGACAAGCCGTAGATCTTGCCCACAATGCATATGTGATGTGGGCAAGCTCTATGGCTTGCCAACTTGGCAAACGGCTCACCATTGTGTTCTTTTTAGAGTTGCGAAGCGATTTTATGGCCTGAAAATTGCTCATAGACATATAGACAACACCATGGCGAGCCGTTGGCAATATGGCAAGCCATAGAGCTTGCCCACAATGCATACGCCTTGTGGGCAAGTTTTATGGCTTGCCGTATTGCCAAACTGATCGCCATTGTGTTGTTTTTAGGGGCACGAGCAAACATATAGACAACACCATGGTGAGCCGTTTGGCAATACGGTAAGCCATAAAGCTTGCCCACAATGCATATGCATTGTAAGCAAGATCTATGGCTTGCCATATTGCCAAATGGCTCGCCATGGTGCTATTTTAGGACTTGAAATCCGCTCGCGGACATATAAACAACACAATGGCTATCCATTGCCAATACGGAAATCCATAGAGCTTGCCCACAATGCATATGTGTTGTGGGTAAGCTTTATGGATTGCCGTATTAACGAACGGAACGCCATTGTGTTGTTTTTAATATGCGCTGTGGGTAAGCTCTATAGCTTGCCATATTGTCGAACGTAGCTTAACCTAACTTAACCTAATGTAGCTTTACCTAACCTAACGTAACATAAACTAACGTACCTTAATCTAACCTAACATATAAGATAACTAACTTAACGTAGATTAACTTAACCTAACGTAGCTTAACTTAATCTAACCTAACGTATAACCTAACATAACAACGTAGCTTAACTTAACATAACCTAACCTAATATAATTTAACTTATAACTTAAACTTAACCTAAAACATAAACCCCATCAACTATATAATTTGAAAAACGACATAATTTAATTAAAAAATTCTTTAAAACAAGATTTTTTATAAACTTAAACAAATTTTTCCCATAATTTAAAATGAAATTTCACATAACAAATCCTAATTTCTTTTAAAGCATTGAAAGTTTAAAGCATTCAAAGTTTAAAGGATGAAATTTTCTTTTTTTAATATACAAAGTAATTTAAAATAAACTTAATATGCATTTAAAGGTTTGAGCACTCATATTAGTCCTATTTGAGCAATGAAAGTTGTCGCCTAAGTCCTAGAAACTACAAAAACGTACACACAAACACAAACACAAACACAAACACAAACACAAAGTTTCCTAAACCCTAAATCTACAAGAAAACATGAAAATAATCTTACCTTAGTGTTATGCGCTAACCCACAAGCAAGATTAGCACCTCCGACGGCGTGTATCGCAGTAGATATGTGAGAGAGGGTGAAGAGGAGAGCTTGAGATGTGGCACAAGAATTAGTAGAAATGCACAGAGAAAGCCCGCGGTTTCGATTTTTGCAGATACCGATGGTACAACTGTCGGTATAGGCGTGCGGAATAGGCAACAGAAGGTGTGTCTGAATGCGTATTCGCGCTGGCGTCGGAAGACCTACCGAAATAGGCGTCGGAATTTTGAAAATGAAAATTAAAAAAAAACCTTGGCTCCCTCCATAAATACACACACATATACTGACGCCCGCCAGTGATGCCGGTAATGTGGCGCCGGAATTCAAGTGACCTCTTGTAGTGGGGGTTTTGTGCCCGATTCAAAAGTATATGGTACGTTGCTACAATGGTTGTCACAAGAGGGCACAATAAGGATGTGGATAAGATCAGCAATGATTTCTTAAATGCTGGATTTTCTCACATTGAGGTGCGCACCACACTTGTAGAGGCTCATTTACCCAATAAAACTTCTAAGCTGCTGCTATCGGTTTTGGCTCAAGGGTCACATGTTGATGAGCAGCTAATGCTTGATGTATTGCAAACTTTGGGGGATTTACCAAAATATCATGAAGCCCAACTGTTTGTTGATTCTTTATCTTGCTTTAGCTCCAAGCTAGGTTCACAAATGCATGAGGTCTTGCTTACAATATTGGTAAAAGTCAGGCAGGTTGATGCAGTTAAAGAGCTTGATACAGCTAGAATCAATGGAAAAGCACTAAGTTTGGATGCATAGAGGACCCTTCTCACCCTATTTCATGATGCAGAGATGCCAAATCAATTATTGCTTGTATCTTATGACATGAAACTTTTTCGTGTTGAAATGGATACATTTGCAAGAAATTTGTCTTAGGTGCATCTGATAAATGGAGTCAGGCCACATGTCACCTAATAAATCAACAAAAGATGCTGACATTCAGTTTCCTTTAGAGGCATACATTTTTGTGATAGGGGAATATGGCAAGCAACGACTTTGGGAAAGGGCAAAAGGTACATTTAAGAGTAGGTAATATTAAGTATGAAAACCAAGGGCCATGAGCCTAATTTCATGATATGGACAACTATAGTTGTTGCAATCAGCTATTGTAAAGAATCTTCTATGACGATTAAGCTCTTAAGTGCATTGGGGGAGGTGGGATTTTATCTTACTTCTAGTTAATGAAGGTAATTTAATATTAGCAAATTTTCATCTTAATTTTCAACACTCTAACTTTTGTGGTAATGCAAGTTACTAACATAGAAAATCAATGGCCTTATTGAGGAATTTGATAAAGATTGCTAGCACTACAGAGTTCTAGAGAAGGTGCAGGATTAGGTATGAAAAATGTTATTTTGGATCTACTATGGGCTTTTCAAATGCATGGTACTGCTGGGAATCTTTTCATAGTTGCAATCAAGAGAAACATCTACTCATCAAGTTTGGCAAGGTAACTTTCTTGTACGCAACAAATTTTTATTTAGTTGCAATCTTGCTTATCTCCATGATAAGTAGTATGATCAAGCAATCTCCATTCTCATTTTACGTATTGTTGTTGTCACCTATAGGAGCCCCATGATCATCTCTAAGCGGCACTCAATGTCGTCACTTGTATCAAGTGTAGGCTAGAAATATGTGAGCACCATTGTTCATGATTTTGGAAACATGCAACAGTATTGCTACAACAACAAGCTATAGCATTTTACACAAACCTTAGAAGGTGAAGATGATTCCCATGAAGCATGAATGGCCTTTTTTGATGGTCACTCTTGCAACATACTTTAAGAGTTTATAGTTGCCATTTCGATGTTCCCTACCATGATCAGCTTTGACAGGTCGTGCCAAGGTGCGTGCATGCTTGAAGTGTTGCAAGGAGCTAGCTTATATGGAAGCCGCTTGAGTCCATATAAAATAGTAGGGTATAGAAGGCAATGACAGTCCCAATAGGCAGGAACTGCACCTTTGAAGGCCGACCAACGGGAAGCGGGAACAACTACACTAGAAGTAAGCAGTAACTACCTGCGGTAATTACTGCCAGTGTAGCCTATTCCCGCTTCCCACTGGTTGGCCTTCTAAGGGACAGTTCCCATTGTTGGGACTCTCCTCGCTTTCTACATAGGGATTCCCGCCTCCGTGCTTGGGATGCTTGCCATCTTGTCCACTCCCTGCTCCGTTGCACTTGCCTCTAGTTGTCACATGGTCATCCTGCCACCACTAGCTAGGTCAAAGCTTCTCCTCTTTGTCTTATGGAGAAAATATGCCCTCTTAATTTGTTCGCAAAACAAAAATCCCAACTTGAAATGTAGCACAACAAGGATGAAGAGAGTGAAGAAGATGCGACTCTGGGAGGAAGGACAAGGAGGTGGATAGATTCAGAAGGTTTCATAATTATCCGCCAACACTCGCTCTCGAACGTAGTGGTAATGGACCTCTATGTGTTTGGTCCTGGCATGGAACACTGGGTTCCTAGCCAACTGCATGCTGCTGAGGTTGTCACAATGGATGAAAATCTGCTGGTCCACCTGCACTCCCAAGTCCTCAAGTAATGTGCGTAGCCAAGCTACCTCGCACGCCGCAACTGCTGCACCTCTGTACTCGGCCTCTGTGCTTGATAAAGCAACCGTAGGCTGCTTTTTGCTGCTCCAAGTAATAGCAGCACTCCCAAAAGAGAACATGAAGCCACTCGTAGATCTCCTATCAACAATGCTACCTGCCCAATCTGCATCTGTATACCCATACAATGCTCATGGTGCATCTGCTGCATAGAACAATGCGTAGTCAAGAGTACCTTGCACATACCTAAGTGTGCGTCGTACTCCATCCAAATGTGGCTTCCTCGGAAGCTGCATGAACTGACTCTCCAAGCCTACTGTGTAGCTCAAGTCTGGCCTCGTGATAGTCAAGTAGATTAGACTACCCACAATCTTCATGTACATGTTGACATCCTCAACAACATCACCCTTCTCTGCACTCAGCTTTGCATTCACATCCAAGGGAATAGAAATTGGCTTACAATCAGCCATACCATACTTTGACAGCATGTCCAAAGCATACTGTCTTTGTGATAGCCATACACCCTCTGGAGTCGTGATCACCTCAATGCCAAAAATTTGAAAAATCATTGGAGAAGTACTCTCCCCCTCCATCTGACCTCAATGTCTTGATTTGCATATCTGTCTCCTTCTCAATCATGACTTTGAAGTCTTGAAAGTGACCAAACACTTCACTTTTGTTATGCATGAAGTAGACCCATACTTTCCTTGTATGGTCATCAATGAAAGAGACATAATACTTGCAACCATGTATACTTGCAGTATCGGTTGGACCCCAAACATCTGTGTGCACCACCTCAAGTGGATTTTTACATACATTGCGCTCATGTGGAAATGAGCCCTTTGACTGTTTTCCAAACTGGCATACTGCACACACTTTATGCATACCATCCACCTTGAATTTGGGCAAACCTTTTACAATCTGTTTTGATTGCATGCTGCGCAATCTCTGCTCATTGACATGGCCAATGCGTTTGTGCCAAATGTCAACATAAGCCACAACACCTGTGCCCTGTGCAAATAATGCAGCTTTTACCTCAGGCATGTCTACATTCAGTGTAAACATTCTGTCCAAACGTTTGCCCTCTGTGATCAGCTTACAGCCATTCTGGAAATAATCTACATAACAGCCATTTGGATTGAAGCGAACCTGCAAACCCTGCTCAACCATTTGTCCAACAGAAACAAGATTCTTTGTAATGTTTGGGACATGAAGTACATCTGCTAAGTACTTTGATTTCCCACTCTTTGTATTTAGAGGTATGTCCCTTACATGAGCAATGGGGTGAGCTGTGTCATCTCCTGTCTGCACATAGCCTGACACATCTGGTTTACGCATATCTCTAAACCACTCTCCACGAGATGTCATGTGATTAGAGGCACCTGAATCCACATACCAAACATCATCTTGGGTGGAATTATCTGCAGTCATTGTATTCATTACATGCTGCATAACAAACATGCGCTCATTTTTGCTGTCATCTGCACCTCTGCTAGTAGATGCATAGTTGCCATGTTCTCTCTTTCCACTTGCTTTTCCCTTTGGACAGTCACGTGACATGTGACCTCTTTCACCACAAGTCCAACATTCTCTGCTATCTGGAGTATGTTGCTGCCTGCTTGATCCTGCACCACGACCTCTTTGACTCCCCCTGCTTTGAGACTGGTTTCCCCTGCCATCTGTATTGTTTTGATTTGATTGACCTTCCAGAAATTGGCCCCTGCAACCCCTTGGGCCTCGACCACGACCTCTACCTCTACCTCTGTTGGAGTTAGAATAGAAGGCCTATTCAGAATTATTTCTGCCATGAGAAGAAGATGTGTCAAGGTTCTTCTCCTCAAGAATAAGCATAGAAATCAAATCTTGGAACACGGGGATGTCGTCTCTTGTATTCATGGAAGACCTAAAATGTACATACTCATCTCCTAGACCATCCAAGCATGCACGGACAATGTCATCGTCTTCCACTGAGACTTTAATAGATCCAAGAGCCTCAATGATACTCTTGATCTTCAAGGCATAATCATTGATTGAGAGGTTGTTCCTCTTAACCTGATTTAGCTCCGACTTTAGTTGAAGCTTCCTGGCCTTGGTGTTCACCTCGAACACTTTGCCTAAGTTTCTCCATGCAATGGCGGGGGTTTCAGCATCCTGTAGATAGCCCATCATGCCATCTGTGATGCTCATAGAAAGCCAATACATCACTTTGCTCTAGCCTTGTTGCCAGTCCCTCAAAGCTTTCCTTTGTTTTGCTGTAGCATTTGCCTAAGGAATCTCTGGTTCCTTTTCATTGTCTCCTTCTACATAGTCCCAATAACCTTTTCCTTTTAGGAAATTTGTTATTCTGAACTTCCATGCAGGGTAGTTATTTTTCTCAAGCTTCTCAGTAACAATCTGACTGAAACCGTCAGACATCTTGAAGCACTAAGACAAAATAGCTGCAATCTGCAAAAACCTGCAAATCTGCTGAACCTGCTATCGTGGTACCTGTAACGCTTTCTACACTCAACGAGTGTCCACAATCAAGTGTACATACAACCACTGTACTTGTACAGTAAATCTCTATATACTGCACTTTGGAGACCTATTCAGAAACTTGTGCGAAAAACCCCTAAAATCAGAAACTTGTGCATCTGGTCGTGCATTGCGAACGAAGGGATTGTGATGCTCTTGCTCTCTTAGCCTCTCTTGCCTACACCAGGCTCTGATACCATGTAAAGAATGAGGATGCAAGAGAGCTACACAAGACAAGCACAAAGCACACAGAGATGGAAAGCTTCTTCTTCTTCTTCACAGAAAAGAGAGTACAAAATAGCTAAGTGCTAAAGCTGAAAAGTAGCACATATGTACATGCGGTCACTAAGTGTGAACTAGCTAGAAGCGTACTAGGCTGGCACTATATGTGTAGTCCAGCTGTAGAATCACTGGCAGAGATCCTCCGTGTCGGTCACCTAACGCGCCAGTGAGTAAATGCCGTAAGCGGCCAAGACCCGTAGTGGATGCCAGCTCAAGGTGTAGAGCTCGACATCTCAACACGGTTCCCACCTCAAGCACAACCCTAGCTTGCTTAAGTTTGGGTCGAGTTCCCACCTCAAGCACAACCCTAGCTTGCTTAAGTTTAGGTCGGGTTCCCACCTCAAGATCAAACCTAGCTTGCTTAAGGTCAAAGGACTTTTAACACTAACTATTGGAGGTCTTTAATGAAGCTAACCCTAAGGTCTTTTACGCTTCATTAGTTAACCTTGCTCTTTGACAAACCATCTCTCATTTGGGCCCCTTTACAATTGGCCCTGTGTTGAAATAGATCCATAAGCACATGTCTATATTCTAACCCTTGTTTTTGTTTATTATCCCATAATAAATGATCCGTTTAATACGAGAAATTCATTTGGGTTGGTTAGATATTAGATATTTAATGACATTACATCTCTCTTGAAATCATAGTCATCCTCGACTATGAGGTAAAAGAGATAAAGTCATAGTCATTAGTCAATTTGTCTTAGCGGGTAGAGGATTCCTTTTTACACTACGACATCATTCCAAGATGGATGACTAATCCATTTGGTGCTTAGGAGACATAGTTGCCGCAAGCATGTCTGCTCTTTAGTGTTAAGTATGGAGCCTGATTTACCCTTGTAATTTTCTATGGTAAAAGCGCACATTGGTAAGGCCCCCATTATGAGGAGAAGCCATCGTGCGTGAAGGAAAATCACTCGCCGGAAACCAAAATTTTCACAGCTAAAAATCAGGAGCAACTTTAGGGGCCTCGGGGACGGAAGCCCCCGAGACTTTTTTTTCCCTCGCCGGAATATTCCTTTTCGCCAGAATATTATGGTCGGACGGCGGCCGAAAAGTGGTCAGAAAACAACCGGTCGATTGGCCGATGGCCGGTGGTGGCTGGTGGCCGAATTGAATGGCCGGTGGCCGAATTCAAAGCGGACTTGTTTTCTCAAGGGCGGCCACACATGGGCAGATTGGAGGGTCCGATTTGGACTTATCTACACAAGGGCGGCTACACATGGCTGTCTCTCATAAAAGAGGGCAGCCCTTTTGGCCTATAAAAGGAGGCCATTTCTACACACATTTCATAGTGTGAAGTTGTTGTAACAAGGTGAGTGTGAGATGGTGAGAGTGAAGCAAGGCGGGAGCTCCATTAAGGGTATAATCCCTTTGTAAATTACTTCTTGTTTTGAAGTACTAAAGCCATTGAGTGGCTGCTTTCCCGTGGACGTAGCCCACATTGGGTGAACCATGTATATCATGTGTACTCTCTCTCTCTCTCTCTCTCTCTCTCTCTACTCTATAATCTTGTGTATGTAAATCTGTCTCTCTCCATTAAGTAATCTACTCAATTATCTATTTAGCTACGTCTTATTTCCTAACAACTGGTATCAGAGCAAGGTTTGCTCGTAGCTAAATTATCTCAAGGAAAGGATTCCTTGAATTGAGTGGGAGTTATGGCGGAGGAAGGGAAGCTCAAGATTGAGAAGTTCAACGGCAAAAACTACCAACATTGGAAGATGCAGATTGAAGACTATCTCTACCAGAAGGACCTCTATTTGCCACTAGGCGGTCTTGCAAAGAAGCCCGCAACGATGGCAGATGAAGCATGGATTGTCCTTGATCGAAAGGCACTGGAAACAATCCGGTTAAGCTTGGCGTCAACGGTGGCCTTCAATGTTTTGGAGATGAAGACCACGGAGGACTTGATGAAGTCACTTGATGACTTCTATGAGAAACCATCGGCATCCAATAAGGTATTTCTTATGAAGCGTTTGTTCAATCTAAAGATGGCAGACAACGGTTTAGTTGCAGAACACCTAAATGACTTTAACACAAACGTAAGTCAGCTTCGATCTGTGAAAATCAATTTCAATGACGAAGTGCGAGCTCTCCTTATACTATCATCTCTACCGGATAGTTGGGACAGCCTTGTGATGGCTGTAAGTAATTCTATCTCTGGTACAAATACTCTTAAGTTTGATGATGTTGTGGGTGTTCTCCTAAGCGAGGAAATACGAAGGAGAAGCACATGAGAATCATCAAGTGCTGCATTGTCAGTGGAAACAAGAGGAAGGCCTAAGAAGAGGTTCAAAAGCCAAAAGGGTCGTGATTGCTCAAGACGGAGCAAGTCACGCACAAAGTCAGTTCTTGAATGTTGGAAATGCGGCAAGGGCCACGTCAAGAAGGATTGCTGGTCCAAGAAGAAGAAGGAGACTGATTCTCAAGACAACAAGCCAACATCGGAGGCCAATGTGGCAGGTAAAGTAGAGCAAGATGCTCTAATTCTCTCATTATACAATGTGTCTAATTCCTGGATAGTAGATTCTAGGCTTCATTCCATGCGACACCACACAAGCAACATTTCCAAGACTACACCAAAGGTAATTTTGGGTATGTATACTTGGGAGATGATGAAGCTTGTGAGATTGTCGGCAAAGGTACAGTTTCTGTCAAAACTGCTAACGGAAATGAATGGAAGCTTAAAGATGTTAGGCATGTTCCTTCTCTTCGCAAAAATTTGATCTCTACAGGACAATTGGATGATGAAAGTCAAAACATTGCATTCGGAAACAAACGGTGGAAGATCTCAAAGGGATCTTTGGTGGTTGCCAAGGGAGAAAAGGTCGGTACACTTTATTTATGTACTATTAGCACGCAA
This sequence comes from Adiantum capillus-veneris, assembly GCF_014529385.1. Lineage (NCBI taxonomy): Eukaryota > Viridiplantae > Streptophyta > Polypodiopsida > Polypodiales > Pteridaceae > Adiantum > Adiantum capillus-veneris. Next base: position 50,211,634 of record NC_140960.1, read on the forward strand.
CCTTCACCTTGTGTAACAACTACAGAAGTTGACAGTGCGGTGTGGAACTACCGACTTGGGCATATGAGTGCCAAAGGAATGCAAATCCTTCAAACAAAGAAGCTTCTACCAGGTTTGAAAGAAGTGGACTTAGAGTTCTGTGAAGATTGTGTTTATGGTAAACAAAAGAGGGTAAAATTTCAAAAATCAAAAAATGAAAGAAAAAATAAAAAACTTGAGTTGGTTCATTCTGATGTTTGGGGTCCTGCAAGTACACCATCACTTGGTGGCTCATTGTACTATGTAACATTCATAGACGATGCGACTAGAAAAACATGGGTTTATGTCATGAAGAATAAATCCGATGTATTTTCCATATTTCAAAGGGGGCAAGCCTTTGTGGAGAATGAAACAGGTACCAAGGTCAAATGCCTCAGATCCCACAATGGAGGCGAATATTGCAGCCAAGCTTTTGAAAGCTTTTGTGCTAGCAATGGCATTCGGAGGCAAAGGACAACCCCAAGGACACCTCAACAAAATGGGATTTCGGAAAGGATGAACAGGACAATCATGGAGTGAGCACGAAGCATGCGGCTACATGCAGGACTACCACTTGAGCTTTGGGTGGAAGCTGTAAGTACGTCTGTGTACTTAATCAATCGGTCACCCTCAACGGCATTGGATGGGGGAGTTCCAGAAGAGGCATGGACAGGTAAACCAGTGAATTATGCATTTCTCAAAGTGTTTGGGTGTGAGGCTTTCATGCACATAGATAGAAGCCTAAGATCAAAGCTAGATGCAAAGTCCAAAAAGTGTTTCTTCATTGGCTATGGAGAAGGTGACTTTGGGTATCGCCTATGGAATCCTGAAGATGGTAAAATCTTAAGGAGTAGGGATGTAATTTTCAACAAACAAAATATGTACAAAGATTACTTGGAAAGAAAACAAACAAAAGAAACATGTGATGAGTACATGGAGCTTGAGGAGGGTGAAGACTCAAGGATTGCAAACGGTGACAATGTGCAACAACGTCAACCAAATGATGATCCTCAACCTATTCCCCGAAGATCTACAAGAGCAAGTAGACCTCCAGAAAGGTTTGTTACTTCCTTCAACCATCTCTTGATCTCAGATTCTGGAGAGCCAGAATCATACGAAGAAGCTATGCAACATGAATCCAAAGAAGAATGGACGAAGAGCATGCAAGTGGAGATGGACTCACTACATCGCAACCAAACATGGGAGTTGGTTGAGTTGCCTAAAGGTAAGCGGGCACTTCAAAACAAATGGGTGTACAAGCTGAAGGAAGAAGAAGGTGGGAAGAAAAGGTATAAGTCTAGGCTTGTGGTAAAAGGGTTTTCTCAAAAGAAAGGTATTGACTTCAATGAAATATTTTCTCCTGTTGTAAAAATGAACTCAATTAGGCTTGTCTTAAGCCTTGTGGCTGCTCATGATCTAAATCTCGAGCAAATGGATGTAAATACGGCATTCCCTCACGGTGACTTAGAGGAGGGAATCTGCATGCTTCAACCAAAGGGGTATGAAGTAAAAGGTAAGGAGAAAATGGTTTGCAGATTAAAGAAGAGCTTGTATGGTTTAAAGCAAGCATCAAGACAATGGTACTTGAAGTTTGATCGATGGATGTTGGATCATGGATTCACAAGAAGCAACTCGGATCACTGTGTCTACACGAAGAATTTGGGAGATGGGAAGTTCATCATCCTAATGTTGTATGTTGATGACATGTTGATTGCAAGTGCTAACATGCAGGACATAAAAGACCTAAAAGAGGAGCTGTCTAAATCTTTTTCAATAAAAGATTTAGGTGCTGCAAAGAGGATACTTGGTATGAAAATATCAAGGGACAGGACGAAGAAGACAATAAAGCTATCTCAAGAAGATTACATCAAGAAGGTACTAGAAAGGTTTGCAATGCAAAATTCAAAACCAATTTCTACACCTTTGGCTGGTCATTTTAAACTAACGAAGGATATGTGTCCAAAGACACAAGAGGAGATAGCCTATATGTCTAAAGTTCCATATGCTGCAGCGGTAGGTTCTCTAATGTATGCTATGGTCTGGACAAGGCCAGACATTGCACATGCAGTGGGAGTTGTGAGTAGGTTCATGGACAACCCAGGTAAAGAGCATTGGCAAGCTGTGAAGTGGATACTTAGGTATCTAAAAGGGACAACAACAAATGCTTTGTATTTTGGAGGAACTGATATTTTTCTAGAAGGTTATGCTGATGCAGATATGGCAGGTGACAAAGATACTCGAAGGAGCACTACTGGCTATGTGTTCACGGTTGGAGGCATAGCAATAAGCTGGGCTTCAAAGCTGCAGAAAGTGGTTTCACTTTCTACCACGAAAGCAGAGTATGTAGCAATGACGGAGGCAAGCAAATAAATTATGTGGCTTCACAGATTCTTAGAAGAGCTTGGATTCAAACAAGACAATTGTGTCTTGTACAATGATAGCCAAAGCGCTATCCGTCTTGCGAAGAACTCAGCCTTTCATTCAAGGAAAAAGCACATTGAGGTGAGATATCACTTCATACGCACCCTTTTGGAAGAGGGACAGCTAAAGCTAGGAAAGGTGCATACAAGTGAAAATCCTGCAGACATGTTTACAAAGGTGGTCAACAAGGAGAATTTGAGCTTTTGCTCATCTTCAATCGGCATTCAAGGATAAGAAGCGAGGATGGAAAGCAGTTACAGGTTTGGTTTGGAGATCAGTCTCCAAGTGGGAGATTGTTAAGTATGGAGCCTGATTTACCCTTGTAATTTTCTATGGTAAAAGTGCACATTTGTAAGGCCCCCAAGACTTTTTTCCCCTCGCCGGAATATTCCTTTTTGCCGGAATATTATGGCCGGACGGCGGCCGGAAAGTGGTCGGAAAACAACCTATCGGTTGGCCGATGGCTGGTAGTCAATGGAAGGTGGCCGGTGGTCGAAAGTCAATGGCCGGTGGCCAGTGGCCGAATTGAATGGCCGGTGGCCAAATTCAAAAGCGGACTTGTCTTCTCAAGGGCGGCCACACATGGGCGGATTGGAGGGTCCGATTTGGACTTATCTACACAAGGGCGGCTACACATGGCTGCCTCTCATGAGAGAGGGTAGCCCTTTTGGCCTATAAAAGGAGGCCATTTCTACACACATTTCATAGTGTGAAGTTGTTGCAACAAGGTGAGTGTGAGGTGGTGAGAGTGAAGCAAGGCGGGAGCTCCATTAAGGGTATAATCCCTTTGTAAACTACTTCTTGTTTTGAAGTACTAAAGCCATTGAGTGGCTGCTTTCCCGTATACGTAGCCCACATTGGGTGAACCACGTATATCGTGTGTACTCTCTCTCTCTCTCTCTCTCTCTCTCTCTCTCTCTCTCTCTCTCTCTCTCTCTCTCTCTCTCTATAATCTCGTGTATGTAAATCTGTCTCTTTCCATTAAGTAATCTACTCAATTATCTATTTAGCTACGTCTTATTTCCTAACATTTAGTCCATTTCATCCTCCCAAGTAGAGTGACAAATTCTCCATGGTGTTTGAGAGACGTCGTCATCCCAGACATGATTTTAAGCATGCATACTTCTTAAATTTGTGCACAATAAAAAGAGAACTAGTCTTATAAGACAAAAACATTTTTCATTTAAAATGCATTTTCATATGCTTACTCTAGTGCAGCATTGTAAGCATTCGCAAGGTTCATATTATCCTTAAGCTAGGTTCCTTGCATCCATTTAGCATCTTAAAAAGGATAAGCTTTTAACTTAAGAAGATATCGTCAGATAATCTTACCATTTCTTAATACCTTGTCTTCATGTCATAGGATGGACTTAGGTTGAAGTACTTCTTCTTGATCTTCGATTTTTGGAGGGTCTACAACTATTGCTTCTTTTGATGGCGCTCCTTTGTAAGGTTTATGTAGGTTCTCATGGAAAACATTGTGCATGAGCCAATGGTTGGGAAACATCAATTGATAAGCCATCTCATTGACTGGCTTAAGAATTTTAAGGACCATAGTATCTTTTTGCTAGTTTAGCATCATACTCTTGGTGGTCCGTAGTACTCTTGCCCGTAGTATGCCTCACATGAGCCTTGAGAAACTTTAGCAAGACCCAATCATTTTCCTTAAAGGCTAAGACTCTTCTGTGCTTATTAGCAACAACCCTTTTTGCCTTTCCTGTGAGATGGATATAGCCCCTTTAATCTTTGGAAAAAGTTTCTTGTAGGTCTCAGCTATATTCATCAGCAGCAAAGATCTTCCCATGTACTTTAAGTAGTAAGGGACTTTTGTATCTTCTTCTTTAACCTCAAAAGGTACTTTCCCCATAGAAGTATGTACAATATCATTGTACACATACTCTATAAGAGGTAGGTACTTATATCATTGAGAACATTGATCTACTTCCATGACATAGGCTTTTAGTTTATCAAGATTTGTTAGATTAGTTATTTTGCTTTGGTCATCCGTTTGTGGATGATAGGCCGAAAGAGAAATTTAATCTACTCCCTAGATTCTCAAAGAGACTCTTCTAGAACTTACTAGTCATTCTAGGATCTTTGTCCAACACTATGGATGTTGGAAATCCATGATGCTTGAAAATTTGAGATTTGAAGAGGGTTGCCATTTGATGTGCTTTAATAGTCTTTTTGACAAGCATAGAGTGTATTCTCTTGTTAAGCCTGTCTAATAAAACAATCCAAGTTGCTTCCCTCGATCAATTTTCAACTTTTGGTATACCACGCATTTTGAAACATACTCTTGTGTGTTTACTTTTCATGGTAGACCAACAAAAATACTACTCCTCAAAGAGTAGACTATGGAATCCTTCTTTGCCCCGCATAAGGAGAAGTATGGGATTCATACATGACTTTCGTATTGTATGGGTGATTAACACATAGCCTATTGCCGTTTGGAAGATAACAATCCTTCAAGCTGAATGGTTCTTGTTTCTTCCCTATTGCAAAGGCTATAATTACATACTTAAAGTCTTGGTCAGTAGCATACTCATCTATCATAAAAGATAGATCATTGTGAGTTGCTATAGACACCACATTTACCCTTGGTCATTGTGAAAGTGCATCGACCACTTGATTGTGCTTGCCAACAATGTGAGCGATATGAAATTTAAATTGCAAAAGAAAATTTTCCCACCTCATTTGTTTGTCGAAGAGCTTGGTTTGCATCATGAAGTTCTTGAGGCTTTGTGATCCATTCGTAGGATGAATGGAGTCCCCAATAGACAGTATTTCCACGTGTTTAGGGCATATAGAATAGCTAGTAGCTCTTTTTTTGTATTTTCCCAATACTCACTTATCGAAGTTGAGACTTTGACTCTCATATGCTATGGCATGCCCTTCTTGAAGCGAAATAGCTCCAAGGCAATTACCACAAGCATTACATTGGACCTCAAATTGCTTTGAGAGATCTAACAGTCTGATCACACATTGAGAGATAAGATTCTCCTTAAGCTTCTTCAAAGGCTTGCTGCACTTTTGCAATCCATGAATACTTAATGTTCTTTTTTGTTAAGTCATGTAATGGGCACACGTACCTACAAAGCTTCATACCACTTGTAGATTCCTTGGATTAGGCCATCTTTTTATTACCTCTAACTTTGTTGCATCCATATGGGTGCCATCTTTAGAGATAATGTGACCTAAGTATTGACTCTCTTGTAGAAAAAAAATCAATTTTCTTTCGATTAATGAAAAGCTTATTCTCTCTCACAACTTGAAATGTTACCTGGAGGTGTCGCTTGTAATCTTCAAGAGAATTTGGATGGCCTCAAGATTTTTGTCCATCATGAGTTTGAATGCGTCTAGAGCATTTGTCAGGCCAAAACTTGTAAATTATCAAATAGATTTTCTACCCGTGGCATAGGAAATCTATTTCTGATAGTGATCTTATTTAAATCTCTATAGTCGACACACATGTAATATGTGTCGTCTTTCTTTTGCACTAAAAGCAATGGTAAACAAAATGGAGAGGAGCTAGACCTCACAATTCCCCTTTTTTTTTTACAAATTCATGCACTTGCCTCCTGATCTCCTTTTGTTGAGCTTGTGAAACTCGATAAGGAGGCTTGTTAGGCAGTGAGCTCTTGATAGGAGCTCAATTGCATGGTCATCTTCCCTCATTTTAGAGATAGCTCACTAGGGATGTCATCAATGAAAACATATTGGAATCCATTTAGAAAATTAGACAACTCTAATTCCTCTTGATTCCCTTTATTGCAGGGATATGGTGTTCCCCAACTCATTAGCATCTATGTACATGCTCTTTTCCCTGTAGGTGAAGTAGATTCTCCTTTCAAGGAACTTCATGTTGGAATCCAAGCGGTTAAACCATGGTGCCACAACAATAACATTCTCATGTTTGAGAGGGAAGATGAAGAAATCCTTTTTGTCCACATAGCTTTGGACATGAAGCCTTAAATTTCCAATTAAGGAAGTAACTGAGACATCTTATCTCTTGATCTAGCTCCATTGGCTTTCAATGTATCTCCCATCTCGTGGGCTTGTATGCCTAGCTTAGTGGTCAACTCTGTGGATATGAAGTTGTGAGTTGAACCAGGGTCATACAAAATAAAGGAATCATACTCTTGCATCTTTCCCCAAGCATAGGAAAGGAGAAATCCTTCGCAATGAGCATCCTCTTTGTTTGGATCTTCAAACATAGAGGCTCTAGGAGTCTCATTGCGGGCGATTCTCTTGGGGTACAAATGATAACCATGGCCTTCCTCCCCACACTTTAAACATTTGTGGTCCTTATGAAAAGATTCTAGCTCTTTAGGAGAGAGTTTATATTTACCTTTGTAAACTCCCTTCTCCTTTGGACCGATTGTTTTTGTTGTTTTTGGAATGGCCTTGGGAAGAATTTTGGGTATTGGATTTCCCCTTGGCATCACTTTTTCTTTATTTTCCATGGGTTTGAAATTCCATCTAGACCCTTGTTGGAAATTGATGCACGAAGCAAACATGGTGTGGTGGATTACCTTGGTGATAGAACCAAGCCGTTGGGAGTTGACATGCTTGGCCATCTCTTTGGGTAATCCCGCACAGAATTTTTTCTTTTGCATGACAAAGTCTATCTTTTGAAGGATAGTAGTCTTGAGATGTAAATCCCAAAACTTGTCCACATATTTGTGGATAGATTCATGAGAGAGAATCTTTAAACTTCACCATTTGGTAAGCACTTTGTCCTTTGCATCACTTGCAAGGAATTGCTTCATGATGGAAACTCGTAGAGTTTTCCATGTCTTTGGGTCTTTGCCGTTGCCACAAAGGCTAGCCCACCATTGATGAGCCGATTTTTGGAAGTGCATAGCTACATGGTGTAGCTTGGAGGACTCCGTGAAGCCCTCATCTCCAAAGGCTGCACCAAATTGTTGGTTGAAGGCCAATACTTTGTCGGTAGCACCAAAGGTGCCATCATAGGTGAGAAAAGAGACACTCTTTCCTCCCTCTTTGAACTTCTTTAACTTTTGTGACCTTCGCCATGCAGGGTAAGATTTGTGATGTCCTCCCCTCTTATATTCTCTAGGAGAATAGCCATAGCTTTCATTGGTAGAGGAGAAAGGTGAAGAAGAAGGAGAAGAGGGTGACCTCTTTCTTGCCCTTTTCTTCTTCCTTTGTTTCCTCTCTTCCCTTTTGGAGTTACGAGGAGAAGGACTATGAGTTAACCGTTTTCTCTTGGGAGGAGTTGGCGATCGTCTAGACCGCCATCTTCATGGAGCCACATCTTTTGAGGAACCTAGGGAATCATTACTTTCTCGTTCTTTGGATACCTCCTCTTGTATGGGAGAGAGCCTTCTTTTGGGGGTCTCACCAAGAGGCCTCCTAAGCTCTCTCTCCTCTTTGCGACGAAAGGAAATCCCATAAGCACGAAGTTGTTGAGTAATTTCGGCTTGCAAAGAGGGGTTGCCCATAGCTTGTTGCAACCTAGTAACAAGATAATTAGCAAACATGGGGGCATCATCATTAGCACCTTCATGTGCAAAATCAAAGTTATCAATGTTCATTCTACTCTCTTGGTTATTGTCAGTCATGTTAATTGAACTTATGTGTTTAATTAGTATATGCTTTGGAAATTCAAAACCTTAGTTGCTACTCCTCTTAGCCTTTGAAAAAATACACTTAAGTATCTACACCCACGGCTCAAATTGGTTAATTATAGAGAGTAGTGGAGTGAGTCTAACATAGCGAAGTTGCCAAGGGATAGCTCCTTTCGGACTTTTATGGCTCAATAATGGTAAAGCCGTAGGCAAGTCTAAAAAGACTCCATTATTAAGGCCAAAGATCCCGAGGTGTGCACCATATCCCACATAGTGGGCTCAACAAAACCGATAATAGATCCCAGACCCACTTACCCTAATATAATTAACAAAAACAACCATTAATAGGCTACTTAAAGACCACGCTTCTCAAGCAAGAAAAGAGAAACCAAATGCTCTGATACCAATGTAATGGAAATGGCCTATAAACTTTGAGAGTAGCGGAATTATGAAATTAGATAAAGCACTTTTGAGAGATTACTTTGTGAGCATAGCGGGTAAACTTAATTGATGGTAGCAACATAAACATGGTACTTAGTTAACTTGGCATGAACAATACTTTTTCAAGAGAGAGTGTTTAGAGAACATGACAATAGTTGAGGATCGGATTCATATGGAGCTGGTCCCCCCTCCAATAGGCATTTGTATTATAGTTTCTCCCATCAAGAGAGACTTGGTACAATACAATCTTTGTGTTCCTTGTGACCTATATGATGCAATGAAGATGGAAAGCTTCATGAATCACAAGCATAACATAAACTTGTAGAAATCATTAACTATCCCAAGCCTCAGTCCCAAGGCCTCAAACACCTTCAAAGGTGGAGAGAGCTAGCGGGGAATGAGGATAGGGAAGAGGAAGAAGAAACATTCCATATAGAAAGAAAAGGTTCCTCACTTATCATTACTCTTCTTGCTAGCATACATAATAGCATATTAATGAAGATGGAGAAGATGACAAGCTTAAGCATTGAAGCATGACTCTTGGTTGGATTTGCATTCCATACCCAAGAGTGTTGGTGTAGGCTTTTCCATTCTCACAAGCTTGGAGAAGGAGGTGGTGTTCCTCAACTTTCACCAAGTGAGAATGGCCTTGCAAATGAATATGTGTGTGGAGTATATCCCCCTAGCACCCCCCCTTCCTTGCTTTGGGTGAAATTTCTACATGATGCAAGCTCATTGGACCCCTCTCCCCTTAGCCAATCACATGCAGCATGCAGTCAAGCACATGGGTAGTCTTTTGATAAGTGTCCTCCTTACCCCTTAGAGAGAGAGAGAGCTTGAAATTATCTAGATATTTGTTATATGGAAGCAAAAGCTCATTGGACCCCTCTTTAGCCCAACCAATAGCATTCAAGCACACCATGTGGTTAAGCTTAGTGAGAGTCTGACATGTGTCCCATGTGCTCTTTTAGAATTCCCCTAACTTTGATATTTTTATGCATAGGAAGTTTCTCAAGCAACTTCCTCATTAAGTGTGTAGGTTATCTTTTTGACTCAAGCATCTTGCCCCCCATGCATAGGAAGCTTATCAAGCAACTTCCTCATCAAATGTGACAAGTACCTCAAGTACCTTAGTCATCAAGCATGACAAGCACCTTAGATGGAGTTCCCACCTCAAGCATAGCCCTAGCGTGTTTAAGTTTAGGTCGGGTTCCCACCTCAAGCACAGTCCTAGCTTGCTTAAGTTTAGGTCCGGTTCCCACCTCAAGCACAACCCTAGTTTGCTTAAGGTTCCCACCTCAAGCACAGCCCTAGCTTGCTTAAGTTTATGTCGGGTTCCCACCTCAAGCTCAGCCCTAGCTTGCTTAAGGTCAAAGGACTTTTAACACTAACCATTAGAGGTCTTTAATGAAGCTAACCCTAAGGTCTTTTAAGCTTCATTAGTTAGCCTTGCTCTTTGAAAAATCCATATGTTGAAATGGCCCTGTGTTGAGATAGATACAAGGTCATTTGCCATGTTCCCGTTTATTATCCCATATTAAATGATCAATTTAATATGAGAAAATCATTGGGATTGGTTAGATATTAGATATTTAATGACATCTCTCAAGATGGTATCCGTATGGATCCATCAAAGTTGGAGGTAATAAAAGCATGGCCTAATCCAAGGAATGTACATGAGCTAGGAAGCTTTATTGGTATGTGTGCATACTATAGATGCTTCATAGCAAAATTGTCTAAAATAGTAGAACCATTACATGACTTAACAAACAAAAACGTTAACATTAGGTGAAATTTGGACTCACAAAGGGGACGTTTAAGGAGTTTGACTTTACCTCTCTCTACCAAAATGGGTGCATGGATAAACTTTTGCAAACAAACTCCAAAGTTGGCGGAGGTTTGACAGTTAGAATGTCCTCTTCAAGCTCTATCTACTAATATATAGCACGCCATGAGATTCCTCATATTTTAGAAGATTCTTTTTTTTATTCACCTATGATGTGACAACTCTGTTGGAAAAAGAATCTTCTAAAATATGAGGAATCTCATGGTGTGCTATATATTAGTAGATAGAGCATGAAGAGGAAATCCTAACTATCAAACCTCCACCAACTTTGGAGTTTGTTTGTAAAAATTTATCCATACACCCGTTTTGGTAGAGAGAGGTAAAGTCAAACTCCTTAAAGGGCCCCTTTGTGAGTCCAAATTTCACCTAATGGTATTCATGGATGGCTAAGGAGCAAAGTTCTTTTGACAAGCTCAAAGAGAAGCTTACCTCCCAAACAGTCCTTATGCTTCCGGATCTCTCAAAGCCATTTGAGGTCCAATGTGATGCTTGTGGTGATTGCCTTGGAGCATTCGTGCTTCAAGAAGGGCATGCCATAGCATATGAGAGCCGAAGGCTCAACACGGATGAACGGGTCTTAAGCATTTATGAGAAAGAGCTATTAGTTGTTCTACATGCCCTAGACACATGGAAGAAATATCTATCTTGGACTCCATTCATTTTACGAACAGACCATCAAAGTCTCAAGTACTTCATGATGTGAACGAAGCTTTCTGACAAACAAATGAGGTGGGAAAATTTTCTTTCGCAATTTAATTTCCACATTGCTCACATTTCTGGTAAGCACAATCAAGTGGCTGATGCACTTTCACGACGACCAAAAGTTAATGTTGTGTCAATACCAACTCACAATGATCTATCTTCTATGATAGATGAGTATGCTACTGACCCTGACTTCAAAGACATAATGTCAACCCTTGCTTTGGGGAATAAAGAGGAACCATTCACCTTGCAAGATGGTTATCTTCTCCATGGAAATAGGCTATGTGTTACCCACTCCCTTTGTGACAAAATCATGTATGAATCCCATGCTCCTCGCTATGCGGGGCATAGAGGCATTCAGCCTACTCTGCGAGCAAGCAAGCACACTTTATTCCTGTCAAGAAGACTATTAAGGCACACCAAATGGAAACTCTCTTCATATCCCAAATTTTCAAACACCATGGATTGCCAACATCCATCGTGTCAGATAGAGATCCTAGAAGGACCAGTAATTTCTGGAAAGGTCTTTTTGAAAATCTAGGTATAATATTGAATTTCTTACGGCCTATCACCCACAAACAGATGGCCAAAGTGAGATAGCCAATCTTACAATCCTTGATCTACTAAATACCTATGTTACAGAAGTAGATCAACGCTCAAAATGGGAAAAGTATTTATCTCTTGTAGAGTATGCATATAATAATACTATCCATACTTCTACGGAAAAGCACATTTTGAAATCATAGAGGGAAGACCTAAAAGTCCCTTGCTACTTAAAGTACATGGGAAGATCTTCGCTATCGATGAGTATAGCCGTGATGTACAAGTATCTTTTCAAAAGATTAAGGAGGCTATATCCATCTCCCAACTAAGGCAAAAAGTTCCTTTGACAAGCACAGTAGGGCCTTAACGTTCAAAGAAAATGATTGGGTCTTACTTAATTTTCCTAAGGCTCAATTGAGGCAAACAACGGGAAAAAAATCCTACGGGCCATCAAAAGTACTATGCTAAACTAGCAAAAAGATACTATGGTCCTTTTCAAATTTTGAAGCCAATCAATAAGGTGGCTTATCAACTCAAGTTGCCTAACCATTGGCTCATACACAATGATTTTCATGTGAGCCTACTTAAGCCCTACAAAGGAGAAGCTCCAAATGAACCAAATATTGAAGACCCTTCTGAAATCAAAGACCAAGAAGAGGTGCTACAACCCGAAGCTATCCTTCAGCATGAAGACAAGGTATTACGACATGGTAAGATTATCTGACGGTATCTTATTAAGTTCAAAAATTATCCTTTTGAAGATGCTATATGGATGCAAGGAATCCAGCTTAAGGATAGTATGAACCTTGTCCACGCTTACAATGCTACAATAGAGTAAGCAAATGTACATGTTTCTTTTAAATGATCAATGTTTTATATTATAAGACTAATTCTCTCTTTATTGTGCACAAATTTAAATAGTATGCATACTAAGAATCATTTTTGGGATGACGACGTCTCTCAAACACCATGTAGAATTTGTCACTCTACTTAGGAGGATGAAATGGACTAAAGAGCAGACATGCGTGCGACAGCTATGTCTCCCAACCACCAAATGGATTAGTCATCCATCTTGGAATGATGGCGTAGGGTAAAAAGGGATCCTCTACCCACTAAGACAAATTGACTAATGACTATGGATTTATCTCTTTTACCTCATAGTCGAGGACGCCTATGATTTCAAGAGAGAGGTAATGTCATTAAATCTTATATCTAGCCCACCTAAATGATTTTCTCATATTAAACTGATCATTTAATGTGGGATAATAAACAAGAACAAGGGTTAGAATATAGACATGTGCTTATGGATCTATCTCAACACGTGGCCAATGGTAAAGGGGTCCAATGAGAGATGGTCTATCAAAGAGCAAGATTAACTAATGGATCTTCAAAGACCTTCAGGTTAGCTTCATTAAATACCTCCAATGGTTAGTGTTAAAAGTCCTTTGACCTTAGGCAAGCTAGGGCTGAGCTTGAGGTGGGAACCCGACCTAAGCTTGAGGTGCTTGTCGTGCTTGATGACTAAGGTGCGTGCTTGATGACTAAGGTACTTGTGCTTGTCATACTTAATGAGGAAGGTGCTTGAGAAGCTTCCCATGCATGGGAGGTAAGGTGCTTGAGTCAAAAAGAGACCCTACAAACTCAATGAGGAAGGTGCTTGAGAAGCTTCCCATGCATGGGGAGGTAAATGCTTGATTCAAAAAGAGACCCTACAAACTTAATGAGGAAAATGCTTGAGAAGCTTCCTACGCATGAAAGTCCCAAAGTTAGGGAAATCTTAGACTTAACCTTCCACTCACCCAAAGGGCACATGGGACAGATGTCAGACCCTCCCTATGCTTAACCACATGGTGAGCTTGAATGCTATTGGTTGGGCTAAAGAGGGGTCCAATGATCTTATAGTTCCATCCAACAAATATCTAGATATTTTCAAGCTCTCTCTCTCTAAGGGGTAACGAGGACACTTCTCCAAAGACTACCCATGTACTTGATTGCATCATGCATGTGATTGGCTAGGGGGGAGAGGGGTCCAATGAGCTTGAATGATCACTTGATCAAGTCGTGTCCTAAGTTGAAGGCCAAAGAGGCTAAGACGAAAGAGGGTGGTTCCACTGCAAATGCAACCATTGTTGAGTCTTCTGTGAAAGGAGACTGTGATGCTAATGTTGATGCAGAATGTGCTTTTAGCGCAGAGTGCACTTACAATCCTGCTGTCCATGATGCATGCTTGTCAGTTGCTGCAGATTCACATGTGTGGTATTTCGACAGTGGTGCTACAAAGCACATTACCTCACATCGTGAATTGTTTATCTCTCTCGAGTCTGTCCCTCATGGGAACTCAGTCACTTGTGCCAACAACGCCTCTTATCCAGTTCAGGGAGTTGGAAAGATTGTGCTCACTGCTGCTAATGGCAGTTCCTTCACACTTGTTGATGCACTTTATGTACCTGGGATCAAGAAGAATCTCTTGTCTGTATTCGCACTTGCTAGACTTGGACTTGTAGTCAAATTTGTGGATGACAGATGTACACTTCATGATCTCAGTTTTGGTGATGAAATTGTTGCATCTGGGCTTTTGTGCCGTGGGCTGTATAAGCTCACTTTGTATGACAAGTGTGGACAAAATTTTGCAAATGCTGTTGCAGATTCAAGGGCTATTTCAGATGCAAAACTTTGGCATGCACGTTTTGGTCATCTGAATTTTGCCAGTTTGCTGCGTTTGCAGAAATCTGATATGGTTGCTTCTTTGCCGCCTCTTGAAGCACCTGTCAAACATGTTTGTGAAGGCTGTATTCTGGGTAAAATGCAGCGTTCTAAGTTTCCAAAGGATGGTTCAGTTAGGGCCACATGCAGGTTGCAGCTTGTGCATAGTGATGTTTGTGGGCCCATGCAAACTCCGTCCTTGGGCAATTACCTGTACTTCGTGACTTTCATTGATGATTACTCTAGGCATGCATGGGTATTTCCGCTTAAAGCGAAGTCCGAAGTTTTTATGTGCTTCAAACAATTTTTGGCTATGGCTGAAAATGTCTCAAAATGTACTATGGGCACACTCCGTTCCGATCGAGGGGGGGAGTATATGTCTCATGAATTTAATGCATTTTTGGCTAGTCGTGGGATAAAACACCAATGTACAGTGCCTTATACACCTCAGCAAAATGGTGTTGCTGAGAGGAAAAACAGGTCACTAACGGAAATGGCACGATGTATGGTCAAAAGTCAAGCTTTGCCGCATTCTTTTTGGCTTGAGGCCATCATGTGTGCCACTTATGTACTTAACAGGTGTCCTACGAAAGCTTTGCAGTCTATTACTCCATATGAAGCATGGCATGATAGAAAACCTTCTATTGAGCACATGTGTGTTTTTGGCTATTTGGCATATGATTTGGTGCCACAAGTGCAGCGCAGAAAATTGGATGATAAGGCTGTCAAATGTATTTTTGTTGGTTATAGTGCTGAAAGCAAAGGTTACAGGTTATATCATCCGCAAACAAAACGTATTCTGGTTTCACGGGATGTAGTGTTTGTGGAAGATTCTGTTCAGCCCCCCTCGATGTCATGTACTAGAGATAGTAATGTAAGCTCACATGACATTTATGACACTTTGTTGCCTCTTTTCAGTGGTGGAAATACGAATGTAAGTTCCATTGCGGCAAATGTACAGCCTATGGGGGTTTCTGAAAATGTTTTAGAACAGCCTATTACTGATGCAGATGTACATGATGTACTTGATGAGGAAAGGGCTGAAAATGAGCAGGCTAGAGGTATGCCAAAATGGCTGGTGCACACTTTGCGTGACAGTAAATTGGATGCACCTTTATCTAGTCGTACTCGTTCAGGCTCTCGCCAGGCATCTTATGCATCAGATTGTTATGCTTTGGCTGTGTCTAGTTTACATGATGTTGAGGAGCCTCTGTCTTTTGATGAAGCACAGAATTCAGAAAATTGGATTGCTGCCATGAAATCAAAATATGATGCACTTATAGAGAATGACACATGGACTTTATGTGATTTGCCTCCTGGCAAAAAGGCCATTGGTACGAAGTGGGTTTACAAGTTGAAACGCAAGCCCGATGGTAAGATCGATCGCCATAAGGCTCGACTTGTTGCAAAGGGTTATGCACAACAAAAAGGCATAGATTATGAAGAGACTTTTGCTCCCACTTGTCGTATGACTACTGTGCGTTTTCTATGTGTATTGGCAGCTCATTTTGGTTGGGATGTACATCAATCAGACATTGTTACTGCTTTCTTGAATGGTGACATATTTGAGGAAGTTTATGTAACGCAGCCTCGCGGTTTTGTCATAAAAGGACAAGAGGACAAAGTGTGCAAATGTAAGAAGGCTTTGTATGGGTTGAAGCAATCTCCTCGTGCTTGGTATGAGAAAGCTGACACTCATTTGGTTAAACGAGGCTTTCGTAACAGTCCAACAGAAAGCACATTGTATGTAAAGCGTGAGGATGATGTATTTCTCATTGTGGTTCTTTATGTTGATGATTTGCTGATCACTGGACCAAATGAGAGACATATTGCTGAATTTAAGGCTGATTTGAATGCTACTTTCAAGATGAAAGATTTGGGGATGTTGCATCATTACTTGGGTATACAGTTTAAGCAGTGTGATGGTGGTATTGCCTTGTGTCAGAAAAGTTACATAGAGACATTGCTATGTAAGTTTGGACTTGAGGATTGCAAACCTATTGCCACTCCCATGGAAACAGGTTTGAAGTTGAGTCTACATGATGCTGGCGATCCTGCTGATGTCACTCTTTACCAAACTGCTGTTGGCTGCCTCATCTATGTATGCAACACGAGGCCAGATATTCAGTTTGCAGTCTCGCAGGTCAGCAGATTTATGCATAGCCCAGGGTCTAAGCATTGGCAGGCTGTCAAGAGGATTTTCCGCTACCTTAGTGGCACTTTACATCTTGGCTTGTTTTATCCCAAGGGGGGATCATTGCCGCCAGACTTACATGCTTTTTCGGACTCAGATTGGGCTGGTTGTTTTGACACGCGAGTGTCCACAAGTGGTTTTTGTTTCATGCTTGGTAGTTCATGTATATCATGGTTGAGCAAGAAGCAACCTACTGTGGCCACTTCGAGTTGTGAGGCTGAGTACAGGGCAGTCTT
Organism: Adiantum capillus-veneris; assembly: GCF_014529385.1. Lineage (NCBI taxonomy): Eukaryota > Viridiplantae > Streptophyta > Polypodiopsida > Polypodiales > Pteridaceae > Adiantum > Adiantum capillus-veneris. The sequence continues at coordinate 50,228,332 of NC_140960.1, forward strand.
CACAGCTACGGTTGAGTGTGTATGGCTCAGACGCCTTATGGCTGACTTGGGTGTTGGACAGGACACTGCCAACACTATCTACACTGACAGTCAGAGCGCATTGGCAATTGCGAGGAACCCAGTTTTTCATGCTCGCACAAAGCACATTGAGGTGCATTACCACTATGTCAGGGAGAGGCTCTCAGCAGGAGAGATCAGCTTGGCTTATGTGCCAACACAGGACAACCTTGCAGATCTTTTCACAAAGGCATTGTCTCGTGAGAAGCTTGAAGCTTTCCGCAAAGATTTGGGCTTACTCCCCTTTGTGGACTGATCCTGTCCTCAAGGCATGGCACTTCCCTTTACTCATGTGCCATCTCTCGTTCACCGCATCACTCCAGGGGGGATTTGTTACCATATACATGTGGTAGTGATGTGTGTGAACACACTAGGACCGCCGGGGCATTTTTTCCCTCTTTAGGAGGTTTTTTCCCCCGTGCATTGTATATACGCCCATCACTCTAGGGCTATCTATCTTTCCATTGCACACTAAGTAACACACTCTCTATTGTGTGCCTTGAGCTTCCTTCGTCTTCTCCAAGCTGTGCGTGTTTCTGTGCAACCCTAATTCCAACAGATAAGGCTGTCAAATGTTTTTTTGTTGGTTATAGTGCTGAAAGCAAAGGTTACAGGTTATATCATCCGCAAACAAAGCATATTCTGGTTTCACGGGATGTAGTGTTTGTGGAAGATTCTGTTCATCCCCCCTCGATGTCATGTACTAGAGATAGTAATGTAAGCTCACATGACATTTATGACACTTTGTTGCCTCTTTTCAGTGGTGGAAATACGAATGTAAGTTCCATTGCGGCAAATGTACAGCCTATGGGGGTTTCTGAAAATGTTATAGATCAACCTATTACTGATGTAGATGTACATGATGTACTTGATGAGGAAAGGGCTGAAAATGAGCAGGCTACAGGTATGCCAAAATGGCTGGTGCACACTTTGCATGACAGTAAATTGGATGCACCTTTGTCTAGTCGTACTCGTTCAGGCTCTCGCCATGCATCTTATGCATCAGATTGTTATGCTTTGGCTATGTCTAGCTTACATGATGTTGAGGAGCCTCTGTCTTTTGATGAAGCACAGAATTAAGAAAATTGGATGGCTGCCATGCAATCAGAATATGATGCACTTATAAAACATGACACATGGACTTTATGTGATTTGCCTCATGGCAAAAAGGCCATTGGTACAAAGTGGGTTTACAAGTTGAAACGCAAGCCGGATGGTAAGATCGATCGCCATAAGGCTCGACTTGTTGCAAAGGGTTATGCACAACAAAAAGGCATAGATTATGAAGAGACTTTTTCTCCCACTTGTCATATGACTACTGTGCGTTTTCTATGTGCATTGGCAGCTCATTTTGGTTGGGATGTACATCAATCAGACTTTGTTGAATGGTGACATATTTGAGGAAGTTTATGTAACGCAGCCTCGCGGTTTTTTCATAAAAGGACAAGAGGACAAAGTGTGTAGATGTAAGAAGGCTTTGTATGGGTTGAAACAATCTCCTCGTGCTTGGTATGAGAAAGCTGACACTCATTTGGTCAAACGAGGCTTTCGTAACAATCCAACAAAAAGCACATTGTATGTAAAGCATGAGGGTGATGTACTTCTCATCGTGGTTCTTTATGTCGATGATTTGCTGATCACTGGACCAAATGAGAGACATATTGCTGAATTTAAGGCTGATTTGAATGCTACTTTCAAGATGAAATATTTGGGGCTGTTGCATCATTACTTGGGTATACAGTTTAAGCAGTGTGATGGTGGTATTGCCTTGTGTAAGAAAAGTTACATAGAGACATTGCTATGTAAGTTTGGACTTGAGGATTGCAAACCTATTGCCACTCCCATGGAAACAGGTTTGAAGTTGAGTCTACATGATGCTGGCAATCTTGATGATGTCACTCCTTACCAAACTATTGTTGGCTGCCTCATTTATGTATGCAACACGAGGCCAGATATTTAGTTTGCAGTCTCACAAGTCTGCAGATTTTTGCATAGCCTAGGGTCTAAGCATTGGCAGGCTGTCAAGTTGATTTTCCGCTACCTTAGTGGCACTTTACATCTTGGCTTGTTTTATCCCAAGGGGGGATCATTGCCGCCAGACTTACATGCTTCTTCGGACTCAGATTGGGCTGGTTGTTTTGACACGCGAGTGTCCACAAGTGGTTTTTATTTCATGCTTGGCAGTTCATGTATATCATGGTTGAGCAAGAAGCAACCTACTATGGCCACTTCGAGTTGTGAGGCTGAGTATAGGGCAGTATTCACAAGTACGGTTGAGTGTGTATGGCTCAGACACCTTATGGCTGATTTGGGTGTTGGACAGAACACTGCCAACACTATCTACACTGATAGTCAGAGAGCATTGGCTATTGCGAAGAACCCAGTTTTTCATGCTCGCACGGAGCACATTGAGGTGCATTACCACTATGTTAGGGAGAGGCTCTCAGCAGGAGAGATCGGCTTGGCTTATGTGCCAACACAGGACAACCTTGCAGACCTTTTCACAAAGGCATTTTCTCATGAGAAGCTTGAAGCTTTCTGCAAAGCTTTGGGCTTACTCCCCTTTGTGGACTGATCATGTCCTTAGGGCATGGCACTTCCCTTTACTCATGTGCCAGCTCTCATTCACCGCATCACTCCAGGGGGGATTTGTTACCATATACATGTGGTAGTGATGTGTGTGAACACACTAGGACCGCCAGGGCATTTTTTCCCTCTTTAGGAGGTTTTTTCCCCCGAGCATTGTATATACGCCCATCACTCTAGGGCTATCTATCTTTCCATTGCACACTAAGTAATACACTCTCTATTGTGTGCCTTGAGCTTCCTTCGTCTTCTCCAAGCTGTGTGTGTTTCTCTGCAACCCTAATTCCAACACCGCACATGCCCCGTTCACACACATTTAAGCACAAATAGACGCATTTAGAGCCCTGAGAGTCAGATTTCATTTGAAATTGTCCGATTTATCGATTTGAGCTGTTTTTAGCATATTCGACCCAAATCACACACACACACCTTGTTTGACACAAATTTTGGTTTTGGGTCTACGATTTTCCAGATTACACGCTTTAGAGCTGTTTCGCACGCAATATTGTATTTTGGCTTGATTCGACCGCAAAGTCCCACGATTGACCATATTTGACCTCAACATGCGATAGAAATTGGTTTTGGCCTAGATATTGACCAAATTTAGCCTTTTCACATGCGAGATCTTGATTTGGCCGCTTTTGGTTATTCTTAGCACATCGATGCATGATTAGAGCTCGGTTTGTTACTAGACCTACATTTGGCTACGACTTTGACCGAGTGACTAATTTTTTAGAGCCAGATTACACACAGAGATCTTGATTACCATTTGGATAGCCATTGATTGCCAGATTATGCCTTGCACCTAGTGCATTGGTTTATTGCCCCCTAGCACCAGATTTGACCTAGACTTCTAGACTTTGGCAGTCATGGATCTTGAGGTTCGATCACCTATAGGATTTCCATCCTCACCACTATCTAGGAGACTGACCTCAGTAGAGATCATAGCAGAGGCTAGGGAAGATATGGAGCGTAGGATGCAGAGCCATACTAGTGCACAACGAGAGCTACAAGCCACAGAGACAACTACATCTCAGATTTTGATTGTTCCTACTATTAGCACACATGCTAGAGAGGTTGTAGACATGGTACCACCTTCCACATTTCCAGCCATAAGCACACCAGATACTAAGCTTTCCAGCTCACATGCACCAGATTTATCGATGATTGCTAGATCACCTAGAGCCATCATGCAGGCACGAGCCGAGGGTAGGGTTGACACTCCAAGTGTTGAGGATCGAGATGAGACTGTACTACATTTTGCAGGCCATAGAGAAGCCATGCCTTGGTTTCTGACCACGATGGACATTCCTATACCAAAGGTACCTTCTCAGATGACATAGACCCTTCTACATGGTAGATAGCTAGAGTTCAGAGAAGACATTTTGGTATGACTAAGTTCTTTACCGATGAAATCAAGGGCACATACATGTCCCTATCGATCAGCCCATATGATGCTATTGACAGAGCACATCCCGATGAGTTTAGATACCCATGTACATCCTAGGATAGTGCAGTTACGTAGATTGGAGCACACATTGACATATGTTGATGATTGTGGGCGTAGATACAGATATGAGCAGACAAGATCGTATATTGAGTGATCCACGAGCGTTATGGCATATTTTATTGGAGATCTTTGTGATAGGATTTATAGGGACCCATTGCGTGAGATTTACTGTTTGATGATTGATTGAGATAGACCTGAAAGCACATGTCTATATTTTAACCCTTGTTCTCGTCTATTCTCCTATATTAAATGATCAGTTTAATATGAAAAAATCATTTGGGTTTGTTAGATATTAGATTTTTATGACATTACCTCTCTCTTGAAATCATAGTCGTCCTCGACTATGAGGTAGAAGAGATAAAGCCTTAGTCATTAGTCAATCTTTCTTTAGCAGGTGGAGGATCCCATTTAACCCTATGACATCTTTCCAAGATGGATGACTAATTCATTTGGTGCTTGGGAGACATAGCTAGTGCAAGCATGTCTACTCCTTAGTCCATTTCATTCTCCCAAAGTAGATTGACAAATTCTACTTAGTGTTTGAGAGAGGTCGTCATCACAAACATGATTCTAAGAATGCATACTATTTGAATTTGTGCACAATAAAAAAAAAATAGTCTTATAAGACAAAAACATTGATCATTTGAAAAAAAATTGTACATTTGCTTACTCTAGTGAAGCATTGTAAGCATTGATGACAAGGTTCATACTATCCTTAAGTTGTATTCCTTGCATCCATCTAGCATCTTCAAAAGGACAATTTTTGAACTTAATAAGATATCGTCAGCAGATAATCTTACCATGTCATAGTACCTTGTCTTCATGCCAAAGGATAGCTTTGGGTTGTAGCACCTCTTCTTGGTCTTCAATTTTGGGAGGGTCTTCAAGGATTGGTTCACTTGGTGGCTCTCCTTTGTATGGCTTAAGTAGGCTCACATGAAAATCATTGCGTATGAGCCAATGTTGGGAAACTTGAGTTGATAAGCCATCTCATTGATTGGCTTCAAAATTTGAAAAGGACCATAGTATCTTTTTGCTAATTTAGGATAAGACTTTTGATGGCTCATAGGATTTTTCCCTGTCGTTTGCCTCAATCGGGCCTTGGGAAAATTAAGTAAGACCCAATAATTTTCTTTGAACATTAAGGCCCTTCTGTGCTTGTCAGCAGCATCTTTTTTCCTTTGTTAAGAGATGGATATAGCCTCCTTAATCTTTTGAAAAGATTCTTGTACATTACAGCTATACTCATTGGCAAACAACACTATCTATAGTACTCTCTCTCTACGTCTCTAGATCTCAAGTAAGAAAGCCTGCAATCTGCAATGCAATGAAGATTTTCCCATGTACCTTCAGTAGAAAGGGACTTTTAGGTCTTCCCTCAATGATTTCAAAAGGTGCTTTTGCCATAGAAGTATGTACAATATTATTGTACGCATACTCTACAAGAGGTAAATACTTTTTCCAATGTGAGTGTTGATCTACTTCGGTAACATAAGTCGTTAGTAGATCAAGAATCGTAAGATTGGCTATCTCACTTTGGACATTTGTTTGTGGGTGATAGGTCAAAGAGAAATTCAATCTTGTACCTAGATTTTCAAAGAGATCTTTCCAAAGATTACTGGTCATTCTAGGATCTCTATCTGACACGATGGATGTTGGAAATCCATGGTATTTGAAAATATGTGATATGAAGAGAGTTGCCATTTGGTGTGCCTTAATAGTCTTTTTGACACGAATAAAGTGTGCTTGGCTTGCTAAACATGTCGACTAGTGTCCATATTCCCGTATTCCCATGGATAGACTTGGGTAATCCAAAGATAAAATTTTTGACACGAATAAAGTGTGCTTGGCTTGCTAAACATGTCGACTAGTGTCCATATTCCCGTATTCCCATGGATATACTCTCCCATAGTGAATTTGGGATAGGCAATGACTGGAGTAAACCAAGTTGCTTTCCTCTATCATACTTGGTCTTTTGGCATACTACACATTTTGGAACATACTCTTGTATGTCCACTTTCATGATAGGCCAATAGAAGTACGTTTCTACTTCTCGAAGAGTAGGTTGAATGCCTCTATGCCGCACATAAAGAGGAGCATGGGATAAAGGTAAATGGTTCCTCTTTCTCACCCAAAGCAAGGGCTTAGGTTATGTCTCTAAAGTCAGGGTCAGTAGCATACTCATCTACCATAGAAGATAGATCATTGTGAGTAGCTATAGACACCACATTAACTTTTGATCGTCGTGAAAGTGCATTGGCCACTTGATTGTGCTTACCAACAATGTGAGCAATATGAAAATTAAATTGCGAAAAAAAAATTTGCCCACCTCATTTGTTTGTTGGAAAGCGTGGTTTGCGTCATGAAGTACTTGAGACTTTGATGGTCAATTCGTAAGATGAATGGAGTCCCCAATAAATAGTACTTCCATGTGTCAAGGTCATGTAGAATAGCTAAAATATCTTTTTCATAAATTCCTAACACCCATTCATCCATGTTGAGCCTTCGGATCTCATATGCTATGGCATGCCCTTCTTGAAGCAAGAATGGTCCAAGGAAATCACCACAAGCATCACATTTGACCTCAAATGGGTTTAAGAGATCCGGGAGCATGAGGACTGTTTGGGAGGTAAGCTTCTCTTTGAGCTTGTCAAAAGCATTTTTCTCCATAGTAGTCCATGATTACTTAACGTTCTTCTTTGTTAAGTCATGTAATGGTCTTGCTATTTGAGAAAATTTTGCTATGAAGCGTCTATAATATGCACCCATACCAATAAAGCTTCTTAGTTCATGTAGATTCCTTGGATTAGGCCATGCTTTTATTACCTCTAACTTTGATGGATCCATATGGATACCATCTTGAGAGATGATATGACCTAAGTATTAAATCTCTTAAAGGAAAAATTTGCTTTTCTTTTGGTTGAGAAAAGGCTTGTTCTCCCTTAATGCCTAAAAAAACACTTGGAGATGTTGCCTCTGTTCCTCCAAGGACTTGGAGTAGATGATGTTATCATCAAAGAGCATTCCAGTGGATTAGTCAAGCCAAAAGGCATGACTAGATATTCATAAAGGCCAAACGTTGTACGAAACACGGTCTTTAGGATATCTTCATCCACTATCCTCATTTGATGATAACCACTTTTAAGGTCAATCCTACTAAAGTAGGTAGAGCCTTGTAGCTTATCAAACAGATCTTCTACCGGAGGCATGGAAAACTTGTTTTTGATTGTGATATGGTTTAGTGCTTGATATTCCACACACATACGGTATGTTCCATCCTTCTTTTGAACTAAAAGGAATGGAGAACAAAAGAGAGAAGCTAGGCCTCACCATCCCTTTGCCAACAGATCTTGTACTTGCCTCATGATCTCCTCTTGTTGAGCTTTGGGAAACTCGATAAGGAGGCTTGTTAGGAGGTGAGCTTACTAGTAGGAGCTCAATTCGATCGTCATCATCCCCTTGTTTTGGAGGTATATCCATAGGGATATCATCAATGAACACATCTTGGAATCCTTTTAGAAAATTAGACAAACCTAACTCTTCTTGATTCTTACCGTTTACGTTTGATGAAACATTAGGACCTTTTAGGAACTCTTTGACAAAAATTATTTACGTAGAAACTGAGCTCTTCATTGATTTATCAAAAGTAGGAGGATTTACAAGTGGTCTAGTGCGACCAGACTCACTAGCATCTATATACATGTTCTTTCCCATGTAAGTGAAGTAGATTCTCCTTTCAGGGAACTTCATGTTGATAGCCATGTGGTTAAACCATGGTGCCCCTAGGATAGCATCCTCATGTTGGAGAGGAGGGATGAAAAAGTCTACTTTGTCGACATAGCTTTGGACATGGAGCCTCAACTTCCCAATGAAGGGAGTAACGGAGTCTCACTGTCCCTTGAAAGCAGTGTCAACCGTTACAGCATCCCCCATCTCGAAAGATTGAATGCCCAACTTGGTGTCCAACTCCATTGATATGAATTTGTGAGTAGAGCCAAGGTTAAACAAGATGAAGGCATCATGCTCCCTTACCTTTCCCCAAGCATATGAGAGAGGTGAACCTTTGCCAATGAGAATACTCTTTTGGAGCTTCGATGGTGGAAGCCCTAGGAGTCTCATCGCGAGCATTTCTCTTGGGGCAAGAATGATAGCCATGTCCTTGCTCCCCACACATAAAAAATTTATGGTCCTTGCAAAAAGCTTCAAGCTCTTCAGGATAGATTTTTTTAAAATCTTTGTAAACTCCCTTCTCCTTGGACCAATTGTTGTTGTTGTTGTTGTTGGAGTTGCCTTGGGAAGAATTTTGGGTATTGGTTTTTCCCTTTGCATCATTTTGTCTTTGTTTTCCATGGTCTTGAAATTCCGTCTAGCCCCTGTTGGAAATTGATGCGCAAAGCAACCATGGTGTGGTGGATTACTTCGGTGATAGAACCAGGCCGTTGAGAGTTGACGTATTTGGCCATCTCTTCAGTTTATCCCACACAAAATTGTTGCTTTTTCTCGGCAAAGTCTATCTTTTGAAAGACTATAGTCTTGAGATGTAAATCCCAAAACATGTCTACATATTTGTGGATAGACTCATGGAAGAGAAGCTTCAGACTGCGCCATTTAGTAAGCACTTTGTCCTTTGCATCGTTTGCTTCATGATGGACACTCGTAGAGTTTTCCATGTCTTTGGGGCTTCATCGTTGCCACGAAGGCTAGCCCACCATTGAGGAGCCAATTTCTAGAAGTGCATAGCTACACTGTGTAGCTTGGAGGACTCTATGAAGCCCTCATCTCCAAAGGCCGCATCAAATTTCTGGATGAAGGCCAATACTTTGTTGGTAGCACCAAAGGTTCCATCATAGGTGAGAAAAGAGATATTCTTTCCTCCCTCTTTGAACTTCTTGAGCTTTTGGAACCTTCGCCATGCAAGGTAAGATTTGTGATGTCCTCCCCTCTTTTGTATTCTCTAGGAGAATAGCTATTGCTTTCATTGGAAGAGGAGGAAGGTGAAGAAGAGGGAGAAGAGAGTGACTTCTTTCTTTGCCTTTTCTTCCTTTAATTCCTCTATTCCCTTTCAAAGTGATGAGGAGAAGGACTGTGGGTTGACCATTTCCTCATGGGAGGAGTTGGTGATCGTCTAGAACGCCATCTTCGTGGAGCCACATCTTCAAAGGAACTTAGGGATTCATTACTTTCTTGCTCTTTGGTTTCCTCCTCTCCTATGGAAGAGAGTCTTCTTTTGGGGGTCTCATCAAGAGGCCTCCTAATTTCTCTCTCTCCTCTTGGAGAGGAAGGGTAATCCCATAAGCACGAAGTTGTTGAGTAACTTCGGCTTCCATAGCAGGGTTGCCCATGCTTGCTGCAACCTAGTAACATGATAATTGCCCATGCTTGCTGCAACCTAGTAACAGGATAATTGACAAACATGGGGGCATTATCATTAGCACCTTCATGTGCAAAATCAAAGTTATCAATGGTCATTCTACTCTCTTGGTTATTGTCACCATGCTAATTATACTTATGTGTTTACTTAGTGTATTTCTTTGGCAATTCAAAATCTTAGTTGCTACTCCTCTTAGCCTTTGAAAATCAGCACTTAAGTATCTACACCCACGACTCAAAGTGGTTAATTATAGAGAGTAGTGGAGTGGGGTCTAATATTGCAGAATTGTCAAGGGCTAGCTCCTTTTGGACTTCTTATGGCTCAATAATGGTAAAGTCGTAGGCAAGTCTAAAAAGACCCCATTATTAAGTCCAAAGCTCCCAAGGTGTGCACCATATCCTACATAGGGGGCTCAACAAAACCGATAATAGATCCCAGTCCCACTTACCCTAATATAATTATTAAAATCAACCATTTATAATATACTTAAGGACCTCTCTTCTTAACCAAGAAAAGAGAAACCAAATGCTCTGATACCAATGTAATGGAAATGGCCTATTAACTTTGAGAGTAGCGGAGTTTCATGCATCACGAGCATAACATCAACTTTGCAAAAAGAATTAACTATCCCAAGCCTCAGTCCCAAGGCCTTAAACACCTTCGAAGGTGGAGAGACCTAGCAGAGAATGAGGGTAGAGAGGAGAAAGAAGAAACATTTCATAGAAGAAAGAATTACTTCATCACTCTTCTTGCTATCATACATAATAGCTTAGTAATGAAGATGGAAAGACCTAGCAGAGAATGAGGGTAGAGAGGAGAAAGAAGAAACATTTCATAGAAGAAAGAATTACTTCATCACTCTTCTTGCTATCATACATAATAGCTTAGTAATGAAGATGGAAAGATGGAAATCTTAAGCATTAAAACATGGCTCTTGGTTGGATTTGCATTCCATAGCCAAGAGTGTTGGTGTAGGCTCTCAACTTCTCTACTAGCTTGGAGAAGGAGATGGAGCTCTTGCACTTTGCGCTTCACACAATGAGAATGTGTGTGGGAGAGTATACACCTCAAGCAACCCCCTAGATTGATTTGGTCAACCCCCCCTTTGTAGCACAAGCTTGAAGCTCATTGGATCCCTGCAAAACTGGCAAATCACATGCAAGATGCATTACAAGCAACAAGGGTAGACTTGGGACAAGTGTCCCCCTTTCCTCTTTGAGAGAGAGGACCTGATGAATGCAAAAACAATTAATTAAATCCACTAAATTATCATTGGAGCCCTTGGAAGGCCAACCAATAGGTTTTAGGCACACCATGAGGGCAACATGAGGAGGGAGCTTGACAAGTGTCTTTTTTGCTTTTGTTGTACCAAGCTTGCCTTATGTGAGGGTGTGTGTGTTCGCTCTCATCCCCCTAGCTTTAGGGCTTGTCCCCTCTCTTGTAGGGATGCGATTTGAATTTTTGGACACCTTACCCCCAAGCACCTTAGTCAGAAAGCATGACAAAGCATCTCAAGCCTGGGTAGTGTTCCCACAAGCACCTCATGCTCCCTAGTCGGCAAGCACGACAAGCACCTCAAGCATCTTAGTCATCAAGAACGACAAGCACCTCAACCCCCTTAGTCATCAAGCTCGACAAGCACCTCAAACACCTTAGTCAGCAAGCACGACAAGCACCTCAAGCTTGGGTTGGCGGGTTCCCACCTCAAGCTCAGCCCTAGCTTACCTAAGGTCATTACCTAAGGTCAAAGGACTTTTAACACTAGCCTTTGGAGGTCTTTAATGAAGCTAACCCTAAGGTCTTAAAGCTCCATTATCTAACCTTGCTCTTTGACAGATCATCTCTCATTTGGGTCCCTTTACCATTGGCACCATGTCGAGATATACTTGAAAGCAGTAGTAACCAGGATATCATTGGAGCTGACAACAGGAGAATTGGACCATCTTTTCAAGATCCTAGATGTAGCTAAACCCGCACCAGTCACTCCTGATACAGTGAGAATTTTTTCAAAAGAAGTCAAATAAGCAAAGAATAAAAGGAAGGATGGTTCACAAGGGATTCTAGTAGCCACATTGGAATGCACCTCTCCATATAGATTCATTGCAAAAGCAATCAGCTTGAAAAACAACCCAATGTATTTATTTGAGAAATTGTTTTCTTGTGAATGGCCAGATTCTAGAACCCAGAGGCCAGTATAAACATCAGCCAATTTTTGTACACCAATGTGGTGCAAGAGACTTCCAAGGCCAAGTATTTAAATCTATTCAAGGCTTCGTATGTCTAGCAATTTTTATACTGGGAAAATATGTCCCCAACCCACTCTAATGTTTAAAATACTTGGGATAAGGTAGCACATAAGAGAGCAACTAAGATTACTTTGTCACCTTGTGGAAATACCAAAACAGAGGACACCGATGAAGGGAAGCGTGAAACAACAAAAGACATTACGACAAAGCCACCAATAGAAGATAAGGAAAAGGGAACATCATAGACAATGAAAACAAGGGTTAAACGTCCATAAGCCCAAGATGAGCTAGGATCATCAAGAAAAAGCCCCAAGATAATGGATTTGCCAAAGAAATTACAGGCTAGGATGCAAAAACCAGCAAGCATATCTACCACACGAGTTGATACTGCCAAAAATAAAACCAATGCACAACAAGAGCCCAAGGGGACAACTAGTGGAGAGATAGCTTAGGCAACCAATGCTACCCAAACCCAAACATTGGGTAGTGTTTTAGAACCAGCCCCATACATAAATCACATGCCTATAATTAAACTGGAGAAGCTCCTCCAAAAGCAACCACTAAAGGGGCGACTGTTAATGAAGAAACCTGACAGAGCTTCACTACTTGAGTCTAACTACATGCATTCTACTAACCTGCGAATGCTAAACAAAGCACTGAGGAAGCAAATGCATCACCATATCTAGAAGTTCCTAGATGATGAGACAATTTATTCAAATCTGGAGAGATTTCAGATGGTGTATGTGGGGGCAAGGTGGATGGTTCTGGATTGAAAAGCAATGAGTTTTCACAGTCATCTAGTATGCAACTTGCCTCCACACCCAAGCTCCATTGAGGTACTAGAGAGAGTCCAAGAATGGTGTGTCACCACTAATGATGTGGTAGTAAACCCACTCCCAAAGAACTTAGCCAGTGACAACTTTAATTCACTAGGTTTACAACTACAAATGCTGCACAACACTAAACCCACATACCAATGCATGAACAACATCAAACTCCAAATCAAAGAGCTGTTGATCCAGATGCAAAGTGCCAGAGGAGTGCAAAATCAAATCGTAAAAGAATTACTTGAAAGTAATGTCAAAGACTTGGATGACCATTAGAGAGCAAGAACTCCAATCAAAGAGTCCTTTTCACTGCGTCTGGATCACAAGGACGATGATGTAGTAAGAAACTTAGATGGTATTAAATTTTCTGAAATTTGTTCCAGACTCTCTAGCACTACTATATGCCATCCCAACAAAGGAAGCAAAGCTTCCATGCTTTTTCCCAGCACTCTACCCCACACAACACACACTGAGCAAGCAAATCAACAGCACTATATCACGATAGTAGGCAAGCTCAGGGAGTGGTATGAAGAATCTACTATGGAGTGGCTTTACTGGAATCAAATTCTAAAAGACGCTCTGAAGAAAAACCAGTTGAATGAGCTAATCAACGACCTTCAGAAGTTCTAGTCGAAGATGGGTCAGTGGAAGGTAAAGCTTCAAAGACTGATCAAGATTACAAACCAACAATTGTAGCTAACAATCAAAGTTTCAAAGATTCTTGAGAAGAATCCTCTGGACCCTTGTTTAGAGAGATGGCTGACAATTTGTTTGAGGCTAGAATCAAATGCAATCAGTCACTGCCTAAGGGATGGATGCACATGGCATCCTATTGTCACAAATTGGCTAGAGCTAGACTGACCATGGTCAACACACACTTTATGACCCCAACACTAAAACTTGGACACACTGACACCATATGAAGTTGAAATGAAGACTACCAAAAAAGGATAGCTAGAGCAAGAGGCTCTATACCGACTCATTCAAAAGGAGAACATTGGTCCAAGTGCCCCAAATACTTTCAAGGACTTACACAAACCTCCCAAGAAGAAGGTCCCAAACAAGAAGCGAGTTAGGTGGACTGACACTGGACTGAAGACTGTTGAACATTTTGGTACATGCCAAAATTCAAGAAAGGAGAGGAGGAATGTGGATGGTGGGAACAACTCTTAGAAGACGGCTGGCAGGCTGGAAGCTTCCAGAGGCAGGAATTATGGACAGTTACCATAGTATAATTGAGCCAGTGCATAGTCAGTCACAGATGTCTATATATAGGGGCTCTCTCTCTCTCTCTCTCTCTCTCTCTCTCTCTCTCTCTCTCTCACACACACACACACACACACACACACACAAAATGCATCCATTTTTTGACCTAGTAGACAGCAGTTCACTCTTTTGATCATAACTTCTACACCCGAACTCCGATTTGGGTGATCTATAGCCTCAATCGAAGAGCACGAAGCCCTCTATGCACTGATGTAAAGACAAAAAAATTCAGAGTTATGGAAGGCATTTCTGTAACAGAATTTCCAAAGTGAACTGGTTCAAGAAAATTGACTATCTCTTATTTTACATACAATGTCTTCCGGTACTCGCAAGGGTTCTTCTTCTTGAACAAGGTCCACAACCATTGTGGAAAATGGTCCAAAATCTCCTAAGTGTGGAGATAGCAACACAACCACCCAACCAACGACATCGAAAACCATGATCATGGCATACTTGGTATCATTGCAAGAGACCGTAAACAAACAAGGCGACGACTTACGAGCACTTGCAATGGAGAATGGCACACTAAGGGTACTTGTGGTTGAGAATGCGAATCTCAAGAGGATACTTGAGATGCAAACTACACGTTTGATGCAACTTGAAGAGGAATTCAAGGAATGTAAATGCTCTCTTGTGGACTTGAATGCTTTGAAGGAGCGGACGAGCAAAGTAGAGCATGACCATGTATTGAAAGAGGAAATTTGACACCATGAGTTGGGATGTATGCGACATGAAAAATGTATGCACAAACAAGTCTTAAGCTGATGTATGTGGTAGCAATGTGGTTTCTAATTCCTCACTCATGCAAGATATGGTTTAAACAAACAATGTTGAGAATGTGGATGTGGAGGAGTTGAAGGAACGGGAGCGACGTTCCAAGAACGTTGTTATTCGTGGAATTCCCAAAGAGAAGCTAAAGACACCTCCTTCTCTTGCCATTGTTGTTGAAGATCTCTTCAAAACCCACTTTGGCATGTCCGGAGTTATGGTCTATGGAGCACATAGAGTGGGGATGCAAGGAGCTCCTTGCTCAGGAGAACGGCCAATTGTATGCACCATGCCGGATGAGACCAAGCGAAATATTATCCTCGATAATAGTTGGATCTACTTGAGAGATACAAAATGTTTTTTATGTGAAGATTGCACTATTAAGCAACAAAATATGCGTCGCAAGGCATATGAGGAAAAGAATAAGAAAAACAAGGAGATCTCTCATGAAGAAAATGTGCCCAAGGAGGAGTCAAGTCCCTCGAGCAAATAGGGATGCATGACCTATGAGACCAAGTTACAATTGAAAATATGCTTTTGGAATTGTAATGGATACCCATGGAATGCGGAGGTTGGCATTGATGAACTAACAAGCATAGCCGATGTTGTACTTCTTGTTGAAACTTGGGAGCATGATACACAAAGGATTAATGGCTTGGAGAATTACAATGTACATTCATTGATGTCGTCAAAGAATCTTAAGCAACGAAGAGAACAAGGAGGGGTATCATGTATGGTTAAGAAAGGATTGGAAGATTTTGTATCAACTGTGAAAGATGTCAAGTACAAACGTTATGTATGGCTGAAAATTATGACACCAAAAAGAGCATCCATTTTTGTAGCCGGTTGCTACATTCCTCATCATGATTCCCCCTTTTATGCTTGCATGGATAGAGATCAACTATTTTTTTATTTAGAAGAGGACATTGCTTATTTCAAAGGTGAAGGTGATGTTATTGTATTTGGGGATATGAATGCTCGCACAAAAACATTGCAACACGATACTCAACAATTTGATATACAATACATTTCAAGGAAGCTGGAGGAAGTTCACTTGTATGATCATTCTTCAATGGATGAGAAAGAGCCAGATCACTATGGAAAGTTACTTTTACACATGTGTAATAGCACGGGTATGCTCATTGCCAATGGTGTATCTTTGTGGAGTGGAATCAATGGATTTACATGTAGGAGACATAATGGGGATAGTGTGGTTGACTATATGCTACTCTTTGAAGCCATCACGTATCGTATAAAGAATTTTATGTTTGGCCAATGGACCCCGGAATCCAACCATCGCACCTTATGTAGTGACCTTTCATGTGGAGAAGCAACTAAGCATGATAATCTCAGCCAAAGTAAAGAGAAATTCTCACTATGTATGGATTTCAAACGGGCACCAATGTACATTGAAATGGTTGAGCAAAAATTATGGATGAAGAATCTTCAATATGATGCACCATTGGAAACTAAATGGGAAGCTTTCAAGAAAGTTATTTGTTCTTATGCCCAAAGAATGCTTTGCTATAAATCATATCCATGGTATCAACAAACATAGATCACGCACAAGGTGGTTTGATAAAGAATTCCAAGATGCTCAAAAGTCCTTGATAAAGCTTGATGCAACTATGGACAAAGACAACTATCAAAGTCATTTACATATATACAAGGCATTGATTCAAAAGAAGAGAAGAAGATGGGAAGTAAAGCAACAAGAATTTCAAGTCCAAGAAAAGGCACATGCATGTGGAAGATTTTGGAGAAACTTGAGGGGCAAGCGGGTTGAGAATTTTGGTAACTTGAGTCTTGTGGATATGTACACACATTGTAGGAAATTATATGAGCAATCAAATGCTGAAAAATTTCCATTTTATGGTTCACTCCCATGTATGCCCTCTTTTTTGACTATTGAAGATGTATGCGGTGGGCTTGAAAACTTGGCCACTCGCAAAGCGGGAGATCTTCAAGGTATCAAGCCGGAGATTATCAAATGGACGGGAGATTTTACCCATGAGTGGATGTGTGATATGTTCAACCTTGCACTTCAACATGGTATGCCTTATGATTGGAGTACTAATTGGGTTAAGCTTTGCATAAAGGAGGGGATGTAAAGAATGTAAACAACTGCCGGACTATAATGATTGGGTCTCTTATGGAAAAGTTGTTTGGGTGCATAATGGAGATGAAATTGAGTGATTGGGCTGAAGATAATGACAAGCGTGCAAAGGGACAAGTGGGTTTTTGTCGATGCCATAGCACCATTGATCATCTTGTCACTCTTCATGTTCTCATGGAGGAAAGTCGATTGAAAGGCAAGCGATAGTATTGTTGTTTTGTGGACTTTAAGAAAGCCTTTGATATGATTCCATGTAACAATTTGTGGAGAAGGATGGAAGAACTCCAAGTGCCAAGTGAGTTTATGCTTGCGATTTCTCGAATCTATGAGAAGGCGATTTGACAATTGCGCATGGAAAGAGAAATTTCAAAAAAAATTGTAAGCACTATTGGGGTTAAACAAGGATGTCCATTGTCACCAACTCTCTTTGGTCTATGCATCGATCAATTGGAACAAATGGTACTTGAATTTATGCAAGAAGAAGGCATTGAAGAGGTCACTATTTGCAATGCGGTAATCATGATTTTGTTGTATGCGGATGATGTAGTGCTTCTAGCACACACTTTAGAAGATGCACAAAAGCTTATGGTTGTCCTTCAGAGCTTTTGCTTGCATAGTGGGCTGATTGTGAATGAATCCTAAACAAAGGTTATGCTTGTGAAAACCAACCATAAGGAGAAGCCATGCATTGTGTACAACAATGAGACACTTGAAGTTGTTGAGAGCTTTAAGTACCTTTGCTTGGAGGTTCCGTCCAATTGGCATGAATGTGCTATGCATTGTTTGGAAGCGGGAAAGAGAGCATATTATGCATTTGAGAACATGTGTAATGCGGGAAACATCAAGTGTTGGGTTCTCAAGAAGTATCTTTTTGATGCATTGGTGACACCGGTTCTTCTTTATGGAGTTGAAGTGTGGGGCGAGAGCATCTCAAAGTCTACTTGGAAAGAGTTTGAGAATGTCCAAAAGCGTTTTCTTAAAAATTTTCTCCAAGTGAAGACACAAACACCATATATGCTCCTACTTCTTGAGTTGGGATGTCTTCCATTTGAGGTTATGGGCATGGAAAGGTTTGTGGAGTACATGATAAAGATGCTTCAAAACTCCTCACATCAACTTCCTACAATTGCATGGGAGGCAAGGAAAAAAGTTCAAAAGACACATAAAAGCAAGATCTTGAGCACGAGATGGATGCAAGACATAAAGAAGTGGTTTGGGAGATGGGATGCATTACACTTACTACATGATGCTTCAATTGACTCCCAAGTGAATGAAGCTTTTCTACAATGCCAATGTATTACGGCTTGGGAGAAATCCGGTGGGTCACGCTTCATACATTACACCAGCCATATTGCCCCCAACTACCAAACCATGTTCTTCACTGAAAGAGGAAATCGTACTCACACTTACATGCATAGGGCGTTGGGGCAATGGAGAAGAGTCAAATCGATTGTGCACATTGTGCTCACTGCAAGTTTGAGAGTCTGAGTACCGCACACTACTAGAGTGCTCATCTTTTGGTCACATCCGAACTTGCTTCTCTCACATTTTCAGCCATAACTTAGACCTACAGACTTTCCTCTCCCAGCCAAAGTCTGGGCTCTCCATTGTGACTCTCATCACCACAATTTTGGAGCATCGAGAGTCACTCATCAGCCATACACATACTACATCACATGTAACTTTGTTCCCATAGGTCATATTTGACCTCCGAGGACGATAATAAAATCTCTCTCTCTCTCTCTCTCTCTCTCTCTCTCTCTCTCTCTCTCTCTCTCTCTCTCTCTCACACACACACACACACACACACACACACACACACATGTCATATCTAACCTCCCTAGATGATAATTCAATCAATCTATCTATCTATCTACTTCTACCCCCCCCCCCCCCCTCTTTTCTCTCCATATTTTTCCATCTTTGAGACATCATCAATAACCACAAGCAAGTAGCTAACTAGTTCCAGTTCATGAGAAACTCTTTTGCAAATGAATTTGTCCTAGGACCTGCCAAAAATGCTCTCTCTCTCTCTCTCTCTCTCTCTCTCTCTCTCTCTCTCTCTCTCTCTCTCTCTCTCTCTCTCTCTCTCCCCCCCCCCCCCCCCCCCCCCCCCCCCCCCCCATTTCCCTTTTGTTTGAGACAATGCATCAAGGCTTTGGTCCATTTATGCACCATATACCCATTGTAAGTTTGGGAGTGTGAGCATCCAATCCCGCTTCCACAAAATCTAAGTAATAACCACTACCCATTCACCTATCTCTCTTAGCCACCTTGTGGGATTGCAATTACTATCCTTATTTGCACATTGCTTATTGATTTCAAGTGTTGACATCTATTTAGGGTTAGGTCTCTTTTGTTTTGTGGCTTGCTTGTTGCAAGCAAAGCCCGGTGGAGGTTGATATTTATGGGAAATTTGAAATTGGTGTTTGTGAAAGGAGACTACATTATGGAAAGATTGAATAAGAATGGATTGTTGATTGATTTGGTTGAATCTTTGTTATAGAAAAATCTATTTTGCAATGTTCTATAGGCGAGTAATTTCTTATAGGATAGCATATTATGTGATTAGGGCATAATCTTTCTAGTAGGTACAGGTTGTTGGGTCTTCTATATGTGAGAGTGTTGCATAAATTAGACCACATGTCTTAATGTTGGATGGGCTGAAAACAAGTGTATTGCGGGTTAAGCCTTGTGACCTATGTATATATTGTGCGGAGACTAGTTGAAGTGGATATTGAGTCCTTGATATTGTGTTATTTAAGCTTTTGTCAATTTAGAACTCACATATTTTCTTTTGAAACTCTAATAAACCGTGAGATAATAGATTATAAAGAAAAAGCTACAACTGCCCCATGCTCAATCCAAGCCATGGAAAAAAAAATACAATGAGTTCACTGCATTTTACAAGAGGCATAACCGACAGACGATACAAAAATTACCAAAGACTTGGCAAATCGAGGGGCCACCCCATTGAGCATACCATAAAGATCTAAGAGGGGACAAATAAAGGCCATGCCAAAACTCGGCTGCCACAAGAGGGGATTTTATTTTTGCGAGCTTTTAGTTTAAGCTTTTGCAATTGGAACTATTTTTTCGAGCTTTTGAACCCTGATTTTACACTAATGATATCTTTAAGTATCATTGTTTAGTGGAAAAATTCAAAACCTCATAGTACAATCCTTTTAAGCTTTTGCAGTTGGAACTATTTTTTCGAGCTTTTGAACCCTGATTTTACACTAATGATATCTTTAAGTATCATTGTTTAGTGGAAAAATTCAAAACCTCATAGTACAATCCTTCAACTACTAAACACTCTTTAGAAATATGGAAGCACAACAATGCTTATGCAAAATGAAACTTTATAAAAAGCACCATTTGTATGTATTTTTGAGATTGTACATAAAACGTGTTTCTCAAAAATTTTGCCGGAGTCTCCTTTGTATGGATACCTCTTCATATAAAAATATGTACACCCTTTCTTGGGCTCCCACATGGGATTTCCTTCACATAAACTCTTATTTCCATCACTTTAACAATTTTGTTATCTCACAAAAATCAACACACAAGCCAATGGTTTCAACATAATCTAACTATATAGGAAAGCTCCAATCAAAGTCATCTCCACATCATGTGGACATCATGTACCAAACAAACACAAAAGAAACATCCAAATGAAATGTATGTAGCATACCAAAATGCCATGTCAATGTCATATGGCTGCCATGTACATAAAAACATAAATCAAAACATCAAGATGTGTACTGTTAGAATTGGTTTTCCTCAACCAAGTGTGCATCTGCAATCAACATTTCATAGGTCCACATGCAATGTCCGTCAAACATGTTTCATAGAGCACATCATCTAGCTCTAGACAAATGATGCCTCATATCTTCCACAGAAGCTCGGCCCAAACCACCACACCCCGCAAACAAGTCCAAAACATAGTCATGAGGCTCAATAAACGTATAAAAGTAACCACCTAACCATATAAAAGCAACCACCTAACCATATAAAAAGTCAATTAAAAACCTAATGCAAACACATATATACCATAACATTCACTAGTATCATACTTTGGACTAGTCTTACCGAAAGAACAAAGAAGA
This sequence comes from Adiantum capillus-veneris, assembly GCF_014529385.1. NCBI lineage: Eukaryota > Viridiplantae > Streptophyta > Polypodiopsida > Polypodiales > Pteridaceae > Adiantum > Adiantum capillus-veneris. The sequence goes on from NC_140960.1 coordinate 50,249,188, forward strand.
CCTCTCTGCCCCGTCTCTAAGAACAACACCATCAATCTCGATGGGAAAGACTACATCATCATCTATCATGTAGCTACAATCTGTTGGAAACAATCTCTCAGCAATTTTCTCCCCGGTCTCTCTATCACAACGTGGCACAGGATGGCCAATATGATACTAAAGACACATGGTAAGATCAAGTACCTACATAAATAAATAACTCAAAGAATGAATATCATAGCTACAATGTTTTTAGTTAGGAAATTAAACTATGAAACAAAGTTTGTTATCTCACTGCCTCTCTAGTGAGTGGATGCCGATATGCCTTCTTGTTACACATGAGGGTCCATGTCCATAAGAGCACAAGTCCTACCCTAGTTGCATCTGCAATAAAATCTCCAATATGCTCGGCCATGCACAATGTGACTAAAAACTCCTCATCGGCCAAAAACTCACAAGCCACATCCATGCACCCTGTCACTAGACCCCTAGAAAATGTGTTTCGCTTGGGAGCACTCATGCCCTCTACAAAAGTGAATGATGATATGTAAGCATACAACCATAGTTAGTTGTAGGTACTACCCCAAAGAAAAGTTACTTACCCAATGGGATTGGTCCTAGACCATCCACAAGAAAACTTGTAGGAAAATCTGCAAAGATAAGCCTAGCAACCTCACGACAAGGCACACCATCTTTGCTATATAGATTTGTATTCTGTGTCGCAAAAAATATGTTGATGCTACAAGAAAATGAAACATGAACCATGTTCAAAATCATAGAGCAATGCAAGAAGAAAATGTAAATTAGTAAGCATTATGGAAATCTACCTATCAAGGGCAAACTTATCAATTTGTGATATACAACAAGAAAAACATATACAATGGTTTGGTAATGGAACCATGCAAGAATTATCCAAATTAGCTTTGAATTAGGAAATATGGAAGATAGATTTGCTAACAATTTTATTGAACTTACCAATAGATCATGTTATCGGCCTTCTCTCCCAAGCCTCTTGCCCAAGTGAAGACTCTGCAACAAACAAAGTAGTGTGCACTAATGAGGATGTAGTGGGCACATTTGAAGAGGGTGCCATATGGGGTATAGTGGTTGCCAAAGAGGACATGCCGGGATCCGTAGATGGCACAATGGGAGGCATTGAAGTAGGAGTGGGTATCCTTGATGTACTTGGAGGCTCCATTTTCCCTTTATCCTTCTTGAGTACATTGCTTGCTAGTGGAGTACCTTGAGAACCACTCTCAATGGTGTTTTGAGTAACTCCATGAGAAACGGGAGGGAGAGACTCTTCTTCTGTCTCCTCTAAGTACTCATCACTCTCATTTTGAAACCCTTCACTCAACAACCATATAGCACAATATCACATAAATTAGCACTAAAAGAAGACATATACATTCTCAAAAGAAAAGATCCACAAGTGTTAAGGTACTTACTCTTTCATAATTCAAACTCTTGCTTTGGAATAACTCCTAGTGGATAATCCAACCACCAAGGACAAACATTGGCTTCCCATGTTGTCAGATTCCTTTCAATCAAAGAGGGAGAGAACATTGTATTCTCATCACACACATTAATCCACTCTCTAATGAATAATGGGGTTCAATTCATGTGTCTCAATGCATTGCATAACCCATCTACAAAATTTTAGGACATCATCCACTTTGAAAAGCACATACATGCAATAATATAATAAATGACATGTATCCGCACAAAAAAACTCCAGAGTCTCCTTTGTATAGAGCACACTTTTTCAAAATAAACATAAACCCTGTCTTTGGCTCCCACAAGGGATTTAAGTGTTTTCAACATATATACACATTATACATGTGCGTATTGTCAAAAAACCATCCACCTCATATCGGGCTTCCACAGGGAATTTAAGGACTTTTGTAAACACAAAATGGTATTTCATCAATCTCAAAATGACCCACTATCACCAAACCATGGCAAAAAAATAAAATGCTCTTTTTTGCAAAGAGTGCAAGTGGAAGATGCAAACCTATAAAATCACTCTCTTAGTTGACAACACAAGCTCCAACATCTTCTCACTAAAGTCGGAAGACTTCACCGCATCCATTAGATAAATAAAAGCCTACGTCATACATAGTAACAATAAAAAAACACACTCAACTTGATCTTGTGTAAATTAAAACATGTCTATATTCTATTAGAAACAAAGGTCAAATATCTACCTGTAAAATATGACTTTTCATGCTCATCTTGTAGAATAGGTCAAAAGAATTTGGAAGTGAGATCTTGAATTTCCAGGCTTGATGAAAGATGTTCTAAATCAATTTTATGAGATCTTGACATTTGCTAAAAGGAGAGACTGGAGGTTTTCTTTTCTTGCTATCCCTCTTTGGTGCCATTATCTACAAAACACATATTATATAATTTTTAGTTTATATAAGACCAATAATTTGTAGTTAGGTACATGTTACATAAAGTAGACTATTATATGTATTAAGTAGTATATAATACTATATGTAGTATGCAATATATATATTATATGCAATATACAATATATATACTATATGCAATATATATATATATATATATGTGTGTGTGTGTGTGTGTGTGTGTGTGTGTGTGTGTGTGTGTGTGTGTGTATTGTGCCCATTTTTTACCTTTTTTATGTAGTATCCTATATATAGTCCATTTTTTATTATGTATTCAATACTATGTATTATACATTTCAAATTATAAATGATATACTCTACATTATATATATAATATCTACTCTAATGTAGTACTATATTACATAAAACGTACCCTCTGCTATATATACAATATACTCTACATTATACATATAATATCTACTCTAATGTAGTACTATATTACATAAAACGTACCCTCTGCTATATATACAATATATACTCTATGTAGTATAATGTTACATCCGTAGTACTCTAACGTAGTACTATATTACTCTATTGTAGAACTATATTAGATATATATACTCTATATATATTATATAATCCTAAAACTATATATTTACAATATACTATATAATCTAAATAGTGTATATTATATTATACTATATAATCTATTTACTATAAGTATAAGTAAAAGTAAACTATATATGCTATTCATACTATACTATATTATGTACTTTATTTTATATACATACTATATTTCCTACAAAACTGCACGGATGATGGGGGAGCTCTGTCTCCCCCTTTTGTTTTGCGTTTTTTTTGTTGTGGTTAATCCCAAACACGTATCTAGCAATATAGGTTTTGTAGCAAATATGGTGATCAAAAGCAATTCACCTGCAAAAATGTTCACAAGGTTCATCGATTCGACAAAAAAAAGGGGGAGACACAGCGTCAAAAAAAGGGGGGAGGCAAAGCTCCCCCATCCTCTACACGCGCGGATGATGGGGGAGCTCTATCTCCCCCTTTTTTTGTTGAACCGATGAACCTTGTGAACATTTAGCGTTAATATTGTAGTGTTAATACAACCACGTAATGAAATCTCAGATGATAATCATTAGACACAATCCCAAAATTGCAAAATAAATTGGGCGGGGGACAGAGTGCGGATGATGGGGGGCCCTGTCCCCCCCCCCCCCCCCCCCCCCGCTTTTTTTGCAATTTTGAGATTATGTCTGATGATTATCAAGAATTTTGACATGATCACCCGCTGTAAATCAAGTAGACAGTCCGTTATTTTGCCTCAAGACAGTCCGCTCAAAGTCGACTAATGCGAAAAAAAGGGGGGGGCAGAGCCCCCTTTTTTGCATTAGTCGGCTCTCAGCCGGACAGTTTTGAAGTAAAGGAATGGTAGTAGATATATATATATATATATATATATATATATATATATATAGAGAGAGAGAGAGAGAGAGAGAGAGAGAGAGAGAGAGAGAGAGAGAGAGAGAGAGAACCTGTGGTAGCTCAAGCAGGTGGACGATTCACTCCCACAAAAGAATGCTTCAACCCTAAGATAGAAGATTCACATTATGCATGGACAAAGACCAAACTAACTTGAACCAAACTCGACCTGACTAGTATATAATTACATAATACATAATATGTTAAGTATATATTACGAAAATAGTTATATAATATTAGTATATTATATCTTGTAAATATATATACATATAATATGTAGTTACATTACGTATATTAGTATCTATAATATACATACGTTAATTTATAGCTACATTAAGTATATAAGTATATGTCATATAGAGTTATAAAATATTAGTATATGATATTCATGTTAAAGACGATATACAATATACGATATAATTACATAATACATAATATGTTAACTATATATTACAAACATAGTTATATAATATTAGTATATTATATCTTATAGTATATACACATATAGTATATATATATATATATAGATATATATATATATATATATATAATAAGCATACGATATATGTTTATAATATATAACTATATAATACAAATAGTTTATATGTTAAGTATATAGTATATAATATATAGATTTATATTATTAGTATCATATATCTTATAGTATATATACATATAATATAAATATGATAAGCATACGATATACGTTTTTAATATATAATTATATAGTTTATATGTTAAGTATACAGTATATATATATATACGTTCTTTATAACTATAACTAATTAATAATATAAGTCTAATATGCATAGACTAATATGCATACTGTATACTCTTATTATATTCATGCTATAATACTAAATAAGTATATAATATAACTATAAGTATATACTATAACTACATATATATTATAAGTATAAGTATAAGTATAGCTATAACTATATATTATACGTATGTTATATATTATAAGGACAGGTAAAATTCTATTATAAGTATAGGTATAAGTATAACTGTATATATATTATCTACTATACACTCTATATTATGTACGTACTATTATATTATATAAGTATATAATATAATTATATATCATATATACGTATAAATATATATGTAACTATAATATTACGTATATATTATATCATTATAATATAGCTATAAACTAAATGTATAGTATGTGTAGTATATAATATACCAATATATTGTATAGTATAATATAACTATATTATGTTAGTATAGTTCTATATACTATATACTTAAATACCATATATTCTATATATACTATGTCCATTTTAATTTTAAAGTGCTTAATTGGGGATATATAAAACTATACTCTATACAATATATATATATATATATATATATATATATATATATATATATATATATATATATATATAGTATATACATGTATAATATATAATTTTTAAAACATCGTATATCTTATATATATACTATGTTCTATTTTTTTATGCGCGTATTTGGGGAGATTTTGAAAGCTTGAGAGGTTAACAGATGGATTTGATGAAATGTTGAATCAAATGTATCTTAATGGCTATGATTGTGTATATCTTAAAGGCTGAATATTCCAGATCTATTCAGAACATTTTTCAATAAACGCGTTAATTTCTTGCAGTTGTATGCTTTAATGCTTGTTGTGTACCTTATACATATTCTCTTTCTTCTCTTTTCGTCATTTTATTTACCTCAAGTATTATTCCTCCATGTCTGTCTCAAACATGACAGCTACATCTACAGTTATGCTTTCATGGACGATTAATGGTGCTCAAATGGATTATAGAGTCTCATTATGAAATGGAGAGCTTCTACTTAGTGAATATTTTCTTCAAAGCTTGCTGCCTCCTTCTATTAAGTTTGAAGGCTTACAAGCAGTTTTCTAAACAGGGAGCTCAGAGTCTAAGGTTAATGTGTTTCCAAGATGCGATCATGAAGATCAAAAGCATTACCTTCTTGACCATACTCTGTCCTCAGCTTACCACATTCTTCATTCAAATGACTTTGTTTATGTGCCTAACAGTTTAGAAACAAGTGAAGAAGTCGGTGATTCTTCTGTGTTTGCTACACCATGTAACAAAAGCTCGATTATATCACATTTAAATGTTGATATTGATGAAGGTACAGACACATTTTTTTTAGAGGAAGTGGAACTAACCAGGTCACCAGAACCCTTTAAAGACACACAAGATGGGGTGGAATATACAAGGCAAGATACATCCATCATTTCATGGATGAAAGACAAAGGTAAATTGTGCAGGTTGTCTAAACTTTTAGAGATTTGTGGACCTCCCAAAAAGGTTGATGAGCTCCCAATTTTTCATAATGGCAATGTCTGTTTCAAGCTTCCTCCAATTCACAACAATAAAAAGATGCTCGGTAGGAGGCAGAAGTATGACGGTCATCTTTGGTCTTTCCCAGCATCGACCAACATGGCCATAGATTGCATTGTGCATTTGAGTTACTGTCTTGGAAGCCTTCAATTTTGTAGAGTGACATGCCCTTTTTACCACAATAAAAGGATGCTCGGTATGGAGCATAAGTATGACGGTCACCTTTGGTCTCGCCCAACATCGACCAACATGGCCATAGATTGCATTGTGCATTTGAGTTATTGTCTTGGAAGCCTTCAATGTTGTAGAGTGACATGCCCTTTTTACCTTGGTGAAAGGAGATACAATGATGCCTTCTTTCATCGACATTTGGATAGACAAACCAGCACAGGCTATCCTGCTAGCGAAGGTAATTCTAAAATAACATGCCACTATTGTGACAGAACGGTCACTTGTTCAAATGTTTGCAAGTGTACGATCTATCATGTGATGCCAAAGGAAACAACAATAACATGTTTGGTGATCCATCTGGAAGTGCATGACCACAATGTACATCCAGGAACTAGAAGGGCAGCTCTTGAAAAGGTGCGCAACCTTGTTAAGATAGTTTTAAAGATTGAGAAGGGGGGTCCTAGAAAAGTACAAATGTTAGTTGCTCGTCAATTGCTATTCCAATATTTGACTAAAGAAGATGATTTAGAATCCATTGATGTAGAGCTTAACCATTTTCTTGAGGAAATGATACCTTCAGAATAGGGGATTCAAAAGTATTGCGTCAAATGAGAAAGCTAAACAGGGTCAAGTTGTCAGTCATGGATACAACAATATACTATTTCTACCAAAATGGTGTCTTTCATGGAAGCCGTTTTATAGGCCAAGGTGGGCCTAACGACAAATGCTGTATTCAAAATGTCCACAAAGGACCTGCTTCTGGAGTTGAACCAGTCAATAGGAGGCGAGTAGGGACAGGAGATTTGAGTAGTGCTTGGGTGCACTTTGATCATACTCATCGGATTTAAGGATGGACAATCATGTCCTGCTCGGTTTATGATCTTGGGTAAGTGAATTATAAAAAAATATGGTAGAGCTTCGATGAACCGCAGATTCAATCCACAACAGCCATTCCATCTACGCATAGTTTCAAGCCCGTAGATGTTAGCCAACGCTCATTTATAGCATGTTTTGATATAAGACACCTCTTATTACTTATTGTTCTATGTGTACAGCATGCAAACACTGCAGGTGATAGCAATATGTGAATGTAAAGAAGAAGATGAAGATACACAAATCTTGTTTTAAAGAAATTTAAACACGGTAATGGAGAGGTGTGGGCATGAACCAGCAGACTTTGCTGGATTTATGTCTGATGAAGCCGGGGCTAATTGGTTGGCAATATGAATTGTATACAATGGAGGATGGCATAATGTAATGGAGGGGAGGGAGTGCTTGTGTCTTTTCCATTGGGAGCAAAGTCTACACAAATACACACAAAAACATGTCACTACATATAGACAAATGCATTATTGAAATGTGTGAAGCATGGCGCTTAGCAAAGACTACAAATGAGGCCTCCTGTATAGCTTCCACAATATGAGAATGGTGGGTGAAATATGTGACAGGGGATAATAAAAAGGCTTTAGAACCTGAGATGGTTTAATTGGTGGGAGTGACGGATTGCCCATTGGGGAAGCTATGAGACAATGGTATATCAATCATTTTTTTGGGTTTATATTAAATACTTGAAGATAGAGATTTACATGTTTATGGTTTTAAGTGTTTCGTATTTATAGGTCAGTAAGATTCCATGGGAGAAATCTCAAATTCCAAGTATAAACTTGTCAGAGAGCATCCATGCTAATTGGCTGGTAGGTGAAGGTGGTAAACATAAAATATCACTTTATGATGCATGTGTCAATGACATTTTGAATGCATATATTCAATGTGCAAAAAGATTGGGATACACCACAAGTAGATACATTGGAACGGGCCCTTCCATAGAAGCAATGATTGCCAGCTCCAAACGCAAAGAATCTCCAAATCCAACTCAGTGCGAGTACATTACAAGGCTTGGTTGTTGGTAGTCCTTTGTATGAGGAGCCTGTGATGGAAGGTGACAAAGAGACAGTACAACGGAATAAGAAAACTAGTGCACTCGGTACAAGCTCACATAAACCTGGATATGTAATGGAAGCAAGACAATGCAAAACCAGAGGGAGACCACGGAGTATACATTTTGATAGAGAGGATAATGAAGAAGTATATGTTGTCACTGACAGTGAAGCAAGAGAGAGCATTCCAGTGCATCCTAGGGAGATTTCAGCAAGGTGTATTCAAGAGGTCAAAGTTGCCCACAAAGAGTGGGCTTTATGAAGGATGCCAACCAATTGCATGAGGAAATGTTTTGGAATGGTAGGGAAGAAAAGTTGTGGTAACAAATTACAGAGCCCTCAAGTGGGAATGGTTGCTCCCTATTTTTGGTCTAAGAGAACTTTTAAAGACAAGACAATTTCACAGTGGATATGGTTCTTCAATTATGAAGTAGGCCACACACAAAAAGTACAGAGGCAAGTTAAATTCTTGCCTGTCATTCCTACTTTCTGGCAAGTGGATATTGGAATCAACTTATCAAAGGAAGAGAGTGGCAGCTTGTTACAAAGTGGATTTCAATTTTTAGATTTTGCAACACCACTACGATGCATGAACAACACAAATGTTGCTCTTACACAAGGAGGCTTGAGTAGCAGGAAGTGTAAGTGGAGACATGGTATTTCCAAAGAAGCGCAAAAGAGATTGGAGTCATTGCAAGTATGGTTGCAACGTCCTTGGATGAGAAACTAGAAAGCGAACAACGCATAGTTTTACGGGTATTGACAGAGAGTTGTTATGATGTATACATTAAGGTAGAGCCTAGTTGCATCTGTCTTGATTTTCAGAAGAGAGAATCTACACATAAAGCGTTTTTGACATGTAAGCACATGTATTATGTGTATGTGCATATTCTAGGGCTTCAACCAAAAGAGCACATGGTCATTCATCAACCTGCACTAACTCCCATAGACCTTGCATTTGTATTAGGGCAAACACTCAAGATAAGCGGCTTGTGGTGTGGTGAACCTAAATCTTGGAGAATGTCATGTAGAGGTATGCAGTGAAGGAGATTTCTCTTATGTATTAGATGTGGAGTAGCTTTTCTAAACACATGAGACTTTATTTGAATTCCTTTTTGTAAGGGAAGCATGCTTTGTGGTATCTATCTAGATGATTGTACAAGCTCAAAACTAGGGCTTTTGGAAACTTGTACATGTTTTTGGTGTGTATCGTTAAAAAAGACTCAAAATATTTAGCCAAATTGTTGCAAGATGATACATGTTTTTTGTTGTGTATAATATTATGATGTCTTGTTTTGTATTAATTTTTTTGTGTCGTTAGAAAAGGTTCTCAATCTAAAATCAAAAAGCTCGCAAAACTGGTTTTGATTGCAAAAGCTTAAAATCGAAAGCTCGCAAATAAAATGCAATCGCCACAAGAGGGCTAACAGCTGCCACCAATTACTATCCCACCAAGGAAAAGGCCTGGAGTAGAGAAGTTGGAGAAGTAAAACCGTAGAAGGGTGGAGCCCGCATGTCTCCATCATCGACCCTCAAGGGCCAACCAACAAAAAAAGAGCCTCCATCGAGAAGACAACATGCGAACAAGCCCTAAGACACAAGCTTCAATCAAAAACCAACAAACCAATCCAAGCCTGTTAGGATGATCCAAGCACCCACCACCACAGAAACAAGAAGAAGGGACTCTGTCACCATCCCCCTCCCCTTCAAGAGTACTGTCGGACTATAGGCACTAATTTGTCCATTGTTTCATCCCACAAGAGGGCCATAGAGAGCCAGCCTTCACCACTATCAAATGAGAGGGATCAAGTGTGGGTGGAATTGTGGAAGCTTGGCCAAAACTATTGGGCCCTACCCCCCATGGACACCTAGCCCCGCCATTGAAAAATGCCACCAAGCTCGCCAAAGACACCAGCTCACTAAGCACTCGTCCACCCTGTCGTAGGCCAATAGGTCCCTCCCTGCCCACTCTAACCTTGCAAGCTGCAAGGGTGCATAGGGGGAGCTCCCACAAAACCCTAAAGAAACCTTCTATTTAGAATTCTCATGTTATTCTCTCAATTGGCATCCATTGTTTTTAAAATGGTGTTTGAGTACATATGTTTACTTTTGCTAACAATTTGTTTTGCATGTTTTGGGGTTGTTGAAGGACACCCAAAGAACTTGGTGGGTAGGCATATTAGAAGTGCACATGAATATCCCATTAGGCCCGTTGAGGTGTTTGAGTACAAATGTTTACTTTTGTAAATGGTTTTTTTTTCCTGTTTTGGGGTTGTTGAAGGACACCCAAAGCATTTGGTGGGTAGGCGTGCTGAAAGTGCACATGAATATCCTATCAGCCCCGTTGAATAGTTCATTGAGAATGTTTAGGTTGCTAATGTAGATCTCCACCACCACTATGTTGGTTTTGAGGCTTAGTTTTTTATGGAGATTTTTATTTAGTGGATGGAATTTTTATTGTGCTATTTCATGACTCAACTACATATGGCAAGTGCTATGAAAGTTTGTGTCTCTCCTTCTGTCTGATGGAAAATTCTAAGATTGTGGACATCCCTTTTTTAGGTAGATTAAATGAAAAATTAAATGGTTTTTTGGTACTAGATGGTGGTATTTGTTATTGTTTAAGTAGTTTATGTCTTCAATTTTTTGCTTATTTATTTGTATTTTGTTCAGAATGGTTACATAGTGAGAGTCATGTTGGCACATTATTGTGATTGTGAGCTTGAAAAACCTCAAAAATTTGTGCCAATAGGATGGTGCAATTGTTTTTGTTATGAAAGGTTTTTAAGTAAATATCCATGAATCTCGCAAAGAGAAGCACGTTTAAACCATAGCATGGTTTATCATGAACTTGTCTTATATCATGTAAGCATGAGCCAATGATAGCCAACAGATTCCTCCCTGTCAAAGAGACTTAATTAAATACCACTAGTTGTAATTGCCTATACTACAATGCTAAGGTATTCAGAGTTTTTATGTTGAGGCTTCTATTTGCGGTTGTCACTAGTATTGGGATAAAGATCGATGTGGCCAATCATCATAGTAACCCCATCTCTTATTCATATACACAAAGAATAAGGGTTAGGTCATAGTTAGAGCTAACTCCATCCACTTTGTGTGTGTTCTCTCTCTCTCTCTCTCTCTCTCTCTCTCTCTCTCTCTCTCTCTCTCTCTCTCTCTCTCTCTCTCTCTCTCTCTCTCTCTCTCTCTACACTCGCAAAACCTTCAACTGGTATTAGAATGCATGATGATGGTGGGGAGCATTCCAACCTCAAGTACTTTAATGGGATAGCTTGATTTCTCTTGGTGATGGAGGGTCAAGAAATCTTGGAAGCTTTTTGAGAACACAATGGGAGATTGTGAACTTAGATGAGAGTGATGTATGCTCTTGTGGAAGCTCAGAAGAGAGTGCGGAAGATAGTGTGTAGGTGAAGGTGCCCGAAAAATTGTGTGTGCACAACAATACTATTTTGAAAATCAATTTTCTCCTTGTAGATTATAAATCTGAAAATTTTGTCCTCCACTTCCCTCTTTTTTGAAGTGGTCTACAGCTTTGTAAAAGAAAATTTTTGCAAATTTTTCATTGTTTTTTTATATTCAGCTAAGAATAACCGTATACAAAAAAATTCAAGTTATTTCTTTCGCACAATGTGCAAGTATGATGCAATTTGAAAGCACAATAGGTTCTCAAAGTTGCATACATTTTTGAGGTTGAAGAGAGATGCAGGAGAAACCTATCAAAGATATTGAGTATAGAAAAGTCACATTCGAGGACATTGCCTCAGACTCTATGAAAACTCAACAGACTAGTGATATACCTGCCACTAGCAGCACTCCAATTGATAGGGCAACGAGCAATAGTCAAGATTTGAGATGATCTACTAGATTCTTGCTTCCACCTGAGTGGTTTCAACCAGGGTTGGACTATGTCATGTTGGCTGAGTACAGTGAGCCATCTTGTTACAAATAATCCATGCGAATGGATGACAAGGTCAAGTGGGAGTAGGCCATGAAATTTGAGTACAAATTGAATTTCAATGATCAGACATGGGACTTGGTTGAATTTCTAGAAGGCAAGTAGTCCCTACCTTGCAAATGGAATTACAAGAAGAAATTTACATCTAGTGATCCCAAGTCAAGTACAACGCAAGAGGGGCCTACCTTGAAAATGGGTTTACAAGCTCTTACATTTTACATGAAGAAATTTACATCTGATTATCCCAAGACTAAGTACAAGGATAAATTGGTTGCTAAGGAATTCAAGAAACAAAAGGGAGATTATTTTGATAAAATCTTCTTGCCTATGGTCAAGATGACTGCATGGAACATAGTGCTTGGCCTAGTAGCCATTGAGGACATGGAACTTGTCCAAATGGATGTGAAGGGAGACTTTCTTCACAGGGATTTAGAAGAGAATGTTTGCATGAAGAAACCTAAAGGTTTTGAATAGCCTAGTAGGGAGGAGCTTATATGAAAACTCAAGAAAGAATTTATAGCTTAAAGCAGGGTTCAAGGTAGTGGTATCAAAAATTTGATGCTTTTATGAGGTTCCAAAGTTTTAATTGGATTCAAGAGGATCACTACTTGTATACAAAGAAACTCAGTGATGGTACTTTAGCCATTCTCATTTTATATGTAGATGACATGCTCACTTCAAGAAATTCCACTGAGGAAGTTTCCAAAATAAAGCAAATATTGAGCAAAAACTTTACTATGATGGATTTGGGCAAAGCAAATCATTTTCTTGGTATGCATATCAAGAGAGACAAGAAAAAGGGAATTCTAAAGCTATCTCAAGAATCCTATATCCACAAGGTCTTTAAGTGTTTCAATATGTAGGCAAGGAAGGCAGGGAGTACCCCACCATCATCATATTTGAAACTAAGCAAGGAATATTCTACCAAATCAGATGTTGAGAAAAAAAATGGGTTGTGTGCCAGACATTAAATTTCCAATGGAAGTAGTTAGTCTATATATGGCTAATCATGGCGAGTAGCATTGGATGATAGTGAAACTCATCCTCAGATACAAGGCTAAACGTTGAATTTGCAATGGGAGTAGTTAGTCACTGTATGGATAATTAATATAGCAAGTAACACTGGATAATAGTGAAACTCATCTTCAGATATGTGAAGGGTACAACCAGTAGGTGTTTACTCTTTAGTAGTAGCGATGAATCTATTGTTGGTTATGTGGATGCAGATTATACGGGTTGCAAAGACAATAGAAGATCTATGTCTAGCTACATTTTCATATTTTCAAGAGGAGCCATTTCTTTGAGATCATCCCTCCAACATTGTAAGTCTTCTTCCAATACAGAGGCTGAGTACATTGTAGCATCAAATGCTAGCAAGGAAGTTATATGGTTGGCACATTTAGTGGGATATTTAGACATTCAATAGGTTTTGATTTTGCAATGTGATAGTCATAATTTCATTGCTTTGGCAAAGAATCCTGGGTTTCACTCTAAGTCAAAACACATCGAGGTGCGCTATCATCTCATTTGAGGGAAAATCATCTCTATTTAGTGGTTGGAACCAACTCAAGGTTGTTCCTTCCAATGTCAACCCAAATCCCTCATACTAAGTATGGAAATCTGCAATCTCTTCATCCCTCAAAACTTGTTTAAAGAGTGAGACATGAGCATACGGATCCCCTAACCCATCTTCTTTTGTTTTAACACACTAAGACACTTGATATGGTCTTAAACGTTGTGGTTTAGTCACCAATCTAACCAGTTCGTGGTCTCTGGCAAAGTCGTCTCTTTCTCTCTCCTCTCGTGGTGAAAAAAATCCCGGTGGAATCCTCTCTGATATGTGCTTTGGCATAGTTATTAGCTGAAACTAAGTAGAGGTTGGAGTACCCTTGTATGTGTATTGTTCCAAGTCAAGTGGATCAACAAGTTTAAGCTTTCTTCTTGGCTACACCTAACTCAATTTGGAGTTGTCTATCAAAACTTAGAGCTTTTTTAGTGAATTGCACTTAAAACAACAATCAAAACAATTTGAGGACCGGGACACAGGAACTTTGGCTTGTATCTTGGTCTCTAAAAGGTATTTTTAGCTCAAACTTGAGATTTGAGGTGTCATCAAGTATGTCTACAAGATCATCAAGTCAAATACCCTCAATATGCAGAGGTACATGGATTGCGATCCATGTTCCCCTGTCAAATTTTTTTCTCCAAATTTTGATAGTATATAGACAAGGTTATATGCAGGCTCTATACCAATTTTAATCGAATTCTAAGGTTGAGGTATATGGATCACAAACCATGTTCAACCACATATGGACTTGATCTCTTAGGACTTTATTCCTGATTATGTCCACAAGCTAAATCTCAAATCTTTTTGAATTTGGACTTGGTTTGATAGTTCAAATTGCCAATACTAGGTCTGCACTACGCTTTTCTGTCCGTCATCTGGTTTGATGTCTTTTGATCCAAATTTGCTCATTTTTTTCCAAAACTGGACTTGGATATATGTTTCCTTATTGTGCACTACTAATCTGGAAAGTTTCAGGTCAAGCTGTCACTATGGGTACATGGACCTCAATCCATGTTTGGAGGCCAAACTGACTTTTCTTGGTACCATCAAAATCAGCATGATTAGGAGCTCCTATGATATCAATTTTTTTGAAAATGGACCTCTGGATTGAAAATTAGGTCAATTTTGCCACTTGCTCAGATACTTGATAGTTTTGGCTTTTGACTTGGTTTTTCATATCCAAATTCAGTTTTGAAAAGACCACTAGACTCCTTGTGATGTCCTCTAGCTATGGGGCAAGTTTGGTATCAGTCAGTGAGACAGAGGAACATGGATCGCGATCCATGTACCTATGTGTCAAATTGCATTGAAGCTTGGTACACAGCTTCCCCTTGGTCTCTTGATTCCTGTTATATGGTTTTTGTGTGAGTTAAACTTGCTAAGGTCAGGCAAAAGTCAATCCCTAGGTCTGTTTTAGCGTTTTCACCTTGAACTGCTTTTGGCACTTTTGATGAGTTTTTTGGACTTTTTTTTTACAAAACTCCTTTGGAGACTTTTGTTCACAATGGTCTCTACTAGAGGCTAGAAAATTTTCTATCCAAAAATTTCTCAGGGGGTACATGGATCGCGATCCATGTTTCACCACTTTTGGATCTGAATTTTGGTGTGTTGATGGCTTATGATCTTTGTAGCCTGTTTATCCACAAATTTTTGAATTTGGATCAGTTTTTCCCAACCAAAACTAAATTTTATAGTCTATTGTGACGGTTTTGAGAATGTTCTTTTTTTTTTGCTCTTTTGACCACTTTTTTTAACTTTTGGAAAAAGTGTTTGTCTATGTCTCAGTTACCTACTGCTCAAATCTTAGCCAAAAATTTTGATGAGGTACATGGATCGCGATCCATGTTCCATCACATCTGAACTCCAAATTTGGCTTGATGATTACCTGCACTGTAAGTAGTCTATTCCACCACTTCTTTTTGGATTTGGATAACTTTTTTCCATTCAAAAGTGATTTTTTATGTCTGTCCTGTGGTTTTGGCTATCTGGTAGAATTTTGGTGTTTTGATCAACTTTTTCCATTTTTTGTCTATGGTCCCTTTTGGCAAAGTTTTTCTACTAGTTTATCAGGGATGTACTTGTCAAATATTAGCCCCAAATGTCAAAAGGTACATGGATCGTGATCCATGTTTGACAACTTTTTGCATGAATTTTGTTCTAATGGTTCTCTATTTCTTGTAGAACCCAAATATCAGTCCTTTTTCAATTTGGATCCCAAAAAGTTGAAAAAATCCTAAATTTTGTGTCTAAAATGCATGTTTTGTTGTTTTTGCCCTAACAGCCAATTCTAATGTGATTTTTGAGTTTTTCTTTCAAGCAAACTTAATGAGAGCAATGTCCCACTGATGCATAGTTTCATTGATCATTTTTTTGTAAAACTCGTCTCTGGGGTATATGGATTGCGATCCAAAGTTCCTCCACAGAATCTAGCCAAACTTTCTAGCTTGCTTCTAGAGAGTATGTTGATGCCTTTGATCCACAAATTTTTGAATTTGAATTACCATCAATTTTTTACAATTTATGGTCATTTTGGCCAAAATATGGTTTCACCCTTTTTTTCCTCAATCTTTTAGCCCAAATTTGATGGTGGTAGATTAAAAAAAAACGTTACAAAATAAAGTTGAAATGGAAAACGAAACAGCACTCTAAAATCATAGAGAAAATTCGAGAATGAAATGCTTTTGGCTATCTCACTCACAACCCTCTTTACCTCTCGAGAATAGTCCTAGCAAGTCCTTGACTTCTAGACTCTACCAAGCACTAAACCCCATGTCTAGCTGCTTCACTGATCGGGTATAAATGGAATGGAAGACAAATCTTCAAAAAAGAATGGTCTAATACGCACTAGGTCACTCACCATCTAAGGATCATATCCCCGACAGTGGCACCAATGGTAGCGGGTCACCGCAATCGACATCTGTAGCATAGCAATCAGGCACTAACATAATGTCAATACTCAAGGAAGTGACTCAAATGGGCACGAAGACTCTTTGAGATCATCAATCTCAAGAAGTGAACCTTAACAACCAAAAATACCAACTCAACAAGCAAACCAACACTCAATGATCAGGGAAAACTACTTTTGTCCTTTCTCACCACTATAGGTCATCACGCAATTTTGGCACTCCAATGCACTCAAAATGCAACGGAAATTTAGGAGGAGGTTTAGGACACCTAGGGGTACTATCCTACCAAGTCTGATCGCAATCCGACAAGGTACCAAAATCACAATTCATAATGAAAAAGGTCCTGAAAACTGCAACAGATCAGTCCAGAAAGGTCGCCCTATGGTCTAGAAACACTCTCTTATGGTCAAAACGACTATAAACAGTGATTTAAGCACTCAAATTTGAAGATTCTAATGCATAGTTGCGAACCTCAATAAAACTGACAATGCTTACACATGAAGGAAAGAGCATAGACAAAGGAACACAATGCAAGTTTCAAAATTGAAAATGGATTACCCAATCATTAGTTATGATGATTACAAGTTGGAGCAGCTCCGTAGCTTGAGCGTATGTTTTTAGAGCTCCTTTCTTCTCTAAAGATAAGCCACATTTCACATTAAAGTTATTGAAATTTATACCTAAGGATTTCTAAATGGCTAGTGATCGGCTCACATGGACCTTTACAATTATCATGACAGAATTACAACTCAGGGAATCGACTGCTACTCTGGAATCAAGATTTACACACTACAAGAGGCTCTTCATATTAGCGACGCTCACACAGCGACGCTCAAAAAAAAATTTCCCGGCGTCGCTATGAGCGTCGCTATGAGCGTCGCAAATTTACAAAGAAATTTGCGACGCTCATAGCGACGCTTATAGCGACGCTCATAGCGACGCCGGCTGAGGTAAAAAAATAACCGAGCGCGCCCAAAAACTCAGATCTCAGATCTGAGTTTTTCGGCGCCCTCAAGCAAGGAGCAGGTAACGCTCTCCCTCACTCTCTCTCTCTCTCTCTCTCTCTCTCTTTCTTCTCCACACACACACACACACACACGAGGAGAGGAAGGAGAGCCAGGTATGCTCCTTCCCTCTCCTCATTCTCATGTTCCCTTCCCCTCTTTCTCTCTCCCTCTCTCTCTCTCTCACACACACACATACACACACACACATAGTGTTTTTGAGAGAGAGAGAGAAAGAGAGAGAGAGAGAGAGAGAGAGTACAAACAAAAACAAAAACGCACACACACATACATAAACAAAGAATGCACACACACATTGAGAGAGAAAAAGAGAGAGAGAGCATGCATAAACAAAAAACGCACGCATTGAGAGAGGAAAAGAGAGAGAGAACATGCATAAACAAAAAACGCACACATTGAGAGAGGAAAAGAGAGAGAAAACATGCATACGATCCAAAAAAACGTACACACATTGAGAGAGAAAGAGAGAGAAACTAATTTAATGTCGTAGGAAACTAATTAAAATTAAAAGACCTAGAGATCTAGCCGACGAGGAGTTGAACTGAAGACCTATTATTCAAGAGGGAAATGGCATAATCAATCTATCATACTTGGCATGGGTGATAGAAAGGTTATACCATTTATCTCTTTTTATTCGCACACACATCCACACACGCGCACACACACAAGAAGAAGAGAGTTATAACGTCGTAGGAAACTATCTTAAAAGACGTTAAAGATTAGGTTATATGTAGACTTACATTAAATTAGATTTAGGTTTATTTTTAACTAGATTTATGTTTATTTAAGCTAGATTTAGATTTACGTTATATTAGATTAGATTTAGGTCTCCATAGACTACGATGCCTGCATGAAGCGGGTGAAGAAAGCCCTCAATAGAATATAGGGTATTGCTGCCTTCACTCATGGTGGGCTCCGTCGATCCAAAAGTACTGGTGAAATGTCTTCAGAAGATAGGGAAGGAGGTGGATCTTCAGGGCGGCAAGAGTCACTACATCCCCGACACAATGACCATCTAGACAACCTCTAGTCATTAGACTTACGTTAAATTAGATTTAGCTTTATTTTTAGTTAGATTTACGTTTATTTAGATTTACGCTTATTTACGTTAGATCGAGTCCACGCAAGAATTACTTACGGTTTAGGGTTTAGAGTTAGACGAACAGTGAAAAGATCTACTGTGAAAAGATGTTAAGATGAAGTGAAGTGCTACAGCTAGAGAAGAGGCAAAGGGATTTTGTCCACTACATGCAGTATCATGTAGACGTGGGTGTGTAGATTTCTTGTACCCACAAATATAGGTATTGACCAATAAAGACGAGATTATAACCCGGTGGTTCTGATCTCCGTGCACCTCTAGACCGAGGTGTGCGGGGATTGGACATGACTAGAGAATGTGAGGTAAAGAGAGAGAGAGAGAGAGAGAGAGAGAGAGAGAGAGAGAGAGAGAGAGAGAGAGAGAGAGATAAGACGAAGAATGCCAATAGAATATTAAATTTGTTGTCCAGGTTATAAGTTTTTTATCCTCATTATGAGTAGCGACGAGGATGTGGGACCGTCCAACCGAAACACCTATCTCTCAACGAGGGTCTTATGTCCTTGTAATCAATGCAAGCATGCTGTGCGACGGACAAGACGTGTTTCTTTGCAGCACGTTCGCGAATTTGGCGAGTTCGATCCATCTATTATAGATCGAGTTGTTGCCAATTATAACTCGTCGGACTCTGACGCTGGCCAACAAGCAGCAATCTTGCAACCCAATAGACGTGTTCGCAGGCGCTTTGGTCAAGCAGCATATGTGAGGCCACAAGATGTAGCCTCTGACAGCTCGGGGGATGATCATGCAGAGCACATTCCCAACGAGGCAATGTTTGAGCCCGAGATTGATGAAATGATCGGGACGATCATGGATTCAGAAAGGCTTATCTATGATGATATGAAAAGTGAAGCCGATACGTCATTGTATAATGGAGCACGTATGTCTAGATTGAAAGCACTCCTGGTTCTTCTCAACATGCAGGCAAAGTTTGGATGGAGTGACACTAGCGTCACAACGCTTTTCAGGTGATCTATTACAGTTAGTTTACTTTAATAGAACTCTAAATGTATAATGATCTGATAGATTTTTACACGACTGTATCATATTTTTATGTTGTGTAGATTGCTGAAAGAGCACATACTACCAGCTGACAATGTGATGCCAGATTCCCGAGATGAAGCAAGAAAGATTTTGCGAAACTTGGGGATGGATTACAATTCTATCCACGCTTGTCCTAATGACTGCATTCTTTTCAGAGGGGAATACACAGAGATGGAGAAGTGTCCGAAATGTGATTCCTAAAGATATCGAGTAGATCTCCACGGGACAAAAATTCCACAAAAGGTTTTGCGACATTTTCCTTTGCTTCCTCGCATCAAGCATTTCTTTGAATGTAAGTCCATGGCCGCCCTAGCATCATGGCATGAGGAGAATAAATCTTCGGATGGTGTGCTACGAATTCCTGCAGATTGCGCAGCCTGGAAACATATAGATGGAACATGGTCGGATTTTGCCAGGGAAGCTCGAAATTTGCGCTTAGGCCTGGCTATGGATGGCGTAAATCCATTTGGTCAAAGATCAACATCTTACAGTGTATGGCCCGTTGTCATCGTCAACTACAACATTCCCCCGTGGTTGACTACGAAGAAGGGGCACCTATGGCTAAGCTTGATTGTGCCAGGGCGATATAAAGTGGGGAATATGGATGTGTATCTTCGTCCACTATTGGAAGAGCTACAACAATTGTGGATTGGCATAGAGGTGGTGGATATGAGCCGACACACAGGACGACGGAATGCTTTGATCAGAGGCATTCTAATGTGGACCATGCATGACTATCCCGGGCTAACAGAATGCTCAGGTGATCTATTGACACTCCTCACTCAGACACTGTAAATATTGTTTTTTCCCATAGTTGATCTATTATCATGTGTATACATGCAGGGCTTCAAACAAGCGGATATAGAGCATGTGTCACATGTGGACCTAGACTGAATGCACGTAGGGCACCCTCACTGAAGAAGCAAATCTACGAAGGTCATCAAACGTATCTTCCAGAGAATCATGTGTTACGCGACGGCTTTTTGGGAAGAGAGCCACCAAGGATGTCTGCACAAGCATGGTTAGAGCAGAAGGAGATGTGCGATGACGGTTGCCTCCAGGGATGAAGAGACTATCTCTATGGTACGAGTTACCATACTGGCCCCGACTCATGATCAATCATTTGCTCGATCCAATGCACATATTCAAGAATGTGGGTAATCTACTATGGGACCATTTGACCGGCAAGAAAGATACTTTGGGAGCCAGAGTTGACCTTAGAAATGTGGATCGTATGGAGCAATATTGGCCGCAAACAGCGTCTGATGGATCGATAAAACTCCCTAAAGCACCATGGATTTTCACAGGAGCCCAAGAACGCAAAGTAAAAGAGGCCATTCGATCTTTGCGGACCCCCACTGGCGTAATGCACTCGCTCCGAACGTGTTTTACTAAAGAAGGAAAGCTTACCGGTTTGAAGTCACACGATTGGCATAAAATGTGTCAGGTACGTTCATAGTGGACTTTAATATCATTGCATAAAATGTGGACTTTAATATCATTGCTGCACATACTTTACAGTTTATTTTACCGGTTGCCATTGAGGGATGTTTGTCTCTCGACATCCGTAACACAATCTACAAACTTGCAAAGCTGGTGCAATGGATCTCACAAAAGGAGATCAACGTAGACTCCATACCATTCGCCAAACTAAATGCTGCGGAGCTTGTGTGCATGTTTGAGAAACATTTTCCTACTACAATGCTAACCATTCAGGTGCATCTTCTTGTTCACATAGTTGATGAGGTGGAAATAGCTGGCACAATTCATTCCAGATGGATGTTCTTCTTAGAGCGTTTCATGAAAACGCTTAAGGGATATGTGCGTCAAAAGGCACGTCCGGAGGGTAGCATGGCAGAAGGTTGGTTGGTATCAGAGTCCCTAGTGTACATTGGAGAGTGGCTAGATGGATTTGATAAATCCCGGGACACGCTATGGCGAACCATAGATGATGAGCGCATATCTGGGATTGTCATGTGCAATCTCGGTGTTGAGAAGAAGATGACGGAAGATCTAGAGGCTAAAATCAACCGATTTTGCATGCTTCACAATCCAGTGATGCAAAAGTGGATTTCACAATATGAGGATGCAAAGCAAGAGAGACAAAGGGCACGAATCGAGTGGAGACGGGGAAGACGACCACCGATGCACTATCCAGCGGTTCTGGAGAGCCTACCAACCTTCATGAGCTTAAGATGGTTGCACAACCAATTGAAAAGCGCACAACAATGCGGTGACGAAGTGACTGAAGAAGAGTGGGAGTACTCTCGGGGTTGCGCGACCAAGGTAAGTTTGCAATGTACGACTAGCAAGTGACTTTATTTATAAACGTTTGAACGGCCACTCATAATCTTTGTTTGTTGTAGTATAAGTCATACACAGCAGCATGGTGTAAAGGTCGACATTTTAGGGTGGAACGAATCGACAAAAAGCGTTTTACTCAAGATTGTGGAATCATGGCAAAATTTGAACAGTCTAGTCGACGACGTTCCTCTGATGCAGATCCTGTGGTGGCGGAACTCACTTACTTCGGCACGCTGCAAGAGATTTTGAGGATCGATTACAGAGGATTTTTTGTCGACTTGTTCGACGTGCAATGGTTCAAGATAATCATGGAGGGTCGCAACGCTACTGTGCGTAGAGGAGAGTCTGGTTTTCTTGAGGTGGATTCTACTAAGAAATGGACTGACCTAAGAGACACTTTCGTACTACCCGAGCATTGTGAACAAGTAAGTATGTAAATAGTTAACATCCCCCTTTTACAAGTTATGTGCTTGAAAGCTCTCATGTAAGTTATGTGGCTCTGGCAGGTAGTATTTCATCCTACAAAGTCTACATCAAACTGGTGGTACGTCATAGAGGTAGCCCCTCGTAGTGCAAGGACGTATGAAGGCTACCATGTGCCAATCACAACGACATCAATGGAGGAGATCAGAGAAGATGCTCAATCAGAAGCCGCTGCGGTGGTGCCAGACGAGCATCAAGATGCTACTACTCTATATGGGGTGCATGCAGAGGAGCTACAAAATGAAACAGAGGATATGTGTTTAAACGGAGAGCTCTATATAGATATAGGAAGTTATGCTGAGTTATGCGAGGATGAGAGAGAGATCTCTTAAAGCCACAAATATTGTATTTGAACAATTTTGCTCCGTGTTGTAAAAGCTCTGGCTCTCTAAGTACCTTCCATGGTGTATAACGCTCTTTTCTACTCGCGCTCACATCTTTTGATTGAAAATTCTGAGTTTTCGACTTGCCTCTTCTATCACTCGATTCATTGCGTCATTGTATTTATATGCGTCATTACGTCATTGTATTTAATGGTCTTTGCGTCATTGTCTACTCTATTCATTCAATATTAAGTTTAAATATTCGTGTGTTTAATGCAGGTATGGATGATGAGGAGTTTCTTTCTTCTTTGTCACCGCAGCAGAGACAGTGGTACGTGGAGCGTCATCGCTCTGGCGCATCATCGCGCGTTCCTACACCATCCGCATCTCCCTCTCTTTCGGAGCATTCGGCGCGCTCCGAAGCTTCGGCGTCGACGAGACGAGCTTCACACTCGTCTAGACACCGGCGCTCTAGTGGTGGCGGTGGCGGTTGTTGTGGGGATTCTGCCACCGATGCCTCCACACCGCCTCGTGTTCGACGAGGCTCTTTACCCTCCCCTTCTTTGCCCGCCCCCACACCAGCCACAGCATCGCCATCTACGCCAGGTTTTGCACGGCTGACTGTTCCTAGAAGCTACACACCTCTACCTACTCCGCCAGGAGCCACCCACTCGACACTCCTCGCTTCGGGGCCCAGACGCCAGTGGAGACACCTGACGTCCGTACCCCCATCGACACGCCGCTAGAGACCCCTGTCGGGACACCCAGGTTCACGCGTCACCGGCCAGAGGGCTTGCCTTACTCCGTCGACATCAGCGGCGGCATCATCATGGATGATGACGGCAAGAAGGTGATCTCGCGCATGCGTGGTCTTTGCTCTCAGCTGTTTAGACACTATATACTAAACAAATGGAGTGAAGTACCAAGTGATTTAAAAAACAGAGTCATCAGCATACTTCATGATGAGTTTCCCGTTCCAACACGGGATCAGCGCTTCAATGAAGACCTGATGAAGATTCGAATGCGCGAATACTGCAAACACAAGCGTTCCGAAGTGCAAAAAGCAATCAAGAATGGGTGGAATAGGCCAGATTGGCTGGCCAAAGAAGATTGGAAGAATGCGAAGAAAGCAGCGCGCGAGAATCCCGACAAGTGGAAGCAACAAAAGGATGCAGCCAGAGCGCGAGTAGAGGCAGGGAGCTCGCACCACTTGGGGAGCGGTGGATGGGCATCATTTGAGGCCGATTTTGTAAGTCTTTTCACATTGTTCTTTATGCATGTTCGATACTTTAGGGTTTATGAGTTTTTTAGTTCTAACATAATGAAATCTTTGTATGTTTTGACAGTGGTCGATGACAGGACGTGATCCCACACCGTACGAGCGCGAGTACGCAGGCAGGAAGGGCTTAAACGCTCTGATGGACATTCTCAGTTCTCGCGGCGGCATGGTTAGTATTAGGGTTTACTCTTTTTTATTTTTTGTATTGTTTTATAAATGTCGTTATATGTTTATACTTACTGAAAGCTGTCTTATTGTCTTTTTTTGCAGAATCCAACAGATACGCCGCTTGGACGCGATGAGACGTCTGACTAAACGACGTCAGTTTAGCCGTAGCTAGATAGCATTAGTTTAGGGTTTCTCATAGCTTATGTATCATGAGACGGATTTTATACGTCTTTTTGAACCATGTATATTATTACATTTGTCACCGCAGTTCCTTTTGCCAATCAATTCTTTATGCCTATGATGTTGTACAATTGTCATTATTACATTTGCCAATCAATTCATTTTGCCTATGATGTGTACAATTGTCAATTTTGCAAACAATGCGTCTTGTGGGTGACTATTTTGGGTCTATTATCTACCTTTGCACTTTTTTTAAAAAGTGAATCAAGTACAATATGGTTGATGGGTGGCAGGGCATTCAATGCCCTGCCACCAAAAAAATATTCTCTCGGGCGTCGCTATAAGCGTCGCTATTTATGGCTCTGTAGCGTCACTATGAGCGTCGCTATAGTCTGCAGTGTAAACGTCACTATAGGCGTCGCTATATGCGTCGCTATATAGCGACGCTCATAGCGACGCATATAGCGACGCATATAGCGACGCCTATAGCGACGCTCTCGTAGCAACGCTCGTAGCGACGGTTTTAGCGACGCCGGGGGTTATAAAAACCCAATGTATTTCCGTCGCTAACAGCGTCACAAGAGCACACAACCTCTTGTAGTGACACAAAGTGTCACTACACTAGCTCGGAAATATAATAGAGCACAAGTGTGGCATACAGCTACGTGTCCGGCCAGGTGGGCATCCGTTGGTCAGTCCTCTAACACTTTTTATTGCTTTTTAAATTAATTTTATACTCTTACCTAAATTATTCTTATTAAAAGTATTTCCATAAATCAAAGGCAACTAATTAATGAAATTGTTTTTGGAACTAACCTTATTTTTTCTAAAAGAAGAATTATAATTTCTCCAAAATGCTCTCATGAAACACTCATAACTTTTTCTTGATTTTGCATGAATTATGTGTGTAAAAGTTTAGTGACCTACTTAAGATTAATATCTAATTCTTCCAAGAAGGAGTTGAGTTTTTAAGGGTAACTTATTCATAACCAAAGGAGTTCTCTTTGAAAGAGGATTTCCCTTTCAAGTAAGGCTATCCTCCCTTCCCTCTTGTCAATTGGAACACCCCAAATCCTTAAACCTCTCCTAGCTACGAAAATAATCCTCTCCACGGTAGCAAGGTATGCCTAAAGCCCATTTCAAAGAGAACTTTTAATCATTCATACTTCATTGCATGTGCATTTTTCACTACACTAACATGTCCACTCTTAAGAATTTTGCATTCTCATGTTGTGTTCTTTAAGGATGGTAAGGTCCGCTCAAGGGAGACATGTCTCCCCTTGAGAGCTAACTTTGGGAAGGAAGGAATGTAAAATTTATAGAGGATATGGCTTCTAACTATCATAAAATCTAATATCTAATCAACCCAAATGATTTTTCTTATTAAATTGATCATTCAATGTAAGAGAATAAATGGGAACAAGGGTTAGGATATAGACATGTGCTTATGGATCTATCTCAACACGATGCCGAGGTAAAAGGGACCAAATGAGAAATGGTATGTCAAAGAGCAATACTACCTAATGGAGCTTAAAGACCTTAGGGTTAGCTTCATTAAATACCTCCAAAGGTTACTGTTAAAAAGTATTTAGACCTAGGACCATAACCAAGTTGGGGATGACCTTGAGGTGGAAACCCTACCCAAACTTGAGGTGCATGTCGTGTTTGCTGACTAAGGTGCTTAAGGTGTTTGTGGGAACCTTGCCCAAGCTTAAGGTGCTTGTCATGCTTAAATGACTAAGGTGCTTGAAGTGTTCAATTTAAACATGACCTCTCAAGAGGTATAAAATATTGTCGTGCTTAAATGACTAAGATGCTTGAAGTGTTCAATTCAAACATAATCTCTTAAGAAGCATAAAAGACACAGGTCAAGATCCTCCCCATTTTTCCCTCTTGATGTGCTTGAATCCTATTGGATAGGCTTCAAAGGGGTCCAATGAGAATTTAGATGCATTTAAATAAATAATTAAGTTCTTTCTCTCAAAGGAAGAAAAGAGGACACTTGTCCAAATGATATAATTAAATAATACAAAAGAAAGGGAGAGAGAGAGGGGTGGACCAAGCATGAGAGGGGGCATTGATCTGGGCATCCATCAAAGTGCAAGAGCTCCATCTCCTTATCCAAGCTTGTTGAGAAGTTGAGAGTCTACACCAACACTCAGGGCTATGGAATGCAAATCCAACCAAGAGCCATGCTTTAATGCTTAAGCTTTCCATCTTCTTCATCTTCATTACTATGCTATTCTGCTATGCTAAGCAAGAAGAGTGATGATAAGTGAGGATTTCTTTCTCTTATTGAATGCTTCTTCTTCCTCTTTCCTACCCTCATTCCCCACTAGCTCTCTCCACCTTTGAAGGTGTTTGAGGCCTTGGGACTGAGTCCAGGGATGGTTAACTCTTTTAAAAAGTTTATGTTATGCTCGTGATGCATGAAGCTTTCCATATTCATTGCATCACCTAGGTCACAAGGAACACAAAGATTGTATTATACCAAGTCTTTCTTGATGGGAGAATCTATAATACAAAATCCTATTGGAGGGGGGACTGCCGGCTTCACATAAATCCGGTCCTCAACTGTTGTCAAGTTCTCTAAACTCTCTCTCTTGCAAAAGTATTGTTCATGCCAAGTTAATTAAGTATTATGGTTATGTTGCTACCGCAATTAAGTTCACCCTCTATGTTCTCCAAGTAATCTTACAAAAATCCCACTCTAATTCTCTTAATTTCGCTATTCTCAAAGTTTGGCCATTTTTACTACATTGGTATCAGAGCTATTGGTTTCTCTTTTCTTGCTTAAGAAGAGAGGTCCTTAAGTTGTCCACGAAAGGTTGGACCTATTCATTGTAATAGGGTAAGTGGGACAGGGATCTATTATCTTAGTTGAGAAGGACTTGGTTCGAGGTACACCATGGGAACTATAATCTTAATAATGGAGTCTCTCGAGGCTTGCCTTTGTCTTAACCATTATTGAGCTACAAGCAAGATCAACATGCACCATAATCAACCGAGTAATGTTAGACCCTCTCCACTAGTCTTTGCAATCAACAATGTCTAAACCACAGGTGTAGCTACTTGAGAACTAATTTTCAAAGGTAAAGAAGAGTAGCGACTGAGGTTTTTAAGGGTACCAAAGCACAAAGTAATTCTATACATGAGTTTTATTAGCATGGCTGACAATAATCAAGAGACTAGAATGAACATTCATAACTTTTTGCACATGAAGGTGCTAATGATAATGCCCCCCTGTTTGTTAATTATCTTGTTACTAGGTTGCATCAAGCTATGGGCAAGCTATGGGCAACCTTGCTTTGCAAGCCAAAGTCACCCAACAACTTCGTGCTTATGGGATTTTCCTTCCTCTCCAAGAGGAGAGAAAGCTTAGGAGGCCTCTTGATGATACTCCCAACAGAAGACTCTCTTCCATAAGAGAGGAGGAATCTAAAGAACAAGAAAGAAGTGAATCCCTAAATTCCTCTGAAGATGTGGCTCCATAAAGACAATAGTCTAGACAGTCGCCAACTCTTCTAAAGAGAAAACGATCAACCCATAGTCCTTCTCATCATCATTCCAAAAGCCTAAGAGAGGAAACAAAGAAATAAAAATTCACGAAAGAGGTCACCCTCTTCTCCTTCTTCACCTTCCTCCTCTTTCGATGAAAGTAATAGTTATTCTCCTAGAGAATACAAGAGAAGAGGACATCACAAAACTTGCATGGCGAAGGTCCCAAAAGCTCAAGAAATTCAAAGAGGGACGAAAGGGTGTCTCTTCTCTCACCTATGATGGCACCTTTGGTGCCACCAATGAAGTATTGGCCTTCATCCAACAATTTGATCGGCCTTTGGAGACGAGGGCTTCACAGAGTCCTCCAAGCTACACCATGTCGCTATGCACTTCCAGAAATCTGCTCGTCGTCAATGGTGGGCTAGCCTTCGTGGCAACAACAAAGCCCCAAAGACATGGAAAACTCTATGAGTTTCCATCATGAAGCAATTCTTTGCAAGAGATGCAAAGGACAAAGTGCTTATTGAATACCGGAGTTTGAATCTTCTTTCCAACAAGACTAACCACAAATATGTGGACAAGTTTTGGGATTTACATCCCAAGGCTACTGTCTTACAAAAGATAGACTTTTCCAAGAAAAGGCAACAATTCTGTGTGGGATTACCTAAAGAGATGGCTGAGTACGTCAACTCCCAACGTCCCGGTTCCATCACCAAAGCAATCCACCACACCTATGGTTGCTTCATGCATCAATTTCCAACAAGGGGCTAGAAGGAATGTCAAGCCCATGGAAAGCAAAGACAAAAGTGATGCAAAGGGGAAAAACAATGCCCAAAATTCTTCCCAAGTCAATTCCAACAACAACAATCAGTCCAAGGAGAAGGGAGTTTACAAAGGTAAAAATAAACTCTCTCCTAAAGAGCTTGAATCTTTTCTTAAGGACCACAAATATTTGAAGTGTGGGGAGCAAGGACATGGCTACAGTTCTTGCCCCAAAAGAAATGCCTACAATGAGACTCCTAGAGCTTCCATAACCGAAGCTCCAAAAGAGGATACTCATTGCAAAGGATCACCTCTCTCCTATACTTGGGGAAAAGTAAGGGAGCATGATGCCTTCATCTTGTTTGACCCTAGCTCTACTCACAACTTTATATCAACAGAGTTGGCCACTAAGGTGGGCATTCAAGCTTTTGAGATGGGAGATATTGTAACTGCCGATGGATCTTTCAAGGGACAGTAAGCCTCTGTTACTCCCTTGATTGGGAAGTTGAAGCTTCATGTCCAAAGCTACGTCGACAAAGAATACTTTTTCATCTCTCCTCTCCAACCTGAGGATGTTATCCTAGGGGCACCATGCTTCAACCGCATGGCTATCAACATGAAGTTCCCTAAAATGATAATCTATTTTACTTACAGGGAAAAGAGCATGTATATAGATGCTAGTGATCCTGGTCGTACTATACCAATTGTAAATTCACCTACTTTTGATACGTCAATGAGAAATTCAATTTTATGCTTATGATTTTTGTCAAAGAGTCTCTAAATTATTCTAATGTTTTAACAAAGCAAAGTGTTGGGAATCAAGAAGAATTAAACTTGTCTAATTTTCTAGATGGATTCCAAGATGTGTTCATCAATGATAGACTTACCTCCAAAATGAGGGGATGATGACCATCGAATTGAGCTCCTACCAACAAGCTCACTGCCTAACAAGCCTCCTTACCAAATTTCCCAAGCTCAACAAGAGGAGATCATGAGGCAAGTACAAGAATTGGTAGACAAAGGGATGGTGAGGCCTAGCTCCTCTCCCTTTTGTCTCCAGTCCTTTTAGTGCAAAAGAAAGATGGTACATACCACATGTGTGTAGACTATCAAGCACTAAACCATATCACTATCAAAAATAGATTTCCCATACCGCGGGTCAAAGATCTGTTTGATAAGCTACAAGGTTGGACCTACTTTAGTAGGATTGACCTTAAAAGTGGCTATCATCAAATAAGGATAGTGAATTGAAGATATCGTAAAGACCGCATTTCGTACAATGTTTGGTCTTTATGAATATTTAGTCATGCCTTTTGGATTGACTAATGCACCGGCCACATTCAATCGTTTGATGGAGAAAATATTTAGACCCTACTGCAAGTTCACTGGAGTGTTCTATGATGATATCATCATCTACTCCAAGTCCTTGGAGGAGCACAAGCAACATCTCCACGTAATTTTTCAAGCTTTGAGGGAGAACAAGCTTTTTATCAATCAAAAGAAGAGCAAAATTTACCTTTCAAGAGATTCAATACTTAGGTCACATTATCTCTCAATATGGCATCCGTATGGATCCATCAAAGTTGAAGGTTATAAAAGCATGGCCTAATCCAGGAATTTTGTAATGTAAATGGTCTATGAACTTTGAGAATAGCGGAATTAAGAGAATGAAAATGAGCATTTTTGTGAGATCGCTTTGAGAGCATAGAGGGTAAACTTAATTGATGGTAACAACTTAAACATAGTACTTACTTAACTTGGGATGAACAATACTTTTTCAAGAGAGAGAGTATTAGAGAACATGACAATAGTTGAGGACCGGATTTACTTGGAGCCAGTCCCCCCTCCAAAAGACGTTTGTATAATAGATTCTCCCATCAAGAGACACTTGGTGCAATACAATCTTTGTATTCCTTGTGACCTTGGTGATGCTATGAATATGGAAAGCTTCATACATCACGAGCATAACATAAACTTTGCAAAAAGTATTAACTATCTCAAGCCTCAGTCCCAAGGCCTCAAACACCTTCTAAGGTGGAGAGAGCTAGCAGGGAATGAGGGTAGGGAAGAGGAAGAAGAATCATTCATAAGAGAGAGAAATAGTTCGTCACTTATCATCACTCTTCTTGCTTAGCATAGCATACTAGCATAGTAGCGAAGGTGAAGAAGATGGCAAGCTTAAGCATTGAAGCATGGCTCTTGGTTGGATTTGCAATGAGCATTCCATAGCCAAGAGTGTTGGTGTAGGCTCTCCACTTCTCAACAAGTTTGGAGACGGAGATGGAGCTCTTGAACTTTGCACTCCACACAATGAGTGTATGTGTGTGTGTGTGTGTGTGTGTGTGTGTGTGTGTGTGTGTGTGTGTGTGTGTGTGTGTGTGTGTGTGTGTGTGGGAGAGTATACCCCCACTCTCATGCTTGGTCCACCTCTCTCTCTCTCTCTCTCTCTCTCTCTCTCTCTCTCTCTCTCTCTCTCATAATATTTAATTATATCATTTGGAACGTGCATACTCTTTTTCCTCTTTGAGAGAAAGAACTTAATTATTTATTTGTATGCATCTAAATTTTCATTGGACCCCTTTAATCCTATCCAATAGGATTCAAGCACATCATGAGGACAACATGTAGAGAATTTTTCCATGTGTCTTTTATGCTTCTTAACTCAATTGGTTTGAATTGAACACTTCAAGCACTTACTCAATCAAGCATGGAAACCATTTATGCCTCTTGAGAGTTTATCTTTGAATTGAACACTTCAAGAACCTTAGTCATTTTAAGCATAAAAGTCATCTCAAGCTTTGGGCAAGGTTCCCACAAACACTTTAAGCACTTTAGATAGCAAGCCGACAAGCACCTCATGCTTGGGTAGGGTTCCCACCTCAAGGTCAGCCCTAGCTTTTTCCTAAGGTCAAAGGACTTTTTAACACTAACTTTTGGAGGTCTTTAATGAAGCTAACCCTAAGGTCTTTAAGCTCCATTAGGTAGCATTGCTCTTTAACAGACCATCTCTCATTTGGACCCCTTTAACCTTGGCCCCGTGTTGAGACAGATCCATAAGCACATGTCTATATTCTAACCCTTGTTCCCATTTATTATTCCACATTAAATGATCAGTTTAATATGAGAATATCATTTGGGTTGGTTACTTATTATATTTTATGACATTACCTCTCTCTTGAAATCATAGTCGTCCTCGACTATGAGGTAGAAGAGACAAAGTCTTAGTCATTAGTCTACGTTTCTTAGAGGATGGAGGATCCGTTTCCACCGTGCGACATCATTCCACAATGGATAACTAGTCCATTTGGTGCTTGGGAGACGTAGTTGCCGCAAGCATGTCTGCTCTTTAGTCCATATCATACTCCCAAAGTAGAGTGACAAATTCTACTTGGTGCTTGAGTGACATCATCATCACAAACATGATTCTAAGCATGCATTCTATTTAAATTTGTGCACAAAAGAGGATTAGTCTTATAAGACAAAAACATTGCTCATTTAGAAAGCGTTTATATTTGCTTACTCTAGTGCAGCATTCTAAGCATTGACAAGGTTCATACTATCCTTAAGATGTATTTCTTGCATCCATCTAGCATCTTCAAAAGGATAATTTTTGAACTTAATAAGATACCGTTGGATAATCTTACCATGCCGTAGTACCTTGTCTTCATGCCGAAGGATAGCTTTGGGTTGTAGCACCTCTTCTTGGTCTTCGATTTTGGAGGGTCTTCAATAATTGTTCTCTTTGTGGCTCTCCTTTATAGGGATTAAGTAGGCTCACATGAAAAGCATTTTATATGAGCCAATGGTTGGGCAACTTGAGTTGATAAGCCATGTTATTGATTGGCTTCAAGATTTGAAAAGGATCATAGTATCTTTTTGCTAATCTAGCATAATACTTTTGATGGCCCGTAGGATTTTTGCCCGTCGTTTGCCTCAATCGAGCCTTGGGAAACTTAAGTAAGACCCAGCCATTTTCTTTGAACGTTAAGACCCTTATGTGCTTGTCAGCGGTAGATTTTTGCCTTTGTTGAGAGATGGATATTGAAAATATTCTTGTAGGTCACGGCTATACTCATCAGCAGCAACGAAGATCTTCCCATGTACTTTAAGTAGCAAGGGACATTTAGGTCTTCCCTCTATGATCTCAAAAGGTGCTTTTCCTATAGTAGTATGGACAATATTATTGTATGCATACTGTACACGGGGTAAGTACTTTTTCCATTGTGATCGTTGATCTACTTCTGTAACATAAGTCTTTAGTAGATCAAGTATCGTAAGATTGGCTACCTCACTTTGGCCATCTGTTTGTGGGTGGTAGGCCGAAGAGAAATTCAATCTTCTACCTAGATTTTCAAAGAGACCTTTTCAAAAATTACTCGTCATTCTAGGATCTTTATCTCACACGATGGATGTTGGTAATCCATGGTGTTTGAAATTTTGAGATATGAAGATGGTTGCCATTTGGTGTGCCTTAATAGTCTTTTTGACAGGAATAAAGTGTGCTTGCTTGCTAGACATGTCGACTATTGTCCATATTCCTGTATTCCCATGGATAGATTTGGGTAGTTCAAAGATAAAATCCATGGATATACTCTCCCATGGTGAATTAGGGATTTGCAATGACTGGAGTAATCCAGATTTCTTCCCTCTATCATAGTTAGTCTTTTGGCATACCACACATTTTGAAGCATACTCTTGTGTCCACTTTCATGGTAGGCCAATAGAAGTACGTCTCAACACCTCAAAGAGTAGGTTGAGTTCCTTTGTGCCCCGCATAGGGAGGAGCATGGGATTCATACAGGACTTTCTCACGAAGGGAGTGGGTTAAAAATAGCCTATTGCCGTGGAGAAGATAACCATCCTGCAAGGTAAATGGTTCCTCTTTCTAAGCAAGGCTGACATTACATTTTTAAAATCAAGCATACTCATCTATCATAGAAGATAGATTTTTGTGAGTTGCTATAGACACCGCATTGACTTTTGGTCGTCGTGAAAGTGCATCGGCCACTTGATTACTTACCAGCAATGTGAGCAATATGAAAATAAAATTGCAAAAGAACATTTACCCACCTCAATTTTTTTGTCGGAAAGCTTGGTTTGCGTCATGAAGTACTTGAGACTTTGGTGGTATGTTCATAAAATGAATGGATTCCCCAATAAATAGTGCTTCCATGTGTCTAGGGCATGTAGAACAGCTAAAAGCTCTTCTCATAAATGCCCAAGACCCGTTCATCTGTATGGAGCCTTCGGCTCTCATATGCTATGGCATGCCCTTCTTGAAGCAAGACTGCTCCAAGGAAATCACCACAAGCATCACATTGGACCTCAAATGGCTTTGAGAGATCCGAAAGCATAAGGACTGGTTGAGAGGTAAGCTTCTCTTTGAGCTTGTCAAAAGCATTTTGTTCTTTAGCAGTCCATGAAAACTTAGCGTTCTTCTTTGTTAAGTCATGCAATGGTCCTGCTATTTGAGAGAATTTTGCTATGAATTGTCTATAGTATATGCACACCTACCAACAAAGCTTCTTAGCTCATGTAGATTCCTTGGATTAGGCCATGCTTTTATTACCTCCAACTTTGATGGATCCATAAGGATATCATTTTGAGAGATAATGTGACCTGAATATTGAATCTCTTGTAGAAAAAAGTTCACTTTTCTTTTGATTAATGAAAAGCTTATTCTCTCTCACAATTTGAAAGATTACCTGGAGGTGTCACTTGTACTCCTCAAGAGAATTTGAGTGGCCTGAAGATTTTTGTCCATCGTGAGATTAATTGTGGTTGGAGCATTTGTCAGGCCAAAACTTGTAACTTATCAAATAGATCTTCTACCCGCGGCACGGGAAATATTTTTTTTATAGTGATCCTATTTAGTGCTCTATAGTCGACACACATGTGATATGTGCCATCTTTCTTTTGTACTAAAAGTATTGGTGAACAGAACAAAGAGGAGTTAGTCCTCACCATCCCTTTTTCCACCAATTCATGCACTTGCCTCATGATCTCCTCTTGTTGAGCTTGTGAAACTCGATAAGGAGGTTTATTAAGTTGTGAGCTTCCTAGTAGAAGCTCTATTGCATGGTCATTATCCCCTCGTTTTGGAGGTAGCTCACTAGGGATGTCATTAATGAAAACATCTTGGAATCCATTTAGAAAATTAGACAACTCTAATTCCTCTTGATTCCGTTTATTGCTACTTGTGAAAATGTTAGAATCATTTATAGATTCTCTCTAACAAAAATTATATACGCAAAGAATAGAGCTTTTCATTGACTTATCCAAAGCAAGCGTATTTCCCAAGGATATTGTGTTCCCCGACTCATTAGTACCTTGTACATGCTCTTTTCCCTGTAGGTGAAATAGATTCTCCTTACAGGGAACTTCATGTTGGCAGCCATGTGGTTGAACCATGGTGCCCCTAGGATAACATCCTCATGTTGGAGAGGAGACATTAAAAAAATATTCTTTGTCGACGGAGCTTTGGACATGAAGCCTCAACTTCCCAATCAAGGGATTAACGGAGGCTTGCTGTCTTTTGAAAGCTCAATCGGCAATTACAATATCTCCCATCTCAAAAGCTTGAATACCCAACTTAGTGGCCAACTCCGTTGATATAAAGTTGTGAGTAGAGCCAGGGTCAAATAAGATGAAGGCATCATGCTCCCTTTTTCCCAAGCATAGGAGAGTGATAAGCCTTTGCAATGAGTATCCTCTTTTGGAGCTTCAACTATGGAAGCTCTAGGAGTGTCATTGCGTACTTTTCTTTTGGGGCAAGAACGATAACCATGTCCTTTCTCCACTCCCCACACTTAAAGCATTTATGGTCTTTATGAAAGGCCTCTAATTCGTTGCAAGAGAGCTTATTTTTACCTTTGTAAGCTCCTTTCTCGTTGTCCTTGTTGGTGTTGGTGTTGGTGTTGCCTTGGGAAGAGTTTTGAGCATTTCTCTTCCCTTTAGCTTCATTTCAATCCTTGTTTTCCATGGGCTTGAAATTTCTTCTCGCCCCTTGTTGGAAATTGATCCTTGAAGCAACCATAGTGTGGTGGATGACTTCAATGATCGTGCTAGGCCATTGTGAGCTGACAACCTCAGCCATTTCTTCAGGTAATAATGCACAAAATTGTTGCTTTTGTTCGGCAAAGTCTATCCTTTGTAAGACTGTAGCTTTGAGATGTAAATCCCAAAACTTGTCTACATATTTGTGGATAGACTCGTTGAAGAGCAGATTCAAGTTCTGCCATTTGATAAGCACTTTGTCCTTTGCATCGCTTGAAAGGAATCGCTTCATGATGGAAACTCGTAGAGTTTTCCATGTCTTTGGGGCCTCTCCAATGCCACAAAGGCTAGCCCACCATTGACAAGAAGATTTCTAGAAGTGCATAGCTACATTGTGTAGCTTGGAGGACTCCATGAAGCCCTCGTCTCCAAAGGCCACATCAATTGTTGGATGAAGGCCAATACTTTGTCGGTGGCACCAAAGGTGCCATCATAGGTGAGAAAAGAGATACTCTTTCCTCCCTCTTTAAGTTTCTTGAGCTTCTGGGACCTTCGCCATGCATGGTAAGTTTTGTGATTCCTCTCCTCTTGTATTCTCTAAGAGAATAACTATTTCTTTCGTCGGAAGAGGAGGAAGGTGAAGAAGAAGGAGAAGAAGGTGACCTCTTTCTTTCCTTTTTCTTTCTTTGTTTCCTCTCTTTCCTTTTGGAGTGACGAGGAGAAGGACTATGGGTTGACCGTTTCCTCTTGGGAGAAGTTGGCGATAGTCTAGACTGACGTCTTCACGGAGCCCCATCTTTAGAGGAACTTAGGGATTCACTTCTTTCTCGTTCTTTGGATCTCTTCTCTCTTATGGGAGAGAGTCTTCTTTTGGGAGTCTCATCAAGAGGCCTCCTAAACTTTCTCTCCTCTTGGAGAGGAAGGGAAATCCCATAAGCACGAAGTTGTTGAGTAACTTTGGCTTGCAAAGTAGGGTTGCCCATAGCTTGATGCAACCTAGTAACAAGATAATTGATAAACATGGGGGCATCATCATTAGCACCTTCATGTGAAAAATCAAAGTTATCAATGTTCATTCTTCTCTCTTGGTTATTGTCAGCCATGCTAATTATACTTATGTGTTTACTAGTGTATCCTTTGGAAATTCCAAACCTTAGTTGCTACTCCTCTTAGCCTTTGAAAATAAGCACTTAAGTATCTACACCCATGGCTCAAATTGGTTAATTATAGAGAGTAGTGAGTGGGTCTAGCATAGCAGAATTGCCGAGGGATGGCTCCTTTCGGACTTCTTATGGCTCAATAATGGTAAGGCTGCAGGAAAGTCTAAAAAGATCCCACTATTAAGACCAAAGCTCGGTGTGCACCATATCTGAGGTAGTGGGCTCAACAAAACCGGTAATAGATCCCAGTCCCACTTACCCTAATATAATTAATAAAATCAACCATTAATAGGCTACTTGAGGACCTCTCTTCTTAAGCAAGAAAAGAGAAACCAAATGCTATGATACCAATGTAATATAAATGGCCTATGAACTTTGAGAATAGCGGAATTAAGAGAATTAAAGTGAGCATTTTTGTGAGATCACTTTGAGAACATAAAGCATGAACTTAATTCATGGTGGCAACTTAAACATAGTACTTAATTAACTTGGCATGAACAATACTTTTGCAAGAGAGAGAGTATTAGAGAAGATGACAATAGTTGAGGACCCGAGTTACTTGGAGCCGGCGGTCTCCCCTCCAAAAGACGCTTGTATTATAGATTCTCCCATCAAGAAAGACTTGGTACAATACAATCTTTGTGTTCCTTGTGACCTTGGTGATGCTATGAAAATGGAGAGCTTCATACATTAGATCATAACATAAACTTTGCAAAAAGCATTAACTATCCCAAGGCCTCAGACAGCTTGGAAGGTGGAGAGAGCTAGCAGGGAATGAGGGTAGAAAGAGGAAGAAGAATCATTCATAAGAGAGAGAGAGAGAGAGAGAGAGAAATAGTTCCTCACTTATCATCACTCTTCTTGCTTAGTATAGCATACTAGCATAGTAATGAAGATGAAGAAGATGGCAAGATTAAGCATTGAAGCATGGCTCTTGATTGGATTTTCAATGAGCATTCCATAGCCAAGAGTGTTGGTGTAGGCTCTCCACTTCTCAACAAGCTTGGAGAAGGAAATGAAGCTCTTGCACTTTGCACTCCACACAATGAGTGTGTGTGTGTGTGTGTGTGTGTGTGTGTGTGTGTGTGTGTGTGTGTGTGTGTGTGTGTGTGTGTGTGTGTGTGGGAGAGTGTGTGTGTGTGTGTGTGTTTCTGTGTGTGTATGTGAGAGAGAGAGAAAGTATACCCCCCCTCTCATGCTTGGTCCACACCTCTCTCTCTCTCTCTCTCTCTCTCTCTCTCTCTCTCTCTCTCTCTCTCTCTCTCTCTCTCGTAATAGTTAATTATATCATTTGGAACGTGCGTCCTCTTTGAGAGAAAGAACTGAGTTATTTATTTTTATGCATCTAAATTCTCATTGGACCCCTTTAAAGCCTATTCAATAGGATTCAAGCACATCATGAGGGCCACATGTGGAGAATTTTGCCATGTGTCTTTTATGCTTCTTAAGTCATTTGGTTTGAATTGAACACTTCAAGCACTTAATCAATCAAGCATGAAAACCGTTTATGCCTCTTGAGAGTTTATCTTTGAATTGAACACTTCAAGAACCTTAGTCATTTTAAGCATAAAAATCACCTCAAACTTTGGGAAAAGTTCTCACAAACACTTTAAGCACTTTAGATAGCAAGCCGACAAGCACCTCATGGGTTCTCACCTCAAGGTCAGCCCCAGCTTGCCTAAGGTCAAAGGAATTTTTAACACTAATTTTTGGAGGTCTTTAATGAAGCTAACCCTAAGGTATTTAAGCTCCATTAGGTAGCATTTCTCTTTAACATACCATCTCTCATTTGGACCCCTTTAACCTTGGCCCTCTATTGAGACAGATCCATAAGCACATGTCTATATTCTAACCCTTGTTCCCATTTATTCTCCCATATTAAATGATCAATTTAATATGAGGTTATCATTTGGGTTGGTTAGATATTAGATTTTATGACAAATCTACATGAGCTAAGAAGCTTTATTGGTATGTGTGCATACTATAGATGCTTCATAGCAAAATTCTCTCAAATAGCAGGACCATTACATGACTTAACAAAGAAGAACGTTAAGTACTCAAAGAACAAAATGCTTTTGACAAGCTCAAAGAGAAGCTTACCTCCCAACTAGTCCTTATGTTTCCGAATCTCTCAAAGCCATTTGAGATCCAATGTGATGCTTGTGGTGATTGCCTTAGAGCAGCTTTGCTTCAAGAAGGGCATGCCATAGCATATGAGAGTCGAAGATTCAATTCTAATGAGCGTGTATTGGGCATGTACGAAAAGGAGCTACTAGCTGTCCTACACTCCCTTGATACATGGAAGTGCTACCTTTTGGGGACTCCATTTATCCTACGAACGGATCACCAAAGTCTTAAGTACTTCATGACGCAAACCAAGCTTTCCGACAAACAAATGAGGTGGGAAATTTTTCTTTTGCAATTTTATTTTCATATTGCTCACATTGCTGGTAAGCACAACAAGTGGTCGATGCACTTTCACTACAACCAAAAGTCAATGCAGTGTCTATAGCAACTCACAAAGATCTATATTCTATGATAGATAAGTATGCTCGACTTTAAAGATGTTGTTGGAAATAGGGTTGTAGAGAAATGCACACAGCTTGGAGAAGATGAAGGAAGCTCAAGGCACACAATAACGAGTGTGTTACTTAGTGTGCAATGAAAAGATAGATAGCCCTAGAGTGATGGGCGTATATACAATGCTCAGGGGGAAAAATCTCCTAAAGAGGGAAAAAATGCCCCGACGATAATAGTGTGTTCACACACATCACTACCACATGTATATGAGCTGGCACATGACTAAAGGGAAGTGCCATTCCCTGAGGACATGATCAATCCACAAAGGGGAGTAAGCCCAAAGCTTTGTGGAAAGCTGCAAGATTCTCACGAGACAATGCCTTTGTGAAAAGATCTCCAAGGTTGTCCTATGTTGGCACATAAGCCAAGTTGATCTCTCCTACTGAGAGCCTCTCTCTGACATAGTGGTAATGCACCTCAATGTGCTTTGTGCGAGCATGAAAAACTGCCAATGCGCTCTGACTATCAGTGTAGATAGTGTTGGCAGTGTCCTGTCCAACACCCAAATCAGCCATAAGGCGTTTGAGCCATACACACTCAATCGTAGCTGTGAAGATTTCCTTGTACTCAGCCTCACAACTCAAAGTGGCCATAGTAGGTTGCTTCTTGCTCAACCATGATATACAATCTGAGTCCGAAAAAGCATGTAAGTCTGGCGGCAATAATCCCCCCTTGGGATAAAACAAGCCAAGATGTAAAGTGCCACTAAGGTAGCGCAAAATCCTCTTGACAGCTTGCCAATGCTTAGATCCTAGGCTATGCATAAATCTGCTGACACGTGAGACTCCAAACTGAATATCCGGCCTCGTGTTGCATACATAAATGAGGCAGCCAACAGCAGTTTGATAAAGAGTGACATTAGCAGGATCGCCAGCATCATGTAGACTCAACTTCAAACCTGTTTCCATGGGAGTGGCAATAGGTTTGCAATCCTCAAGTCCAAACTTACATATCAATGTCTCTATGTAACTTTTTTGACACAAGGCAATACCACCATCACACTGCTTAAACTTTATTCCCAAGTAATGATACAACAGCCCCAAATATTTCATCTTGAAAGTAGCATTCAAATCAGCCTTAAATTCAGCAATATGTCTCTCATTTGGTCCAGTGATCAGCAAATCATCGACATAAAGAACCACAATGAGAAGTACATCACCCTCATGCTTTACATACAATGTGCTTTCTATTGGACTGTTACGAAAGCCTCGTTTGACCAAATGAGTGTCAGCTTTCTCATACCAAGCACAGGGAGATTGCTTCAACCCATAAAAAGCCTTCTTACATCTGCACACTTTGTCCTCTTGTCCTTTTATCACAAAACCGCGAGGCTGCGTTACGTAAACTTCCTCAAATATGTCACCATTCAAGAAAGCAGTAACAATGTCTGATTGATGTACATCCCAACCAAAATGAGTTGCCAATGCACATAGAAAACGCACAGTAGTCATACGACAAGTGGGAGCAAAAGTCTCTTCATAATCCATGCCTTTTGTTGTGCATAACCCTTTGCAACATGTCGAGCCTTATGGCGATCGATCTCACCATCCGGCTTGTGTTTCAACTTGTAAACCCACTTCGTACCAATGGCCTTTTTGCCAGGAGGCAAATCACATAAAGTCCATGTGTCATTTTCTAAAAGTGCATCATATTCTCATTGCATGGCAACCATCCAATTTTCTAAATTCTATGCTTCTTCAAAAGACAGAGGCTCCTCAACATCATGTAAGCTAGATACAGCCAAAGCATAAAAATCTAATGCATAAGATGCATGGCGAGAGCCTGAACGAGTACAACTAGACAAAGGTGCATCCAATTTACTGTCACACAAAGTGTGCACCAACCATTTTGGCATACCTCTAGCCTGCTCATTTTCAGCCCTTTCCTCATCAAGTACATCATGTACATCTGCATCAGTAATAGATTGATCTGTAACATTTTCAGAAACCCCCATAGGCTGTACATTTTCCTCATTGGAAATTACATTCGTATTTCCACCATTGAAAAGAGGCAACAAAGTGTCATAAATGTCCTGTGAGCTTACATTACTATCTCTAGTACATGACAGCAAGGGCTGAACGGAATCTTCCACAAACACTACATCTCGTGAAACCAGAATACATTTTGTTTGTGGATGATACAACCTATAACCTTTGCTTTCAGCACTATAACCAACAAAAGTACATTTGACAGCCTTATCATCCAATTTTCTGCGCTGTGTTTGTGGCACCAAAGCATATGCCAAACAGCCAAAAAACTGCATGTGCTCAATAGAAGGCTTTCTATCATGCCATGCTTCATATGGAGTAATAGACTGCAAAGCTTTTGTAGGACACCTGTTTAGTACATAAGTGGCACACATGATGGCCTCAAGCAAAAAAGAATGCGGCAAAGTTTGACTTTTGACCATACATCGTGCCATTTCCGTAAGTGACCTGTTTTTCCTCTCAGCAACACCATTTTGTTGAGGTGTATAAGGCACTATACATTGGTGTTTTTATCCCACGACTAGCCAGAAATGCATTGAATTCATTAGACATGTACTCCCTCCCTCAATAGGAACGGAGGGTGCCCATAGTACATTTTGATACATTTTCAGCCATAGCCAGAAATTGTTTGAAGCACATAAAAACTTCGGACTTCGCTTTAAGCGGAAATACCCATGCATGCCTGGAGTAATCATCAATGAAAGTCACGAATAAAGGTAATTGCCCAAGGACGGAGTTTGCATGGGCCCACAAACATCACTATGCACAAGTTGCAACCTGTATGTGGCCCGAACTGAGCCATCCTTTGGAAACTTAGAACGCTGCATCTTACCCAAAATACAGCCTTCACAAACATGTTTGATAGGTGCTTCAAGAGGCGGCAATGAAGCAACCATATCAGATTTTTGCAAACGCAGCAAACTAGAAAAATTCAAATGACCAAAACGGGCATGCCAAAGTTTTGCATCTAAAATAGCCCTTGAATCTGCAATAGCATTTGCAAAATTTTGTCCACACTTGTCATACAAAGTGAGCTTATACAACCCACTCCACAAAAGTCCAGATGCAACAATTTTATCACCAAAATTGAGATCATAAACTGTACTTCTGTCATCCACAAATTTGACTACAAGTCCAAGTCTAGCTAGTGCGGATATAGACAAGAGATTCTTCTTGATCCCAGGTACGTAAAGTGCATCAACAAGTGTGAAAGAACTGCCATTAGCAGCAGTAAGCACAATCTTTCCAACTCCCTGAACCGGATAAGAGGCATTGTTGGCACAAGTGACTGAATTTCCATGAAGGACGGACTCAAGAGAGGTGAACAATTCATGATGTGAGGTAATGTGCTTTGTAGCACCACTATCGAAATACCACATATGTGAATCTGCAGCAACTGACAAGCATGCATCATGGACAGCAGGATTGTAAGTGCACTCTGCACTAAAAGCCCATTCTGCATCAACATCAGCTTTCAGTCTCCTTTTACAGAAGACTCAACAATGGTTGCATTTGTAGTGGAACCAACATTTGCAGTGGAATCACCCTCTTTCTTCTTAGCCTCTTTTGCCTTTAACTTAGGACAC
Organism: Adiantum capillus-veneris; assembly: GCF_014529385.1. NCBI lineage: Eukaryota > Viridiplantae > Streptophyta > Polypodiopsida > Polypodiales > Pteridaceae > Adiantum > Adiantum capillus-veneris. The sequence continues at coordinate 50,292,398 of NC_140960.1, forward strand.
TGCTTGATCAAGTGATCATTAGCTTTACAATAATGGCAACGCATCTTCTATTTGCCCTTATCACCAGAATTTCCAAAAGAATTGCTGCCAGTAGAAGCATTAGGAACAGAAGTTTTGCCACTCGCAGTAGAACCATAAGAAGTGGTTGCATTACTGTTACCACCCTTTCTTTGAGAAGCAATAAAAGCTCTTCAATTGCACGCTGTTTAGTCTTGTTTTTTTTGGAAAGTGACTCTTGCAACAGCAATGTGCATAATGCATCAAACTTGACAACTTCTGGATTTCCTTGGGTCATAAGTCTCCAAGTACTAGCAAAAGGTTGGTAAGAATCGGGTAAGGCATCAAGAGCAGTCTGCACAAGGGAACTGTTTGAAATGACTTCACCTACAAAAATAAGTTGCTCATTGATATCCTTGACACCAGCAAGAAAAAGTGTCCATATCATCTTCCTCATGCATAATCTTTGACTCCAGCTCTTTACGCAGCAAAGCAATTTTAGCCTCATTCCGGCTTGCATAAAGACCTGCTAGAATATCCCAAGCCTGTTTTGCAGATTTTGTTGAACGGATGTGAGGAACAATGGTGTGCTTCACAGACAACGCAATCAATGCATGAGCATACACATCCTTTAAATCCCAACGAGCTTGTTCTGTCATAGGCAAAACAACTCTAATAGCAGCAATCCTTGCAGGAAGACCTGCAACATCCTCAACATCACCTTCATCCTCAGAACCAAGACGTACATCAATGCCCTGCACAATATTCCAGATGCCCTTAGACACAAGAACGTGTAGCATCATATAAGCCCACATAGGGTAATTGTCCCCATCCAACCTGTCCTCAGCAGCAAACATCTTGAAGACATCTGTGTCGTTGTCAGCCATGGTAAATGTTGCACCTGATGTGAAAACTGCCCGAAAATAGGAGAAACGGAGCGGGAACAGCACATGCTATATAGCACAAACCGTAGAAGACTGTAAGGCACCTGTTATGCAAAAAACGGCACTGACAGAAATTCTACACAAAATGACAAAATTGCTTGTGCAGACCTGCCTGTAGTGGAAACGGAGGCCGAAATGAGCCCAAATCATAAATCTAAGCAGAGTGAGCTGTGAGAGCTCTCCCGAAATATTTTTTGACCTGCGAACGCTCGCCAAACCTCACTGTAATCGGAGAAAGTGAGCAGGCGTGTGATGGAGCAGCTAGCGACTAAACTCGAGAGGATGTAACCTGCTCTGATACCAATTGTTGGAATTAGTCTTGCAGAGAAATGCACACAGCTTAGAGAAGATGAAGGAAGCTCAAGGCGCACAATAGAGAGTGTTGTGCAATGAAAAGATAGATAGCCCTAGAGTGATGGGCGTATATACAATGCTCGGGGGAAAAAACCTCCTAAAGAGGAAAAAAATGCCCCGACAGTTAGTAGTGTGTTCACACACATCACTACCACATGTATATGGTAACAGATGTAATGTCGGCCCTTTCTTTGGGAAAGAAAGAGGAACCATTCACCTTGCAGGATGGTTATCTTCTCCATGGCAACATGCTATGTGTTACTCACTCCCTTCGTGAGAAGCTATGTATGAATCTCATGCTCCTCCTTATGCGGGACATAGAGGCATTCAACCTACTCTTTGAGGAGTAGAGACGTACTTCTATTGGCCCACCATGAAAGTGGACATACAAGAGTATGCTTCAAAATGTGTGGTATGCCAAAAGACTAAGTATGATAGAGGGAAGCAACCTAGATTACTCTAGCCATTGCCAATCCCTTATTCACCATGGGAGAGTATATCCATGGATTTTATCTTTGGATTACCCAAGTCTATCCATGCGAATATGGGAATATGGACAATAGTCAACAGGTTTAGCAAGCAAGCACACTTTATTCCTGTCAAAAATACTATTAAGGCACACCAAATGGCAACTCTCTTCATATCTCAGATTTTCAAACACCATGAATTGCCAACATCCATCGTGTCAGATAGAGATCCTAGAATGACCAATAATTTTTGGAAAGGTCTCTTTGAAAAATCTAGGTACAAGATTGAATTTCCCTTTGGCCTATCACCCACAAACGGATGGCCAAAGTGAGATAGCCAATCTTACAATTCTCGATCTACTAAAGATATATGTTACAGAAGTAGATCAACGCTCACAATGGGAGAAGTATTTACCCCTTGTAGGGTATGCATACAATAATACTGTCCATACTACTTCGGGCAAGGCACCTTTTGAGATCATAGAGGGAAGTGTTAAAGTTTAGGCATCTCATGTGGTCCCATTATTTAGCTTGGCTTTTAGATATTTATTTTGCGTATTACCAAAGTCTTGGGTAGGGAAATTTACTGGGATTGCTATATAAGCAACCCCTTGCCTCCATTGTATACACATTCAATCATTTATTGCTAAGGTTGATTGGTTCAAGAGACTCTCTCTCTCTCTCTCTCTCTCTCTCTCTCTCTCTCTCTCTCTCTCTCTCTCTCTCTCTCTCTCTCTCTCTCTCTCTCTCTCTCTCTCTCTCTCATGCTCACTCCCATTGGTTTCTACGCTTCCGCATCGTCAACTTTGACATGGTATCAGAGCTTACGGCTTGAAGCCCTTGGTGGAGGAGCCGACACCATGAAGAGAAGAGAAGAAGCCAGTGTTTTCCCTCCCCCGTGGCTCCCTGTGTCGCTGCCCCCCCTTTCCTGCTTGCATTTTAATACATTGTCCCTAACACTGTCGAAAAATGCCCTCTTCTCCTACGTGGTGGAGAGCTTGATTGTCCCCCTCCTGCGGAACACTATCGATAGAGCTACGTGATGGACTCTTTGCAGTGTGCGTTCTAAGATGCCCAGCTAGGCAGTGCCTCACCCCCCCCCCCCCCCCCCCCCCCGATGCATTTTGAGATGCCCAACCAGGCAACGCCCTTCCCCCTTGGTGGATCTCCTCTTTGCCCTCAACCTGTAGCATTTCAAAACGCCAACATAGGAAGTACCTCCCCTTGGTGAGCATCTTGAAAAGATTTGCATTGGGTCTTCTCCAATGATGTCAAATGCGGCTTGAAGCTATGAAGACCTTGCTTATGGATCTTTGAGCATCTTGAAAGGGATTCCTTGGAACGGCTTGGGAGTTGTGCGCTACCAATTCTTTGGTGGCTCGGAGTCAAAGAGAGGGGAATCAAAGGAGCCACATTTGGTGTGGCTTGGGAGAACAAAAAGGTGGGAATTTGGAGTGGAAGGAAGAAAGTTTCCTGGAGTGGCTTGGGAGACGGAAAGGCAAACAAAGACTGTAGCTTAAGAGGGATAGCATATTGTGTGAAGCCCATTGCGTATGGAGTTCCCTTTGCGGTGGAATTGAATCGGCTTGGAGAATCTGTGGCTTGGTGCTTGTGCGGCCCATTGGAGTGCGAGAAGCCCCGTTGTTTTTTGCAACTTCAAAATGGCCCCCCCTTGCTTGAGCACCCAAGAAGACAACGACCAAAAGCAACAAGTGGCTATGGATAACAGATCATCAACCATCCATTTAGCGGCCTATGCATCGACATAGTTCTCAAGGAACCCGACAAATTGTTTGGCTCAAGTTTGTGAAGTCAAAGCAAATGGCAGAGTTTTCTAAAGAACAACGGCAAAGGTCAGTTGGACAAGGATGGCGATACCATTACTCAGTTAGCTACCTCAGTACCCGAGAGATAGACCATAGTTGTTATAATTGTGATTCAACGCTTTGTTTGGCTCAAGAGCTTGAAGCCAAAGGCAAAATCAAGAACTCACAGGAAGACGAGGACAAAGGCAAGCTGGATAGAGATTATGGTAATAAACATTTCATAGACGAGATCGGCATGGCACACGACGCGGTGACCACAGTGGCCTCGACATCAGATTTCTAGTCAAATGACAGGCATTACCACTAGCTTCAGCCAGAGAGGGGCTTGTGAGTGGCAGAGAGGGGCAAGCACATGCTCCCTATAATTAATTTGGACCCTTGTGTTGGAGTTCAAGTTATTGGTGTTTGCACGCATAGGTCGGTGTTCAATGCACATGCATCTGGTAGGGAACCAATCAGACATCTAAAACACTATGGATGGGCTAGCCAATTCATTGTTGTTGGTCAGATTATGGACAGGCTGTGTTCCAATAGTTCATTATCTTGGAGTTTTATATTTTGGACATGATGTGTTCATAGTTCACAAATGGGGATTATTGGACGTAGTGTGGACTACAGTTCAAAGGTTCTACAAAGGCAACCGATGCTCAAGATGGCATTACTTTCAGGTACAAAGTTGAGGAGAGCAACACCAAGGTGTATCCAGTATCTTGGCAGGTGCTGGGGTGTCCATGGTAGCTTCTTCATCGACTTGGTCCCACTATTGATGTCCACTATGAGCTACAAAGAGGGTGTTAAAGTTTAGGCATCTCAAGTGAACTGCCCAATGTGATTCCGTTATTTAGTTTGGCTTTTAGATATTTATTTTAATTATTTGTCAAAGTCTTCGGTAGGGAAATTTACTGGGATTTCTATATAAGCAACCCATTGCCTCCATTGTATACACATTCAGTTATTCATTGCCAAGGTTGATTGGTTCGGGAGACTCTCTCTCTCTCTCTCTCTCTCTCTCTCTCTCATGCTCACTCCCCTTGGTCTCGACGCTTCCGCATCGTCGACTTTGACAAGAAGACCTAAAAGACCCTTGCTACTTAAAGTACATGAGAAGATATTTGCTGCTGATGAGTATAGCTGTGACCTACAAGAATCTTTTCAAAAGATTAAAGAGGCTATATCCATCTCTCAACAAAGGCTAAAAGCTATTGCTGACAAGCACATAAGGGCCTTAACGTTCAAAGAAAATGATTGGGTCTTACTTAAGTTTCCCAATGCTCAATTGAGGCAAACTACGGGCAAAAATCCTACGAGCCACCAAAAGTATTATGCTAAGTTAGCAAAAGGATACTATGGTACTTTTCAAATATTAAAACCAATCAACAAGATGACCTATCAACTCAAGTTGCCCAACCATTGGCTCATTCACAATGCTTTTCATGTGAGCCTCACAAAGGCAAGCCACCAAAAGAACCAACAATTGAGGACCCGCAAGAGATCGAAGATGAAGAAGAGGTGTTCCAGTTTGAATCGATTCTTCAAAAGGAAGACAAGGTACTAAGACATGGTAAGATTATCCGATGGTATCTTATTAAATTTAAAAACTATCCTTTTGAAGATGCTAGATGGATGCAAGGAACACATCTTAAGGATAGTATGAACCTTGTCAATGCTACACTAGAGTAAGCAAATGTAGATGTTTTTTAAATGAACAATGTTTTCATCTTATAAAAATAATCCTCTTTTGTGCACAAATTTAAACAATATGCATGCTTAGAATCATGTTTGTGATGACGGCCTCACTCAAACGCCAAGTAGAATTTTTCACTCTACTTTGGGAGTATGATATGGACTAAAGAGCAAACATGCTTGCGGTAGCTAAGTCTCCCAAGCACCAAATGGACTAGTCATCCATTCTGGAATGATGTCGTAGGGTAAAAAGGGATCCTCTACCCGCTAAGAAACGTAGATTAATGACTAAGACTTTATCTCTTCTATCTCATAGTCGAGGACGAGTATGGTTTCAAGAGAGAGGTAATGTCATAAAATCTAATATCTAACCAACCTAAATGATTTTCTCATATTAAAATGATCATTTAATGTGGGAGAATAAATGGGAACAAGGGTTAGGATATAGACATGTGCTTAAGGAACTATCTCAATATGGGGCCAAGGTAAAAGGGTCCAAATGAGAGATGGTCTATCGACGAGCAATGCTACCTAATGGAGCTTAAAGACCTTAGGGTTATCTTCATTAAAGACCTTCAAAGATTAGTGTTAAAAAGTCCTTAGACCTAGGGGGACCATAAGCAAGATGGGGCTGAGCTTGAGGTGGGAACCCTACCCAAGCTTGAGGTGCTTGTCGTGTTTGCTAACTAAGGTGCTTAAGGTGTTTGTGGGAACCTTGCCCAAGCTTGAGGTGCTTGTCATGCTTAAATGACTAAGGTGTTCAATTCAAACATGATCTCTCAAGAGGTATAAAATATTGTCATGCTTGAATGACTAAGGTGCTTGAACTGTTCAATTCAAGCATAATCTCTTTAGAAGCATAAAAGACACATGTCAAGATCCTCCCCATTTTGCCCTCATGATGTGCTTAAATCCTATTGGATAGGCTTTAAAAGGGTCCAATGAGAATTTAGATGCATTTAAATAAATAATTAAGCTCTTTCTGTCAAAGTGGGAAAAGAGGACACTTGTCCAAATGATATAATTAAATAATACAAAAGAGAGGGGGAGAGAGAGAGAGGGGTGGACCAAGCATGAGAGGGGTGGCTGATTTGGGCATCCATATACTCTCCCACACACACATACACACTCTTTCTCTCGGGGACCGGCTTCACATAAATCCGGTCCTCAACTGCTGTCAAGTTCTTTAAACTCTCTCTCTTGAAAAAGTATTGGTCATGCCAAGTTAATTAAGTATTATGGTTGTGTTGCTACCACTAAATTAAGTTTATCATAACCAAGTTAATTAAGTATTATGGTTATGTTGCTACCACTAAATTAAGTTTATCATAACCAAAGAAGTTTTTTTTGAGAAAGAATAATCCCATTTCAAATAAGGTCATTCCCTCCTTTCCCTCTTGCCAATCGGAAAGTCCCAAATCTTTAAGCCTCTCCTAGATTTGTGATTAATCCTCTCCATGGAAGTAAGAGGTAAGCCTAAACCCTATCTTGAGAAGAATTTGTTGATAATTCGTACTCCATTGCATGAGCAATTTGTAGGACACTAGTATGTCTACTCTTCTTAGACTATCATTCATCGAAGGATTCTACTCTTTCATAAACCATCATTTAATCTTGCATAATCAATTAAGGGAAGTTTTTAGATTATTTATCTTAGAAATCACAAGATGTATTATAAATGTTAGTGTTTACTACTCATGCTACATACTTAAGCAAATGTCATTGTGTAGAGCATATGCATTGTTCATTTCAAGTTTGTCTATTTTCAAGTTCATTTTACAACTATGAAGAAGGGCAGGGAGTAAGGGAATAGCTCACAGAAGTGATGACCGTATTGCTTGAACAAAAAAAACTCCCATTGCTTCCATGGAGATTCCCCATGGATGGCAAGTGATGCAAAGGCATAAAATGGGGTTCGCCCAAGATAGGGTTTGAAGGAGTACGAGCGGAAGTGCGACGCGAGAGAGAGTGCGAGAAGAAGAGCACGATGATATGGTGAACTCGCTCTACTGTAATGTGTAGAGCATAGTGAGTTCTTATTAGGTTTTTACAAAAGAATATGTGTACATACCTGGCGACCTGCCCACTTACCTGGGCGACCACATTGGGCTTTATACCCCAACAACCTCCCACTTAAAGTCCAATGTGGTACTTTAAGTGTGAGAGAAGCTACTATACAAGCTAATAAACAAGAGATGTAGAGAAGTGATGTACTACCCTACACCTAACTGCTTGCGAAAATGCGCAAAGCTCTCTGAGGGAAGTCCTTTTGTAAGTAGATCAGCAGGATTTTCTGTGGTGTGAACTTTGACAAGCTGAAGTTGCTTATCCTCGAGCATTTCCCTGATGAAATGATACTTTACATCCACATGCTTTGTCTTTGACTGATAAACTGGATTGCGAGCCAATTGTATAGCACTTTGACTATCACAATATAACACAGGCATATCTTCTTTGATTCCCAAATCTGTTACTAGTCGATTAAGCCAAATTGATTCTTTGCATGCCTCTGATGCTGCAACATATTCAGCCTCTGTAGTAGACTGAGTAATACAATCTTGTAATCTAGAACGCCATGATACTGCTCCACCAGCCAATGTAAAGACATATCCTGACGTAGACCTTCGGTTGTCTTAGTCACCTGCATAATCTGAGTCTGTAAAACCCTTTACACTTAGCTCCTGACTCCCATAGCATATATGCATACTCTTTGTAGCTTTCAGGTATCTCAATATTCCTTTCACTGCCTCCCAATGTTTCTTGCCTGGGTTTGACATGTATCGACTTACTACTCCCACTGCAAATGCAATGTCTGGGCGAGTAGCAATCATTGCATACATCAAACTACCCACTGCAGACGCATATGGAATCTTATCCATTTCAGCCTGTTCTTCCTCAGACACAGGACAATCTTGTTTGCTAAGTTTCACATATGGTGGCAATGGAACACTCAGTGCCTTTCCCTTCTCCCTATTGAAATGTTGCAAAACCTTGTCAATATACTCTCTTTGAGATAACCAAATCAACTTCTTTGATCTGTCTCTCTCAATGCGCATACCAAGTATATGACTTGCCTCACCCATGTCTTTCATGTCAAACGATTTTGCCATCTTTGACTTCAAAGCTGAAATTTCTTCCAAGTGCTTGCCAGCAATCAACATGTCATCCACATACAAAATAAGGATCAGCCAACTACCATCCTTAGCCTTCTTTGTATATAGACAGTGATCGAACTCACTACGTTTGTAGCCTTGAGAAAGCATAAACTTGTGGAATTTATGGTACCATGCCCTCGGTGATTGTTTTAAGCCATAAAGACTCTTTAACAACTGGCATACCCAATCTTCCTTGCCTTTCTCAACAAACCCTTCTGGCTGCTGCATGTAAATTTCCACATCTAAATCACCATGCAAGAACGTTGTCTTGACATCCATTTGGTGCAACACCAAATCTAATATGGCAACCAATGCAAGAAAGCATCTCAATGTAGTCATTTTGACCACCGGAGAGAAGACTTCATCAAATTCAATGCCTTGTTCTTGCTTAAAGCCCTTGGCAACAAGCCTTGCTTTGTACTTTGGCTAACTATCATGAGCGGTGATCTTATACCTGTAAACCCATTTACAGGGTAGAGCCTTTTTGCCCCGTGGTAATTTAACTAGCTTCCATGTCTGGTTTTTATGCAGAGCTGTCATCTCTGACTACATGGCCAATTGCCAATTCCCGGAGTCCTTCATTTGCACTGCTTCCTTGTAACATGAAGGCTCATTGCAATCAGTCAACATGACATAGTTCATAGATGGAACAAACCTATCAAGAGGTCGCGTGACACGTCCAGATCTACGCACAATAGGTGGCTTAGGCTCAGCCACAACCTGTGGTTCCACTCTATCCTATCCTTGCTCCTCTTGAGCCCTGACATTTTGTCTTGCACGTGCAGGTCCATCTTCTTGGAAGACAACTCTTCTAATCTCCTCAACCCTCTCTGGTTTAGAATGATATTTGGATTCATTAAAGTGAACATCATTGCTGCGGACAACCTTTCTGGATTCGGGATCCCAAAGTCTATACCCCATCTCACCAGAATTACCATAGCATAGAAAGATGCATTTTCTACTCTTTGGCTCAAGTTTGTTCCTAAATTCCTTTGGAACGTGAGTATATGCCTCATAGCCAAAGACTCTAAGATGCTTGTATGAGGGAATTTTGCCTGACCATACCATCTCTGGCATTGAATCCTTCTACAAAACCTTGCTAGGAGATCTATTTACAAGATGAACAACTGTTGATACAGCTTCAGCCCAAAACCCATTTGGCAGCTGTGCATTAGACAACATACTTCTGACCTTCTCTTGTATGGTCCTATTCATCCTCTCAGCAACACCATTTTGAGGAGGATTGTAAGGAGCAATAAGTTCATGTTTTATACCTTTTGACTCACAAAAGTCTTGAAAGGCCTTTGAAACATACTCTCCACCATTGTCGGTGCGTAAGCATTTAAGCTTCTTGCCACTCTGATTCTCCACAAGTGTCACAAACGTTGTTAAAACACTAAACGCTTCATCCTTGTGCTTGAGAAAGTAAACCCATACTTTCCTCGAGTAATCATCTATAAATGTCATAAAGTAAGAAGCTCCCCCTAGGAGATAGGTTAGGCATAGGTCCACACAAATCACTATGAACAAGTGCCAACTGTGTATCTCTTCTACTGCTTCTATGCTTATGTGGCTGCGGTGTTTTCTTACCATACAGACAATGTTCACAGAATTCAAAATCATTAAATGAAAAGCCAAGCACATAACCAGAACGAGATAAGATTTCCATTCCCTTCTTGGACATATGTCCTAACCGGCTATGCCACAAAGAAACGTTCGGCTGCTCGGTTACATTGATTACATTTTTGGAGACATTTGATACATAAATCATGTAAAGTCCTCCAGACTTTACTCCATGTGCTACTTTCATAGAACCCTTGGATATCTTCCACATGTTCTGTCCAAAAGTGGTGACGTAGCCAGCATCATCAAGTAAACCTGTGCTGATCAAGCTCTTTGTAATTGCGGGAACATGTCTCACATTCTTCAGCGTGAAAGAAGAGCCATTCTGAAACTTCAATTGAACATCTCCAACACCTAAGATCTCACATGTCTGCCCATTGCCTAGCCGAACATGATCTTTAGTGGTCACATAAGAAGTAAACCACTCCTTGTTTGGAGACACATGAAGTGATGCCCCTGAGTCTATAATCCAGTCACTCAGTGCATTTCCATCAGATGCTGTAAGAAGAGCTGAGTCCATTTTATTCTTCAAGAAGTAGATGTCTCATGACACTAGATTGTCATCCTCTGCAACAGTGTTTGTCACATTTATTTCTTGAATCTTCACTGAGGACTTGTTCTTCTCATGGTCTTCAGCTTTCTCTTTGCCTTTTTCTGCTTTCCATTCTCTGCAGTCTCTTTTCATGTGACCCTTCTTGCCACAATGGTAGCATTCTATGTCACTCTTGCCTTTAGCACTGCGGGACTTGCTACGAGACTAATTCCTCTTTCCACCTTTGTACTTTTCTTTGGTCCTTCCCCTGACAACTAAGGTTGTTCCTTTGCCTTTGTCCATTGTGTTTCTATTGGTTTCTTCAGTAAGCAGACTTCCTTCTACACCTGCTATGTTCAAACCATCTGGAGGTGCAGAATTACTCAAAGCTGTGCGAAAAGTGTCCCAACTTTCCGGCAATGTGATCAACAGGAACATAGCTCTAACAGGTTCATCAAACTTGACACCTTGAGCTGACAACTGACTATAGATTGTGTTGAATTCATTCAGATGATTGGACATAGGTGTCCCTTCTTTCATCTTCAAGTCAACAAGCTTCTTAAGCCAGTATACCTGTGAAGCTGCACTCTGCTTCTCATAAAGATCACTCAGCTTTAACCATGCATGATAAGCCGACATCTCGTCTGCTACATTGAAGTAAACGCTTTCTGCCAAAGTCAGTATAATGGTAGAAAGTGCCAATTCATCCATTTCCCTCCATTCATCTTCGTCCATATCTTCTGGTTTTATCCCCTTGAGCTTTATAGGTTTTATCTGCTTCTTTTGTACCAACACGTGCCAAATCTGCTTCTTCCACAATGGGAAATTGGTTCCATCCAGCTTCTTGATATTGTAAAGAGCAGTGTCCTATGATCCAGCCATAGCTACGCTTCACAGTAGTTTACTTTTCTGGGAAAAATTCGGCAGAGTTTCCCCTGTAAACTGACCTCTGAACCAATATCAACCTGTCAAATGAACCAAGAAAGCTTCAGATTCTGCAAAAATTTTGGCAGAGTCTCCTTTGTAAAATGGCTCTGGTGTACTAAAAACAGACCAAAAAACAACTCAAAAAACACTGTCTCTCTGACACTGTAAGCTACGGGTAAACCTGTCCTGCACCTGTACTGTCTCTCACTGTCCTGTCACTGTCCTATAAGCATAGACTGCGACAATGCCTCAACGGCAGTAAAGCAAAGATGCAATCCCAACTGTCTAACTCACAGTCAATACATCCTAGCTGCCTATCTAAGGGTGCTCGAGGGATCGCTCCAAGACCTGTATCACCGAAAGGATCTCAACATTCGAGAATCCCCCAGCTCAATAAAACCTCACTCGACCCTCAACAAAGGCTGTAGTAAATCTGACAGTACATAGACTTCCCACAAAGTCATACATCCACAAATTTCCCACTGTATGCTGTAACCGCTGCGGCGGTTGTTTGCTGCGTGACTCACAGCCAGCAAACCCTCAACAGACATACATCATCTCTGACAATACATCCCATGTGGAAGTACCTGCAATGTCAGGATGAAATCTGGAATATCAAGCAGCAAACACAAGCTACCTGATGAACTAGTGGATGTCACCTACAGTCTGTGTGTAGATGCGCCGTGTCGTATGTGACACGCCTCTAAGAACTGTGAGCCGTCCTTCGATGTGTAGACAGCCACAAATCAACACTCTGGGAGTGTCGATATCCTCAGCACCTGTAGTCGTAGGCCGAAAACCCCAAATTTGCAGAGTCGGATCTGCACCCGTCGAGACCACGTAGTCGAAAATGGCCTGCGCAGACCTTTGTCGAAGCCGAACGGTGACCGAGATGACCTCAGAATGAAATTCTGAGCACATCGAGCCCTTCGGGTCTTCTCACAAGATTTGGGGCCGTGTCTTTGCCTGTCGAATTTCACTCCAATTTAAGCTGGTGACTCTAGCCTCCTACAGTGCTGCCCCGAGCCTCGATCTGAGCTCTGATACCAGTTGAAGGAGTACGAGCGGAAGTGAGACGCGAGAGAGAGTGCAAGAAGAAGAGCACGACGATATGGTGAACTCACTCTACTGTAATGTGTAGAGCATAGTGAGTTCTTATTAGGTTTTTACAAAAGAATATGTGTACATACCTGGCAGCCCACCCACTTACCTGGGCGACCACATTGGGCTTTATACCCCAACAAGGTTAACTTGAAACTTACGTCGATACAAAACCTTAAACTCTCAAGATACTCGTTGTATTTTTTAAGGTCTTGTTTGAGTAGACATTAAAAGGAAATAGGAACTAAGGGATTATAACTCAAGGAATCCACTCTAAATTTCAATTAGGACTAAAAACTTTACTAGGAAGATTTGACGTGGAAAGCCATAGCATAACACAAAAGATTTAAGTGTGAACTTTGTCTTACATGTTTGGAAAAGACCGACGCAGGTGTTTACCTATGAGATGCAACGAGGGATGGTCCTTTTTGGCTAGAATTGATAATCATTGCTCTATGATTTGAGCTCGGGCTCATTCAATGTCCTAGAAATGGGATTGGATGGGAGTGAGTCATAGCCAGGTGGTGAGACCCACGGATACGTCTGGAAATTGGTCTCGATGCCGACAGGAAAAGGAGGAAGAAAAATGGATCCAAGAAGGGATCAGATAAGGGAGGAGGATGTGGTTTAATTAAGAAACTCTTTTAATTGTTTGGTAAAAAGAAACTTTGGGAAGGCTAGGAACCTAGTGGGCTATCCCGCAATAGTACTCATCAACCGGACCTTTGCTCTGCTTCTCAGATTATTGATTTAAAAAGAACCTAGAGTAGATTATCTTTGAAGCCTTTCTCACACAAGATAAAGAAAAATAAGAAATGGAAATTGTGTAAAGACACCGCCTCCATATGTGGCAAAGGAGTCAGGATACCGAAATCCTAAGACGAGGATAGGGATATGCCTGGAGAAGTATATGTGATTGCTTGAAAGATAACTAGATAACTTCAATAATACTAAAGGAAAAAGGAAGTAAAATATTATATAAAGGAAAAAGGTGGGAACGACCTAATAAATGTACACTCACAAGGGTATGCAACAGTTTGCATGCTTCTTTCAATTGCTTGAAATGTATTCTCTAGTTGACTTATCTGGAGTATTGTTTTTCTGGCATTATAGTACTACCTTGAGAATTTACCAAACGGTTTGGTGGGAGGGTGGATTTTTGAGGGTTATATTGTTGGCCAAAAAGTTGATTTAAATTTTTATGTTGTATATTAAGTTGAGTTAAGAACAAGCAAATGGGATTTCAATTTACGGAGTGGGAGTCAAATTCAGGAACGTGGGATACGTGTAGTTGGTAAAAGCCCACTCATCGGCGATTATGCTCGAGCTTGCCCAAGAAAAAGCATTGATGACCTTGAACCAAGGATAAACTAGAGAACTCTCACCAGTTGGCCCTAGAAAGGTGAGTTCAAATTTAGTCTAGTGACTTTGATTGGAAAATTGAATCGATATGGAAGAGGTTTTGGGAAAAAGGGATTTGCGTAGGAAAAATGGAATGATTCTCACCCCCTTGAGTTGGCATCAAAGAGCAGGAGGAGTCCTGTCTTGGCTCAAGCAGGAGGGATGTCAGGAATTGTGGTGTATCCATTTGGAGATGGTGCAATCGGCGGTCCTTGGCATGCCCTCACACTCTACTCATGCTATTCATCCACCTCCTTGGCCTTCCAAATGGCTCTTTGCTTCTACCACTTCTGAGCCTCTTTATTTAGGTTCATTTGCTTGACCGACTCATCTACCATCTTGCCTTCAACCACTTCAACTTTTCTAGGAACTGAGCTGCAAAGTGTTTGGACTTATTGCAAGTATAGCAACTGAAGTTTCCCCTTGTAAAGTCATCTCTTCCTCGACCTCTACTAGCAAATTTTTGATATCTTGCTCTTCTTGCCTTGTTGTTGGTATCAACCCCATTATCCATATTCTCTAGCATTCCCTCTTGCTTCGCTGGTTATGGGTTTGTCGAAGCTATCAAGGACACATCTTTGCCTTCTTTAAAACGGTGCATTTTGATTTTGGAGCTTTTCCACAAATGTTTAAATGCTTTATGGTAGGTATATTGGCAGCACTCATCAGACCTATGCTCTTTCAATTTGCACTTTGTGCACCAGGTCTTCATCTTTCCAATTGTAGGTATGGTATTTTACATTTCACATATCTACTTTGAGATTGCCTCTATCTTCTTGGTCCAAGATCCCTTCTTCTTACTCTTCAACTGGTCCTCTAATCCACTTTCAAATGAACTAGAACTAGAAATGGACCCTTCCATGGATGATTTGTTGTTGCTTGAACTTCCTCTTCCCTTATGGCCCTTCTCCTTCTTTTGTTATTGTTTCAATTTCAAAGATCTCTATACTACGTCATTGAACTTTCTAGTTGATACTAGTACCTCTTGCTCCCTTAGTTTTTTTACTTTTGAATCCGCTCAAAAGCCATCACAATCTCTTCTCTACAGGGGGTTCTTTCAATTGTTTGGCTAGCTCCTTGATCTTCTCCACATAGCTTCTAATGGACAATCTGCCTTGCTTTATCTTATCCAGATCACAAAGGATATCTTCATCCTCATTGGAAAGGAATCTTTAGATAATTAATACTATCCCCATGTTTAGATCCATGATAATCTGATTCTTGCTCATCTTGGTTTTTCCTTGTGATCAGATTTATTTTCACTATGTATGTGTTTTCTATGATGATTTATATCAACATCCCATTTGTCATTATAATCGTCATCCATTTTAGTGACAGTATGAGACTCATATCTCTAATTATCTTTTGCATGTCGCGTTATTCTTCTCCTACACCTACTGCCATCACATATGTACGCACTTTCTCCTTGCCCTTCAAATTCGACTTTCAAGACCCATGCAAATGAGCGCATCTTTCAGCTCTCTTTGGATGACGTCTCCTGAATGTTGAGAATCCCTATGCCCCCCACTTCCTCTTCTGCCAAGATTGACATCGATTTCCTCACTTTGGGACTGGGATCCTTTATCAAAGCTCCACTCTGATTCTTCATCCATTGTGTTGATGTGGTCTTGGTCCTATAGTGGGCCTTCTCCCTCTTGTTGAACATATTGGCAACCATTATGGATATCTAATTGACTCTGAATTCTAATTGGGAGACTTTTTCCTATCAAGAGCCAATTAGGTCTCCCCAATCTCAGAAGAAAAAAAAATTATTTTAAAACATATTAAGTGCATAAGTGAAGGGTAAGTTTAGGAAATGAAAAGACACATGAAGGTGGAAAGTCAAAAAAACACAAATGAAGGTGGAAAGTCAAGAGACAAATGAAGATGGAAAGTCAAAAAACCTTTCATGTCCATATAAATAGGTGTTTCTCTGCTCCTTCATTTTTCCTTTAACGTTTTCTTCTAAGTTCTCTTTAGCGTTTTCTTCTAAGGTCTCTTTAGCGTTTTCCTCTCTCTCTCTCTCTCTCTCTCTCTCTCTCTCTCTCTCGCAGTGTTGTATTTATCTTTATTACATAAGATTGCTGCAAATCTATGTGCTTCCTCATTGCCTGTCGTTACATGCTATAGATTAATGCATGGTTTTTTTGTTTTTGAGTGGACTCTTGGAATTAGGAGCACCTTTTAAATTTTTTTGAAGCCATTAGGAATCAAAAGCCAAGTTAGCTCACCATTGTGATTGCCAAAATGGAATGAGTTGGTCACTTGATAACAATTCCAGGTTAGAACTTCAGAATCAGATGAGACAAATAAAAGAAAACTTCAGATGAACATGAAGGATACAAGACAAACAACTGAACTAAAAGAGTAGAATTAGATGATGGACAACAAGACAACTAGAATTGATATATTCAAATTACGAAGTCAAAAGTACAACTGAAATGGCACTGAGTGCTGGATTACGAAGGAGTATACGAGTTCTCAACAAACTTATGAGTATAATAGAGCTCTTTTGAAGACTAGCTGACAAGAGATAAACCGCTAAATAGACATAGAGACAGACCATGAAATGAAGTCGCGTGTCCTATTTATAGGTGCCTAATCTGGGTTTTGATCGACTGTGTGACTATATAGTTACCATTGATAATTACTATAGCTACTAGTAATACTATGTGTACTACTGCTTTCATAGAGCTGATTCCCACTATCTACAACATGTCCTTCTACACACTTGACCTTAGTTCCCACCCCCTGTAAGTCCTATTTTTTGGTTTTGAGTTTTGTTAATGCGCTTAAAAAGTGGCGTTTAGCTTTTCGCACTTCCTTAGCCATGATTTCACTCCCTTGCATGCCTCATTGTTCTTCGACATGTGCTTTCTCTCTCTAGTATAGTCATTTCTAGAGAGAGAAAGACCATGGTAAAGCCTAAAATTCATCAAAATTAAATTTTCACGACATAGGGGGTGTTTTAGACTCTAAGAAGAAGGATTCCTTAGAGGTCATGTTTGCCAATAACGTTGGTTTGCATTCCTCTAGAATGATGTCTCGAAAGGCTTCTTTATAAAGACATCGATGACACAATACAATAAATTCATATGATTATAATGCTAGGGATATTTCCATGGAGAATGTGTTTTCCTCTCTTCAGGTAGATCCAAGAGAAGTTCCATACTGTGAGCAAGAAGACCACAATACTTCTCTGCAATCTAAACTTTTAGAATTGCAACCGTCTGCTTTCCATAGCAGCACTAATCATTTCTCTCAAATTGCAAGATGAAATAACACATAAGCCTTGTTATTATAACAACCAACCAAGGAAAAATCATGGGTTCTTTCTTTATGGAAGGATGAGAAGAATGCAAGGGAGCTACAAGTTACTGCAATGGTTATATCATTAAAGCAATGGGATCTATGCCAAAAGGAAGAATGAATTCTGAATGTATAGGACAACCCATTTGTGAATCAAGGTGGCATGAGGTAGGCAAGCCTTTGAAATTGCTTAGCCACCTCCTTAGCAATCTAGAAGTACACTAGATTATAAAAGAAGAAAAAAAAAGTCCAACCAATTAGCTACATCTAGAGCAAGTTTACGTGAATGAGAAATGACTTACTGGCAAAGAATTTGGTTAGTTGCTTGGATGTAAATATCCTCCATCCAAGCTCAATCCATGGAGATATCAGTATCATGGTCGATGTGTGTGATTTGAGGAAAGGTTGCACATGCCTCAAGATGCAAGCATAAGTAATCGCTTTCACAGAGAGGTCCTCACTTTGCACCTGATAACAACATTCTATAACTTATTTGCTCTTTCCATGTTAAGTTGATCATGCAATGAACACTGTTCGAGAGACAAAATTATGAATAAAAAGCTCATCACAATTTCTTGTACTTTCAAAAAGTACACAACATTAGGCTTAATCAGATGTACACATCGCTGATCACATTTGGGAAGTAGCCATGCCATGGATTTACAATCTTGCAAAATAACCCAGAGCTTCCTGGTCCTACCAACATACACTTACAATAAATTGAATCCAATTGCAGGAAGCTTGTCAAGGCAACCATCTGATCATGCATAGCTACACTCAAGATGCAAGCTACAAGAGCAAAGATAAAAAGATTTAAAAATCAAAGCACGTGCCCATGTTGAGGACATGCCTAGCACAAGTGCTTTCCAAGAGAAAACATTCAAAGAGATTGCATCTGAAGGACATGCCCTCTATTGCAATCAAAGAAGTAGTTTTCCTTGGCCAGCTATAACGCAGCTTGTCCCACCTATAACTACATTCCAAGAGACTACATCTCACTTTGTCAATACACTTCATTTGTTGGAGAGAAGCCCTTGCTTCACATCCTCTATAAACTTCTTTGCTCCCCATGTTGGACATACCCTGAATTTGTGCCTTCCAAGAATTGATAGGCCTGACCTCAAATACATAAACCATGCAAGTGTAGTGGTATTTGTGTTTGATGCTATATGACAATGGAGCATGTTATACAACACGGATTGCATGTTGGGCAATGCCCTCACGTTGCATCCATTGAAAATAGTCAAAGCTTCCTTGGCTAGCTTGGAATATCCTCTTATAAGTTATTCCAAGGTATTGCATTTGGAGACTGAACATCTCTTCGTATTCTCTCAAAATAGCCCCATGCTTCTTGACCTTGCTTCTTTGAAGCAAATCCTACAATCAATTGTTCAAGAGACCACTCTAGATCGGAAGTTCGTCAACTTGTACTTTGAAAAGTAGACAACATTAGGCATACAAGTTGCCCAGATGATTTCCAAGCAGGACTACATACGTACAAATTGCTCATGACATTTGGTGAGAAAGCCTTGGCTCTGCATCCACAAAAGATAGCCTAGATCTTCTTCCTTCCTAGCCCTATCCATGTTTGGACATTATCATAATAAGTGGACTCTACTTGCAAGGAGCTCTTCAAGGTTAATAATCTAACCATGCATTTGTTCACCCATTATGCAAGGTTAGGAGAGGAAGGCTGACAAAACTAAAAAGTGAAGCACCTACTCATGTTGAGGACATACCTAGAATAAGGGTCTTCCATCATTTGCATTATCAAGTCTAGAGAGAGAGAGAGAGAGAGAGAGAGAGAGAGAGAGAGAGGTATTTGTGTATGGTCTTCCCTGTTGTGTACATTGCATCGGCAACCATGCTTCTAATGTTTGTAAATGGCATCGTTGACCACATTAGATTGGCTTTGGTTTCTTATTTGAGTGGTCTAAAACTAGTGTTTGGCAATGCACGACAACGTAAGAAGAATGGCTTCTTCAAAACTTCCCACAGTTTCAACGTTTCTCCTATTGGTCATGTTCAAGGCGGCTTCAACATCCTTTGCACATATGTCCAAGCTTGTTCATGCCAAAGCCAAAAAGTATGAGCAATGCTTGTATGGAGGAGCACGTGAGAAGTGATAATAGTCCTCTGCAACAAATGTTGTTGTGCTTAAGATTGTTCTTCTTACACACTTCATAGCCCATGGCCCCATACCGCACATGCTACCCTCCACTGGCCTCTGACATATGGTGGCGCAGCTATATATCGACCACTACACCTTGCTCTCAAAGTGAGTACACTTGAGAGTTGGAGGAAGGGACGTTGCTCGACCTCATCACTATATACCACCGAGTGTTCAATGAAGGCCAAGCGATGGCGAAAAACTAGGGTACGCAACTGACTTGCACCGTCCGATGATGCTTGAATTTACTTTTCTTGTCCGAGTTTACTTTTTACTTGTTTGTGTTTACTATATATTGATTTGTTTTGCCATGGATGACGTCAAAAGCTACTCGCCATCGTGGGTAGGGAGTCTGACTATCTACGGGCAGGTCATTAGCTAGAATCACCCTGCAAGTATTGACCTTGGCTTTTTTTCGCCCGTATGTCTGCCTCGAGATCCGCGCGCTCAACCCACCACCATCGATCCCGCTTGGTCTTTCTTTGAAGACCCAGAGATAGAAGAGACGTGCAGGAAAGGCATAGTGTGCCCAAGACTGTCGCAGACGTCATAAATTAAGGCATAGTGTGCCAGGGAGACATCTCTGATGCAAGCCAATAAAGAAGGGCGCGGCTGTTGAAAATCCTTTTGCTTCCGGAGAATCCAGCCTAAGGCTAGCGAGAAGAATTCGTCGTCGATGGAGTCCGGAGCGTGAAATGTGAGCGGAAGCGTAACTTGGAGCGTTGGTAGCTAAAGCTACTTCATATATTCTAGGATGAAAAGCTCGCAGCCTCGTCGCAGTGGAGCTCGCAGTTGCAGCTCAATCAGCAACATTGCACCTTGCGATAGCCCGCCTTCATGGCCAAGAAGGGCAGCTCAAAAGCTTCTGAGAAGCGCACTCCTCCTGAAGAAGCATCCGTCTCTCAGCTTGGCAAAGCCGTCGAATCGGACGCCCTGCCCAAGGCGGCAGCTCAGCCTCCGGGTAAAGGAGAAGATGGGATTTTTGTCACGTACCCTTTCTCTTCTGATAATCATGGCATGGGAAGGATCGATGTTGGTCAGCCTGCTGTATCCTCCATCTCTATTACGAACATCGGCACCGAGTTGGAGTTTCTCAAGAGCATCATGATAGCCTACTCCAAACCGCGAAAGTGTTTCTCTCTCACCCTAATCAGTGAAAATTTAGGTCTCACCAGGAATCCATCAGCTGCGGCAAAGCCCACAATGATACCAGGCCGTTTTGCCCTTCCTCCAGGCGGTCCTGGGCTGTCTGTTCAAATCACATGTGTCACAAATTCTGTGGGGTTGCATAAAGTGGCTCTCCGCCTTAACTTTGTCAGGCGGCCGAAGATCTGGAGATATGTGACACTTGTGGCAGAGGATGATGTTTCTCGGCTGCTTGCCCCCTCGGAGCCTTACTCAAGGCCCATCCAGCAGCAGTTGGAGGCGGTGGATAAATTTGTTCCTGGCCAGCCGCCTCTCATCCCTAGATCTGGGAAGCGCTTAAAATCATATCCTCTTCCGCTGATAATGGATGAGGAGTTGCCAGTGTTTTTGGATGGGCTTTCTTATAAGTCCTACAAGGACTATTTCTTCTCATTGATCTATGTGGAAGAGGGTTCAATGGAAGGTACACACACACACCCACACACACACACACACACACTCTCACACACACACATGTGCATGTTGTGTGGATGCCGGTGCAAAATATATGTGCATATACCTTAAATGGCACATATTTTATGTTTTGGATCTTCTTTCTTGCAGAAAGATATTTGTGCGTATGACATGGAGAATGCCACTATGCAGCATGATAAGGCTGGCTACTTAGTGTTATCGGTACCAGGGTTATTGGAGAGACGGCCTTCAGTGATATATGGGGACATGATTTATGTCAAGGCCCATGGTGAAAAGGAACATTACCAGGTTAAACTCTTCAATCCTTATGATGAATGTGCAGCATTTGTGGCTAGGAAGGCCTTTTTTTCTTCTTTCGATGTGTGTTTATGGGATATCGTTCCTTGCCCACAATCCTATTCAGCAGTATGTGGTGGTGATGGAGTTTGGTCCTCCAACTTACACACGCAGTCTTGCTTTATATTTATATGCAGGGTTTTGTGCACCATGTACAAGCTGAACAGGTCTTAGTGAAGTTTCATCCATCATTTCATAAGAATTTTGTTGCAAAACAGAAGTACAAAGTTAGATTTTCATATTCTAGGACAACCATAAGGCGGTCTCTTTGGGCTGTTGAGGTTGCATCAAAGACTCTGGCCAAGAATTTTCTCTTTCCAGAATGTGCCCCGACGCAAACCATTCAAAAGGATACACCTTTTGAGCCTCTCAACAGAGTTCTGAATGATGAACAGAGGCAATGTGTTTCGGAGATTTTGAAGAAAGCAGGTGGTCCTCCTTATCTCATTCATGGGCCGCCTGGAACAGGAAAGACTGTCACGGTTGTTGAAGCGATCTTGCAGGTTTTGAAGCGAAAAGATGACAACTGCCACATATTGGCATGTGCTCCCTCAAATGCGGCTGCGGATGTCTTATTGGATCGGCTGAGGGGTTGCGTCCAAGTCAAGGACATGCTCCGGCTAAATGCATATACACGGCAGGTACATGATGTTGCGGCAGAGCTGCGGCCCTATTGCCATACAGATGGTACTTTCTTTTCCTGTCCTCCTCTAGAAAAGCTTGTCAAATACAAGGTGGTGGTATCCACCTTCTTTAGTGTTGCTATGCTTGAGGAGAAAGCTCTCGAGCGGGGTCATTTCAGTCACATGTTCCTTGATGAAGCAGGACAGGCTATGGAGCCAGAGGCGTTGGTAGCCATGGCCAGTTTTAAAGTGCCCAGATCTGTGGTTGTGCTTGCGGGCGATCATCTACAATTGGGTCCTGTTATACGGTCCCGCACGGCTATGAAGTATGGGCTTGGAACTTCTCTCCTTGAACGTTTGTCCGCACTCCCTTTGTACAACACCTCTCAAACCAAATCAGAGCCGAACAGTCTAGCAGTAACGAGGCTTGTAAGGAACTACCGTTCCCATCAAGCAATCCTGGACATACCCTCTCGGCTTTTTTACAATGGAGAACTCATACCGAGCGCCCCCAAAGATATTAGTGACTCAATGTATGGGTGGGAAGGCCTGCCAAACAAGAAGTTTCCTGTCCTTATTGTTGGGGTGGAAGGGGTTGATCAAAGAGAAGGCAAAAGCCCCTCCTGGTTCAATGCGCAAGAGGTAAGCAAAGTAATTGAACTAGTGGACAAATTGAAAAAGTGGAGGCAGAGCAGGCTCTCAGATAACGACATTGGGATAATATCACCATACAGCCAACAGGTCAAGAAGATAAAGTCTGCTCTGGCTTCTAAGAATATGAAGCTAATCAAAACTGGAAGTGTAGAGCAGTTCCAAGGCCAAGAGAAAAGGGTCATCATTATATCCATGGTGAGATCTGTAAAGGCATTCTTGGAGTCGGATGAAGATCCCAATTTTCCTTTCTTGCACAATCCAAAGAGATTCAACGTCGCCATCACTCGGGCAAAAGCTCTCCTTATTGTCATTGGCAACCCTCATGTGCTCGATCAGGTACACCCCTATTCGATGATGAGGCATTTGAATAGAGCATGACAAGAAGTTAATTAAGTACTTAGCACATGAACATTCACTAGTAAAAAAGATAGATAATTATGCCAAACTTCTTGTCAGTAGCTCATATTTGAGTCACTTAAAACATGTGAGTAAACTTGCACGCGCGCGCACACACACTAGAAAAAGGCCGCTTTAAAATTACATTACACAAACCTTATCTTGAAGTCAATTCAAGTGTTTTTTAAGGGAGTGCTAAAGGAGTGCTTACATTTATCTAAAGGAAAGTCTTTGCATGTGACCACCCCATTTTGCATTTGTTGGAAGCACTTAGTTCTAGTATTTTCTATTTAAGGGTCCCAAGATAGGGTGTTCACATGTAAAGAATGTCTATTAAAATTAAATTTTTTGACAATTACATAGGACTAGGGGAAGGTATATAACTAGGAAAAAGTAAGATGACCTGATGTTTTTTTTTTTTTTTTTTTTGAAGCCATAAGCTTTATTCAAAATGAGTTTCAATTATCAATTGGTGACCTTCAAACCTTCAATGTGCTTCTTAACCATTGCTATCCTTATTTCCAATAGAATTCTGATTACTCTATTTTCTCCTTACTAGAGTGATGCTAAAGTCTTCTCTTTTGAAAGCCGAAAAGGCTTATGGACGTAACTTTATGTCAACTAAAATTAGAAGAAAATTTAGGTACAAGGTACCTCTTTAGGGGTGATCACTATGCTGAAAATGCAAATGTCTGAAAAAGAAAATGGAGACATTTCATTGCATATTTTAAATGCCTCTATTGGCTTGAGAACTCTCTTACACAAAAGAATTCTTTAAAATGTTTATTCATTAGCTTTGTATCTTCTTTCTTTTACCTGTCTTCTTTTCCTACTTGTACTTTCTACAATTGTTTCTTATCAGCTACTTAGTGTGGGGAAATTGAGCATTGATTCATTCCAAAAAGGGGACATAATTTGCACATTTTGCAAGATCTATTTCTTGGATAGAGGTTTTCAGAGGTGAGAACACTTTAGGAGGGGGAAGAAACAAAATTCTCATCATTCACTGATTCTTACCTTAGTAGGTGATAAGCTTTGGCTTGGTAAATAGAAATGCCTACAAATGCTTACTATAATGCATACTATAATTTTTTGTGGGATTATCCCTAAACCATAAATTATGAGTGCATGAAAATGTTGAATAGTAAATCAATGTAACCCCTCATCTCATAAATGATAGTGATTATAATGCTTTAATTCATTCGTACCTAAGATATCAATGTAAGTTTCTTAGTTGAAAATTGAGTAAAAGCTCACCTAGATGTAAGCTCATATATATGTAAGAAGATTAACCATATTCCATGGTCAACATGATACGTGTTTTGATGGGTCTAGAGAGGAATGTTTCATGCCTTGAAACGTTCCGTTGATAAAGTGAAACACATACCATTTTGCTTACAAGTTGCTACCATAGTTTGAGATTTTAGGACCTTTCAAAATTTGTATATGCAAGTTTTTGTCTCACATTTAATTGTGCTCTATCATTAGATTGCAATGCTTTGTGGTGGAACACCATGTTTTGAGGGTGAAACATTTCAATATTGAAACATTCCACGGTGACACTGTTAGATCCGTGGTTTAGTACTTACATTGAAAACTATTATAATGGGGGGCGGGATTCCGGCCCCCCCTCCTTGCCACGTGCTGATTCCTCCATCTCGCCAACCTCACGCAGTGTAGCCTACAGCCCAGAGTGCTCAGCGCGCTCACAGAAGGAGAAACAGGTTGCGTAAAAAGATAGAGAGAGGTTGCTAGCAATACAAATATTGAAAATGAGTTTCGTGTTGCTACTTATATATCGCACATAAGGGAAAAGATTACACAACCTTAGGACTTTACCTCAATAAAGGAAGGAGAGACACTTAAGGGTATTGTCCAAAGCCGGCAAGAGAATATTATAAAAATGCGAAGACCAAATATCTATCATTCCAACCTTGTAGCCAATTTAGTGATTTTAGAGAATAATTAGCTATATGTTTATACAAACCTAACAATCAAGAAGTTTAGCTTATGGATTAGGAGCAAAAAAAACTCTAGTATATACTTAGATGAGTGCATGTTGTATCCAACTTTAATTGGTGCATATGTGATGACCTTTGGTGTAAAATACTGATGCCCTTTGGTCTAAGCAGAAATTTACTTGAAAATCATGTATAAAATAACAACATTCCTAGTATATAGTAATGTCATATAAAGCAAAGCTAAAATTACCTTTGTCAAGAGTATTAATGGTTTCTAGTGTGGTTCCAAAGCTTTGTATGTTAAGAACATACTCATTGCTATGACTTGCATTGCTCTCTCTCTCTCTCTCTCTCTCTCTCTCTCTCTCTCTATTTGTATGTGTGGACCTTGAAAACTAATTTGTTTGATGGTTTTAATATTCGAGACTTTGATGATGTGAAAAAGTTCAAGGTATCCATAGATTTAGCTCAAATATTATTGCATGGGGAGGTTTCTAACAATTCATAGTAGTATTCAACTAATATTATTGCGGACATTGCATCTTAACATGTGTCCAAAGCATGCATGACTATCTATAGATATTGCTTGTATTTCCCAAAACACACCTGATGAACCCGTTTATCTTTCTTGTAGCATGAACATTGGAAGGAGCTTTTGCAATATTGCTTATTACACAAGTCTTACGTTGGATGCACACCACCTACCCAATGTAGAGAATACATTGATGAGTTCAAGGCACAGCTAGAGAAGGACCTTGAAGCAACATCAAACTTGGATCTTGATACAGAAGTCAACACTTTTGAAGCCTCATGGCCAGATTTTACATGCTAGTTTGATGTGCATTCAGGAATGGTGGTTAGAAGCTTTAAAATGTTCATGACTTTTTTAAATGTGCTTTCCATCAGAAAGTTTGATTTCTATTTATATTTTGTCTTGGTGGGGTGCACTTTATTGTTCTCCTCTTGGATTGAAGTATAGGTAAGGTAAACAACCTTTAATGAATCAAGTAGCTAAATGAAGTTTTCTACAATGCTTAATGCCTTTCATAATTACAGTGTTTGATGGGATTAAACCGGCGAGATAAAAGACATTATTGGATTGATGGTGATAAAAAACATAATCCTACTCGTAGTAGAGTTGTCAATTGTCTAGTTTTAAGCTTTTAAACACTTCCATTGCTTGATGTTATGAGAAAATTGGGTAGTTCATAGCTTTTACACATAGTTGCAACTCGACATGATCCAACATCTTTATAATTGGTAGCAAATACATCTCCCTTAAACAATTACTAAACTATTTATTTAGAAAAAATCTCCAAAGCAAAGTATTCGAAGATAAATTATACAATTTTATCTTTTGCTAGTCATAGTCACGGATGGCTAAGGATTCACAACCTTAAAAGTAGAGTTGTCTTGCTTTAGACCTAGGATTTTAAAGGCTATAACAAAGTACTACGGAGAAAATAATGATATGATAAGTGAATCATCAGTTTTGAGACCATCAAAGTTTCTTCAAATCTAAGTAAATGCTCTTATGTTTTTAGCAATGTGGATTTGAATGTTGTAATTTGAGGTCATTGTGTCCTGCAAACTGTGGTTGCATTGCTCAATGTTGAATCTAGATGGATAGTAGAAATGATAGTGGATCCTTAAGGTATTGCATGCTAGGACATATAAATTGGAGTCGTAGATATAAAAGTGAAAATAAAGGAAGTTCTCGTTTTGGTTCAACATAGCCAAGCATTGCTGTTGAGGAAAATGTAGATTTTGATAGATGTGGTTGAGATAAATGCTATAACCTTTGAAGTATATATCTTTGATACAAAGGGATAAGTGCAAAGGTTGTGTGTGTGTGTGTGTGTGTGTGTGTTTTGCTATATTTGAGAGATACCCCTTCCCAAGGGTCTATGCAAAAATTATACAATTTACACTTTTATAGAATTTCAATATACTTTAAAGTTACAAAAACGTTTACATAGAGGAGGAGTTCTCAGCACTTGACCTAGCATGGAGTTTGAGCCATGAGCCGGAGACAGAGGTACATAGCAATTAATGCTACCCCTGAATGTGTGGTATGAATGAAAGCATACTCAAGAAAATGAGCAAGTGGAGGGTGAATATATATGTACCTGCATTACGGGAATATATATATATATATATATATATATATATATATATATATATATATATATATATATATATATATATATGTACCTGCATTACGGGAATATATATATATATATATATATATATATATATATATATATATATATATATAGAGAGAGAGAGAGAGAGAGAGAGAGAGAGAGAGAGAGTAGAGGGAGAAATAGAGTACGCATAGATCTCGCATAGACACATGAGAATGTTATAAGAGAATTTTTGAAGTGCCTCATCTAAATAAAACAAGCAACCATGAATTAATGGAAGTACAAAATCTAGGTATACCATAACTTTAAAATACAAATGATTAGTAAAAGCATCGGACCATGTGTAGGGATCAAACACACCCATCCACTTTCGCTCCTATGGACAAAGAGAATTCCACTTCGCAGGGAGCGAGCCAGAACACCTCCAACTTACCTGAACCAGATATAAGCTGAGGCCGCTTTGTCTCTCTCGATGAACCCGAGCTCTGAAAGGATTCTAAATAGCAGCAAGTGGTAGGAAATCAACACCAACCATACTAGTTTAGGCAACACGCCTATTCGATGCTCAACATCGAGTGTTTAGGCAAAGCCAAGGCAAGATCTCTGACACGTTAACCGCATAGATCGTTCAATCCTTGACACACTAATCGTGTAGATGAGACTATCAAAAAAGAAGAGCTAGGCAACACCCCCGATCCAACAAAGCCAGGTTATCGATCCTTTCATCTAAGACTAAGCTATGTAGGTGATCTTAATCTTGTAGCGACGCTGTCATGAGAAACATAACACATGAGTCCAATCAAAGTGGGCATCTTTTATGCACAACCAATCCTTTCCAATTAGTTAAGTTTTACAGGGTCTCTACCCTTGCACGTCCACGATAAACCATCAAAACCACTTTATAATCAATGCAGATAGTAAACCATAATCCAATCCCATCACAGGGGGAGCACTCTACCCAACTTAGGGTGATGCACATCCAGCCTGCAAAACCAAAATTTATGCAGTATTTTGACAACACAACCATAACAAAAAAAAGGATCCGAGAGCCATATCGGATTCCACTATCAAAAATCACAATCATAATCCATGAGGGATCTCATCCCTTAACCATAAACCGTATTCCTTACTCGACCAATTTTCACTTTTGGAGTTTGACTATACATACTGCAATCAACTGAGCCAACCTACACATAGCCCTTAAAGAATGAACTTTTTATGCACAAAAAATGTCAAACTAGTGACTAAACATAACTTCAAAATCCCTTCTGATAAGGTTTGACCATGCATAAGTGAGGCACTATGACCGTACCTCAACCCCTAGCACATAGAGCTAGTTTTGACCTAGAAGGATACAAAGCAGTACACACATACACAGGGAGCATGCACATCCATCCATGAGGCTCCATACATCATATGAAATCATCTCATCAACTCGACCATGATGCAAAACAACCCCACTATTTTGATCAAGCATATGCCATAACATCACATATATGCCAAAAACAACTTTTTTCTATTTTTGGATGCGTGTATGACATGTAAATAAAAGTACTTGACTTCAAACCAATGCATCAAGCTCAACCCCATAACATATAACAAAAATTTATCACATCTATACGAACAACCGTGACACAAAAAGAAAGCCTCTTTATTCATCATATTTGGCCGTATGGATCGGGTTGACTAACCATGTACTCCCATGTAAGTTTATGGACATCAAACACTTGAAATAAACTTACCAAAACAAACCATTAAACATATATGAAACACTCATCTAACACACGACTCTATATGGTACCCCCCTTTGTAGCACCCCTATACGCATAGATAACCATGTACAAGGAACGGTTGATTACTCGCACTTACGAAGTGATATTGGTGATCTAAATACCTTTATCAACAAGATTAATCAAGGTTTTGATTTAGTTAGGTAGGTTCCTTCATCCGAAGAATCTATGTAGTGGTTCTCCAGGGAGCCTTGGGTCCAAAATATTGAATGTACGGTGGATAGCAAACTATATTTTGACAATAACTCTCTGCTCATACAAAATTTTCACATGACACACAAAGAGAAGAAAATTTAAATGATGTGTTTAATCTCTGGTTCAAAGGGCTCGACTTGAATAATAGTGGTTTAAGAGATACGATCAAAACAATGTCCCTACTGTCTACGTGACGTGAAACTTTTTATGCACCTACGTGATCATAAGCACACTGTGTGCATAATTCAGCTGTTAAACATGATAAAATAGACATGGATCATCCTTGTACACATATGGCTAGCCCATACATATTGATAGCCGTTTTTTCGGCTCTTTGTAATTGCCACAGTGAGTTACCTCACCCTACCAAAATCACCCAAACACTGTGGCTATCCCTACCATTTCACTGTACATAGGCGTGCGTGAGTCACGGGACTTTTCCCATATCTTCTTAAAAACCCTCAGCTAGCTAGTCACTGGGCTAGGTGAGCCAAAAAAAAAATAAAAAAAATAAAAAAATAAAAGTATATTATGGCCTCTTTGTGTGTAAATATTTCATTGTATATATGGCCTAAATATAGGGATTTTTTTATAATTATTTTGGTATTTTATTTAAATATTTCTACTTAGGTGTGTGTTTTATTAAACCTATGTACACCTTCTTTCATCCTCCTACACCATAAATTTTTTTTTTTTTTTTTTTTTTTTGCCAATATGTACATACTCTAACCTCATATTTTTCCTTTATACAAATCACTCCCACATTTTCACCCTCACCCTCGTGAAAACAAAAAATTGATTTCTACTCATTGGTTACTTTTATTATATTATTTACTTGCATACATTTTCCTCTTTCACCCAAAATAATTCAAGGAGGGACCATATCATATGATTCCAATATCTTTCCATATCCATAACTCCTCCATATTTTTATTATTATTTTTACTCATTATTCTAACACCATGTGCTCATTGAGCTAAAGTCCATGAATAGTCCATACACTAGTCCCACCATGTATATATTTCTTATTTCACCAATAATCCTCCTTCATGCATGGGTCAAGGGCAACTTGAATGCTTTGTATTATAATATGACAAAGGAGGGGCTCACTCTTGGATGCATTGTACAAATTCAACAAAGGAGGGGACCACTAAAAGACTTTTGCAGGCCTAAAAAACAGGCTTTTTGGTGAGAATTTTGGCACCTATCTCCACTCTGAATTTGGAGCGGTGGTCAAAAGAGAAAATGTAGCCCATGCTCTGAATAATCACCTCAAATTTTTTCATGATTTTTGGAGCTACCAGCTGTGAGCTATGATTTTTTTAGTGGACCCCAGTTTTCCCATGCTATGCAGCCACACTCTTTCTTCCACTTTATCATTTTCCTCTTTCACACACACTTCTCCACTCATCATCCCCATCTCTCTCACCACTCCTCTCTGCACACTACTCACCTTCTCCTCAACCTTGAAGAATAAGAGAAACCATGGTGAACTCATACCTCCCACACACAATTCCATTCCAAAATTGACCACCTAGTCTCATTTTTTCCTCCTCCAAATTACCCATATCTATCAAAAAACCACAAAATTCAGCCTCTTCTCTTAAAAGACAGCATCATGGTGGTTGATTACTCAACTTCAATTACCTTGTCTCTCAAGGAAGGTCAAGAGTGGAGAAAAAATGTACCGTCAAAGCTAGTGGATCGACAACAAGCGTCAAAATTGGCCCTACCCAAGACACTTGGAGCATCAACCTTGTAAGAAATCCACCTTTTCTTACCTCTTAAGAGTTTTTCTTCCTTATTTGTATCCTACATGGATACTCCCATTGTAAATATCCAATTCCATTTGTAAATTAATACTAACTCTACTAACATTAACCCACTATGAAAAGTCCTATCACCTCCATTTCTCTCCTCTCTCTTTCCCCACCAACTTCTTGATAATTCCAAGCAAAAGAAATTAGATAAATTGCTGAAAATCTAACCCAACCATGGTTAGAGGAGTAACCCTAGCCTTCAAAAATTGCTATAAAAGGAGGGTGTAGCTAGCATAAAAGGGGGGAGCCATAAGCAAGAGCACTATGCTATAGCTTGAGAAGCCAAGCTCAACCTCTCTAGAAGGAGCTCTTGAGTGGAAGCTCATTGTCTTATGCATGTGCATGTGTTGTAATAGGGGATTAGCAAGGGAAATCTATGCCATTGTAAGAGAGAGAGTGATCATTCAATTGAGAGTAGGAAATCTATCATTTCTCCTACTAGTGTAAGCCCGACATTCGCTGAATCAAGGAGGGTGGATTTGGACTAAGCTTGGATACTTTGTCTCCCTTCCAACGTGAAGTAATGGACAACAATGATGCGTAAGTGTCTTGGTGTTTTTTTGTTAAGTTCTTGATAGCTTGTCTCTGGTGTTGTCATCAATCTAGCCATAAATCCCACATACTGTAAGAGGGCGACAGGGTGGAGAGGACTCCCCTGGCCTTAAGACAGTGATTGGGGTGGATTTTCTTGTGATGTGTTGTGGTGAAATTTACGCAAGCTATGTTGAACAAGTACTAATCTCACTTTGCTTTGTCATGACAGATTTGTAAGAAGGTATTAATGCAACAAGCACCCCCTCCCCCTTTCTCTCTCTTTCTTAAATATATAGTTGTGTTTGCTTGATCATCGCCGATACGTTTCAAAGCAGCCCGAGCACTATCTCTCTCTCTCTCTCTCTCTCTCTCTCTCTCTCTCTCTCTCGTGTTTAGTGTGTGAGAGTATTTCATTGGTGTTAGAGTTAGTGTAAATTCCTTGCTTGTTTGTGGGTTGCTCTAACGATTCTCCTCTTTTGCGTCCTAGTTCGCTCTTAAACTAGGTGGTGCCCCTTGTGTAGTTGGGATTTGGTGGTGGGTTTGTTGTTTTGGTTTGTGTTGTGTTGTGCCCCAGCCCCATTGAGCAGCACGGGAGCCTTGAAGGGTGTCTAGAGGCCACTCTTCTTGTTGCCCGCCCCAGACCGCCTCAAATTGGTGCCCCCACGGAGGACGGCTTGTGTATTTTTGTGTAGAATCAACCTTTAGCATAGTCAAGTAGTTTGCATGAATCACGAAGCTTTGTATGATCCCTTCATTCCCATTGCAAGGCAAAAGGTACACATAATTGTTAGTACTAAGTTGCAATTTCAACGTGTCATTCGTAGAATTTTAGGTCCTCTTAGGTTGGCCGAGATAAACGCTTCAGTAAATCCTTTTATTTTGCCTCTCATTAGGTACGACCTTAGTTTGGACGTCTATATTTTTGTTTTGTTGTAAGCATTAGGACATGCATAGGCCATGGATAATGGCCCAGGAATAGAGGTTTTTCCCTTTCATTTTACTCCACACATTAGAATAAACGTTGCAATTAGTAGAAAGATCCATTTTCAACAACGAATGGTGTTCATGTTTGGTGCCCAAAGAGCAGGAGAAATTCTTGCATCACCAAACCCTGTCATTCTACCTCTCATCAACTACCACACTTCTTTTGATGTACATGTGTTCATTTTATTTTAAAATGAAGTGCAGCCCGGCAAAGTAGTGTGTATGTTTGTTTTTTCTTTGTCCAAGTTGTTACAAGAAACAAGAAAACGATCATTTGTTCTAACTGGGAATGTGTGTGCAGTGAAAGTTCAATCCTTAGAGATCTAGCTCTATTACCAATTGAGTTGCAGGAGCAAGTAGTAAGGCGTCTCCCTCATAACAAGAGGGTGGTGAAGTTAAGACGGAAGGTCCTACGCGTTGATTCCATTTTCCTCTTGTTGTTGGGCACTAAGGAAGACCGCGCATTCATCCAACTAGTGTGTGCCCTAAGATTGGTAAATAGAGTGAAATTTGGCGTTTGGCGAGTGCATTTCACCATTGAGGAAGACTCTTCAGGAAACTTGCGGCCAGAGTTCATGCTTCATAGACTCACATTTGGTGAATTTTTCCCTCATTTGCATCTTATTAATAGTCTTCCTTTCGCTTTCAACAAAGGAGATAGGGAGCTATTCAGAGCTTGTCTTAATAAAGAGAGCATAGAGAAGATTGCAAATTTGTATAAATTCTCATCCTTCTCTACTTTCTATGACACTTTGTTCATAGAGACATTGTAAATCTCTTTATGCTTTTGAATGATTTAACCATAATCCTAAGGAGTTTTTGTCCAGGAATTTTGTAGCACAAGTGGAGTCTTTAAATCTTGCAAACTTGATTGGACTTGATGAGGATGTTCTTTATGAAATTGTGAGAAGGTTGCCTCACTCCGACTGTGTGGAACTCGAAGGAAAGGAGCTCCTAGTCAATTGCTACTTTCTCACGGCCTTCGACGAGCATGAAGATCTAGTTTTTATACAAACCGCTTGTGCATTGGGAATTGTAGAGCAAGTGCAATTTATCACTTGGGACGTGGTTGCTCTTTTGGATCCAGAAAAGGAAGTTCTAGAGATTTCTGTTTATCGCCTTAGCTTTGAAGAATTTCAACCCTTCTTAGAGCTCATCAATAGTCTACCCTTTTGTTTTGATCAAACAAATCGAGACCTTATTGAAGCTTGGATAGCTGAAGAAGAAAACCTAGAGTGGTATTTTCTCACTTCTTCATTTGCAGGCGAGTGGTTCTAGATCTCTATTGTATCCCTTATTGTAACTCGTGTTGTAATCTTTCATAATAATGGAGAGCCAACGCCAAATGTCTGGATATCCTCTTTTCTTTGGAGAGCCTGGAGAGGATGCAGAATTATTTTTAGCAAATTTCAAGATGTCTTGCCGTATCAAGAGGATAGTAACCGATCAAGAACGTGTAGAAATGTTTGAGGTGGTCCTTAGGAAAGATGCTAGTACTTGGTTTGACTCTTTGCCTGAGGAAGTTAAGGGGAATTACACAGAAGTTTTGAATCGTTTTAAGAGATACTTCTTTGATCCCCAAAACACTCAAAAACTATGGCAAGACATTGTTTCTCATAAGCAAAAAGACTTAGATGACTACTACTTGTACAAGCAAGAGTTTCTACGTCTTTGGGCTCTATGGATACGAAATGTTACTAACCCTGGTGATGGTGCAGAATTTTTAAAGAAGGAGAGGTTCATAGCCGGACTCTTTCCTGACCTTAAGGTAAAAGTTGAGGCGGGTGCACCTGCTACTTTTGATGCAGCTGAAACTAGGGCTGCTGAGAAGTATAGGAAACTCAAGTGCTTAAGGGGAGAGGTTCCAATAGAAGGTCTTAGACCCAAAGGTAAGTCACAAGCATCAACATCGAGGGAGCTTCCTGAGGTAACGGCGGAAGTAATTGAGAAGTTAAACGAATCTTTAAGCAGCCTGTCAATTCACCTTGCACAAGCTGTAGGTCCAAAGGGACAAGCAAAGAAGTCTGAAGAGCGAGATCCACGACCTAGGAGAGTCTTGCAATGTTGGAATTGCGGAGAGTTTGGACATGGGATGTATAATTGTCCTTGGCCCCGTGGGGAGCCAGGGAGGCCTAACTTGAACTACCCAGTGATGAATGCAGGTGAAGGAACTGGTCAACAACCAAGGCTTCTACAAAGGCCAAAGGGACCAAGACCACCTCCACACGGGGTAGAAGGAGTTCCACCTTTGCCAGATCCAAATGTGCATGTGGTAGAGGTGACAAATTCAAATGAGGTTGACATGGAAGCCAATGGAATTAAGCGTGGCCGAGGAAAAGGTAAAGAGAAGGAAGGAGTCACATCACAGAGTGACCATGGACAAGGCAAGAAGGCAAAGGGAACCAAGGAAACCAAGAGGGCTCGACGTCGTATCAACCTCCAAGACTTCCCTCTTGGACATGGTATGGCTCCGTACAACTTGTTGGAAGACATGAGAGGTAAGGGTCCTGATATTTCATGGCCTCAATTTCTTGCATTATGTCCACAAGTTAGGAGGGATTTAACAAGGGCAGTTAGCACTAGGAGAAAGGTAAAAGAGAGTGTGCCTGTTGTAAAAATTGCACAAGCTGAAATGAATGAGGACATTACACCGGTGCTAGACTGTTACATCAAAGGGAGATTGGTTAGGAAAGGTCTAGTGGATGGGGGTGCACAAATTTGCATCATGACAGAGGGACTCATGCAAAAACTAGGCATGCACATCCATGAGACACCTGAAATTAGGGTCAAGATGGCAAACAATAGCAAGGCTAGGTGCGTAGGCATTTGTAAAAATGTTTTTGTGGAGGCCTTTGGCATTAAGAAGGCAGTGGATTTCTATGTCATGTCTACCAAGGGAAATGGTTACCCATTTATCCTAGGAAGACCATGGCTAATGAAAATGCGAGCTTTGCAGGATTGGGAGAGTGGAAAGCTAATTTGCAGGAATGACAATCACAAGAAGGTTGTCTTTGACATGAAGGAGCAACGCCAAGAGGAGCTCCATGAAGAATCATCTCAAAGTGAGACGGAAGAAGGTTGGACCGATAGCACTTCAGAAGAAGAAAGTAGCGGCAGCATTACTGAAGAGGAGTCTTCCATCGAAGTCATGGGGGTAAGGTTTAAGCCAAGCAACCAAGAAACCTCTTGTCAAGGCTTGGAGGAGGTAGGTCCTCAAGAGAACGAAGGTGAATATCAAGATGAAGGGATGCTGGAAGGTATGCTATCAACAACACTTACAAAGGATGAAAGAGAGGAGTTCAAATGTGTGCTAAGGAAGTTTCCTAAGCTTTTTGCTAAAGACTACACCGATGTGCGTGGAGTAGATGCTGTTCAACACAAAATTGAGTTGAAGCCAGAGGCCACACCTAAGGCTCAAAAGCTACGAAGGCTAGGAGTCATTAAAGAGCAGGCTCTACTCAAGGAGGTAAGAAAGCTTCTAGCAGCAGGGTTCATTTATCCAGTGGAGAATTCAGAGTGGGTCTCTCCTGTTGTTGTCACTCCTAAGAAGAACGGCAAGTGGAGGGTGTGTGTGGATTACCGTCCCCTCAATGAGGCAACAAAGAGAGATCACTTTCCCCTCCCATTCCAGGATGAGATACTAAATGAGGTAGCTGGTCATGAGAAGTACACTGTGTGCGATGGTTACTCAGGTTACTTTCAAATAGGGATTGCACTGGAGGATCAATTGAAAACAACCTTTATCACTCCTTGGGGTTGTTATGCTTTTAGAGTCATGCCATTTGGTCTGACAAATGCTCCTGCAACATTCCAACGTTTCATGAATATGGTGTTTCAAGCATTCTTTGGAAAGTCAATTAGGGTGTTCATTGATGATTTCTGTATTTATAGCTCAAAATCATTGCATCTACAAAGGGTAGAAGAAGGTTTAAAGAAGCTCTACGACATGGGAGGTCAACTCAACCCCGACAAGTGCCACATAGGTGAGGATGAAGTGATCTTGCTCGGTCACAAGGTTTCCTATAAAGGCATTGAGGTGGATCCTTCAAAGGCAAAGGCTCTTATTGAGCTCCCATCACCAAAGAGTCTTAAGGAGGTCATCTCTTTCATTCAGAAGGTGAAGTATATGTCACGCTTTATTCACTTAGCCTCGGAGTTGCTTCATCCTTTGCAAAAGTTGACACAACAAGTAGAATTTGCATGGTCTGATGAGCTTGAAGAGTACTTTTGTAAAATTAAAGTCATTTTGTCAGAGCTACCAACACTCATGCCTCCTTGTTGGGAGTACACATTCTTTGTTAGCTCTAGTGCTGGGAAAGAAACAATTGGTGCTGTGTTGCTACAACAAGATCCCCACAGTACAAGGATGCGACCCATCTACTTTGCTAGTAGGGTCATGAATGCTTTGGAGAGAGACTACACAGAAGCAGAACTCATGATGCTTTCTCTCATGTTTGCGGTGAGAAAGTTTAGATCCTACCTGCTACCAAAACCTTTTGTAATTCTCACTGCAGAAAATTTGTTCCCTTGGGTGTCATCTCAAATGAATCTTAGTACTAGGATCTCAAAGTGGATTATGGAGTTGCAAGAGTTTCAATACTCTTTCAAGGTAGAAGATAGTGTGCGTGCACAATTGGCAGGGATTCTCACTTATAGGGTGCACGAAAAGGAGATTAAGGTGCCTGAAGTAAAGACCCTACCATTGCCACCACCAAAAAGTATTCCTAATGCTTTTACTTTGTTCTTTGATGGAGCTTTTCGTCGAGCCACAGGAAAAGCAGGGGGAGGGCTAGTGTTGCTCAACCCAAGTGGAGAGGTGGTCATGAAAGAGAAGTTCAATCTACCAAGTTCAGCTAGCAACAATGAAGCAGAATATGACACTCTACTTCATGGTTTGAAGATGTGCATTGGCCAAGGGATACAACGCCTCATGGTAAAGGGAGATGCACTTCTCATTGTTAAACAGATTTTAGGCATTTGGGCATGCAAGAATGAGAGCTTACGGACAAAAGTTCATGCCATTCGTAGATTGTTTAATCAATTTGAAGAAGTGCAACTATATCATATTCCTAGGAAACAGAATGAAGATGCTGATTTACTTGCACAACAAGCCGTTGCATGTGTAAAGAAAGAAGTGCAGGTCATCATGGTGGCAGCTGCTGTGAAGCAACCGAGGTACCAGGGATTGGAGTCATTGGCTCCCATCATTGGCTACATTTTGGAGGGTGAGTTTCCACCAGACTTCACAAAAGCTCAGAAGAGGAGACTCATGAAGAAGGCAAGCGTATATCTCTTCCTAGAAGGCTCCCTCTATCAAAGAGGGAAGGATCAAGTGTGCAGAAGAGTACCAACTATCGAGGAAATTCCAGCCATTCTAAAAGGTTTGCATGAAGAGGCATGTGGTGGTCATTTTTCCCAAGAATCAACTGTGAAGAAGATTTTGCTTGCGGGGTATGTTTGGCCAAGCTTGCATGTGGATGTTCAACATTGGTGTAAAAGCTGTCACAATTGTCAGATAAATGGAAATAGAAGGTTGGTGCATGGCCCGAGGCAAATAGTGCTTGCAAATGGACCCTTTGAAAAGTGGGGCATTGATGCTATGGGTCCTCTGCCTAGGATAAAAAATGGTAAACTCTACATTCTAGTGGCTGTAGACTATATGACTAGGTGGGTGGAAGCTCAAAGTGTGGCAAGAGTGAATGAGAGGACAGTTAGCAAGTTTGTGTACACTCACATTTGTTGTAGATTTGGCACACCTTTGGAGATTGTTTCTGATAATGGTCCAGGGTTTAGGAAGGGCTTGCTCACAGAAGTTTGTGAAGAGCTTCACATTCTACATCGTCATAGCACACCATACTACCCACAGTCAAATGGTTTGGTGGAAAAGGCTAATGGTGTCATTGCAGGAATCATTAGAAAGATGGTGCAAAACAAGACAAAATTATGGGATGACTTCTTGGATGGTGCCTTGTGGGCATATCGAACCACATATAGGGAAGCCACGGAGTTCACACCATTTCACTTGGTCTATGGTCAAGAGGCTTTGCAGCCTATCGAGCTCAACATTCCAACAATGCGACTTCATGGCAAAGGAGCACAAGATGATCAAGAGGTATGGATGGATCGACTTCTTACGTTAGTGGAGCTTGAGTGGAAAAGAGAAGCAGCATATGAGTGCTACAAGAGGAAAGCCACACAAGCGAAAGAAACGCACGACAAGAAACTGAAGGACAAAGGCATCAAGGAAGGAGAGCTTGTGCTAAGGTATGACAATCGACTTGACAATCGCTTTGATGCCAAGTTTGAAACAAGATGGCAAGGGCCATACATAGTCAAGAAGGCTTTCAATTCAAGTTACTATCAGCTTATGGACTTGAATGGTAAAGAGCACTCCAGGAAAGTAAACGGGTATCGCTTGAAGCCCTATTTGAGTCGCCTTCTACCAAAGGATCTACCAAAGATCTGTCCAAAGGCCGCTGTTTTATGTAAGTATTGTTACATGAAGCATGAGTGTAACTCCAACCAAAATTCTGAGGGGCTAAACAATGAAGATCTCGTCAACGACTCTGAAGCACTCTCTTTGGAAAAGATGCTCTATGATGGTACATGAATATACCATCATCCAGGGGGAGGGCTAATGATAGCCGTTTTTTCGGCTCTTTGTAATTGCCACAGTGAGTTACCTCACCCTACCAAAATCACCCAAACACTGTGGCTATCCCTACCATTTCACTGTACATAGGCGTGCGTGAGTCACGGGACTTTTCCCATATCTTCTTAAAAACCCTCAGCTAGCTAGTCACTGGGCTAGGTGAGCCAAATAAAAAATAAAAAAAATAAAAAAATAAAAGTATATTATGGCCTCTTTGTGTGTAAATATTTCATTGTATATATGGCCTAAATATAGGGATTTTTTTATAATTATTTTGGTATTTTATTTAAATATTTCTACTTAGGTGTGTGTTTTATTAAACCTATGTACACCTTCTTTCATCCTCTTACACCATAATTTTTTTTTTTTTTTTTTTTTTTTTGCCAATATGTACATACTCTAACCTCATATTTTTCCTTATACAAATCACTCCCACATTTTCACCCTCACCCTCGTGAAAACAAAAAATTGATTTCTACTCATTGGTTACTTTTATTATATTATTTACTTGCATACATTTTCCTCTTTCACCCAAAATAATTCAAGGAGGGACCATATCATATGATTCCAATATCTTTCCATATCCATAACTCCTCCATATTTTTATTATTATTTTTACTCATTATTCTAACACCATGTGCTCATTGAGCTAAAGTCCATGAATAGTCCATACACTAGTCCCACCATGTATATATTTCTTATTTCACCAATAATCCTCCTCCATGCATGGGTCAAGGGCAACTTGAATGCTTTGTATTATAATATGACAAAGGAGGGGCTCACTCTTGGATGCATTGTACAAATTCAACAAAGGAGGGGACCACTAAAAGACTTTTGCAGGCCTAAAAAACAGGCTTTTTGGTGAGAATTTTGGCACCTATCTCCACTCCGAATTTGGAGCGGTGGTCAAAAGAGAAAATGTAGCCCATGCTCTGAATAATCACCTCAAATTTTTTCATGATTTTTGGAGCTACCAGCTGTGAGCTATGAGTTTTTTAGTGGACCCCAGTTTTCCCATGCTATGCAGCCACACTCTCTCTTCCACTTTATCATTTTCCTCTTTCACACACACTTCTCCACTCATCATCCCCATCTCTCTCACCACTCCTCTCTGCACACTACTCACCTTCTCCTCAACCTTGACGAATAAGAGAAACCATGGTGAACTCATACCTCCCACACACAATTCCATTCCAAAATTGACCACCTAGTCTCATTTTTTCCTCCTCCAAATTACCCATATCTATCAAAAAACCACAAAATTCAGCCTCTTCTCTTAAAAGACAGCATCATGGTGGTTGATTACTCAACTTCAATTACCTTGTCTCTCAAGGAAGGTCAAGAGTGGAGAAAAAATGTACCGTCAAAGCTAGTGGATCGACAACAAGCGTCAAAATTGGCCCTACCCAAGACACTTGGAGCATCAACCTTGTAAGAAATCCACCTTTTCTTACCTCTTAAGAGTTTTTCTTCCTTATTTGTATCCTACATGGATACTCCCATTGTAAATATCCAATTCCATTTGTAAATTAATACTAACTCTACTAACATTAACCCACTATGAAAAGTCCTATCACCTCCATTTCTCTCCTCTCTCTTTCCCCACCAACTTCTTGATAATTCCAAGCAAAAGAAATTAGATAAATTGCTGAAAATCTAACCCAACCATGGTTAGAGGAGTAACCCTAGCCTTCAAAAATTGCTATAAAAGGAGGGTGTAGCTAGCATAAAAGGGGGGAGCCATAAGCAAGAGCACTATGCTATAGCTTGAGAAGCCAAGCTCAACCTCTCTAGAAGGAGCTCTTGAGTGGAAGCTCATTGTCTTATGCATGTGCATGTGTTGTAATAGGGGATTAGCAAGGGAAATCTATGCCATTGTAAGAGAGAGAGTGATCATTCAATTGAGAGTAGGAAATCTATCATTTCTCCTACTAGTGTAAGCCCGACATTCGCTGAATCAAGGAGGGTGGATTTGGACTAAGCTTGGATACTTTGTCTCCCTTCCAACGTGAAGTAATGGACAACAATGATGCGTAAGTGTCTTGGTGTTTTTTTGTTAAGTTCTTGATAGCTTGTCTCTGGTGTTGTCATCAATCTAGCCATAAATCCCACATACTGTAAGAGGGCGACAGGGTGGAGAGGACTCCCCTGGCCTTAAGACAGTGATTGGGGTGGATTTTCTTGTGATGTGTTGTGGTGAAATTTACGCAAGCTATGTTGAACAAGTACTAATCTCACTTTGCTTTGTCATGACAGATTTGTAAGAAGGTATTAATGCAACAAGCACCCCCTCCCCCTTTCTCTCTCTTTCTTAAATATATAGTTGTGTTTGCTTGATCATCGCCGATACGTTTCAAAGCAGCCCGAGCACTATCTCTCTCTCTCTCTCTCTCTCTCTCTCTCTCTCTCTCTCTCTCTCTCTCTCTCTCTCTCTCTCTCGTGTTTAGTGTGTGAGAGTATTCCATTGGTGTTAGAGTTAGTGTAAATTCCTTGCTTGTTTGTGGGTTGCTCTAACGATTCTCCTCTTTTGCGTCCTAGTTCGCCCTTAAACTAGGTGGTGCCCCTTGTGTAGTTGGGATTTGGTGGTGGGTTTGTTGTTTTGGTTTTTGTTGTGTTGTGCCCCAGCCCCATTGAGCAGCACGGGAGCCTTGAAGGGTGTCTAGAGGCCACTCTTCTTGTTGCCCGCCCCGGACCGCCTCAATATCTATGTATACGAAAAAGCAACCATTGAGAGAGTAGTTACTCATAAACGAAGTAGAGAGAGAAAGAGATGATGGATATGGAGTTTAGAGCTTTTTATCGTGCCAAAGAAGTGATTTTTGGAGGTCAAAAGCCTTCAAGCTTTGCCACAAGAGAGCAATGATGAGAGCTACATAGAGGTTTTTGCCACGAAGTCGATGAAGAGCGCGTACATTGTGAAAAGAGAATAGAGTATAGTAAGTAAGTAGAGAGAGACTGTTCTTTTTTTTCTTCTAGTGAACAAGAGAGAAGCTCTTATGGAGATGGGGATGGAGAGCTTGCACCACTCCGTATAATACGTATGTATAGTCGTGCGGTAGTAGACACAACAATCGGCACTGAAAACTAAGCACTAGGTACGCTTTTATAGACACTCTGTCAGGTCGAAGTGTTGTCCACATCAGCTACTAGTGCCCCTTGGAATAGTCTCTTTGCTTTTGGAACTTTGCTAAAAACTAGCCTTTGCTTTTGGTGATCAATTTTTACCCCTTTTTCCTTTAATTTTTGCAACAAATTGATTAATTAGAACAATATTGGAGCAATTAATGAGACTGTACTTGAACTATGATACATCATGATGCTTCGTTGTCATTATGAATATTTTGTAATGCCCGATGTATTTACAATGCCTATTTTTATTTTAAAACAATTCCGTGAAAATCCCGTTTAATTCCATTTTTTCACCATATGGCTGTTTTTATTCTTGACGGGTGATTAAAAATATTATTTTTAGATTTAGGTCACCCTAGAATGTACATTGTTTTTCAAAAATGCTAAAAAGGATGAAAAGCTAAAAATACGTAAAAAGCACAAAAAAACAAAAAATTTAAAAATTAAACCACGGATATTCCTTGTCCATCGGAACAAGAAAATAGATTCCCTTTTCACCAAAAGCACCGAAAATCGTGACAAGCTAAAAATAGCATTAAAAACACTAAAAAATCAGATTCTTACAAAATTGAACCATAGCATCTTCGAAACTTGTATATTCACCAAAAAAGAAAAAAACTAAAAAGCACAAAAAACAAGAAAAAGCTTAAAATATATATTTTTTCAAAACTAAGTCAAACGTTCGTATGACCTACTGAAACATGAAAACAACTTTGCTTTTCATTGTAAAACCTTACAAGATTGTCGGATGAGCATTTTGGACCAAAAATTTAAAAAGTGGACATTGGAATCTATTTTTTTTATTTTTAAAAGAGACCCAAAAATCAAGGATCTTATAGTATTAAGATGATACTTATATATAAAAGGACATATTAAAAGACAACTGGCTTTAGACATTAAGAAGGTGGTTTGCACAAAAATGACTCTGTATTTGACTTAATTTTTTACAATATCATCAGAATGCAATAGCATTCCAGTTATCATATACATCAAGATAGAGCATATGCAGTCACTAGTAGCAAAAAGAAGTGGTGTCAACACTGTGGAAGAAGCAACCATTTTTCAAAATATTGCTACAAGATCAACCCACCTATGTAACATATGTAGAAACGACACACATTCAACAATTTTTTGTTTCTACAAAGCCAAAGAAGCTACCACAAGCAGCAGAAGCAACTTCAAAGAGAGAGATTGAGGTAGAAACTCCAACAACAAAGGGAAAATCAATATGGCATCTAAAGACTCTGACAACAAAGATAGTGAGGGCAACACTTGCTACCTTGATGACACCACCAACATTTGTAGCCAAAACCTTCATGGAATGCACTCATCAAGGGGAGAAATTTTGCATCTATTTCTATGGTCAAATTCTCTAAGATAGATATTTGGTTCCTACACCCTATTGTTCAAATTCTTGGACGCTAGTACAACTAAACATCTTTAAACAAAGATAGAATTCTCACTTGCATTCATATAATCAAGAAGAAAAACTCGTTAGCTTTGGATATGTTTTACAGGTGTCAAAGAAACTATCAATTGTTATCCTTGTCCTACTTAAAGATTATATGCTACAATCCTTACAAATGAAAGAGTTACTTTTTGTATTTTTTCAAGTTTTAAATGTTATTTTGCCATTACCCCTTTTAATGGGGATGTCAATAAGTGTTTAAAAAAGTATTCTAAAGAAAAAAATCAATCAATTTTCTTAATTTTTATCCGGTTTTACAATGAAAAGCTACCCTTTCTTTTGAAGCATAC
Source organism: Adiantum capillus-veneris (assembly GCF_014529385.1). Taxonomy (NCBI): domain Eukaryota; kingdom Viridiplantae; phylum Streptophyta; class Polypodiopsida; order Polypodiales; family Pteridaceae; genus Adiantum; species Adiantum capillus-veneris. The sequence continues at coordinate 50,336,486 of NC_140960.1, forward strand.
TGCGCAGTTTGAAAAAAATTGAAACAATAACTAATTAAACTTTTGTACACCATAGAATCTAAGTAACCAATCCAATCATAGGAATTACTCCAACCTTTTTTGCAATAAGTTCTTAGCTTGTTAATTAATTATTAGGTTGAGACAAAACTATTTAATTTTGTCAAAAGCACAAGATAAATCTCATATCTACCACTAGTCACAACAAGAAGTTGTTTAAGTCTAGTCACTTTTAAGTCCAACAAGTGCATTATTTTATCAACCAAAATCTAGTATGAAAATTAGTACAGAATCCAAAAAATCCAAAAGGGACCAAGTTATTCCATGGTTTCAAGAGGTCAAAAGTCACAACCAGGTTATCTTCAAAAAAGACTCTTGAGATCCAAAATATAGGATAAGGTTCAATTTCTACAAAAGAAACTAATAGTATATGGAACTCATTTATTCAATTCAAGATCTAATGTGGGGATTAAACTCCCATGTTAAGTCCAAAACATGAAGATATTATTGTCAGCAAAAAACCTAGAGTACACCATGAAAGTAATACCAATTCTTTCACCATTTTGATGATTAAGAAATCAATAAAATGAGTAACCCAAATTGAGAAAAAGCCTCAACCTTAGAGTATTTTCAGAACAAGCCTTAGTCAAGAAAATACAAGGTTCTTAAAACACACCAATTGAGAAATACCATAAGTTAAGGGCAAAGAAACCTTTCATTAATTGAACAAAGGCCAAAGCAAAAATTCATGGGCTTACCCAATCATCGAAAACAAAAGAGTGTGGAGAGAACCAGTAGTAATTGGTAAGGAGCATAGCAAGAACATGTGTCATGAGTGCCCAATCATAGCCAACCATTTCCAAGTTCATGCTAAGCAAAACCAAACCAACACACCATCATAAAATAGAATTCCAAGAGCTAATGCCATCAAAGAAACATCCTTAGGCACATAATTATAAGGTTTTTACAACAGTACATACTCAAATCAAAGAGATGGGGGACATTTAGAGAGGACAAAAGTAAATAACCTAGGTCCTTTTTGCAAAAAATCATTCCTAATCTATCAAAAGAAGTAGATCAATAATAAATAGCAAATAAAAATATAGTTAGGCTCAAGTTAGACACATGTGCATCAAAGAAAAGACAAGTAAATAAACCAGAGTACAATAGCATAAAATTAATAGCATTTCTTTCACCATTTTCAAGATTTAGAATCTAATAAACCAATAATGCCAGTAACTCAAATTGAGAAAAAGACTTAGCCTTATAGGATTTTCAGAACAAGCATCAGTTGAGAAAATACAAGTTCTTTAAAACACACCACATTGAGCAATACCATAAGATAAGGGCATAGAAACCTTAGTTATTGAGCAAAGAATAAAGCAAAAAATCATGGGGTTTACCCAATCACCAGAAAAAAAAAAGAGTGTGAGAGAACCAGTAGTAACCGCTAAGGACCAGGCCAAGCATATCTGTCATAAGTGCCCAATCATAGCCAACCATTTCCAAGTTCATACCTAAGCAAACCCAAAGCAAACACCAACACAAAATAGATGTCTAAGAGCTAATGCCATCAAATAAACCGAAGGTACACAACCATAGATTTTCTACAACAATACATAGTCATATCAAGTAGATCATAGCCATTTAGAGAGGAAAAGAGAAAATAGCCCAAATCCTTTGCATTAGAGCATTTCCACTATATCAAAAACTATAACTAGGATCAAAGAAGATTAATAATAAATAAGGAATAAATGTCCAATTATTAGGCTCAAGTTATCAATCAAAGGAAAGACAAGTGAAGAAGAAGAAGAAACCTTTACTATCCTCTCAATACGAGTGAAACAAAAATGTGTTCAATTATAAAAAATTAAGCATTCTAGGATCCTACTTACAAACATTATAATTGTAGTATGACTAGAAATTTTCCAAAAGTACACACAGAGATTTTCCCAAAGCCAGCTGCACTTATATTACAAAAGACCAACAAAGTGGGGATCTTTATTGTTCACAAAAGACTCGCAAAAGATAGCAGCAGCAATCGGGTCTTGCCTAGGATCACTCATACTTGTTCTAAGTCAGTAAAGATAAAGAACTTTTAGGTTAGTGTTTAGAACCCCTATGGTAATGTCATGAGATTTACTCAAAGTAGTTCCAAACCAGTATGAGAAAATTTATGAGGGGTCTCAAAGTCAATTGGAGAAAAAGAAAGAAACCCAACCAAGCACATTCACTTATTTGAATAGAGGCCAAAATAAAAATCCAAGTGCTACAAGATTTGTGATAATCAAGGTGTAAACATCACCAAGTATGAAAAGTCAAGGCATCCACCAATGAGTGATACTCATAGCCCCCCAGATTAAGGCCAAGTCAAAGAATCCAACAAAGTCAGGGCAAGAGAGCCTTAGCCAGGAAATCATTAACTCTACGGTCATCATAAGGTGTTTGCACGTACTACTTAGCAAGACAGCAAAAGCTTAATATTCCAAAATATCAACAAACCATATTGTTAGAGTACTAATAAAGTTAAATATTTCTAGAAACCAAACCAAGGAAATAACCAATGATTTTACATGTTATGAAGATCCTTCCATAATTTCATTAGAGAGAAATAGAGATCCTAATAATCAACACCCAGCAAGCTAACCACCACAAGCCCCTCTCTCACAAGCATACCAAATTCTCTCAGACTCATACTCTTATTGCAGACAAAAATTAACAAATCACAAGGCTAAGTGAGGTATGGAACTTAAAATAGAAAGGGGACATACATGCCAAGTCATCATCCACAATCAACATCTATTGTTAAGCACATCTCAAGCAATAGAAGTAGACCCATCAATATTAGTGTACATGTAGCTAAGCAACGACAAGTAGAAGCACATGATGGGCACAAGAAGAGAATATTGCCATCAAGGCCTCAATTGTCATTAGATGCCTTGTATACATACGATTTCTAAAAATGGGCAAAATATCATCAACCAATGTGAGCATAGATTACCATACCAAGGCAATGAGAGACAACTTGTGTATAGTTTGTGTGTGTGTGTGTGTGTGTGTGCGCGCGCGCGCGCACGCTTGTGTGTGGCTATATTAAACTCAATACATATGAACAAAAGAACATAACGTTCAAAAGACATCTAGATTTAGATAACAAGACGATGATTAGTACAAAAATGACTCAGCTTTAATGTATTTTTATACAAAATAGTAATAATGAAACATCATTCTAGTATTTCTATACAAATTAATCGATTTGTGAGGGTCTTTTAGGTTAAAAACGATCGAGATCTTCAAATTTGGACATAATTCGGACCAAGACACTTTTAAGTAAAGATAGCCTTCTCACATGCATCCATATAAACAAGACAACAGCTTTGTTAGCCTTGAATACATACTACAGTTGTCAACAAACCTATCAATTGTTATCCTTGTCCTACTTAAATTTTGTTTAAACTTACACTACCGTCCAAAAAAGTTTATTTGTTTATAAATTTTAGAATATTTAATGCAATATCAAAAGGCTATCACCCTGGAATAATTGTCTATATGATATAGTAAGTTTTGTTTATAAATTGTGAACCCATCTTAAGCATTTTTCAACTTTTGCATAATCCAAGATAACCCATATTCTTCAAGAAGTTTCTTCAAGATTTATGCAACTTTCCATTATTATATTTGTTAAAGTGATTTGAGAAGCTATATTGTGTACCTAAAAATGTGTACTTTTTTCAAATCGTAGGCCATAAACTAGGCCCACCAGCTTTCCAAGCCCAAATATTGAAAGTATATATTGAATTAGTTAGAACCAGGTGTCAAAAAGTTTTAGAAATCAACCAGTATTTACTTGTTAAGTGACATAACTCGTAAGTAAGCAAGCTCTTTTTTTTTTCATCAAGTTCACTGTCTTAGTAAGTTAAGAGAGAGGATCAAGAAACCCATTTAAAACCATATCGAGAAATTATGTTGAAAAACATACCATAACTAACATATATTTCAACCAGCGAAGTAGTACAAACCAAAGACCAGTAAGGATCATGTATTTAAGTCTAAACCTTTCTAAGCATCTAAGTGTAGTAACATCTACAAATCAGTCAAAATCTAGCCAATCATTTGAGACCCATTAATTTATATCTTGTGTTCCTAGCCAAGATCCAAAAACTTCTCCATATTCTACTAACCATCACTTGGAAAGTCACTACCCTTCAAATTATTAACCATCTTAGCCTCAAAGCATGGGAATAAAACCATTTATACAATCATGGCATAACCATGATTTCAGCATGTCCTACCAAGATAAAATCCTTTTCAAACAAAGGTCAAGATTCTCAAGTATTTCAAGACAAAGTCGAAGTAAAAAAGTTGAATTTCAGCACCATGAGGATCAAAAAATTATCTATGGTGGTGGTTTCAAGTTTTATGTTTACTGTAAACCAGAAAGACTCACTTTCCCTCACTCTAGGTTATGACATCCATTTGTGAAATGCAGGCTCTTATTACAAGGGTAAGATCAACATTTGTGAAATGCAGACTATTATTACCACTATAAATGAAAAATGTGGTACAAAATAGACCAAAGTGTTCCCACAATAAATAAAACAAGCAAAAGAATCATTTAAGCACAACAACCAATTATCATCTGCAAAGGAGAAAAACAATTAAAAAATCTTAGAGGGAGGATTCTCAACGATTTCCATTTTCAGAGTTGCACAATAGGGTGTAAGCATAGCAAGTAAGCACAACCACACGACTCTCTCTCTCTCTTTAATCAACTACACTATTGCAAGGCTAAGTAAGGGGGGGAAATGAACCCATCATTGGTTACTACTCAATATCTTGTGAGTCTGCAAGCATTCCAAGATCTAGGAAATGAACCCCGGTTAAATAGCAGCACTTGCAAAGAGCCACCAACCCCATCATTGGTTACTGCTCAATATCTCGTGAGTCTGCAAGCATTCCAAGATCTAGGAAATATACATATTGTGAATCCCAAAAGGGTATAGTAAGCCTTTAATGTTTACCAGCTACCTTGAATGTTTACAAGTGGCACTAGAGGAGTAGAGCTAGACCAACATCTGTTTAGCATAAAGGGAGAAGGAGAAGGGAATACATAGATCAAGGGCGGTAGTGATTTTGAGGAGATATGGGTAGAGTGCGTCATACTTAGGTACAAAGTATAGTGTAAGCAGCGAACTTAGAAGGACTCAACACAGATGCAGCACAAGGGGCAAGGAGAATAATTACTTTTAGTACATCGATATTATAGCACAGAACAAGTAAAATTATCTACCCAAGGTAAGTTTGCACCAAATGGGCATGAGTTAGTAAAAAAACAACTGAAGTCTAGTTCCCACACAGACAACGAGTAGCATAACATTATCAAGGATATAGCAGTATTTTGAGAGTTACACCTAAAGTTACCTACAACCCAGTAAGCTAGGTAAGAGGGGAGCGAGAGAGGAGCAAGAGGGGAAAATATTAGGAAAAAAGTTGAGAATTCTCTAGGTATAATCTATTCCAGTGAATTTTAAGGAGAATCAGTGATCAATGTTTGTGTGTGTTGTTGTATTGAGCTTATACTTATACACAAGAGAACATAAAAGTTCAAAAGATAGTTGGCTTTAGAGAAAGGATAGAGATTAGCACAAAAAATGACTCACTCTAACCTTCCTTTTTGTACATCAAAGTGAGAATGAAGTATTGTTCCAGTGCATTTATACATGAGATAATAATAAAAAATGGTTCTAAAGTGGAGGAAGCCAAGTTCTTCAGTATTGGACAATAGCTATAGTAATAAGATCCTAATAAGTAAAGATAGAATTCTCACCTGCATCCATATAAACAAGATAATAGATTGTTAGCCTTGAATACATTTTACAGGTGCCAATGAACCCTATCAGTTGCTAATTATGTCCTATTTACAAATATCCATGTAGTGTTAAATACCGACAAGTATCTCTTCTAAAAAAAAATGGTATTATCCCGTCATAGTTTTTTGAGATCAAAAGGCCATTACCCCTCCTGATCAAGTGTAAAGTGTGTTTCTTTTTTTTGTTTTAAAAATTTCCTTTACGTTAGTGATCAAAAGGCCATCACCCCTTTTGATCCATGTAAGATCTTTATAATAGGTTTTGAAAGTATAAAGGTAAGTAGTTACCCCAATTTTTTACATATTCATTAATTATATTAAGTTCTAATCAGGAGGCCATCACCCCTTTTGATCCAAGTATTTACCCATTTTTATCCCCAAAAAGTCAATACATAAACCTTTTTGCCCAACCTCTTCAGGTTTACAGAGGTTCTTGTTGAACACGAAATAAAATCTAAGATTATACACATGTTCACAGGCATGGTCTTTATCAAATTAGTGCTAACAAAATTATTTGACCTATTATGCCTGAGAGATCAATAAAGGCCAAAGTTGAAACTTTAACTAACAATTTTAATTAATCAATAACAAATGATTACTGGCTTGTAAAATTTTGTGAATTAATAGGCTTTACCAATGTGGCAGTACCCAAGCCACACAAGAAGCATCTAGAATCTTTGAAAATTTTTGTGTATAATTAAAAATAATTCAGAGTGTTATTAAACTCAAAAAGCCAGAAGCAATCGGCTGCATCTCCTTGACTATATTTTCTATCTTAATATAGATTTGATTCAAAAAATTAGTGCATATTCTTGAATAGTTTTAGGAAGTCTAGAATCTATATATTGTCAATGTTAAGAGTTTAATCACTACCTAGTCAAAAATTCTTTGCACTATATTAATCCAAATGCCAATTGTACAGATGCCAGGGTCAGGACCATAACTTATACTACTTTTCCTGAGCAATGTTCGGGTAATCTAAATAGTGTTAGGGAGATTTTAGTTATTTCTCTTTTAAATGAGTAGAGAATATCCATTGTCTGATCCGGATATTAAATAGGCCATGTCCATAAAAAGTCTAGAAGTAGAGAATATCCATTGTCTGATCAAGATATTAAATAGGTCATGTCCATAAAAAGTCTAGAAGTATAATCCTACAAAAGTTGAAGTACCTTCCAACATTATCAATCATCAATACAGGAAGAGAATGCTCTAGTGCCAGTACAAATGTATCACAAAGAGGAAAAATACAGACCCTACCATCCAAATTATCCTTGGTCATTAAGGATCATGGAATCATATGAGCAAAAGGATGTTGTTTTGTCCTCTAGTAATCCCCAATCAATGATGGGTAACGTAGCTCAGAGTGAAGGGTTTACTCTGTATCAAGGAACAATGATTTTTATAGCTAATCAAGGTGAGGCTAAACTGAACGCATATCCCCAAAGACCATATGCTCAGCAACCTAGACAACAGATAACTCTTGGACCTTATTGAATTTCGCCGAATCCTTCCATATTTAAGATGCTCAAAGCTCTTGCTTTGTAGATTCGACGATGATGCAACGACGACGCACTGAAAACCCAGATGCTAAAATCTGCATTTTCTAAGCTGAAACTGCAAACTTTGATGGATCTGACAGTGTGGCTAGGATCTGCTGCGAGAAGGTGAGATCTGCGAGGTTCGGGGGTTCTACTGTGGAATCTTGATGCTGAAAACTAAAAACGTTGGTGCTAAAGGTGATCTTGTCATAATGGAACTGCAAAACGCTGATCTGTCATGCTGATGCAAAAACGCTAGGGGCTGAATTTGTCCATATGCAAAAACGCTAGGGGAATCTGTTGTGTATTGCCGTTAGATCATTTATCAATGAGTGAGAACCAACACCCCAAAGTTTTGAGAAGGACCTAAGGGAATGATCATACAATGCTCAATCAATCCAAAGAAAAAATGCATACCAAAGGTACATCTTTGACACATTAAGTAAAAAACCAGCAAGCTACTGATATTTTATCATCATTTGAAACCAAAAGCATTCGAACAGTATTCAAAAGATTTTCCTCAAAGCCACCAAAGTGATATAACATCAACATCAACCAGTCAAGGCATGAAGCATCATATTGAATCGTTTTAATTTTTCTAAACCAAAAAGGAGAAATGGTTCGGCCTCATCCACCATAGTCATCGTCATCAACTAGTCAAGGCATAAAGCAACACATGGAATGGTTTTAATTTTTTCAAAACCTAAGAGAGAAAACATAGTTTAGCCTCAATCAGCATATTTAATTGCGCTCATAGTAGAAGTTAGGTCATTGGGGGAGAGCAATAACATGCATATTAATGCTAAAAATATACCAACTTGGCATTGCCACAGTTATAAAATCAACAGTACAAACAAATTTTGGCACCAAATTGAGAAGCTTCACCCTTCTCAATGAGTTCCATATTGAAGACAACAAGTCAGTAAGAAACTACGACCCTCACTCACAGGATGCGAGACAAAAACAAGATTCAAGGATAAGTGAGGGGAAAATTCAACCCTCACCTCAAGAAATAGCAGAAGGTGGAATCTAATCCGGCATGTTACGAGCAAAAAATCCCCCAAGCTTTGCTTACAAGATCGTCTCAGAGTCCAAGGCGGCAGCTATGCAGTCACGCTATTGGAAGTTGATGGCAAAGGCTTAGAGAACAAAGAGAAGGGAGAAATAGAGTAGTCTTTAGTCATGGCACTCTCGAGAGGAGCGAAGTAATAATGCAGGTACCTGAATAAGCCAGGGTGGAATAGATTTATTGATAATCGGTTTAAGGGTGTATTTTCACCAGAAAAACAACCCCCTCCAAAGTGAGTTAAAGGGTTAATTCTTGCATGTGTTAACAAAACTCAAGAAAGGTGTAAAAAATACCTTCGAGGGGTATACCCTAGGGTTAGGAGAGGGGTAGAATTTCAAAGCTCCCAGAGAGTACAAGGGATATTATTTTTTTCTCTTCCACTAATTTAAATGTGCAAGCTAAGAATATGTTATGTTAGAAGGAGAAATACAAATTTACAATTCAAGGCACCCAGAGGGTAAATGGAGGAAGATATGAATTGTAGCTATAACTAAGGGGTTTTAGCTCTATAGGATAAAAGCATCAAGTGGAAGGTAGTTTAGAGAATAAGGCTAAGTCAAAAAATTGAGATAGGAGTTACTAGGTATAGGCTAGGTCACACAAGAGTGTTCAATGGTGCTAATGATTCAGGGAACACATATCCCTGGTAAATATGCTTGGTTTTGATAAGTCAATGAAAAGCTCTATTTTTGCGTATACGATTTTTGTTAGAGAATCTATAAATGATTCTAATGTTTTCACAAGTAGCAATAAAGGGAATCAAGAGGAATTAGAGTTTTCTAATTTCCTAAATGGATTCCAAGATGTTTTCGTTGATGACATCCCTAGTGATCGTCTCAGAGTCCAAGGCGGCAGCTATGTAGTCACGCTATTGGAAGTTGATGGCAAAGGCTTAGAGAACAAAGAGAAGGGAGAAATAGAGTAGTCTTTAGTCATGGCACGCTCAAGAGGAGCGAAGTAATAATGCATGTACCTGAATAAGCCAGGTGGAATAGATTTATTGATAATCAGTTTAACACTAGAATGGTAACATGACACTTTTATGTCCTTGGACACTTTTGTGTCCTGTTAAGTGACCATTTTGCTTGAATTATTTGAAGAGTATGAAAATGAATTTCTGGGTGCTATATATCCACAAAGTTGCCTTATGAGCTGAAAAAAACTTAGCATTTTTTTTGGAGTATCGATCTCACCATTAACCTTACTCTTGCACAACATTTTTGAACCTAAACTGTGTGAAAAAACGGGTCCTGTTTTTGGCCTTTTTTCAATTTTTGGCAGCTATACCACTCTAAACTGAAGGAGTACGAGCGGAAGTGCGACACGAGAGAGAGTGCGAGAAGAAGAGCACGACCATATGGTGAACTCGCTCTACTGTAATGTGTAGAGCATAGTGAGTTCTTATTAGGTTTTTACAAAAGAATATGTGTACATACCTGGCGGCCCGCCCACTTACCTGGGCAACCACATTGGGCTTTATACCCCAACAACCTCCCACTTAAAGTCCAATGTGGTACTTTAAGTGTGAGAGAAGCTACTATACAAGCTAATATACAAGAGATGTAGAGAACTGATGTACTACCCTACACCTCATTGCTTGCGAAAATGCGCAAAGCTCTCTGAGGGAAGTCCTTTTGTAAGTAGATCAGCAGGATTTTCTGTGGTGTGAACTTTGACAAGCTGAAGTTGCTTATCCTCGAGCATTTCCCTGATGAAATGATACTTCACATCCACATGCTTTGTCTTTGAGTGATAAACTGGATTGCGAGCCAATTGTATAGCACTTTGACTATCACAATATAACACAGGCATCTCTTCTTTGATTCCCAAATCTGTTACTAGTCGATTAAGCCAAATTGATTCTTTGCATGCCTCTGATGCTGCAACATATTCAGCCTCTGTAGTAGACTGAGTAACACAATCTTGTAATCTAGAACGCCATGATACTGCTCCACCAGCCAATGTAAAGACATACCCTGACGTAGACCTTCGGTTGTCTAAGTCACCTGCATAATCTGAGTCTGTAAAACCCTTTACACTTAGCTCCTGACTCGCATAGCATATACGCATACTCTTTGTAGCTTTCAGGTATCTCAATATTCCTTTCACTGCCTCCCAATGTTTCTTGCCTGGGTTTGACATGTATCGACTTACTACTCCCACTGCAAATGCAATGTCTGGGCGAGTAGCAATCATTGCATACATCAAACTACCCACTGCAGACGCATATGGAATCTTATCCATTTCAGCCTGTTCTTCCTCAGACACAGGACAATCTTGTTTGCTAAGTTTCACATATGGTGGCAATGGAACACTCAGTGCCTTTCCCTTCTCCCTATTGAAACGTTGCAAAACCTTGTCAATATACTCTCTTTGAGATAACCAAATCAACTTCTTTGATCTGTCTCTCTCAATGCGCATACCAAGTATATGAATTGCCTCACCCATGTCTTTCATGTCAAACGATTTTGCCATCTTTGACTTCAAAGCTGAAATTTCTTCCAAGTGCTTGCCAGCAATCAACATGTCATCCACATACAAAATAAGGATCAGCCAACTACCATCCTTAGCCTTCTTTGTATATAGACAGTGATCGAACTCACTACGTTTGTAGCCTTGAGAAAGCATAAACTTGTGGAATTTATGGTACCATGCCCTCGGTGATTGTTTTAAGCCATAAAGACTCTTTAACAACTGGCTTACCCAATCTTCCTTGCCTTTCTCAACAAACCCTTCTGGCTGCTGCATGTAAATTTCCACATCTAAATCACCATGCAAGAACGCTGTCTTGACATCCATTTGGTGCAACACCAAATCTAATATGGCAACCAATGCAAGAAAGCATCTCAATGTAGTCATCTTGACCACCGGAGAGAAGACTTCATCAAAGTCAATGCCTTGTTCTTGCTTAAATCCCTTGGCAACAAGCCTTGCTTTGTACTTTGGCTGACTATCATGAGCGGTGATCTTATACCTGTAAACCCATTTACAAGGTAGAGCCTTTTTGCCCTGTGGTAATTTACCTAGCTTCCATGTCTTGTTTTTATGCAGAGCTGTCATCTCTGACTGCATGGCCAATTGCCAATTCCCGGAGTCCTTCATTTGCACTCCTTCCTTGTAACATGAAGGCTCATTGCAATCAGTCAACATGACATAGTTCATAGATGGAAGCAACCTATCAGGAGGTCGTGTGATTCGTCCAGATCTACGCACAATAGGTGGCTCAGGCTCAGCCACAACCTGTGGTTCCACTCTATCATGTCGTTGCTCCTCTTGAGCCCTGACATTTTGTCTTGCACGTGCAAGTCCGTCTTCTTGGAAGACAACTCTTCTAATCTCCTCAACCCTCTCTGGTTTAGAATGATATTTGGATTCATTAAAGTGAACATCATTGCTGCGGACAACCTTTCTGGATTCGGGATCCCAAAGTCTGTACCCCATCTCACCAGAATTACCATAGCCTAGAAAGATGCACTTTCTACTCTTTGGCTCAAGTTTGTTCCTAAATTCCTTTGGAACGTGAGTATATGCCTCACAGCCAAAGACTCTGAGGTGCTTGTATGAGGGCATTTTGCCTGACCATACCATATCTGGCACTGAATCCTTCTGCAAAACCTTGCTAGGAGATCTATTTACAAGATGAACAGTTGTTGATACAGCTTCAGCCCAAAACCCATTTGGAAGCTGTGCATTAGACAACATACTTCTGACCTTCTCTTGTATGGTCCTATTCATCCTCTCGGCAACACCATTTTGAGGAGGATTGTAAGGAGCAGTAAGTTCATGTTTTATACCTTTTGACTCACAAAAGTCTTGAAAGGCCTTTGAAACATACTCTCCACCATTGTCGGTGCGTAAGCATTTAAGCTTCTTGCCACTCTGATTCTCCACAAGTGTCACAAACGTTGTTAAAACACTAAACGCTTCATCCTTGTGCTTGAGAAAGTAAACCCATACTTTCCTCGAGTAATCATCTATAAATGTCATAAAGTAAGAAGCTCCCCCTAGAGCTAGGTTAGGCATAGGTCCACACAAATCACTATGAACAAGTGCCAACTGTGTATCTCTTCTACTGCTTCTATGCTTATGTGGCTGCGGTGTTTTCTTACCATACAGACAATGTTCACAGAATTCAAAATCATTAAATGAAAAGCCAGGCAAATAACCAGAACGAGATAAGATTTCCATTCCCTTCTTGGACATATGTCCTAACCGGCTATGCCACAAAGAAACGTTCGGCTGCTCGGTTACATTGATTACATTTTTAGAGACATTTGATACATAAATCATGTAAAGTCCTCCAGACTTTACTCCATGTGCTACTGTCATAGAACCCTTGGATATCTTCCACATGTTCTGTCCAAAAGTGGTGACGTAGCCAGCATCATCAAGTAAACCTGTGCTGATCAAGCTCTTTGTAATTGCGGGAACATGTCTCACATTCTTCAGCGTGAAAGAAGAGCCATTTTGAAACTTCAATTGAACATCTCCAACACCTAAGATCTCACATGTCTGCCCATTGCCTAGCCGAACATGATCTTTAGTGGTCACATAAGAAGTAAACCACTCCTTGTTTGGAGACACATGAAGTGATGCCCCTGAGTCTATAATCTAGTCACTCAGTGCATTTCCATCAGATGCTGTAAGAAGAACTGAGTCCATTTTATTCTTCAAGAAGTAGATGTCTCCTGACACTAGATTGTCATCCTCTACAACAGTGTTTGTCACATTTATTTCTTGAATCTTCACTGAGGACTTGTTCTTCTCATGGTCTTCAGCTTTCTCTTTGCCTTTTTCTGCTTTCCATTCTCTGCAGTCTCTTTCCATGTGACCCTTCTTGCCACAATGGTAGCATTCTATGTCACTCTTGCCTTTAGCACTGCGGGACTTGCTACGAGACTGATTCCTCTTTCCACCTTTGTACTTTTCTTTGGTCCTTCCCCTGACAACTAAGGCTGTTCCTTTGCCTTTGTCCATTGTCTTTCTATTGGTTTCTTCAGTAAGCAGACTTCCTTCTACACCTGCTATGTTCAAACCATCTGGAGGTGCAGAATTACTTAAAGCTGTGCGAAAAGTGTCCCAACTTTCCGGCAATGTGATCAACAGGAACATAGCTCTAACAGGTTCATCAAACTTGACACCTTGAGCTGACAACTGACTATAGATTGTGTTGAATTCATTCAGATGATTGGACATAGGTGTCCCTTCTTTCATCTTCAAGTCAACAAGCTTCTTAAGCCAGTATACCTGTGAAGCTGCACTCTGCTTCTCAGAAAGATCACTCAGCTTTAACCATGCTTGATAAGCCGACATCTCGTCTACTACATTGAAGTAAACGCTTTCTGCCAAAGTCAGCATAATGGTAGAAAGTGCCAATTCATCCATTTTGGTCCATTCATCTTCGTCCATATCTTCTGGTTTTATCCCCTTGAGCTTTATAGGTTTTATCTGCTTCTTCTGTACCAACACGTGCCAAATCTGCTGCTTCCACAATGGGAAATTGGTTCCATCCAGCTTCTTGATATTGTAAAGAGCAGTGTCCTGTGATCCAGCCATAGCTACGCTTCACAGTAGTTTACTTTCCTGGGAAAAATTCGGCAAAGTTTCCCCTGTAAACTGACCTCTGAACCAATATCAACCTGTCAAATGAACCAAGAAAGCTTCAGATTCTGCATAAATTTTGGCAGAGTCTCCTTTGTAAAATGGCTCTGGTGTACTCAAAAACAGACCAAAAAATAGCTCAAAAAACACTGTCTCTCTAACACTGTAAGCTGTGGGTAAACCTGTCCTGCACATGTACTGTCTCTGACTGTCCTGTCACTATCATGTAAGCATAGACTGCGACCATTCCTCAACGGCAGTAAAGCAAAGATGCAATCCCAACTGTCTAACTCACAGTGAATACATCCTAGCTGCCTATCTAAGGGTGCTCGAGGGATCGCTCCAAGACCTGTATCACCAAAAGGATCTCAACATTAGAGAATCCCCCAGCTCAATAAAACCTCACTCGACCCTCAACAAAGGCTGCAGTAAATCTGACAGTACATAGACTTCCCACAAAGTCATACATCCACAAATTTCCCACTGTATGCTGTAACCGCTGCTGCGATTGTTTGCTGCGTGACTCACAGCCAGCAAACCCTCAACAGATATACATCATCTCTGACAATACATCCCATGTGGAAGTACCTGTAATGTCAGGATGAAATCTGGAATATCAAGCAGCAAACACAAGCTACCTGATGAACTAGTGGATGTCGCCTACAGTCTGTGTGTAGATGCGCCCGTGTTGTATGTGACACGCCTCCAAGAACTCTGAGCCGTCCTTCGATGTGTAGACAGCCACAAATCAACACTCTCGGAGTGTCGATATCCTCAGCACCTGCAGTCGTAGGCCGAAAACCCCAAATTTGCAGAATCGGATCTGCACCCGCTGAGACCACGTAGTCGAAAATGGCCTGCGCAGAACTTTGTCGAAGCCGAACTGTAACCGAGATGACCTCAGAATGAAATTCTGAGCACACCAAGCCTTACGAGCTTTCCACAAGATTTTGGGCTGTGTCTTTGCCTGTCGAATTTCACTCCAATCTGAGTTGGTGACTCTAGCCTCCTGCAGTGCTGCCCCGAGCCTCGATCTGAGCTCTGATACCAGTTGAAGGAGTACGAGCAGAAGTACGACGCGAGAGAGAGTGCGAGAAGAAGAGCACGATGATATGGTGAACTCACTCTACTGTAATGTGTAGAGCATAGTGAGTTCTTATTAGGTTTTTACAAAAGAATATGTGTACATACCTGGCGGCCCGCCCACTTACCTGGGCGACCACATTTGGCTTTATACCCTAACATAAACATTATGTTTGTGAGGTTTAGATGGCTAGAGGTTAGGCCTTCATAGTTCTCAACATGTTTTGATGCTTGGAGGGAGAGCTAAGTGTTAAAATTGAAAGTTATGACCAATTTACAAGAATTGCATAATCCTGCTTTTTTGGCCAAAATTAGAACTTTTATGATTTTTTTGGTGGCTTTCTTGATATCCAAATTCAATTTTGATTGTGTAAGTGTAATGTATAACATAAATCTAATCTTCCTTCAGTTTTGGGGGACCTAATATGCTATATAGCATAGTATATGATGATGGTTGAGTTTTGTGATTGTTGAAGAATACGATACATTTTAGAGTAGCAAGTATAACTTTCTCAATATTGCTAGTTTCTTAGGTCAATTGTGTGTATTTTGTAGGTAGTAACCATATCTAATCATAGACTATAAACTTGTCTAGATATTGAGTAGTTTCTATGGGTTTCTAGAGGTCATAATGGTAAACCCAGTTTTTTCATGTTTGCTGTATTTAGCACTTTATCATTGCCTCCAAGGTTCCAATTGTAAGAGATCCATTATCCTTTTGACATGCTCCATGGCTCCTTTTGAATCCAAAGGCCCAAAGGGAACAAAGAAAACATGTATATAGTATCTATATTGAGCGTGACTATAGAAACTTTGATGATAGGTCCGTAGAATGGCAAAAATGCAACTTTTTTGTACCCTTTTTTTTTGCCCAAAAAAAAAATAGTGAGGTAAAAGCAACCATATGTTTTGGTCACCAACCCATTGAAGTTAACGGGGCATTTTATCTCAGGTCCTACAAAAATCCCCACTCTTATTTATATGCAATCAACCGTAAGAAATTGCTGTTTTGGGAAAAAAGCACTGGTCCATCAACTTTGGAGGCTTGTAGTGACCAAGGGATGAGAAAAATTACAAGTTTCTCATTTTTTCCATATGTAGTAGTTATTGAACTATAAGCTCATGAAAGGATGTTTCAAAATGAGTGGATCTACTATGGTTTTGGAATTTTTTCCCAAAACCCTAAAAGGACACTTTTATGTCCTGTTAGGTTACCATTCTAGTGTTAAGGGTGTATTTTCACCAAAAAAACAACCCCCTCCAAAGTGAGTTAAAGGGTTAATTCTTGCATGTCTTAACAAAACTCAAGAAAGGTGTAAAAAATACCTTCGAGGGGTATACCCTAGGGTTAGGAGAGGGGTAGAATTTCAAAGCTCCCAGAGAGTACAAGGGATATTATTTTTTTCTCTTCCACTAATTTAAATGTGCAAGCTAAGAATATGTTATGTTAGAAGGGGAAATACAAATTTACAATTCAAGGCACCCAGAGGGTAAATGGAGGAAGATATGAATTGTAGTTATAACTAAGGGGTTTTAGCTCTATAGGATAAAAGCATCAAGTGGAAGGTAGTTTAGAGAATAAGGCTAAGTCAAAAAATTGAGACAGGAGTTTCTAGGTATAGGCTAGGTCACACAAGAGTGTTCAATGGTGCTAATGATTCGGGGAACACCATATCCCTGGTAAATACGCTTGGTTTTGATAAGTCAATGAAAAGCTCAATTTTTGCGTATATGATTTTTGTTAGAGAATCTATAAATGATTCTAATGTTTTCACAAGTAGCAATAAAGGTAATCGAGAGGAATTAGAGTTGTCTAATTTCCTAAATGGATTCCAAGTTCCCTAGTGAGCTACCTCCAAAACGAGGGGATGATGACCATGCAATAGAGCTTCTACTAGGAAGCTCACCGCCTCCTTATTGAGTTTCACAAGCTCAACAAGAGGAGATCATGAGGCAAGTGCCTGAATTGGTGGAAAAAGGGATGGTAAGACCTAGCTCCTCTCCATTTTGTTCACCAATACTTTTAGTGCAAAAGAAAGATAGCACATATCACAAGTGTGTCGACTATAGTGCACTAAATATGATCACTTTTAAAAAAAAAGATTTCCCGTGCCGCGGGAGAAGATCTATTTGATAAGTTACAAGTTTTGGCCTAACAAATGCTCCAGTCGCATTCAAAATCACAATCTTCAGGCCACTCAAATTCTCTTGAGGAGTGCAAGTGACACCTCCAGGTAATCTTTCAAGTTGTGAGAGAGAATAAGCTTTTCATTAATCAAAAGAAAAGTGAATTTTTCCTACAAGAGATTCAATATCCAAGTCACATTATCTCTCAAGATGGTATCCCATTAAAGTTGGAGGTAATAAAGCATGGCCTAATCCAAGGAATCTACATGATCTAAGAAGCTTTATTGGTATGTGTGCATACTATAGATGCTTCATAGAAAAATTCTCTAAAATAGCAGGACCATTGTATGACTTAACAAAGAAGAACGTTAAGTACTCATGGACTACTAAAGAACAAAATGTTTTTGACAAGCTCAAAGAGAAGCTTATCTCTCAACCGGTCCTCATGCGTCCAGATCTCTCAAAGCCATTTGAGGTCCAATGTGATGCTTGTGGTGATTGCCTTGGAGCAGTTTTGCTTCAAGAAGGGCATGTCATAGCATATGAGTGACAAAGGCTCAATGCCGATGAACGGGTCTTGGGCATATACAAAAAAAGAGCTTTTAACTTTCTACATGTCCTAGACACATCAAAGCACTATCTCTTGGGTGCTCCATTCATCCTATGAATGGATCACAAAGCCACAAGAACTTCAAGACGCAAACCAAGCTTTCCAACAAACAAATGAGGTGGATAAATTTTCTTTGGCAATTAAATTTCATATTGCTCATATTGTTGGAAAGCACAATCAAGTGGTCAATGCACTTTCACAACGGCCAAGGATAAATGTGGTGTCTATAGCAACTCACAATGATCTACCTTGTATGATAAATGAGTATGCTACTGACTGATACTTTAAGTACATAACTACAACCTTTGCATTAAGAAAAAAAAAGAACCATTCACCTTGAAGGATGGTTATCTTCCAAACGACAATAGGCTATGTGTTACTCACCCATATAATAAGAAAGTCATGTATGAATCCCATGCTTCTCCTTATGCGGGGCAAAGAGGGATTCCATGATCTACTTTTCGAGGAGTAGAAATGTATATTTATTGTTCTACCATGAAAAGTAAAAATACAAGAGTTTGTTTCAAAATGCGTGGTATACCAAAAATTGAAATTTTATCGAGAGAAGCAACTTGGATTGTTTCAGTTGACAGGCTTAGCAAGGAAACACACTCTATGCCCGTAAAAAAGACTACTAAGGCACATCAAATGGCAACCCTCTTTAGATCTCAAATTTTCAAGTATCATGGCTTACCAACATCCATAGTGCCGGACAAAGATCCTAGAATGATCAGTAATTTCTAGAAGGGTCTCTTTGAGAATCTACGAACTAGATTAAATTTCTCTTTCAGCCTATCATCCACAAACGGATGACCAAAGTGCAATAACTAATCTAATGATTCTTGAATATAATAAAAGCCTATATCATGGAAGTAGATTAACGTTCTCAATGAGAGAAGAATTTACCTCTTATAGAGTATGCATACAATGACATTATACACACTTCTATGGGGAAAGCACCTTCGTGGTTAAAGAGGGAAGATCCAAAAGTCCCTTACTACTTAAAGTACATGGGAAGATCTTCGCTACTGGATGAATATAGCCGAGACTTACAAGAATCTTTTCCAAAGATTAAAAAGGTTATATCCATCTCACAGAAAAGGAAAAAAGGGTTGTTGCTAATAAGCACAGAAGAGCCTTAGCCTTTAAGGAGAATGATTGGGTCTTGCTAAAGTTTCTGCAGGCTCATCTACGGCATACTATAGGCAAGAATCCTACGGGCCACCAAGAGTATTATGCTAAACTAGCAAAAAGATACTATGTTCCTTTCTTTTAAAATTCTTAAGCCAATCAATGAGATGGCTTATTAGTTAAAGTTGCCCAACCATTGTCTCATTCACAATGCTAACCATGTGAGTCTACTCATGCGTTACAAAGGAGAGCCACCAAAAAAACCAATAATGGAGGACCCGCCAAAGATCGAAGATCAAGAAGAGGTGTTGCAGCCCGAATCGATTCTTCAACACGAAGACAAGGTACTAAGAAATGGTAACAGTATCCAATGATATCTTGTTAAGTTTGAGAATTATCCTTTTAAAGATGCTAGAAGGATGTAAGGAACCTAGATTAAGGATAATATGAACCTTGTCCATGCTTACAATGCTACACTAGAGTAAGCAAATGAAAATGCATTTTAAATGAACAATGATTTTGTCTTATAAGACTCATTCTCTTTATTTTATTGTGCACAAAATTCAAGAAGTATGCATGCTTAGAATCATGTTTGTAGTGATGACGTCTCCCAAACACCAAGTAGAACTTGTCATTCTACTTTGGAAGTATGATATGGACTAAAGAGCAGACATGCTTGCGACAGCTAAGTCTCCCGGGCACCAAATGGATTAGACATTCTGTTAACTGACAAGTCAGACAGTGGAGTCAGCACGGGGTGAATAGGAATCTTGGGGACTGCCCAATGCTCTCTATCATTTGGTGTTGACCTTGATGTAACCGGACGATGGAGACCCTTTTAGTGATGTGATTACAATTCATGCAGAGGAGTCAATAATGGGTGAATAGGAAGCTTGGGGATTGCCCAACGCTCCCTATCGCTTGGTATTGACCTTGGTGTTAAAGTCATTACAAGAGACAGTTGAGTCAATACTGGGCAAATAAGAGGCTTGGGGACTGCCCAACGCCACCTATCGCTTGGTGTTGACCTTGGTGCGACAATGAAGTCACCACCAGGGTAATATGAGGCTTGGGGACTGCCCAATGCCACCTATCTCTTGGTACTGACCTTGGAAAATGGGCGTCGGCCCAGTAAACATCCACAGACATTACATTGTTTTGAGTCAGGGACTGGGCTTGTCGATCCAATACGAAAAGGGTAAGGGTGATCGCCGATGAGAGGCGCACTCTAACTGGAATATTCAAGGGTTAGTTGGCTAAGTATGGGTCCCAAGTGTGAATGGGCGAGCTCATATAAAAGTCACCTAAACCTAAAAATCACTCATTCTCTCATTTGTGCAATTGAAGAGTGCTCTTTCTCCATCTCCATCTTCTTCTTCATCTCCTTGTGTGTGTGTGTATGCGAGAGAGAGAGACACACACACACACACACACACACACACAGAGCATTGCGACGATGGCACGGTGGCGGCGAGGCGGTTGAGCACGGCATGATGATAGCTCCTTCTTCTTCGCGGTGAGGAATCCGACACAAAGGCAAGCATAGGGCGGTGAGTAACACACCCTTGCTCTCTTGAGCTTGCTAGATTAGTCTGGTTGTGTGCTTGCAGCCATTGGTGGCTCGCACATAGTGTACGACACTTCCCTTGCTTTGACACGTGCGACAGATGCGCACATTTTTGGCGCCGCTATCGGGGAAATGCCCTGCATTAAGCTCGAATAGCACTCTATGCTGCTTTGTGGTGCATCATGAAATGTAGGAAAGGTAGAGAAAGAAGGTGTGTGGCTTGTTGAGAAGGATTTGTGACCCTTGTTTTGCTGCAGTGTACTGTTTTTGTTAATAAGCTATTGCAATGTAGTGTGTTTTCTGTTCATAAGGTGTTAGAATTAAGGTAGTAGATCTATAATGTTATCTCTGTAAGGTATAGTAAGTAGATCTGTTAGTTAATTAGTTGTTGTAGTACTGTGTTAGTGTGTAACAGTAGCTCTGTTAGTTTCAAGTAGGTAGGTTAGGTGTGTTTGTGCTCGCGCGCAGCGCGGCCGCTATCCCAAAAAAATAAAAAAATAAAAAAATAAAGGTAGGACCAGGATCAAGAATATTTCCCATGCCCAAGCCCTAGCCCAAGACTCAGTCACCCTTTAAAAATAACTTATTTTAGCCTCACGCATAAGTAAAAATTGACCCTTTTGAGGACCAACGGAGCTTCAGGTAACCGAACGTTGTGCTGTAAAGCACACCACAACCCCCTAAGCGATATGCTTGTTTCAAGCTATCACACACTCTAATCCAAAAATTGATCGTAAAAAGACATTAAAAAACATCAAAAAACGAGTGAAAACAAGGTGCAAAACGCCTAAAAAATTAAGTGGTTAACCTTCAGGGTTATTTGCCGACGCTTGTAGGGTGCCAAAAGCACATGCATTTGTGCTTTGGTCATGTGCTAGAGACCAAGCAGCTGGCAAGCACTTTGACTTATGCGAGTTCTCAATCCCATCTACCTTAGCGAGCACTTCGACTTATGCGAGTTCTCAATACCCACCTACCTTAGGTTCCAGGCCCTCGGCGGGGACCCAAGGTAGTACCACTCAGGACCCGCATATTGCATCTAGTGACTCCTCCTCTGACTATGACATCATGGAGAGTTACCCAATGCCTAATCCTAATAGCTCAAGCCAAGACATGCATGCCATGGGCCCACGATCCGGGCCGAGCGTGCTTAGCCGCTTGAAGGAAACCTTTAGTAGAGCCACTCGCTCCGAGCATGGAGCTAACGATGAAAATGAGGGGGAGGAGATCCCACAAATCATACCAGTAAACATGTTAGGTGTAGCGTATATAACCTCTATCGATAAAAGAGAGGCAGATCTACCTAAGAGTGAAATTGATGATACCTCTGGGGATTCTGACCAACACACCTCAGAAACAGAATCTCAGGGAGAGATTGATTCAGGGCTAGAGGAAATGACCAATGAATCAAGTCAAGAAACTAAACACTCAAGGCCTAGTACAACAGCCTATGGTGATTTATCCGAGAGTGAAGAGGGTACAAGCGAAGACATATCAAGCGGGTCTGATTCAAACATAACTTAAAATCTCAAACTCGGCAAGGAAATAAGGTCATATAAGAGACGACCATATCGAGAAAATGTTTGTGCTAGAATAAATGAAAAGAAAGCAGCCAAAGAACATGCAGAGCTTAAGAAGATACAAGCTCAAGTTGAGGCTAAAGAGCGACAACAACACATAACACGCCAACGAGAGGCCAACCTTGGAGTTACACATGCATTCCACGTTGAAACAGAGGATGATTGGTCGGACTTTGACACACCTCTACGATACCCTATTGAGCTAAATAGCACCTATGGAAAAATGCTATATAACGCCTTATTGGACACGGGTGCTAAGTATAATTTGTTGTCATATGGAGTGTGGTGTCAGTTAGGGAAGCCACCTCTATCTGAGAGTATTATCCAAGTCAAGGGTGTCAACAAGGAAAAAATTATGGTTTCTGGAATCTGGCACACTTCGGTCAGTTATGACAATGGGGTTGTAGCTCAAAACTTTTTGGTCATGCCTACTGGAACTATGGAGGGCAATATAAACCTAGGATGCACGTGGATGATAGTCACCAAATGCACTATTGATTGGGGGACTAAGGGTGTCACAACGTAGAAACCAACTCTTAGCCCTGCCATTCAATCCATAGTCCCTGAGATATTGCCTCTTAAGGAAATAAAACCCAAAACATTGCATGTCCAAGAGGTTGAACCATATGTCCCCATAGCCCAACTCTCTAGAGCTTCAACTGTTGTAGTTGAAATAAAGCTTGAGACACACAAGACCCATCCTAATATAACAAAGAAAACATACAAGTGGTCCCTAAAGCTTCTTTAGCGACCATAGCTAGTGCTAAAAGATAGGAGCCTAGTAAGAGACGTCCCACTCACCCCAAGAAATGTAAAGAAACTTTGCGTTGGATTCCTAAAAAACTATTGGAAGACCAAGGCTACTATGAAGGTAATGATCAACTCTGGGTGCCAAAATGTAAATTGTGCTCTTACTTGTCACCTGGCCTATGTGAGCCCAATCCTATAGCTCCAAAACGAATTGAAGATCGCGGAAAGGAAAAAATCACAGAATGCTACACACCCACTCCAGAGTTAGTTTGGGTACCGAAGAAAGAAAAAATTGTTCCACCTAACTCGAGAACTGGGAAGTCAAATGAAGCTTCTTGCTCTTCATGTAGTTTCTATATGGAAATAGAAGCTTCGACACAACCTCCACCTACCATTGTACATATCGATACAAGGAAGAATTTGCACCTCTCGTTGTAAGTTCACCACCTATAACGCATAGGGTGATCAAAAAATATTGGTTAAAACCTTCACCCATAATAACTTGGAACAATTGGTTTCAAAAGGTGACGACATCATTCCAAAAGGTATGATGTACCCAAGGAAGGGGGAGTATTTGCTGACATTCATCATTCACTTGCTTCCCTCTCAACCTTTCTCCCTGACCTCTCAATCTCCCAATCTTAGGGAATGTATATATAAAGCTTGATACTCACAAAAACAAGATAAAAAAGTCAAAGCAAGAGCCACCAAACAATAATCTAGAAACTTACAAGTTCTATACATAACACAAAATCATAAAATCATATTATGCACAAGACCACGACCTTTTGACACAACCCTTGTAATATTTGCACATTAACCATCATCTATTTGTGTGTACAGATATGGCTAGTACGCTAGAGTCATCCACTCCTGCCTTGGGTGAGAGGTACCTTCGTTACTTTTCACAAGTGTTTCACATGGTCTTTTTGGTGCTTGCCTGTGATTGGCCTGTGATTGGGATTTGGTATGTACGCTAGCATGTGAGAGAAATTTTGAGGAGTTAGAATGGTTGATACGTCTCTTGACCACGACTGATCCATACTTAGTAGAGAGCGTCTCTCCCATTGCACAAGCCTACCCTTTTGACCAAGATAACTATAGGCGTCTAGTGACCTTCTTAGTAAACATTGGTGCCCTTAATGATGAAGATAATTTACATGTTTACACGGATGGCACATATGGTCTCACAGATGATGACTTTGTTTTTCTCGACGACGACGATAGGGGTTTAGCCTTAGGGTTTCCCCCAATCTCTACAATATTTTATTACCTTGACTCTATAGGGGGAGTGAAAATAATTAGGTTAGGGTTCCTTATGTTGTTGAATTTTGTTCAATAAGGGTTGGTACCTCTTCCCACTGATGTGTCTCCTAGAGGTATTTTTTGTTTTCCCTAGTGTGTACAAGAATGTGTTGCTGTTGTTAGAATTTGGACCTTCATGGAATCTTTCTCTCGTTCACTCTTCAAATCAAGCACGATCATCAACACAAACAGATGTTTCTTATCCATTAGCATTGCCCCTTATCTTTTTTTCATCCATGTTTGTCTTCTTTAATTGTGATTGGTAGCATAATATTCATCGCATTTGCTTAGTACCAAATATTAAATTCAATGTAATTTTTTGTCATAATCACTTGTCTAGGTTAAAAAATCAAGCAGTCTGGCTAAGCTAGTTTGACCAAGCTACACGTTAGAGATCTTCTCTTAATACCATGGGGAATGCCTTCCTAATAATCAATGGTTACTTAGGTTCTTAATCCAATGTAGGCATCATTGTGTGCAATGTACTAGGGCTTCTAGTGGGCTGAGTCCCTATTGACCTTTAGCTTAAGGATTATAAAGGGAGTTTACTAATGTGATGAGCCTGGGGAGGGTAACAGTATTATATGACCCCCCAAAGTTACAAAATTAAAATACTAAAAACAAAAAAAAAAAGGTTCAAAGTGCCACAATGTAAAATCTTAAGCGGGAAGAGAAACCTCAGCTTGATTTGGTACTTCACTCACATGTATCACATATGGTACTAGAGCCCTAAAGGTTCCCAGTGTGGGCGCTTTTCCTTCAAAAGCAAAAAATCCAAGGCATACAAAATAAGCACACACATCAAAATTGCATCAAGGATAAAAGACTTTGGGGGGTCAAAGAAAAGAAAACCAGTCAGGTGATGATTTCATGAGAAATTCATTTTATCATAGCTTAACTAAAAGGTCTTCTAGGTATAGCCTCTAGTCAGCCAGCCCTCGGACATGAAATACTTGGCTCTCACGATTAAACAACTTAATTGACTAGAGGAAATTGAGAAGCTTGCCCATGGTATTAATAGTTGATCTCTAGTGCCTTTTGACCGTTAAATTAGCAACCCCAAACTCGTTTAGTTTTTGACCTTTATGATTGTTTATGCATTTAAATATATTATAATTTAATGTTTATTGTTGAAAATGGTTTAAAATTTTGTTACCAATCAAATTGTCTGCCTTAAACTATATATGAGAATGCAATTACTATGCCAATGTTGTTTGATTTTGCAGTGACAAAAGAAGGCTAAGGACATTCATCTTAAATGCTCTTCCACCTTGACGACTGAAGCTTCAACACAATAGATTTCGAGGACGGAATCTACATCAGGAAGGGGGCATGTTAACTGAAAAGTCAGACAGTGGAGTAAGCATGGGGCGAATAGGAAGCTTGGGGACTACCCAATGCTCCCTATCACTTGGTGTTGACCTTGGTGTAACCGGACGATGGAGACCCTTTTGGTGATGTGATTACAATTCATACACAGGAGTCAATACTGGGTGAATAGGAAGCTTGGGGATTTCCCAACGCTCCCTATCACTTGGTGTTGACCTTGGTGTTAAAGTCATTACAAGAAGCAGTTGAGTCAATACTGAGCAAATAGGAGGCTTGGGGACTACCCAACGCCACCTATCGCTTGGTGTTGACCTTGGTGCAACAATGAAGTCAACACTGAGCAAATATGAAGCTTGGGGACCGCCCAACGCCACCTATCGCTTGGTACTGACCTTGGAAAATGGGCGTCGACCCAGTAAACATCCACAGACATCGCCAAAGAGAGGTGCACTCTAAATGGAACATTCAAGGGTTAGTTGGCTAAGTATGGGTGTCCAAGTGTGAATGGGTGAGCTCATATAACAGTCATCTAAACCTAAAAATCACTCATTTGTGAAATTGAAGAGTGCTCTTGCTCCATCTCTATCTTCTTCTTCATCTCCTTGTGTGTGTGTGTGTGTGTGTGTGTGTGTGTGTGTGTGTGTGTGTATGCATGAGAGAGAGAGAGAGAGAGAGAGATCAAGCATTGCGACGATGGCACGGCGGCGGCAAGACGGTTGAGAGTGGCATGGTGGTAGCTCCTTCTTCTTTGTGGCGAGGAATCCTCCACAAAGGCGAGCGTAGGGCGGTGAGTGAGATTAGTCTGGTTGTGTGCTTGCAGCCATTTGTGGCTCACACACAGTGTACAACAAGTCCCTTGCTTTGACACATATGACAGATGCGCACACATCCATTCTGGAATGATGTCGTAGGGTAAAAAGGGATTCTCCACCCGCTATGAAACATGGACTAATGACTAGGCTTTATCTTCTCTACCTCATAGTCGAGGACGACTATGATTTCAAGAGAGAGGTAATGTCATAAAATATAATATCTAACTTTACCAAATAATTTTCTCATATTCAACTGATCACTTAATATGGGAAGATAAAAGGGGAACAAGAGTTAGGATATAGATATGTGCTTCTAGACCTATCTCAACAGGGGACCAAAAGGAGAAATGGTTGCATCTCAATAGAGGTCCAAAAGGAGACAGTCTACCAAAGAGCAATGTGCAATAAGTGCTTCTAGATTTACCTCAGCAAGGGACCAAGAGGAGAGATGGTTACATCTCAATAGGGGTCCAAAAGGAGGTAGTCTATCAAAGAGCAACATGCATCTAATGGAGCTTAAAAGACCTTAGGGTTAGCTTCATTAAAGACCTCCAAAAGTTAGTGTTAAAAAGTCCTTTGCTAACTAAAGTGCTTAAAGTGTTTTGTGGAAACCTTGCCCAAAGCTTGAGGTGATTTTTATGCTTAAATGAACTAAGATTCTTGAAGTGTTCAATTCAAAGATAAACTCTCAAGAGGCATAAACCGTTTCCATGCTTGATTGACTAAGTGCTTGAAGTATTCAATTCAAACCAAATGACTTAATAAACATAAAAGACACATGTTCAAATGATCCTCCACATGTGCCCCTCATGATGTGCTTGAATCCTATTGGATAGGTTTTAAAGGGGTCCAATGAGAATTTAGATACAAAAAAATAAATAATTAAGTTCTTTCTCTCAAAGAGGAAAAGAGGACACATGTCCAAATGAAATAATTAAATAATACAAGAGAGAGAGAGAGAGGTGTGTGGACAAAGCATGAGAGTGGGGTATACTCTCCCATACACACACACACATACACACACACATTCACTCATTGTGTGGCGTGCAAAGTGCAAGAGATCCATCTCCTTCTCCAAGCTTGTTGAGAAGTGAAGAGCCTACACCAACACTCTTGACTATGGAATGCAAATCCAACCAAGAGCCATGCTTCAATGCTTAATCTTGCCATCTTCTTCATCTTCATTACTATACTATTATGCTATGCTAAGCAAGAAGAGTGGTGATAAGTAAGGACTATTTCTTTCTCCTATGAATGATTTTTCCTTCTCTTCCCTACCCTCATTCCCCACTAGCTCTCTCCACCTTCGAAAGTGTTTGAGGCCTTGGGACTTAGGCTTGGGATAGTTAATTCTTTTTGCAAAGTTTATGTTATGCTCATGATGCATGAATCTTTCCATCTTCATAGCATCACCAAGGTCACAAGGAACACAAAGATTGTACTGTACCAAGTCTCTCTTAATGGGAGAATCTATAATACAAACGCCTTTGGAGGGGGGACCACCGGCTCCAAGTAAATACGGTCCTCAACTATTGTCATGTTCCCTAATACTCTCTCTCTTGCAAAATTATTGTTCATTCCAAGTTAATTAAGTACTATGTTTATCTTGCTACCATCAATTAAGCTCACCCTCTATGTTCTCAAAGTGATCTCACAAAAATGCTCACTCTAATTCTCTTAATTCCGCTATTCTCAAAGTTCATATGCCTTTTCCATTACAATAGACCTACAAGCTGGGAACACAACTCATGTCACTGAATGATTGGGAACACAACTTAATATTAATAGTGTCAGGCCCCAGAGATGAATGGGCAGATTGAACATGCTAAACAAGTGCTAGAGGATATGCTATAAGTGTATGTTAGCATGAAGAAATTGGGAAAAGTATTTTCCTACTTTGGAATTTGTACAATTTTCAACCGAGATCACCAAGTGCGGTGGGGTTGGCTACAAAGAATATTTAGTAAGTCAATGACTATTAAAGACCATATGGATATGCTGCAAATTTCTCGTCTAAATGTTAGACAGGCACTGAAAAGATATAAGAAGTACAGTGATGCAAAACATCATTAACTTACTTTCATGGAAACTTATGAAGAGGTATTGAACCCGCAGCACACAAACCCCAAGACATTACTTAAGTTGAGATAGTGCAGGAAGGAGTTTGGCCCCAGAGGAGAGCTAAAGTTTTAAAGCCTCCAATGGAGGTCTTACAATGAACAGGGTAAGCCAATATGAAAAAGTGTGTGTGTGTGTGTGTGTGTGTGTATACGCGTGCGCGCGCGCGTGTGTGTGTGTGTGTGTAGCTGCTTTACTTATATAATACAACATGAATGAACATTTTAGTTCAAAAGACAATTGGCTTTAGACAAGTGACAATGATTAGTACAAAAATAACTCAGTCTTAGAACTATTTTTGTACATTGCCACTATAAGAATGAGGTCTCATCCTAGTGTAGAATTACAGTGGTCGATCTAAAATGTATGTTCCATGAAATGTCAAGGGCCTGGTATGTCCAAGGCAGACATTTGCTTTAAGCCAAAAAAAATCCAAGAAAGGATAGAGTCCTCTCCTACATCCATCCAAACAAGACAACAAATATGTTATCCTTGAATGCATTTTACAAGTGTCAGCGGACTATATCAGTTGTTATCCGTGTCCAACTTACAACTTTTTTAACTTAAAACAATTGTTCAAAGTGTACATGTATTTCAGTTTTGTAAAGTACAAGGTGTGTGTTTTCTAAGTTCTTTTTAATGCTTATAAAAAGGTCAATATCCTTTCAAATTATGGTAACAGTTATATGTAAGGTTTTTATATATCCCTATTTTTGTTAGACCTTAAATAGATATTAACATACATATCATTGTGATGGGAAGGCCACCACCCCTTTTGCCGAACCAAGTGTCCTAATACCATTATTAGCCCAAAGTTACTTTGCACCTAGATCTCATCCATATAACACCATAACCTTTTTGTAAGGTTGTCCCAAACTTTCTTAATGTAGAAAAATCAGTTAAACAACTCTTCTAGATCAATCAAGTGTACACGGTATCCCTCTTACCCCCTCCATCCAAAAATCCATCAGGCAAACCATAGTAGCCTAATCTCTTCAGCATTAGTTACGACCTTCTCAAGAAGAAACAAACCCAACTAAGTATATCAAGCCAAAACAAATCATGCAGACTAGATTGAATAAGAGGTATCAAACCCCCCCTAAAAATAGAGATTGTATCAACAAGTGTACTATCTTGCCATGCATAATGTGAAAAAAACCATTAGAAAACCTGCAATATGATTGAAACCATAATGAGCAGTACAATAACCCAAAAGGCGACATCATCATTACTCTAGTAACCCCATTGTAACCCGGTATCAGATGCAACAAAAGCCACCCATAGTAAGAGAATGACACATATAATATGCCGATACCCCCAATCAGAAAACCCAAAGTACATGAGACTGGCGCCTTTTGGGAAGGGAGTATCTAATGATGCCTATACAATAGCCTGCAAACATCAAGAGCATATCATACCAACTCTCCCCTTACAAACTCACACAACATGGTTTTTAAACCAAGCCAAAATCTCTGTCATAGCCAGTCATTAATCATAATGAGCCAATTGCTGCCAACACGCAGCATCTTTCAAAGTTTTAGGATAGTAATTTTGCAGGAGCCTTGAAGCCAGCCCCAGGTAATTTTACCCCTCCTACAAATACTCACGCCTATACAGTAGACAGTCAAGTAGAGGATGCCCTCAAAAAAACTCTCTTTCACATACACACACAATACGCGAAGGATAAGGGTAAGTGAGGGGCATAGAGAAACCCTCACCTCATTTAAGTAGTGAAGCACATCGGCTGATGAACTCAGTAGTGCTAGCAGGGAGGATCCATTCCATGCTTGGTACTTAGTAGGTTAGAATCCCCAAGGTTTATGTTCTAGGTGGTGGTTGCCAAGAGAGCTCCAGTGGGAGAGGGCTATGGAGCCCGATGCTCTCAAGTATAGCAGACAGAGGATCATGAACGTGAGGAAGGGTGTGGGGTATAAAGTGCATAGTTTCCAACAAGCTTTTAAATATGTAATATGAATACTCCATCCTCCCCATTGGGATTCGATAAAAAACCTACACATGGTTTTTACCAGAGGAGGTCGAGCTCTCTAGTGAAGG
This sequence comes from Adiantum capillus-veneris, assembly GCF_014529385.1. NCBI lineage: Eukaryota > Viridiplantae > Streptophyta > Polypodiopsida > Polypodiales > Pteridaceae > Adiantum > Adiantum capillus-veneris. The sequence continues at coordinate 50,367,030 of NC_140960.1, forward strand.
GGCTTACCCCACGGAGATTAAGTGGATTTTCTAAGGGGAGAATTTTAAAAAGAAGCCAAAGAGCCATATCATATCAGAAATACCATGAGTCTCATTGGAGCTATAAGTGACAATGTTAACAGAGAGGATTATACTCCAATCAGAGTTTTAAGGCTTTGTTAGCCGCCTGTAGAAAATAGTATGGATGTGGTTCATAATCAGCCGTAGAAGTTTTCCATGCTTTTATCAGTTGTTATGGATAGTCCTCAAACAAACCATCCATCCAAGAGTAGTCCGTTTATAGGTAAAATGTTTGTGAAATCGTAATAATCAAAATAATTACACAAGGGTAAGTAATTTTGGATTAACCTATAACCTAAATTCAGTAGAGTCAAAGACTACAATAGTTGTGAGCGGGAATCTGATCTATAGACAAGGAGAGACCACCTAACACCTGTCAACCTAACAAGGAATTATAGATAGTGGATCCATCAAATCCTATAGACAAAAGTCACCAAAGCCAGTGTCATGGTTTCCTAGCTTCCTGGGAGAACCTTGTGTTTAGGATATATGTGTTGTTATATTAAATTTATACTTATACACAAGTGAACATAAAACACTACAATCTCTCGCTTAAATTTCGATGTCAAATTACTGGCGTCAATGGCGGGCGTCCAACATATGTGTAGGTAAATCTGGAGGGAGATCAAGTTTTTTTTTAAAATTAATTTTCAAATTATCGGCGTGTATACCGACGCTCATACTGGTGCGTACAACAATGTGTATATCGATGCGTATATCGGCACCAATACCAACGTACATATCGGCACCTATATCGGCAGACTCTGCAAAATACAGAACCGTGGGTTTTTCCTACGCATTTTGCCATTTTCTTCTCTTCTTCTCTTGCCCTCCTCCTCCTCACTTATTGCAGATCTCCTGCCTCATGACTTGTCGAAGGTGAGATTTTCACTTGTAGGCATCAACAAGGTAAGCTTCTTTTCAACTTTCCATGTAGATTTGTGCACTTTTGTGTTTGTGTGTGTAACGTAGTGTGTGTGTGTGTGTGTGTGTATTTTTGCAGGTTTAAAGACATTTTCCAACTGTTTCTTGCTCAAATAGGTCGCATGTGAGTGCTCTAACATTCTTTTATGTTGCATACACACATTCACATAAATATGCACGCAAGTAAATAAAAATGCACACTAAACAATATAAACACACTATATACGACACACACATATTTTTCAATTTAAAATAAAATAAAATGTTATTTTATAAGTAATATCAATTAAAAATCATCATTAGCTAAAAAAAATAACTACATTTTATCATTAAAAGAAAGATTTATTTTATTTATGTTATTTTATAATTAGTTTTATTGTTTTTGTGTAAATAAATTTAGAAATTTAAAAAATATTTCGTTACTTTTGTAATTGTAACTTATTATAGGCTATTTGCTTAATTAGGTTTAGTCCTTTAACACTAACCATTTAAGTAATAAGCAGTTTCATCGCTTAAAACTGGTCCGCATCGGTGAAAGTTAGTTGCTTAATTAGAGAGTGTAGTTGCTTACGTATTGAATCATTTAGCCGAGTCTGCTTAATCCTACACGCAACTTGGGTAGTTTCGTTATTTAGTCACTTGGCGACTTAGGGCTAGTCGTGTAGGTTTAAGGCTAGTCGTGTAGGTTTAATCGGACGTATTAAAATGGTTTATTAGGGCTTGTTTCTTATAGGTAACCGCTTAGGTATTTAGTCTCTTATCGCTCAAGAAGGACTACTCCGTATTTAGGCCGTTGAAGGCTACACGCTTAGGGCTAGCCGCTTAGTGTTAGCCGCTCAGTTTTAGTTGCAAAGTACTTCGACAAACGAAGTAAACTAACGCAATTGGACTTCACTAGTGCAAACAGACTTCAAAAACACAAACAGGTTTCAAAAATAGACTTATGTCAGACCTTAATTTATAGGCATTGACCAATAAAGATGAGATTATTACCCGGTGGTCTCGGTGCACCTCTAGACCGAGGTGTGCGGACATCGGGCATGGCTAAAGAATGTGAGGTTGTTGGAGCTAGCAGCAAATGAAAGAAAAATCGTAAACAGACTTCATAATTGCAACAGTCTTTAGAAGTGACTTGTGTACTTAAAAAGCACAAAAGGTCTTCGACAAACGAAGTAAAACACAATCAAACTTCAATAGCTCACACATACTTCAAAACCGCAAACAGATTTCATGAAATACGTATGTCAAACCCTAATATATAGGCATTGACTAATAAGGATGAGATTATTACCCGGTTGTCCTGATCTTCGTGCACATCTAGATCGAGGTGTGCGGGGATCGGGAATGGCTAGAGAATGTGAGGTTGTTAGAGCTAACGGCAAATAGTAGAAAAATTGCAAACCGACTTCAGAAACGTAAAGTCTTCAGAAATGACTTGTGTACTTCAAAATGCAAACGAACTTTGACAAACAAAGTAAAATAATGCAATTGAACTTCAATAGCCTACACAAACTTCAAAAACCCTAATATATAGTCATTGACCAACTAAGACAAGCTTATTACCTTGTGGTCTTGATCTCCGTGCACCTCTAAACCGAGGTTTTTGAGGACCAGGCATGGCTACAGAATGTGAGATTTTCATGTAGTTAGTCGTGTGTACTTATAACAAGAGTGATTTATTTATTTGTTGCATCATTGGTAGATATAGTATGGACGAGAGGATGGTGTGTCATGTGCACATTGCAAGCATCAAATCTTTTGAAAACGTAAAATATGTGACCAGCACATACGCAATAACGGTCTCTTTCCCATCGAGTAACTACAAGACCTGCATTATCGATCTCATGGTCCGGAGGTAGTAGATCCACCTCCGTAAGTAGATATTGCTTCAACTTCATCCAGAGAAGATGATTTTCAAACGAACAGCCATAGACTGAGTCCACCCCACCAATATCGGATTCCACATTTCAAGAAGTAGAGATGGAGCAGATGTTAGACACGTTCTTTGACATGGATCCCATCATTGAAATCCTAGAAGGTGTTACCATATACATGTGGTAGTGATGTGTGTGAGCACACTAGGACCGCCGGGGCATATTTTCCCTTTTAGGAGGTTTTTTCCCCCGAGCATTGTATATACACCCATCACTCTAGGGCTATCTATCTTTCCATTGCACACTAAGTAACATACTCTCCATTGTGTGCCTTGATCTTCCTTCGTCTTCTCCAAGCTGTGTGCGCTTCTCTGCAACCCTATTTCCAACAATTGGTATCAGAGCAGGTTACGTCCTCCAGCACACGCTTGCTGACTTTCTCCGTTTACAGTGAGGTTTGGCGAGCGTTTGCAGGTCGACAAATATTTTGGGTAAGCTCGTAGAGCTTAGTCTGCTCAGATTTTTGATTCGGGCTCATTTCGGCCTCCATTTCCACTACAGGCAGGTCTGCACAGGCAATTTCGTCATTTTGTGCAAAATTTTTGTTAGTGCCATTTTTTGCATAACAGGTGCCTTACACTCTTCTATTGTTTGTGCTATATAGCACGTGTTGTTCCCGCTTCGTTTATCCTCTCTTCGGGAAGTTTTCACATCAGCTGCACCATTTACCATGGCTGACAACAACAACACAGATGTGTTCAAGATGTTTGCTACTGAGGACAGGTTGGATGGGGACAATTACCCTATGTGGGCTTACATGATGCAACATGCTCTTGTGTCAAAGGGCGTCTGGAATATTGTGCAGGGCATTGATGTACGTCTTGGTTCTGAGGATGCAGGCGATGTTGAGGATGTTGCAGGTCTTGCTGCAAGGATTGTTGCTATTAGAGTTGTTTTGCCTACGGCAGAACAAGCTCGTTGGGATGTAAGGATGCGCAAGCTCATGCATTGATTGCGTTGTCTGTACCATTTGTTCCTCACATCCGTTCAGCAAAATCTGCTTGGGATATTCTAGCAGATCTTTATGCAAGCCCCAATGAGGCTAAAATTACTTTGCTGCGTAAAGAGCTGGAGTCAAAGATTATGCATGAGGAAGATGATATGGACACTTTCCTTGCTAGTGTCAAGGATATTAATGAGCAACTTATTTTTGCAGGTAAAGTCATTTGTGACAGTTCCCTTGTGCAGACTGTTCTTGATGCATTACCAGATTCTTACCAGACTTTTGCTAGTACTTGGAGACTTATGACCCAAGGAAATCCAGAAGTTGTCAAGTTTGATGCATTATGCACATTGCTGTTGCAAGAGTCACTTTCCAGAAAAAATAGGACTAGACAGCGTGCAGTTGAATAGGCTTTTATTGCTTCTCAAAGAAAGGGTGATAACAACAATGCAGCCACTTCTTATGGTTTGCTGCGAGTGGCAAAACTTCTGTTCCTAATGCTTCTGCTGGCATCACTTCGTCTGGCAATTCTGGTGATAGGGAAAAAAGAAGATGCATTGCCATTACTGTAAAGCTAATGATCACTTGATCAAGCAGTGTCCTAAGTTGAAGGCCAAAGAGGCTAAGAAGAAAGAGGGTGGTTCCACTGCAAATGCTGAAGTGTCCTAAGTTGAAGGCTAAAGAGGCTAAGAAGAAAGAGGGTGGTTCCACTGCAAATGTTGGTTCCACTACAAATGCAGCCATGCTGATGTCGATGCATAATGGGCTTTTAGCGCAGAGTGCATGATGCACGCTTTTCAGTTGTTGCTGCAGATTCACATGTGTGGTATTTCGATAGTGGTGTGTTGAGCCAGCAGAGGATCACACCCACATTTTTGCTCACACTCATCATTTTGTAACCATTGATTGTAATAAATGTCTTTCCGACATTAATTTTGATTTGAGCCATTCATTAAGTAACGGGACTCAATTGAGTTTCCAACTTGTAATCCCGAAGTAATTTCACTTGCTGATGTAATTAGTTAGAGATGTTCTCACCTCCAAGGCTGAGGTATATAAGCCAAAGTTTTTGTAACCTAAAGGAGGCAGATTATTAATCAAAGTGAGTTTTTTGGAGCGCCGTGACTGTGTCTAAGAGAGAGAGAGAGAGAGAGTGAGAGTCCTATCTACTTGCTACGCGAGCTACGGAGCCGCCATTGGAGAAGCGACACCGCCATTGTGTTAGCAACGGCGAGAGCTACGCACAGATACCAAGAGTGCGCGCTATCAGCTTCTATGTGTGGTAAGTTCCTACGAGCTTCGGTGTGAGTTTTCTTCCAACTCGTGTGTCGGAATGGAGCGTGCAGCATATCTATAGAACCACAACGAGTAGAGCTACACATTAGTACCATCGGGGTCAAGTTTCGATCACCTGTATTTTTTGGCCTGTTTTCATACGCGTTTACCGCACGGAGTGGTTATAGATTGATTTTGCAGTTCAAGTCTTTAGGGTGTTGTTCTTACCTAGTGTATAGACTTCCCCTTGAGTTTGAGATCGATTCAATGATTCTTGATCCTGTTTCGTATAGCATTCGTTCGTAGTACGGATTTCAGTCACTTGCGTATTTTAGAACTTAGATTTGATTTCCTTAGTAGTGATTGTCATTAGAAGGTCGAGTAGGTGATTTGACACCCACCTAGTTGTTTCCATGCGCCTGCGGGTCAAGCTCCGTCCTCGTCTGACAAATTCTGTTGTTGGTTGAGTTCTCGCTATTTAGCTTCCGCTAGCGGCGTAACCGCTTTAACATTTGGCGCCGTTGTCGGGGACGAGAGACCTAAGTAGGTGACCTTAGACTAATCCTACGAGGTGAGTCATATAAACTACTTTGTATACTTTAGTTAGAAAAGATCTAGGAGTGGTGGACTCCGAAGATCTCGAGAGATACTAGGAAGTGGGGTATTCCTGGGTCTTCCGTGTTGACAGTATTTTTAGTTTAGCTTAGATTTGTTTGTTGTTTTGTTGGTGTCGAGTAGTTGTTGATAGAAGAAGAATTAGGAATAGCTTAGGTAGGACTTCATTTGATCCTGATCTGGAGCTAGTAATCATTGGAGTATTTGCTTGATATGGTTGATTGCATGATAGATCACTAAACCGTCGAGTTAGTAGTGAAACTTGCAATAAACAAAAGTCAGAGAAATTTTCTGTGTATCTGGGAGCTGCTGAGCACTTGAGAAAGATTTAGGAAGGATTCTGTGCCAAAAAACTGGAAATCTGCAACTTTAGACATCATACGCGTATGATGTCTAAATGACCAAACAGAGACCAAAACAGAAATTTTGACTTTACCAGAGTGCTCAAAAGGGGGGTTATACCCTAATTTCAACTTAAAACAAGAGCATTAACACTCAAAGAAACCCAAAAAGACAAGCCGGAGTCCAAGAAACGCAAAGAATAGGAAATTTTGGATTCAGATCTTGTTTTTACATTCAAACCTGACAAAAACACTTGAAACTCAATTTTATAAACATTGGAGAAGTCTTAAAACCAAGAATAGTCAAAATCTGGGACAAAAGACATCATACGCGTATAATGTCTTTTAGCACATCCACTGCTTATTTTTTATATCTGACCTGACAAGATTGTTACAAACACTGTAGAAAGCATAAATATCAAGTCTTGACCCAAATTGATGAAAAAGACATCCTACGCATATGATGTCTTTGACCTAATTTTGGACATATTTTGATACTTTACCAACACAGATCCATTGTAATAGCTGTCTAGAGGTTATATTTCAAGTTTCATCCCATTTGGATCACAATTGACCCAAAACAAGTCAAAAGCGGAAAATTGCCAAGAAAAGCCTAAATTAGCTATAACTTGCTCAAACAGAGTTCAAACTGAATTTTGTGAGTGGACAGAGCATAAGGGGGCTACTGAGAGTGAGCATAACCAAAATAGTCCAAATCTGTGAAAAAAGACATCATACGCGTATAATGTCTTTTTCAGCATAACTGCAACAAAATTCTCACTTGATGAAACAGAAGTTGTCCAACTGACAAGATTAAACAATTGACCAAGTATCAATCAGTTTGGATCAATTCTGACCACAAAAACTTGGGAAAACAAATTGCCGAGACAGAAAAGTTAAAGTCCTTTAGGGGAATTGATGAATTTGAGATCGGGCAGGAATCTCCAGAATAACCAACCAAAAAAAGGGGAACAAGCAAGTGTCATATTAACCGAGGGAAGTGTAAACCAAAGTTGGGTGCAACCATTAGAGCCGATCTTTGAAGGATGTGTTTCTGATACTTCTTCGGAGAGATCTTACAAGATTTTCACCGAACACTTGGAACACTTGAACCTGAACAACAGAGAAAATATGGCAGCAGGATCATCAAACCCTTCCGCCACAATGAAGCTATTGTTCATAAAATATGAGTACGACAATGAGCAAGGTGCCAAGATCTACAAAGATGGAATGGACCGCTATTGTGTAAAGATAGAAGATAGACCTAGTGAGTTCAAGGACTTAGTGCCTATGAGCTATAGCGGAGATAGATATCTAGATGACGAGGGTACCATGTACTTGGTAGTCCTAAACCCTAACATTGTGGACAGGTGGGGATTGATGGGCACCAAAGCAAAAGTAGATGAAGAACTCGAGGAGAAAGCACCAATAATGAACTTCCCTGATGCGAGGTTAAGAAAAGAGAATGAAACTACAAGGATCAACACTGATAACATCTATGTGGGGCTATACAAATATAATAATGGGGAGCAAGATCTCTATTATAGATGTGAAGAACCCTACACCGGAGAGTTGACAGACCAAAAAAGACTTTATATCTTTACCTACACAGAGGGATCGGAAGTGAAAATTGCCGCTTACGACAAGTATGGGAGGCAATACTCAACAATGGGCAAGAAAGAATTAGAAGGATATACATACTTTGGGGGACCACTACATCAGTATTATGTTACTTCTAGCTCACAAAGATCAGCACCAACAAATGGAGTGCAAAACCCAATGACAACAGGAGGACAAAGAACTCAGGCTGCTGACTCTTTCAGTCAACCTCAGTACTCGAAGCCCGAACCAATGGGATCATTACATTCCAGAGAGTCAATGGATACGAATCGAGGTAGTGCAGTTCCAATCCCCACGTATACCACTCCAGGTCCAAGGTTCGAAGCGGAACCATCACATTTACCTCCTAGTAGTAGACTCAGGGCAGGGGAACCGACAAGGGTAACCCATGAAGTCCATGATGCTAGAGAAAGCTTTAGCCGGGACACAGGAGCAATGAGATTGGTAGCAGACCATAGACGTATGAGACCATCTCAAGTAGCCAAGTGTATGCCAAAGAAGTATGGTGGTTCAGGAGATCCGTATGCACATGTGTCACTCTTTAAGCAAGTCTTAAGAGCAGAGCAGATAACAGATTTCCATACACAATACGAGGGATTTGGTCTTACTCTAGAAGGTACGGCATTGACATGGTTTCAACCACTGAACAAAGGAGGATTCCATGACATTGACCATTTGCTAAGAGATTTTGCTGAGGAATTCTCAAAACGAGGGATTAAGCACAATACGGTCTCATAAATATATGCTTTTAAACAGAGAGAACATGAAAAAGTGAAGGAAGCTTCACTTCGCTTCAAACAATACATTGAGAGATGTCCAGTACGTGAACGACCACAAGATGACAGACTATCTGTTCTCTTTATTGAAGGATTGAGAAACGACACTCTCAAGAAGGACTTGCACTTGAAAGCTTGTACAAGTTTCGAGCAAGTAACGAGAGCAGCATTGTACTTAGTGGATAACTGTACGATTTATGGAGAGGTGGCAGCGGATACAAATTTTGCATTCAGTAGCTCTTCCTCCATAGCGAACGAGACTACCACTAAAAAGAATGTTCAAACAACAACCATGCCAAATGTAGAGCAAATGATAGAAGATGCTCTAAAAAGGATGGCACCATACCAAAAACCATTGCCAAAACCACTGAAATGGTGTGCTATTGAACAAAAATGGACAAACCATCCAACATAGGAGTGCTATTACAACAAAGGGTATGTAAGGGAGCGTCAGTATGCACCTGCTGCTCAATTAGCACCACCTCAGGTACATCCAGTACCCCGATACCCAACGGGAAATGTACCAGGACCTATGGGGATAGAAAGACCGCAACCGGTATTGGGACAACAACCACCTTTACCAGGAGCAAGACCAGTGGACATTAGATATGCACCAACCTTAGAGAATCAGGAAGAACAAGCCTTAGTGCCTGTTCAAGCCTATTATGAAGAATCTGGTGCACACATGTCTCCAACTGTGTATTACCCACCAGAAGAACCCGAACAACCAAAACCATGGGGCATGATTGGGAATGTTGGAATACCAACAGTTACAAGTGCTTCTGATGAAGAGAGATACAATTTGGACGCAAGAACATTGATGTTCATAGCTCATGGAGGGTTAACAGGACAAAGACCATCCTATCCACAAAGGACGAATCAAGTGGGACCAAGACCAGCACTAGGACCCTGTTACAAGTGTGGAGGTGACCATCTGATGAATGTTTGTCCACATACGGAAATCATTAGAATTAACGCTTATTGCACTGAGTGTGGGGTTACTCACTTCATTGAGGATTGTTCAAAGAATCCAAACAAAGTGCAAAAGACGACATTGAATATGCTAGAAACTATTCCTACCAGCAGTGGGTCTGAAAATGAAACTCTGATACCAACGCAAGTTGTTACTAGAGCTCAAGCTAAGAAAACCACTAGAGAACCTGAGAATGGAAAGTTAGTGACTGAAGTGGTTAGTCAAGGACCGCGGAGTCAGAGAAACACATGGAAAGCTAGAAAAGCACGCATGAAGTTGAGAAAAGAACGTGAAGATGCTATTCTAGCTGAGGAACTAAAGCGAACTAAAGATAGATTAGAAAAACTTGAGAGTCAAAACGGGAAACGAGAGATGAGCCCGGAAAGAACGAAACAAAAGAGTATCAAAGAAACAACGAGCTTAAGCTCAGGGGGATCAGTGCTAGTCGACAAAGTACACGAACCATTGGACGCACTAATGAGAGCTTACGAAGCTAGGTTAAAGAACAACCAAACACAAGAACAGAGGTGGATGACATACCCAAACGCGGAATTGGAAAAACAGAGACTTGAAATGTGCCAAAGAATGATCGAGACTGCACAAGCCTTATTAGAACCACCAAAAGAAACAATGAATTGTGGAACGGAAAACCCAATTCAGCAAGAGACTATCATTTCACGGGTAGCTGAAAAGACTCACAGTGCACAAAAGTCTGAAGATACACACAAGGATGACCGCATAGTATTGAACACAACCGATCAGGAGATAGAGAGATTTCATCCAGTCATACAGAGGTCTTACGGAAGAGATGAGGATTACAATGAGTTTTGGAAACAAGTGAGAGAGGCAAACTTTGCAAACGAGCTAAGTTGCCAAGCTAATCAGACAAATTGGGAAAAGGACATCAGGAATCCTCCCATAGTGGAATTTGAGGCAGGATCTCAAGTGGACTTGGATCTGCAATCTTACTGGGGAGATGGGGGCTCTGTTAGAACAATGGAGAGCAAACCTCATTCACTGAATACCTTACCTTCATACTTAGGAGAGTATGAAGCAAAATCCGAGATTAGAGCACTTCCCTCACGAAGAATCTCATCAGAAAAAGTCATGGACTCGCAAGGATTGATAGAGATCTTGTCAACACCAGTGACATGCACTATCACTCTAGCTGAGATTTTGAGGCTAAGACCACATATGTGGACCACTGTAGGAAAATGCTTGGAGAAATTTGGGATAAAAGACCCAACATCGAGACTGCAAGAGGGTATACAAGAGCTGAGCAAACCACAAAAGAACGCTAAGCCTGTACCCTTAAACAAGGTCGGAGAGTATTGCGAAGGTGAAGAGGGGAATACAACCTTACCAGTTGAATTCCAAGGAGTGAACACGATGGCAATACTAGACAGCGGAGCTGGGGTATCCATTGCTACAAAAGAAATCTGGAAAAAATGGGAGAAACCAGCAATAAGAAAGACTAGGTTGAAACTCCAATTAGCAGATGGACACATGGAGAAACCTATGGGGTTATTAGAGAAAGTCGTAGTGACTTCTTGCGGCATTGAATACGAACATACTTTTGCTATTGTCGATTTTGGCAAGAAGAATAACTATGATATCATACTAGGAAGACCATTCATGAGACAGTTGAAAATGGTCCAGGATTGGGGCTACGATCACATATACCTAAGAAATATCGAAACCACTACACGTGTGAACCTGAAAGACCATAGCTACAAAGATGTGAATCGAACACCGGTAGAGGAGTTTGATTCAGCTACTTTGGCGGGATCCGAATTTCCAGCTTGGTTAGGTAAGCCCAAGGAGTTATGGATGTGTGGGGCCTCGAAATGTGGAAGTCTGAGGCGAGAAGAATATGTTTTAGAAGGGCTATCGAAGACGAAACTTAAATAGGAGAACCCTTTCCAGAGGACACGCTTGAACCATTAGAATGGACACACATTCTAGCAACCCTAGATGTTTGTGCAATTCCGGATGGTCCCACAACAAAATTTTGCGACAAGGACGGGTACTACGTGGTTCCGTACTTCATGTTGAGAACTGTACTCGAAAAAGAAACTGAAAAGAACGATACACTGAAAAAGGAAGATGAAGAAGAGGTGTTTCACGACATTCCCGATCATCCAGAGTGGGGAAATGAAGCAGACAACGAGTCAACGGACAATTCAAGCGGAAACGAAGAAACTATAACGGATGTCAGATTTTATTATTTTTCGAATCAAACTAAACAATGCCAGAAACGCTATAGAGCAAAGAGAAAAACAAAGGGGGTTAGAACCAATCCGATGCTTAGAATAAGAGGAAAAAATCAATTCCTAATGCTAGTAAAGGCAGAAGATTGTGTTAAGGACAAGATTTCTGGAAGAATGAGAGGCAATGATCAAAAGAGCTTACGAAAAGACAAAAGAAGCTCAAGAAATCAAGTTCAAAGGAATGAAACGAAAACTGAAACAGAAAAATCAGAAAAGAACAAGCGCAACAGAGAACACACGGAGTCCAAGTTAGAACGTAGAAACAAGTACAGAGAGCTCAAGAAAACTCTGAAAGAAGTTTGGACGACAGAAATTGAGAGTGGAGAGGACAAAAACGCCAAAACCAAGGAAAACATGGATGTTCCCTCTCACTACAGGAAATTCACAATAGAGGATAGGAAGGTGATATTAACCCAACCTATTCGAGAGAGAAAGGCGAACGAATCTTATGACGGACCGGAGGATGCAAAAAAAGTTGATTTAGCAGCTCCAGGTGAGACACCTAGACGGGTGTACATAGCCACAGATTTGTCTCCAGGCGAGGAAGAGAGACTTTTGAGTCTTCTCCGAGAGTACAGGGATGTGTTTGCATGGTCTTATAAGGACTTAAGGGGAGTTGACCCATCGATATGCCAACACACAATCCCACTAAAACAAGATGCAAAGCCTAGCAGACAGAGACCATACACATATAATGATACGTTTTTTCTAAGCGAATCAAAGAAGAGATAGATAAGCTAATGGAAGCTGAATTCATATACGAGATTGAACACACCAATTGGGTATCTCCGATCGTGGTGGTACCCAAGAAGAACGGAAAACTCCGAGTGTGTGTCAACTTAAAGAAAGTGAATGCTGAAACAATCAGGGACAATTATCCCCTGCCGATAACTGATCATGTTCTAGAGCGTGTATCAGGGAAAACAGCATACTCCTTTCTTGATGGTTTTTCAGGATATAACCAGCTAGCCATAGCACCGGCAGATCAACATAAAACAGCTTTTGCAACGGAGTGGGAAATTTATGCTTATCGGGTTATGCCTTTTGGTCTAACCAATGCTCCCGCAACCTTCCAGAGGTTGATGACGCAGGCTTTCAAAGAATACTTAAGGTTGTTTCTAGAAATATACATGGATGACTTATGTGTACATTCTCTTCTGAGAGATGAGCATCTAGAACACCTAAGAAAAGTATTTGAGAAATGTAGGACATATCGCATTTGTCTCAATCCTGAGAAATGTGTGTTTATGGTCCGACAGGGCAGAATTCTGGGACATATTGTCTCACAAAACGGAATATCCACGGATTTAGAGAAGATAAAAGTTACAGTGGATATGCCTAGATGAACCAATGCGAACAAGTACAGAGCTTTATGGGACGTTGCGGATATTATAGACGATTCATTTACATGTACGCTATAATAGGCCAACCACTTTACAGGCTAATAGTGAACTTTGAATGGACAGAGGAGTGTGAGGAATCATTCAAGAAATTGAATGAGGCACTCATTACTGCTCCAGTCTTGAAATCACCAGATTGGGAGAATACATTCCATGTGCATATAGATGCTTCGGCATATGCAATAGGATGCATTATGGCTCAGCCAGAAGAAGGAAATATGGATTTTCCTATCTGTTACGCCAGTTGACAGCTCAACAATGCAGAGAAGAATTACACCACAACAAAGCGAGAGGGATTAGGAATGATATATGCTGTGAAGAAATTTCGGCATTATCTTCTAGCCAACAAGTTTGTGTTTTTTACGGATCACCAAGCCTTGCTCTACCTAGTGAATAAACCATGCAATACCGGGAGAATAGTGAGATGGTTCATTATCTTACTGGAATTCGACTTCACGGTAGTAGTAAAAAAAGGAAAAACACATCTTAGAGTTGATCATCTTTGGTGATTGACGAATGGGGAAGACCCTATAGGAGTAGATGACGACATGCCAGACGCGTACTTGTTCAACATAGAAATGATACCGAAGTGGTCTCAAAATGTCGTTAGCTTATTAATCTATGGAGGAGAGTTTGATAGAAGAGAATACAACCAGAAACATATTGCTATTCAGCAATCCAAGAATCTTCAATTGGTTGCAGGAAGGTTGTATCAATTGGGAAATGATCATGTTTTACGACTATGCATCAATCCTGAGGAATATAATATATATCTGCGCGAAGCACATGTTCAGGAATGTGCATTTCATTGTTCAAGAAGGAACACATATAGGAATTTGTTACAATTGGGAGTCTATTGGCCAGGAATGAAAGAAAGCGTACATGAATATGTCATTGTATGTATTGTATGTTCATCAAAACCGCCACCAGAGTATTCGACATTATATCAGATAATGATAGCTCCGGAATGGAGTCAGTATATTGTTGAATATCTCACAAATAGAACTTTCCCGGAAGGAACGTCAAAAGCTCGTCAGAAATCTTTAGAGACAGAAGCTAGAGATTACGCTTTAATAGGAGATCAACTCTATAAGAGAGGTAAAGACAACCAGCTTAGGATTTGCGCATCAGAGTCTGAGTATGTGATAATCCTGGAGCAAGCTCATGGAGGAGTAGGTGGAGGCCATTTCTCAGGTGATAAGACAGCAAAACTTGTCTTAGCCGCAGGAATATGGTGGCCAACATTACATATGGACGCTGAGGAATACGTTAAACGGTGTGATGACTGTCAGCGGACCAAAGTACCACTTAAAAGAGATGATATGCCGCTTAGACCAATGATGGGGGCAAGAGCTTTTGCAAAATGGGGGATTGATTATGTCGGACCCATTTCACCTCCTGCATATAAGACTCATGCACAATACATCGTTGTGGCTACAGACTATCTAACAAAGTGGGTCGAAGCAAAGGCAACTCAAAAAGCAGATGCCAGGACCACGGCACAATTTCTATATGAATACGTCTTTGTACGATATGGATTGCCAATAGAAATTGTGAGTGATCGAGGCACACATTTTATAAATGAAGTGATAGAGATCCTTCTAGATGAATTCATGGTAATCCATAGGAAATCAGCCCCGTATCATCCACAAGCAAACGGACAAGCTGAAGCAACAAACAAAACCATATGCACGGTCCTTACGAAGATTGTATCTGAGTCGAGAACTGACTGGGACCAGAAGTTGCATTCAACATTATGGGCATATAGGGTAGCATATAAAACATCAATAGGAACGACCCCATATAACATGGTTTTTGGGCTAAATGCTATCTTACCAATAGAATTCTTGATTTCAACCTTAAGGGTGGCTAAGGATCTAGAGTGGACAGGGCACGAGCTTTCTGATAGAATAGATGACCTGGAAAAGCTAGACGAGCTTCGCCTAAAAGCAGTAGCTTCTATCTACGCTCAAAAAAGGCGACAAAAGGAATTTTTTGATAAGCATGTGCGGACTAAAGAGTTTAAGGTTGGGGACTATGTCCTAGTTTACACTCTGAAACAGCATGCTAAGAAGCTTAAAAAGCGAGGGATGGGACCTCTGGTGATTAAAGATCTATCACCAAGTGGAGCCGTCAAGCTTGCTACATTAGACGGAGAAGAAATGCCCAATTGGATTAGTGGATGCAGAGTGAAAAAGTATCTTTTGCCGCTAACCCAAGACATGCTTCTCAAAATACATCAAGAAAAGCTGCGTGTCCAGAAAAAGAAAAAGATTGTGGAGGAAGCGCAAGCCGAGGCGAAGGAAAGAATGGAGAAAAGAAGACTACTACGTCAGAAACAGCGCAATGAAGGAGCAATATGAATAAACGCAGTCAGTATAACAGAAATGGATAATGACAAAGAAGAACCCATCATTGAATGCAAAGTAGGAACCAACCAAATCAAAGCCAGAGCACTATTGGATTCAGAAGCTCAAACTAACCTACTTTCACTCAGTTTGTACAGACAATTGTCAAATGACACTAAATTACAAACTGCCAAGCAAGTGTTAAAAAGTTACTCTGAGAATTCAATCAAAACTGTCGGATGCACAGTTTTACATATACAAATTAACCAGTATGTGTATCCTCATATGTTTTACGTGGCTGAAGACCAAGCTACACAACATCCATTATTGCTAGGACAACCATGGCAGAAGCAATACAATGCAATGATTGACTGGAGTTCTAAATCAGTGCTTATCAAATACGAAGGTGAAAGTCAATCAGTTAAGTTCACCAAAGGATCAGAGACAACTCCAAAGGAAGAATCCAAGAACAAAGGTAAACAACAACCAGAGAAAAAGAAGAAGCAATGGCAACCAAAAATTTCTATACAACTGGATTGCTCTTCGACGAGGAACTCTCAACATTGGATAAGGAAGACAAGCAATAATATAACAGCTCAACCTTGGGAAAAAACGGAGTCAAAGTTGGTATGGAGACCAAAAAAGGTTGTGCCAGAGAACACAAAGGTGGAAAACAAAGTCTTCAATACCAGACAACAGAGTGATTCCAGACAATCAAGGACAGTGAAACAGATCTGGATTCCAAAGAAGTTCATGACGGCACAAAGCTATAGCAAGCAAATTTGGATCCCAAGGATTTGTAAACAGGAACTCCCTTCAGTACAATCCACGGAAACTCCTAGGTATTTCAAGGCGAGGAAATCAACACAAAGAACAAAGCAGGTTTCGGTCGCAAAGAGTTTGTCGCAAGCACAAGCGAAGCGGAAGCAGATTTGGATTGTGAAAAAGAACAACAAGGTAAAGAAGAATCCATCTACTGATTCTACTACCAAAGTGCCAAAACCAACCCAAAACCCGACCACCAATCCTTCAATCAAACAAAGAGCAGCTTTATTGGAAAGACTGTTGTATCATCGCTCTACAATTGCATTGGGAACTTATGACCAAAACAACTACAATGCTTCGCCCACAGACACTTCATAGTCGTCCAGGAGGACTCAGACTAGGAGGGGGGGAGGTATACAGGTATACAGGAGCTACAAAGCAGCTACAAGCGACAAAAACAAAGAAAAGCAAAAATTATATTACAAGGGCAGTGTCTTACATGATTTCGCAATTTTTATGTTTGATTGCAGATATTGATAATATTTATGCCCTTATATACCTTGTTTTGCAACAAGAAGAGATCAAATGATGAATTTGGGTCTCTAGATGTGTAAATATCACTAAATAAGAGTGTTTTTGGAGCTAAAAAGTGGAAAAAAGTGGTAATCCAAGTCCAAAAATCACAAATAAGTGTATATTCATATACACACGGTTACCAGCTATTTATTGTGTATGTTTGGAATTTTTTGGCTTCAATTTGCTATTTTCCTTTATTTTTTATGATTTTCTTGATAAAAGTAAAAGAAAAATAAAAAAGCAGGTGAAACGAGATCAGAAAAAAGAAAAGAATAGATGGTGATGATCCTAATGACAAGGGCAACCCATGGTAAAAATTGAGTACAATTCGGGAAAAGTTGCGGAAAGCCCGAAATGATAGAATTTTGGCAAAGTGGACAGATTTCTCAGAAACAGGTCAAACGGAGTCCAAATTGAGAAATTTCAAATCCTAAAGTGCATTTCACGATGAGATAGGAGCACATGTCAAATTTGGTAACAAGTGATACTGGAAGTCCGAAGTTAAGTATTTTTCACATCACTTTCAAGCTCATTTCCACTACCTTCTTGGAGAGAGCAAAGAGCACACAGGAGCATCCAACCTTCTACAGCCTTCTACGAATGCAACGAGAGCTCAGACGACACCAGACATGAGAGGTAGACTCGTTGCCATAAGCTTTTGATGCTTATCATTAACTTTTGTCGCGAAAACTGACCAAAACCAAGAAACAAGAGCAGACGGGGAATGCGGTAGAATGCTAGGTAGTGGCACAACCGCCTAACCAAACCTTGCAAGAACTTATAGGTGGGTTACCCTAGTATAGAAGATGGGTTTCTAACACTCAAAGCTCGAGAAAGAACGACTGGAAAAACCCTAGGTCAACAGAGCCTGCAAGAGGCAAACAGGAAAAAGTTGTCGAAACGACACAAAACTTCTCAGGAAGCTTAACAACATCGAGGGCAATGCAACCATGGAGTATCTCCAGGTTTGGACCACCAAAAGTGGGTCAAAACAACCGATTCGACGACAGACACACAAAGCGTCATTTTGGCATAACGGCTGAAATTGACGACCGAATGAAATGAAACTTCACAAGCAGCTTCAAATATACATGGATGACTTATATTTGCAAGCAAAACGCAAAAGAAAGCTGATTCACTTACCGATGGTGAAAAAGACGCTTTCGGGCAACCAAAAGGAGAAAGATGGAGAACGGGGAGCCAAAGTCAAGTTCAACCAAATGGATGGCTTCACAACATATCCAATGAGCTGGAAATGCAACTCTCGAGAAGAAAAGTTGAAGAAATTCAACTCCAAGGCAAAAAGACGACTTCGAAGACTGAAATGCCTATAAAGGGGCTTTTTAGCTAAACTGATGACTTTTTAAGTTGAAAACTAGTTAGCAGGGCTTAGGGCACTAGCACAAAGCATTCTTTGCACAAAAAGACCAACATTTCAAGAAAAGACATCATACGCGTATGATGTCTCACAGCATGAATTTCACATCCATTTCAACATTTGATTGCATAGCCTCATTCCACATGTTAATCACATCCTATGAACCAAGTATCATGAGAATTGGAGTTAGAAAACCCAAGGAAAACCAAAAAGACGCAAAGTAGGCCATAAAATTGATTTTTGGTCCTAATTTTGTCAAAATAACTCCAAACTCATTGAAACTTTGTAGGATTGTTGATTAACACATCTACAAGCTATCTGGAACCAAAAAGCACCATTTTGACACAAAAGACATCATACGCGTATGATGTCTATTTGCACTTACAGAGCCAAAACTGCTCATTTGTCATCATACATCCATTATATATATCTAATACATGCTACATATGAAATTTGGAACCATTTGGTCAAGAGGATCACCCCATTAGCCCAATTGAGGGAAAATCCTTCACCTAAAGCCTATTTTTGGCCCAAATCCAACATACTCAAGTCCAAACCAAGATTTGAGTAGAAACAGTCCTTCACTAGTACATGGGGAGTCCACAGAACCAATCCCATGCAAAATTGATGAAAAAGACGCGTATTATGTCTCCAGAGCCATTTTTAGCCCAAAATCTATCCAAACTTCATAAATCCACTGAATAAGCCTATCTAAAGCCAAATCCAAACTTATAGAGAAATTTGATCCAAAAATACACTAAAAGACATCATACGCGTATGATGTCTCACTATGTGATTTTGGCACCTCAGGGCTTCAACCACTAAACAGAAGTGATCTACATGCCATTTGAAAGTGAACCACCAAGTTTTATCCAATTTGGATCATAAAATCCAAATCCCTTTCAAAATTTTGCCAAGAGCCGGAACTGGACTAAACTGGCCAAAACTTGACCAAATGGGATCCAAACTCAAATCCAAGCATATGATGCTCATGTATACACTATCAGCTACAAGCACAACCAATATGAAGTCATTTTGACACAAAAGACATCATACGCGTATGATGTCTCCAGCATGAATTTGAGCCCATTTTGCATATTTTTTCACCTACCTTGCATCCTTAGGCCCTGAATAGCTCATGTTTCAATTTTCAAGTCATTTGAATAGTTAAAAGCTTCACTTCGGCTTTCAGTACTAAAAAGACGCTAACTTCTGAAATTGGAGTTACAGGATCCATGGATTCCGCCAAGTCATCGGCAACGAAGAGAAAGAGACGACAATCAAAGATGCTCTTGCAGAAGCGGAACCCTTTGACATTCCAGCAGAAACCCTCAAGCCAACCAAAACTTGGGTGGAGGAAGCAGTATTGGAGAAAGAGGGAATAAAGATCTACCAGGGGACTTTCAGAGATCCTCAAGGGCAAGCGGTGGATGTACCGATGATCCCACAGGAATTGGTAGATTATAGCAGGTCAGAAGACATCAGCAGGTACCTGGAAAGGGCAGACTTGCACAGTTTCTTCACCTCGAGACCATCAGGTGTGGATACAAGAAGAGTGTACGAGTTGGCAACATCCATTCAGAAGGATGGAAAAGCCACATTGACAGCCATGGATGGAGAGAAAGTAGAAGTACAGATCACTCCACAGCTCATTGCAGACGCATTGAAGCTGCACAACAAAGGGAGCTCGGTCAGGGAAAGAAGGGAGGCCATAGAGGTCTATGGGCCCAAGAAGCAAAATGTAACCTATGGAGACATGGCGGACCCAAGAGCGGCAACCCTTTGCCGACTGTACAACCAATTTCTTCATGTTTGCAGTAAAAGACCGCAAACGTATACGACACCACCCCATGCCATTGCGACCACCATCACATGGGCATTAAAGAGCAATATGCCAAAAGAGGTGAATTACGCTCAACACATCCACGAGCAAGTAATTGCCATGCACAACGAGAAGCCAAAGTACATAGGAGGAGCGGAAATTCTGACAAGAATAGCTTATGAAGCTATTGGAGCTAGAGATCAGTGGCCAAAGGTTCCCTCCCAGAATGAGTGGCTTAGAAAAGCCAACGAGGAGGAAGAACAGCCCGAAGTATCCAAGAGGGCATCCACAAGAGCACGCCAAAAACTAGAAGTAGTTTCAGAACCTGCAGAGGATGTGGACGAGCCGCTTAATAAAAAAGTAAAGAAGAAGGTTGCTCCCAAGCAAACCAAAAGTCAGAAAGCGGCAAGAATGGAAAGACTAGTGGAGCAGTTTAGAGCGGAAAGAGCTCTAAAGGGTGACTTTGAAGAAAAGTGGGTGCCAGACCCCACTAAAGTCGGAACTAGCTCAGCCAGGCCACATATTGATCAATACGATCAATATATTAAAGCTTATGAGGAGTCAGAGGCTATTCTGGAGCAGCAACCTGTCGAGCCATACACTGAAGAGGAGGTACAGCAATTAAAAGCTGAGCTGAAAAAAGACGACAAGGGGAAAAGGAAAGTAGATGAGTCTACTAAGCCTCAAGAGAAAGATGGGCAAGCCGACAAAGGGAAAGCCAAGGAAGCTGAGGACAGATATCCCTCTATGACTGATGTACCAAGCCCTAAGAAGACGGAAAAAATTGTGGAGGAGACCACAGTAGAGGTGGACACAAATGATTTGGAAAAGCCAGAGGCCGAGACCAAAGAAAAGAAGATAGATCCAGTTCAGCAAAAGAGAAATGATTATGAGGATCTGGTAGAGATAGGATACACCGAAGAAGAGGCCCTTGAGGCAGTTTATGGGATCACCCTACAAAAACAAGATGAACAGAGAGGAACGGAGGAAAAAACAAAGAGTAAAAAAGAAAGTGAAGAGAAACTGGACGAACCGAAAGTACTAGAAGAGCCAAAGTCAGTGGAGGTGGTGGCGGAAAGAGCTTTAGAGTTGACAGATGATGATGAAAAAGACATGCACATGGTGCATGAACTGCTCAGCAAGATAAAAGAAAGGTCCAAGGCAAAGGAAGTAGAGATTGAGACAGCCAAACAAAGGGAAGCGGAGTTGCAGAGAAAATTAGAGAATGCTATGACTGAATCTGAAAGTCATAAAGCATCACTCTATGACGTGGAAAACGAGAGAGACGGCTTGATACTCCAGCTAGCCGAGGCTTCAAGAGAAGTAACAAGTGCACAGGAAGCAAGGGAGCGGATAGAGGATGAGTTGGAGGCGGCCAAGGATGAGCTCATTGAGCTAAGGGAGAGAGTCGAGCTCCAAGAAAGAACAATCACTAGACTCAGGACTACCCCTAGAGCTAGCAGAGCAGGAACCGAACAAGAGGGAGATATCATACCAGCTTTGGAAGACCAGGTCTGAAGCTTACAAAGAGAGCTGAGATTAGAGCAAGTGCAAAGGTTGCACATTGCGGAGGGATCATTGGCCACAGAGGAGAGGCTCACATTAGAAAATCAAACACTACGGACAGAGAATGAGGCCCTCCGCAAACAGCTCCAAGATCTACAAGAGCAACAAGGAAGAGAGACAGAGACACCACAAGAAGAATCAGGTGGAGCAGCCATAGAGCTAGCAGAAACTGGAGAGGCAACCACAATTGAAGATCCAGCCCCAGCTCAAGAGGTGGCCTCGACTTCAAGAATCTCTGAAGAAGAAGAACAAAGGCTCCATGACCAAATAGAAAAGTCAGCAGAGGAGAGTGCCAAGGCGGAAATGGAATGGGAGAGGAGACTCCTAATCTCCATTAGACTTCAGGGACTGGACACAAAAGTACTCCATGAACAATGGATGCAACCCAGCCTGCCTTTCCCTTTGATGAAATTTGAAGTGCTAAAGACGAAAAAGAGAATAGAGAAGGAGCAGTATGTCGCTCTTTATGAAGGCGACATCACAAAGGAGGAACAATCAAAGAAGATAGTAGATTCACAACCTAGATGGAGGAAAGGTTGGCTGAACAAATACCCAGCCTACCTCATCTACTTGGTGGAGGCACCAAAGGAGATTCGGGAGGATGCAACCTTCTGCCCGGTGCCAAGAGTCAGAAACTGGAAAGAGCATGGCAAGATTGCAGAAAAGAAGCCAAATTGGCTTAATTATCCCAGGATGCCAGGACCAAAGGCAGGAGAGAGAATAGGTAAAGCCTACATGGTGAAAACCCTAACGGGCACCATCAAGCTCTTTACTGGCTCTCCTGACCTTTTATGTCAGATGCTCAAGAAAATCTACAGGACTCTATTAGCTTGCATTGAAGTGTTCGCGCTAGATAAAGCCACGACCTCGAGTCTACTATCGACGGCCGACACAGTGACTGATATGATGTACGATCTTTCATTGCAGCCTTCTCCAAAAGTGTTACACCTCCTATACCAAAGGATTATGTTTTTGCCTAGCTTCCACATGCAAACATTCGAAGAAGCTTTCTACACCGGCTTTTTCACCCACGAAAGCAAAATATTCGGCCCAACCTTGACCATTGGCAACCTACGATACGAATCACATTTGCAGATGCTCAAGACGACAGGACTTTATTGACCAAGCATAAAAGTCATGTCAGGGACGACATGAACGCGGAGGGGGGGAGTGTTGAGCCAGCAGAGGATCACACCCACATTTTTGCTCACACTCATCATTTTGTAACCATTGATTGTAATAAATGTCTTTCCGACATTAATTTTGATTTGAGCCATTCATTAAGTAATGGGACTCAATTGAGTTTCCAGCTTGTAATCCCGAAGTAATTTCACTTGCTGATGTAATTAGTTAGAGATGTTCTCACCTCCAAGGCTGAGGTATATAAGCCAAAGTTTTTGTAACCTAAAGGAGGAAGATTATTAATCAAAGTGAGTTTTTTGGAGCGCCGTGACTGTGTCTGAGAGAGAGAGAGAGAGAGAGAGAGAGAGAGAGAGAGAGAGAGAGAGTGAGAGTCTTATCTACTTGCTACGCGAGCTACGGAGCCGCCATTGGAGAAGCGACACCGCCATTGTGTTAGCAACGGCGAGAGCTACGCACAGATACCAAGAGTGCGCGCTATCGGCTTCTATGTGTGGTAAGTTCCTACGAGCTTCGGTGTGAGTTTTCTTCCAACTCGTGTGTCGGAATGGAGCGTGCATCATATCTATAGAACCACAACGAGTAGAGCTACACATTAGTACCATCGGGGTCAAGTTTCGATCACCTGTATTTTTCGGCCTGTCTTCATACGCGTTTACCGCACGGAGTGGTTATAGATTGATTTTGCAGTTCAAGTCTTTAGGGTGTTGTTCTTACCTAGTGTATAGACTTCCCCTTGAGTTTGAGATCGATTCAATGATTCTTGATCCTGTTTTGTATAACATTCGTTCATAGTACGGATTTCAGTCACTTGCGTATTTTAGAACTTAGATTTGATTTCCTTAGTAGTGATTGTCATTAGAAGGTCGAGTAGGTGTTTTGACACTCACCTAGTTGTTTCCATGCGCCTGCGGGTCAAGCTCCGTCCTCGTCTGACAAATTCTGTTGTTGGTTGAGTTCTCGCTATTTAGCTTCCGCTAGCGGCGTAACCGCCTTAACATGGTGCTACAAAGCACATTACCTCACATCATGAATTGTTCACCTCTCATTACCTCACATCGTGAATTGTTCACCTCTCTTGAGTCTATCCCTCATGGGAATTCACTCACGTGTGCCAACAATGCCTCTTATCCGGTTCAGGGAGTTGGAAAGATTGTGCTTACGGCTGCAAATGGTAGTTCCTTCACACTTGTTGATGCACTTTATGTACCTGGGATCAAGAAGAATCTCTTATCTGTATCAACACTTGCTAGACTTGGACTTATAGTCAAATTTGTGGATGACAGATGTACAGTTCGTGATCTCAGTTTTGGTGATGAAATTGTTGCATCTGGCCTTTTGTGTCATGGGCTGTATAAGCTCACTTTGTATGACAAGTGTGGAAAAAATTTTGCAAATGCTGTTGCAGATTCAAGGGCTATTTCAGATGCAAAATTTTGGCATGCACGTTTTGGTCATCTGAATTTTGCGAGTTTGCTGCGTTTGCAGAAATCTGATATGGTTGCTTCTTTGCCGCCTCTTGAAGCACCTGTCAAACATGTTTGTGAAGGCTGTATTTTGGGTAAGATGCAGTGTTCTAAGTTTCCAAAGGATGGTTCGTTCAGGCCACATGCAGGTTGCAGCTTGTGCATGTGATGTTTGTGGGCCCATGCAAACTCCATCCTTGGGCAATTACCTGTACTTCATGACTTTCATTGATGATTACTCCAGGCATGCGTGGGTATTTTTGCTTAAAGCGAAGTCCTAAGTTTTTATGTGCTTCAAACAATTTATGGCTATGGCTGAAAATGTCTCGAAATGCACTATGGGCACCCTCCGTTCCGATCGAGGGGGGGGAGTATATGTCTCATGAATTTAATGCATTTCTGGCTAGTCGTGGGATAAAACACCAACGTACAATGCCTTATACACCTCAGCAAAATGGTGTTGCTGAGAGGAAAAACAGGTCACTTACGGAAATGGCATGATGTCTGGTCAAAAGTCAAGCTTTGCGGCATTCTTTTTGGCTTGAGGCCATCATGTAGTGCCACTTATGTACTAAACAGGTGTCCTACAAAAGCTTTGCAGTCTATTACTCCATATGAAGCATGGCATGATAGAAAGCCTTCTATTGAGCACACATGTGTTTTTGGCTGTTTGGCATATGCTTTGGTGCCACAAACACAGCACAGGAAATTGGATGATAAGGCTGTCAAATGTATTTTTGTTGGTTATAGTGTTGAAAGCAAAGGTTAGAAGTTGTATCATCTGCAAACAAAACGTATTTTGGTTTCACGAGATGTAGTGTTTGTGGAAGATTCTATTCAGCCCTTGTTGTCATGTACTACAGACAGTAATGTAAGGTCACAGGACATTTATGACACTTTGTTGCCTCTTTTCAGTGGTGGAAATACGAATGTAAGTTCCAATGAGGCAAATATACAACCTATGGGGGTTTTTGAAAATGTTACAGATCAGCCTATTACTAATGCAGATGTACATGATGTACTTGATGAGGAAAGGCCTGAAAATGAGCACGCTAGAGGTATGCCAAAATGGCCGGTGCACACTTTGCGTGACAGTAAATTGGATGCACCTTTGTCTAGTCATACTCGTTCAGGCTCTTGCCATGCATTTATGCATCAGATTGTTATGCTTTGGCTGTGTCTAGCTTACACGATGTTGAGGAGCCTCTGTCTTTTGATGAAGCACAGAATTCATAAAATTGGATGGCTACCATGCAATCAGAATATGATGCACTTATAGAAAATGACACATGGACTTTATGTAATTTTCCTCTTGGCAAAAAGGCCATTGGTACAAAGTGGATTTACAAGTTGAAATGCAAGCCGGATAGTGAGATGAATCGCCATAAGGCTCGACTTGTTGCAAAGGGTTATGCGCAGCAAAAAGGCATAGATTATGAAACTACTTTTGCTCCCACTTGTCGTATGAATACTATGCATTTTCTATGTGCATTGGAAGCTCATTTTGGTTGGGATGTACATCAATGAGACATTGTTATTGCTTTCTTGAATGGTGACATATTTGAGGAAGTTTATGTAACGCAGCCTCGCGGTTTTGTCATAAAAGGACAAGAGGACAAAGTGTGTAGATGTAAGAAGGCTTTGTATGGGTTGAAACAATCTCCTCGTGCTTGGTATGAGAAAGCTGACACTCATTTGGTCAAACGAGGCTTTCGTAACAGTCCAACAGAAAGCACATTGTATGTAAAGCATGAGGGTGATGTACTTCTCAGTGTGGTTCTTTATGTCGATGATTTGCTGATCACTGGACCAAATGAGAGACATATTTCTGAATTTAAGGCTGATTTGAATGCTACTTTCAAGATGAAAGATTTGGGGCTGTTGCATCATTACTTGGGTATACAGTTTAAGCAGTGTGATGGTGGTATTGCCTTGTGTCGGAAAAGTTACATAGAGACATTGCTATGTAAGTTTGGACTTGAGGATTGCAAACCTATTGCCACTCCCATGGAAACAGGTTCGAAGTTGAGTCTACATGATGCTGGAGATCCTGCTGATGTCACTCTTTATCAAATTGTTGTTGGCTGCCTCATTAATCTATGCAACATGAGGCCGGATATTCAGTTTGCAGTCTCACAGGTCAGCAGATTTATGCATAGCCCAGGGTCTAAGCATTGGCAGGCGTCAAGAGGATTTTCCGCTATCTTAGTGGCACTTTACATCTTGGCTTGTTTTATCCCGGGGGGATCATTGCGGCCACACTTACATGTTTTTTCGGACTCAGATTGGGCTGGTTGTTTTGACACGCTAGTGTCCACATGTGGTTTTTGTTTCATGCTTGGTAGTTCATTTATATCATGTTTGAGTAAGAAGCAACCTACTGTGGCCACTTTGAGTTGTGAGACTGAGTACAGGGTAGTCTTCACAGCTACAGTTGAGTGTGTATGGCTCAGACACCTTATGGCTGATTTGGGTGTTTGACAAGACACTGCCAACACTATCTACACTGGCAGTCAAAGCGCGTTGGCAGTTGGGAGGAACCCAGTTTTTCATGCTCGCACAAATCACATTGAGGTGCATTACCACTATGTCAGGGAGAGGCTCTCAGCAGGAGAGATCAACTTGGCTTATATGCCAACACAGGACAACCTTGCAGATCTTTTCACACAGGCATTGTCTTGTGAGAAGCTTGAAGTTTTCTACAAAGCTTTGGGCTTACTCCCCTTTGTGGACTGATCATGTCCTTAGGGCATGGCACTTCCCTTTACTCATGTGCCACCTCTCGTTCACTGCATCACTCTAGGGGGGATTTGTTACCATATACATGTGGTAGTGATGTGTGTGAACACACTACGACCGCCGGGGCATTTTTTCCTTCTTAAGGAGGTTTATTCCCCCGAGCATTGTATATACACCCATCACTCTAGGGCTATCTATCTTTCTATTGCACACCAAGTAACATACTCTCCATTGTGTGCCTTGAGCTTACTTCCTCTTCTCCAAGCTGTGTGCGCTTCTCTATAACCCTATTTCCAACAGAAGGAGACAACATTCAAGGCAACACTGCGAACCAACCTCAGTCATCTCACCCATATTGACATCATGATAGCGACGATAAAGAGGGCAAGATGACTCTTGCATGTATGCCCCTTTACAATGGTGCAAAAATCTTAGTTCTTCGTACCGCTTTGGCAATGCTTAATTTGTAGTTTATCTACGGGCGGTCTAATGCCTCCGTCACAGAGCTTTTCAAGTAAATACATCGTATCCTAAGCATGCCAAAGTGCAAATTACAATTTAATAATATGATCGTTGTGTTCACTTATTGATGTAACGATAGGTTGCTCAACAAGAAAATATTTCAAGAAGGCAATCACGTGCCCTCTAAAAAGATTCTTACTAACTTGGGCTTGGATTATCACAAAATACATTCATGCCCTAATGATTGTATACTCTTTCTTTTGCAATGAGTATGCAAATTTGAAACAGTGTTTCAATTGTGAATCAAACAGGTATAGAGAGGACACACAAGGAAAATTTATCCCTGCAAAGGTCCTTCAACACTTTCCTACCATTCCAAGAATAAAGAGCGTGTTCAAATGCAAGTCTATAGCCGCTTTGATGACATGGCACTCAAATACTAGATCGACCGATGATGTGATACGGGTACCTACTGAATCTTGTGCATGGAAGCACATAGAGAAAAGATGACCTACATTTAAGGATGAGCCTCGATGTATCTGCTTTGGTCTAGCAATGGATGGAGTAACCCCATTTGGATTACGGAGTTCATCATGGAGCACGTGGCCTATTTGCTTGGTTAACTATAATCTTCCACCATGGCTAGCTATTAACAAGGGCCATATGTTGTTGTCACTGATCATCCCAAGAAAGTACAAACCAGGGAACATGGATGTCTATCTCGCACCACTTATAGAAGAGCTCCAACTATTGTGGACAGGGATCGATGTGGTTGATATGTCTCAACCAATCGGACGACGAAATGTACATGTGTAAGGCATTCTCATGTGGACCAGGCACAATTGGCCAGGCTTCTTGGCCAGGCTTCGATGAGTGTTCAGGTAAGTATCTTTGAAACCCTCACATACACATGCTATCCTTGGCTATGCCAACGCTTTTATATTTTAATTGTCTGATTTTTTAGGCTTGAGTTACTCGGGCAATCATGCATGTCCAAAATGTGGTCCTCGACTTGGCTTCCGCCACTGTGATCATTTGAGTAAGACAATTTACGAGGAGCATGGTAGATTTTTGTCTAAAGGACATGAGCTACGTGGACCAAACATATGCAAACATGACATGAAAGCCAGCGATTAGAAAAAGATGTGGCTAGAGAGGGGAGATTTCATGCCACCCGGAATGAAAAGACTTTCTATTTTCCATGAACTCCCATATTGGAGTGACATGTTGATTAATCATCTGCTCAACCCAATGCACATCTTCAAGAATGTGGGGGAGATCATATGGAAAACCATCACTGAATAAGGGAGAGCAAGGCCCAAAGAGATGACCTACAGGCTATGGATCGAATGCCAGAGATGTGGCCTCGACTTAAACCCAATGGAAAGTTTTCTATACCAAAAGATCCATGGGTTTTGCATAGTGCAAAAGAGTAACAAGTGACGAAAACTATGTCTTCATTCAAGACTCCCACTGGGTGCATGTGATGTTTGAAAACGGAGTTTACGAGAGATGAAAATCTTAGTGGTCTTAAGTCCCACGATTGGGACAAATTTTTACAATTTATCTTACCAATTTCCATAAAGGATTGTGTGAAAGATGACATTAAAAGAACAATCTATAAAATCAATGAGTTGGTACGCTAGATCAGTTCAAAAGAGATAAGAAAAGACAGCATCAATGCTCTACATCTTGAAGATTAGCTTTAGGAAGTTTGATATTTTTATCTTTGATGTCAAGTGGTTCAAATTTATTACCAAGCGGCCCTAATGAAATTGTGTGCAAAGATAAGAATGGATTGATTCAAGTGAACTCTAGGCGGGTGTGGACAGATACGCAAGATACGTTCGTACTTCTACAGCATTGTGAACAAGTTGTGTTCACAATAGATCCACTATGGAGAGAAAATGATGAAAATGATTTGTCTAAACTGCGCTGGCACTATGTTGTTCAAGTTGCTCCACGGAGCAAGCAAGTGTGTGAAGGATTGGAAGTTGAGGTCGAAGAGCTTCATGAACAATGTACAAGGCTAACGGATGATGTAGGTTTGGATTTTGAGCTGGAGGTCAATAATGAGCAGATGCCTAAACCTAGAAATGAGCTTTCAAATACTGAAGTTGATGCAGAGAGCGACGAAGAAGTGGAGTTTGATGACAAAGATGCAGAAGTACAGATTGAGATAGACATCTTTGGTGCATCAGCTCTCATACAAGATGAGAGATTGACTACTTATTTTTGCTACGAACTCTTTTGTAAAACTCTTTTAATTAGTCTACAATAGTGGATAGATTCAATGAGTTGTGTTGCAGCTTTGTTTTTTTGTTGTTTGTATTGCTTAAGCTTTTCTTTTGTAAACTAACGTATTGTTGTATCTGTGTTATTTGTGTATCTAGATTTGTAGCCATGGTCGATGATGACGATACATACTCTCCTAGTTTAAGTTTTCCTGTCACTCTAGCCAGCATGTCACCCGAGCAGATGGGCTCCTTTTTGTCACAGTTCACACCAGAGCAGGTTAGTTACACACAGAACCTTTGGGCAGCTGGTTCCTCTAGACCTACTACGGCCACCCCTATGCCTAGGACTAGTGTGCCCCCTACACCGACCGTCTCCACACCTCATTTGAGTGTGCCCCCTACACCGATGGTTGGTTCATCTTTGAGACGAGGTAGGCATCGTTCTAGAGGTAGGCATCGTTCTAGAGGCAGTGGTTGTTGTGGTAGCAGTTCTACCAATGTGTCCACACCATCAAGAGAGTGTCCACCACTCTCATCACCGATGGTTGGTTCATCTTTGAGACGAGGTAGGCATCGTTCTAGAGGCAGTGGTTGTTGTGGTAGCAGTTCTACCAATGTGTCCACACCATCAAGAGAGTGTCCACCACTCTCATCAAAAGATAGTTCATTGATTGGTACATCATGTACACCCTGGGAATCACATGAGCATGATCTTGCAAGGTGTACAAGAGTAGTGATGGGGCTGTTGTGGCGGATAGGGTCGGAAAGGCCATGCGATAGAGGATTCGACAGTTCTATACAGTTCAATGGATTTTGAGCATGGCGATTTCCACAAAGTCACGCCATCGGTTAGAGGTGAGAGACAGGTACAGGAACGGCAGTCCAAAGCAGGCATGGTTGGACGTAGAGGAGTGGGTGGCGATTGCACGAGAGACACAAGACAATCCTTAGAGATTTCAGCCAGCAAAGAAATGCAGCCAGAGCACGTTTGGAGTCTACTGGAGTGTCACATCTTGGGAGTGGACGCTAGGACACACTTTGGCATGAGTTTGTAAGTATTATACGTATGCTTTAAATTGTCAAAAATGTATATGTTATTTGAAGATTTATTTTATGATTAAACCATAATTTTGCAGGAAGTTGCCGTGAAGCGCCCTCCGACACGCCCAGAGGAGAATTATGGGTACAAGCATGAACTTGTGGCCCTATTGACCTAGCTGCAGGAGGAGGGAGAGGCTGTCGGCTGGGAGGCATTACCATGAGGGTGACATCCTCCATATATGTTTTTTTGTAGCTGTGGTCTTCTTGATACAGTTGTTTGTACTCATTCATTGTATACATGTACATTTTTACGCTTATTTTTATGGTTTTGCATTTCGTTTACAATTATGATTATGGTATGACAATCAAAATATAGTTATGATTTTGTAATTATGGTATGGCACATAGGTTATGGTTATGGTATGGCTTTAGAGGTTATGGTTATGGTTTGGCAATCAAGTTATGGTTATCCTTTTGGAATGATGGTATGGCTGTTATGGTTATGAGATGACAAGTAGGTTATGGTTATGGTATGGCAAGCAGATTATGTTTATGATTTTTCAAATACGTTTTGACAATCATATTATGGTTATGGTTTGACATTCAAGTTATGGTTATGGTTTTGCAATGATGGTATGGTTGTTATCGTTATGGTATGACAAGCAAGCTATGGTTATGGTATGACAAGCAAGGGTTATGGTTATGGTTATGATATGGCAAGTGGGTTGTGTTTATGGTTTTGTTGTTTTCAATCATGCTTTAATTATGGCTAGAAAAGCTTCATGCCGTTGTGCCTATGGTTTGGGAGTCGACGTTATGGTTATGCTTTTGGGAACTTGTCATGTTTATGGTCTTGCGGTTTTCAATTCATGTTTTAATTTTGGCTATAAAATCTTCATGTCATTGTGCCTATGGTTTGGGAGTCGACGTTATGGTTATGCTTTTGGCAACTTGTCATGTTTAAGCTTTAACTTTATGGTTTTGTTCTTCTTACATCTTTGCTAATTTGTACTCACTCGCTGTTTAGCGTCAAGCTGTAGGTGGAGTGAGGTTGCTTGTGCACTCTTCCTTTGGGTAGAGAGGGTTGTTCCCTGTTGCTGCAATACATGCAGCATCAATTCTCAACCCTCTTTGCCCCCAAAAAAAAAAATCATATTTTTCTACAAGTATAGGTATTTGTATAAGTTCTGGTATAGTCCTTGAAATACGCGTCGGTATGAAAGAAAATTTTCGAGCTTACTGGGATGCGTATATCGACGTAAGTTTCATTACTTTTTTTTACGGTTCGTATACCGATGCTTATACCGACAATATGATACCGACGGTTATTCCGGAACTTATTCCATGGCTTTTAACTTTTAAAACAAGCTTTGAGTCATCGTCGGTATCCGCATCAGTTTTTGTGCGACGTGTCGTACTGAAAGTTCAAAAGACGGGTGGCTTTAGACAATGGATAGAGATTAGCACAAAAATTATTCAGTCTTAGCTTCATTTTTGTAAATCAAAGTGAGAATGAAGTATCATTCTAGTGCATTTATACATGAGGTAGTAAAAAAATATGGTTCTAAAGTGGAGAAAGCCAGGTTCTTCAGTGTCGACGAACATCAACTAAGCCAAAAAGATCCTAAATAAAGATAGAATTCTCACCTGCATCCATATAAACAAGATTAAAAAAATTTAGCCTTGAATATATTTTATAGGTGTCAACAAACCCTATCAATTGTTATCCATGTCCTACTTACAGTCTTTTTAACTTATATCTACCATCCATGTAATGTTAAATATCGACAAGCATCCCTTCTCAAAAAAATGGTATGAAGCTGTCATAGTTTTTTGAGACCAGAAGGCCATTACCCCTCCTAAACAAGTGTAAAATGTGTTTCTTTTTTTTGTTTTAAAAATTCCTTTTACATTAGTGATCAGAAGTCCATCACCCCTTCTAATCCAAGTGTTTTATCCATTCTTTTCCCCAAGAAGTCAAGACATAAAGCCTTTTTGCCAAACCTCTTTAGGTTTTTAGAGGTTCTTATTGAACAAGATATAAAATCTAAGATTATACACATGTGTCATAGGCATGGTCTATATCAAACTACTGCTAACAAAATGATTTGTAAACATATTATTCATGAGCCCAAAGTTCAAACTTTAACTGAAAAATATAATTAATCAATAACAAATCATTATTGCCTCATAAAATTATGTGAACTAGTAGTAGGCTTAACCAATGTAGGAATACCCAGGCCATGCAAGAAGCATATAGATTCTCTCTTTTTTGTGTTTAAGTAAAAAAACTCATAGTGTTATCAAAACTCAAAAAGCTAGAAGCAACAGTCCGCATTTCCTTGACTTTAGTTTCTATCTTAACTTAGATTTGATTCAAAAATCAATGCAATATTTAGGAAGTCCAGAATTTATATCTTGTCAATGTTAAGAGTTTAGTCACTACTTAGTCAAAAATGCTCGACACTATATTAAGCTAAATGCAAACTTTATAGAGTCCAAGGTCTGGACCATAACTTATGTTACATTTCCTAAGCAATGTCCTGGTAATCTAAATAGTGCTAGGAATATTTTAGTAATTTCTCTTTTAAATGAGCAGAGAATATACATTGTCTGATCGGCAGATTAAATAGGCCATGTCCATAAAACGACTAGAAGTATAATTCTACAAAATTTAAAGTACCATCCAACATTTATCAATCAAGAACAATAAGATTGCAACAATATACCCACTCATGAGTTCAAAACATTCAAACCCTAATATTTGGTCAGCCCATTACTTTCCACCGACCCACCAAAGAAGAGAGATCATTTAACAATGAGTGAGAACCAGCACCCCAAATTTTTTAGAAGGACCTAAGGGAAGGAGCATACATTGCTCAATCAATCCCAAGAAAAATAGCATACCAAAGGTATGTTCAAAGTGTATTAAAAAAACCCCTTTACTTTCATGCTTAAGGTAATAAAATGACCCCTTTTTCTTCAAAAATTTACGGGGTTTTTTTCTAAAATCAATTTAAAAACCCCTTCTGTTAATATAATCCTATTACAAATTTTGGCAATTAAAATACCCATTCATTTGAACTCATGTGGTAACTTACATGTCTAAGAGGTGAATCCCCCAAGATCTAAAACAACCTTTGAATCCACAACTACATTTGCAAAATTCTAGCCTCACTTGTCATACAAAGTTTGCTTATATAGTCCACCTCACAAAATGCTGGATGCAACCATTTCATCTCCCCAAAACTGAGATCATGGATTGTACATCTATCATCCACAAATTTGACAGCAGCAAGACCAAGTTTTGCAAGTGTAGATAGAGAAAAAAGGTTCTTTCTTGTCCCTGGTACATAAAGTGCATCACCAAGTATGAAAGAACTACCATTTAGAGAAATTAGCATAATCTTTCCAGCTCCCTTGACTGGATAAGAGGCATTGTTGACACAAGTGACGACATTCCCATGAGGGATAGACACGAGAGAAGTAAAACAAGTCACGATGTGAAGTAATGTGCTTTGTAGCACCACTATCAAAGTACCACACATGTGAATCTGCAGCAGTTGACATAAATGCATCATGGATAAAAGGATCATAAGTACACTCTGCACTAAATTCCCACTCTACATCTACATTAATATCACAATCTTGCTTCTTAGAAGATTCTACAATAGTTGCACTTGTAGTGGATCCAATCTCTTTCTTCTTGGCCTCTTTTGCCTTCAACTTAGGACATTGCTTTAGCAAGTGATCATTAGCATGCATCATGGATAGAAGGATCATAAGTACACTCTGCACTAAATCTCCACTCTGCATCTACATCAATATCACAATCTTGTTTCCCAAAAGACTCTACAATAGTTGCCCTTGTAGTGGATCCAACCTCTTTCTTCTTGGCCTCTTTTGCCTTCAACTTAGGAAATTTCTTTATCAAGTGATCATTAGGTTTCTCCATGTTCATTGGGTGTTGGATCTAATGAAAATGCACATTTTATTTCCACTACTTGTCTCCCTATTTTCATTGGTTTTTTTATGTATAATTTTTTTGGCTTGATTTCATTCACTACTTTGTAGTTAATCTCTCTAGAGAGTTTTGTTCTCTAATCTCTTTCTTGGAATAATTAGCTTCATGTGTGATTGGATTAGAAATTAATGTGCGTAGACTTGCATGAGATAAGTAGTTATTTCTATGTTTGACTAGTTCATGTATCATGCATTAGATTCATGTGTGTGCTCTTTTGATTAGTGACTGTTGAGTAGAGATATGCAAGCATGTGTACCAATGTTCCTATGTGTGTGGATTGAATTAGTAGAAGTGAGAAGAAGTCAAAGAATGCCTATCTATGGATTTGCTCTCCCATCTTCATTGATTACTTCATAGAGAGTCATCTCTTCTAGTTTCTATTGATTATCTCACTAATTTTTTAACAAGTTTCTAAAATTTGACACTATTGTCAAGGATCAGTTGCCTAAGTTTGGGTAGTCTTCATAGTTTAGAATAGGGTTTTTACTAATTTTATCTCTAAGTATATTAGGATGTCAATTGCCAATAAAGGTACAATGAGTTTTCCAATTTGTTATGCTTGTAGACAGCTTAATACAGGAGCAAAGGAAAATTATACAACAACTAAGAGGGTCGAAATCGGGATGATATATGTTGTAAAGAATTTTTGGCATCATCTATTGATAAATAAGTTCACATTTTTTGTGGATCACCAAGCCCTACTCTAGTTAGGTACTAAACCTTGTAAAACAAAATAGGAAGAATAATACGGTGGTTCATAATATTTTCGGAATTTGACTTTACTATTGTGGTAAGGAAGGGTACAACACATATTAGGGTTCATTGTCTATCTAGAATTACATTGAGGGAAGCTCTAAAAGAGGTAGATGATGATCTGCTAAATGCTTTCCTAATCTTTGTTGAAATGGTATCGAGGTGGAATGAAAGTATCGTGACTCTAATGACCATGCACAACTTGATATTGAGATTCCATTGTAGATAATACCCCATATAATTGAGCAAATTATTTTGTACAAGTTACTAATAGGAAG
The DNA here is from genome assembly GCF_014529385.1 of Adiantum capillus-veneris. Lineage (NCBI taxonomy): Eukaryota > Viridiplantae > Streptophyta > Polypodiopsida > Polypodiales > Pteridaceae > Adiantum > Adiantum capillus-veneris. The sequence continues at coordinate 50,402,756 of NC_140960.1, forward strand.
ACTTTACCAAAAAAACTCCTAATGGAATATTTCTTTTATGTAAGTGGACCTCATGGGTAGAGTCTCTACTTAAGCCAAGATCATAAACTTGTAATAGGTCTTCATTTTGCAAAAGATTAGACAAGTAAATGGCTCAAATGGCTTGGTTTATACTAGCCAACAATAAATCAATTAGACAACTAAATGACTCAAATGTCTTGGTTTATACTAGCCAACAATAAATCAAGATTTCCATAGGTATGTAGAACAATAAAGCAAGATGTCCATAAGTATGTATAACAATGTGAACAATGTCATAAGGTGTATCGTATACCATTTGACACATTGTTTCACATTACAGTGATACCTAAATGGGGTAAATATCTGGTGGAGTTCCATTTGAGCAAGTCATTTCTTGAGAAAATGATTAAACACAAACAAAGATCTATTGATACCAAAACTCAAAATTATGCTCTATTAGAAGCTCAAATGTATAGGCAGGGGAAGGGTCAACAACTTCTCTTGGATACGAGTGAAGAGCAATATATTCTTGGTAGGGCACCGGGAAGGGGGGGGGGGGGGGGGGGGGGGGGGGGGGGGGGGTTTGTTATTCTAAATGCCGATCCAAGGTAGATCAAGGTATGGGACATTTTAAATGTGGACCCAAGATAGATCAGGATATGTATATGGGCAATGTTTAAGGAGTGAGAATGGAAAAAAAAATGTTTTTGTGTTCAAATTTTTGCTTTACTTTTATTGTCCTTAAGATTGAGTCCAACACATAAAATTGTGGACAAATGAAGTATACAAGCCCCTAACTGTGTGTAAATAGGTAAATTATGATGATTTTTGCCTATATTTTGCTACGAAAGTGAAGAAATCCATCAACATTTTAGTTAAATGTGTTGATTTTATGTTGTTTTGTAAATTTTTGGCATAGATACAATAAGTCATACATTTCAGTTGAGTGTGTTGATTTTATGTTGTTTTGTAAATTTTTGGTATAGATACAATAAGTCATGTCTAGTCTCATACACCTTTAGGAAGCTCATCTTCTACACGCTCTACCGCGACATATGGAAACTCCAACCATGAGAGGAAATCATTGAAGATCTAGGAACATCATTTCATCACAAAGATCTAGGAACATCGTTTCATCACAAAGTTCACCTTGGGTGAGATCAAGAAGCATGTACAACACATGTGACCTAGGGTAGAAAGCAGGCCATATAGGACTGTGGGGCACCAAATCCTACCAAAATGGATAAGTAGTCTCATAACCAACTTGATACCAAGTCCTTAGGGTCAAAATGCACAACTCCCAAGATGCCATTTTTTGTAATTGCTACTATAAAAATTTGATAAGAGTGGAGATTCGACTCCATCCATAGCTTCATATGGTCAAGAATATATGGTTGGACCAACAATTTGGGTTGTATAAGGACACAAAACCACCGGTTTATGCCTAAGGTGCACAAAGCTTCATTTTGCACCAAGTCGACAAAAAATTATCCAAGCCTATCCAAAATTAATTTGCAACACCATAAGGCCATAAGGAATCAATATTTTCATCAAATCACCAATGCAAGTACTACAGGAGACCATCACCAAGAAAAGGCCCAAAACATATATTAAAGTGCCAAAATGTGTACAAATTAACCAAAAATTTGCAAAAGTGGGGAAAATTTTAGCTCAATAGCTACAACACAACATAACCAAGCTAGGGAAGGGACTAGAATCAAGTTTGGGCTATCATACCATCACCAAGGTCAGGAATCGGGTTTGAAAGTCCTATTTTATACATAGCATTTATATAGATTATGTGAAGGCCCAAATTAGTCCAAGGTTTGACCAATGGGCATCAAGAACATCAAGGAAGCAATGGGAATGTCAAAGTCCACTAAATTAACCAAAGTTAATTATCGTGATTCTTAAATTTGTTAGTAATGGGGGGATTTCTCTAACAATATGCTTCCACAAGATGAGATATAGGTATCTAGGCCAACTTGGGTCACTTTGGATCAAGAACATATCATGTGGAGTCCTTCAAGCCAAATAACTACATAGGGGCACGTTATTGTTACTTTTGATGAGTACATAGAGATGTTCTAGGGTATGTAGGAAATGTATGCTGGAAGCACAAGTGCGTTTTTTGATGGTGGTGGGAACAAAGTGAGAATTATTTTTGTGCTTTTTGTGGTTTTAGGGATGATACAACATGTAAAAGAGATGTGTGATGAAAAAATGTAAGTTGGGTGAAAATTGGGCCTAGAGATAATAAGCACGCTTTATTATCTATCCCTGCAATATTTGACCAAATTGACATATAGTGATCCATACTTGTTCTATAGGCTTAGTAAGTAATTTTTAGCCCTTTTTAAGTTATTTTGATCCCCTCAACCTATTCTCTTCACTTGGTCCTCTGACTTCAGCGGTTTTGTCCATGACACTTGGTGGTTGTCATTTTCTTCAATCCAAGCTTATGAACATGTCTCATAGGTTGTAAGGAGCTTCTCTATCAAGTTTTGTCCCATTCATAGTAGATTTCTAGTCGTAGATTAAAAATGACGCTTTGTAGCTCTCCGAGCTGATTTCTATTGCCCTATTTTTGAAGATTTTCTAGAATCAGGTCTCGTGAGCCTAATTTAGGCCTCGCGTCCCCGTCGTCAAAATTGAACAAGATTTGACATGCTTGCTTATCCCTTCTTTCTGATCATCAAGGTATCTTTCATTTTTCCATTTGAGCTTGTTTGGAAATTATTTATTATTTCTTATATTAATATTATAAAAATTAAAAGAAAATTTTAAAACCAATTTTTAAAATAGAAAACAAATCCAAAAATTACATAAACACATAATAGCAGTATACTTGGCCATAGTTTTATAGATTATTTCATTTTGATCACTTTTTGGCCAAAAAACAAGCAAAAAGAGTAAAAATTACAATATTTTTGGCTTTTTTGCTGATATTTACACACACCTAGGTGTTATCATCAAATGTTCTCCTCATTATCTTTACTTATAAGGGAATTTCTCAAGGCTTTTTTGAAAAAATTTGCAAGTTAACATACAAACACTTCAAACATTGCCTTTCCCTTGTACATTTCAACTGTTCGGTCCACATTCAGAATGCCTCTCCCGTTCCTAATTGGAGTCCTCCAAGATGACAATGTGTAGCTAGGGTTGTGTTGTGCATGGGTTGATACGCCGCATCTATGCATAGCCATTATTGGATCTACCATGCTTGTCAGGTCACTCCATTATTCCAAAACACTATGTTGTGCAAGAGGAGGGTTTTGAGCGGATTGCTCAAGGTTTTCCAATGTCGAGGCTTCCTGCTGATGAACTCTCTTCAAAACTAGATCCTAAAGTAGTTGAGTTCGTTCTTTCATAGTCCTTGGCGAACAATCATCTTCTTCCACTAGATCATTCTCTCAAGAGATTGGTTGTTGCTTTGGTGGCTATTTGTTACCATATACATGTGGTAGTGATGTGTGTGAACACACTTAGGACCGTTGGGGCATTTTTTCCCTCTTTAGGAGATTTTTTCCCCCGTGCATTGTATATACGCTCATTCATTCTAGGGCTATCTATCTTTCCATTGCACACTAAGTAACACACTCTCTATTGTGTTCCTTGAGCTTCCTTCATCTTCTCCAAGCTGTGTGCACTTGTTTCCCTGCAACCCTAATTCCAACAATTGGTATCAGAGCAGGTTGCGTACTCCCGGGCTTAGTCGCCAGCAGCTCCAGCACATGCCTTCTCACTTTCTCCGATTTCAATGAGTTTTGGCAAGCATTCGCAGGTCGACAAAAATTTTGGGTACGCTCGTAGAGCGTACTCTGCTCAGATTTATGAATCGGGCTCATTTCAACCTCCGTTTCCACTACAAGCAGTGCTGCACAGGCTATTTCATCATTTTATGCGGAATTTTTGTCAGTGCTATTTTTTGCATAGCAAGTCATTCTTACAGTCTTCTACGGTTTGTGCTATTTAGCACGTGTTATTCCTGCTTCATTTCTCCTCTTTTTGGGCAGTTTTCACATCAAGTGTAGGCATTTGCAATGGCAGACAACAACTCAGATGTGTTCAAGATGTTTGCTCTGCAGAGGATAGATTGGATGGGGACAATTACCCTATGTGGGCTTACATGATGCAACATGTTATTATGTCAAAGGGTGTCTAGAATATTGCGTAGGGTTTTGATATACGTCTTGGTTCTGAGGATGTACGTGATGTTGAGGATGTTGCACCTCTTGCTGCAAGAATTGTTGTTGTTAGAGTTGTTTTGCCTACGGCAGAACAAGCTCGCTGGGATGTAAAGGATGCGCAGGCTCATGCATTGATTGCATTGTGTATGAAGTGCACCATTACTCCTCACATTCGTTCAACGAAATCTGCAAAACATGCTTGGGATATTCTAGCTAGTCTTTATGCAATCCGCAATGAGACAAAAATTGCATTGCTGCGTAAAGACCTGGAGTTGCAGATTATGCATGAGGAAGATGATATGGACACTTTCCTTGTTGGTGTCAAGGAATCAATGAGCAACTTATTTCTGCAGGTGAAGTCATTTTAGACAATTCCCTTGTGCAAACTGTTCTTGATGTCTTATCAGATTCTTACCATAGTTTTGCTAGTACTTGGAGACTTATGACCCAAGGAAATCCTGAAGTTGTCAAGTTTAATGCATTATCCACATTGTTGTTGCAAGAGTCACTTTCTAAAAAAAACAGGACTAGATAGCGTGCAGTTGAACAGGCTTTTATTGCTACTCAAAGAAAGGGTGGTAATAGCAATGCAGACACTTCTTATGGTTCCTCTGTGAGTGGAAAATCACTTGTTCCTAATGCTTCTGCTGGAATTCGGGTGATAAGGGCAAAAAGAAGATGCGTTGCCATTATTGTAAAGCTAATGATCACTTGATCAAGTAGTGTCCTAAGTTGAAGGCCAAAGAGGCTAAGAAGAAAGAGGGTGGTTCCACTGCAAATGCTGGTTCTACTACAAATGCAGCTATTGTTGAGTCTTTTGTGAAAGGAGACTATGATGCTGATGTTGATGTAGAATGGGCTTTTAGTGCAAAGTGCACTTACAATCCTGCTGTCCATGATGCATGCATGTCAGTTTCTACAGATTCACATGTGTGGTATTTTGACAGTGGTGCTACAAATCACATTACCTCACATCGTGAATTGTTCACCTCTCTCAAGTCTGTCCCTCATGGGAATTCAGTCACTTGTGTCAACAATGCCTCTTATCCGGTTCAGGGAGTAGGAAAGATTGTGCTTACTACTGCAAATGGCAGTTCTTTAACACTTTTTGATGCACTTTATGTACCTGGGTTCAAGAAGAATCTTTTGTCTGTATCTGCACTTTCTAGACTTGGACTTGTAGTCAAATTTGTGGATGATAGGTGTACAGTTCATGATCTCAGTTTTCGTGATGAAATTGTTGCATCTGGCCTTTTGTGTCGTGGGTTGTATAAGCTCAGTTTGTATGATAAGTATAGAAAAAATTTTGCAATTGCAATTGTAGATTCAAAGACTGTTTCAGATGCAAAAATGTGGCATGTACATTTTGGGCATCTGAAGTTTGCCAGTTTGCTGCGTTTGGAGAAATCTAATATGGTTGCTTATTTGCCGCTGTTGGGCGCATTTTTGACAGCCCATTTTTTGTAAATTTGTACATACGAACACGACACCCGATGTCAAAAGTGTGTGTGGGCTTTCTTTTTGTGGGTTTTTTAGCTTGCTTTAGCAAGCACATGTACATGCACTGCAAGTCGCTAGTCTAGTGACAGTTGTCGGGCTACTGTAAGTGCTCGTGAGTGAGTTTTTTGAAGTGATACTTTTATATAACTTAAACTCATGTACAAACTTAAAAAAATTCAGCCAAACTCCATAAATTTTCAGTTTTGTGGTCGTTTGGGCTTCGCCATGCTTTCTGATACAGAGTTTTGCCCTCGCCTTGCCTTCTCTATGCATAGTCGTACCGGGACAGCTCTCTTTTCGCGTCAATTTTTCATGTAGCGGCGTGTAGATTTAAATTTGGTCATCTTCAGATTTCTTTCCATTCATTTTTCAAGCTTTGTCTCAAGCTTTAAAGTGCCCCAATTGGAGTTGTGCTCTTCAGGTTACGACTAGTTCTCTACAGGGTTATGGCTATGGTAGCCTAGTGGCAAATTGTGTGCAGACAGATTCCGAGGGCATGTATCTATGAATTGTGGAATTGATGTTGAATTTGTGTGTTTGTGTTATTTAATTGTGAAAGGAGAGGCTCTTGTCTTCATATGCATTGGTCGGCGTGTGCTGTAAATCCGTGCTTTGACAGGGTTTTGCTCCTATGTGACATAGTCTCTTGGGTGGTGGGTGACGGCTAGTAAATTCCCAAGGGTCTACTCTTATCGGACTTGTGGTGTTTCAAAAGGATTTTCCAAAGCTTTTGGTGTTCTTGTAGTGCTCTTTCAATGCTCTTGGGTGACATCACTATAGAGGTGTTCCAGTTTGTTTGTTTCCCAACACCGCCTCTTGAAGCACGTGCCAAACAGCTTTATGAAGGTTGTAAAATGCAGTGTTCTAAGTTTCCAAAGGATGGTTTAGTTAGGGCCACATGTAGGTTGCAGCTTGTGCTTAGTGATGTTTGTGGGCCCATGCAAACTCCGACCTTGGAAAATTACCTTTACTTCATGACTTTCATTGATGATTACTCCTGGCATGCATGGGTATTTCCACTTAAAGCAAAGTCCGAAGTTTTTATGTGCTTCAAACAATTTTTGGCTATGGTTGAAAATGTCTGAAATGTACTATGGGCAACCTCTATTCCGATCGGGAGGGGGAGTATATGTCTCATGAATTTAACGCATTTCTGGCTAGTCATGGGATAAAACACCAATCTATAGTGCCATATACACCTCAGCAAAATGTTGTTGCTGAGAGAAAAACAGGTCACTTACGAAAATGGCACAATGTATGATCAAAAGTCAAGGTTTGCTGCATTCTTTTTGGCTTGAGGCCATCGTGTGTGCCACTTATGTACTAAACAGGTGTCCTATGAAAGTTTTGATGTCTATTACTACATATGAAGCATGGAATGAGAGAAAGCCTTCTATTGAGCACATGCGTGTTTTTGGTTGTTTGGCATATGTTTTGGTGCCACAAACACAACGCTGAAAATTGGATGATAAGGCTGTCAAATGTATTTTTGTTGGTTATACTGTTGAAAGCAAAGGTTACAGGTTGTATCATCCACAAACAAAGCGTATTCTGGTTTCACGGGATGTACTGTTAGTGGAAGATTCTGTTCAACCCTTGCTGTCATGTACTAGAGACAATAATGTAAGCTCACAAGACATTTATCACATTTTGTTGCCTCTTTTCAATGGTGGAAATTCAAATGTAAATTCCAATGAGTTAATGTACAGCCTATGGGGGTTTCCAAACATATTACAGATCATCCTATTACTGATGTAGATGTACATGATGTACTTGATGAGGAAAGGGCTGAAAATGAGCAGGCTAGAGGTATGCCAAAATTGCTGGTGCATACATTGCGTGATAGTAAATTGGATGCACCTTTGTCTAGTTGTACTTGTACAGGCTCTCGCTATGCATCTTATGCATCACATTGTTATAATTTGGTTGTGTCTAGCTTACATGACATTGAGGAACCTCTGTCTTTTGATGAAGCATAGAATTCAAAAATTGAATGGCTGCCATGCAATCAAAATATGATGCACTTATAGAAAATGACACGTAGAATTCATGTGATTTTTCTCCTAGCAAAGAGGAAATTGGTACCAAGTGGGTTTACAAGTTGAAACGCAAACCGGACGATGAGATCGATCGCCATAAGGCTCGACTTGTTGCAAAGGGTTATGCACAGCAAAAAGGCATGGATTATGAAGAGACTTTTGCTCCCCCTTGTCGTATGACTACTGTGCGTTTTCTATGTGCATGGGCAGCTCATTTTGGTTGGTATGTACATCAATCAGACATTGTTACTGCTTTCTTGAATGGTGACATATTTGAGGAAGTTTATGTAACGCAGCCTCGCGGTTTTGTCAAGAAAGGACAAGAGGACAAAGTGTGCAAATGTAACAAGGCTTTGTATGGGTTGAAGCAATCTCCTCGTGCTTGGTATGAGAAAGCTAACACCCATTTGGTCAAACAAGGCTTTCATAACAGTCCAGCAGAAAGCACATTCTATGTAAAGTGTGAGGGTGATGTACTTGATTTGCTGATCACTGGACCAAATGAGAGACATATTTCTGAATTTAATGGTGATTTGAATGCAACTTTCAAGATGAAAGATTTGGGATTGTTGTATCATTACTTGGGTATACAGTTTAAGCAATGTGATGGTGGTATTGCCTTGTGTCAAAAAAGTTACATAGACACATTGCTATGTAAGTTTGGACTTGAGGATTGCAAACCTATTTCCACTCCCATGGAAACAGGTTTGAAATTGAGTCTTCCTGATGCTGGTGATCCTACAAATGTCACTCTTTACCAAACTATTGTTGGATGTCGTATTTATGTATGCAACATGAGGCCGGATATTCAGTTTGTAATCTCACAGGTCATTAGATTTATGCATAGCCCAGGGTTTAAGCATTGGCAGACTGTCAAGAGGATTTTCTGCTACCTTAGTGGCACTTTACATCTTGGCTTGTTTTATCCCAAGGGGGGATCATTGCCGCCAGACTTGAATGCTTTTTCGGACTCAGATTGGGCTGGTTGTTTTGACACGCGAGTGTCCACAAGTGGTTTTTGGTTCATGCTTGGCAGATCATGTATATCATGGTTGAGCAAGAAGCAACCTATTGTGGTCACTTCTAATTGTGAGGTACAGTACAGGGCAGTCTTCACAACTACGGTTGAGTGTGTATGTCTCGGACGCCTTATCGCTGATTTGGGTGTTGGACAGGACACTGCCAACACTATCTACAGTGAAAGTCAAAGCACATTGGCAGTTGCGAGGAACCCAATTTTTCATGCTCGCACAAAGCACATTGAGTTGCATTACCACTATGTCAGGGAGAGGCTCTCAACAAGAGAGATCAGCTTGGGTTATGTGCCAATGCAGGACAACCTTGCATATCTTTTCACAAAGGCATTCTCTCGTGAGAAGTGAGAATCTTTTTGCAAAGCTTTGGGCTTACTCCCCTTTGTCTACTGATCATGTCCTCAGGGCATGGCACTTCCCTTTACTCATGTGTCAGCTCTCGTTCACCGCATCACTCCAGAGGGGATTTGTTACCATATACATGTGGTAGTGATGTGTGTGAACACATCACTACCACACTTAGGACCACCGGGGCATATTTTTTCCTCTTTAGGAGTTTTTTCCCCGTGCATTGTATATAGGCCCATTCATTCTAGGGCTATCTATCTTTCCATTGCACACTAAGTAACACACTCTTTATTGTGTCCCTTGAGCTTCCTTCGTCTTCTCCAAGCTGTGTGTGTTTCCATGCAACCCTAATTCCAACACAATTGAAGCTTTGGCACCCATTTGTAAACCATTTTTCTCGGTTGCTTTGACTCAAGCTTGACTATTTGCATCTACTTGTGAATCAACTTGGTTGGTTGCTTGTCTTCACACTGCTTCTTTGGCAGCCATACCCACTTGGTCTTTGGTGGTGGCATTTTCTTGCTCTGTCGGGGTTGTGGGGCTAGTTGTGGTGATTTCATCTGCTTGTGTGATTGTTCTTTGGGAACCCAAATCTTTTGCAATTGAGATTTTGGTACCTAATACTACTTGATTCCTTGCGTGCCTCAGTTATGAGCAGTGCTAGAAATTGCAACCCTTCCCACCCTTCCTTAGGGTTCTAGCCCTGCACATGCATGGCACTTTTGTGATAGGCCTTCTCGATGAAGAGCATGCTGTTTAGAGTCTCCTTCCCAATAGACGGGTCCTTTGAAAATAAGCCTTCACTAGGAAGGGCAAGTTTTGAAAATGCCCTTCAAAGATAAATTCTATAGAATAGCCCAAAAAAATTCAAAGTAGAAGGTTGCTTAGCTAAAACATGAGCCTAAGTTCTAAGGTGTAGCTCGGATGTGCTGCATTCAGGATTGACTCGTTTTAGTTTGAGCTTTGTGGTGGTAGGAAGTTTCTCCGATAGATTATAATTTGTTGCCATGTGTCGTTTTGTCTTCCTATCCATTGGATATGTTGGGGTGGGGTGGCAAGGACCTCAATGTGGTGGCATCCACTGCTCAAGATCTGTGTCTAAATATATTGTTTGTAAGATCCTAGTCTTTATGGTGTTTATGCTCCTTGTGACATGTGATGCACATGGGGTTTTCATGGTCTATACTGGTGGGTTGCAGGTCCATATAAAAGCCAAGACACTTGTAGTGTTTTTCTTCTTTAATATAAATAGCTCCTATTGAGCATTGCTTATATATTAGAAAAAAAAATAAAGCCTAAGCTCTAAGGTGGTAAAATATAAGTTCAAATTTATTAAGATTTGAATCCCACCACCTAAATCAAAGAAGAGATAACACTTTTAATATGTCATTTTTAACGAAGACCTTCAAAAAATCAAAATGTTACAAAATTTGAGAGTGGCAGCTCACTAGTTATGCTTTTTATACGGATGTAGATGCTTTGCAATGCAAAGTCTGATGCAACCAGACTTGTGATGTGTGCAATGTGCATGATGATTCTAGAATCTAGCGACCTCTAAGCTCCTCCTAATGTCCTAGCCTCTAGTGCATGTGTGACTACGGTTGAGTTTGGACATGAATCTTTTAAAGGAAATGAGGAGATAGCATTGAGGCACAAGGAAACAAGTCACGACCTCTCTCTCTCTCTCTCTCTCTCTCTCTCTCTCTCTCTCTCTCTCTCTCTTTGCATTTCTGGCCTCTTCATGGATTCACATGAGAGATGAACACTTTCTATGTACAATTCTTTCTCTGTTTGCGCCACGCACTGCCCTCTCTCCTACTTGCAGTTATAGCAAGCAAGTAGGAGCATGCCCGTTGAAGGGCCACTATATGCCAAGAGAATCTCGAACCACATCTTAGCCGCTCTACCCTTGCACAAACTCCTGGATCATGTCATCCATGCCTTTGTTGCAATAGGCATTGACCAAGACACGTTCCTCTTTCTTCCTCTTAGAGGGCCTTACCTCGTTGAATTGCCTCCCTCCTCTTGCTTTTCTCAGAGGGCCTCACCTCACAAATGTCCCTCAAACTTGCACACTCTTGCATACTCTTCTTGTGGCACATGTTGGCTACAGTGAGTGCTCTCAAGATGTGTGTGTGTGTGTGTGTGTGTGTGTGTGTGTGTGTGTGTGTGTGTGTGTGTGTGTGTGTGTGTGTGTGTGTGTGTGTGTGTGTGTGTGTGTGTGTGTGTGTGTGTGTGTGAGAGAGAGAGAGAGAGAGAGACACGTGAAAACTAATGGTGATGCTTTTGGGGGGAAGAGGAGCAAACAGAGCTAAAGTATAATATACCAATATACTAAAAATTTACTAACCATCGAATTTAATTAAAGACTACCTAATGCTAGCTCCTCTTAAGTATGGAACAATAAAAGATACACCAAAAGCAAGTGAATATTTCATAGGAGCAAGAAAATTAAGGGGTGTCGAGTGACGGGTTGGTGCATTTTTGCCTTGCATGATGACGGGCAAAGTGCATGATGGCCCTTCCTCTCCGAAGGCCAACTAAGGGAATTCCCCTTCCCTAGGAAGGACAAGGGCACCCTTCAATTTCCAGGCCTGGTTATGAGGATAGATCTTGTATTGAGCCACTGGTACATATGTTGCGTATGGACTTTGTTTTATCTACCTTGAAGCTCTGCTATCTATCTTTTATTCCTCTTTTCTATAAGCAAACAGTGCCTTCAATTATCCACGTTTAAGTGTGAGTTTGAGAACTTTTGCATTCCAATCTTGGACAACTTGAACTCCTAGTACCTGTCTTCTTTCATGTGCTTCCCTGGAATGCAAATAAACATGTGTGCATAGAGAAATCCGTACACAAAGATATTTAGGTTGATCATGTCCAAGGTTGGAGTGAATTCTTTATTGCACGCTTTCACTTTGGCTCTGCAAGACTCCAAGAATTAGCCACCTTTTTGTAAGTTTAATAACTTACTATGCTCTCCTGACACCAATAATTGCTAATTCCTTGACTTTGAATCTATCTTTCAAGCTCACTGGTATCCCCATGTCTAGTCCATCCAGCCATTCATCGTCTATCTCTACCTCATCTTTAGCTAAGGCCTGAGTGAAATATAGAGCTTGGACTTGAAGAGTATTAACTGGCAAGATTTTTGTGACTAATTGCATTGTCTCTTTTCTTTTCCATACCTCAATGCAAGCCTCCTCTTGAGCTTCTTCAGTGACCTATTGTTGTTTGATCTTGCGTTCTTTTGCTACATGCATTCTCTCTAAGAGATCATTGCTTAGTGGCATGATAGTTATCATTTGGATTGAAACAATGCCATAGCCCTCTTCATCAAGGAATAAGGTTGGTGTAGACTCGTTGACACAAACGTCCATGGTAGCCCAAAAGTGAGTTCACTCAAATGGCTTGAAAAACTGTTCAAGAAAGGTTCTGGCACAAAATTGGCATTGTTTATATCCCGATCTAAGATGCAATCTTCTCGTCATAAATTATCATTCTCTAAATTTCCGCACATCCAAATAGGAGTGTCTTTGTTCAACCATGATGGTAATTTAGTCTTGGCAAATGTCTTTGAATCAAGCTCTTAGATTGGTGTTTTTAGGGCATCCTTATGAGAGTGATCTTTTAGGTTTATGTGTGTAATTAGGTATAGATAATCATTTTCCTAGTCTTGGATCAATTGTATTTGTCTCATGAAAGGTCATCCAAAAATAATCTCATAGTTCTTTTTTTTTTCAGAACCTACGATGGCAAATGTATGTGGCTAGTCAATCCTACATGAGTTGGCTATCACATTTTCTAGAACTCTTCGCGTTCGTTCAATGTGCCCATCTGTCAATTCCAATTTTATTCTTGTCTACTTAATTGCTAGTCTTTCTTGGGCTTCCTAAATTGCTTTTGTTGCTATGGCAATGTTTGCCATTTTGTCTAGTACAGCTATGAATTTTACATCATTGTATTCCACAAGAAAAGTTGTGTTTCCTTCGTTTCCCTTGTAGTAATCTCCCACCTTGTTCATAGGAACGGATTTGATAATCTTATTTTAAGTTTCTTCTAAGCGTAACTCTTTGGGTTTCTCTCTCATTAATCCTATTGTCCTCACTCTCTCTAAAGTGTTTTGCAAATCTTTTCGTAGATGTGGTCTAACCTTCAACAACTCACCCAATGTTATGGTGCATTGAATAGGTGTGAACATGATAGAGTCTAGGTTTTCCCAGCTAGAGTTTGCTTTGCCTCATTTAGTTTTGTGGTCTTGCATACCAATGATGTTTCTTTGTTATCTTCCAAGTATTATGGTAAAGTCTTGAGTGTTTGGTCTTTTGAAAAGCTTGATTGCACCAATCCACTATCTTCATATAGAGACTGTACATCTAACTCCATGGGTGGTTGGTCTAGCTAAACTTCTTTGATTGGAGTTGATTTTAGTGTCAGGCTTCCATTGTTTATCTCTCTCTCTTTCCCACAAGTGATTTGTCCAATCTTCTTCCACTAAGGGGATTCCATCTAGTCCATCCTCATTTTCTGGTACTATCATTTCAGGTTTGTCATTTTCAACTAAAGAATCCCTCAATTCTGTAGTGTATTTTGTTTCTCAGTGGTTCTGGTTTCATTTTGTTCTTTGTTGGGTTCCAATGGCTTGCATTTCTACTTTTTGTGCTTCCAGCATTGACTGTGTGATTTGCACTAAATTTTTGTAGTTTCTAGCTTTGTCTCTCCCATATTAGATTTGGGTAGTTTCTCCATTTTGTTTTTGATATGTGACCCACTTGAAAATCTTCCAAGACTGCATTTATGGGTTTGTAGATTTTGTCTTCCAACATTGATCCTTCTAATTTTGGCTTTGGTTCTTTGGATAGAGTCAACATTGACCTCGCTCTTTCCTCAACAAATTTCGGGCTTTCTCTTCAATTTCCCTATGTTGTTGTTGTCTTCTTATCCCATAGCAGCGGCCTCTCTCTTTCTTGTAGTCTTTAGAAGACTTCTTGCTGCTATCTGACTCACTAGAGTTGTTGTTGTTTTTTTCTTAGCATGTGCCCTTGTCACTACCTTGACTCGAACCATGGGTTCACATCTAAGGAGCTAACTAGCATGACTTGTATTATGTATATGGCCATTTTTTCCTTATTTGTAGGATTTCTAGGACAATCCATTGAATATTGTCCACCTTTTCTGCCACATTTCATGTAGTTAATCTCAATTGGCCCAGAATTTTTGTGTAACTCTAAACAATTTTTTTAATCCATAGTTATGGCAATTTCCCGCTCTCAGTTTAGGCATTTGTTTCACCATGCATAGCCTAGATCTTTGGTTTTCACTGAAGTAAGTAGGTGCTACCTTTGGAGGTTCCTGATAGACTGTTCTACCATAGTAGTGTGCGGTTTACCATTCTTCTTCTACTACAACACTTGATGAACTAGCCTCATTAAAGGGGGTAATTGACACTATAGCCTGCTCTTCCACTTGTCCCTCACGATGCATGTACTTGACAGGCATAGCATTGTTCCTTGGCAGGGATGGTTGTTGGCCTAGCACTAGTTGTGGTCTCTTCATAGCCATGGAGGTTTTTGCATTTCTCGAGTTGCATTTGTCCCATGTTAGGAAGATGCCTATACATAAGTTGTCCACGTTGTCTCATAGGCACATATTGAACATTTCCATCGTACTTTGGTCGATAATAGCACTCATTGGTCTCATGGTTTATCCATGTACCTTCAATGTCACACCACATAGATGATCTTGCTTGTCCCATAGGTTGCTTTTGTGGTGGACCTTGTCCTGGTCCTCTTACTAGCATCCTCTACATGTTTCTCATCATGTCATTCATGCGTGTGACCATGTCTTCAATGGAATTCATATGAGCTACCACATTGGGTCCTACTTGTACTATCACATGTGGCTCACTTTATTTATGTGTCCTTAATAGTGCTCTCTTCATTGAAGATCTCACAATTATCCCCCAAGTATATAGCATCTAGGATGCATGCTTCCAAGGTGGTATGTTTCTTGCTATATAAAATGGCATGCAGCTCTTTGTTGAGTAAGCCTTCTAAGAATAATGAGACAAGTCCTTCTTTAGTTGGAATTTCCAACTCTAGATATCTATCAATGTATTGTCTCATTCGACTTACACAGTCTCTTTCAGACTCCCCTTTGTTTTGGTTTGAAGCTGTAGATTTGTGCTACCGTACTATGCTTGACTCCCATCTTTGAATAAGCCACAACAAATCTTTTTGTCAATGTCATCAAATCTATAATAGTTCTAGGAGATATGGTATAAAACCATGTCAAAGCCTTACCCTCTAGGGTCATTCCAAATCCCTCAAATTGAGTATGGAAGTCCGATATTCTTCTAGGTGGTCATATGGATCCCCATATCCACTATATTGTTTGGCCCATTTTTGAAAGTCAATTGGTCTGACTCTACGGTTATGCTCATCACTCACTCTTTTGGCTGGTGATCCTCTATCTAAGCCTTCAAATTATTTTCTCAGTAATGGTGACTCATTTGGCCCTCTTATGGTCCTCGTGTCACCCATTCTTCCTTGGTTTGTGGTGCTCTCTACACCTCTCACCCAATTCTCATCATTGAGATGGCTTCCTTGGACTACACTACCTCATTGCTTAGCCATGCTACCAGAAGATCTTTCAGTTGGTCCAAACTTTGTTCCATTCTAAGGCCCATACTCATGATCATATCTCTGATCAAGTAGCCTTCATATTTGGTTTGTTCAGCCTCTTTTGGAGTCATCATAACAAATTTATTATTATGACAATTCCTAAAGAGGTGTACGGAAAGTTTCTAGGCCCTTCTCCCCAATCTCAAAGATGTACATGATTTTCAAGGATGTTAATTGTCTGGTTCTACGTGAGTTGTCCCCAATAAATCTGCCACATTATTTTCCTCCCAACAATAAACTTCGAGTTTTGGGTTATCAATCGACATGCGTTTTAAAATTTTGAAATATACTTGGTCATACCCTTCTAGATCTAACACTAGTGGTCATATTTGGAATCATCATAGCGGATTTGAAACCCTATTTGACTCTAATGTAAGAATCTCCAATTTTCAGATACTACATTCCGTTTTGATCAATGTAGAAGGTTTCTTGTTTATTGGCCTTAATATCCTCTTCAAATTTGATAGTGTGGTCATCAACTCTAACCACATACTCTTCATTGGGATTTAGATAAATCTGAGCTCCATAATTGTTGGTCTTATAGAATGTCAATATGTGTTTGAACTTGAGAGGGGTTCCAATCCCCAAGTGAACCAAGAACAAAGACAACTTTGAACTTGAGTCTTAGTAAGTGTCCCAACTATGGTCTCTAATGGTCCCCCTTGGTTTACACTCTCCTTAGTGGATACTCTACTTTCAGTCTCTCTAATAAAACGTTCATTTGATATGACATGGCCTGATCTAAGATACATAAAGACCCAAAATCCTCAATGAACTAGAATACATCGCCTTTAGAACCAGTACCAGTCCGTTTCAATTGTTATAACTCCAAATTGGCTCAAGCTTAATCATATTCACTCTTGTATAATCAAAAGTATACAAGTTAATCTATTAATCTGCAAGTATATACAAGGACTCTTGGTCCAAAAATTTAGCTTCAACTCTGTAAAAATAATCAAAGGAACAATCTGCAACCTTCAATTCCAAAACACTCAATTTCCAGTAGTAAACAGTGTCCAAATGACTCCAAAATTTTAAGGCTACCTATATGATAGGTCTACTAACCTTGGCAAACAAAAAATGTCAAAAATGGACTCTTTGTCTATCAAGAGATAATAAGCACATTTATTATCTACTGAGTCAAAAAAGCACTATTTTCCACTTTTGTTGATCCCCACTGGTTGTGTGTTTAAGAAGCTCTAAATCAATTTTCAATAAATTGAGACAAGTATTGCAAAAATTTCCATCAGTTTTAGTGATTTTCAAACTCTGATATAAAAAATTTGTCAATCTCAATCAAAACTACTCCAAGTCACTTGAAATTCACTCAATTACTATCATAGATCAAACTCCCTTCAAGAAATGTTCAAAAAACTTGTGTTTTGGAGGAGGAGTTTATAAGCATGCTTATTCTCTCTTGACCTAAAATGAAGATTTTTCAACTTTCTTGTCATATACTACTTGTACACACTATGAATAGGTCACTTGACAAGTTTCGTGAGATTTGGATCACTTGAAAAATCAACTTACTATTTTGCCAAAAAACACTTATTAACTTTTGACACAAAATTAACATTTTTCCCGAAGTTTCTTGACCCACACTTGTTGTACACTCTATGAGTAGGTCACTTGACAAGTTTCATAAGATTTGGATCACTTGAAAAAATCGCGCTTACTATCTTGCCAAAAAAGCGCTTATTATCTTTTGACTCAACATGAAGATTTTTCTCAAAGTTTCTTGACCCACACTAGTTATACACTCTATGAATAGGTCATTTGTAAGTTTCACAAGGTTTGAAACAATTTTCAAGTTTTTAACTCTCGTTTTGTAACTGTTGTTGGATTTTAGACAAATTTTGCACAATCAGCACTCTCAATAGCTCCAAATGACACCAAATTTGAAACATAAGCTCAATACACAATGGTCTAACATGTGGTATGCTCAATTGATGGAAATTTTTCAAGTTTAAAGATCAAGATGATAATCGCACTTATTATCTCAATGCCCAGATTTGCAAGATTATCAACTTTTGATGGTTTCCACTGGTCAAGTGTATGCTCAATAAGCTTTGAATAAGGTTTTACAATTTTTGGACAAGTCTAGCTCAATCTCCTAGCAATTTCTGTGTTTAGCAGTTTTAGATGCAAGTCAAGTGTCTAGTCAAGTCAAAACTTTTCCAAATCACTTGAAATTTCACACAAGCACTTTATTTCTACCCTAGATCCAATCCCCTTTTTTAAAAAATAAATATTTGAATTTTTAGGGTAGGAGATAATAAACCTGCTTATTATCTCTTCAAGTTTCTACACTAGTTTTTTTGTCTATCGTTGAATCTCAATGAAATTTAGGCCTAACTAACAACTTGCAGCTCCAAACCTGAATCAAAGTCTTAATACACTATGTTCTAGCCATTGGTATTGCCAAATGGTGAATCCTAAGATAATAAGCGTGCTTATTATCTAGCTTTCCAAATTTGTAAATTTTTTCAAGTTTTTAAACTCACCCAGTTAAAACAAGGTGTTTTAAAGCTTGTCAACAGGTCTCAAAAAAATTTGTCATGTTTTGAGCAAACTTACCTTCAATTACCTATTTGTCAAAGGTGGAAGTTATTTTGGCTCAGCTATTGCAATCAAAACTTCACACTTCACCTAGACAAGATGTACTTGAGAAAAAAGTTCATTTTGAGGCCTCTAGAAAAAAAAAATCGCTTATTATCTACAAGCCAAAAAAATGCACTTTTCTAGAATTTTGATGGCATTCAACTCTCATGCATCCTATTGCAAGTACTTTTGGCCAAAAAAATTCACATTTGCATGCATCTGACACTCAAGAGATAATAATCTCTTTTTTAACCAAACATTGAATTTTTTGTCAAAACCTACTTTTTGACTTACAAAGATTTTTCACAGCTTTCAAATTCAATGTTGATCGAAAATATTGCTTTTGGTCTTTCAAGCTCACCTCATGGGTTCCATGTCGGGCATCACTTCCTTGTAGAACTTGAGCACACCTACCAACGAAAAACTGCTAGCGGCATAGTTGAGATGCAGGGAATATGCTTTGTGCATACGAAGGACATAAGTTCTGATCACTCAAAGAAACACATCTTCTCTAAGAGATGGTTGAAGCTTCCGATGCATATGTGAACAAATGACATCAAATGCACCCTACATAACCGCAAATGTCGGATGGTTGAATCCTATCCAGGTTTCATTCTATACTTGCACTTAATGGTGTAAGAACATGTGGATGCAGCAGAGCGGGCATTGGGTCGGATGATCCGTCTGTCAAGGGTGACGAGTTGGTGCCTCATCAAAGTGGAGCATTACACGTTTTGAAGGGTGTACAACTTCCAATAGGCACTTTGTCTACAAGTGTCCTTCCTACCATCCAGATTGGTGATTTGTAGTATGTAATGCTTAATGATAGCATGCATGTTTTTGACTTGCGAGAGGACTATTGCCTCGCCATAGTGGCGTAGAATCTAGAAGAGGATGATGCCATCATAGACCATAAGCACAACAAGTACTATGTGATAGATGCCCATGTGTCAGAAGGTCAGTTTGTAGATCCAGCAAGTGGACTTGGAATGATCTACAATGATGTAGCGAGGTGTGGGGCAACACTTCCAACGGAGGAGGAGTTCAAGTAGTGTAAGAAAAGCTGAGAATAACAAACATGAAAAAAACCAATTCATTGATGTCCTCATCGGCCTCAACATCCAGGGCACCAACCTAAGCGAACATTGTCGTTAACTTATGGAATGAGGCGCTACTTGAGGAAGATGAAAATCAGAAGGTGAAGTTTTCTTTTCTTCTGTAGTTGTGTATGGATTAACATTTATTTTATATGTAATAATCCTTGCTATTAATTGCTCGCAGCTCGTTGTTTATGACGATAACCATTCCTCATCCTCGCGGGTGAGGTATGGTTGACTTAGGAAAGAATTCCTCCCTCAAAGAATTTGAGCTATCCAACTTTTCAGGTCTTCCATTTCTCCTTCTCGAATGATAATGTAGAGCTACCTCTAATGATTTTTAGATTGCACACTAAAGTTTCTAGGATCGTCAGTTACAAAGCTTTCATCCAATGCTGTATTCATTAGTGTTATTGTGACTCGCTCAACCTTAGTCTCCTTCACAAGCTCAGACTCATCTAATTTAATCACAAAATAAAGAACACCATTGCATTCTTGGGGAGTAACTTCAAACATTTGTACAATATATGTCTACAAAGCAAGCAAATCATAAAAAATATTCTCGTAATTGTCATAAACCACTTCCTCCGTTGACGACGATCTATACGTCGATTGAATGTGGAAAGGGCTCCCCAGCGTTTGCAGCACCTCCTCGTTGACCTGACGTCTTGTCTTCTAAATGGAGAAAGGGTTTGGTAGCAGTGTGTGCTTCAAGTGAAACTTCTTAGTTGTTTTTGCATGGACCTGAAAAGGATATAGTTCAATAAGTTGAGTCCCCTTATAGTATGAGAGCGCTGCACATAAAATTACATACCTGAAAATTGTAGAATATCCTTTATTTGAAATCCCAGCTTTATCCAAAATAGACTGAACATCCCATGCAGGAAGCCGATTCTCTTTCAAAATATTGTCAATCTATTTGGCGACGATCTTGCCATATTGCTTGTCGTCCAACAATCAAGCAACATTTTTCCGATTCAATATGAGGCTGTATAGATCAAACAAAGTGGGTGTGTTGCATTCGACATCTTGCTCACGGTAAAGCAACGATCTAGCCAAGCAAGTCAGGAGTAAGATATAGGAAAAAGAGCCTATGGAATTTTATCAACTTACTTATGGCCTGGACTCTTTTCTTAATTCCCCCAAAGCCAACCTTTAGTTGCTCGATGTGTTGTAGTCTTCTATCTATTTGTCGTGGACCCAACGCAGTTTCTTTTTCTCTAAGCTTTTGTGTATGCTTCGTGATGATGTCGTTGTTGCCTTTGGGTTGTTGAACACAGTGCTCCATAGTTTCGTTCAAGCACAAATTTTCTTTGCATGCAATGTCTTCTCTCAAGCTGCAAAATATCATTATGTGCAGCCAAGTGCCTGGTATAACCGTACGGACCATTATAACCATCTCCCATATATTCACCAATGAAGTTTTGTTCTTAAAAGATGGAGTTGAGTATGTGATGGGATGCTTAGGACACATTCTACCATTGACCCAAAGGTCCAAACTTTTCTTGTATTGTGTCCTAAAATTCTATGTTGAAGCTTCAAAAATGGTGTGGCGCTTGTTTTTCTTGTTGAGGGGCTCATATTCTTGTGGGAGCTCTATATGCAAACCATACACGTCCCTCTGATTCCTGGCAAAACTTCTATGTGGAGACGATGGCAACATCAAAACGACTGGCAAAACGAGGAGAGGCCAAAGTAGACAAGAGCGCGAATGAGAGAAACTTGAAAGGGGTGGAGAAAAGACATTTGATACAGGACGGTCAGTGGCAGGTCTTAGTTTTGAAAAAAGCGAAAGATTGAGATATTGAGCATTCAATTCCAAGCCGTCGTAGGTTATCATTGCCTGAACACCTTTTGAATTTTTAATTGGACGTACCCTGCAATATGGGTGGTTTTAGGATATTTGAAAAACAAATATGAAAAATGAAAATAGGGACATTTTATTATCTCTCTCTATGATGACATGGCGTTCCTTACAAGGCCCAAAATTGAGTCCAAACTTTCCCTAATGCCCAAATACTCAATAGTACACATTATTCCTCCAGCCATATGGTAGGGCATGGACCTCTCTCTCTATCTCTCTTTGCGCAAGGTCACGTAGATCCCCTTGTCACTATATGGCACGGAATCGGGGCCTGAAGGGGATTTAGAGTCCAAATTTTGGGACATGGAGCAAATTTGATCTCCATCGTTTGATTGTCAGGGTGAACTAGCAAGTGAACTAGGGGGTGAATCAAGGAGTGAACTAAGGTTGTGTACACTTGTCGTCCTCACATGGATGGTAGGACTTTCATGTGGGAACAAGGAGGTCTTGGATTCAACCTTGTGCCCCATGAGGCTAGTGAACTAGGGGTGAACTTGGGGCGCCATTTTTTGCCCCTAGTTCACTCCTAATTCATCTTGGCAATCGAACGGCCTCAAAGTTACGTGGCATCCCTCAATTTGGGCCCTTGATCTCCTCTACAGGGGACCTCATGCCATATAGTGACAAGGTACGCTTCTCTCTCTCTCTCTCTCTCTCTCTCTCTCTCTCTCTCTCTCTCTCTCTCTCTCTCTCTCTCTCTCTCTCTCTCTACCCTCCAATCTGTGTGCTTTCTAATGCAAAATAATCAAAGATTTTCTCTCGTTACAATCGTTCCCAGGTCCACTGCAACACAAATCAAGTTCCTCCCCCTTTTCTCTGCTTACAACCTCCCATTGCCGCACCAAGTTCCACCTCCTTCATAGCACCAAGAAAGCTCCTCCTCTTTTTACTTCCTTCACCCACACATGTGAACCTCTCATCACCAAAGGCGACCAAAGGATGAGCTCACAAGGCTTGTATACAACAACACAAGAGCTGTAGGCGGTAAGTGGGTTCCACAAGAGTTTACCAAAGTGTTCGGGTATACATACAACTGTTCGCGGCGACCAACCCCCATACTTTTCAAGACCGTGGAACTTTGGACCCGCATTGTTAAGGGAAACTCCTTTACTTCAAGAATTGCAAGGCAAGGGGACCTTAGCCATTGTGCAACATGTTTTTTTGCCGCCAAGCATGCGAGTGCAACAACTTGCTAAAAGGGCATTCCCACCACATCATGAGTACCCCTTTTGGCAATGATTAGTTTTGTGTGCAGCCACATTATAAGGTCTTTTGGGTTGCACAATTTTGTATCTACTTGCTTGTGTACCCATTTTTCCATCTACATTGATGAAGAAGCATCCACTTCATAGACTCTCAAGCACATTCAAAGCACTGCATGCGGATATTTGAAGGAACATTTTTCTTAGGACCAGTTTGGTGCAAAGAAGAATATTTCCAAATCACACTCCTATGTTATCCCCACCACTACGCATGATTATGGGAAGCTTTAATCCATCCAAGTTTCGACTTTATTAAGTTTGGAGTGGCCCAAGCCAAATTTGTGGTCTATACGTAGTACCTTTGAAAAATCCTTGAAATATACTAAAGCTTCTAGATTTGTGGGCTTAAGTTGGTGCTTTCCTATTCATCATCTTATCCATATATTCAGAGACATTGCATTGATGGAGGCTACCACAATGCCCATGTCCATAAAGAGAGAGAGCTCTCAAATGTACTATCTTCTATAAAAGGTATCACAAAGAGATTCATGCCATTTTTGCCATTCACACTTGAGTTCAACCCTTTCCTTTTCCTCACCACTTTCAACCCTTCCCTTCTTCTCAAACGAATGAGCCCAATGTTCTTTGTTAAACTTGAATTGGTGTCTTCTATAAAAGGTATCACTAATAGATTCATACCATTCGCCGCAAAAGTTCAACTCTTTCCTTCTCCACCACTTTCAACCCTTCCCTTTTCCTTCTTGAAGTAATTGAGCCCATTTTTTTAATCTAAAATGAATTGGGCCCTTACTACTACTACGTATGCCTTCTGATGAATTTATTGCAATCAAGTAGGGCTTTGCTTATGTCTTCTCATTCACATGCTAGTTTTTGAGCTCTATCTTGACATAAGCTTTGTGTGACCCAGTGCATGAACTAGAGTATCATGAAGAAGACTCCCCAGCTTGATAGCTCCCCTTTAAAAGGCTCCAAAATTGAAGAATATTTTATTGACCTAACTGTGTCAAATTGAAGAATTTTATGTGAACCTTTGATTTAAGATCACATATTGAAACCCAAGATGGAAAAACACTTTTAGCTTGCCCTAGTGCTACATTGTCTTGGGAGAATTCACAACTAAATTGTGGCCAGTTAATTAATTAAAACCTACTTCTCCATGATTTTGTCAGCAACATGCTCTTAGTGGGGGGGTTGGAAGAAGTCTGAGAATTGGGATTGTCCCTGCTAGGCCAATTCCTGAAGCGAAACAATAGGCACAAAATTGGTGGTTAGTAGGAACACTAGTCTCATTGTAACGATTCTTCTTTTTGAATTGGAGTAATTAATCAGTGCTCAAAACAATGAAGTGGTACTTCTTGTCAACTCTGCCGGTGAGGTGAGCGGATTCCCTATGAACGTTGATAAAATCCCCGCACTGCGGATGGAGTAGCACGTCGAGGTGGCGCAGCATTAACTCACTTGAAAGCATACACAATGACAGCTTGAACCTGTCCTCAGTGCCAATGCAGCCCTTTAACGAAGAGACCCATTCACTAACTAAACAAAGTCACAAAACTGATTTGTACACCTTTCTACCTTATCCTAAAACAGGCCAAACGTAACACTACGCTCTAGAATGGGCAATCCAATTTGACATGGAAAATTTGTATTCGATAAAGAGCCCCAAATGACTCCAAGTATGTCAATCAAAACCGTCTTTTTTCGACAAGTTCTGATGTTAGAATAGCCAAATACAAAGAGGATACTAGAGTGATGAGAAGCATCAAAATATCCACCCCAAGAACACCTCAGAATGCCAAAAATATTACCAAAAACAAATATGTAACAACAATGGAGTCAGAAAATATTCTTGGCAGGCTTTCTTTATTTTGGATCATAATATGCACATACACAAAAGGCACGATGGAAAAAATGGGTCACACCGAACAGCTTTTGCTTACTACCACTTGATCATCTGGATCGATCACCATATTGCATGTGACATCCCCCTGCAAAAAATTCTCTCTCTCTCTCTCTCTCTCTCTCTCTCTCTCTCTCTCTCTCTCTCAGGGGTTTTTCTACTCTTGACCATATCTTGACACTGAGCAATCATTGAGGAGGGTAGATCGCGTGGGAGACGGATCTATTGTAGCTTTGTGGATTTCCGCAAAGCATTTGACACAGTGCCTAGAGCTAGATTGATGCGCAGATTACAGCAGATGGGAGTACCCACAGAGCTCATTTGGGGGGTCATGGCATTATACAGGTCAGTAGTGGGGCAGGTACGCACCTCAGAGGGTCTATCCACACCGACTCACTCCACTATTGGGGTGAAGCAGGGCTGCCCGCTCTCTCCTACTCTATTTGGTATGTATGTGGATGAGGTTTCTGACTACATTGAGAGAGATGGTGATAGAGGTGCACAGCTGGCAGGGACATGGATTCCATTATTGTTATATGCTGATGATATTGTGTTGATCTCCGACTCTCCGGAGGGGATGCAACGTCACTTGGATGCTTTGAATAGGTTTGCTCAGGAAAGTGGTTTGTCCGTCAACCTTGGTAAAACCAAGGTCATGGTATTTAATACCACCCCACAGTGGATCAGGAGATCAGCGCCAGCATTCACATACGGCCAGGAGACTGTGGAATATACAGAGGCGTACACTTACCTCGGAGTGGTTTTTAGTGGGCGAGCATTTTCATTGAGGAGGGCAGCAGACACTAGACTGACCAGAGCCCATGCAGCATTGGGTAGATTGGAAAGGATGTGTTCACAGGTTCAGTTTCACGAGCCTCGGACGAAGCTCTGGCTCTTTGACACTCTGGTGGCTTCTGCATTGCTTTATGGAGCTGAGATTTCGGGACCTTCATTAGATCATCACGGGAGGACAGGCCGCAGTGATGGATGGGGGGACATGGAGAAGCCTCTGGTCTCTATGATCTCGCGGCTCATTAGAGCCAAGGCCTCAGTACCACGTGCTATTGTTCGAGCAGAGCTAGCTGCCCCCCCACTAGTGGTTGAGGCAATCACCAGATCGGTCTCCTCCATACACCGCATGTGGTAACTTCCCAGAGACAGATATGCCCGCCTTGCACTTGAGTCCTCTCGACAGTTAGCCATGCAGGGAGATACAGCATGCTGGTATGGGGAGATGACATCATGGTTTCAAGCGCATGGGTTCAGCATAGACAGATTGCCTCCCTTCCAGTACTCACTAGATGCACCCTCTCTGACTCTTACACAGTCCGAGATCACCGGGCTCATCCGCCAGGACTTGACTCAACTAGACACCAGGAGGACATGGATACAACCAGCACACGAGTTGGGCACGAAGATGGCTTTCTACAGCGAGCATCTCCTCCAGCTTACGGTTGATGGTTTTGTGACGAGGCCCAGATACATGGACACCCACTTGTCTCATGGGATACGATGCGCTATCGGCCAGATACGTACATCTTCACACCAGCTGCGGATCGAGACTGGGAGATACATCGGAGTACCAGCAGAGGCTAGGACATGCCCCTTGTGTGACATCGAGCCTGAGACAGAGTTGCACTACACATGCCACTGCCTCATCTACTACGAGATACGAGGCCGCTCATTGCTTGTTCAGAGAGGGCTTTGGACCATTCTCCAGAGTCATGCAGTACGAGGATCAGAGATGCCTGGGTTTGTTTTTGCTCGAGCTACGCAGACAGAGAGAGAGCCTGATGAGAGGAGAGGCTAGCCAGTCCCAGAGACAAATCACAGATTTCTTTAGAGCTGCCACTGGACACCCGGAGGAGTTACTACCACAGCAGAGCTCGTCGCCTCACACCAGAGGCACAGTGATCGACTGAGCGACTGAGCTGGGAAGATCCAGACGCCCACGACTGCGGAGGACTACACAGCATCGACGGAGGCTGCTCTGAGAGGATTCGGATCACTTTGGCTCGACATGCACGACGCCTGGTCAGACTACTGACCATGGAGGAGATTGATGAGATCCGCCAGCGACCGATGTTGGATCTCTTGTGATCTAGCTATCCCAGCTAGCTGCTTAGTTCACACCTAGTAGTTTAGGATTCCATAGTATTTTATTGTGACATTTGTCATTTCATTTTTGTCATACTCTGACTTTGTATCAGATCCACCACATTGTAACTTTCTGGTCTCATAGGTCACTTTGGCCTTTTGAAGACGTTAATATAACATTTCATTTCATTTTTCATTTCTCTCTCTCTCTCTCTCTCACATGTGTGAATGCCATCAAGAACCAAGGAAAATACAGAGAGCCTTGAGGAGAAGATAGACGCCAAGGAGTCCAGATGGGTGGAGCTTGTCAAGAAAGAAAAACCTCCACAAAGAGGAGTAAGCAGAGCAAAAAAAGAGGAGTTAACATACTATTTCAGATGTTTGTATGGGACTAAACGGGTAGGACACAAGGTCCGTCCCTGAGGTGGACAACCTTAAGAGTTGCAGCCTATGAGAGTCGAGAGTCGAGAGTCGAGACACTATATAGAGATACATATGGCGAAGTGGAATTGCAATGGTTCACTATGGATACATCCATGTGAGACTAGAGGAGGTGACGAAGAGAAGAAACATAGTGCTTCTCATAAAGGTATTTGAGAGCCCAGAGTAAGGTGGGAGCCACTACATAGGAAGTGTGTTGCATACACTACTACACTTCAGGAGGAAAAGTAAGAATCCTATGTAAACAAGAGCATAAACAGTTCCTCATCTGTCTGTGGGCGCAGCAGCTTTTGGGACTGCCATGCACCTGCCATCCTGGAATTGCCCTTCATTAGTGTCATGTGCAACGGAATTGAAATGGTGACAATCTAGGTTTTACACTTCCATTTATGCAATCTAAAGCAAATACCACATCGGCAACGGTGTGGGGGGCCCTTGAGAGGGTTGGTTGGGACCCCATTGGATCTCTCTCTCTCTCTCTCTCTCTCTCTCTCTCTCTCTCTCTCTCTCTCTCTCTCTCTCTCTCTCTCTCACACACACACAAAACGGGAGCGTACACGAGCACTTAGAAATCTGAAAATTATAATACTTTGCAAAAGGGAGAGAAAGGAGAAGATCGACACAGTATTGGGGACCAGAAGATGGGTTGGTCCCCCCTCGTTAAGAGTATTCTTTTATTCAGGGAGAATTCTTATACAAGCACGAGAACCCGAGGAAACCCCTCCGTTCTGTAACCTTAGACCCGAAGGTCGTGCTTTCCCGTAAAGGGCTTAGGCACAAGGCCGTTCCTTCCCGTAAGGGACTTAGGCGCGAAGCCGTACTTTCCCGTGAGGGACTTAGGCGTGAAGCCGTACTTCCCGTAAAGGGCCTTCCCGTAAGACCGGAGATTCCTGCAAAACAAACCACACAGAGCAACAATTCTCAATGCGTATCAACACCTTATACCTGTCGCTCCTTGCTCGGAGAATCGACCTCCGTACTCAGTCGTCACGCGAACACTTGCAGTTTCCGTCGCCAATCTCTGCTCCAAAATCCCAACGCTAGTGCTTTCTGCTGCTTCCGGCTTGCTGGAAACTGAACGCTTGCTGCCCTTTTATAGGCTCTGGTACCCGGCGGGAATAGCAGCCCAAAAAGCAGAGCCTAGCACTCCTAGAGAGAGGAGAGAGAAAGATCGCAAATTCAGCCCCCCCCCCCCCCCCCCCCGCATAGCTTTTTAGCGCTGCCTTTTTTTTTGAGGGACTTGCTTTATGTTATTAATAAAGGCCTGGTCACTTAAAAGTGACCAGCCACTTTAATAAAACAAAGTGTGAACATGTTCAAACTTTAAAAACTCACTTAGTTAATGAAAACAATGCTACACGGACACATTCCAGGCGTCCCCAGGTGCAGGACACGACACAGATGCAATGCAGACACAGACTCCTCGCGGGAAAACATCTGTCCTCCCGCGACTGTTCCTGCTTTTCTTAAAAAGCTTCATTGAACCCATCTTTATTCTTGTGCTTGCGTTCTTACGCGTATTTTTCTTACTCAGTTCAGATTTCCTCCTTAGCCTACGGGATGCCCCCTTACTGATGCACCCGTCACCCATCATGTGACGCATCAGGGGCACTCGTAACCCGGCCCTTTCCACCGAACTTACGGAAACTCCTTCGCGATGTTTACCGTCACCCATCAAATGACACATCAGAGTTTGTCCGTTCTTGATGGCAGTTCCTGTAGCTACAATCTTTTAACAGTTCTTAGTGCACATAATAAAATATCCTAAAAAAGAGATTAATCATTAAAAATAAGAAAATAGTCCAATTAGCAACGCTCTCTCTCTCTCTCTCTCAGTAAGTATGAAGGTAAGATGGATGCTATTCTCCATTTATTCTTGGTTGCGACAATGCACATCCTACTTTGCGATTGTTAAGAAGTCTGATAATGACAAAGTTCTCTTGGCTTCCATGCAGCTCACGGGTGATGCCATCACCTGGAAGGATGAGTGGATGGAGAAGACAGAGGAAATGCTTCTTGCCTCCACAGTATCTGAAGCGATTAAAGACGGATTTTTGGGCTTTTTTCTCAACAAGGTAAAGTATGCTAGCCGTGTGTCTCAATTAGGTGGACAATTGAGGAAATTGGATGAGGAACGGTTGGAGGCCTTTCTCTTTGGATTGGACCACTCGATCGAGTTTGTGGTGGAAGCCGGTGATCCAAAGACATTGCAAGAGGCGATACGCTTGGCTCAACTCCAAGAGATGAAGCACAACAAGGGTAAGCTCCAGACGGCAAACAATAATGGTAACTCTTCCTCTCAAGACTCCTCTAGAGACAAAGACATGTGAATGGTAACAATAAAAAGAACTCTTTCAGTTCTTCTTCTCAATCTAATTCTCCATCTACATCTCGATCTAAGAATAAGAGTAAAGGAAAATCTGATAACCTCAACTCACACCTGATGAGAAGATTGCTCAAGGAGTTTCACGTAGTCGATTAAGTAGAGAAGATCGGGCATTGTATGCAAAGGAACGTAGGTGCTTCCATTGTCATGTCCTCACATGAAAAAGGAGTGTTCTAAGATCTAAGAAGGGAACCTCTACTGAGTCAACTTTTGACTCTACCCCTCAAGCGAACGCTATGAGTGTGGTAGAGCAAGAAGCTAAGCAAGATGGAGGCTTTCGAAGAGGATGAACTCATAAAATATTATGGACATGTGAATGGTCAAAGGGTCAGTGTGTTGTTTGATTCTGGAAGTTCTCATGATGTCATAAGTGAATCTCTTGTGAAACGTGTACGTCTTCAGAATGCTCTTATCCCCACCAAGAGTTCTCTGAAAGCATGGACACTTCAATCTCTCAAGAATGTAATGATGTCAAATTGGTCATTCAACAAGCTCAATTCACTCGTCGTTTTGTAATCTCTAAGCTTGTAGAATGTCATATGATGCCAAAAATTAAGTGATTTCGTATGTTTAAGTCAATTGTCGATTGGGGGAAGTTCACAACTTCACACTTCTCATCAATGACAATGTGTCACAACCCGTCCTCATTCGAGGCGAGAGCGGCATTCCCTCTCTCCCTCTCATCTCTCATGTCCAAGCTAAAAGAGCGCTACATTGAGGAGCCCAAGCGGCGGTCATCTATGTTAACCCCACAGCAAGGAACTTGGGTATTCCTAATAGGTACGGTGAGTTGTTTGAAAAGTTTGAACTTGTTTCTCCAGGATGATCTCGCCCTACACTCCCTCCCGAGAGCGACCTGAGGATCATGCCATCGACCTTATCGTTTGAACAAGGCTAATGAAGAGGAGCTAGATTGCCAGCTAGGTGAGGTGTTGGATAGGGTTTTATACGTCCCAGTGTAACTCCTTTTGCTGCTCCAATTCTTTTTGTTTGTAAGAAAAATGACTCATCGCGGTTATGTGTGGAATACAAAGCCCTCAATAAGATCACAATCAAGAACAAGTTTCCTATGTCTCGCATCGAGTACATTTTGGAACGTCCCAATAGGGCTATCGTGTTTTCGAAAGTCGATTTGAAGAGTGGCTACCACGAGGTAAGAATCGCGAAGCGAGATATCTACAAGACACCCTTTAGGAGCGAGCGCGGGCATTACGAGTTCATTGTTATGACATTTGGTTTCACGGGTGCACCAGGTATGTTTAATCGTATGATGATGTGTATGTTCATTAATTTGGTCCGTAAGTGCGTATTTATTTTTCTAGATGGCATCTCATTTTCTCCACCTCTTGAGCATGCTATAGATGTAGAGAAAGTTTTGGCTTGATTAAATGTCAATCATCTTTATATTGCCACAAAGAAGTCAGAATTTCTTCTGACTACTGTGTTCTATTTGGGCTACATCATCTCTCCCGACGGCATTCGACTTGATCCTGCGAAGGTAAGTGAACTACGAGAGTGGCCCGGGCTTGAGACCAGAGTTACCAGGGAACGGACATTTCGGGCCTTGGAACGCCGGAACGGCGTTCCGGCCGGTTGGGATTTTCTGGAACGCGTCGGAACGGAACGGCGTTCCGGCTGGAAACTGTCACTGGAACGGGACGACCGGAACGGGCTAGAACGGGACGGAACGGACCGGAACGGCCTGAACGGCCATAAACGGCAGTTTTTGAAATTGAAAAAAATGACTGTTAGGCAGCCAACGGCCATTTTCAACAATCAAAAAAGTATATAATGCCCCCCTCCTCCCCCATTCTTCACACACTCATCAAGCCTCAAGGCCCATTCTCCCTTGCTTGAGCCTTGCTCTCAACTCTCAAGCCAAGCTCATTCTCCCTAGCTTGCTCTCAACTCTCAAGCCATAGTGTGGCGCCGCGGCATGCCTCAAGGCTCAAGCTCTCAACCTCTCTCTCTCTTGGGCTAACTTCTAAGTTCTAACCCTCAACTTTCAAGGCTCAAGGCTCAAGCTCTCACGGAATCAAGCGGCAAGCCTCTCTCTCTCAATCCCTCTCTCTCTCTCAAAGTTCAAGATCAAGCTCTCTCTTTCACGGATAATCCATCATCCATGGCCTCTTCTTCTCGTTCAACCCCCTCCGTTCATGCGGGCAACACTCAAAAGACGAAGGAATGGTCGTGGTGGGATGAAGTGACCTCGGAGGGCACCTTGTCGGCAGCGGGAGGTTCTCGTGCATGGGGATGCAAGCTATGCTCTTACACGCGGAAAGGGGGGCATGACAAAGTGGGGACACACTTTCTTCGAGTGCTGGGACATGAGGTGAAATTTTGTGCCAACGTAACCATCGAGAAGAGGAAGGAGCTCGAGGAAAAGGATCGGCAATTCAACCATAAAGCCAAGCCGGGATGCAAAGGTATTGATCCAAAGACCCTCATTTTCCCTTCTTCCTCTCTACCCGGTGTAGGTGTTGGTGCATCTTCAAAAGGTCCAATTCGTCACCAAAAGACCCTTGCCACCTCTTGGGACCCAAAGAAGAAGGAAGAGGTGGATGCGGCCGTGGCCCGATTCTTCTATCACGACCATATCCCATTTGTCGCAGCGAGGTATGTTCATTGTTTTATGATTCATCAATCTTCTCTCTCATTTCTTCCGTTATCGTCGTTTCCACTTTTTTGATACTAACCTCTTCTATGTTTGATCGAAATAGGTCAGAGTATTGGAAAGTCATGGTGCAACGGATAGGAGAGTATGGCACCGGCTATGTGCCGCCATCTTCAGAGGCTCTCCGAACCACCTTGCTCGATCGAGAGAAGGCTATCGTGGAGCAAGCAACCCTCAACATTCAGCGTCTTTGGGCAAAACATGGCGTTTCCCTCATTGCTGACGGGTGGAGCGATACAAGGAAGAGATCTATCCATGGTCTCGTCGCATACTCCAGTGGAGAGATGTACTTTGTGCACTCTCATGATGCCACTGAGAGTGGCAAGTCCGCCGATGTCCTCTCTGCAGAGTGGACAGCGGCCATAGAAACCATCGGTGAGCAACACGTGGTGGCCTTTGTCACAGATGGGGAGGCATCAAACAGGGCAGCAGCAGCTATCATAGAGGGCCACTATCCGCATGTGACAGTGTGCTTTTGCATGGCACACTGCTTGAACAACCTTCTAAAAGACATCGGCAAGCTAGACTGGATTGCTCCAGTCATTGCTGATGCAATGAAGATGGTTACTTTCATCAACAATCACAACTTGGTTCGGAGTGAGTACCTCAAGAGGTCGGGCGGCAAAGTGCTTCTAAAGTATTCAGATACCCGCTTCGCATTCAACTTTCTTCTTGTACGCAGGCTGTCTGAATGTCAAAATGCGGTCCGACAGGTCTTCATCAGTGATGAGTTCACCACCTCCCCCTATGCAAAGACAGTTGCAGGGATTTTGTGCAAGGATAAGGCAGAGGATCTTGAGTTCTGGAAGGAGCTCAAGAGTCTAGATGCACAGGTAAAACCGGTGGTTCATTTGCTTCGAGTTCTGGATGGCATGGATCCTTACATTGGCAAGATTTATGAGGCAATGGACCGCATGATTGAGCAGCTTGCACAGCTTGAGCAGAACGCAGAGCGATATGAGGAGATCCATGCGCTTTGCAGCTCGAGGTGGAATTCATATGCCTCTCCTTTACACGGGGCAGCGTACATGGTGGATCCAGAGTTCCAAGGTGCAGGGCAAGAGACAGATAGGGAAGTCATGAACCAATTTACAGAGATCTTAAACAAGATGGTTCTAGACAGAGATGGGCGACGCATTGTCAGAGATCAGCTGAGACAGTACAAAGAGATGCGGGGGTCATTTGGCAGTCCAGATGCTCAGATTGATCGCAGGAAAATAGGTTCAGTGCTTTGGTGGGAGGACTATGGCTATGATGGCCCTGAGCTTCAGAGATTGGCGATCCGTATTCTCAGCCAGTCAGTTAGTACCTCATGCTTGGAGCAATTGTGGAGTACCTTTAGCCACATTGCTTCCAAGAAGAGAAATCGGCTTGGAGTGGAGAAGGCTAATGATCTTGTCTTCGTCAGCGCAAATTTGAAAATGCTTTGCAAGAGTACAGACAAACAGACAGATCCTTTTACACAGTGGGAGATGGAGCAAGAGGCTTCTCAGACGGGTGGAGATGCACATCCACCAACACCAGGTACTTCATCTGTGGCTGAGATCGAGCCGGACCTAGACCTCGATGATGAGGAATGGGAGGATGTGCATGATTTACAGCCGGCTACTACGGATTGGGAGGCCTCTCAGGCTAGTGGCTCTTGAGTCTTGAGTCTTTGCCATTTATCCACCTTTTTGTATGGCTGCTTGAGCCTTGCCCTCTTTGCCATTTGTAGCTACTAGCATCTTTATGGTATTTGTCACCTTCAGTCTTTTGGCATTGTGGTCACTGAAGTCTGGTTTGAACTTTGCCCCCCTTTGGTTTTTTTGTAGCACCTTGGTCGCTGGCGGCCCTTGAGGCTTGTTACTATGTTAGCCATAATTAATTCCAAAGTGTTATCTCTGACTACTACTCTTGCAATTATTTGAGAGCATTGTGTATGTACTATGGGCATTGTGTTTGCTCATTGTTGTTCATCTGGCTATGTACTCTGGGCGCCTCACATCCCAATCAAGTCATAATAAGGTTAAATGGTCTTCGAATCGTGTTTTTTGTGGGTATTAGAGTCAAAGGACTCTAATACTACTTGTATTCAAACACATAACGCTAAAAAAAATAATATTTGGGTGTTTTTTTAGCATGCCATTCCGCGCCGTTCCCGTTCCGGGCCCATTCCCGTTCCCCCGTTCCGCAGGGAGGCCCGTCGCCGTTCCCGTTCCGCGTTCCGGGTAACTCTGCTTGAGACAACATATAATATCCGCTCATTTTTGGGTTTGTGTCAAGCATACAATTCTCACATCAACCACTTAGCACATATTGCCGCACCATTGTCTGATTTGTCGAAAGGTGTCAAGACTCGCCATCAGCGCATAGTCATGACCGATGCCTCTAAGAGTGCTTTTGAAGCGTTCAAAGTAGCAATCACAGAGGCACCATGCCTTGCCCTTGCCTCTTGGGAGGAACCTTTTGAAGTTTTGACTAATACTGATAACATTGCCATTGGCGGAATGTTATAGCAAAACAATCATCCAATGGCATTTCTCTCTCGTAAACTCAAGACAGTTGAGAAAAATTATTGTATCTATGATAAGGAACTTCTTTCTATCATTCATGCATTAAAACATTGGAAGCATTTCATTTATGGGCGTCAGTTTGTCGTTTGCACAAATTATCAAGCCCTTAGATGGCTTCAATCTATGCCTAGTACACATTGGAGTGATAGACAAGCACGATGGTCTCAGTTTTTTGAGCAATTTGGTGGTATGATTGAGTATGTCCCTAGCAAAGCTAACTCTATTGCTAATACATTGAATAGGAAAGATCAAGTTCTCTCAATAGAAACTCATTCTTTTCTCTCTATTCGAGGTGTTGCTTTTGATGATCTAAAAGATAATTACATGGTTTCTGAATGTTACTGCATAAGATGTTGTACGGTTGTTCATAAAACATTGGTATCCATTGTGTGGTCTACCCAAGTCAATCATGTCGGATCGTGATACCAAGTTCACATCCCATTTTTGGTGTGCTTTGTTTAAAAATTTTGACACTAAGTTAAACTTATCGTATGCATTTCATCCACAATCTAATTGGCAGCTGAAATTTACAACCAGTTGCCATTTGATGTTCTCAAATAGTATATTCATGATGAACAATCTAAGTGGGAACAATGGGAACAATATTTGCCGTCAGCTCAAGTTGTCCTCAATGATTTGTTTTCTGTGCAATTGCTCGTATGGAGTAGTTCAGGTTGTCCTCAATGATTCGTTCTCTAGTGCAATTGGTTGTACTCCATATAGGCTACTTTTGGCCGATCTTTTCAATCTTTGTTGACTAGGTGTATTTCCAAATTTGATGATCTTAATTGTGAAACTGGCCCGTGGGGCAGTAGACTTTGGCTTTCACCCAATCTTTACTTAAACTTACGACACAAAGAAACTTCACGGATAAACCTGTGATTGGAACTTTATTACTTCAAACGAACACACGACTTGGCAGCTAGAGTGCTTCCAAGCAAATAGCGACACCGCGTTGGCCCCAACGACTGGCGCCCCTTTTGGTATTTCTTTATTCTTAATACACTTGAGAAAAACCTATAAACTTCTACAAGCTGTCCCACTTTTATCGAGCTGCAATTCCCCTACTCTAACCCAATTTCGGCACCGTAACCACTAGTAGAAGTCTCCACGGACAAAATCCCAAGTAAACAATGACTTTCCACGCACTTTGGAGCACTTTACAAAACATGGCGAGAAATTACAGCACTTTGAATTTTCTATGTTCGGTGATTCCATTCCTGGGACCTGTAGGCATCAAAACTGGCCAAAACCCTAAACCGGCAATAAATTACAACAAGGTTTTGCACTCCGATTCGCATGTCGATCACTTCTGCGGGTAGTCCTCGAGCTCTCGCACCTGTAGGGTCACTTGCCCCTTCAATTAAACGAGATTTGTCACGTGCACATCTAACCCTGTGTGCATGTGGACAAGCTACTTCATGACAAGGGTTCAGTCAGCCTAGCTTAGGAAGTGTTCTGGCACTTTTGCGAGTCTGTTCGCAGACCGTGCATGCCCAGACACTTAGAGTAGACGCATATCCTCTCGTTGCACACAGCATGATCATCAACATTATCATCAGAATCCATCAGGAGCATTTTACAGTGCACAGAACCTATTTTCCCTATTTTAACCATTTTTCACTTATTGTTAATAAGTGACTTTGTTGGGAAACTGGGCAAGGCAAATTTGCTAAGTTAATATAAAAGAAAACTGACACTCACTAGTAGAGCAAAAGAAGCAAGGAAAGCACAGGCAACCTCTTGCAACAGGCCCTCTAGCGCGACTTCTCAAGCAAGAACCTTCCACAAAGACTTGGCATTTCTACAAACAGCCCTCAGCCTGGCGTTTTTGGAACCTCCCACTTCAGCCAGCAAACTCAAGCAAGTACCTTGCTGCAACGTTTTGGGATCCTTCAACTAACGCTAGCAAAACAACAAGATTCAGCCAGCGTTTTGTTTTCAGATTGCTGCAGATTCAGCCCCAAGATTAGCTAGCAATAACCCTTATTGCACATCCCTACAGCAACGGTGTTGTAGCGAAGAAAACCTCAGCACTCCTAGCGTTTTTGCAGCCTGCTGTCCAGCGTTTTTACGCCATAAGAAACAATGTTTTCAGCCATAAGAAGCATCGTTTTTTCAGCCATCAAGTTAGCAGATCAACCCCCGACTTGGTGCAACAATTACCGATTTGCATCATTCAGTTTTCAGCCTTAGCATCGTCATCGTCATCGTCGTCCTCACCATCGACATCGGCATAACATCATTTAGGACTCACAGCATCAGCTCCTTGTATCAGATTTGTGCAATCAATAGCAATAGACTTCTCTCGCCATCGAGAGAGGGGCCCTTGGAGGAGGGTTTGACAACTTTCTGGTGTCGTATTCTTCTCTCTCTATCTCTCACTCTCAGCACCTTCATTCACAGTGTTTAGCATTTTGTTTGTGATCATTTGCACTCTCTCACTAAACGAACGGAAGGCTCTCCCTTCCGTAAGTAAAAGGAACCCTTAAGCACAGTTCGGAGCACTCTTCTTGAGCAAAGTTCAACATTCACTTCCGCTACACCTTACAAGATTCCTCGCAAAAAATCTCTCTAAATCGTCATGTACAAGCACCCAAGGCTTTCACGAGGCTCCCTTGGCTTTACCTTGAAATTTAGGTGCGAAACCCTAAACCTGCAAAAAAAACACAGCAGGTTGTAATTCCCAGTTTAGCATCATTTTGAGCGGAGCAAACATGTCTACGTGTGTCTAAGAAGCTCCCGCACGAGATGGGACAGTTCCCCTGTAAATCGAACGAATTTTCACGCGAGAAAACTCTCCATTTTCGCATTGCTTCATGATGGAATTGTGCATGCTTGAAGGGGATTAGCAATTAGCTAATCGGATCCTCTACAAAAGGCTCTTGCCTTGGCAAACGCACATAAAACCCCCAGAATTGTACATGGTCATCTGAGAAGCCCAACTAGAGGGACATTACCATATGTGCGAAGGGGAGAGAGATGCGCGAGAGCAAATCATCACGCTACATAGAGCAAGGGAGAAGGCAAGCTTTCAATTAAAGCTGTGATCATCTACACCACTACTCACACACTGTGTAGCACACTTATGAAGTCCAAAAATCAATCCCCCACTCAAAAATGGACGCCCCCTCTTGGATGAGGCTTTTGGAAAGTGTATGTTGACTTGCATGGCACATGCAGCTCTCCTACTGCCAAGTGTCCATTTGACTCCTTTTGGTTTACTTTCCTAGTACCAACCAACTTAAAAGTCTTGCCGAGGGGTCTGAATGACTTTGAACTAAGCCTAGCCACCCTTTTATTTCTCAGATTTCAGTGTCGATTGGCCCGACTAACTCGTGACGACCAACCCTTCCTGACTGCGGGTGAAACTCTCGGCCATCGATTGTTTCACACTAGCCACGCAATGTCCAATCATTTGTGACTTCAAAAAGAGGG
Source organism: Adiantum capillus-veneris (assembly GCF_014529385.1). Classification (NCBI taxonomy): domain Eukaryota; kingdom Viridiplantae; phylum Streptophyta; class Polypodiopsida; order Polypodiales; family Pteridaceae; genus Adiantum; species Adiantum capillus-veneris. Next base: position 50,440,826 of record NC_140960.1, read on the forward strand.
TCCCAAAAACTAAATAAAAATCAAGGGAAAGAACCAACAACTAAGGTTAGTGGTTGTCACAGCCTTGTGACAAATTGTGTTAGTCAAACCTATACCGTGGTACTCCAGAGTCTTAAGCTTCGGCTTAGCAAGGCTCAAGAGTTCTATTCTAGGCATGCTAATAAGCATCAACATGATGTCTCATTCAAGGAGGATGACTCGGTGTTTTTAAGGATCATGAAGCAACGTCTCAAGCGGTAAGAGGTGTTCTAAACTTTCATTTCATAAGTATGGTCCGTTTTCGATCACCAAAAAAGTGAATGATATTTCCATGCAATTACGTTTGTCACCTTCTCGGACAATGCATAATGCTTTCCATGTTTCTTGGCTTCAATTGTTTCAGGGTGAACCTACAAGGAGCATTCCAAACGAGGAGCAATCGGAGATAATTGATGAGGTGGAAGTTATGGAGCCGGAACAAATCCTTTTGCATGGATTCAAGCACGGCACAAAGAAGCAAGCAAGGCAATACTTCGTGAAGTTCAAGGATCAAGGGACACATGAAGCTGCTTGGGTGCACAAATAATTTTCCATAAATTATGCAAATTTGCTAGCCTCGTAGAAGGAGGCCATGCAGCTCGATATCCGTACCATAGAAACCCGAGAACGTGGCCATTTTTGGGAGGGACGAAACAAGGGACGCGAGGACATGAGACAGGACACGGCGACACGACGCCAGAGGGGTCCCCGCACATGGGACGCAGAGGGGACGCGTCCCGAGACGCGGGTCCCTTGTGACACATGCAAGGGGGACGCGAACAAGGTACCCTACACCTTTTCTCTAGGCTCTTCAGAGTCTTAAGAGTCTTGAGCTATATGCCAATGTTGCCCAATAGACCCTACTAACCGACTCTTCACTTGCACATCATTACTTTCTTCCCTTTGAGTATCATAATTGATCATCGCATCAACCTATGCGGCGCACGCTCGCTGCGTTCTTACTACAGGTCATATTTCGGTATTTATGACTGCAAAACCCACTTATTTTTTGCAATCTTGTGCTCTTGCTGTTCTCTATATAGAATAAATGTTTTTTAACATGCGTCCCGTAGCCCGTCCATTGGCCCATCCCCTATTTTTCCACGTCTCTGTCCCTGTGACCCGTCACGTCCCCGAGACCCGTCCCCATCCCCATGTGACTATGACCCCGTACCTCGCCTTAAGCAAGAGAGGATGTCACGTGCACATGGCTCTATGTACCACGTGGACATGCTTCATCGACTTCCAGAGCCCATTTCCCCCTATTCCTAGTAGGAGTGTCTAGCATCCTTAGAGGATTAGTACCGATAAGTTTGTAAGCATGTTGGCAAGGACCTGCATATGCGGACAAGTCCATTAGATTAAGTTTTTCAATTTTGGAAGCCTCTTGCATAAATGGTTTGTACACGCGTTTTCACAAATGCTATTACACTATGGTGAACATCTCGCAGGACGTGCATATAGTTTAAGGTTAGAGAAATCCAACGAACCATTCCCAACGTCAATTGGATTCCCGAGTGGACAAATATGCGACAATTTCACCAAGAAACTTAACGGAAGTGAAGTTTATTCAATAAATGATTTCATGAATTATTTTTAATTTTGTCTTCCAATTTTTTTGGCCTACCTGAGCCTTAGGAGATTATAAGCCCAAAACCTTGGCTATAAAGGGAGCACAACCCATCAATTTGCATCACTTGCAAATAGCGCCATCAACAGAGTCCACCGTTTGCAAGAGCACTAGCGTTTTGCAGATTATACCCAACACTAGAGAGAGAGAGAGAGAGAGAGAGAGAGAGGACACGGTATGTCGGGTCCCAAACCCACAAGGGCCCCATTGCTTTGTTGCCAGAGCAAGTACTTTCTTTATTCTTGCACAATGTTGATACAATGACTAAATGCTGAGATGCTGATGCTAATGGGTACCGATGTTACTGATGTTGGGTATTACTGAGATACTATTGAAATACTGAAGGGTATTGCATGTATTGGGATACTGCGAGTAGTAAAGATACTCATGGGTATTGAGGTACTGCGGGTACTAAAGATACTGAGGTACTTTCCCCATTCAGTGTCTCTCTCTCTCTCTCTCTCTCTCTCTCTCTCTCTCTCTCTCTCTCTCTCTCTCTCTCTCCCCCTCTACACACCTCTACTCCTCTCTCTATTCCCACTTTTAAGGGAAACTAAAAGGAACCGTCATCAAGCTAAAAGCAATCACTAAAGCAATAAAAGATTTGTGAAAGTGTCGATCTTCAACATTTCAATTCCGTTGCATCAGACAATTAGGGTCGCCTACTTCCTGCTATACTTGAATTGGCTCACTAGGGCGGTCTCGTACTTCCTATCCTTGAACTACAGCCTCTCATGCATGCACTCCAGTTAGATTGCCACCTTCTATGCATGGATTGCTACCTGCCCTACATGGACTCCAGTTGACATGCATAGACTACTGCTAGCTGCCATGCATGGACTCCAGTTAGCTTGCATGGACTGGAGCTGACTAGCATGGACGACTACCTGCCATGCATGGACTCTAGTTAGCTTGCATGAGCCAATGTAGCAGGCTACAGTGTCACTTTCACAAGGCACACAGTTAGTACAATTGGTCTAAGTGACACGTGGCAAGGATACGGACGGTGGTCTAGTGGACATCGTGGCCAGGTCACCACCACCACTCAGTTTGGGGATAGACTTAGATGGCGGTGGCTCTTTATGGTGGTACACATGAGTAGTAGTTGTTGGGTCATCGGGATCATCTTCTTCATATATGGTCTAGGTCATCGTCTAGAGGAGTGAGTCTATACACACATCACATCTGCACTATCCCTGCACATATGAGCCTCGACACCCCATTGTATCTGTGAGTTCTGGGTTGGAGCTGAGTGTGCTACCACGCCAAAGTCTAAATCGGTTCTTTGAGATAGTCGAGTCATATGTTCTGGTCTGCTGTTGTGTCTCTGTGTGATCAGTTGTTATCTATTGTTCCTTTGTTTTCAGTCTATTTCAAGTGAGATTGTCACGCACATTGCATTGAGGAGCACCCACTGTAGAGAGCACGACACACTATCCGTGCTACAGGTGCTCTCATTTTTGGCACGCCCGGTGGGACCTCAACTGAAGTCTCACTCTTGTTGACGTACAAATCGAGGAGCTAGCTGGGTTTTACCTAGCCTCGTCTACTTCGCCCTTGCCTAGTCAGCCTGCTGGTCTGATCCTCTCTCACCCTGGTCCCTGGTCTAGTCCTTCCTCGTCCCTGGGTGGATCAGGTGGTCTAGTACTCGCCTTGGTCTAGTAGAGTCTAGACCTGTGTTGAGCCAGTTAAAGGTCTTCTTGCTCAAAGCTTGGTTGGGTTGTGGTCACTGCATGACACATACAAGACGGTCATTAGAGCGTCAAAGCGCACTACTGAGTCCTCTGAAGTACTACAACAGAAGACGTCAACCCTTGGTACCTAGTAGATGTAAGGTGCAACAGAATGAATGTTTGAACTTTGCTCAAGATGAGTGCTCCGAACTGTGCTTAAGGTTCCTTTTGTTCTTATGGAAGGGAGAGCCTTCCGTTCCTAATGAGAGAGTGCAATGGACACAAACAAAGTGAATGGACACTATGTGTGAAGGTGCATGAGACTGAGAGATAGAGAGAGAAGAGAGTACGACACCAGAAAGTTGTCAAACCCTCCTCTGAAGGCCCCACTCTCTATGGCGAGAGCGGTCTACTTATGATTGCACAAATCTCTACAATGCTTTGGACTTGCCAACGATGTCGACGACGATGAGACGGGCTGAAATCTGAAAATGCTAAGGGCTGAAATCTGCAAATCTTTATCTGCTGAATTCTGACTCTATGTCGGTGACGATGTCGATGGCGATGATGCGACGACGACGCGCTGAAAACGCAGATGCTAAAATCTGCGTTTTCCGGGCTGAAACTATAAACCTTGCAGAAACTGACCGTGCAGCGAGGAACTGCTGCGGGAAGGTGAGATCTGCGAGGTTTGAATGTTTGCGGAATGAATATTTGAACTTTGCTCAAGATGAGTGCTCCGAACTGTGCTAAAGGTTCCTTTTGTTCTTATGGAAGGAGAGCCTTCCGTTCTTAATGAGAGAGTGCAATGGACACAAACAAAGTGAATGGACACTATGTGTGAAGGTGCATGAGACTGAGAGATAGAGAGAGAAGAGAATATGGCACGAGAAAGTTGTCAAACCCTCCTCCGAAAGCCCCACTCTCTATGGCGAGAGCGGTCTACTTATGATTGCACAAATCTCTACAATGCTTGGACTTGCAGACGATGAGGACGACGACGAGACAGGCTGAAATCTGAAAATGCTAAGGGCTGAAATCTGCAAATCTTTATCTGCTGAATTCTGACTCTAGGTCGGTGACGATGTCAATGGCGACGATGCAACCACGACGCGCTGAAAACACAGATGCTGAAATCTGCATTTTCCGGGCTGAAATTGTAAACCTTGCGGAAACTGACCGTGCGGCGAGGAACTGCTGCGGGAAGGTGAGATCTGCGAGGTTCGGGACTTGATCTGCGGTGTCTAAGGGCTGAAAACTGAAAACGCTGATGGTTCTTGATGTTCTGTCGCAGTAAATCTACAAAACGTTGGGGCTGATCAGCAAATCAAAAACGCTAGGGCTGAAAATGGTTATGTTGTCGCCGGATGTCCTGCAAATGCAAAACGCTAGTCTTCTGTCGCCAGGGGTTTGCAAGAGTAAAAACGTTGGCTGATCTGGTCCAAAAACGCTAGGTGGTTGATGTGGAGCAAAAACGCTAGGGCTTTGGGTTCTGCTGAGAAGTTGCCTGTTGAGCAAGTGCTCTTGCTGCCTCTTCTGTCAATTAGTGCTAGTCTAGGTTTGCTTATATACAAACTTACTCAATTTGCCCTATCTACTTTCCAATAGTCACTTAAATTAATAAGTGAAAAATGTCAAAAATAGGAAAAATAGGTAAAATGCACTGGAAAACTCCCCTGAAGGATTCTGATGGATTCTGATGGGAATGCTTATGATCATGCTGTGTGCAACCAGAGGATATGCATCTACACTAAGTGTCTGGGCATGCACGGTCCGCAAACAGACTCACCAAAGTGCCAGAACACTTGGTAATCTAGACTGACTGGACTGACGGAACCCTTGTTATGAAGTAGCTTGTCCACGGACACATAGGGTTGGATGTGTCACGTGACAGTAGAAGTCCACCAACCTCATCACCCATACCACCACATACGGCATCATCCATTCCTCCATCCGGTTCCACATCTTCAAGGTCACCTTCCCCAGTAAAGGTCTCTCCCATTTTTTTACAGCAAGCTATTGAGCAACAGGCTCCAGAGCAAGAGGCTATGGAGGCGTTCGCCAGTGTTTTGGCCAAGGTAAACATCAAGTTTCCTACTTTCAAGGGACTCTCCTCAGAAGAAGCAGACGACCATGCAAGGAGGTTTGTATCTCTCTGTAGAGGTCGTGGTCTTTATAGAGAAGATGCTTATTTGGTACTCTTTCCATCTACCTTGGATGGTTTAGCAGACAAGTGGTACAGTCAGTTTGCAAAGAATCACTTTGCAACTTGGACAGCTTTAAGACAACAGTTCTATGCAGCATTCAGGCCAGGTGACTTCCAAGAAAAGGTTTTGGATGAGTTGGCCAACATGGTGCTCCAGCCAGTGAAGACTTTTGCAGAACTCGTGACTAAAAGCAAGTCTCTGGTTGCCAAGCTTCCTCAACAACCAAGAGAATTTATGGTCAAGAAGTGGATAGAGAAAGCTCTTCCAAAGACTTCTCAGCAAAAACTGAGAGAGAATCTCCGACTTGATGCCACCTTGGAGGAGTTTATGGCGGCTGCTACTAGGATTGAGGGAGCAAGGATGTTGTTTACCAACTCTTCTCAGGTAGAGACTGCCTTTGTACTCTTGGAGAGTCCATCTGACCCTTTGACTTCTTTACGTAGGGAACTTGAAGCCCTAAAACTACAATGCGCTCTTCATGAGGAGAAATCAATCTCTCTTAGACAGGAAAAGCCCCCACATCACGAGGCTTTGGATCAAATCAAGAGAGAGCTAGAAGAGCTTAGGTCTCAGCAGGAGACTAAGGCTATGGTATGGTGCAGCTCATGCCGCTCTCCAGGACACCCTCCACAAGACTGTCCCCTTCGGGTTTACTGTCACTTCTGTGAAAAGTCTGGTCATGAGGACAAGGATTGCTACTACGTCAAGGGATTGCGACAAATACAGCAAAGTCTTGGTCATACTCTTCAGCAAGGGGCAACACCGGCATCCAATATGGTTTCTCCAGTGGCCATCCACACCACATGTCACCTTTATTGACAACCCCTCCTATGCAAGGTATGCAAAGTACTTTTCCCTCTCAGAGCTTTTATCATACCCATGCTCCCTCATCACCTCAAAGCTTCTATGCTTCCACCTCCAACTCCATGCACCAGGAGCAAGGACCACCTCGCCCTTCGACTCGCCCATTGAATCGGCCCATTTTGTGCTACAGATGCGGGGAATATGGTCATTACCAAAGCAAATGCCCTTTGCCCGAAGGATCCCCTCCGTGCCGTCGTTGCCCTGAAAGTTTGAAACGAAGGATCACTACAATAAGGATTGCCCTAAACTTCGTGCATCCACGGCTTCGAACCCAAGTCAAAGCCAGAATGAGTTTACCTTTCCCAAGCTCAATCTGATAGCAATTAGCACCGTTCCTCAGCCACCCCCTTCTAACACGTGGTTATCCCTCAAAATAAGTTGCAGCTGGCAGAGGAGCCATCGGGTGTCCTCACTCGGGCCCAGAGAGCTACTCTCTGTCTTAGTATTCCAACACGTTCAACTCCCCCACACATTCTCCCAACAGTGGATACCTTGCCTTCAGCTACTGACAAGCCATCACCCAGTGGCAAGCAAGAATCCAAATCTTTGCTCTCCGATCTTGATAAAGCTTTCTTGGAAGCAGTTTCCGATCTACAGAAGATCAAGGTGCCAGAGAAACAACTGGTAGAAAAAGAGAAGCTTACAGCAGAGACAATCTTGAAGAACACCTTCCAACAATTGTCCCTCTATGACATGCTGCGACTAGATGCGAGTTTTAGAAGTGACACTCTTGCTGTTATTCAGTCACTTTACCTTGGAGCAAGTCCTAGTGGCGGATACCTCCCAATGCAACCATCAAAGTTCTATATGATATCCAATCCTGCTGCTCCCCTCACTGATTATAGAAGCCCTCACCTAACAGTGTCCGTTTTGGGTCGGCAATTCTCAGGAGTGATAGTGGATGGTGGATCTGGCATCAACCTGATGCCCGAGTTCACTGTGATAGCTCTAGGTCTACAGTCTACTCGCCCTACTCCCTTCACAGTTACATTGGCAGTCAGAGGACAGTCTCCCCAGTGGGCATAGTGGACAATGTGCCTCTGCAGTACAAGACTTTACTTTTAACTTGGATTTTGTTGTGGTTCGTCTTCCTCGTGTGGAGGGCGGATCTCCCTTGCTCATTAGAAGACCTTGGCTACGACACACTAAAGTACTTCATGATTCGGGAAACAATGCCATGTGGATATATACTTCTGGCTCCCCGATGCAACCCATTCTCTTAGAAGGAGGTATGGATCCCATGGTGCAGCAAGTTTCTTTGTCAATGGAAACCAACCCTGAACGAGAACAACCTACTACACCTGAAGGGTCAGACGAAGATCTGCTAGAGTGGTTGGAAGCTACCAAGTCTACGCCTTGTTATGGACTATCTATTCAAGCTTTGCCTAAGGTCACACCCTTTTGTTGTGTTCCTATCGTAGCTGAGCCCAATGAACCACTTAAGCCAACAACTAGAGTAGAAGTCACAGAAGTTGATTGCTCAGTTGACCCTTTACTAAAAGCATTCAAACTGGGTAAGGAGCGCAGTAGGAGGACCGGTGTCAGTATAGCTCAGGTGGTATCTGCTAGGTTAGCATTGTATCTGTGTCTGCTTTTGATCTGTTGTTTCCTACGCATCCCTTATCCACCTCCCCACACCCCCACCTATACAATTCTCTCTTGTCCTCGCCCTACCCACACCCTCACACTCCCTCGGCCCTACCCACCATTTTTCCCTCTCCCCAACTCGTCCACCCTCCCAACTAGTCCCCCATCCCAACTAGTCCTCTTCCCCAACTCGTCCCCCCTCCCAACTAGTCCTCTTTCCCAACTAGTCCCCGATCCCAACTAGTACCCTTCCCCAACTGGTCCCCCTCCCAACTAGTCCTCTTTCCCAACTAGTCCCACTCCCCAACTGGTCCCCCTCCCAACTAGTCCTCTTCCCCAACTAGTCCACCCTCACAACTAGTCACCTTCCTCAACTCGTCCCCCTTCCAACTAGTCCCCACCTCCTCTCCCCTAACTAGCCTTTTCCCCCTCACCCCTCCCCTACCTACTCCTTCCCTCTAGCCAATTGCAACTAGCTGCAGATTCCTCACTTCGGTGCTTTGTGGGCTTTGTTAATCTTGGCAGTCTTTTGGTCAGTTTACCTCATTGCGCCGGGGTCATTACTCCTTCAGCGTATTTTGCAAATATCGACATTGTTTCATTGGTACTTCTTTTTGGGAACTCAAGATCTTCTCCAAACATCACTCTCTTCAATCAGACTGTACTGCGTTTTTTCTAGTGTTTCATTGTTCTCTCTAATTTCATTGATCCTCTCACCGAGACGGTGAGCGGTCTTGTGGCGAGCAACTGTAGCAGGCTACAGTGTCACTTTTATAGGACAGTTAGTACAGTTGGTCTGGTCTGGTGCACACTAGACGGACACTTTGGGCTGGGTAGTGACACGTGGCAGGGATACAGACGGTGGTCTAGTGGACATCGTGGCCAAGTCACCACCACCACTCAGTTTGGGGATAGACTTAGATAGCGATGGCTCTTTATGGTGGTACACATGAGTAGTAGCTGTTGGGTCATCGGGATCACCTTCTTCATATATGGTCCAAGTCATCGTCTAGAGGAGTAAGTCTATACACACAGCACATGCACTATCCCTGCACATCTGAGCCTCGACACCCCATTGTATCTGTGAGTTCTGGGCTGGAGCTAAGTGTGTTGCCACGCCAGAGTCTGTATCGGTTCTTTTGAGATAGTCAAATCATATGGTCTGGTTTGCTGTTGTGTCTCTGTGTGATCAGTTGTTATCTATTGTTCCTTTGTTTTCAGTCTGTTTCGAGTGAGATTGTCATGCACATTGCATTGAGGAGCACCCACTGTAGAGAGCACGACACACTATCAGCGCTACAGCCATCTGAGTGTGCACTTCGCCTACATGCTCTGCCAAATGCTAGGCGCGAGAAGCCTTCCTCATTTCTCTGCATCCTTTGCTAGACTACGGTTGCCCTGCATGCTCTTTCAGCTTCCCTTCTCTAGGACGCTCTGCAAAGGTCAACAAGAACTTGTAGCTTCACAAGAAAAAGAACCTCCTGCTACTTCTCAAGTGAAGCCTACAAAATCAGCAAGCATATCAATGCATTCAACACTTGCACATATTCAGCCCTGTCCATGGCTATGAACCAAATCAATGACACTTGAAGATCAACCCTGCAATGGCCAAAATCGGTGAGACTCTCCCCCTTAAAAGACGAGAAACCGTCCCCGATTACACATGTAGACCACATAGAGTTTTAGTAATCATGGCTACAAACATGTATGCAAATTATCATCACTACACAATATTGCCTTTACACCATAATGCATTCATTAGCACAAATATTATCAACATAGATACTGGCTAAGCATTTCACATTCATCTTGGTCCAACATTTCACATTTGACTTCCCATCCTGATCCAACACTTCACATTGAACTTCACCTCCTGGTCCAACATTTCACATTAGACTCATCCAGAGGTCAATCATTAGCTATCACACCTTGAGTTGACTTTTCACATCAAACCCCTCAAGGTGTATCAATGGACTAGGTATCTATAGATAGTATGCTACAGACATACATCCCTCATAAAAGTCTCACAAGCATAATACAGTCAGCTCAGTACCACGGATGTGTTTAAACTAGCACAGCCGTGACTAGTATGTTCTCACATTTGTCAATCTGGTTCACAAGAGGGTGGAATGCTCTCCTCTAATCAACATCCACTCCACCATATCAACTATTGAAACAATCAAACCGAGTTTTTATTCTGCGTGGAAACTCTAAAACCAAAGTTCTCGAGGTATAGATCCCAAACGTGAGGGTTGTCTACGAATTCACCCTCCACTCAATCCAAATTATTCAGCAACATCGAGTCATACTTGGCTCACCACCAAATGATTCGGAAGGATCTACCCTTTTACCTTTTCTGTAATTTTTCAGATACTTCAAAGTGTATCACCACTAAGTACCTACAGTCGAATTACTGGAAGTATCATGATCCTTCTTTTCAAAACAAAACGAGAATCCTTCACTAGTATGTATCACATACCATCGACTGCTTTTCACCAATACAATCTTCTTTGTCAAAAAAACTTGACCCCATAGATTTCTTGATGTATCTATGCACATGCTTTCATTAACTTTGAATTGCCGATGAGGATACAATCGGATTACAAGTCTATTTTGCATTGAGCTCGCTCGTTGCTGCTCGTCATCCACCTGCACGGATCCCCCTCCTCTGTGCGCCAACGCGCTGCTGCCCCAGTCGCCAGCCTCTCACCCACTGCGCCCGCCATTGGCCCATCCTCTCATCGCGCTGCCCTTGCTGCCCACTATCCGCACGCTATCCCTGTCGCTTCCAGCCCGCCACGCGCTGCCCACTGACCCCCATTCGCTCGCTCCCAGCCCGCCACGCGCTCGCTTGCTGACCCCCCCTTCGTTCCCCCCCCCCCCCCCCCCCCCGTTTCGTTCACTACCATCCTACCGCTAAAGGCTTCTTTCGACCTGCTCCAGCAGTTCTGGATTCTTGACATTGCTTGTAGGGGTTCTTACAGAGGAACGTCCTCTTTCACTCCTTTTCCGCCAGAGCAACAGACACAGATGGAGGCTCATGCTCCACCCCAGAGGGACTCACAAGAAGCCCCCTCGCCCGACCATGCAGAGCCCACTATCCGACTTACTCTCTCACCGACAGAGCAACCGAGCCTCGCAACAGAGGTGGAACTCCTTTAGGCGACTTCCGTCATCTGCAAGACTCCCAGCACCAGACCCAGCAAAGGAGAGCTACGTGATCTTCTCCAGGCTCGCCTTCTCACACAGGTGGCCAAGATCTTGGATGTTCAGTTTCTCGGACACGGCTAATGAAACCGACCTGTGGGGCGGTATGCTTTGGGTTCCACCCAAAATTCTTTACTTTGAACACACACACAGAGCACTTTGCAAAGGAAACCTGCGACGGGAATTAACACTTAATCACACACACGGCTCGGAAGCTAGAATGCTCCGAGCAGATGCAGACAACCTGTAGGCCCCTTCGGTATTTCTTTATACTTTGAGAGGATAAATTTACAAAGTAGAGTCCTGAGAATCCTTTGTCTATATCCAACTAGATACCACTTGATTTGGAAAAATTTCGGCAACGTAACAACCCCAAAACTTGCGCGAAACCAATTCCCCTGCTGGAACTCACTTCCACTAGCATAAATCCTTTGATTCTTGCCCAAAAACACACAATTCAGCACGCTGTATTTACTGGTTTTTGCCCTGTTTTCAGCCCCAAACAGTCCCCTAACTGTCCTATGCCAGTGGGGCACTACTCCCAATGGTTCTAGCGTCCGTATGGCTGAAAACGGTCAATTTACAGCGCATACACAGCGCTGAAAACGCACCTGTACAATGAGGTTATGACCCTCACCGGTGCCTGCTTTGGAGTAGCAGCTAGCTACCCCTGTTCCTGCTCAAGGAGGCTTAAAAGCAGGAACCCACACAATTGCAAGAGAGTGAATAGGGGGGACATTATGAGCAAGAGGGGTAATTACAAAGTAACCTCAATTAGGGGCATTCCCCCAATGAGAGAGCTCCATGTGCCCTGCTTTTTGACCAATTTCCTCCTAATTGCCTTCATCATGGTGAGAGTTGTCTCCATGCCACCTTCCATAGCGTGAGTCCAAGAGCTTCCTTATAATATTTGAGAGAATCTTGATCAAATAAGAGAAAATCCATCAATAATGGAGAGAAACCTATAGAAATTATGTGTGTGGAGTTGGATAATCATGACTACTTTACATCGATCAAATGAAAAGCCCTCTTGTGGGGCATCACATAACTGCACTTAGGGGAGAGAGAGAGAGAGCAATGTGTAGTGTGCAGGTCATCACTCCTAGCACCACATTGTACATAGAGAGGAAAGCAAGCACTCCATAGCTCTTAACCTGTCACAGGTTCTCAACGAAGCATCCCCCCAGCATAAATCGAACGCCCCCTCTGCTGCCCTTGACCTGTAATGGATCTGTGAACAAATAGATGCAAAAATGGGAAGATTTCCATGGCTGCCAAAACCTGCGTATCGCTGAAAACGCAGCAAAACAGCCCTATAAACACGCATCTAATGCCTTCCAATGCTGAAAAGGAGTTCCTTGGTCCTAGGTAAAGTCATGTAAAGCTCAAAAATGGAGAGAAATAGCTGAAAATCACAGTTATCAGCCTCCAAAACTGCTCCAAAAAGTCAGTTACAAGTTCTCTTCTTCCAAACTTGGTAAATTGGCCAAAAAGTGCAACTTGGCACTCATACATGCAATTTCTCCGCATTGGGCTTCCTGCCTAAAAATCTCTCAACTGGTGCATCAGTTGACTTTGTAGCAGAGTAATAAAATGTTTCCCTTGTCATTCTGAAGCTAATGACATGAATAGATTTCATGGCTCGAAATAGAAGTTCCCTAAATTTTAGGAGATGCTTCCGTTGGGCTCCCACTGGTCATCTGACCATCTATCCTCATTGGGACCGCATCCAAAAGTGCAATGTGGCCCAACTGTCGAATACTTTTTGTTGGTGATCCCACCTTGACTTTATGCTTTTATTGAGTTCAATTCCTAGTATCCACCAACATGCTAAGTGTGACGAGGGGACCTACATGATCTTGAAATGAGCCTAGACATCCTTTTACTTTACGAGTTCCAACACCAACCAACTTCCCGTCTGCGGGTCAAACTACCATTCACATTGGCCATACATGTCCGACCATTTGCAACTTTGCATACCATAAATACATGCCACAGATGATCTTGTCTGGTAAGCACCCTTTTATCATCGCATGTATCCGCAAGAAGGACTGTCAAACATATGTACAAATGACTTAATGAGACCTTCATACTTTTGTTAAATTGTACACTGCTATTGCACTGAATCCATGAGTACATTTGATGTGCTAGCTCTATCATTACCCCTCCTTTGCCGACATTGGGTTGGGGCATACGTAGGTTGTAACCCAAAGGCCTCAAGGTAAAGCTGCAATACATTTGGTGACTCTGACAGTTCATGCTCTTCCATCCACTTTGCATCCATAGGTGGATAGTTCTTGAACTTCACCACATAGCATCTTGCAACTTGTTCCTTAACTTTTCACCTGTGCAAGAGGCTCTTGGCTCTGCAAACGAGAATAATTCCACAACACTACGTACCACCCACGACCAAGCAAGCTCAAATTTCAAGATGATTTACCGATGCGTCATAGAATCCAAGCAATCGCCTCATAGAATCGGCAAGCAACGTGTCACCTGGCAGACCCACATCACTCCCGCAGGAGATCTAGTGGCCAATCTACCACTGTGAGACCTCTCCCTGTCTCATCTTGGTTCACACTTGCAAACCCTAAAAACGCAACGGAAAATCAGCGCTAATTTGACAACTTTTCGGCAGGGCGAACATGCAGAATTTCCTGTCTGTCCTGTGAGAGGAACCCTCTTCCATAATGCCCTTCCCTTTGTCGGCCATAGTGTAATCCCGCGTTCCTGTACTCTGTGTCTTTACCCAAAACAACCGAGGCTTACTCTTTAACAAAAAAGTGATTGATATCCAGGCAATGGAACCTTGAAACCAACCCATGGGGCGGTAGGCGTTGGCTTTCACCCAAAAATTCTTTACTTTAGACACACACACAGAGCACTTTGCAAAGAAAACCTGCGACGGGAATTAACACTTAATCACACACACGGCTCGGAAGCTAGAATGCTCCGAGCAGACGAAGACAACCTATAGGCCCCAAAATTGGCGCCGCTTTCAGTATTTCTTTATACTTTGAGAGGGTAAATCTACAAAGTAGAGTCCTGGGAATCCTTTGTCTATATCCAACTAGATACCACTTGATTTGGCCAAATTTCGGCAGCATAACAACCCCAAAACTTGCGCGAAACCAATTCCCCTGCTCGAACTCACTTCCACTAGCATAAACCCTCTGATTCTTGCCCAAAAACAGTAAATTCAGCACGTTGTATTTACTGGTTTTTGCCATGTTTTCAGCCCCAAACAGTCCCCTAACTGTCCTCTGCCAGTGGGGCACTATTCCCAATGGTTTTGGCGTCCCTATGGCTGAGAAACAATCAATTTACAATGCATACACAGCGCTGAAAACGCACCCCTACGATAAGGTTATGACCCTCACCGGTGCCTGCTTTGGAGTAGCAGCTAGCTACCCCTATTCCTGCTCAAGGAGGCTCTTGCCTCAGCACAAAAGCATGAATCCACACAGCTGTCTATCAGTCAAATGAAAAGCCCTCTTGTGGAGCATCACATAACTGTACGTAGGGGAGAGAGAGAAAGCAGTGTGTAGTGAGAAAAGCAAGCACTCTATAGCTCTTAACCTGTGTGACAGGTTCTCAATGAAGCATCCCCCCACCATAAATCGAGCGCCTCCTTTGCTGCCCTTGACCTGTAATGCATCTGTGAACAAAGATGCAAAAAGGGGAAGATTTCCATGGCTGCCAAAACCTGCGTATCGCTGAAAACACAGCAAAACAGCCCTGTAAACACGCATCTCATGCCTTCCAATGCTGAAAAGGAGTTCCTTGGTCCTACGTAATGGGAAGCTCAAAAGAGGAGAGAAATGGCTGAAAATCACAATTATCAGCCTCCAAAACTGCTCCAAAAAGTCTAGTACGAGTTCTCTTTTCCCAAACTTGGTAAATTGGCCAAAAAGTGCCACTTGGCACTCATACATGCAATTTCCCTGCATTGGGCTTCCTGCTTAAAAATCTCTCAACTAGTGCATCCAGTTGACTTTGCAGCAGAGTAATAAATGTTTCCCTTGTCATTCTGAAGCTAATGACGCGAATAGATTTCATGGCCCAAAATAGCAATTCCCTAAATTTTAGGAGATGCTTCCGTTGGGCTCCCACTGGTCATCTGACCATCTATCCTCATTGGGACCGCATCCAAAAGTGCAATGTGGCCCAACTGTCGAATACTTCCTGTTGGTGATCCCACCTTGACTTTATGCCTTTACTGAGTTCACTTCCTAGTATCCACCAACTTACTAAGTGCGACGAGGGGACCTACATGATCTTGAACTGAGCCTAGACATCCTTTTACTTTACGAGTTCCAATGCCGACCAACTTCCCGTCTGCGGGTCAAACTACCGTTCACATTGGCCATACAATGTCCGACCATTTGCAACTTCAAAAAAAGGGTCTCAAAAATTAAACAAAAATCATTGGAAAGAAACCAACAACTAAGGTTAGCAGTTGCCACGTCCTCGTGACAACTACTATCAGGTAGAGTTCGAGACTTCCGAGATGGCGTCCAAGATCATCGTAATGAGCCCCTTGGCCATCCAAGCAGTTCGAGCCCACTTTCAACAATGGAGGTGTAACAAATTGCTGACGTGTCAACCTAGTGAAGAACGCAACTATCGGCCGAGGGGCCTAAACCCTAGAAGAAGCAGAAGCAACAAATTTCCGAAAATTGCGTAGCTGCTGACGACGTGGCAAATTTCCGAAAATTGCGTTGGCATGATGACGTGGCAGGTTGTACGGATTTCCGCGTTTTGCGTTGAGCTGATGACGTGGGAACTGTACGGATTTCCGTATATTACGCTGACAGCTTTTTTGGCTTTGCTTTTGGACCATAAGCTTTTGAGTTTGAAGGCTTTTTTATTGTAAATTGCTTTTGGGGCCTAGGGCCTTTAAATATGAGGTTAGGGCTCATTCTCTGGCATGCTTCCTGGAGAAGGTGCAGAGTCTGGAGTACCGGCTTGTATTGTGTTGATGCAATATAAAGAATTACCAAAAGGGGCACCAAGGTTTGGGGCCAATACACTTTGCGGTGAAATTCCGCCACTCCGTGTCGCGTGTCGTCTCTCTCTCTCTCTCTCAGTTCAGTTGTTATTGAAGTGCTAAAAGTCTGTTCAAGTTGTTATTTTCTATTGGCACGTGGTGCCCATCTTGTGACAAGAGGCATGGTTTTGATCCAGCTACAGATGTTCTGGTAGAGGAGGCAGACCTTCCCATCGCCGTCTGCTTTCCCGGTTTGCGGAGGGAGTACCTGCAACTCTTGTGCAGGATAGGCTCAGAGATTGGGACTGTCCTCGAAACACCTCGGACGGCAACCTCTGTAGCTGCCAAGGCGGCCGACATCCCCTCAGTACGTGGTCTGGTTCGGGACACACCCACTCTTCCAAAGGTCATCCTACTACCTCGGGTGAGTGGAGGTTGGTTCCGTCAAAGCGTGGAACATTCGGGCCTCCCAAATCAGTGTTTCATTTGCAGACAGATGGGCCATTTGGCAAAGGCCTCTCCTCACAAGAGACCTCGACCCACAGTGCATGCGCAGCCTTCCAAGGCTGAGCAAGCCCAACAGCCAGACACACAGGACACACAGGCTGGTACCTCGACTGAGACCAGTGATCAGGCAACTGATGGTTGGCCGCCGTCGACAGGGGCGGACTCGCCCCATGCTCCCCCTGGTGACCGACCTTCTGTAGCTCAACAACACTGTGTTCTGACTGGGAACCGTTTTGACCCCTTAAACAGGACCCGCCTGAGGAGGCCCCGTCCACTTCCATTCCTCCACCACCACCTCCTCCTCCCTCAAACGGTACCGCTCCGCCTCCCCCACCTTCGCCTCCCGCCCCTCCTCTCTTCTCGATGAGACCCACAGCCTCATCTCCCAACCTCTCCTCCACTCCTCCTCAAACGCTTCTTCCGCGAGGAGTTCTCTTGGTAGTGCTTTCGCTACGAGCCGTGCGGCTCGAGAGGAACAACCCCACTTGAGGCCGCCTTTTTTGGTGCAGACTCCTCACTTTGCAATAGTCCCTAGACGTTTGACTAGCTTCAACATTCGCAGACATTGTCGACTACAACTTCACTCAGTTTCTGGGTGACTCTTCTCCTGACCTGGAGGAGGCTAGCTTTCAAGTCCACGTCCTCTTTCTTGCAGCTAGAGGCATTGAGGCTTTGGACACAGCGGTGGGTTTCTCCTTTTTGCTATGTGGTAGAGATCTCATAGAGTGGACCCAGTACACAATCCTTGATTGGCTTCAGATTCAGGGTACTGAGTTCTCACACCACACAGGGGACTTAGGGGTGACAGATCTGGTGCAAACACTTCGGCCTCTTGCCAAGTTCAACGTGACGCCTCCGGATGCGGCGGGTTGCAGACACATTGTGGTGTATTTGTTTGCTGACACTCAGAGCCCTCCTTGTTATGTATTTGTGCATGAGGACTCTTGGACAGAGGATGTAGCCCTTCGAGCTGCACGCTCGGCTTGGGCCTAGGCGGGACAATCACTTCTTTCGCACTTGTCTAGAGGTCGTTCGAATGTGGATTACTCCCCATCCAAACCGGCCTGAAAGATAGCGAGGTTGATTGCTGCGACAACATCTGTTTTCTCTCACTAACTCCATGAGAATCATCTCATGGAATGTGCAGGGATTGGGATAGCCCCAGTTTCAGTGTCAGAGGGTCGACTACGTCAAGAGCTTCAGAGATGCCTTGTGGGTGGTGAGATTGACATTCTTATGCTACAAGAGCATCATCTTTGTGAAAGCCGCATTCGACGGTGTGGTCAAATTTTACGTGGTCGCTATGAGACGTTTTGGTCAGCTGCATTTGGACCTGGAGGCATCCAGGGTGGGGCATGTATGACTATTGCGTATTCTTTGCAGCAAGCCATTGTGGACAGAGGAATTATTCTGCCAGGCAAGGCTCAGTGGATTACTACAAAGATTCAGGGTTGTCTCATGGGCTTCCTGAAATCTACGCGCCCAATGTGGCAAGTGCAGGTGCAGAGTTTTGGGCTCACATTCTAGAGTCTCCGCTGCAGGCAGAGCAATGGTGCATTGGGGGTGACTTCAACATGTTGGAGGACCCCTCTGACAAGATTGGAGGTAGCCAAACTACTATGAGTTGGCAACTTGGGAGAGGTGAAGTATGACTGCGGGTTTCACATGTGTGGCAGCATTCTAGTATTGTGAGGCCACTTGACACCCTGGCCTTCTCTCGTTCGGACCGTAGAGTGGGAGGGGTGAATCTATCTTGGATAGACCGCTTCTACACTAGTGACCACTTCTGTGATGGGTGGATCAGTTTGAACTTTGCATTCTGCCAAGGACTTCTTTTTCGGACCATGCACAAGTGATCCTCACAGTGACAGATAGACAGAGGAGGAGGAGCACAATGCTTCGCATCCCTAAGAGGGTCTTGCTAGACTCTGCGCTCAGAGAGAGAGTGGTGGCTCTTTGGACAGAGGGCTTAGACCTGCAAGACTCTCCTGCTGAAAGAGTGGCCTCTGGACTTGCTCAGCTTAGTCGGCTATTTCTTCAGGAACCTACGGCTTGCCTGGCTACAGCGAGAAAGGAGGAGCAGTGTCTCCAATGAGGTGTTGCTTCCCTGCAAAGAATGCAAGAGCAACATCCAGTCAGTCCTTGGTTGGAGAAGCAGTTACAGCCAGAGTTACCGGGGAGGGCGGCTTAGAGGCCTTGGAACGCCGTTCCACGCAGGAACGGTGTTTCGATCGGCTGGAATTTTTTGAAACGCCCCAGAACGGACAGACGTTCCGGCCGACAGTCTGTGATTGAAACGGACGGGCCAGAACCGTTCCAACTACCAGAACCGAGCAGAAATCAAACGGCTCCGTGAGGGAGCCAACGGCCAAAAACAGTCCAGCATGGTCTTTATATATTGCCCCCTCTTCCCCCATTCCTTCACAAATGCATCAAGGTCAAGGCCCTCTCTCCCTTGCTCTCAACTCTCAAGCCATAGGGCCTCAAGGCTCAAGCTCTCAACCTCTCTCTCTTGGGCTAAGTTCTAATCCTCAAGGCTCAAGCTCTCTCTCTCTCTCTCAGTCTCAACTTTCAAGAGGTGAAGCCTCTCTCTCAAGCTCTCACGGAATCAAGCCTCTCTCTCTCTCTCTCTCTCTCTCTCTCTCTCTCTCTCTCAAACCCTCAAAGATCAAGCTCTCTCTTTCACGGATAATCCATGGCCTCTTCTTCTCGTACAACCCCCTCCGTTCATGCGGGCAACACTCAAAGATCAAGCTCTCTCTTTCACGGATAATTCACGGCCTCTTCTTCTCATACAACCCCCTCCGTTCATGCAGGCAACACTTAAAAGGCGAAGGAATGGTCGTGGTGGGATGAAGTGACCTCGGAGGGCACCTTGTAGACGACGGGAGGTTCTCGTGCATGGGCATGCAAGCTATGCTCTTACGCGCGGAAAGGGGGGCATGACAAAGTGAGGGCACACTTTCTTCGAGTGTCGGGACATGAGGTGAAATTTTGCACCAACGTAACCATTGAGAAGAGGAAGAAGCTCGAGGAAAAGGATTGGCAATTCAACCATAAAGCCAAGCCCGCACGCAAAGGTATCGACCCAAAGACCCTCATTTTCTCTAGAGAGAGCTTTTGGCAGTTATCCATGCTCTTACTCAGTGGCAACATTACCTATTGATAGCAGATTTTACCGTCTTCATAGACCAGCAGAGTTTACGCTACAGAAGCAACCATCGGAAAAGCAGATGCGCTGGGTGAAACCGGCCCGTAGGGCGGTAGGCGTTGGCTTTCACCCGAAATTCTTTACTATAGACACACACACAGAGCACTTTGCCAAGGAGACCTGTAACGGGAATTAACACTTAAATCACACACACGGCTCGAAAGCTAAAATGCTCCGAGCAGACGCCGACAACCTGTAGGCCCCAAAATTGGCGCCCCTTTCGGTATTTCTTTATTCTTTAGGAGGGTAAAATACAAAGAAGAGTCCTGGGAATCCTTTGACTGTATCCCACTAGATACCGCCTGTTTGGCCAAATTTCGGCAACATAACAGCCCCTAAACTTGCGCGAAACCAATTCCCCTGCTGGAACTCACTTCTAGTGGCGTATACCCTCTGATTCCTGCCAAAAAACAGTAAATTCAGTACGCTGTATTTACTGGTTTTTGCCCTGTTTTCAGCCCCAAACAGTCCTCTGCCAGCGGGGCACTATTCCCAATGGTTATGGCGTCCGTATGGCTGAAAAACAGTCAATTTACAGCGCATACACAACGCTGAAAACGCATCTGTACGGTGAGGTTATGACCCTCACCGGTGCCTGCTTTGGAGTAGCAATTAGCTACCCCTGTTCCTGCTCAAGGAGGCTCTTGCCTCAGCACAAAAGCATGAAACCACACAGCTGTACATCAGTCAAATGAAGAGCCCTCTTGTGGGGCATAACATAACTGCACGTAGGGGAGAGAGAGAGCAGTGTGTAGTGTGCAGGTCATCACTCCTAGCACCACACTATACATAGAGAGGAAAGCAAGCACTCCATAGCTCTTAACCTGTGAGACAGGTTCTCAATGAAGCATCCCCCAAGCATAAATCGAGCGCCCCCTCTACTGCCCTTGACCTGTAATACATCTGTGAACAAATAGATGCAAAAAGGAGAAGATTTCCATGGCTGCCAAAACCTGCGTATCGCTGAAAACGCAGCAAAACAGCCCTGTAAACACGCATCTGATGCCTTCCAATGCTGAAAATGAGCTCCATAGTCTTAGGTAAAGTCATGGGAAGCTCAAAAATGGAGAGAAATGACTGAAAATCACAGTTATCAGGCTCCAAAACTACTCCAGAAAGTCAGTTACGGGTTCTGTTCTCCCAGACTTGGTAAATTGACCAAAAAGTGCCACTTGGCACTCATGCATGCAATTTCCCTGCATTGGACTTCCTGCTTAAAAATCTCTCAACTAGTGCATCAATTGACTTTGCAACAGAGTACTAAAATGTTCCCCTTGTCATACCGGAGGTAATGACGCGAACACATTTCACGACCCAAAATAGCAGTTCCCTAAATTTTAGGAAATGCTTCCATTGCACTCTCACTGGTCATCTGACCATCTATCCTCATTGGGACCGCATCCAAAAGTGCAATGTGGCCCAACTGTCGGATACTTTCTGTTGGTGATCCCACCTTGACCTTATGCCTTTATTGAGTTCACTTCCTAGTATCCACCAACTTGCTAAGTGCAACGGGGGGACCTACATGATCTTGCTCTGAGCCTAGACATCCTCTTACTTTACGAATTCCAGTGCCGACCAACTTCCCGTCTACGGGTGAAACCACAGTTCACATTGGCCATACAATGTCCGACCATTTGCAACTTCAAAAAGAGGGTCTCGAAAATTAAACAAAAATCATTGGAAAGAAACCAACAACTAAGGTTAGCAGTTGCCACGTCCTCGTGACACTGAGCAAACATCTTGTCACAGTTTCACTTCCAGATTGTCCATGTGCAGGGACAGAAAAACTTGGTGGCAGACGCTTTGTCTCGGAAGCCGTTGGTTCTGGCTATTTCCGCGATACACCATAGGAGCTTCGAGGATAGGACCCAAAGAAGAAGGAAGAGGTGGATGCAGCCGTGGCCCGATTCTTCTATCAGGACCATATCCCATTTGTCATGGCGAGGTAAGTTTTATGATTTATCAATCTTCTCTCTCATTTCTTCCGTTATCGTCGTTTCCGATACTAACCTCTTCTATGTTTGATCGAAATAGGTCGGAGTATTGGAAAGTCATGGTGCAACGGATAGGAGAGTATGGCACCGGCTATGTGCCGTCATCTTCAGAGGCTCTCCGAACCACTTTGCTCGATCAAGAGACGGCTATCGTGAAGCAAGCAACACTCAATATTCAACGTCTTTGGGCCAAACATGGCGTTTCCCTCATTGCCGACGGGTGGAGCGAGATCTATCCATGGTCTCGTCGCATACTCGAGTGGAGAGATGTACTTTGTGCACTCTCACGATGCCACCGAGAGTGGCAAGTCCGCCGATGTTCTCTCCGCAGAGTGGACAGCAGCCATAGAAACGATCCGTGAGCAACACATGGTGGCCATTATCACAGATGGGGAGGCATCAAACAGGTCAACAGCAGCTATTATAGAGGGCCACTATCCGCATGTGACAGTGTGCTTTTGCATGGCACACTACTTGAACAACCTTCTAAAAGACATCGGCAAGCTAGACTAAATCGCTCCAGTCATTGCTGATGCAGTGAAGATTGTTACTTTCATCAACAATCACAACTTCGTTCGGAGTGAGTACCTCAAGAGGTCGGGTGGCAAAGTGCTTCTAAAGTATTCAGACACCCGCTTCGCATTCAACTTTCTTCTTGTGCATAGGCTGTCTGAATGTCAAAATGCAGTCCGAGAGGCCTTCATCAGTGATGAGTTCACCACCTCCTATGCAAAGACAATTGCAGGGATTTTGTGCAAGGATAAGGCAGAGGATCTTGAGTTCTGGAAGGAGCTCAAGAGTCTAGACGCACAAGTAAAACCAATGGTTCATTTGCTTCGAGTTCTGGATGGCATGGATCCTTGCATTGGCAAGATTTATGAGGCAATGGACCGCATGATCGAGCAGCTTGCACAGCTTGAGCCGAAAGTAGAGCGATATGAGGAGATCCATGCGCTTTGCAGCTCGAGGTGGAACTCATATGCCTCTCCTTTACACGGGGCAACGTACATGGTGGATCTAGAGTTCCAAAGTGCAAGGCAAGAGACAGATAGAGAAGTAATGAGCTAATTTACAGAGATCTTAAACAAGATGGTTCTAGACAGAGATGGGCGACGCATTGTCAGAGATCAGCGTGTGGTCACTGGTTTAGCCCCCTTGTAGTCTTGACTCTCATTATGGTATATGTCACCTTTGGTCTTTTTGTAGTGCCTTGGCGGGCCTTGTTAGCCAGAATTAAGCGAAAAGTGTTATCTCTGACTTCTACTCTTGCAATTATTTGAGAGCTCTAATCTGTAATTACATATGTTATTCACAATTGTGTATCAGTGTATGGGCATTGTGTTTGTTCAATGTTGTGTATGTTCTATGTACTCTGGGCGCCACACATCCCAATCTAGTCATAATAAGGTTGAATGGTCTTCGAATCGTGTTTTTTGTGGGTATTAGAGTCAAAGGACTCTAGTACTACTTGTATTCAAACACAAAACGCTAAAAATAACATTATTTGGGTGTTTTTTTAGCGTCCCGTTCTGCGCTGTTCCCGTTCCGGACCTCTTCCCATTCCCCCGTTCCGCAGGGAGGCCCATCGCCGCTCCCGTTCCGCGGTCCGGGTAACTCTGGTTATAGCAGGCTCGCTAGAAGCGTGCCAACACAGAGGAGAGGCACAAGGAGTTTTCTTTTCATCGTCAGGCATCTTAGTGGACCCAGGTGGGTGACAGAGTGACAGGGGCTTTCTTTGAGACAGTGGGGCCCCGACAGGCGCATGCCAAGGTCAATCAGTTGAGGATGCGTGACGGGTCAGTTGCTTCATAGCCAAAGGACATGTGTGCAGTTGCCACAGACTTTTACCGTGACCTGCTATCAGCAGAGCCTCAGTCAGAGCGTCAAGATGCATGCAGAGAGCAAGTTTGGGCACAGATGCCTTGTCTTGTGACTGAAGAGATGCGCCAAAGTCTTGAGCTGCCTCTACAGTTAGAGGAGCTCCACGTGGCCCTCAGAGCACTTCTCCGTGGTAGCTGTCATGGTGAGGATGGTCTAACTCCAAGCTTTTTCTTCAATAATTGGGACGTGCTTGGCTCAGATCTTTGCAGCGCTTTTCAGTACATCCTACACACAGGAGAGATGCCTGACAGCATGAGTGAGGGCCTGATCTACCTCATTCCCAAGGAGGGTGGCTTCTTGGATGAGATTCGACAGTGACGGCCCATCACCATCCTCAACTCAGCCTACAAAATTCTTGCCAAGGCTCTCAGTTTGAGGATTCAGCCACTTCTAGAGAGCATCTTACATGGGACACAGACAGGTTTTGTCAAGGAGCGTAGTATCCTTGACAACATCTTTACTTTCTGGGAGGCGTCTGGCCTCGTGCGCCTCCGTGGTGAGGATCTGGTGATACTTCTCGATCTTGAGAAGGCCTACGATAGAGTTGACGGGGACTTTTTGGAGGGCACTCTACACAGGATGGGCTTCTCAGATGCCTGGATCAGAGGTGTGTTGGCTCTCTACAGACGGGCACACAATCAGGTACTTTTGTCAAGTGGTAGAGGAGATCCTTTCATGCTCACACGCTCGGTCAGACAAGGCTGCCCTCTTGCCCCCTTCCTCTTTCTGTTCTGTGCTGAGGCGATGAGCAGGTTATTAGTTTCACAGCAGGTTGGTCTACGTGGCTTAGCGCTCCCTATTGGGCGAGATGAGCTACTGGATGTTGAGTTTGCTAACGACTCAGCCTTGTACTTGGAGGGCCAGGGGGCCAACCTTCATAGGTGTGAGCAAGCTCTTGAGACCTTTTGTTGTGCATCAGGCGCACTAATCAACTGGAGGAAGACAATGGTTTTCTCGGTTGGTAGTGCTCCTACGCCTGATTGGCTGCCATGAGAGATTGAGGCAGGGAGAGTTGCACATATCCCCAGAGCAGAGAGGATATGCAGACTTTGCACAGCAGAGATTGAGAGCGAGGAGCATTATGTATGCAGATGCAGAGCATGTGAGGAGATCAGAGGCAGATATCGGACCTTGTTTGCAGATCAGCCCACAATACATCAGATTTTTGAGTCCGAAGACCAGCAACAATTCGACCGCTTCCCCCTAGAGGCACAACAACATCGGAACTCCCTCCTCAAGGCAGCATCAACCGTGAGAGACAAGCTCCAAACACAGCTCACAGACTTTTTTCAGAGGACCATAGCACCACCACCATCTCCGACCATCAAGAGAGGAGTGACTCTACAGCAGGCTAAGGAGGTCTAAGCTCGCAGACGCCCACGTACCCATGGACGTAGAGCACCTCGCCTACACCAGAGAGAGATCCAAGAGATTCGGGAGCACTACTATAGATCTCTCGAGCTTTTGCAAATCCAGCTGCCATCTTACGCGGATTGTTCATACCCTACCTGCCCATGCATTATGTTCTACACCATGATTATGGTATTAGATGGAGCTAGAGATAGGATAGCATTTCTTCTCATGATTGTATCTACCCCAACATATAGGACTGCACCGTTTCCTCAGTTTTGGAGCTCCACCCCCACCCTTGTATCACCTCCCTCGTCTCCCAATCATTATACAGAGGACCCCCCTCATGTACTTTGATTTGTCTCATAGGTCAATTTCGGCCTTTTTATAGACGTAAAAAAATCTCTCTCTCTCTCTCTCTCTCTCTCTCTCTCTCTCTCTCTCTCTCTCTCTCTCTCTCTCTCTCTCTCTCTCTCTCTCTCTCTCTCTCTCTCTCGCTCTATATATATATATATATATATATATATATATATATTAAAGTTCAGTGATTTTGAAGTTTCTGTTCGTGTGTTGCTATTGATTTCACGCTTGGAGTGTCCAAACCTGTTACAGTGGAATCATAGCTCAAGAAGATTCTTCTTCTACGGAGGATCCGATCCTTCTTGCAACACATGCAATCTTCGTGCATTAGGCACTCCCACCCTTCATACATCACGCATCGGGCGCGCTCCCATCTTCATCGCTCTATCTTACAAGGCATAAGCCATAAAGAACCCCAGATTATACATGGGTTCTCGCGAAGACTCTGACAGAGATAACACTTCTCAATGGGTAGGCAGAGAAAAGTTGAAATCCGGTGCAAAACTAAAGAAAGGAATGAAGATTTGGACAAATTCTTCGCAGAAAAGTTTGTCAGAATGGAGTACAAACGTCAAATACAGGTTGACATATGTGTGAAAAGATTGATCAAGTACTCCAGAGACCTGAGATTTGCAAAACACCTGAAGAATTACCCGATTGATGAGATTTACTCGAGATGGTGTGAGGCCATTGATTCTCCTCTCAGATAGGAGGAAAGCTAAAAGGACAGACAAGTGTAGACAAGCGGAACATGTACTCGCAAAAAGAGCTGGACAAAACTCTTGAAAAAAAGATGAACAAGAGGACCACCAGAAGATAAGCCAGAGCAGCAGTAGAGCGCCGAAGAAAAGGAGAGACGAAAGCAGGACTAGTCCCAAATTTTGTGGGGACCTTCGACCTTGATCAAATGAACGAAAATACCAAACTTTGCACAGGACGGGGCAAAGTGCGACACCAAGAAACCCTTATCTTCTTTGATGGAGAGACCAAGGCCAACTTCAACAGAATTGGCGGCTCGATTTGGAATTACGCCCAAGGAAATGGGGCCACAAGCCAGGGTTGTTCTAGAGGCACCCGAAGGCTTAGTTACATGGGACGACGGGTCGGGGTTGGGAACGGGGACGGGGACGGGACGGCAAAAGTCAAGAAACGGGGACGGACGACAAAAAAAAAACATAGTTTTTTTTGGCATTTTTTGACCTACACACATGCCACACACATAGAGCATCACTTTGATCACAAATTTACACTAAATAGACCAAAGAACACGAGTCATATAAACACAAATGTGCTATTAAAATATCGAGAAATAAGGATCCAAAGGGTGGCTTTTATAGCCATTGGGGTGCTTCAAAGTTCAAACATATGGCTGTTGGAGAGGAACTAGCCACTAGAAACGATCATTGGCCCAAATCTTATAAAAAGTTGATTGTCGTCCCCTCCCGTTCCCTGCCGTCCCCGAGACGTTTTGACTGCATTTCCACTTGGCAGGCCATTTGCCGTCCGTCCCGACCCGGAACCGGACGTCCCCCATCTCTAGGCTCCGTCCCCTCCTTCCCCTTTAACTATGCTCGAAGGGGATTTTTCCATTACACCCGTAATTGGCAAACTATGTTTGCATTGTCAGGGGTATTTAGGGCACGAGGACTTTTACATCATGCCTTAGGAAGGGTGTGACATCGTCCGAGGAATCCCTTGGTTCCCCAAGAACATTGCCGTGGTCGATTATAGAGCAAGGAAAGCCATCTTGAAGAATGAGAAGGGCAAAGAGATTGTACTTGATGGAAAACTGAAAGGCGAGTCCATTCCACTACACGGAATCTAATTTAATTTAATTTGTTTACCCGATTTTCTTGAAAGAACAAAATGATGATCATAGGCGAAATATGTCAAATTTCGAAAAAGAATGACAAGATTTTTTGTAGGCTGAAGCTGACTATTTTTTTGCGGGCTTACCAGAGTTGCCTGCTTCACGTCCTGAAGATCACATGATTGATTCCCGGTAATACACCACCGAACCGGCCACCTTACAGAGTTAGCCGAGCCCATAATGAAGAAATAATAGACCAGAATAGATCGATGATATACTCGACAGACTTCAGGGTTCTACTTGCCAAATTAATCTGAAGAGTGGTTATCATAAGATCCCAATTGCTCCTGGACACCTCTACAAGATAACTTTCAGGACAGCTTTTGGTTTGTACGCATATTTGGTAATGCCATTTGGCCTTACGAATGCATCGGCTACATTCAACCGAATGATAAGTATAATTTTTAGAGAGTATCGATCATTTGTGGACACTTTCTTTGACGACATCATCGTCTTCTCCAGACACCACCTATTGCAAGTCTGCCAAGCATTGCGGAAACATAGATTGATTATCAACGCTTAAAAGAGAATTTTTCTTGCCTGAGATACACTTCTTGGGACACATTGTCTCAACAGAAGGGGTAAAGACGGATCCCGACAAAGTTGCGACTATTCATGATTGGCGTGATTTGAGGAATGTTCACGAGGTTCGAAGCTTATCTAGGCTTGTGCTCATATTATCGGCAGCTCATTCGGAAATTTGCAGAGATAGCTTCTCCTTTGCATATATTGACTCATAAAGGAGTTCCTTTTACTTGCGGACCGACAGAGATTGCAGCCTTTCAGCTCTCAAGGAAAAGTTGACTACGGGACAAGTGTTGGCCTTTCCAGACTTGCAAAAGCAGTTGAAGTTTATTGTGATGCTTATGGTCATAGTTTGGAAGCAGTCTTGATGCAAGAAGGCCATGTAATTGCTTATGAGAGCACGATGCTTTTACGTCCTAAAATGGTTGCACAGGTTTATAAGAAAGAGCTTTTGGCAGTTATCCATGTTCTTACGCAATGGCGACACTCTTCTCGGAGCCGACTTTACAGTTTTTACAGAGCACTAGAGTTTCACCGACAGAAGAATTTAGTGGCAGATGCGTCGTCTAGAAAGCCCTTGATTCTCGCTATTTACAGGATACATTATCAAAGCTTCAAGGATATGGTAGATCAGTGTGCCACAGATCCTGATTTTGCAAATATATTTCACCGAATACAGAGTGGAGAGACAATTCCAAGCTATTCCATACGGGACGGCTACAACGTTTGAGGGAAAAGGTTTTGACAGAGTGCCATTGTCCACCTTTTTCAGGCCACCGCGGCATAGATACCACCTTGAAGGGTGTCCACCGATAATTTTATTGGCCGAGGCTGAAAAAGGATGCGGACAAGTTTTTTGGCAATTGCTTAGTATACCGAAAGGTCAAGTTTGACAGGCATAAGGCACCAAGATTTCTACAGCCTTTACCCGTACCCTCCGTCCTTGGGAAAGCATTGCCATGGATTTTATTTTTGATCTTCTCAAGACTCAAAGTGGACAAGATGGCATTTGAACAGTCATCGACAGATTCAGTAAACAGGCCCACTTCATTCCCAAGACAGTTAAGCCCGATCATTTGGCGAAATTGTTTGTCTTACAGATTTTCCAAATATATGGTATGCCGGAGTCCATTGTTTCAGACAAAGATCCCCGGTCTACTAGTTTTTTTGGAGAGCAATCTGGGAGAACATTGGCACGCGGTTGTAGTTCTCATCCTCGTTCCACCCGCAGACAAATGGGCAATTTGAGATAGCCAATTCAATGGTTTTGGATTTCTTGAAGTCTTATATTTTGAATCAAAAGACTTAGTGGGAAAGCAATAACCCCCCCCCCCAATTGTATACTTCAAATTGAGTCCTAGCACCAAGCTTATCATTAGCTTTAGTCTATTACTTTTAGTTCAGCTTTTCTTTTCCGGGATGGCAAAGGATATACCACATAGGTACATTGGTTGCCAAGTTCTGCCTTTCGAAGATGTGAATAAATCTTTCTTCATTTCTTTCTTTCTCCAACAAAAAAGATCAAAAAAAGCATGTCTTCCATTCACACCAGGAAATGCTGCGTTATTAGCACAGGTCACTATGACATCTTAATTGCCCAAGCACAATTGACATTAAAGCTTTTTTGAATTTATAAAACTAAGTAAGAGGGTATATCTTCCAGTGTACGACTCCACAAATCAAAAACTCGTTTCACTGAGGTCATCTAATCACAACCTAGAGATACCTAGCCATTTATGGTAGAGGAAGGCACTCTCATTCATAAAGTCACCACAGGCATAGTTCTTGATACATGCAGAAAACAGAACTTCATGGCAGTTTAAGGAAAGACAGCAAACATACCTCTAATGGTATCTTGAACCAGAAAACATTAAGGTGTCCATCAAACGTTGTA
The DNA here is from genome assembly GCF_014529385.1 of Adiantum capillus-veneris. NCBI lineage: Eukaryota > Viridiplantae > Streptophyta > Polypodiopsida > Polypodiales > Pteridaceae > Adiantum > Adiantum capillus-veneris. Next base: position 50,470,597 of record NC_140960.1, read on the forward strand.
ACTGCCTGCAATGGTACCGCATCATTGTACACATCCACCAATAGGGAGAGTACATTGCTTGCAATCTGGTTGCTGTTAAGCTCTAGAGTAGCATCCACAGATGATGTGCTTTGAGCTCCAATATCACCTCCATGCGATTCAACTTCACCAATCTCGTCATCCTTGTAGTAAATGCTCACAATTACAGTCTCATAAGTAACATCAAAATAGTTAGGATTCTCTACCTCAAGCTTCATGTCTATTGTTAGGTTGAGGTATACACTGGGGACTAAGGATCCCTCTCGCTTGATCTGGAAATGGATTTTACCAAGGGAAATGTCATCTACACTCACACCAAGAGAGCGAGGCCACACAAAGAACGCAACAATAGCTATAAAGATTAAAAGGGAACAACAGAGGCATCCACAAATGCGCCCAAGTCTCTGCCAAGAACATCCTCTGCATCTGCAAAGTCGCCGCCGTCTGTGGTATGGTAGGAACGGTGGAGGGTAGCCATAGACAGGGTGCCCATCAACAGGTACGGCTGGGTAGCCTACGAGAGGCTCTGCTGCTTCATCGTCTGAAAGGGAAGGGTATGCAGGAGGTGCACTTGGTGTCGAAGCAGATGCCATGGCGCAGCAAAGCGTGCAAAAAAGCGAAGTTTTCGAGATTCAGGAGTTATAGGAGCTGCGAGCGGGAAACCCATGTCAAATCTCCCACGTGTCAGACGAGAGTGACTCTCGTCGTGTCCAACTTCGATCCCTGTCTTTTGGGGCCGGGGCTATCTCTGTGGGATCCATGTATCTTTTTGGCCTGCCATACCCTACCAGCAGTGTTCGGGAAAAATCATTTTCACAAACATACAAAAATCCCTCCAAGACAAATTTGAACCGGAAATTTTACAATTCTAGCCAGTATTTTTGCAAAATGACACTATTTTTCATGCATTTTAAGCGGAATTTTCTCCTTCTTGCCCTCCCCTCAACCGACTACTTTGATTTTGCAACCGGCTCAAGGCTAACTCAGGCACACTTTTCCCGAACACTGTCTACCAGGCCCTAGTGTTTGCCGTGACCAAACGTCCATTTCTTTTTTTTTTCTCTCTTTTTTTCTTTTTTTTCTTTTTTACCATCAGGGCGGGGGAAGGAAGCAAGGAGAAACAATACACATATCATTTCTTTGGCAAGCTTTAATACGCTGATTTCATTGATTTCTATACTGATACAGATTCTTTCTATTTTGACTGCACATGGGGGATCCTGTGCAACACTCTGAAAGATCTCTCTCTCTCTCTCTCTCTCTCTCTCTCTCTCTCTCTCTCTCTCTCTCTCTATATATATATATATATATATATATATATATATATATATATAGTGATGGCGACATTGACCACTGCATCTCTAATTCACAACATGGTAAGAGGCTCTGATGGGGACGAAATTCTTTTGCTTTCCTCGGAGATGGCTGCTGACAATGCGTTTTCTAATCATCTAATGCATGTGAACAAGGCCATCCTCGGGCCTTCAGACTGGCAAATTTGTTTCAAGTTTTCATAACTTATGAGCTACTTTAGCGAGTATTGCATGGAATGATAATGCAATTCTCATGTAGCTCTCCTTTCTTGTTCTACACAACAACCTAAATAATTTAGCACTCTCTATATTAAGCGTTTTGAAGCTTTATAATCATTGAGTGCCTGCTATATGCAAGGCTTCTCAACGTTTGAACAAAAGTTTGTTCATACTTGCATAAGAAGAATGTTTGGAGGAAGAGTCAATTTAGATTGTGGTTCTTATTGATCCATGTCATCAGCAAAGTAGACATTCTCGATACTTCTTGATGCCATTGTTTCGATTGCAAGGTTGCCCATTCTTGTTTGGCCATTATGCCAACAAGCATAAAATATAGCTTTGTTACTTATTTGTTAGCTTTACCGTGGGCTCTTGCCGATTGTTAAGTAAATTAGTTTGTGATCGTTTTTTGTTCATTTTAGCATCACGGGCCAAAAAATTTGAAACATTTTTTAAATTGAGGTTGGGATGTGTGAACTAGATGAGCCAAGCATTGGCTCTTGTCACATTGAGAAGTAGTATGCAATAAAAGCAAGCTCCGACCTTAGTGTGAATGACCAATTGAAGAATAGATGCATGCTTCTGGATGTCGTTTGTTGCAATTGGCTGCGGAGAATGACTTGGAAGGATTCCAACTGCTCCTGAAAAAGAGTAACTACAAGGTAGATATGGTATGTCAGACGGAATGGATCAAGACAAATGGTTTTGGAATAAAGGACTCTTGCAATGATCGCAACATTATATGGAAGTTTGTACGTGATGTAGTGAAACACTATTGTTTATTTGGAGGAGATATTGATGACAGATATGGTCATGACGACTCCACTATGCTTCATTGTGCCGCTACAAGAAGTTTAAAGTTTGTTGTGGAGCTGGCTACTAGGTTTTTGTTGGAGTCGGGCATATGTGCACGTGCTTGATGCCTTTAGAAGGTGGCCTTGTGATGTGATTGATGTTCCACACTTAAGTGACCACATCAAGAAAGGCTTGATGGATGTTTTGAACAAAACAAAGCTAGCAAAAACTTGTGGAAGAGTTGGCTATGAATTTTCTGGTTATTTCGAAAATTATCTAACCCTATCATCTTCTAATGAGAGGGGCTTATCAGTAGAGGACGAAGAAAGTGCAGAAGTTATCTCATCATTCATATTTTATTCAACATCCCTAGGCTCAGGTATGTCATCATTGTCCTCTCCTTCTCCCTCCTTGTCTCTAAAGTCTCCTTAGCAAAAGTTGGTGGTGATAGGGTTGAGAAGGTTTGGGAATATCCTCTAGATTCTTCCGTTCCTGATATCAAAGACAATATATTTTGCCATTGATGAGTTCAAAATGTATGCTTTCAAGATTCCGCCATGTTCAAGGGCAAATTCTCATGATTGGACTGAATGCCCTTTTGTTCATCCCGGTAAAGAAGCCTATCAAACGGATTTTAGAAGGTATCATTAAAGTTGTGTTCCTTGTCCAAATTTTTGAAAAGGTTCTTGCAGAAGGGGTGATACATGAGAGTATGGACATGGAGTTGTAAGCGTTGGTTGCACCCCGCTCAGTAGCGGACTAGGCTTTGCAAGCATGGCACATCATGCAAGCAAAGAGTTATCATCTCGAGCCAGTTGACCCCATGCACCTCCATGCAGACATTGCAAAGCAGTTAATGTTTTCTTTTTAAAAACATTTTCTGCCTCCTTACGCTTGATGCACACCACTGCGTACAGGCGTGGCGCTTGCACGATCTAGGTGAGTTGGAACGAGCAATGTGAAATGAGGCAGGTCATCAGGTGCAGCAACCTAGTGATACACTGTTAAAAGGAGGATTTTCATTTTAGGGAGCCCCATACATTGCCATGCTCAAAAATCCCCGTTTTCAAAAGTACATGCGGCAGCTTCGTTGGGGGTGCTTCAACAAAGCCCTCCAAAAGTGCCTGGGGAGCCCTCATAGACATGCCCAACGACCCCCTCAACTAGTGACAATGCCCGAACGAGCAATACCACGTGGCACCCTGTATTGGCAACCAAAAAGTTGCCCCCCCCGCTCCACTATATCTTCCATGGGCATGGGGCGCTTGGGATCTGCAATGGGATGAATGAGCATCGTAGATCTCAAACAAAGTAATCTCGGGAAAAATTAATCTCAGGTATGCGAGATTACATCACCCCATTGCCCTAACACGTTGCTCGTGCATGTTCTCATGACGTGTAGGTGTCCTTCTCTATTTTTGACATGCAAAACTGTTGTGAGGTGAAAGTAAACACTGGTACCTGCGATTACTTTCATTGAAAAGTAATCTCAAGTACTCATGATTACTTTGGTGAGATCCACGATGCCTGATTCATGTCAAGGCCCTTGATTGATAAGGGCCTTTGAGCCCATCTCAAATGCCCATGGAAGACATAGCTGAGGCCGTAAACTCACAAGACTAATTGATACCTTTTGGTTGAGGTGGTACCAACCATCCACATTAATCGGACAATGTGGGCCGTTGATCAAATGTAGAATGGCAAACAAAAGCGATAGCCTATGGAACCCTCAAATTTGAACCCAACACCTACATCCATGAGGACCATGGGTCTACCATTGAGCATCACGCACTTGTTAACGTGTGTATGTGTTATTATGAAGTGAAATGTAGATTACTTTTCATTCACTTGGAATTCACTAGAGAAACAACAAGATACTATCATGTGTTTGGTCGATCAGAGTTCACTTTTAATTGTATCACACGATGTTCACTTGTAGTTTAGAATCACATGGAACAAAGGAGATTGAATAACACCACGTTGCCTAATTTAGACCACGGATCCCACCTCGCACCACAGGTGTCAATTAGTCATGAGGACTCACCACCCCTTAAAACTACTGTAAATAAATTAGATTTGGGTCTCCATGGTGCTTTAGTCATTTGAAATATTTTAAAAAATATTTTCAAAGTAGTCATACAACATCTGATGGAGTTTAATGGATGTTAGGAAACAAAGTACCTACTAAAACTAGTAAAGCTGCATAAACTAGCTTATTTCCAAGTATTACGCGCATTTCTCCATGACTAACCCATCAAAAGTCAAAAACATTAAATCTCCTTGAATTTAGTTAGGTGCATTCCACTTGTTTGTATAAAATTAGAATGGCTAAAAAATATTATTTTTTCTTCATGCTTTGGTGGGAATATTTAGCACCCTTTTTATAAATTTTTAAGGCCTAGTCATCCTCGACTCTTAGCTAGAAGTTCATATCACTAGTGTTATAATTTTAGGGTTGATTAAATATAGTAAATGATGCTTTCATGATTCAAAATTGTGAAGCAATGCAAAGCACAACTTGTTACGATGCCAAGCTCAACATTAGGCATTGATGTTTAATCTCCGCCTCTAATTGTCGCCATACCTTGTCATTTAATCACAAGAAAAAGTATATGTCATGATATTGAATGAAGGCTTAGAATGGGAATCGCTCTCTTAAACTTTTACCCTATAAGGCATTTTTGGAACAAAATAGGTGATTTCAATCAACAATCATTAACCATGTATTCCTAGAAGAGCAACATGCCATGGCAAATTCAATCATGGATGTTGGATACAAAGTATTGTACATGATATATTTAAATGATTGAATAGAAGTACAACTGGCATTGACTGCTGATTACAACAGATCTTGATGACAGATGGAGCAATAGCTTTATGATTACAGAGACTCAAGACCGGCCAATGGAGCGACCGTCCCAAATGAAAGAAGTGGGTCCTATACATAGGTGCCCGTACTGGGTTTTAACAAAACGTGCATTGTTACAATTGCTACAGTAATTACTATTGGTAGCTATTATTCCAACAATGTACAAGCACCTATATAGAGGCCATTCCCACTATCTACATTCTCCTCCTATTTCTTTGAATTTTGGCATATTCCAAAATTCCAGATAGCACACTAATATCAATGTTTGCAATTTTTGTTTATCTGAAGCCTTCTTTAGTGCTACTCTCTGAACCGTCTTAGTGAAATCTGAAGTATTCTAGGTTGACCACTTCCTTGAGTGTTGGAGTTGGTGTTAGGGTTCAGGTCAACTGGCCAGCCACCATCACGAATGGCTAACTTATTCTTTGGTTATAGTGAAAGAATAGGGAACGATAAGCTATCTTCTCACCAAGAGCTCAACCAAACACTATCTTTGTTGTATTGCACCGCACTCGCACGCACACACTCACAAGTGGTATCAGAGCTTGGTGGTTTTTGACCCGCTCTCAACACATGCACGAGCTTCGGTTTGAGCTTTAGCAGAGCTTGACAAGAGGTTCCTACAACAAAGTAAGAAGGTAATGTTGGAAAATTTGCAGCACTGGTGATTTTTGAGGCATATCGTTGGAACTCTACACGTAAAGATAGCGTTGGATTTTTTGAACTATAGTGCTATCTACATTGCAAACATAGCATAGCGTTGTCTTTTTTTGAAGTTCTCTAAACTTCATAGTGCTACACACAGAAAACAAGCAAAGAGAAGCAAAGAGGCGAAGAGAGAGCATTCTCTCGGGTGTCGGAAATCGGCATTGGAGGTCAAGTGTTGGGTATTTATTTCATTTTTGTTTGTGTTTGACCCACTTTCAATCCTACTTGGAAGGCTTCCAAGGCCACATTGATGGGTTCATATATTTTGTCTATCAACATTGATCCTCTTGATCTTGGTTTTGATTCCTTGTACTTTGACGACATTGATCGAGATATTTCCTCACCCATTTTATGGGCCTTCTCTTCAACTTCCCTTGGTTGTTATTGCCTTCTAAGCCCGTAACATTGGCATCTCTCTCTCTCTCTCTCTCTCTCTCTCTCTCTCTCTCTCTCTCGGAGTCTCTTGACGACTTTCTGCTTCCATCGATCTCAATGACACTCTTTTTCTTGCTCTTCTTGGCTTGTGCCCCGATAACTAACTCGATCAAAATTGTAGGTTCATTATCTAAGGAGCTACTTGGCATGACTTTCACTACATTTATGGACGTTTTTCCTTTATTTGTAGGATTCCTAGGACAATCTTCAAGAAAATACCTACCTTTTTTGTTGCATTACATGCAATAAGTCTTAACTGGCCTACCATTCTTATCTGCATCTGGACAATCGTTTTTCCAATGGTCAATATCAACCACAATTATGAAAATTCCATGTTCTTGGTTTAGGCATTTCTTTCACCATGGATGGCCTAGCTCCTTGGTTTGCAATAAAGTAAACTAATGCTCCCTCTCGAGGTGCCTGATAAAGTGGTTACACCATGGTAGGAATTGGTTGAGTGTACCACTTGTCTTCTACTACCATGGTTGACGAATTAGCTTCATTGTATGGCATAACCAGTATTAGTGCATGCTCTTCCACTTGTCCTTCATGAAGCATGTACTTGATTGGCACATCATTATTTCCTTGCTAAGGTGGTTGCTAACCTAGCACTGGCTATGGTCTCTCCTTAGCCATGGGTGGTCTCTGCATTTTCCCCATGTTAGGTGGATACCTATACATAGGTTTCCCTTTGTTGTCTCATGTTCCTACACACAAACACACGTTCGGATTCACTCAATGGTGCCTTCTCTGGCGCTTTAGGTGTTGAGATTGCCTTCGTCATTGACATCGGCATCATATGAGTAGTTTTTGGCATACACTGAGTACTTAGTGATGTATGTCTCATGTGGTTCATAGATTTTCTCTGAGTTTCAACATAATCCTGTCAGCTATCATGTATGTATGACACTGTGGGAGCTTCTATGAGCCCTTTTTGAGAGTGTAGGTAGTCTTTGAGTTTGTGTAGCTTTTTGTGAGGGTCGTTACGTGAGGTTTTTTGAAGCCAAGCACGAAGCGGCGGGTTACCTAGTGTGAGGTGGATTAGGTTGCTGGAGATCCCTTTCGTGGCCTCACCATAGGTTATGTATAGACGGGTATATGTACTTTGACACCGAATTGGCAGTCATCTAACAGTTTATTTGAGCAGTTCATGTCAGCCTATGCCAAGTGATTACAATTCGTTGGTTTTTGCACCATTTTTGGTTCAGTTTTGCTTGAGATTTTGATCTTTGAATAGAGGAGACTCTACTAGATTTTTCATGTGAGTCGTCCTATGTGTTCTTGGCACACTTGATTGATCACTCAGTGATTTTGCTGCATATTGAGTTGAAGTTTCGCTCCTGTTACAGGGGAAACTCTGTCGAAATTCTCTTGAAAATGTTGCCTTAATTGTTTTGTCACATTCTCTTGAATTATGGCTGCTAGTAGTGCTTTGGACAAGGAAGAGTACTATGTCAAAAAGTCTGATGGCACAAACTTTGAAATGTGAAAGCAGCGTATGCAAGATGTGTTGATCAGTAAGGGTTTAATAGCACCATTGCATGAGAGAAAAGAGAATGCATACATTGATGATCATTGGGAAGATTTGAACGTGAATGCTTTGGAGACCATTCACGTGCACCTTGGTGAATCCATTTACTTCATAATGCATCCCATAATGCCAAAGATTTATGGGATGCATTATGTGCATCATGGGATGGAAAAAATGCCTCAAACAAGGTTTTTCTCATGAAAAAGCTCATGTGCATGAACATGAAAGAAGGCAACAACGTTAGCTCTCATTTGTAAGAGTTCAACAATGTCTTTTTGTAGCTTACTTCCAAAGGTCTTAACTTTGGTGATGAGATGAAGGCCATCTTCTTGCTATGTTTGCTACCCTCATCACAGGATATGTTCAATACTGCCATTAGTAACTCTGTCCCTAAGGGAAGGATTGTTTTCAGTGATGTTACTAACACGTTTCTCACTGAGGAGATTAGACGCCAGTCTCTTGATGTGAGTAGGCATGGTGATGCGTATATGGCTAGTGGCAGCCATGACAATCCAAGGCAGCATGCTCTAGTCGCAATCGTTCTTGGGATTGCAATAACATTTTTAACAAGAGTATTGGAAGAGACATGAAGAACGATGAATGTTATCACTCCCATAAAAAAGGGACACGTGGAGAAGGATTTCCATGCATTACAATGTGAAAAGGAAAAGAAAAAGGAAATTTTTACACACCTAAGTGCATTGTGAAGATATAAGAACTTAATGTTGTTGAGTCTCCAGCTATTGAGATTGTTTTTGATGTGACAAATCCACCAGATGTGTTGATCTTCACCTTAGATTTGAGTCATGATGCTAGCTTTCATGTGACCCCTCACAAGGAGTGGTTCTTCACATATACTGCCACACATGGTACAGTGAAACTGAAGAATTCTTATCAGCTTGATATATGCAGTATTGAGGCCATAAAATTTTGTATGTGCAATCGCACCGAGTTTATGTTGCAGATTGTCAGCCATGTATCCCAATTGACAAAGAGTCTGATGTCTATCGGGCAATTAGAGGATTTGGGTCAAACTACTATTTTTGCACATGGAATAATCAAGAAAGGAGACTTGTTCATGCTTAAATGCGAGAAGTCACTCTCATTGTATTCACTTTATGTCTCTTCACTAAAAGATAATTCTATTTGTGTAGCTGAGCTGCCGTCTACAAAGTTGTCACATAGCCAACTGGGACATGTAAGTCAGAAAGGAATGAACATACTACAACGTTTTGATTATATTCCCATGCTAGACTACTCTAATTTTGCTTTATGTGAGCATTGCATGTGTGGAAAACAAACTAGGTTGACCTCAATGCCTTTAAACAAGGAATTAGGAAGCCATCTAGATCTTGTTCATAACGACTTATGCAGACCTACGCATGTTAATTCTCTAGGGGGGGCATCATAATTCCTAACATACATATATGACTTTATTAGAAAGGTGTGGGTTTATATCTTTAAGCAAAAGAGTGAAGTACTTATTGTCTTTCAGAAGTTCTTAGCGATGGTCAAACACCAGGTAGAAAGCTTAAAGCTTCGTAAACTGAGAATGGAGACGAGTACATATCCTCTAAGTTCAATGAATATTGCAATAAACGAGGCATTAAAAGATAGTTCATCGTGCCTTAACACTTGCCCAAAATGGTGTGGCAAAAGGGATGAATAGAACTATCCAAGAACAAGTCACTTTTATGTTATCTATGACGATTTTACCTTGGGAGTTTTGGGGCGAAGGTGTTATGATGGTTGTTTATTTGATAAACGGTTCACCTAGTACACCATTGAAGTATAAGATTCTGCAGGAGATGGGGACGATCAAACAACATAATTACGATATATTACGTGTATTAGGGTGTGAGGCATTCTCACATGTCGAAAGAGCTTAGACAAAAGCTAGATCCCAAATCACACCAGTGCATCTTCATTGGATATGGTGTGGACAGAGAGATGGGATATCACATCTGGCACTCAAAAACTAAGAAGGTTATACGCAGCTCTTTAATAAGTCTAAGATACATAGATAGCCGCTGAAAGAGATTGAGTATTGTAAATTAAGGTTTGAGGATGTTCCCTCACCACTAGTTATGTAGAATGCTAGACGTGCTAGGGATGCACCTCCAATAGTATACTAGTAAATGTTGCTCCACAGAGACTGGAATCTAGGAGTTAGGTACTTAGAATATCTACTTGAGTATCTTGTGCAATTGAGCGTTTTCAGCTAGGATTGAACTATTTGTTAGTCACTGACTGCGGTGAGCCCACTTGTTATATATAAGCTATTCAAATGGAAGATAATGTGAAGTGGGAGCAAGCTATACAATCCTAATATAAGTCAATTTTAGCCAATGAGACTTGGGAATTGACAGAGTTACCAGAGGGTAAACAAGAATTTCCTTCAAAATGGGTGTACAAGAAGAAGTACATGACCAAAGATCCCAAGCCTAAGTATAAGGCTAGATTGGTTGCTCAAGGATTCAAGGAGAAAAAAAGGTGTAGATTTCAAAGAGATCATTTCCCCAATGGTCAAGATGACTACTCTGCATCTTGTGCTTGGTTTAGTAGCCATAGAGGACATAGAACTGGTCCAAATGTATGTGAATAAGGTGACTCTTCATGGGGATCTTGAAGAAGATGTCTACATGATGCAACCAGAAGGTTCTGAGATAAAGCGTGAGAAGCCAACAAGGGCAGAACTGGTGTGTAGACTCAAAAAAAGCTTTGTATGGACTAAAGCAAGGTTCAAGGCAGTGGTACATCAAGTTTGACAAGTACATTCAATCCCAATTTTATGTGCAAAGCCAAGAGGATCACTGCTTGTAGACAAGGAGGTTGAACAATGGTTCCCTCATCATTCTAATATTGCCAGGAAGTCAAAAGATGAGATTGCACTTTTCAAAGATGCCTTAAGCAAGTAGTTTTCCATGAAGGATTTGGGGGATGCACATCGCTTTCTTGGTATGCATATCAAGAGTGTTTCTAAGCATGGAATACTTGAACTATCACACGAAGATTATATTCACAAGCTCTTGCAATGTTTTAACATGCAAGGGGGAGAAATATTGAGTACCCCAATGGTTGCATATGTAAAACTAAGCAAGATCAATTTCCCCAAATCGACGGATGCTGAAAAGAGAGAGATGTAAAAGGTGCCATATTCTTCGACACTTGGTGGGCTCATGTTTGCCATGGTTACCATCTGACTAAACATTGCATTTACAGTGGAGTAGTCAGTAGGTATATGGAAAATTTGAGCAAAAAATTGTGGGAAGCAGTGAACCATACATCAAGGGTTAAGCCAACAAGTGCTTACTCTTTGGGAATAGTGATGCATCCACAGTTGGATACATTGATTTTGATAATGTGGGTTCTGTTGACACTATGAGATCCACATCTGGCTATGTTTTCTTATTTGCTAGAGGAGTGGCAATCTCTTGGAGATCATGTCTCCAAAATTGCACTTCGTTTTCCACCATTGAGACTGAGTATGTTGCAATTTCTAGTGCCAACAAGGAAGTTGTGTGGTTATCTCATCTAGTGGGAGACCTTGTTATACACCAGACTCTAATGTTGCATTGTGATAGCCAGAGTGCGATTGCATTAGCAAAACCCCACGGTGTTTTATTCAAAATCAAAACACATCGAGATTAGGTATAATGTGATACAATATATTTTGGCTAGCAAACACTGTGAGTTAGCTAAAGTCCAAACAAATGAGAACCCAATAGATGCTCTGACAAAGATCCTATCTTCAAAGAAGTTTGCACATTGCATAGACATGATGGGCGTAGGGTGAACCTATGGTCATGCTTCACACTTGTATAGTTGTACATACTGACCCTTCCACTTATAACCACTTGGACCACATTTTCCTTCAATTGGGAGATTGTTAGGGGTCAGAACAATTGGTCAACCATCCATCTCTAATAGCTAACTTATTCTTTGGCTATATTGAAAGAATAAGGAGAAGGGGGTTATCTTTCACTGAGAGCACCACTAAACACTGTATGTGTTGCACTACACCGCACTCGTACGACATGCTCTAGTGCACTCACAAGGGATGTTCTCCTTTTGGATGATTCAATGAATGGCCTCCTTCTATAGCTGCTCCTTGCACTCAGTCATCATCTCCATCTTGTAAGGTATCAAGGAATTCCATGTCTTTGTATGAGGATCATACAATGTCTTCTTCACTTTGGTGAGCCTAGCTCTGACCAACCTGTGACATATTGACATGGTGTGAATCCAACCAGCTGGATCTGGTTGGTTGGAGCTTCAAAGAGTATTTTGGCCATCTCTTTGAACTGGGGTTCAAAGAGCTTCAAAGAGTTGCAAAGAATATTTTGACCATCTCTTTGAACTGGGGTTCAATCTTGCTTTGTTGTCTAAGTCTTTTTCAGGAATTTTGGAAGCTTTGCACTATGAGTAAAGTATGGAGTCTAATTTACTCTTGTAATTTTTATTCTAGAAATGCAAATTTGTAAGGCCCCCATTATGAGTAGAATCCATCGTGCGTGATAAAAATTCACACGTGCCAAAATATATTGGAAGGGGAAAGTGGCCAACAGACACATGACCGAGAGGCTGGTGGTTTGTGGCAAGTGGTGGGTGGTCTATGGTAGGCGGTCAGTGGGCGATGTTCAATGGCCGGTGATCAGTGGCTATATTTTGGGTGGAGGCATCTACACATGGGTGGCTACATATAGACGGCTGCTTCTCATGTGATAGGGAAGCCCATGGAGGCTCCTTTGCATCTATAAAAGGAGGCCTCTTCTACGGAAGAAAAGTGAAAGTGAGTAGAAGCAAGAAGTGCAAGGTAGAGAGAGAACGAGGCGGGATGACCATTAAGGGTTTACAAGCCCTTTGTAAATTACTTCAAGTTTGAAGTGTAAAGCCATTGAGTTGGCTTCCTTTTTGTGGATGTAGCCCACACTTGGGTGAACCACGTATATCTCGTATACGCTCTCTTACTCTTATCTCTCTTGTTTAGGTTTTATCTCTCTCCACTAAGTACATTGCTCTAGTCACTACCTAGTAACTCATTAATCCTAACAACTTGTATTAGAGCAAGGTTTAAAACATATTAAAGAAAGTATTTCTTGAATTGAGTGGGAGTGATGGAAAAAGAGGGTAAGTTCAAGATTGAAAAATTCAACACTAAGAACTACCAACATTGGAAGATGCAAATTGAAGATTATCTCTATCAAAAGGATCTCTATTTGCCATTGGGAGGTCTTACAAAGAAGCCCACAACAATGAAAAATGCAGCTTGGAACATCCTTGATCAGAAGACGTTAGGAACAATTTGGCTTTGCTTAGTGTCAACGATGGTGTTCTATGTTTCAAATATGAAAAGCACGGTGCAGTTGATAAAGTCCCTTGACGGCCTCTACAAGAAACCATCTGTATCAAACAAAGTAATCCTCATGAAGAGATTGGATGATTTCAACTCAACTTCGATCGGTAACTTTGATGATGAAGTATGAGTTCTTCTAATACTATCCTCTTTGCCGCATGGTTAAGGTAGTCTTGTGATGGTCGTAAGTAATTCAATCTCTGGTACAAATACTCTTAAGTTTCATGATGCTTACACCAAAGGTAATTTTGGGTATGTGTACTTGAGATCTGCAGTGCAAAATCAGTTTCTACACCTTTTGCAAGTCGCTTTAAATTGAACGAGAATATGTGTCCAAAGACACAAGAGGAGATAATTTATATGTCTAAAGTTCCATATGCCACATCAGCTCTCTATTGTATGCTATGGTCTAGACAAGGCTAGATATTGACATAAAGTGGGAGTTGTGGAGAATCCATGTTAGAAATTTTGGCAACCTATGAAATGAATACTTAAATATCTAAAAGATTAGTTCTTATAGAGGCTAGCAAACAGATTTTGTGGCTTTACAGATTTTTGGAAGAGCTTGGATATAAGCAAGACAATTGTGTCATAGTGATAATCAAAGTGTCATTCACCTTGTGAAGAATTCAACCTTTCACTCAAGGACAAAGCATATAGAAGTGAGGTATCACTTCATACGTACTCTTTTAGAAGAGGGACAACTAAAGCTTGGAAAGGTGTACACAAGCCAAAATCATATAGACATGTTGACAAAAGTGGTTAACAAGGAGAAGCTGAGCTTTTTCTCATCTTCAATTGGTATTTGTTGGAATTAGGGTTGCAAAGAAACACACACAGCTTGGAGAAGACAAAGGAAGCTCAAGGCACACAATAGAGAGTGTGTTACTTAGTGTGCAATGGAAAGATAGATAGCCCTAGAGTGATGGGCGTATATACAATGCACGGGGGAAAAAACCTCCTAAAGAGGGAAAAAATGCCCCGACGGTCCTATTGTGTTCACACACATCACTACCACATGTATATGGTAACAAATCTCCCTTGGAGTGATGCGGTGAACGAGAGCTGACACATGAGTAAAGGGAAGTGCCAGGCCCTAAGGACATGATCAGTCCACAAAGGGGAGTAAGCCCAAAGCTTTGCGGAAAGCTTCAAGCTTCTCACGAGACAATGCCTTTGTGAAAAGATCTGCAAGGTTGTCCTATGTTGGCACATAAGCCAAGCTGATCTCTCCTGCTGAGAGCCTCTCCCTGACATAGTGGTAATGCACCTCAATGTGCTTTGTGCGAGCATGAAAAACTGGGTTCCTCGCAACTGCCAATGCGCTTTGACTGTTAGTGTAGATAGTGTTGGTCCTGTCCAACACCCAAATCAGCCATAAGGCGTCTGAGCCATACACACTCAAACGTAGCTATGAAGACTCCCCTGTACTCATCCTCACAACTCGAAGTGGCCAACGTAGGTTGCTTCTTGCTCAACCATGATATACATGAACTGCCAAGCATGAAATAAAAACCACTTGTGGACACTCGCGTGTCAAAACAACCAACCCAATCTGAGTCCAAAAAAGCATGTCAGTCTGGCAGCAATGATCCCCCCTTGGGATCAAACAAGCCAAGATGTAAAGTGCCACTAAGGTAGCGGAAAATCCTCTTGACAGCCTGCCAATGCTTAGACCTTGGGCTATGCATAAATCTGTTGACCTGTGAGACTGCAAACTGAATATCTGGCCTCATGTTGTATACATAAATGAGGCAGCCAACAAAAGTTTGGTAAAGAGTGACGTCAGCAGGATCGCTAGGATCATGTAGACTCAACTTCAAACCTGTTTCCATGGGAGTGGCAATAGGTTTGCAATCCTCAAGTTCAAACTTACATAGCAATGTCTCTATGTAACTTTTCTAACACAAGGCAATACCACCATCACACTGCTTAAACTGTATACCCAAGTAATGATGCAACATCCCCAAATCTTTCATCTTGAAAGTAGCATTCAAATCAGCCTTAAATTCAACAATATGTCTCTCATTTGGTCCAGTGATCAGCAAATCATTGACATAAAGAACCACAATGAGAAGTACATCACCCTCACCCTTTACATACAATGTGCTTTCTGTTGGACTGTTACGAAAGCCTCGTTTAACCAAATGAGTGTCAGCTTTCTCATACCAAGCACGAGGAGATTGCTTCAACCCATACAAAGCCTTCTTACATCTGCACACTTTGTCCTCTTGTCCTTTATGATAAAACCACGAGGCTGCATTACATACACTTCCTCAAATATGTCACCATTCAAGAAAGCAGTAACAATGTCTGATTGATGTACATCCCAACCAAAATGAGCTGCCAATGCAGAGTAGTCATACGACAAGTGGGAGCAAAAGTCTCTTCATAATCTATGCCTTTTTGCTGTGCATAACCCTTTGCAACAAGTCGAGCCTTATGGCGATCGATCTCACCATCCAGCTTGCGTTTCAACTTGTAAACCCACTTCGTACCAATGGCCTTTTTGCCAAGAGGCAAATCACATAAAGTCCATGTGTCATTTTCTATATGTGCATCATATTTTTTGAATTATGTGCTTCATTAAAAGACAGAGGCTCCTCAACATCATGTAAGCTAGACACAGCCAAAGCATAACAATCTGATGCATGGCGAGAGCCTGAACGAGTACGACTAGACAAAGGTGCATCCAATTTACTGTCACGCAAAGTGTGCACTAGCCATTGTGGCATACCTCTAGCCTGCTCATTTTCAACCCTTTCCTCATCAAGTACATCATGTACATCTGCATCAGTAATAGGCTGATTTGTAACATTTTCAGAAACCCCCATAGGCTGTACATTTGCCTCATTGGAACTTACATTCGTATTTCCACCACTGAAAAGAGGCAACAAAGTGTCATAAATGTCCTGTGAGCTTACATTACTGTCTCTAGTACATGACAGCAAGGGCTGAATAGAATCTTCCACAAACACTACATCCTGTGAAACCAGAATATGTTTTATTTGCGGATGATACAACATGTAACCTTTACTTTCAGCACCATAACCAAGAAAAATACATTTGACAGCCTTATCATCCAATTTTCTATGTTGTGTTTGTGGCACCAAAGCATATGCCAAACAGCCAAAAACACTCATGTGCTTTCTATCATGCCATGCTTCATATGGAGTAATAGACTGCAAAGCTTTCGTAGGACACCTGTTAAGTACATAAGTGGCACACATGATGGCCTCAAGCCAAAAAGAATGCAGCAAAGCTTGACTTTTGACCATACATCGTGCCATTTCCGTTAGTGACTTGTTTTTCCTCTCAGCAACACCATTTTGCTGAGGTGTATAAGGCATTGTACATTGGTGTTTTATCCCACGACTAGCAAGAAATGCATTAAATTCATGAGACATATACTCCCCCCCTCGATCGGAACGGAGGGTGCCCATAGTACATTTCGAGACATTTTCAACCATAGCCAGAAATTGTTTGAAGCACATAAAAACTTCGGACTTCGCTTTAAGCGGAAATACCCATGCATGCCTGGAGTAATCATGAATGAAAGTCACTAAGTAAAGGTAATTGCCCAAGGATCGAGTTTGCATGGGCCCACAAACATCACTATGCACAAGCTGCAACCTGCATGTGGCCCGAACTGAACCATCCTTTGGAAACTTAGAACGCTGCATCTTACCCAAAATACAACCTTCACAAACATGTTTGATAGGTGCTTCAAGAGGCGGCAAAGAAGCAACCATATCAGATTTCTGCACAACGCAGCAAACTGGCAAAATTCAGATGACCAAAACGTGCATGCCAAAGTTTTGCATCTGAAATAGCCCTTGAATCTGCAACACCATTTGCAAAATTTTGTCCACACTTGTCATACAAAGTGAGCTTATACAACCCATGGCACAAGATGCAACGATTTCATCACCAAAACTGAGATCATGAATTGTATATCTGTCATCCACAAATTTGACTACAAGTCCAAGTCTAGCAAGTGCGGATACAAAAAAGAGAGTCTTCTTGATTCCAGGTACATAAAGTGCATCAACAAGTGTGAAGGAACTGCCGTTTGCAACAGTAACCACAATCTTTCCAACTCCCTAAACCGTATAAGAGGCATTGTTGGCACAAGTGACTGAATTTCCATGAGGAACAGACTCAAGAGAGGTAAACAATTCACGATGTGAGGTAATGTGCTTTGTAGCACCACTATCGAAATACCACACATGTGAATCTGCAGCAACTGACAAGCATGCATCATGGACAACACGATTGTAAGTGCACTCTGCACTAAGAGCCCATTTTGCATCAACATCAGCATTACAGTCTCCTTTTACAGAAGACTCAACAATGGCTGCATTTATAGTGGAGCATTTGCAGTGGAACCACCCTCTTTCTTCTTAGCCTCTTTGGCCTTCAACTTAGGACACAACTTGATTAATTGATCATTAGCTTTACAATAATGGCAACGCATTTTCTTTTGCCCTTATCACCAGAATTGCCAGAGGAAGTGCTGCCAGCAGAAGCATTAGGAACAGAAGTTTTGCCACTCATAGCGGAACCATAAGAAGTGGTTGCATTGCTGTTACCACCCTTTCTTTGAGAAGCAATAAAAGCTTGTTCAACTGCACGCTGCCTAGTCCTGTTTTTTCTGAAAAGTGACTCTTGCAACAACAATGTGCATAATGCATCAAACTTGACAACTTCTGGATTTCCTTGGGTCATAAGTCTCCAAGTACTAGCAAAAGTCTGGTAAGAATCTGGTAAGGCATCAAGAAGAGTCTACACAAGGAAACTGTCTGAAATGAATTCTCCTGCAGAAATAAGTTGCTCATTGATATCCTTGACACTAGCAAGGAAAGTGTCCATATTCTCTTCCTCATGCATAATCTTCGACTCTAGCTCTTTACGCAGTAAAGCAATTTTAGCATCATTGCGACTTGCATAAAGACCAGCCAAAATATACCAAGCCTGTTTTGCAGATTTTGTTGAACGGATGTGAGGAACAATGGTGCACTTCACAAACAATGCAATCAATGCATGAGCCTATGCATCCTTAACATCCCAACGAGCTTGTTTTGCCATAGGCAAAACAACTCTAACAGCAGCAAACCTTGCAGCAAGACCTGCAACATCCTCAACATCGCCTACATCCTCAGAACCAGGACGTACATCAATGCCCTGCACAATGTTCTAGACGCCCTTTGACACAAGAACGTGCTGCATCATATAAGCCCACATAGGGTAATTGTCCCCATCCAACCTATCCTCATTAGCAAACATCTTGAACACATCTCTGTTGTTGTCAGCCATGGTAAATGCTGCACCTGATGTGAAAACTGCTCGAAAATAGGAGAAACGGAGCGGGAACAACACGTGCTATATAGCACAAACCGTAGAAGACTGTAAGGCACCTGTTATGCAGAAAAAGACACTTACAAAAACTCTACACAAAATGACGAAATAGCATGTGCAGTACTGCCTGTAGTGGAAACGGAGGCCAAAATGAGCCCAAATCAAAAATCTGAGCAGACTAAGCTCTACGAGTTCTCCCGAAATATTTTTCGACCTGCGAACGCTCGCCAAAGCTCACTGAAATCGGAGAAAGTGAGCAGGCGTGTGCTGGAGCAACTGGCGATTGAGCCTAGGAGGATGCAACCTGATCTGATACCAATTGTTGGAATTAGGGTTGCAGAGAAACACACACAGCTTGGAGAAGACGAAGGAAGCTCAAGGCACACAATAGAGAGTGTGTTAGTGTGCACTGGAAAGATAGATAGCCCTAGAGTGATGGGCGTATATACAATGCACGAGGGAAAAAACCTCCTAAAGAGGGAAAAAATGCCTCGACGGTCCTAGTGTGTTCACACACATCACTACCACATGTATATGGTAACAATATTCAAGGATAAGAAGCCAAAACAAAAAATCAGTCACAGATTTGGTGCATTCTCCAAGTGGGAGATTGTTAAGACTGGAGCGTGATTTAACCTTGCAATTTAATTATAGAAATGCACATTTCTATGGCCCCCATTATGAGGAGAAGCCATCAAGCTTAATAAAAATTCATACTGGTCAAAATATTTGGCCGACAAATACATGGTCGAAGGTTGGTAGTTAGTGGTGGTTAATGACCGATGGCTAATGTTTGGATGGACGTGTCTACACATGGGTGGGTACACATAGACGACTATCTCTCATGTGAGAGGGTAGCCCATAAAGGTTCCTTTGCATCTGTAAAAGGAGGCCTCTTGTCCACATGAAAAGTAAAAGTGAGTAGAAGCAAGAAGTGCAAGATAGAGAGAGAATCAGGCGGGACGACCATGATGGGTTTCTAAGCCATGTATAAATTACTTCAAGTTTGAAGTGCAAAGCCATTCAGTGGTTGTTTTCGTGTAGATGGAGCCCGCACTTGGGTGAACTAGGTATATCTTGTGTATGCTCTCTCTCTCTCTCTCTCTCTTGTCTCTCGTGTATGTTTTATCTCTCTCCATTAAATACACCATTCTAATTGTCTACTTAGTAACTCATTAATCCTAACAAGTTGGAGCAATTCATTAATATACTCGATCAACATGTTGATTTGGCTTTGCCATTGCATCATCATCCCTTTGAAGATGATGAGTTTAATTATAAGTTATGAGACTATCGTGTTGTGTTCTGTCTCATTCAACACGTTCGTCTAGGCTACCCACATTGCGTTGCTGTGCTCATACCATTCTTTGGTATGATTGACAATTTTGATTTATCTGACCATCTAGTTTGTAGTATTTGGGGTATAAGGCTGGGTAAAACCTAGGACGTTCATCATCCTTCATTCGTAAAGCGTACATTAGCACAATTGAACCATGCAT
The DNA here is from genome assembly GCF_014529385.1 of Adiantum capillus-veneris. Taxonomy (NCBI): domain Eukaryota; kingdom Viridiplantae; phylum Streptophyta; class Polypodiopsida; order Polypodiales; family Pteridaceae; genus Adiantum; species Adiantum capillus-veneris. Next base: position 50,490,698 of record NC_140960.1, read on the forward strand.
TGCTTCATTGTAACTGAGTACAATTTGTTTCTCTTGTTACATAATCTCTCTTAGAATGCAAATCAAGTGAAAAAGACTATTGAGTGCCGTCTCTTGTTCTCTGAGACTCATTCTATTTCAAGGGCCTCTGTTCTTGGACGCGTTGTTCTCCATAAGTATTGTGACTTTCTAATCCAATAGCCACCTAGCAATCTGCATCTTTGTGAGTAGAGCCTGCATCTTTAATATGAAATCTCTAATAAAATTATAAGATGGCCGGTTTCCTTGTAGCACCTCTTACTCGTTATCAAGGCTATGAACATGCATCGTAGTAAGTTGTTGAGCTTGGGGGTTCACCAACATATATCTTTAGTCAGCACAAATTCTAGAACCTTGTCTAGAACTTCGAGTGTGGGGGTAGTCTGCAAGATGCTTATGGTATTTGATAATCTTCCATTGCCCAATCATCCTCTTAGCTCCCACGTAAGGCATTTGAAACCTCTCCAGATCCAAATGAGCATCGTCATCATGTAAGAAATTGTAGATCTGGAGGTCTTTCTCTTTATGTAGGCTCTTGTTCAAACTTAAACATTGATTGGAGTAATCCATTTTGGGATTTGCATCTAGATCAATCAGGACAACCTTCCCTTTATCCAATCTAGTTAGCACCCTACTATGCAATGGTCTTTTGCCTAGTTTGGACTCAATGAAATTCTCTAGATATGGTTACTCTCTCTCGATCTAGAAGAATTTTAGTCAAGTCTATCTCTTCTATAGAAAATATATTCATAGACGCTAACATTCATTTGATTTTCTTCGTGCCATAATTCTTGACAATTCTTTTGGCCTCATTTCCCTCTTCCAGCTTCTGATCTTGTCCATTTTTACTTGGATTCACATATCAGGTCCTTGATTTGTTAACAATGGCCTGCATAATCATGAGTAGCTCCTGCACTCTTGACCCAAGGCCTTCCCATATCATACTATAGGCTTCTTGCACATCAAGTACGAGAAGCCCGGTTTTAAATTTCTCTATCCTACCCTCATCTCTAGGTTTTCAACTAAGCTAGTGGCCTAAATTGTTCTCTGATCCACCATCCTAATTTTAAATGCAGCTAGTTTCATCTCTTGGATCCCCAGCTTTGATTTATAACATGCTCTTCGGGGATGTTAACTCCATCTTCATCATCTAGTATCACTCCCAACAGTGGCTCCCACTATTCTCTAAGCTTGTAACCAATTTGAACAACTCACATTTCATTAATTTTAGATATATCCATGGCCATTGCATCTGACTCCTTTTCCTTTTTTTTTTTGATAAACTTAGCTGCCTCTGCTAAGGTTGGAATGATATCATCCAATTCAATAGAAAGCTTCTAAATTTTTTCATAGACCTTTACATAGATTCGATATTGTTCATTGCTAGAGCTGTTGTTTGAACTTGAAGATCTCCCCTCTCGATAACTTTCCTTGCATTGGCATGCCTCTACTGACCTCTTGTGTCTCTTATCTAATGGACCCTTTTGTGAATAATTGCATTGTTTCTGTTGAACATTTTCCGTCCTTAGATCCATTTTATCAGCCTCGACCCAATCTGCTCTTACTTGTCAAACATCTTCTCCCAAAATCTTCTTTGAGCCCTTCATTGGTTCTCAAGATTCCTTTTTTGCTTCCACGTTACCAGATTCACTATCTAGGAGTCCTTTGCCCAGAACCTCTCGAGCCTTTGGTGAAAGGCTTTGGATGGTTCTATCCTCCGACCGTTCATGCTTCTCTTGCATCTTCTTAGCCAAATCCTCCGTGATATTGGCTGCCAAAGTCTAATCTTGCCATTCATTACCTCCTTGGCCTTACCCTTGGCTTTCTAGAAGGCCCTTTGTTTCTCCCATCTCTGAGCCTCCTTAGTTTGCTTTGTTTGGTCATTTGGCTCATCTGGTAATTCTTCAATGACAACCCCAACACTCCTGGTGATCACACGTATCAAAATTGGTTCAACCAGCTACTTTAGCTTTAACATTCGTTGGACATTGAGTTGCAAAGTGTCCATTCTTGCCACATGTGTAAAAGCTGACATTACTTCTTGCGAAATCAGCTCTATCTCGCCCCCTACCAACAAAATTCTGATATCCACCTCTTCCTTGCATATTGTTGGTAATGGCTCCATTCTCCGTACCCTCTCTCATACCCGCTCGCCCCCTACAAACAAAATTCGGATATCTAGCTCTTCTTTGCATATTGCCGGTACTGGCTCCATTCTCCATACCCTTTGTCATACCTTCTTGCTTTACTGGTTCATGATTTGTAAGTGCTATCATCGAGACATCTTTGCCTTCTTTGAAATGATTTCTTCTCATCTGACAATTATTCCATAGATAATTGAATGCCTTACAATAAGTACACTAACAACATAGATTTGACATGTGTTCTTTGGACTTACACTCGGTACACCAGGTCTCGACCTTCCCCACTGTTGGTTTGGTTTTTGAAATCTTCAAAATCTGCCTTGACATCGCTTCAATCTTCTTTGTCCAGGGGGCCTTCTTCTTTGTCTTCACCCGATCCTCTGACTCCCTTTCATATGAGCTTGAGGTAGAATTGGAACTTGACTCCTCAGTCGATGAGTCATTGTCACTCAAAATCCTTCTTCCCTTATGGGCTTTTTTCATCTTAGCCTATTGCTCCAACTTTAGAGCTCTTTGCACTAGATCATTAAACTTTTTGTCAGTACTGGTACCTCTTGTTCATTAAATTTCTTGCTTGGGGGCTTCCATATTGATGCCATTGTTGCTTGGTATTTTGCTAGCATGATTTGGTGATGTCTTGATTGGACATTAAAGGGATCCAATATCGAGGAGATGAAGGGTAAAGGGATTTCGAACTCGGATCAAACCCTCTTACGCTTGTAACACAAACTCTCTCCCTCTCTCTCTCTCTCTCTCTCTCTCTCTCTCTCTCTCTCTCTCTCTCTCTCTCTCTCTCTCTCTCTCTCTCTCTCAATGGATAGTTATATTGGGTACGAGGAAAATTTTACACAAAAGTCATAGGAGTACTAGGAAAGGACACTAAAGAGACTGCAATATGCTAAGGAATGAAATCATCCTTAATGGAAATGCTTGCATGCTCTATATTGCTAACGTTTAAAAATCTATTAAAGAGCTACTAAAGGTATCCTCTGAGACATTAAATTTGATGGTGCGCTTTAGAATGAGAGACAAAGACAAGCATATTCTTGAGTTTCCAATTAGGTATTGGTACAAAAACATTGGAAAGAGATGACATAGCCTAAGATGGAACTTGCCCATCCATAGGGTATTCCAAGTGTTTTAATGATCTCACCTTGTACAACCACTTGTCCTTACCATCCCAGATCCAAAAAATCACTTTCAACGCAAGTGATAAGGGCTGATTTTTAGTGTTATTGTGTAGTCTTAAGCTAATAGCAAACATCTCCATCATGCTGTAGAAACATAAAGGTCTCAAGAACTAAGGCTTGACTAACCAATTACTATTGAGAGGGGGAAGGGCCAAATCACAATATCACCATCAGCAGTTGTATAGGATAACATTTACAGAAAAGAATATGTAGCAAGAGTTAATAGTAAAGGGCTTAATGGACAACCCAACCAAACTAATGTGAAGATGGATTATAATGGAGTAGTAGTTCCTCATGAAAGATCATTCTAAATGTGGAACTTTGGCCAATTGTATATATGAGCTGCTACATTCAAAGCCCAAAATCTATTTGATCTATTAAGTGGGTCATGAAGGAACAATCAAGATGATCAAAGGCCTTCTCTAAATTCAATGCAATCATAGTCCACTTCCATTTGGACATTCAACATATTATGTAAGATACACTTGCCTTTGATGAACCCACCAAGATATTCCTACCTTTGAGAACCCATACTAAGCAAGATGTGATACACTCGGGAGGTATTTTATGTTGGATATTTTCCAACACCTTTGTAAAAAGCTTGGACATACCTCCCATAAATGAAATAGGCCTCCAATAGTTAAAGATGAAGGGGGTGGCACCTTAGTGAACGGCATAGATAATTTCCACTTTCCAAGAGTCACTATTAGTTCTTCTTCTCCAAAACTTCTTATGCATAATTTTTGAAGTTGATTTGAGTCAATCAACATAAATCAAATAAACATCCTCAGATAAATGAGTTAGCACACAATTCACCTTATCTCACGAATGTCTCCATCTAGCAGCTTGACTATATGAGGAGAAACCTACATTTAACCAAGTCATAAAATAGAGATCAAGCTATAAATGTTTCTTCATTTATATAGTGGAAGTGTGCAATCTTACCACATTTTCCTTGTTGGCAAAAGAGGTGTGTAGGCTTATATAAAACTTGTGTGACAGATTGTTTTTACCAGAGTATAACAAGTTTAGCCTATCTATAACACTTGAGACAAAGTTCTTGAATAAAATTAGTGATATTTTTAACTATTTAAATGAAAACATCATAATCTAGAGCATCCATCAACAATAAATGTGCTAGTGCCAAAAGGTGCTTTATAGCATTTAACCTCTATTGTTTAAGGTTGCATAGTACATTCCATATTGTCTAGTCTTTTGTTGCACATTGACCATCAACAATTCACAGGAGCAAACCCATCATCCAAAAGGCAAAGCAAGAATTGGTGTGACAGCTATCAAAAAGATCATGTGCTAAGAAGAAAAAATTGAATCCCGTGCATCATACCCAAACAACATTTAAACACATGCATTGGCCATATGAGCATATATATATATGTATGTATATCAAACTCAATAAAATGTGATTATATGTGCTTAGCGATATCAAGTACTTTTGGCACAAATGAACCACAATGCATAACATACATGGAATTCAGTCTACTCTAGGTTTCCAAGTAACGAGTGAAATGAAAGATGTAGCATGTCTTATTTGAACAAAACCAAGACCAAAAATCCTATTTTAAAACTGTGGATGTTCGTGTAGTTCATTCTCTTCAAAAGTATTAATAAGACCACAAGGAGGAGACATAGACCGAGTACTATCTACACTTATATGAATATCTCTTCTTAAAAACCTAACATTCAAGTTCAAGATGCTCTTCCAACTCTCTCCATGAGCCCTATGTTTGGGAACCATCATTTGCAACATATACACCAATCACCACATACATTATCCTTTATAAGTAGTCTCTATGATAAAAAAAGCTTTCTTTCATTGTATTTTATAAAACAACTATACTATATCAATTTTAAAGTATTGTTCTTTAGTTAAATATCACTCATCAAATGTTGGCAACCCTAATGTAATATCTATCTACCTTGATGTTTCAAATGTAGTGCATTGATTCTTATATATGGTTAGACATGAGTCCCAATGAACCTTGTACCATGGTAGGTGCCTATATGCAAGTCTTAGATTATATAAAGACAACTAGAATCTTTAGCATGATTAAATTAAAATAGTAGACTATATGATATTTAAATGCTACTTCTTATATTCATGTTTATATCCATTTGTTGTCATCATGGAAACCAATTTTTTTCCATGGCCATGATGACTGTGCAACATTGTTGAAACATGCATCATGACAATGTGTGCACAAAAACTTTAAAGCAAGGAACAAATACTATTTTTAGAATGGAGTATGTATACTACAATAGAAAAGCATATACAAACTCTTCTTGATGAAATTATGATTTGAACAAATGGTTGATGATGGAGCACCATTTGCAATGTATCATGGCAACTTCTTCTAATTGTATATTGTGTTCAACAACAATGGATGCTAGAGTTGATTCAAAAGCTTATCTTCCCAAAAAAGGCTTCAAGATTATCCGTGTGCAATGGATGAAGGAAATTTGTGCTCGTTCAATCAATAGTCGATTGAGCATAGAAAAATTGGAGGTTCATCGTGAAAGAGTGTACCCAAAAGTTTCACCCTTCAAAAGCACCCTAATGACAGTCTAAAAAAGGATCAAATCTTGTGGGTTAAGTGAAATTATTATGCAACACATGGAGAAGGATCAATAACCTCAAGAGCAAGGGGGACATGAGGCCTCCTAAGGACTGGTCATAAATAATATAGGGCCTAAGAAAGTAGGTGATTATCTTGGTAAGCCAAACATGGGAAGACATGGGAAAAGTTGCACAAAGCAATTATATCAACAATTGCCCCATATAGGAGGAATGGAATTTGTAATGACAAAAGGAAATCCTCCGCAAGATAGTTCTAGGATAGGATGGAATGTAAGGCTAGTAACTCTTGAATATTGCAAACATTTCTAGATCACGTGGGATAGTGTGAAACTAAAACCAATGTATTGCCCAACTCCTTGGCAGGTTCCAAATTCCAAGTCAAAAAGAACATAAGAAATTTGCAAGCCTTGATGACAACCAGAATAGCAAGTACATTTCATTTGAATAAATTGCTCAAAGCAAGGCTAGGTCTATGGGGAGATGTTTCATGCTTAAAATGAATCATTGATTTTGTACCTAGTGCAACATAGGTATTCCCATGTCTAACACCAAAACAACACAACATAGGTATTCAAAAAACCCTCTTTATCATAAAAGAAAGGAAAATGGCCATGCCCAAATCTGTATATAGTTTAAGATGCTAAAAATATGGCTATACTAGACACAAGGCTAGCATTAACTTAGAAACCAAGAATAGGTGGGAAAATTGGGGCGATCGAGCTTTGTAACAAAATTCATTAGTCGAAATTTGAAAATTTATTAGGATATCTTAAGAATATTGTTATCATTGGCTAGGGGTAAAACACGTGCATGTGCTTGGCACTCTTGATTTTCAAGTTATAAAAGTTATGTATGAGATACCAAAACGAGAGTTTAACAATAAATTAAGAGAATCGCACATTGGCCTAGAGCCATCAAAGCAAAAAGATCTAGCTTAGCATGGAGAATCACCTCGGATGGTCTATCTAAGAAAGAAGAGTTGCTCATCTCCACGCTTCAAAAGTAGAAGGATTTGTTTGCTTGGTCATGCAAAAACATTTGTCAAAATGTCAATATGCACAATACTCCTTGTAGATAGTGGGAACGACCTCTATACAGGCACTTGTGCATAGTGGAATAGTAGTTGTTAGTAATTATAGTAGTAATTGCAATAATGCACAATCGGTCAAAACCCATTATGAGCACCTATAAATAGGACCTCCAACATCTCACTTTGTACTTTCAGATCACTTCATATATGATTTCCATGTTCATCTGAAGTTTGAATTTGTTGTATGTATATTTGATTTGACATCTGAGTTTGAATCTCCAACCTGGAATAGCTGACAAAGTGACCAGCTCATTCCATTTTGGTGATGACGGACGTGAGCTCTTGACAGGAACTAATCTCCAAGCTAAATTGCATTTATACACCCGTATATTATAAATTGTACGTATATTACGGAGTTATATGTTGTATATCCATATTATACGCGCATATCCGAATAAAATGTAGTTTGATCAAACTATATTTCAATCGTTATATAGTGCGATTGAAACATAGTTCGATCAAACTATAGTTAGACTTATAAAAAAAGGGACCACGATAGTTCGTTCAAACTACCGCGATTGCGATTGCTAGAGAGAGCTAGAGACAGAGTGGCTGGAGAGAGAGAGAGAGAGAGAGAGAGAGAGAGAGAGAGAGAGAGAGAGAGAGAGATAGATTTTATTATCGTCCTCAGAGGTCAAATATGACCTATGGGACCAAAGTTACATGTGATGTAGTACGTGTATGGCTGATGAGTGACTCTCGATGCTCCAAAATTGTAGTGATGAGAGTCGCAATGGAGAGCCCACACTTTGGCTGGGAGAGGAAAGTGTGTAGGTCTAAGTTATGGCTGAAAATGTGAGAGAAGCAAGTTCGGATGTGATCAAAAGCTGAGCACTCTAGTAGTGTGTGGTACTCAGACTCTTGAACTTGCAATGAGCATAATGTGCACAATCGATTTGACTCTTCTCCATTGCCCCAATGCCCTATCTCGCATCGAAGGAAATGGGAGCTAAGCCGAATTGCTGTGATAGTGCGTATCGCCGACAAGGGAATAGGCTCAAGCATGTAAGTGTGAGTACGGTTTCCTCTCTCAGCGAAGAACATGGTTTTGTAGTTGGGGGCAATATAGGTGGTGTAATGTATGAAGCGTGACCCACCGGATTTCTCCCAAGCCGTAATACATTGGCGTTGTAGAAAAGCTTCATTCACTTGAGAGTCAATTGAAGCATCATGTAGCAAGTGTAATGCATCCCATCTCCCAAACCACTTCTTTATGTCTTGCATCCATCCCGTGCTCAAGATCTTGCTTTTATGCGTCTTTTGAACTTTTTTGCTTGCTTCCCATGCAATTGTAGGAAGTCGATGTGAGGGGTTTTGACGCATCTTTATCATGTACTCCACAACCCTTTCCATGCCCATAACCTCAATTGGAAGAGATCCCGACTCAAGAAGTAGGAGCATATATGGTGTTTGTGTCTTAACTTGGAGAAAGTTTGTAAGAAAACGCTTTTGGACATTCTCAAACTCTTTCCAAGTAGATTTTGAGATGCTCCCGCCCCACACTTCAACTCCATAAAGAAGAACCGGTGTCACCAATGCATCAAAAAGATACTTCTTGAGAACCCTACACTTGATGTTTCCCGCATTACACATGTTCTCAAATGCATAATATGCTCTCTTTCCCGCTTCCAAACGACGCATAGCACATTCATGCCACTTGTGATTGGATGGAACCTCAAGGCCAAGGTACTTAAAGCTCTCAACAACTTCAAGTGTCTAGTTGTTGTACACAATGCATGGCTTCTCCTTATGGTTGGTTTTCACAAGCATAACCTTTGTTTTGGATTCATTTACAATCAGCCCACTATGCAAGCAAAAGTTCTCAAGGACAACCATAAACTTTTGTGCATCTTCTAAAGTGTGTGCTAGAAGCACTACATCATCCGCATACAACAAAAGCATGATTACCGCATTGCAAATAGTGACCTCTTCAATGCCTTCTTCTTGCATAAAGTCAAGTACCATTTGTTCCAATTGATCGATGCATAGACCAAAGAGAGTTGGTGAGAATGGACATCCTTGTTTAACCCCAATAGTGCTTACAAAAATTTCTGAAATTTCTCTTCCCATGCGCAATTGACAAATCACCTTCTCATAGATTCGAGAAACCACAAGCATAAACTCACTTGGCACTTGGAGTTCTTCCATCCTTCTCCACAAATTGTTACGTGGAATCATATCAAAGGCTTTCTTAAAGTCCACAAAACAACAATACAATCGCTTGCCTTTCAACCGACTTTCCTCTATGAGAACACGAAGAGTGACAAGATGATCAATGGTGCTATGGCATCGACGAAAACCCGCTTGTCCCTTTGCACGCTTGTCATTCTCTTCAGCCCAATCACTCAATTTCATCTCCATTATGCACCCAAACAACTTTGCCATAAGAGACCCAATCATTATAGTCCGGTAGTTGCTTACATTCTTTACATCCCCTCCTTTATGCAAAGGCTTAACCCAATTAGTACTCCAATCATAAGGCATACCATGTTGAAGTGCAAGGTTGAACATATCACACATCCACTCATGGGTAAAATCTCCCGTCCATTTGATCATCTCCGGCTTGATACCTTGAAGATCTCACGCTTTGCGAGTGGCCAACTTTTCAAGCTCACTGCATACATCCTCAATAGTAAAAAAAGACGGCATACATGGGAGTGAACCATAAAATTGCATTTTTTCAGTATTTTCTTGCTCATATAATTGCCTACAATGTGTGTACATATCCACTAGACTCAAGTTACCAAAATTCTCAACCCGCTTGCCTCTCAAGTTTCTCCAAAATCTTCCACATGCATGTGCCTTTTCTTGGACTTGAAATTCTTGTTGCTTTACTTCCCATCTTCTTCTCTTCTTTTGAATCAATGCCTTGTATGTATGCAAATGACTTTGATAGTTGTCTTTGTCCATAGTTGCATCAAGATTTATCAAGGACTTTCGAGCATCTTGACATTCTTTATCAAACCACCTTTTGCGTGATCTATCTTTGTTGATACCATGGAGATGCTTTATGGCAAAGCATTCTTCCGCACAAGAACAAATAGCTTTCTTGAAAGCTTCCCATTTAGTTTCCAATGGTGCATCACATTGAATCTTTGTCATCCATAATTTTTGCTCAACCATTTCAATGTACATTGGTGCCCGTTTGAAATCCATACATAGTGATAACTTCTCTTTCCTTTGGCTGAGATTATCATGCTTAGTTGCTTCTCCACATGAAAGGTCAATACATACGGTGCGATGGTCGGATTCCGGGGTCCATTGACCAAACATAAAACTCTTTATGCGATACATGATGGCTTCAGAGAGTAGCATATAGTCAATCACACTATCCCCATTATGTCTTCTACATGTAAATCCATTGGTTCCACTCCACAAAGATACACCATTGGCAATGAGCATACCCGTGCTATTACACATGTGTAAAAGTAACTTTCCATAGTGATCCGGCTCTTTCTCATCCATTGAAGTACGATCATACAAGTGAACTTCCTCCAACTCCCTTGAAATGTATGGCATATCAAATTGTTGAGTATCATGTTGCAATGTTTTTGTGCGAGCATTCATATCCCCAAATACAATAACATCACCTTCACCTTTGAGATAAGCAATGTCCTCTTCCAAATCAGAAAATGGTTGATCTCTATCCATGCAAGCATAAAAGGGAGAATCATGATGAGGAATGTAGCAAAATGGGTGCTCTTTTTGGTGTCATAATTTTCAGCCATACATAACGTTTGTACTTGTCATCTTTCACAATTGATACAAAATCTTCCAATCCTTTCATAACCATACATGCTAACCCTCCTTGTCCTCTTCGTTGCTCGAGATTCTTTGACCACATCAATGAATGTACATTGTAATCCTCCAAGCCGTTAATCCTTTGTGTATCATGCTCCCAAGTTTCAACAAGAAGTACAACATCGGCTTTGCTTGTTAGTTCATCAATGCCAACCCCCGCATTTCATGGGTATCCATTACAATTCCAAAAGCATATTTTCAATTGTAACTCGGTCTCATAGGTCACGCATCCCTATTTGCTTGAGAGACTTGCCTCCTCCTTGGGCACATTTTCTTCATGAGAGATCTCCTTGTTTTTATTATTCTTTTCCTCATATGCCTTGCGACGCATATTTTGTTGCTTAATAGTGCGATCTTCACATACAAAACATTTTGTATCCCTCAAATAGATCCAACTATTATCAAGGATAATCTTTCGCTTGGTCTCATCCGGCATGGTGCATACAATTGGCCGTTCTCCCGAGCGAGGAGCTCCTTGCTTCCCCACTCTATGTGCTCCATAGACCATAACTCCGGACATGCCAAAGTGGGTTTTGAAGAAATCTTCAATAACAATGGCAAGAGAAGGAGGTGTCTCTAACTTCTCTTCGGGAATTCCACGAATAACAATGTTCTTGGAACGTCGCTCCTGTTCCTTCAACTCCTCCACATCCACATTCTCAACATTCTTTGTTTGAACCATAGCTTGCATGAGTGAGGAATTAGAAACCACATTGCTACCACATACATTAGCCCAAGACTTGTTTGTGCATACATTTTTCATGTCGCATACATCCCGGCTCATAGTGTCAAATTTCTCCTCTTTCAATACATGGTCATGCTCTACTTTGCTCATCCGCTCCTTCAAAGCATTCAAGTCCACAAGAGAGCGTTTCCATTCTTGACTTCCTCTTCAAGTTGCATCAAACGTGTTGTTTGCATCTCAAGTGTCCTCTTGAGATTCTCATTCTCAACCACAAGTACCCTTAGTGTGCCATTCTCCATTGCAAGTGCTCGTAAGTCTTCGCCTTGTTTGTTTACGGTCTCTTGCAATGATACCAAGTACGCCATGATCATGGTTTCCGATGTCGTTGGTTGGGTGGTTGTGTTGCTATCTCCACACTTAGGAGATTTTGGATCATTTTCCACAATGGTTGTGGACCTTGTTGAAGAAGAAGAACCCTTGTGAGTGCCGGAAGACATTGTATGGAAAATAGGAGATGAGAATCAATTTTGTTGAACCTGTTCACTTTGGAAATGTTGCTACAAAAATGCCTTCCATAACTCTGAAAATTTATTTCTTTACATCAATGCGTAGAGGACTTCGTGCTCTTCGATTGAGACTATAGATCACCCAAATCGGAGTTCGGATGAAGAAGTTATGATCAAAAGAGTGGATTGTTGTCTACTAGGTCAAAAAACGGCTGCACTGAGAGAGAGAGAGAGAGAGAGAGAGAGAAGTGTGTGTGTGTGTGTAGGAAAGAGAGAGAGTTGTGTGTGTGTGTGTGTAGGAAATCAAAGAGAGAGAGAGAGAGAGAGAGAGAGAGAGAGAGAGAGAGAGAGAGAGAGTGGAGCAGTGTAGAGCAGAGCATGCCCAAGCCAAGACAGACAGAGCAGGTGATTTCTCTTGTACTGTTTTATATTTTTTTTGTGCAATTTATTTGCTAACGTTGTTGTTGTGGAGATTTGCTTGCACCTCAGTGTTAGTTTGTATTTTGTTTTTTACTAGCGCTGTTGTTGTGGAGCTTTGCTCACACCTCACTGTTAGTCTACAAGTTTAGACACCCGCCCTTGACTGTGTTGATTGTGCGCTCCTTGCCGCACTGTCGAAGCAAGGGACTTGCCAATACACCGTATGCGAGCCACAAACGGCTCCAAGCACACAACAAGCCTAAACTAGCAAGCTCAAGAAAACAAAGGGTGTGTCACTCACCGCTCTACGCTCGCCTTCGTGGTGGATTCCTCGCCGCGATGAAGAAGAAGCTGCAGTCGTGCCGCGCTCAACCGCTTCGCCGTCGTCGTGCCTTCGTAATGCTCGATCGCACACACACTCTCCCTCTCTCTCTCTCTCTCTCACACACACACACACAAGGAGGTGAAGAAGAAGAAGAAGATGGAGATGGAGCAAGAGCACTCTTCAATTGCACAAATGAGAGAATGAGTAAAAATTAGGTTTAGTTGGCTTTTATAGGAGCTCACCCCATTCACACTTGGGCGCCCATGCTTAACCAACTAATCCCTTGAATGTCCAAGTTAAAGTGCGCCTCTCATCGGCGATCACTCTACCTTTCCCTATTGGTCCGACAAGCCCGGTACCTGACTCTACCAAATACATAATACATTTCCGTCGTAGGTGATCAGGTGTCCGTGTGCCGTGAGGGTTAACATGCCCCCCTTCCTGATGTAGATTCCGTCCTCAGAAGCTATTGAGTTGAAGCTGGTTCGTCGAGGTGGAAGAGCATTTGAGATGAATGTCCTTAGCCTTCTTCAGTCACTGCAAAATCAAACAAAATTGGCACAGTCATTGCATTCTCTTAAAAAGCATATGCAGTTTTAGGTAGACACATTGATTGGTAAAAGAATTTCAAACAATTTGTTAGCAATGAACATTAAATTGCAATGTAATCAAATGCATAAACTGATGTAAAGGCAAAAAATTAAACAAGTCTGGGGTCGCTAATTTGACGGTCGAAAAGCACTAGAGATCAAATATTAATACCATGGGTAAGCTTCTTAATTTTCAGTGGTCAATTAAGTTGTTTAATCGCGAGAGCCAAGTATTCATGTTCAAGGGCTGACTAGAGGCTATATCTAGAAAACCTTGTAGTTAAGCTACCATAAAAGGAATTTCTCATGAAATCATCGCCTGGCTGATTACTTTTTCTTTGACCCCCCAAAGTCTTTTCACATTGATTCAATTATGATGTGTGTGCTTATTTTGTATGCCTTGGGTTTTTTGCTTTTCAAGGAAAAGCGCCCACACTGGGAACCTCTAGGGCTCTAGTACCATAGGCAATACATGTGAGTGAAGTACCAAATCAAGCTGAGATTTCTCTTCCAGCTTAAAATTTTACATTGTGGCACTTTGATTTTTTGTTTGTTCATTTTCATCATTTTAATTTTGTAACTTTGGGGGGTCATATAACACTGTTACCCTCCCCAGGCTCATCACATTAGTAAACTCCCTTTATAATACTTAAGCTAAAGGTCAATAGGGTTAAGCCCACTAGAAAGCCCTAGTACATTTCATACAATGCTGCCTAAATCGGATTAAGAACCTAAGTAACCATTGCTTATTAGGAAGGCATTCCCCATGGTATTAAGAGAAGATTTCTAACACCTAACTTGGTCAAACTAGCTTAGTCGGACTGCTTGATTTTTACACCTAAACAAGTGATTATGACAAAAGATTACATTGAATTAAATGTTGGTTACTAAGCCAATGCGCTGAATAGTATGCTACCAATCACAATCAAAGCAGACAAACATGGATGCAAAAAAGATAAGGGCAATGCTAATGGACAAGAAACACCTGTTTGTGTTGATGGTCGCGCTTGATATGAAGTGTGAACGAGAGAAAGGTTCCATGAAGGTCCAAATCCTAGCAATAGCAACACGCTCCTGTACACACTAGGAAACAAAAGGAATACCTCCAGGAGGCACATCAGTGGGAAAAATTAAAACTCCTAAAAAACAAACTCAAAACACAATCTAGACCCCTAACCTACCTATCTGTCACCCCTTTTAGAATCAAGGAAAGAGGATATTATATAAACCGGGTGGCCACCCTAAGGCTAGGCCTCTATCCTCATCATCTAGATAAATAAAATCGTTGTCCGTGAGGCCATAGTCTTCCTCGGTCTCTATTAGTTCCTCTTCATCATCCTCTTGTGCAAGCATGCTAATCAAGAACCTCGTGATGCGTGGATACTCATCTTGTGCAAAAGAATAAGCATGTGCCATTGGAGACACATTCGCCACTGGGTAGGGATCACTAGTTAGCCATAGACGTATCAGCCATTCTAACTCCTCAAAATTTCTCTCACATGCAAGGCTCTCTATCAAATCCCATTCGCAAGAAAGTATAGGGTAGCATACGTAGAACACTTGTTGAAAAGACAAGGGGTACCTTTCATCAAAAATAGAAGTGCATGCCTCTGGTGAAGTAGCCATTTCTGACAAGACAGATAGATTTGGTTAGGCCTTTAAAACATAAGAGTTGTTTTTGTGTGTTGCTTGACTTGACACGGTGAATTTGGACTTATATGTAAGATCTGATAGGGTGCTCTCTCATTGCTAGGCGCTCTTGCTCTTTACTATTTTTGTTTTTTTGTGAGTATAAGGCTATATATATACATTCCCTAAGATCGGAGATTAAGAGGTCAGGGAAAAAGGTTGAGAGGGAAGCAAGTGAATGATGGATGTCCACACACACTCCCCCCTTCCTTGGGTAGATCATACCGTTTGAAATGAGCTTGTCACCCTTTGAAACCAATTGTTCCAGTTGGTAATAGGTGAGGATTTTTGCCAGTAGTTTTCTATTACCCTAGGTGCCTCGTCAAGCTGCAAGGGTGGCAAGGTACTCTCCCAGGATTTTATTTGCAACGTTGTTGTAGGTGGTGAACTTACCCCGGAAGGTGCAAACTCTTTCGTGCTTGGATGGATATGTACAGTGGTAGGTGGAGGTTGTGTCGAAGCTTCTATTTGCATATAGGAACTACATGAAGAGCAAGAAGCTTCATTTGATTTCCCTGTTCCTGAGCTAAGTGGGACAAATCGTTCTTTCTTTGGTACCCAAACTAGCTCTAGAACGGGTGTGTAACATTCCATGATTTTTTCCTTTCCGCGATTTTCAATTTGTTTTGGAGCCATAGGATTGGGTTTACATGGGCCAAGTGACAGGTAAGAGTACACTTTACGTTTGGGCACCCAGATTTGATCATTTCCTTCATAGTATCCTTGGGCTTCCAATAGTCGTTTAGGAATCCAACGCAGCGTTTCTTTACATTTCTTGGAGTGAGTGGTACGGTTCTTGCTAGGTTTCCGTTTTTTTGCATCAACCATGCTCACTACAGAGGTTTTAGGGACCCACTTATATGTTTTCTCTGTTATATTAGGATGGTTCTTGTGTGTCTCAAGCTTTCTTTCAACTACATTAGTTGAAGCTCTAGAGAGTTGGGCTATGGGGACGTATGGTTCAACCTCCTGGACATGCAATGTCTTGGGTTTTATTTCCTTGGGCAATATCTCAGGGACTATGGCTTGAGTGGTAGGGCTAAGAGTTGGTTTTTGCGTTGTAACACCCCCAGTCCCCCAATCAATAGTGCATTTGGTGGCTATCATCCACGTGCGGCCTAGGTTTATATTACCCTCCATAGTTCCAGTAGGCATGACCAAAAAGTCTTGAGCTACCACCCCATTGTCATAACTGACAGAAGTGTGCCAGATTCCAAAAACCGCAGTTTTTTTCTTGTTGACACCCTTGACTTGGATAATACTCTCAGATAGAGGTGGCTTCCCTAACTGACACCACACCCCATAGGATATCAGATTGTATTTAGCACCCGTGTCCAATAAGGCGTTATATAGCACTTTTCCATAGGCACTATTTAACTCAATGGGGTATCGTAGAGGTGTGTCAGAGTCCAACCCATCCTCTTCGATTTCCACGTGGAATGCATTTGTGACCCCAAGGTTAGCCTCTCGTTTTTGTCTTATACGTTGTTGTCGCTCCTTAGCCTCAGCTTGAGCTTGTATCTTGTTTAACTCGGTTTGTGCTTTGGCGGCCTTCTTTTGATGAATGGCCCGTAGTTCTTCTTGGCTTAAAGGATCATAATATCTTTTGAATTTACTCCCATTGAGGAATCCAATGGTTTCAACTCCATCAAGAGTTTCCACACGAAGGGTACCTTGTGGGGTAATTTCACATACTCTATATGGTCCTTTACCAGCATATTTCAACTTTTTCTTCTCTTTACGTACTCCATACATAAGGACTTCATCACCAACTTTGATATCCTTGTCCTTCACATGGCGATCAAACCACTTCTTTCTCCTATCCTTTTCCACAAGAGCATTTTGCACAGCCAACTGTCTCTCTTCGTCTAGTTTTTCTAAGATAAACAAACGCTCGGTTAAGGGGTTACCATTCCATCCTTCTTGCGAAGCTACCCTAAGACTAGGAATGACAAACTCCCAAGGCATAACCGCTTCTTGGCCGTATACCATTTTGAATGGCGTACAATTAATAGCCACTTTATAAGCAGTACGATAAGCCCATAGAGCAGATGTCAACTTCAAATCCCAATCAGTGCGATGAGCCTCTACCGTCTTGGTTAAAATAGAGATTAGAGTCTTGTTGGTGCTCTCGGCTTGTCCATTAGCTTGCGGGTAATAAGGTGTAGACTTATGGTGGGATATCATAAAGGTCGTGGTAAGCTCTCTTATTACCTCATTTATAAAATGGGTACCATTATCACTAACAATTTCAAAAGGGCAACCAAATCTTGTGATAATGTTCTCAAAAAGAAACTTAGCTGTTGTCCTCGCGTCAGCTTTTTGTGAAGCCTTAGCTTCAGCCCACTTTGTTACATAGTCCGTAGCAACTAGAATATATCGAGATTGAGTGTTGCGAGCTGCGGGACTAATTGGACCTACAAAGTCTAAGCCCCATTTTTCAAATGGTTGGGTTACTTTAATAGGATGTAAGGGCATTCTGTCCTTGCGCTGTGTGGTCTTGTAACGTTGGCACTCATCACACCCTTTTGTAAAAAGTGATGCATCCTTAAATAAAGTTGGCCACCAATAGCCTGATTGCAGCACCTTTCTAGCAGTCAGGTCCCCTGAAAAATGTCCTCCTGCTATGCCCATATGTGCTTCTTGCAAGATATACAAATATTCATCCTCGCGGGCACAGCGCCTAAGAATATCGTCCTTGCCTAATCTATACAGGGTTCCGGCAATCAAACAATAGGGTTCACATTCTTTTACTAGCCTTCGAGCGATATCCTTACGAAGTTCCTTGGGTGGAAAACCATTAACTAAAAAGTTAACAATGTTCTCACTCCATTCAGGCATAGTCTCAACTATGAATAGGGAAGTATCGGGTAATTCATCATCAACTCCTGTAGGGGCTTCACCATTGGGTATGCGAGACAAATGATCAGCCATGACGTGCCTTTTACCGGGTCTCACTACAATCGTGAAATCAAACTCAAGAAGAATTAACAACCATCGTGTGATTCTTCCTGTGGAGCATGGCTTGTTTACCAGATACAGCAACGCTTGATGATCCACATAAATTACAAACTTGTTTGCCAGAAGGTAGTAGCGAAATTTCTTTACTGCATAAACCATTGCCAAACCTTCTCGCTCTGTAGTGGTGTAGTTCCTTTCAGCATCGTTCAATTGACGGCTTGCAAAGCTAATGGGATAGTCCAATTTATGTTCTCCTGGTTGAGTGAGAACACACCCAATAGCAAAGTTTGATGCATCAATATGCACATGGAAAATGACATCCCAGTTAGGTGTCCTTAAAATCGGAGCACTTGCTAGTGTTTTCTTCAATTGTTCATAGGCCTGGTCACACTCTTCAGTCCATTTAAATTCAATGAGAAGCTTGTACAAAGGACGTGCTATCTCAGCGAAAAATAAAATAAACCGTCGATAATAACCCACGTGTCCCATGAACCTTTGAACTCCCTTGTAATTGGTTGGTGGTGGTAACTCTAGAATCACTTTAATTTTGCTCTCATCGGTTGAGATACCATTCTTGGATACTATATGCCCTAAAATAACTCCATGCTTGACCCAAAATTGGCATTTGAACGGGTTCAATGAGATACGATATAACCTACATTTTTCAAACACCTTCCGCAAACATGATAGATGTTCTTTCCAAGAAGAGTAAACACAAAGGTCGTCTAAAAAAGCTTCACAAAACTCTCTCAAATATTCTTTAAAAGCAGTGTTTATTAATCGTTGGAATGTAGCAGGGGCATTTGTTAAGCCAAAAGCCATCACACGAAATGCAAACACGCCAAATTCTGTGATGAAGGCAGTTTTAGCTTGGTCCTCTAGCGCTATCGTGATTTGGTTGTAGCCTGAGTACCCATCTAGAAAGCTATAAGCTTCCTTGCCTGCAACTCTTTCGAGTACATGTTCGGAATATGGTAGGGGGTAATGGTCTCTTCTAGTAGCTGCATTAACTTTTTTGAGGTCCACGCACACCCTGAGTTTCCCATTCTTTTTTGGCACGATAACTATTGGCGACACCCATTCAGAGTGTTCAATAGGATATATGAACCCACATTTGATAAGCTTTTCTAGTTCTTCTTGAATGATCTTTGCGTACTTAGGATTCATCGGGTAGGGTCTTTGTTGTACGGGCTTCGCAGTGCTAATCATAGGGATTGTATGTTGGACCACAGAAGGCGGAACACCTTTCATATCATGGTATGTCCAAGCGAATACGTCCTTGAATTCCTTGAGAAGCTCTTTGAGGACCGCCTCTTCAACTTCTGTGAGGTCTTGGGCAATAAAAACAGGTTTTGATTCTTCACCGGGGTCAGCTAATTCTATTTCTTTAACTATTGCCGGACCATCATAGATTCCATTATTCCCATCGATAGGTATTCTTTGGGCTTTTGTGTACACAACCTTTGCTTCCCCTGTGGTGTAAGATTTGAAATGTTCTGGTGCAGGATGCAAGTCTGTGGATTCTGGTTGTGCGTTGGTTTGTGCTTCCATTTCTGCTTTCTTGTGTTGTCGAGCTAACTCTTGGTTTTGACGCCTCCTTGCAGTGCGGCTCAACTTTGGCTTGTCTATGATCTCTAATTGGGCTATGTCATGGGGTCGTGGTCTACACCACATAACATTTTGGAGATATTCACCCCAATTGTCTACCAATTTTCGATGAGCATCGCATGCTCCTATATAACTGAGCCATTCTGCTGAGGATCTCTTCTTGTTTATCCTAGCACGTACATTGGCTCGATATCGACGCCTCTTAAGGTTTTTCTTTTTCTTATTTGAGACCTGCTTTTGATTTGCATTTAGATCTGGCTCACTAAAGGAGTCCTCGTTGGTGTCCTCTTCACTCTCGGAGGAGCTATCATCGGTTGATGTGCTCGATCCTTCCGAATGTTTTGACTGTGAACTTGCTCCACTCTCTAATTCATGAGATTCAGAATCCGTTTCACTCTGGGAGTCAGTGTCCAAGTCGTGTTGGTCAAAGTCTTCTATTGAGCTATCAGTGTCACTGTCAGATTGGTCCACAATTGCCTTGCCCTTAGAAGATGCATGTATGGCACTTATCATGTTCAGAGGTGCAATTTGTGGTACCTCTTCCCCCTCTGGTGTGACCCAAGTGGTTCCTCTATTTCCCCAGGTATCTATGGTTGCAGCTAGGTGTACCCAATCCACATTGTCCGACTCAGTCATCCCAGGTAGGATATCCATATAAGGAGAATCTTGGC
The DNA here is from genome assembly GCF_014529385.1 of Adiantum capillus-veneris. Classification (NCBI taxonomy): domain Eukaryota; kingdom Viridiplantae; phylum Streptophyta; class Polypodiopsida; order Polypodiales; family Pteridaceae; genus Adiantum; species Adiantum capillus-veneris. The sequence goes on from NC_140960.1 coordinate 50,510,992, forward strand.
CAATGTCTGTATCCTTCTTACAAGTGTAACAATATTGTAGTGGGGCCGAGTGAACTGTGGTGTCAGAGCGATGATCAATAATGGTTTTACTCCCTAAGGGGTGTACCTTACCAGTCACCAAATCCACTCTAAGGACAGAGTCTTGGAATTGCAAATAGACATGATTTTTAGACCAATCGTGAACCATTTGTGCTTCCCTCATGAATGGTCGTCCTAAAATCATTTCATATGACATAAGGTGTTTAGAGAAATCCATTACAATGAACGTATGTCGCACCTTGTATCCTAGAACTTTGATCTTAAGATCCTTGAGCATCCCCATAGGTTTGGCTATGGTACCATTTGCCATCTTTACCACAATGTTAGTAACACTGAGGCGGGGTTTTCCCATGGATTCCCAACAATCTTTTGTAACGATGCTAACTCCCGCACCACCATCAAGAATTCCCTTTATAGTTAATCCCTTGGTAGTGATGGGTAGGGTCGCATTAGACTCGTCGCCTTCAAAATACTGCCCTAATTCGTTAATGGGTACCTCGATCACAGACTCATGTCCATCTAAGTCAAGTGATTGCACATGATTTTCCTCATCAATCATAATCGAGTCAGGCCTATTTGGTTGCGCAAACTGCGGTAATCCCGTTCGTAGCTCTCCGTTAAGGAATGCTCGAAGTGCAAGGAATAACTCAGGATCTCCATACAGCTTGCTATGATCGTGGTTCGGACCTCAGAAGACATGAAGTCCACTAGTTTGGCAACATTCATTGGCGTTTTGCAGGGTGTAGGTCCTTGACTAGGAACTGGTGAGGATGGAATCTCATATTCCTCAATGGGATCAGGTATTCCTTCGTTAAACATCCTTTCCAATAAGAAGGGTGTATGCTCACTTTCTGATGTCCCGTCCTCACTCCCTTCTTGGATGATACTAGATATGGCTAACGGTCTATGGTTCATGTGGGGTGGATGAACTTGCGTGGGAAACACTGTGTCATGAATTTTGACCTGCATGGGTTCTGGTTCTAGTTTCCTTTGAGTCTCCTCCACTAAACCTCTTAGATGTTTCACCTGCTCAATCTCGTCTACTGGGTTTGGATACGTCCCAATCTTCTTTTTACGATTTTTTCCTTTTTGCCCCTGCGGTTTATCTTGGGGGTCTTGGATTGGATTTGGAAACACTTGTGGTGTTTTCAGAGGCTCTTTATGATTTTCTCTTATTCGGTTTTCATTTGGTTCCATGTTACGGTTTTCTTTGTCGGTCTTTCCCTTTGTGGTATTGGTTCTAGTCTCCATTGTCTCGACTGAATCTGAATCATCCTCGAGGTCATTCATATACACGGGGTCATCTCCTGTTCCTATGTTTGTTTTGGAACTTGGCTTTGAATTTTCCGTATTCTGCGACTTCTTCCTTCGTGTCTTCTTTTTCTTTGCTTGGATAACTGACGCGGTATCTCTCTCTTCGAGGATATGTCCTGGCCCTTGAAGCATGGACCGTGTAATCGCATAAGCGGGTGCGATGGGTGGTATTGGCGACGTCACACTAGCAATTTCGACCAAATTCAGGGGTGTGATTTTAGGCGCATTTGGGTTATAGGGGCATTGGGCAATCAAGTGATCTATGCCACAACGATTACATGTGAGTATTGGCATTGCAGACGTGCTCCCTTGATTCACCTGCATCTGTGCCGCATTCTTTTGCAGCCTAATAGGGCACTCCGCTACTCGATGTGGTCCACCACACTCGTAGCATTGAAGAGGTGGCCTCCTAGCCTGGGTGTTGATATTTTGACCTCTGGATGCGAGAGCAGCAGCTTGATAAACCGGCTTGACTTGTCCCCAACAATCTTCCATGTAGTATATAGGACACTCTTCCAATGTATCAAGTCCGTAGGCAATACTAGTGTCTATTTCCTCCTCACAACCATCTGCATAAGCATTAGATGGCTCGCAACCCACTTGGTTCATAGGGGCGACTCTTGGATGCAGGGGCTGCGGTCCTAGCACAGGAGGTGGTAACGGCGTAGCTTGTACAACATTTTGAGGTCTAGGGACCATGTGTTGTGGTAGCTGCTCAACAGGTGGAGCAGGCATCAATACAGGAGCTCGAGGTGCATCCGTCCAGGCTACAGGTGGTCTATTTGCCATCATACGTTTGATCATTAAACAATCCTTAGCTTGGTGACCATACCTACCACATGCGTTGCAAGTTCCATTAAATTTTACTCTAAACGTAGGGCACTCACTAGTGCTATGTGGGCCTAAGCAAATGGAACACCATTGTTGCTCCCTTCTTGGATACATGTGACTATTTTGAGGGGGTCGATTATCCTTAAGAGACTCTTGGATTGCCTTGGTGAGGTCTGTCAAGAATGTCTCAAATACCTTTGGCTCATTGGCAATGGGCTTTGCAGTCATGGGTTCATACTCAATGGCTTGTGAGCTAGTGGATCTCGTGTCAGTAGACACCCTCATGCCTGCTATCATCAAGTTGTCCTCTAATTGGATTGCATTGGCAGTGACATCTTCCCAGGTTGTGATACCTCTAATCACTAGTCCATTATAGATTCCTTCATTCCTCAACCCTCGAATGAATCGATCAAGCAGTTGGTTATTGTTGAAGCGCTCATTTACAGGGCAGCGAGAGTTTAAGTGCTTTAGACGACTAATGAAGTCCCTTACTGACTCTCCTTCCTTACGTTCGGCCTTCTGTAGCTGAGATGCTACACCCCAAAGCACACCTTCTCGTATGTACTCTTTCAGAAACAACCTTCGAAGGGTAGGGTAGATTGTTTTCTCGTCCACCCTTAGGGTCCTATACCAATCTCCAGCCTTCCCACTTAATGTCAAGCTTAAGGCATTGCACTTATGTAGTTCGTTGCGTTCCCCTAAGGAATCACATACTTGTTCAAACACTTCAATGTGTTTCCTAGCATCTTCGTCCCCATTGAATTTTTGCGTGAGTTTGGCAATTTGTACTGCCTTACTTCTAGGCTCTCTATCAGAAGCATGACGCATATTTTCCGCGATAGATCGACCTATGGTTTGAGCAAACGCTGCCAAGTCACCTATGTGAGGAGGCAGGGCCGGTGGAGGTACTCTTGGAATCATATGTGGGAGAGGGACGGGTACCGGTCTTGGCATATGTGTAGATGATGCAGGATATGGAACATAACCGGGCATAGGTCCACTCGGATAAGAGCTAGGGAGCGGCACTCGAGGAGCATAAGCAAGTGGTACAATTGGAGGTGTGGGGGCCATGTGTGCATAAGGGGCTAGAGGCACATATGGTCGAGGCCCCATATTAGGTACTACGACACTAGGTAGTGGCACTGCGCTAACCGTAGATGTCATCGGTACATTCTCTGTTAGGCTTATCCCTGGAGTGAGCACTGTGTTTTCCTTGATAGAGGGTTGAGCCAAGTTAGGGAAGCTAAAGTTTTCGCTCGGAGGCTCAGATTGCATAGAGACCCCAGGTGAAATGACGTAAGATGGGTCCATGGGGCTCATTAGAGGAGTCTCCATTTGTGATAGAGTAGGCTGTTGAGCCTTGCTCGTATCCAGAAATCTCATGGGGCCATTAGAGAGTATATTTACCCCTCGGTTTTGCCTTTCTGATTGAATAATGCCATGGATAACATTACAGATCATTTTCTGTTGATCTTCGATGCTCGTGGCACTAGAAGTGGATTGTACAATCTCTATCCATCCTACATGGTAGGCGTGGCCAGAGTGTAGATCCGTCAACACCTCAGTGTGGAGGTTGTATGTCCAATGATCATTAATGAACAATCCTTCTAGAGTCGACGTGTTAACGGTTTCTTGTGAGGTAGAAGCAATGTTGCTCCCCGTGGTTTTACTTGCCACCAACGGTACTCTAGAGGGAACTTCTGAAGGAGGCAGCTCAACAGGGCCTTCTTGGTAAGAAGTTGGCAGGATATCCACATGGACACTCTTTGGGGGTGTGGGGTCTACGTGCGATGTGAAAGGAGAGTCCACTTCCCCACCCCCTTCGTGTGCTTCATTTGCATCAGGTTCCGAGCGAGTAGCTCTACCTAATGTTTCCATGAAACGGCTAAACATACTAGTACTAGGCTGTGGAGCTTCGGGAGGTGCATGGCCTTCTCTCTCAGTGTTTTGGTTAGGGTATGCTTCCATGATTTCTGAGTCGGAGGAGGAATCACTAGCGGCTATTTTAGGGTCTTGGGTGGTGCTACCTTGTGTCCCCGCTGAGGGTATAGAGCTTATCGTGGATGGGTAATGGGTGTCCGTATGAACAGAGGTACCCTCAATATGCTTGTGTTCTAGCACCCGCCCAGAGCGTAAGTGCATGTGCTTTTGATACCCTAAGGTGTCAAAAAGCTGCTCTAGGAGGCCTTGTGACTAGTTTTTAGCGTGTTTTTTGTTTGTTTTTTTGCTAGATTTTTTAGAGCGTGTCGTGGAATGGGCCGTGTGATAGCTCGAAACGAGCGTATCGGTCAGAGGGTCGTGCCGTGCTTTACTGCCCTCCGTTTGGTCACTCTATGCCCTCGGAATCCCTAAAACTGTCAATTTCCAGTAGGGAACTAGGCCCAAACTAGAAAGTCTAAGGGTGCAAGTGGGAAGAGAAAGGAGGAGAGTGGAGGACTTGTCCCACATGCTCTCATTCTCTCTTGAGGGAGTAGGGTATATATATAAGAGTGAGTCTAGTATATATCATAAGACTGAGGACTGAGGCCTGGGCCTGGGCCTGGGCCTGGGCCTGGGAAAATGATCCCGATCTATCTTTTATACAAACCAACCCGTCCGTTTTAAGAGTCACGTTTTTTATTTTCGAAAAATTTCGCCACCCACTCGCTCGCGTTTTTAATTTCCGATTTTTTTTTCCTTTTAAACTTTTTTTTTTTCACAATTATTTTTTTTTATTTTTTTTTTCAAACTTTTTTTAAAATTTTTTTTTTATTTTTTTTTTACGGAGAAAAACGCAGCAATTAAAAAAATGCAGAAAAACGCAAAAAACAGAAATTGCAAAAATTGCAGAAAACTGACAGAAAAACGCAAAAAAATTTAGAAAATGCAGGAAAACCGCAAAAAAATGCAGAAAATGCACAGAAATTGCTGAAAATGCAGAAAAAACGCAGAAATTGCAGAACTTGACAGAAATTGAAAACGCCGAACTTGAAATTGCAGAAATTGAAAAACGCAGACAATAGCAGAAATTGAAATTTGACAGCAATTGCAGAAAACGCAAAAAACAGATATCTCCACACACCCCTTCCCTGCCTTTCCTATGATAGAAATTGCACCACAAGGAAACGTGAAGTGCTAACCGAGCTTAGTGTAGGGCATATCCCCGGCAGCGGCGCCAAAAATGTGCGCTCCTTGCCGCACTGTCGAAGCAAGGGACTTGCCAATACACCGTATGCGAGCCACAAACGGCTCCAAGCACACAACAAGCCTAAACTAGCAAGCTCAAGAAAACAAAGGGTGTGTCACTCACCGCTCTACGCTCGCCTTCGTGGTGGATTCCTCGCCGCGATGAAGAAGAAGCTGCAGTCGTGCCGCGCTCAACCGCTTCGCCGTCGTCGTGCCTTCGTAATGCTCGATCGCACACACACTCTCCCTCTCTCTCTCTCTCTCACACACACACACACACAAGGAGGTGAAGAAGAAGAAGAAGATGGAGATGGAGCAAGAGCACTCTTCAATTGCACAAATGAGAGAATGAGTAAAAATTAGGTTTAGTTGGCTTTTATAGGAGCTCACCCCATTCACACTTGGGCGCCCATGCTTAACCAACTAATCCCTTGAATGTCCAAGTTAAAGTGCGCCTCTCATCGGCGATCACTCTACCTTTCCCTATTGGTCCGACAAGCCCGGTACCTGACTCTACCAAATACATAATACATTTCCGTCGTAGGTGATCAGGTGTCCGTGTGCCGTGAGGGTTAACATTGATCCTCGTGACACACTGCAAGGGGGGTTAGACTTTAGATGCATGTCGCATTGCAAGGAGTAGCTTAGGTTGTACAATTAGACTTTCTGTCCTTGTTGTTGCTGACCACCGAGTCGCACTACAGGGAGAAGTTAGCTATCTTACATCTTTTCTTCCTAGTTGTTGCTGACCATTGTGTCGCACTATCGGAAGATCGGATTTAAAAAAATAGATTCCTCGTCTCTAGTTGTTGCTGACCATCATGTAGCACTGCAGGGAGGGGTTTAGGGTTGTCAAATCCATTGTCCTTGGTTGTTGCTGATCATCACATCGCACTGCAAGGAGATTGGATTTGATAGATTCCTCGTCTTTGATTGTTGCTGACCACCGTGTCGCACTGCAGGCAGGGGTTTAAGATTTTTAAAACCATCGTCCTTGGTTGCTATTGACCATCGTGTCGCACTGCAAGGAGATTGGATTCAATAGATTCCTTGTCTCTGATTGTTGCTGACCACAGTGTCGCACTGCAGGGAGGGGTTTAGGGTTGTCAAATCCATCATCCTTGGTTGTTGCCGACCATCGCATCGCACTGCAAGGAGATTGGATTCATTAGATTCCTCGTCTCTGTTTGTTGTTGACCACCATGTCGCACCGCATGGAGGGGTTTAGGATTTTTAAATCCATTGTTCTTGGTTGTTGCTGACCATCACGTCGCAGTGGAGGGAGATTGGATTTAATAGCTTCCACCGTGTTGCATTGCAGGGAGGGGTTTATAGTTTTTAAATCCATCGTTCTTGGTTGTTGCTGACCATCGCGTCACATTGCAAGGAGATTGGATTTAATGGATTCTTCGTCTGTGGTTTTTGGTGACCACTGTGTCGCACTGTAGGGAGGAGATATATATTTTACATCCTTCAATCCTGAATGCTTTGACCATCGCGTCTTTCATTTCTGTTGTTATTATGGTGCATGAAATGTTTAGATCTTTCATTACTGGAGGTTATTATTATCCATGAAATGTTTTTGTTTAGAATTATTTACAATCATATATGTCAAATTTTTATCTATTCTAGATTTACCTTACTTATATTTGCTTCATGTATTTTCAAGCTTCAGTCATGGTAGAGACAAAGTTAACGCGTCAGCATCGCAAAATCATTAGTGATTCTCTGATTTTGTCTCTCTATGGAGCTTCAGACGATCATTTGCGACGAGCATTTGATTCAGTGCAGGTAAAGTTCAATGATTTTGTGATTGAACTTGTGGAATAGTGTTGGTTGAAGCTGTGTAGTGCATTCCCAGTTTTGTTTGACCCAGCTTTGTGCACTAATGGAGTGATGCATAACACAATAAAGCAATTATTAGGCTAGGTCACTAGAAGTTTTGAAAGTATGGTTCATCCAAAAATCAAAACCAAACCTGGAATCAAAGAGAGAATGCAGCTTGTAGCACAACTACATTCAAAATTGAAGAGCAAAGATAAAACCGAAGGCTCTTCAAAACGTCCTAGGACAGAAGAGGATGTACCTCCTCCATCAGATGCTCAGTCTTTAGTTGTACACCTGGATGATACGACGTGTCTTCCTATCCTACACTTACTTGGGGAGCATTCCATCTTTCACTTGCAAGCACCCCAATTAGGTGAGGGACATTTTGCAAATGTGAAACAAGTATCAGTGGCTCATCCTCTCTTCAAAGATCCTGTCTATGCAGCGAAGATATACAAAGACCAATAGGAAGCAAGCCGACATTACAGATCGTGCTAGAGGAGGCAACTGCTACAACTGTTCAGCATTGTGGCATGATATTTCCCCGTGCTCTTGCTCGGTATAGCAAAAGAGCTATGCCGATCTTCAAGCTTTGGAATGGAGGTCATATTGAGTAGTGGATTCATGCATGTCATCATGATGGAAGCAAGCCTGCAATCAAAGAGTTCCAACACATGTATGAAACTGTACAGCAGTTCACAGACAACATTTTGCCATTCTGCAAGCTCTTCTGCAGACGATTAAATTCGTGCATAGTCACGAATTCATTCACAATGATTTACACACTAGAAATATTCTACTCCATTTTGGCGAGTGAGAAGTGTATGTTGACATTGCGAACTGGGAACAAAGTACACCATCAAGCACTTTGGCAACATTTCTCAAACTGCCAAATCTCACCCCTCGATGTAGAGCTCAATTTGAGCGAGATTATCCATGGACTGCCCCTGAAAATATTAGCACCAATCCTCCTCCATTCACCAAGGCATCTGATATTTATAGTCTCTCATATATTCTTAGATGCTTGCTTGCATGTATTCCAGAGCTCACTGAGGTTCTCAAGTGCGAATTTTTGCGAAATGTAAACAAACATCTTGCTACTGGAAAATACCCCAAACCCGTAGATAGACCTAAGATATGGGATTTAAGCCTTTGTTTGAATGGAGGCCATAATGTTGGCTATCATATTGTAACCGAATCTGCCTTGAGGCCTATTGATGATTAAACCAGTAATCAACTTTTTTGGCATTAATGGTGTGCAATGTGTGGTGATATTTCAAACTACATCTTTAATTGTATTTTTCAAAATACGTCTTTAAAGTTCTTCAAGTTGAGGTTTTAAAGTATTTCAAGTTGAATCGCTCAATTCTCTAAACCATCTCTCTTTTTCAAGTGCTGAGACTTGTCTCACTAAAGCTTATTATTTTGCATTTCAGTCATGGAAGATATTACTCCCTACAGAATGCATAGCAGCCTAATGATCCTTTGCTTGATCATGCATTGGCTCAAACAAATTTACAAAGAGGAAGAGATTCGGGTGGCTCAAGGAGATCTCAGCGCTTTGGCTGCAACCCAACAAGACGAATCAAAACTTCAAGGGGAGCAACTGAATTACAGGCAATGCAGACAGCTATGCCTGAATCGCTTTGTATGCAACACATTATTTTGAGTCGGTGGAAATGCTAAGGCTTTTGCTCCCTTGAAGGTTTCATATTTGCAACACTCTGTCCTCGCAAGAAATATCCTTGCAAGATTTATCCAATTGTACATATCGCCACCAAATAATAATCAAGTGTTAATTTACTTTCTGCAACAAACTATATATTGCGGCTCAAGGTTGATTGGAACGATCATCCCACTACAGAAGGTGTTGGCAAAGGGCGCCCCCAATCGAGAAGATTCATGCACGGGAAGCTAATCAAGAAGACTCTCCTCACAAGAGAGGATATACATACTTGCCCGAAGAAACCGCAGTCATTGAGCAGCTTGCAACCCAAGGAGTGGATTTGGCAAGCGAAGGAGAGACCCCAGCCATGCTGCGTGCTTGTATAGCAGTGCTAGCAAGAAAGTTGGCATGGTACGAGGCAAAATATGGGCCTGTTATCGAAGAAGAGATAGGTAATGCAGGTGCAAGCGATTCATTTGGCCAATCAAAATTTTGTGTATCTGATCTTTAAGGAGATGTAGCCCATGATTTAAATTGAATCTCCCTCACAATACTAAGCTCTTTTTGTATCTTAAATCTCAAGATTTGTAACTAAAACCTCTTTTTGGTATGTAAATCTCTATTTATTGCAACAAATGAACATGTCGGATGTTGTTGCAAAGTTTTGTTCTCTCTCTCTCTCTCTCTCTCTCTCTCTCTCTCTCTCTCTCTCTCTCTCTCTTTGACAATGATATGGAGCAGATGGAGGGGAAGGGAGACGATGAAAGAGGAAGAGAGAGTGAGTGAGAGAGAGAGAGATTGTGAAGCTAAACTCTACATAAATTTCGCATTGCAAAATTAATGGAGAATACAGTACAAACTTTATAGCTCATCCGTCCCCTCAATCACAGGCACCATGTCATCAATTTCTTCAACATCTAAATATTCTGGATCAATATCTTCCGGGTTCCATTCCAATTCGTCATCGGAGTTAAGCTCATTTGCAATTTCTTTGTGTGTTTGAAAGCACCCGAAGCTGTCTTCTGTGGCACGTGTGGCTAACTTTGCTGGCTTGTGCATAAGTCGCATGTTACAAAATACATACACCAAGTCCGCAGCTCGTTTAGGACTTAATTGAGTTCGTTTTTTAGTAGGCACGAAAGCAAACGAAGACCAATTTCTTTCACAACTACCACTCGAGGCGGCAATAGACAATACTCTCATAGCCACATGTTGAAGTTCCACTTTTTCTCCACCGTACTCTTTCCACCAAACTGGTGCGCTCATAGTCTTGATAGCATCTATATGCCAAGGATCCACAAAAATTCCTTCCCTGCTAGTATATGTCGTCTTCTATGTGTATGCCACATCTCCATCCACATTGCCTAATAGTTGAGCACACACTTTCTTGAAATCACTGATCATTTTATTGTTTGAAGATTGCTCGTGCATCTGGAACTTAGGATCTAAGACAAAACCTGCTCCATGTAAAGGAGTATGCAATTGCTTTCATCGTCTTTTGACAAACGACATCATCATGGCCTTCTCTTTTCCTGCATAAGATGTACAGTCTTTTAACTTGCGAGTGGTTTCATGCATGTACCAGTAAACCCGTCCAAAGATAGAGGCTTCTTTGTCCACTAATTATATCAGATGAGTGAAGGGTTCTGTGACAGTAACAATTTTGTCTACATTTCTCCAAAAAACAGGAGAGTTCACAAGCTGATAGCATTTGGAAGCAACAGGTTCATACTTGGGATATTTATCAAGCCAAATGCCCCATCTTCTATCTGCCACTGTTTCAACAAGGGCTGCTTTAACTTGCTGCAGCGTAGACAAAACGTAATATGTTGTCGCAAAATGGGTGACACAAAAAACTCTATAACTTTTTGGTTGGGGATTTTGTTTTGAACAAAGCATAAGAAAATGAATGCTCTCTTATAAACTTCACCAAGTGGTTTGCATCTAGAAGAGTTTGCTTAATAGAAAGAACTTTCCCAAACTCCTTTAAGAGCAGATTCAAAGTGAGCATTACATGGAACCCATGCTATCTCTGGATACTTTGATTCAATTGCTTTTTCAACTGATTTGTAGCTAGATGTATTATTTGTGATAATGGCTGTCCCATTTTTAGGTCCTCCTGCTCTTCTGATCGAACGCTCATATACACCAGCAAGATATCCACTAGTTTCCTCTTTCAAGGATGTATCGATTGCCTCAAGAAAGATGGAACCTCTTGGACAAATCAACATCGCATTAAACAATGGTTTCTTCTGACAATTTTTCCAACCATCTAGAGCAATTGTGCATCCATACTATGGCATAATCAAGAGTTGTGCGCTATTAAATATTTTTTGATGTAGTTTTCACTTTATCTAAGTATTCTGTACGCATCTTATTATAATTAGGTACCACAAAACCCTTTTTTCGCTGTGCTCATTAAAGCATCTTTGAAGATAGGATTTCGAATGACATTAAAAGGAATTCCACACGCAACAAATACTTGCCTCCACTTAAGATGGAGTTCAAGTAGCCATGCTTATCAAATGCGTGATGCAAAGTAGGACCACTTGGTGCAAGTTCTCCTCCAGTTCATGCTTCACTTCGGCTTATGTTTGCAGAGCTTCCGGTAGGATTAGAGCTACAATCCCCAGCAAAGGATGAATAACACCCTCCTTGACCTGAAGCAGGGATCAAGGGAGGGTTTTGATCATTCTCAAGTGTCATCTCGATGTCCCTAGCCATAGATGAAGTCATCATTTTGGGACCTCCCTTTTTTTTGCCCTCAAGATGTGCTCTCTTTGCCCTGAGCGCCCACTCAGGAAAATTTTCTTCAATACCTTTTGGGGGGTATTTGCAAGTTAGAACATTTCCAGGAATTTTGAACACATGTTCTTTTATCCTGAGAGCATTTTTGCTAAAATTATGGCCGTAGGTCTTACACTTCAACTTTGATGTAGTCTTTCCACTGACCAATTCATCTACGTAGTTCCACTCATATCCTTTCACCATCTTCTTAAGATTTACAAACTCAAACATAACTAATTACTAAATAAACATCTCAAATTAAACTCTAATACCATTTACATTACTTTATTTGTCAACGTTTTCAACCTCTTTAATTAATAAACACCAAAAATAGTTTTTTTTAAATTTTAAGTGTGAGCTCTCACTTTACACCTGAATCATGATAAATAAATTGCTTAATCTATCTGATTAAATTCCAAGTGTGAGTAAACTCTACACATAGCAATATTTTTTTTTAAAACCTATCTAAATTACGTCCAAGTGTGAGTGTAACTCTACATATGGCAAGCAATCAAAATTCACTACTTCTATAATTCTCTTCCAGGTGTGAGAATACCTCTACACAAAGAGAGAGATTATTATTTATGTTACCTAGATTGTCTGTAGTGTGAGTACTACTCTACACATAACAGATAATCATTAAATAAATCTAACCCAAGTTACTTCCAGGTGTGAACATAGTTCAACACACAACAAGTAACTCCTAACTTTAACTATCTAACTTAAGTTACTTCTAAGTTTGAACATAGTTCAACACAAAGCAAATAACTGCTAACTTTAATTTTATTGAATCACTTCCAAGTGTGATGTTCGTCTACACAATGCAACTTATCATTAACTAGCCTACTTAATTTACCTCTCGGTGTAAAATATACTTCACACAGAGCAGATAAGACTAAACTCAAAACTCCAAAACCTAGAAAAAAGATTTTGTCCAAAGCTCTAAATTTCTATTGAATAAATTCTATAACGAAATTCAAACCGATTTTTTAATATTTTTTTTGTTGTTGAGGCTCACTTATAGATGAGAAAAGGGGAAGAGAGCTCAATGGAACGAGGAAAACGGTCCGTTTCACGGTATATAAAGAACTTTATTTCGATCGAATAACATTTCGATCGAATTAATACTTTGATCGAAATGTCATTTGAGCGAAATTCCAATAAAATATACGCTACGGTGGTTTTGGTGATGTGGCACCGTATAATACGGTCAAATAAAAATATAATACGTCTGTTTAAAGCATATTATACGTACGCCGTATAACATACAATGCAATTTAGTCTCCAAGTTGGAATTCGGAGTCAAGTGAACATTCACAATGCTTCCCAGAAGTTCAACCAGGGGAAGGAGACCCACCACGATCTTTATCAAGAATCAGGACCATATCAACACAGCTCGCTAAAGAATCGGAGCAGAACTTTGACGATGGAACTCGGTCTCACAATGAGAAAATTGATGTCAAATCGCAAAGGAGAGGTATCGAGGGCGTTGGGGACTCTCGTCATTCAACTCAATCCATGACAAGGCACTCAGAGAGGGTTGAAAGACTCTCTCACTCACATGGTCTCAGAACTTAGGCCTGCCAAGGTTCATACATATGCCGGTGATGGTAGCAGGCAAAGTAGGAAGGCAATATCACATCAAAAACCAGATGAGAGGAATAAACTAGATACTACAACTGAAATGGATGAGCAATACAACGAGAGATGAGATGCAAATACTGACCATTACAGTAAACACTGGCATAGGGAGAGAAAGTTTGAACACAAGGAGAAACCTAGACACATATCCCTTTAGATTCTAAAACTTGAGATTTCTCTAGACTTTTGATCTTTTCTTTGCATGTAAAATTTGAAATTTCAAGAATCTTTGAATTTGGGTTACCAAAGGATGTTGGTCTTATCACTAACTTAGTTATGTGTGATAAATTGGATTATAAGGTGTGTGCAAGCTAACCATTGGATTTAATTAGGACAAAGAATATATAGCTTAGGTGTAACACATCTTTGGTAATTTTTAACTGTCATTGCCAGTTTGCCAAGTTTAAATACACTAGCATAAAGCCCAATATCCTTCCAAGACAGGGACCATATCATCTACCTCCTCCATATGGGAACATTCACTTTCTATCTCCCACTTTATGTCATCATTTCTGATTCTCTCCTTAGATAGAGCCTCCTATGTTGAAAAGTGGTCAGACCTCTCTTGTGCCACACGATTGGCTATGCAATGGTGCACGTGAATGAGGTGCATAATATAGAAAACGTACACCAAAGCAGCTTATGTAGGTTTTGAAATGAGTGTGGAGGTTAGGGTGAATGAAGTCAAATGCTAACCAATTTCTCTTGCAAATAACACTTGTTGTAGCGATATGAGAGATATAAGCCTCTAGACACCTCATACTAACTCAAAATTGTGTAAAAGCACTCAAGTTGTAGAGCAAGAGTAAGAGATCACAACTATGGAACTAGTATTATTGCACACAATGTACAAGAGAAATATTGTTAAAATCCTTGATAGAAGCTCTTCTCTATAATCTGTTGCTTAGCTCAACTAGTGATCCCAACAAAAATTGGCTTATATACCTAGGGCTTTGCAAAAAAAAAATCCTAAAGCTATGGAAAATTAAATAAGGCTCAAATAACTACCTTACAACCTAGCCTACCTGAGATCCAACAAAAAGATTCACACCTTGGGTGTGAACATGTCTTAATTCTCTTGTAACACAATACTCTAAAATCTTATAGATTTTGGGATCCTGCTTGCGGAGCATTCCTTTTTAACGAAAAGGATATGTTCTCTGGCTCCCAACACAAGGATTTTGGACATTGTCATGCCTTTTTTACGAGCACTTGAATAGATATCTCACCTATATAATGAGGTGAGCAAGTATTTCCTTGGTCACTTAGCCTATGATAATTAGTGAGGGGGTCTACTTCTATGCTTGAGTCTGGGGAGTTGGTGGCAACAACTTCTTCTTCACAAGTACACAAATCTAGATTCCCTAATACTAATATAGAACCAAATACAATCATTGCATTTCATATATTGGATTACTTAGTTCAACTGCTTTATTTGAATACACAATCTAATACAATTATTAATACACAATTTGATACAATTACTATAATTCATGTATTGTTCATATCAATCTCCGCTTCAATTTCTCGCATTAGGAATAGTTACTCCTTTCCTTGCTTTGCTGCTTGCACTTCTATGGTGGCCAATAATTATGGATATAAGCTTGGTTAGTGAGAGGTTCATCAATGGAAGTGGGCACACCAATTTCCATGGAATCCAATGTATATGGCCAATTTAAGTCAACATGGCTAGAGAGGCTTTCTATATAGCTATTGCTACCTTGTATACTACCTAAACAACACCAAATTTGAACCTCAATTGCATAGCAAGAGTCATATATAGTACCAAAAGTGCAAACACTTGTACCCAAGACTCTGTGTAGTATCAAATTTGGTACTCTTTTTCCTTGCAATGATTCTGAACAATACCAAAATAATGAAAGACTAGTACCTAATAAAATGTATAAAGCCATTCTTTGTACTTTCTTGTGTGAAAATAGATCTATGCTGCAAGCTTATTGGATGTTGATTGATTGTGTAACATTTAATGCGCTAGTAACTTGTGTGTAGCGGAAAATGATAACATAGTGAGCATTTTATTAAGAATAAGTTCCTAGTGAGCAAAGAGAGTACTTAGTTTGAGAAATCAACATAGCAATTTACACCTAGCTAGTTTGGCATAGACAATACTTGAAAAGAGAGAGAAATAGAACAATTGACAACAGTTGAGGACCGGATTTACATGGAACCAGTCCCCCCTCCAAAAAGGCTTTGTATTATAGCTTCTTCCATCAAACAAGACTTTTGCACAATACAATATTTGTGTTTCTTGACAAAACTCGTTGGTGCAATAAAGATGGAAGCTTCATGCACCAAATTATACTTGAAAAACATACCTAGTGTCCCTAGCCTCAGTCCCAAGACCTCACACACCTTAAAAAATGGTGAGAGCTAGCAGGGAATGAGGAAAGATTGAGAGGAAGAAGATGTATCTTACGAGAAAGAAGTATTGAGAGGAAGAAGATGTATTGAGAGGAAAGATTGAGAGGAAGAAGATGTATCTTAAGCATAGCTTAGCTTAGTAATTAGCACGGTAGAGGAGATGAGCATGCCATTGAAGCTTGGCTCTTGGTCGGATTTGCATTCCATAACCAAGAATTGTTGGTGTAGGCCTCTACTTCTCAATGCTTGAAGAAGGAGATGGAGTTCTTGTTGAACACAAAAGTTGTGTGTGTGTGTGTGTGTAGCAAAGTTGGCTCGACTAAAAATGCCAACTCTCTCTCTACTTGGTCAACCCCTCCTCCAAATTGCTCTTGCTAGCTTCTCATTGGCTCCTGCAAAGCTTAGCCAATAACAATTAAGAAGTATAATTGACAGCCTTGCGACATGTGTCTCCCTTTCCCCTTTTGTGAGAGCTTAAGGTAGTTAAATAATTTATTTATACTCTCATTGGACCTTTTAGTCTTCTGGCCAATAGGAATCAAGCAAGCCATTGGTCTGCTGGATGCTCATTGGACCCTTGATAGATTGTCCAATAGTCTTCTAGGGAGCTTAATTTCTATTGGTTCTTTTATCAAGCATTTTTTAATTGATTAGACTAATTTTACTCTAGCCTAATTCTCATTGGTCCACCTCTATGGCCATCCAATAGGATTTGAGGGGAGATTGGGGGCAGTTGGGCTAGGAGCCTGCCATGTGTCCATTCTTCCCTTTGGGAAAAGCTTGGGAGTGTCTGTGTGTGTTTCTCTCTCATCCCCTATCATTAGGGCTCGCCCCCTCCTTCCTAGGGATGCGGGACGACTTTTTAGTCTTCCCATAACCATCCAATTTTCCCCCACTATGGCCATTGGACAATTGAATTAAATTTAGGAACTTTAGCCTATGGAAGTCTTAATGGAGCTAAACCTTAGGTCTTTTAAGCTCCATTGGTGCACATTGCTCTTTTGCAGAGTGTCTCCCTTTGGGTCCCTATTTTTCCTTCCTTTGGATCCCTTTTGAGGCCAGTTTGGCAGCCATACCAATATTCTAGCTTTTACTCCCCTGGTACCTCCCCCTATTAAATGATCAGTTTACATGAGAAATTGCACTTGAGGGGGTTGTTGGAGTTCAAGCCCAATCGGGCACTCCATTACTGTCCGTCGCCCATTCACACCCTTTCACATCTTCCTTTCAAGGATTATTTAAATGTAACCCTTTAGAAGAATTAGGGTGGCTTCACAAACATTCGCGGACGTCGTGAAGCTGTGCTGTGCTTGCAAATGATCAACCACCACATCAGCGGACAACTGAAACAACACTACACACACGCACACACACACAACTTGGCCGTGAGATGGCCCTGACTAAACAACCTTGCTTTTGGGACGACAGACGACAGACTGCAGTCCCTCCTCGCTCAAGCTACAAAGCCTGCGGACAACCACCAAAAAGCTCGATTTCTAGCCAATAAGCAATGAGCACATAAATTTTGTCCGCCGACATTGTGTGCAAACAATGGCCAACCCTTTAAAAAGTCCCTTTTGTAACTGGACAAGAAATGTCCGTCGAAAGCATGTCCGCGGACGTTTGTGAAGCCACCCTTAAGCCTGCAAACAGTTCCGCCTCTCTCTCTTGCTCTCTCTCTCTCTCTCTCCCCGCGCAATGCTCTGTATGGCCTTCATGGCACCCTCACTCCAAATTACAACAGGGTCCCCTTTTGAGTATGCGAAAAAACTGTAGCTTTGAACAATTTTGACAGTAGTAATTGAAGCAGAATGAAGCTTCCGCGTTAAATAGGAGCAGACCAAGCAAGAAAAATTGTTGCAAAGTGTTTGACATGGCACCATCGCACCCCATACCCACAGAGACATCAAGACTTTATCATCCGCAGAGCAAAGTTCAAGCGCCGGTCAAAATTCGATGGCCCAAAGTCTTCTATAAACCTCAAGTAAAAGATGACATGTATGCCGTGGACGTTGAGTTGATTGAGGACTTACCCAAGGAGCCACATTCATCAGAATCTGAATCAGGAGAAGAATTTGCCTTAATTAAAGCAGAGAACAGATGCATTGCTGATGCATCATATAATTTTGAGCAGGCTGGCAGCTACCCTCCAAACCCTGAGTATAGACTCTTTTCAAAAGACTTGAAAGCTCTCACAGGCTGTGGTTTAGAGGTTTTAGAAGAAGATAAAGATGCAAAAGCTCAGCCGGAAAAAGATTTAGAAGAAATGGGTAAAGCAACAAATATAAGGAAGACAACATTCTCCTTCCCTTTAGATTTGTTTCACAACCCAGAGTTGGAACTTTGCCATCCTCGTTTGGATATTGAGGAGGTACACTCTTCCTTTTACTCTTGTGGTTTCCTCATGTTTTCCTTGTCACGGAAAGTCTCGCCTTGATGTGCTCATGTTCTTTGTTAAGGCCCACCAAAGACATGAAAGAGGGATACTGGCAAGATCTCGCTTCTATTCTTCTAAAGGTGAATGCTCTTGGGAGCCTTGCCTTGTATTGAGCTATGATGAAGATAGAATGGATTTTTTGATTGAGTGGGTGAAGAGTGGGAAACAAAAAATGGTCAAGAGGTACTCTCTTTTCCTCACCCTTACCTTGGCTGTGTCATTGTCATTATACTAAGGGGTTACAAATAGGAGACTTAAGTTTCTTTGCTGAGTTTTGAAAATAGGTTTTCATTGTAGTACAATCAGTTTTCCACCTTCTGAAGGGTCAGTAAACAAATCGAAAGCTACACATAATGCCACCAATACATAGTGCCTCATGGCCGCCTGGCCCCATCCCTATACGCACGACCCACAATATGGGTGAACAAAATTAAAGTAGCTCTAAAACTGGGCATCCTCTTGAGTCTCATTGGGCATAAAATGGCATTGTGTGGGCACCAGCTGGGCAGTCCAAATAAACGATCGGTCGGGTACACATGGACCACAAGCTAAACACGAGAGAGACTAGGCCATGTATGGCTAGGCATAGCCACATAAAAGCCCTCTCTCTCCCTTTATGACCAACCCTTTGAGAACCCAGGGAGCTTTTGCAACTCCATCTAGAAGGTGATAAACTCTAACAAACCCCTTTAAGGGTCTTCCACCTGCTTACTGGCTTTATGTTGCATAAACAATGAATGTGCAGGCGATAGGACTACAGTGTTCTTCTTGATTGGATGGTCTACTTGCAATGCCTCCTTTGCGCTGCCAACATGATCTCTCCTTGGCCAAGAAAGCAGCTACATAGGCTTTTATAAAAAGCAGCTGTGGGGGCTACTATGAATGGGTAAAGTTGCCCAAATTAAGGGGGCTCCTACAAATATGCAAAATCGCGGAGTGAGGGGGCTAGAAACTGATGCAAACATGGAGGGCTGCACCAGTATTGCAATAATGTGAGCGAGAGGGCTTAGATTGGCCTTATTCTGCAAGGAAATACTTTAGTACTAAGGCACTAGCCACTGGCACACCTCTTGAGACAAGTTCCCAGCTTCCTCCTCAGTGCAGCCAAGGGATCAGATCAGTTATCAGTGGAGGTGGTGGTGGAGATCCCCCCATCCCCCCCCTCCCCCCCCCCCCCCCCCCCCCCCCCCCCCCAAAGAAAAAGTTAAATCCACCAAAGTGGCATTGTGCCTCAAAACTCGTTCAACTTCGGTGAGTCGCTTGCAGAAGGGCATTCTTAACCCATTTCCTTACCCAAGTGTGGTAGATTGGTTATGCCGTTTCCCTCTTGAATAACAGGTCTTGAGTTCAACTCCTCGTCGGCTAGATCTTTAAGGTCTCTTGGGATAGTTTCCTACGACGTTAAAACTCTCTTCTTCTCGGGTGTGTGTGCGTGCGCGCGCTGATAAAAAGAGGAAAATGGTATAACTTTATTATCACCCAAGTGTGGTAGATTGGTTATGCCATTTCCCTCTTGAATAACAGGTCTTGAGTTCAACTCCTCGTCGGCTAGATCTTTAAGGTCTCTTGGGATAGTTTCCTACGACATTAAAACTCTCTTCTTCTCGGGTGTGTGTGTGCGCGCGCTAATAAAAAGAGGAAAATGGTATAACCTTTCTATCACCCAAGTGTGGTAGATTGGTTATGCCATTTCCCTCTTGAATAACAGGTCTTGAGTTCAACTCCTCGTCGGCTAGATCTTTAAGGTCTCTTGGGATAGTTTCCTACAACGTTAAAACTCTCTTCTTCTTCTTCTTCTTCTTACCATGAAGTCTCCAGGCTACTGACTTAACTTTGACACCAGGGCCTTTTTCCTAGTCATTAGCTTGGCAAAGTTCCGCCTCAACACCTAGTTCTAGATTCTTCAGCCAGTCTCAAGCTCTCACATTGGAGTTGCGTGGCTGGAACTCTCTACAAAAGGTAGTCTTGAGCTCATCCAGATTTTCAGCAAACCGACCGTACTACCTATCAGACAGACTATCCAAAGTAGAGGGGAAAAGCACTAGGTAACAAGATTTGTACACATGTTTTGATGAGTGCTATTGTGACATTTGACAATTTGAGCACGTAGATTTAGGCTAGAGGAACGTGTTGGTCTAATTTGCGCGACAATCTGATTTCAAAGTTGGGAGATGTGCGGCAAATTGACAATGTCACCCAAAAATTTGCAGCTTCTTGCAAGTGACTTATGAATCATGTCAAAGTCATTTGCCCAACCCAGAGTTAATAAAGGACATAAGGAGTACCTTAAAGTATAAAGGGACCACACCATTCAACCATTGGCACTCATAACCTGACCCCCCTCTTGTAGAGCACTTTTCTAGCATTTGTAGATTGCCCTCCATCTCCCATTCCTAGCGTTTTTTGTTAGTGTGCAGCGGAAGTGAGAGAGAGAAAGACACAATGGCACGAGAGAGAGAGAAGAGACATGACAGGAGACAGATGGTGGAAAGGCTGGCAGCCCAATAACTCCAAATGGCTACATGGTGTGAGACAAGACAAGACAATGAGAAAGAGGGTGCCCCCCTCCTATATATAGGAGAATAGGGGCTGGTCGGGCAATAATCCTCAATATAGCCCAATGACCCTCCAATATAAATGGGGGAATATGTGACCAGTGGGAAATGTGTTGAACAACCCTAAGTGTGCCTGATATCCTTGTCCAGCAGGTGTATGGGTGGCCAACCCACAACCAAGGGCCAGTGCACGTGAGTGGAAGGAGCCTGTAGACAGTGTGCGAAGTATTTGGAGATGAAGAATCTAACACCCCCCCTCAACTATAGATGCGAAGAAGTTGTCGAGGAGAATGCAACACGCCTTGTAAATCTGAAGAAGATGTAAATCCCGGGAGAAAAGGATGAGGAGCGCTAGCCAAACAACACGACAATCCGTACAACATCAATGTGATGATGACCAAGGGTGAGGAAACTCTGATCAAGTCGCACAAGGAAGCTGATGGAGTGGCAAGCTACGGAATAAGTCGCTGAAGAGGATATATATAGGGAAATGACCTAAGATGAGCGTCCAATAGCCCATCGGTGATGATCACCACTGAGATGGAGGAACCTAGTGTAGCTGCATGAGACAAGACATGGGCACCCCCTTGAAGAGGAACACTCTTGACCACGAGGAGAGGAAATTGCCGAGGTGGAAAACCGGTAGCATATCCAAGTCAAAGAAGCTCTAGCAGAAGAGGGAGGAAGAGCAAGAAGAAGAGGCTCAATAGGGAAGGCATCGTCCACCATAGTAGAGAAGATGACAGGATAAGCACTATCCATGTAGAGAGACCGCAGTATCTGCAATCTTCCGGGAGAGGAGTCGTCTCAAGGGTATATATAAGCTGCAATATGATTTGTCGTTCCATAGCAGACACACAATATCGGACAAAAGAGTCGGAGGAGATAAAACCTGCCCGCGGGGCGGTAGGCTTTGGCTTTCACCCGAAATTCTTTACTTTACTTTAGACACAGAGAGAGAGAGAGAGAGAGAGAGAGAGAGAGAGAGAGAGAGAGAGAGAGAGAGAGAGAGAGAGAGAGAGAGAGAGAGAGAGACCTAAAAGTTACAATGTGGTGGATCTGATACAAAGTCCGAGTAACAAAGGTAACAAAATGAAATGAAAATGACAATGACAATATGACAAAATGACTAAATGACTACTATGGAATCCTAAACTCCAAGATGTGAACTAATGAGCTAGCTGGGATAGCTAAAATCACAAGAGATCCAGCATCGGTCGCTGGCGGATCTCATCAATCTCCTCCATGGTCAGTAGTATGACCGGGCGTCGTGCATGTCGGGCCAAAGTGATCCGAATCCTCTGATGCAGCCTTCGTCGGTGGAGAGAGAGAGAGAGAGAGAGAGAGAGAGAGAGAGAGAGAGAGAGAGAGAGAGAGAGAGAGAGAGAGAGAGAGAGAGAGAGAGAGAGAGAGAGAGAGAGAGAGAGAGAGAGAGAGAGAGAGAGAAATGAAATGAAATATTATATTAACGTCTTCAAAAGGCCAAAATGACCTATGAGACCAAAAAGTTACAATTGGTGAAACTGATACCATGTCTGAGTACGGAAATTACCAGGTTACAAAGTTACCAAGTTACAAAGAACTAACACTAAAACACTAAGGCACTAAGGAGAAAGGGAATTAAGGGGGGGGAGGGGGGGTTTGTGGGTTTAGATGAAATCTCTCATCAGTCGCTGTCGGATCTCATCGACTTCCTCCATGGTCAGAACTCTGGTTGGGCGTCTTGCATGTCGAGCTAGAGTTATCTGTATCTTTTGTTGCAACCTTCGTCGGTAGTGGGAGACCCCCCGAGGTCGTGGACGTCTGGATCTGCCAAGTTCAGTGGCTCTGTCAAGCAGTGTACCTCTAGTATGAGTAGGCTGTAATGACTGCTCCGTTTGCTCTCCTCTGTCTGGTGTAAAGAACTCTGTGATTCGTCTCTAAGACTGTCTTTCCCCTGATTTCCTCAGCAAGCTCTCCCTAAGTCTGTGCAGCTCTAGCAGGAACAATCCGAGACACTTCT
Source organism: Adiantum capillus-veneris (assembly GCF_014529385.1). NCBI lineage: Eukaryota > Viridiplantae > Streptophyta > Polypodiopsida > Polypodiales > Pteridaceae > Adiantum > Adiantum capillus-veneris. The sequence goes on from NC_140960.1 coordinate 50,533,638, forward strand.
GATCCTTGTATCTCATGACTCTAGAAAAAGGTCCGAACCCTTCTCTAAACAAGCAGTGGAAGCGTCCGCGTATCTCATAGTATGCCGGGCAGTGGCATGTGTAGTGCAGTTCTGTCTCTGGCTCTAAGTTACATAGGTGACATATCTTGGCTCCTGCCGGCACCCCTCGGAATCGGCCAGTCTCGATCTGGAGCTGATGTGAGGATGTGCGTATCTGTCCAATAGCGCATCTTATTCCATGAGATAAGTGTGTATCCATGTATGGTGGCCTAGTCACAAATCCGTCCTCCGTGAGTTGGAGAAGATGCTCTCTGTAGAAGGCCATCTTCGTGCCAACTCTTGTGTCGGTTGTATCCATGTGCTCCTGGTATTTAGTTGAATCAGATCCTTACGTATGAGCCTGGTGATCTCTGTCCGTGTGAGAGACAAGGAGGGTGCATCCAAGGAGTATTGAAGCGGAGGTAATCTATCCATATTGAGACCATGCGACTGGAACCATGATGCCATCTGTCCATACCAACATGCTGTATCGCCTTGTAGAGCTAGTTGTCGAGATGACTCCAGGGCAAGTCGAGCGTAGAGAGAGAGAGAGAGTCTGAGAGAGAGAGAGAGAGAGAGAGAGAGAGAGAGAGAGAGAGAGAGAGAGAGAGAGAGAGAGAGAGAGAGAGAGAGAGAGAGAGAGAGAGAAATGAAATGAAGGAAATGTTATATTAACGTCTTCAAAAGGCCAAAATGACCTATGAGACCAAAAAGTTACAATTGGTGAATCTGATACCATGTCTGAGTACGGAAATTACAGAGTTACAAAGAACTAAATCTAAAACACTAAAGAGAAAGGAAATATGGGGGGGGGGGGGGGTTTGTGGGTTCAGATGAAGTCTCTCATCGGTCGCTGTCGGATCTCATCGACCTCCTCCATGGTCAGTACTCTGGTTGGGCGTCTTGCATGTCGAGCTAGAGTGATCTGTATCTTTTGTTGCAGCCTTTGTCGGTAGCGGGAGACCCCCCGAGGTCGTGGATGTCTGGATTTGCCAAGCTCCGTGGCTCGATCAAGCAGTGTGCCTCTAGTATGAGTAGGCTCTGAGATCTGCTGTAATGACTGCTCCGTTGGCTCTCCTCTTGCTGGTGTAAAGTCTGTGATTCGTCTCCGAGGCTGTCTTTCCTCTGATGTCCTCAGCAAGCTCTCCCTAAGTCTGTGCAGCTCTAGCAGGAACGATCCGAGACACCTCTGATCCTTGTATCTCATGACTCTAGAAAAAGGTCCGAACCCTTCTCTGAACAGGTAGTGTAAGCGGCCGCGTATCTCATAGTATGCCGGGCAGTGGCATAGAGAGAGAGAGAGAGAGAGAGAGAGAGAGAGAGAGAGAGAGAGAGAGAGAGAGAGAGAGAGAGAGAGAGAGAGAGAGAGAGATGACTTTGCAAAAGGAACCTGTGATTGGAATTAACACTTAAGCACACACACGGCTCGGAAGCTAGAATGCTCCGAGCAGACGCCGACAACTTGTAGGCCCCAAATTGGCGCCCCTTTCGGTATTTCTTTATTCTTTAGGAGGGTAAATTACAAAGAAGAGTCCTGGGAATCCTTTAATTGTATCCCGCTAGATATCATCTGTTATGGCAAAATTTCGGCAGCATAACAGCCCCAAAACTTGCCCGAAACCAATTCCCCTGCTGGAATTCACTTCTACTGGCATAAACCCTCTGATTCCCGCCCAAAAACAGTAAATTCAGCACGCTGTATTTACTGGTTGTTCATCTGTTTTCAGCCCTAAACAGCCCCTGAACTGTCGTCTAATAGTGGGGCGCGGTTCCCAATGCTTTTGGCATCATTGCGGTTGCAAAACAGTCCAAAAACAACGCTCTTGTTCCTGCTCAAGGAGGCTCTTGCCCCGGCACAAAAGCATGAAACCACACAACTGTACATCTGTCAAATGAAGAGCCCTCTTGTGGGGCATCACATAACTGCACGTAGGGGAGAGAGCAGTGTGTAGTGTGCAAGTCATCACTCTTAGCACCACACTGTACATAGAGAGGAAAGCATGCACTCCATAGCTCTTAACCTGTGACAGGAAGACTGCAAATGAGCCTCCCAGCTATAAAAATCAGCGCCCATTTTTTCTGCAAGAGGAAAGTGCACCATTTTGTGCCACTTGGCGCGATTACAAGCATTTCCGGTTTCAGGGATGCCGCCTAAAAATCTCCCGACTGGTTGCCCAGGTGACTTTGCGGTAGAGTTGTAAAATGTTCCCCTTGTCATTCCGAAGGTAATGACGCGAACACATTTCATGGCCCAAAATAGCAGTTCCCTAATTTTTAGGAGATGTCTTCCGTTGGGCTCCCACTGGTCTTCTGACTATCTATCCCCATTGGGACCGCATCCAAAAGTGCAATGTGGCCCAACTGTCGGATACTTTCTTTTGGTGATCCCACCTTGACTTTATGCCTTTATTGAGTTCACTTCTAGTATCCACCAACTTGCTAAGTGCGACGGGGGGACCTACATGATCTTGAAGTGAGCCTAGACATCCTCTTACCATACGAATTCCAGTGCCGACCAACTTCGTGTTTGCGGGTGAAACTACCATTCACATTGGCTATACAATGTCTGACCATTTGCAACTTCAAAAAGAGGGTCTCAAAAATAAAACAAAAATCATTGGAAAGAAACCAACAACTAAGGTTAGCAGTTGCCTCGTCCTCGTGACATAGTTAACAGTTGCCATGTCTTCGTGACAAGAGTTTCTTGGGAAAGTCAACCTATGGGAGCACATCCACCCCCGGGGTCTGGACAAAATATCCAAAAGAGTCTGCAAGTGCAAGTCGCGAAGACACGCAACATAGGAGAACCCCCCCCCGAGAAGGTAATGGAGTGTGGTGAGGTAATGGACGGCTGAGAGGATGCATCGGGAAGAATGACCGGTGTTGTAGAAGTCGTAGCCTCAAACTAGACCAGCAGAGCAAGGAACATCCATGAGGTCTTCATCGTGTAAGTAGTGCATAGGTACATCCAAACTACAAATGGAGGAGCCACAAAACCAAGGAGAAGCAAGGAAGAGGCTCTACTAAGTAGAGAGCCACCATGGAGCAGAGTGCCTGAGAGACCATGCAGGCATCCATATGTCAAAAGGATTCTCATATCTAGGAGTACATGTCCAAAAGAAGTGTCTGGCGTGCCAAGAGACACGGGTCTATCGTACAGAGAACCAATGAAGGAGGTGGATAGGGCAATCCCAAATAGAGAGACAACAGTTGAGGGAGAGGGAGGGAGGGTTATTGAGGGAGAAGTAGCAGTGGAAATACAAGCCACGTCCACATAAGTACCTGTACCAATCCAATCCCTTGCATCTTCCTGAGGGCAAGAGAGCCTTGAGGAGGGAAGATCTGTAATGCCGAGGGAGATCCGTCCGTTGTGCCAGAACCTATATCTGAGTCCACGTCTCAATGTCAAAGAAGGAGCAAAGTTGAAATGCGATATGAAAACACACCATGTAAGCGCCACACCGGTGCGGGTAGGGGGTAAAGACCTGTGAATCAGGAAGGGAATCCAAGAAGTCACTGACCAGGCCAAGGTAAGGTGCTGTCCATGCCAAAAAACGCAGCAAAAGAGGCTGAAAAAACGCTGCTGTAAACAGAATATTCAACATCGCTCATGGTGTCGGGAGACATCGGATGCCGGATGTTGGGGCAAGAGGACGGGAGATGCACTAAGTAATCGGCTGAAAATCAGCAAAACAGTCCCAAATGTGAAGTAGAAGGTCCAACAGTTGGTACGGGCAGCAATGGAAGAAGCTTGAGGTTGCCAAGGAGGTGTAGATCCGGCAAGGAAGAAGGGCATTCAATCACTGAGGTGGCCAAGCTGAAAACGCTAGGTATAGAAGATCTCCTCTGCTGCAAAAAACGCTAGCTGTATCAAAAACGCAAGTCAGCCAAAAATGCTAGGCAGCCAGAGGGGTGTAGGAGGAGGCGCTAGGAGGTGGAGAAGGATGGCGATGGAGAGAGAGTCGCAAAAACGCTAGCAAGCCACAAAAACGCAGCCCTTGCTGAAAAACGCAGGTAGGCTGAAAACGCTGGTGGCATGAAGGATTTCTTCGCAATGACTCCGAAATGGCCTCCTTGCTGATGGCGATGGCAGATCTAGCACCCTTGTGTTTTGATACCATGTCAGAGTGTGCAGCGGAAGGTGAGAGAGAGAAAGAGACAATGGCACGAAAGAGAGAGAAGAGACATGACAAGAGATAGATTGTGGAAAGGTTGGCAACCCAATAACTCCAGATGGCTATATGGTGTGAGACAAGACAAGACAATGAGAAAGAGGGTGCCCCCCCTCCTATATATAGGAGAATAGGGGCTGGTCGGGCAATAATCCTCAATATAGCCCAATGACCTAAAAATATGACCCTTCAATATAAATGGGGGAATATGTGATCAAAACAGGTCTAAAGTGGGAAATGTGCTGAACAACCCTAAGTGTGCCTAATATCCTTGTCCACCAGCAGGTGTACGGGTGGCCAACCCACAACCAAGGGCGAGTGCACGTGAGTGGTAAGGAGCCTGTAGATAGTGTGCGAAGCATCTAGAGATGAAGAATCTAACATTTTTGCCATAGACGACCCTCCCTTTAGCTCTAGTTTTCTGTGTCTAGGGCTCCCTCTTTGCAGCCTGTTGATAGTGTCATTTGCAACCATGGCTCTGCACCCTGCGGAGCCCCATTGCTCACAAAGTTGGCCCGTCTGCTTCCCATCAATTGTGGCATGACTCAACTGCATTATTCATCATTGCATTGAGACGGATTTCAGCATTTTCAAGGTTGCAGATCTGTGTTTTCGCAGCAAGCATTGAGCCCTTAAATCCTCTCACATCAGGTGTGCAATTCAGCCCTATTTTGCGATGCCCATGAGGCACTTCACATCCCATGCTAGCATCTGTCTTCCTCTGGGATGGAGTACCTCCAAAAAGCACAAACACAATAGGAAAGAATCGTAGAGCATATGCACAACTTTTACCTATCGCTCCTAGTACAGAAAAGCGACCTCCGTACTCCTTGTCGTGATCAATTGCGGTTTCGTCGCAGATACTCATCAGATATTGGAACTTTACCTAGAGGCCTTGGATACGAAGTGGATGGAGGAGGAGGACCTAGCAGATACTCCTCATATATTGGAACTTTACCTAGAGGCCTTCGCTCTAGATGCGTTTATATAGAGAGATTCCGCAGATCAGCAGGGTTGAATCAGGGTTGAATCTGGTGCAGATGGGACTGCACAAGAGGGGAGTTACTCCGCTCTTTTGTCACATATTACCTATATGGAATAAAGTCACTGATTCTCCTTTGGATTTCAGGGATACTAATATGCTGACAGTATTCTGCTGTATGAATTTATGAATATAGAACTTTAAAATGGGAATTCCCAAAAATGAATCTTATTTATGTGTACTCTCTCGTGTGATTTTGTTTGAGTACAAGATTGAAAGACAAAATGACTGCAGCATTTCGGTCTTTAGATTCTATAGACATGATCGCAATAAGAATTAGTTAATCGGACATCAGTGAGGTCCGATGTGGATCTAGATGCGATTCCTAAATACGTTGCTAGGAATCATGGTCTTAGATATGGATGGATTTTATGTGATTTGATTTGAGTATGATTTAAATGTGTATTAAGTGCCGTCTTTGTGCAAGTGTTAGATTTGCGTCGTCTAGTGCGTTGGCACGTAGAGTCAGTGTCTACTGAACTCGTTTATGGCTTATGTTTATGGCTTATGTATGTTTTTGCAGGCATAATCGAGGACGATTCCAATTGTTTCAAGAGGGGGATATGTCACAAAATTATGACGTGGCATAAGTTGTCCCAACTTATGGGCACTTACTGAGAGGGCCCAAGGGACACAAGTCATAAAAAGTGCGAGGATTGCCCAACTGTACGGACATCGTAAACGCACTGACTACTGACATGGCCAAGCTGTACGAAACTTTCGCAAAACGCACTGACTGTGCTGACATGGCAGCGTATGGAATTTCGTGTTTTTTGCTGACAACTTTTGGGCCTAGAGCTTTTGAGTTTGAAGTTTTTCATGTATTGCTTTTTGAGAAGCCCTAAAGGGCCTTCAAATTGAAACCCAAGGCCACTCTGTGGCTTAGTCTGACTGATGTGCAGAGCAGAGAGGATCAATCTCTTTGCTCAAGCATTAATACAAAAATAAATATGGAAAGGGGCGCTAGTTTTTGGGGCCAATCTCTCTGGGCACGGAATTGCACCGGACCGTGTCGACTCAATTTGAACTGTGATTAAAGTTGTGAAGTATTTTTAAGTGATTCTCTTGTGTGTCGTGCCAGATTCTTGACTTGGGGTGTCCAAGTTTGTAACAGTGGTATTAGAGCTCAATCGATTTTCCTTACATCGGAAAATCCGATCCCTTTTTCTGTGACAGGCATGGATTGAGGTGATGACTCCTGCAAGAATCAGACGAACCCACTCGATCGGGTGAAAGCACGGGAAATTCGAATGGAACAACAGATGTAGAATACGGGCCTCCTCTGCCTACGGAGCATGAACGAATGGAGATGTAGCGTGAACAAGTTGATGATTGCGTGAATCAGATGCTTCAATTTTCAAAGGATTCTAAGTAGGCAAATTTTTTGATCCGGCACTCGATCGATGTGATGCATTCTCGATGGCAGATAGCCATGGGCTCACCATTCAAGTCAACCCTCAAGAAACCTCTTGTTCCACGGATGTTCACTGAAGATGAACTCGATGACGTTGTTGAAAGACGAGTCAACCAACTTTTGGGGGCCAAAAAGCATCCAAGGAGACACAGCAAGGGAGCAAACTTTCCTGGTAATTTGGGTCGTCAGTCTTCTTTTGCAAATGTAGGAAAACTAAAGAAGCATGTACGCTTTGAGGGGTTGTCCAGTTCGTCCTCATCTTCTTTTGACAGTTCCGACAATTCTTCCTCTTCTTCTTTTGATTCGAGTGTTGAGGACAGAAATGGCAAAAAGCAAGGAAAGAACCAGAGATATGGAAAGAGCAAGATGAAGGCAAAGAAAAGCAGATTCCACCACAGATTCCGGAATTTTTTGACAATTTTGTCGAGGATTCATCCTTTTCTGAGAGTTCGGACTTTGAGAGAGAGAGAGAGAGAGAGAGAGAGAGAGAGAGAGAGAGATGTCCACTGGAGGCCCAAACCGACCTATGGGACAAATCAAAGTACACCTTTTACATTGTCTTCCAACTCAAGAAAAAGGAAAATAGAATAAAATAAAATCTCAGTAGCTCAGAGCTCCATGGTCATGAGCTTACCGTTACAAACATATATCGCCCATGCTTTCCATGGAAAGAAAAAAGATGTACAACTATATTTCTTTCATCATGTATCATGTTTTGGAGGTGATCTGTTGACAAAGTCTCCTTTGTAGCCTGCCTACTTTCAAGAAGAACGCCAAGAAAAGCAGACCCCACCACAAATCCTGGAAATTTTCTGACAGTTTTGATGAGGATTCATCCTCTTCTGAGATTGAATGGTTTGTACATGCGTTTTGATAGATTTTATTACACTTCGCTGGGCATCTGACATGACGTGCATGTATGTCTAGGCTAGAAGAACGTGTTGGTCGAGCTCTTTCATCAAATGGTTCATGGATCAGTGAGTTATGGCCATTCTATTGTTTGAAACTCACATCTGCACACATTTGCACATTTTCCCGACCTTTGCACATTTTTCCGACTTGTCACCCAAAAAGTCAGTATAAACAGAGCTCTCAACCTAGCGTTTTTTCATCATTCCCTAGCTCAAGTTGCCGATCAGCCAACGTTTTTTGCCTCTGGTAGTGCTCCTGTAAGGATTCTAGGTACTAATCCTTAATTAAGTACTCAAACTCATGATTAAGACTTAAGAAACTTGAACTGAACTCAGAAACAAGACTCAGAAGACTATGTGTTTGATTGCTTGAATGTGTGATACAAGGGCTCCTTATATAGGAGACGAACAGACATAAATGAAAAGACACGTCTTCTGGTGAAGAGACATGACTTTAGACGTAAAGACATCCTTTCGGCGAAGAGCTGCAACCATTGGGCGAAGAGTCGCAACCGTAGAGCGAAGGGTGTGATCAGTCGTCGAAAGAGTGTGGCTTTTGGCGAAGAGGCACGTCTCTTGGGTGAAGGGGTGTGACCATCAAAGCGTAGGGGTCCTCTTTGGCATGGCACTTCGCGTATCTGCAACTAGGAGTAGATGTAATACTGTTAACATAGTCACAATCGTGACATTCCCTCCTATTTAAAATGAGAGCCTTCGTCAAAGAAATGACTTTTGATGTTGATAGAACTCTGGAAAAGCATTGAATCTTTGAAAATCTTCAATCTTTGAGGTATCTGAAACCTTTGTCTTAAACTTTTGCTTCTTGCGAGACCTTTTTGCTTTTACTGCTAAATCCCATGTCATTGTATTGTTCAAAGACTTTTTAGAGGAATCTAACATAATGAGGTTAACTGCAACAAGAGGTTGATCTTCAAAATTCTTCATGCGATGTAAGATTTCTGGTTCAAAATCTTCCAGTAATTGTGAAATATTTGGTAAAGAGGAAATTTTCTCAAAGCACTCTTCAGATTGGGTAACTTCAACTTTAGTAATCACTTGAGAGGATTTTGGATTGAGACTGTAATCATCTTCCAATAATGAATCCCAAAATTCTTCAAAATCATCTTCAGAAACTGTTACTTCATGACTTGCAAATGGCATATCATCATCTAGTAAAGAATCAAAGAAAGCATAGTCGTCTTTAGACTCAGAATCTGCAACTATGTTCTTATCTTTGTCTGGTAACGAAGTATCACTTGGAAAAACTTCTTACTTGAAATCATCTTTGTCTTCAGCAATTGATTCAGGAGAAGTTAATAAATTCAAAAATTCATCAATAATAATATCTGCATGTGCATCGGAAATCATATTCTCTTCATAATCCAGTGTATCATGCTGTTTGATTAGTACACGTGAGGCTTGAATCACTCGTTCCGCATGATAAAGCCCGTGTAAAATCAGAACAAATTGATAGTATGTCCTCGAAAGCTAATTGCTGGATCATATTGGAATAACCAATGCTGACCAAGAATCATGTCGTAATAAGATAGAGACATGACTTCGAAATCCAATTGATGTGCATAAGTTTGAATCTCGAATTGCAACTGTCAAATTGTCTGATCATAAGTCAAAAATTGATCTATTTGCTAATTCCACATCATATAAGTGAGATGTCTTCTGAGTTGGCAAACCAAGTTGTTGAACTATCTGAGTGCTGACGAAATTATTAGAGCATCCGTTGTCCACCAAAATGTTGATGGAACGACCATTGAGAGTTTCAAGAAGGCTCAAAACTTGCTTTGAGAGAGGCTCCAAAACTGAAGCACCACATTGAGCATGCTTCATAAGGATAGTCGTATCCTCTGAGACACGAATCGTATTGACCACTGATTTTCCTTTATCCTTAGCAGAATTTGGTTGTTCAGAATTCGATGATGTTTCTGCGTTGGAATTTCTTTTCAAATTAGACGGATTTGGTCTCTTTGGACATTGATACCATCTATGGTCACCACCGCAAATTGTACATAAACCATCCTTCTTTGAAGTCGAAGATGCATTTGGGAAGAGCCTTGCTGAGTATTGGAATGCCGATCTCGAGAAAAATCACGTCCTTTACCACGATCAAGTGGAGGAACATTTGAAGAAGATCTGCTTTGAGATTGTCGATCTTGAGAATAGAACCTTGAAGTTGAATAAGGTGCTGTGAACTGAGACTGATGTTGCTGACTTTGGCTATAGTTGTCTCTGCGATCGCGCTGTGAAAAGCGAGCGCTGTTTGAAGATCTGTCACTAGGAAGAAAATTTTGTGTAGGGCGTCGATTATCGCCAAGACGCTCCATATAGGCAATTGCAGCATTCAAGGTGGTAGGGTTGTATTTGTGCACATCGTCCTTCTGGTTAGGTTTGAGTCCGTCAATAAAACTGTGAAGTTTATCAGCGGGACTAAGGGTCTCTATCTCTAGAGTTAGCCTTTGGAACTCTGTGATGTACGCGACCAAGGAACCTGTTTTGCTCAGGCGGTGAAGAGAGGACCGGGCATGAAAATCTGCATTGGCAGGTTCGAACGCTTTGCGAATAGCACGCCTGAATTTATCCCAAGAAGGTGTGTGTTCACTATCAGCAACCGGTCGTTGCCACCAAAGAAATGTTGTGTCCTTGAGCAGAGAACTAGCAAGTGCAACTTTTTTACTTCCGATAAAGTCCGTGTTGGACAAGTAGACCTCCATTTGGAATAGCCATTGGTCCGGCACGCGCTTGTTGCGGCGACCAGTGTACGGTTCCGACAGTTTAACATCAAGCTTCTTTTTTTGTGCAGCATTAATTTTTTTTAAAAAGTAATTGAAGTTCGTGATTGTCTACCTCTAACCCTATGTGTATGTGGACATAGTTGTCAAGTGCACATCTAACCCTATGTGCATGTGGACAAGCTACTTCATGACAAGGGTTCAGTTAGCCTAGCTTAGGAAGTGTTCTGACACTTTTGTGAGTCTGTTTCTAGACCGTGCATGCCCAGGCACTTAGAGTAGATGCATATCCTCTGGTTGCACACAGCATGATCATCAACATTACCATCAGAATCCATCGGGAGCATTTTCCAGTGCATAAAACCTATTTTCCCTATTTTAGCCATTTTTCACTTATTATTTTAAGTGACTTTTGTTGGGAACTGGGTAGGGCAATTGAACTAAGAAAATATAACCTAGCGCTAGTGCAATGTGGCAGAAGAGGAAGAAGTGCATAGGCAAGTTACCTTGCAATAGGCATATCTCCCTCTCTCTCTCTCAAGCAAGAACCCTATAAAGCCTGGCGTTTTTCAGCAGTTAAACCAGCGTTTTTGAAGGCCTTAGATCAACGTTTTGAAGCCAGCATCTCAGCGTTTTTGAAGCCCTCAGACCAGCGTTTTTGCAACCCTCAGATCAGCGTTTTTCAGGCCAACAAATTTAGCGTTTGGACAAGAGTAGGTTCAGCATGAATCAGCGTTTTTATACATCATGATATCAACGTTTTCAGCAGCATAGACAGCAGCAGATTCCGCACTTCCAGCAGTTAGCATTTCAGCCTCGTCGTCGTCGTCGACAACCTAGATACACATTGCATCATAGCCTCTCGACTTGCATCAGCATCTTGTACTAGATTTGTGCAATCAATAGCATAGACCTCTCTCGCCATCGAGAGAGGGGCCCTTGGAGGAGAGTTTGACAACTTGTCTGGTGTCGTATTCTTCTCTCTCTATATCTCAATCTCAACACCTTCATTTACAGTGTTTATCCACTTTGTTTGTGATCACTTGCACTCTCTCATTAAAGGCACGACACGGAAGGCTCTCCCTTCCGTAAGTAAAAGGAACCTTGAGCACAGTTGGGAGCACTCATCTTGAGTAAAGCTCAACATTCACTTCCGTTGCACCTTACATTGGTATCAAAGCTTTGGCAGTGTTCTATATCACTCAAGGAGAGAACCACAAGAACCACATTTTTTTTTTTGCTTGTTGCGGTCGCACGTAACCCAAGACCTTTTGGGTGTGTCGATTCCTAATCGTGTTTTTTAAGAGTGACAGGAAACCCAAGAAAGAAGGGCTTGTCCAGCCTCCCCTTGCTTTCTTCTCACTCATTGCGACCAGACTGTGCACTTAGCGGCCGGCCATCAACGTGAGGTGGGAAAAAGCAACCTTGGTGTGAGCGCAAGGCCGCAAAGGGGTGCGCCCACAGGGAAGAGTATAGCTTGGGTGAAGAGAAGATCTTTCTCTAGACTGCAAGCGAAAGAAGAACCGCAAGAACCTCCAGAACCTCAAGACCCTCAAGAACCGCAAGAACTCAAGACCCTCAAGAACCTCAAGACCCGCAAGGACCTAAGTTCCTCGTGAACTTAAGAACCCAAGACTTCAGTGGATGGTCATCACTTGAAGCGGAATGGATACTTTGCACGAAGATGATGGGCATGAAGAAGGTGAAGAAGAATTTTCCCCACCAGAAGGTTTTTCTGACCCTCTCCCTTCCTCATCTACGCCACGGTTTGCACCAAATCCTATGGAGGCTTTGGTCAAGTCGATGATGGACATGATGGCACAACAACAAGAAGCCAATCGCGTTGCGATGGCACAACAAGAAAGAAAAGCAGAATGACAGGAAGCCATGGAGCGTGAGCGTGAGCAAGCGCGCCGAGCGGCCAAGAAAGATAGGCAGAGCGAGAGGCACAGAGAGAACTACGCATGCAAGAGTTGGTCCAACATGTTCTCACCTCGAAGTCCGAGCCGGCCAAAGATGTTGGTAGTTCATCAAGTGGCGCAAGCCGAGATTCGGACTCCAACAACCCAGTCACCGAGAAGACTTTGAGTAAGTATGATGGTAAGATGGATGCTACTATTATTCATTCTTGGTTGCATCAATTTAATGCTTATTTTGCGACAACTAAGAAGACAAGAAATAGCAAGGTTTTGACCTCAGCTATGTACCTTGCCGATGATGCCATTAATTGATACCATGCATGGCAAGAGGCACAGTTGACCGTGCACCTAGAGGAAGCCGAGGACGGCGTGCCCCTTTCTTTCAATTGGGCCGACTTCCAAGACAAGCTCAAGGCGCGGTTTATGCCACCCCAGTACCTCGCACGATTGAAGGACGATTGGCGCGGGTTCAAGCAAAATGGTATGCCAGTTATGTCTTTCTCTAATCGTGTTTTGCAGCTCGGCACTCAATTACGCAAATCGGATGCAGAGCGCAAAGAGGCCTTTCTTTATGGATTATCCCGAGTATATCAAGTTTGATGTGGAGGTACTTGATCCAATCGATCTCAACAAAGCGGTAGCGATTGCTCTCGCACAAGAGATGAAGCACAATAAGGGAAAGCCTAAGGAGAACAAGACTTCTCAAGGAACCTCTCAGACTTCTCAGAACCCGTAGAATGGTAAGAACGGTAAGAATGGTAACTCTTCTAGCCCATCTTCCTCTAATCCTCCGGAAAAGAACTCTCAAAATGAATCTAAGGGTAAAGCTAAAGCACCTGCAAAACCTAAGCTAACCCCGGATGAAAAAGCCGCACAAGGAGTTATAGGAGGATACATAACGGCTGAACAACAAGTGATTTATGTTAAGGAAGGTAGATGTATCAATGTCACGTCAAGGGTCACATTAAGAAGGCTTGTTCTAAGACAGCCCCACCTAAGGAACCTAAGGCACACACTGCAACCACAAGCACTTTAAAGTTTAATGAACCAAGCTGAATCTTCTCATGTCTCTGACACATACACTGATGAGTCTCTCATGAAGTGTTATGATCATGTAAAGGGTCAGCGTTTTATCATATTGTTTGATCGAGGTAGCATGCATAATGTGATTAGTGCCTCTCTTGTTGAGAGAGCCGACCTAGAGGTTAGTCAGAAATCTCCTCTCGAGGTAGACGTCTGGCTTTGCTCTCGGTATGGACTCTCTCATCACGAAAGAATGCCTTGATGTGTTGTTTACAGTTCAACAAGCTGCTTTTCGTAGGAAATTTCTCGTGTCTTCTCTTTCAGGATGTGATATGCTTTTGGGCATTAAATGGTTTCGGGAGTATAACCCACTCATTGATTGGGAGGCCAACACTCAAATGCCAAGAGTGACTCTCCCATGATCATTTGTGCTAAGGCGGGTCTGCATTCTTTGCCTCTCATTTCTCATGTGCAGGTAAAGCATGAATTACGACGAGGAGCACAAGTAGCATTCATCTATGTTGCTCCAGTTACCCAGAGCATTTAGGCTTCAGACATGTATTCAGCTTTGTTTACCAAGTTTAAGCATCTCTTTTTGCAGGATGATCTTCCACCCCGTCTCCCATCCGAGCGGCCGGAGGACCATCGCATCGAGCTTATGGAGGGGGCACTGCTTGTCAACAAGGCTCCCTACCGTTTGAACAAGACACAGGAGGAAGAGTTAGAGCAGCAACTCACGGAGCTGGTGGCTCGAGGATTCATACGTCCGAGTGTAAGTCCTTTTGCTGCTCCTATTTTGTTTGTCCACAAAAAAGATGGTTCGTCTTGTTGTGTGTTGATTACAGGGCATTGAACAAGATGACCGTCAAGAACAAGTTTCCGATGCCTCGCATTGAGTATATCCTTGATAGGCTCAATGGGGCAAAGGTTTTCAATAAGGTCGATCTCAAGAGTGGATACCATCAGGTACAGGTATTCAAAGGCGACATCTTCAAGACCGCTTTTCACATAGAGTGAGGGCAATGGGAGTATGTTGTTATGCCTTTTGGATTGACAGGTGCCGTGGGTACATTTAATCGTCTCATGGTAGGCCGTTTCGGCGATATGGTTGGTGTCTGTGTGTTCATCTTTCTGGATGATATTCTCATTTTTTCTGCATCGTGGGAACAACATGAAAAGGATGTCGAAAGGGTACTAACCCGGTTGGATGAGTGTCAGTTGTACATTGCAGCTAAGAAATCTGAGTTTTTTCTCACTGAAGTTACTTATTTGGGTTATATCATTTTTGCAGAAGGCGTCAAGCTAGACTCCGCGAAGGTGGAACATGTACGTAATTGGGAATTGCCCAAAACTGCATATGATATGCTGCTTTCTTGGTTTATGTGAAGCATATAGTTTGCACATAGAGAATTTTGCACGCATTGCCGCACCTATGACTGATGTTTTGAAAGGGGTAAAGATTTGCCGTCAGCGCGTAGACTTGCCTGAAGCAGCCATTGAGGCTTTCCCAGCTCTCAAGGTTGCGGTGACAGAAGCACCGTGTCTTATCCTTGCCTCTTGGGATGACCTTTTTGAGGTATGGACAGATGCGAGCAATGTCGTTATAGGCGCTGTGCTTCAGCAGCATGGTCGTCCCGTAGCTTTCCTTAGTCAGAAGCTCAATAGTGCAGAAAAGAACTATTCAGTTTATGATAAAGAACTTTTGTCTTTCATTCACTCTCTTTAAGCATTGGAAGCATTTTTTGTATGGTAGAGAGTTTACAGTTTGCACAAATCACCAAGCCCTCAAGTGGCTCCAGTCTATGCCTAGTGCACATTGGAGTGATCTCCAAGCATGGTGGTCACAATTTTTTGAGCAATTTGGAGGTTTGATTGAGTATGTGCCTGGAAAAGCTAAACCTGTTGCAGATGCGTTCAGTCGCAAAGGACAGATTTTGGCTCTTGAATCAAGATCCACAGTTTCTATTCAGGGTGTGTCTTTCGACAGCATGAAGAACCAGTATGCGGATTTCGAGTTTGGTAAGCAATGGTTGCAGGCTCTTAGAAGCAACTATCTCATTCATGATGGTTTGTTGTATTTCGTCAACGTCTATGTGCGTTGCACTCTCTTAGGCCAACCATATTGCATGATGCACATGACTCTCTCACAGGTGGACACATATGAATGAACACCACTTTGGAAAAAATAGAAAGATTCTTTTATTGGCCTAAAATGCGAAAATATGTGTTTGGTTATGTCACACAGTGCACTATATGTCAAAAGATAAAAGCTCCTCGGGGTAAGCACCAAGGCCTCTTGCTTCCGCTGTCTATTTCCGATGGACCTTTTCAAGATATTTCCATGGATTTTGTGAATAACCTTCCATCTAGTTTGCATTCAAGGAACACTCAATGTTTGACCATTGTTGATCGTTTCAATAAGTTTTGCATGTTGATTCCTTGTAAGGACACGGTCACTGCACAAGATATGGCACGATTGTTCATAAAGCATTGGTACTCCCTCTGTGGTTTGCCAAAGTCAATTGTTTCAGATAGGGATGTTACGTTTACGTCAAATTTTTGACGCGCACTCTTTGAAAATTTTGGCACAAAGTTGAATTTTTCATCGGCTTTTCATCCACAGTTAGATAGTCAGATAGAGATTTACAATCAGTTGGCTTTTGATGTTTTAAAGTCATATGTGCATGATCAACAGTCTCATTGGGAGCTCTATCTCCCATGGGTTTAGGCTATTTTGAACGACTCTTTTTCCTCTGCCATTGGTCGGACTCCGTATGAGGTAGCTTTTGGCCGTCCGTTCCAGTCACTTTTGACTCGCTCGGTCAGTCAAATGCGTGATGCCAATGCTGAAAGCCAGTCATTGGATGAGATTTCTGAGAGTGTGAAGCTTCGGCTAAGCAAGGCTCAGGAATCTTATTCAAGGCAGGCTAATAAGCATCGTTAGGATGTTTCGATCAAGGAAGGAGATTGGGTGTATTTAAGAATCATGAAGCAACGTCTTAAGCAAGTTGGAAAGAAGTGTCCAAGTTGTCTTTTAGAATGTATGGTCCATTTCCAGTTATTAAAAAGATAAATGAGGTTTCGATGAAATTGTAATTGCCTAACTCATGGTCAATGCACAACGTTTTCCATGTTTCTTGGTTGAAAGTGTTTCAGAGAACGCCTCCAAAGGACATTTTTGGAAGAAGAAGAACCGGAGATCATCGATGAAGCAGAAGTCATGGAGCCGGAGCAAGTGTTGTTGCATCGGTTTCGACATGGTTCAAAGAAGCAAGCGAGACAATACTTTTTGAAGTTCAAAGATCGAGGAACCCACGAAGCAGTGTGGGTTGACGAAGAGTTTCTCAAAGATTAACCCAGAGTTGTTGGCAGACTACAAGGAAGCCATGTAGCTCTGTACCAGTACCTCACGCATGTGGACAAGCTACTTCATGACAAGGGTTCAATTAGCCTAGCTTAGGAAGTGTTCTGGTACTTTTGTGAGTCTGTTTCCAGACCGTGCATGCCCAAGCACTTAGAGTAGATGCATATCCTCTGGTTGCACACAACATGATCATCAACATTACCATCAGAATCCACCAGGAGCATTTTCCGGTGCATAAAACCTATTTTCCCTATTTTAGCCATTTTTCACTTATTATTTTTAAGTGACTTTTGTTGGGAACTGGGTAGGGCAATTGAACTAAGCAAATATAAAAGAAAACCTAGCGCTAGTGCAATGTGGCAGAAGAGGAAGAGGTGCACAGGCAAGCTACCTTGCAGCAGGCATCTCTCTCTCTCTCTCTCTCTCTCTCTCTCTCTCTCAAGCAAGAACCCTATAAAGCCTGGAGTTTTTCAGCAGTAATTTCCAGCATTTTTCAGCAGTTAAGCCAGCGTTTTTGAAGGCCTTAGATCAGCGTTTTGAAGCCAACATCTCAGCGTTTTTGAAGCCCTCAGACCAGCGATTTTGCAACCCTCAGATCAACGTTTTTCATGCCAGAAAATTCAACGTTTGGACAACAATAGGTTCAGCATGAATCAGCGTTTTTATGCATCATGAAATCAGCGTTTTTTGCAGCATAGATAGCAGTAGATCCCGCACTTCCAGCAGTTAGCATTTCAGCCTCGTCGCGGTCGTCGACAACCTAGATACACATTGCATCATAGCCTCTCGACTTGCATTAGCATCTTGTACCAGATTGTGCAATCAATAGCATAGACCTCTCTCGCCATCGAGAGAGGGGCCCTTGGAGGAGGGTTTGACAACTTGTCTGGTGTCATATTCTTCTCTCTCTATATCTCAGTCTCAGCACCTTCATTCACAGTGTTTATCCACTTTGTTTGGGATCACTTGCACTCTCTCATTAAAGGCACGGAAGGCGCTCCCTTCCATTAGTAAAAGGAACCTTGAGCACAGTTCGGAGCACTCATCTTGAGCAAAGTTCAACATTCACCTCCGCTGCACCTTACATCAGTTTGATCTGATTCGTTTGGTTCGTCCACTGAAGCTTCGGAAGAAGGTGGTGGAGAAGCATCATTAGTTGTCCAAGAAGTCGTAGGACGACTCCGAGAAGTATTTTGCGTCTGTATCTCATCCAAGCGAGTGTGTAGTGATGCGAGGCTTCTGGAAAGTGTGTCCATCTGCTCCTTGATAAGAGTAAGGGCGTCGTCAGATTGATCACCTCCGTCCTGAGAATTCGGCATGGTTAAGCCTCAAAGGGAACTCTCGAAACAGGTTTTGGGACTGGTATTTTGGGAACAAGAACTGACTCTAGAACGGGTTCCAATGCTGCCAAATCTAGAATAACTATGATCTTTGGCTTTGGCGAATCGGAAATGGTGATCACCTCGTGCAGGAGAATTTTCCGGCAAAACTCCTTCTGGAATCTCGTCTACGGGTGGTTTTGATCGCATGCTGATTTTCGTGGGCTAAATAGACACGCTTTTGATTCGCTGGCTGGATTTTGTGGGTTTGTACACTGGCTGAATTCGTGAGTTTTTTTAATGTTCAAGTGGGTGCCCTAAGTGGCCCTTTAAGAAATTCGGTCTTAAGCTTTTAAAAGTGGCCACCCTTTTGTGTGAAATGTGTAAAAGACACCATCGAGCAAACTCAAGAGGCACCAGCGTGAAAAAGAACAACTCCAATGTGAACTGCAACGTGTTGTTTGGCTGATTGCAGCAGCGTAGAAGAGGGGAGGCGATCACCTGAGTGTAGGGAGTTGCACCAAGGTTCACACGCCTTTCACCAAGAGGTGCATCGGCACTTGAAGAGGGGCGCGGGGTGCGAAGTAGAGCAACCGGGGAGGGCGCACGACCAGCAGCTGTGCACGAGGGATTCCATCATTTTCCACCTCATATCAGCCCGGGTAAGCAAGAGCTCTCCTGTATGCCGAGGATGTGTGACTCGTACGATGAGGGTGCGGGTAGGGGTTACATGTGTCGACTACACATTGCCTGTAGGATCCGCCTTTTTGCTTCCTCCATGAAACTCTGGGAAGAGGATGAAGAGGCTAGCGGTGAGGGTGAGAGGCTCAAAACCCGCAAGGCTTGAAAAAAAATTGCTCTGATACCACTGTAAGAATTCTAGGTACTAATCCTTAATTAAGTACTCAAACTCATGATTAAGACTAAAGAAACTTGAACTGAACTCAGAAACAAGACTCAGAAGACTCTGTGTTTGATTGCTTGAATGTGTGATACAAGGGCTCCTTATATAGGAGACGAAGAGACATAAATGAAAAGACACGTCTCCTGGTGAAGAGACATGACTTTAGACGTAAAGACACATCCTTTTGGCGAAGAACTGCAACCATTGGGCGAAGAGTCGCAACCGTTTAGTGAAGGGGTGTGACTAGTCGTCGAAGGAGTGTGGCTTTTGGCGAAGAGGCACGTCTCTTGGGCGAAGGGGTGTGACCATCCAAACGTAGGGGTCCTCCTTGGCATGGCACTTCGCGTATCTGCAACTAGGAGTAGATGTAATACTGTTAACATAGTCACAATCGTGACAGCTCCTAGTGTTTTTGCTCCACAATGCAGGAATCAGCCCAGCAGCGAGCGTTTTGGGGTTTTTGGCCCAATTCCTTGCCGGAAAAGCCATGCATTTGCTAACACAAATTCCCTGCTGCAGCCTGGACATTTCGGCCATGGAGCCTCTTCCCAGGCATTCCCTCGCCACATCAAGTGCTCCCATCGCTGTCCATCATCTGCTCCATCATCAGCTGCATTTTCAGCCCCGCTAAGCGAGTCGGTTGTGCTGCGTTTTTGCAGCCAGATGTGTGTTTTTGTAGCCAGCCTTCAACCCTTCATTCCTCTCACATCGGGAGCACAATTCAGCCGCAAATCTACCCCTTGGTGGCCATTTGCAACCCCACATCGAGACAGATCCAAGGTGCAGTAATCAGCCCCGGAGGTGCTTCATTTTAGAGAGTACCACGGTGACATTCCCCATTCGAGTGAGTAGAGTATGCAATTGAGGTATTGCATTTGTGTACATTCCATTTACACAATCAAAAGCAAATACTACATTGGCAATGGTGTGGGGGCCCCTTGAGAGGGTTGGTTGGGACCCCATAGGGTATCGTGTCCTCTCTCTCTCTCTCTCTCTCTCTCTCTCTCTCTCTTTCTCTCTGTCTCTCTCTATGGAGATTGAGGCGCTTACCAGATCATTCTCCTTTGTGCACAACTTGTGGGATACTACTAGAGACAAATATGCTAGACTGGCCCTTAAGTCTTCCAAGACAGTTAGCTCTTCAAGGGGACACTCCATGCTGGTATGCAGAGATGACATCATGGTTTCAGACGCATGGCTTCACCATGGACAAGCTGCCCCCTTTTTAGTACTCTCTCCAGGCACCCTCGATGTCTTTTACACGGGTGGAGATTACTAGACTCGTTCGTTAGGACCTGATCCAGCTAGATACCAGGAGGACATGGATAGAGCCGCCATAGGAGTCGGGCACGAAGATGGCTTTCTATAGAGAGCATCTTCTGCACCTCACAGGAGATGGGTTTGTGATTTGATCCAGCTACATGGACACACATATGTCTCATGGTTTGCGGTGTGCCATTGGTCAGATACGCACATCCTCACGTCGGCTGGAGATTGAGACTGGTAGATTCAGAGGGATACTAGCAGACATCAGGATATGCCGCTTATTCTAGCTAGAGCCAGAGACAGAGCTACATTACATATGTCATTGCACAGTGTACTATGAGATACGGGGCCGTTTCCACTGCTTATTCAGAGATGGTTTCGGTCCTTTCTCTAGGGTCATGAGTTATGAGCATCAAAGATGTCTTGGGCTATATCTACTTGAGTTACACAGATATAGAGGCACTTTACTGGAGGTAGATAAAGAGAGACAAGCCCAAGACAGATTACAGATTTGTTTTCACTAGATATGGGACAGCCAGAGGAGCAACCATCACTGCAGAGCTCGGCCCACACTCATTCGACCACTATCGGCACTCTCATCGACCGAGCACTGGAGCTACGGAGATCCAGA
The DNA here is from genome assembly GCF_014529385.1 of Adiantum capillus-veneris. Lineage (NCBI taxonomy): Eukaryota > Viridiplantae > Streptophyta > Polypodiopsida > Polypodiales > Pteridaceae > Adiantum > Adiantum capillus-veneris. Next base: position 50,554,386 of record NC_140960.1, read on the forward strand.
CGGCCACGATTGAGGAGAGGGGCTACACAATATCGACGGAGACTACAACAGAGGATTCGAGCCATACTCTCGACATCCAGAGTGCAGATGAGGATGGATTCTAGTAGTAGTAGTAGTATTTTTGTTCTAGTTCTTTTGTACCCAGACATGGTATTAGATTCACCATTTTGTAACAGATTGGTCTCATAGGTCATTTTGGCCTTTTGAAGACGTTAATATAACATTTCATTTCATTTTCTCTCTCTCTCTCTCTCTCTCTCTCTCTCTCTCTCTCTCTCTCTCTCTCTCTCAGAAAGGAACCATCACTTGTGGTAAGCAGCACACATTCAAGCAAGGAAAGAAGTAAAGATTTATGGAAGTGTAAAGTCTAGATCTTGTCAACCATTTCTACTCCGCTGCACCTGACAAGCTGGAATTGCGAGCCACAACAAGGGAAAATAGTGGTGAGATTGTGTTGTAGCGATTGGAAACAGGGGGAGGTTGAGCGGGCGACATGGGAGCTGAGCGCATACAATAGTGCTGTTGGCGCAAACAACAAGGCTGGTGACACGTGAGACACTAGGATGATGACATTGACACTTTGCATGTGGTTTTTTCTCATAGGCTGGTTCTATTTGGCCTCTTGAGACACCAACCAATAAAATCTTTTTTTCATTCTCTCAGAGATAGATCACAATGTTCTTGCATCCAGAGATTGAGTAGAGGTGAGAGCAGCCAGAGATGCTTTCCATATATTCCAACAAAACCTCTTCTTGGTCTTTGTATTTTTTAGATTATTCATAAAAAAATGATTCTTTGTCTTCCTATGCTGGTGCTTGTGAGCTTGAGCCTTTGGTTACCGTCTCTGGAGGTGTTGCCTACAAACTCTTGACCATTTTTGTGTGGTATTTGGTCTTCTCGATCAACTCAATCTGTGTGGGAGCTGGAGATAATTGGTCTATCATCCCGAGGGCTTGGTATGTGGTGTGGGTAAGCATCGGCCCGACATTCATGTACAACTTGTATCTATCACCTCCTTTGAGATTGCCGTCGATCACTGAGAACTCAAGAGTCAAGAGCCATAACCACTGCTATATGTCGAAGTGGCTTGATGTACCTTGGTGCAAGGACACATGGCATATCACTAGCAGAGGTATATTGAGTGATCGAGCAGTAGAGCTAGCAGAGCTGGGGAGATCTAGGAGGCCCAAAATGAGGGGATGCTCCGTTCGCCTGAGGAAGTTGCAGGAGAGGATCATATGCTTATTGGCGACATAGAGAAGATGCCTTGTGCAGACTCACCATGGAGGACATTGACACGATCATGCACCGACTTATGCGAGCCATCTCCAGATTCATATACACACATATCCACCATTTTGTACTGTTCGAGATACACACCCATCTTTTGTATATGTGTCCCTCAGGCTCTTGATACCCACCTTCTATAGCTCTAGTATTGTTTCTGTTATAGTTAGTTTTTTATCCAAACCTTATATCAGATTCACCATGATGTAACTCTTTGGTCTCATAGGTCATTTTGGCCTTCATTTCTCTCCCCCCCTTTTTCTTTCCTTGCTGCGGGCTCTCATTTCTTAGCTATCAAAAAATGTTTAGGAAGCTATGCAAACCAGGAAAAAATGAAAGAAAAATGTTTTGAGGTTGAGTGCATCATTGAGATTGAAACACACGAATTAAAAATGTATGATTCTTGTGAAAGAGTAGAGTTTGGCCATGGATGTAATGAGATTAAAGGGAGAGCATTAGCACGATCTTGAATGCCACTCCATTGTATAGAACTCTTTTGTGTTTGTACTCAGTTTGCTTGGATGCATTTTCCAAACGTATAGTACTTTGTCTGCATACACTGTTGGCACAAAATGTGTGAGATTTCTGTTTGTTAGGGTAGTTATTTATTTCTGCATATTATGCAATTAATGATTTAACTAGACTTTGTCTTGTTTATGCAGGCTGAACCTAATTTTGGAGAGGGAGGAGGAGAGCAACTTCATGGCAAAAGTTATTTATGCCAGGCGTTTGAGGAGGATGGTGGAGGCACAAATGGTACAAAGTTATTAAAAACTGACCAATATTAGCTCGTAAATTATTGAAAAGCGTCTTTACTTTGTACCTGGTGTATTTGGCGTTTGAACGTTAGAATTAGATTATACAGGATTTAATTCTTTGGTTATGTAACAGTTTGAAGCTGTTTAGGCAGGTTGCAACTTATGAGTTGACTTTTGATTACATCTCTTCCTTGAATTCCATTGCTCAGACTCGTATGCAAGTTGTTGGATCACAGAGAAAGCAACACTTGGTCGACTCTCCTGTTACCTAGGTCAGCCATCTTAGTGAGGGTTGGATTTGGGAGGGGTAGGCCACTGTCATTGGATTGGGGTAAGTGGTAAAGGCCTTCGGTGGATACTTCACACCTGGAGTCTCCTTTTGGTTCCTTTGAGAATTCCATCTATATTGGCTGACATTTTCTTCTTTTCCCCAACAGTCTATTAGCTAACACACCTTCTAACGTGGGTCCATACAGCCTCTTGTATCTTTTCTATCTCCATTTTCTCCCTGCATTTGGAGTCGGCACATTTCCTGGTTCATGTGGTTGATGACCACGCTCGATTGCCTATAAGCATTTGGCCTTCATGTGTTGATTATGATGCGAACCATTTTGTGTGGCATGTGCCAAAGTCTTTACATCAGTTCTTTGGGTTTGTCTAGAGGCTTGCATGATATGAAATGAAATGAATTGATATATTAACGTCTTCAAAAGGCCAAAATGACCCATGAGGTCAATCCGTTACAAACTGGTGAATTTGATACCATGTCTGGGTACAAAAAGGAGATGCTAAAATGAATCTAGAGGTGCTACTAGCTAGAATTGTGTGGGGTATGTGTGATCATTGATACAATGAGTGCCAATACAAGAGGGTGATATAATGGGTCATGAATCTATCCTGTGGATGTCGATATAGTATGGCTCGAATCCTCTGTTGCAGTCTCTGTCGATGTTGTGAAGCTCCTCTTCTTAGTCGCGGGCGTCTCTTGCTCCAATGCTTGGTCAATGAGAGTGTGAGCTGAGCTTTGCAGTGGTGGCTATCTGTCCAGTCTTTGGCGTGAAGAAATCAGTGTTTGCTCAACTGCTACTCAAGGATAGATGCATACAACAGTGCCAATGTGTGTCCAATCATAATAGTACGGTAGTTTCCAAGTTGCATAGGATCACCTGCCTTGAAGTTAGGAACAATAGTAGACAATCTCCAAGTCTCAGGTAGACCCTCGCACATGACACGATTGAACAAAACTGCAGGAACCTCTGTCAACATATCTCTAGCATATATAAAGTGTTCTGCTTCTAGACCATCATGATCATATGCCCTCCTGGTCCTCATCTTGTCTATGGCTGTCTTTACCATCTCAGTGGTAAAGAAGGTATTTGTTGATGGGTATAGTTCAGGAGGATCTGGAAGGGGTGTCTGTCTAGGGACCATATATAAGGATGTTGCATACTGACCTGACACATCGGGGGAAGTAATCACTAGGGGAGGGGAGTGCTCATGAATGAGATGCCATGCCTCTCGAGTCTCTACTAAAGAACAATTGGTATAAGTCTCGCTCCATCTAACCTCACACATTAGGGGAAGTAATCACTAGGGGAGGGGAGTGCTCATGAGCGAGACGTTATGCCTCGTTTGAGTGTCTACTCTAAGAACAAGTGGTCTAAGTCTCGCTCCATCTGAGCTAGGAACACTCGCTTCTTTTGTCGCACAAGGCGCCAAAAGGCTATCTGAGACTGTTTGTGATTGATGACCCCTAGAAGAACTTGAGAAGATCCTTTGAAGTTGTGCCCTCGTCTCTCTACACTCCTCGTCATACCAACTGTTCTGAGGCATGCTCCTAGGACGGCGTCTTTGATGAGGCTGAGTGTGTGGGTATGCCTCTTCTGTTGCATCATGCAATGTCTCAGTCCGTAAAGTGGTGATGTCCTCCACTGAGAGTGCTGGCTTGGCTGCTTTACATAGAAGGCCATAGATCTCCTCTATATAAACAAAGTCAGTCTCTAGTGTAAATGTATAGGGGTATGTGTCCTTGACAGGTGAGCTGTACTATATTGAAAGGAGACTAAAAGTGTCAAAAGAGCATGATCCACTGCTACATCCCTTGGTCTGGGTCCGAGTGTGAAATCCCGAATGTGGGAGATGAAGCTCGGCTGTGCCATGACATATCCACTGTGCTTGCCCCATGCCTATGTGAGAAGAAAGTAAACCCAACTGCTGCGGGAAATTGCTGTAGGCCATTAAGTATGGCCAATCCATGTGAGGCCCCCATTTCCATCCGATATCTTTCGTACTCAGTGTACTCATCCTGTGAGCATCTATCAAGCCCCATATCACTTGTATCTAGCTCTCCTAGTATCTCATTTGAGGTATCATAAAAAATTGTTTGATGATTTCTTGTGTGGGCATTAAAGTCCCCCAAGAGAATGATGCCACCATCTCTGAAAGTCTCCCATATTCCTCGTCTAATCCGGAGAAAGGGGATTGTGCTCTAGGTGTGGCATACACTGATGTGCTGGGGGCAAAGTAACATATAGCAATGTACAAGAATGTGCCTGTCTTAGCCCTTAATCTCACCCACATGTATTTGGCCTGATCATCTCTCTGAACAATGTGCACAAGCGGCTGTGACTCCTCTGAGAATAGTACTCCTCCTCCTCTGCCCCTGTGCTCTGATCTCATCTCTGCTCGACAAGCTGTCTCCCACCTATAACTTGTCACATGTGGCATAAGCTGTCCCGGAGCCTGGTGCGTCTTTGAGTAAAAGACAATGTCTTTCCCCATAAAAGCTGTCCTCAAATGCCCCTACATCAAGACGCAGTGACCCATTACAATTCCATGCTGCCATCTTTAGTGTGGTCCCATAGGTCTCACACCGTCATGCAGAGGCTCGCTCCAATATCACCACCCTTCCATCTTTGTAAAAAGAAATTTTACCTATTTCCCTTGCCGCTCTAATATCCATGTAAGGTGCATCGGAAGAGAATGTTGATAGTGCTCAGGATGTGTTCCTTCTACTTACGGAAGGGAGAGCCTTCTGTTCTTCTTAGCGAGAATGCAAGTGTAATGACCACAAACAAAGTGAAACTGTGCATGAAAGTGCTGAGAATGAGAGAGAGAGAGAGAGGAAATGAAATGTTATATTAACGTTTTCAAAAGGCCAAAGTGACCTATGAGACCAGAAAGTTACAATGCGGTGTATGTGATACAAAGTCAGATTAACAAAACAAATTAAACTAGGATAACAAAATATAAATACTGCGGAATCCTAAACTAAGCTGATAGGTGTGAAAGGTGAAAGGCGTGAAATATGTGAACTAAGCAGTACAATGTGTAGACAATATGGGAGGGAAGTAGAGATCCATCTTCATCTGCACTCTGGATGACGAAAAAGTATGGCTCGAATCCTTTGCTGTAGCCTCCTTCGAAAATGTGTAGCTTCTCTTCTCCATCGGGGTCGTCTAGATCTCCATAGCTCCAATGCTCGGTCTATGAGAACGCCAGTAGTACGGGCAGACCTCTCCACTGTTGGCTACTCCTTTGTCTGTTCTTCTAGGTGTACAATATCTAGTGTAAAGAAATCTGTGATCTGTCTCTGGGGTTGTCTCTCTTCAACTCTCCTCAGTAAAGCTTCTCTATGCCTGTGTAACTCAAGTAGATATAGCCCAAGACATCTTTGATTCTCATAACTCATGACCCTAGATAGAGGCCCAAAACCTTCTCTGAATAGACAATGAAAACGGCCTCGTATCTCATAGTACACTGTGCAATGACGTATGTAATGTACCTCTGTCTCTGGCTCTAGATGGCATAAGCGGCATATCATGCTATCTGTTGGTGTCCCTCTGAATCTGCCAGTCTCAATCTCGAGCTGATGTGAGGACGTGCGTATCTGGCCAATGGCACAACGCAAACCATGAGAAAGATGCGTGTCCATATATCTAGGTCGAATCACAAACCCATCCCCTGTGAGGTGGAGAAGATGCTCTCTATAGAAAGCCATCTTTGTGTCCAACTCCTGTATCGGCTCTATCCATGTCCTCCTCGTGTCCAGCTGGATCAGATCCTGATGAATGAGTCTATTAATCTCTACCCGCGTCAGAGACCTCAAGGGTGCCTGTAGAGAGTATTCAAAAGGAGGCAATCTGTCCATGGTGAAACCATGTGTCTGAAACCATGATGCCATCTGTGCATACCAGTATGATGTATCCCCATTAAGAGCTAATTGTCTGGAGGACTCTAGAGCCACCCTGGTATATCTGTCTCTGGTAGTATCCCACAGTCTGTGTTTTAAGGAGACTGGTCAGATAAGCTCCTCAATCTCCATAGGGGGGGCAGCTAATTCTGCTCGAATGATATCATGCGGTATGGAAGCCTTGGCTCTAATCAGCCGGGAGATCATAGATACCAGGGGCTTCTCCATACGCCCCCAACCATCCTGGCCTATGGAAGATCCCCAAACCTTCACCTCATGTAACATAGTAGAGGCAACCAAAGTATCAAAGAGCCATAACTTTGTCCTAGGTTCCTGGAACTGAACCTACGAACACATCCACTCCATTCCTCCTAGAGCCGCACCAGCTCTAGTTAGTCTAGTCTCTGCTGCTCTTCTCAAAGAAAATCTCGGCCCAGTAAAGACTACCCCCAGGTAAGTGTATGCATCTATATACTCCACAATCTCTTGACCATATTTGAAAGTAGGTGTGGTGTTAAACACCATAACCTTGGTTTTACCTAGGTTTACATACAATCCACTATCCTCTGCGAAACTGCGTAGTGCATCCAAATGTCGTTGCATACCTTCTGGTGAGTCAGATATCAGCACAATATCATCAACATATAGCAACAATGGGATCCACGTCTCTGCCAGCTGGGCACCCCTGTCACCCTCTGTGTCAATGCAATCAGACACCTCATCAACATACATACCAAATAGAGTAGGAGACAATGGGCAGCCTTGTTTCACTCCAATAGTAGAGTGAACTAAATCAGATACCCCTTATGGAGTGCGTACATGTCCCATGAGAGAGAGAGAGAGAGAGAGAGAGAGAGAGAGAGCTGAGAATGAGAGAAACGAAATGAAATGTTGTATTAAACGTCTTCAAAAGGCCAAAGTGACCTATGAGACGAGAAAGTAACAATGTGGTGGATCTGATACAAAGTCAGAGTAACAAAATAACAACATAACAAAATAAAATTACTATGGAATCCTAAGCTGCTCGATGTGAACTAATCAAAGTAAGCAGCTGGCTGGGATAGCTAAATAGCTAAATCACAAGAGATCCAGCATCGGTCGTTGGCGGATCTCATCAATCTCCTCCATGGTCAGTAGTCTGACTGGGCGTCGTGCATGCCTGGCCAAAGTGATCCGAATCCTTTGATGCAGCCTCCGTGAATGCTGTGTAGTCCTCAGCTCAATCGCTCGGTCGATCAGTGTGCCTCTGGTGCGAGACGAATGTGAGCTCTGCTTTGGTATTAGCTCCTCCGGCTGTCCAGTGTCTGCTCTAAAGAAACCTATGATCCGTCTCTGAGACTAGCTAGCCTCTCCTCTCATCAGGCTCTCTCTGTGTCTGCGCAGCTCGAGCAAGAACAAACCCAGGCATCTTTGATCCTCGTACCCCATGACTCTGGAGAGTGGTCCAAAACCCTCTTTGAACAAGCAATGGAAGCGGCCTCGTATCTCGTAGTAGACGTGGTAGCGGCATGTGTAGTGCAACTCTGTCTCAGGCTCCATGTCACACAAGGGGCATGTTTTGGCCTCTGCTAGTACTCCGCTGTATCTCCCGGTCTCAATCCACAACTGGTGTGAAGATGTGCGTATCTGGCCAATAGCACATTGTATCCCATGAGACAGGTGAGTGTCCATGTATCTGGGTCTCGTCACAAAACCGTCTTCCGTAAGCTGGAGAAGATGCTCTCTGTAGAAAGCCATCTTCGTGCCCAGCTCTTGTGCTGGCTGTATCCATGTCCTCCTGGTGTCTAGCTGAGTCAGGTCCTGGCGATGAGCCTGGTGATCTTGGACTGTGTAAGAGTCAGAGAAGGTGCATCCAGTGAGTACTGGAAGGGGGGCAATCTGTCTATGCTGAACCCATGCGCCTGAAACCATGATGTCATCTGCCCATAGGTTTCCGTTCTTCTTAGAGAGAGAGAGAGTGCAAGTGTAATGACCACAAACAAAGTGAATGCTATTGTGAATGAAAGTGCTGAGAGAGAGAGAGAGAGAGAGAGAGAGAGAGAGAGAGAGAGAGAGAGAGAGAGAGAGAATACGACACCAGATGGGTTCTCAAACCCCCATGCAATGGACTTGCCGACGATGTCGACGACAATGGTGGCGTCGACGAGGACGGGCTGAAAACTGAAAACACTAGGGCTGATATGCTGAAATCTGAAAATGCTGATCTGCTACTGAAACTTGACACCGTGTCAGAGTGGACGGTGGTGACGACGACTCGACGATGATGTGCTGAAAATGCTGATCTGGTGAATTCTGAACAACGCTGGCTAATCTGATGAGATGATGAGGATCTGCTAGTGGAGAGGGGAGATGTGCGAGGATATGGGGCTGATCTGGCTGTGGGCTAGGCTGAAAACTGGAAACACTGATTTGACTGGACGGCGGAAAGTGCTGGACATGCACGGCCTACTCACAGGCTCACAAGGGTGCCAGAACACTACCTGAACCCTAGAAATGGGATAGCTTGTCCACATGCACATAGGGCTAGATGTGCAAATGACATCCCCTCCTTTTTAAAGTGAGGTACTGGTACTGATCTACATGGCTTCCTTGTAGTCTGCCAACAACTCTGGGTAATCTTTGAAAAAGTCTTCATCAACCCACACGGCTTCGTGGGTTCCTCGATTTTTGAACTTCAAAAAGTACTGTTGTACTTGTTTCTTTGAACCATGACGAAACCGATGGAACAAGACTTGCTTCGGTTCTATGACTTCAGCTTCATCTATGATGTCCGGTTCTTCTTCTTCAGAAATGTCCTTTGGAGGTGTACCCTGAAACGCTTTCAACCATGAAACATGGAAAACGTTGTGCATTGACCGTGAGTTAGGCAATTGCAATTTCATAGAAACCTCATTGATCTTTTTAATGACAGGAAATGGACCATACATTCTGAAAGACAACTTGGACACTTCTTCCCGACTTGCTTAAGACGTTGCTTCATGATTCTCAAATAGACCCAATCCCTTTCCTTGATAGTAACATCCTGACGATGCTTGTTAGCTTGCCGTGAATAAGACTCCTGAGCCTTGCTTAGCCGAAGCTTCACACGCTTAGTAATCTCATCCAATGGCTGAATTTTAGCATTGGCATCAGTCAATTTACTGACCGAACGAGTCAAAAGAGACTGGAACGGACAGCCAAATGCTGCCTCATACGGAGTTCTACCAATGGCAGAGAAATAAGAGTCATTCAAAATTGCTCGGACTAATAGGAGATAGAGCTCTCAATGAGACTGTTGATCATGCACATAAGACTTTAAAACATTAAAAGCAAACCGATTGTAAATTTCTGTTTGACCATCTGACTGTGGATGAAAAGCAGATGAAAAATTCAACTGTGCGCCAAAATTTTCAAAGAGAGCTCGCCAAAAATTTGACGTGAACTGAATATCCCTATCTGAAATGATTGACTTTGGCAAACCTTAGAGGGGGTACCAATGCTTAATAAACAACCGTGCTACATCTTATGCAGTGACTGTGTCCTTACAAGGAATTAACATGCAAAATTTGCTAAAACGATCAACGATTGTCAAGCATTGTGTGTTCCTTGCATGCAAACTAGGTGGAAGATTAGTCACAAAATCCGTAGTGATATCTTGAAAAGGTCCTTCTGGAATAGTCAAGAGACCCTGCTACCTACCCCTAGGGGCTTTTCTCTTCTGACAAATGGTGCACCGTGTGACATAACGAAACACATCTTTTCGCATTTTAGGCCAATAAAAGAATCTTTCTATTTTTTCCAAAGTGGTTCATTCCCCTGTGCCCACCCATGAGAGAGTCATGAGCATCGTACAATATAGGTGTCCTGAGAGAGGGCAACACACATAGACGGTGACGAAAATATAACAAACCTTCACGAATGAGATAGTTGCTGGGCCCTTGGGAAGCAAGAGCTTGCAACCATTGCTTACCAAACTCGGAATCTGCATACTGATTCTTCAAAGAGACACCTTGAATAAGAGCCAAGATTTGTCCTTTGCAACTTAACGCGTCTGCAACAGGGTTAGCTTTACCAGACACATACTCAATCAAACCACCAAATTGCTCAAAAAAATACGGCCACCGTGCTTGGCGATCACTCCAATGTGCACTAGGCATTGATTGGAGCCACTTGAGGGCTTGATGATCTGAGCGAACTGTGAACTCTCTACCATACAGAAAATGCTTCCAATGCTTGAGAGAGTGAATAACAGATAGAAGTTCTTTGTCATACACTGAATAGTTCTTTTCGGCACTATTTAACTTCCGACCGAGAAATTCAACTGGACAGCCATGCTGCTGAAGCACTGCACCTATGGCAACATTGCTCGCATTCGTCCATACCTCAAATGGGTCATTCCAAGAGGCAATGCTGAGACATAGCGCTTTAGTCACCGCAACCTTGAGAGCCGAAAAAGCCTCAACGGTTGCCTTGGGCAACACAACGCGCTGTCGGTGAGTTTTCACCTCTTTCAAAACATCAGTCATGGGTGCGGCAATGTGTGCAAAATTCTCAATCCAAAAGGCATAACCACATACTCATATTGCCCTCTGTTTGTGCAAAAGGCGGTCTTGTAGATATCGCCTTTAAATACACTTACCAGATGGTATCCACTTTTGAGATCGACTTTGCTGAAAACCTTTGCCCCATTGAGCCTATCGAGGATATACTCAATGCGAGGCATCGAAAACTTGTTCTTGACGGTCATCTTGTTCAAAGCCCTGTAATCAACACACAAACGAGACAAACCATCCTTCTTGCGGACAAATAAAATAGGAGCAACAAAAGGACTTTACACTAGGGAGTATAAATCCCCTGGCCACCAACTCCGTGAGTTGCCGCTCTAACTCTTCTTCTTGAGTCTTGTTCAAGCGGTAGGGAGCCTTACTGACTGGCTATGCCTCCTCCGTGATTTTCTATGCGATGGTCCTTTGGCCGCTCGGGAGGGAGACGGGGTGGACGATCGTCCTGGAAAAAGAGGTGCTCATACTTGGTAAACAAATCGGAATACCTTTTTGGAGCCTTGAGATTCTGAGTGATTGGAGAGGCATAAATGAATGCCGCTTGTGCTCCTCGTAGTAATTCACACTTCGCCTGCACATGAGAAATGAGAGGTAAATAATGAAGACCCTCCTCACCATGAATGATCATGGGAGAGTCGCTTTTGGCATTTAGGGTGAGCGTATTGTTTGCCCAATCAATGAGAGGGTTATGTTCACGAAATCATCGAATGCCCAAAATCATATCACATCCTGAGAGAGGAGACACAATAAATCTTCTACGGAAGGAAGCTTTCCTGTACAGTGACTAACACATTAAGACACTCTTTGTGTAATGAGAGAGTCCATACCGGGAGCGAAGCCAGACACCTCGAGAGGAGTGGTCGGGCTAACCTCCAAGCGGGCTCTTTCTACAAGAGAGTCACTAATCACATCATGCATACTGCCTGAATCAAACAATATGACAAGACGTTGACCCTTCACATGACCATAACATTTAAAGAGAGACTGATCAATGTGTGTGTCAGAGACATGTGGAGAATCAATGTGGTTCACTAAAGTGCTTGTGGTAGCTGTTGGTGCTTTGGGTTCTCTAGGTGGTCCTGTCTGAGGACATACCTTTTTCATATGACCCTTAACGTGACATTGAAAACATTGACCTTCCTTGGCATAAATGATTTGTTCTTTGGGTGTTATATATCCTTCTATAGTTCCTTGTGCAAATTTTTCATATGGGGTTAGCTTAGGTTTAGCAGGTGTTATTGCTTTACCCTTAGATTCATTTTGAGAGTTCTTTTCCGTAGGAGTATAGGAAGATGGGTTTGCCATTCTTACCATTCTTACCGTTCTTACCATTCTGTGGGTTGTGAGGATTCTGAGAGGTATTGTGAGAAGACTTGTTCTCCTTAGGCTTTCCTTTGTTGTGCTTCATTTCTTGCACAAGAGCAATCGCTATCGCCTTGTTGAGATCTATTGAGTTTAGGACTTCGACATCGAACTTGATATATTCATCCAACCCGAAAAGGAAGGTCTCTTTGCGTTTCACATCCCATTTGTGTAATTGGGTACCGAGCTGCAAAACACGGTTAGAAAAAGACATAAATGGAGTACCATTTTGCTTAAGGTTACGCCAATCTTCTTTTAACCGGGCTAGGTTGGCCCAATTGAAAGAAAATGGCATGCCTTCTTAGGCTCCCTCTAGGTGCGCGGCTAACTGTGCCTCTTGCCACGCGTGATACCAATCAATGGCATCACCGGCAAGATACATGGTTGCCGTCAAAACTTTGCTATTCCCTGTTTGCTTGGTTGTCGCAAAGTAAGCATTAAATTGATGCAACCAAGAATAAATAACATTAGCATCCATCGTACTGTCATACTTACTGAAGGTCAACTTCTCAGTGACTGGGTTGTTGGAATCTGCATCTCTACCTGTGCTACTTGATGAAGTGCCAACGTCCTTGAGTGGCTTGTATTTCGAGGTGAGTACTTGTAGGACCAACTCTTGCATGCGTTGGTCTCTCTACGCCTCACGCTCTTAACTCCATAGCCGCTCGCTTTTCTTCGGCCGCTATCCATTGAGCTTTGCGTGCTTGCTCGCGCTCAAGCTCCATAGTTTCCCTTTGGTCTTCAGCCGCCAAGCGCGCTTGCTCACGCTCACGCTCCATGGCTACCCTTTTTTCTTCTAAGGTGGCACGTTGCACCTTCTATTGTAGCATCATCTCCATCATCGACTTGACCAAAGCCTCCATAGGATTTGGTGCAATCCATGGTGTAGATGGGGATGGGGGAGGATCGGGGAACAATCCTCTTGGTGTAGAACCTTCTTCTTCTCCAACTCCACTCTCATCACCTTCACGCAAAGTATCCATTCCACTTTGGGTGATGACCATACACTGAGCTCTTGGGTACTGGGTTCTTGGAAGACTTGGGCTCTTAGCTTGCAATCGGTGTTTGAGAAGGCTTTTCTCTTACCCAAACTCGACTCTTCCCTGCGGGGCACCTCTTGGCGGCCTTGCGCTCACACCAAAGTTGCTTTTTCCCACCTCACATCGATTGGCCGGCTGCTAAGTGCACAGTCCGCTCTTAATGAGTGAAAAGAGGAACAAGGGGAGGTTGGACAAGCCCTTCTTTCTTGGGTTACCTGCCCCTCTTCAAAAACACGATTAGGAATTGACACGCCCAAGTGAACTTGGGTTACATGCGACCGCAACAAGCAAAAAGTTTTCTGTGGTTTCTTCCTTGAGTGTTATAGAAAACTGCCAAAGAGCTCTGATACCAATGTAAGGTGCAGCAGAAGTGAATGTTGATAGTGCTCAGTATGAGTGCTCCGAACTTTGCTCAAGGGTTCCTTTTACTTATTGAAGGGAGAGCCTTCCATTCTTAGAGAGAGAGTGCAAGTGTAATGACCACAAACAAAGTGAATGCTACTGTGAACGAAAGTGCTGAGAATGAGAAATGAAAAAAAATGAAATGAAATGTTATATTAACGTCTACAAAAGGCCAAAATGACATATGAGACCAGAGCGTTACAATGTGGTGGATTTGATACAAAGTCGAGTAACGAAATGAAATGAAATGACAAAAACGACAAAAATGACAAAATGAGATACTATGAAATCCTAAGCTAGCTTGGGTAGCTAAATCACAAGTCACAAGAGATCCAGCATTGTTTGCTAGTGGATCTCATCAATCTCCTCCATGGTCAACAGTCTAACCGGGCGTCGTGTATGTCGGGCCAAAGTGATCCGAATCCTCTGATGTAGCCTCCGTGGATGCTGTGTAGTCCTCCGCAGTCGTGGGTGTCTTGATCTCCGCAACTCAGTCGTTCGGTCGATCAGTGTGCCTCTAGTGTGCGGCGACAAGATCTGCTGTGGTTGTAGCTCCTCTGGTTGTCCAGCGTTTGCTTAAAAGAAGTCTGTGATGTGTCCCTGGGGCTAGCTGGCCTCTCCTCTCATCAGGCTCTCTCTCTGTGTCTGCGCAACTCCAGTAGAAACAAACCCAGGCATCTCTGATCCTCGTACCTCATGACTGTGGAGAGTGGTCCAAAGCTCTCTCTGAACAAGCAATGGAAGCGGCCTCGTATCTCGTAGTAGACGGGGCAATGGCATGTGTAGTGTAACTCTGTCTCAGGCTCCATGTCACACAGGGAGCATGTCCTGGCCTCTGCTGGTACTCCGCTATATCTCCCAATCTCGATCCGCAGCTGGTGTGAAGATGTGCGTATCTGGCCAATAGCACACCGTATCCCATGAGACAAGTGGGTGTCCATGTATTTGGGCCTCGTCACAAAACCGTCCACCGTAAGTTGGAGAAGATGCTCTCTGTTGAAAGCCATCTTCGTGCCCAGCGCTTGTGCCGGCTGTATCCATGTCCTCCTGGTGTCTAGCTGAGTCAGGTCCTGGCGGATGAGCCTGGTGATCTCGGACTGTGTAAGAGTCAGAGAGGGTGCATCCAATGAGTACTGGAAGGGGGGCAATCTGTCTATATTGAACCCATGCGCCTGGAACCATGATGTCATCTCCCCATACCAACATGCTGTATCTCCTTGCATGGCTAACTGTCGAAAGGACTCAAGTGCAAGGCGGGCCAAGGTTGTACCATACGTACTGTATGCGTCGTGACTGTACGTACTGTACGTCGTGCCGTATGGATAAATTTTTTAGGTACGTAAAAATACGTACCTTTGTAAGAAAACAATAAATGAGAGGAAATTTAAGAAAATTTTATTTTCCTCGTTAGAGGGTTAACCAATCTATATCATGCAAAGTACTTGGGGACACATTACTACACACATTATCCACTAGAGATTCACTTAACTTCAAAACAAGTACCAACCTTCAAGAAACAATATACATTGAACAACGTAAAAACATTTCTACCTGCTGACAAGAGAACTCAGAACAATGACAAACCTACAAGCATGAAGCAATTGAACAAAAGGTAAGTTGCTGACAATAAACTCGAACTGTACAAACATTGCTTCAAGACTCAAGTAGCCCACATGGCACAAACTGCTAATAAGGATGGAACCAAAATAATGACAAATGTCAAGCCAAAATGGCTCCTGATAGAGCGTACATAAAAAACAACATCCTGCTGAAATATGTGAAAATGTCTAGACACTAGACTAGTAACTAGTCACCGTACTGTCCGATCCGTACGCATACTATACGGATCAGTACGGACGTACCGTACAATACGGTTCCACACGTACGTGTTGGTACAACCCTGAGGCGGGCATATCTGTCTCTAGGAAGTTCCCACATGCGGTGTATGAAGGAGACAGATCTAGTGAGTGCCTCAACCACTAATGGGGGGCAGCTAGCTCTGCTCGGATAATGGCACGTGGTACTGAAGCCTTGGGTCTAATGAGTCGCGAGATCATAGAGACCAAGGGCTTCTCCATGCCCCCCCACCCATCAGTGCGACCTGTCCTCCCGTGAAGATTTAATGAAGGGCCCGAGAGCTCAGCTCCATAGAGCAATGTAGAAGCCACCAAAGTGTCGAAGTGCGAGAGCTTCGTCCGAGGCTCCTGAAACTGAACCTGTGAGCACATCCTCTCCAATCTACCCAATGTCGAATGGGCTTTGGTCAATCTAGTCTTGCTGCTCTCCTCAGTGAAAATGCTGGTCCACTAAAAACCACTCCAAGGTAAGTGTAAGCATCTGTATACTCCACCATCTCCTGGCCATATGTGAATGCGGGCATTGACCTCCTGATCCACTGTAGGGTGGTATTAAATACCATGACCTTGGTTTTACCAAGGTTGACAGACATACCAATTTCATGGGCAAACCTATGCAAAGCATCCAAGTGACGTTGCATCCCCTCCGGAGAGTCGGAGATCAACACAATATCATCAGCATATAACAATAGCGGAATCCATGTCCCTGCCAGCGATGCACCTCTATCCCCATCTGTCACCAGCGTGTGACTACTATCTATCCTTTTTGTTGATTTCTTTCTTATTATCTATTTACTTTCACTTTTTGGAAACACCCCTCGGGAAATCTAACTGCCCTGCATTGCATAGCTAGTGTGGAACTGTCCAGAGGGAGTCCAGGCCTGAGGACAAGAGAGCACTAAGGTTGGACAAGGACTATGGTTAGCCAAGTGGGGTCATTGACTAGCCAAAGTGGAATCCTTTGCTACAGAGGCTACATTTCAGTTCTGGATGTGGCCGCAGTGTACAAAGAGGGTCGGATGACCTAGAAAGATACAATGGCAGCATCTCCTAAAATTTAGGGAACTGCTATTTTGGGACCTGAAAATGTATTGACGTCATTACCTCCGGAATGACAAGGGGAACATTTTCTTACTCTGCCGTGAAGTCAACTGGGCAACCGGTTGGGATATTTTTAGACGGCAACCCCGAAACGGGAAAATGCTTGTAAATGTGCCAAGTGGCACATTCTGGTGCACTTGCCTCATGCAACAAGAAGTGGTGCTGATTTTTAAGCTGGGAGAGGCTCATTTTCAGATTTGTCACAGGTTAAGAGCTATGGAGTGCTTGCTTTCCCTCTTATGCACAGTGCAGTGCCAGGAGTGATGCCCTGCACGCTACGCACTGCCCTCTCTCTCCCCTTTGGCAGTATGTTATGCCCCTCTAGTGGGCTCTTCATTTGACCAATGTACAGTTGTGTGGGTTCATGCGCGATTGCCGAGGCAAGAGCCTCTTGCACAGGTACTGGATTAGCTAGCGGCTAATCCCCCTCGCAGGTACAAGTGAATTCGGAGAGGTTTCACGCCAGAAATCTCGTCCGATTCAAAGGGCAAGTAGCCCTACAGGTGCGGGAGCTTGAGGACTTGCTACGGATGCGACCGGCACGCGAAACAGAGCCCGAAACAGTAAATTACAGCCTGCTGTGTATTTTTGCAGGTTTAGGGTTTTGGCCCCAAACAGACCCTAATACCCCCAGGAGGTTCGGGGACGCAAGGGGACCGCTGTACAGGTGTTCTGGCGCATTTTCAGGGCTGAAAACAGAGAATTCAGCGTGCTGCAGATTCTCGCCAGGTTTTGCAAAGTGCCCGTATGCGTCGGGAAAGTCGGTCAATGCGTGGGAATACTGACTGTGAAGGGTTCTAGTACAGTTATGTTGCCGAAATCGGGCTGGAACAGTGGAAATTCAGCCGAGTTTGTGCGGGGCAGCTTGTAGGGAACCACAACGTTTATTCCCTCTTTTGAACAATAAAGAAATACCGAAAGGGGCGCCTAAGTTAGGGGCCAAGCTGGTGTCCGTCTACTCATACAGGTGCAATCTAGCAGCCTGTATCCCTCTCCCCTTTGTTGTGTCTTGAAAGTACAGGTAAAATAGACGACTAATAATGGGTGAAAGCTATCAAGGTTTAAAGTAAAGTCTACCGCCCTTTTTGGATTGAACAGGCCGGTTACATGGTTCCATCGACGGGATTAAATCACTTTTTCCCATAGAAGTGAGCCTTGGTCAGTTTTGGGCTTGAAGACACATGGGATCATAGACCAAACACAGGGAATTGCAATTATGGCTGACAGACCAGATGATGTGACTGAAGAGGTTTCCTCTTCACAGGGTCAACAGACACATGAAGTGGGTGAGTCGTCAAGACCACCACAGACAGATGACGATATATTCAGGACCCAGTTGGCTACTGCTGTGGCTATGTTCACACAAGTAATGCAGAACCCGAGGTTTTTAGCCTTTCTGCAACCTCCTGTTCCGTCTCAGCAAGTTGGGTCACTGGATCATATTCAAAAGCCTGTTAAAGCTCGAGCACAGGTGATTCATACCGCACAGTCAATGGAAACACCTGTACACTTGACGGACAACATGCAGTCTCCACAACCTATGCCTAAGGTGCAAGAACAGGTGGCTGAGATGCCAGTCTTTCAAACTGTACCTGTCCAGCCAGCCACCTTTCAGCAGCCTATAGCTGGTTCTAATGGGCAGGGAAGCAACCTACAGGCTATGCAAGAGGTCTTCCCACCACCTTCAGTACACCCCGGCTATTTTGGAGGTGGATCGGTATTTCAGAGCATGGCTGGTCATGCACCTGGAAATCAGTTTTACACGCAAGGAACAGTGTTTGGGGGTGCTCAAACAATGATGCCTAACCCCATGTACAGTGTCATGGGTATGCAACAAGGGTTTCAGAGCACTTAGGGCCAATTCTGGATGCCACAGGCAAATTTTGGTATGGCTGGAATTACAAATCAGCAGCCAAATATGGCATTTCCAAGTCAAGTTAATAGCGGCCAAGGAACACAGATGAACCCTAATAGTGTTCCCATGTTTCAGTCACTTCCATATGACAATTTAACGCCGCTAGAGAGGCCAACTCCATACAAAGAAGGTGGCAAAGGTGTGTCATTCACGACCTTTACAGGGTTTGATGACAGGAAGAAGGCTCTTTCATTCCTCCAGCAGTTTGACAAGGCCTATGCAGGGGGAAACTTTACAGAGGCTTCAAAGGTCCGCAAGGCAGCCACTTTCTTGACAGGGAATGCGGGACAATGGTGGACAACTTTATTGCTTCAAGGGCAAGCTCCGTCCACATGGATTTACTTCAAGCAGATTTTTGCAGCAGCATGGTTATTTGATGACTTTGAAGCAGATGTCATGACAGAATGGCACCAGCTTAATGCTGCTACTTGCAAGAATCTGGATGATTACAATCGGAAGTTTTGGAAAGCTCTACTTCCAGTAACTTCCTATAGGTTTGTGCCATTGACAGAACAGATTGAAAAATACTGTTGTGGCCTACCCAAAGGATTGATAAAGTACTGTACGAAGACTAAAGTCACTACTTTGACGCAGCTCATCGAGGTAGCAAACACTGGCAATGGTTTGCTCAAGGGAGAAGATTGTGAATTTAACACTGGCGTCAAGGCAGGATCAGGCAAGAAAAATTCAGCCAAGAAACACGTTCCCAATGAGGCTCCTAAAGGGACTCAGGAGTCAGCCAACGCAGGGAAAGACAAAGCTACGGCTGAATCAGAAAAAGGACCAGCAAAGAAATGGAAAAGACGTTTTCCTCGCAAGTCAGAAGAGCAAAAGAAGGTCCCGAGGACAGAGATTCGAGAACAAATGCTTTATATGTGAGCAGCCTGGCCACATTGCTTACAACTGTCCTACAAAGAAAAGGCCAGCTGATTCTGATGACAAGGAAGACAAGAAAGGAAAGAAGCCCATGGATGGTCTAGTGCCAGATATGGTGGGCGACAAGCCAAATTCAGATGCAAGTGAGCTTTGCAGAGCATGGGGAAAGGTCAGGGATCAAACAATGCTTATCTTCTTTGATCCAGGTGCCAAAGCCAACTTCATTTCCCCAGAATTGGCTTCAAAGTTAGGAATCAGACCTGAAGAGATGGGGTATACAGCAGAGGCAGGTTTGGCATGTCCTGGCCATACAGAGGCTATGACACCCATCATTGGAAAGTTGCGTCTACATATCCAGTCCTATGTAGATGCTGAAGAATTTTACATCATGCCACTGGACGGATGTGATGTGTTGTTAGGTATTCCTTGGTTGTTTCGTGTACAGGGAATCCTGGATGCCTACAACAAAAAGATCACTGTACAGAGCAGGGGAAAGACTCACATTCTGGATGTAAAGCTTATAGGGGAGTCTATTCCTACTGTATCAGCTTCTGCTATTACTTCTGTAATGAAAAAGCATCAGATTGTGATGAATCAAATTTATCTGTGCTAGATAAAGAAATGTCAATGTTTTTACAACAGTATAGTGACTGTTTTTCCGATTCATTACTGTCTCAATTTTTCGTGGGGACCCACATAGGTGACTGCTTTTCGGACATTGAAAGAGAAATTGACTACGGGACCTATTTTGACTTTGCCGGACTTGCAAAAGTCATTTGAAGTGTATTGTGATGCTTGTGGTCGTAGTCTGGGTGCGGTCTTGATGCAAGAAGGCCATGTCATAGCTTACGAGAGCCGTTCGTTCTCTAGGCCGGAGATGACAGCACAGATCTATGAGAAAGAGCTTTTGGCGGTTATCCATGCTCTTACTCAGAGGCGGCATTACCTACTCGGAGCGGATTTTACTATCTTTACAGACCATTAGAGTTTGCGCTACTTCTTGTCACAGAAGCAACTTTCGGAAAAGCAGATGCGGTGGGCGAACATCTTGTCACAGTTCCACTTCCAGATTGTCCATGTGCAGGGACAGAAGAATGTGGTGGCAGATGCTTTGTCTTGGAAACCGTTGGTTCTGGCTGTTTCCGCGATACATCATAGGAGCTTTGAGGATATGGTCGATCAGTATGCCACAGATACAGATTTTGCAGATATTTTCACACGGATACGGGATGGGGAGACAGTAGCTGGATACTCCCTTCGGGAAGGCTACTTGATGAAAAAGACTATGTTGTGCGTTACACAGCCGTTGAGGGATAAGGTTATGACTGAATGCCACTGTCCACCTTTTACGGGTCACCGCGGCATTGCTACCACCATGAAGGGGGTAGAGAGATACTTCTTTGGGCCGAGACTCAAAAAGGATGTGGAAGAGTTTGTGCGCAGTTGCTTGGTATGCCAGGAGGTCAAGTTTGACAGGCATAAGGCATAGGGATTGTTACAGCCTTTACCCATACCCACCCACCCCTGGGAACGTATTGAAATGGATTTCATTTTTGATCTCCCGAGAACACAGAATGATCACGTTGATTTTCCGATTACATGGCACGTCTGAGACGATTGTCTCCGACAGAAACCCCAGATTTATGAGTTTGTTTTGGAAGGCAATTTGGGAGAACATTGGCACGCAGTTGCAGTTCTCGTCATCGTTCCACTTGCAGACTGACGGGCAATTTGAGATTGCCAATTCAGTGATTTTAGATTTATTGAAGTTTTGTATCTCGGATCAGAAGACTCAATGGGAAAAGAACTTACCTTTGGTGGAATTTGCCTACAATAACACGATACAGTCTTCGACGGGGAAGACGCCATGTGAGATTGTTGAAAGTGCTGCGAAGGTTCCATCCTTCCTGAGCACGAAAGATTAGATATTGGAAGCGGATGAATATTCGCGAGATTTGGATACGGCTTTTGCCAAGGTTCACGAGACTTTGCAGAAGTCTCAAGAACGACAGAAAAAGGCAACGGATCGCCATCGTCGCGACTTGAAACTGAAGGAGGATGATTGGGTGCTCTTACTTTTGAGAAGACACGCCTAAGAAAGAAAAAGGGAAAGGAGAGGCTTTTTCCAAAGCTTAGTATGTGATACTACGGACCTTTCCAGATTACTGAAAAGATAAATGATGTCTCCTTCCGATTGAAACTGCCAGATACTTGGAGGATTCATAATGCATTGCATGTGAGTCTCTTGAACCCTGTTAAGGGTGATGTGCCTGATGATGGGGAGCCTGATGAGCAACCCGCAGTGGAAGAAAACGAGGAGATCCTCGTTCCTTAACAGATTTTGGCACATAATGATACGAAGAAAGGTAAAGTCCGAAGGCGGTTCTTGGTTTAGTTCAAGAACTTTCCTGCATTTGATGCGAAGTGGATGGAGGAGGAGGACCTAGCAGATACTCCTCGGATTGTGAAACTTTACCTCGATGTTTTGGTTTATCATAATCTACTCCAAACGGAACCCAGAAACTCAGCTTGACCGAAGATATGGTGCAGTAACACAAGAGGGGAGTTACTCCGCTCCTTTGTCAACAGATGCCTCGATTTTGATACTAAAGTCAGTGATGTCTCTTTGAGCTTGAGGGATACTCATAGGTGACAGTATTCTGCTAGATGACTTTATGAAATGGAATTCCTGATTATGATACTGATTTGTTCTTGACTTCTTGTGAGTGCAGGAACTGATAGACGAAATGACTGCAGCATTTTGGTCTACTTAATCTCGAATAGACATGGTTGCAATAGGGGTTAGTCAATCGGACATCGTTGAGGTCCTGATTGGACCTAGATGTGATTGCTAGCTACATTGCCGATAAATCATGGTCTAAGATCCGAATGAATGTTGAATGTCATGTGATGTCCTGTGATGTCTGGTGATGTCCTGTGATGTCGTGTGATGTGACTGTCGATTTTGTACATGTGCTAGATGTGTGTTCCTAGTACGTAGGTACTACCAGTCAGTGTCTGCTAAGACGGTTTATGGCTTTTGTCGGTTTTGCAAGCGTAATCGCGGTCGATTACAATGCTTTCAAGAGGGGGGTATGTCACAAAGTGATGACGTGGCGGACAGCAAAAACCCTAATTTCTGCCAGAAACCCTAAAATTCCTGCAAACCCTAATTTCTGCCAGGAACCCTAATTTCCGGAAATCGCGGAGGTGGAATTTTTTTATTTTTTTATTTAAAAATTATTTTTTGGGAAATTTTGAGCGACGCAAATCTCAGCTTTTCGCTTTGATTTGGGAGAAAGAAAGAGAAAAAGAGAACTTGCTTTTTATTGACTCTCATTGAGAGAGAGAGAGAATCTGCTTTTGCTTTCAAGCTTTTGAGGCTCTGCTTTTGGGCATCCCTTGTAACCTTTAAATTAGTGGTGAGGGTCTCACTTCTCAGAGCATCTGGACACAGAGTCTGAGAGTGAAACCCTAACCACTCTCTTGTACTTTGATGATTGATTAATACAAAAAGAAATACCGAAAGGGACGCCAGTCTTTCGGGCCAATATCTCTAGGCACGGAACTCCGCCGGGCCAGTGCAAATCTATTGTGATCTGTAAAATGTTTTGAAGTGGTTATTTGGTGCTGTCGCGATTGATTCTTGACTTGGAGTATCCAAGTCAATTACAGCGATTGCCGAGGCAAGAGCCTCTTGCACAGGTACTGGATTAGCTAGCGGCTAATCCCCCGCAGGTACAGGTGATTCGGAGAGGTTTCACGTGCGAATTCTCGTCTGATTCAAAGGGCAAGTAGCCCTACAGGTGCGGGAGTTCGAGGACTTGCTACGGATGCGACCGGCACGCAAAACGGAGCCCGAAACAGTGAATTACAGCCTGCTGTGTACTTTTGCAGGTTTAGGGTTTTGGTCCTAAACGGACCCTAATACCCCCAGGAGGTTCGGGGACGCGAGGGGACCGCTGTACTGGTAATCTGGCGCATTTTCGGGGCAGAAAACAGAGAATTCAGCGTGCTGCAGATTCTCTCCAGGTTTTGTTAAGTGTCCGAATGCGTCGGGAAAGTCATCCAATGCGTGGGGATACTGACCGTGAAGGGTCCTAGTATAGTTATGCTGTCGAAATCAGGCCAGAACAGTTGAAATTCAGCCAAGACTGTGCGGGGCAGCTTGTAGGGAACCACAGCTTTTATTCCCTCTCTTAAAGAATAAAGAAATACCGAAAAGGGCGCCTAATTTAGGGGCCAGTCTGGTGTCGGTCTTCTCATACAGGTGCAATCTAGCAGCCTGTATCCCTTTCCCCTTTGTTGTGTCTTGAAAGTACAGGTAAAGTGGGCGACAAATTAAATGGGTGAAAGCAAATAAGGTTTAAGTCTAAGGTCTACCGCCCTTTTTGGATTAAACAGGCCGGTTACATGGTTCCATCGCCGGGATTAAATCACTTTTTCCCATAGAAGTGAGCCTTGGTCAGTTTGGGCTTGAAGACACAAGGGATCATAGACCAGACACAGGGAATTGCAATTATGGCTGGCAGACCAGATGATGTGACTGAAGAGGTTTCCTCCTCACAGGGTCAACAAACACATGAAGTGGGTGAGTCCTCAAGACCACCACAGACGGATGATGATATATTCAGGACCCAGTTGGCTACTACTGTGGCTATGTTCACACAAGTAATGTAGAACCCGAGGTTTTTAGCCTTTCTGCAACCTCCTCTTCCGTCTCAGCAAGTTGGGTCACTGGATCATATTCAAAAGCCTGTTAAGGCTCAAGCACAGGTGATTCATACTGCAGAGTCAATGGAAACACCTGTACACTTGACGGAGAACATGCAGTCTCCACAACCTGTGCCAAAGGTGCAAGAACAGGTGGCTGAAATGCAAGTCTTTCAAGCTGTACCAGTTCAGCCAGCCATCTTTCAGCAGCCTATAGCTGGTTCTAATGGGCAGGGAAGCAACCTACACGCTATGCAACAAGTCTTCCCACCACCTTCAGTACACCCTGGCTACTTTGGAGGTGGATCGGTATTCCAGAGCATGGCTGGTCATGCACCTGGAAATCAGTTTTACACACCAGGAATAGTGTTTGGGGGTGCTCAAACAATGATGCTTAACCC
Organism: Adiantum capillus-veneris; assembly: GCF_014529385.1. NCBI lineage: Eukaryota > Viridiplantae > Streptophyta > Polypodiopsida > Polypodiales > Pteridaceae > Adiantum > Adiantum capillus-veneris. The sequence goes on from NC_140960.1 coordinate 50,578,830, forward strand.
CATGTAATGGTGTCAAGGGCATGCTACCAGGGTTTCAAAGCATTCAAGGCCAATTTGGGATGCCACAGGCAAATTTTGGTATGGCTGGAATTACAAATCAACAGCCGAATATGGCAGTTCCAGGTCAACTTAATAGCGGTCAAGGAACACAGATGAATCCTAACAGTGTTCCCATATTTCAGTCACTTCCATATGACAACTTAAACGCGGCTGGAGAGGCCAAGTCCGTACAAAGAAGGTGGCAAAGGTGTGACATTCACGACCTTTACAGGGGTTGATGACAGGAAGAAGGCTCTCTCATTCCTCCAGTAGTTTGACAAGGCCTATGCAGGGGGAAACTTTACAGAGGCTTCAAAGGTCCGCAAGGCATCCACTTTCTTGACAGGGAATGCGGGACAATGGTGGACAACTTTATTGCTTCAAGGGCAAGCTCCGTCCACATGGATTTACTTTAAGCAGATTTTTGCAGCAGCATGGTTATCTGATGACTTTGAAGTAGATGTCATGACAGAATGACACCAGCTTAATGCTGCCACTTGCAAGAATCTAGATGACTACAATCGGAAGTTTTGGGAAGCTTTACTTCCAGTAACTTCCTATAGGTTTGTGCCATTGACAGAACAGATTTGAAAAATACTGTTGTGGCCTACCCAAAGGATTGAGAAAGTACTGCACGAAGACCAAAGTCACTACTTTGACGCAGCTCATCGAGGTAGCAAACACTGGCAATGGTTTGCTCAAGGGAGAAGATTGTGAATTTAATACTGGCATCAAGGAAGGATCAGCCAAGAAAAATTCAGCGAAGAAGTACGTTCCCAATGAGGTTCCTAAAGGGGCTCAAGAGCCAGCCAACGCAGGGAAAGGCAAAGCTAGGCTGCATCAGAAAAGGGACCAGCAAAGAAATGGAAACGACGTTTTCCTCGCAAGTCGGAAGAGCAAAAGAAGGTCCTGAGGTTAGAGAACAAATGCTTTATCTGTGAGTAGCCTGGCCACATTGCTTACAATTGTCCTCAAAAGAAAAGGCCAGCTGATTCTGAAGACAAGGAGGACAGGAAAGGAAAGAGGCCCATGGCTGGTCTAGTGCCAGTTATGGTGGGCGACAAGCCAAATTCAGATGCAAGTGAGCTTTGCAGAGCATGGGGAAAGGTCAGGGATCAAACAGTGCTTATCTTCTTTGATCCAGGTGCCAAAGCCAACTTCATTTCCCCAGAATTGGCTTCAAAGTTGGGAATCAGACCTGAAGAGATGGGGTATACAGCAGAGGCAGGTTTGGCATGTCCTGGCCATACAGAGGCTGTGACACCCATCATCGGAAAGTTGCGCCTACATATCCAGTCCTATGTAGATGCTAAAGAATTCTACATCATGCCACTGGACGGATGTAATGTGTTGCTAGGTATTCCTTGGTTGTTTCGTGTACAGGGAATCATGGATGCCTACAACAAAAAGATCACTGTACAGAGCAGGGGAAAGACTCACATTCTGGATGTAAAGCTTAGAGGGGAGTCTATTCCCACTGTATCAGCTTCTGCTATTACTTCTGTAATGAAAAAGCATCTTTCTGCGTACTTGGTTTTTGCACGTGAAGTGTCAGATTGTGATGAATCAAATTTATCTGTGTTAGATAAAGAAAGATCAATGTTTTTACAACAGTATAGTGACTGTTTTTCCGATTCATTACCGTCTCAATTACAGCCAGAGAGACCCGAGGACCATGCGATAGATTTGGTGCCAGGCAGTAGCCCACCAAATAAGCCTCCGTACAGGGTTAGTGCGGCTCAGCAGAAAGAGATAATGGGCCAAGTACAGGAGCTGTTAGAAAAGGGGCTGATTCAGCCCAGTTCATCTCCATTCTATTCTCCAGTGTTGTTGGTGCAGAAAAAGGATGGCTCATGGCGTATGTGCATCGACTACCGTGCACTGAACAAGAATACCATCAAGAATAGGTTTCCTATACCTAGAATTGATGATATTATGGACAAATTAGAAGCAGCAGCTATGTTTAGTAGGATAGATCTAAAGAGTGGGTACCATCAGATCCGCATTAGATCAGAGGATGTGCACAAGACTGCTTTTAGAACGACGTTTGGCCTTTACGAATTTTTAGTGATGCCCTTTGGTCTCACGAATGCTCCTGCTACGTTCAATAGGATGATGGACAGAATTTTCCGTCCACACCAGCAGTTTGTTGGTACATTCTTTGATGACATGATAGTCTACTCAAAGAATGAAGAGGAGCATAGGCATCACTTAGCCATTGTGTTCAAAGAGCTACGCAGTCATAGGTTGCTCATCAATGCAAAGAAAAGTGAGTTTTTTCTGGAAGAGATTCACTTTCTGGGACACATTGTCTCAAAGGATGGTGTCAGAATGGATCCTGCAAAAGTTGAAGCGATCAAGTCATGGCCAAATTTGAAGACGGTGCATGATGTCCGAAGCTTTCTGGGACTATGCTCCTATTACAGAAGGTTTATCCGAAATTTCGCTGAGATTGCTTCACCTTTACATGCTCTTCAAAAGAAGGCGACTAGTCACCTTTAGATGGACACAAAAAGAGATTTCAGCTTTTAATCTCTTAAAGGAAAAGATGACTTCAGATCCAGTCATTGTGTTGCCAGATCTTAGGAAGTCATTTGTGGTCCAGTGTGATGCCTGCGGTAGTAGCATTGGTGCAGTGCTAATGCAAGATGGCAGGGTAGTAGCCTATGAGAGCAGAATTTTGCAAGGGCCAGAGATGACCATGCAGGTCTATGAGAAAGAGTGACTGGCTGTGATTCATGCGCTCTTAAGTTGGAAACACTACCTGCTAGGTGCAGACTTTGTTGTCCAAACGGACCATCAGACCTTGCGATACTTCTTGACACAGACAAAGTTATCTGAGAAGCATATGCGATGGGCAAATATCTTGTCCATGTTTCATTTTCAGATTGTGCATGTGGAAGGCAAGAAGAACGTTGTGGCTGATGCCTTGTCAAGGAAGCCACAAATTTCAGCTGTGTCAATCATAGTAACAGGGAATGGCAGTTTTCATGACTCCATGCCCCGTTCCGCGTTCCCATTTCCCGTTCCGAACCCCGTTTCGTGTTACGAACGTGAGTGCTCTAAACAGGGAATGGAAAATTCACGGGCGTTCCCGTTCCCCGTTCCGCGTTCCGACTGCCGTTCCTGGTAACTATGGTGTCAATTCCTTATCATCATGAACTTGATGATATGAGAGAACAGTAAGAAAATGATGAAGATTTTGCAAGGGTCTTCGAGCAACTAATGGATGGACAACGTCATGAACACTATCTTCTTAAAGACGGGTTCATGATGATGCATGGCAGATTGTGTGTCACAAAGCCATTGCGACGCAAAGTTATGGAAGAGAGTCATGTCCCACCGTATGCAGGGCATCGTGGTATCGATGCTACAGTTAAAGCGGTTGAGACATTCTTCTATTGGCCTACATTGAGAAGAGATGTGGATGCCTTTATGCGAGAATGCCTAATATGCCAAAAGGTTAAGTTTGACAGGCAAAAGGCACCAGGGTTATTGCAACCACTACCTATTCCAGATAAACCATGGGAAAGTATTGCTATGGATTTTATCTTTGATCTTCCAAGAACGCAGACAGGAAACGATGGTATTTTGACCATTATTTGCAGATTCAGCAAACAGGCTCATTTTATTCTTGTCAGGAAGAAGATAAAGCCAGATCAAATGGCACGCTTGTTTATGAGCAATATTTTCAAGTATCATGGCATGCCACAGTCGATTGTTAGCGACCGTGATCCACGCATGACAAGTTTGTTCTGGAGAGGCTTGTTTGAGAATATGGGCACCACGCTCAAATTCTCTTCGTCATTTCATCCTCAAACAGATGGGCAGTCAGAAGAGGCAAATTCTACTGTCCTAGATCTGCTAAAGTGCTATGTGTCAGAGCATAAAGGAAAGTGGGAGCAGTATTTGCCATTGGTGGAGTATGCATACAATAATACAGTGCATTCATCAATTGGCAAGGCACCCTTTGAGATAGTTGAAGGTCGCAAGAAAGTTCCTCCCATACTGCATACAAAGGACAAGATATTTGAAGCAGATAAGTATGTTCAGGACATGGATGAAATGTACAAGAAGGTCAAAGTGGCCTTAGAAAGGACTCAGGCAAAGCAAAAGAAAGCAGCTGATCGTCACCGTCGTGAAGTGGTATATTCACTTGGTGATTGGGTGCTTTTACGCTTTGAAAAGGCAAGGTTAAAGAAGATGAAGGGCAAGGAAAGACTGTTTCCAAAGCTCAGCATGCGTTACTATGGGCCTTTTCAAGTATGCGACATAATCAGTGATGTTGCATATAGGCTGAAATTGCCTGACAGTTGGAAGATTCACAATGCGTTTCATGTGAGTCTTCTCAGACCCTATGTGGGTGATGTGCCAGATGATATGCCAGCTGAAGACCAGCTGGAAGTCGAGGAACTTGACGAGATCTTGGTCCCTGAACAGATCTTGGCACACAAAGGAAGGAAAGTGAAAGGCAAGGTTGCTATGCGTTACTTGGTAAAGTTCAGAAACTATCCACCAATGGATGCTAAGTGGATGGAAGAAGGTGAACTTGCAGAGTCACCAACTGTGTTATCACTTTACATGGAAGCCTTCGATTTGCAACCTACCTTGACCCCTTGAGTTTCAAAGCTACATGGATTGTCAGTGTGACAATGGCTTTTGAAACAAATGATGTACAAGGTATTTAAAGTGAGCTCAAATGAAATACCTGTTACATGAATGTTAGAGCTGTAAAGATTGTCAGTTTGGCAATTGCTCTTATGGAATGTCCAAAAGTTTGGTTAGTGCTATAGAAGTGAGTATTTCTTGTCAGTTTGTCAAGGATACAGTGATTGCTTCTATTGAAGAGTACATGTGTAACTGCATTCTTAAACTGTCGGTTTGGGTATGCTCGAAAGTGTTACGGGATCCAACGTGTACTATAAGACAGTGGCAAAATGTGCAGCTACCATATTGTCATTGGAAAGTTAGTGACTCAAAGCAATGGCAGAGTGCGCAGCTACCACTATGTCATTGGGACACGGTTCACACGCAGGCAATACATGAGTCGACGAGGTGTTGAATACACCGGGGTTGACAATGAGCATGTATGTGTCGTATATGTGTCGACAGGTGTTGAATACATCAGTGTTGACTAGGAGCATGTACGACATAGATGCAAACGAGGACGTTTGAGATTTCAAGAGGGGGGTATGTCACCAGCGTGTGACTACTATCTATCCTTTTTGTTGATTTCTTTCTTATTATCTATTTACTTTCACTTTTTGGAAACACCCCTCGGGAAATCTAACTGCCCTGCATTGCATAGCTAGTGTGGAACTGTCCAGAGGGAGTCCAGGCCTGAGGGCAAGAGAGCACTAAGGTTGGACAAGGACTATGGTTAGCCAAGTGGGGTCATTGACTAGCCAAAGTGGAATCCTTTGCCACAGAGGCTACATTTCAGTTCTGGATGTGGCCGCAGTGTACAAAGAGGGTCAGATGACCTAGAAAGATACAATGGCAACATCTCCTAAAATTTAGGGAACTGCTATTTTGGGACCTGAAAATGTATTGACGTCATTACCTCCAGAATGACAAGGGGAACATTTTCTTACTCTGCCGTGAAGTCAACTGGGCAACCGGTTGGGATATTTTTAGACGGCAACCCTGAAACGGGAAAATGCTTGTAAATATGCCAAGTGGCACATTCTGGTGCACTTGCCTCATGCAACAAGAAGTGGCGCTGAATTTTAAGCTGGGAGAGGCTCATTTTCAGATTTGTCACAGGTTAAGAGCTATGGAGTGCTTGCTTTCCCTCTTATGCATAGTGCGGTGCCAGGAGTGATGCCCTGCATGCTACGCACTGTCCTCTCTCTCCCCTATGGCAGTATGTTATGCCCCTCTAGTGGGCTCTTCATTTGACCAATGTACAGTTGTGTGGGTTCATGCGCGATTGCCGAGGCAAGAGCCTCTTGCACAGGTACTGGATTAGCTAGCGGCTAATCCCCCCCGCAGGTACAGGTGAATTCGGAGAGGTTTCACGCCAGAAATCTCGTCCGATTCAAAGGGCAAGTAGCCCTACAGGTGCGGGAGCTCGAGGACTTGCTACAGATGCGACCGGCACGCGAAACGGAGCCCGAAACAGTAAATTACAGCCTGCTGTGTATTTTTGCAGGTTTAGGGTTTTGGCCCTAAACGGACCCTAATACCCCCAGGAGGTTCGGGGACGCAAGGGGACCGCTGTACAGGTGTTCTGGCGCATTTTCAGGGCTGAAAACAGAGAATTCAGCGTGCTGCAGATTCTCGCCAGGTTTTGCAAAGTGCCCGTATGCGTCGGGAAAGTCGGTCAATGCGTGGGAATACTGACTGTGAAGGGTTCTAGTACAGTTATGCTGCCGAAATCGGGCTGTAATAGTGGAAATTCAGCCGAGTTTGTGCGGGGCAGCTTGTAGGGAACCACAGCGTTTATTCCCTCTTTTGAACAATAAAGAAATACCGAAAGGGGCGCCTAAGTTAGGGGCCAATCTGGTGTCCGTCTACTCATACAGGTGCAATCTAGCAGCCTGTATCCCTCTCCCCTTTGTTGTGTCTTGAAAGTACAGGTAAAATAGACGACTAATAATGGGTGAAAGCTATCAAGGTTTAAAGTAAAGTCTACCGCCCTTTTTGGATTGAACAGGTCGGTTACACCATCTTTCTCAATGTAGTCAGAAACCTCATCCACATACATACCAAAAAGAGTAGGAGAGAGCGGACAACCCTGCTTCACCCCAATAGTGGAGTGAACTGGTGTATATAGACCCTCTGAGGTGCGTACAGGCCCTACTAATGATCTGTACAATGCCATGATCCCCCAAATGCGCTGTGAGGGTACTCCCATCTCATGTAATGTGCGCATCAATCTTGAGTGCATCGGCTCATAAACTCCCGTCAAAGCCATGAGTTCTTTACCTCTTCATCTACATTATCTTTGTCTTTTAGGCCGCAAATTCTCACATGTAGAGAGCGTACACGTCTTCTCTTTGTCTTCTCATTAGATTATCCCACTGCCGATGTAGTTCTAGTAGGTACAGGCCTAAGCACCTTTGATCTTGGTATTGCATGACTCTATCTAGAGGTCCAAAGCCTTCTTTAAATAGGCAATGGAAACACCCACGTATCTCATAGTATACAGTGCAATGGCATATGTAGTGTAATTATGTCTCCGGCTCCATTCTGCATAACTTGCAAATTCTGCTCTCAGGTGGGATTCCCCTAAATCTGCCAAATTCAATTTCCAGCTGGTGTGAGGATGTACGAATCTCACCAATAGCACATCTCAAACCATGAGACAGGTGGGTATCCATGTAGCTCGGGCGAATCACAAAACCATCTTCAGATAGCTGTAGGTAGTTTTCTTTGTAGTCGGCCATCTTCGTGCCCAATTCTTGTGTAGGGTCTACCCATGTCCTCTTAGTGTCCAACTGTATAAGATCCTGGCGGATGATTTTATTAATCTCCGTTCGTGTGATTGCCAGTGATGGAGCCTCAAGAGAGTATTGGAAGGGGGGTAATCTTTCCATACTGAACTCGTGTCTCTGAAAGCACGAGGACAATTGCGCATACCAGCATGATGTATCTCCTTTCATTGCTAATTGTTGAGAGGATTCGAGGGCCAATCTAGTATATCGGCAATTATTTGTATCCCACAAACCATGTATAAAGGACACTAATCTGGTAAGAGCTTCAATTTCTATCGGAGGGGCAGCTAGTTCCGCTCGGGTAATCGCGTGTGGTACGGAGGCCTTGGCTCTAATCATTCGGGAAATCATAGATACCAAAGGTCTCTCCATTGACTTCCAATTATCCTGATCCACAGATGGTCCCCAAATCTGGAGCCCATAAAGCATAGCCGAAGCCACCACAGTATCAAAGAGCCAAAGTTTTGTTCGTGATTCCTGAAACTGCACTTGTGAACACATCCTCTCCAACCCTCCCAAGGCCGCAGAGGCTCCGGACAATCTAGCATCCGCTGCTTTTTTAAGAGTAAACTTCGGTCCTGCAAATACTACACCAAGGTATGTGTATGCATCTGTGTACTCTACTGTATCCTGGCCATAGGCAAATGTAGGTGCCGATCTTCTAACCCACTGCGGTGTGGTGTTAAACACCATAACTTTGGTTTTACCCAAGTGTACTGACAGTCCACTGTCCTCCGCGAATTTATGTAATGCATCTAGCTGCCTCTGCATTCCATATGGTGATTCTGCTATCAATACAATATCATCTGCATACAACAATAAAGGGATCCATGACCCTGCAAGTTGAGCACCTCTGTCACCCTCTCTATCAATGTAGTCTGATACCTCATCTATATACATACCAAATAAAGTAGGGGACAGTGGGCATCCGTGCTTTACTCCAACGGTGGAATGAACAATGTCGGAATCCCCTTATGGAGTACGTACACAACCAGTTACTGACGCGTATAAGGCCAAGATCCCCTTTGGGGACCCCTAACTATTGCATTCTGCGCATCAATCTGGCCCTTGGTACTGTATCAAAAGCTTTCCGAAAATCCACAGAGCAACAATATATCCTTTTCCCGCTTGGTCTTCCTTCCTCAATAATGGCTCTGAGCGTAAGAATATGATCTAAAGTGGAATAACCCCTCCTGAATCCAGCTTTTCCTGTTGCCCTTATGCCTTCATTCTCTGCCCATCTACTCAATTTTTGTTCCAGAATGGATGTGTACAGTCGGGTCAGTGTGTGACCCACCATAACGGTACGGTAGTTCCCGGGTATCGTAGGGTCCCCTGACTTGAAAATAGGTACGATAGTAGATTATTTCCAAGTTTCAGGTAATCCTTCACACATGGCCCGATTAAACAGACGAGCAAGGACTTCTGAAAGTAGATCCCTTGCATGGATCAGATGTTCTGCTACTAAACCCTCATGATCATCTGCTCTTCTTGTCTTCATCTTGTCAATGGCTTTTTTCACCATTTCCGTAGTAAGGAAAGTACTAGTAGCAGGGCATGGCTCTAGCGGATCTGGTAATGGAGGCTGTCCGGATACCATATATAATGATGTTACATATTGACCCCAAATCTCAGGAGAAGTAATTGTCGGAGGCGATGAGTGCTCGTGAAATAAACGCAAGGCCTCATGTGAGTCCTGACTCAAGAAGAGTTGATATAAATCCTTCTCCAGTTTGGCTAAAAATGCCCTTTTCTTACGACATACTATACGCCGAAGAACAATCCGAGACTGCTTATATGTGATGATCCCAAGTGTAAGCTCTTTCTCGACCTGGGTTCTCGTCTCTCTGCATTCCTCGTCGTACCAACTGTTCTGAGGCATGTTCCCAGATCCTCTCTTCTGATGAGGCTGAGTATGTGGGTATGCCTCTTCTGCTGCTCCATTTAGTATCTCTGTTAGCTGAGAAGTAATCTCCTCTACAGTATATACTGGCTCGGCTGCCCACATCCTATTATAGATCTTTTCCACATAGATTGAATCTGTCTCTGGCGTGAAAGTATATCTTGTGTGTGTCTTCTTCCTTTGTACTTGAGAGGCATTGTATTGGAAGGAGATTGATAAGGTCAAGAGAGCATGATCCACTGCAATCCCAACCGGTCTGGGTCCCACCTTAAAGTGTTCGATAGTAGAAATAAAGCTTGGTGAAGTCATGACATAATCCACTTTACTGGCCCCATGCCTGTGCGGGAAGCATGTGAATCCTCCAGATAAAGGGAAATTCTCTAGACCATTAAGTATGGCCAAACCATGTGTAGTTGCCATCTCCATGATGTCTCCCATATTCAGTGTGTTCTTTATCCTGTGAGTTTCTAGTAAACCCCTCCTGTGATAAATCCACTTCTCTGAGCATTTCCTCAGAAGTATCATAGAATACTGCTTGAGAGTTGGCCGTTCTGGCATTAAAGTCTCCTAAGAGAACGATGTCTCCATCTCTAGAGAACTCCCATATGTCATTATTCAATATGGAGAAAGGGGACTGTCCTTTAGGTGAGGAGTAGACTGATGTACTTGGAGGGAAGTAGCATATAGCGATATATAGAAATCTACCTGTCTCGGCTCTCATTCTCACCCACATATACCTTGCTTGCTCATCTTTCCTGATAATCTGTAGTAGTGGTTTCAGCTCCTCTTTAAATAAGACTGCTACTCCTCCTGAACCCCGGCTACCTCGTAGAGATCTCTTCTCTGGTCGACCAGTTGTTTCCCATAAATACCCCTTCACATGTGGCATAAGTTGTCCCGGTATCTAGTGTGTCTCTGAGTAGAAAACTATGTCTCTGTCCCTAAAGCTATCTTCAAAGGCACCTACATCTAGCCTATATGATCCATTACAATTCCACGCCGCTATCCGGAGCGTCGCCCCATAGGTCTCGCACCGTCATGATGAGCGCTTTTCCAGAACCACTACTTTCCCTCCTCTAAAAAAGGCGATTTTCCCCTTTTCTCTTGCTGCCCTTATCTCTGGCATCAACTCTTGCATGTGTGCCACTTGTGCCAATGTAAGGTCATCTCCCAGGAAAATACCGGTTTTCTTAAGAGTTGGCCTCTTCTTTAGAAATTTTTTCCTTATTTCTATATTCGGGAAGCGGAAAATAAGTACCCTATCTTTTACGTTTCCCTTCTCATCGATTCCTTTCTTGCCCACTCTCCATGCACTTGTGTGAGTTCCTTTCTTGCCCACTCTCCATGCACTTGTGTGAGTAGGCTCTGTGATGCCCATGCGTTGTAGCAGTTTCCTCACTTCTTCATCTACATTCTCTTTGTCTTTGACTCCTGTGACCCGCACATGTAGAGCCCGATTCTTCCTTTTCTGCTCTTTCTCAATGGTCATATTAATAATGGTGGAGGTAGGTGTGGTCTCAGGCATCTGGGCCTTCCCTTTCTTCGCATCCGCAATCCATTTCTCTGCTTCATCAACCTTTTCTTGTGTCTTACAAAGACGTTCCGCCCATGAAGATGCCGTTTTCGATTTCTGTTCATCTCCTTCCCATAGAGCTTTCATCCGATCCTTCATGTCCTCGAGCTCCTTCAGCACCGAAGGTTGGTCGTCTCCCTTCTCCTTAGTTGCAGATTTGCAAGCCGCAAGTTCTCCTTTCAGCTCCTCGATTATTGCATCTTTTTCTCCCATGTGCTTTTCCATATTTGTTCTCCCTGCTTCAAAACTTGCTATTGCCTCATCGAGTTTCTTTTGCATAACGCATTCTGTTACATTTACTTCGGCCTTGATTAGACTTCGTAATTCCGTTTTCACGATCTGAATTTCCTCATCTGTATCCCTCGGATCTCTCTCCTTAGTTCTCTCATCATGTCTCCATACATGGAGTTCCTGTAGCTCTCAGCGTTTGCGTGCATTTCCTTCCTAATGTCATCCCCCATATAGTTTAGCTTTGATTTGAGCATCACCTGGACCTTCTCCATCATTAGTTCATCATGTATCCTGGAGGTTTTCCCCACTCGTAAGGATCCTGGTGATAGTACAGTATCTCTGTTTCTCCGTTTAAATGTAGCTATTGTTTTTTTGGGGGTGGTGTAGCTATCTACACCCGGCCCTTCCCCTTCGGTGGGCGGATCCATCGAACCCGAGCCACAAATGTGGGGTAGGGTACTAGGGTACTAGGCTGAGGGACTGAGAATATGGTAAACTTAACGAGTTTACCTTAAGGCTTAAAAGTCTCTTTAAACTTGAACGCAAAGAGAATGGTCTTAAGGCTTAAAATCTCTTTAAACTTAAAATTTATCTTAAGGCTTAAAATGAAATAAACTTGAACGTAGGAGATATTGACTTCCTACGCGTAGAAGAAGGGGGGTGCCGCCTGTTGGACTTGCTACGCGTAGAACAACTGGACTTGCTACGCGTAGGACTACGGCTGGGACTGCTGAGCATAGGATTGGTCGCGTAGGCCTCAGCCTCAGCAGGAGTACGCAGAGCAATGCGTGCAGGTCTCAGGGCAGCGCGAGCTTGGGCATCAGGGCAGCGCGAGCATCAGCGAGAGAGAGGGATGGAAGAGAGAGGGTAGCGCGAGCATCAGCTACACCATCATGGTTCCCAGAGAGGGGAGCGCGAGCATCACATACACCAACGCGAGCATTAGAGAGAGAGAGAGAGAGAGAGAGAGAGAGAGAGAGAGAGAGAGAGAGAGAGAGAGAGAGAGAGAGAGAGAGAGAGAGAGAGAGAGAGAGAGAGAGAAATGAAATGTTATATTAACGTCTTCAAAAGGCCATAATGACCTATGAGACCCGAAATTTACAAAGTGGTGGATCTGATACAAAGTCAGAGTAACAAAATAACCTACCAACAGTACAAAACAAAGATATATACTATGGGGTCCTAAGCTGGTCGATGTGAGCCAAGCAACAAACTAAGCAAAAAATGGGCGGCTTGTTGGGATAGCTGAATAACAAGAGATCTATCATCGGTCGTTGGCGAATCTCATCAATTTCCTCCATGGTTAGTAGTCTGACCGGGCGTCGTGCATGCCTGGCCAGCGTGCTCCGAATTTTCGTCGTAGCCTCCGTCGATGCTGTGTAGTTCTTCGCAGTCACGGGCGCCTGGATTTCCCCAATTCAATCGCTCGGTCAATCAGTGTGCCTCTGGTGTGAGACGAGGGGGAGCTCTGCTGTGGGAGTGGCTCTTGCGGCTGTCCCGTGTCTACTCTGAAAAAGTCTGTGATCCGTCTTTGAGACTAGCTAGCCTCTCCATTCATCAGGCTATCTCTGTGTCTGCGCAGCTCGAGCAAGAACAAACCCAGACATCTCTGATCTTCGTATCTCATGACTCTTGAGAGTGGTCCAAAACCCTCTCTGAACAGGCAGTGGAATCGGCCTCGTATCTCGTAGTAGACGGGGCAGCAGCATGTATAGTGTAGCTCTGTCTCAGGTTCCATGTTACACAAGGGGCATGTCCTGTCTTCTGCTGGTACTCCGTTGTATCTCCCAGTTTCAATCCGCAACTGGTGAGAGGATGTGCGTAATTGGCCAATAGTACATCGTATCCCATCGGTATCCATGTATTTGGGTCTCGTCACAAAACCATCTTTCGTAAGCTGGAGAAGGTGGTCTCTGTAGAAAGCCATCTTCGTGCCCAATTCCTGTGCTGGTTGTATCCATGTCCTCCTAGTGTCTAGCTGGGTCAGGTCTTGGCGGATGAGCTTGGTGATGTCTGACTGTGTAAGAGTGAGAGATGGTGCATCCAATGAGTAATGGAATGGTGGCAGCCTGTCGATGCTGAACCCATGTGCCTGAAACCATGATGTCATCTCCCCATACCAGCATGTTCTATCTCCTTGTATGGCTAACTGTCGAGAGGATTCAAGTGCTATGCGAGCATATCTGTTTCTAGGAAGTTCCCATGTGCGGTTTATGAAGGAGACTGACCTGGTGAGCGCCTCCACCACTAGTGGGGGGGCCGCTAGCTCTGCTCGGATAATGGCTCGCGGTACTGATCCCTTGGCTCTAGTGAGCCGCGAGATCATAGAGACGAGACGTTTCTCCATGTTCCCCCAACCGTCTGTGCGACCCGGCCTCCCGTGGTGATCCAGGGAAGGTCCCCATATCTCGGTTCCATAAAGCAATGCTGAGGCCACCAAGGTGTCATAGAGCCAGAGCTTCGTTCGTGGCTCCTGAAACGGAACCTGCGAACACATCCTTTCCAATCTACCCAATGCTGCGTGGGCTCTAGTAAGTCTGGTCTCAGCTGCTCTTCTGAGTGAGAATGCAGTTCCGTTGAAAACCACTCCAAGGTAAGTGTAAGCGTCTGTGTACTCCACAGTCTCCTGGCCGTATGTGAATGTAGGTGCTGACCTCTTGATCCACTGTGGGGTGGTATTAAACACCATAACCTTGGTGTTACCCAGGTTGACGGACAAACCACTTTCGTGGGCAAACGTATGTAAAGCATCCAGTTGACGTTGCATTCCCTCTGGGGATTCGGAGATCAACACTATGTCATCAGCATATAACAAAAGTGGAATCCATGTCCCTGCCAACTGAGCACCTTTATCTTCATCGGTGTCAATGTAGTCAGAAATCTCATCCACATACATACCGAAAAGAGTAGGAGAGAGCGGGCAGCCCTGCTTCACCCCAATAGTGGAGTGAACCGGTGTAGAAAGTCCCTCCGGGGTGCGTACATGCCCTACTACTGATCTATACAATGCCATGGTCCCCCAAATGAGTTCTGTGGGTACTCCCATTTCTTGTAGTCTGCGCATCAGTCTAGCTCTGGGTACTGTGTCGAAAGCTTTGCGGAAGTTCACAAAGCTACAATAGATCCGTCTCCCATGAGATCTGCCTTTCTCGATGATGGCCCTGAGTGTCAGGATATGGTCAAGAGTAGCGAAGCCTCTCCCGAATCCTGCCTGCCCAGTTGCACGTATTCCCTCCCTCTCTGCCCATCTACTCAGCTGTTGCTCAAGAATGGATGCATACAACCGTGCCAGTGTGTGCCCAATCATAATAGTGCAATAATTCCCAGTCTCCATGGGTCTCCTGATTTGAAGATAGGTACGATCGTAGAGAGGCTCCAAGTGTCCGGTATGCCCTCACACATGGCACGGTTAAACATAACTGCTAGAAGCTCTGCTAGTAGGTCTTTGGCATGCATGATATGCTCAGCGACTAGGCCGTCATGATCGTATGCTCTCCCAGTCTTCATCCTGTCAATAGCTTTCTTCACCATCTTAGCGGTGAAAAAGACACATGCGTGTGGGCATGGATCGGGGGGGTCGGGGAGGGGCGGCTGTCCAGATACTGTGTACAGAGATGATGCGTACTGACCCCAGGTCTGTGCGGAGGACATCGCAGGGGGGGGGACTGCTCATGAAAGATCGCCACGCCTCACGCGAGTCGTGACTCAAGAATAGCTGATATAGATCCTGCTCGAGTCGAGCCAAAAAAGCCCTCTTCTTCCGCCGCACCAGGCGTCGGAAGTCAATCTGTGACTGTCTGTGAGTGACGTCCCGCAACAGCACCTCCTTCAGAAGTCTGGCTCTAGTCTGGCAGCACTCCTCATCGTACCAGCTGTTCTGAGGCATGCTCCCTGATTGGCGGCTCTGCTCAGGCTTGGTGTGTGTGTATGCTTCTGCTGCTGCCTCATGTAATGTTTGTGTCAGTATAGTAGTTAGCTCCTCTAGAGGTCGCCCCCGGTCCTCAGTGCATAGGCATCTGTAGATTCCATCCATGTATACAGAATCCGTCTCCCGTGTGAATGTGTAGCGAGTGGGGGCTGCTACTCTTGGCCTGTGTGCTACAATGAACTGGAAGGAGATGGTCATCGACTCCAGAGCATGATCCACTGCCATCCCGACCGGTCTGGGCCCAACTGTGAGATCCTGGATACTAGAGATGAGATTCGGCTGTGCCATGACATAGTCCACAGTGCTGGCTCCATGTGTGTGTGGGAAGCATGTAAAACCTCCCGCAACAAGATATCTCTGCAGGCCGTTCAAGATGGCCAATCCATGTGCAGTGCCCATGTGTATCAGGTGTCGCCAATACTTTGTATATTCCACATCGTGTGATAGTCTGGAAAGGCCCGTCTCTGCAACATCTAGCTCTCTTAGCATCTCCTCTGAAGTATCATAAAACACTGCCTGTTGATGGGTAGTCCTAGCATTGAAGTCCGTCAGGATGATAATGTCACCATCCCTAGAGAACTCCCATATGTCATCATCCAAAATAGAGAAAGGGGACTGTCCTCTGGGTGATGCATAAACTGATGTACTCGGGGGAATGTAGCAAATAGCTTGCTCGTCCACATGTACCTAGCTTGCTCGTCCCTGCGGGCTATGTGTATTAGTGGCTGCAGATCCTCTCTAAATAA
Source organism: Adiantum capillus-veneris (assembly GCF_014529385.1). NCBI lineage: Eukaryota > Viridiplantae > Streptophyta > Polypodiopsida > Polypodiales > Pteridaceae > Adiantum > Adiantum capillus-veneris. Next base: position 50,594,689 of record NC_140960.1, read on the forward strand.
CACTGCCACTCCTCCCGAGCCCCGCCCTCTGTGCTCTGAGCGTGTCTCCTGTCTGTAGGCTGGCTCCCACTTGTATCCACTGATGTGTGACATGGATTGCCCAGGGGCCAGGTGTGTCTCAGAGTAAAAGATGATGTCTCCTCGAGTAAAGCTATCCTCAAAAGCTCCCACATCAAGACGCATAGATCCATTGTAGTTCCAGGCAGCTACTTTGAGTGTGGTCCCATAAGTCTCGCACTGTCATGTGGAGCGTCGCTCTAGTATTACCACTTTTCCGTCTCGGTAAAAAGCGATCATGCCTTTTCCCTTTGCCGCTCTAATCTCCGGCATTACTTCCTGCATATGAGCGATCTGCGAGAGGGTGAGATCATCCCCGAGAAAGATGCCAGTCTCTTTAAGAGTCGGTTTTTTCTTCAAGAAGGACTTCTTCGCTTCCATGGAGGGAAAACGGAGGATGAGTGCTCTTTCTTTTGAGGTTTCTCCTCTGCTTCCATTTTTCTTTATGTTGCCCACTCTCCATGCCCTTGTGTGCGTTGGCTCATGAATCCCCATCAAGGGTGTGAGTTCTTTTACTTCTTCGTTAACATTGCCTTTGTCTTTAAGACCGCAGATTCTATTTAAAGTGCGCACCCTTCTCCTCTGCTCCTCTTGTGGCTGATTAATGATGTTGTTGGGTGTGGACGTGGGCGTTATCTCCTTGCCTTTCCCTTTCTTGGCCACCTTGATCCATTTCTTGGGTTCGTCCGCCTTCTGTTGAGTTTTGGTAAGAAGATCCACCCAAGAAGTCGTCATTTCTTTGTGCTGCTCTTCTCCCTCTTTGATGGCCCGTACTTGCTCCTTGATCGTGTTGATTTCTTCGATTACTGAGGGTTGCAGTTCGCCCTCTTCCAGTATGTTTCTTGATCGTGCTTCGGCGAGGTCTTTCTTGAGTGACGCGATCTCTTCCTCTTGGGTCGTCACTCGGTCTTCCAGCGTGCTTATCTTGCTCTCTTGGATCAACACGCGTCCTTCGAGCATGTTTATAACTTTATTGTACCCGAGAGATTGCGGTTCATCTTGGTAATGATCTCTGTCATTTCCTCTTTGCATTTTTGAATGGCATCCTCTAGGGGGTCGGCTTTATCGTTCATCTTCCTCATGTTTGATCGCCGTCCGCAAGGGAGTACGTGTGCACCCACACTAGCAGTGGGCGCGGCAGCTGGGCGAGTGGGGGAGCCGTCCGCAAGGGAGTCACTAGATGTACGTGTGCACCCACACTAGTGGCGGGCGCGGCGAGTGGGTGAGCTTGAGGCGGTATGGCCAGGGAGGGGCGGCGATAGTTACAGACGGGAGAGACGCGGGGGGGGGAGGGGTAAAATGTGGTAAAGAGAATGGGGAGGGGGGGCGGGGGGTACAATATGGTTTTTTTTTTTTAATAATTTATATATTAAAATGAAAAGAAATGAGATGAAATGTTATAGTAACGTCTTCAAAAGGCCATAGTGACCTATGAGACCGGAAAGTTGCAAGGCGGTGGATGGGTTATAAAAAAAATAAAAAAAATAAAAAAAAATTAAAAATTTTAAGACTTCCTACGCGTAGAAGAAGGGGGGGGTACCGGCTATGAGACTTTCTACGCATAAAAAAAGGGGGACATGCTACGCGTAGGGCTACGCTAAGACATGCTACGCGTAGGGGAAGCGGGGAGCAGATTCATCGCGCGAGCAGGGGGGGGGGCGCGGGGTTGCAGAGGCAGTGCGAGGGGGGGGGGGGGGGGTGCGGGTGTAGAGCAGGGAGCAACGAGTGCGAGAGAGAGAGAGCGCGAGGGGGGAGGGGGGGGGGGGGGGTGTGGGTGCAGAGCAGGGAGCAACGGGTGCGAGAGAGAGAGAGCGCGAGGGGGGGGGGGGGGGGGGGGGGGGGGGTAGCGGGAGCAGAGGCAGCGCGAGGGCGGGTCCAGAGCAGGGGGCAGCGGGAGCAGGGGCGGGTGCAGAGCAGCGGGTGCGAGAGAAATGAATTGAAATGAAATGTTATATTAACGTCTTCAAAACACCAAAGTGACCTATGAGACCAGAAAGTTACAATGGGGTGGATTTGATACAAAGTCAGAGTCAGAGTAACAAGATGACAACAATGACAAAAATGAAATGACAAATGTCACAATAAAATACTATGGAATCCTAAACTACTAGGTGTGAACAGTAGCTAGCTGGGATAGCTAGATCACAAGAGATCCAGCATCGGTCGGTGGCGGATCTCATCAATCTCCTCCATGGTCAGTAGTCTGACCGGGCGTTGTGCAAGTCGAGCCAAAGTGATCCGAATCCTCTGATGCAGCCTCCGTCGATGCTGTGTAGTCCTCCGCAGTCGTGGGCGTCTGGATCTTCCAAGCTCAGTCACTCGGTCAATCAGTGTGCCTCTGGTGTGAGACACGAGCTCTGCTGTGGTAGTAACTCCTCCGGGTGTCCAGTGGCAGCTCTAAAGAAATCTATGATCTGTCTCTGGGACTGGCTAGCCTCTCCTCTCATCAGGCTCTCTCTGTGTCTGCGTAGCTCGAGCAAAAACAAACCCAAGCATCTCTGATCCTCGTACTGCATGACTCTGGAGAATGGTCCAAAGCCCTCTCTGAACAAGCAATGAAAGCGGCCTCGTATCTCGTAGTAGACGGGGCAGTGCCATGTGTAGTGCAACTCTGTCTCAGGCTCGATGTCACACAGGGGGCATGTCCTAGCCTCTGCTGGTACTCCGCTGTATCTCCTAGTCTCGATCTGCAGCTGGTGTGAAGATGTACGTATCTGGCCGATAGCACATCGTATCCCATGAGACAGGTGAGTGTCCATGTATCTGGGCCTTGTCACAAAACCATCCTCCGTAAGCTGGAGGAGATGCTCTCTGTAGAAAGCCATCTTCGTGCCTAGCTCCTGTACTGGCTGTATCCATGTCCTCCTGGTGTCTAGCTGAGTCAAGTCCTGGCGAATGAGCCTGGTGATTTCTGTGTAAGAGTCAGAGAGGGCGCATCCAGTGAGTACTGGAAAGGAGGCAATCAGTCTATGCTGAACCCATGTGCCTCAAACCATGACGTCATCTCCCCATACCAGCATGTTGTATCTCCCTCCATGGCTAACTGTCGAGAGGACTCAAGTGCAAGGCGTGCATATCTGTCTCTGGGAAGTTCCCACATGCGGTGTATGGAGGCAGATCTAGTGAGCGCCTCAACCACCAGTGGGGAGGTGGCTAGCTCTGCTCGTATAATAGCACGTGGTACTGAAGTCTTGGCCCTAATGAGCCGCGAGATCATACAGACCAGAGGCTTCTCCATGTCTCCCCATCCATCACTGCGGCCTGTCCTCCCGTGATGTTCCAGTGAAGGTCCCCAAATCTCAGCTCCATAAAGTAATACAGAAGCCACCAGAGTGTCAAAGAGCCAGAGCTTCGTCCTAGGCTCTTGAAACTGAACCTATGAACACATCCTTTCCAATTTACCCAATGCTGCATGGGCTCTGGTCAATCTAGTCTCTGCTGCCCTCCTCAATGAAAATGCTGGCCCACTAAAAACCACTCCGAGGTAAGTGTAAGCATCTGTATACTCCACCTTCTCCTGGCCGTATGTGAATGCTGGTGCTGACCTCCTGATCCACTATGGGGTGGTATTAAATACCATGACCTTGGTTTTACCAAGGTTGACGGACAAACCACTTTCCTGAGCAAACCTATTCAAAGCATCCAAGTGAGGTTGCATCCCCTCCGGAGAGTCAGAGATCAACATTATATCATCAGCATATAACAATAATGGAATCCATGTCCCTGCCATCTGTGCACCTCTATCACCATCTCTCTCAATGTAGTCAGAAACCTCATCCACATACATCCAAATAGAGTGGGAGAGAGGGGGCAGCCCTGCTTCACCCCAATAGTGGAGTGAATTGGGGTGGATAGACCCTCTGGGGTGCGTACATGCCCCACTACTGAGCTGTATAATGCCATGACCCCCCAAATGAGCTCTGTGGGTACTCCCATCTCCTGTAATCTGCGCATCAATCTCGCTCTGGGCACTGTGTCAAATGCTTTACGGAAATCCACAAAGTTGCAATAGATCCGTCTCCCACGCGATTTGCCCTCCTCAATGATGGCTCTGAGTGTCAAGATATGGTCAAGAGTAGAAAAACCCCTCCTGAACCCTGCCTGCCCGGCTGCGCGTATCCCCTCCCTTTCTGCCCATCTACTCAGCTGCTGCTCAAGAATGGATGCGTACAACCGTGCCAATGTGTGTCCAATCATGATAATGCGATAATTCCCAGGCTCCAAGGGTCTCCCGACTTGAAGATAGGTACAATAGTAGATAGTCTCCAAGTATCAGGCAAGCCCTCACACATGGCACGGTTAAACATCACTGCTAGAAGCTCTGCTAGTAGATCTCTGGCATGTGTGAAATGCTCAGCCACTAAACCATCATGATCGGTAGCTCTCCCAGTCCTCATCCTGTCAATGGCCTTCCTCACCATCTCCGCGGTGAAAAAAGCACATGTGTGTGGGCATGGATCGGGGGGGTCGGGAAGGGGGGGCTGCTCAGGAACTGTGTACAGAGATGATGCGTACTGGCCCCAGTCCTCTGCAGAAGTGATGGCGGGGGGGGGGAGAGTGCTCCTGAAAGAGCCGTTATGCCTCACGTGAGTCCTGACTTAAGAACAACTGATATAGATCGTGCTTTAGCCGAGCCAAAAATGCCCTCTTCTTCCGCCGCACTAGGCGTCAGAAGTCAATCTATGACTGTCTGTGAGTGATGTCCCCCAAAAGCACCTCCCTCTGAAGTTGGTCGATGTGAGCCAAGCAAAAAACTAAGCCAAAAATGGGCGTCTTGTTGGGATAGCTGAATCACAAGAGATCTAGCATCGGTCGTTGGCGAATCTCATCAATTTCCTCCATGGTTAGTAGTCTGACCTGGCGTCGTGCATGCCTGGCCAGCGTGCTCTGAATTTTCTGTCGTAGCCTCCGTCGATGCTGTGTAGTTCTTTGGAGTCGCAGGCGCCTGGATTTCCCCAATTCAATCGCTTGGTCAATCAGTGTGCCTCTAGTGTGAGACGAGGGGGAGCTCTGCTGTCGGAGTGGCTCTTGCGACTGTCCCGTGTCTGCTCTGAAGAAGTCTGTGATCCGTCTTTGAGACTGGCTAGCCTCGCCATTCATCAGGCTATCTTTGTGTCTGCGCAGCTCGAGCAAGAACAAACCCAGACATCTTTGATCTTTGTATCCCATGACTCTTGAGAGTGGTCCAAAATCCTCTCTGAACAAGCAATGGAAGCGGCCTCATATCTCGTAGTAGACGGGGCAGCGGCATGTATAGTGTAGCTCTGTCTCAGGTTCCATGTTACACAAGGGGCATGTCCTATCCTCTGCTGGTACTCCGTTGTATCTCCCAGTTTCAATCCGCAACTAGTGAGAAGATGTGCGTAACTGGCCAATAGCACATCGTATCCCATGAGACAAGTGGGTATCCATGTATCTGGGTCTCGTCACAAAACCATCTTCCGTAAGCTGGAGAAGGTGGTCTCTGTAGAAAGCCATCTTCGTGCCCAATTCCTGTGCTGGTTGTATCCATGTTTTTCTGGTGTCTAGCTGGGTCAGGTCTTAGCGGATGAGCTTGGTGATCTCTGATTGTGTAAGAGTGAGAGATGGTGCATCCAATGAGTAATGGAATGGTAGTAGCCTCTCTATGCTGAACCCATGTGCCTGAAACCATGATGTCATCTCCCCATACCAGCATGTTGTATCTCCTTGTATGGCTAACTGTCGAGAGGATTCAAGTACTATGCGAGCATATCTGTTTCTAGGAAGTTCCCATGTGCGGTTTATAAAGGAGACTGTTCTGGTGAGCGCCTCCACCACTAGTGGGGGGGCCGCTAGCTCTGCTCGGATAATGGCTCGTGGTACTAATGCCTTGGCTCTAATGAGCCGCGAGATCATAGAGACGAGAGGTTTCTCCATGTTCTCCCATCCGTTTGTGCGACCCCGCCTCCCGTGGTGATCCAGTGAAGGTCCCCATATCTCGGTTCCATAGAGCAATGCTGAAGCCACCAAGGTGTCAGAGCCAGAGCTTCGTTCGGGGCTCCTGAAACTGAACCTGCGAACACATCCTCTCCAATCTACCCAATGTTGCGTGGGCTCTAGTAAGTCTGGTCTCAGCTGCGCTTCTGAGTGAGGATGCAGGTCCGCTAAAAACCACTCCAAGGTAAGTGTAAGCGTCTGTGTACTCCACAGTCTCCTGGCCGTATGTGAATGTAGGTGCTGACCTCCTGATCCACTGTGGGGTGGTATTAAACACCATAACCTTGGTTTTACCCAGGTTGACAGACAAACCACTTTCATGGGCAAACGTAAACAAAGCATCCAATTGACGTTGCATTACCTTTGGGGATTCGGAGATCAACACTATGTCATCAGCATATAACAAAAGTGGAATCCATGTCCCTGCCAACTGAGCACCTTTATCTCCATCGGTGTCAATGTAGTCAAAAATCTCATCCACATACATACCGAAAAGAGTAGGAGAGAGCGGGCAGCCCTGCTTCACCCCAATAGTGGAGTGAACTTGTGTAGAAAGTCCTTCGGGGGTGCGTACATGCCCTACTACTGATCTGTACAATGCCATGGTCCCCCAAATGAGTTCTGTGGGTACTCCCATTTCCTGTAATCTGCGCATCAGTCTAACTCTGGGTACTGTGTCGAAAGCTTTGTGGAAGTCCACAAAGCTACAATAGATCCGTCTCCCATGAGATCTGCCTTCCTCGATGATGGCCCTGAGTGTCAGGATATGGTCAAGAGTAGAGAAGCCTCTCCTGAATCCTGCCTGCCCAGTTGCACATATTCCTGCCCTCTCTGCCCATCTACTCAGCTGTTGCTCAAGAATGGATGCATACAACCGTGCCAGTGTGTGCCCAATCATAATAGTGCGATAATTCCGAGGCTCCATGGGGTCTCCTGATTTGAAGATAGGTACGATCATAGATAGGCTCCAAGTGTCCGGTAGGCCCTCACACATGGCATGGTTAAACATAATTGCTAGAAGCTCTGCTAGTAGGTCTTTGGCATGCATGAAATGCTCAGCGACTAGGCCGTCATGATCATATGCTCTCCCAGTCTTCACTTTGTCAATAGCTATCTTCACCATCTCAGAGGTGAAAAAGACAGATGCGTGTGGGCATGGATCGGGTGGGTTGGGGAGGGGCAGCTGTCCAGGTACTGTTTACAAAGATGATGCGTAGTGACCCCAGGTCTCTGCGGAGGAAATAGCAGGGGGGGGGGGGGGGGACTGCTCATGAAAGAGCCGCCACGCCTCACGCGAGTCCTGACTCAAGAATAGTTGATATAGATCCTGCTCGAGTTGAGCCAAAAAAGCCCTCTTCTTCCGCCGCACGAAGCGTCGGAAGTCAATCTGTGATTGTCTGTGAGTGACGTCCCCCAACAACACCTCCCTCTGAAGTCTTGCTCTAGTCTGGCGGCACTCCTCATCGTACCAGCTGTTCTGAGGCATGCACCCTGATCGGCGGCTCTGCTCAGGCTTGGTGTTTGGGTATGCTTCTCCTGTTGTCTCATGTAATGTCTGTGTCAGTATAGCAGTTAGGTCCTCCAGAGGTTGCCCCGGGTCCTCAGTGCATAGGCGTCTGTAGATTCCGTCCATGTATACAGAATCTGTCCCCCGTGTGAATGTGTAGCGAGTGGGGGCTGCTACTCGTGGCCTGTGTGCTACACTGAACTGCCACATGCTATCGTAGGATGTCCCTCCCCCTTTCTCTACGCGTAGGGTCCCCCCCCCCCTCCCCCCAATTTTTAACGCGTAGGATGTCCCCCCCCCTTCTTCTACGCGTAGAGAGAGAGAGAGCAGATGGGTTGTCAAACCCTCCTCCAAGGGCCCCCGTCTCTATGGCGAGAGAGGTCTATGCTTTAGATTGCACAAATCTGGCACAGTGGTCTAGATGCAATGGACTTGCCGACGATGTCGACGACAATGGTGGCGTCGACGAGTACGGGCTGAAAACTGAACACGCTAGGGCTTTTAAAATGCTGATCTGCTGCTAAAACTTGACACCGTGTCAGAGTGGATGGTGGTGACGACGACTCGAAGACAACGTGCTGAAAACGCTGATCTGCTGAATTCTGAAAAATGCTGGTTGAATGGAAAACGCTGGCTAATCTGATGAGTTGATGAGGATCTGCTAGTGGAGAGGTTGAGATGTGCGAGGCTATGGGGCCGATCTGGCTGCGGGTTAGGCTGAAAACTGGAAACGCTGATCTGACTGGCTGGCGGAAAGTATTGAGGACTGAAAACGCAAGGCTAATCTGGAGTTGCAAGAAACGCCAGGTGGTGAGGGCTGAAAATGCTAGGCTTCCTGCCGGTACTGCTGAGGAGAGACTCTGCAAGTTGGGTAACTTCTTCTGCTGCCTCTTCTGCAAGAAATGGATGCCCCGTCTCCTCCTTATATAGTGAATCCAAGCTGGGTCGAGCAGGCCTCCCTACAGCCCCTTGACCTTGGAAATTGGCATCAAATAAATAAATAAATAAATATAAAATGCTTGTTCTGCCTGCCCCAAAATGCCATGGAAATTTGGGTGTACTGACTTGGAAAATCCAAATGCTAGTTGCTACTGGGTTGTGCAATCAGAGGGTACGCAACTACTCTTAAGTGCCTGGACATGCACGGCTTGCTCACAGGCTCACAAGGGTTCCAGAACACTTCCTAGGGTAACCTGAATCCTAGAATTGGAATGGCTTGTTCAGATGCACATAGGGTTAGATGTACACGTGACAATCCAGCAATACCTCCTGCATATGAGCAATTTGCTAGAGCTTGAGGTCATCTCCAAGAAAGATGCCCGTCTTCTTAAGAGTTGGTCTTTGCTTCAAAAATCCCTTCTTCGCTTCCATTGAGGGGAAATGAAGGATAATTGCCCTTTCCTTTGAGGTTTCCCTATTGCTTCCACTTTTCTTATTGCTTACACTCCAAGCCCTCGTATGCGTTGGCTCATTAATCCCCATCATAGTCATGAGTTCTTTTACCTCTTCATCAACATTATCTTTGTCTTTGAGGCCACGAATCCTTACGTGTAAGGCATACACACGCCTCTTTGCTTCTCTTCTAGTGTCAAGTTGGGGGTTGTTTCCTTGCCTTTTCCTTTATTGGTGATCTTGATGCATTTCTTAGTCTCGTCCGCTTTTTGTTGGGGCTTTGTAATAACATCCACCCACGAAGTCGTCATTTCTTTGTGCAGCTCCTCCCCTCCTTTGATGGCCCGCGCTTGTTCTTTAATCGTGTCGAGTTCGTCAACTACTGAGGGTTGAAGTTCTCCCTCTTCGAGCGTGTGTTGTGATCCACCTCTGCAAGCTCCTCCTTGTTAATGGGATCTCCTCATCTTGGGCCGTCACACGATCCTCAAGTGTGTTTATCGTGCTTTCGAGGACCAACACGTGCTCTTCAAGTGTCTTTATTGTGCCTGCGAGGTTGCGATTAATTTTGTTAATGGTCTTGCACATTCTTCTTTGCATTTTTGAATGGCATTCTCTAGAGGGTCGTCCTTGCCATTTTGCGTCTTCATGTTTTAGAACCACAATGGGAGAGGGAGAGGGAGTAAGTTCTTGAGAGAGGGAGAAATCCACACTATGGAAATAGGTGTTTCCAAATTATGCATGCAATTCTCAAACATACTACGCATATAGGTGTTCTCACATCATGCATACATGTTCATTACACACTTGTATACAATCTCTGCAATTTTGAAAACCGTTTCCGAAATTTCTGTTTCCGTTTCTTGCAGAAAATTCTGAATTTCCTGAATGCCGTCTGTGCTATGCACTTGAAACCCCGTCCATGGTAAAAGCCATTGTGACTAAACTGTAAGGCATCAATATCACAGGGGGCAGCTAAGCTTGCAATTGCAATGGTTGTTCAGGCGAGACAGGGCACAAACTGGTGGATATGCAGGCAGTATGCACTCTCATAACTCGTGTTGGCCTAGTTAATGGATTTACACTTGGGGTGCTATGTTGGCTTTGCAGTTTCCAGGTCCTCGTCTGGTTTTGTTGAGGGAAATGCAAAGGGTCCTGTTTTCATGCTTCAGTCAATTGAGAGCCTTGATCAAAAGCGATTTCTAGAGGGAAATGGATGTTCTCATACAGCCACTTAGCCACAATAGCAGCAGTGCACTTCAGAGGTGAAGTCCACAGTAGCTTTGACCTCAGCTCAGTTTGTTCCCTAATCAGTAGCCACCAAGATGTACTTTTTTTTGCTAGGTTGGGCAGTTGGAGTGATAAGCCCAATGAAATGAGTGTCCCATCCCTCAAAGGGAAGCCAGGCTGTGGAGATTTTAAGAGGTCTGTTATCCTGCCTAGTTGGCTTCGTGGTGCACCTTTGGCGAGTGTCACATGACTGAGCATACCGAATGGCATCTGTCAACAAATAGGGCCACCATGAACTGCTTTACAGGATGTGTTGTGCAATAATATGCCATGGATAGTGGCTGGTCGCAACACCACCATGAGCATTTTCGAGTGGACGCTGAATGTCATGAGGGCTGACACAGCCTCTGATTACATTGTCTGGTCTAGCCCTGTATAGACGACCTCCTATCAGAGTGAATGGTTTACTTTCAAGCAAGAAACTTCTTTTTGCTAGGGAGTATTTTTGTGGGAACAAGTGATGTGATGACTTTTCATTTTGATCATGAGTCTTTCAAATCATTATTGCACCAATTTTTTATCTAACTAAGATCTATTTCTGCACCAATCCTGGACTTGTTTTTGTAAGTTTTCTATCTATCTATGAGGAATTTTTTGTATACAAGAAAGTAGAACTTGCGCAAAGCCCATTACATGTTATGGGTTTGTTAGTATAAATGCCATATACTAAAAAGAAATTTTGTTTCTCAATGTTCTATGAAAAATACAGAGATGTAGTGATTTCATCGAAGGCCTGGCATTTGAAAATGCTCAAGTATTCATTGCACCATTGAGAATCCGGCTGGAGAATCTGGCTGGGATTTCTCTTAGCAAGAGATACCCTGATCTTGTAAACAGTTTCATGGAAAGTTTCAAGGTTGACTACCGTAGGATTGTGAAGAAATCTATACTTGATCACAAATACTTTATTAGCAAGGAGGACTTTTCGAGGCTGCAAGCTTTACAGATTTTTTGTTGTGAACAACCCAAACTGCCTGTACCTAGGTACACACACAAGTACTCACTGCTTTCTTTGTTTGAAGATCTTTAAAGCTTTGTTGGTGTTTGATTTAAAAGTTTAGGCAGGCCTGCATTTTTTGTTTATTCCGGTTATGATAGGCTTGTTAAAAGAAACTTTCACCTTTGTAGCAGGGCTACACTGTCACTGACACAAGACAGGCAGTAAGTTATAGTTGGTCTGGAGTTCACACTGGACGGACTCTTGCCTGGGCTGTGACATGTGGCAGGGATGCGGGTGGTGGTCTAGTCGACACCGTGGCCAGATCACCACCACCACAATTTGGAGATAGAGTTGCTGGACTGGATATTTTGCTAGCCGTTGGTGGCTCTTTATGATTTGTATATATTTGTAGTTGGTTCTAGTCGTCAACACATCATCCACTTCCTATGATCTAGAGTCTTGAGTCTGGTGTCTTGTGAGATCCATCACCGCATATATGCACTCATCGTGCACATTGGAGCCTCGACATCCCCATTGTACCTATGAGTCCTGGGCTTGGAGCTGAGTGTGCTGCCAGCGAGAGTTTGTATGGTTCTACGAGTTTGTCGAGTTCCACTGAATTCCGAGTCTGCTGTTGTGCCTTGAGTTGTTGTTTCATTGCTATGTGATGTTTTCTTTGTGTTGAAGTGAGGTTTCACGCACATTGCATTGAAGAGAACCCACTGTAGAGAGCACGACACAATTTCCCTGCTACAGGTGCTCTCATTTTTGGCACGCCGAGTGGGACCTCAACTGAAGTCTCACTCCATTCCACTCCACTGAGCATACATGCTAAGGAGCTAGCTGGCTCAGCCCCTCGCCTAGTCTAGTGTGCTTGTGTGGTCCAGCTTGGTCTAGTCTATCTTTGCCGCGTTCAGCTGCGCCTCGTCCTGCTTGGTCTAGCTGGTCTAGTCTCTCTCGCCCCTATCTAGCAGGAGTGGTCTAGCCAGTCTACCCTGGCCTAGTTAGGTCTGGTCAAGTGGGTCTAGCCTGGTCTAGTCGGGTCTGGTCCAGCGGGTCTAGACTACCCAACAAGTTCAAGGGTCACGGTGCTCAGAGCTTGGGTGGGCTTGTTGTTACTGCATGACACATACACGGCAGTCTAAAGATCGATAAAGCCCACTTCCGAGCCCTTGGCAGTACTACCACAGAAAGTGCCAACCTTTTGTGCCGAGTCAAAGTCCACCAGCCTCGCTATCCCTACCCTCCTACGCATCTACCTCCACTCCATCAACCAGTTCTTACCTCCTAGGTCACCTCTCCTAGTACTCTTACAACAAGCTCTTGAGCAACAGGTCTGGCTAAGGTGAACGTAAAGTTTCCCACTTTCAAAGGACTCTCCATAGAGGATGTAGACGACCATGCTAGGAGATTTGTCTCCTCTGCAGGGGTCGTAGCCTCAACAGAGAAGACGCCTATCTCGTGGTTCTAAATAAGTTTGCAAACTTAGTGCTTCAGCCATATGAGTCTTTTCTAGAATTCATGACAAGGACAAAGTCGCTGGTCGCTAAGCTTCCCGAGCAACCAAGAGAATTCATTGTTAAGAAGTGGGTGGAAAGGGCTCTTCCCAAGACTTCTCAGCAACAATCCTAGAGGCTAGAGAGTCTCCGACCTGAAGCCACTTTGGAGGAGTTTGTCACTGTTGCTACTAGGATACAAGGAGCAAGGAAGCTATTCAACGACCCTCCTCAGGTAGAAACTGCCTCGGTACTCGTGGAAAGTCCATCTTACCCCTTGATTTCTTTACGTAGAGAACTAGCAGCATTGAAGTTACAACAAGCTCTTCAAGATGAGAGATCCTTCTCTCTTTGACAAGAGAATCCTCCACATCAAGGGGCTTTGGACTAGATCAAGCGGGAGCTAGAAGGGCTCATGGCTCAACAGGAGTCTAATGCTGTGGTTTGGTGTAGCTCATGTCGCTCTCTAGGGCATCCTTCACACGAATGCCCCCTTCATGCTTATTGCCACTTCTGTGAAAAGTCTGGACACGAAGGCAAGGATTGCTACTACCTAAAGGGATTGCGGCAATTACAGCAAAGTCTACTCTTTAGCAAGCATTTCTCCAATCATGCAGTGCATTGGTGTTGCAGCCATGGTCTACCGATGAGCAAGGGAAATCATCCCTCAACCGGGGGAAGACAAACCACAACAAAATCCAAACTACAAGTGAAGTCTTGTACCACCCAATGTGGATACATACTCCTTGCTCCCCAATGAAACCCATTCGACTTGAAGGTGGCATGGGTCCAGGGGTGCAACATAGTTCTTTGTTAATGGAGTCGAACCCTGAACTGGAACAGCCTACTTCATCAAACTGGTCAGAAGAAGACCTATTGGAGTGGTTGGAAGCTACCAAGTCTATGCCTTGTTATGGGGTCTCTATTCAATCTTTGCGTGCCAATACACCCTCTTCCAATGTTTTTGCAGTAGCTGAGCCTAGTGAGCCACCTCAGCCAGCAGCAAGTGTGGAACAGAGGCTGATAACCCAATTGCTCCTTAGTGGAAGCCTTTGGGCTTCGGGAGCCTATAAACCATAGAAGAGGAAAGAAATCTCTTTGGTATGAGTTCGCCCAACCCTCAACCTCCTATGTGTATGACTATCCGACCAAGGCAAAGCTCACCTATGTGTTTGATGAAGTACCCTTCGACGTGCTTCCCCAAGGATGTCTCAAGAAGCATATGGAGAATTCAATATTGATCAACCACCAGCTTCTTGATGTCTCTATCCTCCAAAAAATAGTACCCTCTTTACCTACCGAAACATCTTCAGCCGTGCCCTCTCTAGACCCAGTAAATGAAGTCTGACAACCTCCTGCTCATTCTTTTGGCTGCTGGGATGTGGGGAGACCAGTGGCTAGTGATGCAAAGCTGTGTGGCAATGCAAAGTTGTGGATATGGCCAGTCCAAGCTTGCTAGTGAGAAGAGAATTCTGTCAGCTAATCAGAGTCCTGTTGCTGGTGTAGCTACAATTGTATTGCAGAATGGTTCTCTACTAGTGGATTGCAGGCTTCCAGTCACATTGTTGGGTTGCTTCAATGTGCCACCTGATGGACATGGCATGTGTGCCCACACTTTCAGCCCGTACCCACCCCCTTCAACCCTATCTAGCCTACCCTCTACTCACCCCCTCACCCCTTTCCCTCGTCCCACTCACCACCCCCTCTCTACCCACGCCCTAGTCCACTCACCCTACCCACCCCCTAGTCTACTCCCTCTCGCCTCTATCTACCCCCCTCCCCCTACCCACCCCCTCTCCATCTCTAGCCCCTACCCACCCCCAACCGCCCCCCCCAGACCGCCCACCCTCTTTCCCTCCGTCCCTACCTCTACTAGCCCCTATCTAGCCCTCTACCCTCTTCCCCCCCTATACTACTATATAAAATAACCTAACATTCTTGGTATGCGTAGTATAGAAATATCCTTCTTGGTGTGCCTATTTTCCACCAGCTTCTTCCCTCTATTGGTGTTGTCCATGATGTTGACCACCGTGCCTGCCTTGCCCAGATGTGTGTGGCAGCTGCAACCTTTTGCTTCTCAACCTTCTACTCTCCCTATCCTCCTCCATGAAATATTGTGTGCCTATATTGCACTGCTTCTTCCTTCTATGGTGTTGCCAATGGTGATGACCACCTTGCCTGCGACTGTGACCGTTTCTTTGGCGAGTTTGGCTCAGCATTTATTGGGAATATGTCACGCCTTTCATTTGTCTTGGTATGCTATGAGCTTTTCAGTGTTTTTCTTTCACCGAGACGGTGAATGATCTTGTTGCGGGCAACCTGTAGTAGCAGGGCTACAGTGTCACTAGCACATGACATGCATTAGTTACAGTTGTTCTGGAGTTCACATTGGACAGACTCTCGCCTCGGCTACAATGTCACTAGCACATGACAGGCAATTAGTTACAGTTGTTCTGGAGTTCACACTGGACAGACTGTCGTGTGGGCTGTGACACGTGGCAAGGATGCGATGGTGGTCTACTCGACACTGTGGCCAGATCACCACCACCGCAGTTTGGAGATAGACGTAGCTGGACTTGGATATTTTGCTAGCCGTTGGTGGCTCTTTATCATTGTATATATTTGTAGTTGGTTGTAGTCGTCGACACATTATCCACTTTTTATGGTCTAGAGTCTTGAGTCTGGTGTCTTGTGTCCATCACGGCACATCTGCACTCACCGTGCACATTGGAGCCTTGACACTCCCATTGTACCTGTGAGTCCTAGGCTTGGAGCTGAATGTGTTGCCAGCCAGAGTCTGTATGGTTCTATGAGTTTGTCGAGTTCCAGTGAGTTCGGAGTCTGTTGTTGTGCCTTGAGTTGTTGTTCCATTACTGCTGTGTGATGTTTTCTTTCTGTTGGAGTGAGGTTTCAAGCACACTGCACCGAGGAGCACCCACTATAGAGAGCACGACATACTTTCCTTGCTACAACCTTGTAAGCATAAATCAGTCTTTATGTACAGTGCCTAAGATGAAGGAATACCTGAAAAGGCATCATTCTGTGTGTATGAGCATGTATCCAAAGAAATCATATGAGCACTTGTCTTCTGTATAATTTAAAAAAGCAAAGGGCAAGCCTCGTAGGTGCTTATGCAGGAGGCTGCTCTATCAAAAGCCGCAAACACTCTCATTGCATCGTGGATGCAAGTTCAAGAGTAGGGTGCAAGGTATTCAAATAAGATGAACAAGTAGCAGGGGTGTTATGTATCTCCACGTTTTTCGTCTTGTGACTGGATCCCTTCGTTAAGTACATCAAGCAAGACTCACTGCAGGACAGGGTCACAAGGTGCCTAATTATGTGGCATCATATCATTTTGATGAGCTATTTTTGAAAATTTTGGGCGTTGATGTCAGTACAAAGGGTGGGGTGGATATCATATCTTTCACATGAAGTATGAAAAAGTCAATCGCAAATTCCCTCCTCCTTTCCTAGTTTAGCACTTTCCCCTTCTGGGCAGCTGCTGGTGTTTTGGGTGAGGTTTGCGTCAGTCACAATGCCCAATCTGTGTGACCTATGATACATCGCTTCTGCTTGCTGGTGTTTTTAATGGTTATAAACATTCAAAAAACAAATTCTTTTTGTAGAATCTTTTGCAATGTTCTTTCAGGCAAGGATGTCTCCCACTCAAGTTTGAGTTCGAAGACGCTTTTCTCGAAACCAAGAAGCAGATTTCCAGAACTTTATGTGTTGCAGAGGAAGCATTCTTTCTGGGCTTATTAAGGTTCTACAAAGAAATGGACATCACGGATGTATGCCTGTTTAATCCCCTATTGTTTACACTACCGCGGCCTTTGAGGCTAGAAGATTTTCGCTTAGTTCAAGAAGATTACTTGAAAGAAGTGGCTGACAACTTTCGCAACGAGTAAGACTCAAACGTAACAGGGCTGATCCATTCTTTGGGCAATGGGGATTAGGTGTCCCAGATGGCATGTAAATACACTGTAATGTGGTTCTTGAAAGAAGCCTTTGAATCTTCATATTTTGGCACTTGTTGGTTACTCAGAGCTTGTGCTAAGTATATGTCTTTGCTGAGTATATCTCTTTTGATTCAAAGCAAGCTCTTGGTCTACTGAATAGGCTGACTCTTTTTTCATACTGATGGCAGCTGGGTTCCGCGGGTTGTGGCAATGATCGATGAGCTTGCTCCACCTACTGCAGAATTATCAGGACCTGCTCTTGACAAATTACGAGGATTTGTGCATCGATTATCATTTTTAATGACTCAGCAGCTTCTTGATGTTGTGTTGCTGTCCATAGCAAAATACAAACGTCTGTGGGAGCAATACTTGAAGCTTAAACAAAATCCAGTCGTTGATCTTGAAATGGATGCAAAGAAAACAACAACCAAGGAGGGGGGGGAACACGTGCTTGATATGAAGACAGAGAGCCTCCATCTGATGCCCATGTTCAAGATTAAGCTGAAAGTTGAAGGGGATCACTTTTTGTTTGACCCTTCTCTGGCTTTGATCGGAAGCACAGTCCTGCTGCTACTCGATTCTATCCTTCTTGCAGTAAAAGGCATAGAGGACCTCCGGTCAAGGGTCACTACTATATCAACTATTTATGAATTTAAGGAGATGAAGTCTTTACAGAACGAGGATGCTAGATTTGTTACAGTTCGGAAGAGTGTTGAGGTACTAGGTTTGCTATCATTGGCCAATTGGTGTTTAACATTCGTGACATGTCATGAATAAATCCCTATGAAATTCAGTTTTAAAGTAAGGAAGATTTTAAAAATCTAGAAATATATTTGCAGATCCAAAATCTTGCCCCCCCTTGTGTTAATTGTATGGATCCCTTTACTGTGCATGCGTCTGTTGCAACACTGCTTGATATTTTCTCAGGGCAGATACAGTCACTTATTTAGCAGTAGGCTGTTCAACTCGTGGATCTTTGAGCCAAATGTAGCAAGTTTTTACCAAGATAATTTGGCGAAAGACAGACAGTTAAAACAAGGATGGATAATTTTTTTAAGTCTTTAAGAATTATAACATTTTGGCAAGTATGAATAATTTTTTATTGCAATCACAACATCTTGGTATTGAGTACCATTTGGTCTGGTTTTCTAAATTATCAGACTTGGCTTGTCTTTGACTTCTTTTCGCTAGTAGTAAATAATGATGCATAGGTAAGTTTCGAAACAAAAAAAAACTACTTTATGACACGCTCTTCACGAGCAGAAAGTGCATCTGAAAGAGTTTTGGTTCGCAAACAGTCTTCCATGAGATGAGTAAAAGAGTCGACATAAGACTCAATACACCATGGAGCCTGGCAAGAGGAGTGGGTAAGAAACCAGCATGTATAGCTTCTTGGGCTGGGCTTTTTGAGAAGTCCAGAGACATTCTCTACTGTATAGTACAGGTCTATCTCTTTTTCCTAAATTTAAAATGATCTGCTCTCGAGACAGGACACTGGAGGCTATGGGCTTGGGAGTGTTGTCCACTGGCACGAGTACAGTGGGATCCTGGTGAGTGGCTATGGAGGGACCCCTTCTCTTCTGCAGACCGCACAGGAGTCCCTTTCTTCCAGTACACTGTTCGGCTTGGATGTCATATACTTGCAGCGCAGAGAGAGGCCCGCCCCGCTGCAGCACGTCATTGGCAGCAGGAGGGTCTCACAGTTGAGTTCTTGGCAGCTTTTTGGCAGAGGCTGTGGGACTCCAGACAGCCGAGGCGCGTCACTTTGTTCCAGTGGTTGGTTGCACATAGAGCCACAGCAGTAGGGAGCTGGCTTGTGCATAGTGGTCTCTCGGCCGCATGTACAGCCTGTGACCAGTTGGTGGAGAGTCAGCGACACTGTCTTTGGGACTGTCCTTCGGCCCAGCAGGTGTGGCTACGAGTTCTTCGGCTGATGCCTGCCCTCTTGGCGGCTCGACAGTGGGGGGCAGCGGCTTGGTCCACCCTCATGGGCCCGGCACTGCAGTTTGAGCTATCTTCCACCAGCAGGATGATAGTGATACAGGGGGGGCGACCTGCACTCCAGCCTGCTACAGACCTTACTCCACAGGAGTGGTGCAGTGAGAGAGAGAAGTGCTGGGAGCTCATCAGCGGCCTAGCTCTTTGGTTCATCTGGCGGGCCCGTTGTTTCCGCATCTTTGAGGCTCGCCTTGTGCCACCAGCAGAGACTGTTCGTGACTTTTGGCTAGAGCTGATCCATACTCTCAGAGGACAGCTTGAGGGACTACAGGGCAGCTCCGACCGCATGCGGGAGCGCCGCGAGGCTTTCCTTCGACTTTGGCGCCCTGGGCCTTTCTACACCATGGTCCAGGGGGTGCTCAGATGGCACTACTGTCCACCTGTGTGGCTCTTCCCTCCTCCCATTTCTTGATTTAGCCCCATTGTATATATGCTATTTTTTCATTGGGAGAGTCTCCCCATCATGCGTGTTGTAACCCCCTCTTGCAGAGGTGGATGTAGCCCTATGGGCAGTTTTCATTAACTAATAGAAGGATCTTTTTCTTGGAAAAAAAAAAAAAATGATCTTCCGTAACATGAGGAACGATGAACCTACATGGAAGAAGGCACCACTGTGTTGGCTCTTGTCTAAGATTATGATAGTGTTTCGTAGATTTTTGTCAGCGCTTTTAATTGTTATTATAAATGTCTATTTCCAAGCATAAAACATACTAAAGTTTTAAAGGAGACTAGAAGTGAGCAATTTTGAAGGGAACTTGGCTGAGGCATTTATTTGCGGTAAGGTGTGTGGAATTATCAGCCTAGATTGGAGTATGCACCTTCGTGTTGATTTATATCCACCATTCCCACACTCTTGATCTATGTTTCTCTTAAAAAAAATGAGGAAAGAAACAAATTTCCTTGTCTATGATATAGGAACCTTCATACTACAATGAGTTCATTGAATGTCTTGAAGCACATTCATCGAAGCTTAATCTACGTCAGTAGCTAGCAAGAAAGAAGCACCCTGGTTGGATGTGGATGTCCCCGCGGATACGAAAGTGGAGAGGATGTGAGATGGAGGGAATCAACACTTTAGGGGTAGAGTGGCATAACCTTTTATCAAAGTAAAACTTAAAAGTGGGCTATCTAGTCACTCTCTGCTTGGTAACAAAGGAGTGAGCCACAAAGACCTGGTTGATGGTTTCAACCCATTGCTTTGCTCGGACGTGTTTCTTTTCTCAACTACAAGGGCAATCTCTTTTGAAGTCTCGGGCGCAACTGTAAAAGCTTCTCTGAAAATTTGAAAAAATGGTGTCGGAGGAGAAGTTGCTTGTAACATCAGAGTTAGTGCATATATATGCTGCCTCTTCTGTCTATGTAGACATTTGTGCCAATACGCATAAAGGGATGCATCTCATTGATTTTTGTTTCATTGCCATCATTTTTAAATTCTAGGAGTGCAAAGTCCAGCGAGTGTGCAATAAAACGGTAAAGTACAAGGATGTCAAGACAAGTATGTTTAATCAAGCGTATGCTATGATGATCTAGATTGGTCTGATTTTGGTATCATAAGAAGTCTGCTTTCTTTGCATTTGCAAACTTTGTTCCTTCTTTGAGATATAAATCTACTAGTATTTTGACTTCTCAGGAAATTCTAGAGCAGAATTTTGTAGGCCCAAAGAGACTTGAAGAAAGTTATCAGGCATTCCAGGATCTTCCCTCTCTTAAGATTGACGACTTCTTGGAGGAATATAAAGGTCAAAATCATTCAGTTGAAGAATATGAGGAGACCATTACAAAATATCTACAGGTAAAAGCCAATCAGTTACCAACTTAAAAACATTTTGTTTATATGAGTTTCTAATTATGAAGATGTCCTGCCCTTGTTCAATTTTGACGGGTATAGGTCAGTGAGGTGATTCCCTCACAATCGCCATTCAGACTCTGGAGTTTTGCTCTAGTAAGCTCTCAACCAGTTTGGATGCTCAAAATACTTTCACCCTGTTGGCTGGATTCTTCCTCTTCCTTCTCTGGTTTGGTTGTGGGCAGTGCCACGTCACCAAATTGTGACACATCACCTCTACATGACTTTAAAGGGTGTATCTTTCAGCCTCTTCCATCACCTACTTTGAATTATGATGTGCAAAAACCCTGTGGCTTGCTGTATGGTATATCATTATATTCTACCCTAATCTACATGTATTACTCTTTGCTTAAATATATGTTTATAACGGTCTTGGAGTATTACCCTAAGAAGCCTCTTACTTGACCAATTTAATTTGGTGTATTTTCTTTAACATGCTGGCATTTAGGATTTGAAGAAAAGGCGTTGGACATTGTGTTGACATCACAAGATATTACTTAGGCTGCATCTAAATGGAGTTATATATCTTGCATATGCATTTTAATTTCAAGCTAAAAGTGCCATAGAACCTGTAGTATCTGCACTTGCCACAGTCTGCACTTGCCACAGTCAAATACAAGGCTGATAATGCCTGGGGTGCTAGACACGCAAGAGAAACAGTAACTTCAAACTAACATTGGTACAAGTTTTTTTCAATTTTTGAAAATGAGTATGGAAGAGGAAAATTGAATGTTTGCTAATGGATTATGGAGGCCTTCAGAGACGGCAAAGAGCGAGGATTAATCCTAGTGTAGGAGAAAGAAAGAAAGAAGAAAGAAAGATTTTTAACGTCTATGTCAGGCCGAAATCGGCCTATGAGACAAATCAAATGTACATGGCGTGTATGTCATCCGTCTATCGGAAAGACAAATGAAACAAAACTGATACAAAACTGAACTGAATGTAGGTAATGGAGTATCTGAGGAGGGATGGGGCTCTATCTCTAGGGGTATATGCATGTCTATATGCTCAAGGTAGTACAATCATGAGAATGCATCAAGCTCTCTAGCTCCATCCTGTACAAATGGGGGGATGTAAGATGTGGTACATGGGCGGGGCTGGTGCCAAGGCTACCCGGATGAAAGCTGTCGGGTCGGCCCTCATCTGAGCTACTCGCTCCTCAGTGGCACGGCGCTCCCGGGCTCGGATCTCCTCGATCTGTCGGTGGTGGGAGCTCACGCCCCTGTAGCCTGTGACTCGTGGTCGTCGTCTAGCTCGGTTCACCTCCGCCTGTGGGAGAGAGGAAGAGAGTGAAATTCTTGATAGTGTGGGTTTAGTTGAAAGGAAACAATTTATCTTCTGGCAAGTGATTTCAAGAGACTTAACTTACCCACATCACCAAATTGACCACTGTCCACCCACCTTCTCCCTCATAATGCAGTTCGGTGCCCCTCATCCATTTACGAGTGTGACCGCACATCAAGATGGTTGAGTAACACATTGAAGATTCCTGTTGCAATGGTATTTGTGCCATTGGATGAAAGTGTCGTGTGAAAAACACTGTTGTCCTTTTGACAAGAAATTTTTTGTAGTATCAACCTCAACGACACAGGCCTTAAGGCAAAAGGGAGCGATGTAACCACAGAAACTGAAAGTAAGAAAGTCTCAATTTGTAGCTTTTAAGGAGTTCCCTGCAGTTTTTTAAAAGTTTCTGGAAAGAATAGGAATTGCTCTGCATAAGTAGATCTGTTTCCTTCTCAAGAAATTGGAAAAATCTCCATTTCAATCTAAGAGTTTTTGTGCCCGTGTTAGAAGTTGGCTTTATTGGAAAACATTGAGTTTCTCTGTGGTTCTGCCAGGTTGCTGACGATGCCAAAAAGAATTCTGATGGCGAAGTCATATTTGGTTTGTTTTTAGTTGAATGCTCCAGCCTTGGGGAAGATCTGTATTTGAAGGCCATGGATATTGCCAATAGACTCTCATGTCAAATCTTAAATTCAACAACTGCCAAAAACAAATCGCTCTGTGAGCAATATGCTGCGATTGATTCTCGATTGAACAAGTAAGCATGTTAATTTCCTGGAATTTGGAACATAAGTTCTATCTGGTCATGAAGGCAGATATGTCTGAAGCTTCAACAATGTGTGTGCTTTGCTATGTGATGTCAACAACTGGATTGCCTGTTTCAGCATTTCTGGCAACCCCGAGGAGCTGGATGAATTGAGGAAATTTGTGGCCTCTACCAAGAAGACACTGGTGCAACTGCAGGATCAGATCAATCAGTCAGCTAAGGTTTGGTGGTGTGTAAAACTCCATGATTGTGTTCAAACTCTTTAGAGTTTCCGCTTTGTTGAACAAGGTCTATTCATGAAGACATCAAATCTTGCTCTTTATTTCCGATGCATGCTTACAACCATAAAGGTGCCAGCCTCCGTCGAAGTAGTTAATATGCTGCATGCACCTCTGATTCTAACTCTAGGTGATGATCACACTCTCCGTGTGAGTGATGGGAAGAGTCTGATGCACAGAGGGCAGAGGGCGTACATGCCAAATTCAATGAGCTTCTAGCCATCTTCTCAACTGAGGCTGAACCGGTGGTGATCATAGGAAGTGACTTGTGAAGCAAACATGAAAACTGGTTCCTCCACCAACTGAGGCTGAACCGGTGGTGATCATAGGAAGTGACTTGTGAAGCAAACATGAAAACTGGTTCCTCCACCCCGTGAAGATTCATAAGGAGAGGAACAACATCTTGCAGTAGCCAACACACTCTCAATCCGGCTTATAAACCAGCACTAGACAGGAAAAACAGAATGCTTGAGGGAAGGACTACCAACAGTGCTTTGGAGACTCAGGTGGAAGCTAATGGCATTGGTGTGTGTAAAGTCACAGCCTGTATGCGTTACCTACCTGCCCTACTTCATGGGCAACATGTGCCTCCCGTACATGCGACTAAACTGAAAGAAATGAGTGGACAGATAGGCATGTATCCATGTCTGGAGGTACTTTGGCTGATCAGACTTCTGATGGAGTAAATTATGCCTCTCAATCCATACGACGCAAGTAAAGAATGAAGTTCTGGAATAGAAGCCTCCTATGAAGGCCTCACCTAGATCCTAAGTGAGCTGGAAGCGCTGCTTACACTCTGTAATTTAATATTCCATGGCTAATCTGTCCAACCATGACGTGAGGATCAACTAAAGGCTAACTTGCAATTCAACCCATTGCTCTACTGCGAGACAAAAGTATGGATTGGAAATAGAATCTCACATGGGGGTAGTATAGTCTTAAATCCTACAACGCAGTAAAAGCCAAATGTTAATGACTAGGTATCAAGAAAGGAAGAAAGAAAGATATATTAATCTCTTAAAGGCCAGATTACCCATGAGAGCAGAACAAAGGACAACCGATAACGATATCTCTCACCATAAACAGTGACAAGAAATGCAATCTTATCTCAACTAATTCCCTAGCTAGATTGGAATTGAAAGAGCTCTTGAATGACTATAGAGCTGTATGCTGCAACTGGCAAGTCATAGGAGTGGTCTTTGCTTTGCTTAGTATAGGAGCAGAACTGTGCTGTGCTGGGTGTGCTCTCCCTCTCAATGCAGTGTGCATGAAGTCTAACTCTCAGTGAACCATCCACAAGAAAATGGTAATGACTACTACAAGATAACCATGAACAGAAACATAAGTGAAAGACAAACCACAACACATTAGTACTCAACGATTTGCTGAACTCAAGTATAATATGACAAAAGTGATAGAGTGGGGATCATTATGTATTCACTCGGAGATCACTTTGGAATGGTTGGGGTCACACGGTGGTCACTTTGGAATAGGTAGGTTCACAAGGCGATCACATCTCAATTGGGAATCACACGGGGATCACTTGGCCATCACTTGATGTTCACGTTGAGTTTCCTTGGGGTTCACTTCGATTGTGATCACATGGCGATCACTTGGGGATTAATCCGCCTGACACAATGGGTGTGAAATAATCATGACGGGGGAGGGTGGTGAGGGGTTGAGGGGAGGTGGTGGGGAGGAGAGTTGGGTGAGGCCAAGAGGGGAGGTGATGTGAGGACGAGGGTGAGAGGTGTTGCAAATTGGGACAATGTTGGTGTTTGGTTTTTTGTTTGTTCGGAAATTTCACAAAGTTCTTGCTAGCTTGCCTCAACAAATCCTTCAAAAATTTACCTAAAGGGTAAAGTCATAGGACCGATCCCAAAAGATTGTAAAGATCGATTTTATAAGTCTGGAACCCAAGATCTTTGTGATTCAAACATGACAAAAGGATTTTTTAAAATTAGCAATAAAAGTAATGGAGATGGTAATTAGACTATATTACCGGAGTCTAAAAGAAAATTTACATATGAAGTAAAGAAAATACTCAAGATAGCTCACAACTATTGTAATAGGGAAAGCATATTAGGGAAAATATGTCGTGCTCTTTACAATGGGTGCTGCTCGATGCTGTATGCATGAAACCTCACTCCAACAGAAAGAAAACATCACACATCAATGAAACAACAACTCAAAGCACAATAGCAGACTCAAAACTAACTAGAACTTGACAATTCATATAACCATACAGACTCTGGCTGGCAGCACACTCAACTCCAAGCCCGGGACTCATAGGTACAATGGGGGTGTCGAGGCTCCAATGTGCAGGGAGGGTGCAGGTGTGGTTTGCTGTGCTAGACTCAAGACTCAAGACACTAGACCATAGAAAGTGGATGATGAGCTCTGACGACTAGAGCCAACTACATATATATACAATCATAAGAGCAACCAACCGCTAGCAAAATGTCCAGTCCAACTAAGCCTATCTCCAAACTGTGGTGGTGGTGATTTGGCCACGGTGTCCACTAGACCACCACTCGTATCACTGTCACATGTCACTGTCTAGGCGAGAGTCCGTCCAGTGTGAACTCCAGACAAACTGTGACTGACTGTCTGTCTTGTGCCAGTGACATTGTAGCCCTGCTACAACTATTCAAGATATCTCACAACTAGGGATGAATTAAAGCTCAGACACATTGAATTGCAAACTGAGAGGTGAACACAAAGATGCTTGTTAAACATTTGGTAAAACCTAACCTATCTACAAAGTGATAAGTAGTCAAATGTCAGTGACTTTACGAGATCTAGGAATTGCTAGGGTCTTTGGACAAAGCTTAGGTCCTAAAGATAGAACAAGTGCAAGTCTATAAGTACACTGAATGGTTAGGCATTACAAGTGTGTGTTGCATAGCACAAGGACAAGGGTGTCAAGATTAGCTATGTATTGCGGAATTGGGAGGGCCAGAGGAAAGAGGTACGCAACTTCCTTTTCTTTTGCAAAATCGTATGGTTCTCATCAAGTTAAGAGAGAGAATGTTGGCTTCAATTAGAAAGGTAACATTAAGAAGAATCTGTCAGAACCATTATGATTAAACTTCATCTAGCATACGCTAGTTGGCCTCATCCTCAAATAAGCTTGCCATTTTTCAGTTCTAAGATGAACCCACGCGGTGCAAGGTAGTAAAACACACACTAAGTTGAAAGCCTTCAAAGAATTCCAATGAAGGCCGATGGTGCGGTTATAGGCTGAAAATGGAGGAGAGAGAGTAAGAGCGTGAGGGAAAGCGCTGACGGCTGCATGCAGCCGAAGCAAGGGAGAGCGGCAAGAAGAAGGAAGGGAGAGGTGCCCTTCACATTTGCTGTCAGAAGATCGCAAGTCGACAATAGTGACTCTGGGATGATCAGTGCCGAGAGTTGTTGTTGGGTGTGTGAGGGAGAGTGCTCTGCATCAAAGTTGAAGGATCGCCTTAGGTTGATCATTGCCATAGCATAGGCAGAGGGAGGCAAGCGTGTATAAGAGGGCTTCCTCGTGTGTGTGAGCCAGCTCAGAGAGATCATTTGCAACCAGGAAGAGAGCATCGGAGCAAGTGCAGGAAAGCCAAGGGGCTGCGAAAGGGTGCAGCTCCATCAGGCTGTCGACATCAAAAGTGCAACAGAGCACATCCTGCCAAGGTCTGTGAGAAGGGGAGAGAGCGAAAGCGTCAGAAGTTGACCCTGCTCGTGCCAAGTGTTTGCCTTCCTATATCTCCTTTCCTTTTCTGAATGCCTTTAGAGCACATAGGCCCCTTTTTTTTTTTTTTTGCTTGAACCTCACCTTTTTCTCCTCTCAAGTTCTCCTTAACAAGGTGAAAATTCACTATGGCCTACATAAGGCTATTGACAATAATTTCCTAATAAAAAGCTTCTTTAAGAAAAATAGAAAGTGACTATTGTTTTTAAACATGTAGTGTCACCATATAATATTATCTATTTTTGAAACAAAGTGTAACAATGAACATTCACATTTAATATATTTCAAAGGCATAAAAAATGATGTTTGACATAAAACTTAATGCCCCTCTTTAAAGAAAGAGGTACACAAATGTCAGCACTCCCTCGCAAGGGTTTAATAAAAATAATTTAAAATTATCATTAGCTTGTCATGTGACATTAATCGACAAGCTTTTTCCAATGGTCTAGATTTGCACCTAAAAATCCACCCTTCACTAAGAACTCTTTATGTAGTTCAAAAAGAGTCAAGAGGTCAAGTGACTCTAGAGAGGGAGAGAAAGTGAAAGAGAGGGAGAATCCTCGTAATGCTCACAGATACTGGTTTGTAGTGTAATTTACAAGGTTGATTCCGACTATCACCCTTGGCCTTCAAAAATCCAAGGTTATATGGTTTTCTAGCTTTTGAGTGTTAGGGTACCTTACATTTCATGTGTTAAAAACAACCTAGCCAAAAAAAAAAAAAAAAAAAAACTTTGAGGGTAAATTTCCGAGTTGAAAATGAAGACATCATGTTGTAACTCTGTTGGACCTTGATTTTCAAGGTAAAAAAAGTAGGCAATGTCCGCGGGTGGTCATGCCACATCATCATTTTGTGACATACCCCCCTCTTGAAAGAATTGTAATCGCCCTCGATTACGCCAGCATAATCAGACATAAGCCATAAACCAATTCATAGATAGGCACTTTAAGTATAGACGCACTAGATGACACAAATCCAACACTTCTACAAAGACGACAGTTACATCACATCACATCATATCACATAGAGTCTAGGAGCGCGATTCTTAGCAATTTAGCAATCGCATCTAGATCCTCACCGGACCTCACTGATGTCGGATTAACTAATCCCATATTGCGATCACGTCCATAGATTTCATTCTGATCTAGGACCATGATTCCTGACAACGTATTTAGTAATTGCATCTGGATCTATCTTGGATCTCACTGGTGTCGGATTAACTAATCCCATATTTTGATCACATCCATAGATTTCTCGAGACCGAAATGCTGCAGTCATTTGGTTAATCACTTTATCTGCACTCAAGCACTGTCATGTGCGAGTAATCATTTCTGGGGATCCCAATTTATCAATCACACACTAAGTTCATACTGAACAAAGTGGTTCAATCATTCAGTTCTAGGTGTGTGGCCATCTCATCCCATAGGAACTCTTGATGCGCTCACGACAGTTCCATTGAATCATTCATGATTCAAAATTCACGATTCTTTTTGCTATTAGGTTCATTTTGAAGCTGTCATTGCTCCGAATTCGTCATCATTTCATTCTCGATTTTCACCTGTTATCTGTACACAACTAGCAAGTTCTTCCAACAAAGATATATTTCATACAGAAATCAAATTCATTTCCATGAAGTTCACAAATCACACACTTAGATCATACTGAACAAAGTGTTTCAATCATCTAGTCATCTCATCCGTCTAGAAGTCTCGATCACCTAGATCTGTGTGTAGCCATCTCATCCCACAGGAACTCTCGATGCGCTCACCACAGTATCGAGTCATCTCATTCGTATGGAATCTTGATGCACTAGAATCATTCTTCATCATTCAACATTCCTCATGCATTATCATCCATTTAGTCAAATTTCAAAACAAATTTATCATTCTTATCTTGAATCAACGGACTCGTTTGTGATTTACCGTTGCTTGTGATTGCTTTCAGATGCCAATTTCCTTGGCATGTCATTCTTGATTTTACTTGCAAAACATGCAAAATTTCAAGCAAATGGTTTACCTCGTTGCAAAAGAGTCAATGTCTCACTGTATGCTTCATATGCATGTTGCTCGCTCCTAGTAGTTATCTGCACACATATAACAAGAGCTTCCAGAAACATTAATTCCGCACATACTGAAATTTTCTGCAAAAACCCTAATTTTCCAAAGTTGCTGGATATAAGATCTGTTCGTGTCAATGCGTAGAGCTTGTTGAGAGGATCAACTTTGCCTTCTGTCGCATATCCAAATCCTCAACCTTTTGAAGAGATTTTTTAAGGTCTTTTGGCAAACTTCCTTTCGAAAATTTGTCGTATTCTTCATTCTTTTCTTCAGTTCCCGCGCCGGATTTCAACTTTCCTTTGCCTGCCCACTGAGAGGTCTTATCTATGTCAGATTCCCTACGAGAACCCATGTGTAATCTGGGATTCTTTATGGCTTATGCCTTGTAAGACAGAGCGATGAAGACGGGAGCGCTCCCGATGTGCGATGAAGTAAGGGTGGATTGGCTATTGAGTCCGGGGTCGGGAGTCCGGGGTCGGGCCACGAAGATTCTTCAATGACAATTTCCAAAATTGTGCCCGAGTGCTCTGTCTGCTCTTTGGTAGGGTTGGTATATTTTGAGAAAAGCACTCGCCTGAAGCTCTGATACCACTGTCATAGACTTGGGCACTCCAAGTCGAAAATCTGGCAAGACACACGAGAGAATCTGTCACAAACTGGTGACGTGGCTGCCTTGTACACACACAGATACCCTCCCTTGGCTGCCTGAAATGTTGAACCCGTTGCAAATGCTGACATGTGGCAAAGCGTACGGACACCCCCACAGATTGTGGCGCAAAACGCGGGATGACGTGGCAACAGCTGTACGGATTTTTCCTACGCAAAAAGGGGCTGCTTTTTCTATGCGAATCAAGCTGGAAATCCTACGCAAATTCTTGCTTTTTTTTTCCACGCAAGCTTGAGAGAGAGAAAGGGCTTTATTTTTAAAAGTTGCTTTATTTTGCAAGCATATTTTTGGGGCAATTTTTTAATGGGCAGCTTTTGGGGCTCTGCTTTTGGCATCCCTTGTAACTCTTTATAAGTGTGGTTTGGGCTCGCACTTCTTAGAGCATCTGGATGTAGAGTCTCAGAGAGCTCTCACTTCTCAGAGAGTGAGACCCAACCACTCCCTTATACTTTGGCAAGAGATTTAATATAAAAGAAATACCGAAAGAGGCTCCAGTCTTCGGGGCCAATATTTCTTGGCACAGAACTCCGCTAGGCCAGTGTCGAATCAAATTGTGAACTGTTTTGAAGTGAATTCCTATTTTGTTGCGGTAGATTCTTGACTTGGGAGTGTCCAAGTCTGTTACAGTGGTATCAGAGCACAGAAAGATTCTTCTTCTACGGAGGCTCCGATCCTTTTTACAGCGCACACAACTTTTGGGAAAGAATCTCCATGTCCTGACCCCGGACTTATTAGCCACTCCCACCCTTCATACATCGTGCATCGGGCGCGCTCCCATCTTCATCGCGCTGTCTTACAGGGCATAAAGCCATTAAAAATCCCAGATTACGCATGGGTTTTGGTGAAGAATCTGACAGAGATGACACGTCTCAGTGGGAAGGCAAAGAAAAGTTGAAGATCCGGCGCGGGAACTGAAGAAAAGAATGAAGATTTGGGTAATTTTTTTTTGGACAAGTTTGCTAGAAAAGGAGTACAAACGTCAACTGCAGATTGGCATATGTGTGAACAGATTGATTAAGTACTTCAGGAACCTGAGATTGGTAATACACCTGAAGAATTACCCGATTGATATGATTTACTCGAGATGGCGTGTGGCCATTGCTTTTACTCTTAGAAAGGGAGTAAAGCTGAAAAGACAGACGAGTGCACAAAAGCAGAACCTGTACTCGCAGAAAGACATGGACAAGCAAAGCTTCAAAAACGGCAAGAAAAAGGCAAAGAAGCCTAGATTTTGCCCAGTTTCTAACAGTTCTACCGAGGACTCATCCTCAGAATTCGGACTCCGACGATCACATGTTTTATGCAAAGAAGAAATATATATTTTTTAAAGCCAAGCAATATGACTTCCTCGAAGATAAAAGCAAGAAGGTCAAAGAATTTAAAGAAGGTGGACAGTCAATTGAATCCTTTTCTGGGTTCCGTGATGCTCGAACATGGTGGTTCACTCTTCTACTGAGAAAGGAAGCTCGAGCAGGGTGTTCGCGTTTCAGGGTGTTCGAGCATCAGGACAATCACTTCCAGATTGTCCATGTGCAGGGACAAAAGAATTTGGTGGCGGATGCTTTGTCCCAGAAGCCGTTGGTTCTGGCTATTTCCGTGATACATCATAGAAGCTTCGAGGATATGGTCGATCAGTATGCCACGAATATAGGTTTTGCAAATATTTTCACTCGGATACGGAATGGGGAGGTAGTAGCGGGATATTCCATTCGGGATGGCTACTTTATGAAGAAAACCATGTTGTACGTTACACAGCCGTTGAGGAAAAAGGTTCTAACCGAATGCCACTGTCCACCTTTTACGGGTCACCGCGGCATTGCTACCACCTTGAAAGGTGTAGAGAGATACTTCTTTTGGCCGAGACTCAAGAAGGACGTGGATGATTTTGTACGCAGTTGCTTAGTATGCTAGAAGGTCAAGTTGGACAGGCATAAAGCACAAGGATTGTTACAGCCTTTTCCCATACCCAGCCGCCCCTGGGAAAGTATTGCAATGGATTTCATTTTTGATCTCGCGAGAACACCGAGTGGGCACGATTGTTTATTGCCCAGATCTTCAGATTACATGGCATGCCTGAGACGATTGTCTCCGACAGAGGCCCCAGATTCACGAGTTTGTTTTGGAAGGCTATTTGGGAGAACATTGGCACACGGTTGCAGTTCTCGTCATCGTTCCACCCGCAGATTGACGGGCAATTAGAGATTGCTAATTGAGTGGGTACTTGATTTGTTGAAGTCTTCTTCTTTAAATCTGAAGACTTCATGGGAAAAGGTTTTTACCTTTGGTGGAATATGCCTACAGAAACACGATTAACTCTTTGATGGGGAAGGTGCCATTTGAGATTGTTGAATTTGCTACGAAAGTTCACGCTTCCTTAGCACGAAAGATATGATTTTCTTTTAAAGCCGACTAGTTTAAGAGGGACTTGGACTTGGTCCGGAAGGCTTTGTAGAAATCTCGAAAAAAGGGAGCAGATCGACATCGTCGCGATTTGAAATTGAAGGAGAACGATTGGGTACTCTTACGTTTTGAGAAGGCACGCCTGAAAAAGAAAAGGGAAAGGAGCGGCTTTTTCGAAAGTTTAGCATGAGATACTATGGACCTTTCTAGATTTTAAAAAAAGATAAATGATGTCTCCTTTGACTGAAGCTGCCCGATACTTGGAGAATTCACAATCTTTTTCACGTGTGTCTCTTGAAGCCTTTTGAAGGCGATGTGCCGATGATGGGGAGCCAGATGAGCAACCCGAAGTGGAGGAAAACGAGCAGATACTCGTTCCAGAATAGATATTGGCACAGAAAGATAGAAGGTAAAGCGATAAGACGGTTCTTGGTTAAATTCAAGACCTACTCCGCACTGGATGTGAAGTGAATGGAGGAGGAGGACCTGGCAAATACTCCTCAGATTGTGAATCTTTACCTTGAAGCATTTGGTTTAGCATAGTCTATTCCAAATGGAACCCCAAACTCAGCTTGGGCGGAATTGATGCAGCGGGTATGCACAAGAGGGGAGTCGCTCCGCTCCTTTGTCAACAAATTGCCCCAATTTTTGATATTAAAGTCACTGATGTCTCTTTTGAGTTTCAAGGATACTGTGAGCTGACAGTTTTCTGCTGTAATGACTTTATGAACTGGAATTCCTGAAAACAATGATATTGATTTGTTCTTGACTTGTTAAGTGCAGGAACCAACAGATGAAATGACTAGAGCATTTCGGTTTGAACGGATTCGTCAATCAGGCATCTGTGAGGTCCCGACTGGATCTAGATGCAATTGCTAAATATGTTGCCGATTAATCATGGTCTGAGATCCGAATGAATTTTGAATGTGATTTGTCATGTGATGTCCCGTGATGTCAAGTGATAGCGTGTGAAGTCGTGTGATGTGACTGTCGATTGGTACATGTGCTAGATGTGTGTTTCTAGTGTGTCGGTACTAATAGTCAATGTCTGCTAAGACAGTTTATGGCCTTTGTCTGTTTTGTAGGCGTAATCGAGGGCGATTACAATGCTTTCAAGAGGGGGGTATGTCACAAACTGGTGACGTGGTTGCCTTGTACACACACAGATACCCTCCCTTGGCTGCTGAAATGCTGACCCCGCTGCAAATGCTGACACGTGGTAGAGCATACAAACACCCCCGCAGATTGCGGCGCAAAATGCGTGATGACGTGGCAGCAGCTGGACGGAGCTTTCCTACGCATAAAGGGGCTGCTTTTTCTACGTGAATCAAGCTTGAAATCCTACACAAATTCTTGCTTTATTTTTCTACGCAAGCTTGAGAGAGAGAAAGGGCTTTATTTTTAAAAGTTACTTTATTTTGCAAGCCTATTTTTGGGGCAGTTTTTTTATGGGCAGCTTTTGGGGCTCTGCTTTTGGCATCCCTTGTAACTCTTTATAAGTGTGGTTTGGGCTCCCACTTCTCAGAGCATCTGGACGCAGAGTCTGAGAGTGAGACCAACCACTCCCTTGTACTTTGGCAAGAGATTTAATATTAAAGAAATACCGAAAGGGGCTCCAGTCTTTGGGGCCAATATCTCTTTGCACGGAACTCCGCCGAGCCGGTGTCGAATCAAATTGTGAACTGTTTTGAAGTGAATTCCTGTCGTGTCGCGGTAGATTCTTGATTTGGAGTGTCCAAGTCTGTTACAGAATCACTTAAAATACTTCACAACTTTATTACACTTTAATAATTGGATTTGACACGGCCCGACGTAGTTTCGTGCCCAGAGGTTGCTATACAATGTGGTATGGGACACATTTATCGATTATCTATGTAGCTAAATTTTTTCGTTGGATTATTATTTTCCTTGGTCAAGCAGATTAAGATCTTTGAAAGAGGAGTTCACTTAGCTGCATGGATAGCTTTACTGTGTGGTATGGGATACATCTGACGTCTATCTTTGTAGTTGAGTAGGAGCTTCGGCTTCCGGGTACTTAGCCATCATTTTGGACAATCAATCTTTTGAAGGGGTGGAGAAAATAGTAACAGACTTTCCACTTCATAGAGAGTCATAGACTAACAAGTACTCCATACATCAAGAGCAATGCGATCATTAAAAAAGACAAGTACTCCAGATATCTGGACCAATACGATCACAAAAAATCTTCATTTGAGCAGTTTATGATCTCTAATGGGGATGTCGTGGTATTTAGTCAATACTACGCATGATGAAACTGATGATTATATTGTCTTGTGGGTGACTACCATGGGTCGATACCTCGCACTTTCCTTTTAAGGGTGATTCTGGGCTTATCCTGGGACCTGGATTCATCTAGGTATATATGATCTCTAAAGGGGTTGTAGATTGACTATTTGTTTGTTAGTGTCCTTTATATAGAACAAACTAGTCCTCAATAAAGCTATATAGTTGGTAGATATTGGAAGGGGCAATATGAGGTCCAAGTTTGGACAAGAAACAAAGCTCGAAAATGGTTAAGTTGACCATAATTGATCTTGCCTAGTTTGGCATTTTTCTTTTCTACTCTAACTACACCCTTCAGAGTGATCATTGAGGACAATGGTTTAGGTTAACGGGACGAGAATGCTAAACATATGGTAAAACTTGGCATATTTACAAAGTGACGAGCAAGCAAAGGTTTGTGAATTAACGAGATCTAGGAACAGCTAGGGTCTTTGGACAAGGCTTAGGTCCTGTAGTGGAGATAATGTGTCGTGCTCTCTATAGTGGGTGCTACCTAGTTTAATGTGTGAGATCTCACTCCACAGAATGGAAAACAGAAGGCAATGAAGAACATAATAAGAATAGCAAGCTGAAACGTGAACAATATGAACATCGACTAACTCAAAGAAACCAATACAGACTCTGGCATGGCAGCACACTCAGCTTCGGCCCATAACTCATGGTACAATGGGGGTGTTGAGGCTGAGCTGTGCAGGGAAAACGGTAAGACGTGATGTGCATGAACTCAAGATGATAGACTCTAGACGATTGACCACACAAAAGTAGATGATGATGCGTATCCACCACTGGAACCAACCACTTATATGTATTTCCTAAAGAGCCACCAACAGCTAGCAGACATCCCAATCCAACTAAGTCTATCTCCTAACTGAGGTGGTGGTGATCTGGCCACGATGTCCACTGGACCACCATCCGTAACACTTGCCACGTGTTACTGCCCAGGCAAGAGTCCGCCAAGTGTGAACTCAAGCTCAACTGCAACTTACTACTTGTCCCATGCGAGTGACACTGTAGCCCTGCTCTACAGGTTGCCCGCCACAAGACCACTCATCGTCTCGGTGAGATAGAACAATGAAACTAGAGAGAACAACGAAACACAAAGAAAAACGCAGTACACTCTGACTGAAGAAGGTGATGTTTGGAGAAGATTTTGAGTTCCTAGGAGGAAGTACCAATGAAGCAATGCCGATATTTGCAAGATATGCTGACGAAGTAATGACCCGGCTCAATGAGGTAAGCTGACCAGAAAGTAGAAACTGAAGACTGCCAAGATGAACAAATCCCACAAAGCTAGTGTTAATACAGCCAATCTTGAAATACATTGGTTTGAGGGCTGCCCCAGCGATTAAACCTGGGAAAATTTCTTGATTTCTTCAAGGAAATGGTCAAAATCTAACTTGAATGCGGAGGTGGGTGAGGGCTAGGGAAGAGGGGAAGGGGTAGGTAGGGGAGGGGTGGGTAGGGGTGAGGGGGTTGGGCTAGAGGAGAGGGGGTAGGAGCGAGAGGGGTCTAGATATGGGCGAGGGGGAGGGGATGAATAGGGGCGAGGGGGTTGTGCTAAATAGGGCTGAGGGGGGATAGATAGGGGCGAGTGGGTGAGGGGGCTAGATAGGGGCAAGAGCAAGAGGGGGTTGGGTAGGGGCACAGGGGGATGGAGGGTGGGTAGGGTCTAGGGGGAGGTGGGTAGGGTCTAGGGAGAGTAGGTAGGGACGAGGGGGTAGAGAGGGTCTAGTGGGGTGGATAGGGTCTAGGGTAAGTAGAGGGACGAGGAAAGGTAGGTAGGGTCTAGGGGGAGGTGGGTAGGGTCTAGGGGAGCTGGATAGGGTCTTGGGGGAGGGGGCGGTAGGTTCTAGGGGGAGGTGGGTAGGTCTAGGGAGGGTAGGTAGGGACGAGGGGAAGAAAGGGTGGTGAGGGGTGAGAGGAGTGGTGAGGGCGAGGGAGAGAAAAAGAGAGAGAGGGGGGTGGGTAGGGCCAAGGGGGGTAAATAGGAACAAAAGTCCGGGTGAAGCTAAGTAGAAGATGCACAAAAGGATGGAGAGGATGTGGAGCAAGTTGAAGGGGACCTGTGTCCCGTAGTGAAGGTGACCGCTTGTAAAATCATCAGTATTTGACTTTTCCCTTTCTTCAGAAGGGGTTAATTTGATCTTCGTTGACAGCAAATTGGATTGTCTGCTCTGCATACGGTTTAGCAGAGCGGGGTGGGTATCAGAAACACTGTAGTTTGCTCCCTTTATTGGATCTCTAGCTAGTACTGCCGAAGATTGCATTGTAGGTGAAGAATTTGTTGCGTCGTCTCAGAGTAGAGAGACATGCTGAGTTCGGTGATCTACGTTGAGATCAACATCTTTTTGTTGTAACCCACCTTGAAGAATCTTGCTGAAGGGTAGTACACCTGTCACAAAGAACTTTAGCTGGGTCAAAGAGTCTGACACGGATGGGGCTGAAGTTGAGGTGTGTGTGAACTCCTGTAGATCCTCCACATGTGTTACCACACTGAAGCAACCTGAATAGGAGCTTTTGTTAGGCGCGTCGCAAGGTAGGCAAATGCTTGTGCTTCAGACTACGACCATCGAGAGGGTGCAGATGCACTAGTAAGCCTAGTCCAAGGCAAGGCAATATCAACATAATTATTAAACGATGTTGATTACCTACATGACTGGTATATCTTTGTTCCATGAGAGCTAATGAGAGGAGGTAGTCACAAATAAGCAACCACTTTATTAGGAACAATGTGCAAGATCTTTAGCAGATACAATGTGGCTCAGAAGAGTGCCTTGGGTCACTAAAAAGTGACACGTGGTAGGATTTAGTTGGAGCTGTGCTTTCCTACACCTCTCAAAAACCACTGCTGGTTGTGAGAGATACTTGACAAAAGCACTCTCAACTAGGGTACAACACTGTGCTCTTGAGAGAGTGTAGAAAAGTCATTCATAAAAGTACTCCAAAATTAGGTGAGACAATGATGAAGACTACTCTATTGAAGGGCGGCAGATTGTTTTTCCATCTAAAGGCCATTTTGGTATCGATGGTGTCCCATGTTGTCAGTCACAAACATGGTCTTTTTGTGATTGATAGGAGGGATAGCTATCTGGTTATAGCCACTAAATCTGACCACAAAGCTATACAGAGCATGGGTGGCCACATCTAGCCAGCCATGCTCTGGTTGATAGGACGGATAGCTATCTGGTTGTAGGCACTAAATCCGACCACAAAGCTATACAGAGCATGGCTGTCTCTGTGAATGATGCTGGAAACCCATATTGAGTGGTTTCTTTGTTTATTGCTCTAGAATCTACAACACCCTGATCTTGTTGGATTGCTTTTTGGGGTGATCACCATAGGGGGGTATCTGGTTGTAGCCACTAAATCCGACCACAAACTATGCAGAGCATGGCTGTCTCTGTGAATGATGTTTGAAACCCATATTGAGTGGCTTCTTTGTTTATTGCTTTAAAATCTACAACACCCTGATCTTGTTGGATTGCTTTTTGGGGGTGATCACCATAGGGGACAACCACCCCAAGTGCTGCTCCACACAGACATAATACTTGCTTCTTGCATTTTTTCGAGCTCTTTTTGACTGCCATGACATACTTTGTGTCAAGCTTGTAAGCGCGGCTGTGATTGGCTTGGTGTCGATGACTAGGGGAATGGTGTAAACATCCAGCTCTGCATGGACATCTTCAATGTTGTGGAAAGTTCAAGAAGACACATCATTGAAAGACTGCATATGAGAGTACCGGTCCAACAACAATGGCCTCTGAGTGCCTAAGTTGACCTCCCAGATTGGGTCCTAGACATGGGTCGAGGAAGGTTCCATGGGAAGGTGAAGTCTCCTTGTGGGGACCTGAATGAAGAAGCACATTGCTCGGGGAAATCCCTTGTATAGTAGTCCTTAAGACTCTACTAGGCAATGACAACAAAGTGGAGATCCTTGAGAAGTGAACACTTTTCCATGCTAGTGCCCATACTCTCCACATCTATAAGAGAGGACTAGACAATTTGGGGGCCTTGAAGGTGGACGAGGGGGATGATGTGTCTGGGAAGACGAGGCCATGGTTTGGGGGCCGTATAGAAGCTTTTAGGGGGCAGGGCATAGTAACACTAAAGAAGTTGTAAGATTGGATACTGTTGTGCAGAGGAGGGGCAGCTAGTAGAGGAGGCATTCTGCCCTCCAGCCCATAGGGAGTGACCATGTGGGACGACGGGGGCTGGAAGACTGGACCAAGTTTTGTTGCAGCTGTTTGAAGCCCTTCAGGTAGTAGAAATCTGTCCTCATGACCACTCCTCCCAGAAGTGGTGATAGGCTTTTGGAGGACATTCTTGAGGAGGATGTCCGAGGGCATAACATGTCCTGCATCAGACTAGTGCTTTGGACTCTTGTTATACTTTGAACTCCTTCAACTCCTTTTTGAGCTTCTCTAGTGCTTCATGTTTAGAAGACTTGTCTTGCCTGAGAGAGTAGATTCCTGTTGCAGAGCATGTTGCAACTCGAGTGCTTCGAGATCCTTGCATAAAGAAGCCAGAGGGTAAATGCATTTTCCAAAAGAACAGAGGCCTGTCTCCAAAAGGGTCTCTAAAGTTTGAACAGTCTTCTTGCTCCATCAATTCTAGCGGCTGAAACAACAAACTTATATCTAGTGTAGCATTTGGTTTGAGAGACTCTTGGAGCTTCTGTTAGGATGCCTTAGGAGGAGTCCGCCGACACAGAGAAAAAAACCTCGTAACATAGTCATGTGCACCCTCATTAGAGAGCCCCTTGAAGTTTGGAAAACTTTTGTCTACTTTGGCAAGGATGTTGGTGAGATTTTCTACCATAGGAGTTGTCACAACTTGGTGATTTGGCATCACCGTACCTGAGGTGAAGAAGGAAGAGCAGAGGGAAAAGCCAACTGAAGCCAAACCACGCGACCAAGTCTGGTCGAGCAGATTTTAAAAACGCGCGGTGTGAATTGTAGGCTATACAATAGGGTGCCGACATCGTAGCATACGGACAATTCAAGATGTGATTGATTGTATGGACAACTCTCAATGTGGCAATATTTATACTAGGGTGCTTTCTAGTGCTAGTTATTGATAACACATGAGTTTTAGTGCTTTTAACATCGTTGGAAAAATAACTTGTAAAAGAGATCGCTTATTAGGCCAAGTGCGTTTAAATATGAGACCAAGGGAACCATAGCAGTGAGATTATGTGAGAGGGCTCACACTGGTAGTTGTAACCTGCAACTCAATCAATAAAATAAGTGTATCAGTGAAGAAGACAGTGAAGACTGATTGTTTGGCAAAGCTGTTTGTCTCACACATCTTTTGGTTACATGGGATGCCTAATCTATTGTTTTAGATAGAGATCTAACTTTACAAGCTTGTTTTGGAGAGAAGTGTGTAAGAATGTGGGTACTCTACTTTAAATTCTCTTTGACGTGTCATTTGTAGACCGATGGGCAGTCTCTCCAACCGGACAGAGGAGAGAGAGGAAGCTGCCCAGAAATTCCGCCACAAAACGTGCTGGATTTCCGTAATGTTTCACTGGTGTGGCAGTACGGCTGCAGGGTGCTTTCGGCCTGGTATTTGAAAGCAGTTGACTTTTGGGGCGTCAAAGCTTTTGGGGGTGCTAGTTATTAGCAGTTTTGTTATGGGCCACATGCCTTTATAAGTGAGGCCTCGGGGCCACTCTGCCAAAGAAGTGTATGGTTGCATAGTTACAGAGCGACTCCCCGGTAGTTGAACTCTGTGAGTTACTAATGTGAAAAGTATGTTGGGGGGTGCGTGACTTGGAGGCCAGTACGTCTTGGTAGCGAACTCCGCTCTACCATGTCTTGTCTTCATTGCTCTTTCAAGTTCAAGTGTTATTAGTTTCAGTTTCAGTCATGAGTCTGCTATGGATTCGATGCCTTGCCAGTGGCTTGCTGGTTACATTTGTAACGGGTAATATATTATGTCAAAGAAAAATACTGCACGAAAGGTGCATGGTGCGCGAGCACTAGAAAAGATCTTCAATTCAAGCGGCATGGCTCATATACAAGAATATTGCTAGAATGTCGCAGTACATCAAGGCTCAGGCTGCTCCATGACAGAATGTCCAGTAAAAGCATGAAGGAAAACAGCTGTCACAATGGTACTGTACATGTAGCTGCATATTAGAGGGCATCATACTCCGTAGTGAGATTACCATTGGATACTAAAGATGGAATCTTCCATATAAAGAACCTTGGCAGACTGCCTTATCCATGTTTAGTGTATTAATACAAGCTTTTTCCCTTCACTGTTTCTCACTTGTATCTATTTATGGCATGCTTTTTGTTTCCAATTAGGTTTGGGAAATGCTTAGTCGGAAGCAATACAATATATCTGATCAAGACATGGATTTATATTGGGTTACCTTTGGCTGGCCACAAAAGATTGGATTTACTCTTGAGGAGTGTATAACCAGACTGAATCAAGCAAAGGTGATGGCTGCAGTTTTTTTGAAATCTTGATTGCATAAAATATGTGTAAGGTTGCATGTTTTTCTCGTCTCACAGTCCCATGGATGTCATTTATGCTCGCAGACTAAGT
Source organism: Adiantum capillus-veneris (assembly GCF_014529385.1). Taxonomy (NCBI): domain Eukaryota; kingdom Viridiplantae; phylum Streptophyta; class Polypodiopsida; order Polypodiales; family Pteridaceae; genus Adiantum; species Adiantum capillus-veneris. Next base: position 50,635,170 of record NC_140960.1, read on the forward strand.
TTACAAGCGAGCTTGCGCTGGATCAGCTTAAGCTCAAAGGGGATCTTAAAGTGCTTACTGAAGAGATCCATGAGTTTATGAAGCTGGGCGATGTTGACTTATATGAAGAAAGGCTAGCATATGTCCAGGAAATTGAAGGAAAGCTTCAAAAATATGGTTCTTTAGGGGACCTGTACAATAACAGAGAGCAGGTATTTTTAACCAATTAAGCACAGGTATTTCTCACTTAAGAAGAGGCTGGTTTCTGAGATGCTGGCCATTACACAGATTCTTGGTCTTGTGCCTACTGAATATCCTCAAGTTGAGGCATTGGGAAAAGAGTTTGACCAGTATGGAATACTATGGCATGTTTGCTGCGACTTCATGCATTCTTTGCCACAATGGATGGATGGACCATTCAATGCAATTAATGCAGAGGAGGTAGTTTCAAATGTTGAAAAATGGTTTAGAAGTGCTGCTAAATGCTCTAAGCAGACATTAGGAGAGTGCAAAATAGTTGCAGAGGAACTCAAGAAAAGAATTGAGAAGTTTCAGGTGAGTTCATAGAGTATGTTTTGTTCAGCTCCTTATGCAGATGAACTGTGCACTGTGAAACCCATTTTTTGGAATTTCACTATCTGTTAGTAAAAGGTGGTCTTGTCTTATTGGATAGATTGTTTTACCAAGTGTTTAGATACTTCATTAAAAGGAAAATTAGATTTTGAGTAAAGTGTGATACAAAAATTCACTGTCCACATGTGTGATATTTGTTATCCTTAGAAATACGTTCCGTGATAACTAGTTGACAAGGCTTCAACGGAATTTCCATGTCGTTCTTTGTTTTATAGGTTTTACATATTTAAGGGAAAGATGAATAAAAGGGATAATGCACTTTCTCGTAGACCTCCCCAGTTATCTGCGCCGGAAGTCTAGTTTTGAGGTGGCAAGCAGATCCAAGAAGCGTGCTTGTTTCGAGGATGACCCAAACTTTTTTTCATCTTCAGAGAGGACGACGAACGTTCTAGAGAGGACGAGACAAGGCGGAAGAAGCGGAGAAAAAGCAAGAAAAGAAGATTTCTGAAAAAGTCTAGAAGAAGGCATGGTAGGCCGTCCAGCAGTTCGGAGGAGGAGAGCTCGTCCTCTTCTTACAGTGAGCATATGAGCAAGAAGACCAAGGAGTTCAAGGAAGGGGGTTAGGCCATCACGTTTGAGACATTTTGAGGCTACCAGGACACCCATCGAGCCCTTGAGTTTGTACAGCAGCTTGACGTTGCCTTCTCTGGAGGTCGGTCACAAATCACTCCAAGGTGCGAAGGGTGGCATCTTACTTGAAAGGAACTGCATAGACATGGTGGTCTACTCTGTTGTCACACAGAGAAGCACCTACGACGTGGGTAAAGTTCAAGAAAATTTTGACGTCAACTTGGATATCAGACGAATATGAAAGAGATATCATCACGGCTTGGCATGACTTGAGAATGACTAAGAAAGATACATTTTGGATGACTACTGCCAGAGATTTTGGGATACTTATTTGCTAGTGTCTTCGTTTCCGAAGATTACTTTCAGGGTACAGATTGAGCGGTTTTGGTGTGGTTTGTCGAAAGAGATTCGAGAGTATTTTCTAAACTAGAAGTCTGACTCTATTCAGAGACTTATGGGACATGCTAAGCAAAGATTTGGAATTCATGCCAGCTCATTGACTTATCCTATGGACACGATGGTATCCACCTCACCAGGGCAAGAGTCTTCCAGTGAAGAGAATGAATCAGATTTAGATTGTCACAAATCAGTGACGTGGCATGCCCAAATGCACTGGACACATTCCCAGCAGCCGGAAATTCCGCAGACAGGGACACGTGGCAGTTTGGCAGAATCCCGGAAATTACGGAGAACTACTGACGTGGCAACACTGTACGGACCCGAGATTTGCGGCGTGATTCACGGAAGCAGGTTGACGTGGCATGCTATACGGAATTCCGCGTTTTGCGCTGGGAAAAAGCAATTGAACATCCTACGCAAGCTTTTTGGGAGAGCTTTTGGGCTTTTCTTTATTTTAAGCCTATTTTAAAAGAGCTTTTGATTTTGGCAGCTTTTGGGGCTCTGCTTTTTGGCATCTCTTGTAATCAATAAATAGATGGGCAGGGCTCCCACTCGGCAGAGCATCTGGATGCAGAGTCTGAGAATGAGAACCCTCCCACGCCCTTGTACTTTGAACTCAGAATAATACAAAAAGAAATACGGAAAGGAGTGCCGGTCTTTGGGGGCAATATCTCTAGACACGAAACTCCGCCGGGCCGTGTCGAATCAATTGTGAACTGTGAACTGTTTTGAAGTGAATATCTGCTGTGTCGCAGTAGAATCTTGACTTAGAGTGTCCAAGTTTGTTACAGTGGTATCAGAGCGCGGCCGATTTCTCTTCTACCGAGAAATCCGATCCTTTTCTCGCGACTCTTATGGATTCAAACAGAGATCAGTCAACTTTCTCTGCATCTGGGGATGCGGGAAGAGATCACGAAGAAGATTCTCTCGAGGAGTACGGCCCGCCTCGGCCTACTCATGCGGAGATTGAAGAGATGGAGCGTCGACAATGAGTTGACAATGTGACAAAGATGATGATCAACCTTGAGAAGGATTCGAAATTTGCAAAATTTTCGGCTCAGACATCCTTCGATGATGTGCACTCTCAGTGGCGTAAGGCCATAGAACCACCCCTCAAACCGACACTCAAGAAACCTCCTACTCCAAGGATGTTTACAGAGCAAGAATTAGAAGAGGTGGTTGATACATAGATTACCCAGATTTTTGATGCAACCAACAAAGCCAAAAAGCACGACAAAAAGCAGAAGAAAGGAACTGACTTCCCGGGTTATTTGGGTCGTCAATCTGCTTTTGCCTCGGCAAGAAAGCAGAAGAAGCATGTCAGATTTGAAGGAGTATCCAATTCTTCTTCGTCTTCTGACAGTTCTTCTAGCTCTTCTGACTCGAGCGAAGAAGACAGGAAAGGAAAAAAGCGAAGCAAAAAGCAGAGCTTCGGTAAGGGCAAGAAAAAGGCAAAGAAGCCTAAGTTTCTCCCAGTTTTTGACAGTTCTACAGAGGACTCGTCTTCAGATAGTTCGGACTCTGATGATCACAGATTTTATGCAAAGAAGAAGAATTTCTATAAAGCCAACTAGTATGACTTTCTGGAGGATAAAAGCAAGAAAGTTCAAGAATTTAAAGAAGGTGGACAGTCACTTAAATTTGACACTTTTTTTGGATTCCTAGATGCTTCGAGGGCTTTGGCCTTCATACAGCAGTTTGATATAGCTTTCTCCGCAGGACATTACTCAGAGCACTCCAAGATTCGGAGGGCTACCTCTTACTTCAAGGGAAATGCTCGAACATGGTGGTCCACTCTTCTATTAAACAAGAAAGCGTCAGTTAAATGGCTGAAATTTAAAAGGCTTTTTACTTCTTCTTGGTTGACTCAGGAGTACGAACGCGACATACGAACTGCTTGGAACCATCTCCGGATGACCAAGAAAGATACCTTGGACGCGTATTGCGAGAGATTTTGGAGCTCTTTTCTACCAACTTCTTCATTTAAGAAGATCTCGTTCAAAGAACAGATTGAGCGGTTTACCTTGGGACTTCCTACGGAGATCCGAGATCACTGCTTAGAGCAAAGGTCAGATTCTATTCAAGAACTGATGAGTCATGCGAAACTGGGCTTTGCCATACACTCAGGTAGTTTGACTTACCCCACAGATGAGATCACGACGCAGAAAATAGAACAGTCTTATAAAAATGAAAGTAGAAAGAAGAAGAGTCCCCAAGATCAGAAAGATAAGGATGCACGACCCCGGCTCACTCGGGAGAGAGCCAACTACATTAAAGAGGGGAAGTGTTTTGGATGCGGGTAACAAGGACACATCTCTGCGAAGGGCCCTAAAAAGGCACAGAAAGAACAAGATGAAGAAAGGCCAAAGAGTTCAAAAGCAGCTGAGGAACGTGGACGGAAAGGCAAGATGAAAGCAGGACTGGTTCCAGATTGCATGGGTACTGACCCAAGCACGATTGATGAGAGTACAAAACTCTATCGAGCTTGGGGCAAAGTGAAAGATCAAGAAGCCCTGATTTTCTTTGATGGAGGAGCCAAGGCAAACTTCATTTCACGTGAATTGGCGGTGCGGGTCGAGATTACACCCGATCGGATGGGACCACTAGCAGAGGCAGTTCTAGCGGCACCCGGCAGGGACGTAGCCATTACACCTGCGATTGGCAAACTTTGGTTGCATTTTTAGGGGTGTTTGGGGCACAAGGACTTCTACATAATGCCCTTGGAAGGTTGTGATGTCCTCCTGGGAATTCCCTGGTACCATAAGAACAACGCCGTGGTCGACTATCGTGCTAGAAAAGCGACTTTGACTACAGAAAAGGGCCGAACCATTGTACTTGATGTGAAACTTAAGGGCGAGTCTGTCCCTATTGTATCGGCTTCGGCCGTTTCAAAATTAATGAAATCCAGTCTGTTTGTTTACTCAATCTCTTTGAAAGAGTTGAGTGATGATCATAGGACAAATATGTTTGATCTAGAAAAAGAACGCCAAGATTTTCTCCACACTCATGCCGATTGCTTTTCTAAGGGCCTTCCAGGCGAGTTGCCACCAGCTCGTCCCGAGGATCATACCATTGATCTGATACCTGGAAGCACACCACCGAATCGGCCACCTTACCGTGTGAACCCAGCCCAGAATGAAGAGATTATGAACCAAGTGAAAGACCTCTTGGAAAAGGGTCTTATCGAGTCGAGTACTTCACCTTACTGCTCTCTGGTGTTGTTGGTTTGAAGAAAGATGGATCTTAGAGAATGTGCATTGACTATAGAGCTCTCAACAAAATCACCATCAAGAACAGATTTTCGATTCCTAGGATCGATGATATTCTAGACCGACTACAGGGATCCTCTTATTTCAGCAGGATTGATTTGAAGAGCAGATATCATCAGATCCGAATCGCACCAGGAGATGTCTACAAGACAGCTTTTCAGACGACTTTCGGCTTATTCGAGTTTGGTGATGCCTTTTGGGCTTACCAATGCTCCAGCCACCTTTAACCGAATGCTCCAGCCACCTTTAACCAAATGATGGACATGATTTTCAGAGAGTACAGATCTTTTGTGGGCACTTTCTTTGATGACATTATTGTCTTCTCCAAGGATGAGGCAGAACATAGAAAACATCTGCTACAGGTCTTTCAGGCATTACGAGATCACCAGTCGGTGATTAATGCAAAGAAAAGTGAATTTTTTCTACCCTAGATACACTTTTTGGGACACATCAGGACCCGGCCAAGATAGAGACTATCCGTGATTGGCCCGATTTGAAGAATGTCCATGAAGTTAGAAGCTTCTTGGGCTTATGTTCTTACTACCGGCGGTTCATTAGAAAGTTTGTAGAGGTTGCTTCTCCTTTGCATATCTTAACACAGAAAGGCGTCCCTTTCTCGTGGGGACCCACAGAGGTGACTGCCTTTCAGACATTGAAAAAGAAGTTGTCTACAGGACCAGTTTTGACTTTGTCGGATTTGCAGAAGTCATTTGAAGTATATTGTGATGCTTGTGGTCGTAGTCTGGGTGCGGTCTTAATGGAAGAAGGCCATGTCATTGCCTACAAGAGCCGATCGTTCTCAAGGCCGGAATTGACAGTACAGATATATGAGAAAGAGCTTTTGGCGGTTATCCATGCTCTTACTCAGTGGCGACATTATCTACTCGGAGCTGATTTTATGGTCTTCACAGATCACCAGAGTTTACGCTACTTCTTGTCACATAAGCAACTATCGGAAAAGCAGATGAGGTGGGCAAACATCTTGTCAGAGTCCAGATTGTCCATGTGCAGGGACAAAAGAACTTGGTGGCGGATGCTTTGCCCCGGAAGCCGTTGGTTTTGGTTATTTCCGCGATACATCATAGGAGCTTCGAGTATATGGTCGATCAGTATGCCACATATACAGATTTTGCAGATATTATCACTCAGATATGGAATGGGGAGGTAGTAGCGGGATATTCCATTCGGAATGGCTACTTGATGAAGAAAACAATGTTGTGCGTTACATAGCTGTTGAGGAAAAAGGTTTTAACCGAATGCCACTGTCCATCATTTACGGGTCAGCGCGGCATTGCCACCACCTTAAAAGGTGTGGAGAGATAGTTTTTTTGGCTGAGACTCAAGAAGGGCGTGGACGATTTTGTACGCAGTTGCTTGGTATGCTAGAAGGTCAAGTTGGACAGGCATAAAGCACAGGGATTGTTACAGCCGTTACCCATACCCACCCGTCCCTGAGTAAGTATTGCAATGGATTTCATTTTTGATCTCCTGAGAACACAGAGTGGTCATGATGGTATCTGGACTGTTATTGACAGATTTAGCAAGCAAGCTCATTTCATTCCAGTAAAGAAAACAGTCAAGCCGGATCATTTAGTGAGACTGTTTGTGGCCCAGATCTTCAGATTACATGGCATGCCTGAGACAATTGTCTCCAACAGAGACCCCAGATTCACGAGTTTGTTTTGGAAGGCTATTTGGGAGAACATTGGCACGCGGTTGCGGTTCTCGTCATCTTTCCACCCGCAGACAGATGGGCAATCGAAAATTGCAAATTCAGTCGTACTGGGTTTATTGAAGTCTTACATCCCGGATTAGAAGACTCAATGGGGTACACATGAGACTTAGACACGGCTTTTGCCAAGGTCTGGGAGGCTTTGCAGAAATCTCAAGAAAGACACAAAAAGGCAGTAGATCGACATGGTCGCGATTTAAAATTAAAGGAGAATGATTGGGTGCTCTTACATTTTGGAAAGGCACGCCTGAGAAAGAAAAAGGGAAAGGAGCGGCTTTTTCCAAAGCTTAGCATGAGATACTATGGACCTTTCCAGATTTTCAAAAAGATAAATGATGTCTCCTTTAGACTGAAGCTGCCCGATACTTGGAGGATTCACAATGCTTTTCATGTGAGTCTCCTGAAGCCTTTTAAAGGCGATGTGCCCGATGATGGGGAGCCAAATGAGCAACCTGAAGTGGAGGAAAAGGAGGAGATACTCGTTGTAGAACAGATTTTGGCACATAAAGATAGAAAGGTAAAAGGTAAAACGATAAGGCGGTTCTTGGTTAAATTCAAGAACTATCCTGCATTGGATGCAAAGTGGATGGAGCAGAAGGACCTGGCAGATACTCCTTAGATTGTGAACCTTTACCTTGAAGCATTTGGTTTAGTCTATTCCAAATTGAACCCCGAACTCAGCTGGGCGGAATTTGGTGCAACGGGCATGGACAAGAGGGGAGTTGCTCCACTCCTTTGTCAACAGATTGCCCCGATTTTTGATACTAAAGTCACTGATGTCTCTTTTGAGTTTTAGGGATACTGTGAGCTGACAGTATTCTGCTGTATGACTTTATGAACTGGAATTCTCGATAATATGATATTGATTTGTTCTTGACTTGTCTAAGTGCAGGAACTGATAGACGAAATGACTGCAGCATTTCGGTTTGAAAGATCTCGATAGACGTGATTACAATAAGGATTAGTTAATCGGACATCTATGAGGTCTCGAGTGGATCTAGATGCAATTGCTAAATACGTCTCCAATTAATCATGTTCTGAGATCCAAATGAATTTTCGAATGTGATTTGTCATGTGATGTCTTGTGATCACTGATGTCAAGTGATGTGAATGTCGATTGGTACATGTGCTAGATGTGTTTCCTAGTGCGTCGGTACTAACAGTCAGTGTCTACTAAGACAGATTATGGCCTATGTCTGTGTTTGCAGGTGTAATCGAGGGCGATTACAATGCTTTCAAGAGGGGGGTATGTCACAAATCAGTGACGTGGCATGCCTAGATGCACTGGACACATTCCCAGCAGCCGGAAATTCTGCAGACAGTGACATGTGGCAGTACGATAGAATCCCAAAAATTACGTAGAACTGTTGACGTGGCAGCACTGTACGGATCCGAGATTTGCGGCGTGATTTGCGGAAGCAGGCTGACGTGGCATGCTGTACGGAATTCCGCGTTTTGCGCTGGGAAAAAGTAGCTAAACATCCTACGCAAGCTTTTTGGGAGAGCTTTTGGGCTTTGCTTTATTTTAAGCCTATTTTTAAAGAGCTTTTGATTTTGGCAGCTTTTTGGGGCTCTGCTTTTTGGCATCCCTTGTAATCAATAAATAGATAGGCAAAGCTCTTACTCTGCAGAGCATCCGGACGCAGAGTCTGGGAGTGAGAACCCTCCCACTCCCTTGTACTTTGAACTCTGATTAATACAAAAAGAAATACCGAAAGAGGCGCTAGTTTTTGGGGCCAATATCTCTAGGCATGGAACTCCACCGGGCCGTGTCGAATCAATTGTGAACTGTGAACTGTTTTGAAGTGAATCTCTGTCATGTCGCGGTAGAATCTTGACTTGGAGTGTCCAAGTTTGTTACATAGATTCACCTTTGGACTCTCCTTGAAGTCAGCAATCACATCGGGAGAAGACTGCTCAAGAAACAACCACTCAAGGCTAACTGCAAGCGTTGTCCAAGCCAAATCTAACTACTATCCATGTTCTGTGACTCTGTAGCCTACTACGGGTTGCCCGCCACAAGACCGCTCACCATCCTGGAGAGTGGTGGTATAGCTAACTGCTAACTTAGTAAGCAAGAGTGGTGACATGTACACTATAAAATATGTGAAAAAGACCTTCAAACTACTGATGCCTGCCCCCCCCCCCCCCCCCCCCCCCCCCCAAAATCCTCCGAGCACCTTCTTCCCAACTCTCTCGAGTTGACCACGGAGGACATTGAGGCCATACTGCAGAGATCCATGAGAAAGTCTATGGGGTGATCACCATTGTCTACTTTTGCCACTGTGCAACTTATTAGCCCTCATGTGATTGTACCCCTCCCCATATGTTTTTGAGTTGATGTATTATGTGATGAGGATGTAGGTTAGGCCTACATACCTATCCATTGTTGAAATTAGGGTTGCAGGGATGCAAATACAACTTGAAGAAGGTTAAAAGCTCAACGCACACAATAGAGAGTGTGTTGCTTAGTGCACAAATAGAAAGATAAGCTGGCCCTAGAGTGATGGGCGTATATACAATGTACAGGGGAAAAACCTCCGGCAGTCCTAAGGGTGCTTACACACATCACTACTACATATATGATAACAAATCCTCCTGAGAGTGATGCGGTGAACGAGAGCTGGCACATAGTGTATAGGGAAGCAATGCCCTAATGACATGATTAATCCACAAAGAGAAGCAAACCCAAAGCTCTGGCGGTCCTAATTGTGTTCACACACATCACTACCACATATATGATAACAAATTCCCGTGGGAGTGATGCGGTGAACGAGAGCTGTTACATAGTGTATAGGGAAGCCATGCCCTAATGACGTATGATTAATCCACAAAGGGAAGCAAGCCCAAAGCTTTGCGGAAAGCTTCGAACTTCTCACGAGGCAATGCCTTTCTGAACAGATGTGCAAGGTTGTCCTGTGTCGGCACATAAGCCAAGATGATCTCTCTTGCTGAAAGTCTCTCCCTCATAGTGATAATGCACCTCAGTGTGCTATATGCGACCATGGAAAAGTGGGTTCCTTGTAATTGCCAATGCGCTCTGACTGTCAGTGTAGATGATGTTGGCAGTGCCTTGTCCAATATTCAATCCGAGTCCGGAAAATCGTGTAAATGTGGTGGCAATGATACTCCCTTGGGGTTAAACAACCCAAGATGTAAAGTGCCACTCAAGTAGCAAAAGATGCTATTAGCAGCGTGCCAATGCCTAGATCTGGGCTGAATATCCGGCCTCGTATTGCATACATAATAAGGCATCCACCAACAATAGTCTGATAAAGAGCGACATCATCAAGATCTCTAGCATCATGAAGACTCGTTCAAACATGTTTCCATTGGAGTAGCTATAGGTTTGCAGTCCTAAGTCCAAACTTAAATAGTGAGGCGGTTCGGGGCGGACAACAAGAGAGGCGGCTTCTAAACATCCCTCCAAGCTTCTGTGTAGCTCAATTGGGGCTAGGGAAACCACAAGCAAAAAAAACAACAAAACCAGAGCCAAACAAGTGAAGGGGCACCACCTAGTTATGGATGCGAACTAGGACGCAAGTGATATCTATCTCTTTATAACCAAGCACGCAAAGAGAGGGGGATGCACACTAGCCACACACACCAAATCAAACGTTCACAGCCTTCAGGATTTGAGAGCGAGTGAGGTAGAGAGCATAAATCAACTTAACAATTGGATCCTAGCCTTAAAAACTTGATGCTTACAAGCTTGGGGAGAATTAGAGAGAAGACACATAGCTTGTTCTTGTTGCCACTATACACATTGTCTTAGGGTTGCGGGAGCCCTCTTACCATACCGCCTTCTTACAATGGATGCTTAGGCAACAAATCAACAAGCCCTCAAAACTTTAAGCAAGAAATGACACCACAACCTTTTAGGACAAAATTTACCTTATACAAGCCAACAAGCCAACTTGCCATGTCGATTTTGGAGAAAAGGGTTGTAGCCGTGGTAGACGATTGCATCCAAACTATCAATCTTATTTATGAACAAGAGCAAGCTACAAATGTGATGGAGAGTATGGTATAAAGAGATTTTTAAGCCTTGGAGAAGTTGAGATGTATCTATTTTCACAAGCGGTTGAAGAAGCGGTCAGCATGATGAGCTGTGCTTGTCGGTAAAGCTATGTCATCTTGAAGAACTCGGACACTTGATGATAAAAACCTCCATTTACAGAGGTTCTTCTTGAGTTTTCTTGCTAATTTTTTTGGATTTCCAAAAGATTGAAGGGAAAATGGTAATATCGATATATATGTAGAGATATAGGGAGTGCATAGGGGTGTAGAAATGGAGCGTGAAGGCTATGGAGATGTGAGAGAGGGGGCAATGGTGAAGAGGATGAGAGAGGGAATGAAAATTTACAGGTTTGATGGAGGGATGGAGAGAAGGGAGTGCGTGTTTGTGCAAATGACGGAGTGTGAAAAGGAGTGAGCAAAGATTAGGAAGACTCTTGTGTGCATTATGTGGACATACTGGGGTCCACCAAAAATTTCGTATCTCCTAGCCATAAGCTTGAAAAGTTTTGGAAAAAATTGGACAAAATTCTTCAAGTTATGGGCTATAACTTTTGTGTTTGTCACTAATTTAAATTCGGATGGGAGATGGATGCAAAAAATCATACTAAAACTTGTACAATTCATGACTGCAATAGTCTTCTTGTGGCCATTTTTTGGTTAAACCTCCATGTGGCTCCAAGAGTGTGTGCCTCCATGCATCATTGCATGAAATTGATAATTGAGATGCCCTTTACACATGTATGGATGAGAATTTTTGGTGAAATAAAATATATACAAGAGGAAAGAACATACAAACTAGTGCATTGACTTGTGATAGGATTTTAAGATTAAGAGCTAAAAATATATAAATAATATAAATAATAAAATAAAAAAAGTATCGCTCAATTAACATGGTAGGTGATTGTGAATTTAATTTTCTATTGTGAAGAAAAATAGATATATTAGATAAGAAAAAATTCATCTTGCAGGAGTGAAATGATTTTTTTGTGGATTTTTCTAAAGTGGAGTCACACCTAGCTTAGTGGAAGCTTGAGTGATACATCGAATGCATAAGATATATACATGGATGATATTAAAATATGTTATGGATGGTAAAAATGTAAAGTGGCTTAATTAAGCCTGGTAAAAACACACACCTAAAAGAGTATACACATAACTCTTATATAGTAGAGTAATTAAAATTATAATATAACTAGGCCCAAGGTAAGAGAAAATATCTATACGCAAAGAGTGGACCAGAATATTTTTAGGTTTTTTTATTTAGGCAAAGTTCCAGCGAGACTCTTATAGCTTCCACAAATACATGCGCATAGTAACTTGGATGCCTGCCTCATCTGACCTTAAACATATACTATACTCAAAATGTATAGAAATCAATGAGCAGCTAGATAGTTTCATCATTCCTTGCAACACATACAAGAATCTCAAGAAGTGTAGGCATAGAGAACGGCATGACTAGTGGTTATGCCTTACTGTTTGATGCTAGCCATTGCCAGTGGAAGAGCTAATCAATATAGTCTTCACAACAGGATGAGCTGCTTTTGCTCAGACCTCAGTGACCCGAATTCTGTTTTTGTCTGTCTTATAGTCGTTGGCAAGCATTAGGGAGAATGTCATAATCTGAACCACAGTTCCATGTGTTGTTGAATTCCAATACATGCTTAGTTGTTCTAGGCTCTACCACTTCCACTAATAGTTGAATGTATATCTTTTTGGCTCGTAGGTGGCCAGTTTAAAATAATGCTAGGCCACATAGAACTTTAGATGTCTGAATATCCGTTACCTTTTTATATTGTGGTTTGTTCTTCTGTCCATCCTCATCTTCTTTCTCCTTGGTAATTTTTGGAGTAGTCAATGGAATTTTTCTCGCATTTATTGAGAAAAACTATTGTACAATTCAATTTGTATGTTTGGATTTGTATCCTTGTGAATTCATCCCTGACAGCTGTTGACACACAAAAGTTTTTATCAAAGAGGGAAGGTAGAGACTGCAGAGATTGTAAAAAATACTTTAATGTATGTTTTTCTCTTCAAAGATGTATGCTTTTAATAGTTTGATTGCTAGTGTATGTTTTTCTTTGCAGGTAAACATTCCTATGGTCTCTTCTCTTCGAAATCCAGGAATGCGAGATAGACACTGGAAAAAGCTTAGTGATAATCTTGGATTTGAAGTATCACCTCATGCTGGCTTCACCTTAAGCATGGCTTTACAGCTAAATCTTCCGTCTTTTATGGCTATAATCGATGAGGTAATATGGATTGAGTATTTGGGGTATCACGTACATATTTTCCTTTGATGCGTAGCCTTTTCAGTGAAAAGAAGGGTATGGTTGGCAGGTCAGCGAGTTTGCAAGCAAAGAATACTCTGTGGAAGTTGCACTGGATAAGATGCAAGCAGATTGGATAGGTGTCAAATTTGACTATGTCATGTGGCGGGATACAGGAACTGCCATTTTGCGTGGTTTAGATGATTTGCAGACCCTGTTAGAAGATCACATTGCCAAAACACAGTCAATGCAAGCATCACCATACATTGCTCCTTTTGAAGATCGTGTGAAGCTTTGGCTTGGAAAATTGAATCTGGTTCAAGAGGTTTGCATGCCTACCGTACTTTTCAACTACAAAATAGTAGGTTTTACAGAAACTTCACAATAATTTTTGTTTATAAAGTAGAAGCAACAGACTGAATACCATTTGTTTTTGTAAGCACCCTAATTTTGCATAAAAAGTAGTTAGTTTCATTATAAAGAGACAGATCCAGATCTCTATATATTGTTTACAGTTAACAAATCGTAATCTGGATAGGTTTGGGCAATGCTGAGAGCTTCATAGATTGATACCCTTTATCTGTGAGGCGTGCAATTATGCTCTGCCGGCTTGTGCACTTGCATCATTGCATGCATTTAACTACTGTTTGCTTTCATCCAGATTCTCGATGAATGGATAAATTGTCAACAACAATGGCTCTACTTGGAGCCTATTTTTGGCTCGGAGGACATCATGCAACAGATGCCGGCAGAGGGACGTAGATTTAGAGCAGTTGATTCGTCATGGAGGAGAATCATTGACAAGTTAATGAAGAATCCTGAGGTACTTGTTGTGGGAACTGATGAAGACCTTTTAAAGAATCTGAAAGAAGCCAACAAACAGCTAGACATGGTACAGAAGGGATTAAATGAGTACCTTGAAACCAAGCGATTGGCTTTTCCAAGGTTTTCTTCGAATCTAGCCCAGGAAATTTTTGCCTACTGTTTTTCTACTTGCTCGGGGAAACAAGGTTTTCACCATCATAGATTCTTTTGATTTCCATGCACAGATTCTACTTCCTTTCCAATGACGAGCTTCTGGAGATATTGGCTGAGACTAAAGATCCTTTAAGAGTTCAGCCATTCTGTAAGAAGATATTTGAAGGCATCCATCGACTTGAATTCCAGGCTGATCTTGACATTAGTGCCATGTTCAGTGAAGAAGGCGAGAAGGTTGGCTTTGTTGAAACTTTCAACCCCAAAGATGCGCAAGGTGCAGTTGAAAAATGGTTGATTCAGGTTAGTAGAATTGTGTAATCTGCATATCAATTCTTAACCTGATTTGAAATTGTAAATTCCCCCCCTCCCAAAGAAAGATTCAAGTGGTATCCTCAATGAAATTCACCTCACCCCTACCCACCCATGCTTGCTACTACTTTTGGCACTGGTTGAGATAGCTAGGTCCATGGATATCTTCATTGTACTCCTCAAGCATGTTATTTTTCACCCTGAGATTAGAGATCCATTCCTCCACCTATTCCTGGTGTGGGTGGATACCTATTACACGCCTAGAGGTGCTGACTGCTGTTAGAGCATGTACACATGCATGAGAGTACTTCTTCTTTAAGGTGCAGAAGGGACTGCTCTTTTGTGTTGCGGTTCTTTTGCATTGCGGGCAAGTCTTCCCTGGTCTTGAAGTGACTTTCCATTGAATGGAAATTCCAAAAGTGGAATTGGTTAGTGGATTATAGGCCCAGCTTCTGAGGAGGCAGTTAGAAAGGGCGGGAGGTTGTGGCCTTTGGGACACGATCGTTAGTGCTTCTAATGTGGGACCCTAGGGAGTGGCTATGAAGGGATTTCTTTTGTGCATACCCCCCCCCCCCCCCCCCCCCCAACCAAAAAAAAAAAAAAAAGAAAGGATAGAAAAACCAGTTCACCATCCTAGGGTACCTTTCTTCCATTACACTGCATGACTTGGCCGTGACATTTTGATGGCTAGACAAGAGGCCGTAGTAGCGGAAGCATAGCATTGGTGTGAGCGGAGCCTCACGGTTCTTTCGGATTCCTGGACTTGGCTTTGGGCCAGCCACTAGTTGTGCTGGGTTACTGTAATCCAACGGTTGGTTGCATAGAGGGACGGGAGTGGGTGTCTAGAGACGGCGGTAAGGTGTCTGGGTTGCTTATTAACAAGAAAAGATACAAACCATCTACAAAAAATAAATGATTATTAAGAGGAAGAAAGTAAAGCTTTCAGGACTCTATAACATAACCACTAATTTGCCTTGTTTTACCAATAGGAATTGGTAGTTATCAATCATGTTATAGTTTTCTGTGACAGGTTGAAGAGGCAATGAGGAAAAGCCTAAAAGACGTTACATGGCATGCATACGAAGCGTATGCAAGGCAAGAAAGGGTTGAGTGGGTGCTTTCTTGGCCAGGACAAGTAGTTTTGTGTGTCTCGCAAATGTACTGGACTGCAGAGGTTGCTGATAGTATTCAGAAAGGAACATTGCAGTCGTATCAGCAGAAGTGCAATCAACAGCTCCAGTTAATAGTGAGCAAGGTGGGGCGCTTGTGAGACTCGAATCTTTGTGCAAGCTCACATGCTTGCAGATATTGAAACCAATTATGCTAATTTTGCATGTCTATTTTGTTCCAGGTACGAGGTAAACTCACAAGCCTTGAACGGAAAACCATTGGAGCTCTTATAGTTATTGATGTACATGCACGTGATGTGGTCAAGAGCTTGGCAGATGCTAATATTGCTGATGAAACAGATTTTGAATGGATAAGCCAGCTCAGGTATGCCTGAACCCAATTTGCTTCTTGATGAACAACAAATCCTAGAGTTATAATGTATTTCTTGTTTAGCCCCACACGTAGATCAAAGTGTCTCTTAGCCATTATCAGAGATTTGGCTTTTACACTTTCATTCCTCTCAGAGGCTGTTCTTTTCTTTTGAAAGAAAAACCATTTGGTTAGGTGCAGTAAACATGCCCAAGAGCTGAAGTAAAGCGTCATGGAGAGATGAAGAATAAGAGAACTTAACGAACAAGGAAGCCTGAAAATAGTCTCTAAGGTGACCCGCCCACAGTCTATAACCAACCACCTTATCAACCAAGCAGCAAGTGTCCAATGAATCATGGATTGTACAAGTGTTGGAGAAAATCTGATGTGGGCAAGTCTCATTTCAGGATTGTGGATATCTTCCCAATGGGGAGAGACTGTTTCAGAGCTCGGTGCGAGACATCAAATCAGGCATATAAGTTCCTAACACAAAGCCTGTTGGAATGGAGCATAACTTTTTGCTATCTTTATAGGTGGAGACAGGGCATGGATCTGTCTGGTCTAAGCAAGGCTCTTGCATTTACAGTGAGATTAGCTGGCCTCCTTCCAGAGTTTTGGCCAAAGGTTGGAAGGAGTTTTAGTGTGCTTTTAGTTGAGGGTAAGGCCCTATCTGATGGAGGTCATAAGAGTGAGGGTATTTATTACTTCTTGGTAGTGGAGTAAGTGAGAATGGAATAGCACTAGTAATCAAATGTTTTTATGCTTTATCTTGGGGGATTGTGCCCTCAAGATGTTAAATTAATAGAAGATGTTCTCCCTGTTAAAAAAATAAATGAAGAATAAGAGGAGGTTATCAAACTTAAATACTCTAGTAATCAACATTTTTTATGCTATACCTTGGGGATTGCGCTCCATCAAGATGTTTAATCAATAGAAGATGGTTTTTCCATAGAAAAAAAGAAGAATAAGAGGATAGTATCAAACTCAAATACAATCGCTGCAACTAAGCCGTGCGCGTCCTTCGTATTTGAAAATATGTTGGCTTCCATGCCTTGAAGTGCTGCACATTTTTCAAGACAGTCCTCATAGAGATGGAGGTGAGAGGCCACTAAAATTAGCCTAGACTTGTCGGCAGTGGCCCGGTTAAAGGGGAGAATCCCTGGAGCTGTAGCAAAAGCAAAAAGAGATTAAGAAAAGCAAAGGTTACACGAATTTGATGGAGAAAGCAAGGTTATGTAGAGAAAAGGAAAAGATAGAGAGAGAAATGGCGCCAAGTCAGAAAGAAAAAGAAAAGAGCAAAGGAGATACTTTAAAAAGGGCCAAGCTAGTACTGTGATAGTTTCGCATGGGGCTCTGATGGATTGTAGTCTCTCTTCGTCCATCCTCAAAAATTCTGCTGCATATAGCACGAATGAGCTCCCCTGCCGTCGCATCCTCCAAATCATCCTTATGGGAAAAAGGGCAATTGCTGGCCGCTAGATGGCCTTCTAAGAAAAGAGACCAATGGCTGCATCATATAGCCATGAATGAGGTCATTCTCATGAATACATACAAGAGCAGTTGTGTGTGCATCAGAGTGCTAGTATGACCACCGCACAACGGCCCAATTCAATATAGGCAGCCTTTAGTGAAGTTTTCTTGACCATGAGGACCATGCACGGGAACATGGATGTATACCTCTTCTTAGAAAGCCCTTAGTACTTTGATTTCCTAAAGAAAGATGTTGGAGGCTCCAGGCTGCTATTCACTGCTACGCTCCTTTCCCTCTCGCCAAAGCACAGTATATTGTGAGATCCGCAGGCGTTTTCATTTCTTATTCAAAGAGGTATTTTGCCCCGTATCCCGCTTCATGTATTACTATGATCAGAGGTGCTTAGGTCCCTTCTTGCTGGAGATCCATAGACTCAGAGAGACTACCCTCAGGAAGAGGACCTACACACAAAGGATCCAAATAGAGGCAGGTCATTACTTTTTACAAAGGGACTACTCGGGATGGCCCAACACAGGTGACCCAGTCACACCCTCATTGGGCATCCTTCTTGATCGCACCATCTAGCTTGGCTGCTCACGACGCTCAAGGATGCGAGGATCTTCACATCGTAGACGGAGTCTACATCGGAGTCTACGGAGCATCGTTGAGCAACATTGAGCACTCCCCTCCAAAGAACTGACTATGAAGGTCATTAGGGCCATACTACAGAGACCCGTGAGAGAGTTCATAGATGATCATCATTGTATACTTTCTCCATTATGCACCTCATTAGTCCTCAAGTGATTGTGCCCCTCCCCATATGTTTTGAGAAGATGTATTATGCGACGATAATGATGATGATGAGGATGTAGGGTAAGTTCACATACCTTCCCACTCTAAGTACCCGCATTTATTTATGTTCCCTAGACATTGTACTAGAGTCACACATGGATCCCACTTTTGGTTTCATAGGTCATTTTGGCCATTTGACACTCGGAGCAATTATTGAGGGGGAAGATCACATAAGAGACGGCTCTATTGTTGCTTTGTGGATTTCCGCAAAGCCTTCGATACAGTGCCCAAAGCTTGATTGATGCGCAGACTGTAGGAGATGGGGGTACTTATAGATTGATTTGGGGGATCATGGCTCTATACAGGTCCTGGTGGGACATGTACACACTCCAGAGGGGATTTCTGATTCGGTTCACTCCACTATTGGGGTGAAACAGGGCTGCCCGCTATCTCCTACACTATTTGGCATGTATGTGGATGACGTTTCTGACTACATTGAGAGGGATGGTGATAGAGGAGCACAGTTGGCAGGGACATGGGTCCCACTATTGTTATATGTTGATGATATTTTTGACTCCCTGGAGGGGATGCAGCGTCACTTAGAGGCTTTGGACACACTTGCTCATAATAGTGGATTGTCTGTTAACTTGGGGAAAACCAAGGTTATGGATACCACACCATAGTGGGTCAGGAGGTTAAGCAATCCATGACTGCCGGTGAGTAATGACTCCTAGAAGTACCTCCCTCAAAAGTCGGGCTCTTGTCTCTGTGCACTCCTTATCATATCAGTTATTTTGGGGTGTGCTTCCAGAACGTCGTCGCTGCCCAGGCTCAGCATGGGGGCATGCCTCTGCTGCTGCATCCTGTACTGTCTTTGTCAATATATAAGTGAGATCACCTAAAGGTCTCCCCGGATCCTCTGTGCATAAGCGTCTATAGATACCATCTATGTAGACAGAATCAGTCTGCGAAGCAAAAGTGTATCGGGTATGCGTAGGTGTCTGCCAGTCGAGCTGTACTGAACTGGAATGAGACGGTAATCGTGAGGGGAGCATAATCTACTGCTACCCCAATAGACCTGGGCCTGACTGTAAAGTCCTGAATAGAGGGTATGAAACTGGGCTAAGCCAAAACATAATCCACTGTGTTGGTTCCATGTCTATGAGGAAAGCAAGTGAACCACTCAATGTTGAAAATCTGTGTAGGCCATTCAAGATAGACAATCCATATGCAGTCCCCAAATCTGTCAGAGATATCCCCCATATCCAGTGTGCTTTTCATCCTGTGAACACTTGGCCAATCCCATATCACTGACATCCAATTTTCTCAACATTTCGTCTTGAGTATCGTAGAAAGATGCCTGAGACTGGCCCGTCCTGGCATTGAAGTCTCCCAAAAGAATGACATCTCCATCCCTAGAGAACTCCCATATGTCCTCATCCAATATCATGTAGGGTGACTCCCCCTTGGACGATGCATAATGAGATGTGCCGGGGGCAAAATATCATATTGCAATGTAGAGTGTCCTCCCTGTCTCCGCTCTCACTCTTACCCACATATATCTGTCCTGCATTTCCCTTCCATCAATACAAATGAGGGGCTGCATCTCCTCCGTGAATATGACTTAAAGAGGAACTCAGAGCAGCTATCCATCCCTAGGGTGTGCACTAACTTCCACATTTTGGGACCAAAGCCCAAGGCTTTCATGACAGCTTCAATGTACTTCCATAAAATTGTATTATGCACCTTGTCTAGGTCAAGCTAAAGGAGCATGCATTCTTGCTCGATGAAATTTGCATACTCGATGAAAATGATTGCTGCCATAATTTTGTCATAAATTGATCCTCAGATGAATCCATGTTGGTGGGGGTTGATTACTTTTGTGTAGGATTGGAGAAAGCCTTAACGCTCTAACCTTGTCTATAATCTTGTAAGCAAATGTCATCATTGAGATAGATTGCCAGTCTTTTAAGAAAGAGAAACATACTAATTTGGGAATGGACTTGATTAGCCCTTTTTCCATGCTAGCATCCATCTGTCCTTCAAGAAAATTCTTGTTCGCCATCTGCGACTCCTGACCCCCATCCTCTATGCGTTCATCTCACTTCTTGCCCACAAGTAGTCTCCCAATGGTATCCCGTCACTCTAGGTAATGTGTTGTCAAGAGTGTGATGCGTTTCCGTGTAAAAAATAATGTCTCTTCTATTAAAGCTATCCTCAAATGTGCCTACATCTAGCTTCATTGATCTGTTACAATTCGATGTTGCCATTTTAAGGTTGGTCCCATAGGTCTTGCACCGTCATGCCATGCGTTTTTCCAACATCACTTCTCTCCCTCCCCTGTAGAAAACAATTTTTACTTTCTCCCTCTGGCATCAGCTCTTGCATGTGTGCTACCTGTGTTAGAGTGAGGTCATCACCCAAAATTATCCGAGTTTGCTTTAGTGTTGGTCTCTCCTTCAGGATTTCCTTCCTAGCTTCTAGTGTAGGGAAACGTATAATGAGTGCCTTTTTCCTTGGGCCTTCCTTTCTCATCACTTCCCTTCTTGCAAACCTCCAAGCACTTGTATGTGTGGGTCCAGAAATACCCATGCGCTTCAAGAGCTCTTGCACTTCTTCTTCTACCTTTCCCGTGTCTTTAAGACCCGTAACAAGCACAAAAAGAGAGAGAGAGAGAGAAATGAAATGAAATGAAATGTTATATTAACGTCTTCAAAAGGCCATAATGACCTATGAGACCCGAAAGTTACAAAGTGGTGGATCTGATACAAAGTCAGAGTAACAAAATAACCTACCAACAGTACAAAACAAAGATATATACTATGGGGTCCTAAGCTGGTCGATGTGAGCCAAGCAACAAACTAAGCAAAAAATGGGCGGCTTGTTGGGATAGCTGAATAACAAGAGATCTATCATCGGTCGTTGGCGAATCTCATCAATTTCCTCCATGGTTAGTAGTCTGACCGGGCGTCTTGCATGCCTGGTGTAGCGCGGATAATGTGTCGTGCTCTCTACAGTGTGGGTGTCCCCAGTGCAATGTGCGTGACAATCTCACTCAAACAAATGAAACCTCTCTCAAACAGAATGAAACACAGAAACAACGGATAACAACACAGAAACAATGGATAACAACAGAGACACAACAGTGGACCAGAACATGTGGACTCGACTAGCTCCAAGAACCTTGTACAGACTCTGGCGTGGCAGCACACTCCGCTCCAGCCCAGGACTCACAGGTACAAATGGGTGTCGAGGCTCAGATGTGCAGGGATGGTGAAGCAGTGCTCTGTGTAAGACTCTCTAGACGACTACGTGCAAGATAAGCTGGAACTATCTCAAAACGACTACTGATATGTACAACCATAGGAGCCACCAACGGCCCATAAATGTCCAGCCAGCTAAGTCTATCTCCAAACTGAGTGGTGGTGGTGACCTGGCCACGATGTCCACTAGACCACCGTAGGTACCCTGCCACGTGTCACTCCCAGCCAAAGGGTCCGTCCAGTGTGAACCAGACCAACTGTAGCTAACTGTCCAACTGCCTGTCTTGTGAAGTGACACTGTAGCAGGCTACAGGTTGCCCGCCACAAGACTGGTCACCGTCTCGGTGAGCCAAAACTGAATGAAACTGCAAAAGTAACTATATGTACCATGAAAGATGAGGTAAGAGCACAGTCCTGTCACCCAAGGGAAAGGGTCGTCCCCACTGTTGCTCCAGAAGCTTCCGGATCGGGAGGATCCATCAGATCAATAGTGTAACCATGCGGTTGCTGTCCTGTGCTTTGCATACCTTGATTTCCTGTGGTTGTACCAGCCATCTGCTGCACAGCAGATGGGAGTACCTGCCCTGAAGTGAACTCCGGACGCCTAGTAACGCAACCATGGCGGTGTGCACCAGTAGCACCATCACAGCAAGGAACACTCTGGCTCTGCATGTGTGGCATCTGGATCTGAGACTCTTGTTGAGTGAAGTACTGGACCTGGGGCTGTGGGTAGTGTCCCATGAACTGCTGAGAGGGCTGAGAGGGACCTGCTGGGTAGTGTCCCATGAACTGCTGAGATGGCTGAGAGGGACCTGCTGGGTAGTGTCCCATGAACTGCTGAGAGGGCTGAGAGGGACCTGCTGGCGCTGCAAAGGTGGCTGGACTCTGGACCTGTATCCCTGGCCTAGTCCATCCATATCCCACAGTAGCCTGGGTAGGCCTGTTATCATACATAAGCATTTCTTGAAATCCTTGCACCTGTGCTTTGAGGTCATCAATGATTCTCGACTTTATCTTCAATGCCTGTTGTAGTGCAAAAATCGTTGCATCTCGATCTGCGATGGCACTCTCGGCAACTCGCAGGGATCCCTCCATAGCTGCGTATGTGGCGGAGTGATGCTGGTGGGTTGCAGCTAGCTGCTCCACGCCTAGCTCGATGGTGGCAATAGCAGCTCTGGAGTCCTGAAGCAACTTCTCTGAAAGCTGAAACAGAGAAGTGGAGTCGGTCCTACCTGAAGATCCCTCAGATGGATGTGATGTTGGAGGGCGCACATGAGGCATTGCGGGCGAGCTAAAAGTAGGTGCAGATGGTGGCACAACCGGCGAGCTAGAAGTAGGGACACTCGGTGTAGAAGGTGCTTCAGAGATTGTTGTTGTAGGTGCAGCGAGTGATATGTTGACCGGTGTAGGAGTGAAGATGGGAGAAGAAGGAAGAGGATCCTGTATGGGTGAAGTGACCATCCTCTCTTGAGGAGCGGCAGTAGACACTGGTGTCGGCACAGCAGAACCAGGTGTAGCAGTGGACGTATGACGCTGAAGATGTACCCTAGTCTGCTGTCTCTCAGAAACTGGCAAGGAGAGTAGAGACTTCACTGTATCCTTCATCACTTTCGCCTTGATCTTCTTTTTCTTGGTGACTGTGGGGTCTACTTGCATGCTCACGGGTTTCCTTTTCCCTTTCGGGGTTCCCTGTTCCTCATCCACTTCATTTATGTTGATAGGTATGTTTATGATCCATGCCAAGAGAGGCGCCGCAAAACATCTAAAAGTTAACTGCACAGACTGCACTTGGGCCCGAAATCTTTTAGCCCTAGACTGCAGAGAGCTGAAGAGAATTTGGTGGAATCCACATGGGATAGTGTGGATTAAACAGTATAGCCCGTCGTAGTGGGAGAATGTAGTGAGAATATCTGTTTGTACCTTGTCTTCTTTGGCATCCCGAGCCAGAAAGTAATACCTGAAGATTGCGAGAAGCCGTCTGTTTCGCTCATAATTTGGGTGATCCGAGCTCAATAACTCTTTACATGCTTGAATTGTCGCGTCCTTGGGCAACAAAGAGAAAGTGCGAGTAGTAGACTTCACAGCTGGAAAGTTGGTCATACCCATGGCATGGCCAAGCCTTGTAGCTGTTAGCTTGTGGCCCCGGACCTTTGGAAAGTTTTTCAGCAGTTGATGTATCAGTTCTGCTGGAATAGTATCAGGTAGATTTGCATCAGCCAATTCTGTGAGACCCAGAGTCCGTAGCTGAGCAGTCGAAAGCACCTCACTGAGAGATGGTCGAGGTTGCTGCATATGAAAATGTAATGAAAATGCTGTGCGATTTTTTGAAGAAGCAGGCCTCTTGATCTCATGAGTGATAATTTGCGGCTTTTCTTTTTTCTGAGCCACCTTTGATTGTTCCTCTGGATCACTGGAAGCACCTGACTCTGAATTTACATCTGAATCCTCAGATGCTGCTGAGTCTGCTTTGTAGCTTTCATCACTTGGGTCACTGGAGGTAAAGTCATCTATGTCATGGCTGCTGCCGCTTGCAGATACTTCATCTGCTTCGCTCTCTGATTGTTCAACCCGAGCTTTTCTCCTCGTCATCTCTACCTTTTTCTTGCTACCCCTGCCAAGGTGAGGTCTGATGACAAACAGAGGATGACAAACAAAGCCGTTGAGTAGCCAATGGAAAAGTAGTAGGATGCAGACAATTTAGATTTCTCCGGCTAACTCGTTAGGCTGGGCGAGTAATTTAAGGTAGGGTAAATTCGAACCAGGCGAAAGAGGACGGTTAGGGCGATAGGGTGCTGGGAGAGGGTAGGGGTGAGAGGGGAGGATAGGGGCGAGAGGGGGTGCGGGAGAGGGTAGGGGGCGAGAGGGGAGGATAAGGACGAGAGGAGTGCGGGAGAGGGTAGGGGCGAGATGTTTGGATAGGGGCGAGAGGGGAGGATAGGAGAGGGTAGGGGGCGAGGGGTGAGGATAGGGACGAGAGGGGTGTGGGAGAGGGTAGGGGTCGAGTTTTAGGATAGGGGCGAGAGGGGGTGTAGGAGAGGGTAGGGGGCGAGTTTTAGGATAGGGGCGAGAGGGGAGGATAGGAGAGGGTAGGGGGCGAGAGGTGAGGGTAGGGGCGAGAGAAGGGGGATAGGGGCGAGAGGGGTTGTATGAGAGGGTAGGGGGCGAGTTTTAGGATAGGGGCGAGAGGAGAGGGTAGGGAGCGAGGGTATAGGGTAGGGGCGAGAGGGGAAGCTGGGAGAGGGTAGGGGCTAGAGGGGTTTAAGTAAGGGTAGGAGGCAGTAGGTAGGGGCGAGGGGTTGGGAGACTAGGGTTTATTAAGGTCTAATGGGAGTTAGCACAACAGTAGCAAAGTGCTAGCAGATACAAAGATAGGATAATTTTGAGCAGGTACGAAGAGAGGACTCAGATAAAGAAGGGTATTAAGGCTTGCACTGATCATTAATAGCCAGCTTTGGAGCACCAAAGAGTACTTTCCCCCTTTCTTTCTTTCTGCAGCAAAGCTGAAAGTTTATTTGCACCAAAGGTTTTTTTTTTTTTTTTTTTTGGGGCAATTGGAATCAAAAGTTCTTTGCCAAAACTCTGTCATATTCTATATATAGACAGCCTCAATCGTCGTCTAAGCAGTCGTCTAAGCAGAATGCCCAAGTAGATTCCACTTTTTTCAAACTGAACAAAAAAACACTCTGACTAGAAGCTTGACTGATAGCAGCAGTTTGGAAGGACCTTAATATTTGACTGCAAATAACACTTAGGATAGAAACAATTAGAGGAGCGACTGAACTGTTGAAGTTCCGATAATACCCAATTACCAGGAGGACTGAGTGGAGAAAAGATATCTTAGAGGAGAGGTGGAAACTTACAAACATAACAAAAACTGAGACAGTAACAGAACATCTATTCTGGTGGAAAGCTAGAGGGGAGGAGAGAAATGGGCCATCGAACCTACAGATGGCGGAAAGTTGCATACCCTTTACTCAGAGGAGTAATAGCACTTGATTCTGGAGCCATTTACCAGTGGCAAAGGGACGCCTTCCAAAGTGACTAACTGGACAGCCCCCTGTGGCAAAACCTCATGTACTCTAAAGGGCCCTTGCCAAGCTGGAACCAGCTTCTTTGCTTTTTTCAAATATTTTGCCTGATAAAGTAGCACCAATGTGCCTTGCGTTATTTTTGGCTTTCTGAGGTGGCGATCATGCCACGCTTTGCGACGAAGTTGTTCCGCTTGCAGAGCACGAGAAGCTAAAAGGCGGCTTTCATCCAATAAGGTGAGACGGGAGATAGAGGTAGATTCCATGCCCTCACTTGCACGCAGACTGCCCACCCTAGGGGAACCGGAGTTGAACTCAAATGGAGATATGGCTTCCAAACCGAAAGCGAGTTGAAAAGGCGTTTGATTCGTTGTTGCTTTGAAAGATGTGCGGTATGCCCAAAGAGTGCCGTGCATAGCCTGAGCCCACGATGCTGGATGGAGATGACATGCTTTCCTCAGTAGAGCTATCAGAACCTTGTTGGTGCTCTCGGCCTGTCCATTGGCTTTAGGATAATAAGAGCACGACTTGCGATGAAAAATCTTGTAATTGGCCAGCAAATTTGAGATCATGTTATTGACAAAATGAGTGCCTCTATCACTGGTGATCTCTAAGGGACATCCAAATCTGCATAAAATATTTTCATATAAAAATTTTTCCACTGTATTGCTGGTGCAATCCACTGTCGCTAGTACCTCTGCCCACTTTGTTGCATAGTCTGTAGCCACTAGCAGATATTTGCGATTACCGGGTTGAGCTGGGGGATATATTGGTCCCACAAAGTCCAAACCCCATCTCTCAAAAGGTAGCCACGCCATCGAGACCTGCAAAGGGCGGTTGGATTGCTTACTCGGCTTCGGCCCACATCTTTGGCACACATCACAAACCTTAGAATATGCTATTGCATCCTTAAAAATGTAGGGCCACCACAGACCACTCTGTAGTATCTTCTGAGCAGTGATGTGACCAGGGTAATGGCCACCAGTGGGACCATTGTGGGCATCCTCCAGAATATGCTCCACCTCATGAGGTGAGACAACGCTTCAGAACACCATCTGGTCCCGCCTTGTAGAGCTGGCCCCCGATCAGAGTGAAAGGCTTGGACTTCAACAACAATCTCCTCTTTTGCAGTGGGGATGCCCTCTCTGGGTACAGCCCAGCAGATAGAAAATATAGGACCTCGCCGTACCATTCCGGTGTTGTATCTATTTTAAAAAGACTGCTATCTGGAAAGTCATCCGCAATCCCGGTAGCTTCTTCGCCTGTGTAAATGCGAGAGAGGTGGTCAGCCATTACATGATGCTTACCAGGACGGAGTACCACTTCAAAATCAAACTCCTGGAATAGGAGGAGCCATCGCCATACTCGACCTGCAACCTGTGGCTTATTAAGTAGATAGCGCAAGGCATGGTGATCAGTGATAACTGTGAAGTGGACCCCTAGCAAATAGTGACGAAATTTGTGTAGAGCATACACTATAGCCAATCCTTCCCTCTCTGTGGTGCTATAGTTTCGCTCTGCTTTGGTGAGTAGGCGACTTGCATAATGTACAGGGCGATCCAAGTTGAACTCTTTGCTAGGCTGAGTTAGCACAGCACCCACAGCCAGCAGACTGGCATCTGTATGCACATGAAAAGGTAGGGCCCAATCCGGGGCAACTAGAATAGGCGCCTCAGTGAGACGTTTTTTGAGGTATGCAAATGCTTCGGCCTCAGGTGTTGACCACCGGAAGGGAACAGCAGCACTGGTGAGCCGGGTCAATGGTTGAGCCACCTGTGCATATATACGTATGAACCTGCGATGATAGCCGGTGTGGCCCACAAAGCTCTGAACACCTTTGGGATTTATGGGAGGAGGTAACTTCAAGATGGCCACTATCTTCTCTGGGTCCGGTGCCAAACCTTGAGCAGACACCACATGGCCCAACAGTGTGCCCTCTGTGACCAAAAAATGACATTTGTTCGGATTGAGCTTCAAACGTGCCTCTCTGCACCTGAGGAAGACTGCAGAGAGCTGAGCAAGATGCTCCTTTAGATTTTCTACTGGGGTCGAACATTGAGCACCCGAGAAGGTGGAAAAGTCATCCATGAATATGCGAAGGTGATCAGTAAGCAGAGGACAAAAGATGAGATATACTATGCGATTGAAAGAAGGCGGTGCATTTTTAAGCCCAAAAGACATCCTAGTGTAGATGAAAATACCCCAGGGAGTCACAAAAGCTGTTTTGATTTGGTCGTCAGGATGTATTCCTAACTGATTGTAGCCGCTGAACCCGTCCATAAAACTATACAGTACATGGCCAGCGACATCTTCGAGGACTCTCTCAGTAAAAGGTGTCGGAAATCCATCCGGGATTGTGACCTTATTCAGAGCCCGATAGTCGACACAAACTCGAATTTTGTTGGACTGCTTCTTTGGGGCAATAACCATAGGAGACAACCATTCTGAGTGCTCTACTGGTACAATAATACCTGCTTCTTGCATCTTTTCCAACTCGATTTTGACTGCTTCTGCATACTTGGGATTCAGTTTGTAAGCACGTCCTCTGACTGGCTTAGCCCCCTCAACCAGAGGAATTGTGTGGACTCCTAGCTCTGCCTGGGATTCCTTCTAAATCATGGTAAGACCAGGCAAACACATCTTTGAAAGAGCGCACGAAGGAGATTACCAGGTCGAGTAGAGCGGGGTGATCCCATAACCAAGTGGCTAATAAGATGGGCTGATGGCTGTCAGGGCCTCCTAGGTTGACCTCTCTGACTGGGTCAGGCGGTGCAGTGGTCGAGGCTGCGTTAGGTGGAGAAGATTGTGCCGCCTCTGTTAGCCTTTGGACATTATGAGCTGGCGTCTGATCAATGTTGAAATCAGCATACTCTTCCTGCAACCAACCTGATGGAAGCTCTGCAAATGGTAAATCCTCAGATACCTCAAAGTGCTCCGGCATGGGTGGAGAGTCAGATGGAGTAGAGGCTAAGGAGGGAGCTGGGGTGTTGGCCAACTCTTGCAAGGGAGACTTTTTTCCCCTTCTATGGTGGGTTATAGGCTCACCCAGGCCGACGGTTTCCATCAAGGGACCCTCTGAAGGATGGGCACCAGAGACCGGTCCACTTGGTTCTGACTCACTTGAGACTGGTCCACTTGGTCCACGTGGTTCTGGCTCACTTGGCTGACCGGGATTCTTGGTCTGAGGTGTAGCTTCAGATGTAGGATCAGGGGGATAGGGTGAATCTGTTGGCAAAGGTTGAAGAGAGACTACATAGCATTGCATCGAAGAGGTGGCTTCTAACCACTGCAGTAAGTCTTCATCGGACCCATCGGGAGGGACCGGCTGGTCCAAGTGAGGGTTGGACTCTACTGACAAAGAGCTATGCTGAACGACCGGATCCATACCTCCTTCGAGACGAATTTGTTGCATAGGAGAGCCAGGAGTGTGTATCCACATGGCGTCGGTTCCCCAGTCGTGAAGTGCTTTCGTATGTCGCAGCCATGGCCTACCAATCAGCAAGGGATAACCTCCCTCTACTAGGGGAAGATTAACTACCACAAAATCCAAGTTAAAAGTGAAATCTTGTACCTTCAGAGGCACCTTGTCGACTATGCCCACTGGGTAGACTGTTCTCTGATCAGCCAATGTAACAGTGAAAGGAGCAGGTCGGGTAGGCTTTAGACCTAAGGCCATCATAGTGAATTCGGGCATCAAATTGATTCCAGATCCTCCATCAACGATGACGCCGGATAGCTGGTGCCCAAGAATAGATACAGTGAGGCGAGGACTTTTATAATCGGTGAGGGGAGCAGATGGATAGGAAATCAAATAGGACTCTGAGGGCTGTACAGGGAGGTGCCCGCCACTAGGCCCAGCCCCCGGGTACAGAGACTGAATGACTAACAAGGTGTCACTTCTAAGTGTTGCATCAAGCCTTAGCATGTCGTATAGTGACACCTGCTGAAAAGTATTTTTCAAGATGGCTTCTGCTGTGGGCTTGGCGCCTTCGAACTGGGCTCCTTTTGTGACCTTAATCTGTTCCAAATCAGCCACTGCTTCTAAGAAGGCTCCATCAATGTCAGATAACAAGGAAGTTGGTTTGCTCTGAGCAATTGGGAAGGACTTGTCCTTTGGGTCAGGTAGACCAGAGTGAGGAAGTGGAGACTGGCGAGGTGGACCTGTGGGTAGACTGACACCAAGAGCTGCTCTTTGTGCCCGAGTAAGGACACCAGCAGGCTCCTCCACTTGCAGAGGCTTAACCACATGAGTAGCAGGTGAAGGTTGAGGCACGGTGTTCACAGTAATCAAATTTATCTTCGGAAAGGTGAATTCGGGCTAGTTCTGAGTCGAGCCTGAAGACGTGGATGCCCTTTGCTTGGGACAATCTTTACTGTAGTGATCCTTCGAATCAGGGCAATGACGACAAGGAGGGGACCCCTCGGGTAAAGGACACTTGCTCTGATAATGCCCATATTCTCCGCATCTGTAGCAGAGTATGGGCCGATTGGAAGGACGAAACGGGGGACGAGGTGGTTGCTGCATGGAATTTGAGGCTGAGGTGTAGAAACTTTGGGGAACTGAGGGAGTACTGGCATGGTAAAAACTGTGGGGTGCAAAGTTGTTGTGCATACCTTGCTGCATAGGGGGTGTTGTCAGCAGAGGAGGCAACTGGTTTTGATGGCCGTAGGGTGAGACTATGTTGGATGCAGGTGCTAACCCTTGTTGGAGAGAAGGACCAAGATTTTGTTGTATTTGATGCAATCCCTTGAGGTAGTAACAATCTTTATCCTCATGTCCAGCTTTTTCACAGAAGTGGCAGTAAAACTTAAGGGGGCATTCCTGTGGTGGGTGCCCTGGAGAGCGGCATGAGCTACACCAAACCATAGCCTTAGTCTCTTGCTGACACTTGAGCTCTTCTAACTCGCGCTTAATCTGTTCCAATGCCTCATTATGTGTAGGCTTCTCTTGTCTAAGAGAGAAGGACCTCTCCTCTTGAAGAGCTCGTTGTAGCTTTAGGGCTTCCAGTTCCCTACGTAAAGAAGTTAAAGGATCAGTAGGACTACCTTCCGAGAACACAGAGGAAGTATCTATTTGAAGAGAGTTGTTGAAGAGCTTCCTAGCTCCCTCTATTCTAGTAGCAGCTGCGATGA
This sequence comes from Adiantum capillus-veneris, assembly GCF_014529385.1. Classification (NCBI taxonomy): domain Eukaryota; kingdom Viridiplantae; phylum Streptophyta; class Polypodiopsida; order Polypodiales; family Pteridaceae; genus Adiantum; species Adiantum capillus-veneris. Next base: position 50,665,492 of record NC_140960.1, read on the forward strand.
ACTCGTCGAGAGTGGCGTCGGGTCGGAGACTCTCTCGGAGTTTTTGCTGAGAAGTTTTGGGAAGCGCCTTCTCCACCCACTTTTTAATCATGAATTCACCGGGTTGTTGGGGAAGCTTGGCCACCAGCGACTTAGTTTTCGTCATAAGCTCCGCAAAAGTCTCCTCAGGTTTGAGCACCATGTTGGCCAACTCATCCAACACCTTCTCCTGGTAGTCACCTGGCCTGAAAGCTGCACAGAACTGCTGTCTTAATGCTGCCCGAGTTGCAAAATGGTTCTCTGCAAATTGGCTGTACCATTTATCTGCTAGGCCATCCAGGGTGGATGGAAATAGTACCAAGTAAGCATCTTCTCTGTTCAGCCCACGTCCCCTACAGAGAGATACAAATCTTCTTGTATGGTCATCAACATCTTCTGAAGACAGCCCTTTGAATGTAGGGAACTTGATGTTCACCTTGGCCAAAACACTAGCTAGTGGCTCCATGATTCCTTGCTGAGTCTGTTGCACAGTAGCTTGTTGTAGAAGAATAGGAGAGAGCTTTTCCGGAGAAGGTGATCGCGAAGATGGGGAACCTGATGAAGGAATGGGTGATGTGATATGTGGAGGTATAGGTGATGAGGTTGAAGGATTTCTACAAGGTGTCAAAGGTCGTCTTCTGTGATAGTACTTCAGAGGGCTCAGTAGTGGGCTTTGACGCTCAACTGACTTCCTTGTATGTGTCATACAATGACCTCCAAACCAACCAAGCTTTGGGCAAGAAACCTTGAACTGACTGAAGACTGGTCTAGACTCTACTAGACCATACTAGACCAGACGAGTGTCTAGACCAGCTGGACCAGGGACGAGGAGGACTAGACCAGGGTCTAGACCAGACAAGTGACTAGACCAGCTAGACCAGGGTCGAGGGGTCTAGACCAGAGACGAGGGCAAGCTGGACCAGGGCGAGAGGGGACCAGACCAGCAAGGCGAGAGACTTAGACTGCACAGGCGAACTACTCAACAGAGTGAGACTTCAGTTGAGGTCCCACCGTGATCGCCAAAATGAGAACACCTGTAGCGCGGATAATGTGTCGTGCTCTCTACAGTGTGGGTGTCCCCAGTGCAATGTGCGTGACAATCTCACTCAAACAAATGAAACCTCTCTCAAACAGAATGAAACACAGAAACAACGGATAACAACACAAAAACAATGGATAACAACAGAGACACAACAGTGGACCAGAACATGTGGACTCGACTAGCTCCAAGAACCTTGTACAGACTCTGGCGTGGCAGCACACTCTGCTCCAGCCCAGGACTCACAGGTACAAATGGGTGTCGAGGCTCAGATGTGCAGGGATGGTGAAGCAGTGCTCTGTGTAAGACTCTCTAGACGACTACGTGCAAGATAAGCCGGAACTATCCCAAAACGACTACTGATATGTACAACCATAGGAGCCACCAACGGCCCATACATGTCCAGCCAGCTAAGTCTATCTCCAAACTGAGTGGTGGTGGTGACCTGGCCACGATGTCCACTAGATCACCGTAGGTACCCTGCCACGTGTCACTCCCAACCAAAGGGTCCGTCCAGCGTGAACCGGACAACTTGTAGCTAACTGTCCAACTGCCTGTCCTGTGAAGTGACACTGTAGCAGGCTACACCTGGCCAGCGTGCTCCGAATTTTCGTCGTAGCCTCCGTCGATGCTGTGTAGTTCTTCGCAGTCACGGGCGCCTGGATTTCCCCAATTCAATCGCTCGGTCAATCAGTGTGCCTCTGGTGTGAGACGAGGGGGAGCTCTGCTGTCGGAGTGGCTCTTGCGACTGTCCCGTGTCTGCTCTGAAGAAGTCTGTGATCCGTCTTTGAGACTGGCTAGCCTCGCCATTCATCAGGCTATCTTTGTGTCTGCGCAGCTCGAGCAAGAACAAACCCAGACATCTTTGATCTTTGTATCCCATGACTCTTGAGAGTGGTCCAAAACCCTCTCTGAACAAGCAATGGAAGCGGCCTCATATCTCGTAGTAGATGGGGCAGCGGCATGTATAGTGTAGCTCTGTCTCAGGTTCCATGTTACACAAGGGGCATGTCCTATCCTCTGCTGGTACTCCGCTGTATCTCCCAGTTTCAATCCGCAACTAGTGAGAAGCTGTGCGTAACTGGCCAATAGCACATCGTATCCCATGAGACAAGTGGGTATCCATGTATCTGGGTCTCGTCACAAAACCATCTTCCGTAAGCTGGAGAAGGTGGTCTCTGTAGAAAGCCATCTTCGTGCCCAATTCCCGTGCTGGTTGTATCCCTGTTTTTTTGGTGTCTAGCTGGGTCAGGTCTTAGCGGATGAGCTTGGTGATCTCTGATTGTGTAAGAGTGAGAGATGGTGCATCCAATGAGTAATGGAATGGTAGTAGCCTCTCTATGCTGAACCCATGTGCCTGAAACCATGATGTCATCTCCCCATACCAGCATGTTGTATCTCCTTGTATGGCTAACTGTCGAGAGGATTCAAGTACTATGCGAGCATATCTGTTTCTAGGAAGTTCCCATGTGCGGTTTATGAAGGAGACTGTTCTGGTGAGCGCCTCCACCACTAGTGGGGGGGCCGCTAGCTCTGCTCGGATAATGGCTCGTGGTACTAATGCCTTGGCTCTAATGAGCCGCGAGATCATAGAGACGAGAGGTTTCTCCATGTTCTCCCATCCGTCTGTGCGACCCCGCCTCCCGTGGTGATCCAGTGAAGGTCCCCATATCTCGGTTCCATAGAGCAATGCTGAAGCCACCAAGGTGTCAGAGCCAGAGCTTCGTTCGGGGCTCCTGAAACTGAACCTGCGAACACATCCTCTCCAATCTACCCAATGCTGCGTGGGCTCTAGTAAGTCTGGTCTCAGCTGCGCTTCTGAGTGAGGATGCAGGTCCGCTAAAAACCACTCCAAGGTAAGTGTAAGCGTCTGTGTACTCCACAGTCTCCTGGCCGTCTGTGAATGTAGGTGCTGACCTCCTGATCCACTGTGGGGTGGCATGTATAGTGTAGCTCTGTCTCAGGTTCCATGTTACACAATGGGCATGTCCTGTCTTCTGCTGGTACTCCGCTGTATCTCCGAGTTTCAATCCGCAACTGCTGAGAGGATGTGCGTAACTGGCCAATAGCACATCGTATCCCATGAGACAAGTGGGTATCCATGTATTTGGGTCTCGTCACAAAACCATCTTCTGTAAGTTGGAGAAGGTGGTCTCTGTAGAAAGCCATCTTCGTGCCCAATTCCTGTGCTGGTTGTATCCATGTCCTCCTGGTGTCTAGCTGGGTCAGGTCTTGGCGGATGAGCTTGGTGATCTCTGATTGTGTAAGAGTGAGAGATGGTGCATCCAATGAGTAATGGAATGGTGGCAGCCGTCGATGCTGAACCCATGTGCCTGAAACCATGATGTTATCTCCCCATACCAGCATGTTGTATCTCCTTGTATGGCCAACTATCGAGAGGATTCAAGTGCTACGCGAGCATATTTTTTCTAGGAAGATCCCATGTGCGGTTTATGAAGGAGACTGATCTAGTGAGCGCCTCCACCACTAGTGGGGGGGCCGCTAGCTCTGCTTGGATAATGGCTTGCGGTACTGATGCCTTGGCTCTAATGAGCCGCGAGATCATAGAGAGAGAGGTTTCTCCATGTTCCCCCAACCGTCTGTGCGACCCGGCCTCTGGTGGTGATCCAGTGAAGGTCCCCATATCTCGGTTCCATACAGCAATGCCGAGGCCACCAAGGTGTCAAAGAGACAGAGCTTCGTCCGTGGCTCCTGAAACTGAACCTGCAAACACATCCTTTCAAATCTACCCAATGCTGCGTGGGCTCTAGTAAGTCTGGTCTTAGCTGCTCTGCTGAGTGAGGATGCAGGTCCGCTGAAAACCACTCCAAGTTAAGTGTAAGCGTCGGTGTACTCCATAGTCTCCTGGCCGTATGTGAATGTAGGTGCTGACCTCCTGATCCACTGTGGGGTGGTATTAAACACCATAACCTTGGTTTTACCCAGGTTGACAGACAAACCACTTTCGTGGCCAAACGTATGCAAAGCATCCAGTTGACGTTGCATTCCCTCTGGGGATTCGGAGATCAACACTTTGTCATCAGCATATAACAAAAGTGGAATCCATGTCCCTGCCAACTGAGCACCTTCATCTCCATCGGTGTGAATGTAGCCAGAAATCTCATCCACATACATACCGAAAAGAGTAGGAGAGAGCGGGCAGGCCTGCTTCACCCCAATAGTGGAGTGAACTGGTGTAAAAAGTCCCTCCGGGGTGCGTACATGCCCTACTACTGATTTGTACAATGCCATGGTCCCCCAAATGAGTTCTGTGGGTACTCCCATTTCCTGTAGTCTGCGCATCAGTCTAGCTCTGGATACTGTGTTGAAAGCTTTGCGGAAGTCCACAAAGCTACAATAGATCCGTCTCCCATGAGATCTGCCTTCCTCGATGATGGCCTTGAGTGTCAGGATATGGTCAAGAGTAGAGAAGCCTCTCCTGAATCCTGCCTGCCCAGCTGCACGTATTCCCTCCCCCTCTGCCCATCTTCTCAGCTTTTGCTCAAGAATGGATGCATACAACTGTGCCAGTGTGTGCCCAATGATAATAGTGCGATAATTCCAAGGCTCCATGGGGTCTCCTGACTTGAAGATAGGTACGATCGTAGATAGGCTCCAAGTGTCCGGTAGGCCCTCACACATGGCACGGTTAAACATAACTGCTAGAAGCTTTGCTAGTAGGTCTTTGGCATGCATGAAATGCTCAGCGACTAGGCCGTCATGATCATATACTCTCCCAGTCTTCATCCTGTCAATAACTTTCTTCACCATCTCAGTGGTGAAAAAGACACATGCGTGTGGGCATGGATTGGGGGGGTCGGGGAGGGGCGGCTGTCCAGATACTGTGTACAGAGATGATGCGTACTGACCCCAGGTCTCTGCGGAGGAAATCGCAGGGGGGGTACTGCTCATGAAAGAGCCGCCACGCCTCACGCGAGTCCTGACTCTAGAATAGGTGATATAGATCCTGCTCGAGTTGAGCCAAAAAAGCCCTCTTCTTCCGCCGCACGAGGCGTCGGAAGTCAATCTGTGACTGTCTGTGAGTGACGTCCCCCAACAGCACCTCCTTCTGAAGTCTGGCTCTAGTCTGGCGGCACTCCTCATCGTACCAGCTGTTCTGAGGCATGCTCCCTGATCGGCGGCTCTGCTCAGGCTTGGTGCGTGGGTATGCTTCTGCTAATGCCTCATGTAATGTTTGTGTCGGTATAGTAGTTAGCTCCTCTAGAGGTCGCCCCGGGTCCTCAGTGCATAGGCGTCTGTAGATTCCGTCCATGTATACAGAATCCGTCTCCCGTGTGAATGTGTAGCGAGTGGGGGCTGCTACTCGTGGCCTGTGTGCTACACTGAACTGGAAGGAGATGGTCATTGACACCAGAGCATGATCCACTGCCACCCCGACCGGTGTGGGCCAAACTGTGAGGTCCTGGATACTAGAGATGAGATTCGGCTGTGCCATGACGTAGTCGAGAGTGCTGGCTCCATGTCTCTGTGGGAAGCATGTAAAACTCCCGCAGCAGCAGCAGGATATCTCTGTAGGCCGTTCAAGATGGCCAATCCATGTGCAGTGCCCATGTCTATCAGGTGTCGCCCATACTCAGTATATTCCACATCGTGTGATAGTCTGGAAAGGCCCGTCTCTGTTACATCTAGCTCTTTTAGCATCTCCTCTGAAGTATCATAGAACACTGCCTGGTGATGGGCAGTCCTAGCATTGAAGTCCCCTAGGATGATAATGTCACCATCCCTAGAGAACTCCCATATGTCATCATCCAAAATAGAGAAAGGGGACTGTCCTTTGGGTGATGCATAAACTGATGTACTCGGGGGAAAGTAGCAAATAGCTAGATAGAGGTATCTGCCTCTCTCTGCTTTTAGTCTCACCCACATGTACCTAGCTTGCTCGTCCCTGTGGGCTATGTGTATCAGTGGCTGCAGATCCTCTCTAAATAACACTGCCACTCCCCCCGAGCCCCGCCCTCTGTGCTCTGAGCGTGTCTCCTGTCTGTAGGCTGTCTCCCACCTGTATCCACTGATGTGTGGCATGGATTGCCCAGGGGCCTGGTGTGTCTCAGAGTAAAAGATGATGTCTCTTCCAGTAAAGCTATCCTCAAAAGCTCCCGCATCAAGACGCATAGATCCATTGCAGTTCCAGGCAGCTACTTTGAGTGTGGTCCCATAAGTCTCGCACCGTCATGTGGAGCGTCGCTCTAGTATTACCACTTTTCCGTCTCGATAAAAAGCGATCTTGCCTTTTTCCCTTGCCGCTCTAATCTCCGGCATTACTTCTTGCATATGAGGGATCTGCGAGAGGGTGAGATCATCCCCGAGAAAGATGCCAGTCTCTTTAAGAGTTGGTCTTTTCTTCAAGAAGGACTTCTTCGCTTCCATGGAGGGAAAATGGAGGATGAGTGCTCTTTCTTTTGAGGTTTCTTCACTGCTTCCATTTTTCTTTATGTTGCCCACTCTCCATGCCCTTGTGTGCGTCGGCTCATGAATCCCCTTCAAGTCTGTGAGTTCTTTTACTTCTTCGTCTACATTGCCTTTGTCTTTAAAACTGTAAATTCTCACATGTAAAGCGCGCACCCTTCTCCTCTGCTTCTCTTGAAGTGTCTGATTAATGAGGTTGCTGGGTATGGACGTGGGCGTTATCTCGTTGCCTTTCCCTTTCTTGGCCACCTTGATCCATTTCTTGGGTTCGTCCGCCTTCTGTTGAGTTTTGGTAAGAACATCCACCCAAGAAGTCGTGATTTCTTTGTGCTGCTCTTCTCCCTCTTGGATGGCCCGTACTTGCTCCTTGATCGTGTTGATTTCTTTGATTACTGAGGGTTGCAGTTCGCCCTCTTCCAGTGTGTTTCTTGATCGTGCTTCGGCGAGATCTTTTTTGAGTGACGCGATCTCTTCTTCTTGGGTCGTCATTCGGTCTTCCAGCGTGCTTATCTTGCTGTCTTGGATCAACACGCATCCTTCGAGCATGTTTATTGTACCCCAGAGATTGCGGTTCATCTTGGTAATGGTCTCCGTCATTTCGTCTTTGCATTTTTGAATGGCATTCTCCAGGGGGTCGGCTTTATCATTCATCTTCCTTATGCTTGATCGCCGTCCGCAAGGGGGGGGGGGGGTTAGATGTACGTGTGCACCCACACTAGCAACGGGCGCGGCAATTGGGCGAGTGGGGGAGCCGTCCGCAAGGGAGAAGACGCGTGGACACCCACACTAGTGGCGGGCGCGGCGAGTGGGGGAGCGTGAGGAGATACGACTAGAGAAGAGCGTTGGTAGTTACAGACGGGAGAGAGGGGGAGAGAGAGGGGGGGTAAAGTATGAGGGAGGGGGGGGGGGGGGTGGAGTTTAAGGTATGGTAAAAAGAATGGGGGAGGGTGGGCGGGGGTTTAAAAATAAAAAAATAAAAAAATTTACTTCCTACGCGTAGAAGAAGAGGGGGACATCCTACGCGTTAAAACATTTGGGGGGGGGGGGGGGGGGGGTTTGAAACCCTACGCGTAGAGGAAGGGGGAGGGACATCCGACGCGTAGCATGCGGGGAGGGGGGGGCGTGCTTGCAGAGGTGGGTGCAGCACGCGAACAGTGCAGGGCAGCGGGGGGACAGGGCGATGGGCACGTGGGTGCAGGGCAGGGCGGGTGCGATGGTGCAGCTCAGGCAGTGAGGGGCACAGGCGGGGGGGGGAGTGAGGCGGGCGCTAGGGTGCAGCGCGAGGGGCAGAGGCGGGGGCGGGCCAGGGCGGCAGCACAGCGCGGGCAGCAGGGCGCGCGCGCGAGCTGCAGAGCAGCAACACACACACACACACACACACACACACACACACACACACACACACACAGAGAGAGAGAGAGAGAGAGAGAGAGAGAGAGAGAGAGAGAGAGAGAGAGAGAGAGAGAGAGAGAGAGAGAGAGAGAGAGAGAGAGAGAGAGGAAATGAAATGTTATATTAACGTCTTCAAAAGGCCAGAATGACCTATGAGACCAAAATGATACAAAAGTGGTGAATCTGTTACAATGTCTGGGTACCTTAGTACTAAAGTACTAAGTGTGAAAATAAATGTGAATGTGAAAAACTAAGTACAAAGTATTAAATAAACTTCTTAGGAGCATTCTGGGTGTCTGGCTAGAATGCTTCTAATCCTTTGTTGTAGTCTCCTCCGGTGAAGCGTGCTTCTGCATCTCGGTCGTGGTCGTCTCGATCTCCTAAGCTCAATCGCCCTGTCAATGAGGATGCCTTTGGTATGAATGTGGGTAATCCTTTGTGCTCGCTGCTGGCCTCTTCCTTCTCCTTCCATTCCTACTTCTCTGGATCCAAAGAAATCTGTGATCTGCCTTTGAGGCTGTAGTGCTCTTTGTCTGCTCATTAGATTATCCCTGTGCCGATGTAGTTCCAGTAGGTACAGGCCTAAGCACCTTTGATCTTGGTATTGCATGACTCTATCTAGAGGTCCAAAGCATTCTTTAAATAGGCAATGGAAACGCCCACGTATCTCATAGTATACGGTGCAATGACATATGTAGTGTAATTCTGTCTCCGGCTCCATTCCGCATAACTTGCAAATTCTGCTCTCAGGTGGGATTCCTTTAAATCTGCCAAATTCAATTTCTAGCTGGTGTGACGATGTACGAATCTGACCAATAGCACATCTCAAACCATGAGATAGGTGGGTATCCATGTAGCTCGGGCGAATCACAAATCCATCTTCAGATAGCTGTAGGAAGTTTTCTTTGTAGTCGGCCATCTTCGTGCCCAATTCTTGTGTAGGGTCTACCCATGTCCTCTTAGTATCCAACTGTATAAGATCCCGACGGATGAATGTCCTCTTAGTATCCAACTGTATAAGATCCCGACGGATGATTTTATTAATCTCCGTTCGTGTAATTTCCAGTGATGGAGCCTGAAGAGAGTATTGGAAGGGGGGTAATCTTTCCATACTGAACCCGTGTCTCTGAAACCACGATGACAGTTGCACATACCAGCATGATGTATCCCCTTTCATTGCTAATTGTCGAGAGGATCCGAGGGCCAGTCTGGTATATCGGCAATTATTTGTATCCCACAAACCATGTATAAAGGACAGTGATCTCGTAAGAGCTTCAATATCTATCGGAGGGGCAGCTACTTCCACTCGGGTAATCGCGTGTGGTACGGAGACCTTGGCTCTAATCATTCGGGAAATCATAGATACCAAAGGTCTCTCCATTGACTTCCAATTATCCTGATCCACAGATGGTCCCCAAATCTGGAGCCCATAAAGCATAGCCGAAGCCACCACAGTATCAAAGAGCCAAAGTTTTGTTCGTGGTTCCTGAAACTGCACTTGTGAACACATCCTCTCCAACCCTCCCAAGGCCGCAGAGGCTCCGGAAAATCTAGCATCCGCTGCTTTCTTAAGAGTAAACTTTGGTTCTGCAAATACCACACCAAGGTATGTGTATGCATCTGTGTACTCTACTGTATCCTGGACATAGGCAAATGTAGGTGCAGATCTACTAACCCACTGCGGTGTGGTGTTAAACACCATAACTTTGGTTTTACACAAGTGTACTGATAGTCCACTGTCCTCCGCGAATTTATGTAATGCATCTAGCTGCCTCTGCATTCCATATGGTGATTCTGCTATCAATACAATATCATTTGCATACAACAATAAAGGGATCCATGACCCTGCAAGATGAGCACCTCTGTCACCCTCTCTATCAATGTAATCCGATACCTCATCTATGTACATACCAAATAAAGTAGGGGACAGTGGGCATCCGTGCTTAACTCCAACGGTGGAATGAACAATGTCGGAATCCCTTTTTGGAGTACGTACATAACCAGTTACTGACCCGTATAAGGCCATGGTCCCCCAAATAATCTCTTTCGAGACCCCTAACTCTTACATCCTGCACATCAATCAGGCCCTTGGTACAGTATCAAAAGCTTTCCGAAAGTCCACAAAGCAACAATACATCCTTGTCCCGCTTGCTCTTCCTTCCTCAGTAATGGCTCTTGCGTCCCCTAGCCCCCGTTACCGGGAAACGCCCCCTAGCCCCCGTTCCGGCGTTCCGGCGTTCCGGGGGGCAGTTCCCTTCCCGAACGTTCCGAAACGTCCCGGAACGTCTGACGTTCCAGGTGGCCAGTGCAAACCGGAATGGCCGTCCCGGAACGTTCCGGAACGCCCCCGGAATGTTCCGGAATGCCCCTGGAACGGCCAACGGCTACAAACAAATTTGGCAAAAATTGGAAAAATTGAAGTAAATGTTTGGGCTTCTTTTTGAAGTGTGCAAGGCCTCAAGGACTCATAAAATGCACCCCCCTCCCCCTTTCTCTCCACAAGCTAATCCTCAAGGGTCAAGCTCTCTCCCTCTCACACTCTCAAGATCTCTCCCTCTCAAGACTCACTCTCTCAAGGTTCAAGGCTTCAAGCCTTCAAGCTCTCTTTCTCTCCCTCCCACTCTCTCAAATCTCTCCCTCTCCCTCTCACTCTCTCGAGTCTCTCCCTCTCACTCTCTCAAGCTCTCTCTCTCTCTCTCTCTCATCTTCATCTAGTCATAGCAAGGTTGAATGGTCTTCAAAACGAGTTTTTTGTGAGTATTAGAGTCAAAGCACTCTAATACTCCTTGTATTTAAACACAAGGAGCTAAAAAATGCACTATTTGGGTGTTTTTTAACCTCCCGTTCCGCGCCGTTCCCGTTCCGGACCCCTAGCCGTTCCCCCGTTCCGCGAGGATCCCGTCGCCGTTCCCGTTCCGCGTTCCGGGTAACTATGGTATCAAAAGCTTTCCGAAAATCCACGAAGCAACAATACATCCTTGTCCCGCTTGCTCTTCCTTCCTCAGTAATGGGTCTTGCACTTCTTCTTCTACCTTTCCCGTGTCTTTAAGAGAGAGAGAGAGAGAGAGAGAGAGAGAGAGAGAGAGAGAGAGAGAGAGAGAGAGAGAGAGATGAAATGAAATGTTATATTAACGTCTTCAAAAGGCTAGAGTGACCTATGAGACCAAACTGATACAAAAGTGGTGAATCTGTTACAATGTCTGAAAAGTGTGAAAGTGTGAAAATAAATGTGAAAAAACTAAATACAAAGCATTAGATAAACTTCTTAGGAGCATTCTGGGTGTTTGGCTAGAATGCTTCTAATCCTTTGTTGTAGTCTCCTCCGGTGAAGTGTGCTTCTACATGTCGGTCGTGGTCGTCTCGATCTCCTAAGCTCAATTGCCTTGTCAATGAGGATGCCTTTGGTATGAATGTGGGTAATCCTTTGTGCTCGCTGCTGGCCTCTTCCTTCTCCTTCCATTCCTGCTTCTCTGGATCCAAAGAAATCTGTGATCTGCCTTTGAGGCTGTACTGCTCTTTGTCTTCTCATTAGATTATCCCTGTGCCGATGTAGTTCCAGTAGGTACAGGCCTAAGCACCTTTGATCTTGGTATTGCATGACTCTATCTAGAGGTCCAAAGCATTCTTTAAATAGGCAATGGAAACGCCCACGTATCTCATAGTATACGGTGCAATGACATATGTAGTGTAATTCTGTCTCCGGCTCCATTCCGCATAACTTGCAAATTCTGCTCTCAGGTGGGATTCCTTTAAATCTGCCAAATTCAATTTCCAGCTGGTGTGACGATGTACGAATCTGACCAATAGCACATCTCAAACGATGAGATAGGTGGGTATCCATGTAGCTCGGGCGAATAACAAATCCATCTTCAGATAGCTGTAGGAAGTTTTCTTTGTAGTCGGCCATCTTCGTGCCCAATTCTTGTGTAGGGTCTACCCATGTCCTCTTAGTATCCAACTGTATAAGATCCTGACGTATGATTTTATTAATCTCCGTTCGTGTAATTGCCAGTGATGGAGCCTCAAGAGAGTATTGGAAGGGGGGTAATCTTTCCATACTGAACCCGTGTCTCCGAAACCACGAGGACAGTTGCGCATAGCAGCATGATGTATCCCCTTTCATTGCTAATTGTCGAGAGGATCCGAGGGCCAGTCTGGTATATCGGCAATTATTTGTATCCCATAAACCATGTATAAAGGACACTGATCTGGTAAGAGCTTCAATTCCTATCAGAGGGGCAGGTAGTTCCACTCGGGTAATCGCGTGTGGTACGGAGGCCTTGGCTCTAATCATTCGGGAAATCATAGATACTAATGGTCTCTCCATTGACTTCCATTTATCCTGATCCACAGATGGTCCCCAAATCTGGAGCCCATAAAGCATAGCCGAAGCCACCACAGTATCAAAGAGCCAAAGTTTTGTTCGTGGTTCCTGAAACTGCACTTGTGAACACATCCTCTCCAACCCTCCCAAGGCCGCAGAGGCTCCGGACAATCTAGCATCCGCTGCTTTCTTAAGAGTAAACTTCGCTCCTGCAAATACCACACCAAGGTATGTGTATGCATCTGTGTACTCTACTGTATCCTGGCCATAGGCAAATGTAGGTGCCGATCTCCTAACCCACTGCGGTGTGGTGTTAAACACCATAACTTTGGTTTTACCCAAGTTTACCGACAGTCCGCTGTCCTCCGCGAATTTATGTAATGCATCTAGTTGCCTCTGCATTCCATCTAGTGATTCTGCTATCAATACAATATCATCTGCATACAACAATAAAGGGATCCATGACCCTGCAAGATGAGCACCTCTTTCACCCTCTCTATCAATGTAATCCGATACCTCATCTATGTACATACCAATTAATGTAGGGGACAGTGGGCATCCCTGCTTTACTCCAACAGTGGAATGAACAATGTCGGAATCCCCTTCTGGAGTACGTACATAACCAGTTATTGACCCGTATAAGGCCATGATCCCCTAAATAATTTCTTTGGGGACCCCTTACTCTTGCATCGTGCGCATCAACCTGGCCCTTGGTACTGTATCAAAAGCTTTCCGAAAATCCACAAAGCAACATTACATCCTTTTCCGGCTTGCTCTTCCTTCCTCAATAATGGCCCTGAGCGTAAGAATATGATCTAAAGTGGAATAACCCCTCCTGAATCCAGCTTGTCCTGTTGCCCTTATGCCCTCATTCTCTGCCCATCTACTCAATTTTTGTTCCAGAATGGATGCGTACAGTCGGGTCAATGTGTGACCTACCATAATGGTACGGTAGTTCCTGGGTATCATAGGATCCCCTGACTTGAAAATAGGTACGATAGTAGATAATTTCCAAGATTCTGGTAATCCTTCACACATGACCCGATTAAACAGACGAGCAAGGACTTCTAAAAGTAGATCCTTGGCATGGATCCGATATTCTTCTACTAAACCATCATGATGATATGCTCTTCTTGTCTTCATCTTATCAATGGCTTTTTTCACCATTTCCGTAGTAAAGAAAGTACTAGTAGCAGGGCATGGCTCTAGCGGATCTGGTAATGGAGGTTGTCCATATACCATATATAATGATGTTACATATTGACCCCAAATCTCAGGAGAAGTAATTGTCGGATGCGGTGAGTGCTCATGAAATAAACACCAAGCCTCATGTGAGTCCTGACTCAAGAAGAGCTGAAGAGAGAGAGAGAGAGAGAGAGAGAGAGAGAGAGAGAGAGAGAGAGAGAGAGAGAAAATGAAATGAAATGAAATGTTATATTAACGTCTTCAAAAGGCCAAAATGACCTATGAGACCAATCAGTTACAAAATAGTGAATCTAATACCATGTCTGGGTACAAAAGAACTAGAAAAGAACTAGAAGTGGAACAAAATACTACTACTACTACTACAATCTAAGAGAGAGAGAGAGAGAGAGAGAGAGAGAGAGAGAGAGAGAGAGAGAGAGAGAGAGAGAGAAAATGAAATGAAATGTTATATTAATGTCTTCAAAAGGCCAAAGTGACCTATGAGACCAGAAAGTTACAATGTGGTGGATCTGATACAAAGTCAGAGTAACAAGATGACAAAATAAAATACTATGGAATCCTAGACTGTTGGTTGTGGACTAAGTAGCTAAAAACGGCTAGCTGGGATAGCTAGATCACAGGAGATCCTGCATCGATCTCTGGCGTATCTCGTCAATCTCCTCCATGGTCAGTACTCTGATAGGGCGTCGTGCATGTCGAGCCAAAGTGACCCGGATCCTCTGATGCAGTCTCTGTCGACGTTGTGTAGTCCGCCGTAGTCGTGGGCGTCTGGATCTCCCCAGCTCAGTCGCTCGGTCGATCAATATGCCTCTGGTGTAAAGCAACGAGCTCTGCTGTGGTAGTAACTCCTCAGGGTGTCCATTGGCAACTCTAGAGATGTCTGTGATCTGTCTCTGAGACTGGCTAGCCTCTCCTCTCACCAAGCTCTCTCTGTGTCTGCGCAGCTCAAGCAAAAACAAACCCAGGCATCTCTGATCCTCGTACCGCATGACTCTAGAGAATGGTCCAAAGCCCTCTCTGAACAAGCAATGGAAGCGGCCTAGTATCTCGTAGTAGACGGGGCATGTCTTGGCCTTTGCTGGTACTCCGCTGTATCTCCCAGTCTCGATCCCATCTGGTGTGAAGATGTGCGTATCTGGCCAATAGCACATCGGATCCCATGAGACAGGTGAGTGTCCATGTATCTGGGCCTTATCACAAAACCATCCTCCGTAAGCTGGAGGAGATGCTCTCTGTAGAAAGCCATCTTCGTGCCTAGCTCCTGTATTGGCTGTATCCATGTCCTCTTGGTGTCTAGCCGAGTCAAGTCCTGGCGAATGAGCCTGGTGATTTCAGACTGTGTAAGAGTCAGTGAGGGCGCATCCAGTGAGTACTGGACAGGAGGCAATCAATCTATGCTGAACCCATGCGCCTCAAACCATGACGTCATCTCCCCATACCAGCATGTTGTATCTCCCTCCATGGCTAACTGTCGAGAGGACTCAAGTGCAAGGCATGCATATCTGTCTTTGGGAAGTTCCCACATGCGGTGTATGAAGGAGATAGAGCTAGTGAGCGCCTCAACCACCAGTGGGGAGGTGGCTAGCTCTGCTCGTATAATAGCACGTGGTACAGAAGTCTTGGCCCTAATGAGCCGCGAGATCATAGAGACCAGAGGCTTCTCCATGTCTCCCCATCATCACTGCAGCCTGTCCTCCCGTGATGGTCCAGTGAAGGTCCCCAAATCTCAGCTCCATAGAGCAATACAGAAGCCACCAAAGTGTCATAGAGCCAGAGCTTCGTCCAAGGCTCCTGAAACCGAACCTGTGAACACATCCTTTCCAATTTACCCAATGCTGCATGAGCTTTGGTCAATCTAGTCTCTGCTGCCCTCCTCAACGAAAATGCTGGCCCACTAAAAACCACTCCAAGGTAATTGTAAGCATCTGTATACTCCACCTTCTCCTGGCCGTATATGAAGGCGCGCGCTGACCTCCTGATCCACTGTGGGGTGGTATTAAATACCACGACCTTGGTTTTACCAAGGTTGACGTACAAACCACTTTCTTGGGCAAACCTATGCAAAGCATCCAGGTGACGTTGCATCCCCTCCGGAGAGTCAGAGATCAAAACAATATCATCAGCATATAACAATAGTGGGATCCATGTCCTCGCCAGCTGTGCACCTCTATCACCATCTCTCTCAATGTAGTCAGAAACCTCATCCACATACATCCAAATAGAGTGGGAGAGAGGGGGCAGCCCTGCTTCACCCCAATAGTGGAGTGGATTGGGGTGGATAGACCCTCTGGGGTGCGTACATGCCCCACTACTGACCTGTATAATGCCATGACCCCCCAAATGAGCTCTGTTGGTACTCTCATCTCCTGTAATCTACGCATCAATCTCGCTCTGGGCAGTGTGTCAAATGCTTTACGGAAATCCACAAAGCTGCAATAGATCCGTCTCCCACGCGATTTGCCCTCCTCAATGATGGGTCTGAGTGTCAAGATATGGTCAAGAGTAGAAAAACCCCTCCTTACACCTGCCTGCCCGTCTGCGCGCATCCCCTCCCTTTCTGCCCATCTACTCAGCTGCTGCTGAAGAATAGATGCGTACAACCGTGCAAATGTGTGTCCAATCATGATAGTGCGATAGTTCCCAGGTTCCATAGGGTCTCCCGACTTGAAGATAGGTAGAATAGTAGATAGGCTCCAGGTATCAGGCAAGCCCTCACACATGGCACGGTTAAACATAACTGCTAGAAGCTCTGCTAGTAAATCTCTGGCATGCATGAAATGCTCAGCTACTAATCCATCATGATCATATGCTCTCTCAGTCCTCATCTTCTCAATGGCCTTCCTCACCATCTCAGCGGTGAAAAAAACACGTGTGTGGGCATGGATCGGGCGGTCGGGAAGGGGAGGCTGCTCAGGAATTGTGTACAAAGATAATGCATACTGGCCCCAGGCCTCTGTTAAAGTGATGGCAGGGGGGCGGGGGGGAGTTCTCATGAAAGAGCCTCCACGCCTCACGTGAGTCTTGACTTAAGAATAGCTGGTATAGATCCTGCTCTAGGCGAGCCAAAAATGCCCTCTTCTTCCATCGCACTAGGCGTCGGAAGTCAATCTGTGACTTCCTATGAGTGATATCCTCCAAAAGCACCTCCCTCTGAAGTGTAGCTCTAGTGTCCTGTCATTCCTCATCATACCAATTGTTCTGGGGCATGTTCCCTGAACGTCGTCTCTGCTCAGGTTGGGTATGTGGGTATGCCTCTGCTGCTGCATCATGCAGTGCCTGTGTCAGTATAGTAGTAAGCTCCTCTAGTGGTTGCCCCGGCTCCTCTGTGCACAGGCGTCTGTAGATTCCATCTATTTATACAGAGTCCGTCTCCCGTGTGAAGGTGTAGCGAGTAGGGGCTGCTGCCCGTAGCTTGTGTGCTACACTAAACTGAAAAGAAATGGTCAGCGATACAAGAGCATGATCCACTGCCACACCAATATGTCTGGGTCCAACCGTGAGGTCTTGGATACTAGAGATGAGGCTCGGTTGTGCCATGGCATAGTCCACTGTGCTGGCTCCCTGTGTGTGTGGGAAGCATGTGAAGCTTCCCGAAGCAGGAAACCTCTGTAGGCCATTCAAGATAGCCAGTCCATGTGCGGTGCCCATGTCTATCAGGTGTCGGCCATACTCAGTATATTCCGCATCGTGTGATAGTCTGGACAGGCCCGTCTCTACAACATCTAGCTCTCTCAGCATCTCCTCTGAAGTATCATAAAACACTGTCTGGTGATGGGCAGTCCTAGCATTGAAGTCCCCTAGAATGATAATGTCACCATCTCTAGAGAACTCCCATATGTCATCACCCAAAATAGAAAAGGGGGACTGTCCTCTGGGTGATGCATAGTCGACGTACTCGGGGGAAAGTAGCAAATAGCAATGTAGAGATATCTGCCTGTCTCTGCCTTCAATCTGACCCACATGTACCTCGCCTGCTCATCCCTGCGGGCTATATGTATCAATGGCTGCAAATCCTCTCTAAATAACACTGCCACTCCCCCCGAGCCCCATCCTCTTTGCTCTGAGCGTGTCTCCTGTCTGTAAGCTGTCTCCCACCTGTATCCACTGATGTGAGGCATGGATAGCCCAGGGGCCTGGTGTGTCTTAGAGTAAAAGATGATGTCTCTTCCAGTAAAGCTATCCTTAAAAGCACCCACACCAAGACGCATGGATCCATTATAGTTCCAGGCAGCCACTTTGAGTGTGGTCCCATAGGTCTCGCACTGTCATGTGGAGCGTCGCTCCAATATTACTACTCTTCCATCTCGGTAAAAGGCAATCTTGCCTTTTCCCCTTGCCGCTCTAATCTCCGGCATTACTTCCTGCATATGAGCGATCTAGAAGAGGGTAAGATCATCCCCGAGAAAAATGTCCGTCTCTTTAAGAGTTGGCCTTTTCTTCAAGAAGGACTTCTTCGCTTCCATGGAGGGAAAACGGAGGATGAGTGCCCTTTCCCCACTGCTTCCATTTTTCTTTATGTTGCCCACTCTCCAGGCTCTTGTGTGCATCGGCCCGTGAACCCCCATCAAGGCCATGAGTTCTTTTACCTCTTCTTCCACATTGCCTTTGTCTTTAAGACCGCAAATCCTCACATGTAAAGCGCGCACACGTCTTCTTTGCTCCTCCTCTAGTGTCTGATTAATGATAGTGGGTGTGGACGTGGACGTTATCTCCTTGCCTTTTCCTTTCTTGGCCATCTCGATCCATTTCTCGGCTTCATCCGCCTTCTGCTGAGTTTTGGTAAGAATATCCACCCAAGAAGTCGTCATCTCTTTGTGTTGCTCTTCTCCCTCTTTGATGGCCCGTACTTGCTCCTTGATCGTGTTGATTTCTTCGATTACTGAGGGTTGCAATTTTCCCTCTTCCAGTGTGTTGCTTGATCGTGCTTCGACGAGATCTTTCTTGAGTGACGCAATCTCTTCGTCCTGAGTCGTCACTCGGTCTTCCGGTGCGTTTATCTTGCTTTCTTGGATCAGGACGCGTCCTTCGAGCATTTTTATTGTGCGCAATAGATTGTGGTTCATCTTGGTAATAGTCTCCGTCATTTCCTCTTTGCACTTTTGGATGGCATCCTCTAGGGGGTCGGCTTTATCACCCAGCTTCCTCATGCTAAATCGCTGTCCGGAAAAGAGCCACAACCCACTGCTGGCGCTCAAGCAAAACCTGCACCTGTCGATGGAATCAACAACTCGCGGCCACTACTTCACCTCTGCCAGAGCCACTTTGGCTCACTGTGTACCTGTCCTGCTGCACCCTTGTGTGCTCACGAATAAGACCAGCACCGCAGCCCGATATGGGCACCACTGACAAGCGGGAGCAGCCCTTCGCTGCCCCTCTGTATGACTGTAAACTGTAAGGCCCGAAGCCCCTCCCTGTGTAAGGAGAACGCAGGCAGCCCTGCTCCCTGTTGAGCGTGCAATGGACAGCCCCCTCAGGCAGCCTGTCTTTGTTAATGCGTGGAATCCGAAAGCAGACTCCACTGAGCGAGTAGCCTACTGTACGCGCACCCGAAACCTGTGATGCAGAGGGCGTAGCAAGGGGCTGCTCTTGACTGGCGCGAGGGGAGGCGGGAGAGAGAGAGAGAAATGAAATGAAATGAAATGTTATATTAACGTCTTCAAAAGACCATAGTGACCTATGAGACCAGAAAGTTACAAGGTTAATGCGTGGAATCCGAAAGCAGACTCCACTGAGCGAGTAGCCTACTGTACGCGCACCCGAAACCTGTGATGCAGAGGGCGTAGCAAGGGGCTGCTCTCGACTGGCGCGAGGGGAGGCGGGAGAGAGAGAGAGAAATGAAATGTTATATTAACGTCTTCAAAAGACCATAGTGACCTATGAGACCAGAAAGTTACAAGGTGGTGGATCTGATACAAAGTCAGAGTAACAAACTAACAACAGTACAAAACAAAGATATATACTATGGGATCCCAGACTGGTCCCATAAACTGTTGAGAAGGACCCGTTGCTGCATGCTGCACTAGTGTACCTGCTCCAGTCCACCCATATCCCATACCCATCATCGTAGGCTGTGTTGTCCTATTTTCATGTAAGAGCAATTCTCTAAATCCTTGTACTTGATTTTGAAGGTCACTAATCACTTGAGACTTTAACTTCAGGGCCTGTTGGAGTGCGAAAATAGTGGCATCCCTATCGACGATGGCGCTCTCAACAATCTTCAGAGCTCCCTCCATAGCTGCGTAAGTAGCTGTGTGACGCTGGTGTGTGGCTGCTAAACGCTCTGCTCCAAGCTCAATGGTGGCAATGGCTTGCCTAGACTCCTGCAATATATCCTCCGATAGCCGAAAAATGATGTAGAGTCCGAGCCGAAAAATGATGTAGAGTCCGACCCTGTGGAAGGTCCTGTAACAATGTCAGGGTGAAGAGAGCTGACAAGTGGTACAGCTGGTGGGACTGCTCGTGGTGGACTCCGCGCATGCCTCCCTGTCGGAGTAGAGATGGTGGGAGTGGATGCAGCAGGACTAGGCATAGGAGAAGAAGCAACTGCCACTGGGACGTGGGAGCTAGTCACTGTGGTAGGGGTAAAAATAGCAGCAGTAGAGAGAGGAACACACTCTCTAGAAGCCACAGCTGTGACATGCATAGTGTGATCTGCACCACCTGAACCTACCATCGAATCAGTAGCGACTGTATGCGAGGAACGTCGAACAGGCTGCTTCACTCGAAGCTGTTGGCTTTTCGAAACGGGCAGGGAGAGTAAAGACTGCATTGTATCCTTCGTCACTTTTTCCTTTATCTTCTTCCTCTTGGTAACTGTAGGGTCAGCCTGAATGCTTACAGATTTTCTTTTCCCTTTGGAGGATTCCTGTGGATCTTCAATATTTATGACCCATGCCAAAAGAGGTGCTGCAAAACATTTGAAACTTAATTGCATAGATTGCACTTGGGCCCGAAATCTTTTAGCCCTAGACTGCAATGAGGTGAAGAGAATCTGGTGGAATCCACAGGGTATGGTGTGGATTAAACAGTAGAGGCCGTCGCAGTGGGAGAAGATAGTGGGAAGAACACTTTTTTCTTTATCTTCTTTGGCTTCTCTATCGAGAAAATAATACCTGAAGATTGCCAGAATCCGTTTGTTCCTTTCATAGTTTGGGTGATCCGAACTGAGCAGTTCTTGACATGCTTGAATTGTGGCATCCTTGGACAGCTTAGAAAAAGTGCGTGTAGCCGGCTTTACAGATGGAAAGCTAGTCATTCCCATGGCATGGCCAAGCCTCTCAGCTGTCAACTTGTGGCCCCTTACTTCGGGAAAATCTTTTAACATTTGATGTATCATCTCCACAGGAAAAGTGTTAGGTAGATTGACATCAGCCAATGCTGTGAGACCTAGAGTGTGCAGCTGAGCATTGGAAAATACCTCGCTCAGAGATGGTCGAGGCTGTTGTAAATAAAAATCCAAAGAGAATGCGGTGCGATTTTTGGATGTTGCAGGCCTCTTGATAATATGACTCATGATTGGCTGTTTCCCTTTCTTTTGAGCTGTTGTATGGTCCTCTTGATCACTCGAAGCATCTGACTCGGAGTGTGCTTCTGACTGAGAGGGAGAGTCTGCTTTGTAGCTTTCATCACTTGGATCGCTGGAAGTTATGTCATCCAAGCCATGGCTACTACTGGCTGACATCTCTTCACTCTCTGATTCCTCTGATTCCTCAGCCACAGCTTTCTTCTTTCGCAACAATTCTTTTTTGCTGCTACCACCTTTTGCTGTCTGTTTCTTGCTACCTCCTGCCATAGTGAGTAGGATTGAAAGAGTTTGTCAGGTACGAGATCCCCACAGTAGAACGATGTTGATGTAGGAGCAGTAGATCCTCTAGACACAATTCTGAGTGTTCTGGTTTCTGGTACGTTTCTTAGATTTGTCAGATTTGTGGTACGATTTTTTAGTCAAAGGGAATAAAGCGAGGGGTGGTGTAGAAAGGTAAGGCGATGGGTGGGTAGAAAGCCAACGGAAAGAAGGGAGAGGGTGGATGGGCGCTAAGGGCAAAGAGGGTAGGGGCCAAGTACAGAAAGGTAGAGCTTACTGGGTGGTTATGGGCGAGGGCGTGGGTAGAGGGTAGGGGCGAGGGAGAGAGTATGAGCGATAGTATAGGGTAGGGCCGAGGGAGGGTAGGGTAGGGTATGGGCGAGGGTAGGGGCGAGGGAGAGAGTATGAGCGATGGTAGAGGGTAGGGCCGAGGGAGGGTAGGTTAGGGGCGAGAGGGGGTGGTTAGAGGGTAGGGGCGAGGGGGAGTGGTTATAGGGTAGGGGCGAGGGTGGGTAGGGTAGGGGCGAGAGGAGGTGGTTAGAGGGTAGGGGCGAGGGGGTGGGTAGAGGGTAGGGACGAGGGTGGGTAGGGTAGGGGCGAGGGGGAGTGGTTAGAGGGTAGGGGCGAGGGTGGGTAGGGTAGGGGCGAGGGGGGGTGGGTGGGTAGGGTAGGGGCGAGGGGGAGTGGTTAGAGGGTAGGGGCGAGGGGGTGTAGGGTAGGGGTAGGGTATGGCGAGGGGGTGTGGTTAGAGGGTAGGTGCGAGGGGTGTAGGGTAGGGGCGAGGGGGAGAGGGTAGAGGGTCCAGGGATAGAGTAAGTGCGCAGATAACCGGGAAGAGAAGGGACTCAGTGAGCAGATACAAAAAGAAGACAAGTTTGAGCAGATACAAAGAGAAGACAATTTTCTGCTTCCAGATAAAGAAGGCTATTAGGAGATTAAGGCTGGCAATCAATGTTTACTCGTAGCAAGTTTTGGAGCACAAAAGGATAGAACTCTAATGGCCCCTTCCTGCAGCTGTACTATTAATGGCACCAAAGGTTTTCTGCTGCTAATGGGACCAAAAGTTTTTTGACATAAACTTTGCCATATTCTTCACATAGACATTATTGCATTGTGAGCCTCATCCAGTCCTTGATTACATATGTTCACTGTCTCAATCGCCATCTAAGCAGTTCAAACTGAACAAAACCACTCCGACTAGAAGCTTGACTAGAAGCTTAGCTGGAAGGACCTTAGTACTTACGGCAAATAACACTGAGGATAGTAACAATTAGAGGAGGAGTGACAGGACTGTAGAAGTTCACGACAATACCCAATTACCAAGACTTAGTGGAGAAAAGATATCTTAGAGGAAAGGCGGAAACTTACAGACATAGTAGAAACTGAGACAGTAACAGAACACCGTTCTGATGGAAGGATAGTGGGGAGGAGAGAGATGGGACATAAAACCTACAGATGGCGGAATAGTTGCTGACCCTTTACTCAGAGGAGTAATAGCACTTGATTTTGAACCATTTACCAGTGGTGGCAAAGGAATGCCTTCCAAAGTGACCAACTGAACAGCCCCCTATGGCAAAATCTCCTGTTCTCTGAAGGGCCCTTGCTAGGCTGGGATCAACTTCTTAGCTTTCTTCAAATACTTAGCTTGATAGAGTAGCACCAGCGAGCCCTGCATTATTTTCGGCCTGCGGAGATGGCGATCATGCCACGCTTTGCGACGAATCTGCTCGGCTTGGAGAGCATGTGAAGCTAATCTCCTACTTTCTTCCAACATTGAGAGTCGCGAGAGGTTTGCTGCAGCACTCCCAGTTGTGACACGAACACTTCCCACTCTTGCTGAACCTGAGTTGAACTCATAGGGTGCAATTGCCTCTAAGCCAAAAGCTAGTTGGAATGGGGTGTAGTTAGTGGTTGCCTTGAAGGAGGTGCGATAAGTCCAAACTGTGCCGAGGATAGCCTGAGCCCAAGAGGTTGGATGCAGATGACAAGCTTTCTTAAGAAGCGCGATTAGCACTTTGTTAGTGCTTTCAGCCTGCCCATTTGCTCTAGGATAGTAAGAGCAAGATTTGCGATGAAAAATCTTGTAATTCGTTAGGAGAGTGGAGATCAAGTCGTCGACAAAATGACTACCTCGATCACTGGTGACTTCCAGAGGACACCCAAACCTGCAAAAAATATTTTCATACAAAAATTTGCGACAATGGCAGTTGTGCAGTCGATGGTAGCCACCACTTCGGCCCATTTCGTTGCATAATCTGTTGCTACCAAAAGATACTTACGATTGCCTGGTTGAGCAGATGGAGTAACTGGACCAACAAAGTCCAAACCCCATCTCTCAAAGGGCAATCACGCCATAGATACCTGGAGAGGGCGATTTGATTGCTTGCTAGGCTTAGGCGCACATCGCTGGCAGACATCACAGATCTTGACATGAGCAATAGCATCTCAAAATATATAGGGCCACCACAAGCCCGTCTGTAAGATTTTTTGTGCCGTGATGTGACCAGGGTAGTGTCCACTTGTAGGACCACTGTGTGCATCCTCCAGAATGTGGTCTACTTCATGAGGGGAGACGCACCTGCACAACACCATCTGGCCCAGATTTGTAGAGCTGTCCACCAATCAAAGAGAACGGTCTAGACTTCAGCAAGAGTCTTCTTTTTTGCAAGGGGGAAGCATTCTCAGGATATAGGCCAGTAGAGAGCAGATGTAACACATCTCCATACCATTCTGGGGTTGTGTCCACCTTAAAAAGATGACTGTCAGGAAAATCATCATCAACCCCAGTATTGGGCTCACCTGTGTATGCGAGAGAGATGGTCGGCCATGACGTGCCGCTTGCCTGGACTAAGAACTACTTCGAAGTCCAACTCCTGGAATATGAGTAGCCATCTTCACACTCTTCCTGCAACTTGATGTTTATTTAGAAG
Organism: Adiantum capillus-veneris; assembly: GCF_014529385.1. Classification (NCBI taxonomy): domain Eukaryota; kingdom Viridiplantae; phylum Streptophyta; class Polypodiopsida; order Polypodiales; family Pteridaceae; genus Adiantum; species Adiantum capillus-veneris. The sequence goes on from NC_140960.1 coordinate 50,689,632, forward strand.
ATAGCGTAGCGCATGATGATCTGTGATGATAGTGAAGTGAACCCCTAACAAGTTATGACGAAACTTTTGTAAAGAATACACCATAGCCAAACCTTCCCTTTCTGTGGTGCTGTAGTTGTGCTCTGCTTTGGTGAGCAGGCGACTTGCATAGTGAACAGGGCGATCCAGGTTGTACTCTTTACTAGGTTGAGTCAGCACAGCCCCCACAGCCAGCTGACTGGCATCCGTATGCACATGAAAAGGAAGAGACCAATCTGGAGCCACTAAAATAGGTGCTTCAGTGAGGTGCTTTTTGAGGTATTCAAATGCTTCAGCCTCCGGTTTTGACCATTGAAAAGGTACTGTAGCACTAGTTAGTGGGGTCAATGGTTGAGCCACCCGTGCATGCATCCGTATGAACCTACGATGATATCCTGTGTGGCCTACAAAGCTCTGAACCCCTTTCGGATTGATAGGAGGTGGTAACTTCAAGATTGCCACGATCTTCTCTGGGTCTGGTGCTAAACCTTTGGCAGACACCACATGGCCTAGAAGTGTGCCTTCAGTGACCAAAAAGTGACATTTGTTAGGATTGAGTTTTAGCCGTGCCTCTCTGCACCTGAGGAAGACATCAGAGAGTTGAGCCAGGTGTTCCTCTAAATTTTCCACTGGGGTTGAACACTGAGCACCTAAGAAAGTCGAAAAATCGTCCATGAAGATGTGAAGATGAACCGTAAGCAGAGGACAAAAGATGAGATACACCGCTGGATTGAAAGAAGGTGGAGTGTTTTTCAAGCCAAAAGACATTCAAGTGTAGATAAAAATACCCCAGGGAGTCACAAAAGCCGTTGTCAGCTGATCGCCTGGATGGATGCCCAACTGATTGTATCCACTAAACCCATCCATGAAACTGTACAAAACATGCCTTGCTACATCTTTGAGCACACGCTCAGTGAAAGGTGTTGGGAAACCATCTGGGATAGTTACCTTATTCAGAGCACGGTAATCTACGCACACCCGGATTTTGTTGGACTGCTTCTTAGGCGCTATCACCATGGGTGATAACCACTCAGAGTGCTCCACAGGTACAATGATCCCTGCCTCTTGCATTTTTTCGATCTCTGACTTGACAGCCTCTGCATACTTTGGGTTGAGCTTATAAGCTCGGCCTCTGACAGGCTTAGCTCCTTTAACCAGAGGGATTGTGTGGAGACCCAATTCTGGTGGGATCCTTTCCAAATCCTTGTAGGACCAAGCAAAAACATCCTTTAAAGAGTGAATGAAAGAAACGACCCGGTCAAGTAATGCGGGATGCTCCCATAACCATGCTGCTAAGAGGACGTGCTGAGGGTTGGCAGGGTCGCCCAGGTTGACTTTTTTGACCGGGTCAGGAGGTGTAACTGTGGAGGGTACTTCAGAGGTTGAAACATGAGCTGCCTCTTGGAGCTTCGAGACATTATGTGTTGGCGTTTGATCGATTGGAAACTCCGCATATTCTTCTTGTAACCATCCAAGCGGAAGCTCATCGAAGGGTAAATCTTAAGACACAGACATAACTTGGTGCTTTAGAGTGGGCGGGACCTCCGACCTCGGAGATGTTAGAGGAAGGGAGGAATCACTGGCGAGTTCATGCAGAGGAGATTTTTTCCTCCTCCGTTGATGTGTGATAGGTTCCCCGAGGTCGAGGGCTTCCATAGGAGGATAATTTGAATCATGAGAAGTTGGGGCTGACCCACTTACTACTTGGACTGGTCCACTGTCTGCTGTAGGACTACTGTCTAGTGTAGGACTTGTGACATTTGTGTCCGCCTGAGGAGTTAGAAGAGAGAGTGTTACCGGCACATGTGAGTTTTGAATAGAGACCATATAACATGGCATCGAGGTGGTAGCTTCCAACCACTACAACAGGTCTTTGTCATACCCGTCAGGAGGGATGGGCTGCTCATGGTCGGGGTTGGACTGTACTGACAATGAGCTGTGATGAACCACTGGATCCATACCTCCTTCGAGCCGAATTGTTTGCATGGGGGAGCTAGGAGTATGTATCCACATGGCGTCGTTGCCCCAATCATGAAGTGCCTTAGTATGCCGCAACCATGGTCGACCAATCAGCAAAGGAAATCCTCCCTCCACCTGAGGAAGACTGACCACCACAAAATCCAAGCTAAATGTGAAGTCTTGTATCATCAGAGGCACCTTCTCTACTATGCCCACAGGGTAGTCTGTCCTCTGGTCTGCCAATGTAACAGTGAATGGAGCAGGGCGGGTAGGCTGCAGGCCTAAGGCCAACATAGTAAATTCTGGTATCAGATTGATCCCAGACCCACCATCCACTATGACGCCTAAGAATTGATGCCCAAGAATAGACACAGTGAGACGAGGAATTTTATAGTCGGTGAGGGGAGCAACTGGATATGAAATCATGTAGGACTCCAAGGGCTGCACAAGTAGGTGCCCGCCACTAGGCCCTGCACCAGGGTACAGAGACTGGATGATGGAAAGGGTGTCACTTCTAAAATTTGCATCAAGTCGAAGCATGTCGTACAATGACACTTGTTGAAAAGTGTTTTTCAAGATAGACTCTGCTGTGGGCTTGTTTCCTTTGTTTAGAGCTTGCTCTGGTATGTTAAGCTTCTGCAAGTCCTCTACTGCTTCGATGAAAACCCCATTAATATCTGATAGAAGCGAGGTAGGCTGGCTCTTGACACTACTTGCTGATTTGTCAGCTACTACTGGAGGTTGACTCATTTGTGTGACAGGAGATGGAAAGATTGGACCACCAGGGAGGCTGAGGCCAAGAGCAGCTCTCTGTGCCCGTGTGAGCACCCCAGCCGGCTTTTCCACTTACTTCAACCCTTCGTGAGAGGCAACTACAAGAGTGGAAGGCGGTGCCTGTGGAATGGAGCTTATTGTGATAAGGTTAAGCTTTGGAAATGTAAACTCCTGTTGGCTTGTGCTTGCAGATGTGGACGCTCGTTGTTTTGGGCAATCCTTACTATAGTGATCCTTAGCTTCAGTGCAATGTCGGCAAGGAGGGGACCCTTCTGGTAAGGGACATTTGCTCTGATAGTGTCCATACTCACCGCACCTGTAGTACAAAATTGGCCTATTTGAGGGGCGAGGTGGTCTCTGCCCTTGCTGCATGGGACTGGAGTCTGACGTGTAGAAGCTTTGGGTAACTGAAGGAGTACTAGCATGATAAAAGCTGGGAGATGCAAAGTTATTGCGCATACCTTGCTGCATAGGAGGTGTTGTCAGCAGAGGTGGCAACGGGTTTTGATGGCCATAGGGTGAGACCATGTTCGATGCAGGTGCTAGTCCTTGTTGGAGAGAAGGACCTAGACTTTGTTGTATTTGCCGCAACCCCTTGATATAGTAGCAATCCTTGTCTTCGTGCCCAGATTTTTCGCAGAAGTGGCAATAAGCCCGAAGGGGATAGTCCTGTGGAGGATGCCTTGGAGAGCGACACGAGCTGCACCATACCATAGCCTTAGTCTCTTGTTGAGACCGAAGCTCTTCTAGCTCTCTCTTGATTTGATCCAAAGCCTCAAGATGTGGGGGTTTCTCCTGGCGAAGAGAGATATTTTTCTCCTCTTGAAGAGCGCGTTGTAGTTTTAGGGCTTCAAGTTCTCTACGTAAAGTAGTCAATGGATCAGCAGGACTTTCCGGAAACACAGAGGTCTCTGTGTGAGGGGAGTTGTTGAACAGCTTCCTAGCCCCCTCTATCCTAGTAGCAGCTGCGATGAACTCCTTCAAAGTGGCGTCGGGCCGGAGACTCTCTCAGAGTTTTTGTTGAGAATTTTTGGGAAGTGCCTTCTCCACCCACTTCTTCACCATGAATTCATCGGGTTGCTGAGGAAGCTTGGCAACCAGAGACTTGGTCTTAGTCATAAGCTCTGCAAAAGTCTCCTCTGGCTGGAGCACCATGTTGGCTAACTCATCCAACACCTTCTCCTGGTAGTCACCTGGCCTGAAAGCTGCACAGAACTGTTGCCTTAAGGCTGCCCAAGTTGCAAAATGGTTCTCTGCAAACTGGCTGTACCATTTGTCTGCTAAGCCATCCGAGGTGGATGGAAAGAGTACCAAGTAAGCATCTTCCCTGTTAAGACCACGACGCCTACAGAGAGATACAAACCTCCTTGCATGGTCGTCAGCATCTTCTGAAGAGAGTCCTTTGAATGTAGGGAACTTGATGTTTACCTTAGCCAAAATGCTAGCCAACGGCTCCATGGCCCCTTGCTGATCCTGTAGCACAGTAGCCTGTAGTAGAATAGGAGAGAGCTTTACTCGAGAAGGTGATCTGGATGATGTGGAAGCGGATGAAGGAATGGGTGATGTATGTGGCGGGATAGGTGATGAGGTTGATGGACTTCTACTCGGTACCAAAGGTCGTCTTCTGTTGTAGTGCTTCAGAGGGCTCAGTAGTGCGCTTTGACGCTCGACTGACCGCCTTGTATGTGTCATGCAGTGACCACCAATCCAACCAACCTTCGGGCAAGACAACCTTGAACTGGTTGGCTGAAGACTGGTCTAGACTCTACTAGACAAGGCAAGTGACTAGACCAGGCTAGGTTGGACCAGAGACGAGGAGGACTAGACCAGGGACGAGGATCGGTTGGACCAGGGCGAGAGAGAGGACTAGACCAGTTGGACCAGGCGAGAGGGGACTAGACCAGTTGGACCAGACTATAGGAGAACCGTGCAAGGCAAGGTCGGCGAAGATAGGGAATGTAGGCGAAGCTAGATAAACCTATCTAGCTTCAAGATTGCACCTCACAAAGTGAGATTTCAGTTGAGATTTCAGAGTGAGATTTCTGTTGAGATCCCATCGTGGTCGCCGAAATAAGAGCACCTGTAGCGCGGATAATGTGTCGTGCCCTCTACAGTGGGTAGCCCTCAGTGCAATGTGCGTGACAATCTCACTCAAACAGACTGAATCTCCCTCAAACAGACTGAACAGAAAGGAAACAATAGGCGTCAACAGAGCTCGTAAAGACACAATAGCAGACCAGAACATATGACTCGACTATCTCAGAGACCGATACAGACTCTGGCGTGGCAGCACACTCAGCTGCAGCCCAGGACTCACAGGTACAATGGGGGATGGTGAAGCAGTGCTCTGTGCATAGACTCACTCTAGACGACTACGTACAAGATAATCCCAAAAGTGACCCAAACGACTACTCATATGCACAACCATAAAGAGCCACCAACGGCTCATAAATGTCCAGTCAGCTAAGTTTATCTCCAAACTGAGTGGTGGTGGTGACCTGGCCACGATGTCCACTAGACCACCGTAGGTACCCTGCCACGTGTCACTCCCAGCCCAAAGGGTCCGTCCAGTGTGAACCATACCAACTGTAGCTAATTGTCCAACTGTCTGTCCTGTGAAGTGACACTGTAGCCCTGCTACAGGTGAGCGCCTCCACCACTAGTGGGGGGGCCGCTAGCTTTGCTCGGATAATGCCGCGTGGTACTGATGCCTTGGCTCTAATGAGCCGTGAGATCATAGAGACGAGAGGTTTCTCCATGTTCCCCCATCCATGTGTGCGCCCCGGCCTCCCGTGGTGATCCAATGAAGGTCCCCATATCTCAGCTCCATAGAGCAATGCTGAAGCCACCAAAGTGTCAAAGAGCCAGAGCTTCGTCCGGGGCTCCTGAAACTGAACCTGCGAACACATCTTCTGTAATCTACCCAATGCTGCGTGGGCTCTAGTCAGTCTGGTCTCTGCTGCTCTTCTGAGTGAGAATGCAGGTCCGCTAAAAACCACTCCAAGATAAGTGTAAGCCTTTGTGTACTCCACAGTCTCCTGGCCGTATGTGAATGTAGGTGCTGACCTCCTGATCCATTGTGGGGTGGTATTAAACACCATAACCTTGGTTTTACCAAGGTTGATAGACAAACCACTTTCGTGGGCAAACCTATGCAAAGCATCCAATTGACGTTGCATTCCCTCCGCAGATTCGGAGATCAACACTATATCATCGGCATATAACAAAAGTGGAATCCATGTCCCTGCCAACTGTGCACCTCTATCACCATCGCTCTCAATGTAGTCAGAGACCTCATCCACATACATACCGAAAATAGTAGGAGAGAGCGGGCAGCCCTGCTTCACCCCAATAGTGGAGTGAACCGGTGTAGAAAGTTCTTCAGGGGTGCGTACATGCCCTACTACTGATCTGTACAATGCCATGATCCCCCAAATGAGCTCTGTGGGTACTCCCATTTCCTGTAATTTGCGTATCAATCTAGCTCTGGGTACTGTGTCAAAAGCTTTGCGGATGTTCACAAAGCTACAATAGATCCGTCTCCCATGAGATCTGCCCTCCTCGATGATGGCCCTGAGTGTCAAGATATGGTCAAGAGTAGGGACGCCTCTCCTGAACCCTGCCTGCCCAGTTGCACGCCTTCCTTCCCTCTCTGCCCATCTACTCAGCTGTTGCTCAAGAATGGATGCATACAACCGTGCCAGTGTGTGTCCAATCATGATAGTGCGATAGTTCCCAGGCTCCATGGGGTCTCTTGTCTTGAAGATAGGGATGATCGTAGATAGGCTTCAAGTGTCCGGTAGGCCCTCACACATGGCACGTTTAAACATAACTGCTATAAGCTCTGCTAGTAGGTCTTTGGCATGCATGAAATGCTCAGTGACTAAGCCATCATGAACATATGCTCTCCCCGTCCTCATCCTGTCAATAGCTTTCTTCACCATCTCAGCGGTGAAAAAAGCACATGTGTGTGGGCATGGATCGGGGGGGTTGGGAAGGGGCGGTTGTCTGGGTACTATGTACAAAGATGATGCGTACTGACCCAAGGTCTCCGTGGAGGAAATAGCAGGGGGGGGGGGGGACTGCTCATGAAAGAGCCGCCACGCCTCACGCGAGTCTTGACTCAAGAATAGCTGGTATAGATCCTGCTCGAGTCGAGCCAAAAAAGCCCTCTTCTTCCGCCGCACTAGGCGCCGGAAGTCAATATGTGACTGTCTGTGAGTGACGTCCCCCAAAAGCACCTCCCTTTGAAGTTTGGCTCTAGTCTGGCGGCACTCCTCATCGTACCAGCTGTTGAATGTTCTGAGGCATGCTCCCTGATCGGCGTTGTGCTCAGGCTGGGTTTGTGGGTATGCCTCTGCTGCTGCATCATGTAATGTTTGTGTCAGTATAGTAGTTAGTTCCTCCAGAGGTCCCCTCGGGTCCTCAGTGCATAGGCGTCTGTAGATCCCGTCTATTTATACAGAATCCGTCTCCCGTGTGAAGGTGTAGCGAGTAGGGGCTGCTACCCGTGGCCTGTGTGCTACATTGAACTGGAAGGAGATGGTCATTGACACCAGAGCATGATCCACTGCCACCCCGACCGGTCTGGGCCCAACTGTGAGATCCTGGATACTAGAGATGAGATTCGGCTGTGCCATGACATAGTCCACAGTGCTGGCTCCATGTGTGTGTGGGAAGCATGTAAAACCTCCCGCAACAAGATATCTCTGTAGGCCGTTCAAGATGGCCAATCCATGTGCGGTGCCCATGTCTATCAGGTGTCGCCCATACTCAGTATATTCCACATCGTGTGATAGCTTGGACAGGCCCGTCTCTACAACATCTAGCTCTCTTAGCATCTTCTCTGAAGTATTATAAAACACTGTCTGGTGATGGGCAGTCCTAGCATTGAAGTCCCCCAGGATGATAATGTCACCATCCCTAGAGAACTCCCATATGTCATCATCCAAAATAGAAAAAGGGGACTGTCCTCTGGGTGATGCGTAAACTGATGCACTCGGGGGAAAGTAGCAAATAGCAAGGTAGAGATATCTTCCTGTCTCTGCTTTCAAGAGAGAGAGAGAGAGAGAGAGAGAGAGAGAGAGAGAGATGAAATGAAATGAAATTTTATATTAGCGTCTTCAAAAGGCCAAAGTGACCTATCCGATACAAAATCTATGTAGCAAAATAAAAGTACTACAGAATCCTAAGCTGTTAGATGTGGGCTAAGCATCTAGCTGGGTTTGTGTAGGATATGGGTAGGGGGTGAAGTGAGTGGTCGGCTAAGAGAACACAGTGTGGGTGTATCCTCAGAAAGAGCTAAATCACAAGAGATCCAACATCGATCGCTGGCAGATCTCATTAATCTCCTCCATGGTAAGTAGTCTGACCGAGCGTCGTGCATGTTGGGCCAAAGTGATCCGAATCCTCTGATGCAGCCTCCGTCAATGTTGTGTAGTCCTCCGCAGTCGTGGGTGTCTGGATCTCAATAGCTCGGTCGATGAGCGTGCCTCTGGTGCGAGAAGAATGTGGGCTCTGTTGTGGTGGTAGCTCCTCCGAGTTTCCAGTGTCTGTTCTAAAGAAGTCTGTGATCCGTCTCTGAGACGGGCTAGCCTCTCCTCTCATGAGGCTCTCTCTCTGTCTGCGCAGCTCGAGCAAAAACAATCCCAGGCATCTCTGGTCCTTGTACCCTATGACTCTAGAGAGTGTTCCAAAGCCCTCTCTGAACAAGCAGTGGAAGCGGCCTCGTATCTTATACTAGACTGGGCAGTGGCATGTGTAGTGAAACTCTATCTCCAGCTCCATGTGACACAGGGGGCATGTCTTGGCCTCTGTTGGCACTCCGTTATATTTCCGAGGATCGATTCGAAGCTTGTGTGAAGATTTGCATATCTACCCAATAGCACATCGTATTTCATGCAAGGTTGCATCCGTACGTTGTACGAATAGGTCCGTACAGTACAGCCATACATTACAAATCCGTACGTATGGATAGGGATCCGTAAAGATAATTTTTTTCAAAGAAAAAAAATCGTGCATTGTGAGGTTTGCAGAACTTATTAGAGTCAAGACTTTATACTTCAGTCTTGGATTATCATTATGTACTTTTTTTTTATGCTCTTAGTTTTATGAGACCAAGACATGAGACATTGACACTGTTTAGCTCTAGACATTGATCAGCTTTGTGTTTTCACTGTTCGACTAGAGTCGTGGACTCTAGTCTTTATTTGAAGTCTTGGTGAATACATAAGTAAAGGTATGAAGTACTCTCAGTTTTAGGCTTTTTGATATTGATAAAAAGGATGAATTTTTACGTACCGAAAAACTCAATCCATTCTGTACTACGTACCTTACGTACTGAATTTGTACTGAACATGACGTACCTAGCTACCTTGATTTCGTGAGACAAGTGGGTGTCCATGTATCTGGGTCTTGTCACAAAGCCGTGCTCTGTAAGCTGGAGAAGATGCTCTCTATAGAAAGCCATCTTCGTGCCGAGCTCCAGTGCCGGCTGTATCCATGTCCTCCTGGTGTCTAACTGAGTCAGGTCTTGGCGGATGAGCCTGGTGATCTCGGACTGTGTAATAGTCAGAGACGGTGCTTCCAATGAGTACTGGAAGCAGGGCAATTTGTCCATGCTAAACCCATGTGCCTGAAACCATGATGTCATCTCTCCATACCAGCATGCTGTATCCCTGCACGGCTAACTGTCGAGAGGACTCAAGTGCTTGGGAAGGTCCCACAGACAGTGTATAAAGGAGACTGATCTGGTGAGCACCTTAACCACTAGTGGGGGGGGGCAGCTAGCTCTGCTTGGATAATGTTACGTGGTACTAAAGCCTTGGCTCTAATAAGCCGCGAGATCATAGAGACCAGAGGCTTCGCCATGTCCCCCATCCATCAGTGCGACTCGACCTCCCATGATGGTCCAATGAAGGCCCCGATATCTCAACCCCATAGAGCAATGCAGAAGCCACCAAAGTGTCAAAGAGCGAGAGCTTCGTCCGAGGTTCCTGAAACAGAAACTATGAGCACATCCTCTCCAATCTACCAAATGCTGCATACGCTCTGGTCAGTCTGGTCTCTGCTTCTCTCCTCAATGAAAATGCTGGTTCACGAAAGACCACCCCAAGGTAAGTGTGAGCATCTGTATACTCCATTGTCTCCTGGTCATATGTGAATGCGGGTGCTGACCTCCTGATCCACTGTGGGGTGGTATTAAACACCATAACCTTGGTTTTACCAAGGTTGACAGACAAACCACTCTCATGGGAAAACCTATGCAAAGCATCCAAGTGATGTTGCATCCCCTCCGCTGAGTCGGAGATCAACACAATATCATCAGCATATAACAATAACAGAATCTATGTCCCTTCCAACTGTGCACCTTTATCACCATCTCTCTCAATATAGTAAGAGAGAGAGAGAGAAAGAAAGAAATCTTTTTAACGTCTATGTGAGGCCGAAGTTGGCCTATGAAACAAATCAAGCATACATGTGTGTATGTCCCTTGTCTCTCCTCAGCTGTGCGATGTGCTCGAGTCCGTATCTCCTTGATCTGTTTGCAGTGGAGCTTGGCCTCTGGTAGCCCGTGGGCGGCGTCTAGCCCAGTTCGCCTCAGCCTTCTGAAGGGTCACTCCCCTTGGTGGGTTTGGGAGTAGAAGGGGTGTATCTCTGAAAGAAATCTGTAAGTTATGTCCGTCTCCCCCTCCCCTGTTCTCTGTAGGTGGCTACAGAAGTGTTTTTGTGTGCCTCTATATCTCTAGCAAGTAGCGCCCTAGCTGTCTCTGATCTCGAGAGTCCATGATATCTTGGAAGGTAGGTTGTCCTCTGAATAGGGGCTCGTATCGGCCTCTGATATCCGAATAAGCTCTGCATCTCCAAACAAAATGCTCCTCACTCTCCACTTCCTCTCTGCATGCTCTACACACTCTCTCCTCCCTGGTAATGTCATGAGCTCACCCCACCTTGATCTCTAGTCTGTGTGATGAAACTCTGAGCTGACCAATTGCCACACATGAGCTATGTGGCATGTAGGTGTCCATATGACATGGTCATTGTTTGAACCTGTCCTCCAGTATGGTAAGAAAATGGTCTCTGTAGTGTGACATCTTCCGCCAGAGGGGAGGTGTGATCCAAGTCTATCTCATATAGAGCTGCTAGAGAGCTTGTCGGATAACTATGTTTCTCTCACTACGTGAGAGATGAAGCTGAGGGGAGTTGGGGCCATATTGGAAAGGTGGAAAACTCTCTAGGTCAAGGCCGTGTGCTGTGAACCATGCTCTAATCTGTGTGTACCATGCACTATTGTATTCAGCCTTCGATATCTGTATGGCTGACCCAAATGTTCGCCGTGTGAGTCTGTCGATCGGGAGCTCCCTCACTCTCTAGATGAAGCAGACCGTCTGGAAGAGTGCCTCCACTACTATGGGGGGGTGGCAAGCTCTGCCCTAATGATGTCTGGTGGCACTGCGTGCTTGCCTCGAAATAGGCGAGAAATCATATAGATCTATGGTCTGTAAATCCGTGCCCATTGGCTATCTGTCAATCCGGGTGGGTGCCCACACTGCTGCTGGAGACATTAGGGCTGGAGTGACTAATGTGTGGAATAGCCACCCCTCCATGCGGGGCTCCTGAAAGTTTGCCTGATGGCATCTCCACTCTAGCATGGCCAATGCTACATATCCTCTGGTGAGTTTGTCAGTGGCAGCTTGTGCCATGGAGAAGGGTCCCTGTCTGCTGGTGAATGTGACTCCCAGGTAGATGTAGGAGGTGACCACCTCTACTGGTCCTCCTTCTGCTGTAAATGTGGTTGCCCGTCGGACTGCTCTAAAGATGTGGAAAATCATGATCTTGGTTTTTCCAAGATTCACTGTGAGTCCCCTGTCTGTACAAAACTCATCTAAAGCTCTTAGATGGCTCTGTAGGCCCTGTGGTGACTCTAAAATCAGTACAATGTCATTAGCATAGTATAATGTGGACTATGGTACCTGCTAGGTCTGCTCCTACCCCTCCCGCTCGTAGGATGTAGTCGGATGATCTTGCAGAAATGGGATCGTTCCTAGAGGACTCGTGGGTGCTAATTTGATGCCTCCTTGCATGCATCTCTAAAGTTGGGTGATTCTACTTTTGACTGATCTCCTAAGCCATGTGCTATGGCTACACATCATCATATTATCCCATGTATGGATCATGCGATCATAAATAGAGGGATAGGGTTACCCCCTCACACCAAGCAAATCCACTAGACTACTGGTATATCTAGAACAAAATTAACTATAGGCACATGTTGGCAGCTTTTGATCCTTCTAGATATTGCAAGCACACTTATTGAAAGATTTTTTATTCATTACTATACATAATTTTTACATAGACTTTTCCTCTTCCTTGCAGGTATGGATATGAAAATAATGTAGTAGTGGTAAGAATGATAAATGCATCACAAAATTATGCCTTTGAATACTTGGGAAACAGTAGCCGTCTGGTCATAACACCTTTGACAGACCGTTGTTATCGCACATTAATGGGGGCTCTTCATTTGAACTTGGGAGGAGCTCCAGAGGGACCTGCAGGTTTGTCCGATGCCTTGGTCTTTTAAGGAATTTTAATAGAATGCAACTTATTTATGTGTGCTATCTGCGGCAAGAGAAATTAATGCAAACTGCTAAAACTCTGCAGTTGTATAACCAGTTGAAGTAGAAATATTGTTGCTAATGTATCACTATAAGAATAAACACTCTAAATATCCACAAGACCAGCTTTCTTCTTGATGAGTTTTCTTGTGTCATTGAAGGAAACAGATGCATTTCATCATTCACAAGTCTTTGTCTGTCAAAACATGGTTACATTTGTTTTGCTCTGTTAGAATATGCAAGCAAGGACCAGGTAAAGCTTTTCTAGATGCGGTGGTTCTAATTACACGGTGAAAGACCCTTTAGTGAGATAAAGCAAAGAATTTTTCAGGAATGATTAGCTGAGAAATGAAATGAAATGAAAATAAAATGAAATGTTATACTAACGTCTTCTAAAGGAAAAAATGATCTATGAGACCAAAGAGTTACATCACGGTGAATCTGATACAAGGTCTGGATAAAAGGGAAGAAACTAACTAAACAGAAACACTACTTGAGATAGGTCGTCAGTGAATGTAATCAGACTCCGGTTGGTAAAAATAGCCTTCATTTTATTTTCAGGAAGTTTTAGACAAGCTTCTCATACACCCCCTAGGCGAATATTTGTGCATGGAATGCACACAAGCAGGTTGCAATCGAGGAGCAGAAGGATTTCAGATGTTTAATGGAAAAAGCTTAGCCGAGACTCGGGACTCTTATCCGCTGTACATTACATTATAGGTAGATGGCTTTTTATAAAATCATTTTGCAGCTGGTTTGCTCACGCTTATATTGGAGACACCATGGAATTGTCTTTGGACATGGGTGACCACAACCTTTGTTGTGAAATTCTTGGCAAAAACTTTCGCAGATAGTTTCATGATATAAAGTGCCTTTTGTTAGCTTTTAGTGTGATTGAGACTGGTATAGCGGATACTCCGTTTACATTCAAGGTTTGCAGAATGCATTTAACGATAATGGGATCTTACCTTTAGCAGGCGTGCTACTGAGCATGATAAAGCAATATGGCAATATCATTGGATGGTTGATTTACTTATCACAAAATTCCTTGTAGCTGGCTTTCTTAGATCTATTTTGTAGACACCGTGGTATTGTTTTTGGCCATGGGAGATTGTTGAACTTGTTGTAAAGTCCTTCGCCACTTTCAGGGATATCAGTTTCATGATTCCGATTGCCTTTTGTTGGCTACAGGACGATCGGAGAGTTCACTTACTCTTTGAGACTGACATAACAATGGAGGTTAATTGGGGCTCACGTTGAGGACTTTTGCTACCAGCAGGACCTAGAAAACATTGGCATGATGGCCATCATGTCTGAGAGTATGAGTAGATTTTCCTCAAGTATCAGAAAATTCTTGGAAGCGGTATGGTGGATTATGAACATAAACTGAGAGGAGAATTGGTGTAGTTGTGACATCAGGAGTTGAGGAGGTGGCATTTCATAGTTACACACTCTTTGACACACTTTTTTTTCTGTGCGACAAAAATGAGCAGCCTAGATAAAGTTTGCACCTCCTTAACTTCTGCTTTTGTTTTATTGTAATCAAGTTTGTTATCTGTGAAGAAGAATAAAATGGTTAGCCAGGGTTTTAAACAAAAGCCACCACCGTCTGTGTTTTTTTGTCTGGCAGAAAGAAACCTTCAGCAACCGTTGAGTTTAAAGACAGATGTTGCGACCAGGCTACCTACTTGTTGTTTTAAATACTTGTTGCACATGTGAGGACTGAGTAGTGCACCTGTAGCCTTCCAGTAGGGCAAGGCTCACTTGGAGTCTGCTTCTGTGTTCTTCTTGTTGTTTTAAATACTTGTTACACATGTGAGGACTGAGTGTGCACCTGTAGCCTTCCAGTAGGGCAAGACTCACTTGGAGTCTGCTTCTGTGTTGTTCACAGAATTCAATCTTGCAAAAGATCTTCTGTGTTTATTTCTTAATCTATTTTCCTCTATACTTTACAAAAGACTTATGATAAATGTCGCTGGAACATCCAGTTGCTTTCAGTTTTTGATTCCTTGATATGTAAATGTAGGTACTGGAAAGACAGAGACTACAAAGGATCTGGCTAAAGCAATTGCAATGCAATGTGTAGTTTTTAATTGCTCTGATGGACTGGATTATCTGGCCATGGGAAAATTTTTTAAGGGCTTGGCAAGTTCTGGTGCTTGGGCTTGCTTTGATGAATTCAATCGTATTGATCTTGAGGTATTTTATTGCATGTTTGTTGAACCTTGTGGGCTTTGCTGCTTTACAGTCTCATGTCAAACTTTTCAAGGTGCAGTTCTTTCAGCGTACGTAGGTGCCAAGGTTTTCTTTAAATTTATTTCAAATTTCAGGTCCTTAGTGTCATTGCTCAACAAATCCTAACAATCCAAAGAGCAAAGGCGGCCCATCTGAAGACTTTTGAATTTGAGGGTGTAAAGCTGTCCCTATGCATTACATGTAGTGTTTTCATTACCATGAACCCAGGTTATGCAGGCAGATCAGAGCTACCTGACAACTTGAAGGCGCTTTTCCGTACAGTAGCAATGATGGTTCCAGATTATGCATTAATTTCTGAGATTACGCTTTACTCATTTGGATACCTTCAGGCTAGGGAACTTGCAAGAAAGCTGGTGGCAACTTACCGACTATGCAGGTTAACAACATAAGACAGTCAAAATCTTCAGGATTAAGGCATTCAAAGTAACAAAAAGAACATGTCTATATATTTGTATTAAGTATCAATCTTGCCATTTTTCACAGCGAACAGCTATCTAGTCAAAACCATTATGACTATGGAATGAGAGCAGTTATATCAGTTTTACGTGCTGCTGGCGCTTTGAAACAGAAATACCCTGAAGAGGCAGAGGCAGTCCTAATGCTAAAATCATTAAAAGATGTCAATTTACCAAAGTTTTTGGCCCATGATATTCCTTTGTTTGAAGGGATTCTGCTCGATCTCTTCCCAGGAGTGGTCCTACCGGCTCCAGACTACACTGTGATGCGTGAAGCTGTGGTCGCCGTTTGTGCGCGCAGGAATCTGCAGCCGACGCCAATATTCATTGACAAGGTATTTTTTTTAAAGAAGGTTGTGTTGAGCTCAACCATCTATCCTCAGAAAGCCAAAGACATGAAACTAGTAATGCTATGTTAATTCTAGGAAAAACTAGCTGTTTGATTGGAACAAAGCTCCTCAAAAGATCACTCATCACAAAGAATGTAAGCACCATTTTCCTACAATTGCATTCTGTAGCAGGAAGAGTGTGTTGTGCTCTCTACAGTGGGTGCTCTTCACTGCAATATGCGTGAAACCTCACTCCTATAGAAAGAAAACACAACATAGCAATGGAACAAACAACTCAAAGGCACAACAACAGACTTAGAATTGTGTCCACTAGATCACCACCAGTGTCTCTGCCATGTGTTACAGTCCAGGTGAGAATCCGCCAAGTGTGAACCCAAGACCAACTGTGATTGTAACTGCCTGCCCTGTGCAAGTTACACTGTAGTAGTTGCCGCCACATGCCATCTCGCTCGGGGACCTTCTCATCATGGCCAAAGCTGAAGGTATGTCTGAAAAACTATGATGTGATACGTGCCGCTGAAGAAGGTGAGAGGATCAACTGGCGCAGCTCTATGTTGAGAGTCTTGTTGTGAGGGCAGCATTATCAATGCAGCAAGGAGGTCACACTATGGTGTATGCACGCCTCAGGGCTCTAACACAGAGCGTGCCAGATGATCAACAAGTAAAGAGGATGCATGTTAGCAGCATATCTTCTTCAGATGTAGACTGGCGATATGTAGTGAAAAGGCTTGCAATAAAGAACTCACAAATTTCTGAGCATGAGTACAAACCAAATTCTGAGCATGAGCCCAAAATCGGCAGTAGGCCAGAGCAATGAAATGCACCCCAAGAACTTTTAGCCTCCGTCCTAGATAATTGGAGAGCTAGCCAAGAGGAACATCTCAAAGAACCCGGCGAGGGGATTTGGGGGTGGGTAGGGGCGAGGGTGAGAGGGGGTGGGTAGGGGGGAGCCTGAGAGGGGGTGAGGGTGGTGGGTAGGGGCAAGGGGGTGGGGCAAGAGAGAGAGAGAGAGAGAAATGAAATGAAATGTTATATTAATGTCTTCAAAAGGCCAGAGTGACCTATGAGACCAGAAAGTTAAATGTGGTGGATCTGATACAAAGTCAGAGTAACAAGATGACAAAATGACAGAAATGACAAAATGCCAAAATAAAATACCGTGGAATCTTGAACTGCTAGGTGTGAACTAAGCAGCTAAACAGCTAGCTGGGATAGCTAGATCACAGGAGATGCAGCATCGGTCGCTGGCGGATCTCATCAATCTCCTCCATGGTCAGGAGTCTGATCGGGCGTCGTGCATGTCGAGCCAAAGTGATCCGAATCCTCTGATGCAGCCTCCGTCGACGCTGTGTAGTCCTCCGCATTCGTGGGCGTCCGGATCTCCCCAGCTTAGTTGCTCGGTCGATCAGTGTTCCTCTAGTGTGAGGCGATGAGCTCTGCTGTGGTAGTAACTCCTCCGGGTGTCCAGTGTGGCAGCTCTAAAGAAGTCTGTGATGTGTCTCTGCGACTGGCTAGCCTCTCCTCTTATCAGGCTCTCTCTGTCTGCGCAGCTCAAGCAAAAACAAACCCAGGCGTCTCTGATCCTCGTACTGCATGACTCTAGAGAATGGTCCAAAGCCCTCTCTGAACAAGCAATGGAAGCGGCCTCGTATCTCGTAGTAGACGGGGCAGTGGCATGTGTAGTGCAACTCTGTCTCAGGCTCGATGTCACACAGGGGGCATGTCTTGACCTCTGCTGGTAACACAGGGACTCCGCTGTATCTCCCAGTCTTGATCTGCAGGCTGGTGAGGATGTGCGTATCTGGCCAATAGCACATCGTATCCCATGAGACAAGTGGGTGTCCATGTATCTGGGCCTTGTCACAAAACCATCCTTCATAAGCTGGAGGAGATGCTCTGTAGAAAGCCATCTTTGTGCCCAGCGCCTGTGCTGACTGTATCCATGTCCTCTTGGTGTCTAGTTGAGTCAAGTCCTGGCGAATGAGCCTGGTGATCTCGGACTGTGTAAGAGTCAGAGAGGGCGCATCCAATGAGTATTGGAAGGGAGGCAATCTGTCTATGCTGAACCCATGTGCCTGAAACCATGATGTCATCTCCCCAATACAGCACGCTGTATCTCCCTGCATGGCTAAATGTCGAGAGGACTCAAGTGCAAGGCTTGCGTATCTGTCTTTGGGAAGTTCCCACATGCGGTGTATGAAGGAGACAAATCTGGTGAGCGCCTCAACCACTAGTGGGGGGGCAGCTAGCTTTGCTCGTACAATAGCATGTGGTACTGAAGCCTTGGCTCTAATGTGCCGCGAGATCATAGAGACTAGAGACTTCTCCATGTCCCCCCATCCATCATTGCGGCCTGTCCTCTCGTGATGATCCAGTGAAGGTCCCCAAATCTCAGCTCCGTAAAGCAATGCAGAAGCCACCAAAGTGTCAAAGATCCAGAGCTTCGTCCGAGGCTCCTGAAACTGAACCTGTGAACACATACATCCTTTCCAATCTACCCAATGTTGCATGGGCTTTGGTCAATCTAGTCTCTGCTGCCCTCCTTAATGAAAATGCTGGCCCACTAAATACCACTCCAAGGTAAGTGTAAGCATCTGTATACTCCACCTTCTGCTGGCCGTATGTGAATGCTGGCGCTGACCTCCTGATCCACTGTGGGGTGGTATTAAATACCATGACCTTGGCTTTACCAAGGTTGACGGACAAACCGCTTTCCTGGGAAAACCTATGCAGAGCATCCAAGTGACGTTGCATCCCCTCGGGAGAGTCGGAGATCAACACAATATCGTCAGCGTATAACAATAGTGGAATCCATGTCCCTGCCAGCTGTGCACCTCTATCACCATCTCTCTCAATGTAGTCAGAAACCTCATCCACATACATACCAAATAGAGTAGGAGAGAGCGGGCAGCCCTGCTTCACCCCAATAGTGGAGTGAATCGGTGTGGATATCTCTGCCCATCTACTCAGCTGCTAGATGCGTACAATCGTGCCAATGTGTGTCCAATCATGATAGTGCGTTAATTCCCAGGCTCCATAGGGCCTCCCGCCTTGATGATAGGTACAATAGTAGATAGGCACGGTTAAACATAACTGCTAGAAGCTCTACTAGTAACTCTCTGGTATGCGTGAAATGCTCAGCCACTAAGCCATCATGATCATATGCTCTCCCAATCCCCATCGTATCAATGGCCTTCCTCACCATCTCAGCGGTGAAAAAAACACACGTGTGTGGGCATGGATCGGAGTGTCGGGAAGGGGGGGTTGCTTGGGAACTGTGTACAGAGATGATGCATACTGGCCCCAGGCCTCTGTAGAAGTGATGGCAGGGGGGGGAGTGCTCATGAAAGAGCCGCATGCCTCATGTGAGTCCTGACTCAAGAATAGCTGGTATAGATCCTGCTCTAGGCGAGCCAAAAATGCCCTCTTCTTCGGCCGCACTTGTTCTTATGAGCCGTTGGTGGCTCTTGATGATTGTACATATGAGTAGTCGTTTTGGGCCAGTGGGATTATCTTCGTACGTAGTAGTCGTCTAGAGTGGGTCTTTACACAGAGCACGTCTGCACCATCCCGGCACATCTGAGCCTCGACACCCCCATTGTACCTGAGAGTCCTGTGCTGGAGCTGAGTGTGCTGCCACGCCAGAGTCTGTATCAGTCTTTGAGATAGTCGAGTCATATGTTCTGGTCTGCTGTTGTGTCTTTGCGAGCTCTGTTGACGTCTATTGTTTCCTTTCTGTTCATCTGTTTGAGGGAGATTTAGTCTGTTTGAGTGAGATTGTCACGCACATTGCACCGAGGACCACCCAATGTAGAGAGCACGACACGTTATCGAGCACGACATGTTATGCGCGCTACAGGTGCTCTCATTTTGGCGATCACGATGGGACCTCAAAGGAAGTCTCACTCTTGTGGAGATAGAATTGTGAAGCTAATCGGTTGTTACCTGGCTCTGCACACTTGCTTACACTGTGTAGATAGTCTGCAAGTCTGGTCTCTCTCGCCCTGGTCCAAGTCCTGGTCCTCGTCCTAGTCCTCGCCCCTGGTCCTTGGTCTTTGGTCGTGGTCTAGTCCTCGCCCTGGTCCAGCCCTCCTCGTTCTGCCAGCTAGGTGGTCTAGTCACTGGTCCTGGACCAGGTTGTCTAGCCACTATCCTCACTTGTTCTATGTTAGACCTGGTCTCTTCACTGTTCATTGCATGACACATACAAGGCGGTCAGTTGAGCGTCAAAGCGCACTATTGAGCCCTCTGAAGCACTATAACAGAAGACGCCCGGTGGTATCTAGTAGAAGTCCATTAACCTCATCAACCTTACCTCCACATACGCCATCCCCCATTCCTTCATCTCCCATTCCTTCATTCCCCATTCCTTCATCAGGTTCCACATCCTCCAGATCACCTTCTCTAGTAATGCTCTCTTATTCTGCTACAACAAGGGGCCATGGAGGCGTTGGCTAGCGTGTTGGCCAAGGTAAACATCAAGTTCCCCACCTTTAAAGGACTCTCCTTGGAAGATGCGGACGACCATGCACGGAGGTTCGTATCTCTCTGTAGAGGACGTGGTCTTAACAGGGAAGATGCTTATCTGGTACTTTTTCCTTCCACCTTGGACGGCTTAGCAGACAAATGGTACAGCCAGTTTGCAGAGAATCGTTTTGCAACTTGGGCAGACTTAAGACAACAGTTCTGTGCAGCTTTCAGGCTGGGCGACTACCAAGAGAAAGTGTTGGATGAGTTGGCCAACATGGTGCTCCAGCCAGAGGAGACTTTTGCGGAGCTTATGACCAAAACCAAGTCTCTGGTTTCCAAGCTTCCCCAACAACCCGGTGAATTCATGGTTAAGAAGTGGGTGGAGAAGGCGCTTCCAAAAACCTCTCAGCAAAAACTCCGGGAGAGCCTCCGACCTGACGCCACTCAGGAGGAATTCATCGCAGCTGCTACTAGAATAGAGGGGGCTAGGAAGCTGTTCAACAACTCTCCTCACCTAGATACTCCCTGTGTGTTCTCCGAAGGAAGTCTTGCTGATCCTTTGACTTCCTTGCGCAGGGAACTCGAAGCCCTCAAACTACAACGCGTCCTCCAAGAAGAGAAATCAATCTCTCTGAGACACAAAAAACCATCGCACCTGGAGGCTTTCGATCAAATCAAAAGAGAACTAGAAGAGCTTCGGTCTCAGCAGGAGACCAAAGCTATGGTATGGTGCAGCTCTTGTCGCTCTCCTGGACATCCTCCACAGGACTGTCCCCTTCAGGCTTATTGCCACTTCTGCGAAAAATCTGGGCACGAAGATAAGGATTGTTACTATATCAAAGGATTGCGGCAAATACAACAAAATCTAGGTCCTTCTCTCCAACAAGGGATAGCACCTGCATCCAACATGGTCTCACCCTACGGCCATCAAAACCTGTTGCCTCCTCTGCTGACAACACCCCCTATGCAGCAAGGTATGCACAACAACTTTGCACCCCATAGCTTTTATCATGCCAGTACTCCCTCAGTTCTTCAAAGTTTCTACACCTCAGCCTCCAGCACCATGCAACAACAAGAGCAGGGACCACCTCGTCCCCCGTTTCGTCCGTCTAATCGGCCAATCCTATGCTACAGATGCGGTGAATATGGGCATTACCAAAGTAAGTGTCCTTTACCTGAAGGGTCTCCTCCTTGTAGACATTGTCCGGAGTCTAAGGACCACTACAGTAAAGATTGTCCCAAAAGGGCATCCTCATCTTCAGGCCCAAATCAAAATCAACAAGAGTTTACATTCCCGAAAATCAATTTAATCACAGTGAACACCACCCCTCAGCCAGCACCTGCTACACATACAGTTCAGCCACAACAAGCAGCAGAGCCTACTGGGGTGCTCACTCGAGCACAAAGAGCAGCCCTGGGATTAAGTTTGCCAACTGGACCATCCGGTCCAACACTTCAGCAACTTGTTCAAAATGTCGCACCTTAAATGGTGCAAAGAATAGGCCGATCTCTATGCTTACGGACATTGATGGAGCCTTCCTGGCAGCAGTAGCTGACTTGCAACAGGTCAAAATTTCCGAGGAGCCCCAGGTTGTAGAAGCTAGGCCCACTGCGGAAGCAATCCTGAAGAACACCTTTCAGCAAGTATCTCTTTATGAGATGCTTCGGCTAGATGCAACTCTTAGAAGTGACACCCTCTCAATAATTCAAACTTTGTTCCCTGGTACAGGGCCTAGTGGCGGGCACCTACTTGTGCAGCCCCTGGAGTCCTACATGATTTCATATCCAGCTGCTCCCCTCACCGACTATAAAAGTCCACGTCTTACTGTATCTATTCTTGGGCAGTCATTCTCAGGCGTTATAGTGGATGGTGGGTCTGGAATCAATCTAATGCCTAAATTTACCATGTCAGCCTTATGTCTGCAGCCTACTCGCCCTGCTCCGTTCACTGTTACATTGGCAGACCAGAGGACAGTCTATCCTGTGGGCATAGTAGAGAAGGTGCCTTTGAAGGTACAAGACTTCACATTTAGCTTGGATTTTGTGGTGGTTAGTCTTCCTCAGGTGGAGGGAGGATTTCCCTTGCTGATTGGTAGACCATGGTTGCGGCATACTAAGGCACTTCATGATTGGGGAAACGACGCCATGTGGATACACACTCCTGGCTCCCAAATGCAACCAATCCGGCTTGAAGGAGGGATGGATCCAGTGGCTCAGCACAGCTCATTGACAGTACAGTCCAACCCCGACCCTGAGCAGCCCATCCCACCTGACGGGTCTGACGAGGACCTGCTACAGTGGTTGGAAGCTACCACTTCGATGCCATGCTACATGGTCTCTACTCAAAACTTACCTGTGCCGCTAGTAACACTCTCTCTTCAAAATCCTCAGGAGGACACTGATGTCCAAAGTCCTACAGCAGAAAGTACAGTAGTCGCAGAAGTAAGTGTGTCAGCCCCAAATTCTCATGCGTCGAATGACCCGTTGATGGAAGCCCTCGGTCTTGGGGAACCTATAACACATCACCGAAGGGGGAAGAAATCTCCTCTGCATGCACTAGGCAAAGATTTCCCCCTTCCTGGAGCATCTCCCAAGTCGGATCTCCTTCAAAAGCACTCTGTCATGTCGTCTGCATCTGAAGATTTACCCTTCGAGGAGCTCCCCCAGGGATGGCTACAAGAAGAGTATGCAGAGTTTCCAATCGATCAAACACCTGCACATGATGTCTTGAAGCTCCAAGAGGCAGCTCACCTCTCATCTTCAGTAGCACCCTCTCTAGCTGCAACCCCAGACCCGGTCAGAGAAGTCAACCTGGGAGATCCTGACAACCCTCAGCATGTACTATTAGCAGCTTGGTTATGGGAGCATCCCGCATTACTCAATCAGGTAGTCTCTTTCATACATTCTTTAAAGATGTTTTTGCTTGGTCCTACAAGGATTTAGAGGGGATTCCACCAGAATTGGGTGTCCACACTATACCTCTGATTGAAGGGGCTAAGCCTGTAAAAGAGGCCGAGCTTACAAGCTCAACCCAAAGTATGCTGAGGCGGTCAAGGCAGAGTTAGAAAAATGCAAGAAGCAGGGATCATAGTACCTGTGGAGCACTCTGAGTGGTTATCACCCATGGTGATAGCGCCTAAGAAGCAATTCAACAAAATCCGTGTGTGCGTCGATTACCGTGCTCTGAATAAGGTAAGTATCCAAGATGGTTTCCCAACACCTTTCACTGAGCGTGTGCTTGAAGATGTAGCAGGGCATGTATTGTACAGTTTCATGGATGGGTTTAGTGGATACAATCAGTTGGGCATCCATCCAGGTCATCAGCTGAAAACGGCCTTTGTGACTCCCTGGGGTATTTTTATCTACACTCGAATGTCTTTTGGGTTGAAAAATGCCTCACCTTCTTTCAATAGGGCGGTATATCTCATCTTTTGTCCTCTGCTCACGGATCATCTTCACATCTTCATGGACGATTTTTCGATCTTCTCAGGTGCTCAATGTTCAACCCCAGTGGAAAACCTAGAGGAACACCTCGCTCAGCTCTCTTCTGTCTTCCTCAGGTGTAGAGAGGCACGCCTAAAGCTAAATCCTAACAAATGTCATTTTTTGGTTACTGAAGGCACACTTCTAGGCCATGTGGTGTCTGCTAAAGGTTTAGCGCCTGACCCAGAGAAGATTGTGGCAATCTTAACGTTACCACCTCCCATCAACCCAATAGGGGTACAGAGCTTTGTAGGCCACATAGGGTATCATCGCAGGTTTATACGCATGTATGCACAGGTGGCTCAACCCCTGACCCGCCTAACCAGTGCTGCTGTCCCTTTCAATGGTCAAAGGCAGAGGCTGAAGCTTTTGCATACCTTAAAAAATGTCTCACTGAAGCACCTATCTTAGTAGCTCCCGATTGGTCTCTCACCTTTCATGTGCATACAGATGCCAGTCAACTGGTTGTGGGTGCGGTGCTGACTCAACCTAGTAAGGAGTATAACCTGGATCGCCCTGTTCACTATGCAAGTCTCCTACTCACCAAGGCAGAGTGCAACTATAGCACCACAAAAAGGGAAGGTTAAGCTATTGTGTATGCTCTGCAAAAATTTCGGCACTACTTATGAGGGGTCCACTTCACAGTTATTACTGATCACTATGCCCTGCGATATCTGCTCAACAAGACGCAGGTTGCAGGTAGAGTATGGCGATGGCTACTCTCATTTCAAGAGTTCGATTTCGAAGTGGTACTCAGGCCCGGCAAACATCATGTCCTTGCCGACCACCTATATCGGCGATCTACTGTTGGTGGTCGGATGATGGAGGAGGAGGTGGAGGAGGCTGATAGTAAGGTGGGTAAGGAGATGGAGGCCAAGTGTATGGTGAGGGGTAGTGGCCATGAGGAGGGTACATCGGGTATGGAGTAGCCACCCCATGAGCAGCAGGCTGCGTCATGTGAGACGGTTGACTGAGAGTAGGTGGAGCTGTTGGAAACCCAGGAAAAGACTGCGCAGGCTGCGAGGGTGGAACAGGTTGTTGGAATCCCGGGAAGCCGTAGAAGTGTTGAGGAAAGGATGGAGACTGGGAGGGGGAGGCCATAGAGGGACCCTGAAAGTGTGATGAGACCGATCCTGTTGGTTTAGACTCCATTTTGGTAGGATTTGCTTTCTCTGCTATTTGAGAATCCCCTGAATGTGCTTTGGAAACGTCCGTCTGTGTCGGTACCTGTGTTGCCATAGCAGGAACTTGCAACACATAGCAGGAACTTGCTGAGAAACCGGGGTTGTAGTTGTAGCTGTAGCTGTAGCTGTAGCTGGAACTGCCTGTGAAATGGCTACAGCTTGGTATTTTGCGCAAGAAGGACATAGTGTATGTACCACCGGAGAGAGTTCCTGAACTGCTGCGGTCATATCATTTGCCTCTTTTAACTGTTTTTGCTGAGTGTGGACAATATGTTTGAGGTCCACTACCTGTTGAGTTAAGATTTTTATGCGATCTTGAGTTGTAGCAATGAAATTGTCCCTATCCATCGCTCGTTGAAGATGCGTTTGCACTTCCCTTGTCATACCGTCATAGCAAGCGCGATGCATACCGTTGGTACCTTGCAATGAGAGGGCTGCATTGATAATCGTCGAAATGGCTCTTCTGTCTACCTCTAAAAGTCTATCGGCCTGAGGCGCAAAAGTATCATACATGTCATGCTTGTCAGATGTAGGCGCCCCAAAGCTAGATGCCCCTGCAGTATCCTTCGGTGCCCCAGCAGCAGTAAGAGTAGTACGTGGTGCTGGCGACACAACTGGAGGTTGTGTTTTAGTGACTGCAACACTACTCACAAGAGGTGGTGTGAAAGTGGAGGTGGCCACAGAAGTAGTAGACATACGCACTGCTGGTGTTGTAGTATGGACGTCCGAGATTTTGACCTGTGATTCTGAGAAAGGTAGTGTTGCCAGCTGCTCAGATGAATCTTTTTGTACCTTTGCCCTCTTGCGCAAGATGCCTTTCCCTTTGGCCATTTTGGAACGTTCTTGGCCATTTGGGGTCGGCATCTGTCTCTCGTTTTTTCCTTTTGGAGGAAAGCTGAGGTTTGGCTTCACCGGCTCTAGAAGCAGAGCAGCTTCGTCGTAAAGCCTGGCATGATTGCCATCTCAGGAAGCCGCAAATAACGCAAGGAGCACTGGTGCTACTTTATCAGGCCAAGTTTCTGAAAAAAGCAAAGAAGTTGGTCCCATCATGGCAAGGACCATATAAGGTGATGGAGATTGTACCCCACGGCGCTGTACAATTAGCCACTCTCGAAGGAGTTTCTCTGTCTTTAGTCAATGGATCTCGGATCAAATGCTATCATGCTTAAGAAGCCGCTCAAGGGTCTAACTGCGCGACAATCAAGTATTGAGCTTCGCCGACTCCTGAACCTTTAAATAGCCTCGGAATCACTATCTTCCGCATCTTGCTGTTCCGTTTTATCTTATCTCTTAGACCCTCTCCTTAGACAACTCTCCTTCTGCAGACTCTATTAAGCTCATAGGTTTGATTCTGGATTTGGATCAACTCTATCCTTCACTCTCTCTGTCTTCAATCCCTGTCGGTCTTGGACATAACCAAATCCCCTCAGTCCTCAATCTCGACACAGTACCTTTTCTCAACTTTTGCCTCTCAAGTGAATCACAGTTCTTTGATATGCATAAATGCCTTTGTATCATTGAGTGCGGTATTTATGAAAGTACTTCGCGTTTTATCTGCCACTGCTCATTCTTTCTCAGTACCTCGAAATTATCCATGCTTTCTATTAATCAAGTCTATGTATTGGTCGTCGCTAAATCTTTAAGATCTCTGGGATAGTTCCTACGTGTTAAAAGTCCCTCGTTATTTTTTCTACCCTCGACTTTGTCTATCCTGTCAACCCCCAGCCCTAATCCTAGCCCTAGTGCTTTCCCTATCCCCTCGCCCTAGGCCCTAGGCCCTAGGCCCTAGCCTTGACCTTACTCCCACCCTCGCCCTAGCCTTGGCCTGCTTCGCCCTTGACCTAACTTATCCCTCGCCCCTCGCCCTCACCCCCTATTTGCTCGCCCCTAGCCCCTCACCCCCTCACCCTCGCCCCCTCTCAACCACCCTCACCCCCTATTCCTTGCCCTAGCCCCTCGACCCTAGACCCGCACCCTCTCGCCCTCGCCCCCTAGCCCCTCTTCTCTCGCCCTAGCTCGCCCCTTATCCCTCGCCCCTAGACCCTCACCCTCTCTCCCTCGCCCCCTAGCCCCTCGCCCTCAACCCCTATTCCCTCGCCCCTAGCCCCTAGCCCCTCGCCGCTTGCCCTAGCCCCCCTCACCCTCTCGCCTTGTCCATCCCCTCGCCCCTAGCCCTAGCCCTAGCCCTCCCCTTCACCCTCTCGCCCTCGCCCCTAGCCCCTAGTCTCTCGTCCCTAGCCTCTAGCCCCTGGTCCCTAGACCTAGCCCTTCCTCCCCTCGCCCCTCACCCTTCGCCTTAAAAAAAAAAAAAAAAAAAAAACAAGCACGGCAGATCTGCGAAACGTAATTCGGGCGGTTTCTCACTTCTCAGCAAGGGCATATTTTACCTGCGAAAAGCAACAAAGAAGAGGAGAGAACGTTTTACATGCAAAAAGCCAACGCGAAAAGCAGAGAGCCTTTATTATAGCCTTGGTACTCTGTTCAGTCCGTCATCCAGTACCGAAGTGGGTCTCGCCCTTGCTCCTGCTACAGTGGGACTCATCAATCAGTATAGATTCTCAGGCACACTTGATAAAGATGGTTAGAACTCGCAATAAAGAAAAGCATCTCCAATCTGAGGAAGAGTCCTCGGCCTCTGGGGATAGCTCTGACAGTAAATCAGATTACACTCCTAGTTCAGAGAAGCTTTCAGAGGAAGAGTCGCCCCAGTCAGTCACTGCTGACAGGGTCACCACTCTCCAGGTGCCTCGCCCGTCTGGGGCCCTCTCCAAGGTACCTCTAATAATGATATATCATTTACAAGCTCCGAATCCAGCACTCAAGGATGTGTTCTCTCAGCAAACAGCAACTGATACACTTGGGTCTTCAAAATTTGGCTCAGACCGATTTGTCTGCCAAGCTATGTTCCCTCTTGCTAACTTTTCCAAAGCTGAATGATACTGCACTTACAGCGGAGGATATAGGACAGGCTATGGGAATATTGACTGTGCTGGCACCTCTGCCCGCAACAAAAACCTTCTCGAATCTCTCACCAGAAGAAACTGCAAATGCTTGTCAGGAACTTTTGCTGGACAGGCTATGGGAATATTGACTGTGCTGGCACCTCTGCCTGCAACAAAAACCTTCTCGAATCTCTCACCAGAAGAAACTGCAAATGCTTGTCAGGAACTTTTGCTGGACTCACATCCAGACTATCACAGGAGTTAGCAACTGTATTCAGTGTTACAGTATTATTTTTTACTGCGAGCACCTGAAAGAACAGGGGTTCCATCTTCTCCAGGTTCTCCAGCAATATGCGATGCTCTTTTTTGTCTCTACCATTGCCTGTCATACCCATTTCACAATTTGCTGTTTAAAGCGCTACAGGACAGGGCAAAGCATTTTCGGACTCAGCGTAAAGGCAAAGCGGAAAGGTTCAATTGCTATGCAGCACCTATTATGTATTGGGTAGTACAGATTATGCAGCAAAAGACAGATGCAAAAGCAGTTCTCACCCTTCAAGATGATCCAAAAGAGCAAGAACGTTCCAAAATGGCCAAAGGGAAAGGCATCTTGCGCAAGAGGGCAAAGGTACAAAAAGATTCATCTGAGCAGCTGGCAACACTACCTTTCTCAGAATCACAGGTCAAAATCTTGGACGTCCATACTACAACACCAGCAGTGCGTATGTCTACCACTTCTGTGGCCACCTCCACTTTCACACCACCTCTTGTGAGTAGTGTTGCAGTCACTAAAACACAACCTCCAGTTGTGTCGCCAGCACCACGTACTACTCTTACTGCTGCTGGGGCACCGAAGGATACTGCAGGGGCATCTAGCTTTGGGGCGCCTACATCTGACAAGCATGACATGTATGATACTTTTGCGCCTCAGGCCGATAGACTTTTAGAGGTAGACAGAAGAGCCATTTCGACGATTATCAATGCAGCCCTCTCATTGCAAGGTACCAACGGTATGCATCGCGCTTGCTATGACGGTATGACAAGGGAAGTGCAAACGCATCTTCAACGAGCGATGGATAGGGACAATTTCATTGCTACAACTCAAGATCGCATAAAAATCTTAACTCAACAGGTAGTGGACCTCAAACATATTGTCCACACTCAGCAAAAACAGTTAAAAGAGGCAAATGATATGACCGCAGCAGTTCAGGACCTCTCTCCGGTGGTACATACACTATGTCCTTCTTGCGCAAAATACCAAGTTGTAGCCATTTCACAGGCAGTTCCAGCTACAGCTACAGCTACAGCTACAACTACAACCCCGGTTTCTCAGCAAGTTCCTGCTATGTGTTGCAAGTTCCTGCTATGGCAACACAGGTACCGACACAGACGGACGTTTCCAAAGCACATTCAGGGGATTCTCAAATAGCAGAGAAAGCAAATCCTACCAAAATGGAGTCTAAACCAACAGGATCGGTCTCATCACACTTTCAGGGTCCCTCTATGGCCTCCCCCTCCCAGTCTCCATCCTTTCCTCAACACTTCTACGGCTTCCCGGGATTCCAACAACCTGTTCCACCCTCGCAGCCTGCGCAGTCTTTTCCTGGGTTTCCAACAGCTCCACCTACTCTCAGTCAACCGTCTCACATGACGCAGCCTGCTGCTCATGGGGTGGCTACTCCATACCCAATGTACCCTCCTCATGGCCACTACCCCTCACCATACACTTGGCCTCCATCTCCTTACCCACCTTACTATCAGCCTCCTCCACCTCCTCCTCCATTATCCGACCACCAACAGTAGATCGCCGATATTTCAGTTCTTCAGTTCCGCTCTCCGGGACGGGCAGCGGTCTTGTGGCGGGTAACTTGTAGCCTGCTACAGTGTCACTTTCACTTTCATATGACAGTAGTTTACAGTTGGGCTTTGGTTAGTTGGTCTTTGGTCTGGTGGGGTCACACTTGGGCAGAGACACGTGGCAGGGTGGTCTAGTGGACATCGTGGCCAGGTCACCATTGCCACCCAGTGGGGATAGACTTAGATGATGTTCTTTATGAGCCGTTGGTGGCTCTTGATGATTGTACATATGAGTAGTCGTTTTGGGCCAGTGGGATTATCTTCGTACGTAGTAGTCGTCTAGAGTGGGTCTTTACACAGAGCACGTCTGCACCATCCCGGCATATCTGAGCCTCGACACCCCCATTGTACCTGAGAGTCCTGGGCTGGAGCTGAGTGTGCTGCCACGCCAGAGTCTGTATCAGTCTTTGAGATAGTCGAGTCATATGTTCTGGTCTGCTGTTGTGTCTTTGCGAGCTCTTTTGACGTCTATTGTTTCCTTTCTGTTCATCTGTTTGAGGGAGATTCAGTCTGTTTGAGTGAGATTGTCACGCACATTGCACTGAGGACCACCCACTGTAGAGAGCACGACATGTTATCGAGCACGACACATTATCCGCGCTACAGCACTACAATCTGTGACTGTCTGTGAGTGATGTCCCCCAAAAGCACCTCCCTCTGAAGTCTAGCTCTAGTGTCTCGGCATTCCTCATCATACCAATTGTTCTGGGGCATGCTCCCCGAACTGCGTCTCTGCTCAGGCTGGGTATGTGGGTATGCGTCTGCTGCTGCATCATGTAGTGTCTGTGTCAGTATAGTAGAAAGCTCCTCCAAAGGTCGCCCTAGCTCCTCTATGCACAAGCGTATGTAGATCCCATCTATGTATACAGAGTCCGTCTCCCGCTTGAAGGTGTAGCGAGTAGGGTCTGCTGTCCGTAGCCCGTGTGCTACACTAAACTGAAAAGAGATGGTCAACGACACAAGAGCATGGTCCACTGCTACACTAACAGGTCTGGGTCCAATCGTGAGATCCTGGATACTGGAGATGAGGCTCGGCTGTGGCATGACATAATCCATTGTGCTGGCTTCATGTCTGTGTGGAAAGCATGTAAAACCCCCCGCAGCGGGAAATCTATGTAGGCCATTCAAGATGGCCAATCCATGTGCAGTCCCCATGTCTATCAAGTGTCGTCCATACTCACACTGTTCTCCATCCTGTGATAGTTTGGATAGGCCCGTCTCTGCAACATCTAACTCTCTCAGCCTCTCCTCTGAAGTATCATAAAATACTGTCTGATGATGGGCAGTCCTAGCATTGAAATCCCCTAGAATGATGATGTCACAATCTCTAGAGAACTCCCATATGTCATCTTTCAAAATAGAGAAGGGGAACTGTCCTCTGGGTGGTGCATAAAGTGACGTACTCGGGTGAAAGTAGTAAATAGCAATGTAAAGATATCTGCCTGTCTCTGCTCTCAATCTCACCCACATGTACCTAGCTTGCTCATCCTTGCGGGCTATATGTATCAATGGCTGCAACTCCTCCCTGAATAACACTGCCACTCCTCCTGAGCCCCGCCCTCTGTGCTCTGATCGTGTCTCCTATCTACAGGCTGTCTCCCATCTATATCCACTAATGTGTGGCATAGATTGCCCCGGGGCCTGATGTGTCTCAGAGAAGAAGACGATGTCTCTTCCCGTAAAACTATCGTCAAAAGCACCCACACCAAGGCGCATAGATCCATTACAATTCCAGGTGGCAACTTTGAGTGTGGTCCCATAGGTCTCGCACCGTCATGTGGAGCGCCGCTCTACAATCACCACCCAGCCATCTCTGTAGAAGGCCGTCTTTCCCTTCTCCGTTGCCGCTTGAATCTCTGGCATTACCTCCCTCATATGCGCAAGCTGTGTGAGAGTGAGGTCATCTCCAAGGAATATGCCCGTTTTCTTTAGTGTAGGGCACTTCTTCAAGAAGTCCTTCTTTGCCTCCATAGATGGGAAACGGATGATTAAAGCTCTCCCTTTTGAAGTCTCCCCATTGCCTTGTGTCTTCTTCCCTACCCTCCATGCCTTTGTATGAGTAGCCTCACTACCCATCATGCGGAGAAGTTCTTCGACTTCCCCTTCCACATCATCTCGGTCTTTTAGACCGGTTACTCTTATATGCAAGGCTCTAGTTTTCCTTCGTTGCTCTTCTTCTAGAGTCATGTTGATGATTGTAGGAGTGAGACGGATGTGGTTTCTTTCCCTTTCCCTTTCTTAGCGACTTCTATCCATTTCTCGGCCTCATCCGTCTTCTTCTGCGTCTCCGTGATCACGTCCATCCACGAAGACGTCTTTACTACCTTTTGTTTCTCCTCCTCTGTGATCATCCGTACCTACTCCTTGATGACCTTGATCTCCTCTATCACCGAGGGCTGGAATTCCCCTTCGTCCAGTCCACTTCCTACTCTATCCGCAAGCTCTCGCTTGAGGGCTGTGACCTCTTCTCTAAGTGCTTGTGAATCCGCCTTAAGTGCTTGTAGCTTTGCGTGCAAGTCCTCTTTCTCCTTTTTTCATTGCGTGCCTTCGTTGAGGAACATTTGAAGAAGGTTGGCCTTCTGTTTCCACCACCCCTCCATCTCTGCTTTCCATTCTTTCATCTCCCTTTCCATTATGTTATCCGCTTGTTTGTAAGCACAAAAGTTGCCTTCGTACATACTGGCGAAATGTTCATGGCCTCCACTGGCGAAGCGCTCATGGCCTCCATTGGCGATGAGGGTATAGCTCGACGCTCTGACTCGAGTCGAGGCGGAGAAGTAATCACCACAACCTGAATGCGGGTATATGCACTACCACAGCCCACTGCGGGACACTCAGTCTGCTTTGCCAAATATCCAGAGGCTCAGCCCCATTTTTGTTTATTCACGATACGCACCATGTGAGTATATTTGTTGTCCTCAATTATGCATACATAATATATCTGAAAATCTGTCTGCTGAGAGAGAGGCAATTCTGGAAATTCTATGCCTTCGAGAAAATTGCAGAACAAGTAACCTTGTAGCTGACGGGCTGTGTAGAGGGCTTCGCGGCAACAGCCAACGAATGTAGAAAGCAGGTGGAGTGCAGCCCTGGGTGAAAGAACAGGTCGCGGCAGCAACTTGCAGGTTTTGCTTTAGTGAGGAGTTCGCGCGCTGAGGTGAGTTCACACGCGGGTGATAGCAGCTCGCGTTGGTCACGAAAAAAGCTGACGGGCTTGCGCAGGTGTAACAACAGCAGCGCAGCACTGCAGAGTAGGGCAGTTCGGCAGCAGCAGGTGCAACTGCATTGGCTTCCTGAACATCTATGCGCCCCAATGTGGTAAGTGCACGTGCAGAGTTTTTGTCTCACATGTAGAGTCTCTGCCGCATGCAAAGCAATGGTGCTCTGGGGGTGAGTTCAACATGCTGGAGGACCTCTCTGACATGATTGGAGGTAGCCATGCTACTTTGCACGGAGCTGAGTTGGCAGATTGGGAGAGGCAATGTATGACTTTGAGGGTTTCAGATGTTTGGCAGGACTCTGGCTTTGTGAGGCCCCCACAAAGCTTGGCCTTCTCTCGCTCAGACCGCAGAGTGGGAGAAGTGAATCTATCTCGGATAGATCGCTTCTATGCCAATGACCACATCTCTGACTTGGGTGGGTCAGTCTGCATTTTGGCTGGGACATCTTTTTCGGACCATGCACTAGTGATCCTCGCTATGACAGATAGACAGAGGAGGGGGAGCATGATGCTACGCATCCCTGAGAGGATCTTGTTGGACTCAAAGCTCAGAGAGCAAGTGGTGGCTCTTTGGACAGAGGGCTTGGACACGTAGGACTCCCCTGCTGACAGAGTTGCCTCTGGACTTGCTCAACTTAGTCATTTCTTTCTCCAGGAGTCTACGGCCCGCCTGGCTTCAGCGAGGGAGGAGTAGTGTCTCGGACGGGGCGTCGCTTCCTTGGAGAGGATGCAGGAGCAACATCTAGACAATCCTTGGTTGGAGGAGCAGTTTTGCAGCAGGCTCTCCAGGAGCTTGCCAGCATAATGGAGAGGCGTTGTGAGTTTGCTTTCCATCGATAGGCATCTCAACGGACCCAGGTGAGTACAGAGTGACTGGGGCGTTCTTTGAGCCAGTGGGACCCCGTCATGCGCACACAAGTGTGAGCCAATTGAGAAGACCTGATGGGTCAGTTGCTTCAGAACCAGAGGATATGCGTGGAGTTGCTACTGGATTTTATTGTGACCTGCTGTCAATAGAGCCTCAGTCAGAGCGTCAGGATGCATGCAGAGAGCAGGTTTGGCCACAGATGCCTTGTCTTGTGACCGAGGAAATGCGACAGAGTCTTGAGCTGCCTCTTCATCTAGAGGAGCTTCATGTGGCCCTCAGATCCCCAAGGTAGTTGTCTTGGTGAGGATGGTTTGACTCCTAGTTTTTTCTTGGAGTACTGGGACTTGCTTTGCTTAGACCTTTGCAACGCTTTTTAGTACATCTTGCACACAGGAGAGATGCTTGATAACATGAGTGAGGGCTTGATCTGCCTCATTCCCAAGGAGGGTGGCTCCTTGGATGAGATTCTGCAGTGGCGACCCATCACCATCCTCAACTCAGCCTACAAAATTCTAGCCAAGGCTTTGAGCTTGAGGATAGCCACTTCTAGAGAGCATTATACATGGGACCCAGACAGGTTTTGTCAAGGAGCACAGTATCCTTGACAACATCTTCACTTTTTGGGAGGCGTCTGCCCTCGCGTGCCTCCGAGGTGAGGATCTGGTGATCTGGTGATACTTCTTCTCGATTTTGAGAAGGCCTACAACAGAGTTGACTAGGACTTCTTGGAGGGCACTCTACGCAGGATGGGCTTCTCAGATGCTTGGATCCTTCCTCTTTCTGTTCTATGCTAAGGCGATGAGCAGATTCTTGGTTTCACAGCAGGTTGGTTTACATGGCTTAGCGCTCCCTATTCAGGGCGACGAGCTACTTGATGCTGAGTTTGCAGATGACTCAGCTTTGCACTTGGAGGGCCAGAAGGCCAACCTGCACAGGTGTGAGCAAGCTCTAGAGACGTTTTGTTGTGCATCAAGCGCACTGATCAACTGGAGAAAGATAGTGGCTTTCTGGGTTGGTAGTGCTCCTTCGCCTGATTGGCTGCCAGGTGAGGGTTTTAGATGGATTCCCCCAGGATTGCAGTTCGCTACTTGGGTTGTCAGGTTGGCCTGGACTTGTCTCTTGAGCAGCAGATTTCTCCCCTCCTCGTGTCCATCAGGAGGAAGTTGCTACATTGGAGTTCGGTAGGAGCTCTTGAGACAGCCCCTTGTTTGGAACCCCCTTGGTCAGCATTCAGAGAGGCCGCTTGGTTGGTAGTAGGCCTCATGTTTCTTGGGGTCCCATGGCAGAGGGTCCAGCACACACTCTAGGTGATTGGCTTCAATTCTCAAGTTTGCCAGTGGAGTCAGAGAGCATCCAGCTGCAGGGCATGAGAGGGGTGCAAAACATGTGTCAGCACATCACAGAGGCAGTACCAGCTGGGTGGCTCACACCTCTAGAGATAGCAGCTCCCAGATGGATGGGGGTCTTCATGCAACTGGAGGTCCTCATCGCAGTTCGAGTTTGCTCAGAGACTGTGCCCTCCATGTTCTTTGAGATACAGGGTGAGGGTCAACTACATAGTCTTTGTAGAGGCTCCACAGGTTGCAGAGTGTTGTTTTCAGTGGATCTGAGTAGTGGGCATCTGCGGCGGCAAGACCTGTGTCATCGATCCTGACCCAGCTGCTCTTGAGACAGGCCATTGGAGGCTTGGGAGAGATGCCCACTGACATGAGTGGAGTGGGATCCTGGAGAGTGGGACCCTTTCTCCTCAACCGGCCATCTAGGGGTCCCTTTCTTTCAGTACATTGTTCGATTGGGACGTCACATACTAGCAGCACGGGGAGAGGCTTGTCTTGCTGCTGCAGCACCTCGTTCGCAGGAGGAGGGTCTCACAACCGAGTTCTTGTCAGCCTTTTGGGTGAGGTTGTGGGACGAGAGATAGCCGCGGCGAGTTACTTTGTTCTAGTGGAGAGCTGCACATAGAGCTACAGAGCTTACCCCACAGGAGTCGTGTAGTGAGAGAGAGGTGTGTTGGGAGCTCGTCTGTGGCTTGAGTATGGATCAGCTCCACTCAAAAATCTCAAACAGTCTCCGCTAGTGGCACAAGGCGAGCCTCAAAGATGTGGAGGCAGCGGGCCCGCCAAATGAACCAGAGTGTCAGGGGACAGTTTGAGAGACTTCAGGGCAGCTCCGACTGCATGCAGGAGCGCAGAGAGGAGCTCCTTCGACTCTGGAGCCCTGGGCCTTTCTTCACCATGGCCTAGGGTGAGCTCAGATGGCACTACCATCCACCTATGTGGCTTTTCCCTCCTCCCATCTCTTGATTTAGCCTTCATTGTACATATGCTGTTTTTTCATTGGGAGAGTCTCCCCTTATGGTTGATGTAGCCCTCTCTACTAGAGTTGGTTGTAGCCCTATGGGCAGTTTTATTAATCAATAGAAGGATCTTTTTCTCGGAAAAAAAAAAGGTGACCAGGGAGGTGAGGAAACTGGTTGAGGGAGTGGAGTAGATGCTTGGGAGGGTAGGGGTAGCAAGGATGGACTCTAGCAAGAAAAGTGTGTCGTGCTCTCATTTGTGGGTGCTCCTCAGTGCAATATGCGTGAAACCTCACTCCAGCAGAAAAGAAAACACCACATAGCAATGGAAGAAACAGCTCAAAGCACAACAACATACTCAGAATGCAATGGAACTCGACAAACTCATAGAACCATACAGATTCTAGTTGGCAGCACACTCAGCTCCAAGCCCTAGTGGGGGTGTCGAGGCCCCAACGTGGAGGGAGTGTGCAATTGTGTCATGTTGGATACAAGACCCAAAACTGTAGACGCTAGACCATAGAAAGTAGATGAAGCGTCCCCGACCACTAGAACCACTCACACATGTATACGGCTAGCAAAATATCCCAGTTCAGCTAAGTCTATCTCCAAACTGTGGTGGTAGTGATCTGGCCACGATGTCCACTAGATCACCACCAATATCAGTGCTACATGTCACTGCCCAGGCGCGAGTCTGACTAGTGTGAACTTCAGACCAACTGCAAGTAACTACCT
This sequence comes from Adiantum capillus-veneris, assembly GCF_014529385.1. Classification (NCBI taxonomy): domain Eukaryota; kingdom Viridiplantae; phylum Streptophyta; class Polypodiopsida; order Polypodiales; family Pteridaceae; genus Adiantum; species Adiantum capillus-veneris. The sequence goes on from NC_140960.1 coordinate 50,726,113, forward strand.
GTCCTGTGCAAGCTACACTGTAGCCTTTCTACATGGAGGACTTCTACTCGGCACGAAAGGTTGACGCTTTCTGTGGTAGTACTTTAGAGGGCGCAATAATGGGCTTTGTCGATCTTTAGATTGCCTTGTATGTGTCATGGAGTAGCAACAAACCCACCCAAGCTTTGGGGGCGAAGACCCTTGAACTTGTTGGATAGTCTAGACCCACTAGACCAGACCCGACTAGACCAAGCTAGACTTGGCTAGACCACTCCGGCTAGATAGGGGCCGAGAGAGACTAGACGAGCTAGACTAAAGTGGACGAGGCGAAGATAGACTAGACCAAGCTGGATGAGGGCGAAGCTGGTCTAGACCAAGCTGGACCACCCCAACAGACTAGACCAGGCGAGGGCTGAACCAGCTAGCTCCTTAACCATATATGCTCAATGGAGTGGAGTCAAAATTCAGTTGAGGTCCCATGGGGCGTGCCAAACATTTGAGCACGTGTAGCAAGAAGAGCTCTCGATTGTGGGTGCTCCTCAGTGCAAGACGCATGAAACCTCACTCCAATAGAAAAAAAACACAACATAACAACGGAACAAACAACTCAAAGGCACAACAACAGACTAAGAACACAATGGAACTTGACGAACTCATGGAACGAGTACAAACTCTGACTCTGGCTGGCAACATACTCAGCTCCAAGCCTAGGACTCACAGGTACAATGGGGGTGTCGAGGCTCCAATGTGCAGGGAGAGTGTAGATGCACATGAAGAACATAAATACAAGACTCAAGAGGCTAGATCATAGAAAGTAGATGATGCATACAACGACTAGAACCAACTACACATATATACAATCATAAAGTGCCACCAATGTCTAGCAGAATATCCCAGTCCAGCTAACTCTATCTCCAAATTGTGCTGGTGATGATCTGGCCACGGTGTCCACTAGACCACCACCCGTGTCTCTGCCACGTGTTACTATCTAGGTGAGAGTCCGCCAAGTGTGAACCCAAGACCAACTATAACTATAACTGCCTATCGTGTGCAAGTGACACTATAGCCCTGCTACACATTCATCGACTCTGCATACTACCAGCAATTAAGGTTCTATCATCATTTTTAGCCCGGCTTGAGTTATCCCAGATATTCTTGAGTCAAGATTTCAGGGAGGCATGGGGACTATTCCAGAAGTAGCGAGCACCTACACCCATTTCATATGACAGAGGTTGAAAATATATGAAAAGGATAATAGGAAGACAAACGAGGTAAGAAACTGAAAAGAAAAAAACTATTGATTCCAAAGAAATCCATACTGATCTCACCTTTATCCTGCCATGCAGCTTCCCCTCCTATGAATTGTGGTCAAGCTGCCAACTTATCACAAACTCTCTTTCTTACGTCATGTCTTCTAGAATCTAGGAATCTCTCCATCAAGGTGCAACCTTTGAGCTTATGTAACAAAAGCTTAGTGGCGGGAGTTGCTGGGTAAAAAGGGTTGCTTCCAATTTTCTGAAGATTGGTTACAGAACAGGAAGACAAGTACTTGGTATGGAGGGGCTCCAAGCTTGAGGTGTTCCATATGCTATTGGCACCCTGGAAGGATCTAGAGAATTCTTTTAGACCTTAAGGGAATGATGTAGTCTTTTTTCAACTTCTTCATGGCCTTTTTGGGAGGTATTCTTGTAGTAGGGTTACAGTGTCACTTGCATGGGACAAGCAGTTAGTTGCAATTGGGCTTGAGTTCACACTAGGCGGACTCTCGCCTCTGGCATTGACATGTGGCAAGTGTTACGGATGGTGGTCCAGTGGACACCCTGGCCAGATCACCACCACCTCAATTCGGAGATAGGCTTAGCTGGATTGGGATAACTGGATTGGGATATTTGCCAGCAGTTGCTGGCTCTTAGGAGATACATATGGGTGGTTGGTTTCAGTCGTCGGTACGCATCATCGTCTCCTTTTGTGTGGTCCGTCATCTAGAGTCTATCATCAGAGTTTTACACAACACGTCTGCACCATCCCTGCACAATTGAGCCTCGACACCCCCACTGTACCTATGAGATCTGGGCTGGAGCTGAGTGTGCTGCCATGCCAGAGTCTGTATCGGTTTCTTTGAGTTTATCGATGTTCATGTTGTTCATGTTCAAGTTTTCCTGAGTTGTACTGTTGTTGAACTGTTGTTCTTTGTCTTGTGTTTTTGCATTTGTGGAGTGAGATATCACGCACATTGCACTGAGGAGCACCCACTATAGAGGGCACGACACATTATCTCCGCTACATGTGCTCTCATTTTTGGCGATCACGGTGGGACCTCAACTAAAGTCTCACTCCGTCGGAAGTCGAGTCGAGGAGCGACTGGTTTGGCCTTGCCTCAGCTTGGCTCCGTCTAGTTTTCCCTCGACCTGCTTAGTTTTCAACCTGCTTGTCTAGTCTCTCGTTCTTAGACCTGCTTGTCTATTCTCTCATCCTGGTCTAGTAGTCTCTAGGCTGGGTCTAGTCCTCTCTCGCCCAGGTCTAGCCAGAAAAGGCTAGGTCTAGTCTTCTCTCGTCCAGGTCTAGCCAGAGTCCTCTCTCGTCCAGGTATAACCAGGAGGTCTAGTCACTCGTCTTGGTCTAGTGGAGTCTGGACCAATGTGAGGTAAAGGTCTTCGTGTACAAGTGCTCAAAGCTTTGGTGGGTTTTTGGTTACTGCATGACACATACAAGGCAGTCAAAAGAGCGACAAAGTCCACTACTAAGTCCCTTGAAGTACTACCACAGGAAGCGTCAACCCTTCATGCCAAGCAGAAGTCCATAAGCCCCATTACCCCTACCTTCTCCCTCAACTAGTTCTACACCTCCCCAATCACCCCCATGAATAAACTTCTCACCCACTGTGTGACAACAAGCTTTAGTGCAACAAGCTCCTGCACAGACAACCATAGAAGAGCTCACAAGTGTCCTAGCTAAGGTGAGTATTAGGTTTCCGACTTTCGAAGGTCTCTCCACAGAAGATGCTGACGACCATGCCCAAAGGTTTGTTTCTCTCTGCAGAGGTCGTGGCCTCAACCGACAAGATACCTACTTAGTACTCTTCCCATCTACCTTGGATGGATTAGCAGACAAGTGGTACAGTCAGTTTGCAGAGAACCACTTTACTACTTGGGCTACATTAAGACAACAATTTTGTGAAGCTTTCAAGCGAGGCGATTTCTAAGAAAAGGTTCCTGATGAGTTGGCCAACCTGCTGCTTCAGCCCAAAGAGACTTTTGTAGAACTCATGACCCGAACAAAGTCTTTGGTCGCCAAGCTTCCTCAGCCACCAGGTGAGTTTATGGTCAAGAAATGGGTAGAGAAGGCTCTTTCAAAGACTTCTCAGCAAAAACTCAAGGAGAATCTCCGACTTGACGCCACCCTCGAGGAGTTCGTTGCAGTTGCGACGACTAGGATAGAGGGGGCAAGGAAGCTGTTCACCGACTCCCCTCAGGTAGAGACCCCCTCGGTGTTGTTGGAAAGTCCTTCTGATCCTTTAACTTCTTTACGCAGGGAATTGGAAGCCCTAAAGTTACAACGAGCTCTTCAAGAGGAGAGGTCCTTCTCTCTTAGAGAGGAGAAGCCTCCACATCACAAAGCTTTGGAACAGATCAAGCGCGAGCTAGAAGAGCTTAAGTCTCAGTAGGAGACTAAGGCTATGGTTTTGTGTAGCTCATGCCGCTCTCCAGGGCAGCTCCACATGAATGCCCCTTTCGGGTTTACTGCCACTTCTCTGAAAAGTCTGGACACGAGGACAAGGATTGCCATTATCTCAAGGGATTGCGACAAATATAGCAAAGTCTTGGTCCTACTCTTCAACAAGGGCCACCACTTGCATCCAATATGGTTTCCCCCTATGGCCATCCAAACCACATGCCACCTTTGCTCACAGCCCCTCCTATGCAAGGTATGCAGAGCACTTTTCCCTCTCAGAGCTTTTATCATACTCATGCTCCCTCATCACCTCAAAGATTCTATGCCTCCACCTCCAACTTTGTGATCGAGGAGCAAGGACCGCCCCACCCTTCCTCTCGCCCAGTGAATCGGTCCATTTTGTGCTACAGATGTGGGGAATATGGACATTACCAAAGAAAATGCCCCTTGCGAGAAGGGTCCCCTTCCTGCCGTCATTGCCTTGAAACGAAGGATCACTACAGTAAGGATTGCCCTAAAATTTGTGCATCCACGACTTCGAACCCAAGTCAAAGCCAAAATGAGTTTACCTTTCCCAAGCTCAATTTGATAGCAGTTAGCTCCATTCCTGAGCCGCCCTCTTCTGCCCATGTGGTTACCCCTCAAGATAAGCCGCAGTTGGTAGAGGAGCTAGCGGGCATTCTCACTCGGGCCCAAAGAGCCGCTCTCGGTCTTAGCCTTCCAGCACGTTCAACTCCCCCACACATTCTCACAACAGTGGATACCATGCCTTGAGCTGTTGACAAGCCATCACCCAGTCACAAGCAAGAATCCAAATCTTTGCTCTCCGATATTTATGAAGCCTTCTTGGAAGCCGTTTCCGATCTACAGAAGATCAAGGTACCAGAGAAACCATTGGTAGAAAAAGAAAAGCTTACGGCAGAGACAATCTTGAAGAACACCTTCCAACAAGTGTCCCTCTATGACATGCTGCGGCTAGATGCGAGTTTTAGAAGTGACACCCTTGCTATTGTTCAGTCACTTTACTTGGAGCAAGTCCTAGTGGCGGGCACCTCCTAGTGCGACCATCAGAGTCCTATATGATATCCCATCCCGCTGCTCCCCTCACTGATTATAGAAGCCCTCGTCTCACCGTGTCCGTCTTGGGGAGGCAATTCTCATGAGTGATAGTGGATGGTGGATCTGGCATCAACCTGATGCCCGAGTTCACTATGTTAGCTCTAGGTCTACAGCCTACTCGCCCTGCTCCCTTCACAGTTACATTGGCCAACCAACGGACAGTCTACCCAATGGGCATAGTGGACATGTGGCTCTGCATGTACAAGAATTTACTTTTAACTTGGATTTTGTTGTGGTTCGTCTTCCCCAGGTTGAGGGCGAATTTCCCTTGCTCATCGGTAGACCATGGCTGTGACACACTAAAGCACTTCATGATTGGGGAAACGAGGCTATGTGGATAAATACTCCTCGCCCCCCGATGCAACCCATTCACCTAGAAGGAGGCATTGATCCCATCGTGCAACATAGTTCTTTGTCCCTAGTAACCAACCCTGAATTGGAACAGCCTACTCCACCTGACGGGTCAGACGAGGATCTGTTGGAGTCGTTCGACGCTACCAAATCTATGCCTTGTTATGGAGTCTCTATTCACTCTTTGCTTGAAGGTACACCGTCTTCCAATGTTTCCACAGAAACTAAACCTAATGAGCCACCTGAGCCAACTCAAAGGTTGAAGGTCACAAAAGCTACTCCCCATGCGCCCTTGGTGGAAGCCTTTGGATTTGGTGAGCCTACAAGAATCATAGAAGCGGGTAGAAATCTCCTCTACAGGAGTTCACCCCCCCTCAAACATCAGCCCCATTGGTGTCTGCTTCTCCGACCAGGACAAAGCTCTCCTCTGTGTCTAGCGAACTCCCTTCGAAGAGCTCCCTCAAGACGGGATACAACACAAAAAATAATGTATATTTCAAGCTTGATGAATTTCATGCTCATGATATTTGTCTGCTCATGGACATTCCCAGCCATACCCCTCTACCCTCGCCCCTTCACCCCTCACTACCCCTCTCCTCCTCGTCCCTACCACCCCCTCCTCCGTCACTACCCCCTAGACCCTATACCCTTCTCGTCCTACCACCCTCAGACCCTCTCGCCCCTATCTACCCCCTATCCCCTCGCCTCTAACCTCCCTCTACTCGCCCCTACCCACCCCCTCACACCCTCTTGCCCCTATCTACCGCCTATCCATTCGCCCCTACCCACCCCCTCACACCCTCTCTTCCCTATCTACCCCTATCCCCCCGCCGCTACCCATCCCCTCCCTTGCCCTCGCCCCTACCCTCCACCTACTCGCCCCTACTTACCCCCTCCCCTGCCCTCACCCCTACTCTCTCCCTACTCGCCCCTACCCACCCCTTCACACCCTCTCGCCCCTATTTACCCCCTATCCCCTCGCCCCTACCCACCCCCTCTCTTGCCCTCGCCCCTACCCTCCCCCTACGCGCCCCTACCCACCCCCTCTCTTGATCTCGCCCCTACCTACTCCTTTCTCCCCCTCTCGCCCCTATCTACCCCCCCTCGCTCCTACCCACCCCCCTCGCCCCCATCTAGTCCCCCCTTGCCCCTACCCACCCAATCTCCCCCTCTCGCTCCTACCCAGTACTTTCCCCCCCTCACCCCTATCTAGCTCCCCCTCGCACCTACCCACCCAGCCTTCTCTTCTCACCCCTATATAACCCAACCTCTCACCCCTCCCCTACCTACCCCTTGCCCTCCAGAGTGAAATCCATGTATACAGGGCAGCCCAGAGTGAATTTTCTGCGAGAATCAGCGATAAGCACGCATTGTTTAGTCTTCCGTTTCTACTTTCTGGTCAGCTTACCTCATTGAGCCGGAGTCATTACTTCTTCAGCACATCTTTCAAATATCGGCATTGCTTCATTGGTACTTCCTCCTAGGAACTCAAAATCTTCTCCAAACATCACCTTCTTCAATCTAAGTGTACTACGCTTTTCTTGTGTTTCACGGTTCTCTCTAGTTTGTAGTTTTCTTTGTTTGTACCGAGACTTGGTACTAGACTCACCATTGTAATCAGTTTGGTCTCATAGGTCATTTTGGCCTTTTGTAGACGTCAATATATCATTTCATTTCATTTCTATCTAACTGTTCTATCTCACCATCTCACCGGGACGGTGACTGGTCTTGTGGCGGGCAACCTGTAGCAGGGCTACAGTGTCACTGTCATGGGACAATCAATTAGTTGCAGTTGGGCTTGAGTTCACACTGGGCGGACTCTTGCCTGTTGCTGGCAGTGACACGTGGCAAGTGTTACGGATGGTGGTCCTGTGGACACCGTGGCCAGATCACCACCACCTCAGTTAGGAGATAGGCTTAGCTGAATTGGGTGGCTCTTAGGAGATACATATGAGTGGTTGGTTTCAGTCGTTGGTATGCATCATCATCTCCTTTTGTGTGGTCCGTTGTCGTGCCGTGGCACGTACATTGTGTGAAATAAAAACATTCACCTCACTCTTGACACTCCTCAATGTATGCAAATAAAAGCAATCATGTACATATTGTGATATATGTTGAAGCGTCTACTGCGGTCATTATCATGTACATACCTAGACTATGCATGTGAGAGACCTGTCATTGTGACAGTGGACACGAGTCCTACAGGGATAGGATGGACAGTAGGGCAAGATGATGATGAAGGAAAAAGGTATGTGGTGAGATTTGGAGACAAGATTTTGAGTTCTCACCAACGCGATTATACACAAGTAAAAAGGGAACTATGGGGGGTGGTTACAACATTGAGGTGTGACAAGGAGTACTTGATAGGGGCATCAGTGGTTGTGGAAACTGATTGTTTGCCTCTTCTTGGAATGATCACAAACTGTTCGACTCCTGATATTGCAATGCTGCGATGGATAGCCTACATAAAGTCCTTGAATCCTGAGTTCAAGCATATTGCAGGAAAAGACAATCCAATGGTAGATATGCTATCTAGGGCAAGGTATGAAGATGAATAGGACATGATTATTGAGGGAGATGATGTAGGCACAAAGTTTTACACCATTGATCATGCAAAGAGTAGTCATGCATGTTTTGTGTCTTCACTTGAGTCCTTTTTAGAGGAACTATATGAGGATGAATGGCTTTTGATAGGTCGCTACTTAAGTACTTTGCAGAAGCAGGATGATTGGACTGAGCAGGAATTTAAGAGGATAAGAAGAAAAGCATATGGATACTTCTTGAGGGATGGCTACTTATGGAAGCATCCTAAAAGAAGAGATGGAACACCATTGCGCGTAGTATGCGATAAGGTTACTCAGCAACAAATCATCAAGGAGTTCCATGAAAGTTTATGGACAGGACATCGAGGTGTATGGGCAACATTTGCCAAGGTAAAAGAAAGGTATTGGTGGAAAGGGATATATAAGGATGTGACTGAGTTTGTGGAGTCTTGTGTGACATGCCAAATGTATTCAAATGTACGGCATCGTGATGGACTACATCCTACTTATCCATTAGCCATGCATTACAAATGGGTTGTGGACCTGGTTACAATGCCTTTGGGACTTTGGCAAATGAGGTATTTGGTGCTTGCAACAGAAGATTTGTCTAATCAAGTTGAAGGGCGTGCATTGAGGACAAAGAGTACACAAGCTGTATGTAAATTTCTTCTTGAAGATGTGATCTGTCGCTATGGGTGTGTGGGAAAGATAACTGCAGATAGAGGAGAATTGGATGCTGATGAAGCAAGGAAATTCTTCTCTAGAATGGGCATCAAACTAGCTTTAACTTGTGCTTATAACCCAGAGGGAAATGGAAAAAGTGAAAGAGGCCATCCTCCAATAATCAAAGCTTTAGCTAAGACTTGTGAAGATAAGGTTGGAGAGTGGCCAAGGTTACTGCCATTTGCATTGTGGGCTGACCGTACAACACATAGTTCAGTCACTGGCTATATGCCTGTTGAATTGATGTATGGTCAAAAACCTGTGATGCCAATTGAAGATGTAGTTCTTACATGGAATGTATTGCCATGGGAAGATGGAATGAGTAGAGAAGCCTTCTTGCATTGCGCATATGACAATTGGAAAGAAGGCCTAAAGACATTGAGCTCGCAAAAGCTTGACTAAAAAATGCAAGGTTGAAAAACAAAGACAGATTTGACAAGATGCATAGGCTCAAACTAAAAGACATTGAAGAAGGTGATTGGGTGTTGGTGTATGATAGTAGCCTTGAAAACCAGCACTCTACAATAAGAAGCTTGCAAAGAGATGGTTTGGTCCTTATGTTGTTAAACATGTGCATGGAAATGCAACTTACACCTTGCGTGAACTGGATGGGACAGAACTGAAAATTCCCATTGCGGGAAAAAGAATTAAATTATTCAAAAGGAGAGGGGATGCTGATCCATTTGATACACAACCAAGTGAAGAGGATGATGAAGCCAACTATATGCAAACTGAGGATGAAAGGGAGAATATGGCATCTGACCATGAGTTTTAATGCTCTACAAATGTTGTTGTGGCACATACCGGAGGATGTGCAGGTTCAGAGGGGGTGGATGTTGTGCCATGGCACGTCCATAGTGTGAAATAAAAACATTCACCTCATTCTTGACACTTCTCGATGTATGCAAATAAAAGCAATCATGTATATATTGTGATATATGTTGAAGCGTCTACTGCGGTCATTATCATGTACATACCTATTCGGGGAGTCGTGGCCCTGGATGTGGCGCATTTGCATGATTTTCCACTTGATAAGATGCTTAATTTGGTTTTATAATGTATATATTCCAAGTGTTTCATGGTGGCACACTCATCTCGCCTATAACGATTGATACGTGCAAAAACTGTCAAAAATAGCAGCTAACAGGCGCCGTTGCAGAATTGCATGGAAAGTGACCCAAAATGGTATATTGATGGAAAATGATGCTTATCTATGCTTTTTATGCTTATGCGAGTGATCCCACAAATTTAGGGATTTTTCTGACTCCGTTTGGGATTTTTCGCATTAAAAATGGCATTTTTTTGGTTCAAAAATGAGCTGAAAATGACCTAGTTTTGGTCCAAAGTGACAAAATGGCCCAAAAATTGACACATCAGCTGAAAATGCCGTGGGTAAGAGAGAGAGTGCTTTTTTTTACAGAAAAAACCTGCAATTTATCACTACTGTGTAATAGCTTCCATGGTTGCCCATTCTATGTGTGCTGCAGTCCCACCTCTTTGCAATCTTGTATCTGAGCTTATGAAGGAGTGAATTAGGGTTTCCCCTTATCAAAATGGTGTTTGGGCTTCACTTAAAAAGCTCATAAATCTCTGCAAAATCAGAACATGGTCGTCGTGAAGGTGGAAGCTCGAGCATTCCTTTCAATTGTTTGATGTTACGACTATGTAATTGGGGGCGAAGCTACATGATACTATGAAAGAGGTTTGGGTTTTGATTAAGAATTGTGCTTGTATGAGAATTGAGGTTTCATGGCTGAAACTTTAGTGTTTTTTAAATGATCTTGTAAAGTAAAATTGAATGTGATTTGGTGATCCTCTCATCATAATCTCGACTACAAAAACAAGCAGACTCCAAGCACGATAGAAAAGAGGGTTTGTGACTTTGCTATCACGAACGCTCTTAGATTGTTTGTCACCCTTAGAAAGAGGGTTGGTGATTCTCCACAAACGCTTTTTCACAAAGTGTTTGTGACTCTCATCACGAACTCTCACAGCCAGAGGTTTTGCACCTTCCCAGCTAGACCGCACACTTTCCGACACCGTCATCTAGAGTCTATCATCAGAGTTGTACACAACACGTTTGCACCATCCCTGCACAGTTGAGCCTCGACACCCCCACTGTACCTATGAGATCTGGGCTGGAGCTGAGTGTGCTGCCATGCCAGAGTCTGTATCGGTTTCTTTGAGTTTGTCAATGTTCATGCTGTTCATGTTCAGGTTTTGTTGAGTTGTACTGTTGTTGCTTTGTTGTCCTTGTCTTGTGTGTTTGCGTTTGTGGAGTGAGATATCACGCACATTGCAGTGAGAAGCACCCACTATAGAGGGCACGACACATTATCTCCGCTACAATTCTTTTAGTATTGAAAGATCATCTTTTGGGGCCTTATGAGTGGGCTTTCAGAGGGGCTTTACTTGACATCCATTAAGCACATCTCCACATAGAAGCTGATATTGAATTTTACTTAGGTTTTGTCATGGCCTTTGAATCTCCTCAAGTGTGTAAAGCTTCATAACAGAGAAAGAAACACAATTTTTGGTTTTTTTTTCATTTTATTTCTGTTGTACGCAGATATTCCAACTATATGAAATGATCCTGGTGAGACATGGGCTCATGCTTGTAGGGTATTCTTATGGGGCTAAAACAGAAGCTTACAGGGTTCTGGCTGCAGCTCTTACTGATCTTTGTAATTCTGGTAAAATGGAGAATGTCACCAAGTGCTTCATCCTCAATCCAAAGTCTGTATATATTGGGCAATTATATGGGCAGTTTGATCCCATATCTCATGAGTGGACTGATGGTGTTCTTGCCAAAAGCTTTAGAACTGCTGCTGTGGAAGCAACACCTGATCGCAAGTGGATAATCTTTGATGGTCCTGTAGATGCCGTAAGATATACTGTTCACATTCATGTCTTTCGTTTTTGTCTATATGTTGAGATGTTTTATCCTTTTGAAGTCTTTTAACTCTTCGCTTGTAAGAGGAAGCAGCAGCTTTGTGCCTCCATCTCCATTATGTGCTATCTTGGTTGTGTGTGTGTGAAAGGTCAGTGTTTAGTCAGTAGCATGAATAATGGGATCGATCCATCAATCCTGGGTGTCTGCTATAAGTCTAAATTTTCAAAGAGGAATTTGGGAATTCCTGGGATTTATGCAGGTTTAATATGTGTCACTGCAGGTATGGATAGAGAACATGAACACTGTCCTGGACGACAACAAGAAGTTGTGTTTAATGAGTGGAGAAATTATTCAGATGACATCCTCCATGAATCTTATATTTGAGGTGCAAGATCTTGCAGTTGCCTCACCTGCCACAGTCAGTAGATGTGGTATGGTGTACACAGAACCAAGCCAACTTGGTTGGCCACCTTTGAAGGTATCCTGGATGGCAAAACTGCCTGAGAAGTTTCCAAGCCTTGTTGAAAGTTCAGCTGTAGTGGAAGCATTACTCAACTGGTTGGTTGAGCCTTGCATCCAGTTTGTGAAAAAGTATTGCAAGGAGCTTGTTCCCACTTCTAGTATCAACCTGGTACAGAGCCTATTGAATATGTTTGAAAGCTTGCTGGATGAATTTAAACCACCTGTTACTAGTTCAAGAACAACTGTTGTTGATTTCACTCCCTTGCCACATGGGAAGGACCTGGAAATCTGGATACATTGTCTCTTTACACTCTCTTTGGTTTGGTCAGTCGGAGGGATTCTTGATGCTGAAAGCAAGGATAAGTTTGATAAGTTTTTTCGTAAACTTCTTGCCCAAGAGGATGATCTTGGGTATCAGCTGAGTGCTGGCCTTAGAATACAGAAGCCTGACTTTCCATTTGCCTTACCTTTTCCCATTACCGGTACTATATATAATTATGTTTTTGTAAAGGCAGAAACCTGCTGGAAAGACTGGATGGAAACCACTGATAAAAGACCTCCGCCCGTGGATGTTGAGTTCAATGACATTATTGTGACAACTGTTGACACTGCACGATACTCTTACTTGTTGCACCTCCTAGTGACCCATCAAAAACATGTGATGCTAGTGGGTCCCACTGGAACAGGTATGGTTTGAACAGCTGTTCAAATTTAAACATGGAAAGTCTGAATTTTTGGTTTTCGATTCATGCTTGAAGCATCACTGCATGTAAAAATTCTTTGATAATGGAGTATATTATTTTGAATGTTTGCTATTTATTATGCGCAAACAGTAGCAAACTCCTGACTGATCTTGTAATGGCCAAGTGGGATTATGAACAAACAAAACTTTGTTCAAAAATTACCATCAAGCTAGAATACCTAGCAAAACACATGCGCTGGCTGCCTTTCTTTTAGGAAAAACTGCATACATAAAGCGGGAGTTGACGGAGACTCTTGATAGAAACCTGTACCGAAACATTATGATGACTTTCTCAGCACAGACAAATGCAAATGTAGCTCAGGTAAATAGCCTCCTTTAGGCTAACAGGGAAAAAAATTGCCTCACGTTATCTTTCTGATTGCTCAAAAACTATGTTTTCTCAGGATATCATTGACAGCAAGCTGGATAAGAGGAAAAAGGGTGTATTTGGACCTCCATTTGGCACAAAATGTGTCGTTTTTGTTGATGACTTGAACATGCCTGCATTGGAAGTTTATGGTGCACAACCACCCATAGAAATTTTACGCCAGTGGATGGATCATGGGGGCTGGTAATCCTCAAATTTTTATATATTTATCTTGTCCAAGATTCAAGCTGCATGATAGAACCGATAGCCAAGCCTGGGGAATCTAGTTTCCAATCCCATCTTTTTCTGCAGGTATGATCGAACAGATAACTCTTTTCGGCAAATAGTCGACATTCAATTTGTTGCTGCTATGGGGCCACCTGGAGGGGGTAGAAATCCTATCACCCCAAGATATCTCAGACATTACCATGTGCTTGCTGTAACTGAATTTGATGATGCAAGTCTTGGCACTGTGTTTAGCACAATCATGTCTTGGTGGGCGAGGAAAAGCCATATACCAACTGAGGTACAAGAATCTCTAATTGCCCATGAGTTGTTTTATGAAATATGAAAACACAGCTGAACCCATTTGAAACCACATGCACTGGCTGCCTTGTTTTCAGGAAAAACTGCATGCATAAAGCTGTGATTTAAAAGGTCGTAAGACTGGTAAGCTATATAAAAGACTAATGGTTTTCTGTTCACCAGGTTGCATCCATGAGTAATGCATTAGTATCAGCAACCATTGATATATACAGGGAAATTCAGCGTGAACTTCTTCCAACTCCATCCAAATCACACTACACCTACAACTTGAGAGACCTCTCAAAGGTATTTCAAGGAGTTTGTATGATGGGAGGAGCATTGGATAGCAAGAAATCTCTTGTACGTCTTTGGTGCCATGAGTGTTTACGGATATTTCATGATAGATTGGTTGATGATCAAGATAGGCTATGGTTCTTTGAGTATATGAAGAAGATGGTGGACCAGCGTTTGAGTCTCCAGTGTGATTTTGTATTTGAAGACCCAGAAGGACATGGAGCAGAAGCTAACATCAATGAAGCTCTCAAGAACTTGTCGTTTGGGGATATCATGGACACAAACAACATTCCAAAGAAGTAACATTTCTCTGCTCCAGTCATCTTAGGCAAACTTTGACCAGCATTTACCTCTTTAATGATCTGAAACCTTTTTGCCTGAATTTTCAATCTTGTTCACATCTTTCATTTTAGGTATGAAGAAATCTTTGACCAGAAAAAGCTCCTTCTGTTTCTGGAAGAGGGATTGGGCGAGTACAATGCTCAAACAAGATCACCATTGTCGTTAGTCCTTTTCTCTTATGCTGCACAACACATCCTACGGATAAGCCGTATCATCAGACAACCCTTTGGGAATGCATTGCTTGTGGGTGTTGGAGGCGTAGGTCGACAATCATTGACAAAGCTAGCCACCTTCATGGCTGGATATAATGTTTTCCAGATACAAATCACCAAACTGTATGGACTAGCAGAGTGGCAAGAGGATCTCAAGGTTAACCTTTTGAAATCATGATTCAAAACTATTTTCTGAATATCTCCTGATATGGTAACAGTAGTTTTAGACTTCACAGTGAATCTGGAGAGAGCAATTATGTCTTTTAAAGAGAGGGACTAGGGATTTTTTAAGAGTTTTAAATCGGATGACGGCTTTTCTACTGTGAGACTATAGTACTTCATACGACCTTGAGAGCATGATAGAATTTGGGCTCATAAAATAGCAACCATTATAAGCTTCATATAGGTAAATCCACGATGACGAAGCGCAGGTTGAAGTTAAATTTTCAGGAAGGGTTTACCTAACTATGACATCGTAAACAGTAGAAAGACTCAGTTTTATTGAGGAGAGGTCAGCTGCTATTCAGAATTTGGGTTTCTCAATTGGGAGAGATTGCAGCTTTTAATCTGGCTTTGAGACTGTCATGATCCGAGCAGCTGATGATTCTTGTAAATTTTATTTGGCCGTATTGTTAAGTTAAAGAACACTTTTCTACTCTCATCTTTCTTCAAAGGTTTGTGCATCCCTTTGTTGTGTATTACTCCACATGGCAGTAGCAGTATTCTTTCACTTTGCAATAATTCCGATAATCACCATCTGTTTTAAGGAAAGCCAGAGACAGAATTGTTACTTCATGCTTTTATGCGATCATCAAATTTTTCAGAATAGGTAGGAGGCTAAAGCTTAAGCATTTTGCTAGAAAGGTGTAGTTTTTCACGAAAGTAAAGGTAGGCTTTTAATCTTCTACCCTGCCTTCCTCTATGACAGGTTGTATTGAAAAAGTCTGGAGCTGAAGGAAACCCTACTGTTTTTATATTCAGTGATACACAGTTAAAGGAAGAGAAATTTCTGGAAGACATAAACAATATTCTTAATACAGGGGAGGTAGCCTCCCTAAAGCATACTTTTGTGTTGCATGTTTCTCATTATACCACAAACCCATTATTAGGTCATGATGCCAGAATCCAAAGGTAGTAACATTTTCGAGTGTAAAGTCTCAAGCCAAACGTTTTTCCATAACTGGGTTAAGTTTGGCATTTATGTTAAAGCAATCAACCTAAGAAGACTAAACTTGAGAAACATTCTTCAATGTAGGTCCCAAATCTTTTTGCAAAGGATGAGATCATAACATTACAGGACATGGTAAGGGCCAAGGCAAAGCGAGCGGGCAAGGATAGCAGTCCAGCAGAGATTTACATGTTCTTTGTAGACCAATGCCGGAAGAACCTGCACATGGTGATTTGTATGAGCCCTTTTGGATCTGCATTCAGAACAAGGCTTCGCATGTTCCCATCCCTTGTAAATTGTTGCACCATTGATTGGTTTACGGAATGGCCCGAGGATGCTTTGTACTCGGTGGGAAATAAGTTTATATCTTCGGTAAGTAACTATTATCTCTTTTTGTTTGATAAGTTTTTGTGCAACTGTGAGTTTGGGTTGTTTTTTTTTTTTTTTTTCTATTTTCGGGAAATCAAGAAAGCGGTGGCACTTGCAATTTCTTTGAGTACCCTTGCAGGTGAGGCTTTACCACTAGTTGCAGATTGAGGATCTACCACTCCAGTATAGTGGACAAGCAGTAACCTAATTTTCCCACCGTCTTTGCGCTCCATTTCAAGTCTCTGGCTTCAGAGATGCTTCTCCTCTATCTCATTTCCCTTCTCTTCCTTCATATGTAATATCTTTGCAATCTGTAGGGTTTCCCTTATGTATGTTCTGTGTCATCCCAAAAAGGAGAACTGATGAACGACTAAAGCCCTTGACCTATCTAACCTGATTGGTTTCTTTCTTGGAATGAATACGAATGCTTCAAGAGATAGATCTTTCAGTATAGATAGACAAATCAATGCCGAGAACTGGAGATTCATTATAGAGAACGATAGTTCCGATAGAAAAAAAAAAAGGTTTTATTTGGAAGGCTAAACTTGGCCTATGAGACAAATCAATGTACATGTGTGGTATATCCTGTGTCATCCCAAAAAGGAGAACTGAAGCTAGCAAGTAGGATTGATAAAGCCAGAGGCTTCAGACACTATCCTTGGATGGTTTGCCTCCAGATCGAACTTGAAAGAACTGAAGATGAAAGACTAAAGCTAACAAATAAAGTTGGTGCTAGAATTGATAAAGCCAGAGGCTTTAGACACTGTCTTCGGATGGTTTGCCTCCACGTCCTTGGATCTCCACATGGAACTTGATTGAGCAATTGCTCAACCCAAAGAGGAAGTCTTCCAACCACTCCTAAGTAGCTAGGATATTGTGTTAGCATTAGACATAACAGGTTCATCATTTCATGGCAAAGCCCGAAAATCCTCTTTCAACCTATTGAGTCACTGTGAAAGCAAGAAGCGCATCTTGGAATCCTTTTGGAACTCCTCCCAACTGTAGATGAAAGATGTAACTAAGCGAGATGCATCATTGGTCACCTTGTGTGCAACTAACCTCTTTTCCATCCACTCCTTTCATATGATAGCGTCACTCGTTGTGAGATGCATAGAGGCTAGAAAAACCATATTTTTTTCAAATCGAGAACAATTTCAAATTCAGTATCGGAAAGAATAGCATCCAACTTACCATCAGATTTGTTAAACCGGATCCTCTCAGGAATCGCTGCATGAATGTTTGATGTCAGCCTTTGTGGTACCCTCTACAATGGTTTTGGCAAGCCTCTGCTAATCCAAATCAAAAGATGTCTCCATTTGATATGCTAGGGAAGCATGAGATTGTGCATAGCCTCACGCTCTTGCTTGCAGGCCTCTGTCTCAGCCATCAATTGTTGCTCCTCATGCTTGACCGCCTCCTTATGCTCTTGTCAATACCACTCCTGCCGTATCAACATTTCCATCATCATCCAATCATAGCAATGTAAGAGGCAGGGGTAAGAGGAGGATCATTTGTTATATAGATATCACCTTCTTGATGTTTGAGGTATCATGCTACGGGCCATTCCATAGCTATATTGGACTTTTGCTGACTACTAGACTAGTACTATGGTGGGAGGTAATAAGCAGTAACCAAGACATTAGCGTGGCTTCTCTCTTACCACCCACCTCAGTCACTCACTTTGTCCTTAGCAAGTGGCGTGCATAGACGTCAATGATGTGACTAGAGGTCAAGAAAAGTGGAAAAATGAGGTTCAAAATGTAAATTGAGCTTAAGGAAAATTTTCACAATTTTACGGATTATTCCCAGCTTGTTTGGGCTTTCTATGGCCAAAATGGGTCATTTTGGCCCAAAATATAGCTCCAAATGCCACATCATTTACGGTGTTGCGACTCTAAGCAAGGGGGAACTTGTTGGAAGATGAATATCAGCACTTGAAGCCTCTTTGAGAAGGGATATACATGCTTCTCCTATGTCCACGCTTAGATTTACCATTTCCTTCAAGATTGTTAGTAGCAGGGAGAGCAAGTATAATGCCCTAGCCATGTGCATTGCAAAGAACTCTTGCTCTTTGCAGCATACACCAGCCACTATAACCAAATCTATTAACCTAAAGAAAAACTCCCTGGCTTTGTCAACATTCAACTCACCCATGTTTGCTGTTATTTTCCCAACACAGCCATAATGGCAAATCACATCTTCCAACAGAAACTCACATATCCCTTTTGTGTTTTTTGTTCTTAGAGCAAGACCTTCAACCTGGTTAGTTTAGTCTTCTTGTGCAAGCACTATGTATCTTATTTGCCATACGCACAATAGCATTGTAACCAGATCTACTACCCACTTATAGAGCATGGGCAATGAGTAAGCAGGGTGCAATCCATCACCATGATGTACATTTGAGTGCATTTGACAGGATTCACAAGACTCCACAAATGGAGATACTTCTTTAAACACACCTTTCCACCAATACCTCTTTTTTATTTTAGTAAATGTGGCCCATACACCTCTGTGTCCAACATAAAGACTCTCATGAAACTTTTTGATAAGCTCCTTATCATTTACAACTCTCAATGGTATCCCATTTCTTTGTTTTGGATGCTTCCATAAGTACCCATCCTTCAAAAGTATCCATAGGCTTTCCTGCATATTCTTTTGAACTCTTGATCAGACCACCCTTCTTGCCTTGTCAAAGTACTCAAATAGCGTCCAATGAGCAACCAATCACCTCATATAGGTCCTCTGTAAACTCCTCCAGTTCATTTGACAAGCAGACATGATCACCCTTGGCATGAGAGCTACTATAAAACCTTGTGCCTACATCATCACCCTCGACAACCATTTCTTCTTACTTTTCATACCTTGCTCTAGAAAGCATATCTGCAACTACATTATCTTTACCTCTCTGTCACTATGTCCTTGCAACCAACCTTTCATTCCTTCAAGGAATCTTGCATAAACTTATGCCTAATCTTGCTCCAGTCTTGAGGACTAGGTTGCAAAGCAGCTTGCTGCATCTTATCCTTGCAATCTTTTGGTAGAGATAATGCCATTGGTATCAATTTCTTTGCCACAGACTTATACTTAGTCTCCACTCGTACTTCCACAACTTGAGTCTTTCCAAAATCCTCAATGCCTTCGTACATTTCTATGGAGCATACTTTCACAACCTCATTTCCAATATACTTTCATAAGGTCATAATAGTCTGAACTTACGAATTATAAGAGGGCCTAAAAACACTCACAAAAATACAAAAGCAACGCCCAAAAAAAAAAGATTATTTGCTACTAAACAAAACAAACCACTATTCATTTATAAATGATTTAAGAAAAGGCATAAATTAAAGCAGCTTACTTCACTAAAACTTGAAACAAATACTCAACTTCAAAGTAACAAGGATAAGACATCTCAAAAACTTAGTCCTAGAAATCAAACTCCACACAACAACTTTTGAAGGAACAAAATCTTAAATTCTAAGTAAGCTAAATACTAGAAAAGAATACTACTACGAACCTACCTTGAAGAGGCTAAATATAACCAAAAAAGTACAAAGGTCAAAACTTGACAATATGCGACATCAACTTTGTTGCTTGTCCAAATACGAAGATCGCTATCTATTAAATAGTATAAGTCTTGCATGGTATCCACAAATGAAAACTCATCAAACACAACTATAATGCATTCATCATCTAAACGAAGATAGATCCGTAGTCTGTTAATTCTACAAAACCTGTAGAAAACGCCTCTTTTGCATATACATCATGCGAGAACTTTTCTCTTCTTGTACCACTGTAATCCCACTCTACAATGATACACGGCCAAAACCCCTCATATCCCTATAGTCCTTGAATTCTTTGTTTGTCTTTGGCAAGGGATACTGTCTAAGAGTGTCATGGTTTCTTTCATGGTCCACACAAACACTAAGTAATTGAACCGCATGGTTCCCATCCCTACTCATTATCCTAGCATAAGCTGATCCATCAACCATCACCTTTGTTTCCATACGAATAGCAGTGATATATGGCTACCCAAGGATAAAAGGATATGTAGACATCTCCTATCCAAAGAAGTTTTGGTCATCTTTCACATCCCTTATAATCACCTTTCTTCACATTTGGACAAGCTCCATATAGCTCCCCTAATGATTTATTTGTTGCATGAATCATCCATCCAAGACTTAAATCTATTGGCCATTTGCGTTTTTAATATAGACTTTTGACATGAGGTTATTTTCTAATCCATGATCTATTAGTGCAAGGTATAGCTCTTCTAAGTCTCCTACTTTTACCAAGGTCTCGGTAGTTGCTCTTGCCTAATGACTCTTAAAGTAATAACTCTTCTGAGTAGTCTCAAGGTCACTTTCATCGTCCAAGAAGCGAACATGTTTTACTCCAATTGTGGCTTGGTAACATCCAACAACATTTTCATCACCTTGCCTATTATGAGTTCTGTACACCTTGTACATAAAGTTTCTACTTCACCCTGTGTATGGATAGTAAGAGACCGCCGCTTCCTCTTAATAATGTCAATGATTTCTTCATGGAACTCTTGCTTTGTTATGCCAAGGACCCCACCCAAGATAAATTCAACCTTAATCTTTAAAATCCTCTCTTCCAAAACCTTTTTGAGATCTGCCGTTGCCTCTATATCAAATTGGAGCTTGTAAGTTGAATTCTTTGCTTTATCTTTTGTCGTTTTCTTCTTTTCTTTTCTTTTGAAGCTTCCTACATAGGTACCTCATGTGTAGGCATCTCTTGTAGAGAAGCTTATCTAGGAGGCACTATGCCATTTCTTCCTCCACTCCTTGTGGCCCTTTTTAAAGGTCCTTCATTTCCATTCTCACGTCTGTGGTTTTTCTTCAACAATGGCCTCATTGGTTTGACATGTGGCAATGTATGCATACATTAACAAAGAATCCACGGGATCATCCCAACCTGTGTCTAGCCGAATGCAATCTCCAGCTTCACATCTTTAGTCATTTTACCTTTCATAGAAGATTCTATTGCGCATGGCCACAACCCTCCAATATCATTATATACTTCTTCTTCAACCTTGACTTATTTTCGCTTAATAGGCTCTACCTTCAACCCATAGGCGGCTGCCTCAACCATTGAGATGGCATGGCTAGCAGCGGTGTCCTCTACAAGCTTCTTCATTCCTCCTTTTTGCCAAAGTTTGTACTCAAGAGCTTGTTTCGCTTAAATGAATCCTGGCATCTTTAAAGAAAACAAGATCCTTCATCGAGCATCTTTAAAACTTTGACAATCCCTCCTTTCATGGTCAGTACTGTCATACCATATGCATGTGTGTACAAAACCTTCTCTACTTTGAGGTCTTTGCCTAGTAGGTTGGCTCGATGGTTCTCCTTCCCTTCTAGCCTTGCAAGCTTTAACTTCAATTCTTGCATTTCTTTGACAATATCATCTAAGATGCATTTGTCACTCCTTGAAACCACAATAGCAGGCTTTACGAAACTCTTAGCAACACTTGGGCTTGAATAGTGTTGACTATCATCTTGTCTCTTCGTCATCGTCGTTTAGCTAGCAGTGAAACTGCATCTTCGACCTCATTTCAATCGGTCTTTAGGCCTTGTTCAGCAACTTTGGCTTTATGAAGTATTTGTTGTTTCTCCTATATCTCTTTTCCTGCAGCCTGCAAAAAGAGCTTTGTCTTTTCAAAGGTTAGGGTAGCCTTTTTGTCAACAATCGATCATAGCGCCATTCAAATTCCCCTAGAAGTTTGATAAGTAAAAGTCCCTCTTTTGGCCTAACTACCCACTCAAACTGTTCACTTTGTCATCCTCTCAAAGTCATCCATGAAATACTCTTCCGTCGAGGCTAATTTAAATGCTTCCCAACTTCCCGATTCTCATTCCTAATCACCCTTACACATGCTCTCTGATCTTAGGAACCATAGTTAGCTCAAAACTTTGTACCACCTATGCTTCAGGTATTCGATGTAGTTACATTCATTTTACATACTCACAATGATTCTTTGTTACATCTTTACCATCAAATTGTTCCATTTTGTTTACCATTGATTGAAGCATTTAAGTAGAAGAAAGCTTCCTTTTTTAGGAGCTTGTTGTTGTTGCATAAGCACGACAAAGGCTTGAAACGTTTGCATTGTGGTCGGATCAAATCGCATCCCTTGCTGCTCTTGTTGCTCCATAGCTTTGAAGCTTTCTGTTGAGACCTTCAATGAAGCTTTTGAGCCCTCACCGTCGCCTACTTTGCGTCGGGTTCATACAAAACTATGTCAAAAAGTACGTAGTGTCGCTAGGAAAGTGTCGGGCCTCTGACTGTGAGGGTTCGTAGGAAGATCAAGTGAAAAGCAAAAGACACTTAAAATGAACAAAACTCCAGCCATGAAATCTTCACTCTAGAAAAAAGCCAAGATCAACTCAAGACTCTTGTGTGTGTGGTGATTTGGTGTAGCCTCAATCCCAATTGCGTAGATACAATGCTTGTTTTCCCTAGTATAAATCCTATCTTCCTCCTCCAATTCGTTGTCGAGGCCATTTCATGGAAGCTTGGGTACTTCCATAGGGAAGCCCGCATATTTTTTTGAATAGAGAGAACCCTAATTGGAACCCTATAGACTCAAATACAAGGTAGGAACAACATGAGACTGCGTTAGCATACCATCCTCCTATCATTAAATCTTTGGCTAAGGCTTGCAAAGGTAAACTGGGAGAGTGGTCTAGGTTATTGCTTTATGCTTTATGGGCTGATCGTACAACTCATAGCTCAGTTACTGGTTATATACCTTTAAGTTGATGTATAGACAGAAACCTGTAATGCCAATTGAGGACGTGATTCTCACATGGAATGTATTGTTTTGGGAGGATGGAATGAGTAGGGAAGACCTTCTTGCTTTGCGCATACAACAATTAGAAGGAATGCCTCAAGATATTGAGATTGCAGTAGCAGGATTAAAAGATACAAGGTTAAAGAATAAAGACAGGTTTGATAAGAAGCATAGGATCAAACCTAAAGCTATTACGGAAGGTGATTGGGTGTTGGTGTATGGCAGTAGTCTTGACAACCAACATTCAATAATAAGAAAGCTTTCAAAGGGATGTTTTGGTCCTTATGTTGTTAAGGTGCATGGTATTGCAACTAACACTTTACATGAGTTGGATGGGACAAAAATGAAGATTCCCATTGCAAGAAAAAGGATTACGTTGTTCAAGAGAAGAGGAGACAGAGATCCCTTTGTTTCACAAGAAATTCAAAATGAAGACTGTGATGAAAATTTTATGGATGAGGATGAAGAAAGAGAGAAGGATGCATTAGACTTTGTAGTCGTGTTTGTGACACATTTACAATGTGAAATTTAAATGTTCACCTCACTTTTTATGCCTTTTGATATGTGGGAGGAAATGCTACAATGTACTTAGTGTCATATGTGTGAGAATGGTTGCCACGGTTGCATCGTGTGCATATCTTGCGGGAAGGCGAACCCTGGACGTGGCACTCATGTATGTTTTCTCACAATAAAACATACCTATTTGGTTTAGAAATGCACATATTTCAAGTGTATTGTGGTGTCACTCATTTCGCCTAGAAAGTTCAATGCGGACGAACATCGTCCAAAAATAGTAGTTAGTGTGCGTAGCTATCAATGATGTGATTAGAGGTCAAGACAATGGAAAAATGAGATTCAACATGTAATTTCAGTTCTATGGAATTTTTCCGAGCTCATTTGGGCTTTTTATGGCCAAAATGAGTCATTTTTTGACTAAAAATGTTCAAAAAAAAAAAGCATAAAATGGTCAAAAAAATACCTATTTTGGAAAAAATATGGCTTAAAACGCCACATCACTCACGGTGCCGTGACTCTAAGCAAGGGGGGAGCTTGTTGGAAGAAGAATATGAGAACTTGAAGCCTCTTTGAGAAAGGATACGCAAACTTCTCCTATGATGTGCTAGTGGGGTCCCGTGTTGTTCCTACCTTGTATTTGAGTGTATGAGGGTTCCAATTTGTAGCGCGGATAATGTGTCGTGCTCTCTACAGTGGGTGGTCCTCAGTGCAATGTGCGTGACAATCTCACTCAAACAGACTGAACAGAAAGGAAACAATAGACATCAACAGAGCTCACAAAGACACAACAGCAGACCAGAACATAAGACCATAACATATGACTTTACTATCTCAAAGACTGATACAACTCTGGCGTGGCAGCACACTCAGCTCCAACCTAGGACTCACAGGTACAATGGGGGTGTCAAGGCTCAGATGTGCAGGGATGGTGAAGACGTGCTCTGTGTATAGACTCACTGCTCTCGACGACGATGTTGGACCAAAGGTGAAGAAGATGCTAACGATTACCAACCGCTACTACTCATATGTACCACCATGAAGAGCCACCAACGGTAGCCATGTGATGACCTGGCCACGAGGTCCACTAGACCACCGTCAGTACCCTGCCACGTGTCACTCCCTAGGCCAGAGGGTCCAGAGGGTCCGTCCAATGTGAACCAGCCTAGACCAACTGTACTAACTATGTCCTGTGAAAGTGACACTGTAGCAGGCTACAGGTTGCCCGCCACAAGACCGCTCACCGTCTCGGTGAGAGGAATACTGAAAAAACTGTGAAAGAAAACCACTAGGTGCTGCATCCGTACATTTCTTGAAGCAGGTGCTAGGCCCAACCATGACCTTACATGCCTCAAAAGTGGAGTAAAACATTGTCCTGCTTGCAACGCCTTAAGCCTTTGAATAGGCAAGAACCCAATATGATTGCATAGTCCAAGAATCCCAACTGGAACAAGATGAGGCTCCACCGCAGCAAAGTGATATGCTCACTAGGTAGCTAGGTAGGGGTGAGGGAGGGGGAGGAGAGACTAGGTAGGGGCGAGGGGGAAAGGGGTGGTTGGGGGGCTAGATAGGGGCAAGGGCAGAGAGGGGGTGGGTAGGGGCGAGTAGGGGCTAGGGGAAGGGAGAGGGTGGTTAGGGGCAGAGGGAAAGGGAGAGGGTGGGTAGGGGTGAGGGGGGAGGGGGGAGGGGAAGGGTAGGGGCGAGGGGAAGGTGAGGGGTTGGGCAAGGGAGGGTAGGGGCGAGGGGGTGAGGGGAAAGGAACTAGGGCGAGGGCGAGGGGGTGGGTAGGGGCGAGAGAGGGTGGGTAGCGGCGAGAGGGGGAGGGTAGGGGCGAGGGGAAGGGAGAGGTGGGTAGGGGTGAGGGGGGAGGGGGAGGGTAGGGGCGAGAGGGAGTGAGGGGTTGGGTAGGGGCAAGGGGAAGGTGAGGGGTTGGGCAAGGGAGGGTAGGGGCGAGGGGGTGAGGGGGAGGGGGAGAGGGGAAAGGAACTAGGGCGAGGGTGAGGGCGAGGGGGTGAGGGGGAGGGACTAGGGCGAGGCGAGGGGGAAAGGGGGTAGGAGACGAGGGAGTAGGACTAGGGCTAGAGGTAGTGCGGGGGGCGAGAGGGAGGGTAGAGGTAGGGCGAGGGCGAGGGCGAGGGCGAGGGTAGGGCGAGGGGTAGAGGGTGAGGTGGAGGGACTAGGGGGGAGGGGGAGGGACTAGGGCGAGTGGGTAGGTGGGGAGGGCGAGGGCGAGTGGGTAGGTGGCGAGGGGGATAGACAAGCGATCATTATGCTTGTCCTTGTGGAAAGCGACAATTTCATCTGCTGAACATCAGAATGCAGGAACCGGCACCAAGGGAGGATTCTATAGGAGCCAACACCAATGGAGGGCCTGCCGCTAGGAGCCTACAGCAGCAGGGGAGAACATTAGTGCCTGCTCTCTATTATTTTGGTGACTCTCATGTAGATGATGGGAACAACAATGTTCGGCGCTCTTGATGATCTCTTTGCCACAACTGTGAACCCGAAGGATGTGGGCATTCTGATTGTGGGTAAGGTCGAGGGGGTAAGGGTAGATAGGTACAAGTAAGGAGCAGACCGCTATCATGAGCAAGACAGCTATCAAGATTTTGGAATTCATCTTGCAGGACGGGCTCTGAGAAAGGAGTTTGCTAGACACAGAGGAGAGCTTTCTTCTGGTCGAAGAAGAAAGAGACACCAAAGGGGTTGATGTTTGAGGGGGACTGAACTCCTGTAGAGGAGATTTCTTCCTGCTTCTCTGCTTCTTCAAAGGCTCAGGTGGCTCATTAAGTTTCGTAACTATGGAAACATTTGAAAAGGGTGTACCTTCAGGCAAACAGTGAATAGAGACTCCATAACAAGGCATAGACTTGGTAGCATCCAACCATTCCAACAGATTCTCATCCGACCCGTCAGGTGGAGTAGGCTGTTCATGTTTAGGGTTGGTTTCCATTGACAAAGAAACTTGCTGCACCACTGGATCCATACCTCCTTCTAAGAGAATCGGTTGCATCGGGGAGCCAGAAGTATGTATCCACATTGCATCGTTTCCCCAATCGTGGAGTGCTTTAGTGTGTCGCAACCATGGTCTTCCAATAAGCAAGGGAAATCCGCCCTCAACCTGGGGAAGACGAACCACCTCAAAATCCAAGTTAAAAGTAAAGTTTTGTACCTGTAGAGGCACATTGTCCACGATGCCCACTGGGTATACTGTTCGTTGATCGGCCAATGTAACTGTGAAGGGAGCAGGGCGAGTAGGCTATAGACCTAGAGCTAACATAGTGAACTCAGGCATCAGGTTGATGCCAGATCCACCATCCACTATCACTCCTGAGAATTGCCGACCTCTAAAACGGACATTGTCAGGCGAGGGCTTCTATAATCAGTGAGTGGAGCAGCGGGATTAGATATCACATAGGACTCTGATGGTCGCACTGGGAGGTGCCCGCCACTAGGACCTGCTCCAGGATAAAGTGACTGAATAACAGCAAGGGTGTCACTTCTAAAATTTGCATCTAGCCGCAACATGAAGGGACACTTGTTGGAAAGTGTTCTTCAAGACTGTCTCTGTTGTAAGCTTCTCTTTTTCTACCTGTTGTTCCCTTGGTATCTTGATCTTCTGCAGATCGGAAACTGCTTCCAAGAAAGCTTCATCAATATCGGAGAGCAAAGATTTGGACTCTTTCATGGCACTGGGGGATTGCTTGTTAATAGCTGCAGGCAGGGTGTGAGAATGTGTAGGGGAGTTGAACTTGATGGAATGCTAAGACCGAGAGCGGCTCTCTAGGCCCGGGTGAGGACGCCCGATGGCTCCTCTGCCAACTGCAGTGGCTTATTTTGAGGGGTAATCACGTGGGTAGAAGGGGGCGGCTGAGAAACAGTGCTAACTGCTATCAAATTGAGCTTGGGAAAGGCAAACTCATTGCATGCATGAATTTTATGGCAATAGTGATTCTTCGTTTCGGGGCAATGACAGCAGGGAGGGGACCCTTCTGGCAGGGGGCATTTGCTTTGGTAATGCCCATATTCCTCGCATCTGTAGCACAAAATGGGCCGATTTAAAGGGCGAGTCGAAGTGCGAGGTGGTCCTTGCTCCCGGTGCATTGAGTTGGAGGTGGAGGCATAGAAGCTTTGAGGAGATGAGGGAGCATGGGTATTATAAAAGCTCTGAGAGGGAAAAGTGCTCTGCATACCTTGCATAGGAGGGGCTGTCAGCAAAGGTGGCATATGGTGTGGATGGCCACATGTAGAAACCATGTTGGATGCAGGTGCTGGCCCTTGCTGAAGAGAAGGACCAAGACTTTGCTGTATTTGTCGCAATCCCTTGAGGTAGTAACAATCCTTATCCTCATGTCCAGATTTTTCACAGAAGTGGCAGTAAACCCGAAGGGGGCATTCCTGTGGAGGGTGCCCTGGAGAGCGGCATGAGCTACACCAAACCGTAGCCTTATACTCTTGCTGACACTTGAGCTCTTCTAGCTCGCGCTTAATCTGTTCCAATGCCTCGTGATGTGGAGGCTTCTCTTGTCTAAGAGAGAAGGACCTCTCCTCTTGAAGAGCTCGCTATAAATTTAGGGCTTCCAGTTCCCTGCGTAAAGAAGTTAAAGGATCAGAAGGACTTTCCAAAAACACAGAGGGGGTCTCTATGTGAGGGGGGTTGGTGAACAGCTTCCTAGCCCCCTCTATCCTCGTAGAAGCTGCGATGAACTCTTCGAGAGTGGCCTCGGGTCGGAGACTCTCGTAGTTTTTGCTGAGAACTTTTGGGAAGCGCTTTCTCTACCCACTTCTTAACCATAAATTCACCTGGTTGCTGGGGAAGCTTGGCAACCAGAGACTTGGTTTTCGTCATAAGTTCTGCAAAAGTCTCCTCTGGCTGGAGCACCATGTTGGCCAACTCATCCAATACCTTCTCGTGGTAGTCACCTGGCCTGAAAGCTGCACAGAATTGCTCTCTTAAGGCTGCCCAAGTTGCAAAATGGTTCTCTACAAACTGGCTGTACCATTTGTCTGCTAAGCCATCCAAGGTGGATGGAAAGAGTACCAAATAAGCATCTTCCCTGTTAAGACCACGACCCCTACAAAGAGATACAAACCTCCTTGCATGGTCGTCAGCATCTTCTGAAGATAGACCTTTGAATGTAGGGAACTTGATGGTTACCTTAGCCAAAACGCTAGCCAATGGCTCCATGGCCCCTTGCTGAGCCTGTTGCTCAGTAACCTGCTGTAGCAAATAGGAGAGAGCTTCACTGGAGAAGGTGATCTGGAAGATGTGGAAACGGAGGGAGGAATGGGTGATGCCGTATGTGGATGTATGGGTGATGAGGTTGATGGACTTCTAACAGGTTCCAAGGGTCGTCTTCTGTTGTAGTACTTCAGAGGACTCAGGAGTGCGCTTTGACGCTCGACTGACCTCCTTGTATGGGTCATGCAGCGACCACCAAACCAACCAAGCTTTGGGCAAGAAAACCTTGAACTGGCTGAAGACTAGTCTAGACTCTACTAGACCAAGCAAGTGAGTAGACTAGGCTGGACCAGGGACGAGGAGGACTAGACCAGGGTCGAGGAGGTCTAGACCAGAGACGAGGGCAGGTTGGACCAGGGCGAGAGATGACTAGGGCGAGAGAGGACTAGACCAGTTGGACCAGGCGAGAGGAGAACAGTGCAAGGCAAGGTCGGCGAAGCTAGGCAAGGTAGGCGAAGCTGGATAGACCTAACTAGTTTCAAGATTTGCACCTCACAGAGTGAGATTTCAGTTGAGGTCCCACTGTGATTGCCAAAATGAGAGCACCTGTAGCGCGGATAATGTGTCGTGCTCTCTATAGTGGGTGGTCCTCAGTGCAATGTGCGTGACAATCTCACTCAAACAGACTGAACAGAAAGGAAACAATAGACATCAACAGAGCTCACAAAGACACAACGGCAGACCAGAACATAAGACTAGAACATATGACTCGACTATCTCAAAGTCTAATACAACTCTGGCGTGGTAGCACACTCAGCTCCAGCCCAGGACTCACAGGTACAATGGGGGTGTCGAGGCTCAGATGTGCAGGGATGGTGAAGACGTGCTCTGTGTATAGACTCACTGCTCTCGACAACAATGCTAGACCAAAGGTGATAAAGATGCTAACGATCACCAACCGCTACTACTCATATGTACCACCATGAAGAGCCATCAACGGCTCATAAATGTCAGCCATGTGGTGACTTGGCCACGAGGTCCACTAAACCACCGTCGGTACCCTGCCACGTGTCACTCCCTAGGCCAGAGGGTCCAGAGGGTCCGTCCAGTGTGAACCAGCCTAGACCAACTGTACTAACTGCGTCCTGTGAAAGTGACACTGTAGAAGCAGGCTACACAATTTGGGCTTTCTCTATTCAAGAAGATGTATGGGCTCGTCTATGGAAGTGACCAAGCTTCCATGAAATGGCCTCGATGAAGAATTGAAGGAGTAAGATAGGGTTTATCCAAGGGAAAACATGCATTGTATCTGCACAATGGGGATTGAGGCTACACCAAATCACCACACATCCAAGATTTTTGAGTTGATCTTGGCTTTTCCCTAGAGTGAAGCTTTCATGGTTGGAGTTTTGTTCATTTTAAGTGTCTTTTGCTTCGAATCATCTACGATTCGCTTGATCTTCCTACGAACCCTCACAGTCAAAGGCCCGGTGCTTTCCTAGCCGCACTGCGTACTTCTTGACAACGCGTTGCCAACCAATCATTGTAGATGACACTATGTGAGTCGATGGGTTCAACTGAGCACTAATTGTTCGCTCTGTAAAATCTGTCATTGTTGGGTGTTCACTTCTTGATATTGTAGTTAGGTGTGAGTGAGGCTTCTTGCACATTGCACTGAGAGGCACCCACCCAGAGTGCACAAAGCACATCACACTTTTCCTCCTATAGACCACTATCCAGAATCCCAACCCAACCTATCTGTGTTCATAGCCCTAAGTGTCTGCCCGCTGGCTCCTTAAACTGGGGATTTCATAAGTGGCAGCTTCTTCACCTCCTCTATCAAGCTGGATCTTTCTGAATTAAGTCTGAGCTCATAGATGCCCCCTATACGTACCAAGCTCTACACAATGAACTTTGTTCCCTGCAAATTTTCACAACATAAAGAAGAATGAAAAGTCCTAAATGGAAATTGGTGAGTAATTTTAACAAAGATAATCTTTGAAATAGAGGATATTGAAATGAAGCTCTTTTTAATTCTCACAATGTTAGTGTTTTTGCGACCTGTGAGATATTTCAGTACACATCAATGCAGCCCTGAGTTTTCAAAACAAAAAAAAAAGGTTTCTCAAGTCCATTCACCTCAGAGATTGTGCCAATGGAGTGGTCTAATTGTTGGGAAATTTATATGCAGCGAGGCATTCTTGCTACCATGAATAGCATTGAGTGTATCCACTCCAAAAGAGACAGAGTCGCTCATGGCTCAATTTGCAATCTCTTTGACCTTTTAGCACTTTATAATCAAATCTTTTTTTGCTTCAGATTCAAATGGATGATCCTAGTATCCTCCCTTGCATAAGAGACATGTGCATCACGTTCCATCAAGATGCAAGTAAGCTTTCAGATGTGTTCTATCAAGAGCAAAGACGGCACTTTTATGTCACCCCCACCTCATATTTGGAGCTTCTAAGCACCTATAAAGACCTTCTAGGACACAAGAGGCTAGAGATTGATACAATGAAAAAGAGGTATGAGGTGGGTCTGGAGAAGCTATTTGATGCAGAGGGACAGGTCAATGTGATGAAAAAGGAACTTGAAGCTCTTCAGCCTGTCCTTATTAAGACAGCAGAAGAGACAGACAGTCTTTTGAGAATCATTACCAGGGATAGAAAGGAAGCAGAAAAAACAAGAGGAATTGTCGAAGAGGAAGAAGCAGTAGCTAATGTCAAAGCAAAGGAGGCAGAATCCATAAAAGCTGACTGTGAATCGGAGCTTGCTGTTGTAAGTAGAGAAGTCTTGCCAGTTTATAGCCAGTATGTAATACACATCTGACTTTCTAAGTAGAAATATTCTATCCACCAAGGTTGCTTAAACTTCGCCTAGACCCCAATGGAATTTTTCATACAAAAGCTCACCTACTTAGTGAGGCTGTCCACAATTTGATAAGCTGACAAACTCTAGCTTCCTATCAAACTTAGAAAAATTATCACCGAACAGCTAGATTATGTGAATCAGCCATTCTTTCGTTTTATAAACTTAATCACAATTTCCACGTTAGTCAATGTGATAGTCATAACATCAAGGCTGTCTTGCTTGTTTTCAGGCAATGCCAATGCTGGAGGCTGCTCTGTCTGCACTAGATACCCTCACGAAATCTGACATCACAGAAGTCAAGGCAATGAAGAATCCACCAGCTCCTGTCAAATTAGTCATGGAGGCATGTTGTATCATGAAAGGGGTATGTCCATGATGACTAAAAACATATTAAAAAAATTATTAGGATAAACTGCTATTGAAGGTTTAAAGATCGCTTAAGATTTGAAACCTTTTATGCATAACAGATAAAATATCGTAGAATTCCAGACCCTAATAATCCTGGGAAAAAGATTGATGACTATTGGGGACCCGCACAGCAGATGCTGACAGATACTAATTTCCTTCAGTCTCTGAAAGACTATGATAAAGATCATATAGCACCAGAAGTAATAGAGAAAGTACGTCCTTACCTTGAAAAGCCTAATTTTGATCCAGAAGTTGTAAAGAAGGCATCTAAAGCTGCATACGGACTTTGCTGTTGGATACGTGCAATGGAGAGCTATGACAAAGTTGCCCAGGTCTTCACCGCCCAGTTCTTCAGTTAAATATGCCTAAATGCAGATATTTTGGCCTTTACTCATGCTATATTATTGTGGCTTATCTTAAGTGCACATTGAAATGTGGCCAGAAGGATGTTGACTTTATGAACATATTTCATTTCTTTCATTTATGCTGGCAGGTAGTCGCACCAAAGAAGGCTAAGCTAGATGCTGCAACTGCTGAATTTGAGGCATTGCAAGCAGCATTGTCAAAGAAAAAAGAAATCTTGAAAGAAGTGGAGGAAAAGCTTCAAAAATTACAAGAGGAGCTGGAAACCATGGAGCAGAAAAAGTCTGCCTTAGAGCAAGATGTCCAAATTTGTCAGAAGGTATGTTTTGCCTTGATCTTGATTTATTTTATGGCACCACTTAAGGCATCACAGCTGGGTTCTTATCAACGTTCTTGTCTGATAAGCCGCACCTTAAGAGCTCTTCTATAACTTCTGCAGAAGCTCAGCCGAGCAGAAAAACTGATAGGAGGACTAGGAGGTGAAAAAGTACGGTGGACAAATGTGGGCGAAGAGCTTGGAAAAGTATATCAAAACTTGACTGGCGATGTTTTACTATCCTCTGGGTATATTGCGTATCTTGGTCCCGTCACCTTGTCCTACCGTGAAAAAGCTCTCAATGACTGGATCAAGACTTGCAAGGCCAAGAACATACCATGCTCGACCAACTTTAAGCTAGCTTCAATCCTTGGAAGTCCTGTTGCAATCAGAGACTGGGTGATAGACGGACTACCCAATGATAGCTTCTCCATTGATAATGGTATCATAATCAGTTCAGCTAGACGATGGCCTCTTCTAATCGATCCTCAAGGTCAAGCTAACAAATGGATTAAGGTAAGAAAGATTACTTGTGTGTGTTTTGTTTTATTTTCTATACCTGTTTGTAATGGTTGGTAAACTGAAATATCTAAAGATTGGTATAACGTGAACGGCAAATGACCATGCACGACAGACCTATAGGCCTCACCTTCTACAAGAAAAACCATGCGACTTGTTACGTTGTCACTAGCATGGAACCTGGTGTGAGCTTGCTTCCTAATGATAGCTTTCAATCACTCTTAGAGGGAATTTTGCAAAGCAACAAACATGGTAAATGGCAGCCTAACCCTGAATAAATGCAAAATTCCCTAATGATAGCTTTCAATCACTCTTAGAGGGAATTTTGCAAAGCAACAAACATGGTAAATGGCAGCCTAACCCTGAATAAATGCAAAAAGAAGGCTTTTTTGCTTGATCCTTAAAGACAAAAAGACCACTGTGAAAGTGGTAAAGGCAAAGGTGCTAGTCATAATATGCTTGATAGATAACAAGGCCTCATGACCAAAGCAGCATGTAGATTCTTATACGTAAAGCTTCAGAAAGCTCATGACAAAATGCTATGTAGATTGCCTACACCAAGAATCTGCTCTAGTCCTGGTAGTAGCATGCTCTGAAAGAAAAATCAATGACGTCCCTTGAAGCTTAGACTTATTGTCAAGTTATCTTTACTGTTTTATGTTTTAAGCCATGTTGTGCTGCTATCTTATGTCCCTTTAACAAGTATCTGCTTCAGTCCTGGTTTTAAGGAAATTTATGGCATCTCTCAAAGCTTTAAGTCGTTATCAACTCATCTCAATAGCCCATGCAAAGCTATGCCCTGCTGCTTTTGCATGTATTCATGTGTGCACATTCCTGAACTAGAAGCAATCATACTTTTTCTGAAAAACTACCAAAATAACAAATAAAACATCCATGCAACAAGTCCTGATAAGTGTCTTCTTTGTTTCTTGATGTAGACAAAAGAGAAGGCAAAAAACCTGCAGGTTATGAAACTCTCTGACCCAGATTTTGTCAGGAAACTAGAAAACTGCATTACCTTTGGGTATCCTTTGCTGCTCGAGAATGTGGGTGAAGAGCTTGATCCTACCTTAGAGCCAGTGTTATTGAAGTCCATCTTCAAACAAGCTGGTTCTTTACAAATTCGGTTAGGGGACAGTACCTTGGAGTACAGCGAAAATTTCCGATTTTACATCACAACAAAACTGAGAAACCCCCATTACATGCCTGAGGTGATAACACTGAACTTTGAAGCAGTAGATGCTCTTCTGAATGAAAAAAAAAACAGGCAAACTGTGAACATTCTAAAGTGCTAAAATTCAAATGTTAAGAAGATGATAGAACCATCAGCATGAGATAGTGGAGATGTGAAATGAGAAAGACTTCTAATGTAATGTTGTATGTAAAGAATTTCTAAGTCAATGCTTGAGCTTTTTAATAAGCAACAAAGTTTCCACTGTGTGCAAGTCACTCAAAAATTCACAGCAGCTTTGTGTTCTTTGTAAAGACAAAAATATAATCTGTTGTATACAATACTTGTGGTATGAATTTTACGCCAAAAATCTCATTACAAGCTTTATGGCTATTTCAAAAAACAGATTGCAGTGAAAGTCACGCTACTAAACTTTATGATAACACCTGAAGGACTCGAGGATCAAATACTTGGAATGGCAGTTAAAAATGAACGCCCAGATTTGGAGGAGGAGAAAACTCAACTTGTTATACAAAGTGCTGAAAACCAGAGACAACTTAGTGACATCGAGGACCGAATCATTAAGGTCATTCCTTTGCTTGGGATGTGTTGACATTTCTCTGTACCCATAAACATAGCTCACATCAGACAAATCTTGCTCTAACGTTTTTTTCTATACGCCATTGTGACTTTTCAAGCCATTAATTAAATAGATTTCTCCGATACTTTCTCTGTGCAACTACAATGGTGATTGTGATGATTGCAGTTGGATATTTGTAGGCAGCATTAAAATGTTCCTTTGTTTCTTCATGTAGGTTCTGTCAAGTTCTGAAGGTAACATTCTTGAAAATGAGACAGCAATCAACATCATATCTAGCTCGAAGGCTCTGTCCATTGATATTGCAGAAAAGCAGAAAGTTGCAGAGAAAACTGAGACCAAGATTGATGAAGCGAGAAAAGGATATCTGCCTGTTGCCACACATGTTGCTTCACTTTTCTTCACTATATCAACACTCTGCTCAATAGATCCCATGTATCAGTATTCACTTTCATGGTAAGTGTAAAAGGTGTATTCATCAAATTCTAAATCGACTACTGCACCTGAACTTGAACTCTCTTTCAGGTTAAATATACAATGTGTGTTTTGTAATCCGTCTGTACAAGAGATTTGTTATATTTATGTAAAATAGAGTGTTTGGTTCTACTTTTTTTTTCAAAAACATAGAGAACTACATTCTCTAATATATCGCTTGTTTTCTTCTAGACTTGTGAATGCATTTCACCAAGGCTGCATTATTGTCCTCTAGAGTCATAGAGAGCTGGTGGTGTTCATCAATCTCTATCATTGTTTCAACTTCAGAGAAACCAAGAGCGCTTCATATCTTGTCCGTCTTTATGATAGTGCCCAGGAAAGGGTTATTATTGTCCGTCTTTATGCTGGAGCTCAGGAAAGGGTTATTATTGCAAGCAGTAAAATCTATTGTTTTGTAGAAACGTTTTGAAATCAGGCTAAAAGATTTGCAGAGTGCTGAGAGGGTCTAGAGAGCTGTCATCAAATGATGAGCTGGCAACTCAGGGAGATGATAATTCCGCAGGAAACTGACGTGCCAACCAGTCGTTTGTGATAGGCCAGATTTGTGATGTGGCAGTAATATGCATTGCTGGTGTGGTAGCTAGCAGAGATAGTGATGACCTGACAGTCATCAGCGCTGTGGTGACAGCTTTGTTGGCACCGGCTAACTGTCACATGGCAGTGCATAGGGTCTCATAGCAGTTGATTGAGGCCAGGCAAGAAATGTGACCGCCGCAAAAAGCAGTTTACGTTGGGGCAGCAAATCAATCAATGAGAGAGGCGCAGGTGAAAAAGCAAGAGAGAAAAAGGATGATCTTTTTACATCTATCAGAGGCTGAAGTTGGTCTATGAGACAAATCAAATATACATGTTTGTGTCCTTCATCTATCGGGAAAGGATAAAAGTAAAAAAGTAACAAAATGTGGTCATGTAGTAGGGGGGAAGGGGTATGAGGTAGGCTAGGATACAAGATACATGGTATATGAGGGAGGGGGTAGTGGAGCTCTATCTATAGGGGGTATGCGTACACATCTATATGCTTAGGGAATTACAATCATGGAGTGCATCAAGTTGACTAGCTCCATCCTATGTCAAACTGAGAGTATAGTATCTAGTACATAGGTGGTGTGATGTGAGGGTTGCACGTATGATCACAGCTGGGTCTGCCAACATCTAAGCAAATCTCTCCCGGCTGCCTGGTGCCAGGTGGTGGCAAGTCTAGATCTCCCTGGCTGTCTCAGCCTGCTTCAGGGTGACCCCTCTCTACGTGTGTGTGATGGGTTGCAGTAGGGTGTGGTCCTCTGGAGGAAGTCTATAAGTTGTGACTGTCACTCACCCCTTGGTGCCGCTACAAGTGCCAGCAATGTCTATGTCTATGTATCTCCACTAGAAAACGACCAACATGGCGCTAATCTCTGGACTCCATGATCTGTGGGTTGTCCTATAAAAAGAGCCTCTGTGATACTCTCATATGCTCTACATCTGCAAACAAAGTGCTCCTCGTCCTCATGGCAGAACCTCTCAGCTCACGGGGTATAAGCAGCTCTTCCCGTCTCTATCTCTAGCCAGTCTGATGATATTCGGAGCTGATCAATCGCCACTCATGGCATGTATATGTCCATGTAGCAGGGTCTCTAAATGAACTCCTCGTCTAGCATGATCAAGAAATGATCACTGTAATACAACATCTTGGGGGGAAGACGTTGTCTAGGAGCGATCGTGTCTCTCTGATGTAAAGTTGCCATAGATCCTGTCTGAGTATTGTGTTCCTCCCACTGTGTGAGAGCTTGATGAAGGGTGAATCAGGGTCATACTAGAAGGGTGCTAATCTATTCATGTAAATATGCCTTTCAGTAGGGGAAGGCCTCTTCGTCAAGGCTTCCCTACGCGACTCCCTGTTGCTTCCTGCCATATGGACACAGACCCACTACAGACTGTAGTACATGGGCACATGCTACACTAGTAGACTGATGTACAATAGACTGTGTTGTAGTAATACAGTGGTGCGCACAAGACCACAAAAGCTTACATACAGCACTCTCAGATACTGACAAAACCCCACATTAGCATACATGGAGAGCTTTACAAATTATGTAGTCCTATTGCCGTGCTCCAAAATCCCGTAGGACTTGCTCCAAAATTCGGTGAGAACCAGTAAGGTCACCAAGTCTGAAGAGATATAGGACACGCTGGATAGGGGCAAGGGGGGTGGGTAGGGAGGAGAAGGTTATTTATGTAGCGGCAAGGGGTGGGTAGGGGGGAGAGAGAGAAATGAAATGAAATGTTATATTAACGTCTTCAAAAGGCCAAAGTGACCTATGAGACCAAAAAGTTACAATGCGGTGTATCTGATACAAAGTCAGATTAACAAAATAAATTATTATAGGATAACAAAATATAAATACTACAGGATCCTAAACTAAGCAGTACAATGTGAAGACAATATGGGAGGGCAGTAGAGATCCATCTTCATAGAGATCCATCTTCATCTGCACTCTGGACGACGAAAGAGTATGGCTCGAATCCTTTGTTGTAGCCTCCTTCAAAACTGTGTAGCTCCTCTTCTCCATCGGGGTCGTCTAGATCTCCCTAGCTCCAATGCTCGGTCTATGAGAATGCCAGTGGTGCGGGTAGACCTCTCCACTGATGGCTGCTCCTGTGTCTGTTCTTCTGGGTGTACAATATCTAGTGTAAAGAAATCTGTGATCTGTCTCTGGGGTTGTCTCTCTTTAGCTCTCCTCAGTAAAGTTTCTCTATGCCTGTGTAACTCAAGTAGATATAGCCCAAGACATCTTTGATTCTCATAACTCATGACCCTAGATAGAGGCCCAAAACCTTCTCTGAATAGACAATGAAAACAGCCTCAAATCTCATAGTACACTGTGCAATGACATATGTAATGTACTTCTGTCTCTGGCTCTAGATGGCATAAGCAGCATATCCTGCTATGTGCTGGCGTCCCTCTGAATCTGCCAGTCTCAATCTCGAGCTGATGTGAGGACGTGTGTATCTGGCCAATGGCACAACGCAAACCATGAGAAAGATGCGTGTCCATATAGCTAGGTCGAATCACAAACCCATCCCTCGTGAGGTGGAGAAGATGCTCTCTATAGAAAGCCATCTTTGTACCCAACTCCTGTAACGGCTCTATCTATGTCCTCCTCGTGTCCAGCTGGATCAGATCCTGACGAATAAGTCTACTAATCTCTACCCGTGTCAGAGACCTCAAGGGTGCCTGTAGAGAGTATTGAAAAGGAGGCAACCTGTCCATGGTGAAACCATGTGTCTGAAACCATGATGCCATCTGTGCAAACCAGCATGATGTATCCCCATTAAGAGCTAATTGTCTGGAGGACTCTAGAGCCACCTTGGTATATCTGTCTCTGGTAGTATCCCACAGACTGTGTACAAAGGAGACTGATCTGGTAAGCGCCTCAATCTCCATAGGGGGGGCAGCTAATTCCGCTCGAATGATACCATGCGGTACCGAAGCCTTGGCTCTAATCAGCCGAGAGATCATAGATACCAGGGGCTTCTCCATACGCCTCCAACCATCCTGGCCTATAGAAGGTCCCCAAACCTGCACCCCATATAACATAGTAGAGGCAACCAAAGTATCAAAGAGCCATAACTTTGTCCTAGGTTCCTGGAATTGAACCTGCGAACACATCCTCTCCATTCCTCCCAGAGCCGCACCAGCTCTAGTTAGTCTAGTCTCTGCTACTCTTCTCAAAGAAAATCTCGGCCCAGTAAAGACTACCCCCAGGTAAGTGTATGCATCTGGATACTCCACAATCTTTTGAACATATTTGAAAGTAGGTACTGATCTCCTGACCCATTGTTGTGTGGTGTTAAACGCCATAACCTTGGTTTTACCTAGGTTTACACACAGTCCACTATCCTCTGCAAAACTGCGTAGTGCATCCAAATGTCGTTGCATACCTTCTGGTGAGTCAGATATCAACACAATATCATCAGCATATAGCAGCAATGGGATCCACGTCCCTGCCAGCTGGGCACCCCTGTCACCCTCTCTGTCAATGTAATCAGACACCTCATCAACATACATACCAAATAGAGTAGGAGACAATGGGCAGCCCTGTTTCTGTCCAATAGTAGAGTGAACTAAGTCAGATACCCCTTCCGGAGTGCGTACATGTCCCACCATTGATCTGTACAAAGCCATAATCCCCCAAATCACCTCTATGTGCACCCCCATCTCGTGCAGTCTGCACATCAATCGAGCTCTTGGTACCATGTCAAATGCTTTGCGAAAATCCACAAAGCTACAATAGATCCGTCTCCCATGTGCTCTACCCTCCTCAATGATGGCTCTGAGTGTTAGAATATGATCAAGAGCGGAGAAACCCCTCCCGAAGCCGGCCTGACCCTTTGCTTGTACACCCTCGCCCTCTGCCCAATTACTCGAGTGTTGCTCCAGAATAGATGCATACAACCGTGCCAATGTGTGTCCAACCATAATAGTGCGGTAGTTCCCAGGCTCTGTAGGGTCACCAGCCTTTGAAGATGGGCACAATATTAGACAACCTCCAAGTCTCAGGTAATCCCTCAAACATGGCACGATTAAACAACACTGCAAGAACCTCCATCAGCATATCCCTGGCATGTATAAAGTGCTCCGCTACTAGACCGTCATGATCATATGCCTTCCCGGTCCTCATCCTGTCGATGGCCCTTTGTACCATCTCAGGTGTAAAGAAAGTGCTCGTAGCTGGGCAAGGCTTGGTAGGGTCTGGAAGGGGTTCCTGTCCAGGAACCATATATAATGATGTCGCATATTGGCCCCACACATCAGGTGAAGTAATCACTGGGGGAGGGAAGTGCTCATGGAAGAGTCGCCGTGCCTCTCCTGAGTCCCTACTCAAGAACATCTGATATAAGTCTCGCTCCATCTGAGCTAGGTAAGCTCGCTTCTTTCGTCGCACAAGGCGTCGGAAAGCAATCCGAGACTGTCTGTAAGTGATGACTCCTAAAAGAAGATCCCTCTGAAGCGGGGCTCTCATCTCTCTGCACTCCTCATCATACCAACTATTCTGGGGCATGCTCGCAGAATGTCATCTCTTGCCCGGTTGAGTGTGTGGGTATGCCACTGATGCAGCCCCATGCAGTGTCTCAGTCAGTAGAGTGGTGCACTCCTCCACTGAGAGGCCTGTACCATTTGTGCCAGCTGTGCCTGTTAATAGACGGTCCCAGATCTCCTCTGTATAAATGAAATCAGTCTCTGGTGTAAATGTATAGCGTGTGTGACCTACCTCCTGATGTTTGGCACTATAGTGAAATTTAACAGACAGTGTCAAGAGAGCATGATCTACTGCTATGCCCACTGGCCTAGCTCCCACTGTGAAATCCTGAATACAGGGGACAAAGCTCGTTTGTGTCATAACATAATCCATTGTACTGGCCCCATGTCTATGTGGAAAGCATGTGAAAACGGCTGCTTCAGGAAATCGTTGTAAGCCATTATGTATGGCTAATCCATGTGTGGTCGTCATTTCCATGAGGTATCTCCCATACTCCATCCGCTCTCTGTCATCTGAGCATCTGTCAAGTCCCAACTCACCCACATCTAGCTCTCTAAGCATCTCATCTGAAGTGTCGTAGAAGACTGTCTGCGAGTTGCCCATTCGGGCATTGAAGTCCCCTAGCAGAATGATATCACCATCCCTAGAAAACTCCCATATGTCATCATCTAGAATAGAGAAAGGCGACTACCCTCTAGATGCAGCATACACTGATGTACTGGGAGGAAAGTAACATATAGCAATATATAAGAATCGACCTGTGTCAGCTCTCAATCTCACCCACATATATCTAGCATGATCATCTCTTCGTACAATATGCAGTAATGGTTGTAGTTCCTCTCTGAATAGCACTGCTACTCCTCCTAAACCTCTACTCCCATGCTCAGATCTCGCATTTGTCCTGTGAGTTGTCTCCCATCTGTATCCCATCACATGTGGCATCACCTGTCCAGTGGCCTGATGAGTCTCTGAGAAGAATACAATATCCTTGTCTTTGAAACTGTCCTCAAATGCACCCACGTCCAACCTCATAGACCCATTACAATTCCAGGTAGCTATCTTCAGTATGGTCCCATAGGTCTCGCACCATCATGCAGTGCGCCGCTCTAAAATCACCACCCGTCCATCTCTGTAAAAGGCTATCTTTCCCTTCTCCCTTGCCGCTGTAATCTCTGGCATTACCTCTCTCATATGTGCGAGCTGTGAGAGAGTCAGGTCATCACCGAGGAAAATACCTGTCTTTTTGAGAGTAGTCCTCTTCTTCAAGAATTCCTTCTTCTCTTCCAACAAGGGGAAGCGTAGTATGAGAGCTCTCCTCTTTGAAGACTCTCCCGTGCCATCACTTTTCTTACCAACCCTCCACGCCTTTGTGTGCAAAGGCTTCTCCATCCCCATCATGGATGTAAGGCTTGTGACCTCTTTCTCCACATTGTTTATGCCTTGAGACCGGTCACTCTCACATGTAGTGCTCGCATCCGCCTTCTTTGTTCCTCTTCGAGGGTCATGTTGATAAGCGTCGGTGTACAAGGGGTTTCTTGACCTTTCCCTTTCTTGGCGACCTCAAAAGAGAGAAATGAAATGAAATGTTATACTAACGTTCAAAGGCCAAAATGACCTATGAGACCAAAAAGTTACAATTGGTGAATCTGATACCATGTCTGAGTATGGAAATTACAAAGTTACAAAGAACTAACACTAAGACGCTAAGGGGGGGGGAGGGGTTGTGGGTTCAGATGAAATCTCTCATCGGTCGCTGTCGGATCTCATCGACCTCCTCCATGGTCAGTACTCTGGTTGGGCGTCGAGCTAGAGTGATCTGTATCTTCTGTTGCAGCCTTTGTTGGTAGTGGGAGACCCCCCGAGGTCGTGGACGTCTAGATCTGCGAAGTTCCGTGGCTCGATCAAGCAGTGTACCTCTAATATGAGTAGGCTTTGAGATCTGCTGTAATAACTGCTCCGTTGGCTCTCCTCTGGCTGGTGTAAACAAATCTGTGATTCGTCTCTAAGACTGTCTTTCCTCTGATGTTATTAGCAAGCTCTCCCTGAGTTTGCGCAGCTCTAGTAGGAACAATCTGAGACACCTCTGATCCTTGTATCTCATGACTCTAGAAAAAGGTCCGAACCCTTCTTTGAACAGGTAGTGGAAGCGGTCGCGTATCTCATAGTATGCCGGGCAGTGACATGTGTAGTGTAGCTCTGTCTCTGGCTCTGAGTTGCATAGGTGACATACCTAGCTCCTGCCGGCACCCCTCGAAATCGGCTAGTCTCGATTTGGAGCTGATGTGAGGATGTGCGTATTTGTCCAATAGCGCATCTTATCCCATGAGATAAGTGTGTGTCCATGTACTCAGGCCTAGTCACAAAGCCGTCCTCAGTGAGTTGGAGAAGATGCTCTCTATAGAAGGCCATCTTCGTGCCTAACTCCTGTGTCGGGTGTATCCATGTGCTCCTGGTATTTAGCTGAATCAGATCCTGACGTATGAGTGGTGATCTTTGTCCGTGTGAGAGACAGGGAGGGTG
Organism: Adiantum capillus-veneris; assembly: GCF_014529385.1. NCBI lineage: Eukaryota > Viridiplantae > Streptophyta > Polypodiopsida > Polypodiales > Pteridaceae > Adiantum > Adiantum capillus-veneris. The sequence continues at coordinate 50,768,662 of NC_140960.1, forward strand.
CATCCAGGGAGTATTGAAGCGGAGGTAATCTATCCATCTTGAGACCATGCGACTGGAACCATGCTGTCATCTGTCCATACCAACATGCTGTATCGCCTTGTAGAGCTAGTTGTCGAGATGACTCCAAGGCCAGCCGAGCGTATTTGTCCCTGGGGAGATCCCATAGACCGTGCATAAAGGAAACTGATCTCGTCAATGCCTCCACCACGAGGGGGGTGCGGCTAGCTTGGATAATCTCATGTGGTACTGAGGCCTTAGCCCGAATCATCTGAGCGATCATAGAGACCAGAGGCCTCTCCATACATCTCCATCCATCTGTGTTGCCAGATCTCACATGGTGGTCTACTGAGGGTCCCCATACCTGAACTTCATAGAGCATAGCTGGATTCACTAGAGTGTCAAAAAGCCAAAGCTTTGTTCACGGTTTCTGAAACTGAACCTGCAAACACATCCTCTCCAGTCCTCCCAAAGCTGCATATGCTCTCGTCAGTCTAGTCTCTGATGCTCTCCTTAGTGAAAACACTGGTCCACTGAAGACTACCCCAAGATAAGTATATGCATTTGTGTACTCCGCAGTCTCCTGGCCATACATAAATGTGGGTGCCGACCTCCTGACCCAGTGTGGTGTGGTGTTGAACACCATAACCTTGGTTTTTCCCAGATTGACAGACAATCCTATCACGAGCAAATGTATGCAGAGCATCCAAGTGACGCTGCATCCCCTCTGGAGAGTCAGAAATCAGCACAATATCATCAGCATATAGTAACAGCGGAATCCATGTCCCTGCTAGCTGAGCCCCCCTGTCCCCCTGATGCTCTACATAGTCCGAAAACTCATCCACATACATCCCAAAAAGAGTCGGGGATAGGGGGCATCCCTGCTTTACTCCAATAGTGGAGAGGACCATGTCCGACATTCCCTCAGTGGTGCGTACCCGCCCCATCACTGTCCTGTATAGAGCCAGAATCCCCCAAATCAGCTCTGTAGGCACACCCATGTCTTGTAATCTGCGTACAAGTCTGGCTCTCAGCACTGTGTTGAAAGCTTTGCAGAAATCCACAAAGCTACAATAGATCCTCTTGCCATGGTGTCTATCCTCCTCAATAATAGCTCTGAGTGTCAGAATTTGGTCAAGAGGGGAGAAACCTCTCCTGAAACCTGCTTGCCTTGGTGCTCTTATGCCCTCTCGCTCTGCCCATCTACTCAGCTCTTGTTCAAGAATGGATGCATACAGCCTAGCTAATGTGTGACCAACCATGATGGTGCGATAATTCATGGGATCTCCTGACTTGAAAATAGGCACAATCGTGGACATACTCCAAGTCTCAGGGAAGCCTTCATACATGGCTCGATTAAACATCATAGCCAGGAGCTCTGCGAGCATATCTCTGGCATGGATGAAGTGCTTTGCTACCAGACCATCATGATCATGTGCTCTCCTTGTCTTCATCCTGTCAATAGCTTTCCTTACCCTCTCGGTAGTAAAGAAAGAACATGTCTCCGGGCATGTCTCTAGTGGGTCCGGTAGAGGTGGTTGTCCTGATGCTGTGTAGAGAGATGTGGCATATTCCCCCCATGTCTCAGTGGAGGTGACCGCTGGTGGTGGTGAATGTTCGTGGAACAGCCTCCATGCTTCGCCTGTCCTTACTTATAAATAACTGATACAGATCTTGCTCTAGCTGGGATAAATAAGCCCTTTTCTTTCGTTGCACTAGGCGGCAAAAGATAATCCGTGACTTTCTATGTGTGGTAATACCCATGAGCACTTCCCTCTGTAACTTGATCCTCATCTCTCTACACTCCTCATCATACCAACTGTTTTGGGGCATTTTTCCAGATTTTCTCCGTGTAGGCTGGCTGTGGGGGTATGCTTCTGATGCTGCATCATGGAGCGTCTCTGTCAGTATCTGAGTGAGTTCATCTAGTGGCCGTCCTGGCTCCTGGGTGCATAGCTTCCTGTATATCTCATCCATATACACAGAGTCCGTCTCCCTCATGAAGGTATACTGGATGTGTGTAGGGACCTCTCCTAATGGAGCTGTGCTGAACTGAAACGTCAGGGTGAATGACAAGATAGCATGATCAACTGCTACTCCAACTGGCCTAGTGCCCACCATGAAATCTCATTGTTATAAATGTGACACGATGCTTTGTTTGACTTGGGAGTTTGAAGCCAAAGACAAAAGAAGGAACTCTCAAAAGGACAAAGTCAAAGGCAAGCTGGACAAAGGTAATGCTGATAAAGATTTGCCAAAGGAGATCGGCATGGCACACGTGGTGGCAACCACAATGGCCACGATGCCAGATTTCTAGTCAAAAGACAGTTGCCACCACTAGCTTCAGCCAGAGAGAGGCTTGTGAGTGGCAGCACTTTGTATGACAAGTGTGGGAAAAATTTATGAAATGTTATATTAACGTCTTCAAAAGGCCAAAATGACGTATGAGACCAATCTGTTACAAAATGTTGAATCTAATACCATGTCTGGGTACAAAAGAACTAGATACTACTACTAGAATCCATCCTCATCTGCACTCTGGATATCGAGAGAGTATGGCTTGAATCCTCTGTTGTAGTCTCCATCGATGCTGTGTAGCCCCTCTCCTCAATCGTGGCCGTCTAGATCTCCGAGGGAGAGCATGAGAGAAGTGGCATCCAATGTCACATGGGCTTCATGTGGAAGGGGGAGCATCCAAAGCTCAAGGAGCCCCAACAATGGAATACAATGAGGACAAAATTGTCTAAATTCGGGCCCAAAACTAGCTAAAAAGGTGTGTTCAACAGTCAATGGTCAACAGTCAAAAGGGCCAACGGCTAGAAACAATCGCAAAAAAACTACCGAACAGAATGTACTAGTTTATGGAACGGTACGGGATAGACTAAACGGAACAAGACGTGCAACGTACGAGAACTACCCTGCAGAGCAGACTCAGCTCCAAGCCCAGGACTCACAGGTACAATGGGGATGTTTTGGCTCCAATGTGCAGGAAGGGCGTAGATGTGGCGTGATGAACACAAAACACAATACTCAAGATGCTAGACCATAGAAAGTAGATAAAGCATACAACAACTAGAACCAATCATACATATATACAATCATAAAGAGCCACCAATTGCTAGCAAAATATCCCACGTCTATCTCCAAACTGTGGTGGTGGTGATGTGGCCATGGTGTCCACTAGACCACCACCCGTATCACTGCCACGCGTCATTGACTAGGCGAGAGTCCTCCCAATGTGAACTTCAGACCAAGTGTAACTAATTGCCTGTCTTGTGCAAGTGACATTGTAGCCCTACTACTGTTCCTCAGTGCAATATGCGTGAAACCTCATGCCAACAGAAAGAAAACACAATAGAGGAATGGAACAAGCAACTCAAAGACACAACAACAGACTCAAAACTCAGTGGAACTCCACTAACTCATGAAACCAGTACATACTCTAGCTAACAATACACTCAGCTCCTCCACGCCCAAGACTCACAGGTACAATGGGGTGTCAAGGCTCAAATGTGCAGGGAGGGTGTGGATGTGCGGTGTTGGGACACAAGACATTCGACTCGACACTAGACCATAGAAAATAGATTAAGCATCCGACGACCAGAACCAACTACACATATATAATCATAAAGAGCCACCAACGGCTAGTAGAATATCCCTGACAGGCCAGCTACGTCTATTTCCAAAACTGGGGGGCATCTTCAAGATATGGCTTCGGAAGAACATTCACACGTCGCCTCCGAAGTCCCACCACCTTTGCCTTGTGCACCTCCACCCTATGGTCTATGACGATTGCTTTGATTCTAGAGGGCGATGTGTGTTGGGTTTTATGGTTACAGTTTCTGCGTCGAGATCATAGACGCATCTGATCACTGCGTTTCTTTGGACAGTAAAAAACTCTCTCTCTCTCTCTCTAGAAAGGTGGCCATGCCAATCTCTTTGTCATAGCCAAAAAAAATTACGCCATGCACTGATTTTCTCTCCCTAGAATTTGATGATTTTTCTCTCTAAATCTGATTTTTTTTATTTTCAGATTTTACTGCAGATTTTCTCTCTCTAGGACTTGCAATATTCTCTCTCTAGAACTGGACAGAGTTTTATCTTCAAAAAACAGAAAGTCTCTCTCTCTAGAACTGTGTTTATTTTTCAATCTCGAGTTTTAAATAAAAAGTTAGGCTCCTAACTTTTGTAAAAATCAGAGCTGGGCTCCCAAAAACTGTTATGCAAATCTTTTGACTTGGGATTCATTAAAATAACAAGGAGGGGGCGTTTGCTTTTTGGCAGCCCTTGCACTCTGCGTGGCTTCTCGGGCTATAAAGGCATCACCCCCCCCCCTTTCCCTTGTTTCAACACACAAACTTTGCAGATTGTTGCCGCGTGATTGCATGAGCACCAACTCTCATACTTCAACCCTCCAATCCTTGTACAAGAAGAGTTCCTATGAATAAAAAAATACCCAAATAGGGGTGCTAACAGTGGTAGTTCAGGGCCACTGATTGTGTGTAGTGGCACCCTGCTCCAATAACTTCTCACTCTTCCCCTTCTCTTTTTGTTTCAGTTCAGTTATTCAAGTTGTTTTCAAGTGTTTAAGTGTTGCAGAGTTTTGCAAATTCTAGTCGATTCTGTGTTTCCATCCGATCCCTCACCGGAAGGGATCACACCACATGAGGTTGTCAAAGCGGAATCAAGAGATACACCGATCATGGTGGAGGCTCTTACCACAAAGGACAAGGGTGACTTCTCCTTAGGAGTTTAAGAAGTGAATGGTTTTTAAAAAAGCATTTTTTACAGGCTACCGAGGATGGATATGTTCGCACAACTTCAATGTGTCATAGGACAACTTCGGACCTCCTCCCATTAGTTGCAAATAGAGACAAGTAGATACTCTTTGGTACCCCAAAGCAACGGATATGCCAGCTAAGCAAATTAGAGCCAGAGATGGAGGAGCATTACATATGTCAATGCCTGATACATCATGAGATATGAGGATGATTGCATTGTCTCTTCAGAGAGAGATTCTGGCCTGTGTCCAAGGTGATAGATTACACTAATTAGAAATGCCTTGGGGTATTCTTGTTGGAGCTACGTAGGCACAGACATGCTTTATTATGGAGTTCCACACACTCTAGTAGAGGATCCATTTAGAGGCAAGGTACAGATTTTTCCGCAGCACCATCTCTCAACAGGACCCAAGACATGCCAGTTTCAGCTCATGGGAGTGTCCTAGATAGAGCTACAAAGATTATTAGATCTCAATGAGCTTGTGCCTCTCCAGATCACGTCACCAACATATGTACCATCGCCGCATTCAAGCCATTATTGATTGATGCCATGATGCAGCGGCCCGTGAGAAATTTCATGTGATGGTACATACAATGCAGCCCACTGAGGAGATCAAGCTTTGGCAGATAGGCCACCAACTGGCTCTATTGGTTTATTTGTTTGTCCACATTTTAGCATTTGTTAAGTTAAGTCTTGCTTATTTTTTATACTGGACATATGGATCATATGACGATGGTGAAAATTTATGGTCTCGTAAGTTGTTTTTTAGGCTTTTTTTGCAGATGTGGATAAACATTTCTCTCTGGCTTGGATGATCTCTCCCTTCAGAATTATATGGTTTATGTTGATTGCTACTAAGTTTCATACCTTCAATAATGATGTAATATTCTTCATGGGATTTCCTCTTTTTGAGGTTTTCCATCAAAAGTAAAGTACATCTTTGCTAAAAAAAAGTGTGTGTGCACATGCATATGTATGATGTATTACCCAAAAAAATGTGTGTATGTGTAACTAGAAGGGGAACGGAATGGAAAGGAAGGGGCAGGGGGGTGTGGGTGGGTTGGGTTATATACCTTCACACTTATGCAAGTTGTTTGAATCAATCATTTTGGCAGGTACCTCAATCTTTTTCAATGTGCAACTAAAGACTCAGAGAAAAGTGATTCATTATCCAAACGAATTGACACTCTTAATGATTTCTTTACATTTTCATTATTTTGTAACATATCAAGAAGCCTCTTCGAAAAGGACAAACTACTTCTCTCCTTTTTAATATGTTGCAACATCCTATCAAGACAAGGAAAAATTTCAGCTGATGAGTTTAGGTTTCTTATTGCCGGTGCAATCACAATAGAGAGAGAGAAGTCAAAGCCTCCAGCCCCTTGGCTTGCCGAAAAGCTTTGGACTGAAATGGTCCAGCTGTCAAAATTTGAAGCATTCCAAGTAAATAAACCGCAGCGTTCTGAAACTGCTGTGTCTTTTGTTTCAAAAGGGCACTGAGTGTTGTGCATCTCTACACATTCCGCCTTTGATAATGCAGCTTTTCAGAATATTTTACTATGATTTCAGCACATAATTTTGGATTCTTAGTGGATCCATTTGGCACCCATCTTAAATGGATCTACAATTGGGCCAATATGTGCCTCCCAAGAAGCATTTAAGAAACTAAATGTATCTGCACACCCATTGCATGAACTGCTGCATCATTGGTTTTTTCCATATGCTCCAAGCTTAGAGGGCACTCTCAATACTTTGAAAGCCACCTTGGTAAGGTAGTAAGGTTAGTGTTTCTTCTGCTGAACACAGGGATATAGCAATTCATTAGCAGAAAATCCCAACAAATGGAAGATTATATATGACAGCTCACAACCATACAAAGAGATCTTACCAGATGAATGGAATACAAAACTGACAAGCTTTCAGAAGCTTCTGATTATTCGCACAATTCGGCCAGATTTACTAGTTATGAGTGTGAACAGCTTTGTGCTTGAGACGATGGGGCATCGTTATGTGGAACCACCAACTTTTGACTTAGCAAAGGTCTATCATGACTCCAGTCCAACAATGCCTCTGGTGTTTGTGCTCTCCCCAGGATCAGATCCTATGGCATCTCTTCTAAAGTTTGCAGAAGGTCTGAGACAGCAGGTACAAATTACTGAAATTGTATCCAATACAGCCAAAATTCTGTAAGAAATTGTGGCAATAGTATTTTAGTGGAAGGGTTGGATAATGGAAGAAAGATAAACATAGATAGTTTGTTGTTGTAAAAACTCTCATTTTTCTCTAGAAACAGTTTCCTTTCAACAATAAAAGACCAGTAGGGATCAACATGCAATTCCCCATGTGGGATATATGCACAGTATGCATCACCTGGATGTTGGGATCTTTAGGGCTCTTGAAAGAGACTCTGGTCCTCAGGAAGCTTGTCAACTGGCAACCATGCTGTCTATAAGTATATCTGTGTCTGGTAAGCTACTTTGAATATTGATTCCTAGCTTGCCAAAGCAGTGATTATACTCCCTACCCTCACACTAGGTCTCATCTGTGCTCTTTTTAATCCGTATGTCACAGTGCATACAAGACCTTTGAGGTGGCCATCTCTCCATGAATAAAGCATCAATTATGTAGGTTAGATAACTGGACACTCTTGAACATTCCTGAAGTTTCATGCAGATGAGATAAATCATGATTCTTTGAGTGGAGGAACCGTTGTTGAGGTTTGAATCTGGCCCTGTAGCAGAAATTTCTAGAGGTGCTCAAGCGCTCTCAGCTCTGTGGTGGCCTCTGTACAGAATCTCACTCTTAAGAGGATAGTATCATGCTCTCAAAACACAGCACACGGGTCCATGACACTCATACACAATGTACACCAAGACAATAGAGCTGAACAATGGTCCTTAATACATCACAGCAAAGTAACAGATACAACGTGATTAGCTGGAAACACATTGATCCAGACCAAGGACCGAGGACACGGGTACATGGGGTGTATGAAGGCTCAACTGTTCAGGGGAGAATTGTAGCTGGCAACACACTGCTCCAGACCAAGGACCGAGGACTCGGTTGCATGGAGTGTGCGGAGGCTGAACTGTGCAATGCTAGACTTTGTTTACAAGACTCAGGACTTAAGTTTGTAAGGGCTTGACTAACAGACAAGGTGCACAATTGGCGAGATATCCAAAGATTGTAATAGATCTAAAGTACTTATTGATCCACCAAATAATGTCTGATTGGAGATATAGTCCACGAAGTGTGTGATGAGAGTGGAAGCATCTGTAGCACGGATAGTGTGTCGTGCTCTCTACAGTGGGTGCTCCTCAGTGCAATGTGCGTGACAATCTCACTCAAAACAGACTGGAAACAAAGGAACAATAGACAACAACTGAGCTCACGGAGACACAACAGCAGCAGACCACAACATATATGACTCAACTATCTCAAAGAACTGATACAGACTCTGGCATGGCAGCGCTCTCAGCTCCAGCCCAGGACTCACAGGTACAATGGGGTGTCGAGGCTCAGATGTGCAGGGATGGTGAAGACGTGCTGTGTGTACATATGTACAACCATAAAGAGCCACCAACGGCTCATAAATGTCAGCCATCTAAGTCTCCCCAAACTGAGTGGTAGGTGAACAGCCACGATGTCCTCTAGACCACCGTTCGTATCTCTGCCACGTGTCACTGTCCAGCCTAGAGAGTCCGTCCAGTGTGAACCAGACCAGACCAACTGTACTAACTGTGTGTCCTATGAAAGTGACACTGTAGCCCACTACAAGTTGCCCGCTACGAAATCACTCACCGTCTCGGTGAGAGAACCAATGAAACTGCTAAAAGACTCAACTCCAATAATAAATGACTATTGTATTGTCATGGTGAAAAAACTGTCAATCATCATCCCAGAGAAAGAGTAGTCGCTATAATTGCACTCCAAGGATCAGTCTCCGGAGGTGGAGCCATCAAATCAATGGTGGAACTTTGCTGTAGAGGCTGCTGGGCTCTGTTGTTCATAACCTGGCCGCCTGTGGAAGGAGCCGCCAGTTGCTACAAGGCAGAGGGTAACACCTGTCCGGAAGTGTACTGAGGACGATGAGTGACACAGCCATTGCGGTGTGCACCAGTGACACCGTCGCAACAGGGAACGCTATGCATGTGGGACGATGGCAATGTGATTGAAACCCCTAAGGGTACTGTGGACTGTAGTACTAAACTGGAGGCTGTGTGTAGAGTCCCATATAGTTCTGAGAAGGACTTGCAGTATGCAATGGTGGCCCGGATCCAGCCCATCCAAACCCCACGCCAACTTGAGCTTGAGTCCGAGCCCGAGCCCGGGGCCGGGGCCCTACGCCTGGGCCTGAGGTAGAAGCATCTCCCAAAACATTTGTACTTGTGCTTTAAGGTCTTCAATGATGTCTGACTTTATTTCTAAAGCTTGTTGTAGCGCAAAAATCGTAGCATCCCGATCCGAGATGGCACTTACGGCCACCTTCAGAGATCCCTCCATAGCTGCATATATGGCAGAGTGGCACTGGTGCGTGGCAACTAACTGTTCCGCTCCAAGCTCTATGGTGGCGATAGCATTCACGGAGTCTTGTAATACTTTCTCCGAAAGGTGTAACAAAGAAGTAGAGTTGGCCACCCGTGAAGATGATACTGGAGGACTCCCAAGTGCCATAGGTGGTTCACTAGGAGTAGGTACTACTGGTGGAGTAGGAGGCGAGACGGGTTGCAATTGGAGTCAGCTCTGTATGGGTGAATATTGGGGAAGAAGGTAGAGGAATCTCCGAGGGAGAAGCCGCCAATTTGTCATGAAATTTGGGAGTCGACACTAGTCGAGTACAGAGAAGGATGGAAGACAGAGAGCGCCGCAGAAGATGTGTTACTTTAGTCTGTTGGCTCTCAGATATTGGCAAAGAGAGTAGAGACTCTGCTGTATCTTTTGCCACCTTTTCTTTGATCTTCTTTTTCTTGTTGATTTTAGAATCAGCATGATTGTTTAAGGATTTCCTTTTCCCTTGCACACTTCGTGTATCATCATCTACTTCGTTTGGTGTAACATGTATACTTATGACCCACGTCAAGAGAGGGGCTGCGAAACATTTGAAACTGAGCTGCACAGATCTCACCTGGGTCCGAAACCTTTTGGCCTAAGAGTGTAAAGATGAAAAAAGGATCTGGTGAAATCCACATGGTTGGGCATGGAGCAAACAGTAAAGGCCGTCCCAATGAGATAATGTAGTGGGCAGTTCACATTTCTTTGGCATCTCTAGTAGAAAGTAGTATCTAAAGATTGCCAAGAGTTGTTTGTTTCTTTCATAATTCGGGTGATCCGTACTAAGCATTTCTTCACATGACTGAATGGTGGCCTCCTTAGAAAGCTGAGAGAAGGTTCGGGTAGCAGGCTTCACCGATGGAAAGGTGGTCATACCCATAGCATGGCCTAACCTTGTAGCGGTGAGTTTATGACCCCTGACCTTGGGAAAATTCTTCAGAAGATCATGAATCATCTCTATAGGAACATTGGTTGGGAGATCTTCAACCAGTGCTGCGAGACCCATAGTCTGTAGTTGGTCCTTGGAGAGGATTTGACTGAGAAACGGTCGAGGCGGCTGTAGATAAACAGCCAAGGAGAATGGTGTGCGACTTTTAGATGTAGCTGGCCTACTGATCTCCTGATGGATGATTTCCTGATTGCGTTTCTTTTTACTTGCTGTTTTCACGTTTGTTTCTTTTGACGCATCCAATTCCGAAGTTTGGGATGCTTTGTAACTTTCATCGCTGGCATCACTGGAAGTGAAGGCATCCAGATCCTGGCCATTAGTTTCTGAGTCTTCCTCCTCTTCAGCAGAACTCAGTTGCTGAGGTGGTGGCTTCTTGACTAGCTTTTTGGAGGGTTTGCTGCTACCTTCCATGATAATTGCAAATATTCTGACACTAACTGATGTGCACACTTGTGAGTGACTGAAGTTGTTCCAATGCAGAGCCATAAGAACGTCAGACCCGGAACAGACTCAAAAACTAATCTACAATTGCATACACATCTAAACTTGCATACATGTGATAACTTTTCAATTATTGTATACTACTTTTGAATGAGTGGAAGCGAAAAAGCCGAACTGCTGAAAGAAGTCGAAGAGACAAGCGGTCGAATTGGGAAGAGCGAGAGATGTGCGGGATTAGGGTTACTTTGAAGGGAAGGCTCACGAATAAAGCCGCTTAAAAAATAGAGGTCGAGTAGCGTTTGACAACCCGGACGGCCTATTTTATCAAGGGAAGTGTTACAAGGCGGGCACCACGTGCCAATAGAAAAGAACAGACTGAACAGACCTTTAGCACTTCAATAACAACTGAACTAAGAGAGAGAGAGAGAGAGAGAGAGAGAGACGACACGCGACACGGAGTGGCGGAATTCCACCCCAGAGAGTATTGGCCCCAAACCTTGGCGCCCCTTTCGGTATTTCTTTATATTACTGCTGATTCGCAAAGTACAACAGCCGGGGAGCACCTTCTCTGCAATCTGCACGCTGAAGAGTGCCAGAGAGGACCCCCAAGCCTCATATTTAAAGGCCCAAAGCCTAAAAGCATCAAATATGAAAAGCTGACCCCAAAAAATCACTTTCCTAAAATTTCGGGATTTCACTAAAAATCTGCCGCAAATTCCAGGACGTCCGTACAGGTGCCACATCATCATATTTTGATGTGCAAAGTCTTTTGAGTGTGTTCTTCTTTATTTTTAATGCCTTTATGTCACTTGGGGCCCCATCGGACGGGGTCCCCATAAGTTGGTAGGACTTCTTCTTCTGTTACTTGTTCTTCTTAGGGTTTCTAGAATTAGGGTTTGCAGGTTTTAGGGTTAGGGTTTCCAGAATTAGGGTTTCAGCAGTTAGGGTTTCTGGCAGAAATTAGGGATTAGGGTTTCTGCTCTCGGGCAGCCACGTCATCTGTAAGTTGGCTCCATTCTTTAGGCTTTGACACGTCAGCAGTTTGTTACAGGAAGGGGTAGGGCGAATTGGTGAGGGGGACAGTTCGGCAGGGGGAATAGCGCGAGCTGGATTGGGAGTTGAACCAATTTGGATAGGGCGAATTGGGAGAGAGGGAGAGGAAGGCGAATTGGGGTAGAGGGTGGAACGAATTAGAGAAGAGGGGGAGGGCGACGAATTGGAAGAGGCTACAGAAGCGAATTGGGAAGGGGGAGAGGGACGAATTTGGAGAGGGAAGAGGGGGACAAATTGGGAGGAAGGGCGAATTGGGGAAAAGGGTTAAAAAAGCCGAATCTGGATTTTTTTCTTTTTCTTTTTTTTGGGGGGGGGGGGGGGGGAATTGGGGAAATGACGAATTTGGAGGTAGGGGGGGGCGAATTGGGAGATAGAGAGGGATTGGGAGTAAAACTTATATGCAGAGTGCAGAGGCGGACCAGATACCAGGTGAAGTACCTGTCACTTCTTTTGAAAAAATTGCAATAACTCGCTCCAATAGCTGCAAGCCAAGCCATTGTGATGTTTCTATTGTTTGGTTCAGCCTCTTCCATTGGTGGCGTAGAGTGGTATATAATGAAAGCTCAAACCTTTGCTTGCATAATAAGTAGGAGGAAGACCCAATGGAACTTTCTCTTTGGCACTAAGCTGATTAGAATAGGCCTTGTTGATAGTTCTTAATAGCTGTGTTGCTTTCAATTGGGTCTCCTGTGATGTTATAATGACCAACGATGTAACTTGCTTAAGCAACCTTGAATAAACAGAGTAGTCCTTTACAATAGCCCACCCGAGTCGGCTTCCTGCATGACCAGTGACCTTCGACAAAGTAAATAACATCACATCATCATCACGATAGTCCTCAAGTTGAAACATAAATCTGCGTCTCTCCCTAGTGCAAGAGTGCAAGGTAGCATCTTCTTGCTCAAAATACTAGCTGTAACCACGAATTTGCGATGGCCATAATTGTGAGAGCTTGACCATCATTGTGAGAGCTTAAAGCAGCATGTTGATGGGCATGACAGTGGATATGTTGTTGTACATATGAGGGTAGAGGTAGACTGGGTGATACACTTGCAGTTGTGGTTGTTTTTTTGGAGGATAGGAGCCTGTTAGTCAGTTGGGATGAGACTGCAACTATAGCACCTTGAAGTAAGTAGAGGTGAAGTTTGTCTTAAAGACAGCCAAGGATGTGCTTTGAAAACATCAAGGCCAAGGCGCCCGATTGGGGCTTTAGAGAGTAGAGATGGCAAGGGCGTACAATAGAGACAGACAACTCCGTGCTACGGAGAGAAGCGTGTGAACTTAAAGAAACTATCACAAAACAGACTAGGTGAGGAGTTTAACTTGAAAGACCTTAGTAAGAACGTCAAATAACACTGATGATAGAAACACTTAGAGAAATTTGACACTGATGATAGAAACACTTACAGAAAGAGTGATTGGATTGTAAGAAGTTCGAGACAATACCCCAATTACTGAGTTTATTGAGTGGAGAAAGGATACCTTAGGAGGAAAGGTGGAAACTTCTACAGGCATAGCAGAGACTGAGAGTATTGTAGAGACTGAGACAGTAACAGAACACCCGTTCTGGTGGGAAGGTAGTGGGGAGGAGAGAGATGGGAGATTAGAACCTATTAGCCATAACAATTACAAATGGCGAAATAGTTGCAGACTGTTTACTCAAAGGAATAATAGCACTTGATTCTGGAGCCATTTACCAGCGGCAATGGAACACCGTCCAAAGTTACTAACTGGATTGCTCCTTGTGGCAAAATTTCTTGTACCTTGAATGGCCCTTGCCCAAACTGAGTGGTAGGTGAACAGCCACGATGTCCTCTAGACCACCGTCCGTATCTCTGCCACGTGTCACTGTCCAGCCCAGAGAGTCCGTCCAGTGTGAACCAGACCAGACCAACTGTACTAACTGTGTCCCCTGTGAAAGTGACACTGTAGCCCAGCTACAGCATCACCCACTCCAAGCAAGATGTACTGCCTAGACAATTAAGTCCTCTACCCAACTGGCCATACTTCTCAATGCCCAATTGGTCACTGTCCAAGTAACGAAGTATGCAAGTTCCGGCTAACTAAGTGTCCAACTGTCCAAGACCAATGGATCGTTGAGGTCAATGGATCGTTGAGGCCAATGGATTAGCCCATCGGAAAGAAACTGAAATGTTAAACTAATTGTGGCGTCAATTGTGGCACCATGGCGAATTCCAGTCACCACCTAGGTGAGGCTAAAAAATTCTCTAGAAATTGACACAAAGCAACACTAGAGAGCAAGTATGAACAATGAGAAGTATGTGTGACAGCTGGTGGAAAGAGCCACTCTAAAAGAGTGGATTGGCTGATAGAAAAATGAAATGAAATGATATATTAACGTCTTCAAAAGGCCAAAGTGACCTATGAGACCAAAAGTTACAAAGTGGTGAGTCTGATATAGTGTGTGAGTATCGAAAAGAAAAGACTAAATGGTACTGGAAAAGATATTGTAACATCCTAAAATGTTGGAAGTGAGCTAAGCAGCTAACTGCAACTATGTAGGGTATGAATAATAGCTGATACAATGAGTGAAGCTGATACAGTGAGTGATACAATCTCAACAAAGGTGAGTGGATAATGTGTGACCATCAAGTCATAGGATATCCATCGTCGGTCACTGGCGGATCTCATCAATATCCTCCATGGCCAGTACTTTGACTGGGTGCCTCACATGCCGAGCTAGAATGGTCCGGATCGTCTGTTGCAGCCTCTGTTGATGTTGTGAAGCACCTTGCACTCGTGGGCATTTAATCTCCCTAGCTCAGTCTCTCAATCATTCGATGTGCCTCTGGTGCGGGTGGCATCTGAGCTCTGTTGTGAGAGCTGCTCCCCAATGGCCAGTCTCAAGACATCTTTAATGTGCCTCTAAGAGTGGCACTCCACTGATCTTCTCAACAAGCTCTCTCTGTGTCTACGCAACTCTAGTAAAAACAGTCCAAGACATCTTTGGTCCCGGTATCTCATGACTCTAGAAATTGGTTCAAAACCCTTTCTGAACAGGCAATGAAAGCGACCACGTGTCTCATAGTATACCGGGCAATGACATACGTAGTGCAACTCTGTCTCTAGCTCCAAATGCCAGAAGTGACATATCCTGGCCTCTACTGGTATTCCCTCTCCAAATCTACCAGTCTCAACCTAAAGTTGATACAAAGATGTGCGCATCTGACCAATAGCACACTGTATCCCATGAGATAAGTGTGTATCTGTGTATTTGGGCCTATCACATAGCCATCCTTCATGAGTTGGAGAAGATGCTCTCTATAGAAAGCCATCCCCGTGCCCAGCTCGTGTGTCGGCTATATCCAGGTCCTGATGTCTAGCTGAATCAAGTCCTGACGGATGAGTCTAGTGAGCTTTGTCCCTGTGAGAGTCAAAGAGGGTGCATCCTGAGAGTACTAGAAGGGGGCCAATTTGTCCATGTTGAAACCATGTAAATGAAACCATGATGTCATCTGTCCATACTAGCAGGTTGTATCCCCTTGCTGTGCTAGCTGTTGGGAGCTAGCCGAGCATATCTATTTCTAGGAAGGTCCCATAAACTGTGTATAAAGGAGATTGATTGAGTAAGTGCCTCGACCACAGGGGAGGTGCGGCCAATTGAGCTCGAATAATCTCGTATGGTATTTAAGCCTTGGATCTAATCATGCGAGAGATCATAGAAATCAAAAGCCTCTCCATCCATCAGTGCTACCAGATCTGCCATGGTGATCCACTGAGGGTCTCCATATCTGAACTTTGTACAGCATGGCTGAAGCCACCAGAGTGTCAAAAAGCCCTGGACTTTTTGTACTTTTTGTACCCAGACCTGGTATTAGATACCACATGTAACCTTTTGGTCTCATAGGTCATTTTGGCCTTTTGAAGACGTTAATATTACATTTCAATTTCAATTTCTCTCTCCAATCTTGAGCCTCCATCATCCATGCCACATGGGCCATGGCACATGCTCTCTCTCCCTCTCTCCCTATATCTCCCTTTAACCCTCCTCTCCCTCAACCCCAAAAATCTATTTAAGGCTTGCCCACCCTCTCTTCTTCTCTATCAACTTACAAGTTACCACCTCCTCTATCTCCTTAGTGAGGGAGATTATGGTTTTGCATCTAGTGCATCTGATTCATGTAGTGATGAGGATGATGCAACTACCTCAAGCTCAAGCTCGGACCACAACTCCGGTGATGAGAGCGATATGAGCACTTAGGACACTTTCTTTATGCTTTGAAGTTTGCACCCATGGGCCATGAGTTGTCACTACTTTTTGGTACTTAGTACTACTTTTTGTCACTTGTATCTCCCTACTTATGTAATGTAATCATGATTCTTCTTTTGTCCAACATTGCCGTTTCTAATGTCCATGGACAGATCTTTCATGTTCTAACTTGTAAGACTTAAGTTGTAAGTACTTAGTACTAAGTACTAAGGTCTATGTCATGACTCATGATAGTAAATACATATGATGATTGATCTATCATGTTTTAACTTTTGACTCTTGAGTTTGAAAACTTCTTGGTTTAGTGTAGGTTCTAAAGATGTATAATTTTTATTTTTTTTGCATCGTGCGTTACGTCATCGTGCATCTAGTACTGCACGTCTTTTCTAAGAGCATTTTCAAGTAAATATCGGTTTGTTTTTATCTATTTTTTGATTAAAAACAAATAAGATGATTAAGTTTTTTTTACCACATTGCTCTGAATGTGGTCAAGCTATACACGCATGAGGATGTCTCCATCTTGTGAGATACCTTTATGGAATGTTCTGGAAGATGTTGTCAGGAAAAATTAGCTGCTGAACTTGTTGCTTAACACTGACTGCTATCACTTACTGTTTAATTTTATGCAATATGCAAATCTCTGAGTCGAGCATTTACAAAATGCACAAGGCAACTCCTGAATCCTTGGAGCCTCATGCCTGAAGGTTTCCTTGTAGCAAGAACCACAAGGACGTGTATTTTAGGCATACCTCCTGGTTATGGCTCCAAAGAGCCACTTTAAAAACAATAAACTTGTCCTGTTGTCTTGTGTAAACCATTCGGCAGGAATCAAGCCTACCACACAGTGGCTATTGAGTATTCACTTAATTTTGTTTTGTATTTGGACTTCAGGTTCAGAGTATCTCCTTAGGTCAAGGTCAAGGTCCAAAAGCAGCAGCCTTGATTCAAAGTGGAATGCAAGTGGGTGATTGGGTCGTTCTACAGAACTGTCATCTTGCACCCTCATGGATGCCTCATCTCGAAAGAATTTGTGAATCCTTTGGTTCAGAAACCATAAATGTCAGCTTCAGATTATGGCTAACCAGCTATCCATCTGAAAACTTCCCCGTGACAATACTTCAAAGCAGTATAAAGATGACAAATGAATCTCCAAAAGGATTACGTGCAAACATGTTGCAGGTAAACCAAATCTCATGATTGGCTTTTAAGCTGGTAGTAACATCAGAACAGCAATGTTGCATAGAAGTAATCCATTTTCAGGAAGAATTTTCCGTTGAATACTGCTTTGATGAACATGATTTCGCAGAATTACCAAAGTGATCCCATCAGTGATATGAAGTTCTTTGAGATGCCTGGAGACAAAGGACCTGTTTGGAGACGCATGCTTTTTGGGCTATGCTTTTTTCATGCAAGTGTTCAAGAAAGAGTAAAATTTGGCCCTCTTGGCTGGAATATTCCTTATCAATTTAGCGACTCGGATCTAAAAATCAGTATGCGCCAGCTTCATGCTTTTCTGGTGGAGTTTCCTGAAAGCATCCCATTCAAGGTAAAGAACTCCCTATGTTTTATATCAGATAATATTTATGGGACTTGCCACATCCTCTCCAATGTTCATATGGGCCGAGTCTCAGAGCTTATGAGAACAACAAGTCAAGATAAAGTTCACACAACCAAGTGATCAACAAACTGATCCTTATGACACGTATTATTCGCAGGCACTGCTCTACTTGACAGGTGAATGCAATTATGGTGGGCGTGTCACCGATGCTCATGATCGTAGAACATTGATGTGTTTACTAGGTGTCATATATGCTCCAAGAATACTAGAGGAATCCTACAAGTTTTCAAATTCAAATGCATACGCGGCACCTCAGGATGGTTCTTACCCAGACTTTATCGATCGTATCAGACAGTTCCCCCTGATTGCCGCACCAGAGGTGTTTGGATTGCATGATAATGCGAACATCACGAAGGATCAGCAAGAAACTGATCTCTTCCTTTCTTCCATTCTTGCCACACAGGTGTAATCCACATGAACGAGCTTGATGTAGTCATTTGTTGCGAATTTTCTCTTATTTAACGATCTGCCTAACTTGTTAATCAATGCCAATGTTTGTTCGTATTTTCCCTGACGGTAACTACTCTATGCATGTCAGAGCAATGCAGCTGAGATGGGTGGACGTAGCAGGGAAGACGTGATCCTGGAGATCACACAAGACATGGCAAGCCAAATTCCACCTCCCTTCGATATAGAACTTGCTAGATATCGTTATCCAGTCCAGTACATCGAAAGCATGAACTCAGTTCTTCACCAAGAAATGACCAGATATAACAATTTGACAGAGGTACAAGTGCTAAAAACAGAGGATTACATAAGACATACTAAAAACAGTCCTCATATGACACTTAAAGCAATAAAGAGGAGCACAAAACCATAGAATATAGAGCTCCGGACCTCACAGTAGGCACTAAAGCTCTCGCGTAGGCGAAAACAAGTGATCTGGGAAAAAATCATCAAAAAGGGGGCCCATTTTCTTTTAACTGCTAGGGAAGTCCGGAAAACCCCATCATACTTCAGTCATACTCGGACTCGTTCGGGAGTATGATTCCCCAATTGGACGTGTCCAAAACAATCTATGAGTGCAGCTTTCTCTATTGAATACAGTAGAAATCATCTCTTGATTCCTAATCATACATCTAAGAAGTGATGTAGCCAGCTTACTTCAATTCGGACAAGTAGAGAGCCAGCTCAGCTATGGCCTCTAACATTTGCCTGGTTCTTGATCTACATGTCTGAGAGCAAATTTCTTCTTAAAATATCAAAGCAGTTGTTTGATTGAATATTTGAATTTGCACATGCAGGTAATTGGCTCTAGTCTTCAAGTCCTTCAAAAGACGCTGAAGGGATTGGTGGTTATGTCTGGGGAGATTGAAAAGCTGGCAAACAGTGTGTATAATGGCAAAATACCAGCAATGTGGGCTGCGAAATCATTCCCTTCATTGAAACCACTGAGTAGCTACATCATGGAATTGACACAACGCTTGAATATGTTTTCTACATGGATGGAGAAAGGGCCTCCACCCAAGTTTTGGATCAGTGGTTTCTTCTTCACTCATGCTTTCTTAACAGCAGTCCTGCAAAACTACGCCCGCAAATATAAGATTCCCATTGACACGATTACCTTTGAATTTAAGTGCTTAACCAAAGACGGAGCTCATGACCAAGCCCCGGAAGATGGCGTGTATGTCGAGGGAATGTACTTGGAAGGTGCTCGTTGGGACGAAGACAGGATGATGTTGACAGAGTCTTTGCCCAAAGTGTTGTTCTCTCCTGCTCCGATGATATGGCTGAAACCCATTGAAACAAGCAAGAAGAAAGAGTCACAGTGTTACCTTTGTCCATTATACCGGACAACAGAAAGGCGAGGTGTCTTGGCCACCACAGGCCATTCGTCGAATTTCGTCATCAATGTTGAGTTGCCCACAAACATGTCCCCAGAGCACTGGGTGAGACGTGGAGTAGCCATGTTCTTGTCATTGAGTGATTGATTTGTTTGCACTGCCCTGAAAGGGAAGTGCATTGCTTGTTGCACGTTTGTGAAATAGTTGGAGATAACGTCGGCTTCTCTAGAGTAACTCTTGAGTGTGGGTTTTCTACCAGATTCTTCTCTCGTTCTCCTCATGACAGTGCCTATGTGCACGCGCACGATGTGTTCTTATGTGTTGGTGCCTCTTTTGGATGAGTGATAACGTCTTCTGCTGTCTTAGAAAATCTCTGCAATTGCTGACAAATTCCATCCTAGTTGGAGCTATGTTCACTTCAAGCATTCTCTCGAAGTGCAAGCAAAGGTTGCTGATTTATGTTGAAATGCAGAACATCATCTCTTTTACCAGATACTGCTCAAGTTGAATGCAAGCATTTGAATTCTCAACAACAAGGACCTGATGATGGCTAGAACAGGGGGGGGGGGGGGGGGGGGGGGGAAGGGAGAGATTGTGTGCCTTTACAGCTTCAATGCTCAAAGAAATGTGTGCAATCTGCAAGTTGGTTTGAGGGATTTTAACTCTTTAGTTTGTAAAACCTCAACAGCTTGTAATAGTGGATAGCATTCGAATGTGTGAATAAGAGAAATGTAAATTAGATCAAGTCCTGAGAACTTGCAGGTATTCTCCTTTTGAATGCCCTAGGCGGGTATTAGAGCTCTCATGGCCTGGGGGGTTCAATGTATAATCATGTCAATATACCATATGAGTTCAGCAAGAGGAGTTTTCTATTTTTGAAAATTTAAGCAATTTAACCAAGATACATTAACAAACGGGGTTTTTTTAATCCATTCTGAAAAAGGTCCCATTTATTCATCAAAAAAGAGGGGTCGATCTATTCATGTCAACATTTTAACACCGGAATTTTTTTAAGTACCTTATGAACGCACGTTAATGGGAGTGCACTCCCACTGTGGGTGAATTCTATCTCCCATCCCTTTGGTCTTTGTATGGTTGTTTTCATTAGAATCATTATTTGCATCCTATTGATGGTTGCATGTATATTCTATTCAGTAACTTTCATTTTGTAGTGGTAGCTTTGGATTGGTTTTTGGGGGTTTTGCTTTAGTTTACCTTGGCCATTCTAAGGATGTTGTTTGCCCCCAGGATGAATAGTCCTTGCATCTGTATGTGTATGTATATGTTTCGTACCAGATTAGCCATCTAATATTCTTCACTAGTTTTGAGATTCTCATCAATAGTTAAATACATCTTTAACACAAAGAGAGTATGTTTTAAACATAGGCTAAACATATCACAAAAAAGCATTACATTTGTTCATGGAGACTTAAGGATGTTAAAAACTTTCTATTGTCATAATAACGAAATAAAAATTCATTCTAGCCAAGGCAAGTGAAGTGTTGCGTGCTTTTCAGCCTTTGCAAGCTGTATAGTCCCCCTTTGCTCTGAATTTTGAGTGCATGAGAGCCGGGGTGTGTGGGTAAGAGAGAGGAGGCATTCTGTGTGGTGTTTCTCCTTTTGTAAATTTTCTTGGGTTTTTCTCCTTCTCTTTGTAAAGGGCATGGTAGTGGTCTCTTCTTATTATGGTGGAACAAGCAATATACAAACGTAGGAATTAGGTAGATTTCTCCTCAGTGAATGCAGCAAATATAATCAAAGAATGTTTGTCATAGGATTTTGTGGATGCCTGGAATGCATGGGATGGCCAAGAACTTGCCACTGAAGTAGTCATTCCGGTTCAGGAACTTATGGACCTAGTCCCAATATGTTTTGAATATCGTTATTTTGTTTTTTTCAGGCAAAATGTCCTCTACCCAAGAAGCAGGTCAGTGGGTTGATTTTTTGCTTAGAACAAGCTGTCACAGAGGTATATTTTGGTGCCCGAGGTTTTTATGAGGTCTTGTTGGTTGACATGGATACTCATTTGCAATTATTGGAAATGTCGCCTTTATTTTTCATTATGCAAATTATACATGTATTGCCATGGGCACTTACTAAAGATTACCATAGTTTTATCCGTCACAAGTGTCCGTGGAAATAGTGGATTTTTATACACATGGAAGTCTGGTGGAAATAGTGGATTTTCATACAGATGGAAGTGTCCAGTTTGGGTAGGAATAGTGGATTTTCATGCACATGGAAGCACTTCCTACCTCTTTTGGCTACTAAATTAGGCAAAGTGATATGTCCTTCCAACTTGGAGACTAATTCCAATAGATTGTGTACTTTGGGATATAGATAAATCCACACTTGCATGAATTACAGGCAATTCTGGTGTTCCAATGGTAGGTAAAAGGTCGTTTAAACTCCCATGGGGAAAACTTGCTCTACTTGTTTCACTTGTGGTAAATTTGGGCATATGCAATTTGAATGTTCGTCACCTTTTGTTGTTCCTACAAGTGGAATTTATGTTGCCTCTCCCTCTTCATTGTCTACGAAGACCAAGATGGGGGACTCTAATGGAAACATTACAGTCTCAGCAAGGTAAAGACAAAAATAAGTTTCTGGCTTATGTACAGTCTAGCACAAAGATTGACGCCAAAGGTAAAGCCAAATTTGTTGATTCCAATGATGGTTGTTTGCAAACTCCAAAGAAGGCAACTCAACCTCGTTTTCCACCTACATCAAGGAATTATGTGCCTGCTTTAAATGGGAAAAGTGGTGGGAACTCTGCATTTGCCTCTTATGATCACAAATTGGTAGTTGAAGTGTCGGATAAAGTGGTTCACTCTTATAAAGATGCTTTGATTTGTCCTTCATCTGCACCATTGCTTAGGCATCACCCTTCTTCACAAGGAATGCATGTGGAATCTTCTTTGCTAGTTGTTGGCATGCATGCAGATCTTAGGATATTGTGGTATTATTGGAGCATGATTCTCTTGTAAATATTGTACAGATGCATTCATCTCTTAGATGTTTCACATATAATGTGTGCAGGTTGTGTAACCATGATAAATGGAAGCTAACCTGGCATATGGATGTACATATAAAGAGGATATTGTGGTAATACTCGAGCATAATTAGCATGAGTTTGTTGGTCAATCTTTGTATTTTGTGAGATTTTGGATTCCTTATGTTGCCACTAATATTTATGTAGGTTGTACAACCAAATAAATGGAAGCTAACTTTGCTTTATGGATATACATATAAAGAGGATATTGTGGTATTACTAAAGCATTATCAATATAAGTTCGTTGGTCAATCTTTGTATTTTGTGAGATTTTGGATTGCTTATGCTGGCACTAGTACTTATTCGAGTGTTTTGATGATGGTGTGACATGAATTGCAGTCAGTCTTCGCCCATAATGACCCTAAGGAATGGTGGAAGATGTCACCTTTGGTAAGAATTAGCCAAATATCCTTAGCAGTTGCATGTGGGGATTTTAATAATGCACTTGAAAACCCATACAATACATATGGTCATTCACATATGTTGAGCTATGAGCCTTCTTCTTGGGGATAATATGGTCAGTGATGTTGATATTTTGGATTTATAGGCCGTTACTTGCTCTCAATAGGGGTTATACTTTTACTCGTGATGCGTATTCAAGGTATCAAGCATGGCTGGATCATTTTGGTATGCATTGGGTACTAGGTAGTATGATATGTTTGCATGTAATTTGAGAGTTGATCATTTTTTAACTTTATTCAATCGTTTCTCTCTTTGGCTGTTGGTTTATTTTGATGTATCTCCTGATGAGACTACTCTCTACTGCAAGCCGTTATTGCATATCAGTAATGCATATCTGTCACATCAAGCCTTCCAAAGTTTGGTTGAAGCAATCATTCCTCCTCTTGTCTCTCATATGTTTACCGATGTGGATGTGCTTTGATATCGTTTTGTGATGTGTATCGAGGTAGTAATACAAGATTATTGTAAATGGTATATGCAACAACAAAGAGAAAAGGTGCAAGCACATAAGGACACCTATCAAGAGTTAGAAACAATTGTGGATTTTAGACCACCCACTTTTGTTGAGCAAGAAACTTTATGTGTTGCTAAAGTCTCTTTGATGAATAATAATAAGTGGAAACTAGAAAAATGGAAGGTCAAATCGAAGCAATATGCTCTCATAGATAAAGGTTGTTCATCAAAACAATTTTTTAAGCACTTACATCATTCGCGACAATCTACAAATATTAAAAGAGTTAAGGATGATTTTGGACAATGGATTAGCAAAAAAATCCAGTTAGCAAATTCTACGGTGGATCATTTTCAGGAAGTTTTTACGGCTCCTTCATAGGAGATATTGTAAACTAGGCAATTGCTATTTTTGTATGTGATTGTTAGTGGTAATTGATAGTGGATGATGCAAATACACTTGAAGCTTATCTAAATGAAGCTGAAAAAATAGCGGTTTGTTACATCTTGGTCATTGGAAATATCCTGGAAGAGATGGTCTTACGGTTGAGTTTTTTCTTCACTTTTGGGAGTCCCTAAAATAACCTCTCCTTGTCATGATGAATCATGCATGGATTACACAATCTTTGCTGTAATCGTGGAAAGAAGGCTTTTTGAAATTTTTACCTAAGCAAGCACTTTGTGAATCTCTTTCCCATTGGCATTCAATTATGCTTATGCTAGTTATTACAAACTAATGCCGAAAATGATTGCTACACGCATTAAAGATCATTTGATTTCTGGCATACATGCCGCTCGATATGGTTTCATTCCTCGTAGACAAATTATGAATAATATTGTGAATGCTTTCATTGGCATTGAGTATGCAAAATATACTAGACAAGATGTGCTTATCATGCAGGTTGATATAGAGAAAGCATCTGACACTATCATTGAGACTTCATTGTACAAATCATGGCGAGCTTGGGCTTTGGTTTTAGAATGCGTCCTGTGGTCTACTTTCTTTACGAACATAGTCAATCCTCCATAATAATTAATGGTGAGCTTACTCAATTATGGGATCTTGGTCATTTTGCCAAGCATGTATGTTCTTTAAATGCCATGTTGGATGTTATTGCCACGTATCCTCTATTGCTTTATTTGGACTCCTTGACGGAATATGTTCAGTTACATGGGTTAGAACTACCATATGGCAATCATTTAATATATGCTGGTGATTCCATGTTCTAGCTCAGAACAACCTAGAAATGAACCGATGATGTTAGATGTATCATGGAAGCCCTTTACATTTATGGGTTGGTGTAATGGAATTGGCCTATTAACTTGAGAGTAGCGGATGTATGGTTGTAGATATTATCATCCTTAACTCTTTTAATATTTGTAGATTGTCGCGAATGATGTAAGTGCTTAAAAAATTGTTTTGATGAACAACCTTTATCCATGAGAGCATATTGCTTCGATTTGACCTTCCATTAATTTCCGCTATGCCTTGTGTGAGTGTGTGTGTGTGTGTGTGTGTGTGTGTGTGTGTGTGTGTGTGTGTGTTCTCTCTCATCTCCCCTAATGTATGGTTCGCCCCCTCCTTTTAGGGATTTGTTTTGACCTTTTGCACACCTCAATCCACTTAACTTGGGCTTGGTTCCCACCACAAGCTTGGCCCTTAAGCCCCTCAAGCTTGGGCCGGGTTCCAGTCTCAAGTACGATCCTAGCATCTCAAGCATGACAAGCACCTCAAGCATATCAATCATCAAGCACCTTAAGCTTAGGTCAGGTTCCCACCTCAAGCTTGGGTCGGGTTCTCATCTCAAGCTCAAGCCCTAACTTACCTAAGGTCAAAGGACTTTTACACACATTGTTGGAGGTCTTCAATGAAGCTAACCCTAAGGTCTTATGCTCCATTGGTTAGCCTTGCTCTTTGATAGACCATCTCTCATTTGGGTCCCTTTACCATTGGCCCCGTGTGGAGATAGATCTATAAGCACATGTCTGTATCTTAACCCTTGTTCCGTTTATTCTCCCACATTAAGTGATCAGTTTAGTATGAGAAAATCATTTGGGTTGGTTAGATATTAGTCTTTATGACAGTTGGCCATTGATTTGCATGTTACCTTCCAAAAATCTAAACTTTTGTCATTGCACGGGATGGATTAGCACTCTGTTTTATGGCCAAGTGAGATAGTGAAGCCGGATCAAATTGTGCAACATCTTGGATATCCTTCGGCTTGTTTGGTAAACAATTCCAAATGTTGGATTGGGTTGAGCATAAAATTACATCTAAATTGTGATATTGAAAATTGTCTACCTGATCGCTACATGTACGACTTAGAATAGTGCAATCTATCTTGATGGCATACATGCACTTCTTTCTAGGCATTGGCCACCTTGTTTCCTTTGTGCTTTCATGTCTCAGATTTTGGACCATTTCTGGTCTACTTGCTCCCACAAAAAAGAGTTATGGCCTTCCTTAATAACGTGATCTACTTGCTCCCACTTCTCTTTGGCCTATCACCCACAAACGGATGGCCAAAGTGAGATAGTCAATCTTACGATACTCGATCTACTCAAGACTTATGTTACGGAAGTAGATCAACGCTCACAATGGGAAAAGTACTTACCTCTTGTAGAGTATGCCTACAATAATATTGTACATACTTCTACGGGAAAAGCACCTTTTGAGATCATTGAGGGAAGACCTAAAAGTCCCTTGCTACTCAAAGTACATGGGAAGATATTCACAGCCGATGAGTATAGCCGTGACCTACAAGAATCTTTTCAAAAGATTA
This sequence comes from Adiantum capillus-veneris, assembly GCF_014529385.1. NCBI lineage: Eukaryota > Viridiplantae > Streptophyta > Polypodiopsida > Polypodiales > Pteridaceae > Adiantum > Adiantum capillus-veneris. The sequence goes on from NC_140960.1 coordinate 50,794,815, forward strand.
AGGAGGCTATATCCATCTCTCAACAAAGGCAAAAAGCTGCTGCTTACAAGCACAAAAGGGTCTTAACGTTCAAAGAAAATGATTGTGTCTTACTTAAATTTCCTAAGGTTTGATTAAAGCAAACGACGGGCAAAAATCCTACAAGCCATCAAAAGTATTATGCTAAGTTAGCAAAAAGATACTATTTTGTCCTTTGCAAATCTTGAACCCCATCAATGAGACGGCTTACCAACTTAAGTTGTCCAACCATTGGCTCATACGCAATGGGTGATAGGCTGAAGAGAAGTGGGAGCAAGTAGATAACGTGATCAAGTACTTGCTCCAAGGAAGGCCATGTTGTTATTAGTATTGGTGAAACAAAAACAGCCTTGGATGCTAATGTTTACTTTTTTATGTTCTCATGTGGTTTCCACACTTGATTTTGGTCACTGACAGCCTTCATACTAGGATGTGGTTTTTGGAAAATCTGAAGCTAAGATTTCTGGCTACCCCCTTGCTTCGACTCTTGTAGATGATTGGAAACAAGTAACGAAATAGTTATTGTGGCATGGTCAAGATGATGTGAGTGGAAATTTACTTAGACTTGAGAGTTTGCATAGGAGTCTGTTTTTTTAATAAACTCTTATCCATCGGTCTCCCTGATGCATATTTTCCCTCTCAAAAAGGCTTTGATGTGATCTCAGATGTTGTCAATGCTACTGGGCATGTAATCTCATTTCGACAGGCTGCTTATAACACCATATTAGAGAGTTTGAGACTTTAGAGCAATTTGGGAATCACCAATGTCTTGAAGGTTTGACCATATTTCAACGGGCTACTTCATCTATTTTTGATCTTGGAATACATTATATAACATGTGGCAGATCATCAAGGATATGGTTGATTCTAGATCTCCCATTTTTTTTGCTTGCTACTGAGGATTGACTCGATGATTGGCATTATGCTCGTTCCTTGATCCTCTTTATCTAAAAAAAAGGTATATTGTGATTTGGAGTCATTATCTTGGATAGAAGATCGCTATAATATAGCATAGAATATGAATAAAGGTACTTCATGGTGGCACAACAAAGTCATGAAAGTGTGGCATGCTAAGCTTCCTTTGAAAGAGCAATTGTCTATGTGGAGATGTATCATTGGGGTTTTCCCAAGTAGAAAATTTTTCCGGTCTAGAGGACTGGCTTCCTCACGATGTGTTCATTGTGGTGTTGGCACTGAGAATATTCACATTTATTGTGGTTTTGTTCTCATACGTAGAGGTTTGTGTGGATCACATCTCTACATGTCTTTGTACTTGTTTCCATGGAATACCTTTTGGTTGATATTTTTGGCTTTTTGGAGTGCTTCCACTATTGCTTTGGCCTCCTATGCAAGGTATGCCAAGCACTTTCCCATCTCAATGTTTTTATCATGCCAATGATCCCTCGGCCCCTCATAGCTTCTACACTTCAATCTCCACCTCCATGCAGCAGGAGTAGAGACCACCTCATCCCCTGACTCGCCCGTCCAATACTAGATAGAGTCTTCAATGAAAGTTGTGAAATTCCTCGGTACAGAGTTAGTACGACTTATGGCATTTATGCCTTGAAAGCGTGAAATTGTGCAATTTGATGAACAAAAATAATATTTTCTCCCTTTTTTCTAAAAGAGCTTGGTTCCAAAATGTCGATTTTCAACGTAACGTTAGCCTCTTCTTCATTGATCGAGCGCCACTCTCTCTCTAGAGCTGAAAATCCCAAAAGTGAGTCCAACTTTCTCCTAATGCGACTTCAGTTTCGATACCAATTCGAATCGACCTCTACTGCTCCCACCAACTTCAAGCATAGGTGTCCATAGCTACTCGGTTAACCACTTCGTCCCGGCGGCGAAAGGCGGCATTGCTTTCATCTTTTGGCATCGACTCAGACTCTCAACCTTGAAGTCTGGACACCATTTCTAGCGCACCGGCTCGACATCCTTACACATTGTGGCGGATTTCTACATATCCAACCCAACACCGGTTTCACGTGGACGATTTTTTCCCGCGATCAACAATTGTGCTTGCCACACGCATTGGTGAGGTACCTCTACCATAGAGGAGTGACACCCGGCATCGGCACTAAGCACACCGATCACGCTCTACAGCATAGTTTTTCGACTACGACACGCTTGGCGGCTATTTGACTAGCATATTTCTGCCCTGTGGTGAAAATCGGCACATAGCGACACCGACACGTAGGTTACAAGGGGCTTTTCAACCAATTTTACACACAGATTCTCCAGGTTTCTAGACACAACGCTTTCATAGGTGATTTGGCAGTCATTTTGATAGCAGATTCTCTGCGGCGAATAGATGCGCTAGATGCATTTTGTTGTGAGCACACTTGGTGCTACTGAGCTCTTTTGAGAGCAGATATCCCCGCCGGGATCACTTCTACTGCATGCAGCAGTTCTTGGGGTCTGTTTGAGCGCTCATGTACATTGAGTTGCGGACACTGCCCATTGTACTACCTGTGGAGCCAATTTTTGGCTATTTTGGTAGTTTTTCCCTATCGTTTCTGAGACTCGGAGCAGAAGAGCCCTTTTTGAGACTGTGGCTAGTCCATGTGTGTCTACATTAGCCTTTGGAGGGTCAATAGCATGAGGTTTTCTTTGAACTGGGGTGTGCTTGTATGTTGAGACACCTTCGGTGATACAGGTAGTTGGAATTCCCCTTTACAGTACCCTCACCATAGGATATGTATCTGGATGGTTTTTTGTGCCTTCGACGCGGAGTTGGCGGTCACACAGCAGTGGTTTTGTGCAGTAGATGCCTAATTAGTGCAGTTGGCACATTTATGCGTATTTTGAGTTGAGTTTTGACTCCCCATACAAAGAAGACTCTGCCGGATTTCCTTTCTGCAAGTCATGACTTTCATTGTTGGCACTTTTGAGCCAGAAAAGGAGGATTATTTCATTCGCAAGTTCAATGGCAGCAACTTCACCATGTGGAAAGAGAGCATGAAAGATGTTTTGACAAACAAAGGCCTATCAAAACCGTTGAAAGAGCGTGCAGAGGATGATGACTATATATAAGCTCAGTGGGAACTTTTGGATGCGAGAGCCATGGCTACGATATGTCTACATCTAGCCAAGTCAGTGCTCTTCACTATCATAGGGAAGACAACAATCAAGGAACTTTGGGATAGCTTATGTTCAACATGGAAGAGCAAAAGTGCATCCAACAAAGTTTTTCTCATGAAAAAGCTTATGAAGCTCAACATGTAAGAAGGTAGCACAATTTCTGGTCACTTAAATGAGTTCAACTCCTTGTTCAATCAGTTGAAATCTGAGGGCTTTAAGGAGTTTGACGACCAACTCAAGTCTATATTCTTGTTATGCTCTTTACCCAGTTCATGGGACATTTTTTGCACAACCATTAGCAATTTGGCACCGAATGGCAAGTTAGTGTTCAATGCTCACAAATGTGTTGCTCACTAAAGAAATTCAACATAAATCTCTCGATAGTGCTAGTCATGGAGATGCATATATGGATGGCAGTTCAACGAAGGCAAGAGGTCGTTACAGGAACAAATACAAAAGCAAAAGTAGAGAGCAAAATCCTCGTAGTCCTAGCAGGCACAGGAACTCAAGTAGAGACCGCAGTGCCAGAAATGTCGAGTTGCCATAAGAAGGGCCATTACAAAAAGGATTGTCACAGTTTCCTAAGAGATCATAAACACATGCAAAAAGATAATTCTGGAAAAGGCAAAAGTACGGTAAAGATCGAGGAGCTCAATGTGGTTGAGTCTCCCATACCTACCACTACAGTAGAGGATGCTTCTCCTCCAGTGATGATCATTATGCCAACAGAGATTCATGTAGAGGTGACAGAAGACCCCTCAGATGTTCTTATTTTCACTGCAGATCTCACTCCATATGCTTTTGTTCCATAGGATGAGGGTTATGCACAGGATTGGATTCTTGATTATGGTGCAAGTTTTCATGTCACACCGCATAGAGAGTGGTTTTCCTCTTATGCATCCATGCATGGCATAGTCAAGATTGGTGATTCCTATGAGCTTGACATTATTGGCATTGGTGATGTGAAACTTCAGATGCATAGTGTCACTACTTTTGCGTTGCAGAATGTCAGACATGTGTCCAAGCTTACTAAGAGCTTGTTTTCTACAGGGCAATTGGATGATCTTGGCTACACTATAGGTTTTGGTAGTGTAGCGCAGATAATGTGTCGTGCTCTCTATAGTGGGTGGTCCTCAATGCAATGTGCGTGACAATCTCACTCAAACAGACTGAACAGAAAGGAAACAATAGACATCAACAAAGCTCACGAGACACAACAGCAGACCAGAATATCTGACTCGACTATCTCAAAGACTGATACAGACTCTAGCGTGGCAGCACACTCAGCTCCAGCCCAGGACTCACAGGTACAATGGGGCGTCGAGGCTCAGATGTGTCGGGATGGTGAAGACGTGCTCTATGTATAGACTCACTGCTCTCGATCGCGATGCTGGAACAAAGGTGAAGATGATAATCCCAATGACCAACCGCTACTACTCATATGTACCACCATAAAGAGCCACCAACGGCTCATAAATGTAATCCATGTGGTGACCTGGCCACGATGTCCACTAGACCAGTCCGTATCTTTGCTGTCACGTGTCACAGCCCAGAGAGTCCGTCCAATGTGAACCATCCTAGACCAACTGTACTAATTGTGTGTCCTGTGAAAGTGACACTATAGCCTGCTACAGGTTGCCCGCCACAAGACCGCTCACTGTCCCGGTGAGAGGAATACTAAAAAACTGTGAAAGAAAACCATTAGGTACTGCATTTGTACACGTTCTTGAAGTAGGTTCTAGGCCCAAAAGTGGAGTTTAAACACACTGCACTGCTTGCAAACGTTTTAAGCTTTGAATAGGCGGGACTCAGTATGATTGCATAATCCAAGAATCCCAATTGGCAAAAAAATTGATGCTCTACATCAAAGAGATAAGCTCAGTTTGATTCCAACGCATCTTTATCTGCCCTAACCATAGTGATATGAAAATGACCTGGTCCATGCTTGCAGTTGCAGATGAACCTTGCCACACTTTTTGCAACAACACTCTTCTCAAAAGGAGGGATGACCATAAGCCCGAGTAACACATCAAATAGGGTTAAGCTATAGGGTTAAGCTCCATCATGATGGAAGAACAGAAAGGCCTTCACAGCAACAGGATGGCAACCATCGAGCCATCTTATCATGCAGGGTGGGGTGAGGAAAAACTTGCTACAGGATGACAACCAAGTGAAAGTTGAGAGTCAGCTATGATGCGGAGTGGGGGGGAACTTGCGGGGTGGGGGGGGAAAACATGTTGAGGCTGAGAGGGGTGGGGAGGCATAGATAAGGTTCTGGTTAGGGGCGAGTGGAAGGGACGGGGTGGATAGGGGCGAGGGGGGCAGGGGGTGGGTAGGGGCGAGGGGGGGCTGGTTAGGGGCGAGGTCAAGGGAGGGTAGGGGCGAGAGGGGGTGGGTAGGGGCGAGGGCAAGGGGGTGGGTAGGGGCGAGGAGGGAAAGGGGTGGGTAGGGGCGAGAGGGGAAAGGGGTGGGTAGGGGCGAGGGGGAGGGAGGGGAGCGTAGGGGCAAGGGTGAAGGGGTGGGTAGGGGCAAGGGTGAAGGGAGGGGGAGGGTAGGGGCGAGGGGGGAGGGGCTGGGTAGGGGCGAGGGTAAGTGAGGGGGTGGGTAGGGGCGAGGGCGAGGGCAAGGGCAAGGGCGAGGGGGAGGGCGAGGGGGAGGGGAAGGGCAAGTGAGGGGGCGAGGGCGAGGGCAAGGGCGAGGGCGAGGGCGAGGGGGAGGGGAAGGGCCAGTGAGGGGGCGAGGGCGAGAGGGATAGACAAGGGGGGTGAGGGGGAGGGAAGGGGGCGAGGGCAGGGAGGGGGTGGGGTGAATAGGGCGAGAGCTGGGCAATGGAGAGGGATAGACAAGGGGGAAGAGGAGTGGCGGGGGATGATGGAGCTGCTCTCCTCCACCAGCCTGCATTTACTGTTTAATCTTTAAGCTTCTTGCTACAATCTGCAGCTTTAGAAGCGGCCTGTGAGTTATACTGAGCTTCACCATCACTTACCGTTACTGATTGGGCAACCCAAAGTTAGGATATGCCAAGGCGACACTGCCCTACCGCACAGGCAATCATCATGCTTGTCCCTGTGGAAAGCAACAATTTCATGTGTTGAACAACAGAATGCAGGAACTGGCACCAAAGGAGGATTCTGTAGGAGCCGGCACCAATGGAGGAGGGCCTGCCGCTGCTAGGAGCCTACAGCAGAGCAAGGGACAACATTGGGGAGAACATTAGTGCCTGCTCTATATTGTTTTGGTGACTCTCATGTAGATGATGGGAGCAACAATGTTCGGCGCTCTTGATGGTCTCTTTGCCACAGTTGTGAACCCTAAGGATGTGGGCATTCTGATTGTGGGTAAGGGGGAGGGGGTAAGGGTAGCTAGGTACAAGTAAGGATCAAACAGCTATCATGATCTTGGAATTCATCTTGCAGGACGGGCTCTGAGAAGGGAGTTTGCTAGACATAGAGGAGAGCTTTGTTCTGGTCAGAGAAGCAGACACCACAGGGGTTGATGTTTGAGATGTGGTTAACTCCTGTAGGGGAGATTTCTTCCTGCTTATATACGTTTTCATAGGCTTTCCAAATTCAACGGCTTCCATCAAGAGGGCTTTCATCGAGAGCGCATCAGGGGTATCTTATGTGACCTTCAACTCTTGAGCTGGCACATTAGGTTTAGTGACTGTGGAAACATTTGAAGAGGGTGTATCTTCAGGCCAAGAGTGAATAGAGACTCCATAACAAGGCATAGATTTGGTAGCCTCCAACCACTCGAGCAGATCTTCATCTGACCCTTCAGGTGTAGAAGGCTGTTCTTGTTCAGGTTTGGTTTCCATTGACAAAGAAACTCGCTACACCACGGGATCCATACCACCTTCTAAGAGAATGGGTTGCATCGAGGAGCAAGAAGTATGTATCCACATTGCGTTGTTTCCCCAATCATGAAGTGCTTTAGTGATTCGCAGCCATGGTCTTCCAATGAGCAAAGGAAATCCTCCCTCAACCTGGGGAAGACGAACCACAACAAAATCCAAGTTAAAAGTAAAGTCTTGTACCTGCAGAGGCACATTGTCCACTATGCCCACTAGGTAGACTGTCTGCTGGTCGGCCAATGTAACTGTGAAGGGAGCAGGGCGAGTAGGCTATAGACCTAGAGCTAACATAGTGAACTCGGGCATCATGTTGATGCCAGATCCACCATCCACTATCACTCCTGACAATTGCCGACCTAAAACGGACACTGTCAGGCGAGGGCTTCTATAATCAATGAGTGGAGCATCGGGATTGGATATCATATAGGACTCTGATCGCACTGGGAGGTGCCCGCCACTAGGACCTGCTCCATGATAAAGTGACTGAATAATAGCAAGGGTATCACTTCTAGAATTTGCATCTAGCCGCAACATGTCATAAAGGGCACTTGTTGGAAAGTGTTCTTCAAGACTGTCTTTGTTGTAAGCTTCTCTTTTTCTACCTGTTGTTTCTCTAGTATCTTGATCTTCTGCAGATCGGCAACTGCTTCCAACAAAGCTTCATCAATATCGAAGAGCAAAGATTTGGATTCTTTCATGGCACTGGGGGATGGCTTGTTAACAACTGCAGGCAGGGTATCCATTGGTGTGAGAATGTGTGGGGGAGTTGAACGTGATGGAATGCTAAGACCGAGAGCGGCTTTTTGGGCCCGGGTGAGGACGCCCGATGGCTCCTCTGCCAACTGCGGCGGCTTATTTTGAGGGGTAACCACGTGGGTAGAAGGGGGCGGCTGAGAAATAGTGCTCAGTGCTATCAAGTTGAGCTTGGGAAAGGCAAACTCATTCTGGCTTTGACTTGAGTTTGAAGCCGTGGATGCACGAAGTTTAGGGAAATCCTTACTGTAGTGATCCTTCGTTTCAGGGCAATGACGGCAAGGAGGGGACCCTTCTGGCAGGGGGCATTTGCTTTGGTACTGCCCATATTTCTCGCATCTGTAGCACAAAATGGGCCGATTCAAAGGGCGAGTCGAAGGGCGAGGTGGTCATTGCTCTTAGTGCATTGAGTTGGAGGTGGAGGCATAGAAGCTTTGAGGTTATGAGGGAGCAAGGGTATGATAAAAGCTCTGAGAGGGAAAAGTGCTCTACATACCTTGCATAGGAGGGGCTGTCAGCAAAGGTGGCATATGGTGTGGATGGCCACAGGGGGAAACCATGTTGGATGCAGGTCCTGGCCCTTGTTGAAGAGTAGGACCAAGACTTTGATGCATTTGCCGCAATCCCTTGAGGTAGTAACAGTCCTTGTCCTCATGTCCAGATTTTCCACAAAAGTGGCAGTAAACCTGAAGGGGACATTCCTATGGAGGGTGCCTTGGAGAGCGGCATGAGCTACACCAAACCGTAGCCTTAGTCTCTTGCTGACACTTGAGCTCTTCTAGCTCGCGCTTAATCTGTTCCAATGCCTCATGATGTGGAGGCTTCTCTTCTCTAAGAGAGAAGGACCTCTCCTCTTGAAGATCTTGCTGTAACTTTAGGGCTTCCAGTTTCTTGCGTAAAGAAGTTAAAGGATCAGAGGGACTTTCCAAAAACACAGAGGGGGTCTCTATGTGAGGGGGGTTGGTGAACAGCTTCCTAGCCCCCTCTATCCTCGTAGCAGCTACAATGAACTCCTCCAGAGTGGCGTCGGGTCTGAGACTCTCTCGTAGTTTTTGCTGAGAACTTTTGGGAAGCGCCTTCTCTACCCATTTCTTAACCATAAATTCACCTGGTTGCTGGGGAAGCTTGGCAACCAGAGACTTGGTTTTCGTCATAAGTTCTACAAAAGTCTCCTCTGGCTGGAGCATCATGTTGGTCAACTCATCCAACACCTTCTCCTGGTAGTCACCTGGCCTGAAAGCTGCACAGAACTGTTGTCTTAAGGTCGCCCAAGTTGCAAAATGGTTCTCTGCAAACTGGCTATACCATTTGTCTGCTAAGCCATCCAAGGTGGATGGAAAGAGTACCAAATAAGCATCTTCCCTGTTGTTAAAACCACGACCCCTACAGAGAGATACAAACCTCCTTGCATGGTCGTTAGCATCTTCTGAAGAGAGTCCTTTGAATGTAGGGAACTTGATGTTTATCTTAGCCAAAACGCTAGCCAACGGCTCCATGGCTCCTTGCTGAGCTTGAGCCTGTTGCTCAGTAACCTGCAGCAGAATAGGAGAGAGCTTTACTGGAGAAGGTGATCTAGAAGATGTGGAAGCGGATGAAGGAATGGGTGATGTATGTGGAGGTATAGGTGATGAGGTTGATGGACTTCTACTAGGTACCAAAGGTCGTCTTCTGTTATAGTACTTCAGAGGGCTCAGTAGTACGCTTTGACGCTCGACTGACCGCCTTGTATGTGTCATGCAGTGACCACCAATCCAACCAACCTTTGGGTAAGAAAACCTTGAACTGGCTGAAGACTGGTCTACACTCTACTAGACCAAGCAAGTGACTAGACCAGGCTGGACCAGGGACGAGGAGGACTAGACCAGGGACGAGGACACTTTGGACCAGGGAGAGAGAGGACTAGAACAATTGGACCAGGCGAGAGGAGAATAGTTGGACCAAGCTAGAGGAGAACAGTGCAAGGCAAGGTTGGTGGAGCTTGGCAAGGTAGGCAAAGCTAGATAAACCCGACTAGCTTCAAGATTTGTACCTCACAGAGTGAGATTTCAGCTGAGGTCCCATCGTGATCGCCAAAATGAGAGCACCTGTAGCGCGGATAATGTGTCGTGCTCTCTACAGTGGGTGGTCCGCAGTGCAATGTGAGTGACAATCTCACTCAAACAGACTGAACAGAAAGGTAACAATAGACATCAACAGAGCTCACAAGACACAACAGCAGACCAGAACATCTGACTCGACTATCTCAAAGACTGATACAGACTCTGGCGTGGCAGCACACTCAGCTCCAGCCCAGGACTCACAGGTACAATGGGGTGTCGAGGCTCAGATGTGCCGGGATGGTGAAGACGTGCTCTATGTAGATTCATTGCTCTCAACCGCGATGTTGGACCAAAGGTGAAGATGATAATCCCGATGACCAACCGCTACTACTCATATGTACCACCATAAAGAGCCACCAACGGCTCATAAATGTCATCCATGTGGTGACATGGCCACGATTTCCACTAGACCAGTCTGTATCTTTGTTGCCACGTGTCACAGCCCAGAGAGTCCGTCCAGTGTAAACCATCCTAGACCAACTGTACTAACTATGTGTCCTGTGAAAGTGACATTGTAGCCTGCTACTACAGGTAGTCGTTCTTGGTTGATCCGCAAGAACAACCTTGTCATGATGAAAAGTCATAAAAACGGATCCCTATACTCTATGTTTGTTTTGAGTGTTGATAAACACTCTATCTATGTTGCTGAGCTGTCATCTACTGAGTTGTGGCATAGCCGGCTGGGACATATTAGCCATAAGGAACTGAAAACACTTCAACGTTTTGGCTACTTACCTATGTTAGATTACATGGACTTTCCATTGTGTGAGCATTGTCTATACAACAAATAGACTAAGTTGACATCTTTGCCACTAAACAAGAAACTAGGCAAACCCCTAGACTTAGTGCAAAATGATTTGTGTACTCCAATGCCACATAAAACTCTAGGGGGGGCAAAGTACTTTCTCACGTTCATAGATGATTCTACTAGAAAGGTGTGGGTGTATCTCCTTAAGCGTAAGGAAGAGATATTTTCTACGTTCCAAAAATTCCTCGCCATGGTTGAGAACCAATCAAAAAAAAACTCAAAGCTTTTTGCATGGACAATGGTGGAGAATACGTCTCCATGGAGTTCAAGGATTTTTGCAATCGAAGAGGCATTCATCGGTAGTTTACTGCTCCATATACACCTTCACAAAATGGGATAGCTGAAATAATGAATCGCACAATTCAAGAGCGAGTTATCTCTATGATGTCTATGGCGAAGCTTGCTCGAGATTTTTGGGAGAAAGCTGTTCTTACAGCAGTGCACATCATCAACAGATCACCTAGTTCCCCATTGAATTTCAAAATTCCAGAGAAATTATGGACTGGAAAAACGCCAAGCTATGAGCATTTACATGTATTTGGATGTGAGGTATATGCACATGTGCCCAAAGAACTTTGTCGCAAGCTAGATTCTAGGTCACACAATGCATTTTTATCGGTTATGGTGTAAATGGAGAGATGGGCTATCGCCTCTGGCACCCAGAATCCAACAAAGTCATTCATAGATCACACGTCATTTCCAATGAATCAAAAATGCATAAGAAGCCCATTAAAGAAGTTGAGTACAGACACGTTCGTTTTGAGGATGTAGCCTCCAAATCAACTCAGTTCATTAGTCTTGCACCTAATAAACAAGTGCAAGATATAACTATTGCTCCGGAGAGAGCAGTCCAGTAGTCAGGCACTAAGACTCTCTATAAGAGTATCACGTGCGTCTGAGCGGTTTGAGCCGGGTATACACCACATTTTATTCACTAACAGTGGAGAGCCAGCTTGCTACAAAGAAGCTATACAAATGGACGATAGCGTTAAGTGGGAGCAGGCTATGCAATCATAATACAATTTGATTGTGGCTAATGAGACATGGTATTTAGTTGAATTACCAAAAGGCAAAAAGGCTTTACCTTGCAAGTGGGTATACAAGAAGAAGTATAGAGTGGAAGATCTCGAGCCTAGGTACAAGGCTCGTCCAGTTTCCAAGGGTTTCAGGCAGCAAAAAGGTGTGGATTTTGATGAGATTTTATCTCCAGTAGTCACAATGACTACACTTCCCACTCTGCTTGGCTTGGTTGCTATCTAGGACATGGAACTTGTCCAAATGGACATGAACACAGCATTTCTTCAACGGGGTCTAGATGAAGATGTCTACATGAAACAATCAGAGGGTTTCATATGTGAAAACCAAAAACCAACTATGTCAGAATTGGTTTGTAGACTTAAAAAGCACTCTATGGCCCCAAGCAAGGTTCAAGGCAATGATATCAAAAATTCGACAAATTCATGCAATCTCAGGGTTACATAAGGAGTCAAGAGGATCACTGCTTATACACAAAGAGATTGAAGGATGGTTCTTTAATCATCTTGATCTTGTATGTAGATGATATGCTTATCAAAGGAAAATCAATTGATGAGATCAATCAATTGAAAAAGATGCTAAGCACTCACTTTTTCATGAAAGATTTGGGAAATGCCAATCACGTTCTTGGTATGCAAATCAAGAAAGACGGTCAACATGGAATTCTTGAATTATCTCAAGAAAGGTACATCCACAAAGTCTTGCAATGTTTTAGTATGTGGGGGGGGAAGTCACTGAGTACCCCAATGCAAGCATACTCCAAACTTAGCAAGGAAGATTCTCCCAAGACACTGGCTGAGAAAGAGGAAATGGCAAAAGTGCCATATTCTTCAGTAGTTGGCAGTTTGATGGACACTATGGTAGCCACAAGACCAAACATTGCACATGCAATGAGAGTGGTTAGTAGGTACATGGAAAACCCTGGCAAGAAGCATTGGGAAGTAGTGAAGAAAATCCTCAGATATTTGAAGGGTACAGCTAGCAAGTGTTTACGCTTCAAAAACAACGATGCATCTATTGTAGGTTACACGGATGCGAATTATGCGGGTTCTGTGGATTGTAGAAGATCCACATCTGGCTATGTGTTCATGATTGCAAGAGTAGCTATCTCTTGGAGATCGTGTCTCCAAGGCTGCACGTCTTCATCTACCATTGAGGTAGAATATGTTGATGCGTCTGACGCAAGCAAGAAAGCCATATGGTTAGCTCGCCTAGTGGGAGATTTGTGCATTCATGAGGTTCCAGTACTGCATTGTGATAGTCACAGTGCCATTGCTTTGGCAAAGAATTTGGTGTTTTGCTCAAAGTCAAAACACAAAGAGGTCAGATACCATGTCATACGAGATGCACTGGTTGGCAAGCGCATCGAGCTTGTCAAAGTCCACATTGACGACAACCCCACAAATGCTCTTACGAAGATCCTAGCCTCGCAACGATTTACACATTGCATAGAACTTATGGGTGTAGGATGAAGCCTAGGTGATGCTTCATTAACTTTGTATAGACTAACTATATTGATGTCACTATTGGCCACCACGACCTTCAAGTGGAAGGTTGTTGGGGTGTAGGCGAGGTGGCCGTGGGAAATCACCCTTACTTACTTTTTTCCCTAATCAATATAGGGAGAGAAAGAGAGTTTCAAGTGTCTGTGTATCACCTCCTTCCCCCTTCTCTTCTCCCTTCTCTTGCATGCTTCCTCACACACACACTCCGCCCCTATCACTATGCACTTGCAAAAATCTGCTTGTCAATGGTGGGCTAGCCTTTGTGGCAACAAAGAGGCCCCAAAGACATGGAAAACTCAACAAGTTTTTTATGATGAAGCAATTCCTTGCAAGCGATGCAAACAAAAAATTGCTTACCGAATGGAAGAGTCTGAAATTGCTTTCCAAAAGTCTATCCACAAATATGTGGACAAGTTTTGGTATTTACATCTCAAGGCTATTGTCTTTCAAAAGATAGACTTTGCCGAGAAAAAATTGCATGAAGAAATGGCCGAGTATGTCAACTCTCAATGGTCTGGTTCTATAACCGAAGTAATCCACCACACTATGGTTGCTTCGTGCATCAATTTCCAACAAGGGGCTAAAAGAAATGCCAAGCCCATGGAAAGCAAAGACAAAATGATGAAAAAGGGAAAAACAATGCCCAAAACTCTTCCCAAGGCAATTGCAGCAACAACAACAACAACAATCGGTCCAAGGAGAAGGGAGTTTACAAAGGTAAAAATAAACTCTCTCCTGAAGTGCTAGAAGCTTTTTGTAAGGACCACAAATGTTTTAAGTGTGGGGAGCAAGGAAATGGCTACCGTTCTTACCCCAAACAAAATGCCCGCAATGAGACTCCTAAAGCTTCCACGTTCAAAGTTCCAAAAGAGGATGCTCATAGCAAAGGATCACCTCTTTCCTATGCTTGGGGAAAGGTAAGGGAGCATGATGCCTTCATCTTGTTTGACCCTAGCTTTACTCATAAATTCATATCAACAGAGTCGGCCACTAAGTTGGGCATTCAAGCTTTGGAGATAGGAGATACTATAACTGTTGATGGAGCTTTCAAGGGATAGCAAGCCTTCGTTACTCCCTTGATTGGAAAATTGAGGCTTCATGTCCAAAGCTAAGTCGACAAAGAAGACTTTTTTATCTCTCCTCTCCAACATGAGGATGTCATCCTAGGGGCACCACGGTTCAACCGCATGGCTGCCAACATGAAGTTCCCTGAAAGGAGATCTACTTCACCTACAGGGAAAAGATCATGTATATAGATGCTAATGAGTCTGGTCGTACTACACAGCTTGTAAATTCACATGCTTTTGATAAGTCAATGAAAAGATCAGCATCTGCGTACATGATTTTTGTCAAAGAGTCTCTAAATGATGCTAATGTTTTAACAAATCAAAGTGTTGGGAATCAAGAAGAATTAGACTTGTCTAATTTTCTAAATGGATTCCAAGATGTGTTTATTGATGATATCCCTATGGACTTACCTCCAAAACGAGGGGATGGTGACCATCGAATTGAGCTCTTACTAGGAAGCTCACTACCTAACAAGCCTCCTTATTGAGTTTCCCAAGCTCAACAAGAGGAGATCATGAGGCAGTGAGGCCTAGCTCATCTCCCTTTTGTTATCTAGCCCTTTTAGTGAAAAATAAAGATGGTACATACTGTATGTGTGTGGACTATCAAATGCTAAACCATATCACTATCAAAAACAGATTTCTCATACTGCGGGTAGAAGATCTGTTTGATAAGCTACAAGGTTTGACCTACTTCAATAGGATTGACCTTAAAAGTGGCTATCATTAAATAAAGATAGTGAATGAAGATATCCTAAAGACCACGTTTCGTACAACATTCGGTCTTTATGAATATCCAGTCATGCCTTTTGTCTTGACTAATGGACCGGCCACATTCAATCAATTGATGGAGAAAATCTTTAGACCCTACCACAAATTCATTGGAGTGCTCTTTGATGATATCATCATCTACTCCAAATCTTTGGAGGAACACAAGCAACACCTCCAGGTAATTTTTCAAGATTTAAGGGAGAACAAGCTTTTTATCAATATGCAACACTTACGTCCTATTATCTCTCAGGATGGTATCCGTATGGATCCATCTAAGTTAGAGGTAATAAAAGCATGGCCTAGTCCAAGGAATCTACATGGGCTCACAAGATTTATTGGTATGTGTGTATACTATAGACACTTCATAGCAAAATTCTCTCAAATAGCAGGACCATTACATGACTTAACACAAAGAAGAATGTTAAGTATTCATGGACTGCTAAAATGCAAAATTCTTTTGATAAGCTCAAAGAGAAGCTTATCTCCCAACCAGCCCTTATGCTTCTAGATCTCTTGAAGCCATTTGAGGTCCAATGTGATGCTTTGGTGATTGCCTTGGAGCAGTCTTGCTTCAAGAAGGGCATGCCATAGCATATGAGAGCCTAAGGCTCAATACAGATGAATGGATCTTGGACATATATGAAAAAGAGATTTTAGTTGTTCTACATGTCCTAGACACATGGAAGCACTATCTATTGAGGCCTCCACTTATTTTGCACACGGACCACCAAAGTCTCAAATTAGAGTGAGCATTTTTGTGAGACTACTTTGAGAACATAGAGAGTGAACTTAGTTAGCGGTAGCAACATAACCATAGTACTTAATTGACTTGGCATGAACAATACTTTTGCAAGAGAGAGAGTTTAGAGAACTTGACAATAGTTGAGGACCGGATTTATGTGGAGCCGGTCCCCCTTCCAATAGGCTTTTGTATTATAAATTCTCCCATCAAGAGAGACTTGGTGCAATACAATCTTTGTGCTCCTTGTGACCTAGGAGATTCAATGAAAATGGAAAGCTTCATGCATCACGAGAATAACATAGACTTTGTAGAAAGCATTAACCATCCCGAGCCTCAATAGAAATAGTTCCTCACTTATAAACACTCTTATTGCTTAGCCTACATAATAGCATAGTAGTGATGATGCAGAATATGGAGAGCTTAAGCATTGGAGCATGGCTCTTGGTTGGATTTGCATTCCATAGCCAAGAGTGTTGGTGTAGGCTCTCAGCTTCTCTACAAGCTTGGAGAAGGAGATGGACCTCTTGCACTTTGCACCTCACACAATGAGAGAGAGAGAGAGAGAGAGAGAGAGAGAGAGAGAGAGAGAGAGAGAGAGAGAGTATACCCCCAAGCTAGCCCCCTCCTTGCTTTGATCGACCCCCTCTTCTAGCCCAAGATGGAATCTCATTGGACCCCTGCAAGCCTGGCCAATCACATGCAGAGTGCATATCAAGCAAGCATGATAGCCTTCGGACAAGTGTCCCCCTTTCCCCTTTGAGAGAGAGGACTTGATAAATGCATAAACAATTAATTAAATCACTAAATTATCATTGGAACTCTTGGGAGGCCAACCAATAGGCTTTAGCACACTATGAGGGTAATATGAAGAGAAGCTTGACATGTGTCCTGGTTGCGTCCTTGGTCTAGGCTTGCCTTGTGTGAGGGTGTGTGTGTTCTCTCTCATGCCCCTACTTGTAGGGCTCGCCCCCTCCTTGTAAGGACCCTTGTTGACTTTTTGACACCTCAAGCCCCTCAACCTTGGGCCCGGTTCCCACCACAAGCTTGGCCCTTAAGCCCCTCAAGCTTGGGCGGCGGGTTCCCACCTCAATTACAACCCTAGCATCTTAAGCACGACAAACACCTCAAGCATCTCAGTCATCAAGCACCTCAAGCATATCAATCATCAAGCACCTCAATCATCAAGCATGACAAGAACCTTAAGCTTGGGCCAAGTTTCCACCTCAAGCACAACCCTAGCTTACCTAAGGTCCAAGGCTTTTCACACAAACTATCGGAGGTCTTTAATGAAACTAACCTAGGTCTTTTAAGCTCCATTAGCATTGCTCTTTGATAGAACATCTCCCATTTGGAACCATTACCTTTGGTCCCATGCTGAGATAAAGCCTTAGATATTATTCGATGTTTCTTAGCGGGTAGAGGATCCCTTTTTACCCTACGACATCATTCCAAGATGGATGAATAATCCATTTGGTGCATGGGGGACATAGCTACAGCAAGCATGTCTGCTCTTTAGTCCATTTCATTCTCCCAAAGTAGAGTGACAAAGTCCACTTGGTGTTTTAGAGACGTCGTCATCACAAACATGATTCTAAGCATGCATACTATTTAAATTTATGCACAATAACAAGAAAAAATAGTCTTATAAGACAAAAAATAAGTATGTACATTTTCTTACTCTAATGTAGCATTGTAAGCATTGACAAGGTTCATACTATCCTTAAGGTATATTCCTTGCATCCATCTAGCATCTTCAAAAGGATAATTTTTGAGCTTAATAAGATACCGTCGGATAATCTTACCATGTCGTAGTACCTTGTCTTCATGCCAAAGGATAGCTTCGGGTTGTAACACCTTTTCTTGGTCTTCGATTTTGGAAGGGCCTTCAATAATTGGTTCACTTGGTGGCTCTCCTTTGTAGGGCTTAAGTAGGCTCACATGAAAAGCATTGTGTACGGGCCAATGGTTGGGCAGCTTGAGTTGATAAGCCATCTCATTGATTGGCTTCCAAATTTGAAAAGAACCATAGTATCTTTTTGCTAGTTAAGCATAATACTTTTGATGGCCCGTAGGATTTTTTCCCGTCTTTTGCCTCAATCGAGCCTTGGAAAACTTAAGCAAGACCCAATCATTTTCTTTAAACGTTAAGGCTCTTCTATGCTTGTCAATATCATCTTTTTGCCTTTGTTGAGAGATGGATATAGCCTCCTTAATCTTTTGGAAAGATGCTTGTAGGTCACGGCTATACTCATCGGCAGCGAAGATCTTCCCATGTACTTTAAGTAGCAAGGGACTTTTAAGTAGTATGGACAGTATTATTGTATGCATACTCTACAAGGGGTAAGTACTTTTCCCATTGTGACCGTTGGTCTACTTTTGTAACATAAGTCTTTAGTAGATCGAGTATCGTAAGATTGGCTATCTCACTTTGGCCATCCGTTTGTGGGTAATAAGCCGAAGAGAAATTCAATCTTGTACCTAGATTTTCAAAGAGACCTTTCCAAAAATTACTAGTCATTCTAGGATCTCTATCTGACACGATGGATATTGGCAATCCATGGTGTTTGAAAATCTGAGATATGAAGAGAGTTGTCATTTGGTGTGCCTTAATCACTTGGAGATGTTCCTTCTGCTCCTCCAAAGGCTTGGAGTAGATGATGATATCATCAAAGAACACTCGAGTGAATTTTTGGTAGGGTCTAAAAATTTTCTCCATTAAACAATTGAGCGTGGCTGGTGCATTAGTCAAGCCAAAAGGCATGACTAGATATTCATAAAGACCAAACGTTGTATGGACGGGGTCTTCAGGATATCTTCATTCACTATCCTTATTTGATGATAGCCACTTTTAAGGTCAATCCTATTGAAGTAGGTAGATCCTTGTAGCTTATCAAACAGACCTTCTACTCGATGTACAAGAAATTTGTTTTTAATAGTGATATGGTTTAGTGCTCGATAATCCACACACATGCGGTATGTATCATCTTTCTTTTGCACTAAAAGGACTGGAGAACAAAAGGGAGAGGAGCTAGGCATCACTATCCCTTTGTCGACCAATTATTGTACTTGCATCATGATCTCCTCTTGTTGAGCTTGGGAAACTTGATAAGGAGACTTGTTAGGCGGTGAGCTTCCTGGTAGGAGCTCAATTCGATCGTCATCATCCCCTCGTTTAAAGGCAAGTCCATAGGGATATCATTGATAAACACATCTTGGAATCCTTTTAGAAAATTAGATAAGTCTTAACTCTTCTTGATTCCTACCATTTATATTTGGTGAAACATTTTACCTTTTAAGGACTCTTTGTTAAAAATCATGTACATAAAAACTGAGCTTTTCATTGTTTTGTCAAAAGCAGAGGACAAGTGGTATAGTACGACTAGATTCACTAGCATCTATATACATGCTCTTTGCCTTGTAGGTGAAGTGGATTCTCCTTTCAGGGAACTTCATGTTGGCAGCCATGCGGTTGAACCATGGTGAACCATGGTGCCCCTAGGATAACATCCTCATGTTGGAGAGAAGAGATGAAAAAGTCTTCTTTGTCGATATAGGTTTGTACTCGAAGCCTCAACTTCCCAATCAGGGACTAAAGGAGGCTTGCTGTCCCTTGAAAGTTGTATCAGCAGTTACAGTATCTCCCATATTGAAAGCTTGAATGCCCAACTTGGTGGCCAAATTCATTGATATGAAGTTGTGAGTAAAGCCAGGGTCAAACAAGATGAAGGATTCATGCTCCCTTACCTTTCCCCAAACATAGGAGAGAGGTGATACTTTGCAATGAGCATCGTCCTCTTTTGGAGCTTTGATAGTGGAAGCACCATGTCCTTGCTCCCCACACTTAAAAAATTTGTGGTCCTTACGAAAAGCTTCAAGCTCTTCAGGAGAGAGTTTATTTTTACCTTTGTAAACTCCCTTCTCGTTGGACAGATTGTTGTTGTTGTTGTTGTTGTTGTTGGAATTGCCTTGGGAAGAATTTTGGACATTGGTTTTCTCCTTTGCATCACTTTTGTCTTTGCTTTCCATAAGCTTGACATTCCTTCTAGCCCCTTGTTGGAAAGTGATGCGCGAAGCAACCATTGTGGTGGATTACTTTGGTGATAGAACTAGGTTGTTGGTAGTTGACGTACTCGGCCATCTCTTCAGGTAATCCCGCACAGGATTGTTGCTTTTTCTCGACAAAGTCTACCTTTTGAAAGACAGTAGCCTTGAGATGTAAATCTCAAAACTTGTCCACATATTTGTGGATAGACTCATGGGAGAGAAGCTTCAAACTACGCTATTCGGTAAGCACTTTGTCCTTTGCATCACTTGCAAGGAATTGCTTCATGATGGAAACTCATAGAGCTTTCCATGTCTTTGGGGCTTCACCATTGCCACGAAGGCTAGCCCACCATTGACGAGCAGATTTCTAGAAGTGCATAGCTACATGGCGTAGCTTGGAGAACTCCGTGAAACCCTCGTCTCCAAAGGCCATATCAAATTGTTGGATGAAGGACAATACTTTGTCGGTATCACCAAAGGTGCCATCATAGGTGAGAAAAGAGAAACTCTTTCCTCCTCTTTGAACTTCTTGAGCTTTTGGGACCTTGCCATGTAGGGTAAGATTTGTGATGTCCTCCACTCTTGTATTTTCTAAGAGAATAGCTATTGCTTTCGTCGAAGAGGAGGAAGGTGAAGAAGAAGGAGAAGAGGGCGACCTCTTTCTTACCCTTTTCTTCCTTTGTTTCCTCTCTTCCCTTTCGGAGTGACGAGGACAAGGATTGTGGGTTGACCGTTTCCTCTTGGAAGGAGTTGGCAATTGTCTAGACGGCCGTCTTCATGGAGCCACATCTTCAGAGGAACTTAGGGATTCGCTTCTTTCTCATTCTTTGGATTTCTCCTCTCTTATGGGAGAGAGTCTTCTTTTGGGGGTCTCATCAAGTGGCCTCTTAAGCTCTCTCTCCTCTTGGAGAGGAAGGGAAATTCCATAAGCACGAAGTTGTTGAGTAACTTCGGCTTGCAAAGTAGGGTTGCCCATAGCTTGCTGCAACCTAGTAACAAGGTAATTAACAAACATGGGGGCATCATCATTAGCACCTTCATGTGCAAAATCAAAGTTATCAATGTTCATTCTACTCTCTTGGTTATTGTCAACCATGCTAATTATACTTATGTATAGAATTACTTTGTGCTTTGGTACCCTCAAAAACCTTAGTCGCTACTCTTATTTACCTTTGAAAATCAATTCTCAAGCAGCCACACCCGTGGTTTAGACATTGTTGATTGCAAAGACTAGTGGAGAGGGTCTAACATTGCTCGATTGATTATGGTTCCTATTGATCTTTCTCGTAGCTCAATAATGGTTAAGACAAAGGGAAGCCCCGAGAGAGTCCATTATTAAGACTATAGTTCCCAACTGTGTACCTTGAACTAAGTCCTTCTCAACCAAAATAATAGATCCCTATCCCACTTACCCTATTGCAATAAACACGCCCAACCTTTCATGGACAACTTAAGGACCACTCTTCTTAAGCAAGAAAAGAGAAACCAATAGCTTTTATACCAATGTAACGGAAATGGCCTATGAACTTTGAGCAGCTGAGCACAAGCGCCCACCTTAAGCCCCCCCCCCCCCCCCCCCCCCTCTCTCTCTCTCTCTCTCTCTCTCTCTCTCTCTCTC